>NC_141188.1:40647500-43147500 GCF_055505025.1 Bos grunniens
ACACAGCTCACTTTAGGCAAAGTACGTGTGTGACTTCATCCCAAACTGTAAAGACAGGATTCCCCACGAACCTCCATCCATCCAGGAGCATCAACAGCATGCTCACTCCGTGGTATGCACTGGTACCCTGCTACCTTATGAGTGATGATAACTCCAGCTTGATGGCCAAGGCAAAGGCAGCATTTACCAGCTGTATGACAGCCTCATCAACAAGACTCCAGGAAGAGATGATGGAGAGTCTGTCTAGTGAACCCACCAGGACGTTGCCCTCCAGCAGGAGGACTGGGAGAACACTGAGGCTTGACCAAACCTGGCAGATGCGGCTGCTCTAACAGGCGTGCACCCCTGTCCATGATCTCAGACCACCTTTCATGAAAGCATGTGGTGTTTAAAAATACCTCCATGCCCTTCAGTCCTTTAGGCTGACTGTTCCTCGTCGTCAGTTGTCCTAGTAAAATGCCAACAACCCTCGCGGTAACTAGCTGAGGCTTATTTTATGCTCATGATACTCTCAGGCACCTGAATTGCATATCAAGTCCTTGAAAAGAGGACACAAAGTCTTCAGCCATAGCATTACCAGGGACCATAAATAAGGGAAATCCGGGGATGAATGCATAATTCAGAAGCAACAAGCTTGTTCTTCTGAAATGAAAATTCATTTGAGAGTTTCTGGGTTCTAAGAATAGTGTCAAGTTAACAGCTTATCAAGGCTTCCAGATGCTTCATTCTGAGTTTGTATACATCATTTCAGAGGTCTGTGTACATGCAGAGCACAGATGCAGAACGAAATTTTAAAATGCAAGTACAAATGCAGCACAAACTATGTAAAAATATGTACATATGAGAGGGAGCAAGTTTAGACCTGCTAGCACATCATTTTTTTTTTTATGTTGAAGACTTATTCTCTCTCCTCTCTTTTATTCAGCTATTTTTTAAACATTTTTATTTATTTCTAATGGAAGGATAATTGTTTTACAATATTGTGTTGGTTTCTGCCATACATCAACATGAATCAGCCATAGGTATACATATGTCCCCTCCCACTGGAACCTCCCTCCCACCTCCCATCCCATCCTATCCCTCTAGGTTGTCACAGAGCACCAGTTTGAGCTCCCTGCATCATACAGCAAATTCCCACTGACTATTTTGCATACGGTAGTGTTTATGTTTCCACACTCCTCTCTCCATTCGTCCCACCATCTCCTTCCCACCCTGTGCCCACAAATCTGTTTTCAATATCTTTGTCTCCATTGCTCCCCTGCCAATAGGTTCATCAATACCATCTTTCTAGAGTCCATATATATGCGTTAGTATATGACATTTGTTTTTCTCTTTCAAACATTTCACTCTGTATAATAGGCTGCTAGCACATCATTCTTAAAAATCATTCCTATTCATCAAAATTCCATATTTTCCTCCTTTCTATCTTTGTACTCTTGGAAAAATATTAGTCAAAAAGACATGGCTAATACATATCATGTAAGTTCTGGGCTCCAAAATCACTGCAGATGGTGACTGCAGCCATGAAATTAAAAGACACTCCTTGGAAGGAAAGTTATGACCAACCTAGATAGCATATTCAAAAGCAGAGACATTACTTTGCCAACAAAGGTCCGTCTAGTCAAGGCTATGGTTTTTCCTGTGGTCATGTATGGATGTGAAGTTGGACTGTGAAGAAGGCTGAGGGCCGAAGAATTGATGCTTTTGAACTATGGTGTTGGAGAAGACTCTTGAGAGTCCCTTGGACTGCAAGGAGATCCAACCAGTCCATTCTAGGGGAGATAGGCCCTGGGATTTCTTTCGAAGGAATGATGCTAAAGCTGAAACTCCAGTACTTTGGCCACCTCATGCGAAGAGTTGATTCATTGGAAAAGACTCTGATGCTGGGAGGGATTGGGGGCAAGAGGAGAAGGGGACGACAGAGGATGAGATGGCTGGATGGCATCACTGACTCGATGGCCATGAGTCTGAGTGAACTCTGGGAGTTGGTGATGGACAGGGAGGCCTGGCATGCTGCGATTCATGGGGTCGCAAAGAGTCGGACACGACTGAGCGACTGATCTGATCTGATCTGATCTGAAGTTTCATTGTATTAAAATATACCCTTATTAAATAATTTTTTACTTTCCATTTGTTGTGAACTTTAGAAAGTAATCTCAGCACTTGTAAATAAATAGCATAATTTCCAACAATAAAATTTTAAGGGTTAGTCTAATCCTCAGTTCTTTATAAAGTTGAAGTGCTCAATAACTATTCTCTTTCCTTTAAGTAGAAATAAAAATCCATTAAGAATATCTTTGGGCATTTTGTTTATAATGGTAAAATATAAATAATGGAAGTTGGCGATCTGTAATTCACTAAGACCATATTGATACCCCAATAGATGATCACCGTTGGGTTATGCCAAGACACGTAACATTTTAACCACTTCACCCCAAAAGACATGAAATAAATGCCAGCAAGCCCCTTAGTCTCCTGTAAAGTTGTAAATAATCCTAGCCAGCTATTCTATTTCATCCTAACCGGAATTAACAAGAATGAACCGAGGAAGAAAAAAAAAATGGTAATATGACACATTCAGATGTCTGGTTTATTAGCTTGTTGACTCTGTCTGCAGGCTTATGTTCCCCACTTTAGGCAAACAGGCCATAGTTAACTCTGTAAATTAAGGAGTATCCACCTATAACTACTCCCAAGAAAAATGTCAGCTTTGCTGCTTGATTTGATTCCTGTTTTCCAGGACTTTTATTTGCCATTTCCAATTGCCTCCTTGTCCATGCATACTTAATAATCTGAAAATAGTCCACAGCTTCCAGAATGTTCTGGGCATCAATGAAAACATCATTAGAATATCTGTGTCCCTTGAAATAAATCTGGTGCTTAATAGGTCAAAGCCATCTTTAAAGACTCCGCTGTCGACTTTCTCCTGTTCAAGATGTTTATCAGGCACTTGTCAGAACATCGAAGAAGGGCTTTTTGCGGATGATGTAAATCTGAGGAGGACACCAGAGTTTCTCAATTCAGGTGGTTTGTGAAGAGTTTAAGTCTCTTATTTCCATGTCAACCATAATCTTGGAAAGCTTATAAGCACTCACACCACTTATATCAGAATCCCTCAGAGTGCTTGTTAATAAGGAAGACTCTTGGGTCCAGCCCCAGGATAAACAAACCAGAACCCCTGGGGTGGGGACCAGAGAGCAAGCACTTTCAACAAGCTCCCCAGCTGATACAAAATCACACTTGGTTTTGAGGACCACTGGTCCAGGACACTAGGGTACAGCAATAATGATACAGGTGACAAGGTTGATGTATTATTTGCATAGCTTTTTATAGAAGGTGGGACAGAGATAAGTGAGAGACAGCCTCCTTCAGCCACATAGATAAGCAGAACTATAAGGAGGCTCTGCCATGACAGTCAGCACACATTTTGCTGTAAGAGTTATTGCTTGGATCCTGTCGTATGCGTCAATTTGCAACAGCAGTTCATTCTCAGTAAGTACAGTAATAAATAACAATGAAAGATTGTTCTGTACCCAGTTCCAGCAATAATTAGATTAGATGCCCATTTATTGAAGACTGCAATAACACTACAACTCTGACCTTAATTTCCAAGTGCACAAAACATCCTGACAAAGTTGCCAAGGGATGTCTCCTAAAAATGGGAAATGGAGAACTAATTGCTGGCAGTTTCGGTTAAGTTTGAGATTTGACTCTCCCAAACCCAGCAAATAGAAACTTTAAAGTATTCACACCTTTTGCTAGAACATACATATGCAGACAGGTATCCCTTGTGCTGATCAGTGAAAGCTAGTGAACCAAACAAATTGACCAGACATACATCTTTCTATCCTTAAGCACAAAGTGAGGGATTTTGTTTCTGAAAAACAAGATCATTATTCCCATTAGTGTTAGTCAATCAGTTGTGCCTGACTGTTTGCAACCCCATGGGCTGTAGCCCATCAGACTCCTCAGTCCATGGAATTCTCCAGGGAAGAATACTGGAGTGGCTAGCCATTCCCTTCTCCAGGGGATCTTCGAGACCCAGGGATTGACCCTAGGTCACCCTCATTGCGGGAAGATTCTTTATCATCTGAGCCACTAGGGAAGCCCTAAGAATACTGGGTGGGTAGCCATTAATATGTTGTTAATTTATGGGTCTTGTATTTTTCATATCAAGTTGTAAGATTAGTTTGGTTTTATAGTTGATGAGACCTACAGAATGAGAAATTTAAATCTAGTTTTACATCTATATATATTTAAGTAACAAAAATATGACAACATGAGGAACATCAGAAGTATTTTCTTTCTTTAAAGGTATATTAAAGAGTGAGATTTCAGCTCAATAAAAGATAATAAATCCTAATATGAACCTGCTGGCTTATGAGCAGTGGACTTTCCAGCTGGCAGGGTCAAGGGTCTCCATCTGGATACCAGATGACATCTGTCAGTAATGCCCTAGAAGAGATTCCTCTTACAGATGGGCAGTTTGGCGAGATCATATTTAAAGTCCTGTTTACCCCTGAGACCAAATTGTTTTCCAAGTGTTTGCCATGCAGGAACTAGAGCTTGCCCACAAGTCTTCACTGTTGAGGTAGCAATACAAATCTTAACTTCATTAAGATATACTGACTGAGATATCCAGTATACATATTACATATACATGTTTTATACACACACACACACACACACACATATATGGGGCATTCCTGCTGACTCAGCAGGAAAGAATCTGCCCACAGTGCAGGAGATGTGAGAGACTGTGGGTTCAATTCCTGGGTTGGAAAGATCCCCTGCAGAAGGAAATGGCAACCCACTCTAGTATTCTTGCCTGGAAAGGAGCCTGGCAGACTACAGTCCATGGGGTCACAAGAGTTGGACATGACTTAGCAACTAAAGCACCACCACTATATATATATATATGTACATGCTATGGAATAGCCTACAAAACTCTCTTATAGGTTGAGATTAATCTGTGATTGGTTCATTGCTTTTTCTCTGTGAATCTGAAGACAATTTCCACCACTGTTTCCCTTCCTACATGACCTGTCTGATCCATCAACTCTAATCCACTTGTCCCACCCTTGCTCATCAGACCTTTATCTCTGAGTTACGTTTTATTGAGCTGCATTAAGTGGATGGCCACAATGTGGTTTGAGTCAAGGTACAAGGATTATAAATGGAAAACCATTATATTTCTAAGCTCTTTTCTGAAAATTTCCCAACTATTCCACTCTTTAAACAAAATCAAGCAGGCACACACTTGCCATACAACATACATGTTCATGAATGCCATTATGGCTTGATGAACAGAGTATGGAATGATGTTTTAAAATTGTTGTGTGACCTTGAACAAATTTCAGCTTCTCTTGATGTCAATATCCATTGAAATATTCCTCCCACTTTCTGTCTTTTTAAAAGAATGGTTCTCAACCATGGTGGTGCATTGGAAGAATCAGGTAGGGGAGATTTTAAAAAATAACAACTGAAGTTCATTATGACAGAGGCATAAGAGATACATGTGGCCTTATTATTATAAATATTTGTACTTTATGTACATTTGAAATATTTCATGATGAAAGTTTAAAAATACTTAAAAAATAACTGATGCCTGAGATCCACCCCCAAACCAATGAGATCAGAACCTCTGGGGAATGACGAGCAAGTATCAATATTTTTAAATATTTCTTAAGTGGTTTTTAAGGATAGGCAGAGTTGAGGAATAAGAGTAAGAGAAGACTAAAGCACAAAACTAAGCCATATATAGAATTTCTCAAAAGAAGGATACCATGAAAATCAAAATTAATAGTAGCCACCTATTTATACCTTCAAACAGAAGTCACTGGATTAAACATGCATGTACCCATTATCCTCTGTGAAGCTAGTTGTTTTTTGAACACATGTTAAGTTTCCTTGGCAGTGCCTGCCATCAGATTTGTTGATACTCGCACTCTTTAGGGGAAACTTATTACTGTAGCTGGCTGCCCATTTCACAGTAATGTGTCAATAAAATGCTGGCATATTTAACAACAGGCATAAAGAGCTCATAACACTAAATATCATGACTAGAATTTCAACAACTCTTCAAACACCCCAAAGAAAAAAATATCATTCATGGTTTTATTCCAAGTTCCTGCATGAAGTAGAGAAAATATACTTGTACACTCATGAGTATCTTGGATGGTGGATGATAGAAGATTCCAGTATGTGATCAGAGGTGTCTAGTAGGAAGTTGTGTCTAAATAAATATAATCTTAATGTTTTATGATTTGAAGCTAGTGATTTCCCCCAGGGGTGTTCACACACTGGGATTCTACACCATGTTCCCAGCTCAGTGATCATGATTTTTTACTAAGAGCCAAAATTTATGGAGCATTTGCCTTGTGCAAGCAACTGTTTTACGAGCTAGTCTATGAGAATAGCTTGTTTCACCATCATGAGAACCTTATGAGATAGATCCCATGATTGTCCCTATTTGACAGAAGGGGGAAATGAGGCAGAAACGGGTTCAACAATGTGTCCAAGGTCACATAACCATGACCAGTAGAACCAGGATATAAACTTGGATGGCCTGACTCCCAAGCTAGACCCCAAAGGCTTCCAACTCTACAGTCACATATACATACACGCACACACATATTTAGTTAAATCTCATGAAACTGGCATTCTCTGAGTGTTTTTTGACTTTCAAAAACAGTAACTATGATATGTACTATAATGAGAAGAAACTGAATGAGCTATGAAGGCAGGGATGCACGGGATTAAGGAATGATCATTTCTACCACCTGGTAATTTTATTTTGGAGCCTGTGCTCTTAACCACAGTGCCCAGTTGTTCCTACAGAATTCCATCAGTTCAGTGCAATTTCATCAACAAATTTAAAAAGTTGTTCCCCACGTGGAATCCATGTATTCCAGCTTGCCTGGTGGCTCAGATGGTAAAGAGTCAGCCTGCAGTGTGGGAGACCCGGGTTTAATCCCTGGGTCAGGAAGATCCCCTGGAGAAGAAAATGGCAACCCACTCCAGTATTTTTCCCTGGAAAATCCCATGAACAGAGGCGTCTGGCAGGCTGCAGTCCATGGGGTTGCAAAGAGTCGGACGCAACCAAGTGACTTCACTTTCTTCTTTAGAGATGGATCTATTTTACTAAGAAGTGTATTCTACTTCTATTTCAACCTTGGGAAAAAGGCCAAAGGGGAAAGTTCTGCTCCATGAGTGAATTCTAGTGGCTCTACCTTCAATATAACCAGAATACCACCACTCTCCATCACACCAGCTTCCCTGGTGGCTCAAACAGTAAAGAGTCTGCTGCAGTGCGGGAGACCAGGGTTTGATCCCTGGGTTGGGAAAATCCCCTGGAGAAGGAAATGGCAACCCACTCAAGTATTCTTGCCTGGAAAATCCCATGAACAGAGGAGCCTGGCAGGCTACAGTCCATGGGGTTGCAAATAGTCAGACATAACTGAGCGACTTCACATTCTTTCTTTCTTCTCACCACACCTACTGCTAGCACTCTGGGGCAAACCATCACCATCCCTCTCTGGGTTCCTGTAAGAGTGTCATATTTATCTCTTCTGCCTTTCTGAGACTTTTGTTGTCATTGTCCAAATGGAAGACACTGTGATCCTGATGAAACAAGCCAGGTCATGTCATTCACATTCAAAGCCCCCAAAGATCTCTAGACCTGCATCCTCTGCTCTCACTGTTCAGGCCTCTTCTGCCAACCACATATCCTGTCTCTCTCACTTTGGCTCCTTGCAGATCCTCAAACAAGCCAGGCACAGCCCACGCTCAATTCCTCTCTCTGATATGCTGACACCCCATCTTCAAATCTGATCACATGCCATATCCTCAAAGAGCCTGATTGTAAACAGCGGACCTGATTATAAACTGACCCAACACTCCCACCCTGCATCCTGCATCTATCACACCCAATATTTCCTTACTGATTACGTACTCAATGTGAGTCCCACAAAGGCAAGAGTTCTGGGATCCTATTCCCTGGGTGTCCCGCCCACAGAGAACAGTGCCTGGCAGAGGGAAGGCTCTCAATTTGTATTTGTTGAATGAAAGAATGAAGAAAGGAGCAGGGATTATAAAAGAAGGAATTCTGAGGACAAGAGTGATTAGAAGGGCAGGAAGTACAGAACTGCAGAGTTAGGTTGCCTGGGATTGGAGTTGGACACCAGAAAGAAGAGATTCAGAAGGATGAAACTAAATATGAGAAGGAATGGATGTATGGTAGAAACGTGTGCAGAGTTACAAGCAACATACTTCCTCCAGATCCAATGGCGGAACTGATCTGGGCAGAGTCTCCTAACCACCCTAAAAGGCTCCCCATCCTCACCCTGAACCAACACGGATGACACCAGCAGGGTGCATCTCTTACCACATCCTCAGCGATGAAAGTCAAGAATGGTGTAGCCACCACCCCAAATGCCACTTAACATCAGGGAGGATTTAATGAGCACTTGTCTTCTCAAGACAAAAGAAAATGTCACAGGATCCAGGTGGGACCCTCCTCACTCATCTGCACAAACAATGGGGATGACCACTGCAGTGGGAGTTGTCGCATCAGCTGGAGCAGAAGTGTCCAGGCTAGAATTGTTTCTCACATCCATGGTTGCCATGGTGATATTTATAAAGATGTCACCGTGATCAGTCAGTGAATACTTTTAAGAGGCTTCTGGAGGATAAGAAGTTACAATCCCCCCTCCATCTTCACAAATCACTCTCATCCCACTTGCTCCCAATAAATTGCTCACTTCTTTTGATTGCACTTGGCGTGCCCAAGAAAGATGAGTCTCACATTCTGTAATTTCAAGCTTGAAGCCTGTACTGTGTCTTTCCATGCGGTCTGCATTTTGGTTTTATTCAGTGATTCATGGTGCCTGTTCAAAGGTCACCAGATCAATCCTTCACCTGCCAAGAATGTCTTCTAATCCCCAGCCTCTTCCTTCACCAGGGCAACAAAGGTCTAAGGCCTCCCACCCACTCTGAAAGAAGTGTCCTTGTGTGTTACATTGCCAAGTTTATGCCACGGCCATACTTTAAACAAATCTTAGGAGACAGAATATCTTCATCACTCCCTGTGCCCCACATCATTAGATTGCAAGCCCTGTGAGCAAAGTGGGTATATTTTTCTCATAGTTGTACTTTCCAGTATGAATGGCATGGCACATTAACCCTAAGAAACTCTGAAATAACTCCTAGCACCAGGCACTAGAGGGCTTAGTGAATGACGCCACCATTCCCAGCCATGCACCTTAGAAACCCTGGGTCTTCCTGGCACCTCACTCCCCATCAGCTCCTTTACCCACTCTATTACTAAGTCCTTTGCATTTTATCCGAATCTCCCAGATCTGTGCACATCTCTCCTCTCCATACTGGAACAGTCCATTCTCCAGTCTCCAGTTGCCCTGACAAGAGTGAGCACTCAGAGACATAAGTGGGTTGCTTAGAACAAGAACAGCCCACTGTTCTCAGGGCAAGGACAACTCCCTCTATTGCAGCCTCAATGCTCTGAGCTCTCATGGAGCTCCTGACCCATGTGCACTTACTCTGCTCTGTTCGGACCAGCTGCTTTCCATTCCTCTTTTTTGGCTTCCTTAACTAGGTCATAGTTCCTCCAAAAGTGCCACCGTTGCAACTCTGCAGGGAGGGTGTGACTGATGAACCGCTGTCTCCCTTTGCTAGAATGAAATCCCAGTTGAGAACCAGGTCTGCTTCTCCTCACTGCTGTGTCCCCACCATGTACACTGCCGGCACATGGGAGATGCTCAGTGAACATTTACGATAAATGAACGTCACCAGACTCTCGTCACTGGAGACAGTACGGTCCATGATGATTAGGCGTCTGCCTGCACAGGTGGTGGCAAGGGGCTCACTACTTCTGGTACAAAGAAAAACCAAATGCATAAACCTGGACTCCACGAGGCCTTTAGGATCTTGGACAAGTAAGTAAGGCTCACAATGGGCACTTAAATATTCATCCATATCATTTGTGCACAGGGACTGAACAGGTACCAAAACCTTGCTACTTCTCCCAGTGGTGTGGCAGGAGCAGGAACACTTCCACCTGAAATGCTGCCCATAGACTGGGGAGAATGATGCAATTCTTCCCTAGCCCAGAGCATCAGCCTCTGAGCTTCGCCACTGGTTCACATTCACTCTCTCCATGTCAGTGATCAATCCTGGAAGAGGAATTAAAGACCAGGCTGAGTCTCTCTGTCTGGCCCTGGCTCCTCATGCTGGACAGAGCATTGGGCCTGGAGTCAGCCCCCTGACTCCTCCAAGCGCCAGAGCCCTGACTTGGCTTGGGCCATGGTGCTTCATCTCTTTGTGTCTGCTTTCTCATTTCTAAACTGAGTGACTAACCTGCTTCAAGGGCCACTGAAAGGACTGGATGAAATAATGTAGAAAGCACTAAGTGAGATCTTAGGTTCGTAGAATGGTGATGGCGTTAAATGAGGTTACGAGGGCAGCTCACACTCATACCTTTTGGTCACGCTTCCTTGGCCAGTGCAGCCCACAGGTTCCTGACATCTCCCTCCCTCCATCTCACCTCTGTGGGCTCCAAGATACAGAGGCAGAGCTAAGGGCCCCTGGAGAACCAGCCCACTTGATAAGGTAAAGAAGGATGGCTCCTCTGTCCATGGAATTCTCCAGACAAGAATACTGGAGTGGGTTGCCATTCCCTTCTCCAGGGGATCTTCCCAATCCAGGGATCAAGTCCAGGTCTCATGCATTGCAGGTGGATTCTTTATTGTCTGAGCCAACAGTGAAACCCTCAATCTTTGGGAGGTGTGTTGAACTTATATATCTAGTTCACGAGGAGCTAGGAAGAAGCAGCAAGGAGCCCTTAATAGCTAATCTGACCCAGTTCTGTTGCCCGATGGAAAGGGGTAAATGCAGGAAGTCATATCTACTCGGAGCCAAGAGCTTATGTATTAACACATGTGCTGCTCCTAACACATTTTTTCCCCAGTCTTGCCACCATGGCTGGAAGCATTTTTTTTTTTTTAAAGCACTTATCTGAGACGTTCTCAAGAGCATGTGTCGGTATTTGGAAATCCCATCAAAAACTACAAATACTCATGTTGCTGAAGATAGTTATATATTTTTGAAGAAGACAAAATGATTTAGCACCAGACTAATGAATAAAGGGATCAACTGGGGTCAGAGCCATTGGCCATCAAAAAAAAAAGAAAGAAAGACACAAACCGGGAGTTCTAACTATAAACACATTCAACTGAGTTCTTAGAAGAGTTTAATGGACTAGTTTGGAAGGAAGTTCAAAAAGCAGTTCCAAAAATACTCTGAGCCACAGAACCATCTCCATTCACAAACATAGCTCTCATTTATCGACAGCCTACTATCTGCCAGGCACTTGGTAAGTATGTTACATTCACTCTATTACTTGAGATTCAGAAAACCCCTAAATCTATATTGTACCATCTAACACCTGAGAAATTCAGTCTGTGCCCAAGGTCACAATAAAGATCTTAGATAGAACTGCATTTGTCTGCATAGAAGTATTTATTTGACAGCTCTCTCCTCTCCCTCTTCAAGAAGACAACATTCCTTTGAATGAATGCTCTCTGATATATTTGCTAAAAAAAATTTTTTTTCATATAATGGCCAAGCTTTCTGTAATCCATGCAAACATAGAACCCTACAATAACCATGCAGGATTACTAGAACCTGGGGCCTTGAAACAGGGCTTTGCTAGTGGACAGAAATTTCCAGTGTCAGAGGGAAGCACTCTGAGACCCTTTCAAATGGGAAGCAGAAATGAGCCTACAAAAATCTTAGAAATGAATAACAGAGAATGGGATGTGTATCCAGCTACCATTATGTTTACAGGGAGGGTTTGAGCTTCTAGTATGAAGTATAATTACATATTAAATTTAGTTATATAGAAGCTGCACAGATTAGGTGTTAAGAGTTGCGTTTAAACCTGACTTTGGAATCTCTAGTGCTCAGTTGCTTCGGTTGTGTTCAACTCTTTGTGACCCTAAGGACCATAGCCTGCCAGACTCCTCTATCCATGGGAATTTCCCGGCAAGACTACTGGAATAGGTTACTATGCCCTACTCCAGGGGATCTTCTCGACCAAGCTATCGAATCCATGTCTCCTGTGTCTCCTGCTTTGCAGGAGGATTTTTACCATTGAGCCACTGAGGAAGCCCAGTAAATTATCCCCTAAGGCCTCAGTGATTTCAGTGCAGAGTGGGAATCACCCTCATCCTAGGGTTGCTTGAGAATCAGATATGTTAAGTTCTTTCTAGTATGTCTAAGGCATAGGAAGCCCACTATAATGTTAGCTGTGATTATTCATATTGATGTAGAAACACACTCATTTCCCCAAGGGTCATTATCTGGGAGAGGGCACCACAGGACAGACATTGATATTCTACAAAGGTACTTAGTCTTCAGCAGTGGTGCTTTAATTCAATTAGACTACATCAAGTCTGAGTTTTTTGAACTTTATGAGAATTTTCCTTGCCAACATTACACAGCGTCTGAAATTAATTAAATGATAGTTTCTAAAGTAAAAAGTTTCCAGGACCCATTTCTGTAGAGTACCTCAGAAAAGAAAAATTTGGCATGCATTCCTTATGAAGATGAATATACATTTCTTTTTTCCTGTGGAGAACTTTGTGATCTTCAAAATATTTGGCAGCAGTTTTATCTTTATGAAGTCAAGGCAGCCACAGTTACTCCCAAGTTGATCAGGAGAATAGATGATGATGTTTTCCTATCACGAAATGTTCTCATATCATTAAGTCTGGACTTTTAACAGCCCTATTTTCAAATTAATGGAGAAGAAAAATTTCCCTAGGTTCCTAATTTAGAACATCAATTTTATGCAAAGAGAGAGAAAGTTATGGGTACCTGGAGGACCTACCTCAACTACAGGAAGTCTCCGTTGCCAAGAGAGCCCTGCTTCTCCCCCATCTTAGGACACCAGGAGAATCTTATATAGGGACCATCTGTGAAATCCTAGCTAACTGAATTCTCACCAGAGATAGGATCCCAAAAGCAAAGTTTCACAGCTGCCATGCAAAAATCGTCAATTCAGTAGAATTGAAATACTAGAGTTTAGCTCTAATACTTTGTCCACCTGGTGCAAAGGGCCAACTCAATGGAAAAGACTCTGATGCTGGGAAAGATTGAGGGCAGGAGGAGAAGGGGACGACAGAGGATGAGATGGTTGGATGCCATCATCGACTCAATGGACATGAGTTTGAGCAAACTCCAGGATATAGTGAAGGATAGGCAAGCCTGGCATGCTGCAGTCCATGGCGTCGCAAAGAGTCGGACACAACTTAGCGACTGAACAACAACAACAATCTGTTCTTCAAAGGGATGAAACAGACCTCCATCCAATTACCTGGGAAGCCAACCACTAAAACAGTCTGTCTTCTGAGCTCCAAACAATCAATCTACAAATGAACCTATGGATGTCAGTGTTCATAAGTTCATGGTTATTCGGATTAATTTGAAACCTTCTTGCAGTTCATATCAATCAGGCAGTATTTACTTGGTTGCTTCTCTAGAAAAACTAATGAATACTAAACAATATTACTGATGGCTTAATAACTACCTCAGGTTCTTGGTATGTGATCTACATAAAATATTTTTCACCTACCACATAATTAGCAGTTTTCAAAAAGATGAGAGAAAATTTCATGATATTGCACCTATATCACGATGTTAGATATTATAGTTTAAATTTTGCCTTTATGCATGCTAAAGCACGGACATGCTATTTCACCTACCTCTATAGGTAGGCTATCTTTTTATTTTATTTTATTTTTAAACTTTACAATATTGTATTAGTTTTGCCAAACATAAAAATGAATCCGCCACAGGTATACCCGTGCTCCCCATCCTGAACCCTCCTCCCTCCTCCCTCCCCATACCCTCCCTCTGGGTCGTCCCAGTGCACCAGCCCCAAGCATCCAGTATTGTGCATCGAACCTGGACTGGCGACTCATTTCATACATGATATTATACATGTTTCAATGCCATTCTCCCAAATCTCCCCACCCTCTCCTTCTCCCTCTCCCTCTCCCACAGAGTCCATAAGACTGATCTATACATCCGTGTCTCTTTTGCTGTCTCGTACACCGGGTTATTGTTACCATCTTTCTAAATTCCACATATATGTGTTAGTATACTGTATTGGTGTTTTTCTTTCTGGCTTACTTCACTCTGTATAATAGGTTCCAGTTTCATCGACCTCATTAGAACTGATTCAAATGTATTCTTTTTAATGGCTGAGTAATACTCCATTGTGTATATGTACCACAGAGACACGTGTACCCCAATGTTCATCACAGCACTGTTTATAATAGCTAGGACATGGAAGCAACCTAGATGCCCATCAGCAGATGAATGGATAGGTAGGCTATTTTTTATTTGCCATCTTATTTTGATCTTTGGCTCAAACTCTACTATACCATCCAGACACGAAAATATACGCACCTCCAGTAACCTCGCCAAGACGCTCCCTGCAAATCCTCTTGGCATCTGTGTGTTGGATCAGGTTTTTCCCCAACTTTGAGTTTCAGAAATGCTGAAAGTAATCTAAAGTGTTTGTATAAAAGGGCAAAAAAAAAAAATGGTGATAGCACAAGAGCTAATTAAAGTTCAACCTAAAATTAGATGGGTTCCCTTGATTAATTGCATAGCAACTGCCTGATGAGTGGAGGGGTGAGGAGGACATCCATAGTCTATACTAGTCTAGATGCAGTAACTTTAAGAATGAAGAAGAGGGACTTCCCTAGCTGTCCAGTGTTTAAGAATCCACCTTGCAATACAGGGAATGTGGGTTTGACCCATGGCCCTGGAACTAAGATCCTATATGCCGAGGAGCAACTAAGCCCAGATGCGTGTCACAACTACTGAGCCTGTGTTCCAGAAATAGAGAGTCTGTGCGCCGACATAAAAATCCCACATGATGCCATGAAGACCCCAAGTGCCACAACTAAGATGTAAATGCAGCCAAATAAATAAATATAGGAGATAAAAAAAAAAAAGAATGAAGAACTCTTATTCCTAACTTAAAATTGGTTGTTTAGAAATAGTTCCCCCAGGGAAGCATTTAGAAAAACTAAACAACTTTGGCAACACAAACTGCCTGATAAGAGTAACTTTTTAATTTTAACTTTTTCAAACTTAATTCACTCTGTAGGAAGAGACAACCTGTTACTGAACAACGTCAAAGCCTCAGGTGAAGTACAAAGTCTATCTGAATATGCAGGGGAATGAAGCCTGCAGATCCTAGTTCTGGAGAACACTGCAGGATACCCCACTGCACCATTCTGAAAAAAATCTACATTTGTTCGGGTACATTGATCAGCAAGGGGAACATCTGCATGTTTATTGAAAGGAAATTGAATGGCAGGCCTTGTTATGTGACTCAAATGTTATGTTCCATACTTTACATGGTAATTTCCAAGACATTATATTGGGGGGAAAGAACAAAGAATGTATTATCTTCTGCGGTTTTCTTACGGCCACACATGGCAAATCCTTCACAAGAACCTTCTAAAAGGCTAGTGATTAACTGAATGAGATGTCCAAGGAGAAATTTTAATTTTCAAGTAGGATACATAATTAAAAATCCCATAAACGTGCTTCATGTGCTAAGCCTGCAGCATCTTTTTGAGCCATAAAGAAAGTGCCTAAAAATAAGTTGGGGGCCATAATGGAAGGGACATGGGAGCTCCTAAGAGCCAAGACTGAAACAATTTGAGCAAAAAAAGGAAATAAGGATGATACTCGAGTATAACCCAAAGAATCAAGTAAATATCCATGACTCCATACCGTTATAAATAAATGACTGACTAAATACACAGAAATAGGAGAAGGCACAACTCTTACAGAAGAATTCCAACTAATAATTGTAGGATGAATGAAGGAAATAGAAAAATCACCAGATCCATGGATGAATGCCAAAATTAGGGGGTGAAAGTTTAAGTTTCAGAGTATCTCCCCACAAATATTTATTAACTACAGACGGATGCATGTTACCCTCCTTATAGTAGGAACCACCTTAACTCAGGTGATGAAAGTTGACATCACCAATAATGTTAACACAGAGGTCACAGGCTCCCAACATGATGCACTGAGAGGTCACATCACCTGTGTAGGTTCTTCCCCAAATGCATGACCTTAGTCTATTCATGGGAAACATGGGACTTTCCTGGTGGCTCAGTCAGTAAAGAATCTGCCTGCAATGCAGGAGACCCAGGTTCGATCCCTGGGTTGC
Source organism: Bos grunniens (assembly GCF_055505025.1). Lineage (NCBI taxonomy): Eukaryota > Metazoa > Chordata > Mammalia > Artiodactyla > Bovidae > Bos > Bos grunniens. Next base: position 40,663,780 of record NC_141188.1, read on the forward strand.
GAAGATCCCCTGGAGAAGAGAATGGCTACCCACTCCAATATTCTTCCCTGGAGAATTACAGGGACAGAGGAGCCTGGCGGGCTGCAGCCCATAGGGTTGCAAAAAATTGGACATGACTGAGCAACTAACACTTTCACGTACATGAGACAAAGCCAAATGGAGGGACATTCTACAAAATATCTGGGACACCAAGAGCTTGAATCCTCACTGTCTTCCCAGCATCTGCCTGCAAGTGTGTCATGTTGTTGGGCTTCGTGGCGCTCACTTAATAACCAGGCCACCAAACAGTTATCTTTGGAAAGGACTTAAATGACCAGAGAGGAAATTCTATTTGTCTTAGCCAGTACCACACACAGAAAAACATAATGCAGTTCAATTCGTTGATATTTTAAGACTAGACTACTGATTCATAACGTATAATACTTGCATCTTTCAGCTTCTCTGTCTAATGGGCTTGGTCAAATAAATGACTTCTAAGAAAAACATGACATATGCCAAAATACAGAATTTTGCTCTAGCTCAATTGTTGAAGTAGGGAACACATTTTAGCTATCTATTAGCTTGATTTGTGGATGTATCCATCAAGACTGCCCCAGGAAGCAAGAGGCATACGCAGCTGTGAATTTCAGAGAAATAAGGCAGGGAATGTTAGAGAAGCCAACAAGGGGTGTTGAGGCACCAGGACTGGGAAGAGGAGGGATACTTTATCACCCCCAGGCTGACACGGTGTGGGGAGGAAGCTGTTAACAGCACTCACTGTGAGCTGAAAGATAGGGAAGAATCCATCCAACAAGAGCAGTGCCAGTAATATTTCCTTCCATTTCGTTCACCAGAGAGCACTGAACAGAGTTCATTGTGCGATTCAGTAGGTTCTCATTAGTTTACTGTTTTATACATAGCCGTGTGTATATGTTCTGGTGGCTCAGATGGTAAAGAATCTGCCTGCAATGTGGGAGACCCGGGTTCAACCCCTGAGTAGGGAAGATCCCCTAGAGGAGGGCCTGGCAACCCACTCCAGTATTCTTGCCTGGAGAATCCCATGGACAGAGGAGCCTGGCGGGGTACAGTGCATAGGGTCACGCAGAGTCAGACACGACCGAGGGACTTAGCACACACTTGTATATATCAATCCCAATTCCCCAGTTCATCTCACACCTGCCTTCCTTCCTTGGTGTACACATGTTTGTTCTCTGTGTCTCTATTTCTGCTTTGCAAATAAGTTCATCTGTATCATTTTTCTAGATTCCACATAGAAGTGATATTATACGACAGTTTTTTTTTCTCTTTCTAGAAGTATAGTTGATTTATAATGTGTTAGTTTCAGGTGTACAGCAAAGTGAATATATATATTCTTTTTCAGACTCTTCATTCCTATAGGTTATTATAAAATATTGAGTATAGTTCCCTGTGCTGCACAGTAGGTCAAACACAGAATATTATATCACATAAAGTGAAAAATGAAGTTCAAATTTCAATTTACATACCCAATTTTTGCAGAGAATTATGATAGGCAATCAATAAAATACTTTCAAGCATAAAAATACCATATGAGGGTTATATTCTATGGAGCAAGTAGAAAAAAAAATAAAGTTTAAGGAGAAAAAGAAATGATGCAGAATATCTGCAAAAGAAAAGCTTGTTCCTGTCCTTGTAAAATAGATGGCCAGTAGGAAATTGCTAGGGCTTCCCCGGTGGCTCAGATGGTAAAGAATCTGCCTGCAATGCAGGAGACCCAGGTTCAATCCCTGGGTCAGGAAAATCCCCTGGAGAAGAGAATGGCTACCCACTCCAGTATTCTTGGGGCTTCCCTGGTGGTTCAGATGGTAAAAAAAAAAATCTGTCTATTACATGACAAACCTGGGTTTGATCCCTGGGTCAGGAAGATCGCTACAGAATTTAAAAGATACATATAGAAGAGTGATGTACTTGTTTGATTATGAAAAGTATCATATATGCATGATAACTAAAACCATGTGTGGTATAACCATTTAAATTTGACATGAAAAAATTTAGTGTAAAATCATTTAGATATGAGCCTAAAAATGGACAAGGGGTACATAGTTTCTCAAACTTCTTCTAGGTGGCATAGAAGCAAAAAGTATGAAGATCATTGGTCCTCAATGAAGTACTGTCCCATCCATGCTCGAAAGCTGCCCTTCTCCTTCCACTGTGATTTATACCAATTCTTCTGGATGGTTACAAAGAAAAACAGTCAAATCTGAGAGAAAGGAAAGGCTTTGTTGAATATCAAAGAATGTTTTTAAAACACTAGATGTGAAAATATGGATCTAGATTTCCCAGAGGTCTCTCCACATTTGCTAGGGTGCTCCCTGGGGTATACTCAAGGCCTGATTAAATGCAAAACATCTCTGGGTGATACTGATATTTGTCAACAAGAGGAGAGACTAACAAAGTTACAGTAATGTTCCTAGCAGTATATATATACATATAGACCATTCCCAGGATCTCTCTTGGAGGAAGAATGTAAAGTTTTTTGTTCTTCAAGTCCATACTTTCAGATCCCCGGATTTCCAAATTAAGAAGTTTTTATTGAATATGTTGTTGTATGTTACCCACTTCTTCAAAGAGCCTTGGCATAGCCCCAGCATGCTTTGAACTTAAGAAATTCTATAAGAAGCTCAAGCTGAACAATGAGAAAAATAAAACTAAGACTTTCAGTTATAAAAACGTGGACTATTGAAAAAATTGAGTTTAGTGACGATTATGCAAGCTCCTACAAGATCAAGCCAGTCAATCCTAAAGGAAATCACCCCTGAATATTCAATGGAAGGACTGATGCTGAAGCTGAAGCTCCAAATACTTTGGCCACCTGATGCAAAGAGCCAACCCATTGGAAAAGACCCTGATGCTGGGAAAGATTGACAGCAAAAGGAGAAGGGGGCGGCAGAGGATGAGATGGTTAGATAGCATCACCATCTAAACGGACATGAATTTGAGAAGACTTTGGGAGATACTGAAGGACAGGGGAGCCCGATGTGCCGCAGACCATGGGGTGCAAAGAGTCGGACATGACATAGCAACAAACAACAACAAACAATGGAACTTTTCCATAAATACAATTTTATAAAATGTATCTTGATTACAATCGGTAGATTTGATTGGGTAATGTTTTCTTTCAATGGGACTGCGTAGCTTTTTAGCACAATTTTCAGTAATCTGGAATAGGAATTCTCAAAATTAGCCCTTCAGATCTAGAGGCAATCTAAAGGGGAAAAAATGAAACAGAATAGTAACAGCAGAATTTGTTTTGGTGAGCAGAACATTTTTAGTTTAGATTTTTAGTTTGACCACCCTCATTTTAAAGAGGGTGGTCAGCTACCTCCCAATATTTTTAGCAAGTACTGGTACTTATTGTATGAAGTTAATCAAATGTTTACTACCAATCACTCACTTTCTAATTCGGAATCACTGTCTCTGTTGGGTGCGTGACCAAAACAGCAATTAAGAGTCAGCAGGGCTTGTGAACAACTCAATTAAAACGTTGCTGAGGTGTAGCATATAATACAACATAGTTGTCAGATTAGTGATGCCCCCATTGTGAACGAGTAGCCCACCTGAGGGATGAGAGGAGCGGGTGAGAGGGAAGCATGTTCTTGGCCTCTTAAGGGCCAATTGTGTTTTACGACACAGTTCTTAACACTAGGTTAGGTGACTAACTCAGAGATGTGTATTTCTTTTACCCAGAGGTGAAGACCTTGCTACTTTTCCTCTTTTTCCCAGGCACACACAGCTTTCAATAGCTTACTTTCACTGCCTCTAAGTGGAAGATGTTTATCGTGTGTCCCTAGTTGGAATTCTTAAAATATTTCCCTATGGCAATATATTGGTATGCTGCTGCTGCTGCTGCTGCTAAGTCGCTTCAGTTGTGTCTGACTCTGTGTGACCCCATAGACAGCAGCCCACCAGGCTCCCCCGTCCCTGGGATTCTCCAGGCAAGAACACTGGAGTGGGTTGCCATTTCCTTCTCCAATGCATGAATTCATACCAAATCTTAGGCATAATTAAATTGTGGTACTTTTTTGCTTTTAAAGGGATATTTATTAATGAAAATATTAAATCCAAGTGGATATCTAAATTTTTTTAATTTGTATATATCCAATATGACTAAAAATATACATGGTAGAAACTGATAGAATTAAAAAGAAATACAAACATCTAAATCACGATTGATATTTATCACACTCAGTAACTAATAAAAGAAAAGAAAAATTGTAGTCATATGTTAGAATTGGTTCAAAACTTTACTTAAATATACCTACTGGGCATAGAACACTACAGCCAGCAACTGCAGAATATAAATTCCCTTGAGACACACAGAATATCACTGTACTACGGTGAATAGTGTTTCTCTCAAAAAAAAAAAAAAAAATGTTTATCCAGAAACTCAGAATGTGATCTTAGTTGGAAACAGGGTCTTTTGAAATGAATTGCTTAGAATGAAGTCATGCAGGATTTGTTGTTTAGTGGCCAACTCGTGCCCTACTCTTGTGCGACCCCATGGACTCCTCTGTCAATGGGATTTCCCAGGCAAGAATCCCAGAGCGGGTTGCCATTTCCTTTTCCAAAACTGTGGTACTTTGATAGCAAAGTTCAGCTATACAGCTAGATGAACTTTGCTTAGACCTGAAGACATACCTCTTCAAAACTTGTAATCAGTGCCGTTTTCTTCTGACAAATATCTGTCACAACATTTTGCAAAATTCTAAGGAAAATTACAAACTGGAGATTTACTCTAAACACGCATAGCTATCTGACTACAATTTGTGTGCAAAACACCCTGAAGACTTTACTTGACCAAGATGTTGATGTTGGACGTCAGAGTTCTTCCCTCCACACCTCTAAGATGCCAGCATAGCACCTCCACTGCAGCTTACTGCCAACACAGACCACGCTACAGGGAAACGCAGGCACAAAGAGAATTAAAAGAAGATGTTTCTGGTAACATCAATACAATTTCTTATTTATGTGCACAAAGCATAAAAGTCTATCAGTATTAAAAAGCAAGAAAACAGAATTTGGAATTAGTCCAACCCAAATGAGGCATCTTCAAACCTCGATGGTGCTGCTTACAGGTCTCGATCCCACTTAACTTTCTTTCTATTTATGATTCAAGCTTTCTAAAATGTACACTAATGAGTCTTTTTTTTGTACTCCAAACATTAGAATTTAGTATGATAAATTTTTTGGTAATTCAGTTTTTTAATTGAAGTATAGTTAATTCACAATGCTTTGTTAGTTTCAGGTGTACAGAAAAGTGACTCAGTTTTATATATATATATATTTTTTTCAGATTCTTTTCCATTATAGGTTATTACAAGATATTGAGTACATTTTCCTGTGCTATACAGTAGGTCCTTGTTGTTTGCGTATTCTAAATATTATAGTGTGAGTATCTATATGTTAATCACTAACTCCTAATTTATCCCTCCTGCTCTTTTCCCTTTGGTAACCATAAAAGCAAAATGGCTGTCTGGGGAGGCCTTACAAGTAGCTGTGAAAAGCAGAGAAGAGAAAAGCAAAAGAGAAAAGGAAAGATATAAGCATCTGAATGCAGAGTTCCAAAGAATAGCAAGGAGAGATAAGAAAGCCTTCCTCAGCGATCAGTGCAAAGAAATAGAGGAAAACAATAGAATGGGAAAGACTAGAGATCTCTTCAAGGAAATGAGAGATACCAAGGGAACATTTTATACAAAGATGGGCTCGATAAAGGACAGAAATGGTATGGACCTAACAGAAGCAGAAGATATTAAGAAGAGATGGCAAGAATACACAGAAGAAATGTACACAAAAGATCTTCACAACCCAGATAATCACGATGGTGTGATCAGTCACCTAGAGCCAGACATCCTGGAATGTGAAGTCAAGTGGGCCTTAGCATCACTGTGAACTAGTGGAGGTGATGGAATTCCAGTTGAGCTATTTCAAATTCTGGAAGATGATGCTGAAAGTGCTGCACTCAATATGCCAGCAAACTTGGAAAACTCAGCAGTGGCCACAGGACTGGAAAAGGTCAGTTTTCATTCCAATCCCAAAGAAAGGCAATGCCAAAGAATGCTCAAACTACTGCACAATTGCACTCATCTCACACGCTAGTAAAGTAATGCTCAAAATTCTCCAAGCCAGGCTTCAGCAATATGTGAACCATGAACTTCCTGATGTTCAAGCTGGTTTTAGAAAAGGCAGAGGAACCAGAGATCAAATTGCTGACATCCTCTGGATCATGGAAAAAGGAAGAGTTCCAGAAAAACATCTATTTCTGCTTTATTGACTATGCCAAAGCCTTTGACTGTGTGGATCACAATAAACTGTGGAAAATTCTTCGAGATGGGAATCCCAGACCACCTGACCTGCCTCTTGAGAAATCTGTATGCAGGTCAGGAAGCAACAGTTAGAACTGGACATGGAACAACTGACTGGTTCCAAATAGGAAAAGGAGTACGTCAAGGCTGTATATTGTCACCCTGCTTATTTAACTTATATGCAGAGTACATCATGAGAAACGCTGGGCTGGAAGAAGCACAAGCTGCAATCAAGATTGCCTGGAGAAATATCAATAACCTCAGATATGCAGATGACACCACCCTTATGGTGAAAGTGAAGAGGAACTAAAAAGCCTGTTGATGAAAGTGAAAGAGGAGAGTGAAAAAGTTGGCTTAAAGCTCAACATTCAGAAAACGAAGATCATGGCATCTGGTCCCATCACTTCATGGGAAATAGATGGGGAAACAGTGGAAACAGTGTCAGACTTTATTTTTTGGGGCTCCAAAATCACTGCAGATGGTGAGTGTAGCCATGAAATTAAAAGACGCTTACTCCTTGGAATGAAAGTTATGAGCAACCTAGATAGCATATTCAAAAGCAGAGACATTACTTTGCCAACAAAGGTCCATCTAGTCAAGGCTATGGTTTTTCCAGTAGTCATGTATGGATGTGAGAGTTGGACTGTGAAGAAAGCTGAGGGCCGAAGAATTGATGCTTTTGAACTGTGGTGTCGGAGAAGACTCTTGAGAGTCCCTTGGACTGCAAGGAGATCCAACCAGTCCATTCTAAATGGGATTAGTCCTGGGTGTTCTTTGGAAGGACTGATGCTAAATCTGAAACTGCAGTACTTTGGCCACCTCATGTAAAGAGTTGACTCATTAGAAAAAACTCTGATGATCGGAGGAATTGGGGGCAGGAGGAGAAGGGGATAACAGAGGATGAGATGGCTGGATGGCATCACCGACTCGATGGACATGAGTTTGGGTGATCTCTGGGAGTTGGTGATGGACAGGGAGGCCTGGCGTGCTGCGATTCATGGGGTCACAAAGAGTCGGACATGACTGAGCGACTGAACTGAACTGAACCGTAAGTTTGTTTTCTATGGCTGTGGGTCTATTTCTGTTTTGTAAATAAGTTCATGTCATTTTTTTTTTTTAGATTCTACATATCATCATATGTGATGTTATATGATATTTGTCTTTGACTTACTAATGAATCTTTAAAAAGAGTATTATTTGTTGGGTATGGGATAGTTGTTATAATTCTTATAAGGAGGCTGTCTGGAGGTCGAGGAGTTTACTACGTGTCCTGTTCACTCTGGATAGAAAAGGTGCTACTTTTTAATCCTGGAAGGGCATCAAGAGTTAAACAGACTTACAGCAGCTGGCTGGGGCACTGAATTGCTATTGATAATATTTTTAACATAAAAAAATGCATTTAAAATTCTAAATAAGTGGTTCGCCAGCTTCAAGAATACAGGCCATTCTTATGTAGTTCCTTATGTAGGGAAGTTTCCTTACACAGGTTTTATTTCTCTGCTGTTGCCTGGCAACAGAGACGTGGCAAGAGATGTCAGAGGTGAGGGAGCAGACTGCAGTCATTATGGAAAAGCAAGCTTATCAGCATTTTCCATCGAACTTTGTAATCCTTGAAATAAAATAGGTTTCATTGTGTTGAATAGTCTGTATGTTTTTTTCTTATCAAATGCCAAGTTTTTAGAGACTTTCTTTCTTTCTGAATATAAGTCCAGTACACATGGAGAATTTAAATTATGTGCATTGCTTTGAAATGGACTTCTCTGTTATATTAGCACATTTTGAAGGGTAAAGTGGAAAACTTTCAGCATTCTGAAGTCATGTACTCTGAGAAAAGTGGTTGTAAACACATTTGAAAACATTCCAAGAGGCATCAGAAATACACATTGGCTCTAAATTTCCTCACCATTGAGCCATTAGTTCATGTCAAATAAAATTCCATTTTCAAATACATTGACCTGCTTATTAAAAAATTCTTCTTTTAGAGAAAGGAATGCAAACGTTCTCTAGGTTGGCTAGACCCTATTTTGACATGAGCAGCAATGTGATCAAAATTTAAGCATCATTTCTTGGAGTTTATTTTTTTCAGCCTGTTCTGTACCAAATGCTAGGCATCTGAGGATTCATAGCTCTTGGGTAATTAATTGCATTTCAGCATGATGCATTTTAGGACTTCTTTTCCAGTGGGCAAAACATAATGTGATTTTAATGACATTTCATTTCTGGGCAATGTGGTGTTCAATGATTCTTACCCCCAAATTTTAACTTTTCCAGATAACTGCTATAAAGGTAAGAAACTTGAGTTAGAATCATGTTCCATGTTGGTTTGAAGTGGATTTTTATCCCTGCTGTGGATCCTCCCTTGTATCATACCTAAGTGAAGCCACAGTGACCATCCATTTAGGGATGTGTCCTTAAATCTGAGTAGAAAAAATTAACTCTGTCCTTCCATAGTTGAGCAGGACCCTATGGGACCTTCCTAGAAGAGACCTTGCCCCACCCCCCATGTCCTCCACCTTCTTCTTGTCTATAGAAAAATGTTAACCTCTTAGGCTGAATACCAGACCACCTTACCTGTCTCCTGAGAAACCTGTACACAGGTCAAGAAGCAACAGTTAGAACTGGAGGTGGAATAACAGACTGGTTCAAAATTGGGAAAGGAGTACATCCAGGCTGTATATTGTCACCATGCTTATTTAACTTCTATGCAGAGTACATTATGAGAAATGCTGGGCTGGATGAATCACAAGCTGGAATCAAGATTGCCAGGAGAAATATCAATAACCTCAGATATGCAGATGACACCACTCTAATGGCAGAAAGCAAAGAGGAACTAAAGAGCCTCTTGATGAAAGTGAAAGATGACAGTGAAAAAGCTGACCTGAAACTCAGCGTTCAAAAAACGAAGATCATGGCATTCGGTCCCATAACTTCATGGCAAATAGATGGGGAAAAAGTAGAAACAGTGACAGATTTTATTTTCTTGGGCTACAAAATCACTGCAGATGGTGACTGTAGTCATGAAATTAAAAGATGCTTGCTCCTTGGAAGAAAAGCTCTGACAAACCTAGATAGCATATTTAAAAAGTAGAGTTATCACTTTGCCAACAAAGGTCAGTATAGTCAAAGTTATGGTTTTTCCAGTAGTTATGTACGGATGTGAGAGTTGGACCATAAAGAAGGCTAAGTGCCAAAGAATTGATGCCTTTGAATTGTGGTGCTGAAGAGGACTCTTGAGAGTCCCTTGGACTGCAAGGATATCAAACCAGTCAATCCTAAAGGAAATCAACCCTGATTATTCATTGGAAGGACTGATACTGAAGCTGAATCTCCAATACTTTGACCACCTGATGTGAAGGTGTGACTCACTGGAAAAGACCCTGATGCTGGGAAGAGTGAGGGCAAAAGGAAAAGGAAATGGCAGAGGACGAGAGGGTTAGATAGCATCACTGTCCCAGTGGACATGAGTCTGAGCAAACTCCAGGAGATAGTGAAGGTCAGGGAAGCCTAGTGTGCTGCAGTCCACAGGGTCACAAAGAGCCAGATACGACTGAGTGACTGAACAACAACAAGTGTACTGGGAATTGGTGGTCTGTTTAGAACTCCTTCTGCTCATGTATGTTTGTGTGGCATGTAAATAAGCATCTACTGACGAGGTCCTAACCAACAGCCATATGAGTCTAGCTGTCTATTACAGGGTGCTGGTGAATCATTGTCCTTTACATTACCCTTAAAGAGCAGCTGGAAGAATCTCCTCTCAGGTTTCAGGAGTAGGACAACTGGGGTTTTTATCTTAAGATATTTCAGATCTGTCACTAATCATGTCTTCCTCTTCACTTTCCCTGAAGGAGTTAAACCTGCAACCTACCTCGTCCACAAGGCATGAAGGTACATACCTCTCAGAGTCACCTGGTCCTGGCTCTGCTTTTTCCTTCCTGTATCGTCTTTTAACCCTGACTTCCTCCACCATTTATTCTGTTTGAACAATTGGGACGCCTAACTCAGGTACTTTAGAGCAATACGGGATATGAGTTTTAAGAATTAGCAATAAGCAAAATAGTTGCATGGAAGAGAAAGATAGTCTTTTTCCTGCTTTTAGATCTCTACTTTGTGAAGGCAAAAAGGATTTAGGATGCCCCATCTATCCACCTCCACCCCACTCATGGGAGTCCTGACATTCAAAGAAGATGGCAAGAGTTCTGAGGAACAGGAGTAGGTGGGGGCTGGACTTGCAAGAAGGAAAGAGAAAAATCTCACATCTGAGCAGCAAGGAATTGAAACTAAGTTTCTGTGACTACCGGGTCACTTCTAAAGAAAGTCAAGAAAATGCCAGTCAGGAATTTCTCACATTAAATCCCAAAGTGACATTTAAAATCCTGACACATCCAATTTGTATAACACAAGAACGTCATCTCCACAGGACATATTTATGAAGGAGCTTTGCCCAGCTCCTGCATCACACGTGTTCCCCAACTTGGGCAGGTCTAAAAATGATCCCAAACCTGTTACTATATTTTCTGCCCTTGCAAGTGAGAGAGAATCTTCATTAAAAGAATAAAAAATAGGGAATGTAAAATATTGCTCTGGTTAAGTAAAGTGGTTATTAGTCTGATCAAAAGCAGTTATATGCTAATCAATAAATAGGACTAGGATATTTACAGTAGTAACTATGGGGAGGAAATATAACTGGATTCTCAGAAGCCGCTGTGACTGGAGGCACAGCACAGATACTCTTCCAGGCAGCTGGCATCTGCCTGTGTTGTACAGATAATCAGTGAGAAGAGAGTTTTTCTTAGAAGCTGTGTACACATACATTGTTTCATCAATTTGGTTCAATGACCAGAGACCTCATCACTTCCCATTCCCCTAACAGACTCCATTTCCTATGTTTCTTTTCTAAATCAACTCCAACCAGAAATCTATACCTTGTAGCAAACAAACCTCTAGGGAATTGTTCACACAATACTTCTTTCTTACAAACAACAACAACAACAAAAAAACAAGAGCTATTTATGTTTAAAAAAATCACGACCAGATTAGATAGCTTGGGTAAAGGATTCCAATTGTTAATGATTGGTAAGTAGAATAAAATGCTAAAATAAGTTGCCTAAAATATAATACTTTAAAATGACATTAATAATATTTCTAGGTTAAAATTATGTCTGTTAATAATGTGTCCTTTACAGCTAATACAATTTAAATTTTCTTCTCAACACTAATTATTTTATTATGTGATTTATTCTCATTGTCTACTCATGACATAAAAACATACCTTGGACATGAATTTCAAGTTAGAATCAGTTTTTCTAATGTAATTTACCAATATCTTGAATGTATTTTGTTGGTGGTAAAATATTCATATTTTATATTATATGATATACATATAATTTGATTATGTGTAATAATACATGCTTCCCTGATGGCTCAGGTGGTAAAGCGTCTGCCTGCAATGCGGGAGACCTGGGTTTGATCCCTGGGTTGGGAAGATCTCCTGGAGAAGGAAATGGCAACCCACTCCAGTACTCTTGCCTGGAAAATCCCATGGACAGAGGAGCCTGGTAGGCTACAGACCATGGGGTTGCAAAGAGTCGGACACGACTGAGCGACTTCACTTTCACAATATGTTGTATACAATATGAATAATATATATGATATGAATAATATATATTAATATAAATAATATGTGGGTTGCCATGCCCTCCTCCAGGGGATCTTCCCAACCCAGGGATCAAACTTGAGTCTCTTGCATCTCCTGCATTGGCAAGAGGATTCTTAACCACTGGTGCCACCTGCTGCTAAGTCGCTTCAGTCGTGTCCGACTCAGTGCAACCCCATAGACAGCAGCCCACCAGGCTCCCCTGTCCCTGGGATTCTCCAGGCAAGAACACTGGAGTGGGTTGCCATTTCCTTCTCCAATGCATGAAAGTGAAAAGTGAAAGTGAAAGTGAAGTCGTGTCCAACTCCCAGCAACCCCATGGACTGCAGCCCACCAGGCTCCTCCATCCATGGGATTTTCCAGGCAAGAGGACTGGAGTGGGGTTCCATTGCCTTCTCTGAGTGCCACCTGGGAAGCCCTTAATATAGTATAAATATGATATGCAATAATGTAAATAAATGTTATATCAATATATCCAGAATTTAGAATGTCTCCCTTCTCATCCAGTAGGTAGGAAATATGATATGTAATAAATTGTAATATAATATAGATAATATATATCAATATATCCAGAATTTATAATGTTTCCCTTCCCATCAAGGAGCTCTACCTAAATAATCTTCCTGTACCAGAAAAAAGCCTTCTGGGTAGTTCATCTCTCAGACTTAGATACCACTTCCTATCCCTGCATTGCTTATCTTTGACCTGTTATTCTTCGTACCAACCATCCCTCCTCTTTTTATTCTCACACTGACATCTGAGATTTAGGCTAGATTATTTCCAAGCTCCTGGCTCTAGTGTCTCACCAACTACTCCACTCTGTTCTCCACTCCACTCCAATGAAATCTTTCGAACCACGGTTTTCAAGGTCACTGTAGCTGTTCAATAACCTTCAGTAGATCCCATGCAGAGAAGTGTGAGAGCAGCAAGGATATGCTATCCTTAGAAAGGCCTCTTTGTAGGACTGCCCCTTGGCTGGTACCTGGGAACTTGGATTAAGGGGAGAGTTTGCTCTGCTCCCAACTGATCAGGTGACTCTCTTGGCCCAAACTGTTGGTGCAAACCACATGGCTTATGCCGAATACCCACTTTCCTCCAGGAGCCTAGAATTTTGATGGGAACGTGGTAGAGGATGTCGATGGGACCAGCCACCAATAGAACTCCTGGGTAAGGTGTCTCTAGTAAGCCCACAGGCAGACACCATTTCTCAAGTGTTGTCAGTTTGTTCTGGAGGAATCAGGCACACCCCAGTGCACTGAAAAGCAGAGACATTACTTTGCTGACAAAGATCAGTCGAGTCAAAGCTATGATTTTTCTAGTAGTCATGTAAAGATGTGACAGCTGGACTGTAAAGAAGGCTGAGAGCCAAAGAATTGATGCTTTTGAACTGTGGTGCTGGAGAAGACTCTTGAGAGTCCCTTGGACAGCAAGGAGATCCAACCAGTCCATCCTAAAGGAAATCAACCTTGAATATTCATTGGAAAGACTGATGCTGAAGCTGAAGCTCCAATAATTTGGCCACCTGATGCAAAGGGGCAACTCATTGGAAAAGACCTGGGTGCTGGGAAAGATTGAGGGCAGAGGGGAGAAGGGGACAACAGAGGATAAGATAGTTGGACGATATCACCAATTCAACGGATGTGAGTCTGAGCAAACTCTGGGAGACAGTAAGGGACAGGGAAACCTGGGGTGCTGCAGCCCATGGGGTTGCAAAGAATGGGACATGATGGAGCAACTGAACAGCAAGGTGCAAAATATTACCAATTTCCAACTAAAAGGTTCATTTGAAGCAAAATGGCTCTATTAAGGGAGGCCTATTTTCTCTGTAACTTCCATGCTAGAAAGTTAATTTTTGCATAGCCCTGCAAAACTTTCTGGATTCGTTGAAAATAAATGTGAGAAATAGCTCAGAAACAGACATTCAAAGAAAAATAAAGTGTGGTGCAAAATACAGATAATATTCAAAATATCACACCAAAATCTCCCAGATAATAATATTGTTCTTGAAAGTTACTCTGAGAAAAGGAAAGAATTAAGAGAAACTAGCAACTCAGTAGTTGGCAGGAAAGGGGTTGGGTTCTTGTTCAGTCAAAGCCCCTTGTCTCTCAGGACGAGGTGGGTGACAAAGGAAACAGCCCCCTTTGAAAATATTATGAATTCACTTGATAAAATACATGTCAAGATCAAAAGATTCCAACAAAAGAGCCCGCAGAGAAACCTTTCTGAGTTTCCTGCTGCTTCTGTATACATACCTTGCTAATTAGTTACTTCTAAAACCAATTATTGCTAAAAATTCATTTTCCCAGTGATCCACAAAAGACCCACAGAAACCACTGAGGATGTCAGACATGAGACTCTCCAGCCTGAAATAGATCCCTGGCTTGACTGACAGGCAGCTCCCTCCCTTTGAGGTGTAGGTATCATCCACGCTTTAATGAAGTTGTTTTACTATTATTTCCAGAATAAATTTAAGTTACATCTGACTATTCTAGTCTGTGTAATTCTTGGCATAAAAAAAAGCGAATTACAACTTGTGAATTGCAAAGCCTGAGCATAAGCCTGTGGCATTCTTCTCTTTGGAGCACATTCAAGCTTTTAACCACTTCTTCCATGGAAGTTGCCATAATGACCGAAAGCTGTTTCCTAACTCTAAGTGTGTGTCCTTAGAGCAAAGACTTTCTGATGAATCAGATTGGCGAAGACTAAGAAGGATAAAGAGGAAGGTGAGATGACATTGTAGCTAAACCCCATCTGTTCTCACCTCCAGGTTTTCCTGCTAAAAACTGAAAAGCAAAGCCTTTCAAACAGAGAAAAACTAGAGAACAATTAACGTAACAAAGTCACGAATGAACCAACGTTTTCAAAGACTTCAGGCACTAAAGAAGAATTTCCACATTTCCCTGGTTGAATTTATAACTGGACTTGCTTCATCATTTATCCTGTTCAGAGTTTGATAAATGGTCACTTCTCATAAGCACACATTCATGTTAGGAAGACAAAAACGTTACCTCCAAATCCTAAGAGGGACTTTGAGCACAGATAGAGGCAGATGAAGGATGGCATGCTGCAGTGCAGCAGTTTCAAAGTGACCGGAGTGCAGGCATCCTGGCTGCTATTCCTCCAGGAATAGATTCAACGAAACACACACAGATCCAGGGAGGTAAAGGCAACTGTTTTCCGATCACATCCAGCTGCTCTCCTTGAATTCAAAGCTCGAAAAAACAAGCCAGGGGCAGGAAGCAATCACTGCACGGCATCCCACAGTGTCCTTCAGACCCGTCTCCGAATCGTTTTCCCGGCCCCTCTCTGTAGCTTCTCTGCATGACGGTGCAGCCCTCTGAAAAGTGCTGTGAAGCAGCTTCAGTGGCAGCAGCAAAGAGAACACCGCGAGTCACAGAGGGCATCCTAGGACCGCCGGCTCCCGGGCATCATAGAATCTTCTGCTTTGTATCAAATTTTCAGTGTAAATATGTAGATGAGCATTTTAGAAATCCTTAGTTTCCCACAATTGCCATATTTTTAATTAGATTTTTTATGTAGACCATTTAAAAAGTCTTATTGAATTTGTTACAATATTACTTCTGTTTTATGTTTTGTTTTTTTGGCCACGAGGCTTGTAGGATATTAGCTCCCCAACCAGGGATCGAACCTGCATTCCCTGCATTGGAAGGCAAAGTCTTAACCACTGGACTGCCAAGGAAGTCTCTTCAATGCCCTATTAATGGGTTTGCATGCTCAGTCGTGTCTGACTCTTTGCAACCCCACGGACTGTAGCCCACCAGGGTTATCTGTCCATGGGATTCTCCAAGCAAGAATACTGGAGTGGGTTGCCATTTCCTCCTCCGGGGGATCTTCCTGACCCAGGGATTGAACCCACATCTCCTGCATTGGCAGGCAGATTCTTTATCATTTGAGTTACCTGGGAAGCCCATGCTGTATTAATACACACAGTTTAAACATCTACCAACAGAGCTACTGAAAGCAAAATGGAATAATGATGCTGAATTTTTTTCCTCCTTTATTTTACCAGACTCCACTGAAGCTCTTCCCTTCTAACTTTCTTTCCCCATATTTCTTCCAAGAGAGTCTGAGTTCACTGAATTGCTTAATCTCTAAAGTATAAAAATATTAGTAGGGCTACACTGGCCAGGCCAATAAGCAGAGATTCTCCAACTAAGTAAATGGGGCACATTCCAACAAAGCTAGTCTATGAAATAGAGGCTCCGGTGGTGGGGAGGGACCAAGAAACAAGCAAGAGCTTTGCTTTCTGATCATCTATTGTGCTCTAGGCTAGTACTTATGGTATGTTATATAAACATGAATCCAAAATCAACCCCCAAACACTGAGCTATCAACCCCATCTTTAGATGCAAAAATAATCTCCAAATGGTCAAGTAACTTGCTCAACATCTCCTACACACAAGTAAGAAAATCACCACCCAAGAGAAAAGTGATCAAAATATAGGAAGAGACATTTCACAGCCGCCAGTAAGCGTGAGAAGTATTCATCATTATTAATTGTCAGAGAAACATAAAACTCCAGTGAGATAACCATTCAACTAGCAAAAATGAAAAAGTCCAACAAGTGTTAAAGGACTGTGGACCTACATCCCAATGAGAGTGAAAATTAGGTCTACTGACTTTGGAAAACCATTTGGTTCTATGTCCTGAAGTTAAACATTCATACACCCTAGGATGCAGCAATTCCACATCTGTCCAAGAGAAATTCGTTTTCAATTTCAATTATTATTTTTAATTGAAGTATAGTTGATTCACAATGTTGTGTTAGTTTCAGGTGAACAGCAAAGTGATTCAGTTATACGTATATTTATGTCTATTCTTTTCCAGATTCTTTTCCTTTATGAAAGTGAAAGTGAAGTTGCTCAGTCATGTCCAGCTCTTTGCAACCCCATGGACTGTAGCCTACCAGGCTTTCTTTATAGTTTGTTGCAAAGTACGGAGTATAGTTCCCCGTGCTAAACAGTAGGTCATTGTTGCTTATCTATTTATGTACAGCATTGTGGACATGTTAACCCTAAACTCCTCATTTACCCCTTCCCCCATTCTCTTTTCATAACTCTAAGTTTGTCTTCTATTTGTATAGACCTATTTCTGTTTTGCATATAGGTTCATTTGTATCTTTTTTTGTTAGATTCCACATATAAATGATATCTTATGATATTTGTATTTTTCTGGTTTATTTCATTTAGTATGATAAGATCTAGGTCCATCCAAGTTGCTGCAAATGGCATTATTTCATTATTTTTTATGGCCAAGTAATATTCCATTGTATGTGTGTATCATATCTTCTTTATTCTTTCACCTGTTGGCAGACATTTAGGTTGTTGTCATGTCTTGGCAATTGTAAATAGTAGTGGTATGACCATTGGGGTCATGTATCTTTTCAAATTATGGTTTTCTCTGGATATATGCCCAAGAGTGAGACTGCAGGATCATATGGTATCTCTGTTTTTAAATTTTAAAAGAAACCTCTGTACTGTTCTCCAAGAAACTCTTACACATGTGCACGAAGACTTCTGTTCAATGTCAAAATACCCCTCTCTACAACAATAACGTTCTGAAGACACACAAATGCCCCATCAACAAATGACCATATAAATACACTATGAAATGCTTCACACATTAGAATATTAAACAATAGAGCAAAACAAAAGTAGTACAGTGTATCATCATGTAGATGAATCTCTGAAATAAAAAATTAGTTTCACAGGATTACATGCAACATTATATCCTTTATAGAAAGTAAAAGATAATTATAATTAAAGGTTTCCTTTTTCGGATTTCTTATGAATGCAGTGAAAGCACATGGAAAGGAAAGAAAAGGAGTAACAAACATGAGACTCAGGATAAAGTCAGGGCAGGTGGAGCTGGAATGAAATAAGGGAATGGCCTGATGGTTACGTGAAGGTCACTGTCAAATCTGGCTTTTGTTTGGGGAGGTGGTCTCATTGGTCTTGTGTGAATGCATACTTAATCCCTTAGTTGTGTCCAACTCTGTGACCCCACGGACTGTAGCTCATCAGACTCCTCTGTCCGTGGGATTCTCCAGGCAGGAATACTGGAGTGGGTTGCTATTTCCTCCTCCAGGGGATCGTCCCGACTCAGGGATCGAACCTGGGTCTCTCCTACATTGCAGGTAATTTCTTTACCTGCTGAGCCACCTAGGAGACCCCCTCACTAGCCTTACTGCATTTAGAAAACAATGAAATAAAGAGAAAACACCAACTGGAGTGTATCATTGACCGAGGATTACTAGTAGTCTAATTCACACAAGTGTGTGCATACTAAGTCACTGAGTTATGTCTGACTCTTGTCTACCCCATGGACTGTAGCCTGCCAGTCTTCTCTGTCCAAGAGATTCTTCAGGCAAGAACATCAGAGTGGGTTGCCATGCCCTCCTCCAGGGGATCTTTCCAACCCAGAGAATGAACCTGCATCTCTATGTCTACTGCATTGGCAGGTGAGTTCTTCACCTCTTGCATGACCTGGGAAGCCCAGTTTGTACATCTGAGGTCCTAAAAACACCCAAAGAAACAAGAAAAAAAAAACAACAAATAAAGAAAAATTGGGTCCAAGTCATACAGTGCTGCATTAAGGACTCAAATTCAGGTTCAGCAGACTCTGAAGCCCCCACTGCCACCAGAACAGAGACCTCTACCCTGCTTTCAACTAGAGACGTACAAATAGCACAACTGACTCCCATTCATCTATGAGGATGGAGCAACCTTGTCTACAGGTCATAACCAGAACCAATCAACTTAGTTTTTCCAGCTTGTGTTGAAAGACAAGAAAGGTATCACCAGTCTAACAGACATTTTGAACAGTACACAGACCAACCAAACCTAGCATCCTGAACTGGAAGGGGCTGTCTCACTCTCACAGACTCAGAGTCCTTCGGATGCAAGGACTTCAGATGATGATAAAGGTGGTGATCCTGATGATTTAACGCTGTTATCTGCTTATCAGCCAGAGCACTACCAACGCTTTTTGACATGTCCCTCACTACAATCTATGAGGCATGAATTATTATTGTTTCCAATTTAAAGACAAACTGTAAGAAAAAGAGGTCAAGAAATTTCCCAGAGGACATACAATTATGATGGAAGTCTTGAACCCAGTTGTCTCTTGTTCCATTGTCCAAGCTCTTAATGGTGGTGATACTAATACACACACATATGTACAGAAACACACACAGTACCAACACAAATATCCACATGTACTTTCATGTGTATAGATACACACATGTGCGTGGACACTACATATATAAATGCACACTCATACATATACATATAGACACACATCATATACACATATGCATGAACATACACCCATGCCCAATCTGTATTTAGACATACATATTCACATACATGTATTAACACTTATGCATATATACTCATAACAAAAGATACATACTCATAAGCACACATGTATAGACACATACATGAACACACACACACATGCACTCATATGTACAGACACAAACACACAAAATGCTGCCTAGTTTTTCTGGCATTACTTGAGACTCATTAACTATTTTCAAAAACCCTTGTGTCCCTTCCCTTCTCCAGCATATGTCACTGAATCATCCATATGAGAAGCAACGTGGCTTAAAATGAACGTGATTCCCTTGGAGCAGCTGGTCCATGACGCCCATCCTGGGGCTCCCGGTTACAATCCTTGCTGGTGATTTCACACGTGCTTCCCACCATGGCCTGTCCTTCACACCCCTGGGCACCGCAGCCTCCCATTGTATCTCACTTTCTGCTCCTCCTCAGGGCCAGGCCCACACCTGCCAGTGGCCTCTCAGAGCAACTTAGTGGAAATGAAGCCATCGATATTTGTAACCATATCTCTTTAAATTCGGGAAAATCTATTAAGTCTTTTTGCTGTGACAAAAGCAAAGAAAAATTTTGCTTAATTGTTGGTGATGTATATAGCAGATGGAGTCTGGAATGTAACCAGCACTTATTGAATGGCCACCATTAATATTATAAAAAATAAGACTCACTATTATCATCACTCACAGAAAGTCTAGACTTCCTAAATTTGGCTTCTGAGATCTTATTTTTGGAGGTTTTTAGTTTGGGGCATTTACCTGGTGGCTCAGATTGTAAAGAATCTGCCTCAGTGTGGGAGAGCCGGTTTGATCCCTGGGTCAGAAAGATTCCCCGGAGAAGGAAATGGCAATTCTCCAGTATTCTTGTCTGGAGAATTCCATGGACAGAGAAGCCTGGTGGGTACAGTCCATGGGGTCACAAAGAGTTGGGCACGACTGAGCACCCAACACACACACACACATACACACACCCTTACAGTGTCTAAATGTGAAGTTCTCCCATGAGTTTAGGTTCAGTTATAAGAACATTCTCTCAAATTGGATTTTAAAAGCTAGAGGCTCCAGAGAATAATGAAAGAGTAAACAGGCTACAGTTTCGAGTACTTGCTGTTGATGTGAGTAAGTGAGATGGGTATGTGAGTTGGGAGTGGGATACAAAAATGCAAAAAAGGAAAAGAGCTCAAAAAGCAACAACAAAAAAAGCCTGTACAAACTCTGAATCGCTAAGATATGTGAGAGCCAGGGAAAAGGCGCATGGAACTCCCTTTCCCCCAATCACTGCTTCCCCCCCAATCCCCCAAACACACATACACACTTCATTGTTTAGTTCTGGGACAGTCCATCAACCACTCAGGTGCCACTAGTGGTAAGAATCTGCCTGCCAATGCAAGAGATGCAGGTTCAATCCCTGGGTCAGGAAGACCCCTGGAGGAGGAAATGGCACCCCACTCCAGTATTCTTGCCTGGAGAATCCCATGGATGGAGGAGCCTGGTGGGCTACAGTCTGTAGGATTGCAAACAGTTGGACACAACTGAGCACACACACAAACACACACACACACACATTCTACCAAATGTCACTTAGACCTTCAAAACACAAAACCTTAACCTTTCTAAAAACTTAGGATGTTGTAGTTTCACCTTGTTAAAAAATAGAGACAACAGACTCCAAATGGAGTCACCTGTGCTAAGCCTCATGTCAGCAAACCAAGACTTAAATCCCAACCTTCTTGCAATTTCTGCTCCTCCCAGGTCTGTAATCTTATACCAGTCCATCTAGACTTGCCTGGACAGCAGAAATAGGTAATCCACTGGTAACTGGCCCATTTTTCCATTCCCCAAAGGAAGTAAGGGAATCTGCTCTTTCTTTCTCCCCATCCCGTGTGCTTATAAAAACCTCCCATTTGGTTCAGCTCCTTGGAGCTTTTTTTAACTTTGTCAGATGGGATGCCTCTCGATTCATGAATCATTGAATAAAGCCAATTAGATCTTCAAATGGACTCCACTGAATTTTTTTTAAACAACCTGTACCTTTCATGGAGAAGGCAGAAACAGAAAAGCAAAAGAGACTAAGGATTTGGAATGTTGAGTTTTCACATCAAACTAGAAAATTTTGCTCCATGGTGTCTCAGTAAAAAGCCCTCCAGTGTGATTTCAGATCCAAAGACCATTGGGATTTGCTCTCAAACTGAATCCTGAGGCCATGGGAGTCCACAACGACTACATTTTGCTCTTACATCACAGAAGAAGTGCAGTGGGAGACTGAGAACGATCCCAGGCTAGAAAAAGTTCTCAACACAGAAGAAAATAAGCCAACGGAGCAGGAAAAGCTTCACAAAATCTTCATCCCGCAAAGACTAAAAAACAGGTAAAGGAACATAAGAGATCTTGGCAGCTGCCTCCAGGCTGGTTAGAGACGTGGGCTTTAAATAGATGTTTCCACAGAGAACAGGATCACATCTGGAGCCTACAAGTTAATTTCTCCCAACATCAAACAGATGCTTACTCTTAAAATGCTAAACAGTATATGTTTAAGGAGGCTCTAAGACTAATGTTTTCTAAATACGACAAATGTGGCTTCGTATTTTCTTACAACAGCCAAAATGGTTTTAATGCAGAGAATATCAGTGCTGGGAAGGACCAAGCAAATAAGCTCTTCCAGCCCTCATTTTAGGAAGGAAGAACTGAGACCCCGTTAGTTACATGACTTATTGATTCTATGTAGTTTGTGACTGAGCAGGAAGTCAGACCTGAGTGGTGATTTTCACTTATTTTAACCTCTCATAAAAACTTAAATGTCCCCTGGAATTACAGGAACTGTCATGAAAGTGTAAGCACCAACTAAAAGCAGCCCCTGGGGACCCCTGTTGTTGTTCAGTCACTAAGTGGTTTCTAACTCTTTGCAACTCCATGAACTGCAGCACGCCAGCTTCCCCGTCCTTCATTCTCTCTCAGATGTGAAATTTGGCAGGACTGATGCTGGAGCTTCAGCAGACCTGGCAAAGGGTCCCTGGAGAAGTGGCTGGCCTCTCCCAGGAATTGGGAGCCTCTACTGATGTCATGACAGGGACCCAGAGCAGCAGAGGGGAAGGTGGCAGATGCCACAGGGTAACTAAGGACCCTGAGCCCATGAGATGCACCTTAAATACTCCAGAAAAAAAGGGGGGGCAGTGAATAGAAAAGGAGAATCTGGACAGGGTTCTGGAATTTCTGAGATTCAGGCAAAGGGATGAATCAGGGAAATAATCTCTTCTGACTCTTTTAGTCACTGTGACTCCCAGGCAGGGTGGCTGAGACCAATAGGTCATAAACCATCGTAGAAGACCTACAACAGTCCTGACCACCTGACAAGGTAACCCATCGAGGTGAGGTCTGTCAAATGTCCACCAGTCTCACAAGAAAGGCATTTGCCTGCCCACTGTACTCACGAAGCCTCGGGAAGCTCAGAGACATTGTGGTTGAGTCTTGGTTTTCCAAGTCTACTGACTCGGGAACCAGCCCAGGAGACACAGTGGCCCAGGCGTGACCCATTTACCCGTTAGAATGACCATCTTAGTAGGTTATCCAGGGCAGCACAATTCAAAATCAACAGCTCTTCTTCCTCTTTGTTTTTTTTTTTTTTTTCCCCAAATATCGTCTGGATCCAGCTGACTACAAGAAACAAGTGTACTTCTGAAAGTCAGGTAACCTTCCAGGAACTCTTTGTTTCCTCATTTCTAACATGTGCTTTTTCTCTGACTGTTTCAACATCTTTGAAATCAGGATGTGAAACTGATTTGTATATTCAATGTGGCAGTGTTTCCTACCCTCAAAGTGTTATTAAATTGATGGGCTGATCATATAGCAGCTGAAAGTTGAAGAGTCATTGTATTTTTTTTTAATTTTTAATTTTGTATTGGAGTATAGCTGATTGATTACCTGCATTGGGAAGATCTCCTGGAGAAGGGAATGGCTCCCCATTCACTATTCTTGCCTGGAAAATTCCATGGACAGAGGAGCCTGGTGGGCTACAGTCCATGGGGTTTGCAAAGAGTCGGACAGGACTGCGTGACTAACGTTTTCATTTTTTCATAGCCAATTAACAATGTTTTGATAGTTTCAGGGGAACAGGGAAGGGACTCAGCCATACATATACATGTGTCTATTCTCCCCCAAACTCCCCTCCCATCCAGGCTGCCACATAATATTGATCAGAGTTCCATGTGCTATACAGTAGGTCCTTGTTGGTTATCTGTCTTAAACTCCCTAACTATCCCTTTCCCCAGTCTTCCACCTGGCAACCATAAGTTGGTTCTCTAAATCTACGAATCTGTTTCTGCTTTGTAAATCAGTTCATTTGTATTTTTTTAAGAGGACAAACACCTTTGAAAACTCAGATTAACCATTCTCACATGCTTATCCGGCATGTTTCTGCTCTAGAACATGTCTATAAGTTCTCTACCTATCAATCACTGGAAATGAGGGTATGGCATAAACTGGCAAAAAGCTGAGGCCTTAAATTCCTAGATTCAATCACTAAGGCTCAGTAAGGGCCTCTCCATGCCAGATCCAAAATTCCTGGAATGAATCTGCTGTGGTAAAATCCATCCCATTGAAACAGGTGTGACTGAAAGCTTTTGATAGGTTGTCAGGTATATTTTGATGCTGTTCTGGCACTGAGTTTAATATTAGTAGATCATCTCATTTTTCCTGGGGAGATAGCAAGGTTTAACTTGGGGTTTCATAGAGTCGGACACGACTGAGCGACTAACACACACACACACACACACACACACACACACTGCTTCATTTCATAGCTTTACAAAGTTATTTAAACTCTTTGGATGTTTCTTCCTCATCTAAAAAAGTGAAATGAATAGTACCTGCTGCATAGAGCTACAGTAAAGATTGTGACCTCTTAACAAAAATTATTCCAAACTTCTTTGTGAAATAAAATGAAGAATACAGAACAAAGAGAAAGATGAAAAGACTGGCATGTGACAGGTGTTCAGTAACTGTTCATTACCTTCCCTGAGTAATAGTTTATGTTTTTCCCATTCTAAAAGGGAGAATTTCAGTTACTGTAATCAATAAATATATGAAAATAACTCCTAACCACCAAGTGTGAGACATTCCAAAGAATCAAAGTATTTCATCTGCTTCAAAGTGAAAATCTGTAGCAAATTAAAATCGAAGGCACACAGCTTCAAAGAGAAGGCTGACTTGAATTAAAAAAGATGAACATAATGCTAAGTCCAGCATGAAACGATGACTCAGAAAACTGGACTGCAGGCCCCTGTGACTCTTACTGTACAATCAATGGCTGCCTTGTATAGAGGAGGGTACAATTTCCCCCAATTAATAGAATGACCCTTTCATGCTTTCGAGAACTGTGTGAAACTTTTGAAGAAAGACATGCAAACCCAAATTGAAAAGAAAGAGAAAAATAGATAAATATGCTAGGTGTAGCTTAATTTCAGTTTTTGCTGTTTTTTGACTTATAAATTCACCCAATTGGTGTCTGCAATTGTAATTTACAAGGGGTGGATGCTCTTGCCAACACATGATCATCTCTCTGCTTATTCCTGCTACTCAAAATAATATTGAAAGAGCTTAAATATTTATCTTTGAAGCAAGTAATGCAAATACTATTGCTGCTACTCAGTCGCTAAGTCTTCTCTTGGGTCATTAACACTAGATTTGACAAGAATTTCTTTCTATATTAAGGGTTCTAAAGAAGCTATATTCTAATACTATTTTGTATTATTAATTATCACATTATGCATTAGAGTTGTTGTTGCTGTTTATTTGCTAAGTTGTGTCCCACTCTGCAACCCCATGGACTGTAGCCCACCAGGCTCCTCTGTCCATGGAATTCTCCAGGCAAGAATACTGGAGTGGGCTGCCATTTCCTTCTCCAGGGGGGTCTTCCTGACCCAGGGACTGAACTCAAGTCTTCTGTATTTTCAGGGAGATTCTTTGCCACTGAGCCATCAGGGAAGCCCGAGTGCACGTAGTTCAGTTCAGTTCAGTTGCTCAGTCGTGTCTGACTCTTTGCGATCCCATGAATCGCAGCATGCCAGGCCTCCCTGTCCATCACCGTCTCCTGGAGTTCACTCAAACTCATGTCCATCAAGTCAGTGATGCCATCCAGCCATCTCATCCTCTGTAATCCCCTGCCCCCAATCCCTCCCAGTATCAGAGTCTTTTCCAATGAGTCAACTCTTCGCATGAGGTGGCCAAAGTACTGGAGTTTCAACTTTAACATCATTCCTTCCAAAGAACACCCAGGGCTGATATTCTTTAGAATGGACTGTTTGGATCTCCTTCCAGTCCAAGGGACTCTCAAGAGTCTTCTCCACCACCACAGTTCAAAAGCATCAATTCTTCGGCACTCAGCTTTCTTCACAGTAGAGATCTATTTAAAAGATAGATGATTCTCTTGTATACTGCTCTTCTGAATGTGTTTATCAATAGATATCCTCAAAGGGAACTCAAAATTCTATCATGCTAATTATTTCCCTGTAGGAACTCCATTTTCCACGTGCCTCCATACCAGAGAATTGGGGATAGGGTGAGGGTCTACTTATAGGACCTATCCCCATCACTCAGGCTGCCTGACCCTCTGCTCAGATTGACTTTGACTTTGGGAAACACCATCAGGACTGAAGTAGAGGAGAGATAGGCTGGAGTACTTTCCCCTGGTTTCCTCCCAGCTATGATGCCATGTGCTTCCCAGGGGCTGCATATGTCTCCAAGGACCTGATCTCCAAGGACCATTCAGTTTGCAGACTCCTTAAAAAACTAAAAACAGAACTACATATGATCCAGCAATCCCATTCCTGGTCATAAACCCATAACCAGAAAACTATAATTCAAAAACACACATGCACCCTAATGTCCATTGCAGCTGTATTTACAATAGCCAAGACATGGAAACACTGAAATGTCCATCAACAGAGGAATGGGTAAAGAAGATGTGGTACATGTATACAATGGAATATTAGCCATAAAAAGGAACAAAACCATGCCATTTGCAGAAATGTGGATGGACCTAGAGACTGTTATACAGAGTGAAGTAAGTCAGAAAGAAAAAAATATCCTATAATATTGCTTATATGTGGAATCTAGAAAAATGGTGCAGATGAAGGTGTTAGTCAGTCATGTCTGACTCTTTGTGACACCATGGACTGTAGCCCACCAGGCTCCTCTGTCCGTGGAATTCTCCAGTCAAGAATACTGGAGGGGGTTGCCATTTCCTTCTCCAGGGGATCTTCCTGACCCAGGGATTGAACCCAGGTCTCCCACATTTCAGGCAGACTCTTTACCAACTAAGCCACCAGAGAAGACTAATTTGCAAAGCAGAAAGACACAGATATAGTGGAGGGTGGAATGAATTGGGAGATTGGGATTGACATGCACACAATACTATGTATAAAGCAGGCAACTAATGAAAACCTACTGTATAGAGCAGGGAGCTCTACTCAGTGCTCTGTGGGGACCTAAATGGGAAGGAAATATTGTTGGCACCATTCTTGTTGGAAGCATTCTCTCCTACCCTTCCACTCACACTGGATGCTGTAAAAAGCTTCCTCCCCTCACCATGTCAGTCTAGGGTGGTTACGGCTCTCTCCTCTTCTGGTCTTGGTACCTCAACATCTCTTGTTGGCTTCTATAAAATTCCCTGCTGAAATTCACAGCTGCATGTGCCTCCTGCTTCCTGGGGCAGTCCTAATGGCTACATCCACAAACGAAGCTAATAGATAGCTAAAATGTGTTTGTTCTGTACTTCAATAATTCAGCTAGAGCAAAATTCTGCATTTTGGCATATGTCATGTATTTTTAAGTCATTTATTTGACCAAGCTATATTAGGCAGAGAAGTTGAAAGATTCAAGGATCATATGTTATGAATAAGTAGTCTAAATATTCTTAAATGTCAACAATTATATTGCATTGTGTTTTTCTGTGTGTGGTACTGTTTAAGATAAATAGGATTTCCTGTGTGGTCATTTAAATGATGTCCAAAGATAATTATTTGGCAGCTTGGTTATTCAGTGAGCTCCATGAAGCCTGACAACATGATATATTTATAGGCAGATGCTGGAAAAACAGTTGGTATTCAAATCCTTGGTGTCCTAGGTAATTACAGTCATTTTTTAATATCTTCAGAACCTTCACAATTCTTTAGCCCTTTACATCCACAAGAAGCAATGGCAAGAACTCAACTTGTTCAAGTGTCCTGAGAAAATGTGAATAAATTACAGATTTGGGTTTATAACATTTAAAAAATTCAGTAGAACAGACTTTAACACACATCTTGGAAATGAACTGTAACTCACATCTGTCACTATCTGTAGAAAACAATTAGTAAGAAGAATACTTTGATGCAACTTTGAGAAATAGGGATCATCAGGAAGAAGCAGGGAAGTTAGAAATTAATCAAACAGCAATGGGCCTTATAATTAGAAAAAGACCATTCAGGGTTGAGTGCCCGGGCAGTACAGACCATGTACAGCCTTTCAACGTCCTTCTTCCCTTCCTGATTCTGTCCCCTCACGTGACAGCCATGAAATTTCCTTAAGATGTAAAAGCAACCAATGAAAGCTTAAAAGATGGAGAGAGAGACCGGAAATAGGGAGAGAGGGAGATAGAGAATTTTAATTCTGGAGAGCAGCTAGAGTTTGTTTGACTCCTATAATCTATTAGTGGCTTTAACATAATGAAATAAAATAATTCTGTAGGACACAAAAATGAGAACTAAGATGAAAATCAAGACAGCTGCAATGATCACAATAAATTTCTCTATATTATGAATGTAAGCCTCTTAGAAATACCTCCTTAAATCCCTTAAGATAATACCTAACCTCAATTTGACAAGAGTAAAATGCGGCTCACACACAGAGGCACTAAAATAACACACTTTGAAATGATATTCAGCTTCATAGACAACGAAGACAGCACTCATTTAAATAAAGTACCATCTCACACTTACCAAACTGGGAAACATGAATTAAAATAATAAATCTAATGTTGGCAGGAGTTGCTAGGAGCCCTATGAATTCCTGTAAAGGAGTGCAATAACTTGGGACACAACCATGCAATCTTCAAAAAGAGTCAGGATGTTGAGCACAGCCCAAAGAGTGAAAGTGAAAGCCGCTCAAGCTGCTCCAGCTCTGTGACCCCACAGACTATATAGTCCACGGAATTCTCCAGGCCAGAATACTGGAGTAGGTAGCCGTTCCCTTCTCAAGGGGATCTTCCCAACCCAGGCATTGAATCCAGGTCTACCTCATTGCAGGCAGATTCTTTGCCAGCTGAGCCACAAGGGAAGCCCCCAGCCTGGGACCCAGTAATTCCAACTTTAGAATCGGTACCCTTAAGATGCAATGGAAAGAGAAAAAAGTTGTGTGCATATGATGTTTTCAAAATACCGTCCATAATGTGGAAATGGCCCTTTTCCAACTATAAGCGAGTGAGCTAAGAATGTTATGTTATTATGATGAAATAAAATAATTTTAAGTTTGAAATATATGAGTATGTACATCCCAGAAAAGTTTCTATATAGTCATCTTGAGCAAAAAAGAAAAATTTAAATGGTAGATCCATTCATTTATTCAACAAAAAAATTTTTATAATGCTTACTGTCTTCTCACAGCCCTGGACTTGAGGATACATCCAATGCTCACTTGTCATGGTTATTTTCTTGTTAAGTATATCGACCAAGGCCACAAAGCTTTTGTGGTGAGCAAACATGAGAATCATTTGGTTAAGAGGGAAAAAAAGTGGAAGAAATATTAGGAAAGGAAAATTTCAATTGGCATTTGCAATGATTGCTAAAAGTTTGAATTTGTCATTTTTCTTTGGTAAAACATGTGAAAATCTCACCTTTATTTTGACCTCTAAGTATAGGGTAAAAAGAAATGCCAGGAGTGAAAGAAAAGGGAAATCAAATAAAAACATTAAAAAGATTTCAATATGTCATTTTCTGGAAAGGGAGAACACCCAGAAATAGACACATGATGTCATCTTTTACAGCCTCTCCCCTTCCCAGAAAAATGAAATAATTGCCAGAAAAATTAAATAATTGCCTATAAAAGAATACTAAGCTAGGCATGGTCTAGACTTAAAAATGCTTCAAGCTATGATGAACTTCCTCATTGTCTCTCATTTTTTCAAAACAAAGAGAAATGAGCTATTTAATTATTATGATCAGTAATTTACCTAAAACGTTTTGCCACCCAAAAAACATTAGAAAAATCATCCCAATCTTTAAAAGAGAAGCTAAGAGGGGTTCCCTGGTGAAAGTGAAAGTCACTCAGTCATGTCTGACTCTTTGTGACCCCCATGGACTATACAGTCCATGGAATTCTCCAGGCCAAAATATTGGAGAGAGTAGCCTTTCCCTTCTCCAGGGGATCTTCCCAACCCAGGGATCAAACCCAGAACCTCCAGAATTGCAGGTGGATTCTTTACCAGCTGAGCCACCAGAGAAGCCCAAGCATACTGGAGTGGGTAGCCTATCCCTTCTCCAGCAGATCTTCCCGATCCAGGAATTGAACAGGGTCTCGTGCATTGCCGGCAGATTCTTTACCAGCTGAGCCACCAGGGAAGCCCTGGTGGTTCAGTGGTAAAGAATCCACCTGTCAATACAGAAGACAAAGGTTCCATCCCTGGTCCGGGAAGATCACACATGCCTTGGAGCATCTAAGCCTTGTGAACCACGACTATTAAGCCTGTGCTCTAGAGCTGGGTGGAGAAGGCAATGGCACCCCACTCCAGTACTCTTGCCTGGAAAATCCCATGGACGGAGGAGCCTGGTAGGCTCCAGCCCATGGGGTTGCTAAGAGTTGGGCACGACTGAGCAACTTCACTTTCACTTTTCACTTTCATGCATTGGAGAAGGAAATGGCAACCCATTCCAGTATTCTTCCCTGGAGAATCCCAGGGACAGAGGAGCCTAGTGGGCTACCGTCTATGGGGTTGCACAGAGTCGGACACGACTGAAGCAACTTAGCAGCAGCAGCAGCAGCTAGAGCTGGGGAACCACAATTACTGAGCCCATGTGCTGCAACTACTGAAGCCGGAGCACCCTAGAGCCCATGCTCCACAACAGTGAGAAGCCACTGCAGTGAGAAGCCCATGCACTGCAACTAGAGAGTAGCCCTCGCTGGCTACAACTAGAGAAAAGCCTGTGCAATAACAAAGACCCAGCACAGCCACAAACTAAATAAATAAAAAAAATTATATATATATATACGTATTTTTTTTTTAAGAGAGAAGATAGACTGCCAACTGGCCATTGCAAGAATGGCCCTCAGCTGTCTGGGGATCCTGGGGAGATTATCCAGGGAGCCCCTCAGGGGTTCTGGATCTATCTAATTTTGCAGCACAAGCCTAGGAATGTGTTGGAGGAGGGAGGTTGCACTGGCAGCAAACAGGTAGCCAGTTCGCCCAGAACAGAGGTGGCGGGGGGCATATGGACAAGGAAGCAGGAACAGAGAACTCAGGGACCAAGTGATGCTCTCCCCCACCCCCCAGAGGCCCTCACTTCACATGGGGATCATCCATCCCAGCTGTCCATCACCATGGGGAACTTCAGGGGCCTGGAAATCCATATCTCTGGGAACACGCTATGTTATATCCTGCTTTAATGTAAGAGTCTCTGGATGTTTTCAAGTCAATTGCCATTAAAGAAAAAAAACCATACCTTCTGGCTGTAACTGTTGACATCTTTCTATCAATCACATCACTGCCCAAATGTGACAACCACGCAGGTCTCATGAAGACCAGGAGATCTCAGCTCTAATTGCCCTTGAGAACCACCTGGGAGCCTTTAAAAACTGACACCAAGGCCCAGGCTTCAGAGACATGAGCTTAATTGATGGGGCCCAGACAGCAATAATTCTAACTCCCTGGTTGATTGTAATGATGGCTATGACAACACCATAGACATTGTATTGTTTGATTTCTTAGCATCCTGTAGACATGGTTCCAGGTTTCCCTTGTAGCTCAGTCAGTAAAGAATCTGCCTGCAATGCAGGAGACCCGGGTTCTATTCCTGGGTCAGGAAGATCCCCTGGAGAAGGAAATGGCAACCCACTCCAGTATTTTTGCCTGGAGAATCCCATGGACAGAGGACCCTGAGGTTGCAAGAGTCAGACACAACTTAGCAACTAAACCACCAGACATGGTTCCAGTAGTCATGTACTGGTATGGCAGCTGGACCATAAAGAAGGCTGAGTGCCAAAGAATTGATGCTTTTGGATTGTGGTGCTAGAGAAGACTCTTGAGAGTCCCTTGGACAGCAAGGAAATCAAACCAGTCAATCCTAAAAGAAATCAACCCTGAATATTCATTGGAAGGACTGATGCTGAAGTTGAGGCTCCAACACTCTGGCCACCTGATGTGACCAAACTTAGGTGGCTCAGTGAGCCAACACACTGGAAAAGAATTTGATGCTGGGAAAGATTGAAGGCAAAAGAAGAAGATGGCAGAGGATGAAATAGTCAGATAGCATCACAAACTCAGTGGATACGAATCCGAGCAAACTCCAGCAGATTAAACTGTTTGTTCCCCTTGCAGGGAATGTAAGCAGTCTCTCAGTAATGAAGTCCTAATATAGTCTAGCAGTGAATACCAAGGATGAAAATTCAATCAAATCAGAAGATACTTTCACACTGCCCTATTCCTTCTGAAATTAAACCACCAAGAAATGAAGCACTACATGAGGTCATCAGGACACAACTATTGTCATTATAACTGGAAAGGTCTAAGAAATGAGTAGAAAATTATCGCTCTTGCAAGAATTAATTAAAATCTTATTAAAGGACTAAAAGGCTATGCCTTATGAGCACTTGTTAAGTACACAGAATTAATCAATTCACACAAGGCACTTTGAGACTAAGCAAATGATTAGTGACTAGTTCTCTAAAATGACCCAACTTTTAGCTTCTTGAGGGCTTCCTTGGTGGCTCAGTGGTAAAGAACCCATCTGCTAATGCAGGAGATGCAGGTTCAATCCCTGGGTCAGGAAGTTGCCCTGGAGGAGGAAATGGCAACCCACTCCAGTATTCTTGCCTGGGGAATCCAATGGATAGAGGAACCCGGTGGGCTACAGTCCATGGGGTTGCAAAGTGTTGGACATGACTGAGCACACACACCTCCATTAGCTTCTTGAAAACAGAAGTAAAAATACAGCTTAAAATTACCAGAAAAGTCTTATGGGCAAATGTCTTGTGGTTATAACTTGCTCTCTTAGGAGAACAGCCCAATTGTTTAAGATCCAATATCATCACTTGGAAGAAGTTGTTTCCAAGAGAATCCTTGGAGCTAACGTGGAGAATTGACAGCTGTGCATGTTAACATCAGTGAGGGAAGGAAAGGATTCTACTTTATCTCCTCTAGAAATTTCCATGTAGCCCTTGAAGAAAACTCAGGAGCCAGGGTCTCTTTGTTTAAAGCTTCTCCATCAATTGGGCCTCCTGAATGACCTTGGATCTCCAGCCTTCCTTCCTGCCATCATCTCAGTTTGCAAATGCCCATCTAGCTCATCTCCAAGACCAATTCATGTGCCATCTCTTTTGAAAATCCCTCCCCACCACTCCCCGCCGAAACACACACCGAAATAGCTTCCGGCAGAAGGAATCTGTGGCCCATTTGGTACTTGTTCTGACCACTTTTGCAGGTAAGTGTGAAAGCTCACAAAGAATAGGATATATCCATACAAATTGTGAAATTATTTGTTCTAGCTCTGTGAAGAATACCGTTGGTAGCTTGATAGGGATTGCATTGAATCTATAAATTGCTTTGGGTAGTGTACTCATTTTCACTATATTGAGTCTTCCAATCCATGAACATGGTATATTTCTCCATCTATTAGTGTCCTCTTTGATTTCTTTCACCAGTGTTTTATAGTTTTCTATATATAGGTCTTTAGTTTCTTCAGGTAGATATATTCCTAAGTATTTTATTCTTTTCGTTGCAATGGTGAATGGAATTGTTTCCTTAATTTCTCTTTCTGTTTTCTCATTATTAGTGTATAGGAATGCAAGGGATTTCTGTGTGTTGATTTTATATCCTGAAATTTTACTATAATCATTGATTAGTTCTAGTAATTTTCTGGTGGAGTCTTTAGGGTTTTCTATGTAATAATTTCACAATTTGTATGGAAAAACAAAAAACCTCGAATAGCCAAAGCTATCTTGAGAAAGAAGAATGGAACTGGAGGAATCAACCTGCCTGACTTCAGGCTCTACTACAAAGCCACAGTCATCAAGACAGTATGGTACTGGCACAAAGACAGAAATATAGATCAATGGAACAAAATAGAAAGCCCAGAGATAAATCCACACACATATGGACACCTTATCTTTGACAAAGGAAGCAAGAATATACAATGGATGAAAGACAATCTCTTTAACAAGTGGTGCTGGGAAAACTGGTCAACCACTTGTAAAAGAATGAAACTAGAGCACTTTCTAACACCATACACAAAAATAAACTCAAAATGGATTAAAGATCTAAACGTAAGACCAGAAACTATAAAACTCCTAGAGGAGAACATAGGCAAAACACTCTCTTACATACATCACAACAGGTTCCTCTATGACCCAGCTCCCAGAATATTGGAAATAAAAGCAAAAATAAACAAATGGGACCTAATTAAACTTAAAAGCTTCTGCACAACAAAGGAAACTATAAGCAAGGTGAAAAGACAGCCTTCAGAATGGGAGAAAATAATAGCAAATGAAGCAACTGACAAACAACTAATCCCAAAAATATATAAGCAACTCCTACAGCTCAATTCCAGAAAAATAAATGACCCAATCAAAAAATGGGCCAAAGAACTAAATAGACATTTCTCCAAAGAAGACATACAGATGGCTAACAAACACATGAAAAGATGCTCAACATCACTCATTATCAGAAAAATGCAAATCAAAACCACTATGAGGTACCATTTCACGCCAGTCAGAATGGCTGCGATCCAAAAGTCTACAAGTAATAAATGCTGGAGAGGATGTGGAGAAAAGGGAACCCTCTTACACTGTTGGTGGGAATGCAAACTAGTACAGCCACTATGGAGAACAGTGTGGAGTTTCCTTAAAAAACTGGAAGTAGAACTGCCATATGACCCAGCAATCCCACTGCTGGGCATACACACTGAGGAAACCAGAAGGGAAAGAGACATGTGTACCCCAATGTTCATCGCAGCACTGTTTATAATAGCCAGGACATGGAAGCAACCTAGATGTCCATCAGCAGATGAATGGATAAGAAAGCAGTGGTACATATACACAATGGAGTATTACTCAGCCATTAAAAAGAATACATTTGAATCAGTTCTAATGAGGTGGATGAAACTGGAGCCTATTATACAGAGTGAAGTAAGCCAGAAAGAAAAACACCAATACAGTATACTAACGCATATATATGGAATTTAGAAAGATGGTAACGATAACCCTGTATATGAGACAGCAAAAGAGACACTGATGTATAGAACAGTCTTTTGGACTCTGTGGGAGAGGGAGAGGGTGGGATGATTTGGGAGAATGGCATTGAAATATGTATAATATCATATATGAAATGAATCGCCAGTCCAGGTTCGATGCACGGTACTGGATGCTTGGGGCTGGTGCACTGGGACGACCCAGAGGGATGGTATGGGGAGGGAGGAGGGAGGAGGGTTCAGAATGGGGAACACATGTATGCCTGTGGCAGATTCATTTCGATATATGGCAGAACCAATACAATATTGTGAAGTTTAAAAATAAAATTAAACAACAACAACAAAAAAGAATAGGATATATCCCACCCCAGGACTCAGAATTGCACCTTCCCCATCAGTAAGTATTTAAAATGGATTTGACAAACAGATGGAAACTGGAGGAAATCTATTGAATGAGTCTCTCTTTTAGAACCCCTGGAAATGTCCTTACTTTTCTCAACAATTATTGAAAAATTTCCAAGTCAGTTCTTAACCAAGTCTGTGAGTACCAGGGATGGGTGTTAGGGCATCTGTGAACCGCTTAAAGTTGTGTATCAATTACATGCTTATTCTAGGAGGTGGCTCTCCTTCCCTCCAGTCACCTTCCCCACTGGAGAATCCTCACAGCTCTTTTTGTCTTTAAGGTAACCATAATCCAAAAATCAATTTAAAAAATCACTGTCCTACATATATTTTGAATAAACAACAAGGTACAATAACTTGAAATGGTTAAATAATGCAGTGAGCCACTCATGGCAGTCTCTGTCTTCTGGATATTTATTAAAGAAAAATGATTCTCTGTTCTGATGGCTCCAGACAACTATTTCCCCGAGGGCCAGAATGAGCCACATGACTCTTAGAATCTTCTAGCATTGAAACTAGAAGGAATTTAAGAGATCAGCTAAGCTAATGGCTCAAAA
Source organism: Bos grunniens (assembly GCF_055505025.1). NCBI lineage: Eukaryota > Metazoa > Chordata > Mammalia > Artiodactyla > Bovidae > Bos > Bos grunniens. The sequence continues at coordinate 40,699,497 of NC_141188.1, forward strand.
ACTGTAGAATGCACAAAATCATTTGGAGAACATGTCAGAACTGATTTCTGAGTCCTGCTCCTATGGTTTTGCTTCAGAAAGTCTGGGAGGGGCCTCTCTTCTAACTGAGTAGAAATACAGCAACCTATTTCTAACCAGTTCCAAGCAATGTTGATGCTGTCAGTCCATAGACCACACTTTGAGAACCAATGATCTAGTTTTTATTTCCTGCTGTATACATGATGGAGATCTTCAGAAGCTGGGTGTGACCTACCCAAAGACGCACTGCCAAGTTGGAGACCCAGGTTCTAACCATACTCTGATGCCCGGGTCCTCTGATTAGTAGACCACATCTGGGTCACAGATGTGGTGATATCTGGGTCTCCAAAACTTGTAGATGACCAGCACAGGCACAAAAAAATGTGTCTGACTAGTTGGCAATGCTAGTTTCACATGAAATGATAGAGGATATGAAGAGAAAATAATTTCTTATTCTGCTCATTCCAATCAGAGGATGAAAAAGTTTTGTTGATTTTTTCCCTTCCTCTCAATGACAGATTTCTGTGGCAGTTTTATTGTTGTGGCTAAAATGTTCTTTTGAAACAAAAACATTATGTCATGCTTCTGAAAATGCAATGAGAAGATTCTTTTCATGGAGTCACTTTCATAGGGTTCTAATAATGACATGTTTTTCTATAAATCTTTAGCTAAGCTTTTTCTTTTTCAAATTATTTTTAAGGAATATATTTTCCAGCTGGAAATATCTTTTCCCAGACACCCTCCCTATAACTAAATAAGACCATAGATAATAGCAAGATCTACAAGACTTGGCTTTGACCAGCGTTTCACCTGTCTTCTCCCACTGTAGACTGCCAGGGGTCTAGCTTCAGTCTACTTTGTTCCTAACCCCTCTCCCTGCCCCCAGTGCCATCAGCCTCTCCTCAAGCCAGTTTTGGTTTTCATGCATTGGTCTTCATCTTTCTAGGATCTTTGATCCACATTCTAGATCTGTCATATAACCTCTTTTCTGACTTGGGACCTGCGAATTCATCTCCCTGAAATCTAGAATTTCCCTGGTGGCTCAATGGTAAAGAATTCACCTGCAGTGCAGGAGAGTCGGGTTCAATCCCTGAGTGAGAAAGATCCCCTGGAGAAGGAAATGGCAACTCCAGTGTTCTTGCTTGGAGTATCCCGTGGACAGAGAAGCCTGGCAGGCTACAGTCCACTGGCTGGCAAAAGAGTCAGACACGACTCAGAGCCTAAATAGCAACAGTAACAACTTGTGCTCGGCCTCTTCAGCTAAAATGAAAGTTTCTTGAGGACACAATAGTATCAACTCCCTTGGAACTCCCTAGCACATATTCAGTCTTGAATAAAAACAGCGATTAATTGGAATCTTAAAAAAGAGTTGTTGTCATGAAAGATTTCAGAAATTTTATGTAGTTTAGTAATATGATGCAGAGGAAAAAACATAATATGTAGAGACACAGACTTGAGTTCAAACCCAGGATAAGTTATTTGACTGCTCTGAGCTTGTTTCCTTCTCTGTAAAACAGCTCTGTGTTCCTAAATCACAGGGTGTTAGGAAAAGTAGATACATCTTATATATACAACACCTGTCATGCAGGGGGCACGTGGGAAATATTCCCCTGGAAACCACCATGGGTCAATTCTAGGGCAAATGCTGCCTGTCTGAAAATCCTAACACTCGAGGGGACGTATTTCTGAAGTGAATTTCTCAACTCTCTGCATCTCTTGGCTGTTGATATGGTGAAGCTAGGTCAATTTCCTGTATGTGTCACTTCAGTCTGGTACTTGGTGCTTTAGAGACGTACATACAGTCTGCTGTTGGAACTCACTGACAATAGACATAAGCACTGCAAATTCCCCTCTATGAGAAAAAAATATAAAGATACTGAACACTAGACTATAGTGATCATTTCAAAGCTGTAAAAAATTTGTGTTAGTGACAGTACTACAACTCCACTTAGTGACTACTAAGTTAAAAAAAAACTCAATCTTTAAGCTGGATGCAATATAAATATTTTCAAAATATAATCAGATGGTATTCTTGAAAGTATTAAATTAAAATGTTAGCCTAAAATTTAAGTCCTTGTTTATTAAAACAAACCAAAAAATAGCAATTTCCGGTAGCAACTCTAACTTTACTGTGAAGACATCCCGAACTGTTTTATTTAAGATTCTTGTCTTGTTACACCACTGGAAAATTGAATCTAAATCCATTTACCATAGGCAAAGAAAATGTTTACAACCTAAAACTGTATTTACACGCATCTATAATGTATTTTTGCTTTTCAAAAAAGGTATAAAAGTAAGAATTTGTGGAAAACGATGGAACGAAGAAGAATGCTTCTGCATTCCTAAATTCCGTGAAGCATCTGGAACCACAAAAGCATTTTATGAAATATCACTGTCTTTTGTTTTGCATTTTTAGCATTAAGAAGTCCATTCTGTTATTTTTGCCCTTTCCTTATATTCATACTGTTTTTTTTTAACCTAAAACTTACACTAGGTGGAGCCCCACGTTCAAGATTTGGAATGATTTTAAAAAGCGAAAGAAAAAAACAATTGAAAGCAAAACCCGAAAGGCACTTTTATTTTCTCACTTTTAAAGAACGTATCCTTAAAATCTATAGTATCATCAGAATGGAGTTTTTCTTTCTAACAATAAAAACCATGACTATGAATAGGATCATTAATGTTTATTATGGAGAAGCACCAGGTGCAAAGTGACAGAGTCAAGAGCTGTAAGGATTTGAATTCAATGCAAATATTACATTTCCTTTGAAGAGGAGGCATATGGGGATTGGGGAATAAATCCTTTCTGGACACTTGTAAAAATATTTTGACAGTGTTAATGTTCTCCTGTGTCTAAAGTGGGCATAGTCCTCAGACATACCATGACATTCCAATTAGAGACACGCTGTTGTGAAAAACAAGACTCAAAAAGATCAGAGTAAAAGACAAACCTCAAAGCATCATCAGGCTTCCCTGGTGGCTCAGACAGTGAAGAATCTGCCTACAGTGTAGGAGACCTGGGTTTGATCCCTGGGTTGGGAAGATCCCCTGAAGAAGAGACTGGCAACCCACTCCAGTATTCTTGCCTGGAGAATTCCATGGACAGAGGAGCCTGGTGGGCTACAGTCTATGGGATTGCAAAGAGTCGGACACGACTGAGTGACTAACAAGGAGGAGGATGGAAAACATCATCATGAGTAAAAGGCAAAATATCCAAATTAACAGCACAGTGAACTACATTCAGTATCCCGGGATAAATTATCATGGAAAAGAATGCATGTATAAGTATAACTAAATCAGTGTTCTGTGCAGCAGAAATGAACACAGCATTGTAAATCAACTAGACTGCAGTAAAATAAAAGCAAAGCAAAATACATTCAAATCTCTATGTTCTCCATGGTTAAGAAATGCAGAAAGGCCTAACCAGACATTTAGGAATATCTGAACCTCGGTTTAGGAGTGACTTCTGAACCGAAACACACACACACACACATGTTTAATTATGGGTCTGTAGGACTTGCTGTTAAAAATAGGCGCTGTCTAGTCTTGAGCCTCTCAGTGGATTCAAGCTGGAGGAGATAAGACTTCAGAGATAACCGGCCAAACTTAGTCATCATTCACAGCTGCTGGATGAAAACACCATGATAGCCCCACAAATATTTCCTGGGCATCGTTGCTGGTTCAGCTCCCCCTGCGCTATCTCAGGGCTGTCTTTCCAATGCCACGTGCTCAAAATGCAAAGTTCAGACGAGCAGCAGTTACCCTTGCCCAACCACCCAGCACCTGTGCTGACATAGCCTATGTGATTCTGTCAGTTTACTGGGCAGTAAAATGTTGTGTAGTCTGTTTTTATTTTATTTTTTTCCAGATCTATACACAGTCTTGGGCCAGGACAGACCTGACTCTGCTGACAGCCGAATTATGTAGCACGGTAACCTTTGAACAAGTACAAATCATTGACCTCACATAAATTCTTCCCCAGAAAATCCAAGAGTCAGGTTCAGGCTGGGTCAGGTAGGCATGGAGGCAGTTAGCACTACCCGAAGAATCCAGCATCAACAGAACCGGGAATTTATACCCGTTAAAGAGAACAGTTATAAAAAGCAGATATCAAATATCATGTTTTTTGACGTTTGCTTCATATTGTCCATAAGCAAGCCGCTCCCTTCCTTTTCAAGCTATTTACTAAATTCAAATTGTTCTGCTACCATAAATGGTTTACAGAAGCAAAATCAATAGGATAAAGAAGAATAGCACTGAGGAGTGGACAATCTTCTTTGATGACAGTATGTGTGCTCAGTCTCTAGTCACGTCCCGCTCTTGCGACCCCGTGAACTGTAGCTCTGTCCATGGGATTTTCCAGGCAAGAATACTGGAGCGAGTTGCCATCTCCTACTCCAGGGGATCTTCCTGACACGGGGATCAAACCGGCATTTCAGGCAGCTCCTGCACTGGCAGTGGATTCTTTACCACTGGGCCACCTGGGAAGCCCAGGTGATTTTTTTAAAAAAAGAAGAGAAATGATCTGAGCTTTGGGTTCTCAAGCTTTTTGTTGGCTAAAACAAAGACTAGATGAACTGGACAGACTATAAGAGCCTTTTTCGATACCTTTAAAAGTGACAACTTTCATGTAAGATTGCTCATTAAGCTTTTATTTTCATACCAAGTTTCCATGTTGATGCTCTTATTCCTTCTGCTACAGTGTACTGGAGTTTTCCAATTAGCTTTTCAGATGGGAGTGGGGTGAAATCCACCCCGTAGCACAGAAAATATACACTCACACACTTCCCCCAAACACTGTGCTTTCCCCGTTTCTCTTGCTGCCCTCTTGTAGCCAGTACTGATACTATGATAATAGAGTCTTATGGAGTAAAACTTATATTCAAATTCTTCCCTAAAAGATAGGTGACCTGGGCATCTCGTATCTACTTCCTGCATGATGAACATCAGGAAAGTGATGCTAAATTCAACAGGAAGGATCAATACAGACTTGACAGGTTTACAGCCCTTCAGCTCTCCTCTCTTTATCTCGAGGGTAACATCTTTAGAAGAGTCAGCAGAGGAGACTGGGTAACTGATGTTTTAAAATTTTTTACATATGGGACTTCAGGAACATCAGGGTGGGTAAATGGTGGGTAGAGAAAGCTACACACTAAAATAGACTGCAGAATAACTTTGCCAAGCTAAGCATCTCATTCTGTATATGCCAAGGAGGAAAGAACTTGATAGATCAATTGTTTTTTGTTTTGCTGACACTTGGTATTGGTCCCAAGAACAATTCCTAAGCAAAGTAATGTTTAACTACTTCCTTATCACCAGCACTGCCTCATAAGCATAATTGAGAACTCTGCTATTGTAATTCAGTTTGCTTCATTTTTTTTTTCCTTTTGACTAAACCTTTGAGAGAGAATCATATGTCTTCTTCATCAGCACCGTCACCATCTTAGCAATTAAAGATAAGGTAGGGAAAGAAAGGAACTATAATATACATAGAAGTCATTAAAAGGAAGGGCGAGTCCTCTATAAAAGCAAGGTGAAAAGGCACTTTCTTTTATTTTTTATTATTATTATTTTTTGATAATATTTAACATTATTATTTTTTGATTCATACAGCATGTGGAATCTTTGTTTGCCAACCAGGGATCCAACTCGCCCTCCCTGCAGTGGAAGGGAGTCCTAACCACTGGTCCACCAGGAAAGTCCCCAAAGGCATTTTCTTTTAAATACAGTGGAAATGAGCTGAGGCACACCTCCACCCTGCAGGTGACTCAGGATCACCAGTTGGGACAAGAGCCCACAGCGAACCTCAGAGGTGATTAGAAGCAAACATCACCAAGCAAGACCCATAAGCCTCTGTAGGCCCAGCCCTGGAACTGATATATAGCTCCACGTGTGGGGACTTTTTTTCCCTACAGAAACCACAGCTAAAAGGCACGAGCATCATTTCATTTTTAGAGTCTGGGAATGGAACACAGAAGAAAGAGTTATGATTTGGTTTTCATTGGCCACTGTAAGTTGTGATAAGAGTGCCTCTCTTTTAAACAAATGGAGGTCATTGTTTGCAGAGGCTACAAAAGTCAAATGAGATATTTTTTCAGGGAGAAAAGTAAAAGCTACCATTTCCTGGAAGAGTCAGACTCAAGGCTCTGGAGGTTCAAAGCTCAGCTCATGTGACATCTCGCTCCAGAGTTTCATTCTGCTCTGCTTTGTGATCCGTTGTCTAGATGACCTTATCTACCAATGGGTTGAAATCTCCTGGATATTTGATTGTCTTTTTCTTTAAACAATTTTTTGGGTCCCTCACCAGCTACTATAGTGCTGTGTATCTTTCGGGGAGTCAATAAATGTCTGTGGAATGAGCAGCAGAAGTTTCAATATTTGGAACAGTTACAAACAATGCATTTGCTGCTTTCAGGGCTGGAAGGCTTAGAGCTTAAAGGGTCTTTAAAAAATCATATCTCCTTATTCAGAGAAAAATCCATTTTTATTAAAACCATTTCTATTAATAGAGCAGATAGACATCACCCATGTGTTTCATTTCCTCCTCTCAGCCCCAATTTCCCAAATTCACAGGCATTTTGCTCTTCTTCAGTCAATGTCACAAGAGTTCTGTGCCTATAAAGTGGACACCATGATAACCCCACAGTGGGCAGTACGAGGGGTTTCCCAGGTGATGCTGGTGATAAAGAACCTGCCTGCCAATGAAGGAGATGAAAGAGACCCAGGTTTGATCCCTGGGTAGGGAAGATCCCCTGGAGGAGGGCATGGCAACCCACTCCAGTATTCTTGCCTGGAGAATGCCCTGGATAGAGGAACCGGGCGGGTTAAAGTCTGTAGGTCACAAAGAGTTGGACATGATTAAAGTGATGATGCTAGCATGCATGCATGTGGGCACTATGATATTCTTCCAGGAACAAATGATTTATAATCCTCCAGCTTCCGGAAGTGCTGTCAGTAGGCAGCTCTCAGCTGTCAGCCCTTCGTGGAGTTGCCTCCACTGAAGACAGCTGCCTTGCCTATGTCATACATCCTTCCAGTGGAGCAGGTAAGGATGCTTGGGCCATCTTGCTCTAACTGGAAATAACCTGGAGGTCACCCCAGCTCTAAGGGTCCTCATAGGATGAGCTGAGACCTTTGTGGGGATCACAACTTCTCCCTCTGTTCTGTCCTGCCTTCCTCCTTGGCGTTGGTTTCAGGGATATTCTGCTAATAAATATCTTCGTCATCAATGTCCATTTCACAATCTATTCTCAAGAAATAACCCATGACATCCCTGTAGACTTTAGGGCATAATGAATAAGGCATAAGGCATTGTTCAAGAGAAGTCTCAGTTCTTCATGGTTTTATAAAACAACAGGGACATATATAGGTAAATCCATTACTCCTTATGACATGCAAAGATACAGGGAGACACACTTAGTTGCTGAAAGAGTCTGATGGATTCTCATACCCAGGAGGATGGGAGAAGGGGATGTTTATTAGGATAGAATTCTTTTGGGAGCTGTGTGTAAAAGACAAGCAGGAATTACTAGATAAGGACAAGGCAAGGAGTTGAAAGCAAGAGAGAGAAAATGAGAAAAATCATGGATACAAGCAAGTCCTTGGGATGTTAAAGGCAGGACACACATGGGGCACAGCAGGAGTAACAAGTGACACAAGCCTGGAGCCAAAAGCCACCTGGCTGATGCATCTGGTAGGTGGTAACAGGATCAGGGAAAACTTGCGGGTGATGGTAAGGAGCTTTGTTCTTGACCTTTTTATAGATGGAGACATAAGACAGATGACTTTCATGCAATCTACACTTTCAGATTTTCCCAACTCCTGACCTCCACCAAAATTACTTGGGAATATAAAGCAAAAAGCAGCACAGACATTTCAGGAGTATGAGGGTGGTATGGACAACACTTTACATAAACTAATTTCTGACATTATCTACTATGCACAGAATTAGATATTTTATAAGAAAAATCATCAGCACATAAGATTTTTCAAAACATTTTATTTTGAAAAAAGAACTTTATCTTTTTTTTTCAAATCTCGATTTCATGGATAATGTTAGAAAAGTAAATAAACATGGACTCTTGAAGAGCAACTACATTATTTATTGCTACCAAAACAAACAAAATGTACAGATCTTAACTTTTTATTTATATGACTTGTCCTCTTGAAAGTTTTACTTCTTATCATCACTTTGATGTTTATGTGGTCATCAGAAACGATTGCCATTTGGGTCACAATGTTTATAACATCATTACATACAATACAATGTTGGAGTTCTCCTCAGCTGTCCTTGCCTTCCTTCTTGTGTGTGTGTGGGTTAGTCGCTCAGTTGTGTGACCCCATGGACTGCAGCCCACCAGGTTCCTCTATCCATGGGATTTTCCAGGCAAGGATATTGGAATGGGTTGCCATTTCCTTCTCTAGGGGATCTTCCCGACCCAGGGATCGAACCCGGGTCTCCTGCACTGCAGGCAGATTCTTTACCATCTGAACTACGAGGGATAGTTGCCTTCCTTCTTACCTAGGAATTACCCACCAGTAAAATTACATAGACCCAGTCAATAACTACAAAGTTACAACTCACAAGTGCTACAGAGATTCTGGATAAACAGAATTATTAGCGACACACCAGAAACCACGAGGTGATGAGACAAATAAAGAGGGCTGATGATTTTATACACAATCCCCAGTACATAGCCAGATATGACATCTGATAGATAGATGGGCTGCCCTGCTGGCTCATGATAAAGAATCTGCCTGCCAATGTGGGAGATGCAGGTTTGATCCCTGGGTTGGGAAGGTCTCATGAAGGAGGAAAGGGCACCCACTCCAGTATCTTGCCTGGGAAATGCTATGAACAGAGGAGCCTGGTGGGCTACAGGCCTTGGGGGTCACAGACAGTCAGACACAACTGAGCGACTGAGCACACAGCACAGATAGATATTAACAGATCTTTATTTTACACACAGATGAAACAGTACAGAATAAAAGTGAGTACAGACAACAATGCCATAGAGATAAACTTGAATCCAGCCTATTTTACTTTAGAAATAAATACTTCTTAAGCTCTAATACTTAGACTTATTATTAGCAGCCCCTTACCTGTGACACCCACACAAATGATAATGCTCACCAGGCTGTTGCAAAACTATGGTGGAGAAGCAGGACCAGAAGCAAGATGGAACCACTGGGGTGTTTAAAGCAAGAGGGGGGCATGGGCAGATTTATAGCTTGGATGCATCTTTGGAGCCAGATGAAGGATAGCGTAAAGATGAAAAGAAGGATTTGGCAAGCCTTTGCAAAACTCAGGGAAGATATGATGAAAATCTGCACACCTTGGGCAACTGGAAATCCCAGTCTTCTGGTCCAAGGTGTCTATGGCTTGGCTTCCTCAACTCCTGTCCTTCTCAATGCAGACCCCTGGGAGAGCCAAGCAGGGAGAGCAAGCTGACCAAGATAACTCTCTGCTTTTCATGTCTCTCTGATTTTGAGAAGGGCCTTATTACCCTGACTAATAAAGCAGAAAATTAGCTATTAGAGAAGTATTCATGATTAGATTTAGAAGCTCAATAACCCTCAAAAGAAAGAGTTGAAAATCTAAATGGAATTTGTAGGCATAAGGCTTTATATGAATTGGGAAAAAAATTTAGTTTCTGTTTGACTTTTTTTCCTGCAAAACCACTATTAGTTCTACCAAAATACACTGTTGAGGATAGCAACTTCTCTAGAAACAGAAATCTCTTTCATAGGGCAAATCACCCTACTGATTGACACATTTTTTTTTTTTACTATAACCCTTTCTAATCCCCCTTCCCCCTGCACAATGAAAGAGCTTTATATAACCTCCAGATGAAAGACAAATTTAGTTGTATGTGACAAAATATTGTCTGAGATGCACCAAAATTCTGTTTTTGAAGGTACAGGAGAGTCAAAAAGTATATTAAAATGGTTAAAAGGAAATATGTCTAAATAAAACCAGTTTATGACTAGGACCCTGGTGGCTTTTAGCAGGTAAGTTGTACCTCAGTTAACTCATCCATAAAATCAGATGATAGGTAAGTTCCTATCATGAGGTTATGAAGATTAAATGGGACACATGTGCAGTCCATCGCCCAGCACCTGGGAAAGAGGAAGTAATGAAGGTGTGGCCAAAAATGAGGCTGCTGATGATATCTGGTCATGCACATCCCAGAAAAGAAACCATGTCGAGTGACAAGCCCATTAGCTTTTTTTTTTTTTTTTAAGAAAGTGATCCCAGATCGACCAAATCTTTAGGCTGCAGACCCTGCCTGTCCCCTCTCTGTAAATGGAACGAAAACAAATTTTAAAAGCCCAAATGACACACACACATCAAAAGATTCCTAAATAGAGTAGAAGGGAGCCTTAGAAAGTGAAAGAAAAGGAGAAACTGATAGGATACACATGCTCTGGGATGGAGTCGAGGGTGAAAAAACAGGCAAACACTCTGGCTTGTACTTTGCTGCTTCTGGGAGCAGAGATTTCAGAAGATTCCCTGAACATCTCACAAACACAGTACTATATTCCAAACTTTCTAAGTCCTAGAAGAAAGAAGAATTCACAGTATTTGGCACACGATTAACTTAAAAGAAGTAGGTTCTAGTTACTGATTATTACTGGAAGAGAAAGTGAGATTTTAAGGATGGTTGTCCAGCAGGTTATCGTTTACAATAGGGGTCCCCAACCTTTGGGATCTGACGTCTGATGATCTGAGGTGGAGGTAATGTAATAATAATAGAAATAAAGTACACAATAAATGCAATTCGCTTGAATCATCCCGAATTTTCCCACAGACCCCCACTCCTGGTCTGTGGGAAAATCGTCTTCCCCATAAAACCGACCCTGGGTGCCAGGTTGAGGACTGCTCGTTAATGAGAAGGATAATGGAAAGACCTACAGACATACACAGAGGAAAACACACAGTGTGAATCCCAAAAGGGGACTTGAGATGTGGAACTGAAAAATCATAGCATAACCCAAAAGGCAAAACTGCTGATTAGCGGTAATTGCATCAAATCAACAACTCATAGCTCAACAGAGTAAACTTAAATGATACGTAGTCCTAAGGATATTTACGGGCAACCAAATCATCTAAGAATAAGATTTCCAAATTACTTACACCAGAATAGAAAATCTTACAAACATCCATGCCAAATTTCATGCTAACATTCAATATATAGTTTTAGAGATTCCAGAAATAACAGATGGCATTATGTATTTGTAACAGTAACATGCATTTGCTCCCAGCAAGTGAAATCCTGCCATCTCAACTGACTAAGACGACAGTTTGAAATTTATTTGGAATTTATGAGGAGGGAGACCCAGGATGAAAGTGGAATGGATAATCAAGACAATGATTTTCCTACAGAAGAATAGCCCAAAGGATTTCTTTTTTTTTTTCCCCAGGAACCAGCCATGCTAAGGACATTTTTTTTTTAAAGGATAGAAGTTCTAATGAGATGAATGATCCTAGAGCCTATTATATACAGTGAAGTAAGTCAGAAAGAGAAAGACAAATATCGTATATTAATGCATATATATGGAATCTACAAAGATGGTACTGATAAACCTATTTGCAGGGCAGACATAGAGAACAGATTGGTGGACACAGTGAGGGAAGGAGAGCGTGGGATGAAGTGAGAGAGTAGCACCGAAATGTATACATAACAATATGTAAAACAGATAGCCAGGGGAAATGAGCTGTATGACCCAGGGAGCTCAAATCGAGTGCTCTGTGACAAGCTAGCGGGGTAGAATGGGGTGGGAGGTGGCAGGGAGGTTCAGGAGGGAGGGGACATATGTATATCTATGGCTGATTCATGTTAATGTATGGCAGAAACCAACAATATTATAAAGCAATTATCCTCCAATTAAAAATAAAGAAATTAAAAATGGATAGACACTATTAAACCAGCCACTCCTACAGTATCATGCTAATCAAAGCCTTTCTCAGCGGGGGGAGGAATCTTATTTCCCACATGCTTGATAACTAGAAATAAATGTAACTAAAACTCTACTTTTTGTATTCAAAACCTGCCTGTCATCTGGTCTCCATTCTACAACAAGAAATCCACCAGCAGACATGAACCCTTTCTCCCCTCCCTGGTCCCACAGGTGGAATAGCTGGGTGCCCAGTACATCCTTACTGCCCAGCTTTGGAAGAACAAAGTTTGATATTTTGAATCTTGCTACCTTGAGGACCAATTAAAGTGGGACCAATTAAAGTGAGAAGATTTCATGTCAAATTCACGACTCATTGAATATAAATACATCCATAGTGTACCATTTCCAATGCCTTTATATTAGAAACAATGCCAGCATCACAAAAACCAACACACATATCTGCCACAAATGGTAATTGTGAATATCCGTGGTGTATAACTTATAGAAACAACCAAACAAGAGCCTTAGAAAATTCCATTTCAAACTGTTTGGGATATTTTCAAACTACTTTGTTATAAAGAACTATTCTTCAAAATTGTACAAAACCCCTCCTTTCAGAAATAAAACCAAGAGCAAAACATGAAGGCGCATAGGGTGCATGCATGTGGGCACCAGGATGCTAAAGATATTTTCCCAACAAGCAATTTCATCTGGCAATTTTCTTCTTCTCCAAACACAGAAATCAACAGCTTAAACATTAATTTCATGACTCACCCACATAGTCCATGTTGCACGCCCAGAAATAACATTTTTCCAGATGATGGGCAGGTCCCGTGCCATGTTCCGAGGGGCAGCAAGACAGGGAGGTGAGCAAAAAGGAGAAGAAAACATAGATTAGAAGTAATTCAACACCTAGTGATAACTCATCCCCATTCTGAGCATGATAGTAAGAGTTCTCTCCTTTCTAGAAACTGCCCCATTGCCAAGACACAGTGGTCAAGGCGAAAGTTGCTATAGGAAAACAAGGTCGAGAACTGTGGATACCAAGGGGGAAAGAAGGAGATGGGATGAGCTTATATATACTACTGACAGATATATACTATTTGACAGATCAGTATATATCTGATTGACAGATATATACTACTGTGTATAAACTGGATGACTAATGGGAACCTACTGTATAGACAGAGAACTGTACTCAGTGTTCTCTGGTGACCCAAATGGGAAGGAAATCTGAAAAAGAGGGGGTATATGTATTCATAATTTGTACGGCAGAAACTAATACAATGTTGGAAAGCAACTATTCTCCAATTGAAATTTAAAAAAAGAAAAGGTAGATAATTCATGAGAGACACAAAGGGATCTCTTGTTAACACTTTCAACGAGCAGATAAGAGAACACAAATGTTACAAATAAGAGAAAACACATGCAAGCCACATTTGAATGTATAATAGATGTTTCCAGAAAGAGACTATAAAAGAGTTGTATGAACGCATAGGGACATAAAAATAATGAAAGCAATGTGGCCTAGAATGGGGGAGGAGTTTGAGACTGTGGTCAAGTAAGTGTATTAGTCACTCAGTTGTGTCTGATTCTCTGTGACCCCACAGACTGTAGCTTGCCAGGCTCCTCTGCCCGTGGGATTTTCCAGGCAAGAATATTGGAGTAGTTGACAATCCCCTTCTCCAGGGGATTTTCCCAACCCAGGGACTGAACCCAGGTCTCCTGCATTGCAGGCACGTTGTGGCCAAGTAAAGACTTAGGCTATTTCAAAATCAAAATCAGAAAACTCAGTAAAATTATTTACATACTCCCACAAGCATTTGACTGCTACTGTTGCTGCTAAGTCACTTCAGTCGTGTCCGACTCTGTGCGACCCCATAGACGGCAGCTGTGTCTGACTCTTTGTGAACCCATGGACTGCAGCATGCCAGGCTCCTCTGTCCTTCACTATCTCCTGCAGTTTGCTCAAATTCCTGTCCATTGAGTCGGTGATGCTAGCTAACCATCTCATCATCTGCTGACCCTTCTCCTTTGGCTTTCCATCTTTCCCAGCATCAGGGCCTTTTCCAGTGAGTCAGCACATTACCACACTTAAAAACAAAACAGCTATTGTTAGAATGATTACTGGTCACCCTTTGTAGACCCAATCTTTAGAAGAAAGAATAAAAGTCTAAGTCACGCTCAGCATAAAGTGTTAAAAAATATTGCAGTCTGTGAAACAAAAGCAGCCTTAGCACATACTCAAGAAACCTGGTCTTCCTCTCCACAGGTCTGGGACAAGAGCAGTTACTTAAAGGGCACTGGATGAAGTGTGACAGACATGCCTGCAGAGACCAGAGAGGAGCCAGCTGTCAGCACTCAGCCCACAGCCCCCTCCTGATCCGTCCAAGCCCGCGGAACCTTGCAATGTGCCCCTAACGTCCTCTGGATATTTAAAAAGTTTAAGAACTTGACTAGTGTGCAGCATTTGGTTTCATCTACTCTCCTAGTTCTAATAGTGAATGGTGTTTTCTTCCCAGTGAGAACACACGGACTTCCTTGGTAATGGCCAAAGGATACAGCTGATCCTCTCTGTGGATAAAAATAATATTGACTATTTTTCTTTCCTAGAGACTCAGGAAAGGGAATACGTAGATGCATACATGAGTCACTGTCACAGAAGTGAGCATACACATCTGGTTTCAATCACCTTCTGCCCACAGGTTCCATCACCCTGTGAACCTGGCCCCTGACTGCCTGGGTTGACCTCACAGTGAGGGGAGACAGCCAGAGTAAGGGGAGGAATTGGGGAATCTGAAGTGTGGGTTCAGGGGTCCTTTAAAGGAACTGGGGGAATCTTGAGCAAGTCATTAAACATCTGTTTCCTTGAGTGGAAAAGGAGAATGAGGTCCTGGTTTTCTCATCAAGTCATGGTGCAGAGGAAATGAAATGATGTTTGGAAAAGACCTTTGGGAAATAAGCAGGAAAAATTCAGAGTGGGCTTTGGAATGTCCTTGAGTATTTATTGTCTGCTTCTCAGCAAGAATGCTCAGTCCCTTCATTGGATAAGAAATGTTGAAATAGGATATGCTGTAGCCTCAACTTCAACTGCCAATTGTATTTGTCATTATCCATCCCTACAGGCCTATTTCCAACCCTGTGAAGGCCCATGAGTCTATTTCTAAAGTGGGGTCCAGGACTCCGGGAGGCCCCTATGCCTCTTCCAGGAGGCCAGTGAGATCAAAACAATTTTCCTAGTCATGTTGTTGTTAGTTGCTGAGTCATGTCCAACATTTTTGTGATGTTATGGACTGACTCGCCAAGCTCCCCTGTTCACAGCATTTCCCAGGCGAGAATACTGGAGTGGGTTGCCATTTCCTTCTCCAGGGGGTTCTTCCTGACCCAGGGATTGAATCCCCGTCTCCTGCTTGGCGAAGTGGATTTTTTTTTTTTTTTTTACCAGAGTCACCAGGGAAGCCCTTTCCCTAGTCATGCTGCTGCTGCTAAGTCGTGTCCGACTCTGTGTGACCCCATAGACGGCAGCCCACCAGGCTCCGCCGTCCCTGGGATTCTCCAAGCAAGAACACTGGAGTGGGCTGCCATTTCCTTCTCCAATGCATGAAAGTGAAAACTGGAAGTAAAGTCGCTCAGTCGTGTCTGACTCTTAGCGACCCCGTGGACTAATTTGCCTTTTGCATACAGTGGAAGTTTCTGGATGCTACATGGTCTATGAGGTCTCACCTTCAGTTTCTAAGTGGGAAGCAGGAACCTACATAAGAATTCACTCTCTTAAGCTGGGCATTAAATAGAATTGCAGTAACACTCTTTACCCTAAATTATTCTTATTTTGGAAATATAGGCAACTTTCATAAAAATATTCACGTTCATTAACCTCCAGTTAAACATAAATTTAAAAAATGTTTACATTCGCATGGTATGGAATTTACTATTTTAAGGTGAATTAAAAACAAATATCTGAAAAATTTCTCCGTTGTAATTCTGAACGTAGTACATATCAATAAGTATGCACGAATAAACAAAGGTTCTTCAATCATTTTTAAGGATGATTGAAGGAAAGAGGTCCTAAGACCAAAATATTTGGGTACCACAGTGTCTACAACGGAAATCAGGATAGTGAAGGGTAAACGATGAGGCTGAGAAGGATGCAGGAGAAGCCCCCGGGGCCACATGCATGATTCTGGTCTTAACCAAAAAGCAAGATCAGTCTGGTCCACGCGTGTTGGAGGCTGCAGTTACAGTGTCTTTCCCTGCCTGTGATGGACGTAAAGAATTACTCACTGCTCATCTTACTTTTCTACCTTTTAATGATTCATCATAGAAACATGAATTCATAAAGCTCCAACATAAAGCTTCATCAGCCTACAATGAATCTCAAGGTTGCTTTCAAAAAGAATAACTTCTCCTCTGTGGTTGGTGCAATGTCTGCACTGTGCTCATTTTTTGAAACCCACTTTATGGTTAATTGGGAAGTGGGAAATGTTTATAGAGGAGCCCGCATTCCAGTGGAGCCAAGATCAGAGTCACTACTCTGAGGATGCTCTGTGGGGCGGGAAGAAATAGAGCTTCCAGGATAGGTGGTCCTTTCTGACTTCAGTGAGGCCTTCTGAGTGAGTGAAAGTCGCTCAGTTGTGTCCGACTCTTTGTGATCCCCCGGACAATACAGTCCATGGAATTCTCCAGGCCAGAATACTGAGTGGGTAGCTTTTTCCTTTTCCAGGGGATCTTCCCAACCCAGGGATAGAACCTAGATCTCCCGCATTGCAAGCAGATTCTTTACCAGCTGAGCCATCAGGAAAGCCCAAGAATACTGGAATGGATAGCCTATTCCTTCTCCAGGGGACCTTCCCCGTCCAGGAATCGAACTGGGGTCTCCTGAATTGCAGGGGGGATTCTTTATCAACTGAGCTATGAGGAAGTGAGCCCCTCTGTGCTGCCCGCGAACGCCCTCTGCTAGCCCTATTGGCTTTTTGGTACCTGTCACCTCAGAAGCTGCTGCAAGCTTTATCCATCCTCAAGTCCCTTCTGCATTCCCCTAACTGTTAGAGGAAAAAAACCTCACTTCTCTCTTCACCAAGGAGCTAGAGGCAGGCAGCTAAGCGGTTAATATTTATGACTGTAAAATTTATGAGCTGTTAATGTCGGCAAGATAAAAATAATTACCTTAATATGCAATTTCCAGGAATAAATAGCAACCAAAAGCGTGATTATGATTTTAATAACAAGAAAATAATTGTATGTTAGTAACATCAGTGAGAGAAGACGGATCTAAGGCATATCCAGGTAAGGAAATGGGTGTGAAGGAGATGAAGGAACGCAGCCAGGCAACAAGGCCAGTCACATCAAACATTCTTATCAAAGTGCATTCTCCAGGGACGCCTGCTGGAACAGCATCACTGAGGGGACAGTCTGTACCTTAAAAAAAACAAAACAAAACTGATAAGATGCTCAAGCCTTTCAGCAAGACTGAGATGGTAAAACCTCAGGAGAGGAGGGCAGACCTATAAAAAATGCTAAAGACATTTGAGCAAAAAACCCAAGGAATTAAACTTCTCAGTGCATGCATGTGTGCTCAGCCACTCAGTCTTGTCTGGCTCTTTGCAGCCCCATGGACTGTAGCCCGCCAGGCTCCTCTGTCCATGGAATTCTCCAGGCAAGAATACTGGACTGGGTTGCCATCACCTTCTTCAGGACAACTTCCCAACCCAGGGATCAAACCCGGGTCTCTGCATCTCCTGCATTGGCAGGTGGGTTCTTTACCACTGAGCCACTTGGGAAGCTAAACTTCTGAGTGGATCTAATTAAAACTTTTCTTTCAAAATTTATTTATTAAAATTGAAATTTAGTTTTTTCACAACATTGTGCCAATCTCTGCTGTATAGCGAAGTGACTCAGTTATATACCTGTATACATTTTTAAATATTTTTTCCATTATGGTTTATCATAGGATATTAAATATAGTTCCCTGTTTTTCTCTTTTTTTTTTTTTTGAGGGGTGTAAAGCAAGGAGGGACCCAGTATGATTTCACAGAGATAGTCTGTCTTTTTGAATCTACTTTGGCTTGGTGAGTCACTTGCCCTGGGCAAGCCTTGATTTTGTTGTCTTTGCTCATCTCTGCAGAACTGTAAGAAAGGTCAGAAATAAGGGCATTTTCAGCCCTTAGGTCAGAATACTTGGAGCACAGCAGGTGCTCAGTAAATGGCAGTTCCTTTCTTGGTTTCCTCCCTTTTTTTTTCTTCACATCACAACCCGCCATCCAAGAGCTGCTCAATTCTTAGGTAACCATTACATGTACAGAGAGAGAAACAGAATTGAAGGAATGTGTATATGCTGAAGACAGATGCCTGTGATTCATGAATAGATTAAAAATAGAAATCTCTATCTCATGATGATTTAGTTGAAACTCTCCTCCCTGACACCTGTTGACAACTTTATTTATTCACTGATTAATTAATTCACTGATTTATTCACTTTATTTATTCACTGATTCATTCATTTATTGGCTTCACTACATGGCAAATGGGATCCTAGCTCTTCAACCAGGGGTTGAACCTGTGCCCCCTATTGCGGAAGTGCAGAATCTTAACCACTGGACCACCAGGGAAGCCCCCTGACATCTAGCTTTGTATGTGGTAACTTGATTGACGTGACTTCTAGAAACTTCTTCAATTTTAACGTTTAAACTATTTGGGACTGGTGAAATCACTTATAAGAATGCACTTAGGATGTTGTGTTGTTGTTGTTTAGTCGCTAAGTCATGTCCGACTCTTTGCAACCCCAGTGGATTGCAAAGTCTGCTAGTCTCCTCCGTCCATGGGATTTCCCAGGCAAGAATATTGGAGTAGACTGTCATGCCCTCCTCCAGGGGATCTTCACGACCCAGGGATTGAACCCTCCTCTCCTGTGGCTCCTGCATTGGCAGGTGGAATCTTTTCTGCTGAGCCACCAGAGAAAGTGAAAGTGTTAGCTGTTAACTTGTGCCCAACTCTTTGTGACCCCATGGACTGTAGCCCACCAGGCTCCTCTGTCCATGGAATTCTCCAGGCAAAAACACTGGATGGCTTGCCATTCCCTTCACCAGGGGATCTTTCTGACCCAGGGATCAAACCCAGGTCTCCTGCACTGCAGGCAGATTCTTTACTGTTTGAGCCACAGGGGAAGCCCCTCTAGTTCCCTGACCAGGGATCAGAAGCCGGGTTCCCTGCATCAGGAACGTGACCTCTTAGCCACTAGACCACCAGGGAAGTCCCTTGTTCTTCAGTATTATCGTTATCAGTTTATCTGCTCCACTCCAGTGAGGTATAAGGTTTGATATTTTCATAAAATTCTCTTTAGAAATTCATAACATTTTGGATCATGTTTATTGGCATTTATATATTTGTCTCCCAGTAAGATGATAAGCACCGTTTTTAATTCACACTTGTATTTTCATGGCCTGCATCAGTACCTTGCTTGTAAAAAATAAGTGAAAATCAAATTGAAGTAAATACAACACCTTGCATTTGATTTGAGTTACAAGACATTCTATTTTTTTTTTAATCAAAACGTACTTGATTCACAATGTTATGTTAGTTTCAGGGGCACAGCAAAGTGATTGAGTTATACATATATATGTATTTTTTCCATTAAGTTATTACAAGATATTTAATATATTTCTTTGTGCAATACAGGAAATCTTTGTTGTTTATCTATTTTAAATATGGTTGGGTGCATCGGCTAATCACAAACTCTTAGTTTATCCCTTCTCCTCTTTGGTAACTATATTTGTTTGTGTGTCTGTAAGTTTCTGTTTCTGTTTTGTAAATGAGCTCATCTGTGTTATTTTTTAGATTCCACATATAAATGATATCTTATAATATGTGTATTTCTCTGACTTAATTCACTCAATACGATAGTCTCTAGGCCTATCTATGTTGCTGGAAATGGCATTATCTCATTCTTTTTATGGCTGGTAATATTCCATCATATATATATATATGCTACATCTTTACTCATTCATCTCTCAGTGGACACAGGTTGCTTCCATGTCTTGGCTATTGTAAATGGTGCTGATATAAACTTTGGGGTTCTTTCTGAATTAGAGTTTTCTTTTCCCAACATATGCCCAGGAGTGGGATTGCTAAATCAAACGGTAACTCTACTTTTAGCTTTTTAAGGAACCTCCATACTATTCTCCATAGTGGCTGTACCAATTTAATTCCCATCAACAATGTAAGAGGGTTCCCTTTTCTCCACACCCTCTCCAGTATTTATTATATGCAGACTTTTGATGATGGCCATTGTCTAACTTAATGAAACTAAGCCACGCCCGTGGGGCAACCCAAGACGGGCGGGTCATGGTGGAGAGATTTGACAGAATGTGGTCCACTGGAGAAGGGAATGGCAAACCACTTCAGTATTCTTGCCTTGAGAACCCCATGAACAGTATGAAAAGGCAAAATGATAGGATACTGAAAGAGAAACTCCCCAGGTCAGTAGGTGCCCAATATGCTACTGGAGATCAGTGGAGAAATAACTCCAGAAAGAATGAAGGGATGGAGCCAAAGCAAAAACAATATCCAGCTGTGGATGTGACTGGTGATAGAAGCAAAGTCCGATGCTGTAAAGAGCAATATTGCATAGGAACCTGGAATGTCAGGTCCATGAATCAAGGCAAATTGGAAGTGGTCAAACAAGAGATGGCAAGAGTGAATGTCGACATTCTAGAAATCCCCGAACTGAAATGGACTGGAATGGGTGAATTTAACTCAGATGACCATTATATCTACTACTGCGGGCAGGAATCCCTCAGAAGAAATGGACTAGCCATCATGGTCAACAAGAGAGTCTGAAATGCAGTACTTGGATGCAATCTCAAAAATGACAGAATGATCTCTCTTTGTTTCCAAGGCAAACCATTCAATATCACAGTAATCCAAGTCTATGCCCCAACCAGTAACGCTGAAGAAGCTGAAGTTGAACGGTTCTATGAAGACCTACAAGACCTTTTAGAACTAACACCCCAAAAAGATGTCCTTTTCATTATAGGGGACTGGAATGCAAAAGTAGGAAGTCAAGAAACACCTGGAGTAACAGGCAAATTTGGCCTTGGTATACGGAATGAAGCAGGGCAAAGACTAATAGAGTTTTGCCAAGAAAATGCACTGGTCATAACAAACACCCTCTTCCAACAACACAAGAGAAGACTCTATACATGGACATCACCAGATGGTCAGAAATCAGATTGATTATATTCTTTGCAGCCAAAGATGGAGAAGCTCTATACAGTCAGCAAAAACAAGACCAGGAGCTGACTGTGGCTCAGACCATGAACACCTTATTGCCAAATTCAGACTGAAATTGAAGAAAGTAGGGAAAACCACTAGACCATTCAGGTATGACCTAAATCAAATCCCTTATGATTATACAGTGGAAGTGAGAAATAGATTTAAGGGCCTAGATCTGATAGATAGAGTGCCTGATGAACTATGGAATGAGGTTCGTGACATTGTACAGGAGACAGGGATCAAGACCATCCTCATGGAAAAGAAATGCAAAAAAGCAAAATGGCTGTCTGGGGAGGCCTTACAAATAGCTGTGAAAAGAAGAGAAGTGAAAAGCAAAGGAGAAAAGGAAAGATATAAACATCTGAATGCAGAGTTCCAAAGAATAGCAAGAAGAGATAAGAAAGCCTTCTTCAACGATCAATGCAAAGAAATAGAGGAAAACAACAGAATGGGAAAGACTAGGGATCTCTTCAAGAAAATCAGAGATACCAAAGGAACATTTCATGCAAAGATGAGCTCGATAAAGGACAGAAATGGTATGGACCTAACAGAAGCAGAAGATATTAAGAAGAGATGGCAAGAATACACAGAACTGTACAAAAAAGATCTTCACGACCCAGATAATCACGATGGTGTGATCACTGACCTAGAGCCAGACATCCTGGAATGTGAAGTCAAGTGGGCCTTAGAAAGCATCACTACGAACAAAGCTAGTGGAGGTGATGGAATTCCAGTTGAGCTATTCCAAATCCTGAAAGATGATGCTGTGAAAGTGCTGCACTCAATATGCCAGCAAACTTGGAAAACTCAGCAGTGGCCACAGGATTGGAAAAGGTCAGTTTTCATTCCAATCCCAAAGAAAGGCAATGCCAAAGAATGCTCAAACTACTGTACAATTGCACTCATCTCACACGCTAGTAAAGTAATGCTCAAAATTCTCCAAGCCAGGCTTCAGCAATATGTGAACCATGAACTTCCTGATGTTCAAGCTGGTTTTAGAAAAGGCAGAGGAACCAGAGATCAAATTGCCAACATCTGCTGGATCATAGAAAAAGCAAGAGAGTTCCAGAAAAACATCTATTTCTGCCTTATTGACTATGCCAAAGCTTTTGACTGTGTGGATCACAATAAACTGTGGAAAATTCTTCAAGAGATGGGAATACCAGAACACCTGATCTGCCTCTTGAGAAATTTGTATGCAGGTCAGGAAGCAACAGTTAGAACTGGACATGGAACAACAGACTGGTCCTAAATAGGAAAAGGAGTTCGTCAAGGCTGTATATTGTCACCCTGTTTATTTAACTTATATGCAGAGTACACCATGAGAAACACTGGACTGGAAGAAACACAAGCTAGAATCAAGATTGCCGGGAGAAATATCAATAACCTCACATATGCAGATGACACCACCCTTATGGCAGAAAGTGAAGAGGAACTCAAAAGCCTCTTGATGAAAGTGAAAGTGGAGAGTGAAAAAGTTGGCTTAAAGCTCAACATTCAGAAAACGAAGATCATGGCATCTGGTCCCACCACTTCATGGGAAATAGATGGGGAAACAGTGGGAACAGTGTCAGACTTTATTCTGGGGGACTCCAAAATCACTGCAGATGGTGATTGTGGCCATGAAATTAAAAGACGCTTACTCCTTGGAAGGAAGGTTATAACCAACCTAGATAGCATATTCAAAAGCAGAGACATTACTTTGCCAACAAAGATTTGTCTAGTCAAGGCTATGGTTTTTCCTGTGGTCATGTATGGATGTGAGAGTTGGACTGTGAAGAAGGCTGAGTGCCAAAGAATTGATGCTTTTGAACTGTGGTGTTGGAGAAGACTCTTGAGAGTCCCTTGGACTGCAAGGAGATCCAACCAGTCCATTCTGAAGGAGATCAGCCCTGGGATTTCTTTGGAAGGAATGATGCTAAAGCTGAAACTCCAGTACTTTGGCCACCTCATGCGAAGAGTTGACTCATTGGAAAAGACTGATGCTGGGAGGGATTGGGGGCAGGAGGAGAAGGGGACGACAGAGGATGAGATGGCTGGATGGCATCACTGACTCGATGGACGTGAGTCTGAGTGAACTCCGGGAGTTGGTGATGGACAGGGAGGCCTGGCGTGCTGCGATTCATGGGGTCGCAAAGAGTCGGACACAACTGAGCGACTGATCTGATCTGATTCTGACCAGTGTGAGATGATATCTCATTGCAGTTTCAGTTTGCATTCATCTGTTGATTAGCAGTGTTGAACATCTTTTCATGTGACTATTGGCCATCTGTGAGACATTTTCCTTTTTAATGCAATAGCATGAAAGGGCTATGGGGTTATCAATCCCATACAAACATACAATTACAGTTAATTCAATCAGATGGCTTTCCTACTCATATCAGGATTGATCAGCAGAACTAAGGAAATGATAGCTTTATTTGGGAAATAAAGAAGGTAATACAATTGGAACAAGGAATGTATTGGGGGAAGAAAGCCTAATGGAAAGACTAGAAGTGAGACTCAAGAAAGTATGTGGACATCAGAGCCCAGAAAAGTGGGCAGGAGAAGATGAATGAGGAGTCAGGAAGAGATGCTATATATGAATTAAAAGATTTTCACCTTAGGCTGTCCCCATGATGAGGCACCACTGGCTTCCTGTCTGAGTCCCAGTAGTGGTACTAATAATTCCAACATATTCTCATGACACAGACTGAGCATAGTTGTCTGAACTAGCCTAGAAATCTAACCATAATTTTCAGTATCTTCTCTCCGGGCTAAGAATTCAACATTTCAAACAAATACTAACAAATGTACTTTTGGAAAAACAATTCTTCTGTAAAATGGGGCATGACTGTATTCAGAAAGTAGGTCTCTGCCTTTTATCAATCTAATCATCTCACCCCTAGGACTGAAAGGCCAGAGGTTGAAGAAAATAAGCATTTCCGTGCTGTTACAAACAAAATGCACTACATCCATTAAAGGGCTCTTTGATCATTGCTCGCCTTCTGCTTTGAAAAATAACTCAGAAAAGGAGTGCCGAAACTTGTCAAAGTATATGACTGAATGCATTCCTTGTGGCATGAGTTTGTGCTCGGTCGCTAAGTCACGTCCGACTCTTTTCGACCCCACAGACAGTAGCCCACCAGGCTCCTCTGTCCATGGGATTCTCCAGGTGAGAACACTGGGGTGGGTAGCCATTCCCTTCTCCAGGGGATCTTCCCCACCCAGGATCAAACCCAAGTCTCCTGTGTCTCCTGCATTGGCAGCCAGATTCTTTACTGCTGAGCCACCAGGGAAGTTCAATTCCTTATGGGGTTGGGTTGCTGGGGGGTGCAGAAGTATAAATGTTTCAAAGAAGACCAAGGGCTCAAAAAGAAAAAAAAAAAAGACTCTGTTGGCAACATTGCTCAACCTGTTCCAAAGGGCACAGGACTTCTGAAGCCAGGCTTCTCCCCTGTGTGAGCACAGCTGAAAAATAAAAGGCTTCAGGATGTTCAACGTCACTGACCTCATCCTGTTCACATCTCTGATGCTGACTTTCACATCAGGAACAAACTGATACTTTGGTAGGTCAATGCCCCCAAAAGCCAATTTCTGAATTCAGTGTGTCTCTCTGTAAGCAGAGAAGAGTCAACACAGAGTAGGGGAGAACCATACCATCAATTTCAAGCAAGCAACCTCACAGGGACAGATTCAGCTTGTGCTTACAAACAGGAAACCATCAGACCATCGTATCAGACCACTGAGACAAGAAGGCACCTGGAACTGACCACAGTGTTTTTAGCCTGGGTAGAACACACATGCTCACAGCTCTCTGACTGTTGGGTGTAAAGGGAAATCCAAAAGTCTACAAATAATAAATGCTGGAGAGGGTGTGGAGAAAAGGGAACCCTCTTACACTGTTGGTGGGAATGCAAACTAGTACAGCCACTATGGAGAACAGTGTGGAGATTCCTTAAAAAACTGGAAATAGAACTGCCTTATGATCCAGCAATCCCACTGCTGGGCATACACACTGAGGAAACCAGAAGGGAAAGAGACACGTGTACCCCAATGTTCATCGCAGCACTGTTTATAATAGCCAGGACATGGAAGCAACCTAGATGTCCATCAGCAGATGAATGGATAAGAAAGCAGTGGTACATATACACAATGGAGTATTACTCAGCCATTAAAAAGAATACATTTGAATCAGTTCTAATGAGGTGGATGAAACTGGAGCCTATTATACAGAGTGAAGTAAGCCAGAAGGAAAAACATAAATACAGTATACTAACGCATATATATGGAATTTAGAAAGATGGTAACAGTAACCTGGTGTACGAGACAGCAAAAGAGACACTGATGTATAGAACAGTCTTATGGACTCTATGGGAGAGGGAGAGGGTGGGAAGATTTGGGAGAATGACATTGAAACATGTAAAATATCATGTAAGAAACGAGATGCCAGTCCAGGTTCGATGCACGATACTGGATGCTTGGGGCTAGTGCACTGGGACGACCCAGAGGGATGGTATGGGGAGGGAGGAGGGAGGAGGGTTCAGAATGGGGAACACATGTATACCTGTGGCGGATTCATTTTGATATTTGGCAAAACTAATACAATTATGTAAAGTTTAAAAATAAAATTAAATTAAATTTAAAAAAAAAATAAAGGGAAATGCAAACCCCTCACTGCAGATACAAGGAGATACAAGCAGAGACAAGGATCTTTAAAATATCACTCTGATGAACTCAGCCACTTAAACTTTTTTGAAAACAGATGAGCAGACATGCTTAGTTTGCATCCTGGTTCATGATGCTAAATCAAGTTTTTAGGATTCTTTGCATTTACTGAATGCCTACTATGTGCTCTGCAACGTGGGAGACCCGGGTTTGATCCCTGGGTTGGGAAGATCCCTTGGAGAAGGTAATGGGAACCCACTTCAGTATTCTTGCCTGGAGAATTCCATGGATAAAGGAGCCTAAACGGCTACGGTTCATGGAGTCACAGAGTCAGACATGACTGACTGACTAACACTTTCACTTTCATGTCCTCTATATTAAAGGACAGCCTCACAAAAATCTGGCTCTTGGCTATTAAGAGAATTTGGGGATTAAGAGGCAGGAACTTTCAGTGATGAAATGAACCAGTCATGGGGATGAAATCTACACCATGGGAAATATAACCAATCACTATGTAATTAATCTTTGTATAATATGTTGGGGCTTCCCTGGTGGCTCAGACAGTAAAGAATCTGCCTGCAGTGCAGGAGGTAACTAGACTTACTGTGGTGATCATCGTGTAGCATATTAGTTCAGTTCAGTTGCTCAGTTGTGCCCGACTCTTTGTGACCCCATGGACTGCAGCACGCCAGGCTTCCCTGTCCATCACCCAACTCCCGGAGCCTACTCAAACTCATGTCCATCGAGTCGGTGATGCCATCAAATATCAAATCACAACACTGTGCACCAAGAACAGACACAGTGTTTTAGGTCAATTATGCTTCAAAAACACTCTCAGAAAAAGAGATCAGATGTGTGGTTGCCTAAGCTGGTATGGGGGGAGAAGGAGGAAGTGGATAAAAGTGGTCAAAATGTACAAAGTTATGAAATAAGGAAACACTAGGATATAATGTACAATATGATATATATAATGAAGACCTGAATGTTGCTGTATAGTTTATATGAAAATTGAGAATAAATCCTAAGACTTCTCATTACAAGGAAGACAAGTTTTTGCTTTTTCTTTTATTTTGTATCTATATGAGATAATGGATGGTCACTAAACTTACTGGGGTCATCATTTCATGTTGTATGTAAGTCAAATCATTATGCTGTCCACCTTAAATTTACACAGTGTGGTAGGTCAATTGTTGATGTTGTTGGTTAGTCACTAAGACACCTCTGACACTTTTGTGGTCCCATGAATTGTAGCCCACCAGGCTCCTCTGTCCACAGCATTCTCCAGGCAAGAACACTGAAGTGGGCTGCCAGTTCCTTCTCCAAGGGAATCTTCCTGATCCAGGGATCAAACCTGCATCCCCTGCATTGGCTCTACCACTGAGCCACCAGGGAAGCCCTGTAGACCAATTATATTTCAATAAAACAATCAGGAAAAGAAAAGAGTTTTGGTTGGGTTTGTTGTTGTTTTAATATTTTTATTTATTTATTTGTGCTGGGTCTTAGTTCGGAGAAGGCAATGGCACCCCACTCCAGTACTCTTGCCTGGAAAATTCCATGGATGGAGGAGCCTGGTGGGCTACAGTCAATGGGGTCTCGAAGAGTCGGACACTACTGAGCGACTTCACTTTCACTTTTCACTTTTCATGCATTGGAGAAGGAAAAGGCAACCCTGGTGGGCTGCCGACTGTGGGGTCGCACAGACTCAGACACGACTGAAGCGACTTAGCAGCAGCAGCAGGGTCTTAGTTGCAGCAATTGGGATCTAGTTACCTTACCGGGGACTGAACCTAGGCTCCCTGCATTGGGAGCACCGAGTCTTAGCCACTGGACCACCAGGGAAGTCCCTGTTGTTGCTATTTTTGAGGCAAGGTCTTGGGCAATATTCAGAAGCAATGGGCAGAGAAAGAAGAGCATATTTCTTTGACTCTGACTAATTTTCTGTGAACACAATGTAACTTGCTTTATGGAATCCATGACACCCAGCACTCACTTCCATCCAACACAGTGAAGTATAATGTGAGGAAATGGTTATTTTCCTTGTTTTGGTTTTTCTATTTTTCAACTCTATTTCTCAATCTTGTTAAAAGTATACTTTTGGTCAGAGCAATAATTTTATGGGTCACTTTTCCCAAATCTTCTCATTTCCAGGCAATAAGTGAACCACACTCCCATAGAAAGTCACCAGTGGCTCAGCCCAGCTGTTCTTTTATTTATTTGGCTGTGCTGGGTCTTTAGTTGCGGCATACAGGATCTGGTTCCCTGGCCAAGCATGGAACCTGGGCCCCCTGCATTGGGAGCAAGGAGTCTTAGTCACCGGACCACCAGGAAGTCCCAGCCCAGCTGCTCTTTGAAGCTTCAAACAGCTCACTGCTAGAGCCATTTGCTACACTCCAGCCCTGCCCAATGGACCTTGACTTCCCACTAGACTAACAGCTGGCCAGATGTAACCAACACTTCCTTTCCTTAAGCCAAATGGAGTCTAGGAGAAAGCATTCTGAAAGATGTGCTATACTTCAGCCTGTGTTGATCACTCCAATAGATTTTAGTGAAAACCACACAGATAAATCATCTTCCCAGGCTTTGTAAAGATTACTTAGAATATCTTTGAGACCATCCAAATCTAGGAGGAGAGGTCAAAGGGGAGGAAGATAAAATGAAATTCTGGATAATGTGGTTAAAGAAAGTGTTGAGTCAGTTCCGAAAAATAGGACATCGTCATCAAACTAATGAGATCAATTATCCAGAGAACAAAACTATACTACCTCTGCTTCTAATAATACTACTATTATTATTGTTACTAAAGAATTGTTTAGTATTTGGTCTTGCTTCCCTTGTAGTTTATTTTACTGAAGTGTAGTTGATTTACAGTGTTGTTTTAATTCCTACAATACAGTGAATTTAGTATTTTTGTACAGCAGACCCTTGCAAAGTGATATTTTCATTTCCTTGAGCCAAAATTATGTTTCAATAATGCTGACGTGTAAAATCGATCATGAAGTTTATGTGATGATATCAGGTTTAGAAAACAAAAGGTTTTTTAAATCTATGATGATGTTTTCAGATTGTAGATTTGAAAGCTGGAGCAGCTGTAACTCCATCCTAAAGACGAATAAACAGTCATCCAGGGAAATTAAATGCTGATAAACCCACAATCTGGAAAATTACATCACTGTTTATTTTTCATGAAACACAGTTATCTCCTAACTGTATCTAGGGGGTGGACAAAGCTACACTTAAGACAAAATACTATGTGAAATAACCTGAAAGATAAGTGTATACTTGTATATTGAAGGTATAAGACATACATCAGAACATCATGATATTTTTCACTGAGTGAAAAGATTTGACATCTGGGTTGCACATACACTTCAGCAGCATTACTCATTGTTGAATTACCTAATTCATTTTCATCTTTAATATGTTTTCCAAAGAAAGCAAATGACTAAGAATAGCACATTACTCATTCTTTATAAATATAATGTAGATGATGTTGAAATACGATAATATTCCCCAAGATTCATAAAATTTATGAAGGAAAGTATCTAAGCCACCCAACCTTTGAAGAATGAGATCTCTACGTTTTAAATTCTGTTATTCCAGCACCTAATCATAGGAGAAAAAGCTAGGGGCCTCCCAGGAAAGAACCCAAATCAAAGGGGAAGAGATTCAAAGTCCAAGGTCAGCAAGGAGTGTGGTGCAAGGTGGAAAAGCTTCCTGGTTGCCCATCTAACTTTCTGCCCTTTTGTGCCATCAAGCTTACTCCACCCACAGCCAGAGTAAGCCTATTTCTAATTTCCTATATGACTCTCCTACACAAATTCCTTCCATGGGTCTGCATTGCCTGTTTGATAAACTCCAAGATTTCTCAGGTGGTGCAGTGATAAAGAATCGGTCTGCCCGTGCAGGAGATGTATAAGATGTGGGTTTGATTCTTGGGTCAAGAAGATTCCCTGGAGTAGGAAATGGCAACCCATTCCAGCATTCTTGCCTGGAGAATCCCATGGACAGAGGAGCCTGGTGAGCTACACTCCATGGATCACAATGAGTTGGATGCGACTGAGCGCATGTGTGGAGACACACACACACACACACACACATTTCATAAGCTTAGAAGCTTGGTATCCTTGTTCACACATTTACTGTGTGCCAGGGGTATTTTATGAAACCATGAAACTGTAACAGGCTTGGAGTGTGATACAGAGTATGCCTGGCTCCCTCGTGTCTGGGTCCTGAGTGAAGGAGCCACTTCATGTCAATCACAGAATCCGCCAAGAGGCTCTGTTGTGTGCTGGTGTCTCCAAGACAAAGGGCTGAATGCTGGACCTCACGGGGCCACGAGGACAATGCTGCCAGCTGAGTAGTGATCCAAGCACTACCAGCGTGGAACCTGTGGGCTGCCCTGGTGGCTCAGATGGTAAAGAATCTGCCTGCAATGCAGGAGACCCAGGTTTGATCCCTGGGTTGGGATCCTGGAGAAGGGAATGGCAACCTATTCCAGTATTCTTGCGTGGAGAAGCCCATGGACAGAAGAGCCTGGCGGGGCTACAGTCCATGAGGTCGCAAAGAGTCAGACACAACTGAATGACTGACACTTTCACTTCACTTTTCTACTGAACTTGTACTCAATCCAGACTTTGGGAAAGCTGGGGAGCACGTCACCTGCTGGCCTCATGGGCGCCTCTCTATTGGGTTCAAGTCAGGGTGGGTTTAACAGCATCCTTGGGTGCATCTGGGATCTTTGATATCAAATGTCATCATTTGACATCATGGTGGCCTGAATAAAAGCAAGTGAAAATGGTGGAGTGCAGGCAGCCCGGAAGAATTTGGTTTCGCAAGCCAGGGAGTGATCCCCAGGGATTCCTAAGGTCAGTAGGCGAAATCTGACTCTATTCAGAACTAACACGATTGCAGGTGGCGATAGAGTGAGTCGCATTACGGTTATTAAGCTCTTTGGCCTGGGAAACATGGCTTACTCGTGCATCCACTGTAAACGGAACTGCTTTTTCAAGAAGCAGATCAGCTCTGCCCAGCTGAAAAAAGAAGGTGCAGCAGTTTTACCTAATTATCTTGGTAATTACATGATCAATGTGGATCACTTCAAGATCAAAGAGTCTAAATGAATTTGTCATGGATTATTTTAGTGCAGAGACAAACGTCTGCGACATTATTTTTACAACATGAATGATGCAGAGGAGGTAGATCAACATAATAATCATTTCTATTTGATCTTAAAATGCAGACATATTTTGCAGTAGAATCGGCAGGTTTATCTTCCTAACTGAATTGTACTTTGGTTAAAAAAATTTTTTTTCTAATGTGAAAAGTGCCAAAAAGAAATCACATTTGTTTTACAAAATATTTTCTTTTTCCATTTGCAGATGCAAACTATTATATATAGAATGGATAAACAACAGGGTATATAGCACAGTGAACTATATTCAGTATCCTGAGACAAACCATAATGGGAAAGAATATGAAAAAGGATATATCCACAAACACACACATTTCTATATGTAACTGAATCATTTTGCTGTACGGCAGAAATTAATGTAACAGGACTTCAATAAAACCTAAAGAACAAAAATTTCCTTGTATTTGAAATAGTTCTTGTGAATCTTCCACGATGGACTTTTATATCGAGGAGGTTACAGAGATGAAGAGATTTCTATGGCAAAATGCTGATTTTTTTTTAAACTATCAGAGTAGTAATTAAAATGCTGTGTCTCTGAGATGCCATTCAGTACTTTTGTTGTTGTTTCTGTGATACAGAACACTATCATCTCTATTAGCCAGTTTGGACACTGTCCTAGATAGGAATCAAACATGTGGCTAAATGTTCTCACACACTGGATGACCAACATCTTTTCTATTTTGTAATGTATGTATACAGACTATATAAATACCATGTGTTAAAGTCTATATAGCACAGACACAACAGCTCTTGATCACTTAGATCATCCAGTTGCTCAGATTTCAGAAGAGGTTTGAGAGTATAATTCAAACATCATTTAATAAAGTGTCTCATTCCTGACTATTCAAAACCTCAGCACCTGATCATGCCCTATTTTCTTCCTACTTGTTCATTCCTCGTGTGCAATGGGCTGTTTATAACTATTTGATGAGGATGGATTTATCCTCTCAGGTTTGAAAGCTTGTATATTTACGACTGTTTGGAAGCATTTCTGTTCCTGGAACTTGCAAACTGGCAAGCTTTTTATAAAAACTTGTTTTCCAACCTGTCCTCAAACATATTGTATGCACAGGAGGATAGGCCTAGTCTTTTCATTCTTCTCCATCAGAAACATTCAAACAACTACCCATGCTAATGAACACATGCATGATTATAGATTTTGATAATATAGTATGTATATCTTGTAAAGCAAGGAGCTATGAGAGGAATCAGATGAAAAGCTTCCTAAAAGGAATTCTAGATCAGACATTCCTGAGTCCCAGACCAAGAATCTTTCCTTTTTCTGGCTGCATCCAGCATTTACAGGCATCTTGCCCAGGATACCTGTTTCCTTTCAGCCCAATCACTGTCAGCTTGGCTTTCCCATACTCCAGCCTGCTTTGGAAAGCTCTGTCCAACTCACATGACTAGAAGCTGATTTCTACAATGAAGAATGTCAATAATGCTACAGGTTCCTCCGGCTGCCAAAGCTTGAGTCACTCATGTAATTAGACCAAAAGGAGGTAGAGTGTGGTTTGTGAACCCTCCAGATAATTGCCTCTTTTCCACTTTGTCTGCAAAGACCTGATCAAGGCACTTCTTCCTCCTACCTAGGTTGGAGGTAGGTCTTGACCTGGGTTTCGAGCATCCTTCTTTCATTGTCTTTCTCAGGCTTCACGACACAATCATTCATTCAATGAAAAGTGATGGAGTCTCCACTCTGGAGGGTACCACTCAGTGATGAAGACAAAGATCCATAAGTTCTCAACAGGAACACACCACGGAATAAAAACATGGTATTTGCGTGAGGAAGAAGCATAGATCTGCTGAAGGGGAAGGGAGACCTTCTGAGAATGACCAGGGAAAACAGAAGGGAGGTGGTGTTTGAGTTAGACCTTGAAAAACCAGTGGGATTTCAAGAAAATACAGAGGGGGTGGATCTCGGTTGAAGGAAGTAGATGAGCAAAGGATGTGGACACAAAACCGAAAGATGTACATTCAAAACAGGGACAGGGACTTTCCTCGTGGTCCAGTGGTTAAGACTCTGCCTACAGTGCAGGGGGTGTAGGTTTGATCCCTGGCCAGAGAACTAAGGTCCCACATGCCAAGGTGTGCAACCAAAAAAAAAAAAAACCAGGGACAGATGTAATGGGTTTCCTGCTGGGGGCCAGTGGGAGGTCACACTGAATGTTGAACACAGATTGAAAGGGCTGAGCGCCTATCAGGAAATAGGAGAGACTTGAGGTTTGGAGCCAGGCAGCAATGTCATCACAGAGAAGGCAATGGCACCCCACTTCAGTACGCTTGCCTGGAAAATCCCATGGACAGAGCACCCTGCTAGGCTGCAGTCTATGAGGTCACACAGAGTCGGATACGACTGAGCGACTTCACTTTCACTTTTCAGTTTCCTGCATTGGAGAAGGCAATGGCACCCCACTCCAGTGTTCTTGCCTGGAGAATCCCAGGGACGGGGGAGCCTGGTGGGCTGCTGTCTATGGGGTCGAACAGAGTCGGACACAACTGAAGCGACTTAGCAGCAGCAGCAGCAGCAATGTCATCAAAATTGTCCAATCAAAGG
This sequence comes from Bos grunniens, assembly GCF_055505025.1. Classification (NCBI taxonomy): domain Eukaryota; kingdom Metazoa; phylum Chordata; class Mammalia; order Artiodactyla; family Bovidae; genus Bos; species Bos grunniens. The sequence continues at coordinate 40,733,078 of NC_141188.1, forward strand.
ACTGAGTGGGAAGCTCAGGTTAGGGGGTGGGATAAGAGTAGGCTGGGAGGACAATACAATAGTCCAGACAGGAAGAGACTGGGGAAGGGAGCGACAATGGGAGTCACAACATGACTACTGGCATTTCTGTGTATCTACAGGGGAGCTACGTGAGAAGAAGAAGCAAAGAAAATGAAGACCAGGCTTCCTGCCTGGAGACTGAGGGCACGTACTGGTATAAGGGAGAAAAGCATGAAACAGATGAATGAAACATTGAGATCCATCAAGTCCAAGTGACTGTGGAACAGCAGGGTAAAAATATCTACTTGGCAGCTGAAAATGTGGGTAAAAGTGAGTTGCTCAGTCGTGTCCGACTCTTTGCAACTGCATGAGCTATACAGTCCATGTAATTCTCCAGGCCAGAATACTGGAATGGGTAGCCATTCCCTTCTCCGGGGATCTTCCCAACCCAGGGATGGAACCCAGGTCTCCCTCATTGCCAGCAGATTCTTTACTAGCTGAGCCACAACGGAAGCCCAAGAATACTGGAGTGGGTAGCCTATCCCTCTCCAGGGGATCTTCCTGACCCAGGAATTGAACTGGGGTATCTTGTATTGCAGGCAGATTCTTTACCAACTGAGCTATCAGGGAAGCTACTTGGCAGCTGAAAATGTGAGACTGGACTTCTAAAGGAGGCTGAAGAGAATGACCTGGTGATAATTCATCCAGTCAGCCTACATTCCTGGACTAGCAAACTGGAAGCTTGTTGCCAGGGCAGCTAACCTGGAAGCCAGACCAGATGTAAGGCATTTACATGGTACTGATTTCTCACTAGGAAGCATCTTTCTCCCCATTTTCCTGATGGAGATGCTGTGGCTCAGAGACCTTCCGTAACAACACACTGGAGCAGCAGCAAGGACCGACTGCCACCTCTGGCCCTTGCTTTCCCACTGAGATGGGACAGCTCTCCTCCTCCTTCTGTTCCTGAGTCCCCAGGTACCAAGTTCTACCAGGCGCTCCTGCGCCCATTCACATCTTTCCTCCCGTTCTGATCTGGGTTCATTCCACTTGACCAAAACCCTCTTAATCGGCCCTGATTATATGCAGTGCTATTCCCTATCACATCACTGTTCTTAAGCTAGGTAGCCGCTCACTCTCTGCTACTGAGGATTCCGAGATACTGGACTTTTAGCTCTGGTGTCCTGAATTCTGTCCAGCATCCCACCAGGAGAGGAGCCCTAGTATTAGCTTTGGGCCCTGTGACCGGTGGCCCTGCAGAACACAGGTGGTCCATCTATCAGACCTGCTTTCTACATCATGTCATCAGGACACAAAAAGCTGCCCAAAAAAAGCAGCCTCACATGCCACTCAGGTAGCATTAAAACACAACGATTGTCTTCCCCGCAGCAATCTGGTGGTCGCTTTGATTCCTCCATCACTGTTTCAATGACTCCCTGGCAAAATGATAAATCAGAAACTTTATAACAGCTATTGACGTTTCTTCCATCTTTACTGTGAAGATCATGGTTCAATAACTTTCAACATCTCCAGCCCCTTCAGCGGCTCTCCAGGGAAAGTCCTGTTTTCTTACTAATTGTGGGTCTTGCTATTCCTGGTTAACCAGTTCTGATTGGAAAAATATAGGTTCTATGTGTTTGCTCTCACCGGCGCCTTCCCAGCATCTCTGATAACGCAGGAGCCATAAATGGATTCTCACCGCATGGCAGGTGAAAATGATTACTCTCCTTCCAGACCAGGAAGTGGCTGCCCAGAATGGACCATGACTCATCCCACTCCCTGGATCTTTTTAATGAACTATTCACTGCTCTGACTTCAAGTCCTACACAAATCATCCCCTGCTTGAGTTTTTGCTCCTCTTCCCCATTTTTTAATTTTCAGAGATAGCATATTAATATTCAGTGTGCTGTGAGGTGAGCTGGTTATGCAGGGTGAGGTGTAGCATGAAGAATCTTAGGCTTCAAGAAGAGAAGAAACAGAGAGGCTTGGAGACTGCTGTTACAGAGAAGAAGGGTAGGCATGGAGGAGAGAGAGGGCGTGAGGGTCACAGCTCAGGAGATGGCTCTGGGAGGAATAGACAGGCAGGCTAAGCTTCAAAAAAGTTCTTTTTTTAATATATAATTAATTTTTTTCTTTTTTTTTTTTTTTGCCACACTGCACAACATGCGGGATATTAGTTCCTTGATGGGGGATGGAACCAGGGCACCCTCTATTGGAAGGCAGAGTGTTAACCACTGGACTGCCAGGGAAGTACTGAGAAAGTTCTTATTAGTCTGTTTATATAGTCCTCTTCCTCCTCCAAATCCAAACCACAGGACTGTCCTCAGTCAGGTGCCCCTTGCTGCTGTCACTCAAAGCACTGAGATCTCTTAACTTTCCCATATGTCTACACAGCAGGACCAAAATCACGTTTCCTTTTTGGCTTGCCAACCAGCATGTGAGGACAGAGGCCCTGTCCTATTCAACCTTGAGCTCCCAACATTGGAATAATGAGTTTATCTACAGTGGATTGAACCTTTGTGAAAGTAGTGAGGTCTACATTTCTGGAGGAATCTGAGACTGTTACAGAGGGGCTTTAAACATGCAACAGTCATTCTGTTATTTCTAAATTTCCTAACATCCTAAGTGGGCTTCTCCAGTGTCTCAGCAGTAAAGAATCCATCTGCCAGTGCAAGAAACGTGGGAGATCCGGGTTTGGTCCCTGCCTGGCGTGGGAAGATTCTCCTGCAGAAGGAAATGTCAACACACTCCAGTATTCTTGCCTGGGAAATCCCATGGACAGACAAGCCTGTCGGGCTACAGTCCATAGGATTGCAAAAGAGTCGGACACAACTGAGTGACTAACAACAGCAACATCCTAAGCGCATTCTCATAAGTGATTTTATCAATCACAAACGGTTTTTTAAAAATGTAACTAAACTACGCACAATAGGCCTCAAAATGACTATAACACTCGGTTTAAGATTCTGATTTTTAATAATGATTGATCCTAGAAATTATTAAATGTTTTTTTCAGGCCAACATTTTTAATTGTAAGTACCAGTCTATATGTGTTTGTTGAACACCTACTATATTTCCGGCCCTAGAGAAAAAAGAATCAGAGCCCTGCCCTCAATAACGTACACCATAGTCAGGAGGAAACCTCCCTTATGGGGGATTACACATTATAGCCGAGGTATAAAATTTTGGTTTTACACCCCTGCTCCTGGGAACTGAGAATGTTCCCTGAGGTTACTGCAGTTCTAAGGAGCCCATTAAAAAGCCCTCCTTGGAAACTACTGTTACAGGCAAGGATTTTAACCCCTTGGTGTCATGAAGTCTCTGAACGTATGTAATTGATCCAGGAGGGAATGCCTGTGACAAATAAGAGAAGGCCTGCAAGGTCATTTCGAAACCAACGTGAACTGACCGATTCCCTGCTGCAAGTGAAGTGTCGGTGCACCCCGCCCACCTGCGTCTGCGGACAATTCCAGTCTGGGAAGGACGAACCTCGCCCGGCCCTCCAGTAACTATCCTTAGCAGAAATGAATCCAGACCCCGCGCGACCAGATTAGAGTCTGTTTCTAATCAAATGGAGTTTAGATTTAAGCCGGAATTAAAATTGGGATTTACAGCCCTTTCCACTTTCATTCATTTCGTGCTTTCTAGCCCCTTCCCCGCCCAGTCTTAATCCAGTGCACTTCGCAGGGAATTACAGAGGAGTTGACCACGAGCCGGGGCTGGGGGCGCGGGAGGCTGGAGCCTTCCGTCCCCTAGGAAAGCGGCGGCCAGGGCCCGGAGCCCGACCTCTGGCCTGGGCCAGCCTTGCCTTGCCTAGGGGATCTTTGGCGTTTCACTGCGCTACCCGCGTTCTCCCTTTCCGCGTCTTTGGGCGCCGCCCTCACTCCCCGGAGGATTTCGCCTCCAGCATCTCCGGCTTTCCCTGCGTAGAAGCTCCACTTCTGCAGAATGAAAAGCGAAAGCCGCGGCCGGCGGGCGGAGTTGGGGGCCGAACGCGCCGCGTGGCTACTGCTTGGGATCCGCAGCGGCCGCGAGGGCGATCCCCACGAGGCACCGACCCCGACCTCAACTAGCGCTAGTGGGCGTCCCCGGAGCCCACCGCAGCCCGGACGCGCCCCCCGCCCACACACCGGAGCCGAGCCCCCGTGCACCCGCGGCCCCGGGAACTCTCCACAGCTGGTCCCCAGTCTCGCCCACCGCCCGCGCAGCGCGCCCCCCGCCGGCCGGTTCCTCCGCCTCCGACCCGGACGCACCAAAGGCAGTTCGGCGGCTCAGCGACCCCAACTTCGGCTTCCCGAGGGACACGACACCCTCCGCGAAGCGCGGACTCGCCTCCACCAGCCTCTTCCCGAGGTCCCTACAGCCGGGCGAGGAGCATTCCTCTGGATTTTGGAAACCTGCCCCATTCGCCCCGGGAGAGACTGGATCTCCGTCCGCACCTTCCGGCCAGATGATAGCCCCCCCCCCCAGACGCGTCTAGGTGGAGTGGGGGTGGGGGCGGGCAGCTGGAGCCGGAGGAGAAGAGTCAGCAGCGCTGAGTTGCTCGGTGCAGCTGCGCGCGGCCGGCGAAGACGGGTGGCGGGGCCCTGCGTCTCCGCCGGGCAGGGGGAGCCGGCCCCTGCACCTCTGCCTCACTAAGGAACACACGCATACACACACACGCTCACGGCCGCCAGCACCCCCACGCCAGATCCCGGACACGGAGGTCAGAGCCACTGTCCAATTCACAGTAGGGTCTGAAACGTCCAGATGGAGGCAGATACTCTCGCCTCTTCTCCGAGGTTTCCAACATCCCCGGAGGCCCCCCAGTTTCCCAGAGCGAGAGAGGATCTGGCTACAGAGTTTCCCCTCCCTGGGCCAGCGGTTCAAACTGCAGGAGGGGCGGGTGGTATGGACAGAGGGAGCACTGGAGAGCGAGACCGCGCCACCTCCGCCCTCGGCGCGGAGAACCGGTCCTCCCCACTCGCCTCCAGCGCACTGCTGGGCGGTCGGGGCAGAGGAGCGGGACCCCGGGGCGCTCCAACTCGGGCGAGGGCAGGGAGGGGAATCAACAACCCCTCCACGCGCCGGCCAAGGCACGGATCTCCGAATAGGCTGCGCCGCGGGCACGGAGGGGTGGAAGCGAGAAGGGCGGAGGAGTTGTGGGGCCGGGAGGGATGACGTCCTCCGAAGCCCGGGTCTCGCAGAGACTGAAGGTTCTTGAGCTCGCCGGACCCGCGCGCTCACTCCCGGGGTTCGCAGAGGCGCAGCGCCCGGCTCCCGCTGCGGCTCCCGAACGGCGCGCACGGGGGCGATCCTGGCCCGCGGCAAGCAGGGTGCCCGCCCTCCCATCACCGCTGAGCCCCTCTCCGTCCATCCCTCGCCGCAAGTGCCCAACCGGGAGTCTCTGCGCATTTCAGGTGGTTCCGGGCAAGCAGCCCCCGGCCGGGGCAGCCTCGCCCCCTGCCTCCCCTTCTCCCTCCTCGACCTCGAGCCAAGGGCAGGCGCCCGCGCCGCGGCCCCTGCGCACTGGGCGAGCCAGCGTCCTGGCCTGCGCCCGGCTGGGATAGGTGGAGGAAAGGCGCTCACCTGCGTCGCCGGGAGTGTCCCTCTCCGGCCTCTCACGAAGCCTGGTCGCCGCTTCCCGGCACAACCTTCCTCGAAGAAAAAAAGTAGCGGAAGGGCAGAGGAGAGGTAGGGCTGCTCACGGGTCCCTGCGCAGAGGCTTTTTCCTGCGGATTCTCCCTCGTCCGATCTCCGCTCGGTGGCGGGAAAGGGCTCCCGGAGGCCGGAAGGGGCCGCCAGACCCGGGCCCTCTTGCGGCGGCGGCGGTGGCACCTCCAAGTTGCCACCTGCAGCGCGCGCCAGGCGCCTGTGACAGCCCGCGCCCCTCTGCCCACGCCGACCCGCCTCCGCGGCCGCTGGTTGGCTGCGCCCCGCGCCCGGGCAGTCCCGGCGCTCGGCCCCGCCCAACTCCGTCCCCGAGCTGCGTTCCTGCCCAGCAGCCCCAGGCTTTATAGCCCGCGAATGCTGCGAGCTGCTTGGGCTTCGGCAAGGAGGGAAGGATCGGGCACACACACGCGCAATTTTGTGTCGGCCGGGGATTGGAGAAGAGAGATACGGTGTGACACAAGCCCTTCGCGCGCCTGAAGGGGACCTGGTAACTCGGCTCCTTTTGCTGGTATTAAATCTGTACAGTTTCTGAAAAGAGTTCAAGTCACGGCAGAAGCGGCGGGGATGCGAGTCCTTAAGTGTTCGGGGGCTTGTTTCCGCTTAAGCTTCACACGGGTTCACACGAAACGCTAAAATACGAAGATAAGTCCTGGGATCCGGGTCTTTTCTCACCCAACCTGCACCACCGACGCGGAGCACCTCGGGCTCCAGCGACCCCCTAGCCACACCCCTACCGGTGCCCACCGAGCCCCGAGGCCTGAAGGAAGGCCCAGCGCGTCAGCCACGTGCTTGCTTGATTCTGCGCCTCGGCGTCCAGGCGGAGAACACTCACGCCCGTGCATGCACAAGGCCTGCGTTTTGCACAACTGGATCTTTTAAGTAAACAGAGGGCACCTGATCTTTCTTTTTCCTCCCACTGCCTCCCTAGAGACTGGGATAGGAGTTTCCTGGGCCATCGTCCAGACATTCATGCTCACCTTCCCTCTGTCGCTTAGTACCTCCTGAAGTCATGCTTTCTGGACAATTCCTTGGGTAAAGTCTACTGGAGGAGAAAAACATATAAAAAGATGAAAATCCCACTCTAGGAAGTGATCCAGTCAACCAGAAACGTCTCCCTCCCTGATATATCTATGGGAGCGAGGTACAATGCCAACTCCCTGTTAGTTTAGTACATTTCAAAATGAACTTCCCAAATCGCACATTTTATAGTCCGTCAGGGACATATCTCTGTTTTGTGAGTGCCCTTGTGCCACTCTTAAGCGTGACAAGCGTGCACACGCGGTCCTGTCTAGCTGTGCTTTCTAGACTCCTCAATAGGGGGAGGGGGAGGAAAGAGGCTTCACTAAAGAAAATCAGGCGGCAGTTGTCACCAGTTAAGGAGACTCTCGCTGTCCTCTTATTGCTAAGTGACTTGGGATGCTGTTTCGTAGCCCCAGTTCCTTGCACCTTAAGGCAGATTTTGTTTCATGAGATCCTCACACCTTGGGTTCACTTTGGAAAATGATAGCCACTTTTTTTCCCCCTCCTGGCAGCCAAGAGCTAACATTTACTTCTCAAGAAGAGGCAAGTCTGTCCTCATCCGTTTTCTTAAAACTTGAAACCCAAAGAGACTAGGGTGGCGCAATTCAGAGGTAAAACATTCATGGGAGGTCTGTTCATACTACAGGTTAAGTGCTGGCACCCCACTCCAGTACTCTTGCCTGGAAAATCCCATGGATGGAGGAGCCTGGTGGGCTGCAGTCCATGGGGTCTCGAAGAGTCGGACACGACTGAGTGACTTCACTTTGACTTTTCACTTTCATGCATTGGAGAAGGAAATGGCACCCCACTCCAGTGTTCTTGCCTGGAGAATCCCAGGGACGGGGGAGCCTGGTGGGCTGCCGTCTATGGGGTCGCACAGAGTCGGACACGACTGAAGTGACTTAGCATAGCATAGCAAATGCTTTGCACTCTGACCTGAACTGGCTGAAACTGAGGGTTGAATGAAGGTGTGGCTTGGCTCAAACTTGAGTGCAGCTGGATTCAGTACCAGAAGGAGTACCTGATTAGAGGTGGAGGTGGGGATGGGGATGGGGGACATGCCTCTTGTCTAATATTAGTCCACCCAGGCATCTGATGTGTTGACAGCCCGACCAGGCACAAACAACTAGACAAGATGGCTTTTCCTTAATAGTAGGGAAGGAGCTAAAGACTCAAGTGGCTGAGAAAGCAAGGAGAGATAAAATTGGAGCACCTGTGAATAGTATGAGAAATCAATGGATGCTCTTTGGTCTACTGAACATACCAAATGGCTCAAGATTTGGAAGGAGGAGGTATGAGAGAGTTCTTGGGACTTAGAGTGGCTTATGGAGTAGACAGACACAGGGCTGACTCCAGGTTCCATTTTTTCCGTGTGCTGTGTTTGATTTGCAAGTGAGACAGGTTGTTAAAGTCTCATTCTGTTTATCTGTGTAACGGGGATCAGGGGTCCTGTCTGATGGAGCCGTAGGTAGGACTCACTGAGATAGCGCAGTCTATAATGCTGGGCACAACGTCTGCTTGTGGAAAGATGGAAGCATGCAGTGAATAGTAGCTATTATTGTAAACCGAGTTTAAAAAGGGCTTAAAGGTTACCTAAGACCTTTTTATATTTGCTTTTGATAGAGTATTTCTGACAACTGCTCACCCTGCTTGTGTTTTCCCTGTGATGAGAAACTGACTAGCCAGTGTTCATGCCCTCTTTTTTACTTGAAGATGAAATGCGAAACAGTACACTTTTTTTTTTACTGATTGGTTCTGGTTCTGTTCCTCCCCTTGGTGGTCATAGAAATGTCTGAGCCCTGTGTCACAAGAGAGCCCTCCAGCTTGTTTGAGACAAATAACAGATCCCCTGTGTGACTTCTTTCGTCCAGACGAAAGTGCCCTGGGCTTCCAGCCTTTCCTCATGTGACCTGGTTTCACAATCTTTCGCCATTTCTTACCCTCCAAATTGCCTCTGACCTCCTTGTAAAAGAAAGCAGTGCTCCACCCCATCTACCAGCAAAATACCTTTCCCAAGGTGCTGCAATTAGCGTGGGTGGCACTTTTGTATCCGTTTTGAATGGGAGAGTGGCATGTGATACCTGAAAAATCCTTTTCATGTGTTACTGCTCATTCAGGACTTAGGGGTTCCTAGTGTCATTCAGGCTTCCCAGGTGGTGCTAGTGGTAAAGAACTCGCCTGCCAGTGCAAGAGACAAGAGACATAAGACACACCGTTTCCATGCCTGGATCTGGATGATCCCCTGGAGGAGGGCATGGCAACCGACTCCAGTATTCTTGCCTGGAGAATCACCATGGACAGAGGAGCCTGGTGGGCTACAGTCCATGGGGTCGCAAAGAGTCGGACACGACTGCAGTGACTTCGCATAGCGCAGTGTGTCATTCAATGCTTCCTTCCTGTAAAAGGGTGGGATTAGGCCCAGGGACCAGTGAAGTCACTTTTTAATGATTTGAAACAATTTCAAACTTAGAACAGTATGGAAAATAGTACAAAGAACTCAGTAAGTCCTTCTGTCCTAGTTTTCTGAATTGTGGCCATTTCACATTGACCTCTCTTTCTCTCTAGATGGGTAGATACTCATGATCAGTATTCTTTGTCTGAATCATTTAACAGCAGGTGTAGACATGATGTCCCGTTATCCTTAAACACTCCAGGATATGTTTGTCCCAAACTAGAATTCTCTCCCACATAAGCACAGTACGGCCGATCCATAGAATCCCTTCAGATTTCCCAACTTGCCGCAAAATGTTTCATTTTCATTTTTGGTCCTGAATCCAATCTAGGTGCACACATTCCCTGAAAGTGACACCTCCGGTTCTTTTCCTTTCATCTGCCACAGTTCTTCCATCTCTCATGCCCTTGATGGCTTTGAAAATGACATGCCTTTTATTCTGTAGATTTCAGAGACCTCAACCTGGATCCATCTGATGTTTCTTCATGTTTGACCCAGGTCGTGCGTTTTTGTTGGGTGCATCAAAGAAATGCTACTCTGCTCTAGACAGTTCACTAAGAAGCATCCCATCATTGTGATAATAACCTTGATCTCCTGGGTTGTCAGACACTGGAATCCTCCAGTGTGAAGTCAGCATTCTGTCCTATGACTGAGAAGTATAGGGACAGACTCCTAGGCTACATCAATTGTCTGTTTCTCATTGAAACTTCACTCAACCAGTCTTGCCTAAATCAGCCACTGCTATGATGGTTGCCAAATGACTGCCCCCCATTTGCATCATTCCTTTTTTCAAGTGTGTATTGGCATTCTGTGAAAACAATAGTTCCCTTACCTGCATTTGTCTGTTTATGGCAGTATAGAGTCATGAATTCCTATTCCAGCCCACGGATCATATTATTACTTTCATTATTTATTTTGATGCTCACACATCCAGATTTGGCCAGAGGGTGTCTCTTCAAGCTGGCTCTTCGGTCCCTCTGATCATGCCTCCGTGGTTCTCACTTTCTGGCACATCAAGATGGCTCATTTGGTACTTTCACTGCCCCAGTCTTGGAATCAGTGAGCTCTTTGAGGAGCCCTGGTTTCTTTTCATAGAGGATGGCATTAAGGAATGAGTTCTGGGCACACAAATGCTCACTGCTACTAGCATGTCCTAACCTCTACGCTCTCTCGGTGGGGCGAGCAAGGAAGTAAGTGACAAATGTTCACACACAAGCAGACACACACATTTATGTCTATTGCTACGTGTGTGTATATCTATGCATCTATTTTTCTATCAAGCCATTTATATGTATATATCTATGAAAACATATAGAGGTAAATTGATCTCTGTATTTATCTAGAGATGTAAATAGCACGTCAATACTACCAATTCCGCCTCAAACATTCAGGGTTCATTCTAGCCCTCCCTCTTTATTTGTAAATCTTTTCTCTGACAGAGAGTCACCTTTCATTACCCTCAGAATATTGACTTACTTTCCTGACTCGCCTTGTGTAACCATCTTTTTAAAATTTTGGCTGCATGGTGCAGCATGTGGGATGTTAGTCCCCCCAACCAGGGATTGAATCCGTGCCCCCTGAAGCAGAAGCATGCAGTCTAAACCACTGGACCACCAGGGAAGTCCCATTGTGTAAGCATGTTCTGACGGTATTAGCCACCCCCTCCCTCTTGCCCCAGCTGCTGCCCCCTGCTCCTGCAGCCTCTTCTGTCTCAGGCTCCTGGGCCCCCAGAGCTGTTGTCAGCTCCTGACTGTCCCCGTCAGTAAAATGATGTCTCTGTCCCTGCAGTTGTGCAGGTCAAATCCCAAAGTCATGCTTGATAACACCCTCTCTCTCACACCCCATGCCTGATCTGTAGCAGATCCTGTTTGTTCCACCTTGAACAGAGTCCAGAATCCAAATTTCTCACCACCTCCATCACTATTGACTATCATAATAGCCTCGTCACCGGTCCCCTGTGTTGGACCTGGCTCTACCGAAGACTGTCGTCAGCCCCTCAGCCTACATCATACTTTTCAAATATATCGTATCATTTCAGCTCCCTGCTGCTGCTGCTGTTGCTAAGTCGCTTCAGTCGTGTCCGACTCTGTGCGACCCCATAGATGGCAGCCCACCAGGCTCCCCCGTCCCTGGGATTCTCCAGGCAAGAACACTGGAGTAGGTTGCCATTTCCTTCTCCATTCAGGTCCCAACTCCATGGCTTTTACTTTGTCAGCATAAAAATTCCAAATCCAAACAGAACCGCCCTTTTGGTCTTAATGCCTCTTCTCCCTCTTGTCTTACTGCTCTCCACCCTGGGCCCCACTCAAGGTCATTGGCTTCCAAGATGCTCCTGACGTGCATCCTCCTCCTTGCATCTGAGATGCTCTTCCCCAGGTGTCCCTGTACTTTGCACCAGCACCAGGCCTTTGCTCAAAGGTCTTCCTCAGTGAAGGCTCCTGTGGGCACCGTATTTGAAATTACACTCCCTGCTTCCAACACACCTTCTCTCTCTCACCGCTGGATTTTCCTTTATAGCTTGCATCACAATCCAACATAGTATAGCTTGTTTTTATTAATTACTTACAGTCAACCCATCCCCTGCCATGACTGTAAACCCCACAAAAAAGGAGATTTTAGTCTCTGAGGTTTACTGCTGTATCCTCAGTGCCTATATCAGAGCCTGGCATACAATAGAGTCTCAATAAATATTTGTTAAATGAATGGGTGAAATTCCAGGAACACATGAACACATTTACAACTAACTGTTGATAGATTCACATACTAAGGGTTGTCAGTGTGACTAAAGAGATGGAAGCCAGATAGTTGAAAGGTTTCATAGAGAGGCCTATATAATTAAAGCAGAGTAGGGACTTCCCTTGTGGTTCAGTGGTTGGGACTTCACCTTCCAGAGCAGGGGGCGTGGGTTCGATCTCTATTGGAGGAGCTGAGATCCCACATGCCTTTTGGCCAAAAGACCAGAAAGTAAATAATAGAGTCAGTATTGTAACAAACTCAATAGACTTTAAAAATGGTGCACATAAAAAAAAATCTTTAAAAAAAGATTATTTAAAAAAAAAAAAACAGCAGAGTAAAGTAAAAGAGTATCAAGAATGTAAAAGACTTAAAATAACTATGTGTTTGATGAATAGGAAGTAAAGCAGGTAATATGCAAACAAAAGGTTGTTAGCGATCATCTGACCATTTAGTTGGCCAAAAGGTGAAATTACATATCACCAGGCATCAAAATGAAAAGTTCAACGAAAGTTTTGAAACATATTCTTTCAAATCATGGAGTCTATTAAAATGATTTTGGACACTTTCCTCTTGTGAAACAGAGTCTCTTGGAGCAGAAGGAACTCATTAAAGGGGTTCGTATTTAGCACTGTCTTTTTCCAAAGTGGCAACTCAGCTCACAAGGGAAATGAATCCCTTTCTTGTACTGTTAATGCTCTGGGTCAAACTTGGGCTTTATAAGTTGGAAGTCCTTAGAAAACATTTCTACAAAATGAAATGGAAAAGTCCTACACATGGGACAAATTTTTATCATTGATTAATCATCCCATTTTTCATGTACCTTGTTCTGCATACTTACGGAGAATCTGAGTATGTGTTTGAGAACAATTCAGAAAGCAAGTTTGACTGAGGCCAGTCCCACTATTGGCTTCCCTGGTGGCATAGTGGTTAAGAATCTGCCTGCTAATGCAGGAGAGGAGGGTTTAATCCCTGGGTTAGGAAGATCCTCTGGAGAAGCAACCCACTCCAGTATTCTTGCCTGGAGAATCCCAGGAACGGAGGAGACTGGTGGACTGCAGTCTATGGGATTGCAAGGAGTCAGACACAACTTAGTGACTAAAACAACAAAAGTCCTACTGTTAATATTATTTAATGACTCTGCTTGGAGACTACACATAAGAGACAGTGACTTATATATTTGGAATTGCAAAAAGTGGCTTTTATTTTCTATAATCCCCCCAAAGTATCCAGGTAGATACTGCAGTAGAATACAGTGAATTAAATGAAAGATACAGCTCTGATAGAAATTTTAGGTATTCTAACTATTCAAGTTGTTCAGCACATCCTTAACGGAATGCGATAGTTGAAAAGAGCATTATTTCTCTTAAATTTGTCTCATTAGCAAAAGCCTTCAAGGTGAATGTTGGATTCTGCAGAAGTGGCCTAGCTGGTTTATGCAATCTTTTGAAAGGCAGACTTCCCTGTGTTTTCTCTAAGGAGCCATCTTTGCGAACACAAGGACTGGCAAAACTGAAGGCTGGCATCCGTGGCCTCCTGATGCATAAACTGGAGACTGGCCTTTGCAGCAAAAATCGTTTCCTCTCGTTGCTGCTGTCCTGCCCCTGCAAACTTCAAAACGTGAAGCAAAAAGTCAAATAAAGTTGTGATTTCCAGGAATGTCTTCCAGCTTCTTCCCCAGTGCTGTTTCTTTCCCAGCAGTGGGATCTCAGACTTAACCTCTCTGAATCTCAATCTCCTTAGATAAATTGGGAATGCCATGAGGACCTCATTGAATAGGTAGGATTAAATGAAATAATCTGATGAAAGGGCTTTGAAAACGAGGAAGAGCCCTAAGAATGACACTGTGCTGTCATCACTATCACCAGCCTCCTCCCTCTCAAGCTGCTTGGACTGAAATTGAAGAACATCAGAAGTTTAAAAATGCTGTGGATGGAACACCTGTATGTTTTTCTTACAATCAGACACGCCCATCCTCCTAACCAGCTTTTCCTCCAAGTGAAATCCTACTGTAATACTTAAAACCACTGAATCGTCACTGATCCTCCAGACCTCCTTAGGTTTGGCATGGCATGCATCAGCCTTAGAATGATTTTCCCTTTTTTTTTTTCCGTAAAAATAGAGTGGTGGGAATGTAAATTGGTACAATCATTATGGAGAACTGTATAGAGGTTCCTTAAAAAACTAAAAACAGGGGCTTCCCTGGTGGCTCACTGGTAAAGAATCCAGCTGCCAATGCTGGAGACATGGGTTCAATCTCTGGTCCAGGATGATCCCACCCGCTGTGGAGCAACTAAGCCCGTGTGCCACAACTGTTGAGCCTGTGCTCTAGAGCCCGGGAGCTGCAACTACCAAGTCCACACGCCACGTCTAAGGAATTCAGCGTGCCCTGGAGTGTGTGCTCCACGGCAAGAAAAGCCAAGGCAATGAGAAGCCCACGTACCGCAACTAGAGTGGAGCCCCTGCTCGCCACAACTAGAAAAAGCCCCAGCAGCAGTGAAGACCCAGTACAGTCAAAAATAAATAAGTAAATAAGTAAATAAAGAACTACCATATGACCCAGCAATCTCCCTCCTAGACCTGTATCTGGAGAAAACCATAATTCAAAAGGATACATACACTTCAATATTCATTGCAGTGCTGTTTGTAATATCCATGACACCGAAGCAGCCTAAATGTCCACTGACAAGTAAATGGATGAAGAAGACCTGGTGCATATATACAAGGGAATATGCGTGTGTGCATTCGTGCTTAGTCTCTCAGTCGTGCCTGACTCTGTGACCCCATGGACCATAGCCCACCAGTCTTCTCTGTCCATGGCATTCTCCAGGCAAGAATACCACTGTGGGTAGTCATTCCCTTCTCCAGGGGATATTCCCTACCCAGGGACCAAACCAGAGTCTCCTGCATCGTGGACAAATTCTTAACCATCTGAGCCACCAAGAAAGCCCATGTGAAGAAATATTATTCAGCCACAAAAAAGAATGAAATAATGCCATTTGCAGCACCGTGGATGGGCCTAGAGATTATCATACGACATAAAATAAGTCAGACAGAGAAAGACAAATATCATATGATATCACTCATATTTGCAATTTAATTTTTTAAAAAATGTACAAATGAAGTTCTTTGCAAAACAGACTTAAAACAGATATCTAAAACAAACTTACGGTTACCAAAGGGGAGGTGTGGGGGGAGGGGCATAAATCAGGAGCTTGGGATTCACACACACACCACTGTATGTAAGATAGATAATCAACAAGGACCTCCTCTAGAGCACAGGGAACTCTACTCAATATTCTATAATAACCTATATGAGTCTGAAAAAGAATATGTATATACATGTAACTGAATCACACCTGAAACTATCACAACATTGTAAATCAATTATACTCTAATAAAATAAAATAAGTACCTCTCCATTATAATACGAATTTCACCAAGTTGCTGAGAGCAGAAAGTTCCGTAGGAAGCTCTGCCCTTTGCTGCGAAATATCAAACAGCAGTGACTGATCAATAAACCTCCCACATAACTGCAACTCATCAACTCATTCTAAAGATTTAGGACTTGCCGTTTCCTGCTCCTTGGCTTGATGCATGCCAGCCTGTGAAAAGAACACTCTAGATGCAGAAACTCTTTAGGCTATTTTCTGATCTGTGGCAAAGCATGAGAACTTAGCGATACATTGGAGCTAATCATCTGAAAAGTGATTCTTTGCCACATTTTACAAACCAAGGAGTTTTCTAAATATGATATATGATGTATTTAAAATTGGTAGTTGTGTATGTCTGTATCACCTTAAGCCAGGGCTGACAACTGGACTGACTATTACTTTGGTTTCTACTTTTCCGCTTTTAAAATCAGAGCCACATTCTTTGCCAAGAAGAGCCATGTCCTGTGGCTAGTTGGTGATGTTCATTTTCACCAAGTGAGATTTAGTAAGGCTCCCGGACCTTGCTGGTCTCTATCTCTGGCCTCACCCTGGCTCTTTTCATTTTGTCAGTTATTTGGGTGGTGGAACCATCCACTGGTGAGGGGCCTGTGCAGAACTTTCCAGACCCAGGAAGCCAGAAGAGGAAAGTGACAGAGTTCTGTGTTAGATGTCTCTAAAACATGAGGGTCTTCTTTGGAACGGTAACCAACTAGTAAATTTCCCAGGCAGATGCTGTCTGAGTGACACTTGAAAGGGTAGGATTTGCCGCAGAAATTTGCTCCATCATCAGATTTTAAGCAAACTTGTTAGCGTTCTCTTATTTCGCATATGGCTGATCCATAAAAAGAACAATGCTGATTTTAAAAATAAAAATCCAGATTTTTTTTTTCAATCTGTGAGAAAAGGAGATTTCTCCTCCAGTGTTTCAGCTTTTTCCTGGGGAAGCCCTGAGTCGCCAGAGGCCTGTCAGGTTTGGCCAGGTCACCTCCAGGTCACTGCGTTAAGGTGTCCGCCTCTCCCATTGCTGTGGTTTCCAGACTCATCTTCCCTCGTCTGGTCTGTCTTAGGCTCCCAACTGCGGTACTTCTCCGCCCCGCCCCCCACTCCACCCTTTCTGCCTCGGGCTCATTTTTCTCATACTAGCGCAGGGATTCTTCCTTTGCTTAGCTCTTTTCAAAGACCTTTGGCTCACTCCGGATAAAATTTGAAAATGTTGAAAGGAACCCAGTCAGGGACGGCTACCAGCCCTCCCAGCAGTCGTGCCTCCTCCCAGCGCACTCTATCTTCACTTGGCATCCAAGGTGGCTGTGAGCTCTTGCCCACCTCCAGGCTTTTCCTGAGCTCCTTCTCAGGACTGGCCCAGTTCCCTGTTTTGCATCTCTTCTTCCTGCCAAAACCTGTCCCAGGAGACCTGATTGAAATGCACTTTCTCCAAATGGATGTGCCTCTGCCCTTGTTAAGTCGCTTCTGTATTGTCCGACTCTTTGCAACCCCATGGACTGTAGGCCACCAGGCTTCTCTGTGCAGGGCATTTTTTCAGGCAAGAATACTGGAGTGGGTTGCCATTTCCTCCTCCAAGGGATCTTTCCGACCCAGCGATTGAACCCGTGTCTGCTGTATCTCCTGCGTTGCAGGTGGATTCTTTACCCAGTGAGGAAGATCCCTTGGAGGAGGGCATGGCAACCCAGTCCAGTATTCTCGCCTGGAGAATCCCACAGACAAAGGAGCCTGGTGGACTATGGTCCATAGGGTCTCACAGAGTCAGACATGACAGAATCAACTTAGACTGCCTGTCTGCCTCTTTACCCACCAAGCCATCAGAGTTTAGAGGAAATAAAATTGTCCTGGTTTACATGATTCAGATGACTTTCACATCATCAAAAAAGATAGTACAAACAACATTGAAAGTGCCAGACCTGCCATATACATAAATTCCTATGTGGTCATGGATATTTTTTGACACTTTCTTTGCCTTTCCTTTACAAACTTTGTCTAAAATGGCTCCCATAGAACCCCAAATTTGGTGGCTCTTTTTCTTCCCCTTTTTTATTTGAGAGATGGTTAACCTATAACACTGTGTAAATTTAAGGTGTATCATGATAATTTGATACACATATTTATTGTGAAGTGTTTGCCACAATAAGATCAGTTAGTACATCCTTCATCTCACAAAACTATCATTTTGTTGTTGTTATTTTAGCCAGAACATTAAAACTGTACTCTCATGGTAACTTTCACATATACAACACACAATATTGTTAACTGTAGTCACCATGCTGTTCATTAGAGTCCCTAGAACTTGCGTGGGTGCGAGCTAAGTCGCTTCAGTCATGTCGGACTCTTTGCGACCCCTGTGGACCATAGCCTGCCGGGCTCCTCTGTCCATGGAATTCTCCAGGCAAGAATACTGAAGTGGGGTGGCGTTGCCTTCTCTAGGGGCTCTTCCTGACTCAGGGATTGAACCCTTTGTATCTTACTTCTCCTGCATTGGCAGGCGGGTTCTTTACCACTAGTGCCGCTTGGGAAGCCCTCCTTGAAACTTACTCATCTTGTACGTGCAAGTTTCTACTCTTTAACCAGCATCTTCCCATTTTATGCAGCCCTTAGCCCCTGGCAACCACCATTCTATTTCTGTTTTGATCAGTGCAATGTTTTGAATTCCACAGATAAGTGAGATCAAATAGTATTTATCTTTCTCTGATTTATTTCACTTAGCATGGTGTCCCCAGGGTTCATCCATAGTGTTGAAAATGGCAGGATTTCATTTTTTATGGCTAACATTCCATTGTGTGTGTGTGCCACACTCTTGGAGCCCTTGTCAAATATTAGTTGACATATAGGTGTGGGTTTATTTCTGGGTCCTCAATTCTGTTCCGTTGGTCTATGTGGCTTATTTTTGTGCCCGTACCATACTGCTTTGATTATTATAACTTTGTAATAAAGTTTGAGTCAAGGAGCCAAATTTGGCTTTTCTTGTGACGGAAAAATGAAAGAAGGGCCTGGAAAATCTCTGTTAATAAAAAGAAAACAGATATTTTGTTCTTTTTCGTTCATATGGTTTTATTGTCATCACAATGTATTAATTAGAAACATCACCATAGAAGCAATCAGTGAGACTTGCTGGCTTCTTGGCTAATGTTAGAAAAATCTGCCTCAAGTAATGTTAAGGACTTATATTTTTGATGTTTCCTTTTCTCTTTAAATGAATAAATCCTTTACGTGAATTGAGAGAATTGTAACAAATAAGATTTGTTTCTGCCCAAACATTACCTCTCTAGAGCTGTACTGCCTTTTTTTTTAATGCTCCGGGCATTTTTAATGGCTATTCTACATAACATGTCCATTTTTTATGACAACATATTTATCATTTTGTGGTTCACAAAGTTTAGAAAAACCACTGTGACCCTTAATGCTAATGTAGCCTGTTGTGTCAGAATAACTTTTCTAATCATATACTGATAATTATGATTTGGATGAATAATTATTTACCTTAGCATTGGGCAAAATAATTGAGTATTTTTTAAATACCATTATATCCCTCGTGGCTCAGCTTGTAAAGAATCTGCCTGCAGTGTGGGAGACCTGGCTTCGATCCCTGGGTTGGGAAGATCCCCTGGAGAAGGGAAAGGCTACCCACTCTGGTATTCTGGCCTGGAAAATTCCATGGACTTTATAGTCTATGGGGTCACAAAGAGTCTGACACAACTGAGCAACTTTCACTTCACACGCCATACATCCTGAAACAAGTTTTTAAAAATATTAATAGAAAGCATCCATATGTTTGCAAAGACTTCTCACTGAATATTGAAGAAAAATATCCTCTGGTTAATAATGTTAATAATTTCCAAATTCTCTTAAGACATGAGTGAGTTGTCTGCTTTACTGAATTTTGAAAAGGCTTTTGTATGTGGCTTTTGTACCTTAATTCAGTGAATCAAGCCCACACCTATTTTGGTTAGATGATTGGAACATAATTAATGTCCTGCTGGTTTCTCCTTGACTAAATTTAGATGCATAAAATCATTTTATATGTAAGGCCATCTTATTTGCTGTTTGGTAAGTTCCATTTCTGATTTAAAATAAGCCTGTATATCTTTCCACACCTCCCACCTCCCATCCCCAGACCATCCCACTAATGAATTTGCTGTTTTAAATTTCTGACAAGTTTATACCTATATATATTTTTCTTATGGAAAAATAGAATCTTACTCTATACATTGCTTGATAACCTGATTAGTCTCACTTAATAAGTATTGTGAAAACCCTGTCACTCAAGAAGAACACCTTTTACTTATTTTTAAAAACCGTAGCCCTGGATTTTAGGTCCTGTCTCTCAAGGACTCAAGTGTGAGAATACTGACTCTGCAAATCGATATCTAGATATGAGTGCAAACAGTTCAAACAGCTGTGCAAGCATTGCAGTCAAACCTGGACACTAAGGATGGCTGCTGCCAAGTGTTAGATTGTGCGGCTGGCCCCCAGTAAGGCAAGGACAGTCCAGGGTGCAAAAGTCTTTTGATGAGTTTTACAATACCTATACACCTGGTGATTTAAAATAATCTTCATGTTCAAAGTACAGCTGTATATCCATTTTACTACCCCAGTATGGATCTCCATTTGCTCATTTCAGGCTATGTCATCTTTGGTTTGGCACATTTCATCTGCCCAGCCTTGGAAATTGTCTTGATTTAAGCAGCTCAGAGGAACGTTGGAGTGGTTTTCCTTTACTGCAGTTTGAGCTCTTTTTTTTTTTTTTTTTTAAGGTGGTCTAATGTAAATGGCAACCCACTCCAGTATTGTTGCCTGGGAAATCCCATGGATGGAGGAGCCTGGCAGGCTACAGTCCATGGGGTCATGAAAAGTTGGACATGACTGAGTGACTGAGCACACACACATACTTATTTTACAGTGGACCCTTGTTGGTTGTCTATTTTATCTAATTAATTTAGTTTTGTGGCTGCGCCTTGTGGCATGTGGGGTCTTAGTTCCCGAACCAGGGGTCAAACCCCTGCCCTCTGTACTGGAAGCTCAGAATCTTAACCACTGGACCACCTGGGAAGTCCTGAAAGCTGCTACTATAAAGAACTCCCATCAATACCAGGAGACAACTTTTGCTTTCCTTTAAGAGTAGATACTTTATACTTCTCAACTTCCCAAAGTTTCAAAGAAATTAGCACATCAATGCTACTTCTTATCAGATAATTGCAACCTTGAGTGCAAACAAAACCACGAAATGTGGTATTGTTTGATGGCACAAGGAATATCTATCTAGGCTGCTTCTGCCAGACAGGCGATGAGGCAGCCTTGAGACGGAATTCCATCACTTGTTTTAGGAGCACCATCCTCAATGAGGTAGGACAGGTGGACTCTGTAAAGGCAGCTTTACTCCACAACTGTCATCTGGAGGCAAGAAGAGCCAGTGCCAGGCAGGCATAGCATTTGCCTCTGATTCCCTTTCTGGACTCAGACAGAGGCTGCAGAATAGACCCTAGTGCCTTGGCTTGCTCTCAGGGACTTGCGTGTGGCCATAGGAACCCAGCGTGTGTGGACGAGCACTTCCATTTGCATTTGTCGTGTGACTTCCCCGCTGAGCCCCCTCACCTTTGCTGAGTGTCAGCTCTGAGTGTGTTCAGATCACAGGCCCATCGTTGCTCTTTTGTTTCCATCTCTTCAGTTTGCTGTGTGTACAGAGAGCCTGCCAGAAGTGTGTCCCAGCTCGATGTCCCTGGAGCGTCCTTAGGAATACTGGAAATCAGATTACTTTTCCTCCCATGACTTTCACCGGAGTCACCACCCTGGTGACACAGTGCCTTCTTTCAGGATATTTCATGAGACACCAGTTTCCAACGAGCATGTGTTTCTTGGAATAGCAGCTCACAGACTTTGCTTTTACAATCTTTTTTCATTCCTAAAGAGCTACTGGAGGGACTTACCTGGTGGTCCAGTGGTTAAGACTCCACACTCCCAGTTAAGGAGGCCCAGGTTTGATCCCTGGTCAGGTAACTAGATCCCACATGCCGCAACTGAGAGTTGGCATCCCACACTCAAAGATCCTGACTGCCACAGCTAAGATAAGTAAATAAATGTGTGCTCTGTCGCTCAGTCATGTCTGAGTCTTTGCAATCCCATGGACTGTAGTCTGCCAGGCTCCTCTGTCTATGAGATTTTCCAGGCGAGAGTACTGGAATGGTTTGCCATTTCCTTCTCCAGCTGCTAAGTCACTTCAGTCATGTCCTACTTTGTGCAACCCCATAGACAGCAGCCCACCAGGCTCCCCCGTCCCTGGGACTCTCCAGGCAAGAACACTGGAGTGGGTTGCCATTTCCTTCTCCAATGCGTGAAAGTGAAAAGTGAAAGTGAAGTCACTCAGTCGTGTCCGACCCTCAGCGACCCCATGAACTGCAGCCTTCCAGGCTCCCCCGTCCATGGGATTTTCCAGGCAAGAGTACTGGAGTGGGGTGCCACTCTTTCTCCAGAGGAGCTTCCTAACCCAGGGATCCTGCATTGGCAGGCAGATTCTTACCACTGGGCCACTGGGGAAGCCCATAGATAAATGAATAAAAATAAATATTAAAAAATCATTTGGGACCCCAAGGAGATTCTGCTTATGTGGATTATAATCATGTTTATCATGTTAGAAAATAAAAGTGAAAATTTTATTTCCAATTTTATTGAGAAATAACTGATATCCATCACTGTATAAGTCTAAGGTACATAGCATGATGTTTTGATTTATACAAATTGTGAAATGATTTTCACAGTAGGTTCAGCTAACACATCCATCTTTTCCTATAGGTACAATAAAAATAAAACAGGAAAGAAAAGGAAGAGGAAAGCAATGTCCTCCTTACAATGAGAGCTCTTAGAATTTACTCTCTTTCCAACTTTTCTGTATATAATACGGCAGTGTCAGTTACAGCCATCGTGTTGTAATTTACACCCTGGATACTCATAACGGGAAGTTTGTCCCTTTTGATTCCTTCCTCCAATTCCCCCTTCCTATCCTGGGACTCTGGTAACCACAAATCTGATCTCTTTGTCTATGATCTTGGGTTCTTTGTTTTAGACTACACATATAAATGAGATTGTATAGTATTTGTCCTTGTCTGACTTATTTCACTTAGCTTAATGCCTTCAAGGTCCATCCATGCTGTCTCAAATGGTAGGGTTGCCTCATCTTTAATGGCTGAATAATATTCCATTAGAAATATATCTCACTTCTTTATCCACTCATCCATTCGATGGGCATTTAGGTGGTTTCCATTTCTTGGCTGTTGTAAATAATGTGGCAATGAACGTAGGGTGAAGATATTTTTTTAGTTGATGTTTTCATTTCCTTTGGATATATTTTCAGAAGTGGAATCACTGGATTGTATGGTAGTTCTATTTTTAAGTTTTTGATGATAATGAATAATGTTTTTCATAGTGGATGTACCAAATTGCAGTTTTAAAAAACATCAGAATACAAGCTGTCAGATGATAGTCACTACATGCCAAATAGCCCCCAGGAAATTTGATTGTACTCATGAAAGAATAAGGGTAAAAAAGGCAATAATGTGTGAATTTTGTTGTGAAAGTTATTTTAACTCTAAGGTTTCCACTAGAAGGGTCTCAGTTACTACTCAGAGTTTTCAGGACCGTACTTTGAGAAACATTCTCCTGGAAAAAAATCTCCTTTTTTTCCCCGTTCCTTTTAAAACAGCTTGTTATACTCTTTATAACAGTGCCATTTCACAGACTCCAAAGGACATATTTTAAGAAGAGATATTTGGTAACATTCTTCTTAACTTGGAATGTAGGTGGGAAAGGTGCTTGGAAAAGGAAGGTTTTTAAAAAACCCTCAAGATCCTTTTCTCATAGTTAGATGAAGTCTATTTTTTCCCACCTCCCACATCTCACAGAGTTAGTCCTCTGTCAAGACCAGAATCTTCAGTAATAGTTAAGGAATGCTAGTATAGAAATAGCAGATAAAAATGCAGAGAAAACAAAACTTCTTATTTTTTGCCACTGTGTTGCAGTTCAGTTAATGGGCTCTGTGGCTATTTGAGCCCTGTGTCTGAAATGCCATCAAAATAAGGACAACAATTTCTCCCTTGGACACTCACTCTGTAGGAAATGGCGGGGAGGGGCTACTGAGGGCATTTCAGAAAAAACAAACAAATACCTTCTTCAGCTTGCTGCTGGAGACTTCAGAGAGAAGCCATGGGGAACCAGAAGGGACTGAGCTATCACAGCAACAACCAACTCCAAGGAAATGTGGTGGATTTAGGAATTAGATGGATCAGGCTAATGTGAGGCCGAATGGGGGTGGGGATATGTGTGCACAGATCTGTTTATACACAGTAAGTAGTCACTCAGTAATGCAGGTGAGAAGTAGCCCGGTGAGATGGAAAGGTTTGAGTTTTGAGATCAGCCTCTGCACTTCAGTCGTGTCCGACTGTTTGTGACCCTGTGGACTGTAGCCCGCCAGTCTCCTCAGTCCATGGGATTCTCCAGGCAAGAACACTGGAATGGGTTGCTGTGCCCTCCTCCAGTGGATCTCCTGACCCAGGGATCAAACCAGCGTCTCCTGTGTCTCCTGCATTGCAGGCGGATTCTTTACCACTGGGCCACTGGGGAAGTCTTTCGACTGTCTACTTACTACTTCCTAGCTGTGTGAATCTGGAAAAATGATTTCATCCTGCTGAACTCAGTTTCTTACCTGGAGAATGGTATCCTGATATCTGCTTTGCCAGGTGATTTTTGAAAAGGTGAAATAATAGTTGCTTAATAGGTGAGAGCGGGCTTCCCTGGTGGCTCAGATAGTAAAGAACCTGCCTGCAATGCAGGAGGCCCCAGGTTTGATTCCAGGGTTGGAATGATCCCTTGGAGAAGGGAATGGCAACCTACTCCAGTGTTTTTGCCTGGAAAATCCTATGGACCGAGGAGCCTGGAGGGCTACGGTTCATGGAGTCACAAGGAGTCAGACATGACTGAGCAACTAACGCTTTCACTACTTTTTTCAGCAGGTGATAGAAGGGAAGATAGCCAGGAAATCCAGCAATACCACATGGATATTGGTGATAAGGATGGTTGTCTGCTCTCTACTCCCCAGATCACCAGAAGGCTAGGCACAGGGGACACCAGCGACTTCACTCTCACCTTGGTCCCCAACTTGATCTTGACCCCCTGAGACCACCCCCAGAATTCTGCAGGCATGGCTGAGCCCTGTGCTTCTCTGCATCATGTTGGGCTGGAGGGTAAACAGGTGCACCCTGACCAACATCTAATCAACAGTCTTACATTTTACAATCATGCCTGTAACAGGGAGACCAGGGACCAGTACAGTGACTCCTTCCTGACCAAACTCCACTTTCCAAAGTCATGTACAAAATCACAGTATTGGTTGGTAAGATTCTTTCACCAAGATGCTAATAAAAGCATCCATTGCCTCCCCTGAAAATAAAACAGGCAACCCCCTGGCATTTTACCCCAAGGAATATGGAAGCCAGGTCTTGCTGTGGAGTTTTGTCTTCTCTGGCAGGATTATTGTGTGTCTAAATTAGGGTGTCAGTCCTTCAGATGAGTCACTCATGTCAATGGCTAGAAAGTTTCTCATTATTTATTAAGAATGGTGTGACTTTTTAATTCCTACCCATCTTCCCTCCCTCTCTTTGAACACTTGGCAACTATCTAATTTGTCAGCATTGGCAAACATCACTTTTAAAGTAGAGATGCTACTTTCTGAATCCCTCAGATAATTAACAAAGGTGTAAAACATGGAGGGGAGAACAGAAAGAAATGAGACGTGTTTAGGGAATTTTTAATAACATAAGACTACATTTAAAGATGTGAAATGACTTTTAAGATAAAGAAAAAAGGCACACCTCAGTAATAAGACTCTTCCCAACCAAGGTTATCTTGCTAAGCAATGATTAACTGAAACTTTTATCAGGGAGAAGGCGTGATTGTAAAATGTTAGATTGTTGATTAGATGTTGGTCAGGGTACACTTTCATCTTGCTAGGTGATTCAGGAAATGACACCTGGCCTTCAGGTAATCTGGGGACATCCATACAGGGTTCAAAGAGAGACAAGGAACAGATAGTGTTGGTGAGGGTGTGGAGAAGAGGGAACCCTAGCACACTGTTGGTGGGCAAGCACGTGGGGGCAGCCGCTCTGGAAAACAGTGTGGAGGTTCCTCAAAAAATTAAAAATAGAAGCACCATATGGTCCAGCAAATCCACTTCTGGTTATTTACCCAAAGGAAATGAAATCACTATCTGGAAGAGAAATCTGCACCTTCTTGTTCTTTGCAACATTGCTCACAATAACCAAGACTTGGAAACAACCCAAGCGTCCATCAGTGGATCAATGGATAAAGAAGAGGTGGGGTTTATACAATGGAATATTATTCAGCCATGAGAAAGAACGAAATCCTGCCCATTGTGACAACTTGGATGAAATGTGAGGGCGTTATGTTAAGTGAAAAACGTCAGATGGACAAAGACATACTCTATGATCTTACTTATACGTGAAATATTAAAAAGCCAAATTCAGAGAAACAGAATAGAGTCAGGGGCTGAGGGGATGAAAGAAAGGGGTAGATATTGGTCAAAGTGTATAAGCTTTCAGTTACAGGATTAATAGGTTCTGGGCATTTACTGTACAGCACAGAAATTATAGCTAATAGAAGTATATTCTTGAATATTGCTAAGAGAGTAGGTCTTAAATGTTCCTGTTGCAAAGAAAGAAATGGTAATTATGTGACAGAATGGGAATGCCAGCTAATGCTAAGGTGGTAATTATTTTACAATATATAAATGTATCAAATCAACATCTAGTACACCTTCAACTTACACAATGTTATATGTCAATTCTATCTCAATAAAGCCGTGAGGAAAAAGAGAGAGAGAGCGGCAAGGATATGGGAAAGAAACAAAAAAAGTCACCCCCTTCTCAATTCGCCAAGACTTGGTGAAACATGTGATTCTCTTTCTGGCTGCGAGTCACACTGTTCTTCTGGAAATGCCCAATTTCACAGGAACTGGCCAAGTGACATGGGACTCAGGCACTGCCTGGCTTCCCTTTGAAGTCAGACAAACTGAAACCACTGCCATCTCATTTTATGCAACAACCAGAAGCTATGATCTGACAATAACCAGCAGCCTTGAAACCTAACATGTCAGCTGAGTGCAGTGGACATCAGTGAACTTGTATCAGAGAATGGGTGGATTCACTTTGTTGTACACCCGAAACTAACACAACATTGTAAAGCAACTATCCCCCCCCCAAAAAAAGAATTGGGCACCTCCTATGTAATATCCCATTTTTGCCACTGAAAAGAGAGTCATTCCCCTTAAGAACATACAACATATTTTTAAGGAATATAAAATAGGGATGCATGACCAACTGGACAAGGAAAGCTGGCAGAATCATCAAAGGGGTCACACATGTGGTCAGAGCCCGGGGATCATCTTTTAAGATGAAGGAAGAAAAGATCAGAAGTATCAGTTTTTAACTTCTATTTTCAAATGCTTTGAAATGCACATTTATGTTCATTAATGTAGTTTATAAATGTGCATGTACAAATGGTCTACTAAGGGGGATCTTGTTTAGTGAACTTGAGAGACCCCTGCAGAGAGTGAGGGCTGAAGGAGGGCAGGGGAGGAAGAGGTCAAGGTGGGCTCAAGCTAAGAGGTGAGCAGGGGAGGGGGTTGACTGTGCAGAAGAAAGAGGGGAGGGTATTCCAGTCCAGAAGACAATGGGAGCTGAAGAATGGAGCTGGGTGACCATCGAATGTTCCTGAGACTGGGAGGAGACTGACCAATCGAGGGAGGAGGGAATGCATTTGAGAGTAAAGGGAATAACAGACCAAGGTTTGTAGCCAGAGAGAGCATCTGAACCACTCTGCAGGTGAGAATTCACAGGAGGACACAAAGAAAAGAACGATTTGGTATTTAGGAGTTTTTGAACTAGTCTCTGACAGGTTGAAAGTCATGATTAAGGAAAAATCACTGCCCAGCAGAATGAAGTCTGGGTGGAAAGGGAGGAATTTTCAGTAGAAATAAAAAAGAAAGTGGAAGCAGATGGTGTTCAAGGGGTAAAGGAGCGAGGTGAATCACACATGATTCCAAGTTAGGGTCTAAGACTGTCTTCAAGTTCAATGTCCAGGAAGATCCACCTAACAGATGACAACAAATGCTGAGCAAGCCAGACTGAGTCAGAGAGACCCAGTGTTAAATTCAGGCTTTGCTGCTTATTCCAGCTGTGTGACTATAGGCAAGTTTTTTTAAACCTCTTCAGGCTGTTTTCTCATCTGTAAAATGGGAATAATAGTGCCCACCGTGTGGATAATGTGAGGACTCAGTGGGAAAGTGTACCTAAAAGCCCTTTGAACATACTGAGTGCTCACTACATTTCTTTTAGAACTTTTAATAAAAATTGATTTCAATTAAAACAACAAACTATAAATATTAATTGGATTAGATGCTCTTTGTAGAAAAATGGATATTAATTTTCCATTGGTTTAATTTTCTATTTCTTTATTTCTATCAACCATTCAGAAGTCAACAGTTCATTTTCATTCATGCTTTGAAAATCCTGCCCCACCCCCACCCCACCCTTTTTGTCTTCCCGGGGTTCCTATTGCATGAGTGGTAATGACATTCATACTTGACAGGTTCTTGAACTTCATCAGGGTTTATTAAAACACAGGTGCCTGGGGCTTACTGATAAGATCTCAGGCAATACCAGTGTTGCAGGTCTCGGCAGTCCTTGAGAACAGGTGCTCTAGAAAAGGGTCCCAGATGTCCCTCTGAGGTATATGGGCTTGCGTTCTTGGCTTTGCAGTTAACTCTCTTTCCATCAGCTGAAGAAAATGCAATGATGATGGTATTTCATGGCAAAGGGAAAGGTTGGTGTATTTTTTTCCTGGATCTGAGCTTTGCTGCTGATTCTTACGTGTGGAAAAGTAAAAAAAAAGAGAAATGCACATAAACTTCTTTCTCACATGAAAGAGTTACAGCAAAGTTTTGGTTTTCCATCAGGAAGTAATCTTAGAGTTTCTCTTTGGTTCTGTGGGAAGAAAGTCAAGCAGCGCCCAGCCCTCTCTTCCTAGATCCTTCTGTGTGGGTGACTGGACATTTCTGTGTAGTTATGTTATTTACAGTGGATTCCTCAGCATTGTTTCTAACTCGTACCCTCGGGTCAAACACAGAATGTGTACTGATACAGAGATTTTGTTTACAAGTCAATCCATATATGTTACATATTGTTGTTGTTTAGTCACTAAGTCATGTCCAATTCTTTGTGACTCCGTGGACTGAAGGCTCCTCTGTCCATGCGATTTCCCAGGCAAAAATACTTCAGTGGCTTGCCATTTCTTTCTCCAGGGGACCTTTCTGACTCAGGGATTGAACCCTCATCTTCTCATTGGCAGGCAGACTCTTTACCACTGAGCTGCCTGAGAAGCCCTTACAAGTCAAAGCTGATGCTAAAAGATATAATCTTCAAAGATTTTTCTTTAAAAATTAAAAAAGTGATAAAATTATGCATAATATAAAATGTATCATCTGCATCATTTAAAATGCGTTTTGTGTGTCATATTTAAGTGTGCTTTTTGTATCATATCCAAGAAATCACTGCTAAATCCAATGTAACAAAACTTTCCCCCGCATTTCCTATATAATAGTTTTATAGCTTTAGCACCTTGGGTTTAGGTCCTTGATCCATTTTAAGTTAGTTTTTGTATGTGGTGTTAGGTAAGGTCTAACTTCATTCTTCTAGTATGTGGATTTCTGATTTTTTCAGTATCATTTGTTGAAAAGACTGTCCTTTTTCCCACTGAATGGTCTTAGCATCGCTGTGGAAAATCATTTGACTGTATATGTGAGGGTTTGTTTAGAGCTCAGGAAGTTTTAACTATGTACTGCTAACATCAGTATTACCATTCAGAGGCTGAAATGTCTTACTGGTGCCTGAGGCAACTTGAAATGTGGTAATTCCACATTGCTCCCTTGATTATTTTGCTGTTACGTTTTAGAAGATCATAGTAACAACGTACAGTTTCATGAATTTCCCCATCATCCACCATAGGAGGAATATTCCTCAAACATCATTTAGATCATATGATTCCACTGCTCATAAACTTTTAGTGGCTGTAACTTGCTTCTAGGATAAAATCCAATTTTCCCATTTAAGCATCAAGCTGCTCATCACTTGGGTCTTATATCCTCATTCATCCTGTGTCTCCATGTGTATGCCCTGGATTTCATGGTGGGGGCTCAGGGGGAGGAGGAAGTCAGGTCAAGGTTGTGTGTTTGTGTGTATGGTTGGATGTATGCGGTGTTTAGTAAGCCTTTACTTTCCCCAGGACCATGGAAGGAGGCAGAGCAAATTCAGAGACAATCTTCTTCCTCTGTCCGTGGGATTCTCCAGGCAAGAATACTGGAGTTGGGTTGCCATGTTCTCTTCCAGGAGATCTTCCTGACTCAGGGATCGAAACCATTTCTGTCTCCTGCCTTGGCAGGTGGGTTGTTTACCACTAGCTCCTTTGAAAAACATCAAATATAATAAAGAGTTTTCTTTGCAGAGGATTGCACATTTCAATTCACCTTGATGCTGTAAGGATTGAGAGTTCTGACAAATATTTTCTTAGCATACTAATCCTCTAATAGGACCCAAGTAGACAATACATACTTTGTGATCTCCTATTATTATGTCTGTACAGGAAGCTCATTTTATAGGTTTCATCTTCACTGTGATACTCTAAAGTATTTTACTTTCTGAGTTTGTGTATAAGTTTCAGGAGGAGGGGTGACTGGGGCAGTATGCCACACTTCAGCATCTTTGAAAGTTAAATTACCTATTCTGCTTTCAAAAACTGTCTACACTGTTGAGAAGCTTAAGTCACCTATGATTCCTATTTCCCCAGATCTGTAAGCATCTTAGACAGCTTCTAAGCATTATTCATTTAAGATGGGAGAAGGAAAACATATTTCTTTTAAAGCAACTGCTTCCAAACCCAGTGATGTTATATAGAATTAAAAAGAAAATCTCTACCGTATAGAGCTTGTGATGCATGCATGTTTTGTACCATTTCTCCAGGGTCCTGTTCAGAGAACCTGGAAACAGTTTGTAAAGAGATTTTAAGATTATATTGTGTGTCCAAACTGCAAACAGAATCAGAAATTGGAAAATAGGCTTTGGGGAGACAAGTGAAAAGACTTTATTCAGTCGATATACTGAAAAGCTGTATTGGGGTTTAAAAAATGGTATCACACTTCATGTAAAAAATTTAAGGTAGCAGATCTGTGATGGTAATAGAATTCTCACACTGTTGCTTGTTTTCACTTACCAGCAGAAGAGACATAATTTACGCAGGAGTAAAATATAATCTTATAATTTCCTCTGCCATCCCCCATCACTTAATACCCATGCTAAAGATTGGGAAGATTTCCTGGAGGAGGAAATGGCAACCCACTCCCAGTATTCTTGCTGGGAGAATCCCATGGACAGAGGAGCCTGGTGGGCTATAGTCCATGGGGTTGCCAAGAGTTGGACATGACTAAAGTGACTGAGCATGCCCAGAAAGGTTTAAAAAGTCTCATTATTAAATGCAATCTGTTTAGTACTTTACAATGCCAATGATTTCAACTAAGAGGCTCATCACAATTATGAGGAGTCTTTTTTCAAATTCACAGGTGGGACCCCCACCCCCTGCCTACTGTCAGAAACATGGGTGCGCTAAAACCAAAGTCAGAATTTGAACACCTGTTGTTGGTGGGTTTTTAAATTTATTACAAATTTATATTAAGTTTTATTTTTTAGACTAGGTTCATGGCAATATGGAGGGGAAGGGCACAGAGGTTCCTGTGTCCCTGCCCTCTCACGTGCACAGCCTGCCCCCTATCAGCATTCCCACCACAGTGGTACCTTGGCTGTGGTTGATAACCCTACATTGACAGGTCATTATTAACTGAAGTCCACAGTGGCCATTAAGGTTCACTCTTCAGTTCAGTTCAGTCGCTCAGTTGTGTCCGACTCTTTGAGACCCCATGAATCGCAGCATGCCAGGCATCCCTGTCCATCACCAACTCCCGGAGTTCACTCAGACTCACATCCATCGAGTCAGTGATGCCATCCAGCCATCTCATCCTCTGTCGTCCCCTTCTTCTCCTGCCCCTAATCCCTCCCAGCATCAGAGTCTTTTCCAATGAGTCAACTCTTCGCATGAGGTGGCCAAAGTACCTGTTCTATGGGATTAGACATTTGTACTACAAAGACAATGCAGTACGTATTGGAAATGTACAAACAAATGGGGTGGAAAAACCTGAATGAACCTTTTGGCCAACCTAATATAATGGCATGTATTCATCCTTATAATATCATGCAGAGTATTTTCACTGTCCTAAAACTCTTCTGTGCACCATTTGCTCATCCCTACCACCCCCTGCCCCCACCAGGCAATCATCAGTTTTTTTTGACCGTCTCTGTAGTTTTGTCATATAGCTGGACTCATTCAGTATATAACCTTTTCACATTGGCTTCTTTCACTTTGTAATATGCGTTTAAGATTCCTCGTGCTTTCTTGTGGCTTGATAGTGAGGAATACTATTCCATTGTCTGAATGGACCACAGTTTATTTATTCATTCACCAACTGACGGATATCTTGGTGGGTTTCCCTGGTGGCTCAGATGGTAAAGAATCTGCCTGCAATGTGGGAGACCTGGCTTCAACCCCTGGGTTGGGAAGATGGAGATAGAAATGGCTACCCACTCCAGTATTCTTGCCTGGAGAATCCCATGGAAAGAGAAGCCTGATGGGCTACAGTTCACGGGGTCGCTAAGAGTCGGACACGACTGAGAGACGAACACTTTCACTTTCACTTGGTGGCTTCCAAGTGTTGGCAATTATGAATAAAGTTGCTTTAAACACCCATGTGTAGGCTTTCATATAGACATAAGTTTTCAACTTCTTTGAGTAAATATGAAGGAATGAGATTGCTGGATAGTATGTAAAAGAGCATGTTTAGAATTGTAAGAAATGGCCAAATTCTCTTCCAACGTGGCTGTACTATTTTGCATTCCTGCTGGCAGTAAACACGAGTTCCTGTCATTCCACACCCTCACCAGCATTTGGTGTCGTCAGTTCTGGATTTGGGCCCTTCTAAAAGGCATTGGCACCCCAATCCAGTACTCTTGCCGGGAAAATTCCATGGACGGAGGAGCCTGGTAGGCTGCAGTCCATGGGGTCGCTGAGAGTCGGACATGACTGAGCGACTTCACTTTCACTTTTCACTTTTATGCATTGGAGAAGGAAATGGCAACCCACTCCAGTGTTCTTGCCTGGAGAATCCCAGAAACGGGGGAGCCTGGTGGGCTGCAGTCTGTGGGGTCACACAGAGTCGGACACGACTGGAGCGACTTAGCAGCAGCAGCAGCAGCAATAGGTGTGTAGTGCTACCTTGTTTTAATTTGCATTTCCCTGACAAAATATTATGTGAACCTTTTTTTTTTTTTAATGCCCATTTGCCATCATATATGTTCTTTGGTCAGGTGTTTGTTAAGACTTTTGGCTCACTTTTTAACTGAGTTGTTTTCTTATTGTTGAGCTTTAAGCATTCTGTGTATATTTGGATAACAGTCCTTTATCAGGTGTGCCTTTTGCAAATATTTTATTCCAGCCCGTGGCTTGTTTTCTCATTCTTTGGCTACTGTCTTCCACAGAGCAGTTTTTCAACTTTTTAAACTGTTTATTTATTACTTATTTGGTTGCGCTGGGTCTTAGCTGTAGCACGTGGGGTCTTCCATCTTTCTTGTGGAATCTTTAGTTTCAGCAGGCAAATGCTTAGTTGCAGCATGTGGAACCTAGGTCTCTGCCCAGGGATCGAATCCAGGCCCCCTGCATTGGGAGGTGGAGGCTTAGCCCGTGGACTGCCAGGGAAGTCCCAGCTTATCTATTATTTCTTTGATGAATTTTGCCTTTGGAATTGTATCTGAAAAGTCATTGTCATACCCAAGGTCATTTGGGTTTTCTTATTTGTTATCTTTTAGGGCACTGACTCAATGGACACGAGTTTGAGCAAACTCCGGGCGACAGTGAGGGACAGGGAAGCCTGGCGTGCTGCAGTCCGTGGGGTCACAGTCGGACATGATTTAGTGACTGAACAAAAACAACAAAAAGGAGTTTATAGTTTCGTCTTCTACATTTAGGTCTGTGATCCATTTTGAGTTAATTTTTGTGGTGGGTATGAGGTCTGTGTCTGGACTCATGACGCTCATGAGTGTCAGCACCATTTGTTGGAAAGACCATCTTTGTTGTGCTGTATTGCCTTTGCTCATTTATCAAAGGCCAGTTGACTATATATATGTGGTTGGCACCTGTATTTTTAAAAGGCTCCAAAGAAGATTCTATGAACACCTTCTAGCCCCCTTCCCCACCCCAGAGGAAAGTGTCACTAATAAGAACCATAATAAATAGTTGCTCACAAGTAAGGAAATAATAGAAAGAAGAATGTTTACTCTTTTACTGAAGTCAAACTTGGAATATTTCAGGATATGAAAGACAGATGCCACAATGCTATCTGCTATATTTGGCTGAAACTGAACCAATTTTCAGTTTCATAAGTTTAAGAGCATAAGTTTTGCAGGTTATTCTTGGTGTCATCTTTGAAAGAATTACATAAGGCACAGGAAAATATTCCTCTGATGACAGATAAAGGATCTAAAAATCCAAACATGCATTTTATTTGCTTTCAAACCCAGTAAATGAGAAGCAGATTTCAGCCACATACAGAATTTAATATGCACAGAGCTGCCTTCACTCCCTGGAGGCAAATCTAGTTTCTGGTTGAAATCGTGTTTGTTCTGCTTGTTGAGAGAGCTCTTGCCACAATGGGGGGTGCTAAAATAGATTTCTCAGGAGCTGGATCACCATCAGACAGAAGCAGGAGAGGTAGAAAAGGCCCTTGTGAAAAATGAAGGTGAGCATCCACTCTTGACCTAGATCCCGTGTATCTTCTCCTCTGGAGTCAGCATCTTATTCTCACTTTAAACATCTGTAGAATAGCATTCTCCATGGAAGCTTTTTGAACTTAAGAACCAGCTCCATGAGTTGGTGAATTTAGTTCCTTATTCCATTTGAACAGTCAAGTGCAAACCAGGAAACAGAGAAGGAGCATAATCTTGGAACCATAATGATGCCCTGACGTTCAAAAAATTTAATTCTTATTGCTCTCATTACAGAGCACCAGAACAGAGTCATCAATGCAAATGATCATGCCTGAAAACACTCTTCCCCAGTGGCATAAAAATTGAGATCTTTTATATTCATTCTATGCTTGAGAGATGGGTGAATTAGGTTTTGAGTGCAGAGTAGTTAGAAAATATTCTGAGGCTAAGATGATTGAAAAGATTGGGAATATAGATAATTCCAAAATTTCATGAGTATGAAATAATATAGCTTTTAAGTATTTTATAATATCAGAAAATTTTACCCTATAAGTTTTTTTTCGCCTGCAGAATTTTCCCCAGCAATCTTTGATTTTCCAATATTAAGAGTGTCTGATAAGTTTGTTATCAGGAGAAATGGGATACTAGTGCTCAGAGATGTTATATAAACTTCTATTAAAATCTCCTTGCAATCTTTTAAAGTTGAATTAATTAATAGCTTTCAGCCCATGAGCCTGATTTCAATTCCTCGATGGTTAATAGTTATCTGTATACAACGTCTGTGACAAAGTATATCTTGTTTTCCTGTAATCAGTCACATAAACAATGCAATTATGATACTTATGCAGGCATTTTAAATTTTTAAAACAATATGTATGAGCTAGAGGGGAGGAGAACAATGTAATTTTTTAAACTGCTGAATATCATTCATTTGCCTGCAGTGCAGGAGACGCAGGTTTGATCCCTAGGTTGGGAGGATCCTCTGCAGTAGGAAATGGTTACCCACTCCAGTATTCTTGTCTGGGAAATCCCACGGACAGAGGAGCCTGGCAGGCTACAGTCTATGGGGTCACAAATGTGTTTGACATGACTTGGCAACTAAAATAACAACAAAATATTTAAAGTAGATATTTCTCTCTACTATTAAGCATGGTTACAACTCTATGTTGAGCTCATTTTATGTTTAAATGGAATCCCAAGCACAGTATTAGAGGGTTTAGATCACACTTTCTTGGGGATTTGATCTCCATAGCCCATAGAGGGATGAAGGAAATCAGGACACTTCACTGTTCTTTTCACGCTCATCATGCATTATCTCCTTTCCATAGCTCTTCCCTTGAACTTAAATTCTATGGCAGTGACGAGGTCTCATCACACAGAATGGGCCAAAAATCTGGGTCCCAGAGAACTATTGTCTCTTTTCATTAGATTGAAAGGGACATTATGGAGTGTTAGAAATTATTTTGGAGCAAGATCTAGCATTTTCGATTCTGACCCATGCTCTGAAGTGAGCTGGATGAATGTATGCTTAAAGCTGGACCATTTGTGAATAGAATAAAATTGATGACACTGTCAGCCTCAAGGTGGTCCTTTTCTGGAAGGAGAACTGTTTCTAGACCAGAGGGAATACAACATTAAGGGGGAAAGGGACTCAAAGTGAAATTGCCAATTTGTGTTGTTGTTCAGTTCAGTTCAGTTGCTCAGTCATGTCCAATTCCTTGCGACCCCATGAACCGCAGCACGCCAGGCCTCCCTGTCCATCACCAACTCCCCAAGTTCACTCAAACTCACGTCCATCGAGTCGGTGATGCCATCCAGCCATCTCATCCTCTGTCATCCCCTTCTCCTCCTGCCCACAATCCCTCCCAGCATCAGAGTCTTTACCAATGAGTCAACTCTTCGCATGAGGTGGCCAAAGTACTGGAGTTTCAGCTTTAGCATCATTCCTTCCAAAGAACACCCAGCACTGATCTCCTTTAGAATGGACTGTTTGGATCTCCTTGCTGTCCAAGGGACTCTCAAGAATCTTCTCCAACACCACAGTTCAAAAGCATCAATTCTTTGGCGCTCAGCACAGCTCATAAATGTTATTATATATAAGAACGTGGGCCATGACATTTCCCTGTGTGTGTGTGCTAGCAGTGACCAATGGTGAGCTTCCTCTCTCTGGCTCCACGTGGTCTGCTGAGCCTGTGCAGACCCGGGGCCAATCTTGATCTTATCAGGTCATCTCTAAACCACTGGAGTTGGGGAGTGGGGAAGGGGAGGAGATGGAGAGAGAAGAGAGCCTTGAGGGAAGAGGGGGTGAGTCTGGGATTTGTTTTCGGTCCATCAGCCTGATCCTAGGGAAGCCCTGTGAGGGACTCCTGCTCACACTGAGCTGGTGCTGTTTTCTAAGCCTCCTTGGAGTTCGCCTGGGAGCTGGTAATCCCAACAATTACCATCCAGTCTCTGCAATCAGACTCCCAGATTTGAAGCTCAGGCCTGCTCATTCATGGGTCGCTTCTCTCCCCTCCACCTCAGGGCTCAGTTTATCTATCTGTGATATAGTTCAGTTTCTATCCTCTGACTTATGAGATTATGGGCTGTTTGTGCCTCAGTTTTCCCATTTGTAAAACAGTGTTCAGTTCAGTTCAGTCACTCAGTCGTGTCCAACTCTTTGCGACCCAATGAATCGCAGCATGCCAGGCCTCCCATCCTGCCATCTCATCCTCTGTCATCCCCTTCTCCTCCTGCCCCCAATCCCTCCCAGCATCAGAGTCTTTTCCAATGAGTCAACTCTTCGCATGAGGTGGCCAAAGTACTGGAGTTTCAGCTTTAGCATCATTCCTTCCAAAGAAATCCCAGGGCTGATCTCCTTCAGAATGGACTGGTTGGATCTCCTTGCAGTCCAAGGGACTCTCAAGAGTCTTCTCCAACACCACAGTTCAAAAGCATCAATTCTTTG
This sequence comes from Bos grunniens, assembly GCF_055505025.1. Taxonomy (NCBI): domain Eukaryota; kingdom Metazoa; phylum Chordata; class Mammalia; order Artiodactyla; family Bovidae; genus Bos; species Bos grunniens. Next base: position 40,770,245 of record NC_141188.1, read on the forward strand.
GTGCTCAGCCTTCTTCACAGTCCAACTCTCACATCCATACATGACCACTGGAAAAACCATAGCCTTGACTAGATGGACCTTTGTTGGCAAAGTAATGTCTCTGCTTTTGAATATGCTATCTAGGTTGGTCATAACTTTCCTTCCAAGGATAGGACTTAAACCTCACAGGTTGTGTATTAAATGAGTTAGTCTATGGAAAACTTGTTACCTCTGCGTGGCACAAAGTGCAACATAAGAGATGCTGTTTCTAATGGTGTGAGGAGAAGTGAAATAAGGAATGTCAAGCAGACAGACACTCACAATATTAACTGCTGGAGCTTCTGTTTTGGTTCCTGGTTTCCATTTGGCTCCTACAAAGCTCTCTATTAACCCCAGCTGTCCTGGAGGGGCTCTGATAACTACTGATTCCTTCCTAAAGGTTTTGCCCTGCTCAAACCACCAGCTGGAGACTCTGTCTGCCTCCTGCCAACTTTGGGGCTATCTATCACAGTGAGACTTGGGCTCCCCTGTCCCACTCTCTTTTTATTATTCTCTTTGTATGTTGACACCTTGAGTCAAAGTTAGGTTTTCTATACCTGTGTTTGAGCTTTGTGATTTGCACCGTGCAACCACCTTGGCCAGGGACAAACACAGACTATATTATACACCCCCGATCCACGTGAAATCAGCCCTGCTTCCTCCTCCACCAGCCTTCTGCTTCCATCCCAGCATGCCTTGCAGAGATGCTCCCTTGGAATGGTACGACTTCATCCATCATGCCAAGGTGACATACCATCTTAGCCCTTCTTAAAGGTTCAGCTTAGTGGTATTAAGTGGTATTAAGACATTCACATTGCTGTGTCACTGTCACCACTGTCTTTCTCCAAACTCTCTTCATTTTGCAAAACTGAAGCCCTATATCCAGTAAACAATAACTTCCCACTCTTCTCTCTCCTTAGCCCCTGGCAACCATCCTTCTACTGGCCAGACCAGAAGATTGATCTGGTACATCTGATAGTATATTATGCTATCAAATTATGATCTTCCCAGACCAGGGTTTGAACCTGTGGCTCCTTTATGGGCAGGTGGATTCTTTACCACTGAGCCACCAGGGAAGCCCTGTAAGCATAACTTTTACATGAACCAGAAAACCAAAAGTTTGTGTGACTCTCTTTGTCATGACACTCACTTTGTTGTGGAGATCTGTAACAAAACTGCAATATCTCCCAGGGATGCTGGTATATGCAGAAAGGGAATGGCTGGATTATATAGGAATTCTATTAAAAAAATTTTTTTTGAGGAACCACCGTACTGTCAAGGGAGGACTTTTTTCATAAAGATGATTTTTGTGTTATTTTATTCCATGTTCCACCTAACTATGAGCTACATTCCTACCATTCTGCTTTCAACTTAGATGCCAGTACTTGAGGTCAATGCTATTAATTTTTGTGATTGTTTCATGACAGAAGAACTTTGGTGTTAAAAACCTAAAGAGACTGAAGCAAATATTAAAATGCTACATCAAGAAGAGCAGAGACACTAGACATCTGGAAATCATTAGCGTCAATCAAGAAATTGTTGCCTTCCAAATCTTGCTCTGAGTGTTCCTTGTCAGTTACAAAAACTAGCTATCTAGGAGGAGAAATGAAAAGGTAGTTTTGCTGAGTTAAGAATAATTAGCTTAGATCCCAAGGAGAGCAGATGTTGGCTTTCATTTTTTAAATATAAGGCTGGAAAGTCTTATATTATGCTATCAAATTATGATATTCCAGGCAGAGCACTGCCAACTTTGTTCTTGATCTTCTTTCAAAGTGGAAGCTTTACCACCTGGGGTCTCATAGTTACACAAACTTTAATGGAACCATGTAATAATAGGAAGGAGCAGAAAGTCCTTACTTTTGAATTTTGGGGGAAAAGGAGACATGTCTATTAAGGATGAAGCCAATTGATAAGCAAAAAATCCACCTATTTCATTCAATCAGAAATTTATCTGAAATGTCACCATGGCATTGAAGTGACATGTTGTTGTTTCATCGTTGTGTCTAACTCTTTGTGACCCCATGGACTGTAGTCCACCAGGCTCCTTTGTCCATGGGATTTTCCAGGCAAGAATACTGGACTGGTTTGCCATTTCCTTCTCCAGGGGATCTTCCTGACCCAGGGATCAAACCCAAGTCTCCTGCATTGGCAGACAGATTCTTTACCATTGAGCCATCAGGGAAGTTCTTATACTGTACATGAAATAAAGAGAGATTGGTTGGCTTCTTTCTCATTAGAGGAGAATTTTAGGTTCATGTAATTTTCGTTAAATCCTTGGACATTTTATGTTGTACAGAAGATGAAAGTGGAGAAGTCAATTTTTCCCAGTGTCTACTGAATACATTATTTTAAACATCTCAATTTCCAACTTCCAAAATAAGGTAATGACTTTTCAGATGGCTTTATAACCTTTCAACCTTAGACAAAGACTTTTAGAATTGATTTTTCATAGGAGAAAAAAAGGAAACCCTTTCTGTTAAAATCACTTGTAATACAATAAATCATTAGTTTGTCTTGCTTTCTATGGAGGAAGCTGGCAGGGAATAAATTTTAGTTCCAGTTGTGGACCTAGTTGCAGTCTTAAGAGGTTCACTGGATCTGTCATATTGTAACTTACAACACTGATGCAGAATATGAACTCTCAGCCCCAGAACAGCCTCAATTCAACATCTGTCCTTGCAATTTCTTTTCTTTTTAAAATTAAATGTCTCTCTTTAAAAGTATTTTTTAATTTGTGTTTTATATTGAAGTACAGTTGATTTACAATGTTGTGTTTCAGGTGTACAGCAAAGCAATTCAGTTATCATGTATCTTTTTTTAAAAAAGTTCTTTTCTACAGAGAAAATCTACAGGACATGGGCAGTCACAAGGAGATTTCACAAAGGATTATTATTTGTCACTTTAATTTCCATGGGAGCAAATAGAATATTTAATTGTCCAGTATTAAGTCTCCTGGCAAAAAAGTATTTTGGAAATATATATTCATATACACACTGACTACATTCTGCTGAAATACTGAAAGATACAGTTGTTTCTATCTGTATCTTTAGTGCTGATTTCTCATTAAGCATCCAAAAGGAAAGGTTTACAGCGTTTTATTTGTAGCTATTAAGTAGTTAGGACTGAAATATGCAAGATTCATAGGTATGCTTTTAAAAATGTACCTTGTCTTAAAAGTTGGGAATGTAATCCTTAGATTGATTTTACAGCTTCAGTGCTTCCTGTAGGAGCCCTTCACATCATGTTGGCATCAGAATCGTGGAGAATAGTCCATTTTTATAGCTACCGAGAAGATGCAAAGGAGAACTTTAGTGATACTTCAACATCTTGGCTTAACCACCACCTGCTGAGCTTTCCAGACCCACTGGTCTTCTCAACTGTTTGCTGACTGACCCAGACATTTGAGAATTGGTTCCTGTGAGCCTGCTCCAGATGCTGAGTCACAAGAAGATCAGAGGAGGAAACATGCCTGCCTCCAGGGAGCCGGGGCGGACAGATACAAGCAAAGAACTGCAGCTGGTAGGATCTTGCTAGTGGTCCAGTGGTAAAAATCTGTCTGCCAATGCAGGGGACATGGGTGTGATCCCTCACTGGGGGACTAAGATCCCACAGGCAGAGCAACTCAGCCCAAGTACTGCAACCACTGAGCCCATGCGCTAGAGCCCACGCTCCCAACAAGAGAAGCCACCACAGTGAGAAGCCAGTGTTTTGCAACTAAAGAGTAACCCCTGCTTGTCTCAATTAGAGAAAGTCTGAGAGCAGCAACAAAGACCCAGTGCAGCCAAAAGTAGATAAATGAAAACAGTTACCACTATAGTTTGTAAATCACATCCCTTTAAGTGTTCTGAAGGAAGAGCTGGGGGGATGGGAGTTCAAAGCATGGGGTATCCGGTGCAGAGTTGGAGAGTGGACACAAGTTGGGAAACCTGAAGAGAAGGCCGGTGTGTTGCTTTCAAGGTTTTGTAATGTATTGATAAACTCTTCCAGGGAGACTGCATTTTTCAAAAGCAGTCACTTGACTGAGTTGAATCTCTTGAACATAAGGCAGTCCTGAGGGTGCCCTTGGGCAGGGTGGCCTTCTCAGAGCCCTTCCCTGAAGCCCGCCATCCGATTCTACTTGGGTGTCACCTGAAAGTCACCGTTTTTCTCCCTCCCAGAGTCACCAACATCACCCTCGACATAGATTTCTTAACCACTCACACATCCTTTACATAGTTGAATGCTTCAGGTCTGTCCTCAGTTTTAAACCCAATTCTTATTGGCAGAGCATTAGAAGTGAGCGCCTTAGACTCTCACAAAATCTGATTTTATTTCTCTGATGAGGCTTTTTTTTTTCATTGTGGTAGAAAACAAATCATATAAAATTTTCCATTATAACCATTTAAAAATGCACAGTTCAGTAGCACAAGTACATTCGCATTGTTGACAACCAGTCTTCAACAGTTCATCTTGCTGGAAACTAAAACTGCACTCATTAAATTACTCCCCAGGCCCTCCTCCCCAGGCCCTCCTCCCCAGCCCCCAGCCCTAGCGACCACCATTCTACTTTCCATCTCTATGAATCTGATGACTCTAGGTCCCTCATGGAAGTGGGATTATACAGTTTGTGTCCTCTACTAGTAGTACTAGTTGCTCAGTCGTGTCCAATTCTTTTTGACCCCATGGGCTATAGACCACCATGCTCCTTTGTCCATGGGATTCTCCAGGCAAGAATCCTGGAGTGGGTTGCCGTTCCCTTCCTCCACTGTGTCCTCTGCTGCTGCTGCTGCTAAGTTGCTTCAGTCATGTCCGACTCTGTGCGACCCCATAGACGGCAGCCCACCAGGCTCCCCCGTCCCTGGGATTCTCCAGGCAAGAACACTGGAGTGGGTTGCCATTTCCTTCTCCAATGCATCAAAGTGAAAAGTTGAAAATGAAGCCGCTCAGTTGTGTCCGACTCTTAGCAACCCCATGGACTGCAGTCCACCACGCTCCTCCATCCATGGGATTCTCCAGGCAAAAGTACTGGAGCGGGGTGCCATTGCCTTCTCCGACTCTAGTGACTGGTTAATTACACTGAGCATAATGTGTCTTCATGGTTCATCCACATTGTGGCATGTCTCAGACACTCATTCTTTTGAAGGCCGGATAGTATTCCAGTGTTTGTAGAGACCGTGTTTCGTTTATCCCTCCATCCGTCTGTGGACACTTGGGTTGCTTCCAACTCTTGGTGATTGTGGATAATTCTGCTGTGAACATGAGTGAACTGGTGACTTTAAATAATCATGAGTTTTCACTTATATCTGTAGAGTACTTGGGGAAGACAGAAATCATCGGTGGAGAAAAGATTCAGGAAAGCTGAATGTGAGACACAACAGTATCTCCTATTGGATGTGTGACTTTGGTCCAGGGAAGTCCCTTTTGGGACATCAATGTCCTTGGCTAGGAAAGTAGAGGGCACTTTCCTAGTAGAGTGCTCCATCACTAAGGTCCACACATGATCCCAGCCAGCCCTCAGAAGGCAGCCTAGGGTGGGAGCAAATTAAGGAGTGGATTAACATGGATGCTGTATAATGTCTTTATTAATTGGCCTATCTTTAAATGACCTCATGCCCATGTGGGTTGATTTTTTTTTTTTTTCCTTAATCATCTCATCCTGGGAGAAAAGGGGAAATAAAGGTCAGCCACTTTTCAAAGGAATTTAAAAGGGAAATAATAGGAGCTTTTTTTCCTATGTGGAAACCTATAAAAAGAATGCTAAGTGTTCTCCTTAGCTTCCCCTTGTAAAGTGACACAGGCTTAAAGAGGGTCTGTCTAATAGTAAAGCAATTTTCATTGGAATATAAGTGGAGTCCTTTGTCTCTGTCAAATGCAATTTAGTGAAATGGCTACAGAAAGCCCAAATTTAGAGCACGTTACCATCTTAAAGACCCAGCTAAGATCATCATGGCCTGCGAATTGCGTTAATCCCAGAATCCTGGACCCCCATTCTGTTTCACAAGTTGTGAGTGAAATGGAGAGTGAGCCACATTTTCATGTGTCCACAGCATCTTTGATTTGTCCTTATAGGTCCCTTTAGTGTTTGTCGTTGAAGGACGGTCCATAGGCTCAATCCCCAAGAATCAAGCATGACATTGTCCTGCCAAAAACATTCTTTGAAGGAATTCCCTGGTGTCCCAGGATTTAGGACTCTGTGCTTCCAATACTGGGGCCTGGGTTCAATCCCTCATTGGGGATCTAAGATCCCACCATGCCGTACGGCAAAAGAGCAAAAACAAAATAAAACCAAAAGTCACTTAAAAAGAAAAACACAACACTCTTCGCATACATACAGAGCGGGGCTACCTTTCAAAAGAAAATATTCCAATAGTTGAAATTGTCTTATGTAAAAACACAGAATGTCAAGGAAGCCAGACTTATTAGGTTTGTATGTTAACCTTCAATTTATAGAAGGTTTTGGTTTACCAGATAAAACAGAGGACACCCCAGGTGAATATCAGATAAATAATGAATTTTTTTTAGTATACATGTGTTCCAAATAGTGCATACAAATACCTGTCCTAGAAAACCAAATTATTTTTCTGAAACTCAACCTGACATCTTGTATTTTTATTTGCTAAATCTGACCAGCCTAAGGCTGTGTGAAACAGCATGGCCCATTTGTTCAGTTTCAAAAACGTCAGAACTCTTTCAGAGTCAGGGATTTATTATCTAAGATGCTCTTGCAAACATGTATGCTCATTTAAATCACACTTTACTGATTAAGACACAAAACTTGGTAGTAGACCAAGACTTCTGTATGAATTTTAAAATAAAGCCTTTTAAAAAAAAGATAATTAAAAATCACAGTGCAATGGATAAAAATAAATATGCCTGCCACACTTAAAAAAAAAAATCCAGAGGAAGTGCAATGAAAATCAGGTAGAAGAATTGTTCTACATTCTATGTTCTTTTCTTTTTACTGAAATCTGCTTTTGTGGAGTAACTCTAAACAAAGCAGCTGAAGACACATGATTTTCTTCTCTTAGCCCAGAGTTACACAATAAACTACAAAGAAGAGCAAATACATTTTAAATGGAGAAGGTGGTTTTATTAGATGTAAAAGTTTGTGATAAGTGGAAGAATCGAGGGACTAATAGCAATTTTACAAACCAATGATTTAAAGATTTTCAAAGCCACCTGAGCAGGTAGGTGCCTCACATGCAATTCGTTGTTCAGAAATACCTTGGAATATTTGACTTGGCCCATGTATCAAATGCCAGCATTGTTCCCCTCTACCTGTTTGCAAGTCAACTTTCAGCAACTCGACCAAGCCTGTCAGTCAACCATGGGCTCATAGCCACAGGACTGTCCATTAGTCACTGGTGATAAGCCAGGACTTTATGAGACAATGTGAGATTTCTTGAGCCAAAAAATACAATTAAACCAAAAAGGAACACACACTCAACTGCACAGACTGCATTACTGGAGAACAGTAGGTCCCCAACCTGGCAGAGAAGGAAGGGCCCTGTCCTTTCAGAATGCCAGCTTTATGGATGGTGCAACTTTGATGGGAACAAAGTCTTGATTTTTAAATGTTTATTGATCGGCTATATCCAAGAGATGAGTTAGCATCTGTTTTAAGCAGAAAAAGATTTTGGTTCTTCCCTCCTCTCATAAATGAAATGAAAGGCTGAAGAAGACTGGGCCAGTGATGTTCTCCTCACCAGGGAGCTGTTCTTACCTGATGTTAACCAAAGCTAATCCCCGGGCCTCAACTGGTTTCCAGTTTGGAAGTAGACTAATGAATGAGTATGATGATAAGCTCTGGAAAGGTTTTGTGTCTTCCTTTCTGGAAGGGTGAGGAAGGGGAGGGGATTCACAACAATCCCTTTCAAGATCTGAGAATGGGGAGGGGCTCCCTCAGTCCCTTGGAAGAGAAACTACAATGGGCTGATCACATTACACACCTTGCCTCATCCTTGACCCCCCCCCCTTCACTCTTAGCCTCTCACACACGCTGTCTCTACATCTCTTACTCTCTTCCCGAGACTCTCTCAGATGCAGCCCATCCTCTCCATCTCTCATGCAGCCCATCTCTCACCCAGCCCATCTCTCACCCTGCCCTTGCCTGGACCAGCTCTTATCATCTGGTCCCTGACCTTTCCCAGTGACCAACTCATCAGCCTCCTTTCCATGAGGTGTTTCCACTCTTGTGTACATGATCCACTTATCAAAATTGTACTTCTAAACAAACTTATGGTCACCAAAGGAGAAAGGGGGAGAAGGATAAATTAAGAGATTGGAATTAAAATATACTCACACTATATATAAAATAGACACACACTATATATAAAATAGACAACAAGGACCTACTATACAGCAGAGGGAGCTATACTCAGTATTTGTAATAACCTATGGCATGGCGTGCACGCTCAGTCGTGTCCTACTCTCTGTGACCTCAAGGACTGCAGCCTACCAAGGCTTCTGTGCCCATGGGATTTTCCAGGCAAGAATACTAGAGTGGGTTGTCACTGGGGAAAATAATCTGAAAAAGAATATATGTATAACTGAATCACTTTGCTATGCTCCTGAAACGAACACACCGTTGCAAATCAACTATACTTCAATTTTGAAAAATCTAATAGTAAAAATCACATTTCTAAATTGTGCACTGGGTCTTTAGACCCAGTTTATCCACCATAGGTTCAAATTCCTCAGCATGACCATAGAGCCCTTTCTTACCTTTGCAGCATCTTTTCTACCGCTACCCTCCTCCCTGAATACTATGCTCCAGGTATTCCAAATATGTCCCCCAAATGTGAGGTGTTCTTTCGGGCACAGACTTCCCAGCCCTCTGGCCCCTCTGATAAACCTAGTCTCCAAAACCCAGACAGCATGGGGTTACAAATCTCTCATTTGTCCCATAGCTCCCTCATGGCTTTCGGATAGTTTGAAAACTATTGTAACACCCTGCCCATCACAGGGCTTGGAAAACATTTGCCACAATTGGGAAATCAATCCTGATTATTTCTTACATTTTTCTCTCTTAAATCTAGTTTGGGGGTAAGAAATGCAGGAAGAGCCCTTCATGCGTGTATGCTTTCCTGATTCCGCTTTGCCTTCTTACCTTCTCCCCAAGCCCTTCCTTAGCTTCACTCCCAGAATCAAGTGGCCACGAGCGCGCCCTGTGGATTCTTTCCGGAGCATCCTTACCATGTCAACTCCACTGTACCTCCATTCAACACACATTCCTCACCGCCAGGCTGTGCGATCTGAGGCTCAGAGTTGGAACTGGACAGAGAACATGGTCTCCTTTGCCTCCAGGGTTCCCAAAGGCCGTTAATGATCACTGAAGGAGGTGAGCAGAAAAGAAAATCCCCAGACAAGCCAATGGGGAGAGAACTAGGGAATTAGCTTGTCTAAAGCCAAGGGTAGGGACTTCCCTGCTGGTCCAATGATTAAGACTTTGCCTTCCAATGCAGGGGGTGTAGGTTTGATCCATGGTTGGGGGGCTACCATACCATATACCTCGGGGCCAAAAAACCCAAACCAGAAAACAGAAGCAATATAGTAACAAATTCAATAGACTTTAAAAATGGTCCACATCAAAAAAATCTTTAAAAATTAAAAACCAACACAATATTGTAAAGCAATTATCCTTCAATTAAAAATAAATAAGTTAAAAAAAATTTTTAACTAAAAAGTAAGTAAAATAAAATAAAGCCAAGCGTGGGGAAATCAGACAAAGGAGTCTGATTTTGGTCATGTGGATTCAGGCGCTGGTGATGTAGGAACTGGTACTGATGCTAACCTACCATGCCAGCAAGTGCTATTTTCTGCCTGCATCTCAGTCACCCTCCAGATTTTGTCTTCACTTCACTGCAGTCAGAGCTTCGTGGGGGTCAGGTCTTGGGCTCACATATTCTTGGAAATTGAACACGAGATCTCAAGTTACTTTCCCAGAGATTTTGCCAATTGTTTTAAAATCCAGCCTAATGGACAAGGATGGGAGTCCCGTTCAGCGACGGGCCACCTGCTCTGTGGGGTTCAGACAGAACGTAAAAGATTGTCCCTGTAGGGCTGCACTGCGGAGAGAGCCAGAACTGGCCTTGGCGCATCTTTATGAGCTTTGCAGGGAAGCCGGCTTAATAGTATGTTCTATGCAGCATTTTTAATGTCAAATTAACCATCTTGAGAGCTGGAGCTGAAGCTTTTAGACACAAACAGGAAGCCCCAGGTCTCTGCGTGGCCAGATCATGGGGCTGGGGGTGAGCATAAAGCCCAGGGCAGAGGTGGGGGGGGTCCCTGGCTGAACATCCAGCCTAGCTTGGGATCCCGCCCCCAGCAGGTGAGTGGGAGGGGCCAGGAGGTTACAAAGCTCCCACACCAGGTGCCCTCAGCCTCCTGGGGTCAACCTGCTCACTACTTGAAAACCATCAGAGGACACAAAGTTGCCTTTTTTAAAAAAGTTTTTTATTGGAGTATAGTTGCTTTATAATGTGTTAGTTTCTGCTGTACAACAAAGTGAATCATCCATGCATATACATATTGTTTGCTGTTGCATCGCTTAGTCGTGTCCCACTCTTTGCGACCCCATGGACTGTAGCCCACCAGGCTTCTCTGTCCATGGGATTCTCCAGGCAAGAGTACTGGAGTGGGTTGTCATGCCCTTCTCCAGGGGATCTTCCCGACCCAGGGATTGAACACATGTCTCCTGAGGCTTCTGCATTGGCAGGCGAATTCTTTGCTGCTAGCGCCACCTGGAAAGCCCCCCCGTACACATATATCCCCTCTTTTTTGGATTTGCTCCCATTCAGGTCACCACAGAGCACTGAGTAGAGTTCCTTGTGCCCTCCAGTAGGCTCTCAGTAGTTACCTATAGTATACATAGTAGCGTGTATATGTCAATCCCAATCTTCCAGTTCATCTCACCCTACCTTCCCCCCTTGGTGTCCATGTTTGTTCTCTGTGTCTGTTCAGAAAGTGAAGAACAAATATTGTATATTAATGCATATATGTGGAGTCTGGAAAAAAAATGGTATAGATAATCTTATTTACAAAGGCGGAGAGTTTTCTTTCACTTTCTTCTCTCGAATAAGCTGCCATCATGTCCTCCCGGGGTGCTGGCAAAAGAAGCATGCCTTCTGGGATGAAGAGAGATGAAGAGTCTTCTTCGTAGGACCCCTGAGTGAGTTTATACCCAGAATTTCTAGGGACCATCAAGGCGTGGTTGTCAGATGTGCAGGAATAGGTTCTCACGTGGGGAAAGATGGCTTCCCAGTGGAGGTTCAGGGTTTTCACAGAGAAGTGGATCCTGCCCCGGTGCCAGGCCAGACACGTGTATAACTGGAGAATCTGAGGGCTTACAAACATCCCTTATTTGAAATAAAACTCTTGTTCATATATTTGGCAACGTGGACTTCGTGAAGTTTCAGTCATACAAAATAAAAATTTTGAGGCTCTCGTGGATAAGGTAGGCTAGAGAGTGACAGTGATTCTCTTAAGTGAAAGGTCTGCATACATGAGACCATCATGAGCAAAAAGAAATGTGGGGTTTTCTGTCAGCAAGCTTTGGGCAGATGGGTGCTCCTAGAGTGAGCCCTCCTCCAAGGATCAACATGGTGGCCAAGGTCATCTGAACCTGGAAATTCTCCCTGGATGGGGCAGCTTCAGGGTGTCTCCTGTGTTTCCCAGTGTTGACAGAGAGCTGCCAGGATCCCTAAGGAGCCAAGAACCCGGTTATAAGGTCCTTTCCCGCTGAGACCCACCCAACCAGACAAGCCTCCCAAGACCCAGACCGGCTTAGTGAGGAGCGGATTCGGTTCCGAAAGCGCCTGCTGTACTTGACAGTCCCAGACGGTAGTCCTTCTCTCCCAAGATTGATGCAACTGATCACACTGATCCTGAGGGGACTCATTCAGAACACAAAGAAGGCTAGTGCTTTCTGTCTTAATTGTCACCCAAAGCTAAGCCTTTTCTTTCTTTTCTTTCTTAGTCCTGAATACTTGTGAGGATTCATTATTTTTTCCCCTGAGGAATAAAGTGTAACCACCATCTAGGTATTTCCGGATCTAGACTTCAAAAGAAACTCAGGGAAAGATATTTCTTGCTCTTGATATTCTTCTTCTAGTCCCGTTCAAATCTGTATGGGGATTTCAAACCTTCATTGTATGGAACAACTCTTTATTGACTAGGTCTATGTGACTTCTGTGTGAAGAGAATAATCCACCATATGAAAAATGCCTGTGTTGGAGAAAACTCACCATAGCTCTGAGCTTGCTGGGTGAGGATGGATGGGCAGACAGGAACCTGTTCTGATATGTATCTTCCAGATAGCAAATGTCCTGTTGTCTCTTTTAAGGAAGCCACACCTGCTTCTCCTTCTGTTTTCATATTCCATATGTGGGATCTGGGGTTCTTCCCAGGTGGCTCAGTGGTAGAGAGTCCACCTGCCAAGCAGGAGATGTGGGTTTGATCGTGGGTCAGGAAGATCCCCTGGGGAAGAGAATGGCAACCCACTCTAGTATTCTTGCCTGGGGAATTCCATGGACAGAAGAGCCTGGTGGGCTACAGTCCATGGGGTCTCAAAGAATTGGATATGACTGAACAACTGAGCACAAATGCACAACCCACATCAGAGAAAAGTTTCTTAAAAATTGTTTTTCCTTATGGTTAAAATGTTACAGTTTTTTTAAAGGTAAATATTTTATGTGTGTCTCTCCTTGGACCATGCACTCCTTGGGTTATTCCCTCACTACCTAGCACAGTACCATAAAAATGCAATAAATATTTCAGAATGTTCTATATCAGGAGGCTAGGGCCTGAAGACCGCTCTGCACCCTGACCCAACCCAGCCTGGAAGCTCATGGGAGAGGGCCAGGGGCATCTTCTCTCTCTACCTCCCTCCCACTCCCCTACCCAGATCACCAAGAAGCCAAGTTATTCCTACCAAGGGAAGCAGAGAATTTTGAAGTTATGAATTAAGTTTTCACTCCTCTCCATCTGCAGCTTCAAACCCAAATACTATCTTAGACTCAACTGTTGAGATTATCAGGTTCCAATTTCTTAGTGAAGACAGTGAGCCCCAGAATTAGCAGAGTAAAGAGTCTTAATGTTAAATATAGAGAGGTTTTATATATTGTTATGATTAGATAGCTTTCTGAAATAGGGTGGGAAGGACTGAATTAAATGGAAAGCACCAGAAGAAATGGCTGACTGCCAATGCAGAAGCCACAGGAGACATGGGTTTGATTCCTTGGTTAGGAAGATCCCCTGGAGGATGAAATGGTAATCTACTCCAGTGTTCTTTCTTGGGGGACCCCACGGACAGAGGAGCCTGGCAGGCCACAGTCCATGGGGTTGCAGAGTCAGATATAACTGAGCATACACACACACGTACACTAGAAGAAACAGACATTTAAATGTAATCACAAGAGACTCATCGAGTCAACTGTCTTGAGTTGACTATTAAACAACAAGGGTTTGAACTATGCAGGTCCACCTACACAGGAACTCTTTTCAGTAGTAAATATCAAAGTCCAAACCAAACCACATATATGAAGAGTGGACTCTAAGTCATTGGAGGATTTCTGACTGCGGGGAGAGTCAGTGCCCCCAACCTCATGTTGTTAAGGGTCAACTGTACTTGTCTTTCCCCTGCCTGTAGCTCTTCTCAAACTTGCTGAAATTAGAAATATGTATTCACACATACACATACATAAACTTACACGTGCCTGTCTGACCTCTTTCTCTCTTCCTTCCTCCTTTCCTCCTAAGCCCCTTCCCTCCCTCCATCCATATTTCTTCCTGAATCTTTGAAATATACATAACACAATCTCTGCCTGTTTGGGTGACAGCCATAGAACATGGAGGAAACATTCTCAGAGCTTATAAAGATGACGTTTTCTGCTTCCTGAGTTTCTATTGACTTCTACTGGGGTTGCATGTAGTCACTTCAGTTGTGTCCAAATCTATCTTTGTGACCCCATGGACTGTAGCCTGTAAGGTTCCTCTGTCCATAGGATTCTCTAGGCAAAAATACTAGAGTGGGTTGGCATTTCCATCTTAAGGGGACCTTCCCAATCCAGGGGTCAAATCTGCATCTCCTGCATTGCAGGTGGGTTCTTTACCACTGAGCCACTGGGGGAGCCTTTTTTTTACAAAGCACCTTTGTGTTGAATTACTATTCTTCAAATAGGGTTTGTGAGGATTCTATTTTTATTACTCTGTTGATTTTACAAGACATTATTTTAACATTATTTAATACTGGGAAGTGGCAATGATATTATCTCATCCGGGTTGTCCAGGCAATTGTCACTGCCTGAAAATAAATAAGAGGGAAATTTGCATAGAAATAAGGACATGGAGGCAAAAATAATTGCTGTTTTTCATCACCACAAATGAATCAGTTATTAGAACAGGATGAGGAAATAGGAGTCATCACCCCTGATACTGAAGGCATTTGCCTAAAAAGCTAGCATGTTAGAAAGTGTAATATTTATGATAGAAATTATCTTAGTGGTTCTGAATATGGACAATTTCAGAGTTGATTTGGGAAAACACCCCAAGGATATCAATGTTTTATTTTATAATTATTTTGGAACAAAATAGAATTTGTGCCAAAGTTTGTATTAAAAAACGAAGGATTCATCTAAGCAAATAGCCATAGTGGTTAAAAACTGTATTTGAAATCTTTTTCAGTGGTTAAATGCGTTTTTAAAAAGTATACATTTTCCCTCCTCAATGGTAATTTTCTAAAGTTCAGGTCACAATGATGCAAGGAATTTAAGGTAGAGATCCAACGATATCAAGTATTCATTACATCGTCTGGGTCTTATTTGGCTGGAAGCAAATGGACTTGTCAGGAGCTCAGCCATCTCTCTGTAAAGGACTGTAACAATCTCACTATGAAGTTTTATAGCATCTACATGTGGCTGGGAAAGAGGAAGAGTCAAGATATTTCATTTCAGCGCTTTTTCATAAAAATGCTCTGTTGCTTTCCACCTCTCTACAGTTTCCCTGGAGACTCTGAGCCCGCTCCCCCCGCCCTTCCACCTTTAAATACCTGGAAGCTTAGATGTTCAAAAACCCTGGAGCCACCTCTAGCAAAGTCAGAAATTGTACAAAGAACAGAGGGAATGTCTAGAGCTTCAAGGCATGTGAGTTTCTGAGTCTACTTGAGCAAATAACATTTCATCAGCATCGCTTTCATGCGCATATTCAGAGTACATGTTGTCTCACTACTTCCTTGCTGCCCAAATTGTAGTCCATAGACCAGCATAGATGCCAAGCAGCTAAGGACTCGCCCATACCAGAGGATGGAGTAACACCTGACATCTCTCAAAAGCCCTTGTCACGAGTACTAGAGTGGGTTGCCATTGCCTTCTCCCTTCTGCCTCTTGGTTACTTTCAAAGGCAATGTTCCCATTATCCTCTTTGCATGCCTCTTTTTTTCATTTATGAAGCATTTTGCTGCTTCACGAGGCAATTAGGGAGGAAGGCTCCGCAGGGTCGTATTGATCCCCCCTGTTCAGATGTGTAATTAGTTGTTAACACTTCATCATCATCAATGCTTTCTCGGGTTCTCTGTGACCCTTGACTCACGAAGTTCCCAGACCTCTGAATGCTGTGAGTTAATTAGCTTTGCTGTCTGATGTGAGGAGATAAAACATGGAGCCTAGATCTTGACAGGAATATCATGTCTGATAATCACATTCTTCTTCACAGGAAGTGAGTTTATCCAGAACCCCGACAGGGAACTGAGTAGACAAAGCAGTTCTCTTCGGTTCCAGCCGAGAGGCAGGAGGATTGCAAATTAATACGAAGAAGTATTACATTTATATACGAATGCAATTTTTTAAAAAAATTTTTGTTTTCATTTTTGGCTGTGCTGGGTCTTCACCGTTGTGCAGGCTTTTCTCTAGTTGCAGAGGGTGGGGGCTACTCTTTGTTGCAATGTGAGGGCTGCTCATTGTGGTGGTTTCTCTTGTTGGGAAGCCCGGACTCCAGGGTGCACAGACTCACTAGCTGTGGTGCATGGGCTCAGCTGCTCAGCATGTGGGATCTTCCCAGACCAGAGATCGAACCTGCGTCTCCTACCTTGGCAGGTGGATTCTTTGGCACTGAGCCACCAGGGAAGCCCTGAATGTAACTCTTGAATGTTATTCTTATGGAAGGAAAAAGACGCTGATCACTGGGAGGAGAGAAATATTCTGCTGTGTTCCTTTGCATGTGGGATGCAGTCAGGCGGATACACTCAGGCACTAATACACGCCTCTGTCAGTCTCCCTCCAAGGCAGGTGTAACTGTCATCTACTGCCCTACAGCACAGGGCAGGTGACAGTGGGTGACTCACCTGGGACGGGATCCCAGGACGGGTTATCAAGAACAGGCTGTAACGTGTCCTTTGAATTTAAAGGTGACACTCCGGAGTGAGAGAGAATTCTTCCAGATCTTTCCACCCTGTGCTCTGATGTAGACACTGTGTGTTCAGCCACAGTTGTATTTTTAGCGTCTCTCACAGTCTGTAGCTCTGTCCCTCTTGGGAAACTTAACGCTTCTGATAAAAAAAGAGCCTTGCTCGCTTTTTTCATGAAGACAAACTTCAGTTTGACAACTTGGCTCCACTGTCTTTGCCAGTATACTTCCCATTCCAAAGGGGTCTTTTTTTTTTTTTTTTACTGTCTATACCTCTTGTTGCACACAAACTCAAACTCAAAGTCTTCCACTCACTGAATGGAAGAACAGACTTATCCAGAGTGATCTGGAGTCTAAAATGCTGGAACCATGCAGGGATAAAGGGTGTTTAAGGCAAGTCGACTGGATGCATCTCAGGTGTCATTATGGGTGATTGTGGTCTTCATGTAAAATTCCATTTGGCTTCCTGCAAAGTCTGATGAAGTTGAGGAGGAGACTGTCATGTGTAAGTCATGTTGTTCAGTCACCAAGTCTTGTCTAACTCTTCATGACCCCATGAACAGAAGCACATCAGGCTTCCTTGTCCCTCACCATCTCCTAGAGTTTGCCCAAGTTAATGTCCATTGAGTCAGCGATGCCATCCAACCATCCTCTATTGCCCCCTTCTCCTTCTGCCTTCAATCTTGCCCAGCAATAGAATCTTTTCCAATGAGTTGTCTCTTTGCATCAGGTGGCCAAAGTATTGGAGCTCCAGCTTCAGCATCAGTCCTTTCAAAGAGTTTTCAGGTGATTTCCTTGTGTGTAAGCCATAAAACCTTAGGAAAAACAGGCCAGCTGAGGACAAGGTAAGATGCCATATATGAATGAGGGATGTATTGGCTCGATCAGTGTACACTTGTAGGTTTGGAATGGGTTGGTTAAGAAGAGAAACATCTTGGTGCTTAGTTAGCATTCATCCACTAAAAGTCAAAGAAGCAATTATTGTTTTGTTTTATTTCCTATCCCTACTGTCTTTCCCTCCTTGTGGTTTCCACTTCTGGAATGGCTTCCATGGAAATTTCCCTTTCCCCTCACCTCCCCACTCAGGCATGCATTACACATGCATACTTCTCTGTGGATTCTGGTTGGATGTCGAGAACTTAGAGTATTCTAGAACTCTGCCTTGGGAAACAGACCCATTTATTCTGAATTCCAGTTTTACCACCTAGTGGCCATATGTTCTTGGACCAGCTTTTAATTTTTTTTTTCTTAGCTGTTTTCTCATCTGTAGGATGTGGATAATAATAGCATCTACTCTGTCGACTTTTTATGTGAATTGAGATAATGTGTGCAAAATGCTTAGCCACAAACAGGCCTGGCTCACAGAAAGTATTCGACAGACAGTAATGGTTGGTGGTTTCTGCTTATGGTTAATTATTGTTGTTGTTCAGTCACTAAGTCATGTTTGACTCATTGTGACCCCATGGACCACAGCACACCAGATTTCCCTGTTCTTCATGATCACCTAGGGTTGGCTCAAACTCCTTGCATTGAGTCAATGGTGCCATCCAACCATCTCATCCTCTGTCACCCCCTTCTCCTCCTACCCTCAATCTTTCCCAACTTCAGGATCTTTTCCAATGAATCGGGTCTTTGCATCAGGTAGCCAGAGTATTGGAGTTTCAGCTTCAGCATCAGTCCTTCCAATGAATATTCAGGACTGATTTCTTTTAGAATTAACTGGTTTGATCTCCTTTCAGTCCAAGGGACTCTCAAGAGTCTTCTCCAGAATCAGAGTTGAAAAGCATCAATTCTTCAATGCTCAGCCTTCTTTATGATTAATGATTATACTGTTGTAATTGTTACTATCAGGAGGCTAGGAAGCTCAGCCTTCAAAATGTATCTGGAATCCAGCCACGTTCACCTGCCTCTTGGCTATAATCCTCATTCAAGCCACTGTGGATTATCCGTCACTTGGACCTCTGCAGTAAACTTCTGAACTGACTTCCTGTTCCACACTTTATTTCCCATACAGCAGCCAGAGCACTCTTTTTTTTTTTAAGAATTTTTTGATGTGGACCATTTTTAAAGTCTTTATTGAATTTGTTACAATATTCCTTCTATTTTATGTTTTGCTTGTTCTTTTGGGCTGTGAGGCATATGGGATCTAAACTCCCTGACTAGGGGTTGAACCCACATCCCCTGCATTGGGAGGTGAAATTTGAACCACTAGACCACCAGGAAAGTTCCAGCCAGAACAATCTTAACATTTGCCTTCATCAAGTCATATGACTCTCTTGCTAAAGTCTTCATTGCAATAGAAGAAATTCATTCTCCTTCCTAAGTCCTCAGCCTCCTTGTTTCAGCCTCTGTCCACTTCTCTTTGGTTCTTTGATGCAGCAGTTTGGCCCAGCAATTTGGCATTGGTACCTCGCACATGATCTTTTGTCCGGAGAGCTCCTTTCCAGATATTCGTATATCTGCATCATTCTACTGTTGACTAATCAGCTCAAGTGCCACCCCACCCATCTCATTAAATAACAGGTTGAACTGTATGAAATCTCTGATTGTTCTTGACTAACACTTGACCTACAAATATGGCAACTTTATATGCTTCACCCTAATAACTCTGCCCACCACACCTCCATCACCAAGCTGTCTGTTCAGCCTCTTATTCTACATTTTACTTTGTCAGTGTGCTAACTGCACATCATGCAAATAGGAATACATGTCAGGAATGCAAATAGATCCCACCTCCTCTATCAGCTCTTAGAAATGGGCACTACCTGTTGAGGCACCATGTTGAGAAGGATTCTGAGGTTGCATTCAGACTCAGCTGAAAGAATCCCATGATTGATTAGCAGCAGGATCTTCCTTGGCCGAGGCATCTGTCATTTCCACTCTGAGGAATTTGTACTTGAGGAGTTTCATCTCTGCAGGTTGGGACAGGGTCTTGGCCCCTCACCTTGCTCAATTCCAAGTTCATGGTGCTCTGTTGTTTCTGTTAAATAGCCATTTCTTTTTACCCATGCACTTTGAAGACTGCTTTATTGGTATCCAGTGGCTTGTGTGTAACTTACTTGGAAGACTTCCAACAGTACTTTGCTGCTTGTTGATTTTTTTCAGTTTACCTGAAGACCATAAAAGATTCTAAGTCTCCAGATCATTTTCATATGACCCCTTAAAATTCCTTTTAAAATTAGACATTCTATGCAAGACTGATTTTGTTATTGAGAAGGATGGGTCAGATACTCTATCCTGCTAGGGCACCAGGAGATTAAAAAAAATTATTGAGCTTCCTTAAGCAGCTATGATTGCTGAATAACCTCCAGAAAAGATCCTTAGGCTTCCTAGAATTAAAGGTTTAAGGTATAATCATGGAGAATATACTGTTTCATATTTCCTGTTAGCTAATCACTGTGCTCAATTTCCATCAATGATGGAAAAATGATGGAAAAATGATGCAAAGTGTGTGATTAGATTAAAAGGTCTATTCAGGGATTGAATCTGCCTAAACCTTGAGGCCAATAGACACCCAACGAGATAGGCTTGGCCTCATTCATCAAGCTCCAGACACGTGTCTGTAGGATTTATTTTCCCCTTAATTTGATGGCCCTGTAAGCTGGGTCCAGGCAAGGTGCTGGTCATGAATGCCTTGGAAACACTGCCTGCCAGATGTGCTCTGATGCCGTGTTTTAAACGAGTTCTTCCAGCACACTCCTCTGGGCTCCTGTCCAAATGCTGTCTGAATTCACTTTCACAGGGAAAAGGAGGCAGATGGAAAAACCTGCCTCTCTCCCTCACTGCCCGGCAGGAACTCCCGTCTCAGTCAGATGGCAGTGTTCTCTTCCCCAGCCCCATCCCGTGCCTTCCCTGTTCACCTCCACTTTGCAAGAAACGTTACTTCTCACTCCATCTAAGCTTTCACTTCAGTAAGCATTCCGTGTGATCCATCTCAAGTAAACACGTCTCCTCCGTCTTTTTCAGGTTCCTGCGTAATGCTCATTTGTTTAACTGGCTAGAGACGAAAAACCCTCCCCAGCAAAAAAAAAAAAAAAAAAACACCTCCTTTTTCTCTAGACAATCTATTTCCTTTCCATTTAGTTTATCCTGCTGTCTTGCAAAAGTCTCTTCTATGTTATAATTTAATGCTATCAAGTCTTAATCTTGGGTTTGGACTTTTTGTGTGTGTGCAGGGGCATATAGCACTTTATCTGGATTCCACATTCCTGGAAGCGAGGGCAAGGCTCTTGCTTTATATTTCAAAACTGGTAGCAGGCTGCCATGGGCATGGATGTTTCTGTGTTAAATAATTGCAGAAGGTAAGAAAAAAAGGAGAGAGAGATGCAGTAAGGAATGAGGTGGGGGAGGGAAAGAAAAAACCAGAAAGAGAAGCCATGATCAAGCTCCCAGAAGAGAACAGTGCTTGCTTTAAAATAGATGCCAATACATGCTTGATTCACACAGAGAAATACTCAGTCTTGACAGTGTCCCAAAGTTACAAATCCAATTCTGTTCTTTCTAGTTCTCTTCACGTCTCTGAATATACAAAGTGTCTGACCATACTCCACTTCCAAAGTGACAGTTCATGAGGATACCAAACAAACTAAAAACAAAGTCAGTAGACCTCCAGAGCTGATGATCCTCAGCCAAGAACGGTGCGCCATTTCATACCGATGTGACCCACATCATTGCCAATTTAGAAGATGCTCATCAGATTTCACATCTGAGAATAAGGACATTTTAAAACATGAGATCTTCAGGGATGAAAATCACAGGTTGATGATCTTTTCGATAGAAACTTATGAATGTATTTATTGAGGAGGGAGAGCCTGTAAAAGTTGTCTAAGTAGAGAAATGTTCTCAATTCCATGAACCAAACTTCTTTCACTCCTAGTTAGGAGCAAACTGGTGGAATGAGATGTTGGGAAAAATAGAAATAGAAGCCCCTGCAACACTCAGAATCACTGGATCCAGGACAGATACACAGAATCCAGAGCAGTGTGTGTGTGTGTGTACACGAACATGTGTACTTTCTGGACTTTAAAAATAGAAGTGCACACCCTCAGGCAGTTTCATTCCCGAGTGGTCCCAGGAGATGTGGTTTCAGGAGCAACAAGTCAATTCAATTTTTATTGAGGGTTCTGTGTGGTGTTCCGGAGCGTGGTGCATACACTAAAAGTTTACACTCGATGTTTCTATTTATGTGGGCACAGTTGCCACCCCTTCTTCTTTCCAGAGCAATGTGGTCACACACCCACTGTCAGGTTCCTATTTCACCTGCCCATTTGGAGAAGCAAGGTTTTCCCCCTCTAATTACAAAGGTACTATTTGATTCAGGCAGAAAATTTGTAAAATATATAAGGACACATAGACATATAATCTTATGTTATCAGATCTTATCAGATCTGTTGTTTCTCTAGTTTGCATTCTGATGTTTGCTCTTGGATGGTTTTGCAGTCTAGCATCCTGATTTTCATATAATGCTGTTACCCTGTTTCTTAGAAGTAGGTGATGTGGCAGGATGTTTTAGCTGATTGTAAACTGGGATTCTGTCTGAATGATAATTGAAACTCTGGGTGCCTGACACCTAGTGTGCGTTCAGGGGCTGATGTGGTTGTGGAAAAGTGCGTCACAGCCCAGGGATGGAGCAGGAGGATAGAGCAGGAAAACAGGGAAGTGGATTCTGCTGGGTGAACTTGATGGAAGCTTTGAAGTGTTGGAAGTCTTTCTCTGTCCTTGGGTCACAAAATGGTATATTGAACTGTCTTCTGATTACATCGCTTTTAATCCATCTGAGATTTACTTTGTAAGTGGTATCAGGGAGGGATTCTGTTTTTAATTTCCCTCTTTAGTGAGCTAGTGTCCAGGCGCCATCCATTGAGCAACTCACCCTGCCCTGGGGGATCTGTGAGGCCACATCGTCCCCTATGGTGATGCTGTATATGTGCATGGATCTGCCTCTGAGCAGCTCTCTTTTTATTCTTATCCCTATTTTCATGTTATTATTACCCTGGCTTTCTAATGTCTTAAGAAATCTGCTAGACAAGTTCTTACTCTCTGCCCTTTATTTTCAGAGTTGAGCTGGCTATTCTTGGGTTGGTATTCTCGTATAAAGTCAGGTACTAAGTTCGTTGAGTTAAAAAAAATGCAGCTGAACTTTTAATAAGGTTATGTCTGATTGGTAGATTAATGAATATGTAGGTTTAACCCATTTGTATTTATTGATTACTATACTATTAGTCCCTTGGACTGCAAGGAGATCCAACCAGTCCATTCTGAAGGAGATCAGCCCTGGGATTTCTTTGGAAGGAATGATGCTAAAGCTGAAACTCCAGTACTTTGGCCACCTCATGCGAAGAGTTGACTCATTGGAAAAGACTCTGATGCTGGGAGGGATTGGGGGTGGGAGGAGAAGGGGACGACAGAGGATGAGATGGCTGGATGGCATCACTGACTCGATGGACATGAGTCTGAGTGAACTCCGGGAGTTGGTGATGGACAGGGAGGCCTGGCATGCTGCGATTCATGGGGTTGCATAGAGTCGGACACAACTGAGCGACTGAACTGAACTGATACTATTAGGAACGGTTTTTGCCATTCTTTTTCTTGCACTCCATTTTCATTTTCTCTGTTTTATCTCTGTTTTCTCTTTTCCTATTTTCCTGTAGATAGAGTTTTCTTCTGCTGGTTTAAAAGCTAAATATTCTAATTTTGTCTGTGTGTGTCCTTAACCTAAAATTTTTCATGATTATTTACCCCTGTTGATTTTTAAAAACTCAATAGTATCTTCAGTTTCCTACTAACTAGTAAATACTGGAGCATGTTTTCACATCCTTCTGGTCTCTCTCTCTCCTCAAGCCGTCTCTCCTGGCAAGAATTCTAGCTGTGGGATTGTAATGGATGTTCTGTCTTGTTTTCCGGCTTTTTCATTTTTCATCAATGCTTCACCCCTGATGGGGTCCTATTGCTACAGTGGACAGAAGGAGCAGATGACTCAGGACATCTCAAGGAAGAATGGAGACTAGAACCTCAACTCTTCCCTCATCCCATTGTGTCAGCTCTGCCTCCGGTCACCTGCCCCCACATACATCATTCCAAAACAACCTTCATCATCCCAGGGCTTTTCTCACTTTTTAAAAGTTTCAGGAGCCCATACGTGCCTCCAGCTTCTGTAATTTCTCTAGGGTTGATCCTGGGAAGAAAGCCAGCTTCAGAGGCCTTCTGAGCACAGAAATCTGACAGTTGGTATTTCTTTATAGAACAGGGTACAACTCCTTGAGGAGCTGTATGAGGACACTCAGTCCTCATACATAAGACCTGAATAGAACTGAGCCTTCCTCTACTCTGTTTATGGCTGGGAGGACACCAGAGAGGCTGCCCCGAGTGGGGCAGAACTCCTGCCCTAGAGCCCCCATGGCCCCCGTGATGGTGACGTTCCAGCACCAGAAGGAGATAGGAATGGCTCTGTTTTATTGTTTTGTTCTTTTTTTTTTTTAAACTGAATCTATAAGAAGCCTCTTGGAAATTCCCTCTAAAAACCTGGGGGAAGTGTGACGAGGGTGAGGGGGTGGGCATAGGTGGATATTCCGCCTGGATTCTGCAGCCGTGCAGGCGGGGCCATCAAGCCTGTGGAATGTGACTACTGTTCTGTCACCAGCACTGGTGTGCACTCAGTTCAGTTCAGTCGCTCAGCTGTGTCCGACTCTCTGCGTACACTAGATGTGTTCTAACGACTGTCTCTCCATCACTTCCCTCCCTCCCTCCAACCTCCTGGAACTGGACCGCAGGACCCAAGAACTGCAGGATCCTTGACGGTTTGTTGACTGTTATGTCCCCCGGTCTGACTCAGTGCTCGCTACAGAAGCATATGTGCTCAGTAAACGTTTGCTGAAATTGTCCAGAAATAGGAGTTTATCTTTACTAAATGTGTGCTCCTGTCAGTCCTGTATCAGAACGCCTGTTTTCCCGAAGTACTGCCAGCACAGGTATTATTATTATTCTTTATAAATATGGCAAACTAAATAGATACAAAATGAGAGCTCATATTTTTAATTTGCATTTTTCTAATTACCGTTGCCATGGAATGTTTATCACAGGTTTAGTTTTCATCTGCGCCACTTCTATTGTGAATTTCTTGTTTATTTTCTTTTGTCTGTTTTCTCGTAGCATGGTCATTGTTTCCTCCTGATTCTAAGAGCTCTTTCTAGAAAGGGAACAACCCTGTTATACATTTATATTTGAAAAGTTATTGTTCCCCTGCTGTTTGACTTCCAGTTTTGTTTTTTGATAAAGGTAAGTTTTTATACTATTGTATCCATCAAATATTCCCTCTATAGTTATGCTGCAAATATACTTTCTTGAATTAATCTTTGAACTTTCTTTCTTTTTCTTTCTTTCCTTCTTCCCTCCCTTCCTTCCTTTTCTTTCTTTTCCTCTGTCTCTTTCTGTTTTTCTTTTTGTTAATATTTAACACGCAAAACTGTTTTACCTTATTTTAACTATTTGTTAACCAATTTTTCTGGCACCATTTTTCTTGGGCATCATTCCCCCCATTATTTTGAAATTTCAGTTTTATTCTGGTCTAAGTACAACAAATTGGAACAAAATTTTTAAAGAGGAAATGAAAGTACAGAAAGAATACACATCTGTCCCCAGCAATGGGAGGAGGCTTTGAAGTCAAGCAGACTGACTCAACAGCTTGCATTCTTTATTGAAATTAGAGAATATTGTTGGAATGAACTAATTTATAGCTTGCCATGAGAAATTTCTAGAACAGAATAAACAAACTCATACAAATAGGGTAGTATACAATATTCAGTTCAACAAATGGAACTCCCTGCTTTGCCCGTTTTTTAAGCTGTTTGCACGTCCCTCTCGTATGTTTAGGTCATACCTGAATGGTCTAGTGGTTTATACACTGGAAGTGAGAAATAGATTTAAGGGCCTAGATCTGATAGATAGAGTGCCTGATGAACTATGGAATGAGGTTCATGACATTGTACAGGAGACAGGGATCAAGACCATTCCCATAGAAAAGAAATGCAAAAAAGCAAAATGGCTGTCTGGGGAGGCCTTACAAATAGCTGTGAAAAGAAGAGAAGCAAAAAGCAAAGGAGAAAAGGAAAGATATAAACATCTGAATGCAGAGTTCCAAAGAATAGCAAGAAGAGATAAGAAAGCCTTCTTCAACGATCAATGCAAAGAAATAGAGGAAAACAACAGAATGGGAAAGACTAGGGATCTCTTCAAGAAAATCAGAGATACCAAAGGAACTTTTCATGCAAAGATGAGCTTGATAAAGGACAGAAATGGTATGGACCTAACAGAAGCAGGAGATATTAAGAAGAGATGGCAAGAATACACAGAACTATACAAAAAAGATCTTCACGACCCAGATAATCACGATGGTGTGATCACTGACCTAGAGCCAGACATCCTGGAATGTGAAGTCAAGTGGGCCTTAGAAAGCATCACTACGAACAAAGCTAGTGGAGGTGATGGAATTCCAGTTGAGCTATTCCAAATCCTGAAAGATGATGCTGTGAAAGTGCTGCACTCAATATGCCAGCAAATTTGGAAAACTCAGCAGTGGCCACAGGATTGGAAAAGGTCAGTTTTCATTCCAATCCCAAAGAAAGGCAATGCCAAAGAATGCTCCAACTACTGCACAATTGCACTCATCTCACACGCTAGTAAAGTCATGCTCAAAATTCTCCAAGCCAGGCTTCAGCAACATGTGAACTGTGAACTTCCTGATGTTCAAGCTGGTTTTAGAAAAGGAAGAGGAACCAGAGATCAAATTGCTAACATCTGCTGGATCATGGAAAAAGCAAGAGAGTTCCAGAAAAACATCTATTTCTGCTTTCTTGACTATGCCAAAGCCTTTGACTGTGTGGATCACAATAAACTGTGGAAAATTCTGAAAGAGATGGGAATACCAGACCACCTGATCTGCCTCTTGAGAAATCTGTATGCAGGTCAGGAAGCAACAGTTAGAACTGGACATGGAACAACAGACTGGTTCCAAATAGGAAAAGGAGTACGTCAAGGCTGTATATTGTCACCCTGTTTATTTAACTTATATGCAGAGTACATCATGAGAAACGCTGGGCTGAAAGAAACACAAGCTGGAATCAAGATTGCCAGGAGAAATAACAATAACCTCAGATATGCAGATGACACTACCCTTATGGCAGAAAGTGAAGAGGAACTCAAAAGCCTCTTGATGA
Organism: Bos grunniens; assembly: GCF_055505025.1. Taxonomy (NCBI): domain Eukaryota; kingdom Metazoa; phylum Chordata; class Mammalia; order Artiodactyla; family Bovidae; genus Bos; species Bos grunniens. The sequence goes on from NC_141188.1 coordinate 40,796,851, forward strand.
AAGTGAAAGTGGAGAGTGAAAAAGTTGGCTTAAAGCTCAACATTCAGAAAACGAAGATCATGGCATCCGGTCCCACCACTTCATGGAAAATAGATGGGGAAACAGTGGAAACAGTGTCAGACTTTATTTTTCTGGGCTCCAAAATCACTACAGATGGTGATTGCAGCCATGAAATTAAAAGACGCTTACTCCTTGGAAGGAAAGTTATGACCAACCTAGATAGCATATTCAAAAGCAGAGACATTACTTTGCCAACAAAGGTTCGTCTAGTCAAGGCTATGGTTTCTCCTGTGGTCATGTATGGATGTGAGGGTTGGACTGTGAAGAAGGCTGAGGGCCGAAGAATTGATGCTTTTGAACTGTGGTGTTGGAGAAGACTCTTGAGAGTCCCATGGACTGCAAGGAGATCCAACCTGTCCATTCTGAAGATCAGCCCTGGGATTTCTTTGGAAGGAATGATGCTAAAGCTGAAACTCCAGTACTTTGGCCACTTCATGCGAAGAGTTGACTCATTGGAAAAGACTCTGATGCCGGGAGGGATTGGGGGCAGGAGGAGAAGGGGATGACAGAGGATGAGATGGCTGGATGGCATCACTGACTCGATGGACGTGAGTCTGAGTGAACTCCGGGAGTTGGTGATGGACAGGGAGGCCTGGCGTGCTGCGATTCATGGGGTCGCAAAGAGTCGGACACGACTGAGCGACTGATCTGATCTCATATGTTAGTTGCTCAGTCATGTCTGACTCTTTGCGACCCCATGGACTATATAGCCCACCTGCCAGGCTCCTCTGTCCACGGGATTCTCCAGGCAAGAATACTGGAGCAGGTTGCTGTGTTCTCCTCTTGGGAATCTTCCCAGCCCAGGGATTGAAGCGTCGTAGTGTGTGCATTTCTTACAGCCACAGCAGTAGTATGTCAATCCATTTCTAAACGTCTTGCCTGGAACACAGACAAACTATAGTTACAGCCACTGGGTAAAACAAAGCATTTGAGCAAAGTACTTCAGAATTTAGAACAGATTCAAAAAAAAAGTAGTAAGAGTTGGTGACAGTGTGGTGAGGGTTGTAATCTGCAGTAGAAGTGCAGGTTCCCAGGGTGGCTCTGGACCCACTCTGATGGGAAAGGGTTACCGATGGCTCAAGTGTCCCAGCCCACCCTTGACATGCACTCAGGTTAACACAACTCAGTTTAAAGCCACTACCTCCTAAAGGTCACAGAGTTTGGAATGACTCACGTCCTGGTAGCACCTTGACAAAAACCAAGAGAACGACTGTGTTCATTTAAAACAGCCTCAGGACTTCCCTGGTGGCTCAGTGGTAAGGAATCTGCCTGCTGATGCAGGAGACACAGGTTCGATCCTTGATCTGGGAAGATCCCACCTGCCATGGAGCAGCTAAGCGCAGGCACCACAACTACTGAGCCTGTGCTCTTAAGCCCAGGAACCGCAGCTACTGAAGCCCTCACTCTTGGAGCCTGTGCCGCACAAAAAGAGAAGCCACCACAGTGAGAAGCCTGCGCACCAAACTAGAGAGCAGACCCCAATGCTGCAGCAGGAACAAAGCCTGTGTGGCAACAAAGACTCTGGACAGCCAAAAATGAATGAATAAATAATTTAGAACGCAGCCTAGGACAGCTGTCCTGCAGGAGCCAGGGTACCAGCCCTGGAAGCCCCAGACGTGGCATCTAGCAGCGCTCAGTTGCCCTTGATAAGGCCAGGAGTGAGGCTGCCACTGCCTCACGTGCTTCACAGCCCTTCCTTACCCAAGATGTGGCCTCCATTAGCATGAGTGATGGGCTGGCTCACAGATGAGGGACCCTGGAGCCAGAAGGCCAAAGGCAGGATGCTGTCTCCCATCAGCCCATTAGCACAGGGCAGGGGTCTGCTCATCATTGATCTCTTGGTCCCAGAGGGAGTGATACTCTGGGCAGATGGTGTCACTAATACACCCTGAGGGCTGTAGGACACCTGAGCCCCGACCAGGCACTCACCCCAGCAGGGTGCACTCAGAGCCTGGGTGGAGGGCAGTGGAGACCACAGCAGCGTCGCAGAGAAGGACACTTGCCCGGGGTGCTGGCCTGCACATCTGCACGGCGAGTCCTGCCCTGTTCCCTTATAGAGCAGGCTGTGCGGTAGAGAATCAGTGCCAGTAAAGACTCAGACCTGAAAGAACAGGGTCAGAACTGCTGATCCCAACCCCAGGGTCCAGAGGGAAGTGTCTCGTGTGGACATCACGCTGCCGCAGGTAGCAAAGCCTTAAAACTCCACTCGGCAAGCGTTCACACTTGCGGCTCCAGGGGGCAGGGAGCTCAACTGATCTGCTGTAGCAGAGAGAGGTCCCTGTCCTGGACTCCACTGATTTCCCCAGTCCCCCCCAAAAGAGCAGCACTCTGAAGAGGGGTTACCACTGGTGACCGAGTGAAGCTTGTGGGTTCATCTCTCAGTGCTTATGGTTTTGCTGCCTACGGATGTCCTATGGGCTCACAGACTCCATCCTCCCCCCAAACATCTGGGTCACTTCTGGGCCCTTCTCTCAGCCCTCCCATCCTCTCTGAACCTCCCCATCTCCCCGCCCCCCACCGCCCCCCATTCAGGCCATCTGTTTGGACCTCTTCTTGCTGTTGTGATGGAGTGATTTGGGTGGGCGGAAGTGGAAAGTGGGCGGCGGGACCTCCTAGTGTCCACGTGGGGCTTGGACTAGTGCGGTCCTCCACCCTTGGTCTCCCTGCTGCCGGCCTGGGGGCGTCTGCCTCTGTAACCACACTGATGTTCAGCACTGTGTTCACCACACTGATGATGAAGACACTGACAACTAGCAGGGTCATCATGAGCTGGAAGAAGGGAAACTGAATCCCCAGAAAGAGCATTGGCAAAGAGCATAGGCTGCGACCGTCAGCTGCTGAACCCCAGGCATAGATCCTAGGCAAAGCCTTGTCAAATCAGGTGTTTGGAGAGACGACCTGCTTCGGCGCAGGTGTCTCACACTGCAGTCCCTGCTCGCCCAGGGTCAGCCCGGCTGCTGGCGTGCTCTCCCCCGAGGCAGGTTTCCTCTTTGCCTTGTCCGGCCTGAAAGGTTCGTCAGACTTCTCCCGGAAGGTTCTGAGCGTGTATTTGTCAGTCTGATTGGCTGTGACTAAAGGCGCAAACTCCTTTCCCTCCTTCGTTCTGTTATTTGTGCAACAACTGCATCGTGTACTCTGTCTAGGTTGTATGTATGTGCAAAGCCTCTTCAGTCGACAACTCCTTGCGAGTCTATGGACTGTAGCCCGCCAGACTCCTCTGTCCATGGGATTCTCCAGGCAAGAATACTGAAGTGGGTTGCCATGCCCTCTTCCAGGGGATCTTCCCAACCCAGGGATCGAACCCACATCATCTGTGTCTCCTGCATTGCAGGCAGGTTCTTTACCACTGAGCCACGGAGGAAGCTCCGTGAGGGGATGCATGTTAACTAAACTTACTGTGGCAATCATTCTGCAATACATATACACATCAAATCATTACCTTATAAGCCTTAAACTTACAAATGTTATGTTAATTACATCTCAATCAAGCTGGAAACAAAATAAAAACAAACAAGCAAACAAAACCATCATCTGGACCAAAAGATAGAGGTGCTATATCTTTAGTTTAAAAAAGCAGTCTTGTAGAGAAAAAAACTCTACGTTCTTAAAGAATATTCAGATAAGTGCATACATATAGTTCTTAAACTGGATGCAGTCTTGTATTAATTAGTTATGAGAATTAGCTAGTGAAGTGAAATGCAACCTATCAGTGGGGAGGACAGCTTGAAAATTAGGAGATGTTGAATTACTCTTCTGTTTCAGATCCACAGTTCCAAGACCTACTAGAAAAAAAGACAAATCTGAAATTTTGTATATAGAATAAAACTTTTAAAAATAAAGACAAAACTATCATCTGAAGGATTTGTTAACTCACAGAGTTCTGGTTCCCCTCCCCGCCCCCACCCTAGGGGATTCTGATGCAGCAGGTCTGGGTGGAGCCTGGGAATTTGCATTTTCAACAAATTCCCTGTGGCCCTGATGCTGCTGGCCTGGTGCCCACATTTTGGAAATCACTGATCTGGATGCTGAGTCCTGAGGACAGTGCAGATTTGTCTTATTTGGGTTACTCTCTCGAGAGCTGAAAACGGAGGCAAAGTTTCCAGGCCAGGAGTGTGTTTGGGAGATAATCCCAGGAAGCCCTGGGAGGGGAACAGGGATGGGAGGGAATGAAGGGTAGAAAGTGAAGGGGAGGAGGAGGAGGGAGACTGCCCCGGGGAGCACCTGCTACCATCTGGAGTAAAAATTCCTCTGAGGAGTCTTGGGAGACAGTGCTTATGATGCCTCTGGGTTCTCGCAACGGGGATGGCCTGGCATTACTTCTGCCAGAAACTGGTCCAGGGCTTTCCCTGTCCTGCACTTGTGGCCCACCCAGGCTCTGGCTCAGGGGATGGCCACCTGGAGGCCACCAACTGGTGCCTCAAGTGTGGGTCAGGACTGCCTGGACCCAGATGACCTGGCAGGGTGCTGACAGGCATTGCCATGAGAGCCTTCTAGGAGCTGATATTCTACTTGGGGAAATAAATGATACAGGCAGGAATTTTTAAAATAATTCCAGCAGAGAACAGTAACATTTTAAAATAAATTGCCATGTTAAAAACTGCCCTATTTCGGGACAAAGGATTGGGTTTTTGTTTGTGTTTGTGTGTATGTGTATACGCCCAAGCCCTTGAATTCTCTGGGAAAGAAAGCAATGTGCCTTTGTCTCTAGTCTCTTCAGGTAGAGACTGGCCACCATGGAAACAGGGTACCTGCTTCCAAAATTAGGACAGAAACCATGGAGCCCTCCCAACGCACCTTGCCGACCACGCATATCTCCACCTTCACTGTCATCACCACCACCAATTCAGCTCCACACAGACACACGGGCACGCATGGTTACTGGGCTCCTTCTTCTCCAGCACCTGTCTCTGTGGCTAATCAGATTCTCCCAGTCCTGCCCTCCCCACACCCAGGGAACTGGCCTTTAAATGCCCTGAAAAAAAGTGCAAGTGCTAGTTACTCAGTCGTAACTAACCATAGCCCACCAGGTTCCTCTGTCTGTGGGATTCTCCAGGCATTGCAGGCAGGAATACTGGAGTGGGTAGCCATTCCCTTTTCCAGGGGATGTTTCTGACCCAGGGATTGAACCCACATCTCTTATGTCTCCTGCATTGGCAGGTGGGTTCTTTACCATCTGAGCTACCTGGGAAGCTCTTCGAATGCCCCAGCTTTCCCCTTTTCCCTGTCACCCTCCTTGATGCAAACCTGCTCTGAGGTGGGGTGGGGGTGGGGAGCTCAGACACGGGTGTTAGGTTGAACTAAATCTTAAAGTTTGTGCAACTTGGGACTGCGTAACCTCCAAACAAGTTCCTTGGCTTCTTAAACTTCAAATTTCTGATCGTCAAGTGGGGAGAATAATTCCCTCTTTGTGGAGTTGCCGCTGCAAGGGTTAAATGCCTTGGACTTGCTAGTGAAAGTGAAAGTTACTCAGTCATGTCCTACTCTTTGCAACTCCCTGGACTACACAGTCTATGGAATTGTGTTTGCTAAATCCTAGCCCCTAATATTGAGCCAGTTTCTCAGAGTTTTTGGTAAGGGTTAAATAACCGCATGCCTAGGAAGGGACCAATAGTTCCAAGCTCACAGGAGGCACTTGAGAAACAGCAGGTGTTATTAATAATCGTTAACTCTGCAGAAGCAGTTGTAGACTATTTGCCCATAGCTGAATGATTCTGATCCTAAAAGGTGCCAGTGCTCTTGGAGGTGGGCTTCCCTGGTGGCTCAGCAATAAAGAATCCACCTGCAGCACAGGAGAGGCAGGAGACTTGAGTTCGATCTCTGGTTCAGGAAGATCCTCTGGAGGAGGAAAATGGCAACCCACGCCAGGATTCTTGCCTGGAGAATCACATGGACAGAAGTGGAGGGCTACAGTCCACAGGGTCGCAAAGAGTCGGACACGACTTAGCAACTGAGCACGCACGCTCTCGGAGGTTATCGAGGCCCCACAAGCCACGGCTTGCTTCTACCCATGGCCGAGAGCACATGGGCAGTGTTAGGTGGCCTTCTGATGCATGGGCCAGGACCCCAGCACCCTCGCCACCATTGCCCTGCCTGCAGATAGTAATTCCTTGTTCATAAGAAACACACTTTGGCTTTATGAATGCGCATTAGAGCACGCCTTCTGGAATTAAATCAACATTTGACTGTCTTTGCAGACCATGAAATTGCTCACATTTTAATCTACTTGTTATATTAAGAAAAGAAGCTTCTGATTTAATAGGTTCCACAAAAGTAAGTAATTCACAAACATGTTTTCAAACTCTTTGAAGGCAGATGAAAGAATGGAATGATGTGCTAAGAAAACCCTGCCAAGACACAGTATGGGGATTCAAGGCAGGGAGATGAGCAGCCAGCACCCCGCCCCCATCCCAGCAGGCTGGCTGTGTAATTGACTGCCCTGTGAAGCCAAGGCTCCTCTTGAGGGGCTGGGGTGTCAGGCTCCCGTCCCCTGAGTGACACAGCATCAGTTCCTCCTGCTCCTAGGAGAAACACCCAGCTGTACCCAAATACATACCCACAAATATCTACGTTCCAACCCCTTTCTCAACACCAGATTAGAGACTTCCTGTAACTAGAATGAGGAGGTATTACTGTGTTCTTCCTGTGTCTTGTCATATAGCAGAAATATGATTGCCATCTGCCAAGTGCTGGAGACTTCTGCTTTCAGAGAGCCATGCAGAGCCCACCCACAGGTGTAGGGAGAGGTGATGGACAGGGCAGGTGGGGGAGGGGTTTAGGCTTTTCTGACTCCTGGAAATGACTGCACGGATGGCCTAAGAATTTGTTTAAGGGAATTTGTTCACTGCCAAAGAGAATCTCAAATTTACTTTTAAGGTATAATTTACAAATATCAAGTGCACACACCTGAACAATATAGCTTGATGAGTTTTGTACCTGTCTGGGCAGTCATCATCCAAATTAATATTTAGGATATGTCCATCATCTCAAAAAGTTCGCTTAGGGTCCTTTCCTGCCAATATCATGATCCCACCCTTGCAGGAGTCACTATTTCACCACTGACCTCTGAAATTCTTGATCTCTGGGGTTATATAGTGTATATTTTCTCATATATATGGTTTCCTTCATTTAAAATAATATTCCTCAGATTAACTCATGCTGTTGTATGAAATAATCAGATCAGATCAGATCAGTCGCTCAGTAGTGTCCAACTCTTTGCGACCCCATGAATCGCAGCACACCACGCCTCCCTGTCCATCACCAACTCCCAGAGTTCACTCAGACTCATGTCCATCGAGTCAGTGATGCCATCCAGCCATCTCATCCTCTGTCATCCCCTTCTCCTCCTGCCCCCAATCCTCCCAGCATCAGAGTCTTTTCCAATGAGTCAACTCTTCGCATGAGGTGGCCAAAGTACTGCAGTTTCAACTTTAGCATCATTCCTTCCAAAGAAATCCCACGGCTGATCTCCTTCAGAATGGACTGGTTGGATCTCCTTGCAGTCCAAGGGACTCTCAAGAGTCTTCTCCAACACCACAGTTCAAAAGCATCAATTCTTCAGCGCTCAGCCCTCTTCACAGTCCAACTCTCACATCCATACATGACCACAGGAGAAACCATAGCCTTGACTAGACGAACCTTTGTTGGCAAAGTAATGTCTCTGCTTTTGAATATGCTATCTAGGCTGGTCATAATTTTCCTTCCAAGGAGTAAACGTCTTTTAATTTCATGGCTGCAGTCACCATCTGCAGTGATTTTAGAGCCCCCAAAAATAAAGTCTGACACTGTTTCCACTGTTTCCCCATCTATTTCCCATGAAGCGTATGAAATAATAGTTCCCTCTTTTTTGCAGCTGCATAATATTCAATTGTAGGGATCAACCACAGTTTGTTTATTCATTCACCACTTGACAGACATTAACCTATTTTTAATTCTTGGCTCTTATGAATAGATCTGATGCATCTGATGTGAATATTCTCATGTAAGTCTTTTTTGGAAGGGTCATTCATACTCATTTCTCTTGAGTCTATATCTGCGAGTGGTCTTGCTTGGTCATATGGCAAGTTTTGGATGAATTCTTTTTTTTTTTTTTTTTGGTTTTCCTGAATGGTTATACCACTTAACACTCCACTAGTGATGCATGGATGATTCCGGCTACTCCACCTCCTTGGCAAATAGAGTCCAGCTTTTTCAAAGGTCAGTCAACAATCCATTTCCTATGTTACTCCCTGTGCCTGCAGAAAATGCTTGCCACTAATGGAGAACCTCTGATATAACTATCAGACATTTTCATTTTAAGTGTCACAATAACCCTACCAAGTAGGTATCTTATTTTCCATTTGCAGAGGAAGCAAGTTAAACAGTGGCTCACTAAGGCTGCCAGGGCACCACACTAGGGCCTGTACTCCCAGCTCTAGTGGGGAAGCCAAGGGGAGAGGCGGCGGGACCCTCAGAGCCCCTGTTGTTGTCTAGTTGCTCAGTCATGTGTAACTCTTTTGCAACCCCATGGACTGTAGCCCACCAGGCTCTTCTGCCCATGGGATTTCCCAGGCAAGAATACTGGAGTGGGTTGCCATTCCCTTCTCCAAGGGAATGGCAAACAAATCCTTCCCCATCCAAGGATTTGTCATGTGAGTGTATGTTCCTCGGTTCTTTGTCTCGTCACAACAAAGATTTGGAGCGACACACATTAAAGCCCTCGGTGCGTCACAGCTCTCGGGTCTTGGACAAACTGTGTTATAGCTCTTAGGCAAATCAGTGTTACAGCTCTATTTTATTTAGAAGATAGCAGGAGAATCCATCCTCAAAGCGTGAGGGCATGCCGACCCAAAGACTCAAAGAGAAGAGAGTGGAGGAGCACGCAGGGGAGGGAGAGAGGGAGAGAGGGAGAAGAGAGAAAGAGCGTATGCACTCGGGAGAGAAGGAGAGAGAGAAAGCGCTTTGGCTCCTCCTTTTATATGTTTTTTCCTCCACCTGGGCCTGCCTTATGCAAATTGGGCTTAGCCCGGAGTGCTGTTTGTTCTACCTGAAGTCTTGACTCCGGTCCTCGGACCTTCCTTTGACCTTCCTTTGTTCTATTTTCGCAGGCTTTTCCCTTCCTTGTCTTTTAGCCACCACCATTTTGGACTCCTTTTCCCTATTCTACCTGCCTAACAGATTGAACCCATGGCTTCTGCATTCACAGGCGTATTCTTTACCATCTGAGCCACCAGGGAAGCCCCAAAGCACCCTGTACCTTCCTCCTAAACTTTCTGTTCTGGGGCTGGGGCTATGGCCTGAGGACTCATTTAAAACCTGTTTCTAAAGTGGTTTGGCCTCATTTCACTCTGGAGTCAAATATCAAAGAGGTAACCTGACTCTGATACAATTCTTACATCATTTACATTGCTTATTCTTTTTAACCTGTGTGAACACAGATTTCAGTTTCTAAGATCACGTGAAATGAGTTTTGCCACTGTGGGAGATAACAAAAAAAAAAAGTGAGATGACTTTATGTAAAAATCCCTGGAGAATTCCCAGCCTGGTGATTCTGCAGCTGTGATTTTTCCCGACTGCTGACAAGAGCCGGGCTGAGGGCTGTGGGCTGGTGGGTGAGGAAGGCTGCTGCTGCTGCTAAGTCGCGTCAGTCGTGTCCAACTCTGTGCGACCCCATAGAAGTCAGCCCAACAGACTCCCCCGTCCCTGGGATTCTCCAGGCAAGAACACTGGAGTGGGTTACCATTTCCTTCTCCAAGGGTGAGGAAGGCTAGGGTTTTCCTAAATCGAGAGCTCTAGTCCAGGTTGGGTAGTAGGGATCACTTCCTGAAAATGCCATGTTAGTCAGGGTTCTCCAGAGAAACAGAACCAACACAGGAGATACATGGAGATTATTATAAGGAATTGGCTCACAAGATGATGCAGGTGGGTAGTCTGCCATCTGTGATCGGAGCCTGGGAAAACCAACACTGGAGCTCAAGTCTGCATCTGGAGTCCTGAGGACCAGGGGGCGATGGAGTGAATCCCTGTCCAAGGATGGGAGAAGACCGATGTCCCAGGTCATGTAGGCCTGCCGAGAAGGGGCCAATTCTCTCTTCCTCCATCTTTTGTTTATTTCAGGGATAGGATATAACCCCCCACATCAGGGAAGCCCATCTGCTCTCCAGAATCCACTGATTCAACTGCTAATATCCTCCAGAGACACCCCCACAGACACACCCAGAAATAATGAGAAATAGAAACAGACACCTGGACTCGCTTGGCCCAATGAATTTGTTACAAAAATTAACCATCATAAATAGAATCTGCAGCAGCTATGACCCCAGCAGGCAATGTTACCATTCTAGGGCAAATAGGAAGATTATTTGTGTTTGATCAATAAAACATATGATACCATTCCTTTCTAAGTTAGGACAGGGCAGGAGACGATCTGACTTTTCTTCATCAGCTGCTAGGCACCAGGTGCTTACACATAGCCTCTCATTTAATCTTTACTCTGGCCCTGAACAGGAGGGGTTTTGTCTTCATTTTTTTCAGATGACGAAGTCAAGCCTCAGAGAGGTTAAGTGAATTTCCCAGGGTCACACAGCAAGGGCACAGCAGCTGCTTCACTCTGATGTGCTTCACTTCAAAACCAGAACTCAGTCTATTATACTACGCCATCTCTCCAAGAGAGACATTTCTATAACACATTTAGATAGATTGTTATTTGTTTTTTAAAATAACAAGTCTTTTAAAAACCAGAATTTCCTCTAATGGACAATATGAATCAATGTTGTAAAAACTTATACTCAGTACTCTCTGGACCATATTCATTATTTTACGAGGTATTTTCATCTACAGAAGAGCGTGAGTCCATAGACTCAAAAACCTGGAATACAGTATTAGTTTAATTAGAAAATAAATCAAATAGCTGTTCACTAAGATTCTAAATGAAAAACAAAATCTCCAATGGTCTGGCCTCCAACTCAAGACCAATGAATGAGACCCCCTTTATCCCTCAACAGCAAATTACAAAATGAAAATGGAAAGACATTTTTTTTTTTGACGTGCACCATTTTTAAAGTCTTCATTGAATTTGTTATAATATTGCTTCTGTTTTATGTCTTGGTTTTTTGGCCCCAGGGCATGTGGGGTCTTAGCTCCCTGATCAGGGATGTAACCCACACTCTCTGCAGGGGAAGGCAAAGTCTTAACCACTGGACTGCTAGAGAAGTCCCTGAAAAGACTTATTTCTAACTCTGAGCTCCTAGAATGTATCAGGATTTGCCCACATCTGGTTTCTATACTTTCCAAATCTCCATGAATCACCTTACCATCAGCGTTCAGGAAGGATGGCTAATGGTCCTACCAATCATCGTGGAGGGCAGATGTGTGCGCCCTCAGCTGCTCAGTTGTGCCTCACCCTTTGTGACCCCATGGATAGCAGCCCAGCAGGTTCCTCTGTACCTGGGATTCTCCAGGCAAGAATACTGGAGTGGGTTGCCATGCCCTCCTCCAGGGGACCTTCCTGACCCAGGGATTGAAATTGAGTCTTTTACGTCTCCTGCATTGGCAGGCAGATTATTTACCACTGGTGCCACCTGGATGGGAGAAGCCAGATGCAGTGCCAAATACCCTCTCAGGATTATTTACTTGTTTGCATAACTCTTTTACGCTGGGAAAGGTGTGCTCACATTTCTTTGCCGAAAGTCATCAGAAATGCTTTCCTTGTCATGCAGGAGGGCACAGAGGAGGCTGCCCATTCACCCCATGCCAGCACATCCTCAGGGGAGTCCAGTCTGGATTTTGCTCCTCAGGGATTGGCTGTGCAGTTTCTGAGACGGCCCTTTGTTTCATTACAATCTGAGGTGCTCAGCTTACTCATTTCTAGTTGGTTAAGCGCAGGAGGTGTTTTGGTTCAAGTCTCCTGAGGAACAAAAGCAGAAACAAGGAAATGGGAATTGGATGGACCCCAGGCACCAAAACCAAACAGAATGCAGAGCATCCAGACTTCCGGCATGTGTGTGGTTCAGTGAGACACTGACCGGGCGGTGTCCTTGGAATAATTAAAATGCCTGGTTCATTATACTCCTTTTGAAGAGAATTCTCGTAGGGACAAGTAGAACTATTTCATCCTGTCTTTCTGGCCACATAATTTAGGAGGTCCTGAAACAGTGAGTTACTGAATCTCTCGTGGCGAATTCAACAAAGCCATAAATATTCTTTGAGTGCCTACTGTGCACCAGACTCCCCACTAGGACTTGAACAGCAAACAACTCAGGGTCCCAAATCTCCGGTGACCCGCCTGAGATGCTGCTGGTCTGGGCCCGCTAGCCCTGCAGAGGTGACCTTGCAGAGACCTTGGCCCCAAGCGGTGACTCCAGAGCATCACACAAAGCTCGCTCACAAGCTCCTCATGGGGCAGTTACCAAGGATGTGACAGATGAAGAGTGGAAGGCACAAGACCATTTTCCGGATGTGGGTAAAAATGAATGCTGGTTACCATGTGGGAAGCCAGGGCTTTCAGCCCCATGCGTAGCAGTATGACTTAGCACAGGGAAATATACCCAATCTCTGGGGATAAACCAGAATGGAAAAGATTATTTTTGAAAAAGAATGTATATATGTGTGTAGCTGAGTCATTTTACTGTACAGCAGAGGTTGGTACAAGGTTGTTAATCAACTATACTGTAATGAAAAAATTATCCACACTAAAACAAAAAATTAGTACAGCCCTTTCGACATGTATGCCCGAGAACTTTGTGCAGCCACAGGTGACAGGTGGGCTAAATGGGTGTCACGGTGGGTCCTGCGCTCACTGAGCCCTCGGGGAGTCCTGGTCGCCACTGTGGTTGCTGTGGCCACCCCTGGTCTCATGTCCTCTTCTCCCTCCTAACTCAGACCCGTCCTGCACATAGCCCTGCTTTCTCCAGCCAGGCTCTGCTCACATATTTTTCCCAGGAAATGAGCCCCAGGTCGCAATGATTTCAATCTTGTAAAACAGAATGTGTGTTATCAAAAGATGTCCAAGCCTTCGATATGTCTTTAGGGATAGCAGTAAAAGCTGTGATGACTTCTATCCGTAACTATCCTCTCAAACCAGACAGGACCAGCTTCAGAAAATCAGGCAAAAGTATCTCTATTAATAGACAATGGAAAAAGCCATTCAATGTCTTTGGTACAAAGGGCTGGAAAAAGAAAACGACTTAATCTGGGTAGCTCTCTTTTTATTTTGTATTGGGGTAGCTCAGCTGGTAAAGAATCCATCTGCAAATGCAGGAGACCCCAGTCTGATTCCTGGGTCAGGAAGATCTGCTGGAGAAGGGATAGGCTGCCCACTCCAGTATTCTTAGGCTTCCCTGGTGGATCAGCTGGTAAAGAATCTGCCTGCAATGTGGGAGACCTGGGTTCACTCCCTGGGTTGGAAAGATCTCCTGGAGAAGGGAATGGTTACCCACTCCAGCATTCTGGCCTGGAGAATTCCATGGACAGAGGAACACGGCAGGCTACAGTCCATGGGATCACAAAGAGTCAGACACAACTAAATGACCTTCTCACACACACACAGATGCACACATAGTTGTAATGGTTTCAGGTGAACAGTGAAGGGACTCAGCCATACACATATATGTATCCATTCCCTCCAAACTCCCCTCCCATCCAGGCTGCCATATAACATTGAGCAGATTTCCCTGTGTTGCATAGTAGATCCTTGTTGGTCATCCATTTTAAATTTAGCAGAGTGTACATGTCGATCCCAAACTCCCTAAATATTTCTTCTCCCTGGCAACCATAGGCTCATTCTCTAAGTCTGTGAGTCTGTTTCTGTTTAAGTAAGTTCATTTGGATAGTTCTTTTTAGAAAATGTTATAGCCAGACCTTTTTCTTTTTGCACATTTCTGAGTATTCAGCTGAGTAATAAAGCTTAGTAAGGAAATAACATCTGTATGTTCTTCAGTTGCTCTTTCTAATGATTTTTCTTTATGGTTGTCTGAGTTAGGGTTCTTTGCCCCCCCCCCCCACACACACAGTAAAGCAAAACAAAGAGACATCAGTAAAATGCAATCATCCTCAGTCTTTCTGGGCCTGAATATAAAAGATTGCTTCATTTTTCTTACACAGTTCACTAGCCTTCTAATCTTAATTAATGACAGTAGAAAGCTTCAAAATTTCTTTAGTTTTCCCGGTCGCATGGTGCCTGGGGCTTGGTTCTCTTACTCAAGCCTACAGTTGCTATTATTTATTAATATTCATTGAACATCAGCAATGCACTTAGATGTCACTAGGAGACCAGCATTAGCCATGATGACTCTCCAGTGAATTTAACCTCTGAATGCGACAGGACTCAAACCAAAAAAGAGCCTATTTCCAAAAAGCAAGGATGACGTAATGACATGGACCTGGGAGGATGCAAGGTGCCAAGATGGGTATCTGTGGACATTTGTGGGTCGTCTGCTATTTCCAGGTAAGCGATTCGGTTTTGCTTGGTTTCTGTGGGAAGTAGTAAGGGGAAGGGATATCAATCACCCTGGGTGCATTTCGTAGGCTGCAGAAGGAATGTTCTCCAACTTTTTTAGGAGAAAAAGTCTTGAATCTGTGAATTTAGTTTATTGTATCTCGACAATGGCTGTGCTCAGGATGAGTGAGCAGATGAGGTAATACACAGGAAAAAGGATGAGGGCATGAGGGTCCAGCCTCTGGTAGTCAGCACACAGAACAGGGGTGGGGTGAGGTGGGGAGTTAGGGGGCTGGGAAATCCTCAGAGCCAAGGTACAGTTTGAGGAGATAGATGTTATATAGCAGCAAAAAAGCCTGAGAAGGGGAAGCTTCATTCATTTAAAAATTTGCTTTTATTGAATTACAACTTTCAATTAAATTCTCAGATCTTAAGTGCGCATGTTCAATGAGTTTTGACAAATGCCTACACACTTAAGGCACGTTCCTATCATGATACAGAACACTCCCACCTCCCCAGAAAGTTCCCTTGTGTCCCCAACTAGTCAGTCCCCACT
Organism: Bos grunniens; assembly: GCF_055505025.1. Lineage (NCBI taxonomy): Eukaryota > Metazoa > Chordata > Mammalia > Artiodactyla > Bovidae > Bos > Bos grunniens. Next base: position 40,811,877 of record NC_141188.1, read on the forward strand.
CACCAACCCCCTTACCTACCTCACAGGACGCCACTGTTTTGATTTCTGTCTCCATAGCTGAGCTTTGCCTGCTCATAAATTTCACATAAATGCAGTCACTGAGCACACACTCTTTGATGTCTGTCTGCTTTCACTAGGCTGCTTTTGAGTGCCATCCATGTTATTATAGCTATTGCTCCTTTGTAGTCTGAGTAGTGTTCCATCGGATTGCTCTACTGCACTTTTAAAATCCATTTTCCTTTTGATGGTCATTTTCCTCCCAGTTTTGGCTACTCTCAGTAAAGCATCTGTGGCATTTTTGTAGAAGTCTTTTTTTTTTTTTAAAGGATATCTGATTTTATTTGTCTTGGGCCAACTCTGGGAGCAAAGTTGCTGGGTATAATATAGTTACATGTTTAGTGCCATAAGAAACTGCCAAAGAGTTTCTCAAAGTGGTTGTATGATTTTACACAACATTTAAGAATATTATTTGCTCTGCATCTCATCAACTTTCATATTGTCAGTCTTTAAATTTTCATTACCTTGATGATTGATGATATTGAATACTTCTTCAAGTGCTTGCGGACCATTTCTTTGGTCAGGGATTTTTTGGCCACTTTCATCATTGGTGTTTCTGCTTTTTAATATTAAGTTGTGAGAGTTCTTTGTGTATTCTGTATACAGGTCCTTTGTCAGATTTATCTAATGTTTTCTGATAGTTTATGGTTTGCCTATTTGTTGTCTTCATGATTCTTTCTTGTTGAGTAGAAGTTTTTAGTTTTGATGAAGTCCAATTTATCACTTTATTTTTGGTAGTTAATGTTTTTTGGGTCCTGTCTAAGAAATATTTACTTTCTTCAAGGTCACAACGATTCTCTTCAATGTTTTCTTCCAAAGAATTGTAGATTTACTTTTACACCTAACTGTAATTTGGGGATATGAAATTATGAAGTAAGGGTTAAAGTTTATTCTTTCCCCATGTTGATTTCCAGTTGTTCTGACACTACTTTTGTGGAAAGACTTTCCTTTCCCCAGGGGATTTCTCCGCAGCCTGGTAAGGCCAGCATTCGACCAGGAAGAAGTCATTGGTGACTTCAAAAGAAAAAGAATCGGGGAAATTGGAGGGACGCCAAGAAAAAGAGAAGGAAAAGCCTTAACAAGACAGAAGAGAGTTTAACAGAAACTGATCAAAGACAGATTATAGAGTCTAGAGTGTAGGAAGCAGATACAATAGAGAGGGTAGATACAGATCACACAGAACTTGGCTATGAAGGGAAAGTAAAAATAGGACTGAAATTCAAACAATCATGCTCAGGTCAAGCAATCACAAGGATATTTATTATCAACAATGGGCTCGGGAACTAATAATGTTAAGTAGGGGATTTAAAGGTCTCTGGCTGGAAAACAACTCAGATGACCTCCTTTTTTTACAGAGACCTTGCCACTTGCATAGAAAGTTCTCTGGCAGTACAATGAAGCCAGAGGCATTTACTGGAAAATATATATTTATTGTGCAAATACCTATTCAATATACAAGACTTGCTTGGCAGAAGTATAGTATGGAGAAATGAGTAGGTTGGGTTAAGCAGCTAGTCTGCCCAGCAGGCTGTGAGAAGAGCACCCAGGGGCTGCTGTGTCTAAGCCCTTGTCAAGAGAGACAGCTACTCTTGACATCTGCTTTTCTACATGAAAGTCTTCCTTAACAATTTACATAGATGAGGATCACAGTGCAGCTATGTTCTTCAAATCTTTAACTATGCACTCCATCCTACCGGAGAAGGCAATGGCAACCCACTCCAGCACTCTTGCCTTGAAAATCCCATGGACGGAGGAGCCTGGTAGGCTGCAGTCCATGGGGTCGCTAAGAGTCAGGCATGACTGAGCGACTTCACTTTCACTTTTCACTTTCATGCATTGGAGAGGGAAATGGCAACCCACTCCAGTGTTCTTGCCTGGAGAATCCCAGGGACAGAGGAGCCTGGTGGGCTGCCGTCTATGGGGTTGCACAGAGTCGGACATGACTGAAGTGACTTAGCAGCAGCAACAGCAGCCATCCCACATGGGCCAATTTAAAGTCCTATTACAAAGCAGCTACTAGCAAGAAGGAAGGCAAAGAATAATAACATTTTCTTGATTATTAACTGTTTACCAGGCAGGACTGCTGGATACAGGACTGTATCCAGCATAGTCTCTGCGCTGTGCAACTGCATACATCCAGGGGGCACTATTCCCATCCTAGCTTGGTGTTGTGCAGTGCGGTGGTCTTGATATCAAGCGCTGCTCTGTGCTCTTTGTAAAAACCAGCTCACTGAGTCCTTGCAATCACCCTGTGAGAGCGTCATCACTGTATCCTTTCTGCAGATGAGAAAACCGAGGCTCAGAGAGGTAAAGCCACTTGCTCAAGATCACTCAGCTGGTAAGTAGCAGAGTTATAATTTGTAGATGTATTGACTCCAAAATGTAACATCTCTTTAAAGCCTTGAAATGTTTAGACTGACCAGAATCATTTTTAGAAGGCAGGTTAGTAGATTATTTGGGATTAAACAAGCATCCATCAGGAAGAGTATGGAAAAAAAAAAAAGACCATTGGATGGAAGAGAAACAGGGTGGAGAAGTAGCAACTAGCAGTGTGGATAGCAGGTGATGGAAAGAAATCCAGGTTTGGCAGAGGCTGGAGGAACAGATGGCCCAGCCACCCAGGCCCACCCACTCACGTGGGGGAGAAAAGAGCCAGCTGGGCTTCCCTGCTGGCTCAGCTGGTAAAGAATCTGCCTGCAATGTTGGAGACCTGGGTTCGATCCCTGGGCTGGGAAGATCCCCTGGACCAAGGAACAGCTACCTGCTCCAGTAGTCTGACCTGGAGAATTTCATGGATTGTATAGTTCATGGGGCTGCAAAGAGCTGGACACAACTGAGCGACTTTCACTTTCACAAGGTAACAAAACTAGCCCAGCCATGACTGGCTTGGGGAAAATCCTAGGTAGGTTGATCCAGTGAATCAGGGGACCCAAAGTGGGGGAGGGGGGTAAAGGGGGCTGGCTTTTTGCTCCAAACCTGGAGCAGAAATGCCCAGTTCTTGTTGGGAACCTCCGTGTCCTCTTGGGGTGGAAACCTGGCTCAGAGACCAAAAAAAAAAAAAAGAAACAGCTTTCACTTTAGAGCAGGGGTTCCCAACCTCCGGGATCTAATGCCTGATGATCTGAGGTGGAGCTGATGTAATAATAATAATAATAATAGAACTAAACTGCACAATAAATGTAATGCATTTGAACCATCCCCAAACCAGTACCCACTCCCATCCGTGGAAAAATTGTCTTCCATGAAACCAGTCTGTAGTGCCTAAAGGGTTGGGGACTGCTGCTGTAGAGGTCAAATTCTAATTACCACATCTGCTGGCTGTGAGACTTCAGTAAAGTTATGGAGTCTCAGCTTGTCATCTATAAAATGGGATGACAGTGTCAACCTGAGAGATTGTTCTCAGGATTCAAGGAGACGATGTAACATGGGGGCAGAGTTGGTGTTCCGTAAACATCGGTGACTCTGTGACTCATGGTGTGTTTGATGAGACAGGAGCCTGATGGTAACTGTCCACCTATGGAATCCTCGAAGCCCCTGGCTCACCAGCTGCTGATTGGCTCCCATCATCCTTCAGGTCCAGCCCTGCATGCTCAGGTGATGCTGACTCCTCAGTGGGTTAGTGATGCTCTTCTGGACATTTTCCTTTATCTGTTCCCACCAGACCTCTCTTTTCAGGATCCCATGACATCAGGATAGCATTCTACAGTTGTTGCAGAGCAGTGTCATCTCCACTCCTGGTATGAACGATTCCACCTGTGAGCTGGAAGGAGGCAATTAGGTCTCCTTTATTTTATTTTAAAAGTCTGTATTGAATTTGTTACAACATTGCTTCTGTTTAATGTTTTGGTTTTTTTGCCACAAGGCATAGGGATCTTAGTTCCCGGACTAGGAGTTGAACTCACACTCCCTGTACTGGAAGGCAGATTCTTAACCACTGAACTGCCAGAGAAGTCCCTTGGGTCTCCTTTATTTTTGCATCTCAGACTTGGGTCCTCAAACCCCTACCCCCATCATAAATGTTGGCTGGGTGAATGGACAGTTAGTGCATCCACTTGTCCAGGTGCTGTGTGAACCTGGGGCTGGTGAGTTTCCATAGAGATGGGCCAACAGGGCTCCCGTGGGGTGGGGACCTGGGTTTAGCTGTCAGCTTCTGAAGCAGACTCTCATTGCCAGCCATCCCTGGTGGGTGCTGTCTGCAGGCCTCAAAACCATCGACTGGATAAGCAGATGCCTATGGGTAGCAGGCTGCCTGATTTCAGGTGGCAGTGGTGCCAGTGGGCACCAGGAGTCCATGTTTCCCTCGCACATGAGTGGTTTTGTTGGGCGCAGATATAAACCTTCCCTTTTCCTGGGCAGTAAAAGAATAGAGCTTCTGAAAAGCGATGGAAAAACAAATCAAGCAGGGCTGCGCTATGAAAAACACGCGCGCTCTCTCTCTCATAAAAAGAGACCAGCTTTACTGTTCCATCTGAATTAGTCACTGGTCGGTGCCAAGGTGACTGGTTAAATGCTTGAGGAAGAGGTCAGAGTCATAAGGTTACATGGGAAAACTTGGGGGCTAGACTCTCACCAGAAATAAGGGAGGAAATGACAAGTGCTTTCAGATTTATAGTAAATGGGATGCTAAAATATTCAACCATTTGGATATTGCTATGTTATCAATCCAATTAACCTTGCTTCATGTTACCCAGTGTGTTCAGCAATACTGATGGGGTCCAAAGTGATATGAAATGCCCCACTGCTGATGGTGATCCCGGATAAGAGAGAAAATACAGCTCTTGGAGTCCCGAGTTTGGAAGAGCAGTGAATTTCAATTCCCAAGTTATGAAGGCAGCGATAACCTGTGATTTGGTTGCAAACGAAGATGGTTTTCATTTTATCAGCAACGTAAATTTGTCAAAATCGTCAGCAGGTGGGACTCCGTATTCTGTACAATTAACAGTGATAATGGAAAAAGGGTTTTAGTATTCCACAATTGAAATGACCCCATTAGTAATGAAACAAAATTGGTGCACTAAAATGTTTTCTTGAAGAAAGGCTTTTTTTTTAATTGAATAATGTCCACTGAATCTTATTATAGTTTTTTTTTCAGTTGCTTTAAGAATAGAAAAACAGATGTTTCTCTTACAGCAGCTCTGCTTTCTCACTGTTACATTTTCTTTTTTGCTAAAGGTAAGAAGTATAAAGAAATATGAAGTACAAGTCAAGTATATTATTTGTCTGACCACGGCTGTATTTGAACATTTCCAGATGTTGATTTTATAAATATTTTACTATTAAAAAAAGACATACAGGAGAGAAAGTACCAAAATATCCTGGTCACTATTAGGTCTTTAGTTTTATTTCAATTTATTTCTCTCTTCATCTATTTATCTAATCTTTATATGTAATGGAACATTTCCCATACCTCTCTGCATTGGTAACTCTTCTACTAATATGACTGTGGCTGGAATTATTATTAATGCATTTATTTTCAAGGTTCTATGTGAAAAGCTCATTAAAATTTTGGCAAGATAGAACAGAATCCAGAAAAAATTCAATTTGTTAATTCTATTTCAAATAAATTCAATTTAAGCTCCAGCTTATCAGCAATCCTGAAGCAAAAGCAAGGTGAAAACTTTCAAAAATATTTCTGAAAGTCTATGGAATGTAAGTCTCTGCTTTAAAGGAAAAAGGGAAGTGGTTCCCATTTAGATGGTTTTCAAAGTCACTGGAAAATTGAAAACCCATTTTATTCGTGTTACTTATTTCAGGCTTGGGAAGGAAATGACAAGAGTTCAACCATTTCTCATATAAAATATTATCCCGTAACTTATAAACCTGACTATTACTACTTATGGAAAATGAGATATTTTCCTGACATGGTTTATAATTTAAGTATATGTGAGAGTCAAAATGATTTGAGATCCTGAGATAAATCATTACAGCTCTGGCTTTAGTGTTAAAAGAAATTTATTGCATTATGGTGGTGGCTTATGTGTCCAGGTTTGAACAACAGAAATGCCAGGGTGCGTTCATGGTGGGAGAAAGAGCTGGAGGATGGAAATGCTTCTCTTCATCAACAGTCAGTGAGGAAGACCCAGAGGCTGCCCAAGGGAGGACATGAGGGGACCACACCCAGGCTGGGCACTGTCACGGTGATGTTTCCCACTCACCTGCTCACCCCAAGTAAGGCATCAGCACCAGCACCTTGCGGGCATGGTGTCTGCAGGGCCCACATCCTCGTCCCATCCGTGTCCTCAATTTCCCATCCAACGAGGGGACTCCAGGGCCAAGGCCCGTTATTATAATTTTTTTAAATTTATTGGAGTGTAGTTGATTTACAATGTTGTGTCCATTTTTTTCCATAGAACAAAGTGACTCAGTTATACATATGTGTATTTTTCATCTTCCTTCCCGTGATGGCTTATCACAGGGTATTGAGTATAGTTCCCTGTGCTCTACAGTAGGACCTATTGTTTATCCATTCCATATATACGAGTTTGCTTCTGCTAATCCCAAACTCCCAGTCCACCCCTCCCCCCCACCTCCTGCCCCTTGGCAAACACAAGTCTGTTCTCTATGTCTATGAATCTGTTTTTGTTTCAGTTGATTTGTGTCATATTTTGGATTCCACATATAAGTAATATCATATGGTATTTGCATCTCTCTTTCTGACTTACCTCACTTAGTATGATAACCTCTAGGTCTATCCAGGTTGCTGCAAATGGCATTATTTCATTCTTTTTTGTGCTGAGTAGTATCCCATCATATATATATATATATATATATTCACATATTCTTTATTCATTCATCTTTATCCATTGAAAAAAGCCTAAATGTCTTACAGAGCCAAGAACCTTAACTATGGAAGTATAGAAGTGTGGTAAAAGAGAGATTCCTTACCAATAGGAGCTCACAACTGAGACAGAGAAAGAATGCAGATGAAATAAATCAGTAACACAAGCTGGCATGTGGCAAATACGTGAATGATAAAGATCTGAATGACTACAGGAATGAAGGAAAAGAACCAGAAGAGGGAGGAGGAAACAGCAGAAGTTATCCAGTAGATGGGGGTCAGATGTCTGATAGAAAACCGTTTACCTGCAATATAATGACACCATCAATCAGGGGTGGGAGTTAGCTGCTATACTACAGATTCTAAATCTTTTATTCCCTTCCATGTGTCTCTATTCTGCCATCATTCAACACCTGGCCAAAATGGCACTCTGTAAACATTTGCTAAGTAACTGTAGACTGAACACCTGAATGGAATAGCTGACAGCACATGAGGGGTCAGACTGCCTGGGGACTGGAAAGACAAGATGGGCATGGGGGCAGGACGCTTTCTAAGCAGAGGGGACCCCAGAGAAGTCCGGGGTGTAAGAGAGTTACAGAATGTTGCTGGGGGTGGGGAAGAGAGCTGTGGGAAAGGAGGGAGGCAAGGAGAAGAAGTTAGAAACTCAGGCCTGAGTTGGAGGTGGAGGATCATGATTCCCTTTGTCATCTGGTTCAATGACCCTCCTCCCTCAGGACTGGCTGTGACCTGTCATCCCCTCCCCAGAGCTCCCCTAACCCCCGGAGTTGGCCTGGAGCCCCTCAGCACCTGGGCTCCCCTCCCCCTGCACCCGTCTGGGCTGGCCACATCTTATTCACTGGCTCATCCTCCTCCAGGTGAGATGTGTACCTCTGTGGGCAGAGATTTGGATGCTATTCACCTTTGAAGTCTCAGCACCAACAAACAGCTGTTGAGAGATCCAGTGAAAACCAGCAGAGGGTCCCCTGGACATTTCTGAAAGAGGAAAGGGGTGTGATGGGAGCTGTGCTTCCAGAGGGTTTAGTGGAGACAGGAGACAGGACATCTGGTGTGAAAATAACCTTGAAGGTGGACATCCGTACAGCAGCTTGGCAGGAACTAGGGCTGACTGAGGTGGGCAAGATGATTCTGGTTGCATTGGAAGAACCAACAGAACTCAGTGGCTGAGAGCAAGTGAAAACAGGCCAGTGGATAAGGCCCAGGCAGACAGTCTGAGTGCAGTAGCGAGGGAGTTTGTTGTTGTTCAGTGCTAAGCCATGTCTGATTCTTTGCAACCCATGGACTCTAGCCCACCAGGCTCCTCTGTCCATGGGATTCTCCAGGCAAAGTGGGTTTGTATTTCCTCCTCCAGGATGATCTTCCCAACCCAAGGATCGAACCTGTGTCTCCTGCATTGCAGGTAGATTCTTTACCACTGAGCCACCTGCAAAGCTCAATAGGGGAGACAGAAGAGCAACAAAAAGAAGCTAAGAGGAACCAGGTATCTGGAGAGAGAAGCTGGTGAAGGAGGGGCTCAAGGCTAGAGTGGTGGGGGGCAACGAGCAGTCTGATAGAAGGCAATGCCCATTAGCAGATGCGTCCGGAGGGGTGGGTGGTCCGGGTGGAAGGACAGGAACAAGGACAGGGTGTCCTGCATATACTACAGCAGAGCCTTGAGCATGGAGACCAGGGGTTCTCCAGCCCTTCCTCGCAGCAGCAGCCCAAAGTGCACTCCCAACCCCAACTTCAGATTCCTGCTGTGATGAATGCTGTCTTCCCAGTCAATAGAGAAAGGAAGGCTCATGATGGTCTTTGTGTCTAACAGGGAACAATAAATAACTGTAATTTCAGAGAGCTTGTTTCTTTTAAGGGAACAGGCACCAGCACTGCTAAGCCTGTATCATTGGTTTGTTTTGAGTTCTGCTGGAAAATAGTGCAGAGACGACCTACTGGGTTTATTTTTAGTTCTTGCGGGAATGAATGACCATCCGCTGTGGTTTAATGATTGAGTATCCCTCTTGGTAGCAACCTGCAAAATCGATCTATGGTTAGCACAGCTTAGCTGTTCAAAAGTGATCATTTTAACTTCTATTTCAGGAGATGGGGGAGCAATGGGCTGACACCTGGAACGGGTCACTAGTCCAAAGGTCCAGACTGTGGAGGTCAACCGTGCTGAGGAGTCAGCTGGTTGTGGACCCTGGGAGGGGTAGGCATCCTGTCTGCAGTTCCATTTGTCCTTCTGTGAAATGGGACACTGCCTTTCCTCTGTTCCCCTCACAAAGAAAACACAATGATCCTGAAAGAGGGGCCTTTCTGTCCAGACCCTAAAAAGAAAGGCATGGGACTACAAGAACTGACCTAGAAAGATGTCCAGGATCAGTTCAGTTCAGTTGCTCAGTCATGTCCGACTCTTTGTGACCCCATGGACCACAGCACACCAGACCTCCCTGTCCATAACCAACTCTCGGAGTTCACCCAAACCCATGTCCATTGTGTCGGTGATGCCGTCCAACCATCTCATCCTCTGTCATCCCCTTCTCCTCCTGCCTTCAATCTTTCCCAGCATCAGGGTCTTTTCCAATGAGTCAGCTCTTCACATCAGGTGGCTAAAGTATTGGAGTTTCAGCTTCAGCATCAGTCCTTCCAATGAACACCCAGGACTGATCTCCTTTAGGATGGACTGGTTGGATCTCCTTGCTGTCCAAGGGGCTCTCAAGAGTCTTCTCCAACACCACAATTCAAAAGTATCAATTCTTCAGCGCTCAGCTTTCTTTATAGTCCAACTCTCAAATCCATACATGACCACTGGAAAAACCATAGCCTTGACTAGATGGACCTTTGTTGGCAAAGTAGTGTCTCTGTTTTTTAATATGCTGTCTAGGTCGGTCATAACTTTCCTTCAATAACGAGGGGTAAAATAACGAGGGGTATATATTACATATATACATGGTGGTGGTTTAGTTGCTAAGTCATGTCTGGCTCCTGATACCCACCAGGCTTGTCTGTCCATGGGATTTCCCAGGCAAGAATTGTAGTGGGTTGCCATTTCCTCCTCCAAGGGATCTACTCAACCCAGGGATTGAACCCAGGTCTCTTGCATTGCAGGTGGATTCTTTACTGACTCAGCCACCAGGGAAGCCTATAGTGTATAATACACATATATATTGTGTATTATATATATGTATATCTATATATACACATATGTTATGATCCACTTTTATTAAGTCATGGTAATTATTATGTAGATATTCACATAGGCATTAAAACTCGAGGAAATCCACAAAAAAAAATAACATTATTTTTGGGGCAGTTGATTACAGGAGACATTTGCTTTTACGTCTTATAATTTTTTACCATTTGTATTTTTACAAGCTTGCATTTCTTTCAGAAAAAAATTTATGATGCAAGAATAAATAGATCAATGAAGAAGCTTCTTAGCCTGTGGAAGCCCATTTTGGTCCAGCGATCAATGGATACTCTTAACCACAGGCTTCATTATCTCTGGAAAAACTCTGAGGCAGCCAGGGTTGCAAGACCTCAAATGGCCTTTCCCCCGGACAATTTACTTCTAAAGTTCTTAGTTCTTATCCTAGGGCTGAATGCCAACTGGCTGTCAGAGTCACACTGATGTCAGCTCGCGCCAGGTGCCCGCGAACAAATGGAGTTTGTAAAAATTTTAAAGCCCATGATGTTCTCTGATGGGAGTAGTGTCTCCTCCTCAGGACCAAGTAAGTATTTGGACAAACACATTTCCTTGCTTAAATATGGCTGGAGAGCAAGTTTTTGTTTTTTTTTTAATGCCAGATTTAAAAATGAAGATTTGGCAAAATGTGTGTTTCTCCAAACAGGAGTGAAGAACCAGGGCAGTGACAGGCATGTGTTTGGATCCCCAGGACCCTGTTCTGATGGGCACTGAGGTTCTCGTTTGAGCCGACTCAAGGTCTGTGCTGTGTGTTGTCTGGGTCTGTTGTGAATTGGGGTACAATTATGATGAGCAGGGTGAAGTTAGCACAGTTTTGTTTGTCAATTACTGCTGACCAAAGTGAATTCTGATGTGTGGTTACTGGGCTGTAACTTTTAAGATACTTGGGAGGATGATAAAAACACACATTCATAGTGCTCCCTGGGTGGATGGAGGATGCACTGTGAAGGAGAGACAGGAAACTCCCTCTTGAAACTCCATGCCCGGTTTACTATGTTAAAGTGCTAATTGCATCTTTCTCTTCTCCTTGGTTCCCGGTACTCAAACTTCCCGCCTCTCTTACGCTTCTGCTCATGTTGACTCACAGAGAAATGCTGCAAAAAATTTTATGATGTTCATGTCGTCCTTAGAATCTGAAAGTTTGATGCTGACTTGATAGTTGAATGACATCTTGAAAGTCTTGAGGACCTTTATAAAGCACTAGTAAAAGCTGGTGATCACCACAAGAATGAGAGAGAAATGTTTGATTATACAGTGGAAGTGAAAAATAGAGTCAAGGGATAAGATCTGATAGACAGAGTGCCTGAAGAACTATGGATGGAGGTTCATGACATTGTTCAGGAGGCAGTGATCAACACCATCCCCAAGAAAAAGAAATGCAAAAAGGCAAAATGATTGTCTGAGGAGGCCTTATAAGAAGAGAAGTGAAAGACAAAGGAGAAAAGGAAAGATATTCCCATTTGAATGCAGAGTTCCAAAGAATAGCAAGGAGAGATAAGAAAGCCTTCCTCAGTGATCAATGCAAAGAAATAGAGGAAAACAATAGAATGGGAAAGACTAGAGATCTCTTCAAGAAAATTAGAGATACCAAGGGAACATTTCATGCAAAGATGGGTTCAATAAAGGACAGAAATGGCATGGACCTAACAGAAGCAGAAGATATTAAGAAAAGATGGCAAGAATATACAGAAGAACTATACAAAAAGATCTTCATGACCAAGATAACCACAATGGTGTGATCACTCACCTAGAGCAGACATCCTAGAATGCGAAGTCAAGTGGTCCTTAGGAAGTATTACTATGAACAAAGCTAGTGAAGGTGATGGAATTCTAGTTGAGCTATTTCAAATCCTAAAAGATGATGCTGTGAAAGTACTGCACTCAACATGCCAGCAAATTTGGAAAACTCAACAGTAGCCACAGGACTGGAAAAAGTCAGTTTTCATTCCAACCCCAAAGAAAAGCAATGCCAAAGAATGCTCAAACTACCGCACAATCGTGCTCATCTCACACACTAGCAAAGTAATGCTCAAAATTCTCCAAGCCAGGCTTCACCAGTACATGAACCATGAACTTCCAGATGTTTAACCTGGATTTAGAAAAGTCAGAGGCACCAGAGATCAAATTGCCAACATCCATTGGATCATCAAAAAAGCAAGAGAGTTCCAGAATAACATCTACTTCTGCTTTATTGACTATGCCAAAGCCTTTGACTATGTGGATCACAACAAACTGTAGAAAATTCTTCAAGAGATGGGAATATCAGACCACCTGACGTCCCTCCTGGGAAATCAGTATGCAGGTCAAGAAACAACAGTTAGAACTAGATATGGAAAAATGGACTGGTTCCAAATAGGGAAAGGAGTACATCAAGTCTGTGTATTGTCACCCTACTTATTTAACTTATATGCAGAGTACATCATGAGAAACACTGGGCTGGATGAAGCACAAGCTGGAATGAAGATTGCTGGGAGAAATATCAATAACCTCAGATATGCAGATAATACCTCCCTTATGGCAGAAGGTGAAGAACTAAAGAGCCTCTTGATGAAAGTGAAAGAGGAGAGTGAAAAAGTTGACTTAAAGCTCAACATTCAGAAAACTAAGATCATGGCATCCAGTCCCATCACTTCATGGCAAATAGGTGGGGAAACGGGGGAAACAGTGAGAGACTATTTTTCTGGGCTCCAAAATCACTGCAGATGGTGACTGCAGCCATGAAATTAAAAGACACTTTCCTTGGGAGGAAAGCTATGACCAACCTAGACAGCATATTAAGAAGCAGAGACATTACTTTGCCAACAAAGGTCCGTCTAGTCAAGGCTATGGTTTTTCCAGTAGTCATGTATGGATGTGAGAGTTGGACTATAAAGAAAGCTGAGCACCAAAGAATTGATATGTTTGAACTGTGGTATTGAAGAAGATTCTTGAGAGTCCCTTGGACAGCAAGGAGATCCAATCAGTGTATCCTAAAGGAAATCAGTCCTGAATATTCATTGGAAGGACTGATGCTGAAGCTGAAATGCCAGTACTTTGGCTACCTGCTGTGAAGAACCAACTCATTTGAAAAGACCCTGATGCTGGGAAAGATTGAGGGTGGGAGGAGAAGGGGATGACAGAGGATGGTTGGATGGCATCAATGAATCAAAGGACATGAATTTGAGTAAGCTCTGGGAGTTGGCAATGGACAGGAAAGCCTGGCATTCTGCAGTCCGTGGGGTCGCAAAGAGTCAGACATGACTGAGTAACTGAACTGAAAGTGTGAATTATTTACAGAACACAACATTTCTGGTGGCCCAGTGGTAAAGAATCCACCTGCCAACACAGGAGACGCAGGAGACATGGGTTTGATCCCTGGGTCAGGAAGATCCTCTGCAGAAGGAAATGGCAATCCACTCTAGTACTGTTGCCAGGGACGTCCCACGGACAAAGGAGCCTGGCGGGCTACAGTCCATGGGGTCGCAAGAGAGTCAGACAGGGCTTAGCAACTAAATACCACACATTTTAAAAAGTAGGTGGACATCTCTCTCCATACCCCAATTCCAAACAAAGCGCACTGTCAAAGCATCGGACCTTGTAGCACAGAGCCACCAACAAATCTGCCGTCTTGGTCCAGAGGCCTGCTTGATGCAGAGGTGATTTGCAGTGTATCAGATGAGCATGACAAAGGATGTCATTGGGTACACAGAGACTGAGATTCAAAACCGATGGACTTGCAACCCATCTCACAATCAGTTATTATCTGACCAGGAATGGAATACCTTTACTGATCAGCCAGATCTCCTTCCGCTGTGCCACACCACCTGCTTACCAGAGGCATGACTTGTTACCCCTCTGGGATAACCCTGGCATTTCACGAGGCCTCCTGATGCTGACCTTGGGAATTTCAGGCTTCAAAGTGGAATTGCACAGGGAGCTATCTGGGCTCGCTGACCTATTGGAGCTCTTCTAAATCCCTGCCCTTCATGATTATTCTGCTTGTATTGCTTCCCTTTGGAACACCATGGCTCGCTTTTCAGCAAGGCTGGACTTGACTGAGACACGTGCACACAGGCCTCCAGAGGCAGAGAATACACACTCGGTTTTCCCTGATTAATTGGTGAGACGGTGCAGTACTGTGTATGCGGCCTTTATCCTGTCTCAAGGATACCTTTCCACGTCATCAGCAATACTTGTTCTAGGTGGTGATGTGTCAGAGTTGACTTCTGTTTAATCACGAAAGCCCAACTGTGTATCTCCCTCCAACTCCAGTTCAGCGACTTCAACGGGTACCTTTTTAAATTTAACTTTTATTAACCCTGTTTTAAAATTTTCAAGATCTAGTTTAAAGACTCATAAAGTTCTCCAAGGCTATTGGAAGAATATCTGTCCCCAGTTTCTTCTGCCTATTTCTTGGATTCCAGACACAACTGTTTTCAACAGCCTGCTATGAAAAGCATAGTACTTCTCATCATCCTTTCCATTTTTACCTGCATCTATTCACTTCTCACTATAGTAGAGGAAAATTTACCTCTCTTTCGTCACTCTTCCTATCATAAGCATCCATAGAAGCATAACTGCCTGTTTACCCAACATAGTTAAATAATTACTTGGGGTAGATGAATACTCACCTTTTGTACTATGATCACATAATTCAATGGGTATCTTGAAATCACAGGTGGAAAGAATACTTATATCATGCCAACAAAAGAGTGAAAAACAGGGATTTTTTTCCCTTGAAGAGCCTATTTACTAGCACATAATTGGTCCCAAGAATGCATTTTCCCTTGAGCAAGAAACTTTATTCATTTAGTAAATCATTATCAGCTTGTTCTTGATATCTGGTAAGGATACAATCAAAGTTCCTAAAGGAATGAATGAATGAATGGGCCCTTTTTGGATATATTCAGCACTCCATGCTGGTTTCTGAGACTCAATTGGGCATGAACCTATGCTAATTTTGTATCTTCCATCCCTTTTCATCTTGTACTCATCTTGGTCTCTCCACAGCCAGTTCAGGATGTGGGTGCTTTCCTATAGATGTCTTTCCAGTGTCCCTTTTTCAGGCATGAGAAAAAAATCAAACATTCCCTCTACTAAAATAAGGAAGCATGATTTAATTGTCAGAAAACGTAATTTTGACTTTGACTAAATAATACGAAGGAAAACATTTTTATGTATTACATGTTATTTTTATTTTTAAATAAAAGCAGAAGCAAATCCCAAGTGGAAGAGCCAAGCTATCTGGCACAGTCTCATTAGCATGCAGCCTCTCTGATTATGAGCTCCAGAAATTATAAAGAATAGTTTTTAAAATTGATGTTCAAATTCAATATGACTGTGCTTTGCATCTTGTTCCAGTAAAGTCTCTTGTTGGTTTGCTTGTCTGGAGCCAAGCAGCAATTTTTGCTTTGGAAAATCCTGTGAATATTTATATTGTTGGTTTTCTAAGCTGCAGGGAATTTAAGAGGCTTAGAAGAATTTTGCAAAGTCTTGAAAGCAGGGAGTCACTGTAATACTATGACTAGGCATACATTTGTGTTAGACTTGAAATCGTATGCACACTTTCTACTATTCTTTTAGACCTGGACTCACATGGCCTTTTGAAATATTTCTAAAGTAATTAGACATGGCTATTTCTACTTACTCAAAGTGTTCTCTTCCTGACTATCTGCACTGGTTTGCTAAACTCCTACTGATAAAGGCTGAGAGTTTGGTTTTTGATTTTCATACATACTTGTCAAAATTAGGCAAAAAAAAATAAGTATAGACCAGATATTACCTCCCATGTAGCTTAGCCTCAAAATTCTATTGTTTTTGGTTGAATATTACAAAATGAACATTGACTGAAGGAAGCTGGAGATAAAAGTTTTCATACTACATAGTCCATCACTTTGCCAACAAAGGTCCATATAGTCATAAGTATGGTTTATCCAGTAGTCATGTATGGATATGAGAGTTGGACCATAAAGAAAGTTAAGCATCGAAGAATTGATGCTTTTGAGTTGTGGAGCTGGAGAAGACTCTTGAGAGTCCCTTGGACAGCAAGGAGATCAAACCAGTTCAAACTAAAGGAAATCAACCCTGAATACTCATTGGAAGGACTGATGCCTGATGCTGAAGCTCCAATACTTTGGTCACCTGATGAGAAGAGTCAACTCATTGGAAAAGACCCTGATGCTGGGCAAGATTGACTCCAGGAGGAGAAGGGGGCAACAGAGGATGAGATGGTTGGACAGCATCATTGACTCAATGGACATGAGTTTACGCAAACTCCAGGAGATAGTGAAAGACAGGGAATCCTGGTGTGCTGCAGTCCATGGGGTGGCAGAGTCGGACACAAGTGACTGAACAACAATTCCATTTATATAAAGTTCAAAACCAGGCCAAACTAACTATGGTCTTAGAAGTCCATATAGGGTTACCCTTTTGGAGACAGGGACGGAAGTGACTGAAGAAGCTTCTGGAGTGCAGGTAATTCTCTGTTTCTTGCTGTGTTTTCTGGTTATACGGGTGTTTTCACTTTATAAAATATATATATGTGTGTGTATATATATATATATATATATGGAAATGTGACCATATCACTAGTTTGAACTAATGATATGGACATTTCCATATGTAACTTACATTTCAAAACAGAGTTTACTCTTACAGAAGCCTAGTTGTTCCCTGATTTTATTTGAGATTCCAAAGACAGATTCTAAGTGGGTAAGATTGGCTTCCAAAAGGGTGTCACTGCAAGTAACCAGTGACTGAAAGGGAGACGGAATTCCTGCACAGAAAGACCTGGTCTTAGCTTATGGACTCGGCCATCTGACCCATGAAAGAAAACCTTGTGGTGTGTGTGGATCAGTCATTTTTCTCAAGGGATAGTTTCACGCTTCCCCATACGTGGGGTTGTTTGTGAATGTGTGCGTGTGTGCTAAGTAGCTTCAGTTGTGTGACTCTGTGCCAACCCATGGTCTGTAGCCCGCCACACTCCTCTGTCCATGGGATTTTCCAGGCAAGAATACTGGAGCGGGTTGCCATGCCCTCCTTCAGGGGATCTTCCTGACCCAGGGATCAAACCTGCGTGTCTTATGTCTCCTGCATTGGCAAGCAGGTTTGTTACCACTCGTGCCACCTAGGAAGCCCTTTTTTGTCATTAAGAATCCAGTATTGCCTTTCCACTCTTTAAAATATGGTTGGGAAATAAGAATGACATTTAGAGGTCATATGGATAGCTCTGTGACAGCTTCAGAGGCTCCTGTTCTGGCGTCTTTTCACCCCATCCTAAAATCGCTCAGGATCGCTGAGCTAATTAGAAGTGGCCAGCGAGCGTTTAGTCAATAAGCAGCTTGGCTCAGCAGACAGTTAATGCAATGCCAGATCAATAGGAACTGAAATTATTTCTTCATTTCCTTCTATGGCCAGTAGACATTCATGAAGGACAGAATGTCAGCCTTCAGTCAAGGAAGCCTGAAATGTTTCATTTATTCTGACTCGAGACATGGAGAGGGAGCAACCGTAAACCGTTCCAAGGTCCTTACGGATGTGATGTCAGATTTTCATTTTCAAATGGAATAGGCTCAGAGGAGGTTTGGCAAAAAAAAAAAAAAAAAGGGCTCAGCTTTCTCAACCAAAGTCCTTTTGTTTTTTTCCTTTTCCTGGAGGGAGCCTTAAAAATGAGAACCGTGCTGCCATTTAGAACTATTAGCTGAATATGCAGCTTTTAGGAAATGATAGGTAGTTATCTTTCATCATCTTACATACTCAAAGAAAAATGAAAAGAATATTAGAAAACAGGAGGAAACATTTTGGAGGAAAGATATTAACAACGATATTAACATTTTTCTTCATGTGACCTTCTCATAATTCATACGGATGGCTATTTGGTTTCAAGTTCAGGACTGAATCAGGATGAAACGAAACTCTTTTCAGTACAGTGTGACCTACAAGAAGCCTTTCAGCCCCGCTGTTCACCACCACCTGGCTGCAAGGGCTTCCAGCCTCGAGAAAGCGACAGAGCAGTACTAAATGGAGAATAATCCACTTCCTAAAACTAATAACTCCTCCAGCCAGTTGGGGATCCAGGTAGATGGATGATGGCTGTCTTGACTTTTGAGAAGTGAGGGGGCCTAGCTTTATAGAGTATTGGATTTCTTTCATTTCTATGATTAACCTCAAACTGATCACCGAAGCCGATGTCTGGCCCTCATGGGCCAAGAGCTCTGTTTCTGAAAGTCACATGTGGAAAGACATCTCTACCTCAGGAGCAGTTCATGCTCTACTTATTTTCTTGGAACCTCCTGCCTCCTGGCCGCCTGGCAACAACTCCCGAGGGGGAAGCAATCTGGAACCAGAGAGTGGTTTATTTTTTTTGTTATTTTTTTTTAAAGGAAAATAAAAGATTGCAACATTTCTCTATCTCTGAAGATAAAAGTAAATCCAATTACAATGTCATCCATCTAGGAAAAATGAAATGACAGATCCAAAATTCCCAGGTGTGCTTATTTTTTTCCCCGCCCTAGAGGTTTTTATTTTCATGTTCTCTGTACAATTGCGATGGAATATTTACTCACCTGGAATGAATTCTCGGCGTTTCCCATCTGTTTGTTTTTCCCAAATTATTCAAGATAGTGGAATGGTATGTTCCAGCAAAGGGATGGTCTTCTGTGGTGATTGGTGAGTTTTCAGAAATGTGCAGTCACATAAGTAACTGGATTCCACACGTCTGTCAGCGTCACAGGTCTCCCTCTGGGGAAGGCAGGCCTCCCTGGGAGGGCTGAGCCCCGCCACCCCAGACTTCACAGCTGCTTGTTTATCTTCTACAATTTTCCCAGCTCCCTTCCTGTGACCTCCTGCACTTGGGACAGATTTCAATTATAGCAAATATTGTGTTCCTATGCATAAGCTTTTTCTGTGCCAACGACATTTTCTCACACTTCTCCTAGCTAGTTCTTTTTCTAAAAAACAAAAAAAAAAAATGTAATGCAATTTTTAAAGGTTATCTTACACTTACAGTTATTACAAAATCTTGACTCTGTTCCCCATGTTGTACAATACATCCTTGAGCTCATCCTGCACCCAGTAATTTGTGGCTCCTTCTCTCCCAGCCCTATCCTGGCCGCCCCCCTACTCTCCACTGGTAACCACCAGTTTGTTCTCCTGATCTGTGGGTCTGTGTTTTCGGTTATATTTACTAGTTTGCTGTATTTTTTGGATTCCACAAAGAAGTGATATCACACAGTATTGGTCTTTTACCATCTGATTTATTGCACTTAGTAAAATGCTAAGTCCATCCAAGTACCTGCAAACGGCAAAATTTAATTCTTTTTTAATGACTGAGTAGTATTATGTTGTATGTACATACACCACAGCTGTTTTCCTTTTAATTCTGGGGCTCTGAATCTTAGTTGCAGTATGTGGGATCTAGTTCCCTGATCAGAGATGGAGCTAGACCAACCCCCTGCACTGGAAGCATAGAGTCCTAGCTATAAACATTGGGGTGTATGTATTTTTTCAAATTAGTGTTTTTGGTTGTTTTGGATATATATCCAGGAGTGGAATTGCTGGATTGTAAGGTAGTTCTATGGAGAAGGCAATGACACCCCACTCCAGTACTCTTGCCTGGAAAATCCCATGGACAGAGGAGCCTGGAAGGCTGCAGTCCATGGGGTTGCTGAGGGTCGGACACGACTGAGCAACTTCACTTTCCCTTTCCACTTTCATGCATTGGAGAAGGAAATGGCAACCCACTGCACTGTTCTTGCCTGGAGAATCCCAGGGACGGGGAGCCTGGTGGGCTGCCGTCTACGGGGTTGCACAGAGTCGGACACAACTGAAGCGACTTAGCAGCAGCCGCAGCACAGTAGTTCTATGTTTAGTTTTGTGAGAAACTTCCATATGATTTCTTGCAGTGGCTGTACCAGTTTACATTCCCACCAACAGCATACAAGCGTTCTCTTTTTGCCACATCCTCTCCAACATTTGTTACTTGTGTTCTTTTTGATGATGGCCATTCTGACAGCCCCGAGGTGACACCCCTTGTGGTTCTTGATTCGCATTTCCCTGATGATGAGCGATGTTGCCCATCTTCTCATATGCCTGTTGGGCATCTGTATGTCCTCTTGATAGATCTTGATTAGAGCAAAGACCGTGGTCCTATGTACAGGCCTTTTTCTGTGTCCTGATCACATTCTCTCACATGTCCCCCAGCTAATTCTTTGTTAAGTCCAGTTCTTTGCTTAAATATCATGTCCTTTCGAAGCCTGTCTTTACCTCTCTCTGGGAAACTGAATTCATGGATCCTGTTATCTTAGGAAACTCCCTTAGCTTTTCCTTCACAGGGGTAACTCTGTACATGCCTTTGCACTTAATTGATTTTGCCTATTTCCTGACCTAGAATGAAAGGACCATGAATTCTCAGCCTAGGCCTCTTAGTCTACCGACCCATCAAGGGACTGGCATGGTGCCCACAACGTGGCAGACACTTGGCAAATATTTGCAGATACTTAATTTTCCTCTATCACTTACATGAAGGCTGTACTTCCCGGACAAGCCAACACGGTCAGAACACTCTACCAGGAACACTTAAGAGTCTGGCCAGCAGTCATGTGACACGCTTGGGCTGCTCTTTTCAAAAAAAACTTTTGGGATGAGTAAATTCAACTTTAATAATTTCTCAAAGTGACTGAATATGGACTTTAACCAAAGGTACTAAAACTTCCTTCAAATTTTATCTTTTGGGGAGGCTAATTTTGCTACAGATACTCTAGTCATTCTGCTGCTGCTGCTGCTAAGTCGCTTCAGTCATGTCTGACTCTGTGCAACCCCATAGACAGCAGCCCACCAGGCTCCCCTATCTCTGGGATTCTCCAGGCAAGAACACTGGAGTGGGTTGCCATTTCCTTCTCCAATGCATGAAAGTAAAAAGTGAAAGTGAAGTCGCTCAGTCATGTCTGACTCCTAGCGACCCCATGGACTGCAGCCCACCAGGCTCCTCCATCCATGGGATTTTCCAGGCAAGAGTACTGGAGTGGGGTGCCACACAAAAACAAACTCAAAATGGATTAAAGACCTAAATATAAGTCCAGAAACTATAAAACTTTTATAGGAAAACATAGGCAGAACACTCTTTGACATAAATCACAACAAGATCCTCTACGACCCACCTCTGAGAATAATGGAAATAAAAACAAAAACAAACAAATGGGAACTGATTAACCTTAAATGCTTTTGCACAGTGAAAGTGAAAGTGAAGTCGCTCAGTCGTGTCCGACTCTTTTTGACCCCGTGGGCTGTAGCCTACCAGGCTCCTCCGTCCATGGGATTTTCCAGGCAAGAGTACTGGAGTGGGGTGCCATGGCCTTCTCCCAGGGAATCTTCCCGACCCAGGGATGGAACCCGAGTCTTCCACATTGCAGGCAGACTCTTTACCCTCTAAGCCACCAGAAAAGCCCTTTGCACAGTGAAGGAAACTATAAACAAGCTGAAAAGACAACCCTCAGAACGGGAGAATCTAATAGCAAATGAAATAACTGACAAAGGAGTAATCTCTAAATCACACAAGCAGCACATTCAGCTCAGTACCAGAAAAGTAAACAACCCAATAAAAAAGTGGGCAGATCTAAACATTTGACCAAAGATGACATACAGATGGTTAATAACCATGTGGAAAGATGCTCAACATTGCTCATTATTAGAGAAATGCAAATCAAAACTACAATGAGGTATTGCCTCATTTTGGTCAGAATGGCCATCATCAAAAAAATCTACAAACAATAAATGCCAAGGGTGTGGAGAAAAAGGAACCCCCTTGCATTCTTGGTGGGGATGCAAATTGATACAGCCCCCTTTGGAGAACAGTATGAAGATTCCTTTAAAAGCTAGGAATAAAATTACTGTATGACCAACAATCCCATTACTGGGAGAGGGTGGGACAAATTGAGAGAGTAGCATTGAAACATATACATTACCATGTGAAAAACTAGATAACCAGTGGAAATATGTTGTACGGCACAAGGAGCTTAGATCCACTGCTCTTGACAACCTAGAGGGGTGGGTGGGGTGGGGTGGGAGGTGGGAGGGAGGTTCAAGGGGAAGGGGACATATGTATACCTATGGCTGATTCGTGTTGATGTATGGCAGAAACCAACAATATTTTAAGGCAATTATCCTTCAATTAAAAATAAATTAAAAAAAAGAGGGAGTCATAAAAAAAGTAGTCTTTGAAACCTTTAGTCACTCCACAGAGTACATAACTTGTTTAAAAATCATTGTCCCTTCTAAGGATATTTAGAACATTAGAATTGAAGTGACATAATGGATTACGTATGCAACCTCCTCACTTGTTGTCCTGATTTGCATTTTCATGCACAAACATGATGATATCACCCCCCATGCAACATCTTTTCCTTCCAGAATCCTCTGCCCTACAGAGACGGATCCAGGACCTGGCTGAGCTGGGTGTGTGCTTGCATTTGTGCTGGGCACAGACAGCATGCTGGGTGCCCTGTGGCTCCTGGGCTCACTCCAGTGTGATAGTTACCTGTGTACTTGTCTGTTATTCCCCAGGACAGTGGGTGGTTTCTCATCTTACCTCCTGTACCCCCAGCCCAGCCCAGGCAGGCCTCATACCCGGTAGGATAAAAATCAACACAGCAAGTGAGGGCAGGGCTAAGGGTGGAATTTCAGGGATCAACCAGAAGAAAACTATGATTATTTGGGGGCTAAGATGTTGAGACACCCAAATCTTATACCTGCTGGGAAGCTATGTACCTTGTGTTCTTGCTGCATCCACCTTGTCTGGACAATTCTTTTTGAAGATACATATCACACACTCTTGGAGGGCATTGGCTAGGGCTTGTCCATTAGTCAATCAATAAGTATATTCTTTATTATCTTCTGTACATTCCACTAAGTAATATATAGAGATGGGCTAACTCTTTCATCTGACCCCCCAGAGACTGCCCCTGGAATCAGCACTACATCCACGCCATTTCCTCAGTTGAATGAATTGACCCCATCTAGCTGGGGGTGTCTCTCTGCCACCCTAGCCCATGTTAGGGTCTGGGAGCAAAGTGATGGTAGTCCACCTCTGCTATTGTGAGTGTCTTCCCCACGTCAGTTGTGCCTCCAGATACTTTCCCTATTGGATTCAAGCGAGCAAGTCAATAAATTGGAAGGATAAAGCCAAGGATTAACTTTCAAAATATTTTAACCACTCTTCTCTGCTGTCACCTGTGTTCTCATGTTTATCACCCGTCTCATTTAAATGTTTACAAAAATATTCACTGTAGTTAGAATTTTAGGAAGAAGTGGACTGCATGTATATTTCAATCTGCCATGTTTAACTGGACTTATCTTCACCTGACTCTAAGAGATTAAGAACTTACGTAAGGCCAGTATAGCTCAGTATGTGGCATGGCTAGAATTTCAACTCTCTAAAAAGGAAAGAAGACCAAACACCAAGGATGTCAAACAAGTCAATCCTAAAGAAAATCAACTCTGAATATTCATTGGAAGGACTGATGCTGAAGCTGAAGCTCCAATGCTTTGGCTACCTGATATGAAGAGCCAACTCTTTGGAAAAGACCCTGATGCTGGGAAAGATTGAGGGCAGGAGAAGAAGGGGGCAACAGAGGATGAGACGGTTGGATGGCATCACCAACTCAATGGACATGAGTTTGAAAAATCTCCGGGAGATAGTGAAGGATATGGAAGCCTGGCATGCTGCAGTCTATGGGTTTGCAGAGTTGGACACAACTGAGCGACTGAACAAGGAAGGAAAGAAAAGGAAGATAAAGAAATTAGGGCTGAGATTGTGCACGTGTCTGGTTAGAGAATGATGGGTAACAGAGAGATGAGCTGGTCATCGAAAGTGCTGCTATGAAGCGTGGAATAGAGGGGAGGGAGCAGCCGCGGGTAGTGTCCTTGGACAGTGATTCCACCTGACTTCTTCATCTGTTTCTCTGGCCATCTTTTCTTTCTCTTCTCCTTCCTTCCCTCCATGGATGTGTAGACTCCCAGGTGAGAGGACTGAAGCTAAATCCTGGGCACAGGGTCTCATGAGACAGAGTTTTGTGCGTGTCTTCAGAGAGATCACAGTTTAATGGGATTAAACAACACTTATAGGGCAGTTCACTCAGGGCACAGAGGAGGGATACAAATCTAGCCTAATTTTGAGCAACGGAACGGTTGACTCCTCTGACTCTGCCAGAGTTCCTGTCTTTGGACTCATCTGTCCTTCAGGTCCATATCATCTGTCATCCCGATCATCACTGTTAGCATCACAACTATTTATAGGTGTTGATTAGTCGCCAAGTCATGTCTGATTCTTTGCAACCCCATGGACTGTAGCCTGCCAGGTTCCTGTGTCCATGGGATTTCCCAGGCAAGAATCCTGGATTGGGTTGCCATTTCCTTCTCCAGGGGATCTTCCCAACCCTGGAACCGAACCCTCATCTCCTACATTGTGCCAGGTGTAGTCTGTTCGCCTGGTACCACAGTAAACCCAGCACACACACACCACACACAGTATGTGTGTATTTAATTTAATTCTCACAACAGTCTAACAAGACAGTTATTACCAGTTTGAGAAAAGTGATGTTTAGAGATTATGCAAATCATCCAAAGTCACCAATCAGGAAGCCTTCCTGGTCTGCCCTCTTCCTCTGACTTTTTAGATGTGCCTGCCTAGTACCCAAAAAAGGTCATTGTCATTGTGCTTAGCCATCACAAATTTAAACATTCTGAAATGTATGTATATTTCTAGATCGTGTGCTTCTGGGAACCATTCCATTTTTATCTGTGTGTGCCTAATGCCTAACTCAATATTTGGCACAGGATTTAGAACTCATTAAATAAATAATTGCTTACACAAGGGAAAGCCAGGATTTGAACCCAGATTTTTCTAACCACAAAGCTCATGCCTTACCATTGTATCACATTGTGCTACATTCTCTCTCCTCGCTGCTCCATCTCCCCCCACGCCCCTCCATAAATTAGGGTTTGCCTTTCTCTCTCGATTACCATCTATCCCATAAAAGCTAAGTCCCAACTGACAATTATTTTCCTCTCTCTCTGGGAAGACTGGCGATTAAACCAAAAAGCACAGCCACATCTTTTTCAAAACCAAATAAATGCCTTTTGGAAAAAGCCCTCATTGCTTTCAGATGCAGTTGCAGAACACATGTGAGCATCAAAATAAACTTTTTGTTAGAAATATTAACTACATTATGGACAGAGACTTAAGATTCCATCTGTTCAATGGGGTTTTCACTTAATTAGAATCTTTTGAAACCAGAGCCACAAATCACTGTTCCTATTGGCCACACGTGGAAATATCTCGCTTCAACAGAACCCTATGTCCAGTGACACCTGCTATGACCCTGCAGTTTGTCTACACAGAACTGCAGAAGGCAGCACAGATAAGCTATGGCCTGGACTTGACTCATCAGCAGTCAGTCAAAACTCCTGCCAGTTCACAGGAGCTCAAAACTCAGGTGAAAATAGCAGTTGGACCTGGTGCTGGAATGAAGACACCGCTGTCTCCTCCCATTCTTTGCCAGGTCCGTTTTTTTTTTTTTTTTTTTTTTTGCCAGGGTTTTAAATGCCTGCTTTTGGAGGCAGAATCACAGAGACACAGACCTGGATTCTGGGGACACAGAGGGCTAATATGCTGGCTGTGCATTTGCAAACTGGAACCTTGGCAAGTATGAAGCATCTGAATCCTAAATCTATTTCCTTGTCTGTGAAATAAGACAGTGCTGCGAAGAGTAAATAGGAATGCATGTAAAACAGTAGTGCCCTTTGGCCAGACAGTGGTCTGGCAAAGACTCTTCATTCCTCTTGAAAGGAGATAAAGGATCACACATGGAAATACCATGTGTGTGTGCATGCTTAGTCGTGTCTGACTCTCTGCAACCCCATGGACTGTAGCCCACCAGGCTCCTCTGTCCATGGGATTTCCCAGGCAAGGATACTGGAATGGCTTGCCATTTCCTTCTCCAGATGAGCTTGGACTTTGTAACAAGTTCAAGGTGCATTAAGCAATATCACTCTCCATTTTAAAAACATTTTACAGCAGTTATATCTATTCTTTCTATATCCTTGGTGGCAAGTTTGGCTTTCTAAGCTGTACTTTCTCCTTGAGGACACAAAGATAAAAGATTAGCTCAGAACATCAATGGCAACAACAAGATTGGAATCCAGAACATTCATCACCAATGATAGCTGAACCTTATGGTCCTAACTCAAGCAGAATGACTACAGACAATCTGAATAATGACTACACTAAAAACGTTGTCAAATCAGGCTCATAAATTATGTTGTAATAGAATATTATAAGTTGGCTACACTGAAAGGCAAATATCAATCTTATGGTTTGTACTTAAGAATAAGTTAACAATTTCATTCACCCATTGATGGAAATGACTAAGAACTAGTCCTCCAACTTAGATTTTTTTAAAGCGGGAATAGAGTTAAACTCAGAAGTATGTACTGTCTTCCCCAGGGGCTCAGCAGTAAAAAATCCACCTGAAATGCAGGAGACGTGTTTGATCCCTGGGTTGGGAAGATCCTCTGGGGGAGGGCATGGCAACCCATTCCAGTATTTTTGCCTGGGAAACCCCATGGACAGAGGAGTCTGGTGGGCTACAGTTCATGAAGTCAAAAACAGTTGTCTAAGACTGAGCACAGAACACAGAAGTTATGTACGAGGGAAAAAGAAAAATGTATCAAATATAGGTTTCTGGGTACAAAATAATAAAATTCTAATGATAGATCTTGGGAAATTCCACGAGTCTTCATTTAAGTGAGAAAGTGATCAGGTTGCTTTAATATCTGACCAGTTAGCTTTTCTCCCAAACGGCCAAACTCATGCTGAACTCAACGAGTTTAGTATTTCATGTCTTGTTCTCACAACTGCTTTATGTAAAAAAACCCACATTAGGAAAATAACAACAGACCAGTTATCTAGACATGCTCAGCAGCTGGAAATTTTGTTGAAATGTAATTGACTCCCCATTCTTCTGTCAACAGATGTAAAGCAGGAAGACAGTGTACAAAAATCATTGGCTAAAGATTACGAAGAGCCTCAAAGAATCCAAATAATAAAACTCCTCCTATAACATAATGATCTTTCCACCATGCTTTTGTCCCAGTCTTTCTCAGTCCCACAGAAAGGAATAAAAAATGTAGTGTCCACCACTGTGGGTGCCCCAGCTACAATTTTTGCAATGAAAGATCATGAACTGTGTCATAAAATAGAGGCCTTAATTATAGTCATTTAACACATTGTAACTCACCAGTGATTTTTGCATTCAGTGTGTTTCAAACAGCTGAGCTTTAAGTATGTGGAGATTCGTTCACCACTTCCTTATTATCCATGGGCCTCTGCAGCTGTGCGGCCTCCTAACTATGGTTTTCCTACCGAGTTTAATGACTCCTTGGAAGGAAGATGGAACCAAGGAAACCGCAGTGAAGGAAAACACCCAACTGGAGAGAAAGTTAACCCAGGTGTGAAAGTGGGTGGGACTGTGAATAACGATGAAAGAAAGCAGGCATCGAGCCTCATGGAAGGTGGGGTCCAGCCCGGCTGAACGTCCTGTGAGCTCTTGTCTCTTATTTTGGGCTCCTGGAGTGTATGCAGGTTGGGGAACTCAGAGGGTACTTTCCACAGATAAACCCCGCCCACCCCCAGCAGGGGTGTGAATTGCAGGGTGAGACAACCCTCTCGCCTCCTCTCGGACTTAACTTGATCATCCCCGTGTTGAGGCCACTCCACTAGCAGCAGTGGGACAGGGAAGCCCATTGTCCCCCAGAGGGGAACAATGTTACCCAAGAGGGACATAAGCTCTTCCTGAATTTCCCTCTATTTTTTTTCTTTTTTAAAAATATTTATGTATTTGGCTGTGCCGGGTCTCAGTTCTGGCCTGTGGGGTCTTTGATCTTGTCGAGGCATGAGATCTCTCAGTTGCAGCATGTGTGATCTAATTCTCTGATCAGGAATTGAACCTGGGCTCCGTGCAACGGGAGTTGGCATCTTAGCCACTGGACCACCAGGGAAGCCCTCCCTCTTTTTCTGAAATATATTTCCCTCCTTGTTACAGAAATGAAGAAAGTTCTCTCGGCCATTTAAAAATAGATAAGCAAAAAAGGAGGAGAAGGAGAAAAGGAGAGAAGGAAGAGGAGAAGGAGAAAAAGAGAGAAAAGGTACGAGAAATTGCATTAATGCCACACTTCAGACAAAAGCATTGTTAGCCCCTCAGCCCTTATTCTTGGTGAGAACAGCCTTCTACACAGACTCTATGCACATCTATTATCATTCCCTTATGACACAGCCCTGTGGGGGGTTTCACTACCTAGGAGGCTATGCCTGCTTTAAATCTTCCTGATAAGTATTACAAAATTGTGCTCTAGAAATCTAGTTATTTTATATTTGTATCAGAAGAACAGGAGTGAGCATTTCCTGACACATTTGCTTACAGAGAATGTTATATTTAACTTGCTAATTTGAAAGCTGGAAGCCAATTCCTAGTCGTTTGACTTCAAGTTACTTTAACATGCCCTTAAATTTTCACCTCTGCTTTTCCATCCCCTTGGGGGTTGGTCCTGGAGAGATTCTCTGAATTTCCATCCCCCTTTCTCTCAGGCTGACATTTTCAGAGAGGATATTCCTGTAGAATGAAGTAGAAACCAGAAGAAATTGTTATAGAAAATTAACAGAACATAAAAAATTTAAAGTCGGAAGACTAAGCTAATCTGTCACTGCTTATCTCTAGGCGGAGAGAAATAAGAGCATGGGGACACAAGGAGAAAACTCTCAGAGCTTGTGTTCAAAGTATGCATTGTTTCTGCTTTCAGTTCATTGGTGAAAGCAAGTAACATGATATTCATGGGGCAGAGATGTTTAATTCTCTCAGAGGGAGACATCCATAGGAAGGGGTGTATGGGGAGGGGAATCAGTACTTTGAAATATATCATCCACTATATAGTATGCAGGTGTCTAGTACTTTTGTTCTTGCATATTTTGTTAAGATCTGGTCAATTCACAGAAAATGTGATGACCCTAATATTACTCTTGGGGAAACCAGGACTCGGAAAATGAAGCAGCATCCCTATTGCCTGGGAGAGTCCTAACCAGTCTGCAATTATGTTAATTCTGTTGTTCCTTCTTGGTTTTTTTTTTCTCTTCTCTCCCAAGCCCAGCCTTTTGATTCACCTTCTGATGCTTTATCATATCCTCTGATAACAAGCTCTCAGTATTACACTTAGGCTTTTCTATGGAATGTGTGCTCAGTTGCATAGTCGTGTCTTTGTGGCCCCATGGACTGTAGCCTGCCAGGCTCCTTTGTCTATGGGATTTTCCAGGCAAGAATACTGGAGTGGATTGCCATCTCCTTCTCCAGGAGATCTTCCTGGACCAGGGATTGACCCACGATTCTTGCATCTCCTGCATTGGCAGAAGGATCCTTTATTACTGAGCTACTCGGGAAGCCCCCTTTCAAAGAAAGGGGTGCAAATAGAAAGGAAAACCAGCCTTCTGTGTCTAGTTGAGAAGGCCTTGTATTTAACAGCTTCTAGATGTGACTGAAGCGACTTAGCAGCAGCAGCAGCAGACAGCATATTAAAAAGCAGAGACATTACTTTGCCAACAAAGGTCTGTCTAGTCAAAGCTATAGGTTTCCAGTAGTCATGTGTGGATGTGAGAGTTGGATCATAAAGAAAGCTGAGCACTGAAGAATTGATGCTTTTGAACTGTGGTGTTAGAGAAGACTCTTGAGAGCCCCTTGGACTGCAAGGAGATCCAACCAGTCAATCCTAAAGGAAATCAGTCCTGAATATTCATTGGGAAGCACTGATGCTGAAGCTGAAGCTCCAATACTTTGGTCACATGATGTGAAGAACTGGTTCATTGGAAAAGACCCTGATTCTGGGAAAGATTGAAGGCAGGAGGAGAAGGGGACGACAGAGGATGAAATGGTTGGATGGCATCACCAACTCAATGGACATGAGTTTGAGCAAGCTTCAGGAGTTGATGATGGACAGGGAAGCCTGGTGTGCTGCAGTCCATGGGGTTGCAAAGAGTCAGACACGACTAAGCAACTGAACTGAACTGAACAGATCATTAATATCTCATTTCTTAGAAGAAATTGAAGTGTTCAGCTGGGGGGTCTTTCTGTGCCTCTCTGGACTCGGCCTCCATCTGGTACTGATGGAACGAGACTTTAACATGGAATTAAATTTGGGCCTCCTGGGTTAACCTCGTCCTCTCCTCATCTCAGAGAGAAATGGACCAAAATGCAAAATTAAGAAGCAGGTGAGAACCCAGACATTACACACTATTCAATTAATATCTGCTTTGTCGAAAAGGGTGTGTGTGTGTGTGCTTGCTAAGTCATGTCTGACTCTTTGCGACCCTATGGGCTGTAGCCCATCATGCTCCTCTGTCTATGGGGATTCTCCAGGCAAGAATACTGAAGTGGGTTTCCATGCCCTCCTCCCGGGGATCTTCCCGACCCAGGGGTGAAACCCATGTCTCTTTTATCTCCTGCATTGGAAGGTGTGTTCTCTACCATTAGCAACACCTGGGAAGCCCCATCAAAAAGAGTACCTCAAGTTTTTTGGCATAATCTGAACGTCTCTTTAAGAATGGGGTGATAATTAAGGTTAAAAAAAATAGCGTGTGACTTGAAATGGAATAGAATGTGGCTGAGACAAAGCTTCGGAGAAGGCAATGGCACCCCACTCCAGTACTCTTGCCTGGAAAATCCCATGGATGGAGGAGCCTGGAAGACTGCAGTCCATGGGGTTGCTGAGGGTCAGACACGACTGAGCGACTTCACTTTCACTTTTCACTTTCACTCATTGGAGAAGGAAATGACAACCCACTCCAGTGTTCTTGCCTGGAGAATCCCAGGGATGGGGGAACCTGGTGGGCTGCCATCTATGGGGTTGCACAGAGTCAGACACGACTGAAGTAACTTAGCAGCAGCAGCAGAGATAAAGCTTGGAGTTGCTAAGAGCCCTTTTTGAAATGCCCATGGGCAGCAAATGTGCAAAATAAGAGATTTTTTTTTTCTTTTGGCAAGTGAGGCTTTGATCCTGTAACCTTCATCCATATTTAACAGCAGTTGATTTCAATTGACTCCCCAAACCTTCAACCTCATTTAACTTACCTCTATTTACCAAAAACATAAACTCCTCATTCAAGCTAGAAGAACGTGAGAGAAAAATAGGCTGAAAAGGCAGGAATCATGTAATAACGATCCAGGAAGCAGTGAAAGCCTTGCAGCTATGATCACCAGGGGAAATCTCGAAATA
Organism: Bos grunniens; assembly: GCF_055505025.1. Lineage (NCBI taxonomy): Eukaryota > Metazoa > Chordata > Mammalia > Artiodactyla > Bovidae > Bos > Bos grunniens. The sequence continues at coordinate 40,843,199 of NC_141188.1, forward strand.
ATGGAACGACTATCCATCTTTTTGGGTATGCCTGCATTACGCCATGTACTGCTTATAAAACACTGAACACTTTCTGAAGCTCCAGAGAAAGATGGTCAAATGTGTCTTTACTTTATTAAATTTTCTGTTTTCAGTTTTATCTCTGCGTGATGTTTACCATCAGAGAAAAGTAACATCATTTTCAAGGAATACCCAGGGGAGGGTGGTTGTTTCTCTTGGAGACCAGGAATGCTCACCAGTCAAGTGTGGTGTCAGACATTGAAATAAACAAGAGATCAAAGGGAATATTCATCCAATTTTAAATGTTTTGAAGAAGACTATTCCCTTGCTGAATTGCTTGGTGTGAATGAGATAAGCGGCAAATAAGAAAAAAACGTACTGAGGAGCAAGAGTTGAAGAAATTGCACAAAAAGCAGGTATAGCTACATGCTATGATGACGTATATGCTGGCTTTAAGTAGCTGACTTAATTCTAACATCCTCATCGGCTTTTTAGAGTTTAAGTGGCAATTTTGTGTTTGCACAGCACCCTGGAGACTCAGACTTCTTGTGAGCTTGCCATGCTCTTGCTCGACTCTGTTGGTAGAAACTTTCTCATGAGTGTTGAAACTTAGGGGTGAAACTGATTTTAAGATGTTAAATTAGATTTTACTACTTCTTGATATTCATTTCCTCGTTAACTTTTTTAATAGTTTTTTTTTTTACTTCATTTCCTCATTAAATATTTTGGGGGGGATATGGACCACTTTTAAAGTACTTATTGAATTTGTTACCATATTGCTTCTGTTTTATGTTTTTAGGGCACAAGGCATGTGGGATCTTGACTGCCCAGCCAGGGACTGAACCCTCATCTCTTGCTCTGGAAGACAAAGTCCTAATCACTGTTCCGCCAGGGAAGTCCCTACTACTTCGTTTGCATAAAAGCAGAAATACTATAGCTTCTTCTGGTAACTACTCTAGGATACAAATCTTTCTCCCAATTGGTCTTTTTTATCGAAAACTGCCAAACCTAGCTATCACGTTTAGTCTTCACTTATGCTGTTCTTGTTTCCACTTGAGCTTCACAGTCAGAGGAGGTTAGCACTGCCCTCTCCCACAACCACACACACAGACACACACATTCACCACCATTGTGTCTAGAAAGGTCACATTTTCTTTGTACCCCTGTGTAGCTCATGTTCCATCTTGTATCTTAGAAGTCTGGGTACGTGATATGTCTCTCTCTCTCACCAAGAAGGTACTATGCTGTAGTGATTTATAGCAAGGCTGGCAAATGTTTTCTGTGAAGGGCCAGGCAGTAAGTATTTTAAACATTGCAGGCCTTGTAGATGACTTCTCAGCTCAGCCACTGCAATGCAAAAGCAGTCAGAGATGGTATGTAATCTAATGTGCACGTCTGTGTTCCAATAAAACTTTATCTATAAAAGCAGGAAGCTAACAAGAGTGGCCTACGGGTTTGCTGACACTTGGCTCAGAGTGTGGACTTTTGTTTTTTTTGTTTGTTTATTTCATATATGATATTATACATGTTTCAATGCCATTCTCCCAAATCATCCCACCCTCTTCCTGTCCCACAGAGTCCAAAAGACTGTTCTCTATACATCTGTGTCTCTTTTGCTGTCTCGCATACAAGGTTATTGTTACCATCTTTCTAAATCCCATATATATGCGTTAGTATACTATATCAGTGTTTTTCTTTCTGGCTTACTTCACTCTGTATAATAGGCTCCCGGTTCATCCACCTCATTAGAACTGATTCAAATGTATTCTTTTTAATGGCTGAATAATACTCCATTGTGTATATATACCACAGTTTTTCTCACTTTCTGGCTCTGTGCCTTTGGGTAAGTATCGAACTCCTCAATTTTCTCATCTTCACAAGAACAACGATCACACTGACTTGATAGGATTGTTTGGAAGGCTAAATTAGCTGATACGCATAAAGACTGATGCTTGCCTGTGATCTCAGATGGTCTCTGCCTATTAGGAACTTCTGATGTTGATGACAGTCACAAGCTGGTTCCACCTGTGATGAGTTCAGTGTGTCATTCATGTATCATCCACTCACACCAAATATACTGACCCTCTGGTGCTCTCTAGGCAAGTTGTTAAACATTGAAATAAAATAATTGAAATTCCCTATCAGTATTAAATATCCACTATGTGCCAGACATCAGACACAATGTTTTTTTATGTGATGATCTCATTTCATACTAACCATCCTGGGGCAGGGAAACAGAGGAGGAGATGAGACTCAAATCATGTCAGTGACTCAGCTCAGGGGATAGGTAGGGGATGGAGAAGAGGTTTGAGTCCAGATGCATGGTGCTCACTGGCCACCCTTGGCTGCCTGCTCCGTGTATCAGGAGCAGTCCCTTCCCTTAGGAAGCTCTGCCCTAAGCACTGCCTGACCCACACTTATCTCCTTGCTTTCTCCTCCTCTCTCAAGAAGATTCGATTGAGAGAAGAAAATCATTCTCTCGGGACCAGAGAATTAAAAACAAGAGCCCACGAGCAGCCCAGTCATTAAAGTATTAAGTTTCACATCGATCCCAACCTGGGGCTAATAGAGCTTTTCAGGATGCACCCGCCAACCCTCAGCACCACCTCCTCTCTGTCCCAAGGCCTTGTCATACCCAGTGGATGTGTCAGACAGTGGCCACCAGTTTCCATTTGGAAAACAGTACATCTGAGATTTTAAAATTCCTGACACTTGGGAATGAGTCAGCGAATTTTGACTTTTAAGGCCAGCCATGCTGGACTCTCAGAATCACGTTTTCCACTTTCAGGAATAGACCTGTGTGCCTTGAGGATTGATTTGTCATTGCCTGGTTTTACCTTTCTGCCTGGAAAATAAAGATATCATGTCCCTTTCTTGATTTCAGCCAAGTCAGAAAGCAGTAAGCGGCAGGGCCATTTTGTGGGAAAAACCACCAGACTCAGGGGACTCTATGTTTTAGATGTGCCAGCTTGAGTCAATTTACAGAAGACACTGTCGTCTCTCAGTGACCCCACTGTCGCTTTCATGAAGCCACAGTCACACAGGGGTGTGCATGAGGGCAGAGGAGGAATGAACAACGTAATGGCTTTGGGATAAAGCATAGTATCGGTACTTTCAGAAAGTGGACTTTGGGTGAGATCTGTCATAAAATTGTGCAGATATGCAGAAGTCTGTTTGCTTCTCTTACATAAGGAAGGACTACATTGCTCTACAGTTGGGTGCGCTGGTTAAAAAGAAAGAAAAAGAAATAGGGAATAGGTATGAAATAGAGCCCCAGCCACTCTTACCATCGCTCTTAAAGAATTAACCACTTCCTTGGGCACCTAACTGAACAAAACAGAGATAACAAAAAAAGTGGCCTTTTCTGTAGAAGTCAGACGACACCAGTCTGTTAGAAGCTGTTTCAAACAGAAAGCTTGTTTCTTCATCTTGGAATTCTATAAGCACCCTCTCTCTCAGGTTGGGTCTAAGAAAAGATCAGGATGCTGCAAAACTGCCTAACCTAGATTCAGGGATCCACGACATGCAATGCAGGAGACAGGTTTGCTCACACTCACACCCAAGGGGAGACTCACGGGACACAGTCAGAAGAGAAAATTTGGTGGCAGGTGGTCACATACCAGTGTCTAGATCTGCTTTTCTAAACACATACATTATCTATTAATTCTCAGAAAAATAGATTTAAATAGGTAGTTTTTTTTTTTTAAATCATGCTTTATGTTTTAAAACATTGACCAGGAAGCCAAGGAGGAGCAGGAAAATTACCTCCAATCACGATTTGGAAGCACAACCTCAGCCTGAAGGCCAGATGCGGGATCTCCAGAGGCCAGCGCTGACCCCAGGATGGCAGGTATGGTGGGAACAGAGTGCGAATTCAGTTTGATGCTGGAATTTGGGATGTTGACGGTAACTCCCTGCAGGCAGCTGAAACTGGTCCCTGGGAGGGGAGCCTGGCACAGACCTGGCCATATGGAGGTGAAATAAAGCCGAGCTCTGGAGTTCTGGCTCCCTCCCTCTGGTCTCAGGGGCCTCCCCTATAAAATAAGGCAATGGCCTCAGAAGAGCACTTTTAAACCCTGGTCTCAGAGCACCAGGCAGTGCTTCTTGTTTTATGAATAGGAGACTCAGCTGAGGATTTTAGTAAAATGAAGATTCTCAGGCTCTCTCCTGGGACTCTGATCTGATGGGTTGCAAGTGGGGAGGGGTGGGGTATTTGCAGAGGACAGAAGTCTGGGACTCCAGCCAGGAACCTAGGACCTACTTTGACAAGTGTGGCTTTGAGACAGGCTGGGACCTGGGACTTTTTGCTGCAGTGCTTGCACCTGGACAAATGTTTCCTCCTCGAGCAATAGAATACAAAGAAACTAGAAGGGACGAAGGTCTTCCCTGGTGGCTCAACAGTAAAGAATCCACCTGCAATGCAGGAGATGCAGGAGACGTGGGTTCGATCACTGGGTCGGGAAGATCCCCTGAAGAAGGAAATGGCTACCACTTCAGTATTCTTGCCTGGGAAATCCTGTGGACGTGTTGTAGTCCACAGAATTGAAAAGAGTCAGACATGACTAAAGTGATTGAGCATACACTCACGCATACAAGGGACTGAAAATAACTATTAATATGTGCATGTGCAGTTGGAGACAGATTACAGACAAAGATATAAAGACCAAAAAGCCCACTTCTGAAGAGCTGGGAACAAAAGCAGGGTACTGCTCCTGCCCCCTGGACAAGACACCACAAAGAGGAAGGGAGATCACCTAAGCCACCCCTTTGGCCAGCTCCCACAACACACCCCTACTCTCACCCCACATAAGGAACCAGCTCACTCTGCCTTGGGGAGCAAGCGAGGGAACCAGTTACTGTTCTCGATCCTTCTGCTGCAGCAGGGACCCCAGTAAAGCCTGGCTGGAATTTCTTGTCTGGCCTCTGATCAGTTTCTATCAGTTGGGGAAGACCAAGAACTCTGGTTGGTACCAGCTTTCCATTGCTCCCTCCCAAAGTTTACTTCATTTGCCTTGTATTTTCAACTTCTCTCTCTCTCCTGTTCCATCTTGCTTCCAAATAATCTCAAGTCATCTTCTCCATCTCGAGAGAATTACGGGGAGGAAACTCAGGAGCAGGGCCCCTGTATGTTTGTCTTTATGGGACACTGACTCCGAATGCATAGGAAGCAATACGTATTAGCTGGGTTGAAGCCTTCACATTTCCACATGTATTATCAATGTACCTGAAATTTATATCCTAATTAAAAACTCACCATTGGCTAAGAATCTATTAACGGGGGAAGGCTCATGTCAAATTCATTAATGAGGGTCATTCTGCTGTCAACTTTATTTGCTCATCTGAACTGAGGTTACCTTAGTTTTATGCCATCATTACTATTTGTCAATGAATAATAATGATCTTGAATTTCACAGCTATGTGAGATTGCATTTTCTCTAATAATTGTTACAATTGATATTTACACACGTTTTTTATTCCTACAACAGTCCTGTACTAATTAACATTTTTTTTCATACTAATAGTTGTCATGAAGTCAAAGTTCTCAGGGTGACTCCTGGTAAGAATCATTTGCACTTGTACTTCCAATGTGCACTTGACCTTGGGAGCACTCAGGACAGAAAGCTCAGATCCCCTAGGACAGCACAGGTATTTGTCAGGGGGTGAGAAAGCTACTCGAAGAGGTGCGTTTTGAATTGCAATTGAAAGTGGGTGTGACAGAGTCACCGGCTCGGACCCCTCCTGGAGAGGTGGCACCATCACTCCGGCCTTTCTCACTGAATCCGTGACAGCATCCTTTCACAAACCTCTGATTGCTCGGCTGCTTCCACACGTCTGCTTCTGAGGGCCTTACAGACCTGTTCATAGCCTATCCCCTCATTTTGCAGAAAAGCTCCCCCACTTCTGCTCCCCGCCCTTCCTGGTTCTTTCTGATGTGTCTCTGACTCAGTGTGACAACCTGGTCACCAGGTGTCCATCCAATGCCTGGGACTGACACCTGGGCCAGGGGGTGGGAGGGGGTGGGGAAGGGCTCCTGGCTTAGCTCAGTTTCCCTCATCCCACCCTCTGCTGACCTTGGGTCTGTGGAGGCTCCTATGGCCAATGACCACATCTCGCTCCTCTTGTCATTTCAAGTCATCAGGTTCTTGTTGCTGTTTGGTTCCTAGGTCGTATCCGATTACAATCCTATGGACTATAGCCTGCCAGGCTCCTCTGTCCATGGGGTTTCCCAGGCAAGAATACTGGAGTGAGTAGCCATTCCCTTCTCCAGGGGACCTTTCCACTCAGGGATCGAACGCGGGTCTCCAGATTTTTTTTTTTTTTTAACCGTCTGAACCACATGCTTCTTTAGAGATTAGTTAAGAAGAGGGAGTTGAAATTTGAAATCACCCTGAGGTTCTCACTTCCCTGTGGTTGGGAGCAAGATTAGGTCAAGCTGAGGCTGGAACTCAAGGGTGGGAGCCTGGTCCTCCGGGGACCCCCATATGGGAGGTTGCATCGTGGTGTAGCAGGGCGAGTGGGGTTGGCGCTGGGGCCTGCCTGTGTCTGTTCTCACTGGAAAAACCCCTTAACTGTCTCTGGGACTCATTTATTCATCTATAAACCAGGTAGATGAAAATATCTGTCTTGCTGTTCTCTCCTCAGTCTTAGGAGGAATCATTGAGACAGTGTCCGTGGACTTACTTTGCAAACAGAAATCAATTACACTCTGGCTAGGGCAAGGAATCCTCTTTGATCTGCCCTTTGATCTTGAACTCCAGCCCTGCACCTGCTCTGCGCACTGATCACTGGGCGGTGGGTAGGGCCGGGCTCAGGGGTGGGGTTGGCTGCCCACCCCACCTCCCCTCTGCCACCCCAGATCCTGCTCCAGGCCAAGGGCTCCTCAGGAGCACCCTGCCAGGTGCAGAGGCGCGGTGGCCCCTCCGTGGCCTGGCCTCTCACCGCATTGAATCTATTCCAGCTATTCAATAGGGATAATGAGCAGTAAGAAATCCATCCGCCCCGCATGGACCCCGTAATCCTGACCCCATTTAGCAAATCTGATGATACTTAGCATATCAGACTGTTGGCTTTCTTTCCAGCAAACAGTGAAACATGATTAAACTCTCTCCTCATTTCCATATTAATAGCACACCCGCCTGAAGAATTCAGGAAAGCACATTTCTGGAAAAACTCAGTTTTGGTTTAAAATTTTCCAGTGTTGCAATGAACAGCGAGCAACTGACCTGCAGAAATATCCCCTCCAGTCAGGGGCTCAGGGTTCCCCAGGTGGCACTAGTGGTAACCCGCCTGCCAATGCAGGCAACACAGAAGACATGGATTCGATCCCTGGGTTGGGACCATCCCTTGGAGAAGGGAATGGCTACCCACTCCAGTATTCTTGCCTGCAGAATTCCATGGACAGAAGAGTCTGGTGGGTTACAGTCCATGGGGTCACAAAAAGTCAGACATGACCAAGTGACTAACAGTCACTTTCTAGGTCCCAGGCTCCCTAATCGTGTCTTTCAGGCCGACATCCAGTCTCATGGCCTTCCTCGTGGAGATATGGCTGAACTAAAGAGCCTCTTGATGAAAGTGAAAGAAGAGTGAAAAAGTTGGCTTAAAACTCAACATTCCGAAAACTAAGATCATGGCATCCAGTCCCATCACTTCATGGTAAATAGATGGGGAAACAATGGAAACAGTGAAACTATTTTTGGGGGCTCCAAAATCATTGTGGATAGTGACCTCAGCCATGAAATTAAAAGACACTTGCTCCTTGGAAGGAAAACTGTGACCAACCAGCATATTAAAAAGCAGAGATATTACCTTGCCAACAAAGATCCATCTAGTCAAAGCTATGGTTTTTCCAGTAGTCATGTATGGATGTGAGAGTTGGACTGTAAACAAGCTGAGCGTCAAAGAATTGATGCTTTTGAACTGTGATGTTGGAGAAGACTCTTAAGTCTAAGTCCCTTAGACTGCAAGGATATCAAACCAGTCAATCCCGAAGGAAATCAGTCCTGAATATTCATTGGGAAGCACTGATGCTAAAGCTGAAGCTCCAATACTTTGGCCACTTGATGTGAAGAACTGACTCATTGGAAAAGACCCTGATTCTGGGAAAGACTGAAGGCAGGAGAAGAAGGGAACAATAGAGGATGAGATGGTGGATGGCATCACCAACTCAATGGACATGAGTTTGAGTAAGTTCCGGGAATTGGTGATGGACAGGGAGGCCTGGTGTGCTGCAGTACATGGGGTCACAAGGAGTTGGACATGACTGAGGGACTGAATTGAAAGCCCCATCCTCACCTCTTAGTATACTTCCTGGAGGGGGCACAGCGGTGGCCTCTGGAGGCAGGCAGGGCAGGGTCCATGTCTTGGCTCTCTGGTGGGCAAGCCATCTCATTTCAGGCAAGAAGCTTACCAAACACTGTTTTCCCACCCATTGGAAAGCAAATCATAACATTATTTGCATTGATCTACTTCATAAGTTTATCATGAGGAATTGTAAATAAATGATGTGTAGAGCACTTAGCTCAGTGCCTAGAATACAGTCAGTTCCCAATAAAGGTTGGCTACTGTTATTTTGTTTTTGCTGTCTTGAATAATGTATCACCACCATTCACTGTTCCTCTCAGCAGCTTCTCAACAGCAGTGAAGACAGGGCAGTTTCTAGCTATCAAGCTTCCCTCAGTCCCTCCTGCAACCAGGGGACAAGGAAGAGGGAAATGAGACAGACTCCTTCTGCTTCTGCTCTCATACTGTGTTTGGGGGTGAGGAGATGCACTTTTTAGCCCTAAGTACCCACTGGCTCAGCGGTAAAGAATCTGCTTGCAATTCAGGAGACATAGGAGACACAAGTTCAATCCCTGGGTCGGGAAGACACCCTGGAGGAAGAAATGGCGACCACTCCAGTGTTCTTGCCTGGAAAATCCCATGGACAGAGGAACCTGATGGGCTACAGTCCATGGGGTCACAGAGTTGGATATGACTGAACACACATGTGCACGCACCGTCTTTTACCACATGGGCGAGTACTCAGTTTCTTAAAGCTCTAAAACGCAGGGATTCCTCAAAAACCCTGCTTCAGGTTTCTTGTATTCCTGAGGATGGATTCAGTTAACGATAGTCACAGAACTTAGTTCTACTTCTGAACCCTGCCATCTGCAGTCCAGATTTTCTGCTCAGATAATCCATGACTCTTGCTCTGTGAAGCATTTGGGGCAGTGGTCCCCAACCTTTTCGGCACCAGGGACTAGTTTCATGGAAGACAACTTTTCCATGGACTAGGGGTGAGGGGATGGTTTCTGGATGATCCAAGTGCAGTACATTTCTTGTCCAGTTCACTTCTCTTATTATTAACATTAGCTCCACTTCAGATCATCAAGCATTAGATCCTGGACATTGAGGATCCCTGATTTGGGAATTTTCTTACAAAACACAAAGCCATGAGAAATGTCCCTCTTTGGTTTGGGATTGGGAGTAAAAAGGATGAAGGGAAGGAGGATTAAGAGGGTCCCTCTCTCTGCTCTGCTGTTGTGCTGACTTTGTCCACATTAATTTCTAGATCAGTGACCCAGGGCGTGCCTGCCTGAGCCCACCCCAGTGAGGCCATAGGGATCCTCCCAGTGGTGACCACAGAGCTAGTCCCATTGTTGTTGTTGTTGAGTTGCTAAGTCAACTCTTTTATGACCCCTGGAACCGAATCATGCTAGGCGCCCCTGACCTCCGCTATCTCCTAGAGTTCACTCAAATTCATGTCCACTGATGATATCTAGCCATCTCATCCTCTGCTGCCCTCTTCTCCTCTTGCCTCCAAAATCTTTCCCAATATCAAGCTCTTTTCTAGTGAGCTGGCTCTTCACATAAGGTGGCCAAAGTACTGGAGCTTCAGCTTCAGCACCAGTCCTTCCAATAAATATTCTGGGTTGATTTCCTTTAGGATGTACTGGTTTGATCTCCTTGTAGTCCAGGGGACTCTCAAGGAGTGCCGTAATTCGAAAGCATCAATTTTTCAGCCCTCAGCTTTTGTTATGACCCAACTCTCACATCCGTACGTGACTGCTGGAAGAACAATAGCTTTGACTCTACTGACCTTTGCTGGTAAAGTGATGTCTCTGCTTTTTAATACACTGTCTAAGTTTGTCATAGCTTTGACTATTCCTGTACTGCTTCCCAATTTCATCCCTGCCACAGGCTCATGGCTCCCTGTGTCTCTGAATGTTTGCCTGGGAAACACCGAAAGTGTGAACTGAGTTTATAAAGCTGTGGGTTTAAGAATAGATTTCAAGATGCTATTTTTTCACCAGCCTATGAATCACTTCAACTCATTTGCAAACTCAGCTGTCTGCCAAAGGAAACTCATTTTTGATGACCGTGGAGAGAATGAAAGGCTTCATGTATGAGGCTTTCCTCTCCTATAGTTATGAGCTGTCCTTCCCAGAGGGGTAAGAATAGGCAGCCATGTAACTTAAAGGTACCAACTCCCATGAAATAAAAATATATCTTGAACATAAGACAGTGGACACAGCCTCTGGTTTTCAGAACTCTAAGGCATTTTATCAGACAACTTTATTCTGATCTTTCACCAGAAGTAGGAAGATGAATATTATAATTTTAAAAAAGGATTTGATAGAGTTGCCCTGTGCCTTGATTGACCAAAGAACCATTTGTCTCACCACCTGGTAATAAAAAGCATGTCTGGAAGATACTTCCTCTGGATCAATGTTAAGTGAGGGAGTAGATGCTGATATGGAAGGTAGTCGGTGAGTCCTTGACAGGTGGAGAGATTCATGTCTACAGCAAATGAGATTTGCTACCCAGGGTGGGTCTCAGATGCACTGTTTTTATTTTATGAGATTTTGCTGCCTTTTTGTGTCTCTGGGATTGTTTGCTGAATTGTGCCTCCTCAGCTTTCTCTGCTCAGTCTGCTGTTTTTTTTATACCCTGATTTGGAACAGGGAAGCTGGGTCCAGCTAATGATGATGAAAGATACGTGAAAAAGGCAACCAGGCACGAAGCCAGGATTTAGGTCGTCCATTCGCGTCGATCATCCCTGTGCAGCGACTTCCTCACCTCTTAGAGGAGCCTCCCAGACTGGGCCTGGAAATCATCTCGTGAAGTGCAGCATGTCACGTCACGGGAATTGTGGACAGCTGCAAGATGAACTGCAGCAGGACTGAGATACTGCTGGAATGCTCCTGTTCATTTGCTGCAATAATTGTACAAATGGTGCTGCCTCCCTTTTTCTAGCATGTTTTCTTTTAGCAATTCCAGATAGGGCTGTGTTTCTAAAAATTAATCCTGTTTGGGCCACCAGAGATCAAGCCTATCAAACTGACTTTAGCGAGTGATCAGTATATAAAGCCTACTTGAGACATGAGTGTTGGAACTGTGCTGTGGGGTAGGCTTTAAACATGGGCCCAGAAGGGCTTCCCAGATGGCATTAGTGGTAAAGAATCCACCTGCCAGTGCAGGAAATGCAAGAGATCCGGGTTCAATCTCTGGGTTGGGAAAATCCCCTGGAGGAAGAAATGGCAACCCCCTCCAGTATTTTTGCCTGGAGAATCCCATGGATAGAGAAGCCTGGCGGGCTACAGTCCATGGAGTCACAGAGAGTCGGACACAACTGTGCAAACGAGTCAGAAGGGAAGCGAGGTATTAAGTGTGAGCTCAAAAGCAGGTCCCAGTCTGTGCTGAATAGAAGGCAGTTGTTCCAGCTTCCCTCCTGGCCCCAAAGAACATCTTGGCTGAGGCTGATCAAGTTCCGAACAGATGAGAGGGTAGAAAGCAACTCTTTGAATTAACGGGTTTGAATTAAGGCCAGCCTGCATGCCTCACTGTTCTGCAGTGTGAACCAGGTTTTTTAAAGTGTAAACAATGAGAGGGCAGGAGGCAAATCCTATGTTTGGTGTCCAAGGATCAGTTACAAATTATCTTATTGATTTTTAGATTTTTTTTTTTTACTCCCTGGGCCATCAGCCTTCCTGCATTGCAGACCCAGAGCAGAGAGCAGTTTGGGAGGGGGAGGGGAGGCCCTGGGGATCTTCCTGGGGAGGCAGAAGCGTCCTGCAAGCTTGGCGGTTGGAGGTTGGGTTGGATGTCCATCCGTTGCTCGACATCATCAAAAGCTCTGTTGGCAGCAGCACGAGGGGGCAGCAGGACACTAGGTGTGTGCACGCATGTACTGCCTGATGTAGTAGGTGTGTATGTACACCTATGATACAGGGCTTGACGCACACAAAATGCTGGCGGTCTGTGATGCTTTCCTGAGGATGGGGACTGTCTTTCTCTCATCTCTGAACATCCCAGTGGCTAACAGAGTGCTTTTCCTAAATGAGTCACAGAGATGAAACCAACATGTAAGAAAGAAGCCAAGTGACTTCCCTGGTGGTCCAGTGGTTAGAGTTTACGCTCCACTGCAGGGGGTGCAGGTTCAATCACTGGTTGGGGAGCTGAGATCCCGCATGCCTGGTAACAAAAAAGTCAAAACATAAAACTGAAGCAATACTGTAACAAATTCAATAAAGACTGAAAATGGTCCACATCAAAAAAAAAAAAAAAGAGAGAGAGAGAGAGAGAGAGAAGGATGCTCAAAGTTATAGCCCTGAGTCCACTTTTTGGCAAAATACAACCCCTGTGCCACCCTCAAATCCATACATGACTACTTGAAAAACCATAGCTTTGACTAGAGGGATTTTGCTGGCAAAGTGATGTCTCTGCTTTTTAATATGCTGTCTAGGTTTGTCACAGCTTTTCTTCCAAGGAGCAAGCATCTTTTAGTTTCAATTATTTAACTCAGTTACTAACCATGGCTCTTCCCACATGTCAATATGCAACCCTGGAAACAAACAAACATCCCAATCTTAGCTCTGCTCTCCCCTAGCCCAGGGGAAAGTCTTTGGGATTCAAGAAGATGTGCAAAAAAGAGGCCCTCAGTGGAGCTGGTGCCAGAGACCTGGGTCAAGCTGAGTCATGAGGAATGTCAAGCTGATGCTCAGAAAGGCCCTCCTCTTTCTACTCGGCAGCTTCATGGGACCGTGGCTCATATGCCAAGGTCTCTAGTCCTGCTCTGAGGGTGAGGACACAGGCTGGACACGTGGTTGATCTTTGCAAACGGTCTGGGGTCCTAGTCACAGGAGAGGAGTCCTGGGGGAGATCCTAAATTTCTCCTCAATCATCATTTTGTTTGGATTCATCTCCTTCTCACTGGTTCGCCCCCAAGGGACAGTGACAAATGCCAACTACCCCCCAGGAGGAATGGAGCCACATTTCAGTGTTTCAGATGAAGCTTAGTTTGCTTCATCCGAAAGGATGGAGAGGGATAATGACATATCCAGGGACACCTGCTCCAAGGTGTTCATAAGACTCTGTTGATGGTAGGTTTTTCTTTCTTTTTTTAAAGGAAATATTCGTACTTCAATTTTTATCCTGCCCACATCAAAACAGCAACAATGAACACATTGAAGTTAACTGTCACCATATCAGCATGGAATCATTTATCATGTTAACGGTAAGCATCCCCCTGACACTGTGGGAATGGTATGTTCCATCCTGATTAAGACAAGCACAGAGGTGGGGCTGGGGTGGGCAAGAAGATGACCATCTGTGGCCTGGAAAAAAGAAGCACCCCAGAAATAAGATTGTAGGAAGAGGTTACTTGCCATCATTTTGCTGAGTTTTTCTTTTTCTCCCCCAAAGAGAATACTTACATCCATGGTATTTCTGCCTCAAGATGCATTTAATTTCTGGCTAATTGAGTCAGATTACAAATCAAATCTGTTTAATGTAAACAGAAATCCAGTTAGGCTTCAACCTTCCACCTGAGTCACCCTGCTAATTAAATTCCTGATTTATCAGCTTCTCTCTCTTTCTCAGTCTCTCTCGTTCTCTGTCTCTCCCTGTCAGATTGCCTTGGTCAGTTCACCCTCATGACTTCCCAAGACAGAATTGAGCTGGATGAATAGCCCCCCAACATCTGGCAGCCCTTGATGCTCCAGTTTGGGGGATCAATTCACTCTAACTTGATCAGCATCGTGGCCAATACGGCCCCACCCAGTGAGAGATACTTCAGCACATGATACACTCCTTGTCATATTTTGCAATGTGAGTTTACTGTTGAAATACCCTTTCCAGAGTATGAGGCATTGATTCTGACATTAAAAAGACCCTGTGAGTTGTGTAAAACTGGCGCTATTATGATTATTGCTGGAGGTCAGAGAGACTAAAGGCACCTGATCAGTGTCACAAAGCTAGTAAGTGGGAAAGCCATGAATATGGATATGATGGTTTTTTCATTCAAAATGTCATGGTTTGGGACTTATTCTTTTCAACTACATCACTAAGAAGATTGAATCTCACTAGCACTAATTGTGAATCTTAAGAGAATCTGATTTTATAGGTAATAATCTGAACCTAAATAATGATGGAGAGAGCATCTGAATGGCTGGTGGAGTCATCTTGGGTTTCATGGCTTTCTGCCGAGTTCATCTTGCTTCTGGTGTCTAACCACAGTGGACAGCTGAGGGCACTGTGTTCCTCAGTATTTCTCTGGAGGCCCAACTGAAATGCAAATGTTTTTACTGGGGTCCTGGGAAGGTGGGAACTAACCAAAACACACCCACTGGCTGCCACTGTAGATGGAGCAAGACTGAGAGACCATAGGGAAGGCAGGACTCAGTGGGGATGGAGAGATTTGAAGAGAGAACCTGTTCACCAGGTTCTAAGGAAGAAGTCTCAGCTAGACTAAGGGTTGCCCAGTGCATTATCCCAGCAGCCCAGCCTTGACCTGTGGAGGGGACCAAGGACAAGGCAGAGAAGGACAGTCGTCATCAAAATCACCCCTCCTGCCCAACAATTTTTTCTTGAACTGGCAGGAATTTTGCAGTGTCTCATTTCTTTTTAAGGACAAATTCTCATCAATTTCAGGAACAGAAGTTCAGGATAAAAGTATTTTTGTTCAATGTATATCTCACTTTCCAGTGACTGACATGCCCTCTTTTAATGCTAATTAGAAACCAAACCGAATGAAATACTTGACTTTGACATATTGTAGTTATTTTAAAAGACTTTTCAACTCCAGCACCCAAAACACAAAACCAGTTATCCAAAAGGCTATTAGCATGGCCCTCCCACCACCTTGTGGGCACAGGGAAAGGCTAAATTAATCAAAATGGTAATTGCACTGCAAATCAATTACTATTTAGGATTATTCCTACTGAACTTGGGGAAGCCCCAGTGGCTCAAGAGGCAAAGAATCCTCCTGTCAATGCAGAAGATGTAAGAGATTCGGGTTTGATCCCTGGGTCGGGAAGGTCCCCTGGAGGAGGGCATGGCAACCTGCTCCAGAATTCTTGCCTGGAGAATCCCAGAGGACAGAGAAGCCTGGTAGGCTACAGTCCATGGGGTCACAAAGAGTTGGAAACGACAGAGTTGACAAGGCAACTACTGCACTTGACCATAAAACTATTCATATTCACTAAACTGTTTTTCTTTTTTTGCAAAAATAAGCCCTGGCTTATAAGATACCCTCTTATACATGCTCGTGTGTATGCGCACACACACATCCTGGGCTATTAGCCGAAAGGCGATCATCTCCCTCATTTTCTCAAATAGCATATATCATTCGCATGGAGCCAAAGCATAATTTGAATGAAATAGAATGCAATTTTCTTTAGCTTCAAATGAGTTGTAGTGGGAGATAATAATGCTTTCTATTTTTTCTTATCTGAAAAAGATCAGCATTCATATCTTTAAAAAGTCTCCCGAAGTGTTTCAGATTTAAATGCATTGTATTTAATGCAGTTTCTAAATCTTAACTACTTCTGATTCTTTTAACTGCTCAGAAAGACATACTAAGATATTCACATCTCCTGATCTAATGAAATCAAGCCCACAGGCATCAGTAAAAGTCAGGATGCTGCCTAACCTTCTGGAAAGTCTCCCCGGGTCTCCAGTTCTCCATGCTGGAATTGCATCCTTCCAAACTAAAGTTTTTAAAAATTAAAATTTCAATCAAATCAAGTATCTTTTGAGAGAGACCAGGAGAGGGAACACTTGGGTCCAAGTTTTAGGTAAACCATCCTTTAGGAGTAGATATAATTTTACAGTGGACTGGAATAGTGTTTTACTGCTCCTGTGATCTAGTTTGGGCTTCTCAGGTGGCTCAGATGGTAAGGAATCCACCTGCAATGCAGGAGACCTGGGTTTGATCCCTGGGTCAGGAAGATCCCCGAGGAAGAAATGGCTAGAAAACTCAAAAAGTTTTGAAGAATAAGCAAAGACATTCTAAATTAAGTTGCAGAAATCATTTTTCACACTTTCTACTTGAGTGTCTATGTCTGTATCTCATTGTCTTTCATATTATTTATAGAGGTGCAAACAACTGTTTGATATCTCAAGTGCATTCAGAGACAGCTGGATGGTTCAAAATCCCAGTTCCTGTGTTCTTAACCAAGCAATGTTGCATTCTGTGCCTCTCGATTTCCTCATCTCACAGATTTTGGTCAGTTCTCTAGTTCCTGTTTCATCTGTGCTCATAAATCTGTAATTTTTGGCTTTTTCCTCATTGGGAAAGTTACTCATGCACTAATAAACCACAGAATGTCTATTCTGAGCCTGGTATTTCTTCAGACTGCTGATGGTCTAACAGCAAAAAAAATGACATCACAGATACTTATTTAGCAAATGAGAATGATCCTCTCTTAAGATCACAGGTTCAGTGCGGCCTAAGGCTCAGAATAATCTCTTTTATTAGAAGTTTTAGGTTTCTTTAAATAAAATTAAAATGTCATTAGGCAGAAGTTTTTAGCTCTAAGCCCATAGGAAACAATTTGTTATCTCTTATCTTCTCTTGAATGCTTTTGCTTCTACAATGCCTCTCTGACCCCAGTGGATTAGTCAAACATATGTTGGCAGCCATCTGCACAGTGGCCCCATACGTGAGCCTCAAGGGGAAGAAAGCCATGTTTGGAAGATAATTCATCTAGACTTTAAATGTTTCAGAGCTACTGAATCACAAATCCCTGGTGGTGGGGTGGGGAATGGGGAAGAGGCCAGGGATTGGTAGTTTAAACAAAATTTCCTGGTGCGTTTCTTTCTTTTCAAGATACATTTTATTAATCCATCGTTTAACTTGTGCAAAGATGTATTCATGAATTCTTTTGTATACCTGCTCCCCAGGTCAGGAAGATCTCCTGGAGAAGGGAATGGCTACCCACTCCAATATTCTTGCTTGGTTAATCCCGTGGACAGAGAAGCCTGGCGGTCCACGCGGTCGCAGAGTCGGACATGACTGAGTGACTAACATGCCTCATAGTTCTTTCAGTCTTTACTGAGTTTTTACAGTATTGCTTTCATTTTATGTTTTAGTTTTTTGGCTTCGAGGCATGTTGGATCTTATCTCCTGGACCAGGGATGGAAACAGCATCCCCTACACTAGAAGGTGAAATTTTAAGCACTGGACCAGAGAAATACCTCCAGGTGCATTGCTAATGAAAGTTTGCAGGAGGCTATGCTGCTGGTTCGAAGAAGGCAGTGGTACTCCACTCCAGTACTCTTGCCTGGAAAATCCCATGGACGGAGGAGCCTGGTGGGCTACAGTCCATGGGGTCGCTAAGAGTCAGACACAACTGAGCAACTTCTATTTCGCTTTTCACTTTCATGCATTAGAGAAGGAAATGGCAACCCACTCCAGTGTTCTTGCCTGGAGAATCCCAGGGACGGGGGAGCCTGGTAGGCAGCTGTCTATGGGGTCGCACAGAGTCGGATACGACTGAAGTGACTTAGCAGAAGCAGCAGCATGTTGCTGGTTAGAAAACCACAGCTTGAGAGTCAGTGGACCAATGGACAGCGTTAAGTTTTCTGAGGAAGCCGCAAATGCAGATGAGGAATTTACAGACGTTTTTTGCATATGTTAACCAAAATGGAATGATAAGGAAAGCTACCTTCAGATGATACATTTTGTGTTGATGAAACTGGTCTCTATTGGAAACAAATGTCTTCAAAGACCTACATCTTGAGGGAAGAAACTGGAGCCCCAGAATATAAGGATGCTATGATGTCTGGACTGTGAATGTAGATAAAAACGCCAGTGGAGATTAAACTGTGCCAGTATTTTAATAAGGGTTGCTGTTGTTGTCACTTCTCTGATTAGAAATTTTATGCATAGTCCATTGAACCCTATTTTTGCCTTGAGTCCCGTAGCTTTAATCATGTGATAATTTTCAGGAATACAAATATGGCAACTAGATACAGTAGATAATAAAATAATTAAAATTAATAAAGTGATAATACAGAATAGTATTAGAATACAGCCTCATTAAAGCTAATAATTGGAGAAGGCAATGGCACCCCACTCCAGTACTCTTGCCTGGAAAATCCCATGGACAGAGGAGCCTGGTAGGCTGCAGTCCATGGGGTCGCTAAGAGTCGGACACGACTGAGTAACTTCATTTTCACTTTTCACTTTCATGCATTGGAGAAGGAAATGGCAACCCATTCCAGTGTTCTTGCCTGGAGAATCCCAGGGACGGGGGAGCCTGGTGGGCTACTGTCTATGGGGTTGCACAGAGTCGGACACGACTGAAGCGTCTTAGCAGCAGCAGCAGAGCTAATAATATAGGAAGAAATTCTTACCAAATCTAGTGATAATGACCCAAGAGTAGAAAATGGAGAAAAAATGGCAGATGTAGGTAGAATTGATGAAATGGAGATGATGTGAGTTGGATGAACACTTCTTGCAAGACTGAGTTAAACATTTTCCCTGAATTTGTCCAAACATCATCTCCAGCCGCTAAGCTAGACGTGCCTTCAGTGCCAAAACTTGAGAGATTAAGTTTGGGGACAGAATACCTTCAGCCCTTGATCTCTCCCTTAAATTAAACAAACCTGCTCTCCTTGATCATGCTTTGAACATCATGCTGCTAAGTTGCTTCAGTTGTGTCCGACTCTGTGCAACCCCATAGACGGCAGCCCACCAGGCTCCCCCATCCCTGGGATTCTCCAGGCAAGAACACTGGAGTGGGTTGCCATTTCCTCCTCCAATGCATGAAAGTGAAAAGTGAAAGTGAAGTCACTCAGTCGTGTCCGACTCTTAGCGACCCCATGGACTGTAGCCCACCAGGCTTCTCCATCCATGGGATTTTCCAGGCAAGAGTACTGGAGTGGGGTGCCATTGCCTTCTCTCATATCTATGCACAAGCCTGCCTAAATAATTGACTTCTAGCTAACTTTGGGATGCTTTGGAGGGCCCCCGAGACCTCCCAAAGAGAGATATTAAACAACCTGAGTTCATTTGGCATGTGAAACTACATGGGAAGCACTGTCAGAAAGAGGGATGAATCTTCCCAAGTTATATTATATAGTGGATGTTACTGGAAGGTATAGTTTGGGCCGAGGCAGAAGAGGAGGAGAGCGAGATGGCATTTGTAGTTGGGCAGGGGGTGATACGTCCCACTGACTGCAATCACAAAATGATATTCAATGGCCTTTTTCACAGAAACAGAAATACTCCTAATAGTAGGCTGCTAATATTGAACAGGACCTTAAACGGCCAAGAAGACTGAGAAAGAAGAACACAGCTGGAGGCATCTTCCTCTCCGACTTCAAACTACATCACGGCCCCGTAGTAACCACCACAGTGAGGAACTGGCAGGAACACAGACACATGGACTCCAGGAAAGAATAGAGAGCCCAGGAATGAACCCACTCAGCCAAGATGGATTCCAGCGAGGAGGATCCTGGGAAGTTGCTAGGACCTATGGACTACAGTCTCCCATCTCTTGTTGACCTCTCCAGAATCCTGGTTGGTGGGAGCTTGTTAGTTCCTTGTTCCTTACCAGGACCTCCTGTTGTAAGATGACTCCTGCAAGTGTTTTCTCCTCTCTGTTGAACATTCATCTCTCTAATTGCTTCCCTCTGGGGCTCTCTGATTAACCCTTGTCCTGCCAACCATTCACCCTCTGTTCACAAGAGACACCTGTTTGTTCTCCATGAAAACGGATCAGAGGGCAGCACTCCTGGGAGGCTAGGAGGAGAAATCCAAGGATCAGCAGCTCTGGTGTCAGATGAGGAAAGAGCCCACAGGAAAATGATCCCTGGAGGAGTACCGAGATTTGAGATCTTTTTCCCTGCGTCCTCACATAGCCACGCATCTCCCTTTACGAATGAATGAAGCAAAGATGTAGCCCCTAAGGTTAAAGTTAGAGGAGGAGAGAGAGATGGTTGTCATCCCTCATCTGTGTGGCCTGAATACCAGCTTCTCTAGGTTCTCCAGCCTATCACACGGGAACGGGGGCGAGGGCAGATTTACAGGAAGCGAGTCTCTGAGGGTCACTAGCCCGCCAGCAGTTTACACTGTCATCCATATGGAGCTCTATGGAGGACTTATACTTGGACCAAGATGTAAGACTATGCTAACATTTTAATCCTAGGTAAGCTTTCAGCAGCTGATTTAGCTAAATTAGACAATGTGGAAAATGAGTGCAAACTTGCTGAAAATGCATTTCTCAAAGGAGGGAAGGTGGAGGAATTAAAGACAGAAATCTGGTGAGCTGCTGTCTGCAAAGTGGTCAGAACAGAACTGACTAGTTCAATTAACCAGAAATCGAAATTCTAAATGATGAGATGAGGCTGTTTGTGCAAATCTGACCTCACCCCTCACCTCCAACAATGGCTTTTATTAAAAAGCCTGCAGTCCTGTGCTGGTGGAGAGGTTCTCCTAAGTCTGGAGAGAAGGAGTAGACGGAGTTCACTCTAAGTATTCTGGTCCCCATGACCGCCAATAGGTCATTGCTGCTGCTGCTGCTAAGTCGCTTCAGTCGTGTCCAACTCTGTGTGACCCCATAGACAGTAGCTCACCAGCCTCCCCCGTCCCTGGGATTCTCCAGGCAAGAACACTGGAGTGGGTTGCCATTTCCTCCTCCAATGCAAGAAAGTGAAAAGTGAAAGTGAAGTCGCCCAGTCGTGTCCAACTCTTAGCGACCCCATGGACTGCAGCCCACCAGGCTCCTCCGTCCATGGGATTTTCCAGGCAAGAGTACTGGAGTGGGGTGCCATCGCCTTCTCTGCAATAGGTCATTAGATGGAAGTAAACTGTGGGGTGCCCTTTCTTAGTGGCTCAGTGGCAAAAGAAAAAAAAATCCACCTGCCTTGGTCAGGAAGATCCCCTGGAGGAGGAAATGGCAACCCACCCCAGTGGTCTTGCCTGGAGAGTCCCATGGACAGAGGAGCCTGGCAGACTACAGTCCTTTGGGTGGCAAAGAGTCAGACACGACTTAGTGATTGAGCATGCACGCCTGTGGGACAACTATCTGAATTCACAGTTGACCTTGAGAAACGCAAGGTTATGTGAGTTACAAATACAGTTCCCCATCTGCTGTCATCTTAATCATTAGCTATCAGAGTAACCAAGGTCAGGCCGCTTACTTTTACTTGGCTTGATGTAATGGCTTCTTGCAAATCATGGTTTGAATTCTTATGTGAAAATTACTGATAAATAGAGAATTCAGCCTCAGGGTGCTGGTGAATGGCACTCTGTTAATTCTTCCAGAAATTACTGATAGTGAATGTTTTCACACAGGACACTTGAAGAAAAAAGTAACCTAAGTTGTCCTTATTGACTAATTGCTTCATAATCAGCAAACGTCCAACTTCAGAATCAGCAGGTAGTGTCTTAGGAAGGAGCTCTGACCCGTGGGCTGAGTTCCACCTCACAAACCCGAGATCCTCTGATGCCGACGCTGTTTGTGAGCTTTTCATGCGATTTAACCTGAGCTGCTTTGAGTCAAGGCTATCGGTCTAGGGATTTCAAGACACTAGGAAGGCTCATTGATTATTTTCTTTTAAATTATGCCACATATGTTAGAAGTCACTAGGTAATAAGTTCTGTGAAAATCTCATTTGCCAAAGGAGAGGCAGCCACTTAAATCTTGTGTTTCAGGCAAGGAACAGAATAGCGGCAGGTAACTGGGAAGCATCTAGAAACCATTACTTACCGTGTTTTATGTTCACTGGTGAACGATTCTCTATCTGAGCCATCCTACTTCTGAAATGGAAGTCAAGTCTGCTTCCTGTTCATGCTGGGATAGGATGGGGGTGGATCAGTGCCTCAGCTGAGACATTTGAGCTCCTTGCATGTTGTCATGTATTTTTGTTACATTGGCATTATAATTAATATATTTATGCAAAACTTAAAATTTTTAAGTTTACGTAAGTTTTGAAATATTAATACAAATGAAAAGTAGATTTTACTGTGGTAAATATTTATAACAAATTTATCATTTTAACTAATTTGAAGTATAGTTGATTTATAATGTTGTGTTAGTTTCAAGTATACAACAGTGATTCACTTATACATACATAAATACCTTTTTATTTTTCCCAGATTCTTTTAATTTTAACCATTTTAAAGTGTGTAGTTCAGCAGGATAAAGTACAACCAGGGCAGCTTGGCAACCACCACTATGAAATCCATCTCCAGAACCTTCTCATCTTCCCCAACTAAAACTCTCCAGCCATTAAAAAACAGTTCCCATCCCTTCCCCCGACAGGCCCAGGTGACCACCATTCTACTCTCTGTCTGCATGAATTTGACTACTCTAAGGACCTCATAGCTTCACCAACACAATGGACATGGGTTTGGATAGGCTCTGGGAGTTAGTGGTGGACAGGTAGGCCTGGTGTGCTGCGGTTCATGGGGTCGCAGAGCGTCAGACACAACTGAGCGACTAAACTGAAGGACCTCATAAAATGGGATCATACGATATTTGTCCTTTTGTGACTGGCTTATTTCACTGAATATGATGTCTTCAAGGTTCAAGCATGCTGTAGCATGTGTTAGAATTTTTAAGGCTGCATAATATTCCATCGTGTGGATGGACCACATTTTCTATCCAGTCATCCATCGATGGATATTTGCCTTATTTCCTCCGTTTGGCTATTGTCGTTAATGCCACTGTGAACATGGGTGGGCAAATATCTATTACACTCTTTGAGTGTTATGTGATTGGGGGAATGTAAAACATTGGTGCATAATTCAGCAATATACAAAGAATAGTTTTGCAGTAATTCTCAGATCCCTTACCCATAAGCAGCACATCCTATTACTTATTAATGTGTTTCCACTGGACATTCTACCCTTGCCCCAGACTGAGTCCCACACTAGTGAACAGTCTTCCCTAGTTTCCTTACATGGAGCCATTTGGGTATCCTTCTAGAAAACCAGTTTGGAGTATCATTTTATCTTCTTCATTGTTAACTGACCATGGACAAAATCAGCCTCTCTTTATGGATACTGATAAAGAAATTTATCAGTTTAAAAGTGAGTACTCCCAAGCATCCAGTATCATGCATTGAATCTGGACTGGCAACTCGTTTCTTACATGATATTTTATATGTTTCAATGCCATTCTCCCAAATCTTCCCACCCTCTCCCTCTCCCACAGAGTCCATAAGACTAGTGCACTGGGATGACCCAGAGGGATGGTATGAGGAGGGAGGAGGGAGGAGGGTTCAGGATGGGGAACACATGTATACCTGTGGTGGATTCATTTTGATATTTGGCAAAACCAATACAATTTTGTAAAGTTTAAAAATAAAAAAAAATATTAAAAAATAAAAAATAAAAGTGAGTACTCAGCCATTTCTCTGCTCTTTCCCATTTGGGGGACGTTATTTTCTGGGACAGACAAGAATGTAGTTTTTTGGTTTAAAATCTGCTACAAAACCAGAATCTTTTGATGGAAGAGAGAAAGCTGTTATGTTTGCTAATAGACAAATTTTTTTTTTTTGTATTATTGTCACTGTGATCCCAACCTTGTGTAAAAGTTTACTCATTTCTGGAATTTCCTTTCTGGTCCAGTGTTGAGACTCCAAGTGTCCCCTGCAGGGTTCCCTGGTGGGGAACTAAAATTCCACAAACTGAGTGGTGTGGTAAAAAAAAAAAATTCATTTCTGCAAAATGATTTTATTTCACATTCAGAAAATGATGTTCTAAATATTACATAATGTAGTGCATTTAGAAGACAATGATGTGAGCAAAGTATAACTGGAACACATTAATGAGGATGCTCAAACCACAAGCTGTGCACACTTTTCCCTTAAATTACCTTTGTACTAAGAAAGAAAACTATTTACACTAATATGAAGAATATAGATTTTCAATAAAGTAGAACCAGTTATCTTTCAATTCTAAATATAACACATTCTGCACAAGCTGATGATTACTTATTGCAATAATACAAAAAATTCCATCATCCAAAGGTCTCAATGCATTTTCCAATTTTAAAGATTTCTTTAAGCATTAGAAAGTTGATTTCTGAATGTTACAGTGACATTGCATAATTAACCTTTTAAATGTCATATAAATTAGGAATAGAGAATGAATGTTAACTTTCATTTTAACAGTTTTTTTGCAGTTTTTATAAACAGCTCTCTGTGTGTGCTCAGTTGCTTAGTTGTGTCTGACTCTTTTGCGACACCATGGATTATAGCCTGCCAGGTTCCTCTGTCATGGGATTTCCCAAGCAAGAATACTGGAGCACATTGCCATTACCTACACTAGGGGATCTTCCCAACCCAGGGATCGAACCCGTGTCTCTTGTGTCTCCTGCATTGGTAGGTGGATTCTTTACCACTGTACCACCTGGGAAACTTCAATTAACAGCTTTATTGAGATAAAATTCAATAAAGATATGCATGCAAATCACCATGCAATTTAGAGTCTACAATTCAACCATATTTAGTTATTTACCAATTTTTGCAACCATCACCACTGCCAATTTTAGAACATTTTGATCACCTCAGGAAAAAACTCTGTGTCCACTGTATTTGGTTTCACCCCTCTACACACACCCCTCACACTCCTCAGCCAACCACTGATCTACTTTCTGTCTCTAGAGCACTTTCATACGAATGAAGTTCTATTATTATTACATGTCTTTTGTGCCTGGTTTCTTTCACTCACTATAATGTTTACAATGTTCATTCACATTGTTGGGTGTATCAATATGATTGCTTCTTATGCTCAAACAATATTCCATTGTATGGATATATCACATTTTGTTTATCTATTTGTCTGTTGGACATTCTGGTTGTTTCCGGGTTTTAGTTGTTATAAATATTGCAGCTATAAGCATCCATGTAAAAGTTTTTATGCAGACAGACATTCTCATTTATCTTGGATATATATATCCAAGAAGGGAACTGCCGGATCATATGATAACTCTGTGTTTAAACATTTGAGAAACAGCCTGTCTTCCAAAATGGCTGTACCATTTTATATTCCTGCCAGTGGTACACGAGGGTTCTGATTTCTTCACATTCTCACCAGACCTGTTACTGTATGACTTCTGGATCCTAGTCATCCTAGTGGGCATGAAGAGTTCTCATTGTGGTTTTGATTTGCATTTCACTCATGGCTAATGATGTTAAACACTTTTTAATTTGCTTATTGGCCATTTGTATGTCTTTCTTGGAAAAATGTGATGTCTTATCCTTTGCTCATTTTTAAATTGGATTTTTTGGTCATTGTATTGAGTTTTAACAGTTATTTACCTATTTTTAGATACAAGTCCCTTTTCAGATATTTGGCAAACATGCTCTCCCATTCTGCAAATATTTCACTTTCTTAATGGTGTCCTTTGGAGCACAAATACTTTTATTTTAATGAAACTCACTTTCTTTTTCTTTGGTGCTGTTTTTCATGCTCTTGTTGTTATATCTAAGAATCCTTTGCCAAATCCAAGGCAGGGCATGAAGATTTACCATTATGTTTTCTTCTATAAATTTGATAGCTTTCAGTTCAGTTCAATCGCTCAGTCATCTCTGACTCTTTGCAACCCCATGGACCACAGCATGCCAGGCTTCCCTGTCCTTCACCAACTCTCAGAACTTACTCAAACTCATATCCATTGAGTCAGTGATGCCATCCAATCATCTCATCCTTTATCGTCCCTTTCTCCTCCCGCCTTCAATCTTTCTCAGCATCAGGGTCTTTTCAAATCAGTTCTTTGCATCAGGTGGCCAAAGTATTGGAGTTTCAGCTTCAGCATCAGTCCTTCCAATGAATATTCAGGACTGATTTCCTTTAGGATGGACTGGTTGGATCTCCTTGCTGTCCAAGGGACTCTCAAGAGTCTTCTCCAACACCACAGTTCAAAAGCATCTATTCTTTAGCACTCAGCTTTCTTTATAGTCCAATGCTCACATCCATACATAACTACTGGAAAAACCATAGCCTTGACTAGATAGACCTTTGTTGGCAAAGTAATGTCTCTGCTTTGGAATATGCTACCTAGGTTGGTCATAACTTTTCTTCCAAGGAGTAAGTGTCTTTTAATTTCATGGCTGCAGTCACCATCTGCAGTGATTTTAGAGCCCCTCAAAATAAAGTCTGTCACTGTTTCCATTGTTTCCCCATCTATTTGCCATGAAGTGATGGGACCAGATGCCATGATCTTAGTTTTATCAATGTTGAGTTTTAGCCCAACTTTTCACTCTCCTCTTTCACTTTCATCAAAAGGCTCTTTAGTTCTTCTTTGCTTTCTGCCATAAGGGTGGTGTCATCTGCATATCTGAGGTTATTTATATTTCTCCCAGCAATCTTCATTCCAGCTTGTGTTTCATCCAGCCCAGTATTTCTCATGATGTACTCTGCATATAAGTTAAATAAGCAGGGTGACAATATACAGCCTTGACATACTCTTTCCTATTTGGAACCAGTCTGTTGTCCCATGTCCAGTTCTAACTGTTGTTTCCTGACCTGCATACAGATTTCTCAGGAGGCAGGTCAGGTGGACTGGTACTCCCACCTCTTTCAGAATTTTCCACAGTTTATTGTGATCCACACAGTCAAAGGCTTATGGCATAATCAATAAAGTAGAAATAGATGTTTTTCTGGAACTCTCTTGCTTTTTTGATGATCCAATGGACACTGGCAATTTGATCTCTGGTTTCTCTGCCTTTTCTAAATCTAGCTTGAACATCTGGAAGTTCATGGTTCATGTACTGTTGAAGCCTGGCTTGGAGAATTTTGAGCATTACTTTACTAGTGTGTGAGATGAGTGCAATTGTGCAGTAATTTAAGCATTCTTTGGCATTGCCTTTCTTTGGGATTGGAATTAAAACTGACCTTTTCCAGTCCTGTAGCCACTGCTGAGTTTTCCAAATTTGCTGGCATATTGAGCGCAGCACTTTCAGAGCATCATCTTTTAGGATTTGAAATAGCTCAACTGGAATTCCATCACCTCCACTAGCTTTGTTTGTAATGATGCTTCCTGAGGCCCACTTGACTTCAAATTCCAGGATGTCTGGCTCTAGGTGAGTGATCATACCATTGTGATTATCTCGGTGGTGAAGATCTTTTTTGTATAGTTCTTCTGTGTATTCTTGCCACCTCTTCTTAATATCTTTTGCTTCTGTTAGGTCCATATCATTTCTGTCCTTTATTGTGCTCATCTTTGCATGAAATGTTCCCTTGATAGCTTTAGGTTTTGTTAAAACCTAAATTTTGCAAGTGATGTGAGGTAAAGGTCCAATTCCATTCTTTTTCATGTGGCTATCTAGTTGTCTAATACCATTTATTGAGAAAATAATTATTTTCTTATTGATTGTTTTAGAATCCTTGTGGAATATTAGTTGACCGTAGTATAGGGGTTTCTCAATTCTTTATTTTTTTTTAATTGGAGTATAGTTGTTTTACAGTGTTGGATTAATTTCTGCTGTACAGCAAAATGAATCAGCTATATGTATACATGTATCCTCTCTTTTTTGGAGTTCCTTCCCATTTAGGTCACCACAGACCATTGAATAGAGTTCCCTGTGCTATTTAATTGATTCTCATCAGCGATCTATTTTATGTGCCTGCTAAGTTGCTTCAGTCTTGTCTGACTCTGCATCCTATGACAATAGCCCACCAGGCTCCTCTGTCCATGGGATTCTCCAGGCAAGAATACTGGAGCAGGTTGCCATTTCCTACTCCAGGGGATCTTCCCGACTTCTGTTTTCCTTCTGCTGAGAAGTTAGATTTTCATGTGATTGGGGTTCTCTTGTAAGTGGTAAACACCTGTTTTGCAGTGGGTTGTGATGTGGGATGGGATTCTTGAGCTTAGGAGAAGCTTAATCTTCTGTAATGAGCAGCGAACATGTTTTGCCCCCAAAAGTGTAAATGTTTTAAATGTACATTTCAACATCTTATAGAACTGATACCGTCCCTAGTGGTCAGAGTAATAGTGCCCATAATATTGAACCATGGATGGCGCTGTGGAACACAACTATTCGAGGCAGGAAGGCTTCTATGGGAAGATGCCCGGAAGCAGAAGACTTGGGGCAGGCAGTGGTAACGGCAGAGAGTTAGAGAGAGATGGATCCCAGACCACTGTGTTTCACGGGGTTTGGTATTCACGATGGCTGGCTCATAGTAAGTGGTAAATAAATGACCTACTGGCGTGCTTATGGTATTACAGCCGTAGCAAACAAAAAGAGGAATCAGTTAGGAAAATTACTTCCCAAATGTTAGAGATTTAAATTGGTCATTGTGTCCCATTTCTAATAATAATGATAAGTTGCTACTAGCCTTGCTTTTTAAGGGACATTTGCCACACTCCAGGCACTGTGCTGAGAGATAGACAGATGGATAGGACATGTATACTATGTACACATCTAGGCATGAGTATGTGTGTGCATTTATCCTACATACATATGCATACACACATATATATTACATAAATGTGTACTGGTATATATTTAATTTTAACAACCACACACAGTATTGTTATCCCCATTTTACAGATGAAATATTAATAACTGAGCTTATGAGCAGGTAAGTAACTAGTTCTACATAAACCAGCAATATGTCTGGGATTTGAACTTAAAGTTTGTCTGACTTTAAAACCCGTATTATTATTATTATGGCCACACTGCATGGCTTGTGAGATCTTATTTCCCCAACCAGGGGTTGAACCCAGGCCCTCTGCAGTGAATCATGGAATCCTAATGCTGGACCTTCAAGGAATTCCCTAAAACCCATATTCTTAAACCCTGCCTCATTCTACTTCCTACCAAGATGCATGAACTTAGATACACTTTGCCTTCTCTAGCCTTATTTTAGAATCATCATCATGATTTTCTTATGCTTTTCTGGCACAGTTCTTAGAGAGGCAATCTTTTCCACTACCAAAATAACGATGGAAACTACTAGATTTTCCCTTATGTCCTTCTTCCACTGGGCATTTACTTGATCAGGGCTATTTAGTAAGATCAATAAGGGCTTAGGCGGACAGAGGTCCTTCAAGAGCAGTTGTCTAGGGGGCAAACCACATTCTCTCATACTGATTTCATTTCAAACTCCTTCCATTCATTCTACCCCAATATTCTGTAAGAGGTATTTTGGCTGAACAGGGTCATTTTTATAAGAGAACTGGTAAAATTCTCTATGCAGAGAGACCTGAGACAGAGTTAGGAGAAAACTCTTCTTCCCCATTGCCCCAGGAGGCTAGCATGCCCAGTCTTAGATATGTCAAAGCTGGCACATTTCACAAGGTGGCTAAGTTCTCACAGAGCATCCTGGACGCCTGGATGCCCAGGCTTCTTCAAGTCCTGCCAAGCAGAGCAGAGAGCACAGGTGAGTTCTGGTCCTGCTGGGGACCAATCATAGACCGGCATCTCATCCGCTTCCTCCCACCCAGACAGGATCACAACTGATAATGACCACAGATTCTAAGCAAATGTTGGAATATACTATCCGATGGACTTTTCTGCTGATTTGAATATTTACTGCAAATAAAAGCTTGTTATAAAAGATGACAGTTAAGGAGTAACTTTTTAAAATTTATATAATTTTTAATTGGAGGACAATGGCTTTACAAAATTGTGTTGGTTTCTGTCATACATCAACATAAATCAGCCACAGGTATACATGTGTTCCCTCCCTCTTGAACCGCCCTCCCACCTCCTCCACCCCAACCCATCCCAGCCCTCTAGGTTTCACAGAGCACTGAGTTTGAGCTCCCTGGGTCATATAGCAAACTCCCACTGGCTATCTATTTTCCATATGGTAATGTATATGTTTCCATGCTGAATTGAGAGTAGCAGGGAATAATTTTCTTTCTTACTGGAAAGAAAAACATTGCATGGGATGCAGATTATTGGTTCTGAAAGGGTTATCCTTGGATGTTCTATTCCAGAGCTCACCGAGATGCCTGCTAAAAATGTAGATGCTTAGGTTCTACTGAATCAGAATATGCCAGAATACATAAGGATCTGCATTAACACCAATTCAAGAGATTCTTTTGCCTGTGAAAGTTTGAGAAGTGTTGATTTAGGATAGTGTGTTTTTCAGATTTGTCACTATAATGTGGTATTTCAAGCTCTGTATTTGTGTGTGCCCATTTTGTTTAGTAAGGAGAGATGCCCCCTCACCCAAGTGACTAAGAATACCCAAGGGAGGGTGGTTTTAAAATTAGTCTATATAAGACCACAATTATAAATTATATTACATCCTTCTTGAACTCTTCTGCTGTATATTTTGAGTTTTTTGATGTAAGTGGCTGACACATTCTCTATCTTAGCTTTCAACCTTAATTTCCACAAGTAATGTTGGACTTGACACTTCCTTGGAGGAGAAGGTGGTCAGAGCAAAATCTAATCTAAAGGACGGGCACATTAAATCTCAACAAATCCAGTTCAATATTGTGTAAGGGGGGCTGGCATGGAGCCTAAGAGAAAACGCTTAGCCATCTTTGAGAAGAGAGAGATTTGTACTGGAAATGTTGTGACGTCCTAGGATTGTTCCAGGACGTCTTATTTATTACAACTCACTCATCTGCCATCATGGTTATAATGCTTTAAACAAGTTTTGCATTTTAGGTAATGGAAGAGTGTGGATGGAGGTGGGGACAAATTTAATTTTCATGATTGGATAGAGAAGTTAATGGTTAACCTTATGCCCTACCTACTAAAATTGAACAGCAAGGGGCCATTCACATTTATGGAAAAGGACTCGACCTGGCGAGGACACTGAGGTTGACCTGAAGGAAGAAATGAAAGACCTGAATTTTAAGAGAAATCGATCGAGACTGTTGGCTGGGATTCTCCAGGGAAGTGATGGAAGCAAGGTGCAGGGTTTGGTTAGTTTTCTGTGGCTGCCGTGAAACCAGCTACCATAACCTGAGTGGCTTGAACCAGCAGACCCTAATCTTGGCACCAAGGACTGGTTTTGTGGAAGATAATTTTTCCAAGGACCTGAATGTGTGTGTGTGTGTGTGTGTGTGTGTGTGCGTGCGTGCACACGCACACAGGGGGATGGTTTGGGGATGATTCAAGTGCATTGCATTACAGTTATTGTGCACTTTATTCCTATTATTACCTCAGCTCCTCTTTAGACCATCAGGCACTAGATTCTGGCAACTGGAGAGCCCTGACTTAAACAACAGAAGTTTGTCCTGCAGTCTTGGAGGGTATACATTCAAGATTAAGGCGGTGGCAGGGCCACGTTCTCTCTGAAGACACCAGAGAAGATCTGTTCCAGGCCGCGCTCCTGGTTTCCGGCAATTCTTTGGCTGGAAGCAGCTTACCCCAGTCTTCACATGGCTGTCTCCCCACATTCCTGTTTCTTTGTCCAAATATCCCTTTGTGTGAGGGCACCAGACATATTGCACTAGGGCTCACCCCACTCCAGTATGACCTCATTTTAACTAATTTCACCTGCAATGATCCCCTTTTCCACATAAGTTCACATTCTGCGGTCCTAGGGGTTATGATTTAACATATGGATTTCGGGGGAACAAAAATCTAACGCATCACAAGGTATATGAGAATCAGTGAGCTAGCTTCAGAGGAAAAGATGTGAGTAGTACATTGATGATGAAAATGTATTCTAATTCCTACAGTGCTATCCCAGGGTTAATTTTTCTATCTCTTTGAGAAAAGTATTAAATACTAGAGTAGAAAGGTATCAACAGATCATATAATTTTTTTTGTCTTATGATGCAGAAGGAAAAATTGAAATCTTCAGAAGTCAGGTGTTCAGAGTCCAACATTATGGTCAGTTCAGTCCAGTCGCTCAGTCGTGTCTGACTCTTTGCAACCCCATGGACTGCAATACACCAGGCTTCCCTGTCCATCATGAACTCCTGGAGCTTACTCAAACTCATGTCCATTGAGTTGGTGATGCCATACAACCTTCTCACCCTCTGTCGTCCCCTTCTCCTCCCGCCTTCAGTCTTTCCCAGCATCAGGGTCTTTTCAAATGAGTCAGCTTTTCACATCAGGTGGCCAAAGTACTGGAGTTGCCACTTCAGCATCAGTCCTTCCAATGAATATTCAGGACTGATTTCCTTTAGGATGGACTGGTTGGATCTCCTTGCAATCCAAGGGACTTTCAAGAGTCTTCTCCAACACCACAATTCAAAAGCATCAACATTATGATAGAAAATGGTAGAAAATCTAAAACTTGAATCTAAGTCTTCTTATTCCCAGTCTCTGCCACCTTACAGGGAGCCAAGATACAGTGAACAGCTGCCCTTGAAACCCAACACTGGCTATCATTCTCTGCATGTTAAAGGCATGGGCCAACCCTTCCAGAAAGTAAAATTGGGCACTCCTTAAGTTGCCCCTTTCTGGTATTCACCACATGGACCATACGACACTCTGAGGGTACAGACTGAAGTCTCACGTTGCAGCTTGGACAGGGTCCTGGGCTTTACACATCTCCCCTCTCTTCTCCAGCTCTCCTTTCACAAGTTCCCTGTCTTGTCATCTCAGAGCCCAGCCCAGCTCCAAGATGGTGACCAAAAATGCGTTCACCTAACTTATTTGTTTCTTAATAGGTGATATTTTAATGGTAACAAGCCAGCTCTCTACTCCCTCTTCCTTTACTTCAGAGTCTTGTGAGTTTTCTGAGTGCCTATCTTTGGAGAATAAAATAAGACATCATTCGTGTGGTTCATTTTGACTAAAGAGTTGAGTCATTAGGAAAGAGTAGGCAGTCATCATGGGATTCTTCAAACTGCAAACAGTTGGTCACCAACAATTGTCTGTTCTTAAGACTTTGGTACCTTGGGTGGTCCACAGTGAACTTAACACATTGATGGGTAAAGAGCTACTATTGCAATTGGGATGTTGTTCAGCTTCAGGGCTTGTCTTGAGCTGTCTGGACAAACTATACAGTGTATCTATCACACGGAGTTTTTTCTTCCCTTCCAAATTTCATCTTTTTCAACCTATTCAAAGATAAGCTTGAAACAATGCTTTCATGCTATTTTCACTTAACTCCCTCTGTGCATAGGATTTCAAAAAAGCTAAATATTGATCAGAAAACTCTCCTGGTTTGTCTGAGAAAATATCTGTTCCCTGAAACAAGTTATTACCCTCAGTTGCTTTGGAAGATGCATCAGATTCACTCTATCAAATTTATAATTGGAAAATGGCAGGAGATTAATTATGGAAATGCTTTTCAATTTCAATAGTCAATTAACAGGCAACTGTATGAAGACCACAATAATTACATTGTTCTATAAGCATTGCTCCAGAAGTCTTATTTTAGTTTACTTAGACTTGTAGAAGAGAATCTGATTAGCACTATTTGTTTAATGAATTTGACATTCAAGGGGTGCATGAATTTCCTTTGGATATTGGATTATAAATTAATGCTTATCAAATTAACATTGATTTTCTTTATCTAGGTCCATCATCATAGGGACATTTTTCTGCATGAATACCTGCCATAGTTGTCATTATGTTCAGGTGGAAGATTTCAGAAGGAATGTGAATTCCCGTGGACCCTATTAAACCTATTTTCTTGATATCAATGGGACCTATAGGTCTTATAGATCTTTCCTTTTCCCTTCAATGTGGATATTGTTTTTCTCTGTTCTGACCAACAGGGAATATTTAGTGCAGGCTCCTGGACATGTTCAATTTCAGTAAACCTTAGGACTTATTTCGATATTATAATTGTATGCTCTCAGAAACACAGATGCTAAGTGCATAGTTGGATAAGTTAGGACAGATGTACAAGCAATGTTGAATCAAGACATAACATTCCCATCATTTTACAACAGTATCTTGATAAGCGCTCTCCCTCTACACAGACCTACTGTCGCCTAAACTGCCAGGGAATTTGCAGTTATTTTGCTTCCTTCTTCTTAGAAGTGTGGAAGAATGGGAAAGATAGAGACTATTATGGGATTATCCTTGAGGAAATCAACCCTGAATATTCACTGGAAGGACTGATGCTGAAGCTCCAATACTTTGGCCACCTGATGTGAAGAGCCAACTCACTGGAAAAGACCCTGATGCTGGTAAAGATTGAGGGCAGGAGGAAAAGGAGGCAGAGGATGAGATGGTTGGAGGGCATCACCGACTCAATGGACATGAGTTTGAGCAAACTCCGGGAGATGGTGAAGGACGGGGAAGCCCTCCTTTGAACATGGTGTGTTGCAGTCCATGGGGTGGCAAAGAGTCAGACATGACTTATCGCCTGAATAACAATTGTGGGTTGGTACTCATCGGTACCCTCCCTTCTTTTAGACTTTGGTGGAGCACTGACTCAGGAATGTAAGACCTAGGTCTCACCTCTTAGCTCTTTCCCTACTTAGAGTCATTTAGGATGTCTGAATTTTAGTTTCCTTATTTGTAAGCCAAGGATGCTAAAACCTATCTCATAAAGTTGTTGTAAAGATTAAAATATGTAAGCACCTGACATGGGACTTCCCAGGTAGTCCAGTGGCTGGGACTATGCGTTCCCAATGCAGGGGGCCCGAGTTTGATCCCTAACCAGGGAACTAGACCCCACACGCCACAACCAAGACCCCGTGCAGCCAAATCAATACTGTTTTAAAGCACCTGACATTAGGAACACACTCGGCTGATATGCCGTTCATCCTTCTCTGGTTAAAATCCTGGGCACTAGGCATTTTCTCACCCCTTCCCCCACTCCAAACAACCAGTCAAAAAAGTATACTCTAGTCTTTTAGGGTAATGCATTTGAAGGAGGTACTTTTCTAATCAGAAACACTAATCATTGCTGATGTATTAATAAACTTGAATAACTTAGAGCGATTCCCATTCCAAGTAATATGTTTGCATTTTAATTTAAGCCTTAAAGAAGTGTTGTTTTAACCCGAATAAAGGACTTTGAGCTGAAAAAGTCAGGAGACTGGGGAATGGTGTAATGTTTGAGGTCAGGGAGCTCCATTTCTAAATTTCAGACAGTTATGCAGCTGCCTGTGTGCTCAGCTGGCTGCCTTAAATGCAGGTGATTTTTCTTAGAAAAAGATGTGTACAGGTGGCAGGCAAATTTGGAACAGCCTGGTTTAAATAGGTTCATGCAGGCATTAAAATCAGAGGGTGGAATCGAAGTGCTATAGCAAGGCAGCAGCCTTCTCATGCCTGGAGGGCAGTCGCTGCTTAGTGGATGAGAGGTAGAAACCAAAGGTCAATGCTGGGGGAGACCTGGTCAGCAAGCAACCTCTTCCCCTTATGCTCCTATAGGTGAAAATCACCCTGTGGATTCTGGAAGCACAGGAGTGTACCAGGGAGGGCAGCTTATCAGCTTCCCAAGTAAGGACTGGGAGTTTGGGGTTAGCAGATGCAAACCATGACATATAGGATGGATAAACACCAAGGCTTTACTGTACAGCACGTAGTGCATGTGTGCTCAGTTGCGTCCAACTCTTTTGCCACCCCATGGACTGTAGCCCACCAGGCTCCTCGGTCCATGGGATTCTCCAGGCAAGAATACTGGAGTGGGTTGCCATTTCCTCCTCCAGGGGATCTTCCCAACCCAGGGACTGAACCTGTGTCTTCTGCATTGCAGGTGAATTCTTTACCCACTGAGCCACCAGGGAAGCCACTGTATAGCACAGGGAACTACGTTCAATATCCTAAATCATAGTGGAAAAGAATATTAAAAACGTACATATATGTATAACTGAGTCACTCTGCTGTATAGCAGAAATTAACACATTATAAATCATCTATGTATGCGTGCATGCTCAATTGCTTCAGTTGCGTCTCTGTGACCCTACTGACCATAGCCTGCCAGGCTCCTTTGTCCACGGAATTCTCCAGGCGAGAATACTGGAGTGGATTGCCATGCCCTCCTCCAGGGAATCTTACACTTCAGTTTGAGAAATAATTTTTAAAAAAACATGTTTAAATCCAGGACCCCAATGAGCACTATCAAAACATCCCAGATGAGCGTAGTGGAAGGCCCTCTGTTTCCTTAGCTTCCAGGCCCCGAGCTGATGGAATGCTGGCTATGCCTTTGTTTTCCTCTTGGTTTCTTACAGAAAGTGGTTCCTAGCCTCAAGATCCTCATCATGTGGCTGTGACTGTTCAGAGCTCTGCCTTCCCATCCCAAGTTTTAAAATGCTCTTTGCCACTGGCTAGTGCCTGATGTTGTATCTATTTGCTTCTCCCAGGTAGACTGATGCTCAGTCACCTCTGCCTTCATCTACTCATCTAGAAAACAATACGATATGTCTTGGTCACATAAGCTACTCTATGAAGCAATGTGAATTTGTCTTTTCTTTCTCTGCTTGCATGACTGTAGATTCTGGATAAGATTAAAAGCTCCAGAGAGTTGTATGTAATGAGATTCCAAGCTGCATTGAGCGCTGATCCCAAAAGAGAAGATTTAGATCCCTGTTATGAACACTCAGCTCAAGACTGATGTGATGGTCAAACCTGAGAATTCTTTTCACTATATACACACTTCATTGCAATTATATTTCCCCAATTTCAATAGCTGTAATAAGTCACTTAAGGAAATATGGTTAGTCATAACCCTCGGCTCCCCCTTTTTTGGTAGGCATTTGGAACTCACACTTAAGAGGAATTCTCACAATCAGTATACCTGTCAGGGAGCTGGATGTGTACTGGTTGTGGGCACAAATGAAGTATAGTATGCATGCATACTAAGTTGCTTCAGTTGTGCCTGTTTGTGACCCTATGGACCACAGCCCGCCAGGCTCCTCTGTCTGTGGGATTCTCCAGGCAAGAATAATGGAGTTGGTTACCATGTCCTCCTCCAGGGGATCTTTCTGACCCAGGGATGGAAACTTCATCTCTTATATCTCCTGCATTGATGGGTGCGTTCTTTACGACTACTGACACCTAGGAAGCCCCATAGTATAGTATTTAAAAAGGAAGGAAAGTCAAATACTAGCGTCACTAAATCTTTGGCTCTAAATTTCTTTCTTTACACCTGTCTGTTCAGCAGCAAGTTGTCAATGGAAAATATGGAGGGAACTTCAGCCTACAGAAAATAGTTAATTAGACCAAATGAATTAGAGACTGAGGGGAGGGTGCCCAGCAGAACATCATGTTCCCTTGGCCATTAATCTGGTTTATGAAGAGCTGCCTTGGTGATTTCTCAGTATTTTGGTTACAATACCTGCATCAACTGTCAATGGCAATGGCATTCACCAACCAGGCAGCAAGACTGCAAGTAGGCAGTTACGGTGAAGAATAGGTCAAAGTAGATTTTTCTTTCTTAATGTGACTCAAACCTCCATTTTCCTCATGTCAAGAAGAGGCTGGATGGTGATCAATGAATTTGATGAATATGAGCAACGTGAAAGACTACTCAGTAATCAATTTGGCAGCTTTTCTTTAATCATCTTGGAGCAATTATGTGAATGCAATCCATCGGGTGTGTTACTAAAGCATAAGCTTAGGGATTTTAGCAGTGTTCTTTTTGAGACAAAATGCCAAGAAAAAATGGTGTGGTGGTTTAGTCGCCAAATTTCATCCTACTCTTGCGACCCAATGGACTATAGCCTGCCTGGCTCCTCTGTCCATGGGATTTCCCAGGCAAGAATACTGTGATGGGTTGCCATTTCCTTCTCCAAAACAGTCAGGAAGGTAAAATACTGACCAAGAAAAAAAAATTTTTTTTTAACTTTTTGGTCAGCCCACACAGCATCTGGGATCTTAGTGCCACAATCAGGGATTGAACCTGTTCCCTCTGCAATGGAAGTGCAGATTCTTAACCAGTAGACCACCAGAGAAGTCCCACCATGAAATTCTTGAAGCTTCTATTTGAAAACAGGCTGTTCAGTGTCAGTGATAAAAACGGAATAGTTGTGCAGTGATGATTAAGTTAATCAAGTCACCTTCAAATCCCTGGGCCTTCTACAGGTCTGTGGAATAAATCTGATGGCTTAAAGAGTGAGACTATTCAAAACAGGCAAGCCGGAGGCCCCGTATTGACTCAGCATTTGTACCCCAAACCTCAGCAGGCCTTATTACAGAAGATAAATGAGAAATATTTTTCCCC
Organism: Bos grunniens; assembly: GCF_055505025.1. Classification (NCBI taxonomy): domain Eukaryota; kingdom Metazoa; phylum Chordata; class Mammalia; order Artiodactyla; family Bovidae; genus Bos; species Bos grunniens. The sequence continues at coordinate 40,881,462 of NC_141188.1, forward strand.
CACCTGTCCTTGCTTTCCACAGAGTGAACTTTAAATCAAATTTTTATTTTTATGTCACTTGAGAGGAGTGAGAAGGGCTTCCAGGTGGAAGGAGATTAAAGTCTGTGAAGGGGTGAGAACAGATAGGCGGTGAATGTATTTTTTTTTTTTTTATGGTGCCAGGCATTTAGAGTAGCTGGGGCAGAAACAGGATACATGATACACTCCCAGGAAAGAAGGGGTATATATTTGATAAAGAACAGTGTCCCACCACCCATCAGTGAATTTAGTGGACAGCTCTTTGCCACTACATGCTGCTGCTACTGCTGCTGCTAAGTCACTTCAGTCGTGTCCGACTCTGTGTGACCCCATGGACGGCAGCCCACCAGGCTCCCCCGTCCCTGGGATTTTCCAGGCAAGAACACTGGAGTGGGTTGCCATTTCCTTCTCCAATGCAGGAAAGTGAAAAGTGAAAGTGAAGTCGCTCAGTCATGTCCGACCCTCAGCGATTCCATGTGCTGCAGCCTACCAGGCTCCTCCGTCCATGGGATTTTCCAGGCAGGAGTACTGGAATGGGGTGCCATTGCCTTCTCCATGGCCACTACATAACATCAGGGAAAAGAATATAGGTGGAACCTAATGCACTGGTACATCCCGAATCAAACAACATCACTATGTGCAGGAGAGAAACCTGAAACAAGAAATAAGGAGCATCCAGTTTAGAAAAGCTGGGCTTCCCTGGTGGCTCAGTCAGTAAAGAATCTGCCCGCAGTTCAAAGATGTGGGTTCAATCCCTGGGTTGGAAGATTCCCTGGAGAAGGTAATGGCAACCCATTCCAGTATTCTTGTCTGGAGAATTCCATGGACAGAGAAACCTGGAGGGCTACAGTCCATAGGGTTGCAAAAGAGTTGGACATGACCGAGTATCTGAGAACAAAGGGCACAGGTAAACTCTTCAGGTGTTCATGCGGAACTAAAAGTGGCCAGATACGTGGTTAGTGGTCACTTCATGAACCAAGGCAACAGACGAGCTGAGAAGCAGATTGCATGGCCCCAGGCACCCAGCTAGGGAGGTGCAGGGGCTGAACCATACAGCCCTCACCTGGCCACGCCTCGTGCCAGAGTTGCATGTCCTGAGGGAGGGGCAACTCTTTGCCCACCCAGGAAGTACAACTTAATGACTGCACAGTACACACAGGTGGAAGCCTGGCTGAGAAACCCTTGTGGTCAGAGGAAAAGTCACTTCCTTCAAGATGAAATGGAAGATCAAAATTAGGAAATTAACTGAATAATGATGGTGGCTCATGATGGTAAAGAATCTATCTGCAATACAGGAGACACAGGTTCAATCTCTGGGTGGGGAAGATCCCCTGGAAGAGGAAATGGCAACCCACTCCAGTATTCTTGCCTGGGAAATCCCATGGACAGAGGCTCTGAGTGTCTCCTGAGGGCAAGGTACTGGACTAGGTGCTTGGGAAAGCATGTGGTCCTTACAGTTGCAAGCAGGAGGGCAGGCACTGAACAAAAGAACTGATACTGTTTAATCCCTGTTGTAACCAAGTTTACAGAAGATGCTAAGCCACCCAGAGGAATTAGAAACTCAACAGTAGTTAGGGTGGAGGAGTGTAGGTCTCTTTCAAAGCCTGTTCTTGAGTCTTCAAATCAGGAGTTATGTGAATGGCACATCCACCTGCTTCCAGTCATCCTTGTATAACCTTTCATTCCTTTTACTTTGGGTGTTGCTCCCTTACCCCAGGGACCAATACTGATGAGAGACACCCCTCTCAGGTCTAAGACACCTTACTTAGACACCTAGAGTCTAAGTAAGCCCCGTCAAAGGGTATCTACTGTGGGTCGCAACCTATCAACGCCGCTTGAGAAGGATAAATTGGACAAATGAGTTTATTCTACTGTATTAATGGATGATTGTGTTCATGTCATCGCTGGGGTAACACGTATTTTAAAGGGGCCCTCAAATCCTTAACCTCAGAGATGCACTAACACAGGGGTGATGAGGTGGCAGGGACGGTGTTCTGGAACAACTTGTCTTAGATCATCTTAAGTCATAGCACAAATAAAAAAGTTCTGATTTAAAACTATAGAGCTCGAACACTTATTAGCATATTTTTAAATTCCTCAACAGAATTATGGAGAAGGCCTTTGATGTATCAAATATTAAGCCTTTGATGTATCAAATGCTCTCTGCCTGGAGGGATTATTTCTTATTAGAAAATTCTGGTCTCTGGTCTCTCTCCAGGCCTTTAACGACTTGTGTATCCTTTCAGTAATAGGCAAGTGGCAGCTGGTGTCGTCTGGGGAAGGTGCAGTGTCTGCAGCGGCAGGCTGCGTGTCCGTCCATGAAAGACAGTTCAGTTCCTATCCTGCCGAGGGTGCTTGGGAGGCAGGGAGGGGGCTCGCTGATTGCGGGGATGTAGTCTGCAATAGCAGGACTGGGTGTTTCATGTATCTTTTTAAGGATGAGTACTCCTTTCTGGAGGAGCTTCCCTGGTAGCTCAGCGGTAAAGAATCTACTGGTAATGCAGGAGACTCAGGTTTGATCCCTGGGTCAAGAAGATCCCCTGGAGAAGGAAGTGGCAACCCACTCCAGTATTTTTGCCTGGAGAATCCCATGGACAGAGGAGCCTGGTGGGCTATCATCCTTGAAGCTGGAAAGAGTCAGACAGGACTGAGCGACTAAACAACACCTTCTTTTCCAGGTCCCTGGTGCCCATTGAGCCTCTGTTTCCTTCGTCTCCCAGGAAGGAGGAACAACAGGCGGCCTCCAGGTACTTAATGCTTCTCCCTGTGTGTGTGTCTTACACCTGGGCTCTTTGGGCATGGGGCAGAGCTAGCCTACAGTAGGAGGACTTTCCCAAAGAAAAGTCTTAATCTGACCTGATGTGCTGGGTCGCCTTCCCAGCTGAGTGGTTATGTGGAGGTGTCTGTAGAAGGACAGTGGACGCTGGGCAGGGAGCTGACGTCCCCAACACCAAACTGCCATTTCTGTCACATCTATATGTGTCCATCTATAGTCTGATCGTTAAAACGATCTGAAATAACTCTGCTTGAATACTGTTCAGTGGTCACACCCTATGTAATATTCACTCTGGAGGAAAAGGAAAAAATGTTCTCACAGGGAGAAGGCTGCTCAGTGTTCCAGGGAAGTGTCTGGGGATACTACTGACGGGGACAGCGGGGGGTGGGGGTGTCTCTTGTGCTTTCTCTCCCCCTCCTCAGGAAACCACTCTGGGTCCAGCTGCCTGGTACAGACTCCAACCCATGGAGAAAGCAGAAACCAGAGCAACTCCAGCTTTGAGCCACTTCTTGTGACAGCTGAGGCTCTCAAGACTGAACGGTTGAGTCAAAGCAGAAGGTCTTTTTCTGGCCGGGGCAGTGACTCCAATTGTCCCCTCCCAGGGCTGCTTACTATGTTGAGTGAATACCTAAGCCATGCTCGGGTTCATGGCTCCCCAGGTGAACCTGGAAGGGCACATCTGTTCTCCCTAAATAACTGCCTGCCCCATAAAGCAGGAAGTGGTTATTCCCCACCGCCCCCTTCCCCGTCTTGGTGAAGTCAGCATAGGTTTTATTACTGATGCCTCCAGAAGTAGCTTGGGTGAGATGAAAGAGGTACACTGGAGGTCTACTTGGTACTTTGGACTCTCCTCCTGCACGGGGAACACGTTCACAGAAGCCTTTCCTATTGAGCACAGCTGATAGTAGTTGCTGCTGCTTCATTTTCCCTTCCCTTGGGAATAAGGAAAATAATTTTCTTTGTCTTAGCAAAAATCCCCACCCAGATTCAGGAAGGGTCACAAATTATTACAACAAAAATTTGCTAGGTGCCAAGTAGAGTTTTGGGCACACATTGACTCACACCCAAACCCCCCTCATTGTAGGAATCACCCACATCTTTAACAAATAAATTGTAAGGAGTGCTGGGTCACACACAAGACCGAATTGGAAAGCGAGGGTTTGGAACGCTGATAGTCTGATTTTGAGCCTAAGTTCCTACTCATTTAGCTACTTCTTTATGAAAGAACTTCTCCTAAAGAAAAGGAGAACGACAACGGCTGCCTCCCACATTAAAAAGGTTGGTAGATTGGTTTTAAAATTACTAGGTTGCAAGTTTTTTTTTTCTGCAGGTTGTTGCTTAGTCTGCTAAGTTGTGTGGGACTCTCTGCGACCTCATGGACTGCAGCCCACCAGGAGTCTCTGTTCATGGGATTTTCCATGCAAGAATACTGGAGTAGGTTGCCAATACTTTCTCCAGGGGATCTTCCCAACCTAGGGATCAAACCCTGTCTCCTGTGGCTCCTGCATTGTTGGCAAATTCTTTACTGCTGAGCCACCCGGGAAAGCCAAGTTTTTTTCTCCAGGTACCTAGGTCTATACAAAACTTGTCTCCGTTGAAAATGGCTAAGTATGACGAGTCATTTTAAAACACTTCCCTCATGCTGAGGACTTGGCTAAGTAGATTTAGCTAGACAGTGAGTTTGTTTGAAGTCCCTATGACAGCATAGGCTAGGAAGTCCAGACCAGGTGTCACTCCACTACCAAACCAGGTTCGTTTTGCTTCCACGCCCAGCGAACCAAACCACTGAACCCCCAAAGTTTGCAACAGAAGGAAAACTTATGCACAAAGCGGCCGAAGACCAGAGAAGAAAGTCTTCGATGTGTTCTCCTAGAGGCAGGGGAATGGGGATATTTATGGGATGAGCTGGCGACCCAGGCACGGGGAACTTGGGGAGAGGGGGAAAGGTGATGAGAAATAGGTGCATCCACCTCATTCTGCGCAGGCGCAGCGCAGCCACCGTCCCACATGTTCAAAACAGGGAGTCGGGTGCTCGGGAGGTCAAAGGTCACAGGACACTGACGCATGCCCAGTTGGGAGGGCCGCGGGTCCCATCCAGTTTTAAACCAGCCAGGTTCCAACTAGACGCAGCTGATTTAAGTTCCTGGAAAACAACTCGGGCAACTGGCTCATTTTTAGGCTCCATGCAGCTGCGAGGATGTGAGCTTTTCGCAGCTACGATGGAAAGGACCTTGATTAGCAAGGGCAGGTCAAGTGGATCTGACTAATCATTACCCAGGGTTTCATCTGTACCTGTTACGTGGAAGGAAGGTGAAGGAGAAGGGATACGAACGGCCTTTGATAAGCTTGTCAGGTGATCACTTGTACCTGTGTCGCTAAAATCCTGGCAGGCAGTTCCCTTCGACGGTTTATAAATACCTCCTCGTATGGACCCAAAGTCAGGATGAAGCCATCAGTTCTACCTTCCTGTTGAACTCTGGAATAAGTACATGTAATAAGTTGCTACTCATATTACCTTTCCAGTAGAGTGTTTTCTTAAGCTACTTAAGCTTTTTAAGAAGGCACTATTGACCTGCTGCTGGTAGAAACTTCAGAAGGATTAGGAGGCATTTTTCCTAAGGGCTTTCTTAGGAAAGAAAAGTTGTACCTTTTCCTGTCTACTTTTAAAAAATGCTGGCTTCTTGGTTGGAGTTGTCTTATGGGAACCTAGAGGCCGGTTCTAGGTCCCCATTGCTCACACTTACATATATGAAGAATCTGTCTGGGGTTTCCAGGGGAAAAAGAATCCACCTGCCAATGCAGGAGACACAAGAGACACGGGTTCAATCCCTGGGTGGGGAATGTCCCCTGGAGAAGGGAATGGCAACCCACCACAGTTTTCTTGCCTGGAAAGTCCCATGGACAGAGGAGCCTGGTGGGCTAAGTCCATGGGGTCATAAAAAATCGGACAGGACTCGGTGTGCAGGCCACACACATAGGACCTATTTCTGGGTGCTAGGACCTGCTGCTTATATGTGCCATCTGGACCACTCTGGCAGGGACCCTACACAAGTGTGCACACTGCAGCGCAGGGCCAGCTGTCCACAAATCCAGCTTCTGGAGACAAACAGAGATGCTTAAAGCTTCTGTGAGGACGTTGCCGAGGAGCAATCAGGCTTGACTGAGAAGTCCCTGAATGGATGCTGATGTTGAGGGTGGCAAGTGGCGGATGAAAAGTAAGGGGGCATAAGAACGCAGAAGCAGGATCCCTAGCATGTCAGCCAGGCTGAGGGTGGAGGTGAGGATGCCTCAGTCAGAGAGGGATTTGTTATAACAAGTCATTTTATGTGGCCCCACAATAAATGGATCTATGCTAGCTTAGACTCTTCAGTGTATAATAACTTTGATGGATTCAATTGATCAATCATTTTGCCTAGAGGATTGGAATTAAGGTGATGATATAGCCCTGTGCTCCATTTCAGTAACTGCTTATAAATCCCTTGTTTACCCCAAATTCTGGCGGGAGCTGTTGGTGAAACTGTCACAGGCAGCAGAAGTTTGGAATCGCACCTGATGGTCCTTGAACCTCCAGAGCAGCTTGGTGCAGAAGCCTGATAATTATGTTGATTGAATCCTCATGACTGAGCTCCTTTTCCGCTGCTTTCATTTATTCTTTGGCGTATAAATGCGTTTTCAATGAGCATCACAGAATGGGCAATACCAGAGAAAAAGAGTGCCAGCAGGAGCTACGCTTCGAGATGCTGTTCCAAGTAGCTGTTGAATTCCTTGAATCATTCCCTCTCTAAGCCCTGTTCCACCCTCCCTAAACCTACAAGCCTATGGCACTGAGATGAAGGAGGAAGTCTGACACCACAGAGAGGCTCCTAGCTGTTCTGGGAGCAACATCCTGACCCTGGTCTCGGGAGCAGCAGCTTCAAGCAGTAGAGCCCCTGTCATGTTTTTCCCATACTTTCTTTTTTCTGTTTTTTAATTTTTACAATGTTGTGTTGGTTTCTGCCATATAACAATGTGTATCAGCTATAATTATACATACACCCCCTCCCTCCCTCCTGTCCCCCCTCACCCATCCCATCCCTCCTGGTTATCACAGAGTACCAGGCTGGGCTCCCTGACTAGACCGTAAGAAATATTTTTGAATGAAACCTTCCTATCCTAAAGTCATAGCCTCTTAACAGTGGGGTCAGCAACTCATCCAGCTTTGTCCAGGATCTGACTAGTCTTAATGCAAAAGTTCAACCTCTGGGAAACCCCTCAGTCTGGGACAAAGTAGGATAATTGGTCTCCCTACTTGAAAGGCATTTAAAATGCATCTTCCTAGGATCCAATGTGATTCTGTATTCATTTTGTGGTCGAGCGTGCTTGTTATAGCCATATTCTACAGGCAGTTATCTGCATGATCAGAATGGCACCAGGGAACACATTTAGCTGAGAGGAGGGGTGTGTGTGTGTGGCGGGGAGGGAGATAAGAGATGAGAGAGCAGGAAGATTAATGTCATGTCAGAGTCGGACTGCAGGGCTTCTTTTACACCATAAATATTGTATGAAGTGCTGATGTAACCTTTACTGCAGCATGACATGGGAGTTGGCAGTTTTTATGGCTCGTGATTAAAGTAAGAAACAAGTCTCTGATTAGATTATTCTTTTCCCCCATAGACCTCTGTCCTTCCCATTTCCAAGAATGCTGTTTTATTTCTGCAATCAGTCTAACTCAAACTCCAACACCAAAATACGTGGGTCACAACCTAGAAAGTGCATCCTAAGAAGCATCTGTTTATTCTTTGCCCCAAATTATTTATAATCTCGCATATTGAAGTCAATATGCATATTGACTTCAATATGCATGGTGGGGGCAAAAATAAAAAAGAGTTAAGACTTGTAAACGCTGCCTCCTTTTAAAAAGTATTATAATTTCTGTGTGTGGGAAAGTCCATTGAAGTTCTCTTCAGGCTGCATAAGAAAATATATGGGTCTTTAATGATTTTAGTTTGTTACAATTGCAGATAGCTAAACACAGTCGGCTGAAAAGCAAATTGAGCTCTAAGGAACAGAATTCAAGCTATTGGCTTTTTCGTTATGCTCTATCCTAGTCAGTAATTTAATTATTTGTGAAACTTTTAAACTCAATTGACTCCTATGGAATTTATCCAAGTGGAGGGTGTTTAGTGTTACACTCATTATATCTTTTGGGCTTGATCCAGCAATTAGCAACTCGGCTTTACTCAATCATAAAGAACTAAGTGTGTTTGAAATGCCTGTGTGCAGTGTTTCGTGTCTTTAAATTATCTCTTTTTAAAATTCAGAACATTGCATCTGCTTCTTATGTGGAAATGCAGTTGGAAATAACAGGTTCAAATTAAGGGAAAAAATTTTTTTGTCTCCTGTAGCTCTTTGAGTGAATTTATTGGATGGGGATTTAAAAACTCAACTGTGATGAGTAGAGCTCAAAATGAAAATGATTCAATATGAATAACATCGGAGGGTTGTTGCTCAGTCGCTAGGTTGTGTCTGACTTTGCAGCCCCACAGACAGTAGTAGCAGGGCAGGCTCCTCTGTCCTCCACTGTCTCCCATAGTTTGCTCAAATTCGTCTCCATTGAGTCAGTGATACTATCTAAAAATCTCATCCTCTACTGCATCTTCCGTCTTTTACTTTCAATCTTTCCCAGCACCAGCATCAGGGTCGTTTCCAATGAATTGGCTCTTCGCATCAGGTGGCCAAATTATTGGAGCTTCAGCTTCAGCACCAGTCCTTCCAATGAATATTCAGGAGGTAAGCCCTCATAAATCAGAAAATCTGATGTTAAAAATAGGTGTCAGTCTAGAACCTTGCTCTGGCAGTTAGATGCCATCTACTGGCTGTTAGTTACTGTTTGATTCAAGTAGCCATCATTTAAATGCAGAGGGAGAATCAATCACCAGGGCTTGTTGTTAAAATGCAGCGTTATACAGCATAGTTATTTTGTAAAAATCAATAAGCATAGCTACATTTTGAAATTCAGATTGTGTGTTTTAAAAAACTGCTATGAACTTAGTCTTCTGTATATTTTACTTTTTTTTTTTTTTAGTCTCCCAGGAATACCATGTTGCAGGACCATCTGACTGCTATTGATTCTACAATCTAGCTTTTTTCCAGATGTATTATTATGTACAGGCATCAGAATATAGTTCTTTGGTCTTTGAACCTTATTACATTTTGCAAAAGCAGTCAGATCCTAGCTGTTCTCCATGTAGAATGTATTAGGTGCCAATGAAGATGGTTCATGTCCTACTGACAGACACACTCAGACTCTGTCTGCAGTTCTCCATTTAGGAATGATTAGCACTGGTATCTAGCATGAAATTAAATATATAAACCAATCTCTTGTCCTTCACATCTATGAATTTTAGCACTTGAGTATGGGGACTGTGTTTGTGCTCTAGGTAGGAATGTATAGTATGAATCACTGAGTTAACAGTTCCTGGGTATCTTAAATTAGAGGCAAACATACGTATAGACATTCTGCTAGTGTTCTAGAACAGGCATTGCTTAACTGCAGCCAACAAACTAGATCCAACCTACTCCCTGTTTTTGTAAATAAAGTTTTATTGGCACCCAGCCATGCCCATTTGTTTACATTTGTTTGTCTAAGGGTCCTGGTTTGTTGCTTGGTGAAGCTGGGTCACTGAGACAGACACCCCAGGGCCCAATAAGCCTATAGTATTTACTCTCTGGGCTTTCACAAAATTTTTGCTGACTCCTTTTATAGAAACTTAGACTCTTTATTTCATTAAGGCTATCTCTTATTTAAAATTCTGAATCAGCATCTTTGCTTCAGTCAGCAGAAACTTTCCCACAGCTCTGGGTTGCCCCATGAGAGATGATTCTGCCCAGAGAAGCGGAGGGTGGGGTGGTGGACACCCTGCTCCTGGGCAGCTCCAGGCTCCCAGTGACAGCCCAGGGCTGCCCTCTAGGGCCCAGTGCAGGGGAAGGTTTGTTCCTGAACTGAGCGGAGGGGCTTTTTTCCTTCGCCTTTTGATGTCCAATGGCTGAAATACATGCAGAAACGTTGGTAATAAAATTGACCTTTGTGTTCATTGAACTAGAACTACCAGCTGGCTGTGGAGGGATGTGCTTTCTCACAGTTTGGTGAATTGTCAGCAGCTTTGCGTGGTGCAGACCATAACCACTTAAAACAGCTTCACCAGGACTCAGGATCAGAGGCGCCAAAAAAGGAACGAGTCTGAAATACATAAAAAGCAAAAGCCCATTTGTCTTTAAAAAAAAAAAAAAAGTCAAATAGGCCAATTGACAGGAATTGGGGGAAATGATATTTTCATATATTCAATACTGTTGTAATATAGAAAAGAGATTCAGGAAACCCCACATGGTAATTTTTCAAATGCCCCATTTATACTAGAGAACTTTCTTTTTGTTAAAACTACCTCCATTGGTGATAACAGTGGAAAAAACAATTTATATCATGTCTTTCAAGGTCCTTTGGGGGCATTATCATTTACATTCAGACATGTTCTGTGGTAGAGAGAGGGAGAGCTATCATTTATCTCCTATTTCAATGAAAAGAAAGACAAGATTCAGAACAGGACATGTCAGAACTGAACTGGGTTTGGATGACAGCTGTTTCCTGGCTGTGTGATGTTGGGGTGAATTATCTCTTGGGGTAAAAAATCTCTAAGCCTCAAATTCTCTCAGCAGTCTCAGGAGATGCTCAGCTCTTGGATTTGTCATCAGGACCATAGGAGAAGATATATGCAAAACAGCTAACACTGTCGCCTCCGTGTTGTGCAGTGAAATGTGAGTGATGCTCATAAGTTACTCCACCTGTCTTGGGACCCATGACACGCAGTGTATAGTTTCCTCACACATGCATGTGTGCTAAGTCACTTCAGTGTCCGACTCTGCGACCCTGTGGACTGTAGCCTGCTAGGCTCCTCTGTCCATGGGATTCTCTAAGCAAGAATACTGGAGTGGGTTGCCGTGCCCGCCTCTGGGAGATCTTCCCGACCCAGGGATCAAACCTGGGTCTCTTATGTCTCCTGCATTGGCAGCCAGGTTCTTTACCACTAGCGCCACCTGGGAAGCCCACCGTTTTCTCATATTTTAATACTATTAATAATTTGACTAGGCTAGCCCAGGGGTTCCCATCTTTGGCTGTAATTCACATTTCATGGGAAATTACACACACAGACACCCCTCCAACTGCCTGCACCCTGCCTCATGGCAATCAGATCAGGATTTCTGTTGCCTAAGACCCAGGTATCCATCTTTGGTTCTGACATTTCCACTACATTCTTCTTTTTATTTATTTATTTTTTAAACATAGTTTCTATGTCTTTCTGGAAATTCTCCTTCCCTCCAGGCATGTTGTCATCCTTCCCCACTAGATCTTTTGGCATCTTTTTTTTTTTTTGGTCTTTTAAATTTGATTTTGAAATCATTTTAGGTTCACGGAAAAGTTGAAAGAACAACACAGAGGGAGCCTGCATACCTCTCGCAGTGCTTCCTCTACTGTTCATATTGTGTGTAAAACAGAGTCTGATCGCCAAAACTAAGAATTCATATTTGCACGTTATTGTCCACTAAACTGCAGGCGTCATTTGGATGTCACCAGACCTTATCAGCAATGTTCTTTTCCTGTTCCAGGATTCCACCTCATATTTTTATAATTGTCATGTTGCCTGAGCCTCCTCAGTTTGTGAGAACTCCTCCATCTTGGTCTTTGAAAACATTGACACTTGAAGGTACTGATTTTTGCAGATGGTCCCTCAATTTAGGTTTATCGGGTGTTTTCTCTTTAGATTGAGTCTATATATTTTTAGCAAACACTGCAGGAGTGATGTACTTATCTCAATGTACTATAACAAGGGCACACCATCTGACGGGTCTTACATTGGTGGTGATGTTACCCTTGATCAAGGTGGTGTCATCTGCGATTCTCCAGTGCAAAGTTACCACTTATCTCTTTGTAGTTAATAAACCTCTTTTGGAGAGACATTGAGACTCTGCAAATACCCCCCTTCTCAAAACTTCTGTCCACTGACTTGAACAGGCATCTGTGAGTCTTGGGTTGGGAAGATCCCCTGGAAGAAGGCATGGCAAACCACTCCAGTATTCTTGCCTGGAGAATCCCCATGGACAGAGGAGCCTGGCAGGCTACATAGTCTATAGGGTCACAAAGAGTCAGGCATGACTGAGCAACTAAGCACGGCACATGGTAGGCAGGATGTGTGTGTGTGATCAGTCGCTTCAGTCCTGTCCCAACTCTTTGCGACTCCCTGGCCTGTAGCCTGCCAGGCTCCTCTGTTCATGGGATTTCCCAGGCTGGAATATTGGAGTGGGTTGCCATTTCCTACTCCAGGGGATCTTCCTGACCCAGGGAGCAAACCCATGTCTCCTCAGTCTCCTGCATTGGCAGGCAGGTTCTTTACCACCGAGCCACCTGGGTAGGCAGGATAATGGCCCCCAAAACATGGATACCCACATTCTGATCCTCAGAAACTGCGAATATGTTAGACTACATGGAAAAGGGGAATTGAGATGGCAGATGGAATTAAAGTTTCTGGTCAAATGATGGTAAGAAAGGAAGATTATGCTGGATTATCCTGGTAAACCCAGTGTAATCACAAGGGTCCTTCAAAGTGGGACAGGGAGGCAGAAGAGAAGAGGTGGAGATGGACATGGGGTGACTAAAGCAGGGTCACAGAGCCCCCAGGTGCTAGCTCTGAATATGGAGGAAGGGCGCCCCCAGCCAGGGGGGCAGGCGGCCGGGAGGTCACTGAACCTGAGAGCACAGCTCACTGGAGATGTTTTTTCCCTCCTTTTAACTCAGAATCTGCCCAGTAGATTAGTGGTTCTGATAGTAGTTAGCTACCAACAGTGACCCATGACAAGTTTCCCCCGGTTCCTGATTTCCTATAAAATAAGAACAAGGTACTTGGAAACGTATATGTTAGAAGATTTGCCTGTTGAGTTCTGTGTTCACGCCCCAAACTTTTCTGGGAGAATGTCCAGAGTCCGTCATGGTAAGTTATATCTCGGCTCTCCGTTGTTGGAAGAAATATTTTCATCTTCCTGTCCAGTTCTGAGGTCTAAGTTTTTGTGTCATATTTCAATCGCTTTGACATTTCTCTTACAGGGAGGTTGTTTGCAACCTAAGTGAACCCGCCTGGATTTCTGGCACGTATCTTAGTGTTTGCTTTCATTTTTGTTCATGTGTAATGGCTATGATTCTCAACCGGGGCTTAGGCATGCCCCTCAAGGGACTCAGGGCAATGTCTAGAGATCTTGTTTGTCACACACAGAAGACAGAAGTGTTCCTGGCGTTCAGGGATGCTGCTAAACTTCCCACAATGCACAGCGTGTGCCCCGCCTCCAACAGAATTATTTGGCCCCAAAATGTCAATAGTGTTGACGTTGAGAAATCTTGGCCTAGGGAAAGCACCTCTAAAAACAGTAAGTTTTTTTTTAACTTATGCTTAATTTTAGATGAAATTTATAGCTTTTCATCATGCTTTATATTCTTATTAATTAAATGATGCTTGTCTACTTTTTAATTAGCATTAAATAACTTCCTCTATATTCCATTGGGCTTCTCTGGTGGCTCAGACAGTAAAGAATCTGCCTGCCATGCAAGAGACACAGATTTTATCCCTGGGTTGGAAAGATCCCCTGAAGAAGGGAATGGCAACCCACTCCAGTATTCTTGCCTGGAGAATCCCATGGACAGAGGAGTCTGGCAGGCTATAGTCCATGGAGTTGCAAAGAGACAGACACGACTGAGCGACTAACATATTACACGGCTATAGAAAGATTTGTTCAGGTCTATGTAAAGACTATGGTGACAGTCCCTTTGGGGCAGAAATCTTTAGCAAAACTGCTCTGTGCTCCAGGGACAAGCAGCAGCAGGCATCTGGGTGCCATCACTGTGAATGTTCCAAATAACAGGCTCCTGGAAGCATAAAGCAAGATCACAGGATACCAACAAAGATGGATTGTTCTGAAGATACAGATGCAAAGTGTATCTCAGTTGGGTCCCAGAAGGCAGAGAGGTCAGTAGGCACTGACACTCTGTTTCCTGGGTAGCGGAGGACGCTGAGAAGTCAGATGACAATATTGCTATCGTCAAGACTGAAGGAAGGCAGTTCATGAATGAGCTGTTAATTTTAAATGGGGTCTTCACTACTGATGGAGAGCCTTTGCTCTCAGCCAGATCCTGCGCTTCTGCCAGTTCAGCCAAATGCAGTGAAGGGAGGAGGTAAGGAAGGAGAGAGGGCAGAGCTGACAGATGGCAATTGGTGAAGAGCTGAGTCAACATAAATTATATCTCAGCAGTGAGCAGGGAAGCGGAAGGGCGTGTGCCAGGGCTCAGCTTACCATGGGGCTGGTGCATGCGCCAAAGCACAGCTGGCAGACCACTAGGCGTCTCACAGGGCTGGGAAGCAAGTGCAAAGGGGGAGAGATGCCCTTTGAGGGAAAGCCACCTGGATTTCACTTAGTGGGGAGGAATGTATTTGAAACGATACAGTAGTTAAAAGTCATGAACATTAGAAATATCGGAAAGCCGCAATTATAGACTACAGACAACCAAGGGGAAAAATTGCCGATAACTATGCTGTTGTTGTTTAGTCGCTAAGTCATGTCTGACTCTTCTGTGTCCCCATGGACTGTAGCCCGCCAGGCTCCTCTGTCCATGGGATTTCCCAGGCAAGAATACTGGAGTAGGTTGCCATTTCCTTTGCCAGGGAATCTTCCCGACTCAGGGATCGAACTTGAGTTTCCTGCATTGGCAGGCGAATTTGTTACCACCAAGCTACCAGGGAAGCCCCACTGATAACTATATACGTTAATATACATATACTACTTGTAAATATCTCTATGACTAAATACTTAGAAACAAGACTCACCAGTTCAAAATCCACCTGTTTAATTGTGTCTCAAATGTAACTTATTTTCTGACGTTGAGGAGAGTTCATCTAAGTCGCATATGAAATGTCCATATAATCAAATTTTTTTATCCTGTAGATTTGACACTTGCTTCCCTGGTGACTCAGAGGTTAAAGCGTCTGCCTCCAATGCGGGAGACCTGGGTTTGATCTCTGGATCAGGAAGATCCCCTGGAGAAGGAAATGGTAACCCACTCCAGTATTCTTGCCTGGAGAATCCCATGGATGGAGGAGCCTGGTAGGCTACAGTCCATAGGGTCTTAAAGAGTTGGACACGACTGAGCAACTTCACTTCACTTCAGTTCTTCACTTCCTAGAGATTATATAATTATACAGTAACATTAACTTTCCAAAATATCAAGGGAAATAAAAAGTCAACCTGTCAGCCTTAATACATTATAATAATATACAATACAAAGTACTATAACACAGACATGAATAGACATATGAATGACTGGTAATTATTGCTTTAGGAGTTAAGTAAAATGGAAATATGACAAATATCAGGTGCCTGTAAAGTAAAATTCTTTTAACAAAATCTCTGGGTGAAGATTTTTTTTTTATTACTTTAAAAATCTGTAACTTAGAAAAGTCTGAGTTTTTTTCAGTGTATTGAAGCTTACAAACCAGAACCAGAATATCCAGACCAGCAGGTGGCACTAAGAGAGAAACCAATGGTCCCTAAGATTTTTCAAGGGAATTTAAAAATTATAGAAGGGGAAACTTCCGAAGTGAATGTAAAATAGGTTAAAATCTTGCATCTCCATTATGCCCATCAAAGCAAAGGAATGGATTTGGGGGAAAGGAATAGAAGGCTATGACACACACTCCCTCCTTTTCCCTCTCATTTTGAATTACTGTTGACTGGTGGACAAGTTTTATAAGCCTTGAAGATTGTCTCTAATCCACAAATATATTGTCTCAAGTTTCCATGAAAACCCTTATTAGAGATGCTATTGTAGCAATTGTTCAGATTGGACAGGCTGCAGGCAAACCTCACAGGGGACCGGCAGAACACCAACAGGGTGACTTTCCCAAGGAGCCCTTTGTGGCTCAGAAAGAGTCAGGCTGCCCTCCTGGACGCCCCCACCATTTGAGGGTTTTGTGTAGGACCAACATTTGGTGAAGGCGGAAAATTGTATTTAATATTTGATGAAGTCATCCTCGGCCAAGGATTCATGGCAGGTGTGCATGAGAAAGCATCGGAAAGAATATGTAAAGGCTAATACACTAAAAATTATCAGACATTCTCATAGCCGCTCCCGAGGTGTCTCTGAAGGGTAATTACCTTGTGCCCAAGATGGAAATGAAATGGGGGAAAGCATTTTCATATGAAAGTGCAAGAAATGATTTTACTGTTGGTGGGAGTTGTAAGCTCCAGATGCATTATTATTATTGTTTTTGCTGCTTCCAGCTTCTTTCTCCCCTTTTTATCCAGATGAGTTCTGCATTATATACAGGACTTACAGAGGAACAATAAGAGACTTTAATAATTCATATCTGAGGGGAGTGAGAGAAGGGCACTTCTTATTATGAGGACATCGAATGGATTGCTTATTCTAGCGCCCAGGAAATGCTACAGACCATTCTAGTTCCTACTGAAAAGGCCTGTTCTTTTCTGTCTTGGAAATTTCTGATATTGGAGGGTCAGTGATTCTTGGACAAGAACCTCTTTGCTAAATTGTCTGTGCTCCTTTGGAGTTTCAGCTGAAGATGTGGGTGTAATTTTGTCAGCCTGTGGGAGGAGAAAAGGGAGGGGAGGAGAGGAAGGAAGAATCTTGGAGAGTCAGAAAGGTCATCGCCCTGTCGTGCTCTCTGCGTGTTCTGATATGAACTGGCAGCAGACTCCTGCCCCAGGAAATAGCATCCAAGTGGCCTTAGCCCAACACTGTTAACAGACATAATGTGTGCACTCCTTTCTCTGGACCACGTTCTATCATCTGAATCTGAAATGGCAGCTGCGTCGAAACACGTCTGCATTATGTAGACCTAATTCCAGTTTTTAAAATGCTGATTCAAAACCCTGTGTAACCAGCAGCAATCAGTTACGTTTGTCAGTTTCTTTGACTACAGCGTGTGAGTCTCTCAACACACCAGGACTGGATTCCATGCCATCGCGTGATAGAGAAGCTGTGTTTTCTGAATCATTGGTAATAGTAACTACCATTTATTGGACTTACAACATCCAATTCTACAGCAGACCAGACATGAGGTGGGGACTGGGGATGGGCGGGTTGGTTTGCTAAAGTCCTGCTGAATTCGGAATAGATTAAAACAAACACGCTTGTTCAAGCAGCATAAGCAAACACGGAGAAAACATCTTTGGCTATCTGTGGAGAGAAGTTTTGTGATAGATCAGTAAAATACATACCCCTTAATCTGTGAACTCATACAGGGTCCTAGCATAAGGAGTAAGGAATGACCCATGACCACATGCGTGTGTGTGTGTGTTTGTGTATGTTTGTGTTACACAGTACAATTTATGATCCCCAAAGGAAACAACAAATAACAATGGCAATAGAGTGAAATGTTTATGTCTGATTCTGCTTCCACCACTTGGAAAAATCACCAGTCCTCTTTAACATCAATATCTTCCTGTATAGAATGAGAATAATTATGATCCCTACTTTATAGGGGTGTTGTAAATATGAGATTAGTGATGTCAAGTACATCCCATAGTTCTGGCACACAGTGTGTGCTCAGTAAATGTCACATAGTTTTACTATTACTGCCTTAAAATACCATTCCACTGTATGAGCAATTAAAACGGTATAGAGTGGTAAATTTATTTGCCTCAAAATGCATTCATAGTTTATTAAGTAAAATGTTAAGAAGACAATATAACTAGTTCCATTTTTCTAAAGAAGAAAATCTATCAAAAAATTCTGTGAATATACACACATCATTAACATTCAGCAATGCAGGTTATCTGTGTATTTTTTTTCTTCTGTGTATCTTTATCTTCTAATTTGTCTTCAGTGACTGTGACCTGCATGAGAAGTTTTCCTTCAGAACGGAACAGTGTCATGACTGACACCAGAGGGCGCTGACGCTTGTGAGTTTCTTTGACGCTAACTTGAGGGTGGAGCCCATGGTGAGCTGTCCAGGGGCTGAAGAAGGCGAGAGCCTCAGCCCAGAAGAAGGAAAGAATGGTAGCTTCCCTCCAACAAGCGAACAAAAAAACAAATACCTGCACTTTAGGAGCTACTGATGTCAGGATCCCTCCCCTGGCAATTTCTATCTCACTCTCTGCAGTAGGTCCAGGCAATTCCAGTGTATAACCAGTACAGCAAGGTCCAGAAGCCTGAGGAAACTGAAAGCCATCTGATCTGGGGCACCAAGCAGGATCGGGAGGAGATTTGCCTGCAGCTCTCATTCCCTCAAAGATGTGGTCCATCTGCCCCTGCTCCACAGCAGTGACCCTCCTCCCTGCCTCTCCTGGCCCCCTCCTCAGCTCTGGGGAGGACTAGGGCTCCCGGGTCTCCTCCACCAGACCCAGAGCACAGAGCAGGGGTGGCCCGAAGAGGACCATGTGGACCACAATCAACCCTGCTCCCTGCTGAGGCTCCATATTGTGAGTTCTCCCCAAAGCTGAACTCCTCGTTCTTCACTGCAGACCCAAGCTCCCAAAGATGCTGGTGGCATGATGAAGCTCCTGACTCACAGCTCTCCCCGTGCCCTGCTTCTGGCCACAGAGAACAGTATCTGGAGCCCGGGATAGCTTGGGGGTGGTGGGAAGCCTGCAGTCTGATTCCTCAGGCTGCATGACTTGGGGCAAGCAGACCCGACAGCTCAGGAAGCAGGCAGGGGAGAGAAGTGGGTTGAGGACAGAAGGGAGCATCATCGGTGGCTGTGATTCTCTGCCCACAGAGTGTGGAAGGCTAGCCGGGCTCTGCCCTCTCTAGCCCCAGCCCCCACTCACGCTGCATCCTTCTGGTCCTTGGCATCCTGCTGAGTGTTGGGTTTACCTGGGGGTGAGTGACCGCAGAGATGTCCTGAGGTGTGCAGTCCCCATTCTCCTGGTGTGTGAACAGAATACCAGCCTCTTGTGGAGTTTTCCAGACATCCACACGCAGAATATAGGATGGATGTAACCACATCATGGTTTAACGGAGATCTCAATTTCATGCTATTGTTTTCCTATCTCTTCTCTGCCCTCAGCATACCCCAACTGGTGCTGACTTGATTGAAATGGGGGAGCAGGACCCAGTGGTAGTTAGAAAGTCTGCACCAGTGGTGCCTATTTCCCCCAGAATTTCATTGGTTTGGTTTCATCACTGAAGACAAAGGAGCTTTAGCTGCCGACCTCTCTGGGATCACTTTTGGCAGGTTTGTGGCAAAGATCTGGTGGACTGTGGCTTGGAGAATGCCAGGGAAAGTAAGCTTTGTGCATCCCCATCCCAGTTAGTTGCCAATAGCTGCATGGCATACCAGCCAGACCCTGGGACATAAAACAATTGGTTATCCTTTCTCACTGTGCTGTGCAGTGGCTGTGGGGTGCCTGGGGCTCTTCTGATGACCTCCTGGTGTAACCAGGACAGTCTTTCTATCTATTTGATCTTTCATCTTGGGCTTCTTCCAACCATGATGGTCTCAGGGCAATATCCCGAGATAACCTGGCAAGTGGTCTCAGGGAGAAGGGGCAGAAGCTAAAAGGCCTTCTGGGACCTCAGCTCAGGAACGTGAACATCACTTCCACTGCTTGCAATTGGTCCAGGCCAGCCACCATGGGAAGCCCTCCATCTCTTGATGGAAGAAATGGCAAAACATTTGGGGCCATATCTAATATAGCACAGGGTTTCTTGTTTGGGGCGCTAATCGACATTTAGAGACAATTAAATCTTTGTCGAGTGGGGTGGGGAGCGGGGAGGCGGGGGAGAGAGAGGACTCTCCTGAGCATCATAAGATCTTAGCAGCATCCGTGACCTCTGTCCACCGGATGCCAGGAGCATCCTCACACCCCAGGGGTGACAGCAAAACTACCCCCGGACCTCGCCAAGTGTCCCCAAAAAGGAGACCAAATGTCCCCCAGGAGAGAATCACTGATCTGTTGAAGGTGTGGATTTCTTTTTCTAAGATGGATTCTCTCTTTCTTGGTGTCAGCACCTACTTTGTCAGGACAACACTGACTCAGGTCTGCTTGTGTAAGTTAATATCTCCATGGGGACTAACTCACCTGGCCAGAACTACAGGTTCCCCTGCCAAAGTGTGAGTGGATTCGGGGCCCCCTCTGCTGAGCAACGTGAACTGCCCCATCACACGTGGACGCTCTCTTGCCTTCCTCCTTCCTTCCTTCCCTTCTTCTTCTTTTTTGTTGCCCACAGTCACATCCAGTGAGTTCTTCAGGCTCTGTGGGGCCAGGACAAGCTGGTGGAGCCACTTCAAGGGACAAGGGACAAGAGTTCAGTCTGTGGATGGCCGTGGAAGAAGCATTTTCCAGGTCCCTAGGATGTGAGTTACTTCATTTCTATTCACACACTTAAAAGATTGACCACAGTTTGGGGGTCATATTTGTGGAATGGTATTTTATATGGCAGCTCTTTGTAATTTCAACAATTATTTCTTCCCAAGCAATGATGAATTTTCAGTTTTTTTCTTCACTGCTCCCTTCTCCCAAATACCAGAGATGTAGTTAATCTTTACCAAAGAACAGGCCATCTTAACGTCTCCAAATGCTGGATGCATTTCTGATTTGCAGATGGCATCTATGCCCATGCTTTAACAACCCAGCTTTCTTTCCAGCTCGGCGGGGCTGTTTGTGATGATGCTAATGTCAGCTGAGAGGTGTTGCTGACACCATTATTTCTTGAAAGAGACTGAAGGACCCAGCATCTTGGTGTTCAGAAAGCATCCCATTTTGTCGCCTCAGTTCTTTGATGTTGCCAGGCATCACTGAACTGTGAGGAGCTGAGAGCAAATTCACATTCCACTGAAAACACACTTTGCTCAAAAAAGAAGGAACATAATTTGTGGGGAGAACGTTCTGTTTATGGAATCTGACCCACAGAGGAGCCAGTGGTCAAAACCTCCAGCAGGACTCTGCCAGGATTATGAGACCCAGAGCGAAGTCCTTTTACCACTCGCCTTAGAGAGGAAGGGCTCCCCAGATTTCTTTGTCACTGAAAACAAGAAGCCGATTTGGGAAACCGGAGCCAGGTTGCACGAGTTATGTGACAACGCTAACAACAGCTACGGCGCTGTCTTCACAGCCCTGATGAATTGCTGCCAGATTTTAATTGGAACCTACCCACGAGAAAGACTCTTTTGACATCTATAAATAATCACAACACAGCGGAAATGTAGCAGCTATAGAAATAGTTACAGCAAATATGAACTTCCTTTGGAAAGCTGCAAAGTCTTTTTTCCTTTTTTCTCTCTCCTCTTCACCCCTCATCAACTCTTCCTGTTGGTTATATCCCAGCTTCCTTGTCTCTAATGCATGTGTGTGTGTGTGTGTGTGTGCGCACGAGCGCCTGCACACTTGTGCACGCCCAGTCACTCAGTCGTGCCAGACTCTTCGTGACCCCATGGACTGTAGCCCTCCAGGCTCCTCTGTCCTCTGCCTCTGGGGATTCTCCAGGCAAGAACACTGGAGTGGGTTGCCATTTCCTTCTCTAGGGGCTCTTTCTGACCCAGGGATTGAACCCCCATCTTTTGCAACTCCTGCATTGGCAGTCGAATTCTTAATCACTAGTTCCACCTGGGAAGCCCTTGTCCCTAGAATGACCCCCTAATCTACGTGTGTTAACACTGGCCATGCAACATTTGTTCACTTCTGTTCTTCTTCAAAATCAGGCTGTGGTATTATGTGCCTTGGTTTTTAAAAGCTCGTGTATGTTATTTAAAATTTCATTTTTATTAGCATGGTGGTTTAGGTCCTTAAGTTCTGGGGGTGAGAGTGCTATTGAAGTCACCAGACAGGTGTCTGTTAACCTCCCCAGGGGTTGTTTACTGTACCAGCCTGTCATTCACCCCCGCTGTAAGGCTTCAAAGGTCGCATCAGATCTTTGAGATGCATGTGTCCTGTTAGAAGGGTTAAGACTTGCTCCTCAACAGTCAGAGACCTCTTCCTATACTTCAAGAACCCAAGGACCCAGCACCAAGAAGAATATGTGGATTGAAAATAATTTAACATTGAAAGATCTCCAGGCAGACTCAGGCTCTCATCTTTAAACAAAGCATGGGCTTCAGTGTTGAGCTCTTTGTTTTTCAGATGGTTAAACAGTCTCACATGTGGCCAGGTGAGCCCATTTCACCAGGTCCAGCATGTTGGGGGGCAGGACTCGGTATTTTCAGTGACATAAAGCGTGGTTGTATCATATTAGGTAGAAGCATGATATTTTTCAGTCTTTATTTGGAAGTTAAATATGATCCGGGAGGTGTATTGAATGGCAAGTCAATGGCAGACAGACTGTTATTTTCTCAACTGTGTCAACTTGGTCAAGCTGGATCTTTCTTTTCTAGAATGTTCTGTGCTATATGATTCTGAGTTAGGACTTGGCCAAAAGACCGATTTGCAGAAGGAGGAAGTAAAGAGGCTGCTGTCACCCTGGGATGGTGTGGTGGGGTTACATAGATGCAGAGATGCTGGGGTCTGAGGTTTGGCCTTTGCTCTCCTCCACCCCACGTCCGCTCTTCCAGACTGATGACCCTGGGGGACAGCAGCAGGGCCAGGCCCACCCCAAGATGTGTGGTGGTACAGTCACGGGGGTGTTGATACACCAGAGTCTTGCCTCACTCAAAATACTTTCTCAAGCCAGCTGAAGGAATTTTGAGTCCCAAAGTGATGAGGGAAGAGTGCCCATCTCAGGAAACCCAGACAACTGCTGGTGATCGGTCATAGTGAAAGTGAAAGTCACTCAGTCGTGTCCGACTCTTTGTATAGACCCCATGCACTATACAGTCCATGGAATTCTCCAGGCCAGAATACTGGAGTGGGGAGCCTTTCCCTTCTCCAGGGGATCTTCTCAATGCATGGATCGAACCCGGGTCTCCCGCATTGCAGGTGGACCCTTTACCAACTGAGCCACCAGGGAAGCTATCAGGTGATTGGCCATAATAGCTGGCATTTATTGATCACCAACTACAGGCCAGACACAGGGCCTTATCTACCTTATGTGCTTTATTTCCCTCGAAAACCTTTTGAAGTAGATACAGTTTTGCAGGTGACAAAATTTGGGGGTTTAGCTCAGAGCTGAAAACGCACGTTCTTAACAATGGATATGATATGTATATATGTGCACATATGTATATGTATATTCCCTGGTGGCTCAGATGGTAAAGAATCTGCCTGCAGTGTGGGAGACCTGGGTCCAATCCCTCTGTTGGGAAGGTCCTCTGGAGGAGGAAATGGCAACCCACTCTAGTATTCTAGCCTGGGAAATGCCATGGACAGGGGAGCCTGGTGGGACTGTAGCCTGGCTACACTCCACTTGTCACATAGCAAATCTATTTGTTTGCATGTCAGTGTCTGCCTCTAGAATATGATAGTTCAAGCTCAAGAAGTGCATCCTTTTCATATTTCTCTGTTAATCACACGGTCTGAAAACGAGATTTATGATAGATATTTGTAGAATAAATGGACAAGTAAAAGTGACAGTAATGGGAAATGTGATCGGCCTTGGTAACATAGATCAATAAAAGTTGGCAGTGACCCTTGCAGTGAATGCTTGTTCACATGGTCAGGATGTGAGCCTAGCTACATTAAAGAATTCAGAAAGATTACAGATTACAGAGAGGGATTATTGATGTCGATGGGCATAGTAGTGATAGAAATGTTTATTATCTAGCTTGCCTCACACATTGACCAAGGAGCACCGGGGCAGGGCACTAATTTTACAGAAAAAGCATAGAATACCTTGAAACGTGGAATTTTTTTAACTTTAGGGAGCAGAGACATCTTCTCAATGGTAGGGGGAGCAAGGTGCAGAAAAATGTAAAATTGTAACTCAAATGAGAAGCTCTCTGAGTCACCTAGGGATAAAAGCACGAGAAAGTGATTTTACATGAAGCAGTCTGAAAATGGGGTGTTGATAAATTTTAAAGACTGACTCTTTTTGAAAATGGTTTTGGAATTGCCCACCAGAGCAATTCTAGCACAAAGCAGTTCAGGGAAGATTTCACAAGGATCAATGTAAGTGTTCAATAAGGATAAAGCCGGATAGATGGTTTTTAACCTAAATCAGATGATTCATCCTTCAACAGTGGTAAAATTCCCACCATGTTTATGCCAATTAGACCCAGCCTTGAACCTTTTATTGTGATCTTTGGAAAACCAGAATTGAAGTGAATGTTACTGATGCTATTTAAATGAAGTGCATGAAATAGTGTTATCAGATAAAATTTGTGTTGCTTTTGCTGTTTTTGTTGCTGTTCAGTTGATAAGTTGCAGCACTCCAGGCTCCTCTGTCCTCCTCTATCTTTCCGAGTTTGCTTAAATTTATGTCCATTGAGTCGGTGATGCTATCTAACCATTGCTGTGTTTTGCTTAGGATTATATTCCGCCTTGAAATTCGAGAAGTTCATAGACTGGTTCTAGAAAGACTAAATCAGAGAAAAGCAAGTTCATGTCAAGTGTGTGATCCCCACCAGTGACTGTTCTCGGTGTGACACGCTGAGTTCTTTAAATACTCTTCCTAGCAAATCTTCCCTTAAAAATGCCCCCAACTGGCATGCATTAGAACAAACATGAGCTCTTTCAAAATTTATTGTGACCATCTCTGAATTTTCTAATTAGAGTCTAGGGGGAAAAAAATCCTGTCTATTCAAACTGAGCAAGTTAGTTGCATAATAAATTATTCCTATTTTATTTTAATTATGCAAATTTGGTCTGCAGACAGTTCCAGGGCCTGTAAAATTGACATTTGTTTGCTTTGTTTTACTTTCAGGGCTTTTTTCTAGTTTCATTAAGCCCACTTGGCAAGGCCCAGAGCTTCTAAAGCATTTAGGTCTTCACTGAGGTTCATAATAGTGAAAATGGCAAGCCACTCCAGCGTTCTTGCCTGGAGAATCCCAGGGACAGGGGAGCCTGGTCGGCTGCTGTCTGTGGGGTCGCACAGAGTCGGACACGACTGAAGTGACTTAGCAGCAGGATGTGTAAGGAGAATACCCACTACACGATAGGAAAATAAAAATACAGCATCTGAAGTGACCATGGAGTCTTGCATATCTACTTTGCTGCTTATAAATATGAGCACCGTTTCTCCTAAGCCTGGGCTGCGACAGTATTCTGTGACATAGAAATGAAGTCTTGCTCTTTGGTGATTTTCTTAAGGTTGCCATCTATATCATAAGAACTATTATCTGCTTGAAGCAAGGGTTTTCTGGCTATGCTGTTTTTGTCCATAGAACTCAAGGTAAAGCATACATGATCTCAAGTAAGTTGCAAACATGACCTTTCTCCATGTTGGAGCGGGACCACAGGGGTACACGTGAACACATCCGAGATCTCCCTTCCTATGTCACTTCTACTCAAAGACCCAGGAATCCTCCCACTTGATCATTCTACCATCAATCCTAATTTTCATTTCAGCAGCCTGATTCCCAAATCTGTAATTCCAGGCCAAGACCTAGACATCAGTCTCAGGCATTCATATAAGTTTCAGGACATAATGGTACAAATACCCCAGATTTTAAGAGGTCCTTGGGCTCATTTTTCTCAACCATCCCCCCTTCCTCTGCCTTGAAGATGGATTGCACAGAACTCTTATAAATCAAGAGATACGATGGCTGGGTTATTTATTCTGAGACCTGGTTTAATACCTTATCACTGTCGTTCTTCCATGAATTAAGTATGCTGAACGATCCTCGGCAAGAGAGAAAGCATTTAAGGTGAGACCTGATTGTTGTTAATGCTGTTCTTCCTAACATGAGTCAATGAAATCACAGATGAATGAAACACAACTGTGACACTTCTGGGACCTCATCATTTTCAGGGGATAGAAAAGGCTTTGCTTTCAACCACCAGCTCCAGGGCTTAGAATCCATAAGAGCCTTTCAGAGTTGGAACTTACAGTTTCCTTCTAAATGACTGTGGGAGCATGGCTAAATAATTATACGTCTCAACCATTGTGTAAAACCAGTTTAATTAACATTTTTCAGGCATGTCACATTTATACAATCACCAAATAATTTTCTAAAATTAGGCTGCATTAGAAATTGCCACTCATCAACTTGGATTATTTTTACTCATGGCCCTAATCATGCCTGAAAGAAGTTTTTTCTTTTCATATTATTTTATTTACTTAATTTTTTACTATTATTTGGTAATTCCATTGAAGATGATTCATCCTCACAGGCTAGCCAGATTCTCTGTTCAACTTATTTGTAAGTGTTATGTTTAATTGCCATTGACTTAATCAAAGCTGACATTAAAAAAAAAAGCAGCTATGGCATTATTAAATTTCTTTTTTCATTTAATTTATAACAAAAGAAATCTTGGAAAGCATCCACCCCTAAATCTCAACTTAGAATATATGATAAAAATAAAAGAAAATTTTTAGGGTCCAACGTTCATGGCATTAAGAAAGGCAGATGTTGCAAACATGCATTTTAATTGTGTTTTGGCAGCACATGTTTTAAGAAGATATCATTCAATTTACTCTCTGAGAAGACAGTTTTTAAAATGGGCACAAATAATTACTATATTATTAGTAAAGTATTCAGATTATTCTTTGGGTTCCTTTAAGCCTATTATAATTATTGTCATATATGTTGTTATTATTATTATGACTTTCATTATAAATGCATTCTTTTTTCCCCTAAGTTAGTAATCCCAAGCAAGACTAATAAATCAGGAAATGTTCCTAGGCATAAAGCTGAAATGAAGTTAGGAATACAAATGGAAGGAACTGTACAATAAAATGTGCAAGCAGTGAAATAATATTTTGTGCTCCAAACACATTGAGATGTGTGGTTATATAAGCAGAAGGATTAGCATTTAGGTCACCAAATTAGTCTTTTGAATTTTCTTGCTCTATCCAGAATTCTATTTTCTTCCTGACATCATTTGCCAGGCCATATTAACTATAGCATTTTAGCTCCCAGTATTTTCAAATTTTAAATCTCTTACCAATAAATATATCTCTATGAAAGATTTATGGCCCTGATGTTGACACTGCAGTTGATAATATCTGTTGAACTTGATCTGTAATGCAAAATTCTTACTTTGATGGATTAGAGAAAAGAACACATTTTATACTTTTGTTTTGACCATTTACCCACTAAAAAGATTTCAAAGAAATCAAAATGTGAGAAATTCAAATAAAATAATACTGTTTTTTTTTACTTTATTAGAATATTTGTATTGAAAAAGTAGGTTTTCTCCCCTATCTTTTAGTTTGCAGGTTTATGTGTAAATGAAGTATTAGGTTACATTTATACAGTGCAAAACCATTATTCTGGCTGAATCTGGTTTCAGTAACTATCCGCAAATGACTGGCTACTTAGAAATTTAAAAGCTTAGCCCTTTGGTGCCAATTCATAAAGAATATTCAGATTTATCTTGTTCTTATTTGCATCAGAACAGCTAGGTTATCTTTTGCTTTGCTATGAACATGGGTGTGAAAAAATAGGAATGGAATGCTTTCTTAACAAAGATAAATTATTTTTGCTTTGATATAGATGATGTTGCAAATTAATGTGGAAATACATTCCGTTGTCACGTCTAGATTCTGGAAAGTGCCCTGCAGCTTGATAAATAGCCCTGAGTTCATGTTCCCAGTCCTGTTCCCAGTCCTCAGGGCAGGGTGAGCAACATGACATTATCCACCTTGCTGGAAACACACACACAGCGCTGTGGATTCCCCGTCCCAGTCTTATCCCTCCCTACCACACCGAGAGAAGTGATATCCAGGATTTGAACATTTAAACTATTGATAAATGGTTATCGTAGAAGCATTATATGATTCAGCAAAAATAATTTTTGCTCATAAAGAGAGCTTGGTTTAGTTGCTAAGTCATGTCTGACTCTTTGCAACTCCATGAACTGTAGCCCACCAGGCTCCTCGGTCCATGGGATTCTCCAGACAAGAATACTGGAGTGGGTTGCCATTCCCTTCTCCAGGGGATCTTCCCGACCCAGGTCTCCTGCATTGCATGCAGATTCTTTACCACCTGAGCCACCAGGGAACCAAATTAAATGTCTAATAAATACCAAATGGTATAGTATATACTTTTTGAGTACTTTAATGCCCAAATCACTTTAATCTTGATCCCCAAAATGCTTCTACTGCTTATAGAAGGAGATGTCTGTCTGTCAACCTTCCCCATACATAGATAGATAGTTTTATTGTTGTTTTTCATTGTTTTGAAACAGGTCACTCTCTGCAAGTTGGGGGATTCTCTGGAAAAGACATATTATCTTGTGATGTTGTGTTATGACAGTCTAGCTTGTTCAGTTGCATTTTGCCTTCACACAGTTGCTCAGGCTGGTTCTGCTGTTTGACACACCTATTGTACCTTTTTGCACCAGCTGACACTTTCTTCATTTCTTGAGATTCAGCTGCAGGGTCCATGTCATAGTGGTCATATTTCTTACATTGTATTGAAGTGACTGGTCACGTGCCTGTATCAACAACACAATCGCAAACCCCGTGGTCTGGAACTGTGTTTGCTTCATAAGCACCAGCCTTCCCACCTTGCACCGTGCCTACCTGCCTCCTATGTGTGTGTGTGAGACTCTTTGCAACCTATGGAATATAGCCCCCCAGGCTCCTCT
Organism: Bos grunniens; assembly: GCF_055505025.1. Classification (NCBI taxonomy): domain Eukaryota; kingdom Metazoa; phylum Chordata; class Mammalia; order Artiodactyla; family Bovidae; genus Bos; species Bos grunniens. Next base: position 40,909,912 of record NC_141188.1, read on the forward strand.
GTCCATGGGATTTTCCAGGCAAGAATACTGAAGTGGGTTGCCATTCCCTTCTCCAGGGGATCTTCCTGACCGAGGGATAGAACCCAGGTCTCCTGCATTTCAGGCAGATTCTTTACCATCTGAGGACCATAGAAGCCCTAAACATCTGAACTGATCTGAAAATGAATTTGGTTACCCAGAGGACAGCAGCTTCAGCTAAAGTTGTTTGTTCCTACAGGTGAAATTGTTTTCTCTTGAGTTATAAGCTATGTGAAATGGAGTCAGGCAATTATCACGTACAGCAATGGCCAAAGTCCTACATTGAGACAAAGTAGTTTTTTAGCCTGTCTGGCTTTGATGGACCTGATGGGGAAACAGTGGAAACAGTGTCATATTTTATTCTTTTTGGGCTCCAAAATCACTGCAGATGGTGACTGCAGCCATGAAATTAAAAGACGCTTACTCCTTGGAAGGAAAGTTATGACCAACCTAGATAGCATATTGAAAAGCAGAGACATTCTTTGCCAACAAAGGTCCGTCTAGTCAAGGCTATGGTTTTTCCAGTGGTCATATATGGATGTGAGAGTTGGATGTGTAAAGAAGGCTGAGTGCCGAAGAATTGATGCTTTTGAACTGTGGTGTTGGAGAAGACTCTTGAGAGTCCCTTGGACTGCAAGGAGATCCAACCAGTCCATTCTGAAGGAGATCAGCCCTGGGATTTCTTTGGAAGGAATGATGCTAAAGCTGAAACTCCAGTACTTTGGCCACGTCATGTGAAGAGTTGACTCATTGAAAAAGACTCTGATGCTGGGAAGGATTGGGGGCAGGAGGAGAAGGGGACGACAGAGGATGAGATGGCTGGATGGCATCAGTGACTCGATGGACGTGAGTCTGAGTGAACTCCGGGAGTTGGTAATGGACAGGGCGGCCTGGCATGCTGGGATTCATGGAGTTGCAAAGATTCGGACACGACTGAGCAACTGAACTGAACTGAACAGACCAGTTACAACAACTTGTGTACTTTCTCCCTTTGAAAGTATGGATATAGTTTAAAGGTTCTTGAGTTTCTCATCAGAAAACAATTCTTTGTAAATATACAGATACATTTCCCTCCTTCCATTATTAAACATTATTAGACATTTAGCAGTCCCTAATATCAAGTGGATTAATTTCAATAATACATAGTTAGTTTGAATTTCTTAAATATTGGAAAATATTCAGCCACACATTTGCTGAAATAGTATTTTCTAAGGACTAAAAGTTACCAAAATGTTTCATTTAAAAACACTTGTCTTATAAAGAAAGGTGAGCACTGAAGAATTGATGCTTTTGAACTGTAGTGTTGGAGAAGACTCTTGAGAGTCCCTTGGACTGCAAGGAGATCCACCCAGTCCATCCTAAAGGAAATCAGTCCTGAATATTCTTTGGAAGGACCGATGCTGAAGCTGAAACTCCAATACTTTGGCCACCTAATTTGAAGAACTGACTCATTGGAAAAGACCCTGATACTGGGAAAGATTGAAGGCGGGAGGAGAAAGGGACGACAGAGGATGAGATGGTTGGATGACATCACCGACTCAATGAGCATGAGTTTAAGTAAACTCTGGCAGTTGGTGATGGACAGGGAAGCCTGGCATCCTGCAGTCCATGGGGTCCCTAAGAGTGGGATACCACTGAGCAACTGAACTGAAATGAAAATTTACCATAATGTTTCATTTTAAAACACTTGTCTACATACAAATAATCTGTAAACAAGTGTAAGTAAGTGCTTGTTTGTGAAACAGAAAAGCTTTCCCAGCTTAGCTTTATCTTTTCTGTCTTTTTGCAGGATGTCAGCTCTTCCACACCTGGATCTGCCCACTTTTTTCCTCTCTTGTGGTTGACAGTCAACGGTCTCAGCCTTAGTGGCCTTGGCCACAGTATAGGATCAGAAGCTCAGATAAAGTGACACAGGTGGTGAGACAGGGCATGGGCTTTATGATGCTCTAGGTGGATGTGCTTAAGCTTTTTTAGTCTTTTGACAGTAACATTATGAACATAGAAAAAAAAAACTATTAGTATTGGTTTAGCCAAACATTCTGTTTGCCATACAGGGCTATATTCCAGGCTGGCACTGTTGCTGGGGTGAGGGTTTTCAGAAGCCCATTTAAAATTGAATAAATGTATCTGAGATTCTAGAAACATGAGAGAACCCTGGCTCAGGGATGCAACCTAAATTTCCAGGGTTGGGCCATTTATAGTTCCTGCTGTGGTTCTTGCCCAGAGGGACCCAACACCAGAGCAGGGCTTTTCTGCCACTGCAGAAAATTAGCACACCGGAAGAGGTTGCTCCCCAGGTCTTTGGAGGTGTCAGGCAGCTGTTTGATTAAAATTATTAGTACAAATGGACTCCCCAGTTTGTGGTGACTTAACTGAAAGTGTTAGTTGCTCAGTTGTGTCCGACTCTTTAAGACCCCATGGACTATAGCCTACTAGGCTCCTCTGTCCGTGGAATTCTCCAGGCAAGAATACTGAAGTGGGTTGCCATTCCCTTCTTTGGGGGATCTTCCCAACCTGGGAATGGAACCTGGGTCTCTGGTATTGCAGGCAGATTCTTTACCAGGGAAGCTGGTGACTTAAATCCCATAGAATTTTCATATCTATTAAATGGAAGTCATTCTTTTTGAAGAGAGGACCTAAAAGATGATTTTGCTAAGAGAAACGAAGGGAGAAAAGCCTTAGAATGCTTTTCAGAGTTTGTCATTCAAAAGTTTAAATATTCACCCATGATTTTGTGTCCTAAATCAATCAATCAGACAATGGCCTGAGTCTAAAGAAAACAAATTCCATGAAGATCAATCCTGTTCCTTACGTGACTGTAAAATGTATTCGTATATATTTATATTTTCATATCTTGGCAAAAATACTATTCTGATTAAAATGCAAATTCATACTTGGTTTCTAATTTAATGTATTTGGCAGATTTTTTTTAAGTTCTCTAAAAAGTTTCAAAATTCCATCATTAAAAACTACACAAAATGACTCAAGAAAAACTAGTATATAAAGAACTGTTGTTGACATGGTTCTGAAAATCCACGAGCACCTGCTCCTCACTTTCTCCCATGCTGGCTCCTCTCATAGAAAGGGGCTGGGACCATGGGGGTGGGAGTTGGGGGTGGAAAGGGTGGGAAGGAGCTAGCTTGGCCTCTTCAATGTCACCAGCCCACCATAAATGGAAATGAAATAACTGACCAAAACCAGCCAAGTAAGCTGGTTTGCATAGGCATTGTTTGTCACAAAATATTATGACTCCAAACCGTGAGGAATACTCATCCAGTGCTCGTTCATCCCATGGTCTACTGGGGACCATTGCAGGGGCCTCCATTCTCACTTTTTAAATTCTCTTTTTTCTAACATGTCTAAATTATACAGATTTTTTTTCCAGTATAATAAGTTTATATGGTTGTCCCTAACAACTGAGCAGTAAATTTAGCCTACTAATTACTTTTTTCTATTTTGCCTTTAATAACAGTAGTTAACATTTACCAAAGGTTTATTTGTGCCAGGAGTTGTTCTAAGTCCTTCACGGATGTTAGTTTATGTAGTTTAATTAAATAATTAATTCCAAGATTATTTCCATTGAACAGATGTGGACCCCAGGTCCCATATTCCGAACCAAACCCCAAGTCAGGCTTCCAGCCACCATGCCGTGTTGCCTTACTCTCTAGATTTCAAACCTAACATTATTCTGTTAATAAACAGGAAGGTCATATGAAATCATTCTGCTTAGCAGTTGATTCTATTTTAAATAAAGCTCTAAAAACTTTTTATAATACTCTCTACCTTCCAAGCTGGTTGTCAGCCCTCTGCACAGGTGTGAATCCATTTAATCCAGTCCTGTGAGGGGGGACACAGTTGTTATTCCCAATGTCTGAAGAAGGAAATGGAGACCCAGAGATGCTGAGTAGTCTGATAGGAATTCAGGATGTGGGGCAATGCATATGCCAATTATTGCAATTCTTTTTAACATTCTAGTCCTGCCACTGCTGTTTGCCTTCGAACAAATGACTCTTTCTAGTTCTTATGTATAAATAAAGGAGGGGGGCTGATTCTGTCATCTCTAAGATCTCTTCAACAAATGCTGCAAAGTTGACTTTAAAACAGCTTTGTCTGTCCCAGTCTGAAGACTTAAATGCAAAGTCCAGATTTTAAGTGGCTGTGCATTCTGATTCTTCCCTGGATATCCCTAACAGTGGTTTCTGGAAAGGAATCAAGCAGGATGCTAAAAATGTAGACAATATTTTGATGGTCTCTAGAAATGCCAGCTTCAGCCTGGCATATGCCAACACATACAGATAATCCTCAACATTGTAAATCCTGGCTCCACCGTGCACCAGCTGTGTAACCTGGGTGAGTACTCCATCATGCCTTGTGTCTTTCCCTGTAAAGTGGGTGTAATAATAGCCCTATCTCCATAGAGCTGAGTGAGGGCTGAGTGGGGAGTTATTGAGATCAATGTCTAGAGTGTGCAGAAGATAACTTGGTCCATAGAAAGTAGTAAGTAAACATTTAACATTATTATTGCAGAAGATCTCTGCTCCTGTGAACAGGAAGGATCATGTACCACTATGATCATAACTGCAGAGGATTCCTTCTGAGGTCTGATGACAGCCTAGATTTGGAAAATTGGGCTCATTCTTTATTTTCAGGTTAAAAAAAAACTCCATTTAAATTGCTCAGTAGTTAAGAGAGATGTGACTTGATACCGAGCTAAATTAGTTTGCTGAAGTTACTCAATTTCAGAGGGCCTGTATCTAGATCAATGTGAGCTAGAAGTTTTTATTTAATCTGATCAATATCATGAGGCAATCAGCGTTGTTAAGTCCAGGCAATTGGTGGGACTGAATTTTCTGAAGTTTGTAAGATATGAATGTTCTGCCCACCCTTATTTAGTCAAATTAAGCGGCTGTGGGTTTATTATTTGCTAAACATCTGATAGTGTATTTTTTGAGGACTAGGAACAGCATTTTAGAGCACTAGAATGTTTTTCCTTTTAGACAACTCATCAGATTCTCTCAGTATATGAAGTACCCAGTGTGCAAGATAATTGAGAAGAAAAATGAGGAGATTTTTAAATACTTTGGTTAAGGGCTATAAAATAATTGAGACTTGAAATTTAACACTACCTGACGGTGTGGTTTTGTTTGTCACTCTTATTAGTGGGAACTTACTTTTGCTCTATGGAAGAGTCAAACAAATTAATCCACAGCTTTAAAGTGTGTTATGAGCATAATGCAGATTCAATCTGGGAGTAAATTAGGCCCTTTAAAAATTGATCACAGAATGTGACACTAAATGGAGTTGACGAAGTATTATGTTCACTTGGCAAAATTGTCTGTGCAAATATGATAGGATTGTATCCGGGACAAAACAAATACCCTGAATATAAGTAAAGATTTTAGAGCTGAAGGCAATCATAGAGATTATATCATCCACCAGAGGCCCAGAGGAATTAAGCGATTTGCCTAAGGTTACACAGATAGTAAGTGGATCTTCCAGATTTGAGCCCAGGCTTTCTAGAGCTTAGTGGGAGGGAGGCCCACTCTCCTGCAGCATGCATTCAGACACCGTTATCACGATAACAGTCTCAGTAACTACTGTCTTTGAGTACTGCTCTGAACCAAGCTTTCGATCAGGCTCTGTCCACATAACCTCCTTGTTCCACCCCTCATGGCTCTATGTGGAATATCTGGTGGTTTTTAGTCGCTCAGTCGTGTCCGACTCTGCGACCCCATGGACTACAGCCCCCCACCCCCAGGCTCCTCTGTCCATGGGATTCTCCAGGCAAGAATACTGGAATGGCTTGCCATTTCCTTTTCCAGGCCATCTTCCCAACTCAGGGATCCAACCCTCGTCTCCGGTGTCTCCTGCATTGCAGGCAGATTCTTTACCCATTGAGCCATTGGGGAAGCCCTTGGTATGTCTAGTTATCCCCCTTTTATAGATGAGATCAAAGAGACCCAACATTTGTGACTTGTTCACGGCTACACAGCCAGCAAATGCCCAAAGCTGCGGTCCAGCTTCACCCCTGAATCTGCATTCTGTCCCTGGGACCCACTGTTTCACCCCTGGGGGTCAAGAGGACCTCATCTTTGACAAGATTTTCCTTGAAAATCAATATTTTAAATTCCTGCAATGCTAGCCTCAGCTACCCATAACTGGAGAACCTGTTTCATCAGACTGGTACACTAATTACTGTGTTTGTCTACTGGTCTTGAAAACTAACTAATTGACTTTTAATAATATCAAGCATAAACAACCTACCACATTATTAAAACATGGCCTGCTAGCCTTTGTAGGACATGGATTCAAGATCTTGAATTTAAAAGCAAAAATCAAATAGTCAACTGCCAAAGGATGGCAGAAGAACATGAAGCCTGGGTGCTCTGTAGATTAATCCTAAAGGTAAAGTAGAAGCATTGTTGAAAATTACTGTTTATTTAATATTTCATTTGGAAGAGATGCTCCCAAACGTTCAATTCTACTCTGTATTTAAGTTTAAAATATGCTTGAAATGACTGAGGATGGCGCTGAATCACAGTAGTAGTGTCATAGCAAAATATCTTAGGTTTACCAGCTGAACTGCCCCATGCTTTACATGTGTTAAAGTATTAGTTCCGAGGCAAAATGAGGCAATATTATGTTTAACTGTTTGTTTGGAAACTTGTTTTATTAAAAAAAAGATTTTTTTCATGGTAATGCTATTTTCAGTACAGGTGTGATAATACTCCATAAAGTATTGTGTACTTGATATAGTGAATTCAGAAAGGTAACGGTCCCACTCGATGCTGGCCTCTAGTCTCCATGAGATACCCTAGTAGCAAAATGTAAATACCCTTTTCAAAAATAAAGAGGCCTTTGTGTGGTGGGATGAGCAGACAGGGGTGGGGCAGGGAACTGTGATCTCTTCAAACTCATGCTTTTGGCTTTGACTTCACTGAGTAAAATCAGTTCTCAGAGAACTGAGACAAACCCTTCTATGCTCCCCAAAAGCACAGAAGGAAGAAAGCTTGTCATTCACGAGCAGCTAGGGACAAAACCAGCGGCAGAGTACAGGTCAGGGGGATTAGAGATTTAAAAAAAAAAAAAGTTGGAGTAAAGTGCACAGTTACTGTCAAAAATATATTATTTTGATCCTAAGAAAATTAAGAGAATTTTATCTAAGGAACTAGATTGCTGACCTTTTAATACATTTGGTTTTCAGAGAACATACAATCACCATCGGACCTATAAGACTAGTTTGCTTTGAAAAAAAAATTGCTTGGAATTATCTACAGGAATCTCGTGAACGCAATTCAAGGCTAACATTCTGCAGCTCTTTGGGTAGTGGGCGATTTCCGCGGATAAACCCCCTGCTTCCTGCGGGCATTTCTCCTATCTTCTCTCTCTCTTCCTAAATGCCAGCACTCTCCAGTTCTCCGTCCTCAACCCCTGAGGCGTGAGACCGTGAAATCATGTAGAGTTTCTCCTTGTTTGTAAACTGCCTCTGCACCGGCTGGGACGGCTCGGCCTCGGGGACCTCCTGGCCGGGATCCTCTGGGGGTCTCTGCTCCGGCCCCGGGGCGATGGCAGCCTCCCCGTCTGGGTTTCCACCGGCCCGCAGGTCCCCCATCGACTCCAGGGAGGTGCCAGTCTCCCGCAGGGGGGTGTAGCCCTTATTGCTGCAGGACGGGTCATCAGAATGGGAACTCGGCGAGTCCGGCCGGGCGGGGGACTCCGGGGAGGCCGCGAGCTCCGGGAGGCTGGAGTCCAGGTCCGCGCTGCGCGAGGCGGACGGGGGCTCGGGGTACGAGGCCGCCCGGTAGTCCGGCAGCCCGCTGGTGCTGCGGCGCCGCAGGGCCGCGTGCCTGCCGGTCCTGGGTAGGCGGCCGCCCTGCCCCCTGGCGGTGCGCGCGGCCGCCGGCTCCTCCGGCTCGCGGGGCGCCCAGCGCGCGCCGCCCCGGGCACCGCCCCGGAGGTCAGCGAGGCTCAGGTCGAGCGGGATCTCCCGGGCGCCACGCTCCCCGGGCGGCCGCTGCCAGCCGCGACTCGCGGCCCCCGCGTCCCCGTCGCGGTCCCCCGGCAGGGGTAGCAGCGCGAAGGCGCTCAGCGACGAGCCCACGAGGGAGCTGGCAGTGCTCGGGCGCCCCCAGGTTTCGGGGGGGCTGCCGGGCGCCGGGCTGCTGCCGCTGCTTGCGGCCCGGCGACGGCCGGCCACGCCCGGGCGCTCGCGGTAGATGCTGTACACGGCCTCCGCCAGGCTCGGGGGCTCCCGTGGGCGGCACGGGGACGAGACCAGGTCGGGCGGGGACGCGGCGCCTGGGGTCCCCCTGCCACCCCCGCTCCGGGCCGCGGGGTGGGGCCAGGCGCCGCGGGCCAGCATCGCTGCCGCCCCGAAGGCGTCCCCGGCGGCGCCGCCGCGGGTCCCAGGCTTCAGCTCCAGGCCCCGCGACTGCACGTAGCCCAGGAAGCCGTTGAGCGGCGCGGCCCCGGGGGGCGCCGAGGCGGGGCCGGAGGACGAGGCGGCGGCCGCCAGGTCTTTGGCGCGGAGGCTGTGCACGTCGATGACGGTGGAGTAGAGGTCCCGCAGGTTGATGATCTTGGTCTCCTTGTCCCTGTTCTCGTGGAGCACGGCGTTGGCGCAGATAAAGAGGAAGATGCCGATGCCCATGATGAGGGGCCCGAAGACCTTGAGCTTGTCGGAGTGCAGGTAGCCCGAGAAGACGCGGAAGAAGAAGCCCACCGACGTGGAGGATGACGGAGAGGGGGCGGGGGACCGCGCTGGGGGCGTGCTCCTGGGCGCGCCCACCGAACTGGCGGTGACACCTTCCGGAGGCCCCGGCTGGGTCCTGGACCGGTTTCTGTTGCCCCCGCTGCTGCTGGTCACGGAGGAGACGCGGGGGCCGCTGTCCCCGGGCGGCGGCGGCGGCGGCGGCTGTTTAGCCCCCTCCCGGTGGGCCCCGTTGGCCTTGGGCCAGTAGCCCACCACCGCCAGGGCGATGCCCACCAGCAGCACCACGATCCCGCAGAGGGCGATGAGCCCGGAGACGGAGCACAGCTTCAGCTTGCCCTTCACCACCACCACGTCGTTCTTGCGCCTCTTCTTGGTTTTTCGCTTGCGCTTGGGGACCTGGCCCGGGGGCCGGAGGGGGTCCTGCTTCCGGGCGGAGATCCTCAGGAGGCCGCCGGTGGCGATCATAGCGAGCGGTGGAGAGTGGGGCTAACCCGGGGCCGGAGGCCTGTGCGGGGGGCGGGGGGGTGGGGTGCACCAGCTGCCCACTAGCCGCTCCTCCACCTCCTCCTGCTGCAAAGCAGAGGAAGACAGTCAGAAGGTGTAGGCTTGGCTGCGGCAACATCCCACGCGCTCTGCCATAGTCCGGCTCCAGGATCCCACCACGTGTGCGAGCCCCCACCCCACCCCTTCCCACATACCCGGGCCATGACCCGCTAACAGGAGTGGAGACCAGGGGGTGCCGGCAGTGGATTAGGGACGAGAAGCGCTGTTGCCGTAACTGATCCGAGACGGTTAAACACACTTGGAGAGGACGTCTTCTTTTCTCCCCCATCCCCCGAACACTGTAGGTACTATTCCAGCAGTGCTCAATTCAAAAGCTCCAGGCTGACAGCCAACGGAGTTCTGACCATGAGTGAAAACTAACGTGGGGACTCAGCGCTCGTGGGAACGGGCTCTCCTGGTCTCCCAAGCGGGGGCGCCCCAGACTTCCAAGTCTCTTAACTGAGAGGAGGGTCTGTTTGTCTGTGGGGCCTTCAAAGTCCCTGAAACAGTCACAAAAGTTACCGATTCATAAAGACAAAAAGAAGTCCTTTCACTGGATGGAAATGAAAAGTCATATCATGGCAGGCGGCTTATTTACCCCAGGTAATTAATTAAGAGTTCACGGCTGGGGGAACACCGGAGAGCTATGTTAGTACTCCGACCATGAATCCTTCCACCAACTTGTCTCCAAGCCATCACTGTTCTCAAGCAAGCTGATCTTTCTCACAGCCCCTTCCCTCTCATCTCATTCCTGCAACATCTGGACAGCTTCTTGGGGTGGAATATTTAGTTTTAGGTAACAGGTTATGTAACTGCGCTCTTCTTTCTGGTCTCTTCTCCTCCCTCAGAGGAACTCCCTTAAAGGTATCATGTGCTAGAGTCCATCAGGGAATTTAAGCAGTCCTCCCAGCATCTCCAAGAGAAAGATCTTTTTCTCATGTGGGAAAATTCCAATCTTTAAAAAAAAGAAAGACCTGCCATCATAGCTTTCTGACCCCTTATTAATGTGCCAACAGCGCATTCTGAAGAATCCAAATATTCAAATGAGGAGGCAATTAACTATGTACAGCAGTCTACATAATAATGATGGCTTGTAGGATCTCCCAAGGGAGAGCAGTTCCCATGTTTTTCTCATGAGGTCAGTTTTAGGAAAGGAGGGGGGACAACAATCAGTGGACTATCTTACAGGAAGTTTAGTGGTTTATAATAAAGCCTGGGTAGATAAACAGCACAGATGCAACTCTGTGGATATCTGTCAGCTTCTAAAAATTTCAGTCCTGCTGGATCCCCAGAGTAACACATTTTCTGTTCCACTGGTTGTGTTCCCTCCTATAATAGAGATGCTAAAATTAAGGGCATTGTATGAAATTGAAAGGCTTAGATATCACTCACAAGCCTTTGGGAATTATATCCTTTATAAAATAATTCATGTTTTAGAATAAACTGCCCTTTGAAAATGGGGGGTTGCTTAGGTTGGTGCCTGGGTGAACAGCTTTGCCCGTTGATCCCCTCTATCATACCAAGACAAGAGCATTTCTCCACTGGTGGAAAAGCAAATGGCAATCAGCTATTTACAATGCTTGCAAATCAATATCTCCTTGGAACTTGGTTGGCTTTCAGTAAGCAGGAATGTGAGGTGGGCTAGAGAGGGGTTAAACACTGGGTAGGTGAGAGAGGGCTTAGAGAATACATTTACAAACGCTTTGAATTTTGTTTTTAAGTAGGAGCTGCACCAGTAAGCAGAGATTGGGGAAAAAACAAAAACAAAGCAGAATCCAAGAGTAGCTTACTGTCCATTCTTCCCCCCAAATAAGCACATTTATTATGTAGTTGTAACTGCAAAGACTGCTTTTTTAAGTGATACACAAACTCCAGCATCTTTAATGTAATAATCTGGAGATGAGTGATTGTCTTAAGAAGGACTGGGGAGCCAGACATTTTAGAAGCAAAGGCAGCCTCAGTTGGCGAGGTGGCTCTCCCAGAAAAAAGAGAAGCGCTAACATTTTGTTGGGCACTGATGGGGACGCTGGATGTCTTGGGGGAGGAAGGTCCACACATGTTTTTTCTCCTCACAAGGCAGCTTTGGCTCTGGGTACAAAGTAAGGAAGACTGGAACGGATTTCAACAATCGTTTACAGAAGATCTTTAAAATTAGTTTAATAGCCACTAATTAACTCCCTAGTTTATTATTCCTTCAGCTCTACTGAAGCCTGAACTCCTTTATAACGTGTCTCCATCTGACGGGGAAATACTGACAAAGGTCAGATGGCGAGGAAGAACCACCTTGGAGGTTTTCTTCGTGCATAATGAAGGAAAACAAACTTAGCATTCGAGCTCGGCTGCCCTAGCAATTTACAGCCTGGTGCTGGTCTTTCCGCGGCAAAGGAATGGAGGCTGGGGGAAAAGAAAGGAGGGATGTCTAAAAATACAACTGCTTCCAAGAGAGACGTTCAAGTTCTCGGCTCGTGACGGATTAAGCCCCACTCGGTGTCTGCTGCTCAGAGCCCACAGGACTGGGAGCGCCCTGCCCTGCCCGGGTCCTCAATACCCCCGGCCCCTCCCCGGCAGGGCAGCGAGCCCCCCTTGCCCTTCCTTTTAGGTCTGCTTATTTATGTTGGAGTCACATGAGTGCAGCAGCTGGGAGTCCGCCTCTGGAACGAAGCCAGGCGGGAGCGAAGTGAGGGCAATCCTGAACTCGCTTGTATCCCGGCAGCGCGTGCCGCGTAGCCCGCCCAGGAACACGAGTGTCCCGAACACCCGCGCGGGGGACCCGGGCTGGGGCCGGGGGCTGGGGAGGGGGCCTCCGGGGGGACGGACAGAACGGCTCAAGATGGCAGCTCTGGAAGCCAAGAATATCGCTCACTTACCCGGGAAGACGGGGGCAGGTCGGGGCCGGCGAACGGGCGCTCGGGCGACACAAAGGAACCATGGAGAAACTTTTCGAGCCAGAGCCGCCGGCGGAGCGCGGGGACAGCGCCGCGGGGCCCTCGGTGCGAGCGCGGCTCAGCATCCCGGCGGGGGCGAGCGTCAGCCCCGGGTGCGCATCCCTCTCCGGCGCCGGGGCGGGAGCCATTTCCCGGAGTTTTCAAGAAGTGTCAGGTTCTCTGCATCCCGCATCCCGCCCGGAGCCGCTCTCCCCGCCGCCCCGGCCCCTAGTCCGGCCCTGCCTGCTGGTCGGCCCCGCGCCTCTTTGTGTGGCTGCTGCGCGCCGGGCACCGCCGGGTGGAGTTGAGCCCGCGGCGGCGGCGGCGGCGGGGAGAGCGGCTCGGGGCGGCCGGACCCGCGGCGGTTGCTAAGAGACCGGAGCCATGACACAGGGAAATCGCTGCAGGATGGCAGTCGGTACTCGGCCGGGCTAGGCGGCTCGGGGGCGCACCCGCCCCCCGCCCCGCCCCGCCTCCCGCCTCCTCCCTGGCTCCCGTCTCCCCGCCTCGCCGGTCTCCCCCTCCACACTTCCTCTCCCGCCGGCGCGCGTCCCTTCGGAAGAACCGCTTCCCCAGGAACAAGGAGGCGCGAGGGGAGGCGGAGGAGGGGGCCCGGGCCGGGGGCGCGCGGAGAGGGCAGGGCGCGGGGCGCCTCAGCCTCGGCCCTCCCCGCCCCTGGGGCGCCCCGGGACCGCCGCCTGCCCGGGGCTGGAGCTTTGTTCTTTCCCTCCCAACTACCTGTCTGAGCCGCGGGCCGGAGGGTCCCCAAAGGACGGGCCGCTGCTCCCGGAGGGGCTCCCCATCAACATCCGAGGGTAGCGCCCGCGCCTCCTTGCCTCCCTGCCACCCCGCCTCTCCTCTCCTCTCTTCCTCTCTTGTTGCCTCTACTCCTGGACACGACACAGCCTGCGCTGCCTCCCCCCTCCCACTCGGGAGTTGGCAGTGTGGACGCACAGCGAACACAGTAAGTTGTCCCCCAGCGAAGTCAGGCCGGGCCGAGGGGAGCCGCCCCCGCCGCGCCGCGCGCCCCGCGGGGCTCGTGGCCGCCGCTGTCCGCTGTCCACGCGCTCCAGCCCCGCCGGGCTTTTGTGGCCGCTCCCCCGGACTCGGGCAGCTGGGGCTCATCGGAGATTAGAATCGGCTCCGGGGCTCTCGCTTGGCAGCCCCTCTTGCTCCGACCCGCGCGCTCATCAGCAAGCTTGCAAAGGAAAACTGCAATTCTCCAGGAATCAGGGTTAGCATCAGAGACGGGAGGTGGGGGGAGGGAGGCCGTCCGAACTCCCTACGTCATTTTTGAAAAAGCGAGAGGGAGAGAGGAGTCTTGTTTCCTGGCTCATCCCTGCCCTCTCAACTGTAAAGTAAAAATGACAGGAAAGCGAGCATTTCAAAGTGGAATTTCCCCGTGGAGAATTGAAAAGAAAGTAAGAAAGATTTCAATTATCTATTGAAATAGGACAGCCAGGGTTCAAGAATAAAGCAACAGAAGAGCAGGTGCTGTCTGAACTTTGGGGCCCAGACAGAAATACATTGCTGGGGTGGGCTGCGGTGGTGGTGGTGGTGGTGGTGGTGGTAGAGGCTGTTGTGTATTCTGAGTTTGCCTGTTCAAGGGTTCACGAAGCCCACCCGGGAGGGCCTTGCAGCCCGCAGCGTCAGGGACAAGATTGTTCCTCCAAGGTACACGGCATCCTCTTGTGTTTACCGCTAGAGCTTGCATTTTGCAAAAAGAACAATAAAGACCAAACATTTATGGGTTTAAAGACAGAAATGTGGACACTTGATGTGTGAGGTGGGTGTGGAGACGGTGGGGAGGCCGGAGGGGGTGGAGGAGAAATATTTCCCTCAAAGGAAACCATGCATCTGCATGTTTGGAAGGTGGCGTCCGTCTCCCTTTCCAAGCAAATATTGAAGCTGGATAATGATGGGGTGATCAGAGCCCACCTCCTTCTACCTCTGTTCCTATTCAGACGCTAGAAAACAAGTCAAAATGAAGGGAAAGTTTTCAGTTCCACAATAGAGTGTTTCCTTTCAGAGAAATCACTGCAAAGGAGAAATCACCTGGTCTAGTAGTCATTTTCAAGGTGCTTTTTTTTTTTTTTGGCTCGGAACATCTAGACTTCAGGCAGATTCTTTACCCACTGAGCCATCAGAGAAGCCCTCCAGACTTCTAGAATGCCAATAAAAATCTGGTGATGTGCACAAAGACTGCATCTGAGAAATTTCATTACACAACTGGCTGCCGGGGCCACGGGTGGCAAGTCCTGTCCTCATTGGCCTCTGCTGAGCTGTGTAAACAGGAATGGCATTGCAGAACTTCATTAGGGTCTGAGGTGGATTAAGCCATTAACAGTTTCAAATTTCAGCAGAAATGATAGCCATCATTGGCACAGTTAAAATTTATCTGAGGGATTTAGGGAGAAAGGAAAAAAATGCTTTTCTAGACAAACAGGCCTTGGGACATACTTTTCTTCTGTGGATGACTGCAGTAAGAGTCATGGTTTATTATTCAAAGGCTTCCTTCCAAACTGGAGTTCTTTGGAACTTTGAACTGTTACATTTCACCTGAGTGTATCATCTTCAGTTATTTTCTTTGTTTTCAGCTCAGGGTATCGGAGGAAATCAGATCACATCTGGTTTCCAGTGCAGTCCTTTATCCTCTCTGTAATAATATCATATCAACATACATTCCCACGGGTTTGCAAGTGATGTGGTTATTTTGAAAAGAACAATGGTTCTCTTCTGGAGTTACTTTTTTTCTGATTTCACTGGCCATTCAATTGGGGTGATTTCAGAGGTTGTGGGACACCCCCTCTTTCTCCCTGCTGGATACTGAAGGGTGAAGACTACCTACTCATAACAGTTCATCAGTGTTTATAGAACTGAGGGCTCAGCAGGGCATTCAGAACATGTGGCAACAGGAGAGAAATGAGGGCCTTGGGAAAAAAGAAGAGGAAAAAGATGAACTTAGTTTTGTTGTTCAGTTGCTAAGTTGTGTTCGACTTAGTGTTTGTGACCACATGGGCTGCAGCATGCCTGGCTTCCCTGTCCTTTACCATCTCCTGGAGCTCATTCAAACTCATGTCCATTGAGCCGGTGATGCCATCCAACCCGTCTTATCCTCTGTCGTCCCTTTCTGCTCCAGCCTTCAACCTTTCCCAGCATCAGGGTCTTTTCCAGTAAGTCAGTTCTTCACATCAGGTGGCCAAAGTATTGGAGCTTCAGCATCAGTCCTTCCAATGAATATTCAGGGTTGATTTCCTAGTCTAGGATTGACTAGTTTTAACTAACTAAACTAAGAACAGTATGAGCTTAGATTAGTTGGATTAAACTCTGAACTGAAGCCTTTCATCTGCTCTTTCTTAAAAATAACCCTTATGTAGTATATGTAATTCACAATCCATTTACTTCCCTTGGTCATGTCCTCAACCTGGACTGGCTCACCTGTCTGTATTTGCCTGGGGGGCTCAGGAGGAGACGTGGTGGTGGGCAGCCTGCCAGGGTCCTTGGTGGTGAATGTGAACAGAACAGGAGAGAGGATAACAGTGTGCAGTGGGAGAAGCCTGCCCGTGTCTGCAGCCCCGCAATTCCTGCTTCTCCCCACGCTCTGATCTCTCAGGTTTTTCAGTTGCAGGAACCAGGTAGTTTGGAGGCGTGTGTTCTGGAACCAGTTCGTATCCTCCACACACTAAGTATGGAATTTAATCAAATAAGTCAGTGATGTTGGCTTCTCTGCCTCAGTTTCCCCATATATATTGGGATCATGACACACGCTTGCCTCATAGCATTATTGTGAGGATTAAGCAAGGTTAGTTCACGTTCACTAATGTTTGTTGCTGCAGTCGTGTCCAACTCTGTGCGACCTCATAGACGGCAGCCCACCAGGCTCCCCCGTCCCTGGGATTCTCCAGGCAAGAACCCTGGAGTGGGCTGCCATTTCCTTCTCACTAATGTTTAGCATGTGATTAACACTCATTGGGCTTCCCTGGTAGCTCAGCTGATAAAGAATCCTCCTGCAATGCAGGAGACCCTGATTTGATTCCTGGGTCAGGAAGATCCACTGGAGAAGGGATAGGCTACCCACTTCAGTATTCTTGGGCTGCCCTTGTGGCTCAGCTGGTAAAGAATCTGCCTGCAAGCGGGAGACCTGGCTTCGATCCCTGGGTTGGGAAGATCCCCTGGAAAAGAGAGATGCTACCCACTCCAGTATTCTGGCCTGGAGAATTCCATGGACTGTATAGTCCATGGGGTCTCAAAGAGTTGGACACGACTGAGTGACTTTCACCTTCACCTTAACACTCATTACATTTAGCCATCCTCCTTGGTAGTCTGAACCTCTTCTCCCACCTTATTACCCTCCCTCTCAAGTTCTGTTCACATTCACCAACATTGATGTGGGAGGTCCCTACCCTTAATCATTCTGAAATGTGGCTACAGGATTGGCTATTGTAACTGAGCAACGTTGCCCTCATGACCCACATGGCCTTGGCTCAGTGTCACTTAAGAAGCCCACTCTCTAGGGGGGCGGGGGTGAAAACCCTCTCCCCATTGCCACTTCACTCATTTTGCAATTACTAGGGCCCTTTCATTTCAGTGCTGGAGAACCCAGATTGCAAACTCAAGTTACTCTAGAGTCAGCATAGGAGTTTGCAAAAACACAACCAAGAGGACATTCTTCAGACTGGACGTTTCAGGGATTCACAGAAGAGATTTCAAAGCTTTTTTCTGGCATCGCCACAGAAGGAAAAAAAACACTATCCCAAGGTTGAGCATGGGACACCAGATATCTCACTCCTCCTCTTTCCTACTTCCTTCTCCATACCCCAGCCAATAAAAAAACATGACAAACAAAAACCCAATCAGAGAAAACAATAAACCAAGCACCAGATTTAGCAAATAAAATCTTAGGTGGAACATACACTCAGAAGCTCTCTGTTGTTTATCTGAAATGTAGATTTCACCAGGCACAGTCTTTGATCTGCATCCCACCATTACATACATTGTTAGCCTCAGGCTTTTTTTTCATGGCACATACAAAGGATAATACAGTTTGATAAAATAGGAAATGCAACAGTGGGTTAAAGCCCCATTAGATTTCTTTTGGAACAGAATAGGCAAGAAGACACCCAGCAGAGCCTGGATGAAGCAGAACTTGGAAGCCCAAGGGTGGGAAACTGTTTCTCACAGTTCCAGATTACACGGTTTGTGTTTCCAGCCCTTCCCCAGCGACGCTGCTGTCCCAGAGGGACGGGCGTTTGCCTCTGCCTCCATTCCCCAGAGGCCCACAAATGAACCTCTGGGAGAAGGAACTCGGCATCACTTTCGAGAACTTCTGTTTGAAAACTAAGGGTGAACTCATGCTGTGTCAAGGTCACGATCCAGCCTGTTTTCCTGTGCTTCTGAAACATGTCAGAGTTCAAGCCAGAACACTTCCACCACAGAGGAAAAGGAATGATGAAACATATCAGCCAGGCACCTCTACCTCCGTTCCAGACAAACGGGGTGTGTGATAGAGACAGCCTTCGCTTTCTGCCTCCAGCCCCATTCATTCTTAATTTTGCAAGTCACCAAGAGACTGACTGGGGGTTGTCTTCTCTAATAAGGAGGTTCCTTTCTGTACATTCACTTTCCCCCGACGGCCTGTATTTTCTATCATTTTCCATGGACACCATCAAAGCTGGATTGTGTGCCTCATAAGATAATTGAGGTCTGAAATGAGAAACCAGGGTGTGTTGGCACAGCTGAAAGCACATCAAAGCCGAGCTTGGAAAGGGCTTTGCAGAGAGGGCACCAACAACAGAATAGCCAAGAAGAAGCTTACAACTAAATGTGCTCTGTGTTCCCAAAACATATGCCAAACGTCAACACCAAGGCTGTCCCCATTATTTCTAATAATCCATGAGCACTCCAGATAGAAAACTTGTCCTACTGAAAACTAATAGGAACTCGCATGTCGGAGCTCCTTTCAAAATTAACTGTGATGTGAGCTGCTGTGAGTTCCCAGCAGGAAGGGAGAAACACACAGACACGGAACTCCTTTTCAAAAGTAAAGAAACCAAGACTAGAGCTTGGATGACGAGTCTCAGACTCATCCTGCAAACATTTTATTTTAAGTGCCTCTTGTGTACCCAGCTTTTTGATTCTTGCATTTATTCACTTAACAAATATTTATTGAGCAGTTACTAGGTTATAGTTATTCTTCTAGGCACTGGGAGTAGAGTGATGAACAGGTAAACAAAGAAACATAAGATTTCAAGACTAGAGCTTGGGTGACAAGTCTCTGACTCATCCTGCAAACATTTTTTTTAAGTGCCTCTTGTGTACCCAGCTTTTTGATTCTTGCATTTATTCACTCAACAAATATTTACTGAGCAGTTACTATGTTATAGTTACTCTTCTAGGCACTGGGGGTAGGGTGATAAACAGGTAAACAAGGTCCCTCTCTGGGAAGGGGGCAGGTAGGTAATAGAAAAGTTTGAAGCAAACAACTGAGAAAATTTCAAAGCTTGATGAGTGTTATGAAGAAATTAAAAGAGGGCGCTGTGACTGGTGAAAGGAGGCAGCAGGAGAGAATAACTTAGATCAGATATTCAGGGAAGATCTTGCCAAGGAGTGGTGTCTGTACTGAGAACTGAAGGCTGAAAAGGAGCTGACCATTTAAGAGTATTCCCCAGGAAAAGAAAAGATTAAGGGACATGGCCCTGTTAGCCTGTAATTTAGTTAAGAGTCATCAAAAAATAACTAGTGACCAATGCAGGGCAAGAGGGCAAAATCTCTAAGCGCTAGAGGACTTTAGAAGATAATGATCACTGGGGAGAAAAAGCTAGGTCAGGAATACCTTGTGGCTCCCACCCTTGACCTGAGGTAGATTTGGGTCAGTGGAGGGAAGGCATAGAACTGGACATGTGAGCAGTCGGGACATGAACATAAGCTCTCTGATGAGTGTAAGAGGCCCAGGAGTAGGGGCCAAGCATGCCACTGATGTTAAGATGCTCAGAATGGGAAAAGCCCTTCAGATGCTCTAGTCCCTTGCTTCTCTCATGTGGTCCATGGAGCAGCAGCATCAGCACTACCTGGGGTTCACCTCATCTCCCATCTTTACAGGCATCCAGGTGTGAGAGAAGGAATTTTGCCTTTAACTCTTTATTTCACAAAGTGCACGCAGATGTACATAACGTCTGTGACCAAATATGTGTTTCTTACACGGGGCAGCAGCGTGTTTTTTAGCTCAAATGAAAGAAGAAATTAAAACCTGTGTCTTTTGGAGGTGTCTGTATCAGTCTAGGAAATAGGTTTGGTGGAGGTGAGGCTTGAGTCCAGTTTTCTGAAAGATCAAGTTCACTCTACTCTGGGACCACTCTTTGGGTTCAGACCCTTCACACTCAGGTAGTCCTGCCCCTTCTAGTTATGGGATGTTAGATACATTATTAGATACCCAAGTGTCTGATTGTCTGACTCCTCTCTTGCAAGGTGGTTGTGGGGAGGAAACGAGATGGTCGGGGGCAGCTTGGGGAAGAAAAGGTCCTCTGGTCCCCATCATCTCTACCATTCCCCAGAACACCTCTAAATGAATATATAGAAGTAAAAACTGAGTACTTGCTATGGCAAGGTTTCTCATCCCATCCTATCGCTAAGCCTGTTCTATGTGGAAATTTTGGGGCCACTGCTGTAGGTGTTGCTTGGGGTACAGGTATTAATGTCTGTGCAGCCTTAGTCAGGTGTTAGTGCTGGTGATGATGGTGGGGAATCTTTACAGGGCTCATCGTGGGTCCTGGAGACAGAGTGGAGGGCAGAAGCCACCTGCGAGGTTTGGGTCTGATCCAAAGACAGAGAAGAGTTTCCCAGAGTGCCTTGCGGTTCCCAGTGAGCCCAGCCAGGCAGGGGGTGGTGACTGACACGCTCGTCTCATCTTTGGAGCCCCACGCTGCTCCTGCAGCCATTGTGTTTTGGTTTGTGGGAATTTCCTGAAGCGTGTTTGCTTTTCCTTTGCCTTCGGTTGCTGAGCCTCAGCAAGATGATCACTTCCTCCATAGATGGGACTGGAAATGGCTTTAATTGTACTTGTAAAGCTTGAGATAAATATTTTCATTTCCTTTCTGATGGAAGCCAATGGCATTTTCATATGCGTATCTCCTATTCGTTGTCTCAGAAGGCAGGGTCTGGATCCCTTTTAATTCTGTTCTCCACTTTCCAACTTAATTCTCATCAAAGCCAGCCCCCCTCCCCTCCTGCAAAAACAGAGGCTGAACAACTACTTGTGTGGGTGCCGGATATTGTTCTTGTCGTATGTTTGGAAAAATGCAAATGTTTGTGTATGTGACTATGGACTTGTGAAATTAAATTGACTGACTAGGGTGACTTAAGAGACCTTTATTATACCTGTCCAAGGACAAAGTATTGACCAATAAAAACCTGTATTTCATTTTAAGTATCTTTTTGAATTGTGGTTTTCTCAGGGTAGATGCCCAGTAGTGGGATTGCTGGGTCATATGGTAATTTTTGTGGTTAGTTTTTTAAAGGACTCTTGTACTTTTCTCCATAGGGGCTGTATTGAATAGGGATTTCCTCCAACATTGCCTCCAACATTTCCACCAACAAAGCAAGAGGGTTCCCTTTTCTCCACACCCTCTCCAGCATTTATTTTTTTGCAGATTTTCTGATGATGGCCATTCTGACCGCTGTGAGATGTAGATACCTCATTGTGGTTTTGATTTGCTTTTCTCTAGAGCTATGTTGGAGAAGGCAACGGCACCCCACTCCAGTACTGTAGCCCGGAGAATCCCATGGATGGAGGAGCCTGGTGGGCTGCAGTCCATGGGGTCGCTGGGAGTCGGACATGACTGAGCGACTTCACTTTCACTTTCCACTTTCCACTTTCATGCATTGGAGAAGGAAATGGCAACCCACTCCAGTGTTCTTGCCTGGAGAATCCCATGGACGGAGAAGCCTGGTGGGCTGCAGTCTATGGGGTCGCACAGAGTCGGACACGACTGAAGCAACTTAGTAGTAGTAGTAGTAGAGCTATGTTGGGAGAAGGCAATGGCAACCCACTCCAGTACTCTTGCCTGGAAAATCCCATGGATGGAGGAGCCTGGTGGGCTGCAGTCCACGGGGTCGCTAAGGGTCGGACACGACTGAGGGACTTCACTTTCACTTTTCACTTTCATGCATTGGAGGAGGAAATGGTAACCCACTCCAGTGTTGTTGCCTGGAGAATCCCAGGGACGGGGAAGCCTGGTGGGTTGCCATCTATGGGGTCGCACAGAGTTGGACATGACTGAATCGACTTAGCAGCAGCAGCAGCCAGTGTTGTTGCCTGGAGAATCCCAGGGACCGGGGAGCCTGGTGGGCTGTCGTCTATGGGGTCACATAGAGTCAGACACGACTGAAGCGACTTAGCAGCAGCAGCAGCAGCAGAGCTAAGTTGAGCATCTTTTCATATGCCTCTTGATTGTCACCTGTACGTCTTCTTGGGAGAAATGTCTGTTTCGGTCTTCTGCTCACTTCTGATTGGGTTGTTTGTTTTTCCGATATTGAGCTGCATGAGCTGCTTGTATATTTTGGAGGTTGATCATCTTAAGTATCACTATGAAAGGAGTCCTCACCAGAATATATCTCAAGGTCATATTGGAAACTTAGATCATTGCTTCCTTTCTGAAACAAAAGAGTGGGGAAAAAATTATGCCTGTTATGTCAGGAGAGAAGTTGATATTATAAACCTATATCATTTTATTCAAAATATGAAGATAAATTAAAATGTATCTACACTTGGAAAATGGCTCAGATATTTTAAAATTATGTTTTGAAGTGGGCTTGGGTTTCCTCAATCTCACACCTGGGCCACTGCAAGCATTCTGTGAGCCCCAGGCTTTGCTCCACTGTTCAGGTTATATGGTGGCCTCACATAACCTCACAGTGCTGGAATCCCCGCTGCTGACTTACTGATCATGTAACGATAGAATCTGCATATTTGGGGCTCAAGATCATTGGAAGCCAAACAATCACAATGAACAATTAATTTTGCATTTTAGAGTTAATTTCTTAATGCACACCCCCTTCGGATGACCCCATTGCAACAACTATAATACATTCACATTCCTTTTAGAGTATAAATACAGTCAGAGCAAAGGAGAAGACTGCCTGCCCCAAATGACCATCACAGAATACATAGATATCTAACATATAAAGCCAGTAACTCAGCCTTAAAGAGTATTTTAACCCAGTGAAACTCTTGTCAGAACCACAGAAGAGTTACATGATTAAAGTAGGCTCAAAGTAATATTAATATAAATTTTTTTCTGAAGGGAGAAAGCATGCAATATTTTCCCACACTTAATTTAGTTTTGAATTTCTATAAAATCTTACTGACAACAATTTCAGTTGGCTTCTTTATATTGAAGAAGACAGAAATACCACGACGTCGGAAAAGTATCACAAGAAGTTATTTTCCAGCGAGAAAGATGCCACCATGATTTCTTGACAGGCAAAATAAAGTGATTACACAGTTTTTTGCAGAAGGGAAACACTGGTATGGTATACTGGAAAATGATACGCAGAGAAAGCAGAGGTAATGCTTCAAAATATTCCTGGTTTTTATTATTCTCCAGAGCCACTTCCTTCCAGGATTAGGGTTGGGCCACCGAAAGGTCTGTAGCATTCTGACTGTTTCCAGCATATCATATAAGAGCTTCATTTATTCCGCTCACCAAAGGGAACCTGTGTCAGATTGCCTTCCAATGCCTCCCAATCACTTATAACTTCTGGCTTTTGATGACATTAATATGAATGAAATGATAGAAAAATTATACTTTATGGAAATTAAATACCAATCAGTGTTACAGCTCTAACCTTTTTTTTTTTTCCCCCAAGGAAATGATGTTTTTCCCATTTACAGAAATAAGTATATTATCATCAAGACAGAATTCACAAACCATAGGAGGAGGATTAGAAAAGATGGTCATTTGCAGCAATCACTTTAGGAGGGTACACATCAGAATGTGCATTTAATGGCTGACTTTAGAAGTATTAGAACTTATAGACTCTCTATGGCTTACCCTAGTAGGCAGTGAAGGAATCTCTCCAGGAATCTGCAAAGGCTGAGGGTACAGGTGAAAGGGGAGTGGGGCCCAGGGCGGTACACAGAATCATGTACCTCAAGTCAGAGGAAGTTACAAAGCTCCAAGGATTCCATCAGTGGAGCCAGCTTTCTGGTTTTCTGTGCCTGTCTCTACCAGCACGTAGACAGGGAAACGTCAGCTAGCCTTTCGGGCTCTGAGCAAGATGGGATTCTAAACCACTTTGAAACGATACTTTTTGTACCCTTTTCCTGGGTGATCCTTCAGTGTGCTATTTATTTAAAAGATGTATAAAATCAGACTGGATAATTTGATTCCCTCTTTGCTTTTGCAGCCATTAAAAAAAAAATCTCAAGGACACGTTGCCTAACCTCTTGGACACCATACATATTAATGCAGTATTTAAATGATGCATAATATTGAATAGTTGGTATTGAACAACGGGATTTGAAGAAAGCACTAGCTGGCTTTTAAAGACACCATCCTGTCTTCTGGTTCATCTTATTCTTACTTCAAGCTGTGGAGACAGGGTATCAGTCATTTTTGTAATATTCATTCGGCCACTGTGTTTTCCAGAAACTCTGGTCTGCACAAAAGGTAGTAAAATTACCATGTCCACAAACAGAAGCTGCTGTGTTTGGTTTTTAGATTTTGGCCTCACTTGGATTCAATTCTAGGACTTCTTCAGGAGATGGGATGTTTGAACATCTCAGACCTCCTCTTGGAATATTTTCAGGTAGCAAACAAAATTAATTCATGTATGCTTTTCAATTGAATCACGAACCATCTAACATTAGAGTCTTACATAAGAATCGAGTAAGCATCAAATATTGAAGGAATACTTATGGAAGAAAACCTTAAAACTGTGAATCTTTGTCTGATAACATTTTTCCCCCTAAAAACTGGGCAAGAACACGATCATTTATTTGCACCATGGGACATTTTGACCTAGTTACAAACACCAGTGTATTCTCCCAGAAAGTAATTTTAAAAACATGGGTTTAGTGATCTTGATGCTTAGATAACTAAGACTCTTTGTCTTCAGCTATTATTTTTGCTTTTGCCTCTTTGACCTTCAGGCTCACCCTGCAAACACATCCCTGTTTCTTATTCTCTCTCTGCTGTGGCCTCTTTCAGCAGCACTGCTTTTCAGGTTTCCTTAGCCCATTAACTACCTTGTTTCTCTGGACAATTCCCCAGGGGTACATTTGGCACTTTTCCCCAGTTGACTCTATCCCCCCTCCCGACGCACCCCCCCCCCCACATACATTTTCTTTGTCCAAGCAAATCCTCTGCTATCATTTCTTTATCCTTGCAGTTGTCCATGTAGCTCATTCACTGGGTCTCACCATTAGGGAGGGTACTGTTTACTCCCTTCCTCTGATCGTTAGTGAACTCGCAGAAGGTTCCCGATCACCAGGGGAATTGCTCTTCTGGTTATTTGTATTCAATCCCTCCCTATCCTCAGAAGGACAAGCCCCTGGGGGCTTGTATTGTTTGAAGGCAGAGAAAGGGTTCAACCCACTCTGAGTCCACCTTTGAAGAAACAATTTCCTGCAGTGTCTCTCTCTACTTACCTAAATCAAGTAAACAACTCCCAATGAGTTCTAACAACTGTCAGTTTCCAGCTGCAGGATTGTGTAAGGAGTGTTCAGTCCCGAGATTATCTAACGCGTTTTCATCACAGGATTGCTGTATGAGGTGGACGATGGGGGACTAACTGTAGAAATCTCTCGCAGGCTTTCAGGGGCCGGGGCAGTGGCGGGCGGGGGTGGGGTGGTGGGGTGGGGATGTTCCTATGCCCCACCCCGACTCTCACAGGAATCTCAGACAGACTCTGAGCTCTTCAGCTTCTGCAGGGAAGCCCTTCTTCTTACCAGAGGGCCTTCCTCACTGTCCAGTCTCTCTGGCCGCCTACTCTTCTTCTCAGCAGACCCCCGGGGTGCCGCTCACTTCCTCTTGGGAAGTAGCCTCCGCCATCCCCCCACTCTCCTGGGGGGGTGCGGTTTTCTCTCCCCAAACTCATTCTCCATGTGGGATGTTTCTTCCTGGCTGCCACATTTTTTACACCCTCCAAACAAATGTGCCAGCATTGCTGAGAGTTCTGCTGTCAATCACGCCGGGCTGAGCACCTGCTTTATATGAATAACACACTGAATAATACACGTAAAGAATATACAGGGATTTACAGGATCTAACAAACCACTGAGATCGTAATGGAAGTCCTATTGGCTTCATCGCAGGGCATTTTATTTCTGAGTGCGTGGGTCACCCATCGTCCCCTCCTGGCCTCAGGTTAGCAAAGATGCACAGATCCATCTGTACTTTGTCAGAGCCCCTCTTCCTGGCACCGCGGACCAGAGGAGTCAGGACAGAACCTTAGGTGCAGGCTTGTCTGAAGAAAATGGGTTGGTCGCATCTCAGAGACCTTCTGGGTTGGAAAGATCGTCCCCGAGCCCACCTGAAACACTGATTCCTTCGATTCTCATTCTCAATGCTGTCACTGCTCTCCCGTTACATCAGCTGTTCAAAGCTTTTGGGCAAATCAGCCCTTCCTTCAACTAGAAAGTATCTTAAGAGAGCAGCTACTAGGTCTTATTCATTGCCATGCCCTTAACACCAAAGAAAGTGACTGGCAAGCATCTGTCATGTACTTTTATTTATTGGTTTGTTTGGCTGTGCTGGGGTGTCAGTTGCTGCATGAGGATTTTTGATCTTTGTTGGGGTATGTGGGATCCTTAGTGGCGGCTTGTGAACTCCACTAGTTTTCATCACAGGATCGCTATATGAGGTGGGATGTGGGATCTAGTTTCCTGACCAAGGATTGAACCCAGGCCTGGAGCAAGAGAGTGCGGGAGTGCAGAGTCTGAGCCTCTGGACCTCCAGGGAAGACCCCCTATGATGTACTTTGCCTGTACAAGACAGTTAATGGATTTGCGGGCAAATGGGAAGTGTACAAAAATGAAATGGAAATATTAACATCCAATTAACCTAAGTAGAAAAATTGGAAGGAGGTTCTAACTTTTGAATAAGTGCAGGAGCACCATTTTTCTGGATGTCAAAACTCAATATGGTAAAGATGCCAATTATTCCCTTGTGTGCTCAGTCGCTCAGTCATGTCCAACTCTGTGACCCTTTGGACTGTAGCCCAGGCTCCTCCGTCCATGGAATTTCCCAGGCAAGAATACTGGAGCGGGTTACCATTTCCTTCTTCAGGGGATCTTCTTGACCCAGGGATCAAACCTGCGTCTTCTGCATTGCAGGCAGATTCTCTACCTGGTGAGCCATCTGGGGAGCCAGTTATTCCCTTAGCTGAATGCAATTCCAATAAGAATCTGACTTTTCTTTTTAATATATCAACATTACTCTAGGGGTCTACTCAAGAAACATGAAAACACATTTGCACATAAAACTTGGACATGAATGTTCATGGCAGCATTATTCATAACAGCTCAAAAGTGGAAACGTCTCACACACGCATCAAGTTGTAAACGGGCAACCAAAGTGTGGTGCATCCATACCATGAAATACCACTCAGAGGAAATATACATGCTGCAACAGGGATGAGCTCAAAATTGTTATGTTCAGTGGAAGAAACCACGTGTAAAAGATCATACAGTGGACACTATCACTATGTTTAATATTAAAAGTCTGGAAAAGCAAATCTATAGAGATTGAAAATAAATTTGTGGTTGCTTCACCCTGGGAATTGAGGAGTGATTGGAAATAAGTACAAAATTTCTTTGAGGGGGTTGGGAATATTCCAAAACGAGACTGAGGTGATGGTTGTACAACTCTGCAAATAACACTGAAAACCATTGAACTGAATACCCAAAATAGACTGATTTTTTATTATGTAAATTATGTATCCATAAAGCAAAGGTTTTTCTGCGTTTTTCTGTGTTTATATAAGAATGGAGAGAGAGGTATGCAGAGCCAAAGCACTTTTAGGGAAAAAAGAAAGCTGTGACAGGACATTAATTATTTTCTTTGGGAAAAGCCTTAGAAGGAGAATTTCTGGATTAAAGGATATACACAAAGTGAATAATAACAGTAGTTGAAGACCATACACGCATATTGATAATAAACAACCCAGGGTCAAACTTCACACCTTAAGTAAAATGTAATCTAAAATATATTAGAGTTTAGTATAATTATAACGTGTTTAAAGCAGACATAGGAAAAAATCTGTGGGTTACTTTTGGGCTTGATGAAGTGTTCGTAAACATGCATAATCCATACAAGAATTTAAAAAATCAATAAATTGGGCCTCATCAAAATTAAAATCTTTTGCTCTGTGAAAGACCAATCCTGAGTGTGAAAGAATAAGAAAGAAATAATAAGAGTATGAAAAAATAAGCTACAGACTGGGAAACAATATTTGTAAATTACATAGCTGACAAAGGACTCATATCTATAATATCTAAAGGACTCAGAACTCAACAGTTAAAAAAATGAAATCCACTTAGAAAATGGGCAATAGAGATGAACAGATATTTCACCAAAGAGGATGTCTGGATGACAAATAAGCCCACAAAAAGATGTTCAACCTCACTAACCAGTAGGAAAATGCTAATTAAAGTCATGATGAACTATCACTACATTTCCCTAGAACAACTGAAAAAAAAAATGGCAACATCAAATGTTCGTTATGATGAGATGAATAGAAGTCTCATACATTGCTGCTGTGACTATAAAATGGTACAGTCACTCTTAAAATTATTTAGTGGCTTTTACAAAAATTTAACACACTCTTAACATATGACCCAGCACTCATAAGTCTGGGCATTTATCCCAGAGACATAAAAACTTACAGCCACACAAAATCCTGGATACAATTGTTTATAGCAGCTTCATATGTAATAGCCAAAAATTGGAAACAACAAAATATCCCTCAAGTGAATGGCTAAATAGATCTTCATACATCCACACCATGGAAGATGACTTAGCAACAAAAAAGAACACACTTTTAGAGAGGCAACAACTTGGATGAGTCTCCAGGTCAAGCTTCTAAAAGAAGCCAATCCTGAAGGGCTCCTATTGCATAATCCACTTTCAGGAGCCTCTCTAAATGCTAGTATTACAGAGGTGGAAAACAGTTTAGTGATAGTCAGGGGTTATGGATGGTGATGGGGTGGGGAAGGTGAAGAGGGAGGGAGCTGTGTGTAATGAAATGCTAGAAGAAGGGAGATCTCTGGGGCTATAGACTAGTTTTGCAACTTGATTGCTTTAATGCAACTCTATACACATACTGTATCAGTGGCAATTTCCTGGTTTTGATATTGTACTATAGTTATGTAAGATGTTGTTACTGTTGTTTAGTGGCTAAGTTGTGTTTGACTCTTTGTGACTCCATGGACTGTAGCCCACCAGGCTCCTCTGTCCATGGGGTTTTCCAGGCAAGAATGCTGGAGTAGGTAGCTACGTGTTTCTTCAGGGATTCTTTCCAACCCAGGGATCAAACCTGGGAAGCCCTATGTAAGATAGAACCACAGGGAAATACAGGGTGAAAAGTACATGGGACCTCTCTGAACTATCTATGTAACTTTCTATGAATGTATAATTATTTTTAAATTAAAAATTTAGAAAATTGGTAAAGAAAAAAGCTGTGCAGATACAAATGTATTATAAAATATAATTAGAGCAAATTATTAAATTTATAATAATTAACTAATATAAATAATTTAAAAGATATAGATGGATAAATCAATGAAAGATTTTTAACATGTCAAAAATGATAACTTTTGTGAGCAAGTCAAGATTCTTTAAATAAATCTTGCTAGGAGTTATTCAGAGAAGGCAATGGCACCCCACTCCAATACTCTTGCCTGGAGAATCCCATGGAGGGAGGAGCCTGATGGGCTGCAGTCCATGAGGTCCCTAAGAGTCAGACACGACTGAGCGACTTCACTTTCACTTTTCACCTTCATGCATTGGAGAAGGAAATAGCAACCCATTCCAGTATTCTCGCCTGGAGAATCCCAGGGATGGGGGAGCCTGGTGGGCTGTTGTCTATGGGGTCGAACAGAGTCAGACACGACTGAAGCAACTTAGCAGCAGCAGGAGTTATTCAGTTTTAAAAAAAGAAATTAGGTTCCTGCTTTTCACTGTACTCTAGACTGAATTCCAAATGGATTGAACAGTTAAAAGTGAAAAAAATTAGACCATTAAAAAATTAAAGAAAATGTGAATGAATATATAGTGGATCACAGGACAGCAATATTCCTTTTAACCAGGAAAGATCAAAGTCATAAAGAGAAAAAATGGATAGTTTGCACTATATAAAATTTTAACATTTTAATTAATTAATATCAAAAAGAAAATTCAAAAACAAAAAATGAGGGAAAGAGTTTCAATATAGTCACCAAAGAGTTGATATCCTTAACATATAAAAGTGTTTCCAATATCTAAAAAAAAAATCTTAATTAGAAATAAGGGATAAAGAGAAAAAAACTGGCAATTCCTAAAATAAAAATTACAAATATCAAAAATAATTTCACTAGTAACAAAAATAACAAATTTAGGAATATAATTTTATTTATTTTATAATTAATTATTAATTGTAGTTCAGTGTAATTATTCACTTTCAAAACAAAATTAGACCAAAATTCCTTTTTTTTTTTCATAAAGGATAAAATTCACTGTTTCTCAGAAATTAAGAAAACCAATTTGTGTGAAATGTAATATGTGTTAAAAAGTGTACACTCTGAAGTTTCACTTTTAGGGATTTTGTTTATTTTTAAAATTTTTTGTGGGGATGGGAGGCTGCTCTGGGTCTTCGTTGGGGTTTGAGGGCTCTCTAGTTGTGGCTCTCAGACTTAATTGCCCTGTGGGATGTGGGATCTTAGTTTTCTGACCAGGAATTGAACTTGTGTCCTCTGCACTGGAA
This sequence comes from Bos grunniens, assembly GCF_055505025.1. Classification (NCBI taxonomy): domain Eukaryota; kingdom Metazoa; phylum Chordata; class Mammalia; order Artiodactyla; family Bovidae; genus Bos; species Bos grunniens. Next base: position 40,940,068 of record NC_141188.1, read on the forward strand.
GGGGAGATTCCCAACCACTGGACCACCAGGGAAGTCCTTTTTTAGGGATTTAACTTACTGCTAATAATAACAATGGTCAAAAATTTTTTTCAAAGTCAATAATAGCTAATATAGGTGGCATTTACTATGTGCAGTCATTTTTCTAATCTATGCATGTTTTAACTCATGTTAACCTCACTGAGGTGAGAAAACTGAAGTTCTTGAAGGTTAAATCATTTACTCAAGGTCACACAGCTGCTGATGGGCAGAACCAGGATTTGAACCCAGCAGCCAAGCTCCAGAGGATGTGCTGTTAACTACTGAACTATACTCCCCATCTTCCTATGAAAATACTTGGAGATCCATGCAAAGATGTATGTATAATACATGGATGTTCATCACCATTTTCTTTACAATGGAGAACACGAGAGTAACTTCAATATAGTAAAGTAGAAAATCAATTAGCTAATTGAGAAGCTTTATCTATCCATTGTATTGAAAATCAGCCTCCATTAGAAATGATGCTGTCAAGTTAGGCTGGCAGACTTTTCCTGTCAAGGGCCAGGTGGTGGGGACATTGACCTTGCTGGCCATATGGTTGCTGTCAGAGTTCTCCAGTCTGGCTTCGCAGCACTAGGGCGTGCAGACTTCGTGGGGACCAGTGAGATTCAGGATGGTGTCTGAAAAAACTTTCATGCGATTGATGAAAGGACACCTACAAGCCTGGAGGTGCTGTCCGGCTTGCTCAGGATAATAGAGCCCAAAAAGATTCTGAGTCCCCAGTGCACCCCTGAGCCAGTGCCCCAGTCCTGCCCTGCCAACTCCTTGCATGTGAGAAGCAAAAATTCCCCCTTCATTTGATAAAGCCTTTATTGGTTGGATTTTTGTAATGAGCACTCAGAAGCTTCCTTAACTCGTATAAAATGGAAGGGAAATTAACCATTTTCAGTTTTGCTTCAGACGAGCCCTGACCTCTCAGAACTTCAGTTTTCTACTTGATGGAACCTAGAATGAAGGACGGTGTGGAGAAACCTATCGAAATTGCACAGAGCTCAGCTCTTCAGTGGGGCTTTCCAGGTGGCGCTAGTGGTAAAGAACCCGGCTGCCAATGCAGGAGACATGGACAGAGGAGCCTGGCAGGCTACAGTCGATGGGGTTGCAAAGAGTCGGACACGACTGAGCAAGTAACCCACATACACAGTCACCTCTTCAGTGAAGGGGCTTCATAGGTGATGTTTCTTTCACTTCTTTCCTTGTGTATCCTTTTCCTTTTAGAATTCTTGGCTTCATAATAAAAGAATAGAAGGTGAATGTCTATCTACCAATCATCTGTCTGTCTCTATACAATCTAAGTACCACACAGCATGAAGTGAGAATTAGAAATAACACTCAACAGTGTCATCTCTTAAGGTGAAGCTTTTGAGACAGTAATGGATTCTTTCCTATATACATCTTTTCTTTATTGTTTTAAAAGTATTTTGTAGTCCTCTCGATTCTACGGAGATCTTTACAAGGCTTGCTTTCTTCCAACCATTGGTGTTTTTTTGTGTTGACTCCTGTGTTGACTCCTTTGTTAGTCAAAACAAGGGGTCCTCTGAGGACTTGAATTTTAAAGAGGATGCAGAACTGAGCATTTGCCTTAGGATACACATCCTAAACTTTCCTCCTCCTGCTTCTCTTTTTAAAGTGCCTCCGATGGAGCCACCAACATGGCCAGTCCTCGTGGGTGTGTATGTCTTTCCTTGGAATCTTTTGTGCTAAAGCTTAGGCTCCAGGAAGATTCCTGAGAAGGACCAGGATTCTGAGCTTCCGAAAGCATGTTAAGTTCCTTCCTTGTCTTGGGCAAAACCTTAAAAGCCGGAGAATACAGGGCTCCCTTCTTACAGCTACAGTCTTCCTGGCTTTACACCCATAATTCTAAACTAGGAAGGTGAATATCCTAAAAATACACCCCATATCCACTTGGGCCTGGCTCTTTGGGACTTCCTAGGTTTCATCCAGTGAATTTGATCAGTCAACCAGTATTAATAGGAAACATCTGGATGTGGGTCTCGGAAGACTGACCAAAGCCTTCTGGAGATAACATGCCTCCCCTTCCCCTCTGGACCCCTACCCCCAAGTCACTCAACTAACCTGAATTTCAGGGGTGGGGAACCTAATTTAAATGTTGACAGACACATCCTGGCCAGCGGGTCTAAAGAGCTATTTGAATGTTCAGCAAAAGATGCAGTATGCTGGAAAGGTGCCAGATGGACCATGGAGCAGTCTGCGCGGCCCCGGGAGCAGCACCGCGTGAGTAATAGGGTGCTGTGCGCTCCTTTTGTCAGCCTAGACATCATCTTGTCAGTCTGTTAGGACAATACAACCTAATAATAATTCTCAGAATTTGTCAGAGGCAGAGATCTTCACACACCTGGGTTTATTTTCAAGGCAGCCCCATCAGTGCACTTTGATGGATTATTTCCATTGTAAACACGGAGAAATCAAGGCAGCATCAGAGACAGAAAAAGATGAGTCAGAGTGAGAATGAACCCAGGTGACAGTCTGTGTATTTCTTCCTTCTGAGTTTGCTTCAAAAACATTATTTATGGATTGTATGAAATGATTGCCCCGAGACCAGCCCTTCTGTCAAAACACAGCACCTATTTGTAGCCCCGTTTATTTTTAACTGAGTGGAGGTGGCTCAGAGCAACAACTGAAAAGGTGAAAAGTCACCACTTCCATCACCCATCTCTCGGGTTACCTACTGAGAGCAAAATGTCTGAGACCTTCTCCTTCTGGCTTTGGTTAGAGATGCTTCTTCCTCCTGGGCTCTGAGCCTTTTCCCAGAGGACTTCCTGCCCCTCTGCTTAGATATCTCTGAGCAGACATGGGCATACCATGTTTCCTAAATGAGTTGCCTAAGACCCAAAAGGTTATTTTAAAATAAAAATATACACCCAAACTCATTAAAATAATGGCAAAGGAAAAGTAGGGCAGAAGGCGATGACTGAATGACTGAGAAATTGCTGTTACCATGGTAATAACGGAGTGGGCGGGGCTAATTCTGGCCCTTCAACATGTGCACCACTGGTTCTCAAATGCTAGGAGGCCTCAGAATTACCTGAAGGGCTTGTTAAGAGGCAGGTATCTGACCCAACCTCCACATCTGCTAATTCAGTAAGACCTTCTAATTTGCCTTTCTAAGAAGTTCCCAGGTCTAGCCCAAGGGCCAGATCTGTTTTGCCCCCTGCTTTGGCAAGGCGCCTATAGCTCAGGGGTAGAGAATCTGCCTGCGGTGCAGGAGACTCAGGAGATGCGGTTTTGATCCCTGGGTTCAGAAGGTTTGGGAAGGTCCCCTGAAGAAGGAAATGGCAACCCACACCAGCATCCTAGGCTGGAGAATCCTGTGGACAGAGGAGCCTGGTGGGCTACAGTCCCTGGGATTGGGAAGAGTTGGACAGGACTGAACAGGAGCAACCTAGTAATGGTTCTTATGGATGAAATTTTGCAATTGATTCCCTGACAGGGGACACTATCTTTGAACCCCAATTAAGCAAAATGCTGTTCCCTGCAAAAATGATTTCATTCTTTTCATTAGTATTAATGGATCTAGATTATAAAAATGTATAGCCAACGTGATGGCTTGAACTTCATCAGTCAAACTGGGGATGCTGATTTCCTCCCTTGTTATATAAGTACTCACATAATATCCTCAGTTTTGCCTCTTGGCCCAAAAAGCTTAAAATATTTGCTCTCTGGCTCTTCACAGAAAATATTTGCAGCTCCCTAGTCTAGCAGAGGCTGCGGATCTGGGAATGACATTGAGGACCACTGCTCCAAACTGATTTAACTAAACATCCCTCCTGCTCCCTGGCACAGCCCGCCCTGGCCATCACACAGTGTCCTGAGACACACTCCTCAGTGTTTATTGTTCCGCCCGAGGCAGGGAAGCTGTGGGGCCAAACAATGTGGCAAATGCCTTAGCGTTTGTATAGAAGAGAAGAGAATAGGGATTCGAAAAAATACAGTCTTTAGCTCTCAGCAGATTTTAAGGGAGAAGAAATTTGTCTTGGGTGCCATCGCACTTCTTTCTATAAGCCTTGCCTCCTTGGCATCCCAAGAACTTGGTACTCTGGGGATTTTCTGACTGTTCAAGGTCCCCAGCCTCTTCTCTTCATGCAGACCTCCCCACCGCAGACCCCACAACCACAGCTCCCTAATCACCTCCCAAGCTAAGTGATGGGTACATAGTCTGTAGAGTACATCTTCCGAATTTGTAAATCTCTTGATTCGTTTCAAGTGTTTGTGGCACAAATGCTGGCCTTTTCTGTCCTTTAATATACAATTATAGGGGCTTCCTAGGTGGCTCAAATGGTAAAGAATCTGCCTGTCAACGCAGGTGCAATCCCTGAGTGAGAAAAATCACCTAGAATAAGAAATGGGAAGCCACTCCAGTGTTCTTGCATGGAAAATTGCGTGGATAGAGGAGTCTGGCTACAGTCCATAGGGCTGCAAAGAGTTGGACTCGACTGACCACATACGATTGTAGGTTTTAATATTATTTGGAAATGATTGCACTGAAAAATGTCACTTTTAAAGAAATGTTGACCTTTTTCTTGCCCCCACTCTTCAGCTCTGCTGTCAATAGCGGATTTTTGGTATTAAAAACTGCTGAAGGTAAAGTTTTATTTCGTAGCTTGTCTTGAAGAAGGAGCACCACCAGGCTCCTGCCAACTCATGGAAATAACAATTTTCTCCAAGAAATACTGTGACATCTTGACTCTTTTAACCAATAGATAAGTCAGCCCAGATCCTCATCCTGGCTGTTCCGTGGGCTCAGACTGTAGGCAAACCCCAAGGAAAGCAGCACGATCTCACAACACAATGAAGATTGCTTTTGCTATCATGTTTATTTAGCATGCCCCATGGCAGCAAATTACTCACCTTTCTCCCCTTTTTAAAATTTGAGCCACAATTTGGAAGCCTCTGGCTTTTGTGAAAGCTGGGAGAGGCCAGTATAGTAAGGCAGTTAAGAGACCTAGAGTCAGAAGACCTAAGTTTGAGTCATGACTTTATCACCAAGGGTGTGAGCTCAGGCACAAGGCATGGCTGCTCTTCACACCAGCTCCTTACACGTGCAATGGTGTGATAATCATAGCCACTCAGAGGTGCGTGTCAGAATTAAAATAGGTAACTTGCAGAGAGGTTGTAGGACAGTACTTGGCACGTAGCTTTGTGAAGGCTCCATAAATTGTAGCTTTGGTGTGAGTTTATAAGAAGTTCTGTATTAACCAGAATTTAATGATGTATGTATCTGTGCTCCCCACTAACCCATCCATCCATCCATCCCTCCCTCCCTCCATCCAGCTATGATAAGCCAAACACTCGCCTGGATGTGGGGATCCAGTGTGAGCAGGCCAGATGAAGCCCCAGCCCCTTCACAGCCTCATTTTAGTGGATTTTGGGTTCTCAAAGATGGAGATCCTGTCCATGCAACTCTGTCTAGATCCCAGCATGGCACTTAACCTAGAAGAGATGCTTAACAGTGTTTATTAAAGAATGACTGACTGGGTAATTGACACTTCTACAAAATGAAAAGTCAGCTGTGGTTAGACTTCCTCTCCGCTGGCACTGGGACCAGGTCACTGCTTGGAGCAGCATCTCCACAATGTGCTGCTGGAGTGAGATCAGAGCTGCGGGGGCCCGGGGGGGGGGCGGTCCTCAGCCTTGCCTCAGGGGCCGTGCCAGGAACTCTCTTCCCAGGGAGCACAGATGGGAAGTGATGGCCCCTGGTGAGATGGCGGTCATTCAGACAGCGGTCTTCATATTAATTGCAGGATGTAATTCCGCACTGAATTCCAAGGGGCAGTCACATGTAGGTGATTTTCCTATGTAACTCAGTACTCTTTTCATTGCCATGATGTATCAAGCTGACTGTTAGTTCAGGGAAGGAAACTCCGTATTAGGCTGCATTGCACGCTGAGAGGCAGAGAAAGCTTTCAGATTATGGAGCAATTAATTAAAGAACAATCATGAAAATGTTCCTGATAATTCACATCAAACAGCTACTCACTGTTCTTTTATTATTTTGGATAATATTCATGATTATTGTTTAATTTGTTTTTAATAAGGATATACAGTTTTATGTAATCCTTCTGTAATTGTGAAGCAGTTTAGAGGTCCAGGTGCTCTGAAATTCTCCTTTATTCAATTATCCAACTTTTCAAAGAATCCCATTATGTAATTAACCCAGTTTATTAATACAGACATATACATTCTGTCTCTTTATTACATGTAAACCTAATTATAAACACCTGATTTAAATTTTTAGCTTCATAGCAAAAGTCATATTTCCATCTCTTTGTGATTCTAACTAATTTTAATAGGTCTACAGCCCCTACTAAGGAAATCCATGAATAGTCAACAAATATTTCTTGGGCAGTTACCTGGTACAAGGTACAGAGTTGGAATTTGGGAGCTAAGTATATGAAGAAATTGATCAAAGTTTGTCCTGGATCTCTAGGCATTTTTAGTTTTGTTTGGAAAATAAGATAGCATAGGATGGTAGCTAATCATATAAGGCAATATTTATTGAATGTCAAACAAGAAGACAAAAATAACTGCTGTAGAAGTTCACAGAGACAGCAGTCTGCATGATCACACTGGTCGTGGATTAAGTGCCCACTTAATCGTGTCCACTTCCTGCAAGTTTGCCTGAGGAAACAGAAGGATGGCAGGTTGAACCCTTTCCTTTGCTGCTCAGAGTGTGTACTGAGAACCAGCAGCTTCAGCAACACCTGAAAGTTGATGGGAAATGTGTGCATCGTAATTCCCTACAGACTGTGATTCTGGTACCTCACCTGGCAGATGAGGTTAAGGACCCCGTGCCAAGGAGATTATCCTGAATTATCCAAATGGGCCCAACATCATCACTACAGTCCTTAATAGGCTCAGAAAAGGAGAGATGATGACAGAGGCAGAGTGTGAGAGTCAGAGGGATTCAAAGCTGCCTCCCTGCTGACTTTAAAGATGGAAGGAGGCTGTGAGCCTAGGGAAGCAGCATCTTCTGAAAGGAATACCAACTCTGCTGTCCCCTCGACCCGCGTGTGGTGAGACCCATTTCACACCATCTCCGGAACTGTAGGATAATAGATTTGTGTAGTTCTAAGCCAATATGATGACAGTAAATTGCGGGAGCAGCAACCACAGGAAACAAATATAGTGAGAGTGGCTGGTGAAGATGCATCACTTCTTTGTGTTTTTTAGTTTGTGAAATGACGTGTGCTCCAGAGCCTTCCACGTGGTCCTAATAGAGACCATAAAGTTCAAAGCACTTTAACTCAAAACAGAGCTGCCTCATCCCTCACTCAGAGCCTGCTCACTCTTGATGTCGCACACAATGCTCACAGCTTTGTGAACTAGTTATCCAGTCTGCAGCAGATTTAAAATAACAAATGAGTTTTCGGAGCAAAAATAATGATGGTTACAGTCTGTGATGATGAATGACCTGGCTGCAAGGGAAAAGATAGAAGACCCACAAAGAGGCTGCAAGAGGCAAGTGCTTAGCAGTAGGGGATGCTGAGAAATGTGACAGCTTGTGGAGGAGAAGCACTCAGCGACATCACAAGTCATGACTCACCGTGTGACTTGTGACCCTGAAAGGTGGAGAAAAGGTTCAGTCATAACTAAGACACTTCCCCATGTGTGGGGAGGTGTGTGCCCTATGTTTGAAAGAGATATCCATCAGCAGTAGTTAAAATAAAACTACTTTGATGCTTTAAGGCAAGGAATCTGCCTGCTAGTGTAGGAGATGCAGGAGACGTGGGTTTGATCCCTGGGTCAGGAAGATCCCCTGGAGGAGGAAATGGCAACCCGCTCCAGTGTTCTTGCCTGGAAAATTCCATGGACAGAGAAGCCTAGTGGGCTACAGTCCATGGGGTTAAAGAGAGTCGAACACGACTGAGCAACTAAACAGATGCTTCAACGCAGCCACTTATCTGGAAGGAATTCTTCTCTAATGATATTGAAGACTGTGATATTTTGCCGCTTATCTCTTCTCATAAAAATGATCATCTAACATGGTTTTCTAGAAGATAATGAAGCGCTTCTCTACAGGACTTGATTCCTATACCCTTCCCTGAAAATGGCGTGAAGTGACGAATGGACTTTTGATTGCAGTTAGAAAAGGCCACTCCTGCCTTCTCACCATCCCTGGAGAATAGCTGTTGGTTGGAGGAGGAGGTCTCAGCAAGCTTCAGAGTTAAGTACTTCCAATACAATTAGACAGAGTCACAGTTGACATTTAAACATTTTTTCATTTTTCCCTTTTAACCACCCTATAAGCATTCACTAATTGAGCCTCCTCAGGCACCAAGGTGAAAGAATTACTTCCAATATTCTGCAGATGAAAATAGTTCATGTGAGACTTTGGCAAGTTCGCCTCTAGATGCAAAGGAGCCATGTGTCTCCCACAGGCCCTCTGCAGCATTTTAAGGCCGGCGTTACTGAAAGGAGACCATGTTTCCATACATGGCACTCAGTGTTCCCTGGAGACAAACTCTTGCCATGCACGTGGTCTCATTGTGTGTACACTGAATACCCGGTGGTACCCATACCAGGTAGCCCTCCTTTCTCCTCAGCTGCTCCTCCTCTAGGCCACACCCCATCTTTTCTCCCTTGGACCAGGGCAGGTCGGGGAGGGGGCGGGAAACCTCCTGACAGACCTCCTGCTGCACCCCCCATCCCACAATCTCTTGCCTCACAGCAGCTGGAGCAATCTTGTAAAATCTGAAATCAGATCAACGCCACCCCCCATTGGTATCCCCCGGTGGTCCGCATTGCACTTATGATCAAGGTCAGTCTCCTCAGCTGGACTTCAAAGCCCTGCGGTGTCTGGGCCCAGCCACCTCTTGAAAGCTGACCCTGCTCATTTACACTGGCCTTTTTCTCAGCTTTGATCATTGCAGGCCCATTCTCACCTTCCGACCTTTACACTGGCTGTTGCTCTGATCTTCTTCCCATCTCAGCTCAGATGTCACCTCCTTCAAGTCTTCTCCTAACAGTCCACACTGGAGGACTGATGTGAGCACCATCGTAATTCAAAAATGCACATTAATTTGAACATGTTGTTAAAGGTACCATGTGTTTTGGCCATTTGGACTTTTCCCCTCAATTTACAGTAGTCCATGAAAGTGTTTGGCATTAAAATTTGGTCCTGATACTTGAAAAGTTGTAAAAAGGATAAATTCCAGCCATGAAAGAAGACATAACTATTAAATAGGAACACAGTATTTTTTAAAAAGCCACTTTATACTAAACATGAAGCCAGTAGTATAACCTGAGATAGTTATTAAGCATATGTGTTTAGAACATTTCTTTTTTTTCTTTTTAATTTAATTTTTTATTGAAGGATAATTGCTTTACAGAATACTAATTACATTGTGACTTTAAGGATGTAGATCTAAATACCTAGCACAGAGTCAGGCATTGATTCATGGTAGTTCCTTGACCCTCAGCTATGGGATCGTGTGTTTTTCTAAGCTTCTCAAAGCCGCCTGAGACTCTACCTTTATTCATCAGAGCTTCATGGCAACACAGTCAGAGTCTATAAAGAAGAGAAAATTACTATCAGTCTTACTGCAAGCAATTTATCTATCAGTCAAATTGTGAAAGGGAAAATGTATCCCCTTCTATAAAATTTCCATTTGGGGAGCAAATAAGTTTATTTGTTCCGTCAATGAAATGTGAAACTGAAGCCTTATAAGCTGCAAAAGTACTGGATGGTCTCTGGCAAAAAGAGGCAGAATGTTTTTTAAAAGATTAAACACACCCAAACTTAAGGAAAATGTGTACTCTGTGACGGGACGGTGCTGTGTGCAACCACGTTGTCGGGGGGAATGTGTCCCTGTACCTGTGATGCTGTTGTGTTTGTCTGGTGCCTCCATGCATGTAGGGGCAGGATCTGGAGAGGGTGGAACCACCTGCACTCTTGCAGGAAGAGTTGAGGGGAAGAATTCAGAGGACGGTCCAGGAAGTCGAGGGCGTGGGAATGGGGAGAGGGGGCTGGGTAAGACCTGAGGGAAGGGTGGTGAGAAGCCTCCTCAATGCAGATGGTGGACAAAGAATGGCCAAAAGGGTATTTAAGGACAGGAGCATACACTGTGGGATGCTCTGTCATTTGACATATGTGGAATGCGTGACCTTTCCTCTTGATCCTCCACCTTCAATAGGGCTGGCTTTGTCTAGCGGTGTGTGTGTGTGAGTGTTGAGTCAGAAGCTGAATTTCTCATCCGTTTACCGAGTGAAAAAGTGGCCACGAGAACAGGAATTCAAGGTTAACTTCCATCAAGAGATTAGCCTGGTCTGATGTGGTTCCTAAGAGTTTAGGAAGCCACAGTGACTTCTGAGTTATGACCCCTTTAAAGCTTCCAGGGGTTTGTGGGTGGGAAAAAGCAGTGAAGGGCTCATTTTAGTGCCTCCTTGTAATGAAAGCTGTGGGTGCTTCACCGATTGTAACTTTTAACTGGAAAGCTGGAGTTTTTTTCGTATTGTTTACAAATCTTTATTTGTGAGAGTTGGACCATAAAGAAGGCTGAGTGCCAAAGAATAGATGCTTTCAAATTGGTACCGGAGAAGATTCTCAAAAGTCCCTTTGATTGCAAGGAGATCTAACCAGTTAATCCTAAAGGAAATCAACCCTGAATATTTGTTGGAAGGACTGATGCTGAAGCTGCAGCTCCAATGCTTTGGCCACCTGATGCAAATAGTCGACTCATTGGAAAAGACCCTGATGCTGGGGAAGATTGAAGGCAGGAGGAGAAGGGGACGACAGAGGATGAGATGGTTGAATGGTATCACCAACTTGACAGACATGAGCTTGAGCAAGCTCCAGGAGATAGTGAAGGACAGGGAAGCCTGGTGTACTTCAGTCCATGGGGTCACAAAGAGTTGAAACGACACTTAGTGACTGAACAACAACAACAACATTTAGAGGACACACTCCCATGCTGCACACCACCACTGGAACACTTTTCATTCTCTGTTTAGTAGATTCCTACCAAGGCACATGTTTGGGGATAATAGAAACATAAATTGAGTTTCATTGAAGAAAACTCCCTAAGGTGCAGTGTTCTCGCCTGGAGAATTCCACAGATAGGATCCTGGCAGACTACAGTCCATGGGGCGCAAAGAGCTGAACATGACTGAAGTGACTTAGCACGCATGATAGGGTAATGGTTTCACAAACATTCGAAAAGTAACAGTAAGTGCCTCGAAGAGAAACATTGGTCTTCCAAGAAGCCATCAGAATTGTTGATGCTGTGCCAGACTCAGTGTGGTATAAGAGGCAGCCACCACAGATATGACGTCACTGTTATTTCAAATTCAATGCAGTTTATTCCACACAGCACATTTTTAAGAGGGGAAAAATAATTTTGAAATGATCTAGTTAAAGATTCTTCCCTGTGGCAGCACCTGAAAATATTAGAACTCAGGCAGATAACAGTGAGAGAGGGACTCCTTTCGGGCTCTAGTCTGAATTTCTATTTTGCAAGTTATTGTGGTTCTTTATTAAGCCAGGCTGTTGGCTTGAGGCTCCTAATATCTCCAGTTCTCAGTGACTTTATTTCATATACATTTCATATATTTTAAATGTGCCCCTTGAACACATTATTATGAAATGCTATATGAGAATGTCAATCTCCAAATAAAAAGAAAAGAAGGTTTCAGTTCTGTGTCTGGGAAGATGACTCAGTGACTTGGAGAGAAATCTACTGCTGCGCAAACAAATATAGTCCTGAAAGAACTGGCTGCAGTTCTATCTCCTTTCCTCTAGGAAGAAATCCTTCTATGTCCTTTAGGATCCAATGACAATTATAGGAGTCTGTGCAAGGGTCTGAAAATAGGCAGAAATATGCAGCTGGCACGTTAGCCTTAAAAGGGACCATCGCCTATATGGAGAATGAAGCTTGCCTGTCGGTTGGAGTTTGAAATGAGTCATCATCATCTATCAACAGTGAAAATTAGAGAATGCTGTTGCTTTATCAAACCTGACAGTCCAACTTTCTGGAAATAGGCAGCTAGCAAGATAGCACATAAGTGATGATGGGAAACTTCTTTAAGAGGAAGGGAGAGTGGGGACTTCCCTGGCAGTCCAGTGGCTAATACTTTGCCTTCCAGCGCAGGGGGTGAGGGTTCAGTCCCTGGTCGGGGAGCTGAGATCCCCCATACCTCCTGGCTAAAAAGCCAAAACATAAAGCAGAAGCAATATTGTAACACATTCAATAAAGATTTTAAAAGTGGTCCACATCAAAAAAGTCTTTTAAAAAATGGTCAAAAATTTAAAAAAAAAAAAAAAAGAGGAAGAGAAAGGAGATAGTGATGACATTCCCTTGGTTCCTCCGTCCCACCTAGGGCTTCCCTGGTGGCTCAAATGGTAAAGAACCTGCCTTTAATACAGGAGAGAGACCTGGGTTATCTTCTGGACTTGATCCCTGGGTCCAGAAGATCTTTTGGAGAAGGCAGTGGCAACCCACTCCAGTATTCTTACCTAGAGAATCCCACGGACAGAGGAGCCTGGCAGGCTACAGTGCATTGGGTCGCAAAGAGTCCGACACGACTGAGTGACTAACACACCACACACACCCCCACCCCTCTCCTTCTCTCACGTCAGTCTTCCCCTGTGTGTATGTGCTTAGTCACATCTGACTCTTTGCGAGCATGGACTGTAGCCTGCCAGGCTCCTCTCTGCCCATGGGATTCCCAGGCAAGAATACTGGAGTGGGTTGCCGTTCTCTCCTCCAGGGGATCTTCCTGACCCAGGGATTGAGCCTGAGTCTCCTATGTCTCCTACATTGCAGGTAGATTCTTTACTGCTGACCCATTAGGGAAGCCCTCCCTTCCCCTAGTTAGTTCCATTTTTCCTGATTAATTGGACGCCCCCCACCCTGCCCCCCGAGACCCTCCATGCCATACACACATTTAACTTTAACTCAGCTTAAGAAATCCCCAGCCAGAGAATGTCTAAAGCTCTCTTCAGGTTGAAACGGTCTCTGTCCAGCACTCATGTAGTTATGGTTATGACCCATGATGGCAAAGAATGTGAAACTCCTTCCAGACCAGTAGCCGATCTCCACTGGAGCCAGGTGATATGTTCCACGAGACAGATCCGCACATCAGATGGCATGTGTCACCACTGAGTCACACCAACAGCTTGTCTGTGGTTTGTAAAGGACAACGCTGATAGTCAGCAGGCTTGGAATAGACCCTCTTGCCGGCTTCATCACCCTCACTATCACCACTTGGGACCCCACACTTCTTTCCTATCAAAGATTTCCGAGACTCCCTAAAAGGGACCACTGCTCCTGTGGAGAATGAAGCCTGCATGTTTGTTGGAGTTTGAAACCTGCCATCATTATCTATCAGTTTTGAACATTAAAATATGTTGCTGCTTTATCGAACCTGACAGTGCAATAAAAGTGAAAAAAAGAAGCAAGTTATTTGCGTTGCTGGAGCATGGTTTTTACTTTTTTACATTTGGAGTATGGTTAACATTGTCCATGTAGTTTATTTCCAAGAAGTCTGCAGCAAATTAATGCTTCTGGGCTTCAGATTTATAAGGATAGTTTGTATGTATTGAAAATCTACCTTATGTCAGATACACAGCTTGACATTCATTATGTGCTCTGCTGTGCTAAGTCACTTCAGTTGCGTCCAGCTCTTTGCGACCCTTTGGACTGTAGCCCACCAGGCTCCTCTGCCCATAGGATTCTCCTGGCAAGAATACTGGAGTGGGTTGTCATTTCCTTTTCCAGGGGATCTTCCCAACCCAGGGATGGAACCTGCATCTCTAAAGTCTCTTGCATTGGCAAGCAAGGCTCTTGACTGCTAGCGCCACCTGGGAAAGCGACATTGACTGTGCTTGATCTTAAAGGATCGTTGCCTCCTTTCTAAGGATTGGTATGTTACCTTTACTTTACAGATGAGGAAACTGCAGCTCAGGGATGCTGCGTCAGGCCTATGGTGAACACTCACACAGGTGGTTTAGCTTCATAAGCTAGTCTTTCCACTACATGATGTTTCCCTCTTTATAAGAGAAAGAATGCTGATGAAAAACCGTGGGATAGTCATTTGCCACCAGTCAGAGGGCAAATGGGGGTCATATTTTATTTTGCTGTAGATAAAGAATTGGCTTAATAGGAAATCAAAAGCGTTGGAAAATATTTGCTCCTCCAGATGGAAACGTGTTACAGTTTTATTTAATAGTTTTATGAGCGATTTGGATCAGAAAGTACACAGTGAGATCTCTGAAATTAAAGATGGAAGTGAAATGTCAAACCGACAGGGATAAACCGTAGTACGATCTTGGGAGATTTCATGAGTGGGTAGAGAAATAAAAAATGAGCTCTAGCGTGGGTGAGTTAAAGCAGTATATTCAGGGGAAATAATATAAACTTGGCTTATGATACCTCTTGGTTTCAATATAAGAAAAGAAGCTTAGAATCAATATAAAATATTATAAATACGTATTTCATATTTTTAAAAAGAGGTTTTTGATTAGTTATTTTTTTACTTTCATAAGGGCTTCTCAGGTGGCTCAGTGGTGAAGAACCTACCTGCTAATGCAGGACACATAAGAGATGTGGGTTCGATTCCTGGGTCAGGAAGATCCCCCGGAGGAGGGCATGGCAACCCCCTCCAGTATGCTTGCCTGGAGGATCCCATGGACAGAGGAGCCTGGTGGGCTACAGTCCATGTGGTCTCAAAGAGTCAGAGCATGCACACACACACAAATAAAACTGGCACTGCACACTCACACACACACAAATAGAATTTTAAAAGAGAAAATAGTTGACACCGGGATGTTGCAACATCCTGCTCTGTAAAATTTCCCCCAAAGTAAAATATATGTAATTTCCAGTAGTACAGCATATTTCACATCATGAAATTCTTTGGGCTTCATTGAAAGAGAGAGGTTCTCCATATACATTCACAGTAATTATTTTGGAATCTAGTCTTTGTTTTCAGATTCCTGGGGAATATTGTTCTTAAGATTTAGGAAAAGAAGATCAGTTGATCGGAATGAAGAGGAGCCCTTTGGGGGCCCGCATCTGTTTCTCTCCTCTCTGTAGTTTCAGGCAGTAGATGGGGGTGGGCGGGGAGAAGGGGGGCTTTGGGGATGGAGAGCAGGTGTGCAGGTGCGTGCCTGCTCACGCACTTAAACCACTTGGAACGAGGAGATTGCTTTAAACAAACTGCAGTGATTTACAACAAGCTCTTAGTTGTCTGACGCTTGTTCACCATTTTGCGGGTCACCAGGCACACGCATGTCAGCACAACTTAGCTGGGCCCTGGGGGAACCGGGCACAGAAGAGCATTCCAATGTTCTAACGGCGTGTCAGATGCAAAAGGATGTGGCGGGGCGGATGAGAAATCTTCAGATGATTGACCTAAGTGCAGATGCTGGCGCATGCCTCACTCTATGCTCATCAGAATAAAACCTTCTGCCTCGAAGGAGCCAGTGGCCGACCTGTAAGGTCTTAACCATGCGTAATTGGGCTGTTCTGGCTCTCCTAGTACTCATGTTAGCCCGGTGCGGTAATGAAATTTGAGACGTCTTTGCAACCCCTAATACTGTATGAAAGGATGCTTTGTCAGCTGGCTGAATGGCCTGGTGTGTGTATTCATATATTTTTTTCTTTCTGTAATGCTTTGAAAATAGCTCTTGGTGCCTTGTGTAACTTTTCTGAACTCAGTCTCATGTTTCTGAAAGAAAACACACACACACACAAAACCCTCACCTTCCCCCTGTAGTTTGTAGACCTGCTCGTTGGTCATCCCCATGGGGACAGCCTCAGACTCGGTGGGCCCTGGAGCTGACTTGTACTGGATCCAAGAGCTCATGTTGCCTGTTTTCTTTCTAGTTCTATACTCAGCGGTGCCATGTGGGCAGCTTGAGATCTGCCACTGAGAATCCTTACACCATGGGAATTGGCACATGGTGCAGACCAGGCCTTTTATTTTTTCTCCTGAAGTCAGTTGTTAAAGACTTACCAGCATCCATCCGCTCAGGGTCCTCTTAGACCGCAGTTCATTTCCCCTAAGATAACCTTCCAAAGCTTGAGGTAGGGTCCTCTTAGAGACTGTTCTGCTTGGAAGTTTGCCTGGAAAGTCATGCCAGCAATCGCACCCAGTGGCTTCTAGGCAGTTCTGTTTCTCTTAGCATAAGACTGAGTACGAAGTGTTTCTTTCCAAAGCTAATAGGAACATGGTTCAGTTCAGTTCAGTCGCTCAGTCGTGTCTGACTCTTTGCGACCCCATGAACTGCAGCACGCCAGGCCTCCCTGTCCATCACCAACTCCCGGAGTTCACTCAGACTCACGTCCATCGAGTCGGTGATGCCATCCAGCCATCTCACCCTCTCTTGTCCCCTTCTCCTCCTGCTCCCAATCCCTCCCAGCATCAGAGTCTTTTCCAATGAGTCAACTCTTCCCATGAGGTGGCCAAAGTATTGGAGTTTCAACTTTAGCATCAGTCCTTCCAAAGAGCACCCAGGACTGATTTTTAGAATGGACTGGTTGGATCTCCTTGCAGTCCACAACATGGTTATGCCTCACCAAATAGAGTATCTTTTTAAAAAATTCCAACCAAAATGTGTCCTTTTGCTGACATCCTTGATTCTCTTCTGTTGTAAAATATTGGCTCCTCATTGTCATTTCAGAATAATTGTAATAAATATAAATAAAATAATTGGCAAACATGCTTTTCCTATCAATCAAGCAATGAAATATTTAATGGGTATTTCTCATATGTAAGGGGCTTCCCTGGTAGCTCAGATGGTAAAGAATCTGTCTGCTGTGCAGGAGACTCAGGTTTGATCCCTGAGTTGGGAAGATCCCCTGGCAAAGGGAATGGCTTACCCACTCCAGGATTCTTGCCTGGAGAATTCCATGGACAGAGAAGCCTGGCAGGCCACAGTCCAGGGGTCACAAAGAGTTGGACACGACTGAGCTACTAACACTTTTAACTTTTCCCTTTCTCATATGTAAGACACTGATAGCCTATATGCTAGATACAGAGGATAACTATGTGGCCTCAGTTATCCTCTCAGGAAGTATGGATACATAATTTAGAGTGAGACAAGACACACACATGTGAAAATTATGTAAGAGAAGTTCCACAACACGTATAATTTGAATGTATCCAGTGAGTCTTCATCTTAAGGTCAGTTTCAGTACATTGTCACATCAACACATGCACAAATACACACACACACACACACACACACACACACACACACAGGGTCCCGTTGAAGATTCTTATAAAAAGTTTGGATGCCAGAAGACAAAGGTGGGAATTGCATCTTACATTATAAAGCGAAGATTTCTAAAAATCTTCTTTGAATATTTTTCCTCTTTCCCCAAAAATGACCCCTAGAGATCCATCTATGTCTTCTCCTCCCCTTCCTTCTCTGCTTTTCTTTTTCTCCTCCTCCCAGGCCACACAACTGGCACTAGTGGTAAAGAGCCCGCCTGCCAGTGCAGGAGACATAGAGACATGGGTTTGATCCCTGGGTTGGGAAGATCCCCTGGAGGAGGGCATGGCAGCGCACTCCAGTATTCTTGCCTGGAGAATCCCACGGACAGAGGAGCCTGGTGGGCTGCAGTCCACGGGGTTGCACGCAGTCGGACATGACCTTGCGACTGAGCACATAGCCAGGCCATGTGCAGATTTTATGCTCCCATCTCTCCAGGTATTCTTGAGAATTTGGCAAAACAAGGATCTTTGGGGGAACCTCCTTCTCCCTCCTTAGAAGGCAAAAGAGGAAAAGAGTATAGATTTCATATGACTTCATGGGTTTCTGCCACAAATGAGATAATTCAACAAGTATCATAGGGAATATTTGAAGTCAGAGGTAACAATCTGGGAGTTTTAAATTCAGAGGCAGATAAAAAGAGAAAAGGGTCATTTTAGGCGGTGGGAAAGCTTTAAGAAGGAGAGTGTGGTAGGTGACTAGAAGGTCTCAAAGAGGAGTGTGGTCACTGGCTCTATGGGGTCAATATTCTAGGTGTGAGCAAGTGACCGTCTCTTGCTTTTATCTTATCATTTGCTTTCACTTCTTCAAAGTGATCCTGAATCCACTATTCTTTTTTTTTTCTTTCCCCGAAGAGGAGGGGTCACCTGTGCTTCACATAGACTAGAAGCATAGGCGGCCCTGTAACGGACAGACGGAAATCTGTCTGTGAAAGACAAACAGACTTCAGGACATTGCCAGGTTGGTACAGAAGTAGGTTCATGCTTCAGATCTTTGGAGATTAACCAGGGCTCCAAGCGCTCATGGACTGAGTGGAAGAGTTTCTCCAAATAGTGTTGGGATCACAGTGTCTTCTCCTTTACTGTGCCCAGTTTTACAAACAAACCTCAGGAACTGGCCGGGCAGTGGTGCCACCAGCCTGTTCAGGTCACAAAATGTCAGCTACCAAATTCAATGGTACTTTTCTTTGTTTAGAGTCAATCAACTAGAAAACATTTTAGATCGGTTTTTGCTCTTCTTGTCCATGCAGATTCCAGTGACTTTGGGGTAAAGAGGGAACTTGGCCGTGAACTCTGTTGTCAGCAAGTTTGCAGGGTTCCGGGCTTGAGGATTTTCAGCCTCCTCCTTCCAGCCTGGTTGATTCGTTATGGAATCTCACTCCACAGTTATGAGTCATTGAAAAGTGAAAGTATTAGTCGCCCTTTGCAACCCCATGGGTTGTAGCCCACCAGGCTCCTCTGTCCATGGGATCCTCTAGGCAAGAATACTGGAGTGGGTTGCCACTTACTCTTTCAGAGAATCTTCCCGACCCAGGAATCAAGCCCAGGTCTCTTGCCAGATTCTTTACAGCCTGAGCCCACCAGGGAAGCCCTGTGAGTCATTATGAGGACCCAACGTTACCTTGGTGAATCTCACACCTTCCTGTGTCTTTGTGATGATAGAGTTGTGAGCCTGGGACCTAGGGAGTCTGAGGCATTATGGAATTTCTCTATGCACTCGTTAAATTCACAGCTACCTGATTTCCTTCATTTTCAGGCCTGAACATCTGTAATAATCTAAATAGCCTTTTTCCTGCTAACAATCAGCTCAGAAGCACTCTCACTTTCTGACAGCATCAAAGACACTTGAGTCATTGAACCGCATCTCACCAGGGCGTCAGGGATGGTTGGCTTATCTGGATTCTGGATGCTTTTTCCATCTGCAGCAGCGGCTCCTTCCAACCACATGACCTTGAGTGAGTTGTTTAACACCCTCCTGAACCTGAGTTTTATCACCTTCTGATCAAACTAAGGTCACATCACGCATCTTCCCAGGCTCTTCTGAACATCCAGATTAGCTAATACCAAAGACATCACTTGGAAGCCAGAAAGCTCCCTCCAGTGTATTAATAACTTAGATCCTCCCGGCTGATGAGAATAGTAAGACCACAGTGAATCACATGTGGCCCCAGGAGCTGGCTTTCAAGGTCAATTCTCAGGTATCTTTTGTAGCATTTAAAAATGAGTGACATGCAAAAGCATTAGGGGTTTTCTTAACAAGGTTATTCATTTTCTCCGAGCTTCTCTTGTGTTGCCCCCAAATTCAAGTAGTATTGTCAACATGGCACATTATTACGGTTTCTTTGACATAGATAAATTTGGGGGAAAAAACAGTGGTAAAAAATTTCACATACAATTAACAGTCTGCTTTCTGAAGAGGATTGTCTGCTCAACTGTAGGGGTTTTGGTTTTTCTGTTTGGGCCATGGAAACATTGCCTTCAAATAAATATCGAGCAATTATTCATAGGGGGCGTCCCATGTGGCTCAGTGGTAAAAAATCCGCCTGCCAATGCTGGAGCCACAGGAGATACAGGTTCGATCCCTGGGTCAGGAAGATCTCCTGGAGAAGGAAATGGCAACTCACTCCAGTATTCTTGCCTGGAGAATCCCACGGCAGAGGAGCCTGGCGGTCTACAGTCCATGGGGTCCCAAAGAGTTGGACACGGCTGAGTGACTAAACAACAACAAAGCCAGTCTCCCCATCTGCAGGATGAAGGTAGGAGAAGAACTTCCAGGCAGGGTTGCTGTGAGAATTAAGGAAGTTGATGAAGGAAAAGTGAAAGTGCCACTATGCTATTATTGTCGTTGCTGTTACTGTAAGCAGCAGCAGCTGCAGCTTATACTAGGCTAATTCTCCTTCCTAAGAGCCTCCATGGAAGGAAGATGGTCCTGCGAACTCCAAGAGGTCACAGCTCTGGTCTCCAGCAGCTCTGGGCATTCACGCAGTCAGGACTTTTCCCCAGGGTTTCATCCCACGCCCAAGGTAGGCGGTGGCTCGGCTCCACGCATAGGCTCTGGAGCGGAAGTCTCTGCTATTTTTGTTTTTTTTTTTAAGGGACAGAGCAACCGGCTGCTGGGTTGCCCTCAGACCTCAGTTCATTGATGACACTGGGCTCTGAGCAGGAGCTGGAGGCTGAGCCCAGGAGTTCAGTGTTCCCAGGGAAGGAACTTGGCCAGCTCTCCATCTGCAGAAGGGAAGGGGGGTGGGGTGTGCGGGGAGCGGGGATGGGGAGCTGGGTTCTCCCCACCTTTGGACCCGTGGCCCTTGGCTTCATGGGCCCTCACCTGGCCAGCTGGTGCACTCCAGCCTGCCCTGCTGTGGACACATAACTTTGAACAAGTGTTTCCTAAGGGACAAGGTGACATTGTCTTTTCTTCCCTTCCCATCCTGGGAGCTGGGCAGAGGGCTGGACGCAGGGAGAACAGCATGGTTCCCATACCTGCCTTGGAGCTCAAGGACCCTGAAGGAACTGAATGGAAGGGAAAGCAGGAGTTATTGCCTCTCATTTACTCTTTAAAAAATATAAAAAGACCCCTGAACCCATGGTCTGGATGACACCAGCCACATGACTGCTTCCTTTTGTCATGGAAATATGTTGCATAAAAGACTGTTCCCTGGATTGGCACCTTGAGGCTGTCCATCTCCAGCAGCAGAGAACTGCTGTCGCTCCTAGAAATAGGAAGCCTCGGCCCGGGAGCAGGTGGAGTCAAGTCTGCCTGACTTTGCTTTTCTGAGGGTGACTGTGTCAAGTTCTTGGCTCTGTGGCAGAAGTGATGGCTCAGCCAGTGCTGCCCAGTAGAACTTTCTGCAGTGATGCAAGTGGTCTGGGATCCGTGCTGAGCCCATGGCGGCCGCCAGCCCTGTGGCTAGTGAGAAGCTGAGTTGTTGGCTTGGGTTTTATTTTGAGGCATAATTAACATGGCTCAGCTGGTAAAGAATCTGCCTGCAATGTGGAAAACCTGGGTTCGATCCCTGGGTTGGGAAGATTCCCTGGAGAAGAGAAAGGCTATTCACTCCAGTATTCTGGCCTGGAGAATTCCATGGACTGTATAGTCAGTCCATGGGGTCGCAAAGAGTTGGACACGATGGAGTGACTTTCACTGACATGTCACATTATATTGGTTTCAGGTGTGAAAGTGTTAGTTGCTCAGTTGTGTCCAGCTCTTTGTGAGCCCATGGACGGTAGCCCACCAGGCTCCTCTATCTATGAGATTCTCCAGGCCAGAATACTGGAGTGAGTAGCCATTCCCTTTTCCAGGGGATCTTCCCAATTCAGGGATCGAACCCAAGTCTCCTGCATTGGCAGGTACCTTTATTACCACTGAGCCACTTGGGGAGCCCCTGTTATACGGATACATGATAAAATCTCAGCTGGGATAATAATAAATATGAGAAAATGATATTTTTCTTTAAAGTTGACAGTCTTTTAAAGAAAAAGGTAACTGAAAAAAATTATTTAAAGTGATTTTACCAAGTTTTATCTTTCCTCAGTCTCAATATGTCTCTCTCTCTATATATATAGTGTATATAATTCTTAGCTATGTCATTAAATAATAGGTCATTATAATAGATGATACTTTGTGGAATCATCTCAAATTAAAATTTGTTGTTATAAAAGCATTGGTCATGTAATTAGAGAAAAATATGAGGCATTGATATTTCAATTGAGGATACAAAGTTATTACTATTTTCAGACAATGTAGTTGTTTACACAGAAAGTACAAAAGAATCAATTGGGTGAAATTCTGAAACAACAGATGGTAATTCAGCTAGGTGGACTGATTTAAAAATTAATATCCACATTCAGCAGCATTTCAATAAACAGGCAGTATTTAGCTATAAAATGTAATGAGGCAATCTACCTCATTTATAAGAGTGTTAAAAAAAAAAGAACATCTAGAATGAACTTAATAAGAAATGTGTACACCTATATATTTTAAAAACTGTAATATTTTCTTGAAGGACATAAAAATGTAATTGAATAAATAAAAAGACCTATTTTTTTCTTAATACTGTAAACAGATCAATTTACCTGAAATTAATCTGGACATGGAACAATAGACTGGTTCCAAATCTGGAAAGGAGTACGTCAAGGCTGTATATTGTCACCCTACTTATTTAACTTATATGCAGAATACATCATGAGAAATGCTGGGCTGGAGGAAGCACAAGCTGGAATCAAGATTGCTGGGAGAAATACCAATAACCTCAGATATGAAGATGACACCACCCTTATGGCAGAAATTGAAGAAGAACTAAAGAGCCTCTTGATGAAAGTGAAAGAGGAGAGTGAAAAAGTTGGCTTAAAACTCAACTTTCAGAAAACTAAGATCCCGGCATCTGGTCCCATCACTTCATGGCAAATAGATGGGGAAAATGGAAACAGTGAGAAACTTTATTTTTGGGGACCCCAAAATCACTGCAGATGGTGACTGCAGCCATGAAATTAAAAGACACTTGCACCTTGGAAGAAAAGTTATGACAGCATATTAAAAAGTAGAGACATTACTTTGCCAACAAAAGCCCATCTAATCAAAGCTATGATTTTTCCAGTAGTCATGTGTGGATGTGAGAATTGGATTATAAAGAAAACTGAGTGCCGAAGAATTGATGCTTTTGAACTGTGGTGTTGGAGAAGACTCTTGAGAGTACCTTGGACAGCAAGGAGATCCAACCAGTCCATCCTAAAGGAAATCAGTCCTGAGTATTCATTGGAAGGACTGATGCTGAAGCTGAAACTCCAATACTTTGGCCACCTGATGAGAAGAACTGACTCACTGGGAAAGACCCTAATGCTGGGAAAGATTGAAGGCAGGAGGAGAAAGGGATGACAGAGGATTAAATGGTTGAATGGCATTGCCAACTCAATGGACATGAGTTTGAGCAAGCTCTGGGAGTTGGTGATGGATGGGGAAGCCTGGTGTGCTGCAGTCCAGGGGGCTGCAAAGAATTGGACACGACTTAGTGGCTGAACTGAACTGAACTGAACTAATCCATAAATCCAAAGTAATCTTCATCAAAATACCATCAGTAACTTTTATAACTTGGACACCTATTATTAAAGTTATTTGGAAATGTAAACTTGTGGAAGCTATATATCAGTGGATTCCCCAATATGCAACAAGAGTTTTGGGGAAGGAGGTATTAATAATGTTTATCTATAGACAGCAGAAGTGAGAGATAAGGCATTGATCAAGTGCCTCAGTTTTTATTTCATAACCATCTATGCTATTGAAATTTTTAGTAGGCGCATGTGTCACTTATATGATTAAGGTGGTAATTGTGTATTTTAAAAGGACACTTTCCATGATGTAGAGTGGTGATACTAACCCTTACTGCTCATGGGAATCAGACAGGGAGCTTTAACGTCAAAGCTCAGATCTCACCTCCAGATTTGAGTTCAGTTGGTCTGGGGTAGGGGACCAGGCATCTGTATTTTTAAATTTTTATTTATCATTATTTGTGATATTTTATTTGTTTATTTATTTGGCTCTGTTGGGTCTTAGATGAGGCACTTGAGCTTCTCTCTAGTTGTGGTGAACAGGCTTAGTTGCTCTGAGGCATGTGGGATCTTAATTCCCTGACCAGGGATCAAACCCATGTCCCCAGCATTGGAAGGTGCGTTCTTAACCACTGGACCACCAGGGAAGTCCCTGTATTTTTTTTAGAAAGCTCCCAGTGACTCCCCTGTACAGCCAGGGCATAGGGTTGCTGCTTTGGTGGCCCACAGTGGTGTCATGCCAACTGTGGTCACAACCCATGGTCATGAGACCAATTTAATGGGTTCAGTTCAGTTCAGTTCAGTTGCTCAGTCATGTCTGACTCTTCGTGACCCCATGGACTGCAGCACACCAGGCCTCCCTGTCCATCGCCAACTCCCAGAGTTTACCCAAACTCATGCCCATTGAGTTAGTGATGCCATCCAACCATCTCATCCTCTTTTGTACCCTTCTCCTCCCACCTTCAATCTTTCCCAGCATCAGGGTCTTTTCCAATGAGTTAGCTCTTCGCATCAGGTGGCCAAAGTATTGGAGTTTCAGCTTCAGCATCAGTCCTTCCAATGAATATTCAGGACTGGTTTCCTTGAGGATGGACTGGTTGGGTCTCCTTGCAGCCCAAGGGACTCTCAAGCGTCTTCTCCAACACCACAGTTCAAAAGTATCAATTCTTCAGCGTTCAGCTTTCTTTATAAAAGTCCATCTCTCACATCCATACATGACTACTGGAGAAACCATAGCCTTGACTAGAAGGACCTTTGTTGACAAAGTAATCTCTTTGCTTTTTAATATGCTGTCTAGGTTGGTCATAACTTTCCTCCCAAGGAATAAGCATCTTTTAATTTCATGGCTGCAATCACCATCTGCAGTGATTTTGGAGCCCCCAAAAATAAAAGTCAGCCACTGTTTCCACTGTTTGCCCATCTATTTGCCATGAAGTGATGGGACTGGATGCCATGATCTTAGGTTCCTGAACGTTGAGCTTTAAGCCAACTTTTTCACTCTCCTCTTTCACTTTCATCAAGAAGCTCTTTAGTTCCTCTTCACTTTCTGCCATAAGGGTCGTGTCATCTGCATATCTCAGGTTATTGATATTTCTCCAGACAATCTTGATTCCAGCTTGTGCTTCTTCCAGCCCAGTGTTTCTTATGATGTATTCTGCATATAAGTTAAATAAGTAGGGTGACAATATACAGCCTTGACGTACTCCTTTTCCTATTTGGAACCAGTCTGTTGTTCCATGTCCACTTCTAACTGTTGCTTTCTGACCTGCATGATTACTGGAAAAATCATAGCTTTGACTAGATGGACTTCTGTTGGCAAAGTAATATCTACTTTTTAATATGCTGTCTAGGTTGGTCATAATTTTTCTTCCAAGGTGCAAGTGTCTTTTAATTTCATGGCGGCAGTCACCATCTGCAATGATTTTGGGGTCCCCAAAAATAAAGTTTCTCACTGTTTCCATTTTCCCCATCTATTTGCCATGAAGTGATGGGACCGGATGTCATAATCTTAGTTTTCTGAATGTTGAGTTTTAAGCCAACTTTTTTACTCTCTTCTTTCACTTTCATCAAGAGGCTCAGTGGGTTGGGATCAACAATTAAAAAAAAAAAAACTGCTATTGACAGAAATGTGTGTGTGTGTGTGTGTTTACACACTGGGTTGTGATCTAAAGCATCTCTTTCTGTGGAATGAAATTTTAAAAATTCAGAAAGCCACTGCCTCATGTGACTCAAACACTTCAGACCTTCTAAAACACTGTATCAGAGTTGGTGTGAACTAATATTAAAGGCTTTCCACAGCCTAAAAATTATATTCTAATTCTGGCTTTTGTTCATTTATTCAGTCATTCATTGATGATAGTCCAAAGATAAAAAATTCCATATGTAACACTGGTGCTTATATGATGAACACAGTGTCTGACTTAAGTAGATGTTAAAAAAAATATGATAATGAAAGAATGAATGAAATTATTCATTAAATTATAATAAATTATTAAGTAATGCTTTGCCTCATCTTCCCAGTTATTTTTTTTATAAACTTGTTTCTCTTCTCCCTTCTAACCACATGCTCCTAAATGATTTTTTCTGGATAGAATAAACCAAGAATACTTGGGCAGACATCCCAAGTTCAACGTGAAGGCTGAGGTGGGACTTTGCTCTTTGCTGACACACTCACCCAAGTGAGGATAGCGCTTGGCTTGCCTTGGACCACCCTCACCACACAGACCGTGGTCACATCCATCTTATCACAATCAAAGCTTGGATCTGTGGGCAGGACATAGATATTCATAAAAGACAGAACCAGGAAGAATTTGGCTGAAATGGATGTGCTTTATTCAAAACAAGTTGTGTCTTCTGAAGGTGAGGTCTTCGGGAGAACGTTCCAATTCTCTATACAACTGAGAAAGGTATCATGTGACTACAGTCTCAGCCCTGAGCAAGGTGCTGCAAGAAATATGAGACAGTATCAGAGTTGCTTTAACCAGGAGATGCCAATTGTAAGTGAGAAGGAAATTCAGGTTGGGCAGAAACCAAATGAAATGCACCGAACAAGAAAGTCTGTAGATAGAACAGCAAGACACATGGGACAGGAACTGTAGGAAGCACAAGAGAAGTGCTCAGTAACATCCTGAAGCCTGAAAACTGATTCTAATTTGCCTAAGGCCTCTTCATTAGGAGCTTGTGTTGTGTAATGTTTTATAAACCATTAGTGAGATGACAGTCTCCAGGAATTCTTTTCCAGGATGGCAGGCCTCCCTCGCTCATTCCAGGAGTCAGTGCATCACTCCATGACTCGATGGATTTCTGGGCTGTTCCACATTGTGCCTCCCAGGTCACACTATTTTGAGGGTTGACAGGGAGGAGGTTGAATAGATCTACATCATGGTTAACTTTAGCAGAAATGAATCACAGGTCAGAGTGACATCAGCTGGCTTCTCAATGACTATCCAGAGATACTGAAGGGAAGGCCTTTCTAGAAGCAAACAGCTAAGAAGGTACATGGGACAAAGATTAGAAAAAAGCAGAATTAATAGTAGAAGTGAAACTTGAACATTTCAAAGTTAATCTATGAAAACAGACCAGAAGCAGGGAGGATTTAATCCCCAAAAGAGAAGACTGAGGAGTGATCTCATTAGGATCTTCAAAAATACATGAAAAATGATTTTATAGGGACTGGAGAACTAGCTCTTTTAAATCTTAAGCTGAACTTTGAATCATTGAGGCTCCTTCTGAAAAACTGCATCTTTGTTTCTACTTTACTTAATATTTCTCAAATGCCTCTTCCTTACCGTCCAGTTGTTAAATATTAAATTCAATTGACCTGTGTATGTAGGGCTCTGGGTAAGCCCTGAGAGGTGTGGAGGATTTTATAGGAGTCATCTTTATTTCCAAAGAGGTCTCGAGTGAGGCTATGCAGCATATTAGATACTTGCTTTACTACGGAGTTTTGGAAAGGAGATACTGAAGGAGAAAGTAGTCACATGACCCAATTGTTCTGTTCTGTTCCATGGTTCTGTGTTCCATTCATCTATTACTCTATTTTCAGATTCTCATTGAAGTCTAGAAAGTCATGAAGTTGCTGCTGAGGATGGGTGTGTGTGATGGTTTCCTGTCTCCGAAGAAATGGAAATGGGGCTAAACAGGTTTGTGGAATCAAATACCTGTTACCAGTATAATACCAGTAAAAAATGGATTTTGAAACTTTGAGCTTGAGCTTTTGAAATCAGCAAGCTCTTTATTGTTTCCTCTTGAAGACAGATATTTCCAATGTCTGCCCAGAATGTAGACAGGATCTTGAAATAAGTTTCTATAACCCAAGTTGACTGAGAGTGCTCCCAAGTTCCAAAGGACTCTTCAAGTGTCCAACAGCTACCCAGATGTGGAAAAACTGGTCTTTCCTCCACAAAGTTCATGATTCCAACTCAGATCTTAACACACAGTTTCAGACTTTTCAGGTTAAGAGAACTTGCCTAGAATGAAATAAATCACTAAATATTGCTTTTCCTAAAATGGCACATCCTTTAAGGCTAATCAGTTTTCAAATTAACATGCACCCAAGTGATTAATTTGATAAACGGGGACACTGAAAACAGCTGTGACACAAGACCTACTCTTGGAATGTTGTGTTGGCATCCATAGAAGGTCAAGTCCTTCCACCTTCTTATTAGACCCGTTTCATCAAGAATTGTTATCCTTATATTTCAGCATTGCACTCGACAATCACATTATTAACCTTTAGCTTCCCCCTGGGAGGAAATTAATTGGTTGGATAATTTTTTTGGGGGGGAGTGGCAGAACTACTGAGCATAGCAATATGAAAACATATTCACATTTTAAATGCTTCTGTATGCATAATAAATACTAGAACACCACCGAGCTGAAATTAATGAGTCTGTATTTGAAGCATGGCTGTATTTAAAATTACCTGCTTGATGACAATTTTACTTAATCACATTACAAGTATCTCTGATTACTTCTTGTTAATTGCTACTTCCATTCTGGAGGGAAAAAGGTCCAGAAATTTCCAGGTAACAGATTACTTAATTGCTAACATCAACCTGGCACTCAAAATAACATTCCCTCCCTTGACCCAGCCAGTCAGCAATGTGTGTGGGCGATGGCACCTCTGGTGGAAAATTGTTTTAGATCCTGTGGGGACATATGAGGGCATGTCTGCTGTTCACTACAGCAGAAGAAGAAGAAAGGCCTAGGCAGAAAAACAGAAACACCTGGGTCTGTGCAGATGTGTGTTGTTGTCGATGCCATGTGGACCTGGGTGCCAGGGGCCTCCATCCACTGGTGCTGCCTGATAGCATGTCCGTGAGATCCGTGGACCAGCAAGGTACCATTTCCATTACACGAGACCCTAGACCTTTCTCCTTTTCTTCCCTCCTGTTCATATTTTTATGCTTATGGTTTCTTGTCTGTCTCCACCCACTTGAATTTAAAGCCCACAAAAGGAGAGATTTTTATTTATTTGTCTGCAGATACATTCCCAGTGCTCATTACACTTGGCACATCATGGTGTGCGTGCTCAGTCGCTCAAGTCACATCTGACTTTGTGACCACATGGACTGTAGCCCACCAGCCTCCTCTGTCCATGGGATTTCCCAGGCAAGAATACTGGAGTGGATTGCCCTTTCTTCCTCCAGAGGATCTTCCCAACCCAGGCACATGGTGGGCTCCCAATAAATAGTTGTTGAATGAATGAATGCAGTAATTTCCACAGTGGATGAAGATAAGGGCCTCTCTGTTCAGGTGCATTTGTTGATTCATTTAAAGAAAATTTCTGAATCAATGTTGATGCAATTCTGGGATATTTCCTTCTATTCTTTGACTTCATTTTCAAAAGCATAGCCGTAAAACTTTCTAGAAACCCAGAAGGACAACCTCAAATTTCAAACTGATAAGGCTAGAGAAAAACAGATCTATTCTTAAGGAGAGAAATGAAAAGGAAAAAAAAGAGTAAGCTGATTATTCTGGAGGAAAACTTGACAAACTCATTGAAAAAAGTGAAAGAAAAATATTCAGTCACTAACACCAAGGAAGCTGTCTGAGTGCACTTCCTTTTGTAAAAGAACTATTTATTTAATTGGCTGCACTGGGTCTTCGTTGAAACATGTGGACTTTTAGTTGGGGCATGCAGGATCTAGTTCCCCGACTAGGGATCGAACCTGGGCTTCCTGCATTGGGGAATGTGGAGTCTTAGCCACTGGACCACCAGGGAAGTCCCAAGCTTCCTTTGGTAAAGTATTTTTTGACTGGCTTGACTCTCTTTGTTGGAGAGGCCAGGCCAAATGAAATTCGAATTGCTTCTTGTTGGACAAAGAAAACCTGGGCTGCTCTCTGAAGCACAGTGTTTGCAAGCATCTTCAGAGCAAATCCTGAACCAGTTTATAGAAAAACAGCCACATTAGTGGAAGCACACGCCACTCACACCTGATCCTTCTCACCACAAGCTGGTGAAGCTACTCACGCATCTTTGGGAACCAGATCCTATAAACATGCTTCCTATTTCTTTCTTTATTTTTTTAAATGAAACTAGTATTGGCCAGTAGTTCTTGATTTTTTTCCTACTAAAAGACCCTTGAGGACCCAGCATTTCATGTAAAACATTGACTCCTGCATGTCCATTAGGCCCCGTGTGTTTAACACAGTTGCTATCAGTTGCAGTTCAAGGATGGTGAAAAAGCCATCGTGGGAACATTCTTTAAAAAAAAATTCTTTTTTTAAGAATTTTAAACTAAAAACATTTTTTAAGAATTTTAGATTCAAATTTTTCTGAATTTGACCTGGGATTTCTTACTACTTTGTATACATCACGAATCGATTTGCCTTGATGCTGGATTCCGCAATCAAAGGGAACAAGATCTGATTTCAAGCTGAAGTAAATGGGGAAATAGATGGGTGGTGCCTGTAGGCAAAATTGCACAGAACAACTCAGCCTGACTCCCAGAACCACTCAGCCTGACTCCCAGAACCATTTAGAGAAAAACTCTTACTATTTTAAACTCAGTCTCATTTCTCCAACCTTTGACTTTGCCTTTCCTTTTAAGTGGTGGTTTTGGCTTGTTCTTTTTTAACCCCATATCCCTTTTCCCTGAATTTTCTCCATCTCTGTGTCACTCCTGCAACTGCCATCAGCAGACAGTGATCCGATGCAGCAGCTTTACCCCTAATAGTTCTGAGGTCCTGAGGGAGGGACAGCCCAAGGTGTCCACATGGCATCTGCATGCCCGCCGCCCCCTGCACCCATCACCAAGTTTCACCGCTGCCTTTAAGGACCTCCTGGTGTATCCCAGCCTTAGCCTGGGCACCTGGGCTTTCGACGGCAGTGGCTGGGCTGTGTTCATTGATCACCAGATTCAACATCTGTCATCTGCCTGAAAGGATACATGAGGCAAAGCGAATTCAAGCGAATTCAGTGCAGGCAAGCTCCCCGAGGAATCGAAGTGTGAGCACCAGCTCACCAAGTGGCTCATCAATGGTCACTTGTTGGATTGTTTTTTAATTACTCTATTTAGCTCTGCTGGGTCTTGGTTGCTGCACCGGCTTTCTTTAGTTGTGATGAGTGGGGGCCATTCTCCAGTTGCAATGTGTGGGCCTCTCACTGGGATGGCTTCTCTTGTTGCAGAACATGGGCTCTAGACAGCACAGGCTTCAGTCATTGTGGCGCACAGCCTTAGCTCCTTTGAGGCATGTGGAATCTTCCCAGACCAGGGATTAAACCTGTGTCCCCTGCATTAGCAGGCAGATTCTTTAAAAAAAAAAACAACCACAACTTTTTGTTTTGTGTTGGTGTATAGCCGATTAACAACGTTGTGACAATTTCAGGTGAACAGCAAATGGACTCAGCCATACTTGTACATGTACCCACTCTCCCCAGACTCCCCTCCCATCCAGGCTGCCACATAACATTGATCAGTTCCCTGTGCTATGCAGTAGGTCCTTGTTGGTTTAGCTATTCTATAATAAATATAGCAGTGTGTATATGTCCATCCGCAGATCCCTCTCTCTTCCCCTCATCCTTCCCCCTGGCAACCAGAAGTTCGTTCTCTATGAGTCTGTTTCAGTTTTGTAAGTAAGTTCACTTGTATTATTTCTTTTTAGATTCCACATGTAAGGGATGTCATATGATATTTCTCCTTCTCTGTCTGACTTACTTCACTCAGTATGACAATCTCAAGGTCATCCATATTGGTCAGGCAGATTCTTATCCACTGGACTACCAGGGAAGCCCACTTGTTTAATTCTTGAACTCTGTTTAATCAGTTTTAACTCTGTCTTCCCAGCAGTATATTAAGGAGCTGGGCTGTGCTAGCTTCCTGCCACAGCTAGAAACTGAAGGGCAGAGAGAGAGAGAGTGTAGAGCAGTATGTATTTTTGAAGAAAGACTTCCTGTGAATATATTATTCATTAATATGTTTATTCATAAGGAGAATATATTTATAAGGATTCTGAATATTCAAAAATCTATTAACAAATAGATTCTTCATGAATATATTTATAAGGAGAGATCAGTTTTTAAGAAGAATGTATTTATAAGAAAATATATTCATGACGAATATATTCTTGAATATTAAGAATGTATTCATAGGAACACTTTGTATTCAAGAATACATTTTTATGCCCCGGGAGTTGGAAAGACAAACTGAATATTCTTCAAAATGATATGGAGCAAAGTGTAATGCAATCAAAACACAGTATTTCAAAAGGAACGAGTGAGTGTGGAAGTTGGTCACATGCTGGGTGTTTGAGAAACGTTTCCAGAGCAGGTACCTGGTTAGATACAGGACTCAGGATTCAAGCCTGGGTCCGGCTCCAAAGCCTGAGTACTTTTCCCTCTATGTCCCTGCTTCCAGCCCTCACCCAACGGATGGAGATTCCACAGACCAAGGTGATTCAACCAAGGAATCCCAGGGATATCTGAGACTCAACGTCAGCCAGGGGAGGCAGTCTCAGCTCAGAGCCCTGTCCTAAATAGGAGTCAATTTCCTACACTGTCACTTTTTTTTTTAAACTTAAAGAACTTGCCTGAAATGCAGAAGACCCAGGTTCAGTCTCTGGGTCCGGAAGATTCCCCTTGTGAAAGGGATGGCTACCCACTCCAGTATTCTTGCCTGGAAAATCCCATGGACAGAGGAGCCTGGTGGGCTGTAGCAGTCCAAGGGATTGCAAAGAGTTGGACAGACTGAATGACTAACACTTTCACTTTTTTACTTCATAGCCGATTAACAATGTTGTGATAGTTTCAGGTGAACAGCAAAGGGATTTACATGTATCCACTCTCCCCCAAACTCCCCTCCCATCCAAGCTGCCACATAACATTGAGCAGAGTTCCATGTGCTATATACAGTGGGTTCTTGTTGGTGATCCATTTTAAATATAGCAGAGTGTACATGTCCATCCCAAATTCCCTAACTATCCCTTCCCCCTATCCTTCCCCTCTGGGAACCATAATTTGTTTTCTATGCCTGTGAATGTATTTATTTTGAAAATAAGTTCATTTCTTTTTTTTTTTAATTAATACATCCATTATGTATTAACCAATTTTCTTTTTACATTTTTTATTTTGTATTGGGGCATAACTGATTAATGAACAATGTTGTGATAATTTCAGGTGAACAGGAAGGGACTCAGCCATACATATACACGCATCCATTCTCCTGCAAACTCCCCTCCCATCCAGACTGCTAGATAACATTGAGCAGAGTTCCTTGGGTTATACGATAGGTCCTTGTTGGTTATCCATTTTAAATATAGTAGAGGATACATATCCATCCCAAACTCCTGGTTATACAAGGTTAGCATCTAATCCCAGAGGGAGGCAAGGGGTATATAGAGCTGATTAAGGGTAGGTTTTTCCTAGAATGTCTGCTGGTTGTTGAAAGCGACAGAAATTTATTTTTGCAGAAGTTACCTCAAATTACAGATGTTTAAAGACCACGGTCCCAGAAGTGCCAGCCCCCTTAGGATTCTTGCTAATGATCTAATTTCCAGCATTGCAATATATATGAGGGCTCCTTTGTGGAAACTTTCTAACATCCTAGAAGCCTGTATCTCCTGATGCCCTGGTGACAGGTTTTTGCTTTGTCCTCGACTCACTCATGTTCCGGGTGGGACTCTGGAAGAGAAAAGGGGAGTGGGGGTGAGGCTGGTACCCAGGGTGGTGGAGGCCTTCACAGCATCTGGGTATTTCTGGATGCTGCCTGACAGCGAAGGGTGGTGAGGGCAGGGGTGGTTCCTGGCAGAGCAGAGGAGCTCACCTCCCAACACTCCAGTTCCAAGCCCTTCGGGAGACCACAGGGACAGGGGAGGGAGCTGGCTAGAGCTGGTTCTGGCGTGGTGGATTCATGTCCAGGACGATCCTAGGGTCTGCCCCGCCTGCTCCTGGGCCCCCGACATGAGCCACACTAAGAGTGGGCCCCTTGGGGTCAAACTTGATGCAAATTTGAGTATATATGTGGGAGATTCCTGCAGGATTGTTCAGAAAATGGACTGCGGTTGCTTTTCTGAGACCTATTTAATGGCTTCTGTTAGGTGTCCGGCAGCTTACACATGTGTTGCGTTGGTTACATTCACGCATGCGTACATGCTCAAAAACCAAATTTAAAACAGCTTGATTCAAGTTGAGCTTGGATCAGGTTCTTTCTGTCTGATCGTTCTGTCTTAGAGGGACACAAAGTTCAACCCTAATCTGGCCTGGAATTTTCTGTCCTGTTTTCAATCCTTCTGTGGAAATGACATGTATTAAATACACAAACTGCAAATCTCCTGTCTTCCATGGAACCTACATAAAAGCCATTTTGAGATGCTTTTAATTTAAAAACCTCTCAAATCATTAACACCGTCCCTGAGGAAACACACCTCGGGCGTTCAGTAAGGGCTGACTTCTCTGCTGGCTTGGGGTACAGGGTTACTCTCTACGGTCCTTCAGGGGATGCGGGGAGCCAGGCTATGATATTCATGAAGGCAGTGAGGCAGGGGTTTTTATTTTATCTGTTTATTATTATTTAAAATATATTACAATTGTAATGAAGCAGAAGCAGGAATTTTAATTGTATGTGGCAGTTTAAAAAAGAAAAACCAAACAGAAAAAACGCACATCAACCAATAATACAGTAAAATGCCATGTAGGCAAAGTGAGACTCTAAAGAATGGAATCTAAGCACACCTCTGAGAGAAGAAGTTCTCTTTTCCTCATTGACTTGAAGTTTGATAAACTCTCCAAGCAACTTTCTTAAACCCTAAGATTCTTAACTGAAGCAAATGGATACCGTTGGATTGATTCTATTTATTTCTTTTCTCTCCCACTAACGAAAATAAAAAACAAACCGTATCCCGCCCCCAAACCCAACCAAAACAATGGCGCCTCCATTCCACGGGGCGTTGGTAGCTCTTACTGTTTGGTATAAGAAAGGAGGTGCTTGTCTTTCAAAACTGTGAGGCTGACTTTGCATAGCTTCAGTCTCAAATATAGTCACTTACACAAAACAAACCCTTGCTCATAACAAAAGACTTGTTTAAACGAGTACTAGACACCCAGCTCTAGACCTCTTCCCTTGATGAAGCCTCTGTCTGTAGACAGGTACCCAGGGCCCTGGTGAACACGGCTCCTCCTGACAGGCAGGTGGCCCGTGGGATGTCAGCCTCCCAGGTGGCCCCCAGAGTGGAAGCTGTGAGGATGTGGATGGGGGGCGTTTGTGTCAGGACTTGGGTCCCTGGCAGTAAGGGCACCACAGGCAGAGAGTCCTCAGGAGGGTCCTCCCAGTTTCTGCCAAGTATCCTGCTGGCTGTTCTCATGGGACCCAGGCATGCTCCCGGAGACCCGGCGGCACAGCTGAGAAACGGTTCGTGGAACCTAGATAAGAATTAATGGATCATGAAAACGTGTGCTTATTATTGATCCGCAGTTTCCTGAGTAAAGCACACACATCTCACATGAAGTCATTAAAGCACCAGGCCTCTGCCTCTTAGACTCCCTGCACCCAGAGGGCAGATCACAGCCAAGCTCAGATGCTGAGCTGACGAAAACATTAACAGTGTGTGTCTGAAAACCGTGTTGCTCATATCCCACCCTAGAGAGTTTCATCCTTGCAAAATGAGAAGCAGCTTCTTGGACGGCAAGGGACCAGGATAAAGATGCATCCCGTGGGCTTCTTGAGTCTGTTCCTGTCACGCATCAGAGCCGCGGTGGTGACGGTCAGGGTCCTGCTGGGCCTGAGGGCTTCGGCATTGCTGGCACTGGATCAGCCATCAAATCTTCCAAACGTAAAAGCCACGGCCTCTTTACAAGGTCCCGTTCATACTTGGGCTTGACCATGGAGACACTGAAATCAAGTTCCTGCGGCTGAGGTTCCTGCTGAAAGAACAAGGCACGGCGGTGGCCATGGTCCCTCAGGTACAGCGTCCCCCCATGGCCTCCTGGCCTGAGATGGCATCCTCCCCATTGAGCTCCTGGGAGGTCCTGAGCACGAGGATGGAGTTGTAAACCTTCAGGGCTGGATCCAGCTCGATCTTCATCCACCTGGATACTGTCCGTCTGTTAGCAGCAGGAAGACTCTGCCATCGATGTGCTGTCAGTAAATAAATGCTCACAAATAAACACAGCCTGCTCCTCCAGTCTGTTTGCCCCCCTCCAACCCCCCCACTGCCAGGAGCCCCTGGGTGCTGAGCTGCGACCCAGATGCCATGGGTTCCCAGAGCTCAGGGGACCACGGAGCACAGTGGCATCTTAGTCCAACTGCTCTCGACAGTAGGTTCTCCCCAGAACCCTGAAGCTAAGTTACATTAAAAGGTTTTCATTCTGTTAAATGTGAACTCAGTGTACACAAATTAGGCTAAACTTCTACTATTACATTTAAAAATTTTTGGACTGAATTTGTATCAAGGGCCTTAACAATAACCTGCTTTCATATACCAAGTGAATCTCCAGGAATACTTCACATGAAGATGATGAGTGGTGAGGACATGCTGGTGTTATTTATGCAGTGAAATACTGCAAACAACTGGACATGCCAGGAACAGCAGAAGGAAAGAAATTACGGCGTCACCAAGGATGGGGGACAGGCAGTCACCAAAATTCACGTCTCAGTGTAATAGGTAATGACTTGGGAAACTTTCTGTGGGTTGTGAAGCGAGGGAACATGAGCTGATGACCTAGAAAGATTTGTTTTCATTTGTAAAATTAAATGTGTGTGATCACTGTAAACATACACAGAGTTGAAATATTTGAAGTCTTTACAGCAAATGTGAAGTGATCTTTGGCCAGATGTTTGGTTTGTGTTTTCTCCTTTAACCTTACTTAAAATGCTTTTTGTGACAAACACCATTATAAGCAGAAGTACATTCAAAATGAATGTGTTATTTATTAACTTTGAAAACACATCGTGGTGGTCTGGAATGTCTTGGCTATCTTGAGACTGCGTGATGGCCAGTAGCCACTGTGCACGTTGTGTTTCCAGCTTCTAGAAGCCCCAGGATGGTTTCAGAGTTCGAATCTCAGGGACAGGCCCATAGCCACACCGGCTATTCACATGGGCAGGCCCAGGAGGAGTCCTGAGTCCAGAACCAAGAAGGCAGAATGGAGTTTGCTGTAACACCCGTCCAGGAACCCAGCCCTGTGGTTCTAACCCTTTTGGTTCACAACACAACCCCCCTGTCAGTGTCCCCCTGAGGAAGAAGAGATCCCCAAGGACCCCAGGTAGGGTGTTAGTTTTAAAAGCTTTCATGGGCTTCCCTGGTGGCTCAGATGGTAAAGAATCAGCTTGCCAATGCGGAAGACATAAGAGACACGGGTTCGATCCCTGGGTCAGGAAGATCCCCTGGAGGAGGGCATGGCAACCCACTCCAGTATTCTAGCCTGAAGAATCCCATGGACAGAGGAGCCTGGTGGGCTATAGTCCACAGGGTCACAAAGAGTCAGACAGGACTGAAGTGACTTTGTGCGCGTGCACAACATGCCGCAGGTCACAGGGGGCAACACTGTGGCTGTGGGCAGATTGCTGACCTCCAGCAGGGGCCCCTCTGCTCTGCATCGCTGCCAGTCAAGGAGCCCCTGCCCTGGGACAAGCCTGGGCCAGCTGCTGTAGACACACTAACGGTGACCCTTGCAGGTCCTCTCACATCAGTGTGTTTACAGAGCAGGGAGGAGAGAAGTGAGGCAAGCTGCCGTGGTGACTCTGCAGGTCTTAACGGCCACACTGGAGCAGCCGGACCTCAAGGAGACTATGGACAAGGGGGTCCTGGACGTGGCAGACACAGAGGACACCGGTTCATGTGAGGCTGGGCTGGGGGGTGGGGGTTCCCCCTTCCATGTTCCCATCAGCGGGTCCAGACCGGGCCCTGATGCTGAGCTCCTTGCAGATGGAAGGCCTGGCGGGCTCAGAGGGGCCTGGGACCCACAACTCAGAGAGCGCCTCCCCTGCCCCATGTGTGCCCTGAACCCAGAAACCGGGAGTGTCAGCTGCACCCTGTCCACAAGCATGGTTTTCTCAAGAGTTCTAGATCAATGGCAGAGGCTCAGGGATCAGACTGGTACGAGATGAACCTTTGCTCACGAGGCCCCAGCTCACCAGTCAGCAAACTGCCCTGCCCT
The DNA here is from genome assembly GCF_055505025.1 of Bos grunniens. Taxonomy (NCBI): domain Eukaryota; kingdom Metazoa; phylum Chordata; class Mammalia; order Artiodactyla; family Bovidae; genus Bos; species Bos grunniens. The sequence continues at coordinate 40,977,977 of NC_141188.1, forward strand.
CTGGGTCTGGAAGGGGAAGCCCTGTAGACGGAACATGCGGCTTCTCTGTGACCCTCTGAGCAGGGGCGGGGTGGGGACAGACAGGATGGCCCTACTTCCACTTTGGAGCAGAAAAGTATATCCCCTTTCCTGGATGCAGGTCTGTGGCAGGTCCCCCCTGACCCCAGGGTAGTCACATTACAGGGGTTCAGGGGCACCCCAGGGAGTGACTGAGGGATGTGTTCCAACTGTCCCTTCCATGAGTGGCTGCAGAGCTGAGGCCACCAGCTCCAGTTGCAAGTCACAAAGCACAGCTCACATCAGCAGCCCAGACAGAGGCTGCCCTGAGACCGCTCCTGCCTGCACCTCCTCCTCTCGCCCCTGCCACACTGCTCTTATTTACACTTAAGTAAACGGAAGCAGAGCACTCCTGGGTCTGGGCTGGATACATATAATTTTCCCGTTTCCTACCTCCCTCCTGAGATACTAGGCATGCTCCTCACCGCCCAGCAGAGATGCCACAAACTCAGCTACCCGCAGTGTGACGTGAAAAGCCTGATTCAAAACACTCAATGGAAATAACACCTTGGGTTGTAGTCCTTCAATGTTTGAGTAAAACACACTTCACATTCCTCACAACGCTGGGGGTTTAAACAGTAACCATCCAGCCACATTCGTACGCACCAGCTCAGAAGTGACACCAGCTCCTACTGTCTTTTCTGGCCTCTTGTTCTAGGCTGACCTACGTAGGGTGACAGTCACCATGGTGCAATGGCAGCCTCCATCTTGGTGGGGCTCTGGCATTCTAGAACCTTCTATCATCTGGCCTGCAGGGTCAGGAGGGCAGGGGCAGTGGCTGAAGGGATAATGAAGGGGTAGTAATGAAAGGGTAGTCAGGATCTGAGGGCTGCCCACCTGCCCTTTCCAGACCCCTCTCTCTCACCTGAGCCTCCAGGGCCTCCCCTGGGGCCTGGCCAGCAACAGGGACTTGGGAACTCTCTGCTGAGGGAATTCCCAGGAAAATGATGAGGAAGCTGAAGCCCAATCAGTTAGTTCAGTCACTCAGTTGTGTCCAACTCTTTGTGACCCCGTGGACTGTAGCAAGCCAGGCCTCCCTGTCCATCATCGACTCCTGGAGCTTGCAGAGCCACCTGGAGAGCTTTAAACACCATCTCAGGCCAGGCTTACGCTGCAGATTCCAAATCAGTGGTGCTGGATCTGCCCAAGAGTTGGGCACGGATTAGACTCCCAGGTTGACACTGCCCTAACGTGCAGTCAGGGCCAGGGACCCTGGGTGAGAGGACGCCTGGGAGGAGGAGACCTGGGTGCCTCTAGGGGACAGCCTGCAGCCTCTCCCCCTCAGAGAGTTCTGGGGGCTGGACATTGCACTGCGGCTGAGCCCAGAGCTGGAGGCAGGAGATGCTGGGGGTGAATCCTGAGGCTCCGCCCATAGACTGGGGGTGGGGCTGAAGGAGACGATGCTGACCGCAGGGACAATGCTCAAGGACAGCCTTCCTACCCCAGCATTACTCCCACGCTGGGCTGATCCTTCCTGCTGTGGGGCTGCCCTGCCAACTGCAGGATGTTCAGTGACATCCCTGCCTTCTGCCAGCTAAGTGACAGGAACACCCCCAACACGCACAACTGCGACGAGAAATGAGTCCAGATGTTGCCGATGTCAGTGGGTAAGAGCCGTGGTGAGGAAGAAGGGCTCTCCTGGGAAGGCTCTGTGCCAGGCAAGGGCACAGTAGGGAAATACACATAGAAAAGTGGGACCAGGAATTAGCTAAGACACACCCTGGTTGTGTCTCAATTCCTGGCTGCCTGGGGAAGCCACGCCAGCACCAGGGTCCCTGGGCCCTCATCCCAGGCTCAGGGATGTGCTCCAGAGACGGTCTCTTGTAAACACACGCTCCAGCAACTACTGTTCTCCAAAAGGAGCTGAAGTATTGCTTTGATGGTTTTCAGAGGTTAAAATGTCCTCTTCTGGACAAACAAATACAAATTTAAAAAAAGGATCACATTCCCTCTTCTTAGTACTATGAGCCAAGAAATCACTGTCCATGTCAGAGGTAGACTGGGTTTTTAAATGGGTATAAATGACATGCTAAACCGAAGAGTAAACAGAGCCACACCGCGGGCAGGTGGCCCAGCCCGCACAGCCTCACACTCCCTTCCTGTCTTTCTTGGGTCTGAAATTCTCTTTCTGGACAGAGATTCTGATGCTACTCAACCTACCTTTTTCCAAAGTAAAGAACAAGTTCAACGAAATCTAATGAGGCAGACTTTACTGACTAGAATTTAAAATATCCAAAGGCCTGGATCATCATTTGGCATCATCACTCAATATTGCTAGTCAGGATTTCTTCCCCCTGAGAAATTCATTCTATGTTGAGCTTCAGGAGAAAGCCCATTTGCTACAGATTTTCTCAGCATACAGTAGGTGAACTTCACTGGGCCGCAGAGCAGCATCGGAAGGTTTCCCTTTCATGCTTCCCTTTGGCACGTGTCTCTGTCTTCATGTTGAGTTCAGCACAGAGAACTGGTCAGATGGTGCCAAATCCACGGAGAAGGAGGCTGTTGTCCTGTCCTTTGTCTCTACCCAGGACCGCTGTGTGGATGCGGCTGCTTTCCTGAGGTGATGGTGGCCCAGTTGTAGCCCAGAGTGGCTGACCTTGACCTTGGTCTTGATGGGGGCAGCTTACCTGGTTCCCCGAGTTCTCGGGAGTGTGGCATCACATAGTAGACACCCCGGTTTTGCTTTGGAAGGACACCGAGTCAGTGAGTTCCAGGGATGACACAGCAGTTTGGAAAGACTAAGAACGATGACATTGTGCAGGCTCTGAGCTGGGCCCTTTGCCCCACATGACTTCCCTCCCAGGCAACCTCGTGCAGACCAGCGGGCCCATTTCCTTCAGTGGGGCTGCTGCTCCCTTAAATCTCTCTTGATGCCCGTGTTCCCATCTCGCTGAGCCAGCGCTGCCATGCGCCTGACTGTCCTGGTTCCAGGTCCACTGGGGACTGTGTCTCCAGCCTAGGTCTCTTTTGTCAACAGTGGAGTTGGTTAGTTGCCCCTTTTCATGGCCTGACTATTTAAGGCTGCTCTGCTTAGGCAGCACCACCCTGACTTTTTCTCAACGCTCCCTCCTGTGCAAAGATTGTGTCCATTAACCATCTTTCAGAGTTAATGGACATGTAGGGAGCCCTTGGATGAGGCCGGGGAGATTGCACATGCTGCTTTAAAAGGCATTTTTGAATGTAAGAAATAAAAGTGACCTATAGACACCGGGCATCCCCGAGTGGCACCCTGTGATGAGTGTACACGTCACATCCACCTGCCTGTGCCCATGGACACCTGGCAGGAGGGGCTGCAGAAAATTCCCCTCCTAATTCACCCCCGTACTCGCACATCTGTCTCACAGCTGCTCTGGTAAGACACTTGCTATAAAGATGTGAAAAGATATAAGACTAATTTAGCCCCAACTCATAAATGCTTGCACCCATCTATAGAACACTTCCACGACTAGAGTAAGAAATACGCTCCCCAGGGACTACCCCTTGCGTGTGTGCTCACCCCCACGTTCCTAATGAAGGTTTCACAAAATGGGAGCCTCTGCAACGGGATGATGTGTTGACGTCTGGTCTCGTCTCTCTGTTTAGAACCATTGCATTGGCTTCATGGCCTGCCTGTGCTCTGAAAGAATCTGCTCTGGCAGAAAGAGCCAGAGAAACAGGAAAGGAGTTCAAAGTCAGCTGCCACTTCCGGGCTAGGTGCCGAGACCCGGGCAGGTAACAGAGCTTGGAGTGGAGGCCTCCTTCTGGCCAGGAAAGCAAACAAGAGGGACTGTCCTGTGTTGCATCTCCGGCCAGAGACAACAACCCGCCTTAAGTCTCCCTGGATGGCGCTTAACACGAGGGCCCACCAGTCATCTTCCACACACCCTGTCCCTGGCCACTGAGTCCTGCTCCAATCTCTGCCCCACGGGAACAAACAGCAGAGGAATAGCGCTCCCCCAAGCCCGCTCAGCTCCTCAAGTCCTCACTCTCTCACTCGCCACTCAATGCAGTCACGGGCTTCCCAGGTGGCTCAGTGGTAAAGAACCCACCTGCCAATGCCAGAGATGCAGGTTCAATCCCTGGGTTGGGAAGATTCCCTGGAGGAGGGCATGACAGCCCACTCGAGTGTACTTGCCTGGGAAATTTCATGGACAGAGGAGTCCAGTGAGCTACAGTCCATGGGGTCCCAAAGAGTCGGACATGACTGAGCAACTGAGCATGCGTGCGCACAGACACTGTGGCCTCAGTGGATGAGACTAAGATGCCCCCTAGGGAGCCGCCTTGTTTTCAGCTGTACAAACAGAACCATCATCACAACACCCACACTTTGAACCTCCAACGACTCTTCTTGGGGACCAATTTTGGTGCCAGAGAATGTGCTACAGAATGTGAGAATCAGAGGGAAATTTAGGATGTGGTCCTTGTCCTCAGGGGCCTCTAATGGTAGTTAGCAAGTCAAAGGTATGTCAATGTTAGGGAATATCACAGGCTGTTGTCTCTGAGTTGCATCCCTGCGGGCGCCCATAGTCATAGAAGCCTCTCCAATGCCTGCTGTATCTTTAATCTAGAAAATGTACAAGACCTCTTCCAGCAATGAAAGGCTGGGATCCCACGTGTACCCATTAAGGAGAGCTCAGAACTGTGACTGTGGCTTCCTGATCATTTTCCATGGCATCTTTGGCCCTCCCTCACCACCTCCCTTCTGAGACATGCCCCAGCCTGGGGAGACTTGTGCTGGGCCAGCTACTTTCCTTAATCACCCCCCAGACTCCACTTTATTCAGTGTCAGACTTGAAACTTATCAGATCAGAACCCTCTCCTCGCCGCCCCACCCCACACCCCCGCCAAACACAAATTTCCTAAAGAAACTCTAATGTTCTGAAACTAGAATTCTAAATTCTAAACATTCTGATATTCCATAAGAGTGATTCCTGCTCTGGGATAATGCTCCTCCCACTCTCCAGAAGTTAACAAAAGCTGTGGCCCACCCCTTAAGGGAAAAAAATACACGCATATGGCAACCCACTCCAGTGTCCTTGCCTAGAGAATTCCGTGGACAGACCATGGGGTCACAAAGAGTCCAATATGACTGAGCAACTAACAACACACACACACACACACACACACACACACAGTTTTCCCAAATCCCCTGCAGCCCAATCCCACAGCCCCAGCGGGAACCTTGTGACCTGGACACTCACTGCCGGCCTCTGCCTTCCCCGCTTCCTATGCTTCCTGGTCATGGACTCACTGGCCTCCATTCTTGGCCATGCTCTCTGGGGTTTGTGCCTGGTGAGGCCCCATCTGGTATTTCTGCCCCTGGTGTCACCTGCGGGGACCTGAACTCAGAAGATCCCACAATAAATTCATCATCTTATCCTCCAGCCCCCAAACTGGATCCTGTCCCCAAAGTTCCATTTTTTGATGACGCCACTGCTTTCGCATTCTTCCCGATGAAGCCTGTGGGCTGCGTCGCTGACACATGATTATCCTAATTAAGTGCCAGGCCGTGTAGCAGAAGCTATAAGAGGAGTCAGCCTGGCTCATCTCACCTTTTCATCCTGTGTCCCGTCTACTTCCTGTGAGGCGGCTCCGCCCGCCGAGCCCAGCCTGGCCCCTGCTCACGCTCACCTCCTAGCAGGTCTTTGCTATTTGCACCTCCCTGAAGCACTAGCTTCAAACTAGGACTTTCGGCCTAAGACATGGGTACTGCCTGACTGGCCTGCATGCTCGGCCCAGGCTTGGCCCTTTCCCCACCCCAGGCCCACCTTCCTGAAGCCCAGTGGGCACATGCTTGGGGGTGAGACGTCAACTCAGGATGCAGCTCTGACTGTGTGACCTGAAGAGGTTCCTCGGTCTGCGGCGCCTCTACTTCCCTGTCTGTAAAATGGGCCAAGAATCAAACGCGCCTCCTGATTGTGTGAATGCAGTTCATGATCATCGCTATCCCCTCCACTTCTGGTTTTCCTCCTGCGCTTGGTGTCCCTTCTTTTCTCCGCTTGGACATAGCCCACTTTTGCTTCAAAATCCAGCTCAAATGCCCTTGCTGTTCAACAGTCACTCAACAAATACTTACTGGGAGATCTACTCAGTGCTGGCCTCAGTGAGAGGCTCTGGGGTACAGGCCCAGGGAGTGGAGTGAGGTGTCCACCCACCTCTCAGGGTTCAGGGTCAGCTGAGTGAGCATCGACAATGCTGTTGGACATGTTTATATTAAAATCTAGTTCATTTTCCAAATTTGCTGTTATATTGAGTGCAGCACTTTCACAGCATCATCTTTTAGGATTTGAAATAGCTCAACTGGAATTCCATCACCTCCACTAGCTTTGTTCATAGTGATGCTTCCTGAGGCCCACTTGACTTCACATTCCAGGATGTCTGGCTCTAGGTGACTATCACACTATCGTGGTTATCTGGGTCATGAAGATCTTTTTGTACAGTTCATCTGTGTATTCTTGCCACCTCTTCTTAATATTTTCTGCTTGGTCCATACCATTTCTGTCCTTTATTGTGCCCATCTTTGCATGAAATGTTTCCTTGGACTGCAAGGAGATCCAACGAGTCCATCCTAAAGGAAATCAGTCCTGAATATTCATTGGAAGGACTGATACTGAAGCTGAAACTCCAATACTTTGGCCACCTGATGCGAATAACTGACTCATTTGCAAAGACCCTGATGCTGGGAAAGATTGAAGGCAGGAGGAGAAGGGGATGAGATGGTTGGATGGCATCACTGACCTGAAGGACATGAGTTTGAGTAAGCTCCAGTAGTTTGTGATGGACAGGGAAGCCTGGCGTGCTGCAGTCCATGGGGTCGCAATGAGTCGGACACGACTGAGCCACTGACTGAACTGAATCCATTTTCCCCTCTGTCTGGCGTCTTGTGCCGCGTGGTGACCTACTTTACTAATAAACCTGAGGCTGACCTGCTCCCCTGTGGCTGCGGGTGGACACAGGGCAACAGGGAGCTACCTGGAAGGAGAACAGGGGCCCTGGTGCCTTGGGGTGGGGCAGGCAGAGGGATCCCCTTGGGCACAGTGCATGGGGGCTCACCAGGAGCTGCCAGGGCACATGCCTGGGGGCTCACATGGTACATATTTCCTCACAGGAAACCTGTGATGCGGGGCTGAAGTCTCAATCACCACCAGCCCGGGGGGCAGGCGGTTGAGCCAGCACTGGAGAAGGCTGGGGGCGGGGGGCATGCAGGGCCCACCCAGGGGCTTCACGAGCTTCCTCAGGCCAGGTCTGCTTCTCCCTCAAGTGTGGACCTGGAATTTGACACGGGGACTCTGCAACTAAGAGAAACCTGGCCGTGGGCAGGTCCACCACCCCAGCCCCGAGCAGCCTCTCAACCTCCTCCAGTGCCCATCCGGCCACCTTGCAGGCCTGCACGTCGGCCAAGCTGGCCCAGGGGAGGGTCCCGGAAAGGCTGGGCCGACAAGGAATACATGAAGACAGGCTGGTGCAGGGCCTGGGGCATCTGTGTAGCCAAGAGCCCTGCAAGAGAGGTAAGTGGGCGAGAGAGGCGGCCTCCTGGGCATCCTCGTGGCCTCTCCCCACTGAGGGCTAACCCGTTGGAACCCTGGACAGACAGCATCACTGCCCAGGTGTCACCCTCCACAACATAGCCACACTGCTGCAGCTCTGTTTCAAAACCACAGTCGTGAGAAACAGACGTTGTGAAGGCCCAAGACCACGGCCATTTGCTAAGCAGGTTCGAATAATCTCTGTGACCCGCTGATGGCAAGGAGGAGCCGGCCTGTCTCTGCACCGGCCTCTCTCCCTTAGTCGGGAGGCAGGGAAGGTGCAGAGCCTCGCTGGATGCAGCCCTAAGTGGACCGCACCAGCCGCCTGGATGCGCAGCACACAAAGCCTGTTTCCCTCCTGTAAGCCGCCACCTTCATCACCATGGGCCCGGGTCCAGGTCTGGCTCCCAGGGTGCCCCGGCGGGGTGGCATTGGGTGTGGGACGTAGCTCAGGATCCTGGGGGAACACCTGGATGCCAGCTGCTGCTGTGAGTCCCTGCAGGTACGACAACCTCGGGGGACTCAGGGAAGAGGCTGCAGCTGAGAGCGGAGCCCCAGCCAGGCCCTCCGAATGGGGTGCTCCCTGGGGACCAAAGCTCTGAGTGGCCTTGGCCCTAAGGCTGCAAGGGTGCCCGCCGCTCTCACCAAGGAGTCAGCGTCCACTTCCACCCACACTCCTCCCCAGCCTTTCTGAACAGCCTTTTCCACCTTCAAAAGGGACTTTACTCTTCTATTATATCCAGACATTCATATGGAGCTATGGATGTCAATGGGTTTCCCAGCTGGCCCTAGTGGTAAAGAACCCACCTGCCAATGCAGGAGACATAGAGATGCGAGCTTGATCCCTGGGTGGGGAAGATCCTCTGGAGGTAGGACATGGCAAGCCACTCCAGTATTCTTGCCTGGAGAATCCCATGGACAGAGGAGCCTGGCGGGCTATAATCCATGGGGTTGCAAAGAGTCCGACAGGACTGAAGCGAGTTAGAACGCACAGATCTCAATTCCCTCATTATTTTGCTTTGAATATACAAACAGGCAAGGACAAAATCACTACAGAGATTCCAGAGAAAACTCTGGACTTTATAGTGACATCTTTTAAGATTCTTTCAACACGCATTAGCCAAGTAAAGCTGTTGATATTTTAAAAGGCTCTGAAAGGGAAGATCACAAAAGGAGCTGTCTTTAGCCCTCTCCGTCTGCCTTTACTAATGTAGCAGACAGGGTAAGTAAGCAGCGCTCAGTCGTGTCTGATTCTTTCGTGTCTTCACTATGGACTGTAGCCCGCCAGGCTCCTCTGTCCAGGGGATTCTCCAGGCAAGAATGCTGGAGTGGGTTGCCATGTCCTCCTCCAAGGGAATCTTCTCGACCCAGGGATCAAACCCAGGTCTCCTTTGGCTCCTGCACCGCAGGCAGAGTCTTTACTGCTGAGTCACCGGGAAAACCCTATCATGCATATATTTCCACCTCAAATTAATTACAGTTGTTAGTAGGTGAGGTTGCCCTGCATTCTACATGCTCACAGTCACCTACTGGTTAGTGATCAGAAAGGGAGCCTGTCCACATGCCCATCTCTGCCTGACCACCGCACACAGACATCCTGCATTTTACTCCCGTGTGCTCTCTATACAGAGAGACAGCAAAATTGCGGCCCTCTCCCAAATTCTTCTGCTCCAGTTGCCAGCAGAGGCAAATTCATTTCTAGATGCGAACTGTCCGACACTGACCTTTTTAGTATGTAAATAGGTTATCTCCTCTGAGTCGTTCAGCCAACAGTGTGTAAGGCTGAAACTTCACGTCTTCTTCTCAAAGCCAGTAGGTTTACAAGTGTGAATGTTCCTTAATGAAGTCGTCAGGTTGGACAGGAGCGTATACAAAACAAGCCCTGGAAAGCCAGGGAGGAAGCATCACAGAACAGAGGTCTGCAGTTCCAGACATGCAGAATCGCCAGGGCTCTCCTGGGAAGCCAGGAGTTAAAAGCTCTGTGCTCTTAGGGATTAAGACCTGAGCCAAAACCCAGCTTTATTCTGGAAAAGAACTGCCGTATCCATCAGCTGGTTGCTTTCACTGAAATGCCATGGGCTTAAAAAACATATCACATATGTCTCAAACCCATGCCCTGGATGAACCAATCACGTGTGGTTTCCAAGATATCAGGATTCTGAAAAGACATCAGGAGTGAGGCTCATGTTTTGGAGGAACAAAGATGTCCAGTAGCAGTGATCACGTTCCTGAAGGCCTCTGAAATGCAAAAAAATAAAACAAAACAAAAAACACACCAAACCTCACTGGGCTCCAAAAAAGGGAATTTTCCACACGTTCATTTGGGAAACAGATTGCCTTGGGCACGGAGCAGCCACTTGGAAATGAACCCAAGGTGTGGTTGGCAGCTCTGCTGAACAGCACTAGACTCTTCCATCCACTGCTCCCACGGCTCCCACCCTGGAGGACAGGGATGCAGTTCAAGTGGCGGGACGGCCTTGGGCTCACCGCTCAAGGCAGGGAGGGGCCAACGTGGTGCCGCGCACTTGAGCACATTGTGGTCTCAGGTCTGTGTCCCCACTAAATGAATCTGTCTGTTTGGGGGAAGGTGGAGGCTGGATTTTCTGAAGGTTTAGCAGACCTCAGGTGGTGCTAGTGGTAAAGAACCCACCCGCCAATGCAGGAGACAAAATGAGACACGAGTTCGATCCGTGGGTCTGGAAGATCCCCTGACGGAGGACATGGCAATCCACTTTAGTATCTTCGCCTGGAGAATCCCACGGACAGAGGAGCCTGGCGGGCTGTCGTGTTGCAGAAAGTCGGACACGACTGAGCAACTAACATTTTCACACTCTCACATTCTGACCTAGACGCTAATTTTACACATCCATGATATGGCACACAAATGACAGTGTCCCTAGTCTCCAAGATTACAGGAGATTGGAGGGAGCTCTGACATCCGTCACGCGCCTATGTGGTGGGGTAAGAGATGGCATGACTTTTTCTGGAACTAATTGACCATTGTTTCCCATTTATATGATTATAATTTAATTTAAAGTACAATTTAAAAATTACATATTTTATAAGTATTAGTAAAAATACCTACTAAGGAACTATGTCCAGGTAACTTCTAAGCAAGTATTCCAAACCTACCATATTAGTGCATGCGGGCTAGGTTGCTTCAGTCATGTCTGACTCTTTGCAACTCCATAGACTGTAGCCTGCCAGGCTCCTCTGTCCATGGGATTTTCCAGGCAAGAATACTGGAGTGGGTTGCCATGCCCTCCTCCAAGGGATCTTCCCATCCCAGGGATCGAACCCGCATCTCTTATGTCTCCTGCATTGGCAGGCAGTTTCTTTACCACTAGTGCCACCTGGGAAGCACCGCCCCCCATATCAGACATTCCAGTAACAACGGGCACCTGAGGACATGTGCCAGGGCTTCATCACCTCAGCAGAGAGATGGCAATTTCCTTGGGTCGCTACTTCAGCATGGGCACGGAAATACTCAACACTGGTGGGTCTCTGTTCGGGGAGCCCCGAGTCACTCATACAGCAGGGAGACAGTCTATTGTAAATGGAGCCTCATTTCCGATGCAAAGGGGACCCTGTGATGACCAGGTAAGTCCCTTTCTCAAGTAAATGACACCCGTACACAAAACCCTGCCTTCACCTCTGTTGAAAGTAACTGCGACCAGGATCTGTGATTTTTTTCTGGAAAGGCTGCCTTCCACTGAAGATCCTGTGGGAGTCCCGAGAATGAGGTTATGTCTGAAGGACTGAGGCTGATGGATTTTTCAGTTGCAGGATCAATGTTAATGAGTTAGGAAAGGAAGTAGTTTCTGTGGTTTAGTCGCTAAGTCAGGTCTGACTCTTTGTGACCCTAGGCTCCTCTGTCCATGGGATTCTCCAGGCAAGAATACTGGAGTGGGTTGCCATGCCCTCCTTCAGGGGATCTTCCTGACCCAGGCATCAAACCTGAGTCTCCTGCATTGGCAAGTGGATTCTCTACCACTGAACTACCAGGGAAGCCCTAAGAAAATGTTTAATGTATTTAATTATGTAACTGTAACAATGCCACATATCCCCCACATAACTATATGGGGGAAATGCCATTCTACTTCAGACTTTGAACAGGAGTGGGGAATTCTGGGGAGCCCCCTCTCCCACCCGGATCCCTCATCTGTCCATGTTATTCTTTCAAACATTGGCTATTTTTGCTTATGTTCTCATTTCTTTCTTGGTGAAGAAATGATGTGCTAAAGTAATTTGCATGGAGTGAATCTGAACCTTGTTTCTCAATTATTTTTGGACTTTGGTTTTCTTGAATCTTATGTCATAATCTAAGAGTCTTTAGGAGAATTTTTCTCAGAAGAAAAAATATTACGGGTGTTGATGAGTGGTCCAAATCTTATCGGTCAATTATAGGTAGGGAAATGGAACACCATCGCTTGGGCTGCAAGTTGTGCTTCCTTAATGATTAGAAAAACACGTAACTCTCAACTTTTCCTTCCTGGGAGCCCCAGATAACAGTGATCCGGGGAGGAGGAATGATTTGACAAAAGCTTTTACCTGCTGGCTGAAACTAAACAGGCTATTTATAAACTGCTCTGAAATGTAAGTAAAAAGCTCTACCCACAAGTTCTAATGAGAGAGCTGGGTGGAAGAGGGAAGACAGAAAGGAAAAACATAATGGACTGAACCAAAGGCAGTAATGTGACCGGCAGCACAGGGCAGTGGGGCAGGGGCTGGGGGGGTGGGGGGCGGTAAAGAGATAGATCCAGTTAAGACAGACCTGAAACAGACCTGGAAGGGAAATGCAGGCAAAGAATGTCCTATCCAATACTAGGTGAAACGCTCAGCTTTTCCTGCTCAAAGCTGCTACAATTCAGCCCTCTTCTCCTTTGCCTCCCAAGCTGACCCCACCCCACAAGGCCCAGCTCTCATATAGCACTAAGTGCCAGGCACTGTTTTAAGGCACAAAGAGGGAATGGAACTTGCCCAAGAACCTTCTAGAAAGTGGCAGAGTCAGGACCTGCCGCTGGGCTGTCTGGCCTCCCGGTCTGTGCCCTTGGTCTTGACATTACACAGCCTTATGAAGGGACTGATGGGCATTTACGGAATCGAGGAATATTATCAACACACAAAGACTGGTCTGGAAATGAAGATTTAGGAAGAATCCACGGGGAGGAAGTTACTCACCTGCCTGGGAGGTAGGAGTTGGGCCTTGAGGTGTGACATCTATGGGGTCAAGATTAGAGCACACGAGATCAGGGTAAAAGACACAGAAGAGAGAGGAGATTTGTAATAAGGGGCTTATTGGGGGCGGGGAGAGGGCACTGCAGATGTATTTCAGGAGACAGTCTAAGTCAAGAGGCAGATTCTGTGGTCAGGGTTGGGGGATGGATGCGGCTGAGGGTCAGAGAAGAACGCTGTGTCAGAGTGACTCTGAATGTGCCCGCCATACGTGGGGCCAGCCAGCAGCCTGGGTGTGATCGTGCCATCCTGGCTTAGGTCTGGTGAGTAAGAGTGACCTGGTCAGAGAGAGCAGTCAATTCACAAAAGTGTTGGTGGGGCAGCTGGGGCCCCTGAGAAAAAAGTGAGAGGCCGAAGGAGATGCAGGCTTTGACCTGCTCCATTCGGACCATGGAAGGGGCTTCCCAGGTGGCGCTAGTGGTAAAGAACCTGTCTGCCAATGTAGGAGATAAAAGACACGGGTTCGATCCCTGGGTGGGGAAGATCCCTTGGAGAAGGACATGACAAGCCACGCCACTATTCTTGCCTGGAGAATCCCATGGCAGAGGAGTCTGGCGGGATACAGTTCGTGGGGTTGCAAAGACTTGAACGTGATTGAGCGCACATGTGTTCGGAAGTTGGATCAGTAAACGCACAGAAACAAGAACACCTTTCACCTGCAGGATATCCCCCGCTCCGCCCCGCCAGAAGCGCAGCTAACAGGATATGTGGTCGATCCCCACCCCAGGGGAGGCTGGGGTTCCAGATGTGTGGGTACCTAGTGACCTGGCCGCAGTCCCCAGTCCCAGGACCAGCGAAGCGCAGAGGTGGGATCAAAGCCAGTCCCGGACTCCCGCCCCCCGTCACCCCTCTTCCCACAGACCTCGTGCTGTTTCTCATCTCCACGAGGTTTACGTGTTGTGTTCTCCGCAGCGTCGTAGAGGTTGAGGTTGGTGGTTCAGTCACTAAGTCGTGTCCAGCTCTTTGAAACTTCATGGGCTGCAGCACGCCAGGCTTCCCTGTCCTTCACTATCTCCCGAAGTTTGCTCAGGTTCATGTCCACTGAGTCAGTGATGCCATGCAACCATCTCATCCGTCACGAACGAGGTGACCTTTAATAAACCTTCCCTGGGAGCCTCTGCTGGGAGGTTTTCTCTCCCTTCTCTCCTCTGGTGGCGGCAAGGTTTTTTTTTTCTGTTGTTTCCTTTTTCTAAACTTTACAATGTGCTCTTGAGGAAAGATTTCAAAACAGGCATTGTTAAACTCTGCTAAGCGCAGAATGAACAGTTCTGAGCCAGGGAGCACTGTCCCCTGTGAGGAGCTGCCTGCAGGCGTGGCCAGGCTGCTGTGACGTGGGGACAGAGTCCCGGACTCGGCAACAGGCCGCCCCGAGCACGCCTGTGTGCGCCACGTGTCCCACTTCTGGAGCCGCAGGTTTCTCCATTGGAAGATGGCGTGAGTCAGCAACAAGGCAGGATTCTCAGGGGAACAGGGATCCTTTGATGGGGCAGGACTGTGTGAGTGTGAGGCACTGCTCCCTTTTGGGGTCTCTTTTCTACCTTCCTCTCCCCTTCCCTTCCCTTCCTCTCCTTTCGTGAGTGGGCGGGCTGGCCCCTCTGTTTCTGGGGACTTTGCTGAGGCCCACGTCTGGCTGTCTGTCAGGCCCCAGGTCCCACACCTTGGGGGCCCTCACAAGGGAGATGCCTTGGTGGGGATGTGGGGTGGAGAAGGGTCTGCGCGGCCCCTACATTGAGGGGCTGTATGTCAGCTCTTGCTGTCTGCGTCCAGCTGGCATGTCCGGCCACAGTGGGCAGCACAGACCAGTGAGACCCCAGTCTTATCTTGCCATTAGTTCCAAGCTCTTCTCCCCCATTTTAATGACCATCACAGTACATGACATGTGTCTCCCACACACAGACGGCCGGTTGGTAAAAGCTCATAAAACAAAACAGAAATGACCCAAAGTAGGTTAGTGCAAGGGTGAGCAACAGAAGCTCCAAAATAATTCTCAAACAGTGTATACTTTGGGGATTTAGCCAAGGGAGCTGATAAACTAGGCCATTCAAATATATTATGCCAATATTTTCTCTGGCAAGAGATTGCTTGTCGGATTTGCATCCAGTTTCACTTCAGGACTTAATTCCTTTTTAGAAAAAAAAAAAAAAAAACTGGAGGAAAATTTTCCACAAGCTGTATTTTACTTAGACCCAGATCCAAAGCCTGATCAATGCATTATTACAATATATAATTAAGCATAATTACATTAAAATATTAAACCACAATCAGCTATTAGAAATAATGAAATTTCTTGCATAAAGCCATCGTATGAATTACTCTGGTGATTGTCAGACTCCCTCATCAAGAGGCTCTGCCCGAAACGGCAGGCACTTCACTTGCCAGAGTGCTGCAGCCAAATCTGCAAATCTGAGGACCTGAGCGGGATCAGGGTTGGGGTGAGGGGACAGGTCCCACTAAAGCTGCGGTGTTACAGGAGGTCATCCTCTAATGATGTCCCTCGGATAGACACTTCTGTGGCATGAACAGCTGAATTCCAACAGTAATAAACATTGTTCTAAAACAATTAAAGTACTAATAGAATTTTGGGCTATGTGATAATAGACAAGGCAGTAAAGCAATTCTACGGTAAAAGCAATTGTCAGAGGGGCCCTGGATGATCTACTCACAGTGCTGGCTGGTATCCTGCAAATTCTTGTTTTTGTAATCGAGAATGTAAATTATATTTAGCTCAAGGCAGCATTTGAATTTAAATCCTAAAAAAAAAAGTCTAGTTTCTATAACGCAGTTTAAAGCCATCTTGCTCACACTACTCATCTGCTTGGCCGACTCTCTTTCTATAGGAAAGTAAATGGTCGGTCATTAGACAAAACATCTTGGATCAGCAGGCTTCATTGAATCTTCAGAGAAATGAGGCTTCAAGGTAATTCTGTCAATTTATGTGTGTGTGTGTGTGCTCAGTCGTGTCTGACTCTTTGCAACCCCACAGATTGTAGCCTGTCAGGCTCCTCTGTCCATGGGATTCTTCAGGCAAGAATACTGGAGTAGATTGCTATTTCCTTCTCCAAGGGATCTTCCTGACCCAGGGATGGAACCTGCACTTCCTACATTGCTTGCAGATTCTTTACCACTTGAGCCACCTGGGAAGCCCTTGTATCCACATACACACGTATGTATGCATATTTTATTCCTCACTTTGGCATATTTCAGGTTTTTTTGCAAGTAATGTATTGATATATGGGCTCAGTTGGTAGGTCTCAAGCCATATTAGAATCACCTGTGGAGATTTTTAAATCTGGTGATGCCCAAACCAGTTAAGTCAGACTTTCTGGGGTGTCGATGGGAGTGGGCACTGATGCCTTTATGAACTCCTGCACCAGGGCTGAGGATCGCAAGCCTGGAGCCGTATATCCATCCTCACCAACAGTCCTGCCCTCTTCTCTCCTCCTGTGGGGGCTGCTTCTGAACGGAGACCCTGAAGGTGACTAAAAGGTGGCCATTCCAGGAGGCAGGGTCAGCTCTGGGGCTTCCAGTCCAGGGGGCTGGTGGAGTGGGTGGGGGTGGGTAAACGGGTGAGCACGGCCCCTACTTGTAGGAGGGGGCCCCCAGAGCTAGCCTGTTGTGCCATCAGGAAGGTGGGGCTGCCTGATTTTCCAGAGAAGCCAGAAGTCTGAATTTTTATATGAAAATCTCTCGGTTTTTAAATGCTCACAAAGGATTAAACATTTATGAAAACCCTGTGCCGGCCACACAAGCAGGTGCTTGGCCAAGCCTGCAAATACCAATTCACAACGTCTGAGCAAGCACAAATCCCCTGAATGCAAGGGTAACTGGATAAATATTTGCAGAAGGAAACATGAGCAGTGTCTGGAAAGTTGTCATTTTTCGAACAGGAGAGGTAAATCTCTATTTGCTTACTTGTAATTTAGTGGTGCTCTCCAGTACCAAGGAGTGTCACTTACGTTAACAATCCCTCAGAAAGAGTTTGCTATGTGAAGGACAACTTAAACCCACAGGTATACAGCCACTGTAAACTAAACATACAATCCACCTAACCAGCTCACTCCCCTACCCTGACTTGACCCTGAGTCTCAGGGCAGAGCTTCTCAGGCTCTGCTGTGCTGGGCCTCCCGGGGCTTTTGCTCATGTAACATACAATCCACCTAACCAGCTCACTCCCCTTCCCTGACTTGACCCTGAGTCTCAGGGCAGAGCTTCTCAGGCTCTGCTGTGCTGGGCCTCCCGGGGCTTTTGCTCATGTATTGATAGAATGGGTGCTTCTCAGGCTCTGCTGTGCTGGGCCTCCCGGGGCTTTTGCTCATGTGTTGATAGAATGGGTGCTTCTCAGGCTCTGCTGTGCTGGGCCTCCCGGGCCTTTTGCTCATGTATTGATAGAATGGGTGCTTCTCAGGCTCTGCTGTGCTGGGCCTCCCGGGGCTTTTGCTCATGTATTGATAGAATGGGTGCTTCTCAGGCTCTGCTGTGCTGGGCCTCCCGGGGCTTTTGCTCATGTATTGATAGAATGGGTGCTTCTCAGGCTCTGCTGTGCTGGGCCTCCCGGGGCTTTTGCTCATGTGTTGATAGAATGGGTGCTTCTCAGGCTCTGCTGTGCTGGGCCTCCCGGGCCTTTTGCTCATGTGTTGATAGAATGGGTGCTGGGGAACTGAGGTTCTGTCATTACTACGAGCTCTCTGGTGATGCTCCCGTGATGGTTCTCAGGATCAGACTTTGAGAAGCAAAGACTTAAAAGTCACGTAGGCTGGTTATAACCCCAGGAACTTTCCAAACAAGAAGCCTGATTCTCTCTGAAGGCGGAACCCTGTGTTTTTCCACTGTGCCTGGCACCTCTTAGGAGCTCAGTAAATAATGGTGCAGTGAATGAATCAACGTGTAGGGTACGGATGTGAGAGCTGGACCATAAGAAAGGCTTTGCGCAGAAGAACTGATGTTTTAGAATTATAGTGCTGGACACGACTGAGCAACTGAACAACCGCAATTAAATAAAAAGGAACTAAGGTAGAAGCCATGAACAATACAAGCCACGGACCTTTCCTGGAATAGGACAGAGACCTCGCACGGAAATGCAGCATTTTAGAGGGAGAAGGAGCTGATCCACCATGTATCCGCCCCACTCATTTCCCTGCAATGGAGGCCCTGTAACATGATCCATGGATCACCCTGCCTTCCTTGCTGTAATAAAGAACCCCTTCCTGTTTTACCACAGCAGTGTGTACATCTACAGCAATTACTTTATTTTGCCTGAAGCGTACTACCGTGGAAAGAGTGGGCATGGATTTTAGAGTCAGAGAGATCTGGGTTCCAATCCCAGCTATGCCGGAGTCAAGCTGTGTGACCTTAGGCACATTACCTAACCTATCTGGACCTCACATTGCCTCCTGACAAAATGTCATCTCATCTGAGATAGACATCAGTTCAACCTAGAGGGTAATTATCCATTCTGCATCCTGATGACACCTAATCCTAAGAAAACAGAAATGAACTCAGTCATGTGTTGCTCACCAGACGGTTTCACTGAGAGATCCTTCAAACAAAAACTTCACAGAATTATGCATTATAATCATCGCCATCATTATACAGCTCCTGTGCTTATTTCAACCTGGGTAGTAAAAGTAATTAAAAAGGGGAGTTGTGAGGACAGCTATTATTTCCTTCAAGGACACAACTTGAATAGATACTGTTTTCTCCTCCAACAGTTTTATTCAGAGAGCACAAGAGTGGAATTTGCAACAAATGAAAAAACTGAACATACACTTCCAACTGAATAAAGCTTTTATTGGGCAATTTAGAAATATATATGCTTTTGTACTCAGAAGCTCTAGGTTCTTACCTGTTAGTAAAGTTAAGTGAATGAGTAAATGTGTGAGTCGGGGGCTGTAATGAACCACTGCTCCAGATGAAATCAGTGGAGCCTGAGTGCCTGCAGCACTGGGGACCAGGGTGGGAATCATACAGCCCAGGGCCCCGGGTTCCAGATGCCACGGGAGCCCCGGCCCTGAGTCCCCGTGCTCGAAGTCCTCTCCAGGCCACGCTGGGCACCTGCCTGACTCCTCCTCCAGCCCGAGATCTGAGACGTGTGTAGGCGGCACCCGTGTCCACCTTGTTTGCTGCTTAGGGGAGAAGAGGCCCTCAGAAAAGATCTCTGGTGTCCCTCAGACACCTTAGAACATATGTCCTTTATCCATCTTTAAGAGACAGCTGCTGCTGTTCAGACGTTCCGTCGTGTCTGACTGCGACCCCATGGACTGCAGCATACCAGGTCTCCCTGTCTTCACTGTCTCCTGGAGTTGGCTCAGATTCATGTCCATTGAGTCAGTGATGCTATCTACATGGCGCTTGTTATGTCCATGTTACTCATTGTTTTAAGTTAACAGTTTTTTTCTAAATATCTGTAAGTGAAAGTTGCTCCGTTGTGTCCGACTGTTTTCAACCCCTTGGACTGTTGACTGCCAGGCTCTGCTGTCCGTGGGATTCTCCAGACAAGAATACTGGAGTGGGTAGCGAGGATCTTCCCAACTCAGGGTTCAAACCCAGGTCTTCTGCACTGCAGGCAGATTCTTTACCGTTTGAGCCACCAGGGAAGACTTTCCTTAGGCTGGAGTAAAACTGTCTCCTTATACTTGTGTCCACTGGCCAGCATTCAGCTCTCTGGAATTGCTGTGAATCACTCCATTTTCTCTTCCCTGTAAAAATAATCATGATCATGTCATCCATGAAGATGTCACATCTTTATCTGCTTTTATAAATGGCCTACAAGTCAATTTTTTCCCCCTCAAATGGAGATGAGGCTCCCTTTCATCATTCTGATTTACTGAGACTTTGTTAGGAGCAGAAGAAGGTGCATCCAGAAATGTGGTTTGTTTTTTTTTTTCAAAAGTATATTTAAGGCTAATTTTTAAAATGGTTGGAAAATAGCTACATTCAGGATGCCAGCCGGAGGACACAGCTGCCTCCAGGAGGGCCATGGGTTTGATGCATGGGTCTGACAGTCACCATCTGTGCTTTCTGCAGGGGCAGCCACACCACGCCGGGATGTGCAAGGCAGAGATGCAATCAAGAGCTTTAAAATAAAGCAGCGGTGGGCTCCCTGAATTTGATTAAATCCCAACTTCCACCACGGTGTGTTCCACCTGCCTCTAGCCTTCCCGTCATGAGGCATGAACGCTGTAGGCCAAATCCGAAACTCGTCCTCTAAAAACTTCAACATTTTTCAGATGAGCTGATTCTGAAAAGTTATTTACATGATGGTCTTCCTCTTTTATGAAAATAAAAACAATAGAAACTCAGAATTTGGCCATTTCTATACAAAGTAGAAAAGCAATCATTTGAGGAAGAAATAACAAGTTAACAAAGAGAGCCAGAACACACACACACACACACACACACACACACACATAAAATAAGTAGAAAGAAAAATAAAACCTTAACAGGAATGAAGATGAAACTGGAGGAAGCAGAAAGGGAGAACAGACCTTGCTGAACACTGAGCAAGGGACGCAAAAGATAAAAATGAAAAATCCTAGCAAAATACAGTTGAAGTTTAAAAAAAAAGAATTTTTAAGAAAAGATTAAAGAAGGAGATCCAGCAAATACATAGCTAGTGTCTCTGAGAAAAAAGCAAAACAATGAAACAAACAAACTCTCTCTCGCTATATATATATACACACACACACACACACACAGTAAAACCTTCCCTGGTGGCTCAGATTATTTAAAAAAATCTGTCTGCAATGTGGGAGACTTGGGGCAGATCCCTGGGTTGGGAAGATCCCCTGGAAAGGGCATGGCAACCCACGCCAGTATTCTTGCCTGGAGAATCCCCACGGACAGTGGAGTCTGGGCTACAGTTTATGGAGTCACAAAGAGTCAGACACGACTGAGCAACTAACACACGTAACACACATACAATAAAGCTACCCATTCTCCTGAGCATTTTGTATCTATAAGCTCAAAGATACTTGAATCTATAACTGAAAGGGCCATCAGGTGAATGAGAATCCAGAATTGGGGTGTATTTTGGTAAAGTTACCGTCATCTAAACACCCGTGTGGGCAGTCAGGAAAGCTTCCACTCTCTGCCCAGACCTTCAGCAGCAGAGCCTGGGAACGGCAGAGAGGATGGTGAGTAGGAAGTGCCAGGAATCTGCTTCCTCTCTAGACAGCAACGACACTGGCAGAAGCTGTCTGATGCAACTATTTTGGAACCTGGAGTCTATTTGAAGGCGTGCAGCTTCCAGGGGAGGCTTGGGAGATAAGTCATGGTTACTTTTGGTCAACTCTGGCTCTCAGCGCAGTGGTGGCTACCCGTGCACTGCCCTCAGCCCCCTGGCCAGAAGCTGTACCCATGTTCCTGGAGCAGTTTGCGTGTGACTTGCAGGATGTACAGGGTGGACAACCAGGAACTTGTGCTCCAAATGCTAGGGCTCTGTGTTCTGGTGGCTGACTGTGGAGCGGTAGGCATGGAGGAGCCAGATGCTGTTGCTGCAACCCCTGCTGGCTGAAGTGGCTTTTAGGGTATTTCAGAGTGCCTTGAAATTTTTTTCCCTTCATTCTCCCCTTCGCCTTTTGGGAGCCAGGTATTTAAGGATTGTGGTTTAGTTGCTAAGTCGTGTCCAACTCTCTGTTACCCCATGGGCTGCAGCACACCAGGCCTCCCTGTCCTTCACCATCTCCTGGAGTTTGCTCAGGCTCATGTCCATTGTGTTGGTGATGCCATCCAACCATCTCATCCTTTGTCATCCCCTTCTCCTCCTGCCCTCAATTTTTGCCAGCATCAGGGTCTTTTCCAATGAGTCAACTGTACAAATAAGGTGATCAAAGTATTGGAGCTTCAGCTTCAGTATCAGTCCTTCCTTCCACTGAATATTCAGGGTTAATTTCCTTTAGGATTCACTGGTTTGATCTTCGTGCAATGCAGCAAGTAAGAAAGTTGTTTATCCCACCCTCTCTCCCAGAACACTATCTACTGCAGGAAAGAAAGAATAGGGAGAACTACCAGGGCCCCAGCAACGAACTCAGAGCTCTGCTGGTAAAAGTAACAAAAACTGAACACGTAATCCGATAGATAGAACAACCAGACATGAAGGTAAGTACAGGAATAGAGGACTAGAGCCATAACCTAACCAGATCTAACAGAAACCATATGGAATAGTATACCCAACCACAGAATACACATTCTTCTCAAGTTCACACGGGACATTTTCTAAGACAAACCTTATGTTAGGCCACAAATCAAGTCTTAATACAGTTTAAAACATATGTATCATACAAAGAATCTTTGTTGACTATGACAGGATAAAACTGGAAATCAGTAACAGCAGGAGATCTGGGAAATTCACAAATTTGTAGAAATTAAATGACAAACTCTTTATCAATGACTCAAAGAGGAAATCAGAAAGAAAATTAGAAAATACAAGTATTTGTCCCTTAAAGATACAAATTTAAATGAAAACACAACATACCAAAACTTAGGGGATTCTGAGAAAGCAGTGTTATGAGGAAAATTTATGGCTGTAAATGCTGCATCAAGAAAAGAAAAAAGAACTCAAATCAACAATCTGCCTTCACAATTTAAGGATCTAGAAAAAGAAGAAAAACTAAGAGCTAGCAGAAGGAAGGAAATAATAAACAGTAGAGTGGAGACTGACAGAATAAAGAAAACAATAAAGACAATGAAAGCAAGAGTTTTTTTTTCTTGAAAAATTAACAAAATCAAAAAGATTAACTGAGAAAGAGAAGACACAACCTATTGAAATCAGAAATGAAAGTGGGTGAATTACTACCCACTCTACAGAAATAAAATAGATTATGAGAGACCACTATGAACAGCTATATGCCCTTATATGCCCACAAATTAACACAGATGCAGTGAACACATTCTTAGAAACACAAAACCTACCAAGAGTGAATCATGAAGAAATGGAGAATCTGAATAGATCTATAATTAGTAAGAACATTGAACCAGGAACCAAAAACTCCTTGACAAAAAAATCCTTGGACCAGATGGCTCCATGGGTGAATTCTACCAAACACTGAAAGAACTTACATAAATTCTTCTCAAAAGTGAAAGTGTTAGTTGCTCAGTCGTGTCCGACTCTTTGCAATCCCATGGACTCTAGCCAGCCAGGCTCCTCTGTCCATGGGATTCTGCAGGCCGGAATACTGGAGTGGGTAGCCATTCCCTTCTCCAGGGGATCTTCCCAACCCAGGGATTGAACCCAGGTCTCCTGTGGTTCTTGCACTGGCAGGCAGATTCTCTTCCATCTGAGCCATCAGTGAAGCCCAAATTCTTCTCAGACTTTTCCCAAAAACTGAAGAGGAGGGAACATTTCCTAACCCACAGGAAGGCGTCTCAATTAGAAAAGAAGCAGGGAAATGATCTCTGTCCAAAAATGACGTGAACTTCAGTGCCCATTGATGGCAAGGGAATAAACAAAACATGGTAGATACATACAGTGGGAATTTATTTAGCCTTAGAAAGGAATGAAATTCTGATACATACTGCAACATGGATAAACCTTGAAGACATTATGCTAAGTGAAATAAGCCAGACACAAAAGGATAAATATTGTATGACTCTATTTATATGAAATACCTAGAACAGTCAAATACACAGAGACAGAGAGTAGAGCAGTGATGACCTGGGGCTTGGGGGTGGTGAGGTGGGAGTTACTAGTCAAGGAGGACAGGATTCCAGTTTGGAGGTGGAAAGTGGTGAGGATTGCATACAATGTCAATTCATTTAATGCCACCGAACTGGGTACTTAAAAATGGGCAACATGGTAACTTTTGTGTTATGTATATTTTATCACACAAAAAAACCTGGAAGACAGTGGAGTTACAACTATCACATATTCAAGGGAGGAAAGTGTACAGAAGGATCGCACGTCTGACTCAGTGGCACCTCAGATACACAGAGTCAGTGTTTGTCTCCACCTTATCATGTTTCCCCACGACTCTTTACCTCCTGGTCGTGACTATTCAACAAGGGATTCTTTCCTTTTTTTTCCTTTCAGTTCAGTTCAGTCGCTCAGTCGTGTCCGACTCCTTGCGATGGTAAATTGAAAGGAATACATTTCTGATTAGGAAGCCTCCACTCTCTCCTTCTTTATAAGACAGGCATTAAAATTTAAAAGCCAGAACATGGAATAAGCGCTAATGAAAATGTCAGCAAGTGAGAGTTTGGGTTTTAAAATGCTGCTAATCAGAACAAGAAATACAGGCTGAGGGGGAAGAGTCCAGCGGCTCTTGCTTTCTGCCTTTGAAACATCCTCCAAATGTCACGTAAAAAATCACTTATGATTCATTCTGATCGGTGATGACTTGGATCATTGAAAAAAAAAATCAAATCTGGAGAAGTCCAGTAGGAGAGCAAGGTCTCTGAAGCCAGGGTGGGTGGTTTTCTCCAGCCAGAGCCACCCGGGTGGGAGCCTTCATGCAGCACTGGTTTCTCTGGTGAGACAGATCTGGTTTCAATCTGTGTTTCTTCAATTTTTATCAGTGTTGGCCTAGATTTCCAAAGCTGAGCTAAAATGGAAATAGTCTTCTCTCCCTTTAACCCATCTGTCTCCTTTTATTTACATAATATAATATTTTTTCCCTGAATAATTCTAAGCTTTTTTTTTGAGATTTGAACAAAATCTGTACTTTAGTTAATAATACTGGATCACATTTCCTGTTTTTTTTTTTTTTTTTTACAATATAATATTTCTTTATATTCTCAGAATCAGATTAGAAGTTTCAAGGCTTATTCAACTTTTTTTAATCACTAAGATAATAAACTTTCTAGACTTTTAGCAGTAATACTAGATGCCAAAATACATGGAACTATATAAAATTTTTGATTAGAGATCTAGGATTCTATTCATACTAAGTCAAACAAGTGGAATCAAAATGTCATAAATTTTTTCAGTTCAGTTCAGTCACTCAGTCGTGTCCAATTCTTTTCAACCCCATGGACTGCAGCACGCCAGGCCTCCCTGTCCATCACGAACTCCCAGAATTTACCCAAACTCATGTCCATTGAGTCGGGGATGCCATCCAACCATCTCATCCTCTGTTGTCCCCTTCTCCTCCTGCCTTCAATCTTTTCCAGCACCAGGGTCTTTTACAAAGAGTCTGTTCTTCACATCAGGTGGCCAAAGTATTGGAGTTTCAGCTTCAACATCAGTCCTTCCAATGAACACTCAGGACTGATCTCCTTTAGGATGGACTGGTTGGATCTCCTTGGAGTCCAGGGGACTCTCAAAAGGTTTCTCCAACACCACAGTTCAAAAGCATCAATTGTTCAGCACTCAGCTTTAAAATTCATAAGTTTTCTAAAATATTTATATTATAGTAAAGGACTTCCCTGTAGCTCAAACAGTAAAGAATCTGCCTGCAATACAGGAGACCAGGGTTCAATCCCTGGGTTCAGAAGATCCTCTGGAGAAAGGGATGGCAACCCACCCCATATTCTTGCCTGGAGAATCCCATGGACAGAGGAGCCTGGCAGGCTATAGTCTATGGGATTGCAAAGAGTCAGACACGACTGAGTGACTAACACACAAACATACTATTTACATATATATATATATATGTATGTATGGTAAAGCATCTGCCTACGATACAGGAGACCTGAGTTTGATCCCTAGGTTGGGAAGATCCCCTGGAGGATGGCATGGCAGCCCATTCCAGTATTCTGGCCTGGAGAATCCAATGGACAGAGGAGCCTGGTGGGCTACAGTCCACAGGGTCTCAAAGAGTCAGACACGACTGAGTGACTAACATACACACACATGTATACAAAAGCTTTTCTACTATGTTTGGTAAACACTTAATTATAATTTTTTTTTTAAAGCAAAATGGAAATAAATGGAAACTTTATCATGACAAAGGGACTTTTAGCATCTTCTTTTGGGATTTAGACTCAACAGGGCCTCAGGATTGGTCCAAACTTGATGAATATCAGGAGGGGAGGCCCTACGCAATAAGGCCATTTCTCTGAGGTGCCATCACTTATGACTCATTTCTTGAGTGACCAGCGACTCCTCCCGAAAGAAAAGGATGAAGGAGGGTTTCTGAAAATTTACTCATGTAGGCCTCCTTGTTCTGGTGTGAGGAAACTGCACTGGATAATGACTTTGCTAAGTATTAGCAAAGGAAGGGTTTACAATTATTCAGGTTCTGTTGCTGCTGCTGCTGCCAACGGAGTGATTTATCAAGGTACAGCATCTCATTGAAGGAACTGAAAAGCACATCACCACTAAGGGATGATTTCTAAAGAAGACTTAATTACTACTATCTGTGTTTTTAATGGGGGCTGAAAATACACAGAGACAAGCTAAAGTGGCATGTGACAAGTCCTCATTTAGTCTGTCAGCCCTGACAGCATATCGAGAAAGATGTAAACATTTTACAATAGACCAAGAGGTAGAAGCAGATTCTCTTGTCATTTCAAAATAATGGCAGAATTTGCTGGTGAGGCCAAGGTTCTGCTGGCAGGTACCTGACAAGCAGACTTGGAGTGAACATTCCAAGAGGACCAAGTGACAAGCCAGTGTGCGGAGACATAGATTTGGTTGTGTTTTGACTAATCCACATCTGAACGGTTGTTGAATCCAGTCCCATGTTCCCAGGTCACCAAGGCCTCTTCATTTCCTTGTTGTTGTTCAGTTGCTCAGTCATCTCCAGCTCTTTTCGACCCCATGAACTGCAGCACATCAGGCTTCCCTGTCTGTCACTATCTCCGGGAGTTTGCTCAAACTCACAACCATTGAGTCCGTGATGCCATCCAACCATCTCATCCTCCGTCGTCCCCTTCTCCTCCTGCCTTCAGTCTTTTCCAGCATCATGGTATCTTCTAATAAGTAGGCTCTTCACATCAGGTGGCCAAAGTTTTGGAGCTTTACCTTCAGCATCAGTCTTTCCAATGAATATTCAGTGTTGATTTCCTTTAGGATTGACTGGTTTGATCTCTCTGCTGTCCGGGGGACTCTCAAGAGTCTTCTCCAGCACCACAATTCAAAAGCATCAATTCCTCAGCACTATTCAACCCACCCACTCCCCATTTATTTCCCCTCATGAAAGTAGCAAGTTACCAGATCCTTGGGAGCTCCCCCCAGCCATCTCCAAAGAGCAAGTGCTCCCAACCATTGACAGACAGGCGCGACATAAATGCAGTGGCTTCGAGAAATGCAAGTGACCTCTTGCACACACAGGACAGGGTCTGAACAATGCTCCATGTTCACAATTCCTATGATAACACAAACACGAGGTACAAAGAACGGACGGAATGACTGGGGGATGGAGAATCGTTCAAGGAATTTTTTTTAAGTCAAGGAAAAACCATCACCTCCGGTTTCAACAATGGCCTGACTACCTTTCCGATTCTCATCAACAGTCGGCTTTGCTGCTGGACAGAAACCTTTTCTTTCGTCCTTTGGCCTGAAGCACATTAAAACCCAGTTTTCCTTAAAAACAGGATTTGTGGTCACTACCCTCAAGTGCTGCCTGGACACTTCTGGGGCTAGTTCAGATGTGTGCTCTGTAAACTGGACACAGATCATAGGGAAGCAGAAACATGATGTAAAGATGGTCGAAGAATTAGGATGAAGGGTTGAGGAACGGCTACCCCGAAGAACTGTCTAGCAGGGCCATAGCGAATGCTCTGGGAAATTTAAAGTTATATTTATTTGCCTGTCAATGAAATAAAGATCAGGGAGGAGAAAAAAGGCCTCCCAGGACAAGGCAAGCTGTCACAAGGGTCATAAAGAAGAATTGTGGGTGTCAAGCCCCTGCCATAGAAAATACATCTTGAAAACATACACAAGCGTTTGATTTTGATGTCAGTTTTGCCAGAAATCAATGGGATGAACAGCTTTTCTCCTTTGATCCATGGTGAGGACGTGAGAACGTTTTGCCCATGCAGCCCCTCATGGTCTCTGCACGTTTACTCTCTGTAGGATAGTCCTCCTGCCCCACCCCTGCCCCATTCCTTTCTCTCCCACCTTCCCATCCACAGGCCACCAGAGATCCATACTGCGACCTGTTCAGTCCCTCAGGTCCCCTAAATCGGAGGGACCTGGCTCCATTTCCGGAATATCTAAGTTATAATAGCTTGGGTGGGGCCTGAATCCATGTATTTAGTAAAAGGTTACATAGGAGATTCTGATGTAGGAAAGAGTGAGGACTACAGCACAGACCACACAGAACCACGAGAGTCTCTGAAGAATCACATCCAGGTCCTCTTTCCATGATCATCCAAACCAAAGTCCTGATACACAACAGTGGTGAATTCTAGCATGGCGATTACCATTGACTATGGAGCTTCCCAGGTGGCGCTAGTGGTAAAGACTCTGCCTGCAGGAGAAGGAGACAGAGGTTTGATCCCCAGGTCAGTAAGATCCCCTAGAGAAGGAAATGGCAACCCACTCCAGTATTCTAGCCTGGGGAAACACAGGGACAGGGGAGCCTGTGGGTTACAGTCCATGGGGTTGCAAAGAGTCAAACACAACTGAGTGTACACACACATACACACACACACACACTCACACACACATTTACCATAGTATCCAGTGGCATCTGTTACATCTAAAAGTGAGAAAAGATGTTTCATGTGTTGTGAGCATGCAATGTGATTCATAGAAACCACTGAAACAGGAAAAAGCCCTACCATTTCCTCCCCACCCTGAATTCTGAGGGCAAACTGGAGCTTTATGTCCTGTAAACAAACCACTTCTAATCAGGAATACTGATTCTTAGGTAACTGGCTAATCTCAGCTGGTGAAGTGGTAAACAATCCGCCTGCAATACAGGAGACACAAGAGACTCACTTGGGTTTGATCCCTGGGTCGGAAAGATTCCCCTGGAGAAGAAAATAGCAACCCACTCCAGTATTCTTGCTTGGATAATCCCATGGACAGAGGAGCCTGGTGGGCTACAGTCCACGGACTCGAAAAGAGTTAGATAGGACTGAAGCGACTGAGCATGCACGCAAACCAGTGGTATGCCCAGACTCTAAAAGAGTTAAGGTTTAGAAAATAACAGCAAAGATTCTGATTAGCAATGCTAAAAAGAGAGGGCTGCAGGATTCTGGCAATGTTGCCTAAAGCTATGCAAGTTAATTAATATTTAACCTTTTCTCAGGGACCCCAAACTAAATGCAATCAACTCGTTGGCATTCTGAAAGTGATGTGGAAGTGGGTGGCAGAAATTTCATATCATTTCTTAGGATTAAAGTGCCCAGTTATTTTAGATCACCAACAACCTAAAGGACACAGATCTTCTACCAAGGAAATAAAATGTAACACATGGAGAAGAGGTGAGTCCTGAAAGGGTATTCTTTATGTTGTTGATTATCTAAATTATCTGAACACTTTAATCCTAAGAGAAAATATGAAATTTCTGCCATCCACTTCCGCTTCATTTTCAGAATGCCAACAAGTCGTGGCTATGATTGGTACATGGGGCTTCCCCAGTGGATCATCGGTAAAGAATCCGCCTGCCAATGTAGGAGACACGGGTTTGATCCCTGGGTTAGGAAGATCCCCGGGAGAAGAAAATGGCAACCCACTCCAGTGTTCTTGCCTAGAAAATGCCATGGGCAGAGGAGCCTGGTGGGCAACAGTCCACGGGGTCACAAAGAGTTGGAAGCGACTGAGCGCACACACATGGGCACGTACACACACACATACACACACACATACACACACACACACACACACACACACACACACACATTACTGATACAGCTTTTGACCAGAACTATGAGATGCAAGAGAGGCAGGCTTGATCCCAAGGTCAGGAAGATCCCCTGAAGTAGGAAGTGGCAACCCACTCCAGTCTTCTTGCCTGAAAAATTCCATGGACAGAAGAGCCTGGTAGGCTACAGTCCATGGGGTCACAAAGAGTCAGACATGTCTGAGTGACTGAGCATACAGCATACACGTATCTCATAGCCCGTGTCTTAAATACATCTCTGCTGTTGTACAGACAGTCATGGATTTTATACTTTTCAAGTGTCCCTAAGTATCCCAGGCTGGAGAGGCTGAATCCAGGAAAGGGCAGCTTTTATGTGATATTTTACACAATTGAAATCATGGACAAATAAAGATGGTCCCATGTTATTAATAGCAAATGATTCTCTGCAGGAACGTGGTGGAAGTACAAATAGTCCCCTCAGGTTGTGTTCAGAGGAGGTTTCTAGTACAAAGCCTGTGCCTCTGGTTCTTTATAATTTATTATGGTTTAATGGAGACAAATGATAAATTATATATGAGGCCATAGTCCAGAGACTTCCCCCTTGTAGACCCAGGCCAAAATTGTTATTTTAGTCACATTCAAGAAATGGATTCTTTGTTCCTCATTTGTTTTCAGGTGTAGTCATTAAGAAGCATTGAATAAACATGTTGAAATTCATTCCAATTACAAAATACCTACTACCCAATGGGAACCTATTATGTGCCATGCTTGGTATTTGCCATTGAAGTCTCTCCATTTAATTCTCCCTACAGTTTTGTCAGTGAGGTATGATAGTAAATTCATTTTTCTTTTTCTAAAATATTTATTTATTTGGCTGTGCTGGGTCTAGTCGCCTGACCAAAAGTTGAACCCAGGCCCCATGCATTGGGATCTCAGAATCTTCGCCATTGGGCCACCAGGGAAGTCCCATATCCCATAAAATGGATAATTGTTCCTACTTTGCTGTAAGCTCTTCCTATTTCTTATTAGACAGTGCTCTTCTGCACTGTTCACAACTGCCGTGATTTATTGTGACGTTTGGATGGTCACCTATAGAACTCCTTCAAATGGGGGCCTGTCTATGCATTCTTTATAGAGGGTTAGTCATCGCAGTCAAGTTGGGCAAAACCTGATTTTCACTGTCTTGCTTTGTCCT
The DNA here is from genome assembly GCF_055505025.1 of Bos grunniens. Taxonomy (NCBI): domain Eukaryota; kingdom Metazoa; phylum Chordata; class Mammalia; order Artiodactyla; family Bovidae; genus Bos; species Bos grunniens. Next base: position 41,008,660 of record NC_141188.1, read on the forward strand.
CTCACAAGCCCTGGCTAAGGGGCCAGTAATTCCCAAGCATTTTTATATTATAAGCATAGCATTTACATCTACATTAACAGCTTTTCAGGGCACAAAATAGAAGATGGAGCTGTCATTGTTATTTTCTAACGTATTCCAGGATGTTGCCTTGCTAAATCATAGTCCCCAAAACCCACAGAGAAAAATAACACAAATCACCTATCTTTCCCACATAAGGTGCATAGGCCAAACCTTGACATAAATGTGCCTCTGCTAATTAACTAGAACTGGCCACATTCATTTCTCTAAAGTAAGAAGTGAAACTAAATAGTGTCATTTACTTTTTCTTTTTTGCCCTGCTCCAGTTAAAATTTAAAAAGACGGGATAAACTCAGTTGAAGAACACTCCTTGCAATTCTTTTTGTTTTTTCTAATTACTCAAATTGATGGGTATTAAAAAAAAAAAACAGCCTCATATTCAGTTTGGTTGCTGGTTTTATACGATAGGGAGGCTAATTAAAACTACTGCATACTCTGGCACATTCCAGGGCACAGCTTATGATTGTGAAAAGGTCACATACTTGGAAATAAAGTTTGTTACGCCTCCCACATTTAGCTAAATAATCACAGAGGGTGTTAAAAATAATTTCTAGCCCTTTTTTCAGGGGAGCTTCTTTTCTTTTCCCTGTTTACTCATGACAACCCATCAACACCTCTCTCTTTCTTGGGGCGATCATATTTGTGGGGTCCCTCCAAAAGCCTCTGCAAGCTCACAGGTCTATGGAGGGCATCATAAAACATGGATTCTGACTCAGTTTTGGTAAGAAACAAAGCAAAACCCTGGAAGAATGATGTTTCAGAACTAGGATGCTTAGCTAAGATCCACTAGATACCCGAGGCATTGATCGTCTGGTAAACAGGACAAAGAGATACACTCTAAAGGATGCTCCCTGGTGAAGAAAAAACACATTTCTGCCTCTCCTGGGAGGGTCTCTGAACACAGGCACGGCTGTGTCCTCCACTAACCCAGACTGCATTCTGCAGCCCTCACCCTCTCTCGAAACCCAAGCTTCACCTGGTCTTTCCGAAATGAATTGTAACCTTAAGACAAGCCTGAATCTTCATATGATTGACGTCTTATTAAACTATTTGTTTGTTTCTTCCATGTCAAAAAATGTTCACTCTTTTGCTTTGCTAAACCTTCACTATGCATAGTTTCATACACTCATCAGTTTCCATATTTTAAAGTGTTGATGGAGGGACTTCCCTGATGGTCCAGTGGTTAACAATCTACCTTCCAATGCAGGGGACTCAGGTTCGATTCTTGTTTGAGGAACTAAGATCCCACATGTGCATGCATGCTTAGTCACTTTAGTCATGTCTGACTCTTTGTGACCCTATGGACCTCAGCCCACCAGCCTCCTCCATCCATATATAATTGTAAAAAAAACCAAAACCATAGCTCAACCCTATGTTTAATATGCTCCCAACCACTTTCTTCATGAAATAGGAAGTTCTGCTGAGCTTCAAAGAAGTCAATACTGGCTGCATACAATGACTTCATTAATTTGTCCGTTCATTCATCCAACAGTTGTCTATGTCAGATCAGATCAGATCAGTTGTTCAGTCATGTCCTACTCTTTGCGACCCCATGAATCGCAGCACGCCAGGCCTCCCTGTCCATCACCAACTCCCGGAGTTCACTGAGACTCACGTCCATCGAGTCAGTGATGCCATCCAGCCATCAATACCTACTATTTTCTGGGACCTGACATAATGCTTGGGACACATATAGGAATAGAATCAAAGATTCCTGCCTTTAGGGAACTTACCTTCCAGACAGAGAAACAGATAAAAAAATGTTTATGAGAAGAAAAAGAAAATTCTATCGTACTCTTGTTGTTTAATCACTAAGTCTCGTCCAATTCTTTGAGACCCCCATGGAACGTAGCCCACCAGGCTTCTCTGTACATGGGATTCTCTAAGAAAAAATACTAGAATGGGTTGCCATGCCCTCCTCCAGGGGATCTTCCTGACCCAGGGATTGAACCCAGGTCTCTTATGTCTCCTGCATCGACAGGATGGTTCTTTACCACTAGCGCCACCTGGGAAGCCAAGACCCCCCATGCCGAGGGGCAAGCAAGCCCTCCTACCACAACTAGAGAAGTCTGTGTGCCATAAAGCAGCCAAAATAGATTAATAAAAGAAAAAAATAAAATCGTTGGTGGATACTTTTGTCTCTCCTGTGTCTGATGTCTGGTAGGATGACGACTGCTGGTTACATCGCATCACTTAAACGATGTCAGTCACAGATAAAGAAGAACCCAGTGAGTTCTCAGACTCCACACAGTGTTACCGACTTCTTAACTGTGGCTTTTCCTTCTTTGACCCTTTTCTAGTCTTACCCAGGGATGTAAAGATAGGCCACTGTGATAAAAGTACAGCTGGAACAAGACCCCAACACTAGTGTACTTGATTAAAGGAAAGGAAATGACTTGTCATCTACAATTTAAAGGAAATCTTGGTGACTGTTCCCTTTGACTATTAATATGATTTCTAGTAGGGCTTACTTTCTTTCATTAAAATATTTCATACACCTTCACAATGCTTTTTAATGCCAATGTCTTATCTCTAGGAGGTCTACTTTGATTTATGTGATTTAACATCTCCAACTTGCAGAGACTTTGGCAAGAGGTGAGAGTCCATCCTAATCCACTTTCTGAGAAGATGGTAGACAGGACCATGCAGGGAGGCCACCCGATGGAGTGATGCTGAGCTCGAGGCGGCAGCTGATTAAAAACCTACGGCTGCCAGTTCTTAGCCCAGCTGCTCCTTCAATCTGCTGAAGCAGCAAGGGAGAAGCCCCAAAGACCAACCTACTTCCTTATCTAAAATGCCACATGGGATCTCGGTAACCACAGTGAGTAATAACAGCAACACGCAGGGCTGTTAAGTGAGGTCTCCTAATAAAGACAGTAGAGTGAGATGACAAATGTAAGTACAGGACTGAGTATCTACTATGAATGAATACTTTTAATTAAGATTAGTAACTGATATTATATCAATTAACTGAATATTTAATAATAGTCACATCCCCAGACTGAAAATATCACAGCAGAGAGGTTACACGATTTGCCAGGGTTGCACAACTGGCAAATCATGAGTTCCGAGCAAGATGACATCCATAACTTCTCGCGTTAATTTTCCTCACCTTCTGATAAATTCAACTGCAATCCAGCTAAGCTTATTAATAGTCTCTCAGGCCGGGATCTTAACTGCCCTGTATGCCCTGCAGCGCACGGCTGAGGTTCCCACTGGTGAGACTGGGGAGACCCAGATGCTGGAGCTACCTGGAGAAGGCGCGAGGGGGAAGGACCCTGACTCCTCCCCAGGTTACTAATTTCCAGATAATAAGACTGCTCCGTGTAATAGCCATCCTCTGAATATTCCAACCTAGGTAACTTAAAGCTACTGCATGTTAAATGGGATTTATAAGGAAACCAATAAAGTAAATGTTTAAATAAACCACAAAAGCTGTGACCAGCTCCCATCCCACTGTTCAATAAACATGAGAAATGAATTACTCTCATTTCTTAGAGTAAGAAGAAAGGCCACTGCTGCTGCTAAGTGGCCTCAGTCCTGACCGACTCTTTGTGACCCTATGGACTGTAGCCCACCAGCTTCCTCTGTCTGTGGGATTCTCCAGGAAAGAATACTGGAGGGGGTTGCCATGTGCTTCTCCAGGGGATCTTCCTGAACCAGGGATCAAATCCACATCTTTTAAGCCTCCTGCATTGGCAGGCAGGTCCTTTACCACCTGGGAAGCTCAGTAAGAGACTAGCCAAACAAAATTAAGATAGAAGCAGAGGTCTGTGTTGGCCCCCCAGGAGATGGGGGGGTCTGTGGTCTCAGAGAGACCCCCTTCCTACTTGCCAGGGAGAAGGCTTACTCTACTGTCCAAAAGTTGCTAAGCTGGTCAATTCAGGGAAAATCAGAAAAAACAAAACAAACAGCTTTTAATAGATAAAATGATAATTATTTGTAGATGACCCATTTATTTACCTGGAAAGCAATTACTTGAAAAATTACATATAGATGAGAATTTGACTTGATCACAAAGTCAAAATTGCTGTATAGAAATTGACAGCTTTTATACACAATCAACATTAGCTCCAAGGTATCAAGAAAGAAATGAATCCACTTGTTGTAGCAAGAAAAATGATGAAATGCTTAGGAATAAACTTCATAAGAAGGGTACAATTTCTACATGAAGGAAACCAGAAATGCTATCAAGGGACAGGAATGATTTGAGTGTGGGAAAGGCTTATTGTGTTTAACTTCATAATGGAGCACATTCAGAGTTAAACCATAAATTTAGGCTCAGTGGGTAAAGAATCCACCTGCAAATACAGGCGTCGTAGGAGACGCAGGTTGGATCCCTGGCTCAGGAAGATCCCCAAGGAGCCTGTCGAGCTACAGTCCACAGGGTTGCAAAGAGTCGGACATGACTGAGCAACGAAGCACACAGCACAGTGAGATTAACAACAGGATTTTGGTTTCATACTAGAAAAACTGATTCTGAAGTTCATTTGGAAAAAAACAAACAAGAAAGAGTAGCTGGAACAATGTTAAGAGGAGCCTCGAGACTTCCCTGGCGGTCCACTGATTAAGAATCCCCTTTGGGATGTAGGGGACTCAGGTTCAATCCTTGGCAGGGAACTAAGAGCCCACATGCCTCAGGGCAACTAAATCCACCCATCACAACTATTGAGCCCCTGCGCCACAACTAGAGAACCCGCACACCGCAAGTAAGAACTGGGCAGCCTAAATAAATATTTTTTTTACAAAGAAGAGCCTAACTGCTATTTAGATTTTAAAACTTACTATAAAGCTGCAGCACTTGAAACAATGTAGTACTAACACAGGAACAGACAAGAAGATCCATGCGAATAAATAAACTACATAGAGGGATTTAGTATAAGATGAAGGTGAGATTTAAGTCAGTGGGGGAACAGATGGAACATTCAGTTAACAAATTGTGGACACTTAGATCAACGGCCAGGACAAGAGTACAAGTTACTTCTCCACCTCTCACCGTCCACAAATACAGAGGTTAAAGGGAGAAATGCTTTCAAACTGAAGACCATGAAGCAATAAAATAAAGAAATGGTAGACTTCTTTTTTAAGGAAAGAAAAGCCCAACTGTGATACAAAACTAGAAGCCACAAAGGAAAAGACTGGTATATTCGTATCCAAAAACTGTATTTAAAAAAACATAAAAAGTACCATTAGCAATTTCAAAGACAAACGAAAACAGAAAAAGTAGTTCCAACTTGCAATACATTAAAGGGGTTAATTTCCTTGTATATACACACACGGAGTCACATGTGCATGGGCGCTAGGTCATGTCTGACCCTTTACGATTCCACGGACCGTAGCCCACTAGGCTCCTCTGTCCACGGGATTCTCCAGGCAAGAATACTGGAGTGGGTTGTCATTTCCTCCTCTAGGGGATCTTCCCCGCGTCTCTTATGTCTTCTGCATTGACAGGTGGGTTCTTTACAACTAGTGCCATCTGGAAAGCCCCACAGAGCTGTAACTAAATAGAAAAATGGGAACAGAATTTAGACGATTGTTCACAGAAAAATGAATACAAATGACTCTTGAAATATGCAAAGATGCTCACTCTCAGACTTAAGTCTATTTTTTTTAACCTATCTTTTTTGGTTTAGATGAAAAAATTTCCTAATACAATAGGTGGAAAGAGGCGGGGGCGGGAGCGGGGAGTCCTCTCATACATTGCTGGTGTGGGTATACTGTACAGGTTTTATGGAGAAAAATCTGGCATTATCTAAAATGCGTGTCCCCACGGACCTGTGATTTCACTTCTGGTATCTGCCCAGTAGACTCTCACAGTGTGAAATGATGAATGTGGACCACTCTTCAGCATTCTTTACATAAAAATGTGGAAAACCACCTGGATGGCCATCGACAAAGTCAGAGTCCATCCATGTGGTGAACAAGGGCAAGGATCCTTCACACACACTGATGTGAACCGTTTCCCAAACTTTATTGTGCTAAGTGAACACAGGGACATGTGTAACCATGTACACACACATACACACACACACACACACACACATACACACAGGCATCCCTAAGTAAGGAGAGAACAGCCCTGGCCTGGGTACAAGCTGGAGCTGCAGGAGGGGATGAGGAGGGGCACACATTTTCACTGTGAATTCTTCAGACCTTTTGAATTTTGTACTAAGCACATCTACCACCTACTAAAAATCAATAATGTTTCTTTTTGCCTTCTCAGAATTCTGGGTTATTGACTTGTAGCTGGAAAAAGGCTAAGTCTGGGAGAATGAGCTTGTTAAGGGAAAGAAAGCAAGAACGCATGCATCTGTACCTTTTCTCACCATTTACCAAGCATTAGTTAGGCTGCAGTCCGTGGGGTCGCTAGAGTCGGACTCGACTGAGCGACTTCACTTTCACTTTTCACTTTCATGCATTGGAGGAGGAAATGGCAACCCACTCCAGTGTTCTTGCCTGAAGAATCCCAGGGACGGGGAAGCCTGGTGGGCTGCCGTCTATGGGGTCGCACAGAGTCGGACATGACTGAAGCGACTTAGCAGCAGCAGCAGCAGTTTTCACTATTTTAACTAAATGTGTGAAGTATTGAGCTTGTTTCCATAAGGAAGAGGGCTTCATGGGGAAAAAGTAACACAAATTTACTTTTCAAGGGGCCACCCTTCTCAGACTTGCCTGTGGTTCTTTTAACGTCAGTCAGAAGTATTGCAAGTTCATTGGCGAGAAGAGAGAGAAAATGGAGAAAAGAAAAATTACCTTTTCGATTCTAAACTGTCAAGGGTGATGAAACTTAGTCAGTAGTCCTAGCTGAGCAGCCCCAAAGCATCTGCTTTTACCCTTGACTTCAACTTTTTCAAATTAAGAACACTATTTCAAAATTTCTTTTATGTACTGCCATCTTAATTTCTACTTTATGAATTTTCTAAGAAATTCACTGCATTTAAAACTTCTTATAATAAACAGGTCATACATTTTAAAAACAAGCATATGAACAAGGAATACACTGTAAGTGCATTATGTAAACCATAAACACCCAGGCAGCTCCATTAAACCCAATGGTGTTTTATCCTTTATAAATACGGTAACTGCATTGCTGTGAAATACTCAAAGTGCTAAGAAACCCAATTATTTCCACCACCTTTTTTGTCTTTTTTTGTTACCTAGCTGGTTCCATGTGTTTCAGTTTTACAGCTGCTCTTTCACTAGACTGACCCATAAAAGTACTTAATAATCCAACTGCTATTTGTTAGGAGGCTAGAGTTTGTGACCATTGAGAAAAGACTCATGTGATCCAAGTTCCAAGCCCGACTGTGTTTCTGATTTATGCCCCCCACCCACTGCCGCCCCTCCATGGGAGCAGAATGACCATTAAGCATTATTTTAGTTTCTACTTCAAAGGGGCCTTTGGAAGCTGGTCCACCTGCTGCCAGGAAGCACACTGTGTTCTTGAGAAGACAGATTCCTCACCTCAGCCCATTTCAGAGAGGCAGCGTGTACACAGGAAATGCTACTTCTCCCTGCTTCTCTAACTCCTGAGTGATTTACAACTTGCTGGGAGGGAACCATTCTTTGCCTCTTGAGAAATTCACATAGATCAGGAACATCTCATTCTTGGGGTGGTGGAGAAATTGCCTGGGATAGAGTTACTGTGCTTCACGTAGAGATATGTGAGGGGCACCTTGCCTGAAGATGTGATGCAAGACTGGAAACTTGATTTCTACAAATTCCAGGTATGTAACAATAGGCTAAGTTATCTTGCATGCAAAGTGAAAATTCATAACTGGTGGAACACAGATCTGTAACTCCAGCCTCATGCAGCTACAAAGGAGGCTGTGCTCAGTCGATTGATCGTGTCCGATCTTTGCGACCCCCTGGCCTGCAGCACACTAGGCTCCACTCTCCTTCACTATCTCCCAGAGTTTGGTCAAACTCATGTCCATTGAATCCAGTGATGCCATCCAACTATCTCATCCTCTGTTGCCCCCTTCTCTTCTTGCCCTCAATCTTTCCTAGCATCAGTCTTTTCCAATGAGTTGGCTCTTTGCATCAGATGGACAAAGTATTGGAGCTTCAGCTTCAGCATCAGTCCTTCCAATGAATATTCAGGATTTACCGTATTTACACTATATATATATATATAGTAAGTCAGGGCTTCCCTGGTGGTCCAGTGGTTAAGAATCCATCTACCAATGCAAGGGACACTGGTTCGATCCCTGGTCTGGGAAGATCCCACATGCCTGAGAGCAACTAAGCCTGTGTGCCACAACTCCTGAAGCCCGAGTGCCTAGAGCCTGTGCTCCGCAACAGCAACAAGAGAAGCAATGAGAAGCCCGTGCAGCGCAACAGACAGTAGCCCCAGCTCGTTGACACTAGAGAAAGCCACTCGAGTGCAGCAACAAAGACCCAGCACAGCCAAAAATAAATCAATAAACAAAAGCACTGTACTTTGCAGCTGATTCAGCGTCAGCTCTTACTGGGGTCAAAGCGGGGGAAGGTTATGACCCTGTTCAGTCCGGGAGAGGCTGGTAACGGGCTCCATGTCTGGGGAAGCGGACCCCAGGCTCAGCCCAGACTGACTCCAAGTATCATGTCAGATTTGAGGAAAGAGAGACTAGAGGACCGACCAAGTAATTCTGCTGCTCAGCTTTCTGTGAAAAACAGTTCTATATAAGGAAAATGCAATAAGTGTTATAGCCACAGGTGGTTTCTCCAGGGGGAGAGACTCATCTGCATACCAAGGGAAGTCAGATTTTCCAGAATGGGAAGTATATTTTTGAAATGATTCAAAATATCTCTCTCTCTCTTTTTTTTTTTTTTTGGTTTCGTCGTCACCTCCTCCCCATTCCTCAATACAGGCTATAGAATTATTTCCTCTACTCGCTATAGTCACACTTGCTTTCTCTCTCCTCTCCAGCAGTGTTTTGGTAATTTGTGTTTCTACTGCTTTCTACTTTTGTCTTGGTAAATGAATGGACGTTGCAAAGGCATATGGTATTATACAAAGCTCTATAACATACAAATACTATGCAAATTCTTCAGAATTAATATGCTCTTTTTCTGATCTCATTACAATGGAATCAAGAGACAAGCAAACAGCTTTCATTGTAATGAAATTCTGCTGCATCGAATATTTGTGCCCCCAATGAGACTTAACCAATATCAATATAGATACAAGTAAGTTACTTGAACGTATTTTTAACAGAGATACTAGAATCCTAGAGGATACTAGAAATCAGTGTCTCAGGTCAGTTTTTGACTATTAACTTGACTTGGTCATCTACTAAGAGATAGAACATGGAAGGGGGAGTGGGCATACTTACATAAAAATAGGAGCAAGGGCACATCAGTGTCGAGGGGGCATCTAACAGAAAGAAATCAATAGCAGCAACAACAAAAATGACATCTCACCAAAGAAGGGTAATACACAAAAGAGAGCTTTTGATCAGTCACGCCTCATAAATAATAAGCAATTCTACCATCATTTTTGCATGTTCTCATCAAGTTGGTGTTATGGACTGAGTATTTTGTCCTCCCAAAGTTCATACAGAGTCAGACACGACTGAAGCAACTTAGCAGCAGCAGCAGCAAAGTTCATATGTTGAGGCCCTAAGCCCCTGGTTGATGATATTTGGAGATGGGGGCTTCCCAGCTGGTGCAGTTGGAAAAGAATCTGCCTCCCAGTGCAGATGTAGGGTTGATCTCTGGGTCAGGAAGGGTAAGATCCCCTGGAGAAGAAAATGGCAACCCACTCCTGTACTCTTGCCCAGGAAATCCCATGGACAGAGGAGCTTGGAGGTCTACAGTCCATGGGGTTGCAAAGAGTTGGACATGACTGAACAACGGAGCACGAAGAACTGTTTCTGGTTTGGGAAGTAACATACCCCCACGTCCAACCCAGTGCTTGTAAAACAGAATCAGTCAACGAATGAATGATCCAGGACTTGTGCTTTTAACCATAGTACAAATAGAGATCAAAGCTTTTGGATTAAATAACAGAGCAATGAACTCTTTTATCTCACTTCCCATGACCAGAATTTTCCAGAGCTTCTCAACTAAAAAACTTTGTGCTCTGTATTTCTTTCCTCTGATCCAGCTACGATTGGATGGACTCTTTGAAGTTTACAGTGCTGGACACACAATGATTGCCCTGTAAAATATTTGTTGAATGGCTGATCTTAGAGCAAAAGGATCCTTTAGTAAGTTCAACATTTTCTAACTTGCTTTCATTGACTCAGAGTTAAATATGGATGTTTTCTCAAGAGCACTCATAAGGGACAACTGATTTTGTTTTCAGGTGACACTTGGAGGAGGCAAGGTTTTGATTTGTGTTTGGAATGGAGGCGCTCAGGTGACAGCTTTAAGAAAAATCCCTGTAAGAAAGCAGTGAAAGGAAGTGGATACTGACATACGGCACCTGTTCTCTGAAGCAGAGTTAGAACACTGCTGATTAATTACCCTTTGATGAAAATACACACATCCTTCGACTGAGTTCATGCTATGACCCCAGATGACTGTGGAAAGCTGGACAATCCACTCTCATTTTGTCTCCAAGTGGAATCAGGAAGGGGTTTCTCAGGCAGATTTAACACAGGTTGGAGCCCCCAGCCTCTGCTGCCAAACTACTTATCAGGGCATCACACCCCACCCCCTACTGCCTTCCTGGGGAAGACAAACTAGTGGTGCTGGTGCCAGCCAGCCATGTACTGGCTGTGTGCCCTGGGAGGTTATGCATACTCTGTGCACTGCAGTTTCTCCATAGTTCAAAAGAAAGAAAACACAATGTCACTTGGCTATGGTGAAGAGTGGGAGAAGCAGGTGCTGGCACCCCATAGGATGAGCATCCTCGCCTTCGCCCAGGCTTCTTCCCATCCTTAAGTGGTTCATCAGACAAGTCACTGTTGTCCCCAAAATCACAGAAGTGGCTTTGCTTCCAGTTACCTAATTTTTTTTCCAGTTTAAGTCTTGACAATAGTTTCGCCTGTGAGTTGAGCTTACATCTCCCCAGAAGACCTGATAATGGTCTTGATAAGCCCCCAGAACACCCTGGGGCCCCCAGCAGCTCTCTGGCTAATTTAAGAGCTCTTCTTACAGTGTGAGAGTGGCCTTGACTGCAGCTTGGCCAGCCCTGGTCCTTCCTCTACATGATCTCTGATTATTACTTGGAGAAGGAGAGAGCAAAAACAACAATGGGAACTTTTTGACTGGTGTTATTAAAGCAGTTTCAGAAAAGTCATTTTGCACAATAAGCCCAATTTGTAATTGTGCTCAGTTGCGCCTGACTCTTTGCGGCCCCATGGACTGTAGACTGCCGGACTCCTCCGTCCATGGGACTTCCGAGGCAAGAATACTGGAGTGGGTTGCCATTTCCTACTCCAGGGGATCTTCCTGACCAGGGATGGAACCCATATCCCTTGCAACTCCTGCACTGGCCACCACTAGTACCACGGGAAGCCCTTAATACGTAATGACACCTATGCAATTCTACCATAGTGTTCTGTCCTTATTTATTTATTTTTAAATGAGTCAAGAAGGGAACTAGCAAAACTCAGTTGAAAAACACAGGTATGAGTCTGGGAAGACAGTAAATGGAATACTTTGAGTACTAAAAACCATTTTCCACAACACTCATGCTATTCAACTAGGTACAATAACTATTAAGGGACCAAACTTTTAAAAAATCACTAAAAAAGATAGGACTTTATTCAATAAATACTACAAAAAGTAACAAAGTATTTGAAGGTCAAAAGATGGACTGTATGCCTGTGAATTCTGTATGCCTGTTAATTCTCTGTATGCTCTTCCTCAAGATGAAGAATTGTGCATAATCTGACTTCTCACCAAATCTTGTTTTCTTCAACACTTCCCCAAAGTGTGTCAGGGAAATTCTCCAGGATCACATAACATCTGCCTATCCTAGTCCTAGCCTCTTCCGTTAAGTAGAAATTGAATGAAAACTCGTTACTCTCAGCAGTCTGAAAGGCAATTAACCTTGTAGTCTCCAAAATGATGAAGATATTAACACCATGGTGCTGGGGAAGACTCATTGGAGTCCCATGGACAGCAGGGAGACCAAACCAGTTCATCCTAATGGAAATCAACCCTGAATATTCATTGGAAGGACTGATGCTGAAGCTGAAGCTCCAATTCTCTGGACCCCTGATGTGAAGAGTCAACTCACTGGAAAAGATTCAGATGCTGAGAAAGATTGAAGGCAGGAGAAGAAGACAACAGAAGATGAGATGGTTGGATGGGATCACCAGCTCGATGAACATGAGTTTGAGCAAGCTCCAGAAGGTGGTGAAGGACAGGGAAGCCTGGTGTGCTGCAGTCCATGGAGTCACAAAGAGTTGGACACGACTGAGCGACTGAACAACAACCTTAGTACTGTCACTGCCATTCTTGCAATTTAAGAGCAAACTTTCTCAGTTTTTATAAGTGGTGATATTCTCCACGACCAATACCTGTGCACATTAATTTCTAAAGTATCTAATTTTAAATAACTCAATAAAATCAATACCGAACAGTTTCCAAAATGCAAATAAGATCTGACTCCAGGGAGCATGGCAGCGTTCAGATTCGCTGTTTGAATAAGAATCATGTTGTCCCCCTGAGGCTCTGGGCTGCTGCTGTGCAGGGTACAACTTCTGGTTTTTAATGGAGGTTTCTTTTTTTTCCTCTTAGGGCAATAACATGGGTCTGAAATGAGTTCTGGAGAGAGGCAGAGACAGTAGCGGGAAGGATTTTTTTTTTTCCCTCCCAGTAAGTGATCTGCTCATAACGGGGAGGGATTTTTCATAGCAAATTCTGTTGCAGAACTCATACTGATTTTTCTCTTAAATTGTTAAAAGTTTTCTCAACATGCTGCCTATTAAAGAATTGCAGACGTGTGATATCAACACAGCTGGTAACTTCCTCAGTCTCCTTCCGGGATGTGATGCTTGTTTTCCTCCTGCCTCGGGTCTTGGCAGGGAAGAAGACGTCAAAGGCCACGGTGGCCATTGCTTCCAGAGTCTCAGTCTGGCCATGAGGGCCCTGGATGTTGTTATGGGACTCTCAGCCTGGATGTGGCAGAGGCATCCTTTGGGAACGGGATGCTCCCTGTGGTCTTCACCCCGCTGTGACTTCAACATACACAAGTCAATAGGCCACGCCACACAGGTCTAACTGGCTAGGCTGCCAGTGTGTGAGGATTCTGATGAAGCCTGCAGGCCTTGGGGCAATGAGACTCCATGGAGGCCATCAGAGTCTGCATTCATGTCTTCACTGGAGAACTGGGTGGAAATCCTGGCGCATTCCTGTGGTCAGGCAGACTCAGTGGATGAATTCAGCCATTTCTAGAAATTTTCTGTTGTGGACTGAATCCAGCCTGTGACTTTGATGGAGACATTGACCATCAAAGGGTCAACGTCTGGTGGAGAAATACAGCCCACCAGTCTGTATTTTGCTGAAACTCTGCAGGACAGGGGACTCGTGCTGATGAAAGATGCCCCTAGGGTACCACATGGTATGAAGGACGTCGGCATCTTAAGTGTCTGACTTCAGCAATGGCTTCCACTGTCATTAGCCAGGCTCCCCTGTCCATGGGATTTCCCAGGCAAGAATACTGGAGTGGGCTGCTATTTCCTCCTCCAGGGATCTTCCTGACCCGGGGATTGAACCCTCATCTGTTACATCTCCTGTATTGGCAGGCAGGTTCCTTACCGCTAGTGCCACCTGGGAAGCCCCAGTGGCTTGCATTATGTGATATGACAAATGCCTGGCTATACAGGATACCAGTTCATCATCGGGATGGTTGAGAGGGGCAGCTGTGGCTGCAGGGCAGGGACTGCAGAGGCACTGGACGAGTCCTGCGACGTTTCCCACCAGCGAGCTTCTCGGTCCCATTCTATACCGATGGCCGCTGGCTGTCTGCATGATCACGACGGACCTCCTTCAAGGCTTCTCTGTACCAACCCCACTGTTCAATTATAAAACATGTATCTCAGAGTTCTCTGAAAAGCAATTGGAGGTAGTTCCAAAAGTATACTAAAAAGCTGCCTTGAAGTCAGCTTCATAAATACTTTCTCTTTGATGTTTCAGTTTAGAAATTATGGATATAGGTTGATACTAAGAGTATGCTATTGACGGGGAATTCCTATTAAAGGGGGCTTTCATAGCACAATACAATTTAAAGTGATGGTAAAACAATGACTGAGAACTTTACAAAGTCTCTGGAGGGCTGTCTGAATCATAAAGCAATAAAGCATATATTCAGCATCAAATTCATTATAATTTTCAGAGTATGGCAGATAGCTGACACATACCTAAGTCTCAATTAATCAATATGTTGGATTACAATAACTGTGATCAGTGCCTAGTCCCTGCCAGATGCTGGTCATGACGAACAAGCAGGACTTCCTGTACCTTCTCAGCCTCTTGTGGAATAATAAGCATCGGTTTCCAGACATTTAAGCAAATGACAAGGAAAAGGTCAAATATCCTTGTTTGACCTTTGCAGCTGAAAGGACAGTGAGTTCCAAAACTTACATGTGTTCTTTTTTTTCCCCATCTAACCTTCTGAGGCAAAAGAGAGAATCTCCATTTTTAAGTTTTGCAAATAGTTGACTCTTTGGTACTTTACCAATAGTGAAGAATTTTCTCTTTCAAGATCCAGTGAGTAAGTAGGTTAATGGGCATAAAGGGTTCTGACACTTTTAGTTTTTAGACGAAGAACAAATCAACATACTGGAAAATGTATGGCGAGGTAGGAAATTGGACAATGCAAATTGAACACCACAATCCGATGCTACAGCACATCTGGATGACTAGCAAAAACCATCTACAGCTCACGGAATCTTACTAGAAAGTTCTGTCCATTTATAATCCCCACAGTAAGTTCAGTATCTGGAAGAACAAGTCCAGCGTCTGAAGACTCGAACATCATTCTGTCCTTGTTAATGTTGTTGTTCAGTCATTCAGTCGTGTCCGACTCTTTGCAACCCAGTGGACTGCAGCATGCCAGGCTTCCCTGTCCTTCACCATCTCCTGGAGCTTGCTCAAACTCACATCCACTGAATCAGTGATGCCATCCAACCATCTCATCCTCTGTCGCCCCTTTCTCTTCTTGCCCTCAATCTTTCCCAGCATCAGGGTCTTTTCCAATGAGTCAGTTCTTCGTATCAGGTGGCAAAAATATTGGAACTTCAGCTTTAGCATCCATCCTTCCAATGAATAGTCAGGGTTGATTTCCTTTAGGACTGACTAATGTTGTCTTCCTATTTTCAAATGTTGTAAGGAGATTTTTTAAATCTATTTCCAGCAAGTGTTAGCTCTTTAAAACATACCAGGCTGGGAGAGTTAAGACAATGTGTAATCTAATTATGTGTATTAGTAAAACAACTGCTTGCATAGCTGACATATAAATTTGATAAGGCAACAAAATCTTTTACAGAGAAAGGGGCAAGAGACTTAGTTCCAGAAATGAGACAAAATGCATCCAGCACAGAGTGTTCCCTGCAGGAGTGGCACAAGGCCAGGTGAAGAGGATGCAAAAACAAGCAGAGTCCAGTGCCATGAGTTCACGGTCTCATGGACACATAAACAGTCAGGAAGATGCACTCAGCATTATTCAAGAAGCGACTGCAAGAGGACTCAGGTCATGCAGTACGTGTGTGCTAAGTTGTTTCAGTCGTGTCCAACTCTTTGCAACCCCATGGACTGTAGCCCACCAGGCTCCTGTCCATGGGATACTCCAGGCAAGAATACTGGAGTGGGTTGCCTTGCCCTCTTCCAGGGGATCTTCCCAACTCAAGGATTGAATCTGCATCTCCTATGTCTCCTGCATTGGCAGGTGGGTTCTTTACCACTACCGCCCCCTGGGAAGCGCCAGGTCATGCAGATGCTGGGGCAAAGTCTGCCTGGCCAGGTCAGCAAGCTCTGCTCTCCACACGCAGGTCTCTTGCTGATGCTCTGATGGGGGAGGGGGCTGGCGAATGCATGACTCATTTCCACTGGTCCCCTGCCTCAGAGACAGAGATGCCCAGGGCCCTGGGGGATCTGCTCCATCCTGAGCTTCAGCATCTTTCCCCTAAGGACTCTTGAAACCCCATCTTTACAGCCTCACATGTCTCGGTGTGGGAAGTCAAGGGCTCAGACCTCTGACTCTCTCTGATCTCGGCAAGCAGATGGCTTCACACATCGCTGTCTGCAGCCCCCACGAGCCTGCTCAACTCACATTAAGAGGCAGAGTAGGGAGATGGCCCAGGGTGGGGGCTCGGCAGTGAGATGGGTCCAAACCCCTGCTCCATCATCTTTAGCTGAGGGACCGAGGGTACCTGTAGGGCAGGGTACCCTCAACATAGGAAGAAGACTCTGACATGGATCACCCCAGCACACAACGTAACGCACATGGTACCCACACCATCAGCTCATGGAAACACCCACACACATCCTTCTCTTCTCCCCTTGCCCTCCCTGCTGCCCTGCCCTGAGGCCCAGCTCACCTCTGCTCCCCCTTCAGATGCGGGGCCCCTGTCATTTCCTCAGAGACACCCTCCTGGACCTCCCAGCACCATCTCCCCTGGCTGCTGTCAGCGGCTTTCACTAAGCACAGCTTTGTCCTCATCCACCTCGCCCTCCCCAGGCCTGGAATAACACTGGAATAATAATGAGTAGGAAGAGTGTGTTTAAAGGCCACAGGAACAAAGGAACGACTGGATCCAGGAAAAAATGGTTCTGAGGAAGGGCCAAGAGGGTCTTGCAGGGTTAGGGATGTGGCACCAGGCAGGGAGGCTTGGCTCCCTCCCCCCCTCCCACAGCTTGGCCTTCATCTATTCACTTCTGGGTTACCCCAACGCCCCTGGAAGGCAGTAAAATACAGTCTAAAAACTGATTGCTTTTGAAGCTCTTTCCTAGGATGTACACCTTCTGCCTCAGGGTTCGAGAGACACTATGACCGTGTACTTCCCCGCTGCTTGTTACTGAAGAAGCACCTGTATGGACAAAGCACACCTGGCCTGCGTTCACTGCCCACAACACACGACGGGGACCTTCTCATCTCCTGTGCTTCCCCAAGGAATTCTCTAGATGTGTTCAGAGAGGAGGGTCTACCTTTGGTAGCATGGAGCCCTCAGAGAAAACTTCTAACACTTTGGCATTCATTCCAAGACTAACTTCTCTTCAGTATTGACATCTGGTATTATGTTCATTCCATCCACACTGGATGCCTTGAGTCTCTGGGCTTACAAGGAGCTGAGTGCTGGGTACAGATGCGTGGCCACCAAGACCACGCTTGGAAAGCAGGCACACTTGACAGTAAGGTTTTCTTTCATAGTGTGTGTGTGTGTTTAATCTTCTGTGTCCCTCGCTCTGTGCTCTACAAGCTCTGCTCTACCTTTCTGCTCCCTCCTGTTTCATCTTCTTTCCTGTTATAGCTTCATTTTTCCTTCTACTTGTTTTGTGTGTGTGTTCTGCAGGATTTGGGGAGAGCTGCCTTAGAAAGATTTTTCAGGAAATGTTCTTCATTTTAAGGCTAAACAGTGAAACAACACTCAAACAAGGATTCCTTTGAAACTTCTTATTACTCAACCCCTGTATTCACAGAGGGTTTCCCAGGTGGCTCAGCGGTAAAGAATCCGCCTGCAATGCAGGAGACTCAGGTTGCATCCCTGGGTCAGGAAGATCCCCTGGAGGATGGAAATGGCAATCCACTCCAGTATTCTTGACCGGAGAATCCCATGGACAGAGGATCCTGATGGGCTACAGTCCAGGGGGTCGCCAAAGGTCAGACACGATTTAGTGACTAAACAAAAAAAAAACGATGTTCACAGAAGTGAAAAAAAAAATTCTGATGTAAACATCATGAAGAAATAAACAGCAGCTACCTCCACAGTTTAGGCAAATGCAGCCCAGCATATGACAGATGCCTGATGCCACAGAAAGCATGACTTGACCCAGATTCTCAGTCCCTCAGGGAAGGGTTTCCCACAAAACTTCAGGGCACTTGTGTGAAACACAGATGACTGGACTATTCCTCTCCACATGCAGCAGCTTCTTTTTTAAACATGCAAATATCACCTGTGAATGGGACTGCTTCCCCAAGTGGGCAGGAGGCAGTGTCTGAAGGTGCATCACCAGCGGGGCTGAGGGCTTGGGACAGCAGTGGTTCCCTCTAGTTTGTCATAAAGTGAGGCTTCAGGCAGACACATTCATATTTCTTTCAAATGAAAAGGATTTGGGCTGTAACATTCATTAATGGTTAAGACAGCAATTCTGTCATCTCCAAGGAGAAATTTCTGGCCAAGCAGAAAACAGTCTTCACAAGAAAGGAAAGACTGTCAGTGAACAGAATAAGAATGTCAAGAGACGCTGAAATGGCTTTTCACTTCAGACTTCAATGCCAATCTGTCCAACACAAAGTAAAGTCCCCAAAGTTTTTGCAGAAGAAGTTTACTTTTATGTTGAAAGGGGACCTGAGCAAATGGTCATAGAAGCAGCAAAAGTCACAGGGCATCTAGGGCATGCCCACCAATGGGAGGTGGGTCAGGAGGTTAAATCTAAGGTGCTATGAATCCGCTGTGATGAACTTACAGAGACGTGTTTGAGTACTGGTCATACCTTCAACGGAAGAAGGCAATGGCAACCCATTCCAGTGTTCTTGCCTGGAGAATCCCATGGATGGAGGAGCCTGGTGGGCTGCCGTCTATGGGGTCGCACAGAGTCAGACACGACTGAAGCAACTTAGCAGCAGCAGCAGCAGCAGCATACCTTCAACAATACAGTGCTTTATTTGTTTAAATTAATTTTTATTGGAGTGTAGTTGCTTTATAATGCTGTGTTAGTTTCTGCTGTACAACAAAATGAACCAGCCATACATATACACCTATCGCCTCCCTTTTGGACTTCCTTCCCATTTAGGTCACCACAGAGCAGTGAGTAGAGTTCCTGTGCTGCACAGTAGGTTCTCATTGCTGTTGTTCTGTCTCTAAGTCGTGTCTCTAACTCTTTGCCACCCCTAAGATTGCAGTGCACTAGGCTTCCTTGTCCTTTGCTATCTCCCAGAGTTTGCTCAAACTCACGTCCAATGAGTTGGTGATGCCATCCAACCATCTCGTCCTCTGCCGCCCCATTCTCCTCTTGCCTTCAGTCTTTTCTATGAGTCTTTGCATCAGGTGGCCAAAGTATTGGAACTTTAGCTTCTGTATCAGTCCTTCCAATGAAGAGTCAGGGATGCTTTCCTTTAGGATTGACTGGCTTGATGTCCTTGCTATCCAAGGGACTCTTAAGAGTCTTCTCCAGCACCACAATTCAAAAGCATCAACTTTGGCACTCAGTCTTTTTTACGGTCCAGCTCTCACATCCATACATGATAGGGAATTCTAATAACTTCATCTTCCTCCTAGTGTGGACATCTCCTTTCTCAGAGGCTAGGAACACATGAGAACTGTGTGGGTGTCTCTGGGGAGTGGACACCCCCAAAGCAAAGCATTTGTCTCCTTTATTCATCGCTTGGCCCAGGGTGTTGCCAGGCCTGCTTTCCTCATCTCTAATTCCAGTGCTAATGAGAAATATCTCCAGGCCACAGAGAAGAACCTTCACCTCTCAAATATTCCAGGATCAAAGAGAGACAGCCCATGCCTCTCCATCAGGTGGAGGATGTGAGACCTGTTTTTCCTCCATGATAAGTACTGAGGGCTTGGAAAGAAACTGCCCTAATGGAGAGAAAGTGCCTATTTTATGAGAACAAGTTTACTAAACTTGGTGTTTATACCTCATAATGAGAGTCAGTGAAGAACAGCTCAGTCCTTGAGCTCTTAAGTCCTTAGCTCAGGCCTTGAGCTCTGAGTCCTTAGCTCAGTCCTAGGACAAGAAGAGCTTTTCCTAAAGGTTAGAGCAGAAGGGTAAGACAGGAGAGAAGGTACAAGATCCTGGAGCAACTGAGAGAACAAGGCAGTGTCATTTCTTTTCTTAAAAGACCTTCAGCCAAACCTGGTTCTGAGTTTCTCTATCCGGACATCACTGCTATTCTGACATTCCATTATTGCAGACAGCAGACTTCAAATAGGAATGCCAAGTACCTCATGCCTAAATAGAGAGAGAATCAGAATTTGACATGTTGAATGCATGTAAGTGATCACTGGATAGTCACTGTGTTAGATGATATCTGAACTGAAATTCTTCAGACCTAGGAATCCCCACTGCCAAGTAGAGAACAGGTGTTGCTGCTGACCCCGGTACACTTGGGCTGTTCTGTTTTGATCTATTACATAAATTGGGAGATACAAGAAAATTTAATCTCTTTATGAATTAAAGGGGGCTATTATCTTACATAAGTAAGGATAAAAAATACTTCAGCACTGTATGAAAATATACCTGAAATGCATTTAGTGTGCCAATTAGGTATTTGGTGGAGTCAATCTGAGTGCATTGCATCTCTTCTTGTTGCCATGGTTACTGTTGCCTTGTCGGGGTACATCGCATATCATTTATGTCATAGATGATATTTATTAGCAAAGATAATAGTTTTTCTATTATTTACATGGCTCTCCATCATTCACTGTTTTCTTGTTTTCCTTTATTAATTTTAGATGATGCCATTTCCTTCAAATTTTGGCTGCAAACCTTTAATGGTTTTGATGTGTAAAAAATCAGATTATAAAATAATGATAAAGTAAATAATAAAATAATACATAGTTAAGGAAATGAGAAACTAAACTAAAAAAAAAGATAAGATTTCTGAGTTATTCTACATGTAGCTACTCTGATGACTTTTTTTTTCCCCTTTATTTGCCTTTAGAAAGATAAGGCTTTAAAAAAATTTTCCCCCAGTGGTAGTGGATTTTTATTAACATACTTTGCCTGGTTTTTAGTCTGTAACTCTGGAAAGACACTTAAAAAAAAAACATTTCTTAGCAGTAGCATGAAATAATAGCAGTTTCCTTAATATGCTGGCTATCACAGTGACGGTGATAATAACATATTCGCCCAGTACTTCCCAAATCATAAAGCAGATTCATGTTTGCTTTCTGTCTCAGGAACTGTGATCACCATTTTCCATTAAGGTGATAGAGAGTAGGCTGGGCAACCTGTCCAAGGTCACTTGCTGCTAAAGGACAGAGAGAGAGAGCTCAGCTCGTCCTGGACACTCCAAAGCTCTTGCCCTGCAGCGGGCTGTCCTCCTGACTGTGGCATAGGGGAGGGTCCTGGCAGAAGGGTGGTGGGACCTGATTTCAAATCCAGACACACATGCTGCCTGAAGGGCTAAGCCATCGAGATTGTGAGCCTTTGCTTCCTGGCCTGTCAGGTGGAGAGGATCTCCTTATTCAAAGCAGTAGTTGGGTGGATCAAAAGAGAATTTACATAAAAGGGTGTTAAAAATAAAGCACTACAGACATAGAAAACAAATGTGTGGCTACCAAGGGGAAAAGGGGATGGGTGGGATGAATTGGGAGATTGGGACTGACATATATACACTACTGTGTATAATAATGAGATCAAACCAGTCAATCCTAAAGGAAATCAACATGGAATATTCATTGGAAGGACTGATGCTGAAGCTGAGGCTCCAATACTTTGGCCACCTGATGCAAAGAGCTGATTCATTGGAAAAGACCCTAATGCTGGGAAAGACTGAACAACAAAATCATCTGGCCTGGGAGGATGGGTGGAGGATCTAAGAATCTAGGACTTGCGTGTTAGCCCAGGAGGAGGAGAGCTGTTCTGGGCTGGAACATGAAGCTGTACTTCTGATCCAGAATAGAGATCCTCTTCTCCGTGGCTCTCTGGGTTACCCACTCTGCCCAAACCCTGGACAGTGAGCATGTAGAGGGCCCCCAGTTTAGGGACTTGTGTCTGACTGCATCCCGGGACACCATGCCTGCAGGCTGAGCGACTTGGACAGGTGATGTGCTCAGTTGCTCAGTCGTGCCCAGCTCCTTGCCACCCCATGGAGTGTAGCTCACCAGGCTCCTCTGTCCATGGAATTCTCCAGGCACAAATACTGCAGTGGGTAGCCATTCCCTTCTCCAGGGAATCTTCCCAACCCAGGGATCAAACCTGTGCCTCTTGCGTCTCCTGCATCTCCTGCATTGGCAGGTTGATTGTTTACCACTGTGCCACCTGGGAAGCCCCCAGGCTGGGTGACTTGGACAGGTGAAGCTGCATCCTAGCATAACCAGACGCGGCAGAGGAGGTGTCAGCGGCAGATTCCAGTCCCAGAGGGTTATTTCTGGAGTTCTCTGAGGAAGCTCATGGCATGGCTGCCCACACCGCACCAGACGTGGTGCTGTGGAATTGAGTTTCCAGAACTGTCAGCCCCTCAAGCCTCAAAACTAAAAATAAGTATCTCCTTATTAAAGCA
Source organism: Bos grunniens (assembly GCF_055505025.1). Lineage (NCBI taxonomy): Eukaryota > Metazoa > Chordata > Mammalia > Artiodactyla > Bovidae > Bos > Bos grunniens. The sequence continues at coordinate 41,031,071 of NC_141188.1, forward strand.
GATTTATTTTTACTAGACTTTTCCACCAGTGCACTATAACTTTCTCCACATTTGAATATTCAAAATATTTTGTCCATAAGGCTTATAATTCTTTAAAATCCATAAACTATAAACTATGACTTGATTTCAGCAAGAAAACTGGCTTCTCATTTTCACCTGTTTCTGGAGCTCCACAGGAAAAGAGTTTACTTTGAAAAGAAGGATGAAGGGAAGTTTATGAATGATAATATAGAATATACTAAAAACCAAACTAAGAGAAAAGAAAAAAGCTCACGATGTCCTTGGAAGGAGGCTAGAGGCATCCAGGCCCCATGCTCAGATCTAAGAATTTTCCTCCTGCTCTGAGGCTTACTGGCCCCACCAAGATGGCTTCTGGCGGGCCTGTGAGTGTAGATGTCTCAGACCATCTGGCAGGAAAAGGAACTCATTAATGGAATCTCAGCACCTCCAAATCTCCAGCTCAACCCTCTGAATTTCAGCCCTTCTCTGACTCCAGGATACAGGGCTGCTTTTTGTCATTTTAAGCAAAATAAGGCACCAGGGGTAAAGAACTCTCATGCCAGTGTAGGAGACATAATAGACATAGGTTTGATCCCTGGATCTGGAAGATCCTCTGGAGGAGGGCATGGCAACCCACTCCAGTATTCTTGCCTGGGAAATCTCATGATCAGAGGAGTCTGGCAGGCCATAGACCATAGGGTCGCAGAGTCGGACATGACTGAAGTGACTTAGCATGCACGCATAAAGCTAATAACTCTCCTTTTTAATGAGAAACGTGAGTTCCATTTCATTCCATCTTTTAAGTTCTTATCATTAACATTTTGATTGACACTTGCAGAAAGCAGCAGAAGCCAGCAGGAGGGTTTGACAGTTAGAGGACTTGCTTATCATAAGAACCAGGACTCCGTTCGTGTTGTCTTACAGCACTGTTGATGCAAGATGGCTGCTGAAATTGTTCTGGACTAACATTGAGAATATTCATTATGTTCTCTTACTAGGTCACCAGTTTCCTTTTACTTAGAACATCCTGCTCGAGTTGACTGTGATTACCACACTTCGGCTGAGAGCCAAAGAACTGATGCTTTCAAATTGTGGTGCTGGAGAAGACTCTTGAGCATCCTTCGGACTACAAGGAGATCAAACTGGTCAATCCTAAAGGAAATCAACCCTCAATATTCATTGGAAATGAGGTAGGAGATATTTTATTTAAAGTAATGTCCCTATCTAGTTATATTACATGGAAATTCTTCAGGCAAGGGAGACACATATAGATGTACCAACAAAACAGAGCAACTGAACTCCCTCCATTTTCTGAGGAAAGGATTCCTCCCCACTTTGTGGACGCGATGAAATCCAGAGTTCTCTCAGCTAAGCAGAGCTTGGGCTCTGCCTGAAATCAGCCCATAGAGTCACAGCCCTGTTGATCAATGACTGCAAAGCACCTATTTTTCTTTTAAGAAAAGTCGAATGGGTAATTGTATTGGAGAGGAAGTACAGTGCAACCCAACTATGCTAATCTGTTGAACTTTTAGTTAAACGAGGAGAAAACTCACTAATTTTCTTTTCCTCTAGAAGATAAACATATCTCCTATCACATTCTGGAAGATACAAACATAGAACTACTGTGGCTGAAGACATACTAATTACAAATGATCAACATTTTCATCCAACCAAATAGGAATTATTACACCAAATTAACACACCCAAGGGGAAATTTATTCCTTAGTTTGTTACTATATAACCTCAGAATAACAGAGGGCATCTGTCTCTATTGAGCCTTAATTGCAAAGAAACCCAATCAGTAAAAATATGCAATTCTTTTTTCTTACACTCTAATAATCCCTCTTGGCTCAGAGGTAAAGAATCTGCCTTCAGTGTAGAAGATGCAGGTTTGATTCCCGGGTTGGGAAGATCCCCTAGAGGAGGGCATGGCAACCCCCTCCAGTATTCTTGCCTGGGAAATCCCATGGACAGAGGAGCCTGCCAGGCTATAGTCCCTGGGGCAACAAAGAGTTGGACACAACTGAATGACTAACATTTTCACTTTCAGTAATCTCTCAGCTTTTAATGCTTAAGTTTGTGCAAGCTTCTTGCCTATCTTGCTAACGAAGTACATTTTCCAATCCCCCAATTTATAAGAATACAAGGAGACACTGCTGGTTCCCCCCACGCCCTGTGGGGATGGCAGAGAGAGACTCCACCACTGAGACGGCGGTTCCTATAGGTTTAGATTTGTCCTGTGATCAGAGAGGACCACGGAGGCAGATGACGGGGTCTTTCGCTTTAAAAACGAGAAGATGAAGGTCAGAGTAGTGAAGCAGGGTTAGGATAAGCGCATAAGACAAAAGTACAAGTCTCTTGGCCTCTGGAAGCTTCTTTACCCAACACTCCTTTCTGGAACAATAACACCAACCTAACACACAAACAAGGCATCCTTCCCAACAAAAATCAGCGTCTGTGTTTTTGCTGTTGCTTTTGTTTTTAACTCTGGGGAGTATAACCAACTCAATATCTTCTTTTCCTTTGATTTTCAAGCACTTTGTTTGCCGTACAAGTCTGGGCGAAGAACAAAAATAAAAATAAAACCTGGATTCATTATCCTGTGAGGCAGGAATAAATCATGACAGCAGCACAAATTTAAATAGAAATCACAGGTAAACAGTGGTGAAATAGCAGGTATTCTGAAGCATGGAGGCTTGTTAGAAGTCTTCTCCAGTTTAAGATTTAAAAACTTTGTTCAGAAACTCTTAACTTTGAAACTTGAAACTCCAAAGCCCCCAGCCTCTGGTTCTATTGTAGCCAAAAGTTTCTAAAAGTCTCTGGAGAATAATCTTTAGATTCTGAGGAAGAGCTACCAATGATCGGAATGATCGTAACTGATGGTGTGGTAGGTGGTAAATAATAATTGTTCCTGATGATTTCTGTGCTTATTTTAATCAGAAGATTATAGACATTGTGCTCAAACAACTGTACAAAGTAATTTAGTTACACTGTTGAATGTCAGAGAATTAATTAACTTTTAAGATGCTCCAGGATACAGTGAGGATTAATTCTGCAACTCTTTCATCATGGAACTTCATTAAAACTTGAGGCTCATAGTTTGTAATGAATGTGGAAGTTTCTAAAATGAAACTTTGCCAGTGTTACTAATTACTTAGTAATTAATTGTAGGTGGTCAGAACTTGAGAGGATGGATTAATTGATCTGTAATATTTAAGATTTTAATGAAAAGTAGAATACCTTGCTTCGCAGGTATATTTTCTGGTTGCACTTGGATAACCTCGCTCTCGTTTTATTCTCACTGAAAAGTCTTTCATGTGGACATTCTAGTATTATTTCAGTTTCTGTTTTGGATGAGGAAATGGATTCAGTTACTAAATCTTACACATAAACCTAAGTGACTGGTACATAATTATCACTTAGTCACTTACTTAGTCATGTCTGACTCTTTTGAGACCCCATGGACTGTAGCCCACCAGGCTCCTCTGTCCATGGGATTTCCCGGCAAGAATACCAGAGTGGATTGACATTTCCTTGCCCAGGGGATCTTCCTGTCCCAGGGATCAAACCCATATCTCCAAATTCTTTGCTGCTGAGCCATCAGGGAAGACCAACTGGTACATAATTTGAGGCAATCTTATCTACATGTTCTAAAAACATGTGTGTGTATGTGTGTGTGTGTTTGTGTTAGTCCCTCAGTCGTATCTGACTCTTTGAGACCCCTTTGACTGTAGTCCACAAGGTTCCTCTGTCCATGGAATTCTCTAGGCAAGAATACTGGATGGGTTGTCATTTCCTTCTCCAGGGGATTCTTCCCAACCCAGGGATCCAACCTGGGTCTCCTGCATTGCAGGCAGATTCTTTGCTGTCTGGGCCACCAGGAAAGCCCTGCAAAAATATGTATGTCATGTAAAAATGCATTCCATTAATCAGATGCTTTTTAACCATGAAGACTTTTTTTTTTTTTTAATCAAAAAAGCAAGTAACTGAGAAAGAACTGCTCTTGAAATCCCATCTTTTGGTCTTAAAAAAAGGACCTGCACACAGCCACTGTGGTACATACCCATCCCACGTAGTTACTCTGTGGTGATGCAGACCGGTATGAGTCCACCCAAAGCCTGGGTCCATGTCTTCACCCTGTTCCCTGGGTAGGAGGCCCAGAGTGAATAGTTAAAAGTCTAGAGGCCTCAGCTTCCTGACCTGCCAAACCCGGTCAGTACTTGCCTTACAGGGTTCGTTCAGAACAGTCAGTGAAACAACATATTATAACAGTCTATAAACTCTTATGCATTTTTGGTCATGCATAAAACTATGTGGAATATTTTTATTAATTCTATATCTATCTATCTATATATATAGATACAGATATCAGGATTTATCTACATTCTTATAAGCAAGAACATGAATGGTAGAAAGAGGACTTGGCCTTAAGTAGGGAGCCTCTAGAAGAGAAAGTTGGTCCACACAGGATGCCGGAAACACTTGTGCACAGTAGAGTCATTTTGCAAAGAATAAGATGGAAAAAAAGAACTATTTTTAGCTCTGCTTACATCTTTTTGGCAAATAGTTGGGTATTTTCCCTCAAACTTTGTAAGTTTTATAAAGGTGAGTTGATTTTCAAACTATCTGAAAGCTTCCCTCTACAATACCATGAAGATCAAGGTTCTATTCTACAAAATTAAAAAAAAAAAAATAGAAGCCAGTATGCCATATATAACTTTGATGAGGATTTTAAAAGGCAATTTAAAAACAAATCAAATAAGTTTACTAAGTGGCTTTTCAAAAAATACAAAGCAGTGCAATTAATCACAGATCTATTTAGGAATAATTGTTTCTTTCAAAATTATTACATCATCAGGGAGCTACACCAAGTCAAACTCTGTAAACTGCTGAGATTCAGTTACATCTCCTGAGTGAGGTAGGTGCTGCCTAAGGACTCCCAGACTCTTCATTTCACTTAACTGCATTTCATTCCCACAAAAACTCTACAAGGATGCTTGTTATGAGTCAAGTAACTGAGGCTCAGAGATGTTAAACTACTTGCCCATCTTAAGGGCACAGTGGGTCGATGATGGAGGGTGAATGAGTCTGGAGGCAAAGTCAACAAACTCCAAAGCCAGCTTTCTTCTCCCCTACATATCGCCTCCCAGCAACGGAGGGTGAGAGGGTCTGTGAGCATCTACAGATGACCTGGAGCTGGAGATGGCACAGGGGGAGGAGAGACTTGGGTGTATAGTAGTGCTCGCGATGACCAGAGGGAGGGCTCAGATCTGTGTGGTTGGGAGGAGGCAGAGGATGCAGCTGGGTCCGTTCTGAAAGAAGGGGGAGGTGAGTGATGGATGGGACCACAGAGATCTAGGGAATGAGGGCAGGAGGAAAGCATAGGCTGAGCACAAGTGAAATGCAGGAGAGAGCATTTGGGGACATGAATAAGCAGGTCAACTGATCTGGGTGAAGCATCTGCCTGTGTGAGGAAAGGCAGGACCAGAGGTGAGGCTGCGGCTGGAGCTGAGCTGGGGGAGCGTGGCACGCTGGTCTGGGCATGCAGCCTTTATCGTGATGGCAATGGAAGTAGCCATGGCCCCATTACTGCATGGCAAATGGAAGGGAAAAAAGTGGAAGTAGTGACAGATTTCCTCTTCGTGGGCTCTAAAATCACTGCAGACAGTGACTGCAGCCATGAAATCAGAAGATGATTGCTTCTTGGCAGGAAAGCGATGACAAATAGACAGTGTGTTGAAAAGCAGAGACATTACTCTGCCAACAAAGGTCCATGTAGTCAAGGCTATGGTGACTCTTCCCAGTGGTCACATATGGCTGTGAGAGCCAGACTGTAAGAATGCAGAACGCCAAAGAATTGATGCCTTCGAACTGTGGTGCTGGACAAGAGTCCTGAAAGACTCTTGGACAGCAAGGAGATCAAACCGGTCAATCTTAAGGGAGATCAACCTTGAATATTCACTGGAAGGACTGAAGCTGAAGCTCCAGTATTCTGGTCACCTGATGAGAAAAGAGGACTCATTGGAAAAGTTCCTGATGCTGGGAAAGATAGAGGGCAGAAGGAGAAGAGGATGTCAGAGGATGAGATGGCTGAACGGCCTCACTGAAGCAATGAATGTGAACTTGGGCAAACTCCGGGAGATGGTGAGGGACAAGGAGGCCTGGCATGCTGCAGTCCAGGGGGTTGAAAAGAGCTGGACATGACTGGCTGAGTGAACAACAACTGGGTGAGTGAACAACGGCACTGGCCTTGGGGGCATCTACTGCATGTGGTCAGCAGTAACGTCAGGCCAGTCATGTGCCAACAATTACTATTTCAAGAGTTGGACCTTAAAGAAGACTGAGTGCTGAAGAATTGATGCTTTCAAACTGTGGTGTTGGAGAAGACTCTTGAGAGTTCCTTGGACAGCAAGGAGACTAAACCAGTCAATCTCAAAGGAAATCGACCCTGAATATTCATTGGAAGGACTGATGCCGAAGCTTCAATACTTTGGCCACCTGACTCGAAGAGCTGACTCACTGGAAAAGACTCTGATACTGGGAAAGATTTAGGACAGGAGGAGAAGGGGGTGACAAGGATGAGATGGTTGGATGGCATCACCAACTCAATGGACATGAGTTTGAGCTGGGAGATAGTGAAGGACAGGGAAGCCTGGCGTGCTGCAGTCCATGGGGTCACAAAGAGTCAGACTCAACTGGGTGACTGAATAACAATTATTTTAAAGCCAAATGAAGTATGTAGATGAGAAAAAAAATGCCTGCTGGTGCTTAGGCAACAAAGTTTTGTTTTTCTGGGGTGCAAGAACACCAACATTTCCTTGATGGAATAAACCATGGACACTTGGGCACAGACTGTTCTCAGCATTTAATTGCTAAGGGCCTGAGCCAAGGCAGGATTCCAGAAATCCAGAGATCCACAATAGATCATAAAATGCCTCATGAAAATAAGCACAGAAAAATATTTTTAAAGATCTTTTGAAGGCATGCATTGGTTATATTATCACATTTTAGCAAGACTGTAAATTTGTTTAGGAAACACACGAGACTGTAATGAAGGTGCCAGGGGAACTGAGGCGAGCGGAATTCAGTATCTGGGTCCTTTCATCGTGTCGGCTTCTGTCCACACCCCTGGGCTGATCTTGACAGACTCAGCTCAGTTTCAGCTTGCAAAATATTCAACAGAACTGTTTAGTTCTACTTGATCGCCTTGATCTGCTCACCGTCTCCAGGAACCTAAGGTGGTCACTGCTGAAACCAGAGGCCCCCCTCTCATTCCCTGTCACTCATCACAACCCAGGAGTCTCTTTTCCGTTATGTTTAACTTTGCTTTCCTTCCTCCATCTTCGCTCCTGAAAATATTCTCCCTGAAGGGTTGGCAGTCTTGTTCCCCTTCTTGTCCCTGGCCCCTCGTCTTCACCTTCAGCCCCAGCAGATGCTCCACACCCAGGAGCTCACCCAGCTCCCTGGGTGAACTGATGTTGGTGCCCTGGGGGCAGCAGCTCAGTGCCCAGGCTGGGGGACCAACGCCGTCCTGCCTGAGCTCGGATCCCCATCCCACCACTCAGCAGCCTGGGCAGTTTTCTTACCGTCAGGTGAAAGTTTAACAGGGACAAGGAGTTTAGTCTGTTCTGTCCACTGCTGTATCACTGGAGTTTGGAGCAGTGCCTTTCTAAGGGTTTGTTCAATGGATAAGTGAGGAGCAAATGAACGGCTACCATGTGGATGCTGAATACAGCAAAGTTAGTGTCATTCCGGTATTCATATGCCAGAAACCAACTCTGTTCTGACCTCATCCTAATTCCGGGGGAGGATGGGGGATGGGATGGTGACAGAGTGATGCCTGGGGGTCAGAGGGCTTGGGGTTGCCACCAGTGACAGTGTCAACGACAGACTAAGTTCTTGGCTCTGATGTCCTTATTTCTCTGTGCAGAAGTTGGCTGAGATAACCTTCTGAGTCCTTTCTCACTGTAAAGCTCCAGGACCGTCATATTTGGCTGGATGACAAGGCCCCTTAGAGTCCAACTAGAAGTGGGGAGTTGCAGTGGAGGCAGGAGCGGGGGAGCGGGTGGGGTCGTCTGGATGGGGGCTTCCTGTCCAACTACAGTCTCCACAGGCTGAGGACAGGGGTCTCTTGGTGTTTTGATCACTGCTCACTAGCTTAAGCAGTTTACTTTAATTCAGACTAAATAAACAAAGGGCCAAATCTCTATGTTTCATGCAAAGATGTGTGGCACATACACAGCTAGAATGGGTTCAATTGTAGATTTTAAAATCAACTATTTTTATAAAAATGGAAGATAAATATTATTTCCATGGTTTCTACTATGTTCCAGGCCCAGTCATACATCTATATTTATGGAATGGGTAGCCATTCTCTTCTCCAGGGGATCTTCTGGACCCAGGGGTTGAACTCAGGTCTTCTGCATTGCACATTGCAGGCAGACTGTTTACCATCTGAGCTACCGGGGAAGCACCTACATCCATACACCTCCATTCAAAAATCAAAGGTTCGAATATTTGTATTCATTTTACAGTTGAAGACACTGAGACTCTCAGGGGAAAACAAATGTATGCATCTGAATCAATCAACTAAGATTCACTAAAAACCTATAATGTGAACAGTAATGGAGAAAAAATAAAAGCATAATGAAAACTAGTTCTCATTCTTTAGCAGCCTCTAGTCTTCTTGAGAAAATAAGACACACACACAAATAAGCCCCTTCGTAGATCACAGCCTTGTCGTGGTGAAGGGGCCTGCGTAACTCAATGAAGATATGAGTCATGCTGTGCAGGGCCACCGGAGACAGACAGGTCATAGAGTAGAGTTCTGACAAAATGTGGTCCACTGGAGGAGAGAATGGCAATCCACTCCAGTATTCTTGCCTGGAGAACCCCATCAGTTCAGTTCAGTTCAGTTCAGTCACTCAGTCATGTCCAACTCTTTCCGACCCCATGAATCATAGCACGCTAGGCCTCCCTGTCCATCACCAACTCCCAGAATTTACTCAAACTCATGTCCATCGAGTCAGTGATACCATCCAACCATCTCATCCTCTGTTGTCCCCTTCTCCTCCTGCCCCCAATTCCTCCCAGCATCAGGGTCTTTTCCAATGAGTCACCTCTTCGCATGAGGTGGCCAAAGTATTGGAGTTTCAGCTTCAGCATCAGTCCTTCCAAAGAACACCCAGGACAAATCTCCTTTAGGATGGACTGGTTGGATCTCCTTGCAGTCCAAGGGACTCTCAAGAGTCTTCTTCAAACCACAGTTCAAAAGCATCAATTCTTCGGCACTCAGCTTTCTTCACAGTCCAACTCTCACATTCATACATGACCACTGGAAAAACCATAGCCTTGACTAGACGGACCTTTGTTGGCAAAGAACCTCATAAACAGTATGAAAAGGCAAAAATATATGACACTGGAAGATGAGCCCCCTGGTCAGAAGGTGTCCTGTATGCTACTGGAGAAGAGCAGAAGGCAATTACAAATAGCTCCAGAAAGAATGAAGCAGCTGGGCCAAAGCAGAAATGACACTCAGTTGTGGATGTGTCTCGGGGTGAAAGTAAAGTCCGATGCTGTAAAGAACAATATAGCATGGGAACCTGGAATGCTAGTATCAGGCACTGAGCTAGACATTAGAAACACACATGATGTGTAAAACACCATCTCTAAGGTCTGGAAGCTCATATGGGCTGAACTGCTGTGGAAAGTTTCAAGACCAAAATGAGCCTGGACGAAGGGAGAAGATGTGACAGGAGTGAAGAAGGCAGGAAGGATGGAACAAAGGAACCAGCACAGAAATAAGAATCTCCATGGCCAGAGACAGGAAATGTGGGGCACCTGGGAGACTTCACCTTCTGAAGCACAAAAGTCATGTGGGAAGGAGCACTTAAAGAAAACCTATGGAAAGTCTTGGAAGGTTCATACGGAAAACCAGCTAACACTGCTTTAATTCTGAGAATGGACCTTGTAGAAGGTAATTTGAGTCCTGAATACCAACTAGTTACCTCAGAGCAGAGGAATTTATTATTAGGATCATTAAGGAACCGCCTTACTGCCTGCCGTTCTTGTCTGATTACCATAATTTTTTCCCAGCCACTTTCATCGTCAATATAGGCCTTTGGGAAGTGTGCAAAATTTATAATATGGCAGGCATTAGGAAAAACAAAGTGAGCTTTATAAGGCGTTTTGTTAGATTCTCTTAATAGCAGTGATTGAATATGACAGCTATTATAACTAATGGTTCTGCCGATTGTGTGAATTAGAGTATGTTAAACACTGCTCTGGGAGGCAGAAGATGCTATTAGAGAATACTGAGGTGGACGGGAGGGGCCTGGAAAAAAGTCCTGTGCTGGCCTGGGGAAGCCAGCGAACAGACTGTATAAGGTGGGGGAGGGGAGCTACGTTTCTAGCAATTTCCTTTATGAGAAAACTGTTTAGTGAGTATAATCTTATTCCCTTGTTGCAGATCGAAGCCTTTAGTACCAATTACAAAGAAACGTGTTCAAGGTGCAAGTTTTACATTCTACAGTATAAATAAGAATAAACAGTTTGGGGAGGACACAGTTAAGATCCTTCCCCCTCAGTAGTTCTATTTCCATCAAGTAAATAAATTCCTCTCAAGATGACCCTGAGAATCCTGAACAGCAGGAGAATGTCTAAATCTGAACCCAGCCAGGCAGGTTCAGAGCCCCCAGCTGCTGTGTTGGTGCCAGCCTGATGCTTTGAAATGCACACAGAATTCAGGGTCAGGTGTTCTGGATTCAGATCCCACCTCTTCTGCCACAGCGTGGTCCTGCACACTTTGCCTATCCACCCTGAACCTTCAGGTGCCGACATCATAAAATCAGAGTCAGAATATTTACCACGCATAGAGTTGCTGTGAGGATGAAATAAAATTCACTAGACCATGTATATGAATTGTCTTTCACAGGGCTTTGCAGCAGGAGCTGAGTGTGTGCAATTAGCATTATTGTCAATAAATCTGGTGCTCTGAGGTTACAGAACTAAGAATATGCTGGACTTAACCAGAAGACCCAGGTCTTGGATTAGCTACTAGGAAGACCCTTGACTTCCTCACCAGTTAAGTGACAACACTCTAATGACAATAACATCCATTTTGCCTAAATGACAAGATTATGGGAAACTTTAAAGGTATATATTAAAGTCATTTTTCACCCTAGAGTTCATTCCTGGATGCAAGATACTCAAGGGTAAGGTCATTTGCCTGCATTTAATGCACTGTGAACATACTACTACTCACTCTGGTGGTGATGGTTTAGTTACTCAAGTCGTGTCCCTCTCTCGAAACCCCATAAACTATAGGCTGTCAGGCTCCTCTGTCCATGGGATTTCCCAGACAAGAATACCAGAGTGGGTAGCCATTTCTTTCTCCAGGGGATCTTTCCAATCCAGGGATTGAATCCTCATCTCCTGCATTGCAGGCGGATTCTTTATTATTGAGCTACCAGGGAAGCCCACTACTGATTCTATTAGCACCAAAAAAGAGACTATATCTAATAGTATATAATTTTTCAGTAGCGGCATCTTATTGTGAATCCGACTCTTCAAGGTTGTATTAACATGCAAACTTAGACTCTGAAAATGGATCTCATAAACATTAAGTAGTATGTAATACACTTGAAGTTGAATGGTTCTATGAAGACCTACAAGACCTTTTAGAACTAACACCCAAAAAAGATGTCCTTTTCATTATAGGGGACTGGAATGCAAAAGTAGGAAGTCAAGAAACCCCTGGAGTAACAGGCAAATTTGGCCTTGGAGTATGGAATGAAGCAGGGCAAAGGCTAATAGAGTTTTGCCAAGAAAATGCACTGGTCATAGCAAACACCCTTTTCCAACAACACAAGAGAAGACTCTATACATGGACATCACCAGATGGTCAACACCGAAATCAGACTGATTATATTCTTTGCAGCCAAAGATGGAGAAGCTCTATATAGTCAACACAAACAAGACCAGGAGCTGACTGTGCTCAGATCATGAACTCCTTATTACCAAATTCAGACTGAAATTGAAGAAAGTAGGGAAAACCACTAGACCATTCAGGTATGACCTAAATCAAATCCCTTATGATTATACAGTGGAAGTGAGAAATAGATTTAAGGGCCTAGATCTGATAGATAGAGTGCCTGATGAACTATGGAATGAGGTTCATGACATTGTACAGGAGACAGGGATCAAGACAATCCCCATGGAAAAGAAATGCAAAAAAGCAAAATGGCTGTCTGGCGAGTCCTTACAAATAGCTGTGAAAAGAAGAGAAGTGAAAAGCAAAGGAGAAAAGGAGAAATATAAGTATCTGAATGCAGAGTTCCAAAGAATAGCAAGAAGAGATAAGAAAGCCTTCCTCAGTGATCAATGCAAAGAAATAGAGGAAAACAACAGAATGGGAAAGACTAGAGATCTCTTCAAGAAAATCAGAGATACCAAGGGGACATTTCATGCAAAGATGGGCTCGATAAAGGACAGAAATGGTATGGACCTAACAGAAGCAGAAGATATTAAGAAGAGGTGGCAAGAATACACAGAAGAACTATACAAAAAAGATCTTCATGACCCAGATAATCACGATGATGTGATCACTGACCTAGAGCCAGACATCCTGGAATGTGAAGTCAAGTGGGCCTTAGAAAGCATCACTACGAACAAAGCTAGTGGAGGTGATGGAATTCCAGTTGAGCTATTTCAAATCCTGAAAAATGATGCTGTGAAAGTGCTGCACTCAATATGCCAGCAAATTTGGAAAACTCAGCAGTGGCCACGGGACTGGAAAAGGTCAGTTTTCATTCCAATCCCAAAGAAAGGCAATGCTAAAGAATGCTCAAATTACCACACAATTGCACTCATCTCACACGCTAGTAAAGTAATGCTCAAAATTCTCCAGGCCAGGCTTCAGCAATATGTGAACCGTGAACTTCCTGATGTTCAAGCTGGTTTTAGAAAAGGCAGAGGAACCAGAGATCAAATTGCCAACATCTGCTGGATCATGGAAAAAGCAAGAGAGTTCCAGAAAAACATCTATTTCTGCTTTCTTGACTATGCCAAAGCCTTTGAATGTGTGGATCACAAGAAACTGTGGAAAATTGTGAAAGAGATGGGAATACCAGACCACCTGACCTGCCTCTTGAGAAATCTGTATGCAGGTTAGGAAGCAACAGTTAGAACTGGACACGGAACAACAGACTGGTTCCAAATAGGAAAAGGAGTATGTCAAGGCTGTATATTATCACCCTGCTCATTTAACTTATATGCAGAGTACATAATGAGAAATGCTGGACTGGAAGAAGCACAAGCTGGAATCAAGATTGCCGGGAGAAATATCAATAACCTCAGATATGCAGATGACACCACCCTTATGGCAGAAAGTGAAGAGGAACTGAAAAGCCTCTTGATGAAAGTGAAAGTGGAGAGTGAAAAGGTTGGCTTAAAGCTCAACATTCAGAAAACAAAGATCATGGCATCTGGTCCCATCACTTCATGGGAAATAGATGGGGAAACAGTGGAAACAGTGTCAGACTTTATTTTTTTGGGCTCCAAAATCACTGCAGATGGTGACTGCAGCCATGAAATTAAAAGAGGCTTACTCCTTGGAAGGAAAGTTATGTCCAACCTAGATAGCATATTCCAAAGCAGAGACATTACTTTGCCAACAAAGGTTCGTCTAGTTAAGGCTATGGTTTTTCCTGTGGTCATGTATGGATGTGAGGGTTGGACTGTGAAGAAGGCTGAGTGCCAAAGAATTGATGCTTTTGAACTGTGGTGCTGGAGAAGACTCTTGAGAGTCCCTTGGACTGCAAGGAGATCCACTCAGTCCATTCTGAAGGAGATCAGCCCTGGGATTTCTTAGGAAGGAATGATGCTGAGGCTGAAACTCCAGTACTTTGGCCACCTCAGGTGAAGAGTTGACTCATTGGAAAAGACTCTGATGCTGGGAGGGATTGGGGGAAGGAGGAGAAGGGGACGACAGAGGATGAGATGGCTGGATGGCATCACTGACTCGATAGACGTGGGTCTGGGTGAACTCCGGGAGTTCGTGATGGACAGGGAAGCCTGGCGTGCTGTGATTCATCGGGTCGCGAAGAGTCGGACACAACTGAGCGACTGAACTGAATTGAACTGAATACACTCGAATCCATAACATGACCCTCCACTAAGAAAATGTGAACATAAATAGACTGTTTCCACTACTAAATCATGGAGACTTAGAATTTACTAATTATAGTTCCCTCTCCAAAGATTAACATCAGAACAAGCATGCTTTTTAAAAATAAACACAGAACTGGAGTGCCATTAAGGAAAAGAAAAACTTCCTCAATTGCTGGGCAGCATCTAATTGATTTTGGAAGAAAGTCAAGAGTTAATTTTATATTTTCCCCTGGAACTGTAAGCAGTCTGGAGATTCTAAGGTCACAGCGTTGCCAGTATAAGAAGTCAGAGCGGGCCTGTCCGGAGCTCAGTGATGGTGCATGCCCTGGAAGCCAGGGGAAATTAAAACTCTGATCTTTGCTAATTTAACCCCGTGCCTTCCCTGGTGGCTCAGACAGCAAAGAATCCACCTGTAACGCAGAAGACCCAGGTTTGATCTCTGGGTTGGGAAGATCCCTGGGAGGAGAAAATGGCAACCCACTCCAGCATTCTTGCCTGGAGAATCCCATGGACAGAAGAGACTGGCAGGCTACAGTCGCAACAGTCTGACATGATTGAGCGACTAAGACACTTTCACTTGCTAATTTAATGCCCATGCCTATCCTTGGACATGAGCCAAGTAAAAATTATTTTCCCTCAGCATGTAGAAGAGGCCAGATGGGATTTGAACATTCTCCTCCACCTCTACGTGGTATCTTATTATTTTAAGAGCAAAGATCTGGGTTAGAGTACAGGCAGCCTCAGGAGATTATCACAAGTAAACTGTGAAAAGAGTTAAATTGTATCTGCTCATCATTAGCAGACATACTCTTCCTTGTTGATTTCCTTGTTCTCTTTTTCTCCTCCAGTTGGAATTCTGGACCATGAACAGGAGGTCAGGGAGATTGGGAGGGTGGGGTGGCGGGGAGCAGGTCCAAGCAGACATTACTGTCAAGACCATTGATCCAAACAATGTTATGATGATCGGTGTAGAAAAAGAGGACGAGGATTGGGGCACGAGCATGACTTTGGTCTCAGGATGTGAAAGAAAAAGTATGGCTTAAGAATCCTAGACTTTCACCATGGGTCTCCCCTCCCCCGCCCAGCTGCTAACACAGTTCCCTGAGCTTACAAAAGACAATTTCACAGAATAGCATCATGTGTGATTTTTTTTTTTCTTCTTTTTGGCTTGGTAATCAATTAACAGGGCTTCCCAGGTGGCTCAATGGGTAAAGAATCCACCTGCAAAGCAGGAGACACCAGAATCTCTGGTTTGATCCCAGGGTCAGGAAGATCCCCTGGAGGAGGGCATGGCAACCCATTCCAGTATACTTGCCTGGAAAATCCCATGGACAGAGGAGCCTGGTGGGCTACAGTCCATGGGGTCAAAAAGAGTCAGCCATGACTGAAGTGATGGGCATGCATATACACATCAACTAATGTTCTCTGCTTTTTCTATCAGTAGTAATTATGCTTACTGATCCATTTCAGTGAAAACCCCCTTCAAAATCGTAAGGCACTCAACAGTGTACCATAAGCGGAGTTAGGGAAGCTGTACATCTGTGCTGAAGAGAAAGGCTTGGCTAACCTCTGAGAGAACGCCACGGTGTCATCACTTTTTAAAGCAGTTCAAAGAGCTGTTTATTCTCTCTGGCTTTTGACATTGAGAATGAATGTCGAAAATGTTTACAAGAGCATTTTTGTTTGGGAAAAAAGATAACAGAACAGAACAAAAAGAGTAAGAGCAAAGGGATGTACTGGCCTCTGGAATAAACAAACAGGGTTCCTGGGAAAAACAGTTTTTAGAAAAAGAGAAAAACTTCTCCCTCCACTAGGAAACGGAAAGGCTGTTGAAGCTCTCAGCCAATTGAAGTTGAAAATGGCGTGGGTGTGAAAAGCAGTGAAGAAAACCCAGACCCTGTGCAGTTTCGGCAAGAGGAGTGGGTGTAGAACAAAGGATGAGATGCAGGATACAGATGCGACAGAGGAGCGCCTTGGTACCCAGAGGCAGAGCATGGCACGCCGCAGAGGGAGGGTGCGCAGGAGCGTGCAGAGCCACCACACTTTAAATCAGCTAAGTGAATGAAAATGCAACATCACCTGAATGCTCTATAAAAGGAACAAAATGCGCAGTCCGAGATGTAAAATCCACCTGAAAAGCATGTCCTATGAGCTGAACTTTGGGAAGATCCCCTGGAGGAGGGCATGACAACCCACTCCAGTATTCTTGCCTGGAGAATCCCATGGACAGAGGAGCCTGGCAAGCTGCAGTCCCTGGAATCACAAAGAGTCGGACAGGACTGAGCGACTAAGCACAGCACAGCATGAGCCAAACTCTCCCAATGATGGATCAGGTCTCGTGCGTACAAGAGTATCCCCACTAAGTCAGCCTCTGCGTAGAGGCATGCACACCTTCTGGTCCCACATGCTGAGTAGGAAGAACAGGGCTGGGGGTGGAGGGTCGGGAGAACCAGCAGCCCCTCCCCTAGTAGCTCCCCCAAAGCTCACCTTGGGTGGGGTCCTTCAACCCTGAACGCCAGTGCTTTCTGCCCACAGCAGGGTCTGAAGACACCCACTTCTCACCTCTTTCAAGCCTTTCATGGCTCCATCTCTGGCTGTCAGTCATTCACTTTGTATTAGATCTTCCTGTGTTTATAATTCCCAGCATGGGGAATGAAGCTTTTATTCTTAAATGTCATTTAGATTATTTACTTGTTTAGGTTAAAAAAAAAAGTGCAAATACAGTTGCATCTACAGCTTCTTAGAAAATTATGTGTAAATAATCCAGTAGTCATGGGCAGATGTGAGAGGTGGACCACAAAGAAGGCTGAGCGTCAAAGAATTGATGCTTTCAAACTCTGGTGTTGGAGAAGACTCTTGAGAATACCTTGGATAGAAAGGGGATCAAACCAGTCACTCCTAAAGGAAATCAGTACTGAATATTCACTGGAAGGATAGATGCTGAAGCTGAAGCTCCAATACTTTGGCCACCTGATGCAAAGAGCCAACTCACTGGAAAAGACCATGATGCTGGGAAAGATTGAAGGTAGGAGAAGAGGGCGACAGAGGATGAGATGGTTGGATGGCATCACTGACTCAATGGACATGAGTTTGAGCAAGCTCCAGGAGATCGTGAAGGACAGGGAAGCCTGGCAGGCTGCAGTCCTTTGGGTCACAAAGAGTCAAACATGACTGAACAACAACAACAACAAATAAAAACTGAGGACCGATAGTCATAAGTTTACATTTAGGAACAAAAGGATGATGTGCCATTGATAAATGAAGATGGAAACTACTCAAAGAAGGAAATCATGTCTGAGGGATGTTTGGGTTAAAGATGACAAGTACCAGGTGAGCGAGAGGGTGCTGGTAGGATGAGAGGACGTGGATACTGGGCCATGTGCCCAGAGAGATGCCACCTGTGAGACATCTCCAAAGATGCAGGGAGTCTTATAGAATTTCACACGTGAGATTTGCTTTCTGTCACTTCCATATAATCCCTCCACTTAGAGGTCAACTCACATTACTGAGGGTGAAGTAAGTAAAAATATTTTAAAAATGAAGTGTCAAGACTTAGATGAATTCTACGAGCTAGTGAACATAATATTATCCAGAAATTAAAAAAAAAAGATTTTGAAGAAACATAAGGAATTATTATCAGCAACAAGTTTGTCCTTTTCTCTTCTACATGCTTTACTCTCTGTTTCACATTTTTAAGGCTTCCTTACCTGAACTGGTTGTTCACCTTCTGGAGTCTTCCACTGAAGTTCAAGCTATAGAGATTTTTCGATATGAAATGTGCAGAGCCTGATTCCACTTTTTTTGCCTGTGTTTGTTCTCTCAGACGATTCTGAAGCGTTGCCTCCTTTTTCAAGTTCCTGTCTGAACACAGACAGCCGAAAGCACTGGTTTGTATAAAAATGAGAGGACAGGCGTCAGTTTAGGGTGACACATCAGGGCTGACCTGTCACAGGAACAGACACACATCCAAAACCGAAACGGTGAATAGAGACGCTTTCCTTCCATGGAACACACTGTGTTAAGTTTCTTCCCATGTGGCCCTCTGCGCAGGCCTCAGACACTGGTCAGCAGACATCACAGGCTCAGTCGTCAGCAATACAGTTTCCACAATTTAAGAAACTTAACAACAGAAGACTGTCATAAAGATGCACGTGCAGGGAAAATGCCATATAAACAGCTGACTCAGTCTGTGTCCTTGAAAATTCATGCCCTGAGGGGACTACCTGCATCACAAAATACTATGGGGTAATTAAACATTTACCAGCAAGAGAATATTAAGCTTTTTTTTTTTTTATCATTTGTTTATCCAGAAATTCTGTATCTGGTTGTCTGCTTCATCCTCCTGCGCCTGGCTAGGAAGTTTTGTGTTTGAACGTGAAGCACCGATTGTGGGTGAAAGAGGAGAGACTGGGTTGCAGCTGGATCCTGAATTCCAGATGTGGTTGGAGCCCGACGGCAGGTTCAGGTCAAAGCTCTGCCGGGACCAGTGGTCCAGTCCCTTCCACGGGTGACTGCTGTCTCCAGGGCTCTGCACCCACGGTTCTGCCTGCAGAGGCTCCAACCTGTTTCTGAACAAGGGAGGCGCCATCGGAGGATGACCAGGCTTGATGGCGCCCCTCAGGGACCTGGCCCACACCCAGGCTCCAGTTCCTCCAGGGAAACAGGAAAATCAGATCCAGCTCCTCGGGGTGTTGTGACCATGAGAAATCTCACATACACAGACACACGCAGAAACATACACACACAGACATACAAATAGACACATACATAGACACACACACACAGAGACCCACACATACAGGCACATACACAACACACAAAAATACACATACATACACAGACACAGATAAACATAAACACAGACACACACACACACAAATACACACACAGACATACAGGCACACACATGTATACTCACACAGACACAAATACACATGAAAACTACATACACACGAAAACTACATACACACAGACACATACATACACACACATACACACAGAGACACACACAGACATGCACACACACACATACATACACAGACACACACATACACACACATAGACACACACATACATACACACACACCCCAGGTCTGGGAAGTGCTCTCATGATGACAGTGCTATCATCCTTTACATCCAAGGGAGCATGGACTCAAATGCGATCTTGGCAGTGGGCTCTTTTTTTCCAGGAATTCACTTCCTAGTTACTGTAAATGTGCTGGTAACACGATGCATAATAAATCCTTTCTGATACAGGAGAGTTTGCTTTTGTTATTTTCAAGTCATGATCAAATTAGGGAGTGATAGCTAACAGTGAACGATGTCGGATTTGTGATCTCCGAAGAAGATTTAGCTCTGGGACCAGGGATCAGGATCACTCAAGAGCTTTTCTGTAGCAGTTTTATTAAAGTATAAAAAGGACAGAGAAAGCTTCTGACATAGACATCAGAAGGGGGACAGAGAGTGCCCCCCTTGCTAGTCTTAGCAAGCAAGCTAAATACTTTTTTTAATTGGTTATTACAATAAATCCAAAGAATGTCTCAAGGTTGTAAAGATCTTACTAGACCCACTCTCACAATTTACATTTTAGATGACAGGATTAGAACTAACAATAGAAAGATCTTACCAGACCCACTTCCATAATATACATTTTAAGATAACAGGATTAGTCAGAAGGTTTTCAAGATGGAGAAACTGTCCTCAAGCAGGATACATTGTTGTTATATAATCCTTAGTACAGAGTTTAAGCTGAGCTGTTTTGTTGTGTAATCATCAGCTCTGGGCTTAAAGAAAAAAAAACGTCTTATGTGACTAAGACTAAGGAATGCAGAGAAAAAAAAAGACATACACACACAGAGACACACACATATACACAAACATAGACACACACACATACATAGACAGACACGGATACAGACATACACAGACATACACACACATACATACATACACATACATACATATAGACACACACATACATACACACACACCCCAGGACTGGAAGCTGCTCTCATGGAAAGGTTGTCCTTTTCTCCTCCTTAAGAATTCCAGACCCCTATCTCCTCCTCAAGAGCCCCAGACCCCTTTCTCCTCCTTGGGGACCCCGGACTTCTTATTAACCTGCCTAGGAATTGACTCAGGAGCAATGAGGTTTCCCTCTATTTTACAATAGACTGAGTTTTCTAGGGAGCCCCTACATGAAGTCTAACCTCAGAAGGCTTCAGTACCAACCTGGATCTGGAATGGGCCTTCTGGAATTTGGAGTGGGGTGATTCTGATAACACTAGCCTCGCTTGACATAACAGGGTAAACCTGTACTTTGCCAGACAGAGCGTTCCATGCACATATGTTCTGTAGTTCATATTAATTGGCATTGATCTATTAGTTTGTTTATCCAGTTATTGATCCAACAACCCACTAACTTAGCATGTGCTGCATGCTAGGCACTTGAGAGAATACAGTTCTAGTGAAGAAGCTGGGATATGTTCCAAAAAACACAATTTAAAATAAGAACAAAAGCTATCCCTACTGAGTGTCTACATAGCCCCACTGCAATACAAAGTGTTTTACATACATTATCTCTATTATTTAGCACTAAACACCCAAGGGAATCCCTGGTGGCTCAGACGGTAAAGAATCTGCCTGCAATGCAGGAGATCTGGGTTCAATAAATACCCAAAAATATCTTTAACATAGTTTTCATTGGTAAGAAAACAGGCTCACACAAGATAAGCAATTTTCCCAATGTGACTTGGCACCTTCGTGGGAAACCCCCCAAATCAATCACTTAAATATTAGCACCAACCATGTGGGCCGAAGTGGGACGGCGCTTTCGGCACTGTCAGAAAGGGAACACGATTCTTGTGCAGAGTGGCAGAGGCACTATTCCCAGAGAAAGCAGTGGTACCCAGCCCACCATTTCTGGGGGAAAATAAATCAGTCTGTGCTGGGTCCTGTGTGAGGCGTGAATGGTGATAAAGCAGTTTCCAGCAGGACCGATCGGTTTAGGCTGCAACTTATGAGATTTAAGGGAGATTTTTGGAAAGAATTTTCTGCAGATGAGAGTTGAAAGGCATTAGGCTAACCTAAGGGAGATGGAAAATGTTTATTTCACGCACAGTTGAGTTTTCACTAAAATACTATCACTCAGAAGCTTTGCTAACCATCCATCAACACATACTCCCAACTCGAGATGGTTTAGTGATCATTATGGTCATGAATTTCCTTGATTTCATATCATGACCCCTGTGTGAGTTGGGCTGCACAGCACTCACGCCGTCTTCCTCAGGCTTATCTGCCCAGGCTTGTAGAAGCTACCATTCGCCCTCTTGCTCAGTTAAGAGAAATTCTGTTTTCCTCAATCTTGACTCATTAATCAGTCCTTTTAGTCATTTAATCATTCACTTAGTTCTTAATCCCATTCCAGCTCTTCTTTGTCTCACAGGTACTAAGGCATGAAAAACTAAAGATAGTATTGATGTATTTTTCATTGGTAAGAAAACAGGTTCACACAAGATAAGCAGTTTTCCCAATGTGACTTGGCATCTTCTTGGGAAACCCTGAAACAAATCACTTAATTATTAGCACCAACGCAGTGCCTCGAGCATCACCAGAATGGGGTATTTCTCAGTTCTGAGAGGCAAGGCATATGATAGAGTATCTCCCTATTATACAGATCAGAATGAAGTGTGAAGTTCAAAAGAATATATTAAATGACAAGAGCATATTTTGCAGAAGATGCTGGTGAAGACCCTGAAAGAAGGTAACAATGGGAGAGAAATGGAAGTTTGTAAGGAGCAGAGATGATGGGCTTTCAGTGGCATTGTCAGCACCCCATTCAACCTCGGCTCTGCTGGGAATGCATTTCTGGGTTGTAGCTCTGTGCTTACTTGGGTTCGGTGCAGAGAAATATTTATGTTACAGAGATGGCATCCCCATCACGAGCCTTTCTGCACACGCACACCCTTATGTGTGTGTATGTGTTCTAAGTCACTTCAGTCATGTCCGAATCTATGCAACCCTATTGATGGATGGTAGCCTGCCAGGCTCCTCTGTCCATAGGATTCTCCAGGCAAGAATACCGGGGTGGGTCGCCACTTCCTCCTCCAGGGGATATGTGTGTATATGTGCGTGTTTAAGAATATACACAACTCTTCATAAAACGATACACATAGAAGAAAGTTGATTAAAGTGGTTGTCCTAGGTGTGATGAAAACCATTTAAAACTTACTACTGATTTAGCCAAATATTGGGGAGGGGGGGAAGGTTCTGACGACATACTCTTCAGCAAATTGCTGACATATAAGCTGAAATTTCTATGCCTCAAGTCTCTGTTGGTCAAAGGAAAATGGTAGCTTCTGATGGACAGGGAGGTGGCAGGTTCAAATTTCAGCTCACTGTGGACAGAGTGAAGGAAGCAAGAAAACCACGGGTGGGATGGCTGGACTGAGCGGGAACTCCGTAGGAGGTGGGGTTCTCCTGACTGGGAACCACAGCTGTCCTTAATTCAATGTATGTGTGCTGCTTGCAGGGAAAGGAGGAAGAGACTGCAGAAACTACATAGCTTTCAAAAGTCAGACACAGCTGAATACCAGGAATTTCACACAGTTCAGCTGAATAATTTATAAAATATGTCAGGTCCAAGTTCTCAGCAAGACAGGTGACTAGAGGGCAAATGCTAAACAAACAAAAACTTCTAGACAGCTGCAAAATTTAAAAGAGGTTTTGGGGGATGTCCTTGGTGGTCCAGTGGTTGAGAGTCTGCCTTCCAACACAGGGGTTGCAGGTTCGATCCCTGGGCTGGGGCTCGGGGGGACTAAGATCCACATGCCATAGAGCAACTGAGCCCCAGAGCCACAAGAGATGCTTGTGGTGCTGCAACTAAGGCCTGACACAGCCAAAAACAAATAAATAAAAAAATTTTTTTTGAAAGAAGATTTTTGGACCAGATCTGAGATCTAGTAGACCTCTTCATAAATAGAAACAGAAAAATGATGGCCATTAAAAATACTAGTTTTGCTTTTAAGAATATGTAAGTATAATTGAGAAGCAAGTATAATTTCTATTTCATCTGAGAAGAAATAAAAAAATAAAAGAAAACTGTATTGGTATATATTCTTTCCTTAAAAACTGTCCTGCCCTCCTCTTAGGAGCAGCATCCTTGGCTGCTGCTGCTCTGCTGGTTGTACCAGGGCCAGAGCTGGAGCGGCCAGTGCTGAATCACTGCAGGTGATGTCAGGCCTCTGATGGTCCTCAGCCTCTGAATTCGCCTTCCTTCCATGACAGGAGCACCTGATTTCACAGGTCAGTGCAGTGGCCCTTATTCTCAGGACCAGTCCTGATCTGAAGCCTTTGGTGAGTCGCTAAATCCCACAGTTCAGTCTAAAGTCCAAAGGTCTGAACCTGAAGCAGGTCCCAGTTCTGATATGGAGCTCAGGGCTCAGCCTCGTGGGCTCTGCATCACAGAACCTGGCATTTGCTTTGGTCCTTGTTGGCTCAGTGATAAAGAATGTGCCTGCCAAGGAAGGAGAAGGAAATGCAGGAGACACGGGTTCAATCCCTGGGTTGGGAAGATCCCTTGGAGGAGGGCATGGCAAGCCACTCCAGGATTCTTGGGCTTCCCTGGTGGCTCAGATGGTAAAGAATCTGTCCTCAATGCCGGAGACCTGGGTTTGATCCCTGGGTTGGGAAGATCCCCTGGAGGAGGGCATGACAATCCACTCTAGTATTCTTGCCTGGAGAATCCCCATGGACAGAGGAGTGTGGTGGGCTATAGCCCATAGGGTCACAGAGAGTCAGACATAACTGAGTGACTAACACACACACACTTTGTTTCTAGAAGCCTGGTCTAGAGAGACTTTTCCTGGTAGTCCTGTGGTTAAGACTCCGAGCTTCCAACGCAGGGGGCATGGATTCGATCCCTGGTCAGGGAACTAAGGTCCTGCCTGCTACACAGCATGGCCAGAAAGTAAAAATAAATTTAAAAAAGTAAGAGTCTTATCTACTGTCATGCCAAGAACCCAGGGGTCCTCCTCGGGGAAGCCCTACGTTCCGACTTGGTTCTTGCCGGGCCCCCTCCCATGACAAGCCCTCTGCCTCCTAACCCCACCCCTGGAAGGCAGATCTGCCTCCCCAGCTGACCAGGCCTCCATGTGCCTACACCTCTGAATTATTCTCTTTTACTGTGCTTTGCCCACTTCCTGGGATTCCTCACCTTCATTTCTGATTCCTCCTGCTTGATTCCAATTCCAAGAGTCAAGACGAGAGCTGCTGATTTCCAAACCCCTGGGCTCCTGGCCCTACTCATCCAACACTATTATCATCTTGTACTCACCACGTTTTCATCTTCTTAGACCCAAGCAGCTGATGTGGTCCCTGCTTCTCTATAATTCCCTTGTCCTGATAAAAATAACGGGCCATGCTCTGTCAAACCCTGGGGGATGGACAGTCTGGACCAGGAGAGTGTAACTAAGCTGTCACCACACACCTAATTGGAAGCTTCCCAAGTGCTGGGCACTGACAGCCCCGGGGTGGCCAGAGGGGCCTCGGGCACCAAGAGTCCTTCTGTCCTGAGTGCCTTGGCCCCCCGCTCTGAATAGATACCTGCCCAAGTATCCATTAGCATCTTCTCTCCATGACATGACGTTAGAGGCTTTACACATTCAAGCAAACTGGGAAAGATGAAACAGCCCCTTGGGTGCTGTACTTCAAAACATAAGTAAAACCCAGAGGTCAGCGGTATTTCAGGAAGACTGTCAGGTCGCTGACAACCTTCTTGCTGATCCAGAAAAGGGAAGTCATCCAAGAAAGGCCAATAGCTCCCAGAAGGAGCCTGGTCTGGGAACATGGCCTCACGCAGCCCAGGACTTAGGCCGCAGTGAGACTGTGAAGAGTTCTTCCCCAACGCAATCTCCAGGAGGCTCACTGCATCATACAGCTTAGTCTTAATTATTTTCCTGGCCAGTTGTAGTCTTTCTTTCTCAGACCTAGACAAGACAATATATCTAAGCCGGGAGGTTAGATGCTAAAGTCTCCTGGGTTATCTTCAAAAGAATTTAATTGTTGGAGTGAGTGGAGGCCAAGTATTTGGAAGTGTTCATGGAACAGATCATGTAAGGGGCTTGCCTCCTGCAGCAAAGGCAGCAAGGAAGCCCTGGATGCTGCCTCCTCGGAGGATGGGGACAGAGACTTGAAGAACACGGGGGTGTGCCAGGAAACAGGGGGGGAAGACAAACCTTTGCCTCACTGCCATCCAGCTTTAACATGTGGACAGCTTAAATGTGCCTAGTATGTTAAATGGACAATTTTTATTTTGAAGGTAACATTGACCTTTTGGCCAACAGTATTAAAAGGCATGATAAACACTGAAAGGCAGGTTGCTGTAATTGTAGAATTCCTGTAATATTTTCTATGGAAATGTACAAAAGCTAACTAGGACTTAAAAGTGTTACTGATTTTACTTCTATGAGGATTGTGAGCAAGTACAAATGATACATATATAGAGCAGCAATCAAAGGTCTCAGTATCAGGTTTTCTTCAAATTCCTGAAGTTGATTGCCAGTTCTCTTCCCCCTAAGTCAGTTAACATACCAAAGGCAAACTTGTACTGCAATTTAATGTGCATAAAGCAGTATCATCCCAATTAGCAATAATCAACATTAGTAATCTTATTAAACCTGGAAGGGAGGCTTTTATATATTTCTTTTTTTTTTTTTTTTTAAGTTTAAATAAACCACACTGAGATATTAAATATTAGGGCATGCGTGTGTGCTAAGTCACTTTAGTTGTGTCCTTGTGGCGACCCTAAGGACTGTATCCATGGGATTCTCCAGGCAAGAATACGCGAGTGGGTTACTATGCCCTCCTCCAGGGGATCTTCCCAGCCCAGGGATTGAGCCCGAGTCTCTTGTGTCTTCTGCATTGGCAGGTGAGTTTTTTACCCCTAGTGCCACCTGGGAAGCCTAAAGATTAGGGGCACCCATGTAACTGTGGATAAAAATGAACACTTACTTCTTTCAAGAAAATATGATTCAACACTACTTTTTCTACCATAAGCTATCTTGACATACTGTTCAAGTAATTTAACTATTTGTTACTGAGAATCAACATGCAAAATATTTTATATAAGATGACCAAACTAATCTAAAATATATATATGAATTTTTTTATTTCTACTAAATTTAGGCAGTAAAATCATTCAAAAATTTAAAGAGTAGATGATACCTAAACACAACTTGATTCATCTAATACTCATAATATCTAAAACAGATCATAGTTCTATAGTTTTTACTCTTTGTTATGCCCTGACTTAAGCTCTCTTTATACGTTAAGTTTCTGAATTCTCACAACATCCCTCAAGATAGGTTCTATTATTATCTGCATTTTATAGATGAAGCAATTGAGGTACAGAGAGGTGAAGTAAGTCATACAAGGCCACACAGGTAGGATGCTGGAGTCGGGTTTGAGACCCAGGCTGACTCATGCTAGGATCTAGGCTTTTTAGTTCTATGCCAAACTTCCTCTGGGATGAGACTTTTTCTGAATACATCATATATAAATAAAAGTGGTGGAATACTTGACATTATCGCCCTGTACATAGTGGATGCATTGCCAAATGGATATTTATGATGTTAATGTATTTATGTAATGTCTCTGGCATTGTTGATTATACAGAGAGAAAGGTAGGAAAATCAGAACACTTGGAGAGAATTTAAGCCATTCAGTGTTTTTTTTTTTTTTTCAATTTCATTCCGAAATTTACCGAGTTGTTTCAAGAATAGAACATGTGGTGAAAAAGGAATTCTTTAGAAACAAAGACACGTTCTCTGCATGGAATAAAATGTGATGTGAGGAACTGGCCATCTGGATAATTTTTTATTGGGACAAGCTGTAATTTATAAAAACCGTGAGAAAGGAGGAGAAACTAGAGAAGAGACAGGCTTGACTTTCTGCCAGAAAAAAGATTTTGCATTCCATCCTAACATGTTTTAAATGAGAATTTAAATATTCACACCCACATACACACAAACTAATGTTTCTTCTACACAGCCAAATACAAGATTCCACCTACCTTGGCCATGCAAGTGTCCAAGCAGACCCTGTGTGAGTGGAGGCCAGGAGCGGGGGGAGGGCAGAAATGCTGCCAAGACTCCATCCACAAACATTCACTGCGTGCCACTGTATGCTGGGAAAGACTGAGGACAGGAGGAGAAGCGGGTGACAGAGGACGAGATGGATGACATCACCGACTCAATGGACATGAATGTGAGCAGACTCCGAAAGATGGTGAGGGTCAAGGGAAGTCTGGCATGCTGCATGGGGCTGCAAAGAGCTGAACACGATTTAGCGACTGAACAGCAACAACTGTATGCACAGCACTGCATTAGGCATTAGGGAACCTGGACAACTGTACAGAGCCTACCTCAAGGGTCTTTGACCTGAGGGTCCAAAAAGAAATGAATTGAAAATCTAAAAGGCAAAGGCAGGGACTTCCCTGGCAGTCCAGTGGTTAAGACTTTGCCTTCCAATGCAGGGGATGCAGGTTCCTTCACTGATTGGGGAGCCGAAATCTCAATGCCCTGAGGCCAAAAAGACCTGAACATAAACAGAAGCAATGCTGCAACAAATTCAATAAAGACTTTAAAAATGGTCCCCATTTAAAAACGTCTTTAAAAGGCAAAAGCTGTGGATACTATATTGTGAGTTTATTGTTACTACTTATAGTAAGTGTTTAATAACAATATAACCGTAACAACAGGGATACATACTTCTTAAGCATATACTATGTATCAGGCACTATAAGTGTATATTACATTATATGCATTATTTCATTAAATAAACACACTCTGGGAAGGGAATGTTTTCATAAAATTGTTTTTGTTGTTGCCGTTGCTGTTAATTAATCTAGGACCGAGGAGGGCACAGGGGGCAGGTTTTTGAAATAGGTCTGGCCTCATCAGTCCCAGGCATGGAGACAGACAGATGAAAGATCCTGGGAGAAGACCACTGGGCCAGGAAACAGGGCGGAGACCCTTTCTCACCATACGGGGGCCCGAGAGCTTCAACTTCCCAGAGATGCTGGAGGTTCCTGAATTGGGAAAGAAAGGTTAAAGGTTGGGAAGGTTATACTGGCAGCTCTGGCCAAAAGAGGAGCAGGCTGAGGGACGGGATGGCGGGGAGGAGCTGATGGCAGGCAGGCCAAGGGTCTGGACCAGAGCAGCAGCATCAGCAGCAGAAGGAAGCTGGTTCTGATGCAGACTGTAGAAAACCAGCCCGTGGGGCTCAGAGGCTTCAATCTGGGCATCAAACCCTGAAGCCTAACCCCCTGAGTGTGATGAGATACCACAGATGGGGCTAAGATCATGTTCTCTGTTTCCAGTGTTTTAAACAGCAGGACTGAGGGACCCCGTGGTCTCCTTCTGCAGATGAGCAGAGACAGACGGCCGCTCAGAGTGTGAATTCCACCACACGCCACGACATTGGGTCTCTCTGGCTCTAAGCGAGGGTCTCAGCTTCCCATGTTACCCCCGCTAAGCCAGGTACCTCAGGAGCAGCTGAGTGGTCCCTGGCCTCCAGCTGCAGCAGCGGGGATGGATTTCCTAAGAGCCTCTCAGTAATGGAAGGCTGTGCGATTTCACACAGAAGAGCATCCTTTAGACAAGAGAGATGTGGCTGGGGTGGCGTGGGGGTGGAGGGGGCTCCAGGCAGGAGATGGGGCTCTGGCTTGGTACTGCAGGTAACAGTATTTGAAAAGGCAGAAGAAGTTTTCTTTTGTCTTTAATTTTGCTAATTACCATCTTTTAAAAACTTGCCCGTATAAAAATAGTTTCAATAGAAATGTTCCAGTTGTGTGTGTTTGTTGGCAAATCTGCCTAGATCAGCTGGCATTTAAGCTCTCCGGATGCGTTAGCTGTGCAATCCGAGAAAGCTGAAACTAGGACCCATTTGCAACAGCACAGACTATTCAGGCCCATCCACCGAGCTCCGTGTGACTCTACAGGACCTGATCTCAGAGCTAGAGGCCCTGACTGACAATGACCCCATCCTGAAAACCGAGTGAAGCAGAACCGAGGTTTCAGGGCAGGTGGGCCATTTGCAGAGGCGGGAGGGAGCAAGGCTGTGCTGGCTGCTTTCTTCCCTTCCCTCCCGGAGCTGAGCTTTCTGGAGAAGCACCTCCACTCCCGCCTGCCGCCTCCTGTGTGTGGCACGCTGAAGCTTTCAAGGGACCGTGAGTCTGTGCAGATGTGTGTGTTTGGGGATAGTTGAAGGCAGAGATGTTCTGGAGGAAGGAAACTAGTAGAGGTAACTCAGGGTTTCTTTTTAGTCGAAACCACACACTCTTCTCAGTGGTATCACACGTCAGCTTCTCTCTGATAAAAGGCCCCATTTCTATCTAGACCAGCGATGGGCCACTTTTTAAAGCAGCACTTGACAGGAAAGATGGAAAGATGAAATCGACCCATGACTTTACCCTCGAGGTGGATGTTCTTTGGAAGTTTCAGGGTTCTGAATGTTAACTTTGTTGGATTTTTTAAATGGTTTAAATCTCGATTGTCTCATTAAATTTAACCAGTTCGGCAGTGAAATCTTAAATGTGTTGATTCTTTACTTCAATTTCTGCCCCATACTTTCTACCCACATGCAAGGTTTACTTATATATTCAGACCATGAAAACTACGAGAAATTTTACTACCTTAGAGCCTGAACAAGGTTTTACTTGTCCTCATTTTAGCTTGTAAGCTATATACTGAGGTTTCTGTTTTTAGAAAAACTATATATAATTTATAAAACTTTCTAGTATAGAATGTTAGTAGATGGTTTCCCAGAGCCCCCAGGGCTAGAAACCATCATGGTTTCCCAGATGGATCCCCCGTTTCCTTCTGGTTTTATTGTGTACACCACGTGTGCAAGCGTCACTGATGCGAGTGTGTCCGTGCACCATAGAGGAGTGTGGTCACCATCACAATGACCGTCCAGGGTCTTGTATCTCTCTGTCTCGGTAAGCCGCCTCCTGACAGCCTCTTCCTCTGAGGCTCTCTCTCCTCTGCAGGTCCTTTCTGATTGATGCTGTGCATGCGTGCTCAGTCGTGCCCCATTCTCTGTGACCCCATGGACTGTAGCCTGCCAGGCTCCTTTGTCTGTGGGATTCTCCAGGCAAGAATACTGGAGTGGGTTGCCATTTCCTTCTCCAGAGGCTCGTCCCCACCCAGGGATCAAACTCATGTCTCCTGTGGCTCCTGCATTGGCAGGCAAATTCTTTACCACTGCGCCACTGTGCCACCTAATCATTCCTGAAGGATTAACAAATATTATTCCAGAGCCTCTTTGGAGTCGAAATCCTATTTGAGAATCTACTAAACGTCATGGATTCCCTGGTTGACAAATGCATAAATGCAAATACACACAAGCATGGCCCATTCTCTCACTGACTTCACGGCTCCCAGAAGACACCTGGACCAGTCAGACTTCACCACAAAAGGGTCTCCAACAGATTGCATTCTCCCTACTTTCTTATTTTCTTTAGAAATGCAGAGATTTTCATTCCTTTTTCATATACTTTACTGTTGCCTCTTTGTAACATTTTCTTTTCCCACTGAAGCAAAGAGAAGAAAGGTGGCCCTAGGGGTAAAGAATCCACCTGCCAGTGAAGGAGAAGCAAGAGATGTGGGTTCAATCCCTGGGTTAGGAAGATCCCTTGGAGGAGGGAACGGCAACCCACTCTGGTTTTTGCCTGAAGACTCCCATGGAGAGAGGAGCCTGGTGGGCTACAGTCTACAGGGTCACAGAGTCAGACACAACTGAAGCGACTTAGCATGCAAAAGAAAAGACAAGCAGAGGCCAGTGAGCATTTCTGGTACCCAAGGGCACCATCACTAACGGAATCTGTATCCAGAACCAGTTTGCATGCTCACTAGGGTGGAAGGGTGACCCTTTTAGGCGTTGGGCTGCAGAGCTAAGATGTGTCCTAATGTGAATTTTTACTTTAAGTCCAAAGAGAAGATTTGAAGGTGGTGAAGTATGATTGCTCAGTATTTACGAAGTCCTTTGCAGGCTGGGAGTGTCTCTGCTTCTGGAGGGAAACCTCTAATCCTAATTAGGCTCGAGACCCCTTTGGTTTCAAATTTAATCTTTTGGCAATAGAGCAAATAAACTTTATCTCCGATATGCGACATCAGCACATTTGCGAGTCCATTTCTATGCACATACACATCTTGTTGTCGCTGCTTTGTTTTCTCTGGCTGTGGCAAGCAGGGGCTACACTTTAGTTGTGGCATTTGGGCTTGGTTGCCCTACAACATGTGAGATCTTCCCAGAGCAGGGATCAAACCCATATCCCCTGCATTGGCAGGCAGATTCTTAATCACTGAACCACCAAGGAAGTCCCAAATCTCTACTCCATAGAGATTTCTGAGTCAAATTAAGAAAAAAAAATTATTTTTTTCTGAATCTTGAGCCATACTTAAAACACAAAGAGAATGTAAGTTATAGTTAAACTATGGCAAGTATATGCTTTTATTATCCGGAAACATAAAGAAGGCTATAGTGCCTAGGAAATCATGGAGATATTTATAGAAAATAATTGATTTGGGGATAGGAAGTCTCTTCTCAAAGGAATTCATATTTAAATTAATGAGAAGTAATCTTTAAGATGTATGATTGATAAAATACCTCCTTTTCGAATCTTAGTACATTTAGAAGTAATCAAATTATATAGCAAATTAGGGAGAGAAATTGCCCTACAATGTCTAGATAAGCTCATGGTAAATGATGAATTTGTCCATTAGTGTTAATGAACTGTGCCTGGTTAACTCCCCAGCACACCAGAAGAACGGAGCCCGAATCATCTGTCTTTCATGTTTAATTCAATTTGTTTGTATATTGCATCTTTCACTCGATAGTTCCCAAAAAGCAATTTCAGGAAAGATAAAATTATGAGAAAATACTTTATAAGACTGGATATACTGATAACAAAACAAAGAAGATGGACGGGAATCTTTGGTGGAACAAAAACTATTCTCTCGTGTTTTGTACATGTCTGAATTTTATCTGGTTAGAATTAAAGGCTAACACATTCATACACTGATATGGGCACTGCTTCGTTTTCAGAAACTGTGATAGAACAAAGGCTCAAAAAAGAAAGCGAGTTCAAAATAGGTAAAAAAAGTTATTATTGTGTAACTACAAACACCGACAGAGCTTGGCTGCATTTACAATAAAGCTATGACACAGGTATAACTGAAGGAATGTGTGGAAAAAAAAGCAAATGAAGACCAAGGAGTAACAACTTGTATTCAGGGAACACTTCACTTCCAGAACAGTGGAGGACTCACAAGTGAGCCTATGACTGTGACTCTCACAGGCTCCTCCGAGTCCTCTGATGACTGTGTGTCCTTATTAGGTAAACACAAGCAAGAGGAACGCAAAAGGACTTCTTAGAGATACCCACTGAGTCACCTGTTTCAAGAGCACAAAACTACCGTGTTTCTGTGTGCCACTCCTGGGCAGTTTTCCTTTTCTGTCCTACCAATCACAGGCAACTCAGAGACGACTTGAGTTCAACATTATAATTACTGTTTCCCAAAACTGGATATTTAACATCCAGATAATAGTAAATAGGAAGCAAGGTGTTTTTAAATTGCTCCAGTGTACACTTAAGCTAAGTATAGCAGGCACCATCTGGCTCACATTTTGATCAACTCTGTAGGAGCCACCGTCTGCCTACTTGGAGATGAGGACCAAATTCAAGTTCAGATCCCTTCCCCCTTTCTTCTTTCCTTCTTCCTCCCCCAAATACTAACTGAGGGCCTACCAGATGCCAAGAACTGTTCCAGGCATTGGAGATGCAATGAATGGTGCACACACCACACACACACACAAGATAAATACCCATTTCCAATGACGATAAAGCAGGGGAGAGAGGCAATGCTTATGGTTGGACCTGGCCTTGCTAAGGGAACTTGAGGGGTCCCTCAACCAAGAAACCATCTCCCCCTCGCCCCGCCTCTCCTCCTACCTCCCCCCACAGGTTCACTTGGCTGACTTCTCTCACTTTACAGCATGAACATCACTTCCTCTGGAAAGCTTTCTGTGTCAACTGCACCACAAATTAATCTCTCCCTCCCCTGAAACCCTAAGCACTCATCTGTGCTTCTTTTGAGATGCTCATCATTCTCTGCTTTGCATTAAATCACCTGCATTCATATGTTTCCTATATTTTCAACCTTATTAGACAACAAGGTCATTGAGAGTCTTAGATATCCTTTATCACTTCTCGCAGCTCTCACTATATTACCTGGGCACAGCAGTATTTCAATAATGTTTCTGGAATAAACAATTAGTCCATACTGTGGTCTGAATGTTTGCATCACACTCCACCCCATTTTATATGTTGAAATCTTGACATCCAATGAGATGGAGAAGGAGGCAGGGCCTCTGGGAGGTGCTCAGGCCAGGGCAGTGGAATCCTCATGGTAGAGAAGCAGAGAGGGAGGAGCACAGAGAGTCCATGAAACAACCTCACCCATAACCAGGGAGATGGCCAACCCTCCAAAATCAACCATGGTTTCCTCAGCTCTGAGATGGAGTTCAGGTCTCTTGTAAAATGTGTGTTGTGATAATTAAATTCAGCATCATATGTCAAAAATCTTGGCACACAACAGAAACCCAATGTTGACGCGTCATTCAAAAATTTCTCGGTGAATTAGTAGCAACAAAACCACAGTTACAACTGTTAGAAAAGATGTGTTCTTGATGCCACATCCTGGACCAGCTGAAGGATGAACTCACAGAGAGAAGGTCTAATATTCTGTTCTTGTAACAGAAGGAGGAGCCAGCCCTTCCTCTCACTCCATCAGCCTCCAGCCTGGGCACTGGGGGAGAGACACCAGCCTGGCTGAACCGGCTCATACATGAAGGCAAGATGAAATATCCGAACTAGCAACCTGAGAGGCTGAGAAGGCCCGCAGCCAGGACAGGCTGGAAGGTTTAGGACCACGGGATCAGCTCCAGCCACTCTTCAGCCTCATGTGTCCCTTTCATCCCCCATCATCACACCCAAGTCCAGGCTCGAGGTATGCAAGATTAAAATTACGTGCAATCACACACCCACACACGTGCACACCCACATGCATGTTCTGTGTCTCAGCTAGAATATCCCTTCTTCCCGTGTTTGCTTAGTTGACGCTTACTCATCCTTCAGGACCCAGGAAGGTATCTTTTGGGGAAACTTTTCTTGACACTCTTAGAGCAGCTGGAGACCCTCACAGGACCACCCATACGTGGCTCTCCATACACACTTTCTCACGCTGCTTAGTTAACATCATACATTCATCTCCTTCCCTCGAGGGCCAGGTCTGTGGAGGGTGTGGGAGCAGGAAGGGGCCAGCCCAGGGCAGCAGACGCTCCTGTGCTTGGATGTGACATGCTGCTGCTTCACAAAGCCTGCCTCTTTGTTCTCTTGCAAAAGATGCTTTAGTGCTGGTGAATCACCAGCAGAGAATCCTCAGACAAAAGCCCGGGTGGTGGGGATGAGAGAGGGAGTGTCAGTGCGCGTGGGTCACTTTGAGAGAGGCTCAGGTGAGTGGTCCTGCTATTTCATTCTTCCTAAGATCCCAGCATCCCCTGTGGTGTGAAAAGCCCAGAAGCCAGGCCAACTTCCGTCTGACAGCAGACTCCATGCCTCTTTCACGTGTGGGAGGTAGAGGCTTAATTCCAGGATAAAACTGTGGATTTTCATGAAATATAAATCCTACTGGAAGGAACTTAAGGTGAGTGTTCACTGTCCCAATTTATCTCTCTGCCAGACCTGTTGTCTCACAGGAGAAGTTATTTCTCCCCTCGAACCAAAGGTAAGTGAAAAGATCAAGAAAAAGCCAATGGCTGGGAAATGAACGCAGCATACAGGGCAGAAAAGCCAGTCTCCTAATTTCTAACTCAGGGAAATTTCCACATATTGCTCTGCTTGTTCATTCACTTTTACTCTGTGAGAGAGCCATGCAATTAAAACCTAAGATGAGTCCTGTGAACTCTGAAACTCCAGTGAGAACTGAAAAACCGGCTAGCTGCACCTGGACGTCAGTGAGGGGCGCCTGTGGGGCTGGCCAACTGATCCTGGAGTTGGTCCCCGAGCCTGGGGCTGGGCTGCAGCTGTTGCTCCTGGAAACGTCAAATTTCCATGGAGAGTTCTCTAGACTGGTTTCATGTCACACTCTCGTGAGG
Organism: Bos grunniens; assembly: GCF_055505025.1. Classification (NCBI taxonomy): domain Eukaryota; kingdom Metazoa; phylum Chordata; class Mammalia; order Artiodactyla; family Bovidae; genus Bos; species Bos grunniens. The sequence continues at coordinate 41,066,456 of NC_141188.1, forward strand.
TCCACCAAACACAGAGGGTCAGGCTTGTAGAAACATGGGAGAGATGTCAGCCAGGAGGGCTACCTCTGAGACTTTTGAAGCAATTGTTTCTGAACTTGTTTCTATTCATGGTAGACTTTATACATAGAACACCCAGATTATTAGCTGTTTTCATAGACTGAACACACGCCGGCCAGGAGCACGAAGAAATAGAGCATCACCCAGGCGTGACACAGTGTGGAGCTTTCTGGAGTGGTCCATTTTGCCTGCTTTTGCCCCTTTGATTAAAGGAACTTTTCAGGGTTTGCCTTGGTGTTTGTCTCGGTTCCCACTGGTCCATGAGTCACATCCATGTTGCAGCGCGCAGCGCGTGGTTAGTCTGCTCCCTCTCCTTCCCGCGGGGCTCCCACTCCATAAACAAGGTGCAGAGCATCACTGGCAACTGACGGGCATTTGGGAAGATTCAGGCTTGAGCTGCTCTCAATGTGCTGCTACACACATTCTGGCACGTGACTTTCAGTGAATTTATACCCATGTTTCTGTTGGGCATTTAACCAGGACTGGGATTGCTGTATCCTCTGAAATTAATTTTGGCATTTACTACATAATTGATGCTCACAGTGTTCTATAACAGGCCCCCAAGATCCAAGTCCATTTATTACCTGCAGAGCCATTTGTTCTCCTTCACACCCGCGCCTTTTGGAGAGTCTATTATTATAACTGAGATCAACGCCACGTGTCTAACTGAGTCACCGGTCCCATCATTTGTAGATACGTGGTACCATGTTATTTATTTTGGATTTCTGTTCTGGCATTTCTAATGCAATCCTAAACCACCCTCAACACACCCACTATTATTGTTGAAGTAATTTGGAAAATTCAGTAATAACAGCTAGCTAGTTCTTATAAATAGCCAATATACCTCTCCATCTGGCCCCACGAAAAGGCAGGCAAATGAATATTAAATCTGACATGTGTGGGCACAGATCTGTAATAACAGGAACTGGAATATGATGCTGTATTTATTATTTCATCAAAATGGGAATAATTGAGACAAAGGGATAATTAAAACCCACCATACCTGGCTTAGTATTTTCATAACTAAAGGCTTTATTTCAAATTTCTGATTTATAAGTTTCTTACTGATGGTTCATGCTCTACAAGGGGAGCTTTAACAGCTCTATGTACCAAGGTGGAGAGAAGCATTCAGATAGCTTATATTCTTATTTTCTGTAACAAATTATGAATAACAACTGCAGTGGTAAGTATCTGTGAGTGAGTGTGTGTGTGCCTGTATGTTTTTGCACTTAATAAAATCCTTAAAAATAAAACAGTAAAGATACAGTTTCTACAATATTTTTAATTCATGTAGTTTGGAATTTTATACTTCATAAAATTCTTAAGATGTCAAATAATATAGCATCTTTGGAAAATCAACATTATAATTACTATAAAGCTAAGTATTTCATATGCAGTCTTCTTCCTTAAAGATAGAAAAAAAAAAACTCCATAGAATTCTCATATAATTATTTCCCAGTTCAGTAAAATCAGACATATATATTAACCTTTGAGAATTTTATAATAATGGATAGAAGTGATTTTAAGACCCAGGGATGATCTTTCTTACATTATCAATGCTTTTACTAAATTGGGTCATTAATCATGTCATTTTGAGAATTAAAAGTGTTATCTAAAGTCGGATACTCTTTTTCCTTTTACTTACTAAAGTAAAAATACATCTGCAAGCTTATTTTTAAATTTTTACCCAGCTCAGTTTCACTATGTGGTAACATGAAGTCAAAGCAAATGACAGACCAAGTGACAGAAGCATCAGATAAATGTGAGCGCAGTTCATTAAGGGACTCTCTTGTCAGGATGAAAGTTTTAACTGAAGGCAACAGTAAATTCAGAAATTCTGTGCATATAAAATTAAGACCATGCCTTTGAGGATCCTTTTGAACACAGTACTTTAACCAGCCATTATCATAAAATTTACAGAGCCAAACCAAACAAAGATTCACTGTAGAAAATTTTATATTTTGTATGTATATTAAGAGGAAGGTACAGGTATAATGAGGCAGAACAACTGAAGAGAGTTAGAAATTAAGTCATATGCTATTAGCAGAATTATTATTTGGGGATAAATAAAGTTTTAAAAATAAGTTAGGGAAAAATGGCAGACTGGAAAATTGAATTTATCATTTCTTCTTGATAATCAATCCTTTCTCTCGATACTAACATAATTAGTAAACGAATAAAGGCTATAAACGCATAAAGACAAAGGGTGAGAACAAAAATGACATAGGATCAGAGAGGTCCTCACAGTTTCGAGGCTCAAAAATGGGTAAGCTGGGAGCCAGGAGTCTTCAGAGAGAGGATGTGGCAAATACCTACTAGGACACATCTGGAAGCAAGTCTCTGTTGGGAGACCCCTGGCGGTGATGTTGACTCCTTGGCGTTGGCCAGGTCCCTCCTGACCACTGCCCCTGAGCCCCACCAGCTGGCAGGCTCCGAGCACGCAGGCAAGGACTGCAGGTGCCTCATCCTCAAGAAGGAACTTGGAGAAAGATGGTCACAATTTGAGAAATGTCTCACACAGGAGAGAGAAGCCGGCCGACCTAATTGGAAGACAAACCAACACGCAAGGGAGCAGGAATACCACAGCCTCAGATACTGTCTGAGAGTTAAGAAAAGACATGCAGCCTTCAAATAAGAACAGGATGCAACAGAGAAACAAATCAGAGAAGAGGGACATGTTCTCAGAAACTGGAGGGAAAAAAATCGTAGTATAGTTAAAAAAAAAAATCAAAGGGATGGAAGACAAAGTCAAGAACTATTTCAAGCAAGAGAACAAGAGAGAAAGTGCTTAAGATAGAAGACTGAGCATCACGATAGGAAAACAAGTGGAGCAAAGAGAAAAGACGGCGGCGACTGAAGAAACTGCTCAGGGCTCCTGGAAATAAGAGGTGTGAGTCTCCAGATCAAACCTGTGAGCGAGGTGTGACCACACACAGGGGAACAGATGTGAAGAGAAGAGAACAGATCTGAAATGACGTCCACCATCACCTGATGTGAAGAGCCGATTCATTGGAAAAGACCCTGATGCTGGGAAAGATTGAGGGCAGGAGAAGATGGTTGGATGGCATCACCGACTCAATGGACATGAATCTGAGCAAACTCTGAGAGATAGTGAAGGACAGGGGAGCCTGGTGCGCTGTGGTCTATGGGGCTGCAAAGAGTCAGACACGACTTAGTGACTGAACAACAACAATTCTTGAGTTGGCAAAACTGTTCCAGACAAACCACAAACAGAGGCTGAGTGGTGCCGGAAGTTTCCATGAGGAGCACCCAGACACCTTAGGTTTATCCAACCCCTCACCCCGGAGTGGCAGGTGCTCCTCTGCTTTTGACTCTTGACTGTGTGATGCTGGCAATTCAGGTCCAGCGACCCACCTGGAGCACCGGGGTAGGGGGTTTACATTCTACGGTGCCTGGCTCTCTGTGTAAAGAATAATCAGTACCTCTTAAGGCCATCACCTTTGTCTGTTTCACAGCACAGACGTAGATCAAGTCTTCCTGAGTCTGTGTTCTGCTCATTTAGAAAAAACAACATGTCTAATCCTGGACCCTGGCTTAAAAGGAGGTTTACATCCTGTAGTCCCAATGTTGTCATCTTTAAATATTTCTGTGTTAACAAATACACCTACTTCTTTTTATTCACTATGTAAATTCATTCAAATAAAATGTAAATGGTGTGATAATTTTGTGCCAAAAGTCCTGTTTTCGTGCAGATAAGAACTGATGCAATTTCTTTCAAATAATGGTTTATGCAGCTTCTACATGAACTCTAAACAGAGTTGAACATTTTTTTTTAACCCCTTGATGATTTACCTGAAAACAAAAATAAGCCTGTCTGAAATTCATCTGAAAAGGACACCGAGGGCTCTGTCTGGTCTCTGAAAATGACGAGTTATCTTCAAGTGTCTTCAGCTACACCCTCATGTCACCCTTCTTGTCAGCTGTACAAAACAAAATGCTGACAACTTATTTTAAGAATATTGTTTATTTCCTTTCAAAACGCCAAACCTTCAACATCAGAAGGAGGAATTCTGACATGAAATGATAAAAACAACATCCATTCCTTGCAGGCATTCACTGCCTGGGAGTGTTTTCTGGGAAAGCAGCTGAAACAGCCACTTTACTTAATGTAGGTCTAGGCTCCCAAGCCTTCCCAAAGGCTTTGGGAGCACCAGTCATTTGAGTTGTTTTAAATTAAGCTGGGGCTTAATTTAAAGTGGGTAAAGAACCTGCCTGCCAATGCAGGAGATGTGGGTTAGACCCCTGGGTCAGGAAGATCCCCTGGAGGAGGAAATGACAACCCACTCCAGGATTCTTGCCTGGGGAATCCCATGGACAGAGGAGTCTGGTGGGCTACAGTCCATGATGTTGCAAAAATTTGGATACAACTGAAGTGACTGCATATGAAACTGGAGGAAGTGCTTCTTGTTTTTTTCCTCTCTTTTTTTAAATGTAAAAATATTTGCTTAAGAATCTTCTAGACTAGAGACTATAAAAAAAGCATCTTGTAGAATGATGACTTTGGTAAAGGTACATATATCTGAGACAAGTTAAATAAATACTTTCATTTTAGAATGTTTAATTTAAATTTTTCAGGAAACTCAAGCTAGACATGATTACAGTAGCATGTCTAGGGTTCTGGGAGATGGCAATACCGTTTAAACAGTCTCACCTCTTGCTTTGACATACAAGCAGCAAAATGTTTCATGATAACCTTGGATGTGTTGTGGCAAACTTCTAGCATATGTAAAGGTGTGTGTGGGGGGAGTCTGTGTTTCTAAGACCCTCAACAGACACCACCAAAGATGCATCCTATAAAACAATATTTTTCATCTTTTGAAGCTATGTAAAATTGAGACAACAATAACAGAACTGACATGAAAACAAAACCCAGAGATTATGAATGATATAAAAATTCTTTTTACCCAGTTAATGACAACGGGCTTCCCTGGTGGCTCAGACGGTAAAGAATCTACCTACAATGCAGGAGTCGTGGATTCGATCCCTGGGTCAGGAAGATCACCTGGAAGAGAGCATGGCAACCCACTCCAGTATCCTTGCCTGGAAAATCCCATGGACAGAGGAGACTGGCGGGCTGCAGTCAATGGGGGTCACAAAAAGTTGGACACAGCTGAGTGGTTAACACACACACAATGACAACAGGGTCCTGCACACCACAGCCAGGTAAATAAATAACAAGGTTTTTAAAAGAAGTATGCTTATGTGAAAACAAAAAAGAATCTATGAGAAAGAAGCACAGACTATAGACTTTTCTCCAAATCGTGCCTCACGACACTCTTCCTAGGCTATTGGCACCAAGGGCTGGAACCTTAAACAGGCCGCATGCCAGTTCCCCCACCAGCCAGCCCAGATGTAGCTCCGTGGGGACAGAGTTCCAATGAAGGCTACAGGAGTATTTTTGTCAGGGCTATTTTAATGCACTTGATTCAATCAAGGTGTGAAGTGCTACTTTAAATATTTATCACTGCGTGTATCTCTCCAGAGTCCTGATGGGTGGGGTGACCCTCTCCTGTAGAATCTGTAAGAACAGGCATGACCTTGGCTCTCAGAGAAGAGTTACCTCATTAAGAACCACAGCAAAGATGTAACAAAGAAGTCAAGGACAGCATGCAATAAAAATGCACAGAATCCAACTTTTCTTGGCAAATTTTGTCTGATGAAGTTTAATGGGCGGACTCAAGGGTGAATTAGAGAACCCTCTGTTGGGGACGAGAAGCCTATGAATTAGTCCATATTATTGCCTCTAGGATAAAGGGAACCTACAACAAAATTAATGCTTTTCCCCAGAAAGTAATTGTATATTTGCCAAGAACATCTTACTTGTAACTTGGATATTTGGAGAATTAGGTCTCAAGAGAAAATGTTCACAGCTCAAAATCCCTTCTGCAGAGATCATCCCTGACTGTCTTACCCTTTTTGGTCTTCATTTTAACATTTTACCTGAAATGACCTTCCTAGTCTACTTGTTCATCGCCTTATCAGTGAGTTGGGGTGTGAGGACACCTGCCGTCTCCAGCTTGTTTATGCTGCACCCCTGACCGGCTGCAGTAGTGACCGCCCACAAGAAATGTTGAATTAAAGTGTGTCTTGTGAATGAATAAATATAAAGACAACAACAGTGAACACCTCTGAGTCTTATTTTGGTACATCCTGACCATAATGCTGTGAAATAATCACATTTTATTCTCATTTCAGAGCTTAGACTGTCTAAAATAAACTGCTGGTCTGCTAACTAGCAGCATGAATTACTCCTCATTTATTTCAAGTCTTCCTTGAAAATTTTACTCTGCCAAGAATAAATGTAGAATTGTTTCCATGAGGACAAAAAAGAAATGGGAAATATCCCTGTGAACAGGAAATTATCTGAGCAGTGAATAAGGTTTGTTCTAACACGAGACCACAGCAGAGCGTGGTCATAGATGCCCATTCCCATGAGGTTCCTCACTGGCCATAAGCCACCAGGACAGACACTGCAGGCGCCAGCGTCTGCGATTAGATCCCTTCTGGCTCATGAGCCCTGACTCTGGTCCCGGGAGCAATGTGTCAGCTAACACAGTCATCTCCTCCAGCCCCCCTCACACCCAGACAAGGCCGTTCGACTTTGCCCCAGACAGTACAACCCACGGGGAGGGCAATGTGAGGAAGAGAAAGTACTGTCTGCTGGCATTTGACTCTGTCTGACTTTTCTGGGCTTCCCTGGTGGCTCAGTGGTAAGAATCTACTGCCAATGCAAGAGATGTGGGTTTGATTCCTATGTCAGGAAGATCCCCTGGAGAAGGAAATGGGAGTCTAATCCAGTATTCTTGCCTGGGAAATCCCATGGACAGAGGAGCCTGTCAGGCTACAGTCCACGGGGTCACCAAGAGTCAGACATGACTGAGTGACTGCTGCTGCTGCTGCTAAGTCACTTCAGTTGTGTCCGACTCTGTGTGACCTCATAGACGGCAGCCCAGCAGGCTCCCCCGTCCCTGGGATTCTCCAGGCAAGAACCATGGAGTAGGTTGCCATTTCCTTCTCCAATGCATGAAAGTGAAAAGTGAAAGTGAAGTCACTCAGTCGTGTCCGACCCTCAGCGACCCCATGGACTGCAGCCTTCCAGGCTCCTCCATCCATGGGATTTTCCAGGCAAGAGTACTGGAGTGGGGTGCCATTGCCTTCTCCGACTGAGTGACTAGACAGCCACTACTTGTTTGTACATCCTCTAGAGGATGTTACCACCCAGTGCTAATGTCCTTTCTCTATAAAACACTTGCTGAGTGACTCACGTTGAACCGAATCCTATGCAGCAGTGGGTAAGGAGTGTTGAAATACAGCTAAGAACTTTGCTGCTCAGTCCTCACTTTTAATTTTTTGGAGGATCTACTTTTTTGAGGACGTTTAGTATAAAAGGTGACAGAAAAGTGGGTTGTGGCCAAGGAGGTATTTTCCTGTTTCTGTTTCCGTAGAGGAAACGTGATGATGCAGAAGGAGAGGGTGTGATTCTGGGGAATGTCCTGAGTCACGGCCAGAGAGGCCCAAGCACAGCCAGGCTCCAGGAAAGCGAGCAACTTGTGGGGACGGGAGAACCAATGTCTCCACCCAGAACTTTTATTTTCTCAGCCAAATAGACAGTGAGCTCAATCAACTGAAATTAAAAGCTGGACAAGGAGTGTAGCAGTATTAAATCTAGGACTAAAAATGTAAAAATAAAGCAAATGGTTAAAATATACACATATTCTCACTTCAAAGGATTAAGCTTTAGCGATCTTTACTTTGGATTGGAAACTTTAGGCTTTCCCTGGTGGCTCAGAGAGTAAAGAATCTGCCTGCAATGTGGGAGACCTGGGTTTGACCCCTGGGTCGGGAAGATCCCCTGGGTAGGGAAGATCCCCTGGAGGAGGGAAAGACTACCCACTCCAGCATTCTTTCCTGGAGAATTCCATGGACAGAGGAGCCTGGTGGCCTACAGTCCCTGAGCAACTAACACTTAGGTTAGTATCCTGTTTTTTTCCACCATACTCCCCAGGAAATTTATACTAGAGTTTGCTAAGAAGATTTAGTGAAACAATTACTCCAAATGTTGGAGAATGCAAGTAATAAGGATATCTCTCAAACTGAAATTATAGGTTATTCCTACCTATTCTCCACCTTCTAATGAAATTAGGGACAATAAATATCCATTGTACCATAATAACGAGTTTCTCAAAAAGAAGACTAAAATGGTGTAACCAAACACCACAGTTTTCTGTACTGGGTTTCAGGCGATCAGATTTCATGACACATAAAAAAAAAACAGAACAATAATTTTGAGAAATGAGTAAAAAGTGTGAATATTAGCTGATCTAGAAAAGCCTTTCAAGCATAACAATGGCAGTGTGAGTGGAGGAAGGTGAATTAACCAAGCGCCTAATGCAGGCAAACATGCGGAAGGAGATGGAGTTGGGCAGGATGGGTGGACACAATGGTAACCGCATGATTCCTCCTCACAGATGTCCTGGACTGAAAAGGGATAGCAGCGTGGACAGGGTGGACCCAACAGAGCTTCCGAGCAGCCAAGGAGAAAAGTGAAACACGTCACTTGGGGCTTTGTTGTGTGTTTAAAAGGAGACAGTGGAGCAGCTGGCAAGGATTTTCTCAGCAGAATATAATAAAATGCAATTAATCACACATGTAATTTTAAATAAGGGACAGGACAGCACAGTGTAGCTACTACACCAGGAACCAGGGCAGTGAAGGTCTCCCATCTACATGTGGGCACAGCCCTGGGGGTCCAGGGCTCTTCTGGGAAAGAGGTGGTTTGGCCCGAGGGAGAGATACAGAGCCTTAAACTGTGCATGGGCCTGAGCCACAGAGAGGAGGAGACGGGGCCGTGAGGAAGCCTGAATGGTGAGATGTGACGTATGGCTAGAATGACATTAGGGACAGAAGGGAGAAATACAGGTTTGATCCCAGATACCTCTCCATCAAACACTCTGAAGTAAAGGATTTGTAGCATCACTTTATACCACAACTAAACACACAAGACTAGGCTCTTTCTCAAATGCCCAACAGCCTTATAACCCATTTTAACCTTTCAAAAAAAAAAAAAAAAAAAGAAAAAATCAGGAAAGCAAAGCCCTCGACCAACAGAAGGGAAAACTCTGTGATCCACAGAGATCACATAGAATTTTAGGAGTAGAAAAGCCTTTAGAGATATTGGCTAACAGAGAAATTGACTTACACATAAAGTAAATTGGATTAAATCTCCTTCTAACTGATAAGTGTACAACGAGGAACTGAAGGGTAATGTGACATCAAACAGCCTCCAATACAAATACTACTTCACTAGACTGTCTCATTTCTTCATTATTCTTAAGAAAGAAATCAAAGCAGATGCACTTGTCTCCTAAACTTTAACTCTTACACAAATTCTCTCCCAAAGATAATATAAAAAAACTAAAATTATTTCTTACTTTCTGAACCTCCTAATTTAGCTGATCTTTCATATGAAAACAGCTATTTTTTAAATGACAAATGTGGTGCTTGGTTTGTGTAAACGGATTATTCCCAATGAATCTAAGTGTAAGTACTGCAAATCCATCCCCTCCTCTCCTTTTCTGATTCTCGTTCATTCTCTCTCTCTTGCTCTCTGTTTTATTTCTGCTTCTATTTCTATCTCCATCCTTCCACTCTACCTCATACAACAAAATGCTACAAATAAAAGCCACAAGACTATTGGCTATGCTATCCTTACTCCCAGGATTTTCCTTGTCCATATGAGGGGAGGTAAGGGGCAGGCTTAGAACTCTAAGTGTACCACAGTTGCTCATGACTTGTTTCTCAGCTTCTCCAATCCTTGAACTGCTTTTGCCCCCTTTTACTAACAGAGGAAATTAGTCAATAAGTTCCATTTTCATTAAAAGTGTCACACATAATCTGCTGACTAAAAAGATCAAACATTAGTTGCTGACAGAAACATCATCTGTTCTCATAACCAAATGTGCATAAATATAAACGTTTTTTAGAAGAAGGAGATGCTCTCTGTAACTCAAGACTCCAAAGTGGAGTAGCTGGAACACCATCCCAATAACTGGCAGACACACCTAGAGTGGTGATCACAGCATCCACGGTCGCCTTGACCTCACGTGGCCACACTTAATAAGAGCATTCTCAACAACGAGCTTTTGGATATTCTCAATGGAAAATGCTGGGATTCGCTTAAGAAATGCTTTTAAATATTTAACGGGTAATTACATTTCTCCTCAAGCCTCCTACTCTAAACCTAACTTGACGCTCCCATGTTGAATGACTTGAGAACAGTGTTGGCAGAGCTGCCACGTGTCTAAGGGGGAGGAAACTTCCTCTGCTGTGTCTGTGACAAACGCTCAGACCCGCACCCCAGAACACTCCCGGGGGCTCTGAATAAGCCTGGATTTCAGACCTAAGACAGGCTACACTCCTCCTGGGTGTGTCAGAGCTGTCCCGGTGGGGGCAGGAGGGGAGCCCCATGGAGGGGACATCTTCGGATGGGCACCCCCACATGCTGACTTATGGAAAGAACAAGTAACAGACACAGAGGCGCCCCATTCTGAGAAGGTCCTTCGCGGGCTCCAACCACTGGAGTCAGACATGACTCTGGCTGTGTGGACCATCCCGTCTGAACACCAGGATGGAGACCATGGACAGAACAGTGCAGAGAGCCTGGGAGTGCCCCAGAGGACAGACAGAGGGATGCAAAGATTTCAAATACATATATTTCCAGGCCCCACAAAGTCAGAATCCCAGAGGCAAGCTTCTGAATAGTATTTCTTAAGTGTTTCCCCAACCAGGTTGGGAACCACTGACCGAAGCCATCTGATGTTTTCAGCTTCTCAATTCTTGGTTGCTTCCAACGCAGAGTGAGATGAAAAACAAAACCCACGATCTCCTTCCAGCTTCTCTGGTAACGCAAATACATAGCATTTACTTTACATTAGAAATATGTGATTCTACTGTCATTCCATGGAGCCCTTTATGATATATCCACTTATAAGACACAATGGACAAGGACTTGTTCATCTTTTTAGACAAGTGAACAGAACATCTTCACGATGCTGAGAGCACCAAGCTTGCCTTTAAAGCCACTGTGGACTTGCCCTCACCACCTTCTCCAAGCCCTAATTTGTAAGAAGACGTGGTGTGGCCAGGAGAATGCATCTCAGGAGGAGGAATCTCAGGCTCTTCATGCTGCATCCCAGTGCCCGGCACAGCCCTGTGTCACCCCGAGTGACCTTTGTCAAAGCCCCCAGCGGCACCCTCCTCCTTCGTCATCCTGGCCCCTGAAGCACAGTTCTGTCCCATAGGACTTTCTTAATCCTGGTACAGTGTTCAGTATACTGGTGACACCAAGTAAACCTTCATTCAGTGACCAAAGAAACAGGATCCCCTGGGATAGAAAAACCCTCCCTCAAGTCTCGAAACCCAGGCGGTCAGTCCATCACCCAAGGTCCCCCAAGGTGGACACAGGGGCAGGAGTATAATAACTGCATCCTGTCCCTTTTCCTTGAAGGCGTGATGGTCTTCTGAACAGGGTGACAACTCAGAGAAATCCCTAAAGGTGGACATCCATGTGCTGATGTCCACACATCTGGCCAGATGTGATTCTAAACTGGGCTCCCATAAGAACCAGCGTCACCCACTGTCAAACCACTGGGTTCTTCCGTGGCGTCCAGCAGTTCGTGTGCTCTTGTCCTCAATGTCAGTGACCTTGGCCAGAGCCGAGTCTTGTCTAGACACAGTCTGCCCGTCTGTAACGGGAACTGAGACCACCTGGCCACAGGACACCGCACGGGGCACCGGAGACCGAGCTCCAGGACAAAGTGGCGGGCCCCGCTCACCCCACAGCAGACAGAGCTCACACGACAAGCGCTGCAACAAGGAGCACCAAAAACAGCGATACCACTAAGACTGTAAGAACGTTTTGAAATGTATTATCTTTCCCTGATAAGTCTATCACGTAAATCTGTAATTAGGGACTTCTAAAATAGCTAACTTTTTTTTTCTTTTTTAACACAATCTGCTGTAATTGTCTATTAAGTCAACGAGTACTTAGGGACTCTTAAAACTGCTGATTACTTGCCTGCTGTTATTTTGGAAGAACAAATACTAAAGATTCCTTATGAAATTCTCCTTAGAATGAAATTGGAGATGTGTTGTTACCTGGAAAAGTTAAGAATCTTCACTTTTTTCCTCGGAATAACATCTGTCCACCATCACATTTATCATTCCAGATCTGGACTATATCTGTATTAACTCTTCTTTAAAAAAAGTAATTTTATGTATTTATTTATTTTTGGCTGTGCAGGCTTCTTCTCTAGTTGTGGCTAATGGGGGCCTCTCTAGCCGTGGTGCACAGGCTTCTCACTGTGGTGGCTTCTCTTGTTGAGGAGCATGGCTTCTAGGATGTGTGGGCTCAGTATAGCTTAGGCTCCAGGGCTCTAGAGCCCAGGCTCAGAAGCTGCGGTGCAGGGGCTTAGTTGGCCCACAGCACGTAGGATCTTCCCGGACTAGGGATCAAACCCCTGTCCCCTGCATTGGTAGGTGGACTCTCCACCACTGAGCCATCCAGGAAGCCCCTTCATTAACTTATTCTATACTCTAAGGGGATTTCCATCTCTGACAGAATAAAACTTTTCTAATTCCCAATTAGAAATTGGTTCCCAAATGCTCTTAATCCCAAAGGTCCCAAAGAGAGCTTTATTAATCATTCATTTCTTAATGCAGATTTAAATCTTATATCTCTCTTAACAGGAGAAACAACATACCAGCCCATATGGTGTATTTACAAGTTGTTCTGCCATATTTATACATCTGCTATGGAATGAACTAAATGGAGTAAAAATGAGCTGTATCTTTTATCAAGTTATGTTCTAGTATGCTTATTTATGCTTAACAGTTAAATAAATTAGCAATGCTCTTGAGGTCCTTAGATAAATTACAAAGGTTATAGATCTTATTGTTGTAGTTTGTACTACTATTAATATACATTTAACTTCATAATAATGTTTTGTTTATTTGTAATCAAGTTTCATAATTACTTCCAAATATAAAACAAACAGAAGCTAAAGAAAGAACAATGACAAAATGATTTAGACATGGAACCCAACAAGGAAATCTCCTTTTTCTGCCTGTCAGCTTCCTATTTATGAAAGGTTCTTTTGTTAGCTGTGGGGGTGTTGGCCATGTGTGTCCTACCAGGCCTGAATAGACTAATTGCACAGCTACTACTCAAGAATTCGCTCCATAAAGGTTGCAAGAGAAAGGCTAGGCTGGTCTCCTGAGATGCTTCTGGTTTTGGTATAAGTGATTAAGTAACACTTAGAGAGAGATGGATAAGCAGATAAATATTTATTGGAAGCCAGACACTGGCAAAATGTTGACAGACACTCCACTCCTAAAGCTTACGGTCTCACTGGGACTAGTGACAAAAATAAATAGACAATTAGAGTAATTACAAACTGTGATATGCACAATGGAGCAAAGGAAGTGGTGAAATGCAAAATCACAGTGGACGCGGCCAGGGAAGGCCTTTCTCACAAGGGACCAGTGGAGACGAATTCTCAAGGGTGGGAATGAGTCATGTTTAAGAAGAAGAGATGGACTATTCTGGACAGAGAAGATGGCTTATGCAAAGGCCCTGGGGTGGAAAGAATTCTTATTTAAGAACCTGAAAAGGGGAGTGAGTAGAGTAGAGGCAGGTAAAAGGAAGACAAGGAGGTCAGAAGTGTGCGTGCTCACCTTCTCTCTGTGCATTTCTCCCTCTGATCTCACCCAACCTACTCCTTAGGCTGGCACTGAGTGGGCATTAATTTGTAAATTTGGGGGCATTAATTTGAGCCCCCAATCCAGGCTGGGGTGAGGGCCAGCTATTTGCTTCCCCTGGTAACTACAGTATGACCGTATGTCATTATGAAGAGATCCCACAAAAGATCCCACTAGAAAGTAAAAAATTCACCTGCAGTGTGGGAGACCTGGGTTCAATCCCTGGGTTGGAAAGATCCCCTGGAGAAGAGAAAGCCTCCCAACTCCAGTATTCTGGCCTGGAGAATTCCATGGACTGTATAGTCCATGGGGTCGCAAAGAGTTGGACACGACTGAGCGACTTTCACTTCACTTCACTTTATTACATTAATGATATGACTGTGCAAAGCACCACAGAATGGGGGCCAGGTGTCAGGAGAAGCAACCACTGATCAGAGGTTTGGAGCTTCCAGTCCTGCCCAGTCCCGACTCCCGACCCCCGAGAGGGGAGAGGAGCGGAGACTGAGCTCAAGCTCCAATGGCCAAGGACTGAATTGCAGTGCCTCTGTAATGAAACCCCTGAAAAGTGGCCAAAGCTTGGCCGGGTTGGTGAACCCACATGGAATCTGTGGGACAGGGGATTTGGAGAAGGGCAGGGAAGCTCCATGGCCCTCCCCAGACCTCACTCTAAGCATCTCTTTCACCGGCTGCTCCCCAGATGTATCCTTTTATGATAAACCAGTGATTGAGTGAGTAAAAGTTTTCTCAGTTCTATGAACCATGCTAGCAAATCAATAAACCTAAGGAGAGGACAGTAGGAACCTCCAGATTTATAGCCAGTCCCTGAGAAGCCCACACGACACCCTGGACTTGTGACCCCTGTGAGAACTGGGGATGAGGATGCTGGAGTAGGGGAAGCAGTGATGTAGGACTGTACCACCGCCTCCAGTTAACAGCACATCAACTACAAACTGGCACTTGCCACGCACGTTTGGCATCTACCTCTACAAGCATTAAATCTTGTGCTGCTGCTGCTGACCCTCAACACACCCTGAAAGGAGCTCAGGGTGGAGAGAAGAAATAACTCCCTCTGTGCTCCAGGAAAAACTGGCAGGACAGGGCTTCAGATCATTGGATATTCTCAGGAGCTCATTTTCTGAGCCCAATTCTTGTATCTCCTCATATCTAGAAAAGCCCTAAAATCCTTCATGGTGTCAACTGTTTCTCATGACTAACAGAAGCTTCATGAGATTGGAAGAACCTTTCTACCAAAAAATTATGTGCTTGATTGCATATACACCCCCTTCACCAAGATCACGGCTACATTGTCCTTTCCCCCACCTCTTTAGAACAGTCTCATAGCTATCTGAGGTGCTGTCTCCGAGGCTCCAGTCTGCATTGTGCCCCAGATAAACCTTAACTCACAACTCTCATGTTGGGCACTTTTTTAAGGCGACACATGTCAGACTTGAGCTGAACCGTGGGATACCCAGCTGGCGTGGGGAGAAAAACCCACATGCACATTGGAATTGGGTACAATAAGTATTCCAATTTTTATTTTAAAGAACAGCAAAGCTCTTTCATGCTTAGGTTCATGGGGCTTACAGGGCCTGCTTATCTCAAGTCTATGTTAGTCACTCTCAGTGTTTGCAACAGTTATTCCACATTTGCTCCAAGATCAGCGATCCTTTATGGACTGTGCAATCATAACAAGTACCTGGGAAAAAAACAGTCTGGTTGTTTTAAGTTGTAGGCAGTCAAGTCAACTCCCAATTTTCTGGATCAATGAAGAGAAACGGCAGTCTAGGAAGCAAATGTGCTTGTACTCTTCACCCGCCCATTCCATCCTGCAGGGCTGCTGAGCCCAGACAGCCAGCAGCAGGCAGTAACATGGTTCAGGTACTAAATCTCACAAGCCTGTGAGTCCCACAGGTGAAGGAACCTGCCCAAAGCCACAGGCAGCCAGAGCAGAATGGAAATTTAAACCCAAGCTTTCCTAACTCCAAAGTCCGCCATCTTGCTTTTCAAGCTCGCTTAATTTCCAACGCAAAAAATATTGGGCACCACCCCATTGCCTGGTGGAATGGATAATTTGCAGGGGCTTCCCTGGTGGCTCAGGTGGTAAAGCATCTGCCTGCAATGAGGGAGACTTGAATTTGATCCCTGGATTGGGAAGATCCCCTGGACAAAGGGAATGGCTACCTGCTCCAGTATTCTTGCCTAGAGAATTCCATGGACAGAGGAGCCTGGGGTCACAGTCCATGGGGTCACAAAGAGTCAGACATGACTGACTAACACTTTCACTTGGGCGCTAGCAATAAAGAACCCAGGTGCCAATGCGGTAGACATAAGAGATGTGGGTTCAATTCTTGGGCCAGGAAGATCTCTTGGAGGAGGAAATAGCAACTCACTCCAGTATTCTTGCCTTGAGAATCTCACGAGGAGCCTGACAGGCTACAGTCCACAGAGTCCCTAAGAGTTGGATATGACTGAAGCAACTTAGCATCCAATAATTTAATAAAAGAAACGACCTCTATTTAAACAAATTTAGCATCAAATGTGATTGGGATTTTAGTTTCCAAATGCTATGACTAAAAATACTGCCAAGAGGCAATCCCGTAGTTGTCTGAAGTGGTCCTGATATTTTTATCTTTTTAAGGACATTTAGGGGATGCAAAGCACAAGAAAAAGATCCTGACACCTCAGTGCTAACTTTTAAGTATTTAATTTTGATTCTACATGTAGAAAAAAAATCCACCCTGAAGGATTATACATCAGCTAAAACAGGCAAACTGTGCCCTCCTGGGCTGAGGAAAGGAGATCTCACTGCAGCAGTGGACACAGGCGACATGTCAGTGAGTACCTGGCCAGTAACGAGGCTAAGAGAGGTCATGGGCACTTGGCTGCACAAGCTGGCGCTCTTCCTGGCTGAGTGGGGACATTCAAGTTTCTCTCTCAAAAGGTTTTTCATAGTTACCTTTTTCAAGAATTTTCATGCTGGAATACTATGGGTTATTAATATCATGGTCTTGGCCAAAACGCACTGCACAAGGATTCCCACAGAAGTGTGCAGCCATCACGTGCATTACGTCTCGGCTCGGTTTCTGCAGTGAGAATAAAGACACTGATAAAATGGCACTGGAAGAACAGACACAAACTCATTAGGAAAACAAAATTCTAATTGATTCTAATAAAATCTGCATGAAGACCAACAAATTTGACTTGCGTTTTCTTGTGGCCTTTCTACCTTTAGAGGCCACCTCTGTCCCTCCGCTGGTCCAGGCCCCTCATGAGCTTCTGAATTCAGGTCAACACCCTTCTAGGAGCCGGGCTAGACTGGCCCATCTGCTTTGTCTTCAAAACCACTGTAGCAATCTGCATTTAGTTTTACTTGTTCATAAGCAGCGATTTTATTATATTTCATGACTTCCCACAAACATAAATTAGGAAGTCACTCCAAGAAAGAAAAAACGCATATATAAATATATATATATAACATATATTCTCTTTCTATTTTCTATTCCTTTGTTTCCAAGGCATGTATTATAATTCTGAGCTACAGATCTGTTGAAAAAGGGTCAAAGGAAAATATTCATAAAGAAAACCAGATGAGAAGAGCAGATATAAAAAGTGTCTACCTCATATTTTCTTTGATTGCTCTTATTTTCACAGAATACCCCTCATAGATGACCTACTGCTGTATCTTTTATAAAAATTCACTAGAGTAAATCAATAAAACAGATAAAGTTCAAGCCAGGTTCTGCCTCCACCAAATAACAGGGTAGATTAGATGATTTCTAAGCCCTTTTCCAAGTCCTAAATGTTGAATAGTCTTTTGCAGCATTTGATCAATAAAACTATCATATTATATAAAGTACTGAAGGCAATTGATGAATCGTATAAGTACAACTGAAGTAAAACTACAGAGTACAATGTCTGAAAGTTACAACATCTGAAATATAAGAAAATTAATATTGCTAAGATGACTTTGTTCATATATGATAAAATGCTGGGTTTGGCTTTATAGATCTACTTACAAAACATAATTACTTTGATCTGATTATCAAAGATATTGGACTTACAAATTTGGCTTGAATTATATGAGTAAATGCTTTGACTTAAAACAGCATGGGTGGTAAAAGATGATTTGATGTGGCTGTTTGTACAAGTACACTCATAGGAGATGGCGCAAGAGTGAAGATGCTACATGTGGTCCAAGCTGCAGAGCAAGTGATCCTGCCAGCTCCTCAGTCCTCAGGCACATGACACTGACCGTGGGGTGCGACTTTTTGAAAAGGAAGCTAAGAGAGCAGTGGACACAAAGGTGACGTACTGCCGTCAGAATGTTACAAGGCCAATGTTCAAGATACTATGAGCAAACCTGTTACGTATCAATGAAGTAATTCTGTTCTTGGTTGAAATGGCGAAGGGTAGGGCAAGAGGTTAGCAGAGGACAGACCATGACTGGCCTGGTATGTGCATAGGAGCCTCGAGTCGAAAGATGCTGGTAAAAGGTTAGATTTTGATTTTACACAGACTATGATGGCAAAGAAACAAGACAAGGTAGTAAAGAAGCTGTTGCAACATCGATGCTAGACCCTCATATTTTGCTTTTCTGCAGGACCCAGACCAAAGAATGATCTCTACTTTCCAGTGTAAAAAGATTCTGTGATAAATAAGTAAGAAAATAAATGCTGGAGTAGGATTATGTGTGTGATTGTGTATGTATTTTTGCTTTAACAATGGGGGTGTAGATGATATATATGTATGTGTGTGTGTGTGTGTGGTGTATAGAACTACGAGTATGTTTTAAAATCTAGGTACTTAAAACTAAGACTAATAATGCAGATTTGAATAATTATAAAACAAAAGGTTAATCAGAAAACCTATAATAAACTAGATTAATAATAATTAATCCAAACAAGGGGCTTCCCAGGTGGCACTAGTGGTAAAGAATCTGCCTGCCAATGCAGGAGACATAAGAGACCTGGTTTGATCCCAGATGAATTTAGACTGAGCTCAGTTTTCCCCAACTAAAATGTGGAAAACAAAGATTCTTCTAGACTACATTATCAAAACAATTCCTTAATGATGATAACTCTTCATTTATACAAGGCTTAAGGCTTAATTATGAGTAATTGGCTTTCAGTGTCACTATTATATCAGTTAATCAATTCACCTATGTGATATTAAGCTTTAAAACACCTGCAGTGACATGAGAAAAACAGCACTGAGATAGACTTCAGACTAAGTCTTTAAAAAGCAACGACATGAACAGCAAGATACGCACGACATGGTACTTCCAGGGGACGACCTGTGACATCACACCATGCAATGGGGTGAAGGTCAGGGCTATCTGCATCCACCCAGCAGTAGTATCTGTGGTCCCAGCCATCAAAATGAACCTGTCGGAAATTAGTCCTTGGTCATCAGTATACCACTATGCCTGTGTCAAAATACGAGAAAACAGACCTCTGAAGTTGAGATTAAAATTGTTATAATCTCACATTCAGCTGAAACAATACTGAAAATGTGCTATGAAACAGCTTTCTGATCTAGCCACCAAAGGCGGTTGCACCAGTTTTTCCAAGAAATTAAAGAAGTTGTCACATTAAAAAAAAAAAAAAAATTGTCAAGGACTGAATAGAACTTGAAAGGATAGGACCCATCTGTTTTCCCAACTAGAAATTCTATGATGTTTTTCAAAGAATACTTCCTGTCCTGCAGCCACTGCAAGAACAAGGCCAGCACGCTCAACAGTAAGAGTCATCATCTGACACCAGAATAAATCTTAAACTGACAGGAAATGCATGGAGCAAAAGGAAGCAATAAATCTCGATATCCTGACAAACGAAGAGAGATGGAGCCATTGGACCCAAAGAGGCAAGGAGAGCAAAACAATATGTGCGGTGAGGTAGACGGATTAAGAGTGATCCTAATAAAGAGTGATTCTAACAGCTATGAAGGACAACTCTGTAAAGTAGTCAGGCTGTGCTGAGGAGAAAAGATCGCCATTCGTTCAGAGCTGAGGATGCAGCTGGAGATGGGAGGACAAAGACCGGGGAGGACAGAGCTCTGAGAAGGGGATCCCCGAGTCTACCGGGTTACTCACAGGACCTTGGCCAATGGCCGGACTGCATGTGTGTGAGGTGAGACTTGGTGGAGAGCAGCTGATACACAGCTGAAAACAAGACAAAGATAGGGTTCAGATAGTAAAGAATCTCCAGCAACGCAGGAGACCTGGGTTTGATCCCTGGGTTGGGAAGATCCCATGGAGGAGGGCATGACAACCCACTCCAGTATTCTTGCCTGGAGAATTCCACGGACAGAGGAGCCTGGTGGGCTGCAGTCCACGGGGTCACAAAGAGTCAGATGCGACTGAGCGACTTTCACTCAAACTGGAGGACACACACCGCTGGAGAACAGAGACCAGAGTGGAGGGACCTTAGTAACACCTTGAGGATTTGACTGAGGCACCAAAAAGGCACATGCCAGAACCACATCCTAGATAACGGCTACTCCAGACCAGTTCTAAAAAAAGCTACAATAAAGCCTCAACAAGATGAAGAAGAACCACCAGTAATCAACTGTCTGATAAAATAAACTATTCTTTTTAAAGGGAGACAAATACTCCCAACTCTATACACTGTATCATTTATTATGTTCAACACAGAATAGAATTTTATTAGATATGCAAATACATAGATGAATATGAGCCAGACTCAATTTTTAAAAAGTCCTTCTCTTTTAAATTTTGTAATGCAATAGTTTGCATTTCAAAAGCAAGGAAACCACGTCTAAACACAAACAAGGCATCTAAACACAAACAAGGCAAGCCAAGCGCGCCCAGATCCAGTGTGCAGGAGAGCTAAGTCTTTCTAGTTCAGCTATAGCTATTGGACCAAACCTGGGAATCCTATGTGGAATTCAGGTCTAAAACTGAAAAAGTAAAAGAAAATATCTTTTCAAATGTTTTGAAAGCAGATAGACATGATTTCTTATGTTCTCTATTCAACATTTTCCCCTTACGTTTACATTAAGAAATATTAAATTACTCTTTCCAAGGCTGTATATAATTACTGACGATGAAAACAGTGGAAATTTAAAACAGCCCTTTCTAATCCAGTGATATGAGGCCCCCTCCCTACAAGGGCTATCTAAACTTGGAATTTATAACCAAATTCTGTATCCATATACGTCTTTATGAAAGATATTTTCATATCTTTGGATCTTCATAACTTGGGAGGAAAATCCAATTTTAAGACTTCTAACCAGATTTTCATGTTACTAAAGAAGAGTAGCAGTTTAAGAATATTTACAAAGAGTCCTTTTGTAAAGCGAAGAATCATTCTGAAAACCAAATCATCTCCAGCACTGTATTTCATGCTTTTATGATTTTTCACATATTTGGGTTTGCATAAAGCTGAGTAAATATATAGACCCTTCTAGCCCAGATTTTGATGAACTGGAAAACAAAAGTCAGAAAATGAAATTGGCCGCTGTCTCAAGCTCCTATCCTTGAACAGACAGTGAAGCTTCCTGATGGTATTACCTCTATATGCACTAGTTATTAATGGTCAGTAAAATAACTGAGACACTTAAGAACTATATCAGCACATAAATAACCAGGACAAATCCTTCAGGCAACTCCAAAGCTGGCGATTGTCTGGACTTGCACCGTCTTTCTTGCTTTGCCTCATTATTTGCCATCCAATTCCAGTCCCCACATCGGGGACTTCCCCTGGACCTCGGCGCTCTGTCCCTGCCTCAGTCATCTGGCTGCCTCCAAGGTTCCTGGCACCTTGGCTCACACATCACCTCACCTCGAAAACCATCAGCTGAGTAAGACGTATGACGGTAATTATCATCCCTCTTCCTTTGGGCAGTTGGATAATAAGCAGTTATTTATTGGGGAACAGTGGAGCTCAATTTAATGCTCAATCAGAATAATTTTATTAGCCTAAGTAACTATTATGCTTTTTGCTCCTGCTATATGGTTTTTAAATTTTAATTTCCATTTCAACAGGCTTATTGGATATGTGTATTTTATTGTCAGAGGCCTCAAATCTATTTCGAAGGC
Source organism: Bos grunniens (assembly GCF_055505025.1). Taxonomy (NCBI): domain Eukaryota; kingdom Metazoa; phylum Chordata; class Mammalia; order Artiodactyla; family Bovidae; genus Bos; species Bos grunniens. Next base: position 41,088,351 of record NC_141188.1, read on the forward strand.
TTGTGGTGAATGAATTATAAGCACCTATGTGTATGACGTGAGCTTTATTTAGAAACAGGCTCTACTGTACCTGAATCCGTGTAGCTTTAAATGAATATGGTTTCAGTTAATGAGACTTGGCCTTGAATTTCATTCTAGAAAGAAGAACTGAGTTTTCATACATTATCCCAATACCCACTAGTCATAACTATTCATGCTAATGAGACCACAGTGAATCTGACTTCCAAAGATGCAGGGCTCTGCTGGGGGCCAGACAGGAGAAGCAGGAAGAGGACAGAGTCCAGACACCTGTTCACGGCAGGACTGGGACACTTGTGTTGCATTTTCACAAAACACCCCACAGTGTAAGAACAGGCACGCGTGGTAAGGCGAGGTGAGTCCTTTTGTTGTGAACTTTTGCATTCCAGGCATAGCTGTTATACACACACACACACACACACATTCTCATTTAATGACCACTATACATTGTTTTCATAGATGATGGAAAAGAACCTTTTAAGAGGTTTGCAGGGATCAGACAGCCAGTAAATGGCAAAGCCAGACTGAAGCTGAGAAGAGTTTACTGAGAGAACCTTCCAGAAATAAAAATTGTGAGGTTATCTGGGAGCACTCGACCTAAGAACCTACTGTAGCAGAGGGAAATTCCGTTTTTAAAATAAAAAGGGCATTTGCTACCATTTGCAGTGACATGGATGGACATAGTACACAGTGTCATACAGAGAGAAATAAGGCAGAAGGAGAAAGACAAACATCGTATAACGTTGCTTATATGTGAAATCTTAAAAAATGGTATAGATGGATTTATTTGCAAAGCAGAAATAAAGTCACAGACGTAGAGAACAAGTTCTTATAGACACCAAGGGCAAATTCTTGTAAACACCAAGGGCAGAATTGAATCTCCCATGAATTGGGAGACTGAGATTGACATATATTACTGAATACTGTGTATAAGACAGAAAACTAATGAGGACCTACTGTATAGCACAGGGAACTCTACTCAGTGCTCCGTGGTGACCTAAGTGGGAAGGAAATTCAAACAGAGGGGATATACATATACGTATAGCTCATTCACTTTGCCGTATAGCAGAAAATAACACAGCTTTGTAAAGCAACTAAACCCCAACAAAAATTAATAAGAATATAAAATGGTGTTTTCATAATGAAAACAAAGCAACATGGGATAACTAACACAGGACTGCCATCCAGAACTACCACAGTTTTGCACATTAAACATTAATTCCATGTTGAGTTGATCTGCTTACTATACACTATCTGTGTCTATCCAGGCAAGAACTGATGTCAAGGGACCATGAAGGAAAAGAATTAGAACAAAAGAGTTGATATACTTTAAAAAACTACCCTTGTCATGTAATAGCTCCATTTGATACAAGAAGCTACTGAGATACACAGCGGGCAGGAAATGTGCATTTCCAAGCAACTGATGGGGATTTGAAAACCTCGACTCTCCAGAGCTACTGCTCAGTAGCTGGAACCATCAGCCCCTACGTTCCTTTCTTCCCTCCCACTCCGGGAAATCATCTCCGTTCCCTTCCCCCGCTAACCTCCTCCTTTGCAAATACAGCTCCCTCACCTCCTACCTAGTCTGTTCCTATAATAAGGATTATGGAAAACAACTTATCATTAAATTTAAAAATCAATAGTTTCACCATAGCCAATCTAAAATTCTCTCATTTGTCAAGGTCACCGCCCAATTCATCGTATTTCTTGGGCAGTGGTTTTCAAAACTTAGTAATAAGCAAAGTACCAACTGTCCCCTTCCCCCATCAGGACTTGAATTTGGGACTGGAGGAGTGGACATCAGGAATAATACCTGGAAATCACATTTTCTTAAACTACATGTCCTAGATTACTCTGAAGATGGTTTCTGGATAAAAACTTTGAAATGCCTCTTTAGGGGGATACTATGGAACAGTTGTTTATCAACTGAATTTGCCATCAAACTCAGAGGTATAGCCAAAACAATCAAAATAATGTAATTTTTTTTTAAGGCCATAGACTTTTGTTTAATTTTGTAATTTTAATTTTGTAATTTTTTTAATTTTGTAAAATTTTGTCTTACAAAATTTTAATTTTGTAAGACAATGAGTCCAAGAGAAACCTGGTGGAGGGCCTAATGCAGAGGACATTCAACTCTCAATGTCTCCATTGCTGATAAATATGTCTACATAAGTTTCCACTTCTCTATTTCTACAGTTACTGCTATAACAAATACAATTAGATTATCCCATAAGATAAATTTCTGCCATAGGATTCTTGCAAGAAATAAAAATGCCAAATTTCTAACAGCATCCCCAGGGCTTTAGTCTTTGTTAACAGATCTTTAAATATTTCATCAGAGTTGGGCATGAAGCAGCCACACTTGGGGCTCCATGGCCAGATGCGTGGGTGATGTCTTAGGAAGAAAAAGCTCCTTCATAAGTGGTGTGAAGACAAACTCTCTCAAAATGAGTTTATGGTTATAACTAACATAAATATTTTCAAAAGCTCTGCCATTAAGATTTGTAAGCACTGAAGCAGCTCTGGCTGCAGGTTCCCTGCTAACGTTTTGGAGATTTCTATTGTGATATATTCTGGCTCAGGCTTGCCTGATGGCTCAGTGGTAAAGAACCCGCCTGCCAGTACAGGAGACATGCATTCGGGCCCTGGGTCAGGAAGATCCCCTGGACAAGGAAATGTCTACCTACTCCAGTATTCTTGACTGGTAAATCTCACGGACAGAGGAGCCTGGCAGGCTACAGTCCACGGGGTCACAAAGAGTCAGGCATGACTGAGTGACTGAATGAGAACCATCCGCCCTCACAAGTCAGTTAGGCTCTGCCAATGCCCCAGCAGGGTGGGCTTTGGTTAAAGAGCTTCTCCTAAAGGCAGCCCTGTTAAGAAGGACGGAGTACCCTGATACATTTCCAAATGATTCCTCTGCCCCTTCCACTGCCAGACGTGTGATGGGTGTTTTCTCCTAGATTTACAACAGTTGAGCTCCTGGTTAAACTTGGTCTATTGGCAAATCTCATAGCACTCTAAGTGCCACCCACCACAACTTGGTCCCCCGGAGCTTTGAACTCTGAGCCCCCAGTAACTCATCAATTACGGTTCAGGTCCTCCTGCCCAGCCCTGGTTCCCAGGTTGGCTTCTGCTCAGCAACTCTGTTCCAGTAAGCCATGATGCCCAGTGTCCACCTGTCTGTCTCTCTGATCTTGGGGGCAGTGAAGTCACCCTGTGCCCTCGCCTCATTTTTGAATCCAAAAAGAGCTGTCGGTTTTCAGTCTGTTCAACTTTTTCCTTGTTGTCAAAAGAGACTGACAACTTCCAAGTTCCTTCCATGTGGAATTTGAATCTGGATGTTTCTTCTAATATTTTTTGTCACCAGTACCAGATAATATTTGGAATATATGTGTTGAAGCATTTTAACACTCTATTTGTTGGATGAATGAACAAACAAGTGAATGTATAGATTCAAGAATGTCCATTCAAGTTATGTAAACAGTACTAAACAAACACATCTAAAGAGCCCATTTAAGTTTAACCAAAACCTTATCCATTTATTCTACAGACAGCCCTCTGGGCTACCAACACTTTTTTTCCCTTTGAGTAAGATGATATTGAAACATGTGAAAGTTGCTTGGAATTGTTCTCAGGCATTTATTCTTTGGGATACAAAAGGGGACACATAAGTCTCTAGGTTATGATGACTAACATGTCATGGATTTTTTAAAAATTGTTTTAACTAATATCTCTCTATATTGAGGGGACAGATGGAGGGAAGAGCATGTATGGGGGAGGAAGAGAGTAGGGGAGGGAAGAGGCTCTGTCTACACAGCAAGGATCATACAGCATGTCATGACGGTGCAGAACAAGGCTATGTTTGGAGTCACAGGTAAACACCGTAACGATTAGCTCCAGTAAAGGACAGTGGGTGCCTCTGCAGAGTGCAAAGAGTGGGAGAAGGAAGTCTTGGGACTAGTGTTCAATAACAAAACTAGGAGAGTTACTTTTTGCATGTTGTATATGAGTAGCTTTGATAAAGATACATACAAAGTTTTTAAAGATGGGCTGTGTTATGAATTTTAAGTTCTCTATAACTTGCTCATATTTCCATGCACCACTCTCTCTGAAACAAGTAATCCATCTGGCTGACTGCAGGAGACTTCTCCTCTTTCCGTGTATAGCCGAGTGGTTAGCTCAACCACAACAATGTGTTCTGAAAATGGATTACCTTTCTGGAGAAAATAAAACATGTTCAAGCCAGTGCATAACTTTCAAGCAATGGAGGAGAATAAATGTTTGAAATGAACATGTTTGCTCATGTTTCCTTATGTATTTGTTCATAAGTCAACATCAGGAATTTAAATTATGTCTGTTGAAAATAACTTAGTTGCCCACGGGGCTCTTGATACAGGGGAAAAAAAAGACAAAATTATTCACAAGCTATTTATCCTCTAAAACTCCACAGGTCACACAGCTTAACATAATGTAAAATAAAGTATTATACAAAGATCTAATCATCTCAAGCTAGTTTTCTAGTTTATTTTATATAAAAACCAAAAGAAATCATCAGTGCCAACCAGAAACTATTTCCAGTGTTTCAGTTCATGTGGTCCTGAATATTTATGCCTATCCATTCATTTCTTGCCTTTCTCCCACTTTTCTACCTTGAAAGCCTTGGTTCTGAAATCTGAAATCAGCAACTGCTGGCCTTCATTCAGATAATATACCAGTTCTGCCAACCTCCACACAGATCATCCTTAATAAGTAACTAATTATATTTTACATTATGTTTATGATCATATACAAATATATTTTAATATAATCATACATATGATTATGTGTATATGTATGTGGACTTCCCAGGTAGCTCAGCTGGTAAAGAATCTGCCTGCAATGCAGGAGACTCTGGTTCCCCTAGAGAAGGGATAGGCTACCCACTCCAGTATTCTTGGGCTTCCCTAGTGGCTCAGATGGTAAAGAATCTGCCTGCAATATAGGAGATCTGGGTTCGATCCCTGGGTCAGGAAGATTCCCCTGCAGAAGGGAATACCAACTTACTCCAATATTCTTGCCTGGAGAATTCCTTGACAGAGGAGCTTGGAGGGCTACAGTCCACAGGGTCGCAAAGAGCTGGACACAACTGAGTGACTAAACTTTCCCTTGTGGCTCAGATAGTAAAGAATCTGCCTGCAATGAAGGAGACCTGGGTCAGATCCCCAAGTCAGGAAGATCCCCTGGAGAAGGGAATGGCAATCCACTCCAGTGTTCACTTGCAATATAATTAATATTGAAATGTTAATGTAAATATTTAATATTTTAACAGATTTACTAGGGATCTTAGTCCCTAATAGATGATCTATAGCCATCTTAGCCGTTTTCTTTTAAAAATATTTTTTTCAATAAAGGGACAACTATGGCATCAGAGTTATCATCAGCTTAAAAGCAGGCACAGTGGGAAGAGGCCCATGGAACTGATGACCACCCACGTGCTGTATGGCCCGAATAATGGCCATCCCAGCCAGATCAGCACACCTAACAGGAAGGTCCCTGGTTCTCCACTTGATGCTCTGTGGTTCTTAGCCTGGAGCTGCCATGACAGAGAGCACCAGAGGACCAGTAAGGAAGACAGAGGCCCCCAGACAGGACAACTGCAATAAAGATACATCTGACACAGGCAGCTAGGAGAAGCACCGAGAAACTCGTCACCCTGCTCCAAGTGGGCAGGTGAGCGAAGCCCTCGCCGCCTCAGCAGAGCGGCTGCTCCTCCCAGTGTGGGGCAGGGAAACCCTGTGGTCTGCAGGTCTCGTCCATCAACCTCCAAAGTCAGCGTCCACCAACATGTGTAGTGATGCTGTCTGCTCTGAGCTGGTCTGCAAACATTCTTTAAAATTTCATTTTGTTTTGCTAGCACAGGAAAAGCAGGCTTTGTCTTTGTTTAGGCAGCTGAGAGCAAACCCACCTGAGCTGCGGAAGGGGGTCTAGGCTCAGCGGTGGGTGGTCCAGGGAAGGGAGGCGGGTTTCCGTCCAGCCTCAGAACTCCTGTCACCTCACCTGAAGTGTGGAACCCCGGAACCCGTGTACCCCAGAGATGGGGTAGCTAATGCCTCACCTCCACCAGGTGCTGGATTACCTACTTGTATAATTACCCGGTAAAGCTGAGCTGACCGACCTGCCAGGGTTTTCTCTCTGGTGTTAGGGTTGCCCGGGTCTGAAAGCAGGGCAGAGGGTCCTCTCTGACCCCATAATCCATTTGGGCAGATCCCCCGGGATGAGTCAATCACGCCAAGTCTGACGGTTTGAGGAATAAACACAAACATATGCAAACAGCAAACTCAGAAAAGCCTCACAACATTTCTGCAGCTGAAAAATGGCTGAAATTTATTTTTATTATGAAAACATTATTTTAGGGATAAAATATTTTGTGGCTGAGGCGAAAACAGTCTTAAAATTCCACGCAATTCATCCTCCTTCCCAGTTTAATTTCTGCAGATGCCTACAGCTTATCTGATTGGCCTTATTAGCTATTCCATAAACCCTGGTTTTCCTGTGCTAGAAAAACAAAATGGAATTTTAAAAAACACTTTGCAAACCAACCCAGAACAGACAGAGTCATCATACATGTTGGTGGATGCTGAAGGTCAGCAAACAAGGGGCTGAGGGGGCCGACTTCCCTGCCTGAGGACGGCTCCTCTGTCCTCTGCATTCCTGCCCCACCCCGTCCACAGCATCCTCAGCCTCCCGCAACCCCATGGATCACACATCCCTATTGTATCTGCATCCCAGTCACACAGAGACTAATGTGTGTTAGTTGTTCAATCTTGGTCTGACTCTTTGTGACCCCATGGACTGTAGCCCACCAGGCTCCTCTGTCCATGGGATTCTTTAGGCAAAACCACTGGAGTGGGAAGCCATTTCCTCCTCCAGGGGATCTTCTTGATCCAGGGATTAAACCTGTGTCTCTTGCATCTCCTACATTGGCAGGTGGATTCTTTACCACTAGCACCACACCTGGGGAGCCCTTATTCTTGAATAAATGTGGTTTCTGGAGCCCAGGGAAATGGAGACTTTGCAGTGAGCCTCAGCGGAAGGGAATCCTGGGTCCAGCACTGCCTTGGCTCACAGGTGGTGACATGAATTATGAAGAGCGATCAGAGCAAAGCACATCTCTGAACTCGCACAGCAACACTTGACTGGGGCCGCTGCAGAGCCTCAGAATGTCTGGCAGGAAGGTGCTGGGCGGGAAGGAGCACAGAGTGGACACCACCCCAGCTGGGGTGCTGCCTCCAAAGCCAGCAAAGGAGGAGTGAAGGGGCGCGAGGGAGCACCACACAAGGGCCAGGCAGCAGGTGTCCTGAGGGTACTACCACGCACCAGGGCAAACTGCTTGTTGATTCCAGAATCCTGGATGCAAGTGAGAAACCATCAGAGTGGAGACCAGCGAAGGAGGAGATACGCACAAGGTAGTCAGTCTGGGGCGTGGGGGTGTGTGTTCCTTGAGGAGGGCCCTGCTGACACACTGATCGGGGGACACGTGGTGCAGGCAGTCAGAGCAGCTTGCCTCGGTGCCTGGGAAGCAGCGAGATGAACCCGGGTTTCTGGAGGAAAAGCTTAAGCCAAGCAAAGTGGGCCACCCCCAAAGCAATGGGGGCCCTTCACGCTGCTAACAGTTTTCAACACTGAAGTTACATTTATTTTGAGAGAAGGAGATTATTACTACTAGAAAATCACTAGCAGCCATCACTGTGCAGAATCCTAGCCCTTCGTTATCCATTATGTATCCATTACCATCCTTGGCCCCCCTGTTAGTCACGTGCCACTAGCATAATGACCTCGAAATGGGCTCTGCCTCCCCGACACCATTATCATTGACATGACTCACTGTGTCAATATTCCAAGGGAGACAGCATCATATATAATGAAATAATGCATGATTTCAGTTATTCAAATATTATATCATTCTTAGCTATGCTCATAGCTACCGTGTGGCCTATTAAAAGTCTATTAGGAACATAGAAGCACCAATTAAAGTCCAATGTCCCATGTGGTGTTATAGTTCCTCTTTTATGGGGGATTATGTAGAGGAGATCCAGTTAATGCCAGGGGTTAATGCACATTTGTTTTGATAAGGAATGAGTCGTAAGTGATCCTTAGTAATAGTAATTTACTGCCAGTAAACAACCTATCAGTGCATTTTTATTTACAACCCTCATTCATCTATTCAGCAAGTATTTATTTGGTTCCTGTGAGATGCCAGGGGCTGGGGCTGCTCTACAGGCACAAGAACATCAAGAGTTCTTGGGAAACCAAGAGAGAAAAGAGCTTCCTCCACAGCTCAGACAGTGAAGAATCCACCTGCCAATGCAGGAGACCTGGGTTCAACCCCTGGGTCTAGAAGATCCCCTGGAGGGGGCCATGGCAACCCACTCCAGTATTCTTGCCTGGAGAATCCCATGGACAGAGGAGCCTGGTGGGCTACAGTCCATGGGGTCGCAAAGAGTTAGACATGACTGAGAGGCTAACACACATACCAGGAGCTTACATTCCAGTGGCAAAACGTGATAAAGAACTAAACACACGGGTGTGTGATCTAATGTCGGATTAAATTCACACAAGAGGAAAGTGAACGCTCCGATGGAGCTGGGATGTCTCTCCCACCGAGGCAGGCAGAGGCTGCAAGTATGTGTCTAGACCCCGTGTGGGAAGGAGACTGGCCATTGAGGACGGGGTGATTCCTCTTTGCATTTCTTTGGTCTCCCCGTAAAGGAGAAGTACAGAGGGTTGTGAGGGTATAGGGAGAGGATGTGAGGGGACAAGACCATGGAGCAGCCTCCTTGGAGGCTGGGAACACGGCCGATGGGGAGGCGGAGGCTAGGATGGGCTCTGGGGCCCCCGAAACCTGCGGACGTGATTGAAGGTAAGCCCTTGGGATGGCTCTTGGTCTTCTCAGGCCACGGGACACAAAGTGGCCTCACTTGGAAGTTTGTAAACAGGCAGCCATTAAAGAAAGGGCAGAAACCCCTTCCCAGAGGAGAGAGGAGCTGCAGAAGGGTAATAGAAATGGCAGAAGAGGAAGCGATGGCCGGGGACGAGGCTCCTGTGGGGGACAAGACAACAGCCTCTGTTTCCCTGGTGGTTCTTGATTAAAAGCCTCCACCTTTGGCACATTCACATAAAATTGAGCCCAATTCCATTTATTAGGGGAAAAAAACCAAATCTACTGACTTCACAAAGCAAATCTTTGTCTAAAAAAAAAACACGAAAATGGAATTCTTTGATTTCCCTGATTCTATCCTGCACGTTACCACATGACCTCTCGCCTTCCTGCAGCAGAGTTCCATGACTGTGAGACCCAGACGCACCGTTCATCCAAGCAGAAGGGCTCTGCCAGGTGCTAAGGGTCGTGAAATGACCCCGCACGGGTCCTGAGTGTGGCCAGTTCCCCAAGAAACGAACGCACATTGCCAGGGGCATGAGAAAGGGCAGTACATGACCATTCCTGAGAGGTGGAGACTGCAGCATCACCGTCACTCCAAAGAGAACTGTGGAAACCAAGTCCAGAGTCGCCCACCTGATCCTTGCAGTTTTCTAAACCACACAGCTGTTTTTCAAGCTACAAAGGATGGGAAGAGACAGTGAGCTGAGAATGGAGCATGGAGGACCTAGCTGGATATACTGAGAGTTGTTGGAAAAGACTCTGATGCTGGGAAAGATTGAAGGCAGGAGGAGAAGGGGACGACAGAGGATGAGATGGTCGGATGGCATCAGCTAATCAATGCACGTGAGTTTAAGCAGACTTTGGGAGATGGTGAAGGACAGGGAAGCCTAGTGTGCTGCAGTCCATGGGGTCACAAAGAGTTGGACACAACTGAGCAACTCAACAATAACCACCACCTAAAGGTGGGTGCTCCATTTCACATGTAAGTCCACTCTGGCATCTCTGTGCAGCATGGACTGACAGGGTCTCGGGGGTGCAGAGAGCCCAGCTGGACGGGAAGCGTAGAGGTCCATGAGAGAGCTGATGCCGGCTTTCATTATGGTGGTTGTCATGGAGATGAAGAGACGTAAGGAGACAAAGGACACAGCACCAGGAGTGAGAATCAATAGGATAAGGTGGGGGCTACATGCTATTCTGAGACAGGTAGGTTTTAGGAATAGCTCCCCAGTGTCTGAACTGAGCAAGCTGCTGGTTGAGCTGCTGTTTAGTAAACTGTGGACACCGAGGGAAGAAACAGATCTGGGTCTGTGTGCCCCAGGACATGCTCATATGGAACACATAAGTGACATCAAGTTCTGGTTAAATACAGGACTACAGCTCTGCGGAGAGGGCTCCAGTTCAAATGCAGAATGTGACTTGGCAGGTCTGGGGTGAGGCGGGAGCCCACCATTCCTAACCTGCTCCCTGGGGACTGGAGCTCACATTCTGCAGCTGCAGGAAACCTTCACCTGCATGGAAGCCTGGAAAAGTTCCCCCAGTTCCACCCTGAAGCCAGGATACTGGATACAGTCAGTGACACCTGTGTCCACTCTGTGTCCCTCCTGAGTCCCTGATCATCAGCTACTCACCGGGCTGCGACCCTGCCCTGCCTGCACCTCCGGACCCACCACAGACAGTTCAGCTCCGATTCCTCTCTCATTTGCTTCAACCTAGGAATCAGACCTGGGTCTCCTACATTGCAGGCAGATTCTTTACCATCTGAGCCACTGGGGAAGCTCCAAAGATGGTTTTTATGTCTGACTCTTTGTGACCCCATGGACTGTATGTAGCCCTCCAGACTCTTCTGTTCATGGAATTCTCCAGGTAAGAATACTGGAGTGGATTGCCATTCCCTTCTCCAGGGGATCTTCCCAACCCAGGGATTGATTCTGTGGATCCTGCATTGCAGGTGGATTCTTTACTGTCTGAGCTATCATGGAAGCCCAACTTCAACAATCCTGCAATACAAATCCACCCTCTGCGTTTTCAAGATCTACACACCCGTCTCTGTCTGTCGAAGGCCCCCTCAGGGTCAGGAGAAGACTGTCCCCATGAATGCAGCCTGGTCCCTTGTTTCCATGGCCCGTGCTGGCTCTGCCAAGGAAGCAAGGATGCACACACATAGACAGAGGCCAGAAGAGGAGGTGTGGGCAATAAGTCTCTAAGGAGTAGTAGCAGAAAAGGATTTATTCCAGCTGCCTGAGCTGCAGGCCCCTGCTCCCTGCAGCTGAGCCCCGACAGTGCCACAGCCGTGCAGTTAACCGTGATGTCCCATTACCCAGGTCCAAACACAGATCTGCAACAGCCTGCCGGCCCAAGCAGCTCTTGGTTAAACTAAGTAGATATATCTGTGTGTGTGTGCACAAATACACATACATGCATACACATGCACATGGTTTAAAACATTAAATCTGAATATCCTTTGTCTCTACGCGATAGTAAATAAAGGCATTTGGTGTTTGGAAATGCAATAAAACAAGGCATGTTGTACACTTTCTCTAAGAGAAGAGAGACTGCTCTTCTTGAGCAGCCATCTGCCCCTCCGCGTCTCTGCTTGCTGCACTGCAGTGGGTGAATGCGTCTGTGCCCTGCACTCGACACTGCTCTGTGATGTAACTCGTCTCCCAGCCAGGCTGTAAGGTCCGGTCCCTGGCCCCTGGCTCCCAGAATGGTCCCTTCTACCCGACTGAGCTCAGTGAATCAAAGATGCCAATTACATGGAAGGAAGGGCCGGCCTCTTCTGTTGTTAGTACCTTAACTTTACCTGACACCACTGCAGTAGGCAGAAGATGGTCTCAGTAACGTCACAGCCTAACCCCTATAACCTATGAAAATGCTCCTGTACATCACAGGAGGGACACTGAAGGTGTGACCAAGTGAAGGACTCTGAGACGGCAGAGACCGTCCTATCCTGGGTTATCCTGTGGGCCCATGATAACCAGACGTCCCAAGGCAGAAATGTCAGAGGGAGGGATGGAGGTGATACCTGCTGACTTTATACTGTTTAATATTTAGAAGCTTTATATTTAAACAGATTTCACAATGAAAACTACAATATATATTCATTTTTGCATAGAAATAGGATAGAGTTATCAACAATAGGAATTTTAATTTGTATTTATTTTTAATTGGAGGATAATTGCTTTACAATATTGCATTAGTTTCTGTCATACATCCACATGAATCAGCCATATGTATACATACCTCTGGGCTTCCTTAGTGGCTCAAATGTACAGAATCTGCCTGCAATGCAGGAGATGCAGGTTTAATCCTTGGGTCAGAAAGATCCCCTGGGGAAGGGAATGGCAACCCACTCCAGTATTCTTGCTTGGAGAATCCCATGGACAGAGAAGCCTGGAGGGCTACAGTCCATGGGGTCACAAAGAGTTGGACATGACTGAGCAACTATACACGACATGACATACATATGTCCCCTCCCTCTTGAGCCTCCCTCTCACCTCCCAAACCATCCTATCCCTCTAGGTCATCACAGGGTACCAGGTTTGAGTTCCCTGCATCATACAGCAAATTCCCACTAGCTATCTAATTTTGCATATGGTGATATACATGTTTCGATGCTACTCTATTTGTCCTGCCTGCTGACTTTAAAGGCGAAGAAAAGCACCAAGAGCCAAGGAATAGAAACTGACAAAGACTGGGAACTGGACTCCTCAGAGCTCCCTGAAGGGAGATGGCCTTGCTGAAACCTCCGCTCTAGCCCAGCAACACAGGGAAATATAATGTGCCAGTTTGTGTCACTTTAAGCCACTGAGTTTGCAGTAATTTGTTACAGCAGCAATGGAAAGATAACACAACTTCATCTGGAAATAAATTAACCCGAGTGAGACTCCACCCACGCCCTGCTTGGAGAAGATCCCCCTTTCCCCGAGTCTATCACCCTTTCTTGTATCACAAGGAACGACACAGATTCTGTAACAAGGTGGGAGCTGTATTTGCCACCCTGCCTAATCAGTTTATTCTGGGGTGTCTTCATTTAGTTCTTTATTTTTGAGAGATATTCTTCCAGGGGTAAAAATAGAGTAAAGCAGGATGTGAGCGAAAGAGACAACGCTCAGCATAATTAGCCAAGTGTCAGTATTAGCGAGGGCATTTGGGATGTCAGCGTGGCAGCTGGTCAGAAAAGGCACACTTCTGTTCAGAGCAACAGCAGACACCGCGTCTCCTTCGAAGCTAAGATGCAGCCACAGACTCTCTGGTTTGCTCCGAAGGCAGTGAGTCTAGACAGCACCATCCGACGAAGCCTGGGGAATGAGTCTTCACTATCACAGCAGGCAAGCAGCCTCACAATTTCTGAGTAAATGCAAAGCTTTGAATGAGGTGATAGAGTATAGGGAATGGAGGGCCTTCCACTAACTTGGTCAAAAGTCCATTAACTCTTGAAAAAAAAAAACACAAAAAGCATGATCTGAAAGCATACATGCTCCCCAGGGTTCACTGCAGCACTGCTCACAAGAGCCAAGCCATAGGAGCAACCTAAATGTCCATCGACAGAGGGATGGATAAAGATGTGGCACAAATATACAATGGAATGATAGCCATTAAAAAGAATGAAATAGTACCATTTGCAGCAACATGGATGGACCTAGAGACTGTCACACTGAGTGAAATAAGTCAGACAGAGAAGGAGAAATATCATAGGGCATCCCTTATCTGTGGAATCTAAAAAGAAATGATACAAATAAACTTATATACAACACAGAAAGAGACTCAGAGACTTAGAGAATGAACTTATGGTTGCCAGGGGGAAGGGATAGTTAGGGAGTTTGGGATGGGCATGTACACGCTGCTATATTTAAAACGGATAACCAATAAGGACTGTGGAGCACATGGAACTCTGCTCAATGTCATGTGGCAGCCTGCTTGGGAGGGGGGTTTGGGGAAGAATAGATACATGTATATGTATGGCTGAGTCCCTTCACTGTTCACCTGAAATTACCACAACATTGTTAATTGGCTATACCCCAATACAAAATAAAAAGTTTAAAAAAAGTCCATTAACCCTTGAAACACAAACAGCATCCAGCCTCTGTGTATACAGGCACGTGTACTCTGCAGCTTCGTCGTCTACAGCAGACACTCAAAGAGATGCATGATCCCAAAACAAGGGTTCAGAACAACCAGTGCTCCTTCATCGTCATATTTTATTTAAGAGGTTCCACACAGACAGTGTTCTGTGGAGAAGCTGTGAAATGTGCTATTTCTATTCTCCTGAGCTCGTGACTCAGCTGGCACCTCCAGCCAAACAGTCACACGGCAGGATCTTGGCAGATCCTGCAGGTCAGGCTGGGGGATGAGCAGGTGAGGGTACCCGGGAGCGTGGCAGTGGCTCCAGCCCAGTGGGCCAGCTCCCTGCCACCACAGTTCTTCACGCTGCCAGGAAGGTTTCTGTGCTGGATACACGGACTTCCATAAAAAATGTGCAAGGTAAGTCTCCACACAGTTCTTGGAAAATACACCAGCAGCGGCAGAGACATTGACTCTGGGAAAGAATATACATCATGGGGTGGCAGGGGCAGAGAAACTGACTACCTTTACTCTGAAAATTGAATGAATGACTGATAATCCACTGATGGGTTTTCCTGATGGCTCAGTGGTAAAGAATCCACCTGCCAGTGCAGGAGATGCAAGTTTCAATTCCTGGGTTGGGAAGATCCCCTGGAGAAGGAAATAGTAACCCACTCCAGTATTCTTGCCTGGGAAATCCCATGGACAGTGGAGCCTGGTGGGTTACAGTCCAAGGGGTCACAAAGAGTCGGACATGACTTAGCAACTAAACAACAACAATCCATTGCTATTAAGAAACATGCATTTAAGTCTAGAAAGTGTTGATCCATGGCACCATCTCTTCGACCTCCTTGACTGACTGTATAAAACTTACCTAAAACTAGATTGAAAATTAAATACCGATTTGGTTTTCTTTACAGATCAAATATCTGAAAAAATAAGGTGGGGGTCTAAAACAGATTATGCTAAAGGTAACAACTCAGTGAGTTCATCTCACCGTCCAATCAGCACGGCGGATCTATTAAGACAGGACCTGGCAAATACAGTTGCCAGGCTAAACAGGGTCTGGCACCCATTCTGTGCATGCCAGTGGCTAAAAATGGTTTTTACATTTTTAAACTGCTAAAAAAAAAAGAAGAAGACTATCTGATGACACGTATAAGAATTGGAATTGTCCACAAATAAAGTTTTCTAGGGACCCAGCCACACTCACAGCTTCCAGGTAGTTGATGGCTGCTTTTGTGCTAAACCACAGAGCCAGCGGCTGCGCCAGAGCTACACGGCCCCCAGGGCTGAGTCACTGTCTGCCCTGCGCAGGTGGAGATGCCGCGCTACAGAGGAAGAGCTCGGGTTGTAGATCTGGGCTACCTGGTCCCCATCTGCTCTACCACATAGAGACCCTGTAGCCTCGGGCAAGTCGCCGGAGCCACCTGCGCTGGTTCCTCCCCGAGGCTCCCTTGTGGGGTGGCTGCATGGACGGGGAGAGGAAGAGGCCGCCTGGGACGCCACACCCGAGGGAGCAGCGCAGCAGTTACCCTTGGTCGCTGTTTGTTGTGACTGTGGTCGCACGGATGTACCCGCTTCAACTCTTCCGGAAATCACGGCTGACACTAATTAATATTGTCACCTACTCGGAAAATTATCTTTTCATTAATGGGTCATAATATTTTTGAAAGTTGTCCCAGTCTCCTTCCCAAATGAAGATGGTGATCAATCACCGCGGTACCATAATGGCCATTAATTAGAAGTTTAGCTCAAAGGACTGTCATTTTAAACGGGGTATCTTGTTTTAGCCTCGTATTTCAAAACCATTTTCAAAAATGCATCCTTGTTGGAGACACTGCCAAGTGACAGGACGAACTCCAGACTCTGCTCCCTCTCTGACAGATAATTACACCAGGACCCGTGGGGGTCAGGCGACTTCCTCGAGCGCTGGCAAGCCTTAATTACAGCGAGCACTCACAGGCTTGTACTTGGACTTTCGCTTTGCACGAGTCCACCCGCAGGTGTTTTCAAACAAAAAGCTTTAAACTTATTGGTCTGACCTAAAATTCAAACCAGCTTCGAGTCCTACACATAAACCACTTACCCCGACAATTCCTCTTGGCTATGATGCTCTTGTTTCATTTAGAAATGCCACAAATACATAATCCAGTTACTGCATTAAATATGAAAAGACTTGCTGAAGAGACTCAATTTATTAATGATTCAGTAGAAGTTCCTAAAACATCTATTTGGAATTCATCTATAATTCATTTCACAGCTTAGCAGCGCTTCCCACAGGGCAAATATTTATCAAATATTACTCTTTTTTAAATTCTCTGTTTTAAGTTTATTTGTAGAATACATTTTTTTCCCCCAAATTAAGGCTAAACTTCCTAAAAGCATCCATCCATCTACTGTAATTTAATGTACAATTCCTGATAAGGGGACAGTAATGGGTTTTCAGATATAACAGAGTACAGTGTGCAACCAAACAAAAGAACAGTTATTAACCATAATAGTTGGCTGTAAACTGAACGCAACACACACTGAGTACATCATAAATATTTATTAGAGAGTAACCATGGTAATTAATATACACCGTAATCCACAGCAACCCACTCCAGTATTCTTGTCTGGAGATTCCCATGGACAGAGGAGCCTGGCGTGCTATAGTCCATGGGGTTGCAAAGAGTCAGACACAGCTGAAGCGACTTAGCGCTCAGCACACATATAATCAAGAAGTAGTATCTTAAAGTCTTACCATTGTAAGAAAAACTTCACAGCTCACCTACCAATGAACCACACACAACTGAAATTTTCAGTATGAAAATCAGAATACCTGGCCTGACTAGTCCTGGCAGAGTGTAGAATATCTTGACACAGACTGCCATGGTCCTACTCTCCAACACTGACAATGATGCTCCTTAATTTCAATGGCTCATCATAGCTCTTAAGTAAGAGCTAAAATGAGAGCAAAACATCTAAGTGTACACTAGCTGTCTAATTACCTAAGTGTAAAGAATCTGCCTGCAGTGCAGCAGACCTGGGTTCTATCCCTGGATCAGGAAGATCCCTTGGAGAAGGGTATGGCAACCACTCTAGTATTCTTGCCTGGAGAATCCCCATGGACAGAGGAGCCTGATGGACTACAGTCCATGCGGTTGCAAAGAGTCGGACACGACTGACTGTCTAAGCACACAGTCTAAGCAGACTGTCTAAGACACTCTGGTCGACTTCAGTTCTCCATGCCGACTATAAAGAAGAAATAACACCTACCTAGAAGGGCTGTTGTGTGACTAGACTTACGGTGGTGATGCTTGCAGAACATAAACAAATCTTGAATCATATGGTGCACCTAAAACTCATATTGATACAATGCTACACGTCAACTATATCTCAATAAAAAAATTAACAAGAGTTGTTGTGAAGATAAAGATGAGATACACGACATACCTAACTAGGTACCTGGAACAAACCCCATATTCAGCACCTGGGTCTTCTAACTCTACTAGGACTGTGTCTCTGACACTGGAGACCAACAGCATCACATCCACTACTGTGACCACCGTTACTACAGCCACAGAGCAACCACTGCTGCAGCCCACCCCTCTCGGCCAAGATGCAACCTAGTGGTCACAGGTCATAATCCAGACTCTCGGGATCTAAACCATAAGGCCCAATAGGATAATTACAAAATAAACAGAATAGATAGGAACAAATGTTGGCAAGGATGTAGAGAGGTTCCTTGGACCTTTGTGAGAGGTTCCAATGAGAATGTGACATGGTGCAGCCACTTTGGAGAACAATTTTAAACAGAGAAATACCATGCTGCTGCTGCTGCTAAGTTGCTTCAGTTATGTCCGACTCTGTGTGACCCCATAGACGGCAGCCCACCAGGCTCCCCCGTCCCTGAGATTCTCTAGGCAAGAACGCTGGAGTGGGTTGTCATTTCCTTCTCCAGTGCGTGAAAGTGAAAAGTGAAAGTGAAGTCACTCAGTCGTGTCCAACTCTTAGCGACCCCATGGACTGGCAGCCTACCAGGCTCCTCCATCCATGGGATTTTCCAGGCAAGAGTGCTGGAGTGGGGTGCCATTGCCTTCTCCAAATACCATAAGATCCAGCAATTCCACTCCTAGATGTGTACCTGAGTGAAGTGAAAGCATGCACGCACACAAAAACACACCCAGATGTTCACAGCAGCATTATTACAATAGCCAAAAGGGAAACAACCCAAACGTCTATCAGTGATGAATGAACAAAACGTGATACATCCATACAAGGGAATACTGTTCAGAAACAAAAAAGGATAAAACACTGATTCATGCTACAACTTGGATGAAACCTTCAAAACGTTACAGCAAGTGAAAGAGGCCAGACACACAGGGTCATATATTACATTGTTCCAGCTGCTGTGAGGATACACTAGTGCATAAAAAGCCCTAAGAAAAGTGTCTGGCATCATCATCACCATCAGTATTAAGACTGGGCCCACGGTACATCACACGTTCTCTGCCAGCATCTCCAGGGATTCCGGGAAGACTCGCTGTTTTGTTCCCCAGGGAGCCTGGGCTCATCTCCTCTCCCTCTACAGCTGGTGATTACTTCCATGAGGCCCAGGGCTCCTGGGAGAGCGGCCCAGAGCACCTGCACTGACCAGTAACCACGGTGGTGGCCACTGAGGCCCTAGAAAGAGCCGGGCACAGCGAGGCTCCTTATCCCGATGCTTATAGCAAACCTCCCGGGGGGCACTACGGGCCACTGCTCTCCAGAGGGGGGAAATGTAAATAGGTCAGGTAACCACGAAGTTACTAACTTGGTTAAACAGGAGTCAGAGCTGGAAAGAAACCCCACCAGGGTGACCTAGGGAGCTTTCCTGTGCAGAAGGCCACCTTAGATTTCCTGGCAGCTGGGCTCAAGGGGAGAGTGCTCTGTGACTGACACACTGGACTCCCATTCAAATAGGAGGGTTTTAGGGTACACTCCATGCCACTGAGCACCCCTGCACTCACCCATTCATTCACAAGTACACTCAGCATCCATCCTGCGAGGGACAAAGACAGTCCTTAAGGATATTGACTTCAAAAGAGAAGATTACGGAACAATAGGATCAACACATTCATAAAGGCACAGATGGATGCATCGGGCCAAGAGAAGATAGGGAAAGCAACTAATTTCCCTACTTGGAAAGAGTCTCACCCTCCACCTTTAATCGCCTTGAACAAGAATTCAGAGGAAAAACCTGATGCTCATTTTCAACGCCCTGTGTCTTTGGGAACACTGCTGAATAGGATCTGAAGCCATGCTTCTGAGTCTTCTCTGTAATCTGCTTCTATTCAGACAACTGGGCCAGCCCCCAGGCCATCTCCTCCCCTCCACCTCCGGGAGCAGGAGGAGCATGTACCCAACTGCGGGCCTGCCTGGGGAGGAGACAAGGGACGGGCCGTGACAGCACGTGCTGCAGGAGGTCAGAGGCTCCCTGGGGGACCTCAAATTCTCCACAAGCCCCAAGACATGTATGTCATTTCAAGATGGATATATTCTGGCAGACCTAAGGGTGTGTGGAAGCAATTCACCGCAGATTTTCTAAAGCCCCATGTCACATCTTAATTTAGCCCTAAAATCCTAAAGGGATTTCCATTCTGCCCACAGCCATGGAGGTAACATTAGGGTTCTAATCTCGTCAGAAGTACCAGATACTTTTCAACTTTTTTTCCACTAATAAAGGACAAAGGAACTTCCATGAAAGAGAAAGAAGACATATGAAATATTTCTTTGGAAGGATCAGCAAAATCATAAGAGATTTTAAAAGTTCAATGCTGAGATAGTAAATAAAGAAGTATACTAAATTTACTTTAGGAGCTAAAGGTTTTCATATGGTATTTTCAAATGATACTTCAAAAGGTAATACTAATCCAATGTGATCACACAATAAGCTTGTAAATATGCTCAATTGGATACTATTGTATTATGTATCTTAGGAATCACAAGAAAATAATCTGTCAATTAAAATTCTAAATAACATGTGATGTACTATCAAGATTAAGCTTTTCCTAGAAATGTAGTGATTTTATAATGAAAGTTAAGTAAGAATATAAAGAAAAAAATTGATGCTCATTTTCAGTAATGAAACATTACTGAATTTATAATTATGAGATCCAAAGATCATTTCTACAGTAAGCGCTATAATAAGAGTAAACAATAGAAAGCCACAAATAAGAACTTAATATGCTTAAAATGAAATGTAAACATTAATAACAATGTATGTGGGATAGAACATCTATAACATATTCCTGAATAGCATTTAGCACAGTTATTGTTTTCACTTGTCAGAAAAATAAAGGACACTGCCAATATCTGCTCTTGATAACCCATGGCCAAGCCAAATACTCATCTCTATATTTTACTAAAATATATATATACTGATTATTCTCTATGAGATGAATTAGAAGTTATTTTCAAATTAGGCATAGAGCAAATAAGATTTCTTTTCAATTATATCCAACTGTATATCCAACTTAAATACATCTTTATTAATAAAGCCTATAAATATTCATTGACTTCAACTTTTTATTAATATGAAAATAAACTGTGCTTGTATGGAAAATGAATTTTGAACTGTCATATGCTGTAGAAGATTTATTGAATTCCACAGTTGCTTTCAGCTGTCTGTATAAAAAAAATGAAAGGCTTTCACTTAAGGATAATTTAATTTTGAAGATGTGTATATTTTAAAAAAACATACACAGATGTCACAACAAGGATGGTATAGAAATCTGTGAATCGATTTTCACTTCAACATCAAACTTTTTGTTTGACTAGTAGAGAACAAGGAGGTAATCATTCTTAAGCTGCTTAATGACAACAGTTCCAAGAAAACTCTGATGATACCAACAAAAAGAAGCTTTTTTTTTAAAGGAACAAAATTTATGACATCTAAGCAGCAAGTGCAAACAAAGATGTGTGAGAGCCTTCAGAAAATCAGTTGTGTCTAATCTATAGAATCCTCTTCCACACATGTCGGCTGAGACACGAGACCAGAGACACAAGACCAGCAATGAACTCAGACCAAGTTCAATCCTCCTTCTGAGACAAGAACTTAGAGCCTCTGAAGCCAGCCTCACAGGAGACACAGGGAAAACGCCAGTATAATATCACACTAATGTAAACGTGTACCTTTTTTCTTTGGTCGTCAAAATCCATAATTGCAGCAAGCAAATTCACCTGGGGTTTCGCTTACCCACATCTTCCGGTTTCACATTCAGGAGAAAACCATGGTGCATCGCTGTGATGTTACAAGAGGGACAAGTCATGAGAAATCCAACAATTCAGACGTGTTGCTAACATTTTCTAAAACATGACTGTTCTACTTTTGCATCAGATATTTAATACAACTATAGTTCTAAGAACACACAGACATTTTATGCATATTATTAATATTTTACCCAGGTTTCACAAAAACCTGTAAGAGTTAAAAGAATGTTTTGGTTATTTTCAAGATATTTAAAAGACAAAGACAGATTAAATGATAAATTCATTAATAATCACAGGGTTCAAAAAAAGGATCTTATTATAATTTATCCACTGGCTTAGATGCTTTCATTTTTTTCTAAAATTAACCTTATAACTTAAGAAATTAGAAAAGATAAACATATGATCCTTTATATCTAAATTTAAAACAGGTAAAAGCTGCCATAATTATAACAGTTAAGCTGTTTTAAAACCATACCACAATGTAATTTAAAGCCACAGCCTGTGTTTCTCTTATTTCATCTTTAATATAATCATGTTAGACTGTATTAACTTAAAGTTTCTTTCCAGTCTTAAAATGCTGGGAACCAGGAGTCTACAAAGATGGTCACTCAAGGAATATTAAAGAAAATGGAGTGGGGGAAAATGCCCTGGAGCTTACCAAATCAGGGAAACAGAAAATTCACCAAAAATCAGTCAAAAGACAACTCGGCCAGTGTTTAAGACGTGGCAAAAAGGTTCACTCTGAAAGCTATAAGTGTTCTTTGACTTGCTTGAAAATGAAAGCGTATTGGGTTTCTCAAGTTTAGAAATAGCAGCAGGAAAATAAAACCTCTGATAATTCATGACTTACAAAACAGTTGAATATTTCTCCAATATCTGGTTTGTTACTCTACAGCTTCTATAAAAACATATTTCTCTCTAAGATCCATTATCATGTCTACTGAATGGAGGATACTGACTACAGTTTACTCTCTGATCCTTGAAAATCTTTCTTTTCTCCCTGAGGTCTGTGCTGATAATAAACATAATTGTTTCAGATGCCAAAGACATACAGCTTAAGGTGAACCCGTAACAACCCTGTGACAGAGCCTGGGGGTTGCCCTTTTGACCAGATCTTTTTGTAATTTTACTTTCTTGTAATTTTCTTCTTGGAAAAATAAAATGAAGCTTTGACATAAAGCAAGAAGGAATGTGAGACTACAAGCAACTGGTACTTTTACTTGCTGAATGTTTTGCTGTACATAAAACTCTTTCTAGTACACTAGAACTTCCAGCCCTCTTAATTTGAGTATCCCTCTTCCTCCTAACTGGACCTATTATAATCAACTGCTTTTTAAAAAACGAAATAGCATTTTGTTTTAAATCCTTTTTGATCTTGAGAAGACGTCCAGTAAAAAAAAAAAATAATAATAATATGGAGAAGCTCACTATAGAAAATTCTGATTAAAGATGAGCCAGGGAGCCCTGAGGACACAGAGTTGAAAGGGAATAGAGCTTGAAAACCACTGGTTTAGAACATAAATATCCCTAACTATGCTATCAGTGCACTTTCTTTATACTTGGTTTAATTCTGGAATAAATGTATAAGTACAAATTTGAACTTTACAAGTTGGTATTCTAACAAATTGCTAAAAGCAATATTCCATCAAAATGTGTGAAAAGGTGTTCCCTCAAAATGGGTGAACAGCTAACACACAGGGACTACATATGATCCACCTATATTATTCTGGCATCACTGACTGTCCAGCAGTCCCCGAGATGAAAAGGTCAAAGTTCCCACTCAGTGGACAGACAGGACCAGAAATGAGGGGCTCAGCATCAGAGGTTGATGGGGCTTTCAAAGCACTTCGAGGAGGAAAGTGGTCACCTACATTTGTGTACAGAAACAATAGTAAATAAGTCACCTCCACTTTAGTATTTTTAACTAAAAGCAAGAGTTAAAAAACATAAAGAAGGCTGAGAGCCACAGAACTGATGCTTTTGAATTGTGGTACTGGAGAGGACTCCTGAGAGTCGCTTGGACAGCAAGATCAAACCATTCAGTCCTAAAGGAACTCGACTCTGAATATTCATTGGAAAGACTGACGCTGAAGCTGAAGCTCCAGTACTTTGGCCACCAGATGTGAAGAGCCAGCTCATTAAAAAAGACCCTGATGGTGGGAAACACTGAGGGCAGGAGGAGAAGGAGGGGACCGAGGATGAGATGGTTGGATGGCATCACTGACTCAATGAACATGAGTTTGAGCAAACTCCAGGAGATAGTAAAGGACAAGGAAGCGTGGCATGCTGCAGTCCATGGGGTCACAAAGAGTTGGACAGGACTTACCAACTGAATAACAACAACAATTTAATAGCCCCTATTAAGAATGGACGGAGAAGGCGATGGCACCCCACTCTAGTACTCTTGCCTGGAAAATCCCATGGACGGAGGAGCCTGGTGGGCTGCAGTCCATGGAGTCGAGAAGAGTCAGACACGACTGAGCGACTTCACTTTCACTTTTCACTTTCCTGCATTGGAGAAGGAAATGGCAACCCACTCCAGTGTTCTTGCCTGGAGAATCCCAGGGATGGGGGAGCCTGGTGGGCTGCCGTCTATGGGGTCACACAGAGTCGGACACGACTGAAGCGACTCAGCAGCAGCAGCAGCAAGAATGGAAGTCTATGATAACCTCTGAGTAGGCTGTTTTGCTTGCCTTCATGCTCACGAGCAGTCATTCACTGGTCCACGCGTTGATTCCACAAGGTCAAGCAGGTGGACCAGGGTGCAAAGGTGGTGTGAGTAAGTGGCCCGGCCAGCTCACTCCAGGAGGCTCCTCAGAAGTTTGAAAAGACTCACAATCACTGTCTGACCTCAAACCGTGAATTGATTTTTCCAATTCTTCCAATTATTCTGCATCGATTAGGGTTTTATTCTCATAACTAAAGGTTTAGAATTACAATTTCCAAAGTTTACTATTTCTCATTATAATTTTAAAATATACATTGGTTTAACATTTCTGCAGCTGCATTTACCTTTATAGCTCGTATTTTAAAAAACTGTCCAAACTCATTCCTTGCTACTTGGGCCTCCACATTTCTGCACAAGATCTGAATCTGCCCCTTGAGCACTGAGGCTCCTCAGCCAGCTCCAGGTTCCCCACCTGGGAGGACCCCCAGGGGACCTGACCAGCGCATTCAGGGAGGGTAATGGCAACAAATGAGACCTGCAAGTGGTGGGGTGAGGAACGCTTGGTGAGCAGGCATCCAGTGCTGCTCTGGCCCCGAAGACAGACCCAGCAGCTGAGGCCAGAGGAACAGCCCCACTCGCTTTACATGATCAATCAGTTCAGTTCAGTCACTCAGTCGTGTCCGACTCTTTGTGACCCCATGGACCGCAGCACGCCAGGCTTCCCTGTCCATCATCAACTCCTGGAGTTTACTTAAACTCATGTCCATCGAGTTAGTGATGCCATCCAACCATCTCATCCTCTGTTGTCCCCTTCTCCTCCCACCTTCAATCTTTCCTAGCATCAGGGTCTTTTCCAATGAGTCAGTTCTTCACATCAGGTGGCCAAAGTATTGGAGCTTCAGCTTCAGTCCTTCCAATGAATACTCAGGACTGATTTCCTTTAGGATGGACTGGTTGGATCTCCTTGCAGTCCAAGGGACTCTCAAGAGTCTTCTCCAACACCACAGTTCAAAAGCATCAATTCTTCAGCATTCAGCCTTCTTTATAGTCCAACTCTCACGTCCATACATGACCACTGGAAAAACCATAGCTTTGACTAGACAGACCTTTGTTGGCAAAGTAATGTCTCTGCTTTTTAAAATTCTGTCTATGTTGGTCATAGCTTTTCTTTCAAGGAGCAAGCGTTTTTTTAATTTCATGGTTGCAGTCACCATCTGCAGTGATTTTGCTGCTGCTAAGTCGCTTTAGTCGTGTCTGACTCTGTGAGACCCCATAGACGGCAGCCCACCAGGCTCCCCTTCCCTGGGATTCTCCAGGCAAGAACACTGGAGTGGGTTGCCATTTCCTTCTCCAATGCAGAAAAGTGAAAAGTGAAAGTGAAGTCGCTCAGTCGTGTCTGACTCTTCTCGACCCCATGGACTGCAGCCCACCAGGCTCCTCCGTCCATGGGATTTTCCAGGCAAGAGTACTGGAGTGGGGTGATTTGGGAGCCCCCCAAAATAAAGTTTCTCACTGTTTTCATTATTTCCCCATCTATTTGCCATGAAGTGATAGGACCGGATACATGATCAATATGTGAAAATAAAAGACTGTGATTGTGTTAAGTGATTCTTAAGTATTAACTGCCTCTGTGTGACTCTCCAGAAATGAGCTGTGCATGTGCAAAAAAGAAAACACATGCATGAATTCTATTTTCCCTGTTCAATGAACCCAAAGAACAGAGCGTCTTCCAGCCATGAAAGCCTTGCAAATGACACCCATTCCCCCCTCTCCTCTTCCTGCCTGGACCTGAGTCCTGCCAGGCTCATGGGCGGAGGCAGAGGAACAGAGGAAGGGGCAGGGGACAGATCCGGTCACATGGCTAAATTCATACTTGAAACAAGAAAAAAAAAAAAATACAGGGAACAACAACAGCCTTCACCCTCTTCACTTACGGCCAAGAGAAGCGTGTCTACCTGGCTTCTGCTTATGTATGGTGTGCTCCACCCACATGAGTTCACTGGAAGCTGAGCCAGTAATGATTCTGGTGCATCACTGTGTCCTAATGGTGCCTCAGAATCCCACTGGTGCTTCCAGGCAGCACTCCAGCCTGGACGGAGCCCAGACGAGGCGTCTGATGTGTGGTGTTCGCAGGAGGCAGGCATGACACACCCCAGCTTGCCACGTAAGAAGACCAGCTGAACAGTGAGATGGGTTCCAGGCTTTGCTCACAACAACATCCTCTATCACTTTCCCCAGGAACAACAGTCTAATGAGAAGAAAACTGGGATCATGAATAAATAACACAAGTCCTTACATTCCTAACCTTCTGGTCTGGGTAATCTGTTCCATGGAGGCAAGACAACAGTAATTATACCAGAAGCCATTTTCAGAACCAAAAATCATAGGTGTCCCAGGACAAGCAATTCTCAAGTAATAGACAATAGTCTGTTTAATAACAAGCAATAAACAGGGATCTTCTGAGTCATACTGAGAAGGTTCAATAAGAACAGACAGAATATTGACCATAAATACATGCTGGAAGGACTTAAGAGTCCTCTTCCTCTATTAATAACTCCTCATTTTGTCGATGAGGAAAGAGAGACCTGGAACTCTGGCTGACATGTCAAAGGCAGGACGACTAATAAGCAAAGCTGGAGCCCAGGTATCCTGACCTGCAATTTACAGAGATCAAGATCTCCAGGGAGCTGCTCTGAGGCCCAGTGATGCTCCAAGACTGCTGGGCACTGAGACAGGAGCAAGCACCTGTGCCAGCAAACAATGGGGGCTAGACCACCAGCACCAGGGAAGCCAGACTGGGTTCTGCCATCATTTTAAGAGGCTGGGTTCTCTAGGAAAGCCCCTCAGACACTACTTCTTGCTCTGATTCAGGTCATGCTCATGAGGCAGAGCAGGGACTTCATATGTCTAGGCCTCCCAATGGTAGAGACCGAGAAAAGCCACCACTGACTGGGAACGAGAAGATGAAAACAGATGTACACAATATTAACCCATTTTTATAGCGCAGGCAGTGATTTTATAAAGGACATGGGCTCATGAACATATGCATGTTCGAGTGTGCATGTCTGTGTATATGCAATGGTATGGGAATTAGCACAAAATGCATAGCATGGAATGGCTAATTGCTCATCTCCCTCTTGGGAAAACAGATGAACTGCACTCCTTTTACTTCTGTGCATTTAAATGCTGATATGTAATTGCGTTCTGGCCAATGCATGTGCACAGAAACGATGCAAGAAGCCACTTCTGAGTCTGGCCCCAAAGCCCTCTCATGTGTGACCATCAGCCCTCTTCCCGTTCTCAGGTCTGAGAAAAAGATTCCCAAGGACCCAGGGGATAGTAATTAAATGGAGCAGAACTGACTCCTATCAACCATGACTGTACTTTGACAGGAGCAAGAAATCCATTCTTAATGTATTACAGCACTAACATTTTATAGAGTGGTCTGATATGCTAGTTAGCTCATGAAAATTAGCATGGAGGAATTACCTCCAACTGCTATTTACTAGAAGAGAGTAACTTGGGTATAAGGAGAAATGAATGTAATAATACAGTATAAACACATGTATATTATACAAAAACTTTAATGAAACTAGTACAAGAACATAAAGCTACAATGAAAACAGGTAAAAAGCCAAAAGCAGATGAGAATTGGCAACAAAGATTCCTGGAAATGGGAAAGGAAATTAGTGAATGAAAACTGATTAATATCTAGTAATTGAGGACACCAAACATAAATCTGTTACAGAGAAATGCCAGTATGGAGCAGGTTAATTTACCTTGTACAAACCTGGAAAGTAGATTAAGGGCTTGACTATAAGGCCTAAAACCCTAAAAACTCCTAGAAGAAAACAGGCAATAAGCTCCTGATAGTGGTGATGACTTCCGGGATTTGATACAAAAAGCAAAGGCAATGAAAACAAAAAGAAATGAGTGGGACTACATTAGACTAAAAGGCTTCTGCACAGAAAAGAAAATCATCAACAAAATGAAAAAGCAACCTACTGAGTAGGAGAAAATGTTTGCAAATTATGTTATCTGATAAGAGGTTATATATAAAGAATTGATACAACTCAATAGAAAAAAACAAGGAAACAAATTTAAAATCTTCACATAAAATCTGTGTCTATATTTTGAGATATCTGGTCTTGTTCCATTTTTTTCTTTTTAATATCTGAATTTTCTTATATCGTTGGAAGAAAAGAAAATATATGAAGGGCAATCTATAAATATTTACTCAAAGCTTAAAAATTACCTCCATATTCTGCAATATAATAATTCCACTAACAACAACCACAAAATAATAACAAACTTAAAAAAGTTTTATTTAGATTTTTAAAAATATTTAAAATTTAAAAAAAAATCTAAGCAATAAACATAAAACTATTTTTATAAAAGCATGTCTTCTATTGTTATTTAAGAACTAGACAAAATTAATGTACAATACAAAAATAAAGTGCAGTATACTCACATATAGACAAGGATGCAGTCATTAATAACCAGGTTATCAAGGACTATTTAAAGAAAGGGAATATGTTCAAATTATATCTTCAAGTAAGTGGGGGGAAAGGCTACAAAAACAGTATGAACAATAAGATGACTATTCTAATGTTTCAGTTCAGTTCAGTTCAGTCACTCAGTCTTGTTCAACTCTTTGCGACCCCATGAACCGCAGCACGCCAGGACTCCCTGTCCATCACCAACTCCCGGAGTCCACCCAAACCCATGTCCAATCGAGTCGATGATGCCATCCAACCATCTCATCCTCTGTCATCCCCTTCTCCTCCTGCCCTCAATCTTTCCCAGCATCAGGGTCTTTTCAAATGAGTCAGCTCTTCGCATCAGGTGGCCAAAATATTGGAGTTTCAACCTCAGCATCAGTCCTTCCAATGAACACCCAGGACTGATTTCCTTTAGGATGGACTGACTGGATCTCCTTGCAGTCCAAGGGACTCTCAAGAGTCTTCTCCAACACCACAGTTTCAAAAGCATCAATTCTTTGGCACTCAGCTTTCTCCACAGTCCAACTCTCACATCCATACATGACCACAGGAAAAACCATAGCCTTGACTAGATGGACCTTTGTTAGCAAACTAATGTCTCTGCTTTTGAATATGCTATCTAGATTGGTCATAACTTTCCTTCCAAGGAGTAAGCGTCTTTTAATTTCACAGCTGCAATCACCATGTGCAGTGATTTTGGAGCCCAGAAAAATAAAAATAATAAAGTCAGCCACTGTTTCCACTGTTTCCCCATCTATCTGCCATGAAGTGATGGGACCGGATGCCATGATCTTAGTTTACTGAATGTTGAGCTTTAAGCCAACTTTTTCACTCTCCTCTTTAACTTTCATCAAGAGGCTCTTTAGTTCTTTGCTTTCTGCCATAAGGGTGGTGTCATCTGCATATCTGAGGTTATTGATATTTCTCCTGGCAATCTTGATTCCAGCTTGTGGTTTCTCCAGCCCAGCATTTCTCATGATGTACTCTGCATATAAGTTAAATAAGCAGGGTGACAATATACAGCCTTGACATATACCTTTTCCTATTTGGAACCAGTCTGTTGTTCCATGTCCAGTTCTAACTGTTGCTTCCTGACCTGCATACAGGTTTCTCAAGAGGCAGGTCAGGTGGTCTGGTATGCCTAT
This sequence comes from Bos grunniens, assembly GCF_055505025.1. NCBI lineage: Eukaryota > Metazoa > Chordata > Mammalia > Artiodactyla > Bovidae > Bos > Bos grunniens. Next base: position 41,117,907 of record NC_141188.1, read on the forward strand.
CTCTTGTTTAAATTACATATTGTTGTTGTTGGTTAGTTGCTAAGTTGTATCCAACTCTTTGCAACCTATGGACTGTAGCCCGCCAGGCTTCTCTGTCCATGGAATTCTTCAGGCAAGAATACTGGAGTGGGTTGCCATTTTCTCTTCCAGGGGATCTTCCAAACCCAGGGATCAAATCTGCATCTTCTGTGTCTCCTGCATTATAGGTGGATTTTTTTACCAGCTGAGCCATAGGGGAAGCCCCAATTTGGCCTATTATTGCAAAATAAATGCTCCACCATGGTTACATCAGTGTTTGACTATAAACTCCTCACTTTGGCTTTTAAAGGTCTTTCATAAAAAGACCTCAATCTACCCATCCCACTAATTCCTCATTAATATTCCAAAACTGAAGTGAAACCCATCTTGAACTGCTGACTTCCAGAATAATAAGACAGGAAATCTGTACTGCTTCAGCTCACTAACTTCATGGTAATTTGTTACAGAGTAGTACACAGGAACACACAGCAAGTGTCATCAAGGATGTGGCAAAGCTGTGGCACTCACACACCACTTGTTGTTTAGTCGTGTCCGACTCTTTGCGACCCCGTGGACTGTAGCCCCCCAGGGCTCCATGGGACTTCCCACTACTTGTGGGAATTTTAAAAAGTGCAGCCTCCTGTGGTTAAAAAGTCAGTAAGTAATTAAGTTTTAAGTCGCTCAGTCGTGTCCGACTCTTTGCGACCCCGTGGACTGTAGCCCACCAGGCTTCTCTGTCCGTGGGATTCTCCAGGCAAGAATACTGGAGTGGGTTGCCATTTCCTTCTCCACAGTAAGTAATTACTCACTCACTATTCAGTAAGGCAAATGTAGAATTACTATATGACCCCAATTTCAATGCTATGTATAAACCCTAGAAAACACGTTCAAGCAAAAACGTATACACAAATATTCACAGCAGCACTATTTGAAGGAGTCAAAAAGCGAAACCAGCTCAAATGCCCATCAACTGATAAACTGAATATGCAAACTGTGGTTTATCTACGCAAAGAATATTATTAGAAACTAAAAAGAAACAATGCACTCCGATGCATGCAGCAATGTGGATAAACTCTAAGATCATTAAGCTAAGTAAAAGGAGTCAGACACCAGAGGCCACAGCTCATGTGATTCTATTTACATGAAATATTCAGAATGGGTGAGACAGGAAGTAGACTGATGTTCTCCGAATGCTGCAGAATTGGAGGGTTGGGGATAAGAGCTAAGTGGCCCAAGTGATGGAAACATTCTAAAATTGACTGTGGTGATGGCTGTACAATTGTGTAAATATATTTAAAATTCTGGATTTTATAAATGGATGAATTGTACACCATGTGAATTAGATCTTGATAATGTTTTTACACAAATATATATAGATCCCTTTCTTTTATTCTTACTAGGTTCTCTCCCTTCTACGCGCTTCCCTGGTGGCTCAGACGGTAAAGAATCTGCCTGCAATGCAGGAGACCTGGGTTCAGTCCCTGGGTTGGGAAGATCCCCTGGAGTAGGGAATGGCAAAGCACTCCAGTATTCTTGCCTGGAGAATCTGGCAGGCTACAGTCCATGGGGTTGCAAAGGGTTGCACAACTGAGCAACTAATCAAAAATCTAGAATCAATAATTGATTATAACAAGGTTGCAGGATACAAGGTTAATATATAGAAATTCAATTGCTTTCCTATACACTGGCAAAGAACAAGTGAAATTTGAAATTAAAAACATAGTACTGTATACATTAGCATCCAAAGTAATAAAATAGCTATAAAATTTAGCCAAATATATATAAGATCTACATAAGAAAAGCTATAAAATAAAATAAAAGCTATAAAATGCCACTGAAATAAATCAGAGAACTAAGTAAGTGGAGAGATTCTGTTTCTGTAATGAGGAAACAGATAAATAACAAGAAATGAGTTCCTATGTCAGTGTTCAGCCACTAAGTTGGCTTGGTGAAAGAATCTGGCAAGTCTGAGCTCTCATTATCAATTTTCACTTTTTAGGTTTCTGCATTTCTTACATTTAACTCCAAAGTGAAGTATATTTAATAACCTTGTTGTTGACGTTGTGCAGTCGCTAAATCGTATCCGACTTTTTGCTAGGCTTCCCTGTCCTTCACTACCTCCCAGATTTGCTCAGACTCACGTCCGTTGACTAGGTGATGCCATCCAACCATCTCGTTCTCTGCTGTCCTCTTTTGCTCCTGCCCTCAGTCTTTCCCAGCTTCAGGATCTTTTCTAATGAAGTCTGCTGTTTGCATCAGGTGGTCAAAGTCAGTTAATGAATTAACATTAGTTATAAGTTAAGTTACCTAAGTGGAAATAAATAGTTTTAAATGTTGGTTCATGGCAATGCTTCTCATTTCGTTGGATAAAAAACAGTACCAACTTTTTAAACAGCTGCCTAATATGTCTTTATAAACACAGTCCATTTGTATTATGAGGAAGGATCTGCAGATTCCCAACCTCTGGGTCCCTCAAGGGTTAACAGAATCTTCTACAGTATCCTTATGACACCCTTTGTATTGAAATGTGGTTTGCATAAACAAAAATAAAATGGGCATTGCCACTCAGGTAGAGATGGCTTCAGAGAACTCAATCAGCCCACTCATCTTGGGGTTCTAACAGAGTTCTTCCATGATCCCAACACCAACCAACTGGCTGGACCTAAAGGACGATTGACATCATACCTGCATAAACAGGATTCTATTTTAGATCCCGTATTAACACTGGAGAAAGAATCCAAGAGTAGTGATCATTCTGGATGTTAAAAGACACATGGAAAATATTACTGCACAGCTAAAATATTTTACAGCCTAAGAAAATCAGAAGTAATTTTAGGATTCTATTTTGTCAGCTGAGTGGCCAAACTTCTTTTACATAACCTTCTTGAAATTTAAAAATATTTCGTTAAAAAGTGTTTGACTAGGACCTGAACTGCCAGTGATCTCCCCAAAGAGTGAATATTTTAATAAACCTTTCCTACCACTTCTTGCCAGCAGCAAGAAAATATTAATAGGTCAGTCCAAATTTTAATAGGACAGACCGGACTTCATATGCCTACAATTTCCTCCCTCTTTCTTTTCCAGGGGCACAGACTATTCTACCTAAGACACATACAGAAATGAAGCTATACTCTGCTTAATTCAAAGATGAAAACTGCCCCCCTCCCAGAGACATGCAGGTGAAGAACCACAGCCTCAGGTGGGGATCTGTTGATTATTCAGGATATATACTCTGAAGAAAGGCCACAAAAATTATTTTTGCCATGCCCTCTTCCATATTTCAGATTTTCACCCAAAAAATCCTTTTAACTCCTGCAATGTTAGTTTAATGGCATGGCAAGCATACATTTTCTCTGCTCCCTGTAGGCTTTCAAATTATTCTCTCTAGTCTCCCCGAATCTTTCCTTTTAAAAATATGACAGTCTGAGTTCAACATTTTTCAGGAAAAAAAAATACTGTAAGTTCTTAAGTTTCTCTTCACAAAAATGCTTCCCTTACAAACTAGACATGATATGGTGCAGTGCTCTGAACTGGTCACATTATTTCAGATGAGACCTCATTAGGCAACCTCTCAGAGACGGAGAAACAGTTTCTCAGGCTCTTTAATTCAACAGTTCACAAGCAAGAGAAGGTAGTGACAAGTCAGCCTCTAAATTCCTGATGTTCGTTACTATAAGAATGGCAAGAACAGCGACTTGGCTGAAACTGTTCAGTGGTGGAGTGAACATAAATTCTTAACAGCAAACACGAACACATGGAAATACAACACATGTCGGTGTCTCACTAATAATCGTAACTATCATCCCAATTGTCAAAATGCACTTGCAAGCAATTTCCAACAATATCTGCTATGGTCTCCAAACACATATCAAGGAAGGGTTCTTCCTGTCGATGGCCTCCAGCTTCATTCTGACCTGAAATTCCTTAGGCATTGGCCTGTTGTAACAGCACAACGAGGGAGAGGCAGAAAGAGCCGCAGGACACCAAACAGGACTGAGCCACTGTCAAAACTGTGACGTTTACTATCAGAAAAGTCTACCGAGTATCAACACTTGTCCTCCAGAATGAAGCCAGCCAGTAAAAATATTCCAACGGACTGTTACCAGGTATACATTCATTTAAAAAATTCCCAGGAAACAAGCTTTTATTTTGTGCTTTTCTCTTTTGTCATGCAGGTAGGTTTTATTTCCCTTATCATTTTCCCTCTTCAGTTCTTAGAGTAACTGGTATTAATTTTAAAATACACTGTTTACTGAATATGGTAATATCAAATAATTTCCCCACTCCCTCTAGGCTTTTGATGGGTGGTATACCAAAGGAACATTTCATGTAAAGATGGGCTCGATAAAGGACAGAAATGGTATGGACCTAAGAAGCAGAAAATATTAAGAAGAGATGGCAAGAATACACAGAAGAACTGTACAAAAAAGATCTTCACGACCCAGATAATCACAATGGTGTGATCACTGACCTAGAGCCAGACATCCTGGAATGTGAAGTCAAGTGGGCCTTAGAAAGCATCACTACGAACAAAGCTAGTGGAGGTGATGGAATTCCAGTGGAGCTATTTCAAATCCTGAAAGATGATGTTGTGAAAGTGCTGCACTCAATATGCCAGCCAATTTGGAAAACTCAGCAGTGGCCACGGGACTGGAAAAGGTCAGTTTTCATTCCAATCCCAAAGAAAGGCAATGCCAAAGAATGCTCAAACTACCGCACAATTGCACTCATCTCACACACTAGTAAAGTAATGCTCAAAATTCTCCAAGCCAGGCTTCAGCAATATGTGAACCATGAACTTCCAGATGTTCAAGCTGGTTTTAGAAAAGGCAGGGGAACCAGAGATCAAATTGCCAACATCCGCTGGATCATGGAAAAAGCAAGAGAGTTCCAGAAAAACATCTATTTCTGCTTTATTAACAATGCAAAGCCTTTGACTGTGTGGATCACAATCAACTGTGGAAAATTCTGAAAGAGACGGGAATACCAGACCACCTGATCTGCCTCTTGAGAAATTTGTATGCAGGTCAGGAAGCAACAGTTAGAACTGAACATGGAACAACAGACTGGTTCCAAACAGGAAAAGGAGTCCGTCAAGGCTGTATATTGTCACCCTGTTTATTTAACTTATATGCAGAGTACATAATGAGAAACGCTGGACTGGAAGAAATACAAGCTGGAATCAAGATTGCCGGGAGAAATATCAATAACCTCAGATATGCAGATGACACCACCCTTATGGCAGAAAGTGAAGAGGAACTCAAAAGCCTCTTGATGAAGGTGAAAGTGGAGAGTGAAAAAGTTGGCTTAAAGCTCAACATTCAGAAAACGAAGATCATGGCATCCGGTCCCATCACTTCATGGGAAATAGATGGGGAAACAGTGGAAACAGTGTCAGACTTTATTTTTCTGGGCTCCAAAATCACTGCAGATGGTGACTGCAGCCATGAAATTAAAAGACGCTTACTCCCTGGAAGGAAAATTATGACCAACCTAGATCGCATATTCAAAACCAGAGACGTTACTTTGCCAACAAAGGTTCATCTGGTCAAGGCTATGGTTTTTCCTGTGGTCATGTATGGATGTGAGAGTTGGACTGTGAAGGCTGAGCACTGAAGAATTGATGCTTCTGAACTGTGGTGTTGGAGAAGACTCTTGAGAGTCCCTTGGACTGCAAGGAGATCCAGCCAGTCCATTCTAAAGGAGATCAGCCCTGGGATTTCTTTGGAAGGAATGATGCTAAAGCTGAAACTCCAGTACTTTGGCCATCTCATACGAAGAGTTGACTCATTGGAAAAGACTCTGATGCTAGGAGGGATTGGGGGCAAGAGGAGAAGGGGATGACAGAGGATGAGATGGCTGGATGGCATCACTGACTCGATGGATATGAGTCTCAGTGAACTCCGGGAGTTGGTGATGGACAGGGAGGCCTGGCGTGCTGTGATTCATGGGGTCGCAAAGAGTCGGACACGACTGAGCGACTGATCTGATCTGATCTGATATTTCCAAATACCATTATTTGCAAATGTTGTAAGATAAGTTCTTTAGCACTAAGATTATCACTTACTTTGACCAGAGTTGAAATTAATGGCTTTCTCCATGTTTAAGGAACACATGCACTTATCCATAAATAAATTATAGTTGAAAACAATGAATGCTTTTTTTAGTACCTGCACATATTTTTTAGTATTAAAAATACCAAGGATTCTTATGACAATGATAAAGCTCCACTTTTCCTGGCTGTAAGTTAGCCAGGCTAGAAATTTAGAAAGTATACACACTATCTGGGGCCTGGAAGAAGGTTTTCTTCCTACTTCTTTACTGTCTATACTGGGTCTTGATCTTTAGTTTCCTTTAGTATATTTTAAAAAGCATTTTCATATCTCTATAATTCTCTTTCCTTGAAATAAGTCTATGAAACCAGTCCATCCTAAAGGAAGTCAACCCTGAATATTCATTGGAAGGACTGACACTGAAGCTGAATCTCCGATGATTTGGCCACCTGATGGGAAGAACTGACTCACTGGAAAAGACCCTGATGTTGGGAGAGATTGAGAGTAGGAGGAGAAGGGGGTGACAGAGGATGAGACGGTTGAATAGCATAACCAACTCAATGAACATGAGTTTTGAGCAAACTCCAAGAGGTAATAAAGGACAAGGGAGCCTGGCACGCTGCAGTCCATGGGGTCACAAAGAGTCTGACTCGACTTAGCGAGCAAATAAAAACAACAATGAAACACTTTGAGCAGCTGTGAACACTGGTTTACAGAGCAGGACACAGAAGCCTGGGGAAGGGGGTGGGCTATCCTCAGGGGACGTAGTCAGCAGGTGACCGGGCCTCTTCTGGCCCCAGACTTCCGGCCCCTCCCCAGTGTGTGGCTCCCCGAGGGCCCAGAGGAAGCGGGGCCGTGACCCCCTCTCCTGAACACCCTTTAGGCTGCTGGGATACAGAGCATGTGAGTATGTGCTACTCAATTCTCACAAACCCTTTGAATCTGTGTGAAATACCACCCTCTTTTTCATTGCACGTAAATACACCTGGACCAGGTACAGTCAGAGTCTACCTGGTTTATCAGCAGGTCTCAAAGCACCAGACTAAGTTTAATTGACTAACTCATTAAAAGCAAAAGGAAATGTATTCTAAAAGGCACTTAAAATGTTAGTGGAAGTGTTAGTTGCTCAGTTGTGTCTAACTCTTTGAGACTCCATGGACTGAAGCCCACCAGGCTCCTCTGCCCATGGGATTCTCCAGGCAAGAATACTGGAATGGGTAGCCATTCCCTTCTCCTCAGGATCTTCCTGACCCAGGTATCGAATCCAGTTCTCCCACCTTGCAGGCAATTTTAGCTGGCTTTCAGTGCAAAGTTTTCTACTCTCCATTTAATTAAAGTATGTAATTGTATGTTTAAAGGGTGTGTGTGGAGGGGGGAAGGTTTGTCCATAGAAAACTGAAAATTTTAGTGATAAAAGTCATAGGAAGTTAAGGATTCTTTAAAGATTAAACACAACAGAATACATAGTGAATTTTAAGAAATTTAAATTGAAGTAAAAATCTGCTTTATACTAAGGAAGAAAATACTTAACAGAACTCTGAATAATTTCTCGGGAGCATTTTGTAATTTTCATGCCTTCAGGCAATCCATCCAAACAAATTTATCTTTTCCATAACCTAAAAAAAAGGATGGATTACCCACAATGCCCCCAAGATGTAACCATGTGCATAATAACCATATTATTCTTATTCAGTTTTCTGCCATAAATTCGATGTCCTTCAGCAGACACAAAAGATTTAAATGAAAATCTCTAAACTGCTTCAGTGTGTTTTCAGTGTATGGAATTCAAACCTGTTGAGTGTGATTTCTCAACATGCATGTCATTCTCTACAAATCGTAAAACTCATTAAACTATGGAACCAGGACCTGGTGGTCTGATGGACTCCCATCTCCTGTGAAGGCTTCCAAAATGGGCAGAGGGGGGCAGGGAAGAGCTCATGAGTCCCCAAGCCAGCGACTGCCTGATGGAGAGCAGTCCCAGGGAATTAGATGCAGGAATGAATGACAGGAAGCCCCCCAGGCCATGGGGCAGTCCCAGCTCTCTGCTCCTTGTCTGTACACGCAGAACACTTGCCCCTCCTGCCCATGTCCCTAAAGCGGTTGGCCTCGGCCTGGCCCAGACCACTCAGCTCAGTAGACACTTCAGACGAATGACATTCAGAAGAGACATAAAACTCCTTACAGGGCTTTCAAGGTATGGCCACACCTGCCACTCACCTCCCGGCTCCTGGCCCTCACCTCTGCACTCCAGTGCCTTCACCTCCCTGTGGTTCCACCACACACCTGCAGGCTGGGCTTCTTCCCAGAAGCCACCTAGCTGTCTGTCCTGTGCATCTGTTAGGGGAAGCACACTGACTGAAGCCGCCCACCCTGGCCAGACACCATAGAAACCATTTGCATGAGTTGTTTTACGACAGGAAGTCCTGGTAAGGAACATGGAACTAATGAGCCACCACCAACCAGAAGAGTTCAGGAAAGGTCAAAAGGAGACACCACATGTCCAACCACCTACCAGAATCCTTCTCTCTGGCATCCATCTTGGCTGAACAAGGCATGCACCACCAGGAAGGACCCTGAGTCAGAATGACTGGCTAAAAACAACCCAGAAACTAATCCCATCACCATAAAACCCAAGACTGTGAGCCACGTGGCAGAGCTGTTCTCTTGGGTTCTCTTACCCTACTGCTCTCCACCCGGGTGCCCCTTCCCAATAAAATCTCTTGCTTTGTCAGCACATGCTGACACTGCTCCTTGGACAGTTCATTTCCAACAATTCTTATTAGACAAGAACCCAGTTTTGGGCCCTGGAAGGGGTCCTCCTTCCTGCAACACATCTGTCCAAGCATCTGTCTTCAGGACACTTACTGCGAGGGCAGGCCTGTGCCCCTCTCAGCCTCCACCCCTGAGGCTGCTGAACATGCATCCTTTTCTGCTTATCCTCTCCTCCCCTCTGGAATGAAAGCCCCATGAGGACAGAGAGGATTTATTTTATTCAAAGCTCTATCCTCAGGGTCTGTACACAGTAAGGGCTTGATAAATTGATGAGCCTGGGGCTTGTCACAGGCTCATGAGATCCAGCAATCTCAGGGGACCCTGCCACCAGCCTTGGGGGTGGATCCCAGAGGACACCCCAAGCTGCTTCCTGAGAATAAAACAACTATATGGTGACTCCAGACATTGCCATGGTCATCTGGAGTCTAAGACCCAAGCAGGAGACCTTATATTAATACAAAAGAGTGTTGGTCAAGGGAACGGGCTCACCAGCATCGCAACCTGTGAACTGTCCCCTCGCTAGCTCTCAGCAAATAAGAAAGGTTTCAGCCACGTCTGCCAGACCCAGTTCCTCTTGCCTAAAGAGGTGTGCTATTGGAGAAGACTCTTGAGAGTCCCTTGAACTGCAAGAAGATCTAACCAGTCCATCCTAAAGGAACTCAACCCTCAATATTCACTGGAAGGACTGATGCTGACGCTGAAACTCCAATACTTTGGCCACCTGACACGAAGAACTGACTCATTTGAAAAGACCCTGATGCTGGGAAAGATTGAAGGCAGGAGGAGAAGGGGATGACAGAGGATGAGATGTTTGTATGGCATCACTGACTCAATGGACATGAGTCTGAGTAAACTCCGGGAGTTGGTGATAGCCAGGGAGGCCTGGCGTGCTGCAGTCCATGGGCTCGTAAAGAGTTGAACACGACTGACCGACAGAACTGAACTGAACTGAGATAGGAGACTAAGACAAAATTTTTAACTCCCATCCAGAGAAAATAGTGAAGGACTTCCTTGGTGGTCCAGTGGTTAAGGGTCCACCTGCCAATGCAGGGGACATGGGTTTGATCCCTGGTCTGAGAAAGTCCCACATGCCCTGCGCCGCAACTACTGAGTCTGAGCTCTACAGCCCCCGAGCCACAACTACTGAGCCCACGTGCTCTACAGCCTATGCTCTGCAATGAGAGAAGCCACTGAGATTGTTACAGACAAACCCTCCAGGAAACAAACTCACTCAGAAGGACAGCGTGGATAGTGGAGTGCAGTTTATTACACCAGCGGGTCCGAGGCAGACTTTCCTCTTTAGCCAGGGACCCCGATTGACTTTTGTGAAAACCTTATATACGTTACGTGTACTGCTCAAGCCCACACCCCCAAATTCCTTAAACCTAGCCTGGAAAGTGTTAAAGGGAGATACAATTAGGTTACAGCCATGTTTCATAATCAGAAGAGTCAGCTGATTATACATTGTAGATTACACCAATGGGTGCCATAAAGATTATAAAGGTGATTGACTACATAGGGGATTATTACATTCTTTTTGGCGATGGGAAATATTGGTGCGGAATCGTGTTTATCGGTTTGGCTGTAGGTATGTTATCCCCATGGCCACCAGGCACATAGTCCAAAATTCACTGAAAGTGCAAGATGGAGTTTCCTTCTTTTTCAAGATGGAGTCAGCTCGGCCTGTTCCTTTCCTCCTTCATGATGAGAAGCCCACACACTTCAACCAGAGAGTGGCCTCCTCTTGCCACAACTAGAGAAAGCCCGTGAGCAGCAACAAAGATCCAATGCATCCAAAATTTAAAAAATAAAAATTTTTAAAAATAATGAAATTTTTCTCTTTTGGAGTTCCCTGCTTGCTGTGATTTCTGCTTGAAACAAATGATATACAGTGAATCAAGGTTCCTTACTGTGCAGCATCACTGATTAAGGGAAATGTTTTAACGTAATTTAAACATTAGTTTCTTAATTCCTTATAAAGCTTAATAAACTTCATGTAAGATAAAATGTTCTTGTAAGATTTTATTTCTGCCCTACATACCTCAGAATACTTGACCCAAATGATCACTGATGCTTTTAAAGACATTTTTTATTTCTAAGAGTGATATCTTTGTAGTCTTATGGCTCTTTGGGATCAAATTTTCATTTTGAAAATCAATTCACACAGGCTGTCTTATTAGTATTTCATAAATCATTGTTAAGATAAAGCTGACTGCCTTTCCCTCCTACTTACCCTGAGGGATGTATAAGTCATGTTTGGTTTTCTCACACCACCCCACTGGATGGACGTCAGGGAAGCCAACATTGGTCCAAAAATCGTAGCAGCTTAAATAACCATCTAAACGAAGCCTTAGATGGTAACCACACACCTGTAAAACAGAATGTTTACAATCTTTGAGTCATGCATTTGAAGTGTACACAAAATCAGCATTTCCATTTACTCCGTCAACACCATCAACATATATGAACCAATTGTTACCAAAATTGCTTATGTTAGAGAACAAATTCATAGATGACATCTGGATAAGACTAAATGCGGACAAACTAGACGCTATCTTTCAAGTCTAAGATTTTTTCTGCAAGAAAATTATCTTTTTACTCAGTCTAGGACTCTCAGATCAATTTACATATCCATTGATCAACAAGTTATTTATTCAATGACATTCAATACCAATCAAATATTCCTTTCAGAAACCCCATCTCCTGCTGCCTGATTTAGATTCACATCCCAAGACATTGAAGTACCAAGCAAAAACCAACATGGGGATGATCTTACTTCAACTCTGACATATGCATCCAGCACACTCAACAAAGAAAATAATAATACAGTCTGGAAAACACACCTCCTATAAATGCTATACAAGTTTAATAACTGTAATCAATCAGCAAATTAAGTGAATAGTGTTTTTGATGTTTGATGTTATTCAAAATACTGAGGTCTTTTATCAATTTGCTAACAAAATATTTAGTAAATATTGTATTTTATAAGTCATTTACTTTTATCAATGGCTCTTAACCCTATATAGTTTTCATAAAATTCATGTATGTATGCAAATGCATAATTCATAAGCATGGATATTTTTCATATACATTTCTCATTAGTGCAGATAAAACCTGAATAACTATGTCTCTTTTAACAGAAAAAAGCAACACTGTGGGATTCAGGGATTTCACCAACCTCAGGTGAAAACTATTACCAATTAAATTAAGTAAGAGTAACCATTAGTGAGGAGGGACTTACTAAAAAATTATAATCTTCAGAGAAGGAAAAAAATCATTAAAAAACATATTTCACCCATCACTGAATAAAATGAATCCATAATGTATTGGAACTTGTTTATAACACAAAGCACTGAAATTTGTCATTCTCTATAAAATTCTCCTCTGTCATTACAATTAGCCTAACAGTAACATCATCTCTTCGGAGAAGGCAATGGCACCCCACTCCAATACTCTTGCCTGGAAAATCCCATGGATGGAGGAGCCTGGTAGGCTGCAGTCCATGGGGTCGCTGAGGGTCGGATACGACTGAGCGACTTCACTTTCACTTTTCACTTTCATGCATTGCAGAAGGAAATGGCAACCCACTCCAGTGTTCTTGCCTGGAGAATCCCAGGGACAGGGGAGCCTGGTGGGCTGCCGTCTGTGGGGTCACACAGAGTCGGACACGACTGAAGTGACTTAGCAGCAGCAGCAGCAGCAACATTATCTCTTACCTCAGCTACAGAGAGCACACAAAATACAGATGGATGTTGGTGGTTGATGCCTTCCAATCTTATTCCAGCCTAAAAGCCATTTTCTTGCTCTGGAAAGGGCTGGTCCTGTGAAATTTCACAACATAATAATATCAGTCACTGAAATAGCTCCACAGTCTGATGTTAAAACACTTAGTGTGGCTATGCACACACTCACACAAGCCTGGAAGCTCAGTAACACAAGTATTAAGGAAGAAGGCTGCTCTAACAGATTTTGCCCTCAAAGATGGCATGGTCACTTGTACATGCTTTAAAATATTCCATCTGCCAAAGTTTATGCCCCATGAACACCCCATTTATTTCATTTGCCCCTTTTCCTTAATGATTTGAAGGACAGTCTCCTGAGCTCTGGTAACAATCTTTTGTTGAGTGTGTTAGTCTTTAGGTCGTGTTTCACTCTTTGCGGCCCCACGGACTATATATAGTCCTCCAGGCTCCTCTGTCCATGGGATTTCCAGGTAGCCATTCCCTTCTCCAGGGGATCTTCCTGGCCCAGGGATCAAACAAAGTCTCCTGAATTACAAGTGGATTATTTACCATCTGAGCCACGAGGGATTATAATGGTTACTTATCCCCAGTCTGTGACTTGGCTCTTCATTTTGTATATGATAACTTTGTGGAGAATTTCATTTTAATGTAATATACAAATTATGTCCTATGTTGTTGGCACATCTAGCCTATGAAATCCTTTGTAACAGTGAAGTTAAATGAATATTCTCCCAGTGTAATTTTAAACCTTTGTTCTTTCTATTTAAATCTATAATGCCACAGTATAGATTTTTTTCTAGAGTGTGGTAGAGCTCTATTTTTTCATATGGAAAACAAATTATTATTTTTTTAAAAACTTTTTGAATAGTCCATACTTTCATTGGTCTGCAAAATTTCCTCTATTATATCATGTTCCTACATGCCTGGGTCTTTTCCTGGCCTTTTAATCCTATTTATTGGCATATTTATCTACATCGCAGTGTCTTCATTGCTTATAATGAGTCTATCTGGAGAGCAATCTGTATCTGATTAAGTTTTCTAATTTAGGAACTTGTTCCCTCTCATTTAATCTAATCATTTCTTTGTCCAAGATGTTTTTCAAAATTTTCACATAGACTTCATCGTATTTATTTCTGTGTACCTTTTATACTTGTTGCTATTGTAAAAGGGATTTATTTTTATAGAAGACTTTCTCATTCATTCCCATTTATTATTATTTTCTTCAGTATAGGTCTTGTTTACCATAGTCTTGCTGAATGATTAACAGCTTTTGAGCAGTTTTGAGATGATTCAGCATTATTGGTTTATTCTTAATTGAGAATAAACTTGTAAATATACTAATGGAAATGATGATTAAAATCTAGTACTGTTAGACCTAGAGCTGCTTTTTAATCATGATTAATGACTTATATGCAGAGTACATCATGAGAAATGCTGGGCTGGAAGAAGCACAAACTGGAATCAAGATTGCTGGCAGAAATATCAGTAACCTCACATATGCAGATGACACCACCCTTATGGCAGAAAGCAAAGAACTAAAGAGCCTCTTGATGAAAGTTAAAGAGGAGAGTGAAAAAGTTGGCTTAAAACTCAACATTCAGAAAACTAAGATCATGGCATCTGGTCCCATCACTTCATGGCAAATAGATGGGGAAACAGTGGAAACAGTGTCAGACTTTATTTTTCTGGGCTCCAAAATCACTGCAGATGGTGACTGCAGCTATGAAATTAAAAGACGCTTACTCCTTGAAAGGAAAGTTATGACCAACCAGATAGCATATTCAAAAGCAGAGACATTACTTTGCCAACAAAAGTCCGTCTAGTCAAGGCTATCATTTTTCCAGTGGTCATCTATAGATGTGAGCATTGGACTGTAAAGAAAGCTGAGCACCAAAGAATTGATGCTTTTGAACTGTGGTGTTGGAGAAGACTCTTGAGAGTCCCTTGGCCTGCAAGGAGATCCAACCAGTCCATCCTGAAGGAGATCAGTCCTGGGTGTTCATTGGAAGGACTGATGCTGAAGCTGAAACTCCAATATTTTGGCCACCTCATGCGAAGAGTTGACTCATTGGAAAAGACCCTGATGCTGGGAGGGATTGGGGGCAGGAGTAGAAAGGGTCGACAGAGGATGAGATGGCTGGATGGCATCACCGACTCGATGGACCTGAGTTTGGGTGGACTCCGGGAGTTGGTGATGGACAGGGAAGCCTGGCATGCTACAATTCATGGGGTCAAAAAGAGTCAGATACAACTGAGCAACTGAACTGAACTGAACTGAATGACTATTTAACATACAAATGCCTATTTTTCGGGTAAAATTTACTTGAGAAAAACCTTTTCATTTGGAAATAATGTCAAACATAAAGAAAGGTTTCAAGAACAAAACAGTACAGAGAACAGAATAGCCTCTGTCTAGATTTATTGTTAACATTCCACCTCATTTGCTTGCCCCCAATCAAGTGTCTATGTGTACACAGGTATAGGTAGATACAGAAATATGTGTACATATGATTTTTTTAATCATTTGGGCTCTCTTTACCCCTAAATACTAAAAATTTTCCCTAAGAGCAGTTTATTTTCCCCAAGAATAGGAAGGCTCTCTTGGTAACAATAGCTCAGTTATAAACATCTCTAAATTTAACATTATTCAATACTTTAATCTTCCACTCATGTTCCATTTTTCCAATTTATCCAACAATGCACTTCATAGTATTTTCCCCTCCCAAGCAGGATTCAGTTTAAGGTCAGATATTAAATTTAACTGACATGTGCCTTTAGTCTCCCTCAATCTGGAACATATTCCATAGCCTTTATCTCTTATAACATTAACATTTCTAAAGAATATAGTCTTTTCCCTGCCTTATTTTTGAAAACAAAGTTCTCCGCTTTGGATTTGTCTGATGTTTCCTTGTGATTAGATTCAGGTTATGAATGTTTTTTGCCAGCATTTGACATGAGTGATGATGTGTCTTCCCAGGATATGCCAACTGGATCTATATGGTGTTCCTGGGTCCACTGGTGATGGTAATTTTGATCACACAATTATAGTATTCTCCAATTCCTTTACTACAGTTATATACAAAATACATTAGTTCAGTTCAGTTCAGTCGCTCAGTCATGTCCGACTCTTTGCAACCCCATGGACTGCAGCACACCAGGCCTCCCTGTCCATCACCAACTCCTGGAGTTTATTCAAACTCATGTCTATTGAGTCAGTGATGCCATCCAACCATCTCATCCTCTGTCATCCCCTTCTCCTCCCACCTTCAATCTTTCCCAGAATCAGGGTCTTTTCCAATGAGTCAGTTCTTGGCATCAGGTGGCCAAAGTATTGGAGTTTCAGCTTCAGCATCAGTCCTTCCAATGAATATTCAGGGTTGATTTCCTTTAGGATGGACTGGTTGGATCTCCTTGCTGTCCAATGGACTCTCAAGAGTCTTGTCCAACACCACAGTTCAAAAGCATCAATTCTTCAGCACTCAGCTTTCTTTACAGTCCAACTCTCACATCCATACATGACTACTGGAAAAACCATAGCTTTGACTTGATGGACTTTTGTTGGCAAAGTAATGTCTCTGCTTTTTAATATGCTGTCTAGGTATACAAAATACATACATGAATAAACATTTACATATGTATATGAAAATGTTAGTTGCTCAGTCATGTCTGACTCTTTGTGACCCCATGGACTGTAGCCTCAGTTCGTGGATTTCTCCAGGCAAGAACACTGGAGTGGGTTGTCATTTCCTTCTCCAGGGGATCTTACCAACCCAGGGATCAAACTCAGGTCTCCCACATTGCAGGCAGATTCTTTACCATCTAAGTCACCAGGGAAGCCCATGTATGTGTGTATACACACACACACACATACACAATAAATCATAAGTTCAAAAAGATCCATCTTATTCCTACCCATCCCCAAAGGGCTCTTTCTTTTTCTATGTTCGTGTTCCTCCTCTAACAAGGTACCATGCTTACTCATGTACTAAATCCTACATTGTATCTACTGCAGCTTCAGAACTCTTTCAACCCCAGTCCAGCAAGGAACAAACCCACAACAAAGAGTTCAGGATCTGTTGACAATCTTCTCTTCCTGCTCTGCCATCCAGGAATGGGGTACACAGTTAGAAACTCTGTTCATAAACTACTTGGATTCATTCTTTCTCTCCTCAACACAGAGAAGACAGAAATGTGGCTGAGTTCTGTTTATTTCTATTTTCTTTCAGTTCCTAATGATTTATTTTGACTTTTAATACACAGAATATCAAACTTCCCAAAGTTGAAGCTCTACAAAAAGGGACTCAAAGAAGTATCTATCCACTCCACATCCTATCCCCAACACCATTCTAACCTAACAGGGGACCAACCTCAGTCTTTTAAGGTTTATCCTTTCCGGGTTTCTTCTTTTAAAAATAGCAATCACGCTTGTTTTTTTCCTTGTTGCCCCCTTCCTTCTTATGTAAGAGCACATGATACAGGCTGTTTTGCACTTGGCTTTGTTCCCATCCCAGTGTCCCCTGGAAGCTACCTCATGTCAGGTCGTGGCCACTGTCCACCTTCTCTTTCAAGCTGCACTGTCCTCAACCACTTGTAGCGAACATCGCTTACTCAACCTTCTTCCACACACTTGGGTGCATGCCTTTTATACAAGAACAGGGAACTGTTTTTAAAATCTTTATGAATTGGCTTGTAAGAATGTCGTGAAAAACTTTCTTACATTCACAGCTCACTTTACAAGGTTCCAAGGAAAAACTTGAAAGATGATAGAAACCAAAAACGAAATGGCAAGAATGAGTGATTTCTCAGGAATATTTTATTTCTACAAAAATAAATGTCATGTGTGTGTTTAACTCTCCCAGCCTTCTTCTCACTTCTACTCTGTTTCCCAGCAGATTGCACTTAACAAGTTTTGTGTGACTGCCTCCTGTTCATTGCTTTGAAATTTCTCAGTTAACTTCAAAAGCGCCACGTCCATATACATAGATACATATATACATGCATGCAATACAGCTAAGAAAAGCAAACGGGAAGGACAGACCTGGGGAGACGATAACAATAAAGCTGGAAGGAAAGTTAAGAAGCTGCAGAAAATGAGAGGACATTTTTCATGTTTCAACGAAACTGAAAGATGCAAAGTTGGGGATGGGAGGAACCAGTATTATATCATTTATGAATGATAAATCCAAGGCACTGCAGCAAAACAGCTGAGAGCTGGGATGATCAACTTCGCTCTTGCCAGCATTTCAAAATGCTCTCTCGGCTGAACATTTGGGAGCTTTATGTGATGTTGCAAAGAAAACAGCAGTATTCAGAGGGTTTCAAACAAAAACCAAACCGGTCATTTTAAGAATCTAAAAGGCTTATTTCTTTCTGTATAATAGGCTCTAGGTTCATCCACCTGACCTAGAAAGGTGGACTGGAGGGAGGGGAGGGGGGCTCAAAAGGGAGGTGATACATGTATAATTATGGCTGATTTGTGTTGTACAGCAAAAACCAACACAACATTGTAAAGCAATTTTCCTCCAATTAAAAAATATTTTTTTAATTAAAAGGCAATGTTTACTGAGAAATATCATTGCCTGTCAACAATATCTTTCCTGTGGGATGGTTTACATGGCAGATAAAGATGTTTTTCCTTTCTAAAAATCTTACATTTTATGAACATAATTGTTAGCTGTGCTTATAAAATTATACTTTACAATGAAAAAAGGGAACTGGAAGCACAGGCTTAAAGCAAACAATTAACCTGTTAAATTCAGTCATAAAAAACCACAGGGTTTGTGGACCTGAAAAAATACTTTTACAGATAAATCAAACTCAAGCCCAGAGAAGTTAAGAGACTTTCTCAAGGTCACACCAGTTTAGTGGGCAAAGTACAAGTAAGGACACAAGTCTTCTGAAAACCTGCCAACTGTTTGTTCCACTCCGGGGACAGAAGTGGCAACAAAACGCAAAACAAAAGCCGGCTCGGGGTCATGGAAGGATTCAAGGACATTTCCGAGGAAGCCACGTGCTCCTGGGTACAGAAGGAACGTTGTTTTGTCTTGCCGTTTTTTCTCAGAACAGTTGCAAAATAACGCTTTCTAGTATGAAAGTGACAGATTTTGTCACTAATGGAGAAGAAGGATTATTCAAAGTTCCACACCTCATATCGAAAGTAGGCACAAATGACATACTATTATTTAAAAACAAAACGAGTCAGGGGATTAGAAAACAACAAACAGAAAGAAAACACAATGCCTTGACAAAATCAGATGGGCTGCTGGCAAAATTTCTTAATGAAATGCAATCATTTTCACGGGAGCATGGTAGCAGGTCTTTGCTCCCCAGGTGGACACAGTCACAAGTATACGGCAGGAACAGCTCTTGGACGGTGGGTAGATACATCTGTTTATCACTGAGAATACCACTGCACGAGCAAAGAGAGGATTCAGTACACAGACTGCAGAAGGAAGGGCGGAGCTCACCAGCACCAGCAGGGCATCAGTGAGATGCCCACCCCTAGAAGGGCGCCAGTATGCCAAGTGGACAACTTCATCCGAACGTCAGCAGACATTCCATATTAGTCACAGGAGAGAGCTGGCAGCCAACAGTGCTTCCCTGATCATACTTCAATACAGAAAGAAATGGGAGAAACTGGACATGAATGGAGCCACAGCCACCGAGGCACATGTTTTTAGGGAGCTGGAGGAGGGCTGAGCCCTACAGTTTCCAACCTCCACATGAGGACTGTCGGGGGAAAGAGGTTCCTGAGGATTTTACAAGCAGATGATAAAAACAAAATTCCTTATGACACCAAAGACCAGTGCCACGAGTTCAGTGTCCTTGTTAAATGGTTTATCTCAGCAACACCTTCAAAATCTTAAACCATCTCGACGTGCATCTCCAGGGCTGAAATGTAACAATTGTAAATATGGAAGGTGAGCTGTCAGGAAGTCTTATGTAGGCAAATTGTGATATAAACAACTTGATCACAGAGAATTTAGCTTTTCGTCAACATGTGACGATTTTCTTTACTCAGTGAGGAAAGAAATCAATCATGCTATTGATAAAGAACATTATTGAAATACTGCAGAAGGGAGTGTTGCAGGTGCTGAAGAAGATTCTTGAGAGTCCCTTGGATTACAAGGAGATCAAACAAGTCAATCCTAAAGGAAATCAACCCTAAATATTCACTGGAAGGACTGATGCTGAAGCTGAAGCACCAATAGTTTGGCCACGGGATGTGAAGATCCGACTCACGGGAAAAGACCCTGATGCTGTAAAGACTGAGAGCGGGAGGAGAAGGGGATGACAGAGGATGAGATGGTTGGATGGCATCACCAACTCGATGGACATGAGTCTGAGAAAACTCTGGGAGATGGTGAAGGACAGGGAAGCCTGGCGTGCTGCAGTCCACAGGGTCGCACAGTTGGACACGACTGAGTGACTGAACAACAACAAAGAAGGGAGCATGAAAAAAACATGTTCCTGGAACAAATGTGATCAAAGAAGAAGTTGCAAATGCATCTGAGTGTCCTCTGAAGTAGAGACTCAACCTGCCAGGCTCTGAGTGTGTTTAAGTGTCAAGACGGCATTTGATGAAACAAAATAAATCTGGGTTCAGGTGAGCTCTAAATATCCAGAACAACCCACGTGGACCTAAAGAACCATCTTTTGGTATCACAGCCAAAAACCTACCAAGAGCTCAGTACAACTTTCTCATTAAACAGAAATAAAGATGGAATAACAAGGGTGGTCACTATGGAAGGTCATTCTGAAGGGTTAGAGGTGACACTGAAGGCATCGTCATTTTAAAATTTTATTTTATGATTAAAACTTAGGATGAGTTTTTGGATATTGTTAATCAGACATCTGAGTCTGTGCTACATGACCAATAAATGATCCCCAGGTGCCAAGAGTTTGAAAGCAGTGTCGTGGAGAACACCGGACCCCATCGATAGGAATTTCCTATCTGATCAATAAACAAAGTAAGGACGCATGGCATCAGGACCCATGATGATCCATCGGGTGAGGAAAATGGAATTATGTTCTGACCACAACAGCACACATAATCATTTCAGATGGAGAGAAAACAGACACAATACAACAGAATTCGGTGCAGCTATTAAACAGCAAGTCACAGATGTGGATCTGCTGAGGCAGCGTGAGGCTGTGATGTACTGATAAATACAGAGCAAGCAGCAGACGAGTCACACGCCATCCATATGGACATTATTCCCAGGTCTCCATACCTATATCTAGGCAGATCCAGGGGTACACACAGCACATTACTTTGAGTGGTTCATCCAGAATGAGGAGAAAGCCTTTTAAACTCTTCTGTCTTGTTAAAATTTGTAAATGGCACCGTAACTTTTTTAAAGAACTGTAACTTTTTTTAAAGAGATCAGCACACACACACATAATCAAGTGATAAAGATGCCAGGCAAACAGGCAGGACCCCGGTCACGAGAAGCTTTGTAAGTCTTGTTAAGGACCTTTTGGTTTATCCTTAGTCAATGATGTTCTAGCAAAAGCTTTTAGTCACTAGGAAGAAAAAAAAATATTATTGCATTATATTAAGATCTTTTTAGTGGAAATGTGGAGAATTAATTAGAAAAGTAGCAAGATTAGAAATAGAAAAGATGGTCGAGGAGGCTTTTAAAGAATTTGCCATGGACCATGTACAGCATCTAATTCAGCTCATTTACACCTTAACATCCCCAGTACTGGGACCATTACCATTCCCACGCCACACAGGAGGAAACAGAGGCTCAGAGAGATTCACAAATCTCTCCAGTTGCACAGCTCATCAGTAGAAACGTGGAATTCGAATTCAAACCCTGGTCTGTGCTTACCCACAAAGTTATATTATATTCTGGAATGATGGGACAGCCTGAACAACAGGGATGAGACCCTCAACCAACCTAGAACAAGAGCTGAGGGGAGGAGCAAGGGCCACTCCACACTCGCCTGGGAGGTAAGATGGGTACCAGCCGCTGACTGGCCGGAGGCACAAGATGAGGAAGGCAGGGGGTTTAAACTGACACCCAGGTTTCAGGGTGAAGAGACATCTCCATTCTATAAAGTGCTCAGTATCTACTGAGACCTCCAAGGACCCGATGAACAGCTCACAAAAACTTTACTTCTGTAGCTGCTTTTCAATTCCACCTTTCTGGCACATCACTACAGCTTTCATCTACCCCCCCACCCCCACTCCTGAGCACCCTGCAATGACTTTTCTCACCAAGAGATGCCAGCACACGGTGAAAGGTTACAGAACACCTTTCTTGCTTCTTCTTCAAGAAACTACGATTTCCGCCTGAGTGAAGAGGGGAAATTATCAGGAATATTAGAACCCCTTCTGACTTCCTCTTGTTTTAATCACGGAGAAAACGGAGAACTTGAAAAATGCACACATACACTACCCACAGCACACACTCAGGTCCACAGACACACACACTGGTGTTTTGTACTCGTTTAGTGTAGCTGTTCTTAACAGCAGGGGTGGTCCACAATGCCTTTGAGGATTCTGGAAATCTGAATTTTATATAAAATTGTGTGTGAAAATGGATATAAACACTTCTCTAAGGAGGCTATCGATAGCTTACATAAGATGTTCAAAGGGGTCTAAGACCCCCCGCTCCGGCCCCCGTCAAAAAACGACCCAGAGCAACATGGCCGTCCTTCACAGCAACCTGCTGTTAATCAGCGCACAGACTACATAACTGATTCAGGAGCCTTCACGTAAGCAGAGCACGGCCGTTCATCATGGAGACCCAGGCCAGGCAGCACGACTTGCTTCCGACACTGCTTCTTCAAAGTGACGCCTGTTTCTGCCATTTATTTGTTAGACTAATGGAGAAAAATCATCACCTACATAATTAAACACCACTGGCTGCAAAGCTGCCGTGAAGATGGCAGTGACGGATGGCGGATTGTGTATTTTTAAACTCTCATTTTAAAGACTACATCCTTGTTATTTCGAACACTTTTCATAAATTAAGTTTGAATCCCAAACTGCTGTCAAGATTATACTGGGAGGTCTCATACCAATGGAGAACACAGAATGCCTGGTACCACACAAGTGCACTTCATAAGTCAGTAAATGGAATTCCTACCGTTTCTTTGCCAATCTCTTCTATAATCTCAGATGCAGAAATTCTCACTCCCCTGGAGCCCACTGACCTATTCATAATAAGAAATTTGGTGTGTGAGTGTTGTGAGCATGAGTGTCCAGACCCTAACCTAACCACTGACTAAATTATAGTCTCAGAAATGGAAAGAAAGCACAGATCAGAGTGGGTGAAATACCGCAGAATTTAAGCAGCTCCAGATTAACAGAGATCTTTATGAACAAAGAAAAAGAACCCACACAGAACAAAATAAAGAGCTGCACAGAGGAACTTTTAAAAATAACTCATAAAGTCGGCTGATAACTCTGGCCATACTGAGTGGATTCTACAAATCCTAACTCCAGTGTCTGAAACAATAAACCCACATATTTTTCTCTGAATAACAAAACTCTCCCAGGGAAACGAGACGAGGGTATTTCTAATATAAATTTCCTTTAACTGTAGGAGAAGAGCCGTGAAATGGGCCGCCCTTGACTCTAAATGCCACTACTTTCTTCTTTTAATTTTCCTTACTCTGAACATGACATTGGGTTCCCAGCTGGAACTGCAGATAAGCCGCCTTGACGGGGATTTTGGGCCCCTCCCAAGAACAAAAGAGAGCCTGATCTGTTTGTCTGGGTCTACCGCTTCAGATCCACTGAACTGCTTCCCACCCTGGAACTCTGAGCCCCACTATTTCAGAGGAGAGGGTACTAAGAGAAGAGGAGGCTCTGAACCAGGATCAGAATGCAGCTTCAGTTTCGCCCCAGAACTGAGAGCTCTGGGAAACACGAGAAACCAACATGAATGAGAATTCGCTCTGATCTTCAGAGTCCCAGCCAGCAATCGGCTTACATGACTGCACAGTGTCAGGCCACAGCGTGGTTTGCAAACACACTTCTTTCTCTCTTGCCCTTGACGCGCCTTGTGTTTTAAACCCCAACCAAACAGCTGAGTACAACTTTTTTCAAAACATGTTTTGTATTTTGGTGGAGAGAACTGTTAAATGCCAATGAAGTTATCATAAAACTGGGGGGTAACACAATACATAGAGATGATAAAAACAGGTAGACAAGTAAACACTTGAGGTGAATTTAAAAAAGCATATGGACAAGGCCATAATGTGACCCTGAGCATATCTGGGTTCATAATATAACAAGGTGTCTCGTTATAGCTTGTAAAGCCATGCTAGTATTTAAAATGTTAGCTAAGATGGATCTAGGCTTCTTAGGTGGTGCCAGTGGTAAAGAACCTGCCTCCCAATGCAAGAGACAACAAGAGAAGCGGGTTTGATCCCTGAGTCAGGAAGATCCCCTGGAGGAGGAAATGGCAACCCACTCCAGTATTCTTGCCTAGAAAACCCCACAGACAGAGGAGCCTGGCGGGCTACAGTCCACAGAGTTGAAGAATCAGACACGATTGAGTGACTGAGCACTGGAAACAAACTGTGAGTGACTGAAAACAAACTGAAGATTTACCAAGAGAGGACGGATACAGATATGTCGTTTTAACAACAGGTCATAAAGTTACACTGCAGAAGACTGTCGAATGGCAGAGAAAGTCTATGTTAATGACACACCAGGGGCTTCCCAGGTGGCTCAGATGGTAAAGAATCTGCCTGCAATGCAGGAGACCTGGGTTCAATCCCCTGGGAAGATCTCTTGGAGAAGGAAATGGCTACCCAATCCAGTATTCTTGCCTGGAAAATCCCATGGACGGAGGAACCTGGTCAGCTACAGTCCATGGGGTCGCAGAGAGTTGGACACGACTGAGCGACTAACACACAATGACACACCAAGTGTGGAACAAAGGAGTTAAGGAAATAAATAATCCTTTTTGGTAAAACATATAATGGAAATAAAAAAGACTAAAATTGTGCAAAACAAAATCTTAAATGAAGTCATCTTTACATGCTGGGATTATAAATAATTTCTTCCCAATCTTCTTTGTACTTTAAACGTTTCTGCGTTCTAGATGGATAGCGATCCTTTGTAATTCAATAAAAAGATCATTTCTAAATAATAAAAATCTGGCAGTAAAGCTCAAAAATTGTTTTAAGTTTATAGTCTATGTTCCAGTAACTCCTCCTCTAGGGTTGATATGATAAGGAAGTGGTCCTGATAAAAGTTAATGGTAAAAATGGACATCACAACATTATTACAGCAATAATGCAAAGTAATAGTAATATGGGAGAAAGGTTAAAGAAATTTATATATTACATACACACACATATATGATTATGAAGCTGTCAAAAACTGTTTTTATAAAATATATTGAGAATTTTCTGAGTTAAGTAAACAAATCAAAAGACACAAAACAGTACATATTCTATGATCCTAAAATTTAAAATAGAATTGATTACATGTATTAAAATGTTCATTTTTCAACATATTTATAAAGCCCCTACTTCAGGCAAGGTACTTTGCATATATGAGTCCACACACATAGAAAGGTGTGTGGAAAAGTCCAAACTCACATGCATAGAAAAGTAATTGGAAAGAAACAGCAAAATATTAATGATGGTTATACATGGCGGGGTGGGACTGACATAAATATTCTTTCCTTGTTACTTTCTAGAGTTTTAAAATTGTCAACAAGCATTGTTATAACCATATACACACATACACTGCACAAACACACATTCATATACACACACCCTTGGAGAAGACTGGTCAAAACGTGCTATGTGAACATTAGTTTTAATGTTTATCTTGCAGTAAAATGTTCCTGGGGAAGGAGCAGATGGTAAAAGGTCAGAGCTGCAAGCATGTTGGTGGCAACAGGTGATAAAGTACACCTCCAAGTCAAACATTCAAACATCTCAAGACAATAAAGCAACTTGATGGAGTAACAAAAGCCAAACTCAACCCAGCTGGGCAGGAAGAATTCTTGTGGACTTTTAACTACTTAAAAAAATACGGGGACTTCCCTGGTGGTCCAGTGGTTAAGAATCTGCCCTGCAATGCAGCGGAAGTCAGTTCGATCTCTGGTCGGGGAACTAAGATCCCACGAACTAAGGAGCAACTAAGCCCTCGCACCATAATTAGAGAACCCGTGCTCTGAAGCCCTCAAGCTCTGAGGCCCACACGCCGCAACTTGTGAGGCTGCTTGCCACAACCAGAGAGTCCGTGTGCCCCAGCGATAGATCCTACACGACACGATGAAGATCCTGCATGCTGCAACGCAGCCAAACGAATAACTAAATGCCAAACAAAAATGTCCCGAGTTCTTCTTAACATGCCAACAAGTGTGCTGTCTTCTGGAATAAAAATACAGACGCAGTGCCTGGTCTAGTAATTGAAAAATAAATAATGTGTACTATTTTTTCCTTTGATATTCATATATGCAATCAACAAAAAAGAGTTGCTCAGGTTATAAGGAAAAACTCATCAAATTTTTTGATATGAGTGGATAAATATTATGATATTTTTATATCAGTGGATAAATATTACTATTTTTCCAGCACAACACACTGACCTGTTCTTGCGAAGAAATACACATGCTAAAGTATAAAATTTTTTAAATGCACTTTAAGGAGAAGGGGGTGACAGAGGATGAGACGGTTGGATGGCATCACCAACTCAATGGACATGAGTTTGAGCAAGCCCCGGGAGACGGTGAAGGACAGGGAAGCCTGTAGTGCTGCAGTCCATGGGGTCGCAAAGAGTCAGACATGACTGAATGACTGAACAACAAAACCATTAAATAAGGCTGGAAGAACTGTCATCGGTGGATTTCCTGCCTTTGCCTGGAGACGGCAGGATGACTTCGTGTGGTTCCCACGAAGGAGCTCGCACGCAGTCTATTGGCCATCACAGCACCAGAAGATCTGCTGCCATTTCTACACAACATGAGACATTTGATTTTGCTAAACACAGAAAGCAATGTGACAAACCCTGAAGATCCTCTGGTAAGATTACTCAACATCCCTGTTTTCACATAAGCATTTTACAACATTACAATTATACGCTTTACCAAAAACATTACAGCAGTGTTGACTCCCAAGCAGATATAAATATCTCGTTTTCTACGACAGTTGCATTCCTAAAATCGTGTGTGTGTAGAGTGCTGTCACCCGGATGGTGACAGAGGTCGTTCCCAATGGGGAAGAAGATCGTTCCTTGTAAGAACAAGGACTATTCAAGACCGAGAGACACTGAGAGGACCTAGACCCAGTGTTAGGACTGCACCTGGACCTCAGAGCCCCAGATGGATGCCCACACGGACACGGTGGCGAGAGGAGGAAGAGGCTACGGGCGACCCCTATTGGCATCCAGCTCTGATTTTTTTCAAACCTTAAACTTCTTTCTATATTGTAATAACCTATAATGAAAAAGAATATATATATATATATAAAACTGAGTCACTTTGCTGTACATCTGAATCATTATAAATCAACTATACTTCAGTAAAAAAGAAAAAATTATAACAGTATATTGTTAATTGAAGGTAATTGTACCATATTTAATTACATTGATGATTTTAAACACTCTTTTCCTCATTTAAAAATGATACATGCTGATTTTAACTGCCAAAAAAAGCACGATTTGTCAACAAATGAAACTATTTATCAAATTTGCTTTGGGGACTAAATGTACATCACAATTTAACCATATGTTATAGAAACAAAAGTAGGTAAAAACTGCTTCCCAAAGTAAATCATTTTAAAATTAAAAATAAATTGAAATGTTTTATCGATTTGGGAGCTCTAAAAATTCTCTCTTTAGCATGACTCCATTTTAACTTATAAAATATCTTTTTAGGAGTTCCAATATTAGAAGCCCCAAAAGTACAGATATTCCATCTGCCCCACAGCATATCTGTCTGGCCACTCAGCATCACATTCATCCCCATTCCCTAGAGAATACAGACTGAAGAACCACTGACAGATGAATTCTACCTGACAGTTAAGAATCCTAGTTCTAGGAAACTGCACAATGTTTATTAATGATGTTCTAATCTCAAATTAAACATGGCAGGGAGTGAAGAGTGAATAAGCTGTCGTTCTTAAGGATAGAACCATGTAAATCGTGTTCCTGAGAAACACCTCTCCAATTCCATTAACCATAAACACAACCTCACAACCTTTCACACCAGCATCTCAACTTCATTTCAAACATTATGTTGCATCCAGCCCCATCAGACAGTATCTTATAATATGTGAGAAAAACAACTGTTGGTAGCAACCAACCAATTTTATCACACATGGATATAAATAATGCCTCCCTTTGTGGTACCCACTGGAAATGATATAATTTTCCCAGTGTTAACAACTTATTGCTGTTGGGAAATAAACCCAGAATTAGATGCTCCCTGAATATAATTGCACTTCCCAAACCTTCACCTTCTAATAGCTCCACGGTGTCACTGGAGCGAAGACTTCTGCCTGCTCTGCTGAGAGCATTTTTCATTTGCACATTTAGGCTGAGTCTCATTCCAATACAACTGAATTCAAAACCAGTTGCTGCTCATTTCCCTGAACGGCACAGGTGCTGAGAGTGAGGACACAACATGCTGAGGATGCCTGGGGACTTGACTTGTGCTCACGTTGCACCAGCTCTACTGGGGGAGACACAAGTGCAGACAAACAAGCACCACCCTCACCCGGCATATGGAGGTACTCAACGTTTTGGTGAATAAATAGGCAGACACAGTGCTAATGGGCACCAGTTAAGAAATCCAAACAACGCATCTACGAACAAAATGAAGAAGGATTGATTCTGAACAGAGGGAACTTCCTGGAGACCTCTGCCTCCCAGTAAACCAGAATTCAGCAGGCAGTCTAGGTGGGAGCAGCAGGAGCAAAAGGAGAGAGGGGAGAGCTAAAAGCCTCTGCCAGGCGTCGTCTGGGACATCATCCCGGAGCCTGCGGGGCCATAGAGCAGAAGCTGGGGTCACTGAACAGGAAAGGGAAGACAGTAAAATCATGTAACTTAGTATCTGAACAAATGAAAGTGCATACCACAAAAATGTCAGCTCCCCCCAAGTTAATAGTGAATTCACTTCCAAATTAGAATCTCAACTGGTTTTAATTTAAATTGGGTAAACTTAGTTTGTACTGAAATCCCAGACATTCTGGTGGTACAGTAATTAGATTCTCCTGGGTTTCCTAGGTATAAAATCACATCATCTGCGCATATATAGAGAGAGAGCGCGAGCGAGAGAGAGCTCGTTTATATCACTCATTAAATTCTGTTTTTTATTTCATTCACTAAAACCTCCAAAACAATACTGAATAGCAATGATGACAGTGGGCATTTCAATTTCTTGATTTTAATTTAAATATTTTGATGTTTACCTATTTGGTATATTCACTATTATATTTTGGTAAATAATTTTTATTATATTCTTTAACACACCAATTTTTGCAAGGAATGGTGGCTAAATTTTATCAAAAATCTTTCAGTGTTAAAAATCATTATATGGCTTTTCCTTTTTAATCTGCTGATGTAAGAATTATGTTGGCAGATTTTATAATACTGAACTGTGTTGCACTGTTTAATTTTACATTACTGCATGCTATATCCTCCTTGGTAATAAGATATCATTTTTCTAATATGCTGCTGGATTACATTTGGCATTATTTATTTAGAATTTCATATTTGTATGTGACATGTATTTGTCACCTACAGTTTTGGCTTTGTGCTATGTTCCTCAGATTTCATATGCTGGTTTCATAAAAATTTTTCATCTTTTTACATGGCTTGAAAGAGTCTGAATATCATTGGAATTACTTGTTCTTTTAAAGTTGAAGAATAGTTCAGCTGTGATCCTGACTGGATCCTGTCTTCCAGTCTATTTTACTGTTTGACCTATTCAAATATTCAACTTTTCCTGGATGCATTTTGATAATCATTATTTTGCTAGGAAATCATCCAGTTACTCCGGAGTTTCAAACGTGTTGCTATAGAAAAGTCTGTATTATTCCTTTGCTTTTGCTTAAAAAATAGAAAAAAAACCTTTTCTTTTTTATTATTTATTTTTTATTAATCTTTACTTTTATTTTCTTGTTAATTATTATTAACTATTAATTAAGGTTAAGATGCATATGGGTATTACTTAGCTATTAAAAAGAATGCATTTGAATCAGTTCTAATGAGGTGGATGAAACTGGAGCCTATTATATAGAGTGAAGTAAGCCAGAAAGAAAAACACCAATACAGTATACTAATGCATATATATGGAATTTAGAAAGATGGTAACAATGACCCTATATGCAAGACAGCAAAAGACACAGATGTAGAGAACAGACTTTTGGACTCTGTGGGAGAAGGCAAGGATGGGATGATTTGAGAGAATAGCATTGAAACATGTATATTACCATATGTGAAATAGATCGTAAGTCCAGGTTCAATGCATGAGACAGGGCACTTAGGGCCGGAGCACTGGGATGACCCTGAGGGATGGGATGGGGAGGGAGGGTTCAGGACGGGGGACAACATGTACACCCATGGCTGATTCATGTCAATGTATGGCAAAAACCACTACAATATTGTAAAGTAATTAGCCTCCAATTAAAATAAATAATTTAAAAAAAAAACCCTAATTCAGGAAAGACAGACATTGATTCTTGTATCAGATGTTTAAGGCCAGCCACTAGATATACTGCAATTCTCTTTGAAAGTGAAAATGAAAATGTTCACTGCTCAGTCCTGTCCAGCTGTTTGTGACCCCATGGACTGTAGCCTGCCAGGGTCCTCTGTCCATGGAATTGTTCAAGCAAGAATACTTGGTGGGTTGCCATGCCCTCCTCTTTGAAGAGCTCAGATTGTGCCCATCTCTAGAATGACATCTTGTTTCATCCCCTAAATATACAAACTCTTTAAAAAATATTTTTGTTAATTACTAAAATTATTAAAAAATTGATTATTTAAAATTTTTTAAAAAGATGCATATGGGCTTCCCTGGTGACTCAATGATAAAGAATATGCCTGCAATGCAGAAGACCTGGGTTCAATCCCTGGGTGGGAAAGATCCCCTGGAGGAGGGCTTAGCAACCCACTCCAGTATTCTTTTGGATGGACAGAGTAGCCTGGTGGCTACAGTCCATGGGATCGCAAAGAGTCAGACATGACTTAAGTGACTTGGCACACATGGCACACAGTTAAGAGAATGGGTTAAGTGGTGACTTACTCATACATAAAAAGAGATCAACAAGAAAGAGAAAAGAAGACTGGGGAGACTGTGAGTTGACATAGTGAAGGATAACCAGGAAGAGTTCACCTGCACCCAGCCTGGAGCTGAGATATGGACCTGCAGTGAGGCAGAAACAACCGGGTTACCATCCAGATAACAGAAGTCATCAAGAGAAAAAGTGAAAAAGGAGAAGAGAATCACAGCTGAAACACAGGGACTTCTCAACACTGGCGTGAAAGGTAGAGAGTAAAAATCTGATTAGAAGAGAAAGCACAGAGACATAAAGTCCAAAAAGATATCAGGATACAATGAAGGAGCAAGTGATGAAGGAGAAGGAGAGGGGAAAGAAGGGGAGGAAGATGAAGAGAAGGGCAAGGAGGTGGGGAGGAAGAGGAGGGGAAGAAGAAGAGGAGCTGGAGAAGCAGGAGGAGAAGAGGAGGAAACAGCTACCGCCTCAACTGAGAGTTCAGCACAGATGGTTGACTTGGGACACAAAGACAAGGTGGAGGGTCACTGGAACAGAGGACTGGATGCAGATCAGGGCTCTTGAGAGGGTCCAGGTCTGTCACCAGAGGAGAAAGAACTAAGAAAGCTCAGGATCCTTACAGGAGCATTCAGATGATGGTGGAGTTTATTGTAAAGAGACATTTGTGCTGGGATCCCTCCATGCTAACTGACTGCCCCTTTGACGTCCAGGGCCAGTGGGTCTACAGGAGTAATTTTCATTGCCAAGACACCTTAAAGTCAACCCACATAACCGTGGGTTGATATTAAAATACTCCCCTGTGAATACCATGCTGTCAGCCATCAAATTTACATCCGTCTATATGAGACGACGGCGTCCTCTTCTTAAAGTCATTAACTACACATTTCCCTTGACCTTTGCTTCTCTGTATCCTAGACACGTCTCATGTCATCTGGTGAATATAGCAGAGCTCCAGTTCTCATTAATTTAATTAATTATGTCGATTAGAATTTAGACTCTCCCCTACTCAAGATATCTCCTGCTGGGCTTCGATGAATGGACATGCTTAAAATAGTATTCAAGATTGTTTGTTCTCTTCACATTACAAGTGTTTAAAATAGATTATTCCCCAAATCATATCTTAACCTCACAGCTTGCTAACCTTTCAAAACACTAATCATTCACAGTGGATGTAAATTTAAAATCCATGAAGGAATGCTGCATTTCAGTTCACTCGCAGATCGTTTAGGGCAAAATAGAGTACTTGTATCAGCCAAAAGATAAATTAGCACTATTTAAAGGAAATTTTTAACGTAAAAATATCTAGAACAGTTTTGTGAAATTAAATTCTTGAAAAGCACATTCAAAGCAGCAGCAAAGATTCCATCACTCCCCATCGGCCTCTTTGCTACCGAGCTCTTTAGGACTCTCTTGGGACTCTTTTAGCCCCTTAGTCCTAATTAGATCATGTTGTGTATATGCAACAAAAAAGCACTGTATTTGTAGACCTCATGATTCTGTGTGTTGTGTGCACTCAGTCATGTCTGGCTCATTGCAACCCCGTGGACTGTAGCCTTCCAGGATCCTCTGTCCATGGGATTCTCCAGGCAAGAATACTGGACCTTGTTGCCATTTCCTTCTCCAGAGGATCTTCCCTACCCAGTGATTGAACCTGTATCTCTTGCATTGGCAGGCAGAATCTTTACCACTAGCGCCACCTGCATGACTAAACACCCCTAAGCAAATGAGCTCAGTAATGGTGCTGTTCCCTTAGCAACAGGTGCATGGTCATCCCGCCTCCTGCAAAGAAGCCCCAAGTGGTTCTGCAACCAGAGCTAATGAAGGCAGGACAGCCCCCAAAGACGTTCATACCCTCATCTTCAGAAACCATGACTACACTATGTCATACGGCAAAAGTGATTCTGCTGGTGTGGTTAGGCTAAGGTTCTTGAAATGGGGAGATAACCTTGGCTTATCCATGCGGATCCAATAGGATCACAGAGGTCTCTGAAAGTGGACAAGCTTTCCCAGTTGTGGTCAGAGGAAGATGTGACTGTGACAACAAAAACCCAAGAGATGGTCCTTTGCTAGTTTTGAAGATAGAGGAAGGGGCCATGAGACAAAGAGTGCAGGAGATCTCAAGAAGCTAGAAAAGGCAAGAAACAGATTCCCCACCCTCAACCTTTGAGCCTCTGGAAGGGACGCAGCCCTGCCCATTGAATTTAGTCCAGTGGGATCCAAGTCAAGCTTCTAACCTGAGGAACTGGAAAATCACCAATATCTGCTATTCAAACTGTTAAGTCATGGTTACGGGACATTAGCACTGAAGTGTAATCAGGAATAACTGGTATTTAGTAAGCTGTTCAGGGCTTCCCAGGCGGTGCAGCGGTAAAGAGTCTGCCTGTTCATGCAGGAGACACAAGAGATGCGGGTTCCATCCCTGGGTCAGGAAGACCCTCTGGAAGAGGAAATGGCAATCTACTTCAGTGTTCTTGTCTGGGAAATCCCACGGACAGAGGAGCCTGAAGGGCTACACTCCATGGGGTTGCAAAGAGTCAGACACGACTGAGCAGCTGAGCACACACACACACACAACTGTTTAAACTCACTACCAAAAGTTTCTAAATGCTCAACAAATAATCATACTTCATTAGACTGAAAAATAAGAAGGAATCCACAAATAATAAGTTAGTTTAGGACAATAGGTGTCACACAGTAGGAACGGTATTCTCTGATTTGAACTGAGGTTTAAAATACAAAAATATATAAAGTACAGAAATTATAAAAGAACTTTTGAAATGTATCCATAGCTAATATTTTCCTGTCTGTTTAAGATGATGTTCTGGGAGCTGATTTATAAAAAAGAGCATTGTTATCTACAAAAACCTTCCACTATCTTAGCATTTTTTTGTACAGAAAGATTCTGATGTTAACTCTCCAAAATAGTTTTGAATATAGTCATAAGGCTTCAGACTGGGAACTATCTAATAAATCAGCTAATCATTTTAAATATGAAAGAACTGATTTTCCTGAGGTTTAGCTTTGGCATAAATGTCTCACTCTGTGGCTCCATCACTCTGATAAGCCATAAATGTGTACTAATTTAAATAGCTGGTTTCAATTCCCAAGAATCCTTTCTATGCTTTAAAAATCATCAGTAAAATATAGCTTCCTTGTCAGATTACCTCCTGAATTACTGAATTCATATTTGCTGTTATAAAACAGTAATCATGATAACAACTATCAGAGAAAAATAATTTCTCCTAACATCCGAAGCCCTGTGAAGACAACTACAGATAATTAAAAGTATAAACAAAATGGCAGACCGGAGGCTTATCTCGGTAGAATACTTTTCAACACATATGCAAAATTAAAATAGTAGCGTCTGAAACTTCTAAAACCTGGCTTTCTATAGCTTTAAGTTTAATTGGGGGAAAAAGAAATTCTACGTCAACATCTCTATCATTCTAGGTGGAAAGCCTGCATCCAGACTGCTGTGTGGGGTCCTGGCTCCCACATGGGTTTGGGGGGCTCCATCTGGGACCCTTGCTCGCTGCTCCTCCTCTCCCCTTCGTGGGGGGGTGCAGTTGCGGAGGTATCCTCAGCCTTCTGCTCAAGGAACTCCCCCAGAGGGGACCCTCAGAGGGGTCCCCTGCACTTACAGGCTCATCCATTACCTGCACAACTGACAACCCCTCCACCCCTCTCACCAGACCCTCAGTCTCCACACAGAAGCCCAGCGTTGCCCCTCAAGGGAACTTGGTGCTCTTTCCTGGGTTCAAGAGTCTTACTGCCTACTAGGAACCCCTAATGACAGGTGCAGAGGCTCCTTTGCAGGACAGATTGAGAGCATAAATAATCTGAAGATGCCTTAGCAAGTTCTCTAGTGAAGTAAAAGTTTAGCATGATGTCTTCTTTGACAGTGTTAAGAATTCACAGAATTAAAGAATTGTTTTCAATACATATAAATTACAAAGTTTATTATCAAAATATATCAAAATTTTTAATAGATTTCTTTAAAGACTTTTTTGGATTTTACAATATTGAAAGATGACCATCCATGACAGGACATACACAAAAAAGGATAATTAATATATTAACTATCATCTAAATTAAATGACCTAGATATAAGACATGAAACCATAAAACTCCTAGAAGAAAACACAAGCCAAACATTCTCAGACATAAATTAGGGCAATATTTTCTTAGGTCAGTCTCCCAAGGTAAAACAAATAAAAGCAAAACTAAACAAATGGGACCTAATCAAACTTCTAAGCTTTTGCAAAGGAAATTCATCAACAAAACAAAAAAAACAACCTACAGAATGGGAGAAAATATTTGCAAACGATGTGACCAACAGGGGTTAATATCCATAATATACAAAGAGTTCATACAACTCAATATCAAAATGAAAAACAAACAACCCAATCAAAAAATGTACAGAAGATCTAAACAGACATATCTCTAAAGAAGACACACAGAGGGCCAACAAGCAATAAAAAGATACTCACATCACTGATAACTAGAGAAATGCAAATCAAAACTACAGTGAAATACCACCTCACACCAGTCAGAATGGCCATAATCAAAAAGTCTACAAATAAATCCTGGAAAGGGTATGGAGAAAAGGGAAACCTCCCACACTGTTGGCAAGAATGTGAAGTGGTACAACCAGTATGGAAAAGAGCACTGAGTTTCCTTAAAAAACTAAAAACAGATATGATTTAACAATCCCACTCCTGGCCATACATCCCTAAAAGATGAAGACTTAATTCAAAAATATACATGGACCCTAATGTTCACTGCAGTACTATTTACAATAGCCAAGACATGGAAGTAACTCAAGCGCCCATCAACAGATGACTGGCCTAAGATGTGGTAGACTTATGATGGAATATTACTCAGCCATAAGAAAGAATGAAATATTGTCATCTGCAGCAACATGGATGGACCCAGAGATTATCACACTAAGGGAAGTAAATCAGACGGAGAAAGACACATACCATACGATATCACTTATATGTGGTATCTAAAAATTAATACTAACGAATCTACACAAAACAGAAATAGACTCAAAAATATAGAAAATAAACTTACAGTTACCAAGGGGGAAAAGGGAAGAAGGGGAAGGGATAAATTAGGAGTATGTGTTTAACAGATACACACTATTATACATAACACAGATAAACAGCAAGGATTTACTGTATAGCACAGGGAACTACATTCAATATCTTATAATAATCTATAAAGGAAAAAAAATCTGAAAAAAAATATATGTGTATACCTGAATTATTTTGCTGTACACCTGAAACTAACACAAAATTGTAAATCAACAATACTTCAATACAAAATAAATTTTTTTTTAATTTTAAATAAATGGATACATACATACATAAAAAATTCTACATGGCCCATACAAACTGTCTTTATAAGATAGGCTTTATGAACACGGCCCTTGTCCTACTGATGTGCTTTATACCGTTCCATCCACTATCATCTACTGATTGACTCCAGGAAGAAAGAAATGCATGATTTTCTTTGTGCCAGTACATACATGCACAGACCACCACTCACCCACCCAGAAGTGACAGAACACCAGAGGGGAGGTTTGGTGACTTAACCCATTAAATTCAAAGATTGCAAACCAGCATCAAGAGAAAATAGATGATCTGAAAGCACAAACAGAACAACTTGCTAGAGAGAAGCACTTCTGTTGTAGTGCATGGGGATGCTTCAATTACTGATGTTCCCTCACCCCAGAAGTTCATTAGTTGGAAAAAATTCCCCTGCTTCTTCTCCAGTGACAGTTTCTCAGCTTGATGAAAATGAGGCTATTTAGGTTAAAAAGTCCCAAATGCCTAAACATCTCATTGTGTCCTTAAAAGCCATGCTGCTGCTGCTGCTAAGTCGCTTCAGTTGTGTCCAACTCTGTGTGACCCCATAGACGGCAGCCCATCAGACTCCCCCGTCCCTGGGATTCTCCAGGCAAGAATACTGGAGTGGGTTGCCATTTCCTTCTCCACCTTAAAAGCCATAAATGCCATCAAAAGATAGGAATCTTCTAAATTAAAACCGATTTGGTTTTCACTTTTCTGATATTGATATTCCATTCTCAGGTAGGGAATTACCTTGGTGTAAGTGAACAGATCTCTCACAACGCTTAAAAAAGTGCAGACATTAGTTCCACTGGCATATAATTATTTTGCAAGAGAGTACCTCTGTCTGTATACCCAGGAAGTGGACCAGTTCCTCTAACAGGAGACTGCAGGGACAACGCTCAAGGTGCGTCCCTGAATCTTTCAGAATCACTTAATGAGCCACATCCATCAGCACAGCCACTACTCCCTGGAAGTAGTCTAGCACTTCTGGAAGCTGTGTTAATTCTTCTTCAGGCCATCTAGCTAATTAATATTTGAGGATTTCAGTAATTCATGACTTCAGTAGACTAAACAATAGCTCCTATGGGCTGGACTGGACTTCGTTATATGCCTTTTTTAAAAGATGCCGAACTTTAGTGAGAGATAAGGCATTGCATTAAAAAAATTTTTTTTAAAAACCAAATGCCCTGGGCTATGCTGGGAGAAAATAGAATAGGGAGGAAAATATAAGATAAGGCAAGTAAGGAAGACAATGGGTTTTGAAGGCGCCAGCTGTTTGGATGAGGCCTGAGGAAGAATTCTCCCGGCAGAGGGAATAGTTCTTCAGACAGCGTGGTCTACACTGCGTGCTCTATTCAGCTAAGCAGACCAACCCCTGTGGAGGGTGGCAGGTGAGGGCCAAGTGCAGACAGAGAGGCCTGGAACGATACTCTGCAGAAAGGACACGGGGCACTCTGCTAGCAGGGTCTCCTCAGGTCGGTTTCAGCTGGGTTAGAGAGGGTTTCAAGACTGAACATGGGCTTCCCAGGTGGCACTCCTGGTAAAGATCTCGCCTGCCAGCAGGTTAGCTGTAAGAGACACAGGTTCCACCCCTGGGTCAGGAATATCCCCTTGAGGAGACCACGGCAACCCACTCTAGTATTCTTGCCTGGAGAATCCCACTGTCAGAGGAGTCAGATGGGCTACAGCCCATATGGTCGCAGAGTCAAACACGACTGAAGTGACTTAGCAGCAGCAGCAACCCCAGCAAAGACTGAACAATAAGAAAAGTGACGACAAGGAGCTAGCCACTGCTGTCTGTATTAGCAAATAATACTAACAGAGACAAGTTTTCTCTTGAGGGTCTCTAGCACAGTCAGTAATTTTTTTTTTAAACATAGGAGTATTATAGCTGAGAGTTTCCAAAAGAACCAAAAAATTTGATCTTATGGCATGACTATGTCAAAATAATTTAGTTCAGCCAGTCCCCAAGGACACAGAGGGTGTAGAGACACTTTAATTTTAGCAGTTACTCTTCCCATCCCATTTTTAAGCAAGATTCCAGCTTTCTCTGAGTTTTAATAGCTACAGAGAAGGAGAAATGGTAAAGTAGAAAGACCACATGCTTTAGAATTTGTAGATGTGGGTTCAAATCCTGGATCCACCACTCACTATTTAGGTTTGTGCTGTGCTCAGTAGCTCAATAGTATCCAACTCTCTGTGATCCCATGGACAGTAGCCCGCCAGGCTCCACTGTCCATGGAATTTTCCAGGCAAGAATACTGGAGTGGGTTTCCATTTCCTCCTCCATGGAATCTTCCCAACCCAGGGATTGAACCTGCATCTCTTGTGTCTCCTGCATTGACAGGTGGATTCTTTACCACTGAGCCCCTGGGAAGCCAAGTTGGGTTTACCCTCAGTCAGTCAAATGGCCCCTCAAGGCTTCATCATCTGTAACACAGAGGTCAATGCCAATAATAGAGACTGGGTATTCAATAAATTATTTTGTGGTGATTTGCAAAGAAATGTCCTGTTTGTTGTAAAATCACTACTAAGAATTAAAGTGTTTATTTTTCAATATAATTTTCTGTTCACATATAAATATGTATGAGTTCACAGTTTCTGCTTTCCTTTTGTTATTATTTTTAAGACAGAAGGTAAGTGACTAAATCTCTTTTGTTTAACAAGCAGCCTACAGAAAAGATTAAACTATTTCCGGAACTACATGGAGGAAAATCTCCATTATAATACTAGGACAACAGGCAATTTGAGGAATGGTTTCGTTTATCCCATTAAAAGTGGTAAAAATACAAATCCTCAAAAGCCCCTCACATAATTCAATTTGCATTCTTTGAGCATCTTGCTGGCATCTGTATACACACAGCAGATCTCATCCTTCTTCTAAGCATTAAGCTATTTCTCCAGCTGGGACAGCAACGGCACTAATGTCAGATCCAGAGAAGTATAAGCCACAGGATGACACGCTGCGGACTGGACCGCTAAATATAAAACAAGTCTGACAACAGGAGAGCAACAAGAAGCTGCTTCCTGGTGAAACTGAAATCAACTAAGACAAACACACAATTGGTATAATGATTACTATAAATACTAAATTTCTAAAAAAAACTTTAATTTGGGGGTCTGAATATTTTTAATTTGTTGACTTAATCTGCTTTTCTTTTCTTAGAATGAAATGCCTCAACTGTGAAAAAAGAGAATCTAAAACAATTTACATTAGTGTGAAAATAGAGCTGCAGGGTAGAGACAACAACATAATAAATCACAACCTCTCTCTTAGAAGAAAAAAAAAAAATGTGTTTTAAAAACCCTCCTGCTGTTAGGGCCAGGTAGTGTCCAAATTTATTTCTAGAATTCCAGTGTTGCATAACCAGAGTGTATTTCAATGAAGCTGAACATCAAGTTGCGTAACTGTCAAATTAGTGTATTGTACCTTGCTTTTTCAGCAAAAAACATGATGTGACTTGGGGTGACAGCAAAAGAAGAAAAGAAATTTAGAGCAGTGTATTTTGCTTTTAATAGAAAACAAATTCTATTTTAAACGTCACTCAGGTAGAAGATCACAAATTTTCAATATTGTGTACCAAAACTAAGCATTATAATTGGTCTTCAAAAAGCCTCAATACTGGGATTTCCCTGGCGGTCCAGTGGCTAAGACTCCATGATTCCAATGCAGGGGGCCTGGATTCGATCCCTAGTCAGGGAACTGGATCCTGCTTGCTGCAACTAAGATCTGGCAAAGCCAAATAAATAAGTAAACAAATATTTTTGAAAACCCTCAATGCTTGTCATTTTTTAAAGCTATTTTCAATTGTTTTCATTGTTGGAGGGGAAAAAAAGCTTACTCAACAAATATTCAATGCTTATGGTACTTTAAAAGTTCATTAGAGGAGAATTATCAAATTTACATGTTTATTTGTCATAAGAATAGCACAAATGTTATCTGACATTCAACTATATTTTACAGAAAATTTAACAACAGCTGCCGGCTTGTGCAGAAATCAATACAATATGTATGGAATATATATTGCAGGGAAAAAGTATCAGAATTTGTCAACTGAAATTCAAAGCATCAGAGAATTAGTTGAATATTAAAAAGTGGTTATCTAAAATCTACTGATGTATCTAAAAACCATAATGAGGGATATTCATCTTGGAGCAAATGTACAACCTCCTCTAAAACATGACTTCAACAGAAGAGTATAAATGCCATCACTAGAAGATTAAACCAAACCAGGAAAATTCAAGCAAAGAGTTACATAAACCAACTAAGAAGCATCATTTATTTTCTGGTTCACAGGGAATGTTAACAAGTCAGAAGTTGCTTTGCTTAAAGCTTTTTTAAAAAGTGAATAAAAGAGACAAGAGCTTTGGACTTTTTCTTGATATACGTCTCTGAGAATCCTCGCTGACACTGATGAAGTCTACAGGATAGCATGTGACGCTGTCAATAAGTGATACTATTGTCATAGATTTAACCTAATAAACCTAAACCAACTCCAGCTGTCTCCATAAAAATGTCACTAACAAGTACTTCATTGTAAAATAAAACTAAAGTGTGGTGACAATTACCATGACTCGGGGCGGGGGGAGGGTCACACTATCCACAGGCTTCTCTTCTTCATCAGCTTGCTCCCAGAACACACAAAAAATGTGGTTTAGACCACGTTTCTGGGTAATTGTTGGACACGCTGAAAACTGACTTTTCTGTCTGCAGATGGCCAAGCCATGAAGCACTGTGGATGGGGGGGGCGGTGACACACTAGCAGCTGGTGCCCTGCGGGGGACACGGGGGCCACGCCACCATCCATGAGGATGCGAGAGGAACCTTTGTTACTGTCTTAACTCTTTGGGCTTAAATATGACAGAAAGTAAGGATCAAAGGCAGGGTGATGGAAGAGGGTCGCCCCTGCCCCCAGCAAGCCCCCATCTCACCCCACAGTTTTTAGACTGTTGGGACCTATTAAACACTACAGCTTACAAGCTCAGTTAGGTAACATCCAAGTCCAAGTTTTGTCCCACCAAACCTCCCAGAGTGGACAAATGCCTTCAAATATCCCTGTGTAGAAACCACGGACAACAAAAGTGACCCCAAAGAGTTTCTGTCCTCGGAGTCAGCAGTGCATCAGGCAAGGCTCACAGCCACCTGGAGGAAAGCCAACCATTCAACAAAGACTAAGAGAATCCCTTCTTTTTTGAAAGGTACTCCAAGAGCCAAAGCCTTTGAGTGTGTGGATCACAATAAACTGTGGAAAATTCTGAAAGAGATGGGAATACCAGACCACCTGACCTGCCTCCTAGCAAATCTGTATGCAGGTCAAGAAGCAACAGTTAGAACTGGACATGGAATAACAGACTGGTTCCAAATGGGAAAAGGAGTACATCAAGGCTGTATATTATCACCCTGCTTATTTAACTTATAAGCAGAGTACATCATGAGAAATGCTGGGCTGGAGAAAGCACAAGCTGGAATCTAGATTTCTGGGAGATATATCAATAACCTCACATATGCAGATGACACCACCCTTATGGCAGAAAGTGAAGAAGAACTAAAGAGCCTCTTGATGAAAGTGAAAGAGGAGAGTGAAAAAGTTGGCTTAAAGCTCAACATTCAGAAAACTAAGATCATGGCATCTGGTCCCATCACTTCATGACAAACAGATGGGGAAACAGTGGAAACAGTGGCTGACTTTATTTTTCTGGGCTCCAAAATCACTGCAGATAGTGATTGCAGCTATGAAATTAAAAGACGCTTACTCCTTGGAAGGAAAGTTATGACCAACCTAGACAGCATATTCAAAACCAGAGACATTACTTTGCCAACAAAGGTCCGTCTAGTCAAGGCTATGGTTTTTCCAGTAGTCATGTATGGATGTCAGAGTTGGACTTATAAAGAAAGCTGAGCGCTGAAGAATTGATGCTTTTGAACTGTGGTGTTGGAGAAGACTCTTGAGAGTCCCTTGGACTGCAAGGAGATCCAACCAGTCCATCCTAAAGGAGATCAGCCCTGGGTGTTCGTTGGAAGCACTGATGTTGAAGTTGAAACTCCAATATTTTGGCCACCTGATGCGAAGAGCTGACTCATTTGAAAAGACCCTGATGCTGGGAGGGATTGGGGGCAGGAGGAGAAGGGAACGACAGAGGATGAGATGGTTGGATGGCATCATCGACTTGATGGACGTGAGTTTGGGTGGGCTCCGGGAGTTGGTGTTGGACAGGGAGGCCTATCGTGCTGCAGCTCATGGGGTCGCAAAGAGTCGGACACGACTGAGTGACTGAACTGAACTGAACTCCAAGAGCATCTATCAAAATATGTGCCTTATTTACATAATTTTGTGGCCATAAACAAGATGGAGTGGGTAGCCATTCCCAACCCAGGGACTGAACCTTGGTCGCCTGCATTGCAGGCAGATTCTTTACCACCTGAGCCACCAGGGAAACCCATAAACAAGGTATGCTCCCATTAAAAACTCATAATAAATTTACACTTAAAATTCAAGGGACAGCGTTTTGCAATTTTAGAATCTTTCAAATTAAGAGCGTCAGTGGGCTTTCAGCTCACTTTTGGGACTATAAATATGCAACACTATTCATTAGCTTCCGGGAAAAACTGATTGTCATCACAGAAGGTGAAAATTCAGCAGCTGACTGTATAACTGATGGGTGATGCTGGTAAAGAAGTATCGGGGTTTAGTAAATTTGGCCAACAATCATTTCCTTCAGACCAGGGTGATGGACTGTCCTAGTCTGCCTGGAATTGAACTGGTCACAGCACTTAAGTCCTATATCTGAGGGACCCTTCAGTCCGAGACAAACCAGGAGGGTTGGTTGCCCAGGCATGACAGCCACTAAAACTAAACCTTAAAAGAAGACCTCAGATAATAAGCAACACAATGCTCTGAATCAAGGCTTCGAAAAAGAATCATGCATGTTAATAGTTAAATGACAGCAAACTAGTTTTTAACTGTTAAAACAAATACTATTAATTTCATTTTTATATTGTACTTTTTGTTTCTTTTTTAGTCTATGGCTTTAAGGTACAAAATGTAGCTTGTATAAAAGTAAATCACATTAACTTTGAGTAAACAAATAATCCGTGTATGTCCAGACACGTGACTGAAGTTTCTTTACTGACGCGGTGAGCAAACCAGCAAGTCTGAAGATGACTGTGTCAGGCTGCCATTTGCTTATAAAGTCATACAGAACTGACTATGACAGATTCCTTGAGATGGATGCCTTAGTCTATACACATAATTTATTTTGAGTTCTTATGATGCAAGGCAAAAATAGAGAAACATTAAAGATAGTGAAAATTCTCTT
Source organism: Bos grunniens (assembly GCF_055505025.1). Taxonomy (NCBI): domain Eukaryota; kingdom Metazoa; phylum Chordata; class Mammalia; order Artiodactyla; family Bovidae; genus Bos; species Bos grunniens. The sequence continues at coordinate 41,161,383 of NC_141188.1, forward strand.
CCTCTCCCCCATCCTCCCCCATCTGGCTAACTCATAATACCTCCACCTAATAATCATTTTTACTAGATTCTGACATATCCGTGCAAAGTTTTCTTTATAAAAATATAAGAAAATGAATTTATTTTCTTGTTGTTGTGCACAAAGATGGCACTGTTTTCTATCTTTCTTTCTTTTTTTTTTTTTTTAAATATTCTGGCGCCGGGACGACGGTGGGGCGTGAGACCCTGAGGGAGACGGGTGGCCGGCTGCCTGGAGGAGGCGGCCTCTTGGGAAGGCGGTAGGGGCAGTCAACCTCCAGACCCCGCCAGACCCCACGGCCGCCTTATGTCTTCCTCCCCCGCTGGTTCTCGCCGGCCACCTCCGTGTCCCCACGCATAGACCCGGAAGAATTGCGGGGTGCCAGCCAGGAACACCTCAGCCCGGCTTCGCAGCCACCCTGACACACACTTCCTGTCTATCTTTCTTCTAACTTAAAATACCTCGGAGGTCTGTATCAGGTTGTAAGAGCATATGCCTTCTATTTGCAGTTACATAGTATCATACTGAATGGATATTTCATGATTTATTTAACTGATTCCACGCTTTGGGATGTCTAGGTTGTCTCCAATCTGTTTTCCAACCACATAATGCTGCAGTGAAAAAAAAAAAAAAAACAGCCCACGGGGCGTTTTGTACATGTGCCAGGATGCATACGAAAGACTTCCCAGAAGCAGACCAGCTGGGTCCAAGGAGACGGAAGGCATGGATGCCAGGTTCAAGAACGGTACTTGGGTGCCCCACAGATTTCATGTCCAAAGTTATCTTGGATGTCTTTGTGTGAGTAATATAGCCACATCCTTACAAAACATGCTACAACCCAGTGCTCCTCAAACTAACACGCATGTGAATCACCCGTTCAGTTCAGTTCAGTCGCTCAGTCGAGTCCGACCCTTTGCGACCCCATGGACTACAGCACACCAGGTTTCCCTGTCCATCACCATCTCCTGGAGCTTACTCAAACTCATGTCCATTTAGTCAGTGATGCCATCCAACCATCTCATCCTCTGAGCTTCAATCACCTGAGGAGCTTGTTAACCTGCAGATTTGGATTCCGTGGGTCTCGGAAGGGCCTAAGAGCAGGAGTTTCCAACAAGCCCCCAGTGAAGCCACTGCCGAAGGCCTGTGGACCACACAAGGCTCTGCAAGGCCACAGCCATGGGGCGGGGGGCGGGGGCGGGTGGGGAGTCAGCAATCGGTCCTATCGACCTCTGCTCCACTACAAACGTGAAATGATGCACTGTATCAGGTGTGATTTTCTATGGCCGCTCCTCACCTCAATTCCATCCCTCTCTACCCAGTCATTGCACAGGAAATCTACATAATTCAAAACAACACAAGTCTCTCCTCATAAAGGTTCTACAGTGAAACTGAAATGGTAACAAGAAACAGGGCTGATTATGTGAGCACAGCAGCTACTGAAGCGTTTGTATAATCACTGTATCATTCAAACATAAAAAGAAATACATAATATGCTGTCTGTCACTCAGTGAGTGGATGAGGATGTTTGGTTCACACTTTTTTACTTGCTATTGAAATGCTGCCTAGATAGATAGAAGCCTATTCCTCACAAAAATAACATTACCTTTGTTCAAAGCTAAATTACTCCAAGTCCTTATGCCCGTGTGTGTGTGTGTGTGTGTGTTGTTTTTTTTTTTTAGGATGGAACAAGCTTATATATGCTGGCTCATTAGAAAATACCCTGATGCTGGCAAAGATTGAAGGCAGGAGGAAAACGGGATGACAGAGGACAAGATGGTTGGCTGGCATCACCAGCTCAATGGATTTGAGTTTGAGCAAGCTCCAGGAGTTGGTGATGGACAGGGGAGCCTGGTGTGCTGCAGTCCATGGGGTTGCAAAGAGTTGGACATGACTGAATGATTGAACTGAACTGAAGATTATAGATGTGTAGATAGATGCATTAAAGATCATGATTTTGTATTACAGAAAAAAATTTACATTTCCTTATGATACACTGACCTCATTTCTAGAACAGTTTTGCAAATAAAAAATGATTTAACATAATATGATAGAGCAGGAAAAATGCTGGGTCAGGGGTCAGGTAACCTAAGGCTGAATCCCAACCTTACCAAGAGTTGGGTAACTGGAAACAAGTGACATGTATTCTCTGGGCCTGATTTCTTTTTGTCTGTAAAATAAAGGTATTGGACTAAATGTTCTCCAAAGCTCCTGCTTGCTTTAACATTCTTTGCTTCTGTCGAGACTAATTAATTATCTCATAAAGGTTACAAATCCACACTGCTATTATGAATAGAGTTAATTTTTTTTAAAGGGAAAAATGAGCACTTTTCCTTATCCTCCCTACCAGCACACTTCAGGAAATTAGGATGAATTGAGAGAAACAAAACCATCATTATGCCTTCTTAGGTTTCCAACTTTAGTTCTGAAAACTGAAAATAAAAGCTTTAGGGAAAAAAAAAAAAAACACTGCTCTGAACAAGGGAAGATAATAGTTTAAGGAACATAAAATGAATCTCTTGCTATGGTACATTTCCATTAGCCAACTTAAAATCCATGGTTTTGGAAGCCAGGATTATGAGGTCGGAAAACAACCCAAAAGGCTGGCCATTCTGTTCCCTCCTGACAGCCCCAGATGCATTATATACCTTTAGGACACGTTGCAGTGATGTTTTGTAATTAATCAGTGCCTTGAGTTCCCTGTCCAAGAATTCCAGTCAAGGCAGTGAAACTGAAGGACTTCACCCACTAATGTGCGTCTGGTAGTTTCGCGTCGTAAGCCTGGAGCCGTCAGATGATGCCCTTTCTTTTGCTCACTGTCAGACAAGTCCTTGATCACAGGATGTCCAAGCATCCTGCCATCACCCCTCTTTCATAAGAATGAAGGGCAGTACCAATTGCTTTCCAGAACTATAGAAAATGCTAAAATCCTATGCAATATCTCCGATAATAGACTACTCTTTGAATTTCACCTGCTGTGTCAAGTCTGCTTTTCAAAATTCCCTTTTGCTCTGATCCCAAGCAGGACACAGACTGAAGATAACAGAGATTAACCTTTCAGACAAAAATACAGGCAGGACGGCTTCCCATTGCTCTACTGGAACTGAGATGCAGACGCAGAGGCAAAAATGCCCTCATTTTGTTCAAATATCCTGAATGGAATATCTTTTTCCTATTTGTATTCATCATGATTTTTATTTTCTGTATTCCATGATTGACATGTGAGGGCCATGTGGACGGGGGAGGGACTGTCCGTATCAGCGTGAGCCAATCCCTGGAGATAGCAAACAGCCTGCCGGGGTCACACCTCTGACATGCAAACCAAGCACTTCTGAGTCCATAGCTCACTCCCTCTCCTTACGGGCTCCTGCAGTCTGGGACACTATCCGCTTGCCCTAAACCAACCCAGGGCCAGGTACTGGACAATCAGAGACAGCCCCTGTAGCCAGAGACCACTGGAATTATCCAGCCTAGACGATCTTGAACCTGCTCAGGTTGCTGACCTTGCTTCCCCATTCATTTCCCAGAAAACCAAACAAAGGCCCCTGCCTGAGTTTTTCTCTTCCCACTGCTCCCCTCTGCCCGACTCTGGGGCCTCCCCACAGGGTCCTGCCCCTGTGAATGGACCCCCTACTCTTGGGAAATGTGAATCACAAACTATCTTTTCAGTGGAAGTCAGCTCTATCTGTTTACCTGGCTATACCCGAACAAAAACAAAATCTCAGGTATACTTTAAAACAGCATCTGCTAACACACGAAAAAAGGGAGAAAAAATCGAAACTGCTTTTATTAACATCTCCTTTCTATGGTTCCTCCACATGTAAATGGATTCCGCTGGCTGATGCAAACTGGTATCAAGTCATATATGGGGCATGAAGCCAATATATGGAGGAACAAAATGATTTTTTTAAAAATTTGATGCTATTGAAAAGTAAGAACTTAAAATAAGCCTACTCTAAACATCTTTTCATTATCTAAGGACACGATAAAAAAAATTTCTCTGCCCCTGCTGCAGCCAGCCATGCCTCCCTCCTGTCGGTATGTCGGGTCCAAGCACCCACAACATCAAGTTCAACTTCCTCTATTCTTCAGTCAAGACCCCGTGAGCCTGGCCACCCACATGCACTCCGCTCATCTTACTTGCTCACTGAGTACCAACACTGAGCCTTGGTGAAATTAGAAAGCCCTTAAAAATCTTCTAGGGCTTCCCTGGTGGCTCAGACCGTAAAGAATCTGCCAGCAATGCAGGACAGCAGGTTCAATCCTTGTGTCAGGAAGATCCCCTGATGAAGAAAATTGACAACCCACTCCAGTATTCTTGCCTGGAGAATTCCATGGACAGAGGAGACTGGAGGGCTACAGTCCATGGGGTCACAAAGAGTCAGACAGTCAGACTGAGAGACAAACACTAAAAGTCTTCTAAGACTTTTGTTATAGAGACAAAGAAACTGAACCCTGGTCTGGTAAAGGGCTTGACCTTGGTCACAGAGCCAGTTACCATCTGAGCCAAAGACCAGAATCTAAACATCCTGACCCCCACCCCAAGACGCACTTATAAAACTGCTGACAGATGTATCCGCTAGTCAGACAGGTCATTACAGCCGTTACAATCCCACCAGACGTCACAGGTGTCATATTTGCCTCCAGCCCCACACCCTGGATCCCACTGCCTCTTGGCCAGACAATCTCACCTTTCAACTTCCTTCTCTCTCAAGGTTAGCTGTTTATGGAACAGCCAGACTTTAAGCAAGTAAATTTCATTCCCTCATTGTACATTTTACCAGGTTGGATTTAAGTGTCATTGTTGTAACAACGTTACATATGCATTAGATATTTTTATTTCTAAATAAACTAAATAAAGCACTACATATGGACACCTTAGGCCCTCTTCACCCCTCAAGGTCGAGCTCTGACCCCCAGGGATCCTCTCTTTTTCTGAAGGCTATATGTACCCTGGATTCAAGTTACATTCGTTGTTCAACATAAGTGAGCTCTCTTTAATTCAGTAATACTCTGAGATGCATAAGAATAAATAATGCCTTGTATTTCTACTTCTCAAAGTTCATAATTCACTGATTAGATCAGAGTCACAGATTCTTAGAGCTGCAGAGGGAGAGGAAGAACAGGAACTAACATTTATTCAGTATCAGATATTTTATATCCACAGTTAGACAACACATATTTTATTCTTGTATAGTCAAATAAAATTTCCTGTTTTCATTTGAGAAACTTGCATTTTTATGAAGGGAATTTGAAATTTTACAGCCTACATATGCTTTGGGGTTTTATGCCCAGAACACCCACATACACGCCAAACATCCATAAAATCACTTTGAAAAAATGCTTAGCTTCCTCAGTTATCATGGGCTACACTTTGCCAGTCAGTCCCTGGGTGGTGGGAGGCAAAGGCTACCAGAGGTACCCACGTGACACCCACCTCTGTGTGGGATGTTGTGAAAAGCATCACGTGAGAAGGAGTCTAAGAGGGCAGGGAAGCCCCCTCTTCAAGTCTGTAGCCGCACCACGGAGACCAGATCAGCAGGCAAGTCATCCACAAGAGACACAAATGCTGCCTAAGGACAAGAGGCACTCTCCTGGATGTGTCAGACAGAGTATCACCTGGGGTGACCTCTTCTGAGAACCATATGAAAGGCTTACCAATATTTTTAAAGCACGAACTCTTTGAGACAAGACTTCTACTGGTGAGATTTTACCTGTGAGTCAATTGCAAAATTATACTAAGATATAGGAATAAGAACACTGGGTGTAACTGGGTATGTGATGACCAAAAATAAAAACCACCTAAATGTGTACTGTGGGGACACTGTTTTAAATAAGTTACAGGATATCACAGAGTGGAATGCTATGCACCACTGAAAACAATTAGATGATTGCATCTAATTGTAAGTGCAAAAATGCCAAGTTCAGAACAACAGTTGCCTGTGTGTGTATGTATGTATAATGTATATGTATAATGTATGTATATGTATAATGTATATATGTGTACATGCATAAAGGATTTGGGTTTTTTAGCTTTTTTGTGTTTTGGTTTTTTGTTTGTTGATTCCTTTATGAAAAGACTGGGGGTTTAATAGCAGTACGGGGTACAATAGAGAATTTTAATTTTAATACCTGTCTGTGCTATTTGATCTTTTTAAACTGGGTGTCTATACACTGAAGACTATAAATAGTTTTAAAATCCTACAGTGAAATACATGGAAATATTAGTCTAGGAAGATGTTCACTGACATATTAATATCAGCATCTAAAAATTATTACATATCCAAGATATGTATGACATCACTGTCTCAAAAGCAGATGTTCAGAAAGCACCCAATTATCATCAGTTTGACGTTTTAGATGCTTAATCTGCCAGTGCTATTTTGCTTGGCTGGCTGGAAATGTCACTTTAGAACCAGAAGGGTAACATTGAAAGTAAAGGATGTCACTGATATTTCAAACAAAATTCAGACACGACTTCAATGACCGAATCTCCCTCCACAGTGAATGCAGCAACAGAGGTGACCATGCATCCTGTATTAAAACTTTTAACTTAAATAATGAAAAGGGACACTGGCAATGAGCTGCAAAAAGACATTGCAAGGTGGAATTCACCCAAATGTCCACTATCTACTGATCTTCTTAACATCTCTTATGTGAAAGAAAAAGTCTGAGTCACTCAGTTGTGTTTGACTCTTTGCGACCCCATGGACTGTACAGGCTCTTCTGTCCATGGAATTCTCCAGGCAAAACTGCTGGAATGGGTTGCCATTCCCTTCTCCAGGGAATCTTCCCAACCCAGGGATTGAACCCACGTCTCCTGCACTTGCAGGTGGATTCTTTACCATCTGAGATACCTGGGAAGCCTGGTTTACCTAGAACATGTTTCTTTTGGTCCTCCCGCTCATGAAATCTTTGGGTTTTTGCTTAGCTGACCTAACCAATATGGATTGGCTGCAGTTTACCTGTACAGATTCTACTCACACAGTCTGACTTTCTGAGAGCATCAAGGCAAAGGTACTCTAGGTACTAGGTCCCCATCACACAAGGCATAGCCCTGTGGTCTGCAGCAGAGAAAGTAAAAAACTTCACCAATCCAGTTACTCATGACCAGTCTTTGTATATTAGTAAACAGTAGTAGACATTTTTTGGTAAGTTAGTTGGAATTACTTTTTTGACAGAGCAGATTAACCTTTCTGGAGAACTGAAACTTAGTATTATATGAGTCCCACTGGAGCCATGATTCAAAAGGTTGTGCAGTATGAATAATTTTAACTGCAATTTACATGTAATTTTTTTTTTAAGTTTAAGGACCCAAACCACCTGTAGTCCCAAGTGTTTTAGACTCTTATATCTGACTTCTTATTTGATATTTCCACCAGAATAATGAAGCTTCCCAAGTGGCACAGTGGTAGAGAATCTAATTGCCAATACAGGAGACACAAGAGATGTGGGTTTGATCCCTGCATTGGGAAGATTCCCTGTAGTAGGAAATGGCAACCCCCGCCAGTATTCTTGCCTGGAGAATTCCATGGACAGAGGAGCCTGGTGGGCTACAGTCCACTGGGTTTCAAAGAGTCAGACCCAACTAAGTGACTGAGCACACACACAGCCTGAACAGTGACCCTAAATACTACAAACTGAGCACATGACTGCCCCTCCCATGACCTCCCAGGTCCTCTCGCTCTTCCCATTTGCACTAATGATGACAGTGGCTGCCCATCTGCCCATATCTGCTCCTACAGTTGTTCAGACTGCGCACTGCACAAGAGCGAGCCAAGGGGCTGGTGGAAACTGACGTTCACCCTGGGCTCCGCATGTTACAGAGAAGAACTGACTCCTGGTTGGATCTGTTTCTTTTACTTTAACCTTTGCTTCCCATTGCTTTTGTGCCCCGAAAGAATTCTGTCCAAACATAATAACCTGCCTTGGGGAACCTGCTCTTCTGCCTGAATGTTAAACCAAAGTGCCTTTGTTCAGGACCCTGTTCACCTGTGGGTGGCTACAGCAAGGAAGAAACAGACACCTTCCCTCCTTGAGGCTGACCATTCCAGGAGATATTTGCAAGATTAACGGCCTTTTTACCTTACCTTCTTACCACCTCTCCTATCTTTGTTCCATAAAAGAACCTGGCGTCCAGACCTGGATAAGACGGTTATTTTGAGACTTTAGTCTGCCATCTTCTCGGTCTGCCAGCTTTCCAAATAAAGTTGTCTTCCTTGTCTCAACAGTTTGCATTCAACTTATTGGCCTGTCGTGCAATGAGCATAATGAGCTTGGACTCAGTAACGTGTACACCGGCCATTCCTCATGTCACAGAGTTTCTACCTGACAGGATGAAAATGCGTCTTTTTCTAATTCAAACGAAAACACCTCTGGGCTAATGGTGGCCCTGACTCTGCCAGAGCCACCATCGCTTCGTCTTTCCCTTCCTTCCCCTGACATGCCCACCAGGTTGGGGTGTTGAATCTACTCAGCTTGTCTTGAATTCATCATCCCCTCTGCTCCTACTCACTGACCCCCTTCCCTTCAGTCTCATGCCCCATGAGCACAGGTCTCTTGTCCTCTGGACACCATGTGCCCTCAGCTCCCCAGTCCTGCATGGTGCTGGCCCCTCAACCTCAGAGCCGCTGCCTCCTCTGTCAGCCTCTCCCGTGCTTACTCATTCTGCAGGATGTGACTGAACAATTGCACCTCCTGGAGAAAAGCCTTCCTCGCTCATCTCTGGCTCCGATGGACAAGGTGTGTGTGTCTTACCTCAAACGCACCACACCTGTCCTTGTCTCAGCCACAACACTCAACACTTCAGACACTTCCTGTTTCCATCTGCAGAGGTGTCTCCCTTACGAGGCTGTGAGCATCTTGATGACCAGGACTGTGGATGCCTAATCCCCACTGTTCACTGTCTCCACAGGCCGCTCTCAACAAACTCTCCACATGCCCCAAACTGCATACGCCCATCTCTCAAATTACAGAAAAGCCTGGAGCCCAGAGGATATTAGCTCTGCACCCACATGATACTCCTGTTAGAGTGCTGGTATGACTACTAATAATATGAACATGTTCTCAAACTCCGTAACTCCCCTCCCTCTCTCCTTGGTATACAAAAAACAAAAAAACCACAAACAAACGACACTTCCTCACAGCCATCTGCTTCTGTGTGTTATGTGTGTTAGTCACTCAGTCGTGTCCAGCTCTTTGCGACCCCAAGGACTGTAGCCCACCAGGCTTCTCTGCCCATGGAGTTCTCCAGGCAAGAATACTGGAGTGGATTTCCATTCCCTTCTCCAGAGGAACTTCCCAACCCATGAATCGAACGCTGGTCTCCTGCATGGCAGGCAGATTCTTTACCGTTTGAGCTACAGTAGATACATTTGCTTCTGGCCAGATAACATTTGTGTCCTTAAAATGGACACTTTCCTGCTAAATTCAATAGCACTGTACTCATTTTGTTGGATGTAAACACAATTTATCATGTTTAGCTCCGAGTAATACTCCGAACATCTATGCAAATGAACAGTTTAGACCTGATGCCTCTAGCAAAGTATTACTGCATGCTAAGCACAACCGAAGAGTTGACTCATTGGAAAAGACTATGATGCTGTGAGGGATTGGGGGCAGGAGGAGAAGGGGACGACAGAGGATGAGATGGCTGGATGGCATCACCGACTCGATGGACGTGAGTTTGAGTGAACTCCGGGAGTTGGTGATAGACAGGGAGGCCTGGCGTGCTGCGATTCGTGAGGTCGCAAAGAGTCAGACACAACTGAGCGACTGAACTGAACTGAACTGAACTGAAGCACAACCAAGGCTGGCCTGCGTATAACTAATAACACCCCGTGGCTTGTCAAACTGAAATCATCTGGCTACTAAGGATCTTCTCCTCACCATCTGTGATCTGTCCTGATAATACCTGGTAATTATCTCAGTAACTTCAGTTTGTTTCAGAAAGCAAGAAAGCTTGAATTTATATTATTATGTATTGGGAAAAAATTAGAATTTTTTATGCTGAGAAGTTTCAAAATACAATTTAGTAGCAGATTCTCTTCCAACTTAGAAATAATAAAGCAAAAATATAAAAGGTACTAACAGCCCATATATTCTATCAGACAAAAAAGAAAAAGGAATTAGATAAAAATTCCATCAAATACAATACAAAGGAGAGGAATGATATGTAGACAGATGATAGATGGATCGATAGACAGACAGGTGGCAGACGGGCTGATATACAGAAAGACAGACAGACGGCGGGGAGTTTGATGTAATTCCTTCGACCATCAATTCTCAGCATGTATTCTAAACAACCAAACACAACACTTCTTTTGACATAAACTGAACCTGATACCGTTGGCCCAGTATCCAAATAAATGGATTATTCTGATTTTCCAGGATACACAGCCTACTCCCAGGGGTCCCAAATGTCATGTCAGCCACATGCCTCCCTGCTGAGCTTTAGAGAAATAAAAAAAATTTCAGCACCGAGGAGGAATAACGTCAGATTTGAAAACAAGAAGAAGCAAAGGTGAGCAGCAGCAGGCAGAGCCGTGCCCCAGGGCACTCCTGTGACAGCACCCAAACACCTGCTACAAACGACAAGGTTATTTTAAGCGATTTCAATTACACTTCTAAATAGTGTTTCATATTTAAACAAAAAGACAGGAATATGTAGAAATGATTTGAATGTCTGTGAAGAATGTGGAAATAGTGTGCTGATTTTTCAAATTAACCCTCTTTCTTGATCGCTTTTATTTTCCTTCACGGTTCATAGAATTTTCTGGCTGCAAGTGGCCAAACACTTGTCTTACTGACCCCCTAATTAAGCAGACAAATTAGATTGTCAATTAGAAAGCCTGTGAACAGTTTCAATACTTCAAATTAAAGCAGTAAATAAACAATAAAAATAATGTACAGTCCGTCTCTGGCTGTTGTTTGGTAATTCCTCCAGAAATATTTATCGATCATCTACTATCATCAGGACAGTCACAGATACTTGCAGAATATAAGAAAGATTTAACAGACATTCTGGAGAAGGAGAGAACCAGGTGTTCATACACCCTGGATAACCCAGCACAGTCCTGCCTTATGCCTCTTGTCCTAGAGTAACTAGTAATAACACTGCCTTTCACTCCCCAAAACATTCCCGATTAAATAGTAAATCATATATAGTCTCCCTATGGAGAAGAAACACACATATATTAACAAGAAATATAATGTATGCCCTTAAAGAATTACAAATGGGCAATTCATGTGGTGTTCCCAGAGGGAGAGAACGTCCACACAGATTAGAAAACGCATATTTCAGCTGTTTCTAGGTTGCTGCATAGAATATAAAGTGAATTTAGTGCCAAAATAGCCAATACAAATATCCAATTACTGCACTGATTTCCCATTATTCCAAAGATGTAGCAGGCTAAAATGTGTTTGTCCACTTGATTCTCAGAACCTGTAACACACAGTAGTGGGCGTTTGAATAAATTAATAAGTAATTACAACTGAATGCATCTGGACAGTTGGGCACAGACGGCAGCTCCCCACTGCCTGCATCAGTAGTAACAGCCAACGTGAGCTGAGCGCCCACGTGCAGTCGGCACGGTTGGATCTCCTATCCAGACAGACTTTCAGTTTATTCGTATTAATTAATTCTTATGACAACTCAACTTTTTTTAAGCTATTATCACCTCCTTTTCACAGATGAGGAAACACTGCTCAAGTTTACACAACACAGACGCTTCCCAAAAAAAGAGAAGAGAAAGGAATACTTTAAGTTCATTCTATGAGACCACTATTATCTTGATTTCAAAACCAAACAAAGATATCACAAGAAAAGGACAGACCCATATCCCTTATGAATATAGGTAATAACAGTCTTCAACAAAATACTAGCAGATTGAATCCAGCAACATACAAAAGTGTTAGCATGATCAGGAATGCACAGTCAGCTTAACCTTAGAAGATTAATTCAAGTAGTATCCCCCAGTAAGGGGCTTCCCTGGTGGGAAGAATCTGCCTGCAGTGCAGTTCGACTGCTCAGTCGGGAAGATCCCCTGGAGGAGGGCATGGCAATCCACTCCAGTATTCCTGCCTAGAGAATTCCATGGACACAGGAGCCTGGCAGGCTACAGTCCATGGGGGTCACAAAGAGTTGGACACGACTGAACGAGCATGCACATATCCAGTGTCTTGGCCTGTAACTGTTCATGGTAATCTCTTATGATCCTTATTATTTCAGTGGTATCAGTTGTATCCTCTTTCACTTCTGATTTTATTTGTATCTTCCCTCTGTTGGTTAATTACTTTAGCTAAGGATTTGTCAATATATTGTTTATCTTCTCAAAAATATCAATTTAAGAGTTGGGTTGTTTTTTTTTTTAATTTTCTATCTTATTTATTTTTGCCCAATCCTTTGCTATTTTCTCCCTTCTGCTAACTTTGGGTTTAGTCTTTTCTCCCTTTTCCACCTTAGCTTATTTGAGATTTTTCCTCTTTTTTAATGTAGGAATTTAGCACAATAAATTCTATCTTAGTACTGTTTTTGCTGTATCCCCTATGTTCTGATATGTTGTGTTTTCAGTTTCATTTCTCTCACGGTATTTTCCAGTTTCCTTTTAGATTTCTTCTTTGACCCAATGGTTGTTTAAGAATCTGTTATTGTATTTCCACCTACTTGTGAATTTTCCAGTTTTCCTCCTGCTACTGATCTCTACTTTCACTCCATTCTGACTGGTAAAGGTACTTGGTATGATTTCAATCATTTTAAATTTCTTAAGACTTGTTTCATGAACTAAGATATGACTAATCCTGCAGAAAGTTTCATATGCACTTGAAAAGAAAGGATATTCTGCCATTGTTGGGTAGAAAGCTCTGTGTTTTTTTTCTGTTGGGTTCACTTGGTCCACAGTGTTGTTCAAAGCCTCTGTCTCCTTACTGACCTCTCAGATCCTCCCCCCATCACTGAAAGTGGGAGCTGAAGCCTCCTGCTGCACCTGTTATTGTCTGGGTCTCGCTTCAGTTCTGTTCATGTTTGCTTCACAGTGAGGTGCTCTGAAGTTAAATACATGTGTATTTATAATTATTATATCTTCCTGGATGATTGATCACTTTATCATTACATAATACTCCTCTTTGCCTCTCGCAAGAGTTTTTGACTTGAGCCTACTTTGTCTGCTATCAGCATAGTTACCCCTGTTCTGTTTTGCTCACCATTTACATGAACTACCTCTGTTCGTCCCTTCACTTTTCTTAGCCTGAATTCTCGACTCTCCTGGAATCTAGTGTCACATCCTCACTCTTGCTGTGGCTCCACTTGGACCAAATGCACTTGCCTTGGGTTTGTCCTAACACTTGTTTGGCAATCGGCAGATACAATGGAAGCCAAGGCTTAAAATGTGTGCTGACAACCAGTCCCAGCCCCACTACAGTGCAACATCCACCATTCACAGAGCGTGCTGAGTTACCCTTCTCCCCCTCAGAGCAGGCCCTGGAATGAACACAGGTAAGCACACCCGAGCCGATGCACAGCCTGCAGCCAGACCTAGCATGCTGAGCCTGAAGCCTGACATGAACCACCCCGTAGGCCCAGCTCAGATCGGCCCCATTCAAACCACCTAAAGATCCATTACTGTGCATACAAGCAGGTGGTGTTTTAAGATGCTCGAGCTTGGGGACGTTTGTGAGGCAATATTTTTGGTCAAAAGAGCAGACAGATATCACGATCCAAATGGGGGGAAAAGAGGGAAAACTATGAATGAATACATATTTCACACAGAAATGTATGGAAAGTAGCTCAGCCTTGTCAGTGATCGGGGAGATCAAAACTAAAAAACCACAGTGAGACACCAAGTCATGGTGATTCAAGAACTCGGACATTAGACCTTGGCAAGGCTGAGGAGCACTGCAAACACGGAAAACAATGCAGTGTAAACTTGAAAGTTGATGATGTTCTAGCAAATTCCGTGACCCCAAGACTCCAGCAATTACACTCCATTCGGAGGCAAGTTCAGCAGTGGCCTGCCGCAGGGGCAGGGGCTGTGGGTACAGACCTGGGTATGGCATAAGCCCTCTTGGAGGAGGTCGCCATTAACCCCACCATAGAGCTGCTAGAACTTACACAGGACTCGGAAACAGACTCTGGGAGGGCACCGTGTGTGCATCAGGACCCAGGAGAAAGGAGCAGTGACCCCACAATAGACTGACCCAGACTTCCCCATAAGTGTCTTGAGACCATCCCCAAGAAAAAGAAATGCATAAAGGCAAAATGGTTGTCTGAGGAGGCCTTACAAATAACTAAGAAAAGAAGAGAACTGAAAGGCAAAGGAGAAAAGGAAAGATATACCCATTTGAATGCAGAGTTCCAAAGAATAGCAAAGAGAGATAAGAAAACATTCCTCAGTGATCAACACAAAGAAATAGAGGAAAACAATAGAATGGGAAAGACTAGAGATCTCTTCAAGAAGATTAGAGATACCAAGGGAACATTTCATGCAAAGATGGGCACAATAAAGGACAGAAATTGTAGGGACCTAACAGAAGCAGAAGATATTAAGAAGAGGTGGCAAGAATACACAGAAGAATTATGCAAAAAAAAAATCTTCATGACCCAGATAGCCACAATGGTGTCATCAGTCACCTAGAGCCAGACACCCTGGAATGTAAAGTCAAGTGGGCCTTAGGAAGCATCACTATGAACAAAGCTAGTGGAGGTGATGGAATTCCAGTTGAGCTATTTCAAATCCTAAAAGATGATGCTATGAAAATGCTGCACTCAATATGCCAGCAAATTTGGAAAACTCAGCAGTGGCCACAGGACTGGAAAAGGTCACTTTTCATTCCAATCCCAAGGAAAGGCAATGACAAAGAATGCTCAAACTACCACACAACTGCACTCATCTCACAAGCTAGCAAAGTAATGCTCAAAATCCTCCAAGCCAAGCTTCAACAGTATGTGAACTGTGAACTTCCAGATGTTCAAGCTGGGTTTAGAAAAGGCAGAGGAAACAGAGCAAATTCCCAACATCTGTTGGATCATCGAAAAAGCAAGAGTTCCAGAAAAACATCTACTTCTACTTTATTGACTACACCAAAGCCTTTGACTGTGTGGATCACAACTGTGGAAAATTCTTAAAGAGATGGGAACACCAGACCACCTTAACCTGCCTCCTGAGCAACCTATATGCAGGTCAAGAAGCAACAGTTAGAACTCGACATTGAACAACAGACTGGTTCCAAATCGGGGAAAGGAGTATGTCAAGGCTGTATATTGTCACCCTGCTTATTTAACTTATATGCAGAGTACATCATGAGAAATGCTGGGCTGGATGAAGCACAAGCTGGAATCAAGACTGCTGGGAGAAATATCAATAACCTCAGATATGCAGATGACACCATTCTTATGGCAGAAAGCGAGGAAGAACTAAAGAGCCTCTTAATGAAAGTGAAAGAGGACAGTGAAAAAGTTGGCTTAAAACTCAACATTCGGAGAGCTAAGATCATGGCATGCGGTCCCATCACTTCATGGCAAATAGTTGGGGAAACAATGGAAACAGTGACACTTTCTTTTTTGGGGCTCCAAAATCACTGCACATGGTGACTGCAGCTATGAAATTAAAAGACATTTGCTTCTTGGAAGAAAAGTTATGACCAACCTAGACAACATATTAAAAAGCAGAGACATTACTTTGCCAATAAAGGTCCTTCTAGTTAAATGGTTTTTCCAGTAGTCATGTATGGATATGAGAGTTGGACCATAAAGAAAGCTGAGCACTGAAGAATTGATGCTTTTGAATTGTGGTGTTGGAGAAGACTCTTGAGAGTCCTTTGGACTGCAAGGAGATCCAACCAGTCCACCCTAAAGGAAATCAGTCCTGAATATTCACTTAAAGGACTGATGCTGAAGCTGAAACTCCAACACTTTGGCAACCTGATGGGAAGAAGTGACTTATTTGAAAAGACCCTGATGCTGGGAAAGACTGAAGGTGGGAAGAGAAGGGGACGACAGAGGATGAGATGGTTGGATGGCATCACCAACTCGATGGACACGAGTTTGAGTAAGCTCTGGAGTTGGTGATGGACAGGGAAGCCTGGCATGCTGCAGTCCACGGGGTCGCAAAGAGTCAGACATGACTGAGCGACCGAACTGAACTGAGGAGGCAAGTTCATATTAATGCACCAGGGGTGGGGTGGAATTGGGAACAATCCAAATATCTACAAGAATCTGAAAAACTGTGTTACAGTCACAAAATATAATGTTACATAGTGAAGATGAAACAACTGCAACTACATTTGTAAGAACAAAAATATGAGCAATAATACTGAATGAACAAAGGAAACCAGAAGCCTGTCTACATTTTTAATGTAAAACCATCCAAAAGCACTCAGTATGTGCCTTAGAGATATATTCTTAAGTAGGAAATTACTTTGAAGAAGAAAACAAGTGATAAACATAAAATTCAGCATAGCAGTTGACAGGAAAACAAACATTATCATAATGTTTTCATTAAGTCGGATGTTGGCTTTGTGTCTCTTTTTCTGCTAGGCTTTATAACTTACTTATAAAATTTATTGTTTCGTATCTCTAAAATGTTAAGGGATTTTTCTAGACATGTGAAGTGGTTACCTTAGTCATCCAATACAAGGAAAGAAAAACTGAGGAAGAATAGATACCATGTTCTTTTTTAACCAAACAGTCCATTTTCCCTGTGTCTAAATCCCTTTCCTCTTACACTTGGGGTGGGGCAGAGCTCCCTAAACCCTTTCTGAGCATGCGTGATGTGCGTTAGTAAGAGTCAGGTGGGCCGGGAGCCCTGGATACTCTGCCAGCCTCCAACTTCTCGGCCCCTGAGGAAGGAGGAGTCTGTGAACCAGGCACCAGCCTTCTTCATGCTCCTCAATGGGCATAGGGTAGATGCTGAACCCAGCATCTCTGCCTCCATGGAGTCAAGTCTGAGCAGGGACAGAAGATGCGGATGCAAATCACTCATTAGAGAAACTCAGTCTGGTTCTCTTAAGCAAAGAGGCGTTTGCTGGAAGAATATCCAGGGCTCAGAGATTTAACATCTATGACAAGATAAAACACACACACACACACACACACACACAAGGAAATGCATATTAAAAAAAAACATCCTGTCACACCATGAATGAGGCTGGCAAAGGTTAGTCTTGTCAAGTGTCAGAGATGGCAGGAAGCAGCAGGAACCATTACAGGTCACTGAACTGTAACCTGGTGCAACCAGCAGTTAGCTTCAGCTGTTTCTAGATGCATAGAGACACTTGCAAGTGAAACACGTTTATTCTGATCTTGTTTATAATAAGAAAAAATTGGTCATACCCCCAAATATGCATCCAGGAATGGAAAAAGAAACTGGAATATATTCAAAACCGGAAGGCAATATAGCATTTAACAAATGAGCTAGAGTGATGTACATTCTATCATAGATAAATCTCTAAGATACATCTGGACAAAAAAGATCAAGTTGCACGATGCCACAGATCATGTATACGATGACTGCTGACATAACATCAACATCTAAGAAGATATAAAAACATGGCAGAGAATGACACGAACTACAGCATCATGGTTATATCTCAGGACTGCTGGAAATAAACAAGTCTGGGGTCAGGAGGCTTCAGCTGTAATTACAATGTTTCCTTTTTTTTTTTTTTTTCAAAAAAGGGAAGCCATGGGGCTTCCCTAGCAGTCCAGAGGTTAAGACTTCTCTTTACAGTGTTGGGGAGGGGGTCCATATTCCATTCCTGGTCACGAAACTAGGATCCCTCATGCTTTGTGGCCAAAAAAAGCCAATGCCAAATACTATGGATAGAGGAGCCTGGCGGGCTACAGTCCTTGGGGTCACAAAGAATCGGACATGACTGACCAACTAACACTTTCACTTTTTCGCTATGATTATTAAATCTGAATGGCCAGCATAGAGCTCTTCATTTCCTTACTCTCTATACTTCTGTGCAAATTGAAATATTCATAATAAAAATGCAACCTTCAGGGTACTTTTTCATAGGAGGGATTTTCTGTGTCCGCATAGTTAACTTCTGTGAGGGTTTCATTACCCGTGAGTGCTATCATCCAATAACAAAGTTACAAGCTCCCTCAATATCAGCCTCAAACAACATCAGGGACTTGCAACAAACCACAGACACCATCATCCCAGCAGACACTGTTTATCCAGGCAGCCCTTCCTATATGCCAAGCCTGCAGGGCGGCCTCTCATCAGCCCTTCCAGAGGTAATGAGCCCCAGGTGACACAGCCAGAGCACAGCTAGAACTTGTCTTACTCCAAAAGTTTACACCTTAATGAATGGCTCCATTTGAAAACCTTGTTGCTGCTGACTTTGGCTACACCATGGAGGCAAAGCATGTGTTTAAAGCAAAGGAGTAACATTAACATCTATAATGGGAAAACGTGTAAATGAATGACTTGCCTAAACTCTTGGGGCTGGCTGATAGCACCGCCAGGACTAGCATCCAAGATCTGGGCAACCGACCACTTCCCATCTTAGCAGGGAGAACAGGCTACACTCGTTAGGACAGATTTTTCCGGCAAATGCCACTTTGGAGCCCTGCCAGATCAAATTTCTGATGTCACAACACTGAGCACTGTTCGAAATAAGCCTCCTTCTAGGGGTGGCCTTAACACATGGGCACTCATATCACGACAACTGGTGCAGCTCCCTGAAACGACATGCCACATTAAATGACAGGAACATACATTATTAGCAGAAATAAATCAAACTGTTTTGTTACTAGTGCATGTCTCTATGACAAGCATTTCGAGATTGCACTGGGTATTGTGAATTCTAGACATCAGAATTTTCGTCGGCAAATTAAAACCTGGTACTACAGAAACTTCCTTTAATCTGATTCAGTGAACAGGAGGGAGTCAGTCGACAGCAGCAGGCCATCATCCGATCAAGGTTCTGGGTCTGATGCTCCCGCACACAGGCTAGGAGATCACGCCCCATCCACAAGGACCGGACTGCAGAGCTCTCGTGGAAAACAATACTGTGTTTGGGACATGTTTTTTTTTAACTCAAGTATGTGATTCATGGGGTCGCAAAGAGTTGGACACGACGGAGCGACTGAACTGAACAGACACACAGAAAAATGCATAAAAGATAAAAGTGTAGCTCAATACATTTTCACACACTTGACACATGTAACTAGCACCCGAATCAAGAAACAGAATGTTACAAGCATGTCCCCTTACAGTCACTAACCCCCCCCACCGCCAACCAGGATGATCTCAAGGGTCCTCCTGACTTTCTACACAATGCACTACTTCAGTCTCTTTTATCTTCTATACACATGGACTTTCATAGTACACCTTGTTCTGGGCTTCCCTGGTGGCTCAGATGGTAAAGGATCTGCCTGCAATACAGGAGACCCAGGTTCAATCCCTGGGTTGAGAAAATCCCCTGGAGAAGGGAATGGCAATCCACTCCAGTATTCTTGCCTGAAGAATTCCATTGACGGAGGAACCTGGTGGCTACAGTCCATGGAATCACAAGGAGCTGGACAGGACTGAGCGACTAACACTTTCACTTTCTTCCCATGGCGTCTGTGACATTTCTCTGGACTGTCACACGGAGCTGCAGACAGGTCACTCTCATCGCCGGAGAGTATGCAGGCTGTGTCACGACGTACTTGTTTCTGACCAGCATCTGGGTAATTTCCAGGTGTGGGGTGCTACAGACAGTGGTCTTGAACATTCCATAGCACATCTCCTGGGGCACATTTCTGGTAGGAATTGCTGGGTCATCCTTGTGTGCATTACTTTCCTATCCTAACAAATGACCGCAAATGCAGGCCCTGGAAACAACACAAATTTATTATACAGTTACGGAGGCCAGAAATCCTAGATGGATTTTGAGAGGCTAAAATGAAGGTGTCAACAGGGCTTTATTCTATTCCAGAGCTTCCAGGGAAGAATCCTTTTTTGTCTGGTTTTTTCCCCAAGTTTTAGGGAACCACCCACCTGCCTTGACTTGAAGCCCTCCCTCCACCTTCAGAGCCAGCAGTGGTGGGGGAGCCTGGTGGGCTACAGTCCATAGGGTCACAGAGTCAGACACGACCTGAAGCAGCTTAGCACGCACATACGCCCTCAACCCAGAGGCACAGAGAGCTCAAATCAGTGACAGCAAAACTGCCCCATAGCAACACCGTGACCACCCAGGGCCACTCCCAGAATTCACATGAAACTCCCTGGAAGAGAGCTCACAGACTAAAACTAACAGAACACACGAGGAAACATGTGAGCACACGCAAAAACAACAAAACAAAAAATGAACACCCCAGAAGCCTTCATAACAGGAAAAGCCTAGAAGGATATAAAAATAAGAATGTACAAACTCTTAAATAAATAAAAATAGACTCTCTAAGACAAGAATAGAACATTGCTCAAGTTTGTTTTTTTTTTAAAAAAAGCAGATTTGATAAAAGAAAATCTAGAAACAAAATACATAATATGGTAAGAAAATCTCTGTGGATAGAAATAAGCATACTTTTTAAAAGTGAAAACTGGAATCCAGAGCTAAAACAATCACCCGAAATAGGAAAACAAGTGCTAAAAAGTATAAAAGAGAAGAGACATAAAGGATAATTTGAGACACCAACATACATCTAAAAGGATACCCAGGTGGCAGGGGGGTTCAGGATGGGGAACACATGTACACCTGTGGCAGATTCATGTTGATGTATGGCAAAACCATACAATATTGTAAAGTAATTAGCCTCCAATTAAAATAAATAAATTTATATTAAAAAATAATAATAATAAAATAAAAGGATACTCAGAAGGAGGGACTAAGAAAAAGAAACTAGAGACAAAAAGTTTAAAATGCAAGATCCACGGGTGGGGCTGGAAGCACATGGGGCACCCCGGCTCCCGGGAAGGACTCTTCCACACTTGACCCTCTGCCTCCCTCGGGTGCCATCAGCTTGTCTCACTCTTCATTCTTGGTGGACATAATTTTGAAGTGGAAAAGTAATCTTGCCCTACAAGCCTGATAGAGTCAGAGCTGAGGGTAGAGATCTAGTTCTAGGTTCAGTACTCTAGTTTTTACTTTCCCTTCTTGCTCAGATAAGCCAAATGGTTTACACGTGTTGAGACCACTGGGCTTCTGCTTAGAGTGCCAGTAGGAGAATCGCTGGTTTGGCCAGCCCAACATCCTCCTCCTCCTTGGTCCAGCTTCTTGATCTTTATCTGAGACAGCCTCATTACAAGGCCACACAGTTCCAGGGTAGGCAATAACCCTGAAAAAGCCAATTCAATTAAACCCTCCTGGCCACAGTAAGCATTTCAAGGACAGATACACAAACTAAGAAAAACTAATTAGATTTGATTTCAGGACTCTGATGGGAAATCCTGGGCAGATATATTTGATAATCTAAGATTCTCAAAATTAGTAGAAGTAAGTCTGGAGCTGCAGAGGCCACTAAGAGCTTCACTGAGACCAAAGCCAACAGTTGCTGTTGTTCAGTTGCTCAATCGTGTCTAATTCTTTTCGACCCCATGGACTGTAGCACTCCAGGCTTCCCTGTCCTTCACTATCTCCGAGAGTTTGTGCAAACTCATGTCCACTGAGTTGATGATGCCATCTAACCATCTCACCCCCTTCTCCTCCTGCCCTCAATCTTTCCCAGTGTCATGGTCTTTTCCCATGAGTTGGTTCTTCACATCAGGTAGCCAAAGTATTGGAGCCTCAATTTCAGCATCAGTCCTTTCAATAAATACTCAGGGTTGATTTCCTTTAGGATTGACTGGTTTGATCTCCTTGCTGTCCAAGGGACTCTCAAGAGTCTTCTGTAGCACCACAGTTTGAAAGCATCAGTTCTTAAGCACTCAGCCTTCTTTATGGTCCAACTCACCCATTGTACATGACTACTGGAAAAACCATAGCTTTGACTAGACGGACTTTTGTCAGCAAAGTGATGTTTCTGCTCCCTGGTGGCTCAGACAGTAAAGAATCTGCCTGTAATGCAGGATACCTGGGTTCGATCCCTGGGTTGGGAGGTTACCCTAGAGAAGGGAATGGCAACCCACTCCAGTATTCTTGCCTGGAGAATTCCATGGACAGAAGAGCCTGGTAGGCTACAATCCATGGGGTTGCAAAGAGTTGGACACAACTGAGGGACTTTCACTCACTAGGTTTGTCACAGCTTTTCTTCTGAAGAGCCCAGAGAGGAAGGCAAAAATCCAGAGCTGAGAGTGAAGAGCCCCTGAATCTAACCATATCCAATCCAACACCACACCAAGACCGCTTAGTTTTATGAGCTAATAAAAGACCTTTTTCTGCTTATGCCAGATGGAGTTGGATTTCTGTCATTTGCAACTGAAAGAGTCAAGACTAATAAAAATGTTAGAAGCAAGGAAGCAGCACTGGCAGCAGCAACAGAAAGTGGACATCTGCTCTCTAAACAGCTCCCCAATTTAAAACACTGGGAAGGATTTGGATTGCAATCCCAACATTACTCCGACTCATTAATCATATTGGATGCTCTGAATCCAGTCTGGGTTTTATAAGGTCTTACAGCTCTTCCAACTACCTTCAAAAACATCACAAAATTATAAATGATGACTTCAAAACAAAATCATTTTTATTGCATTATTTGGGACTTCAGAAAATACGACATTTTTAATTTTAGGGAAATTAAGAGATGACACAAAATAAAGGTGTTGATTAAAGTTTAAAAGATTGGGAATCAATAATAATGATAATGAATGGGTTTGGCCGGTGCAGAGGCAATAGTAGGTGAGATATGGGGCACAGGCTGACATATGGGAAACACAGAACGATGAGTCACAAGTGAGTTAGTAGAGGTGGACACTGCGGGTGATCAAGTTTTAGAAAAGCCCAATCCAACTTACTAAGCTAAATCCTCTTTTTTGAATATATATAGTATGTGTATATATATATATAATAAAAAATATGCTAAAGTAAGAATAGAAGAATCCTTTCCATAAAATACAAATTCTTAGTGATGAGAAAACATTATATAACTCTCTGCTTTGGCATTTTTTTCCCTTTCCACTGGCCCTTAAAACAGTGGTATGTATGTACGAAGTTGCTCAGTTGTGTCGACTCTTTGCGATCCCATAACTGTAGCCTGCCAGGCTCCTCTGTCCATGAGGTTCTCCAGGCAAGAATACTGGAGTGGGTTGTCATTTCCTTCTCCAGGGGAACTTCCCAACCCAGGAACTGAACCCATATCTCTTGGGTCTCCTGTATTATTGACAGGTGGATTCTTTACCCAGGAAGCCAATAAAACAGTGGAGTAGCTTACAATCAATGTGTCTTATCTGAGATGAAACACAGTCGTTTCCACAAAGAAGTCATACATAGCAAGTCTACGCTCTAGTCTGTTGAAAGCATGGCTTGTTCTGGGGTAAGGAATTTTGTGATCACCAAAAAGATATGAGCTGATTTCCTTATGATACTACTCGTGTAATTTTACCTCCCTGTTGACATGGGCCTCTGTATCTGATCTGCCAAAGTTGTACCTGGGGTTAAATAAGGGCATTTCATTTGTTTCTGAAATGCGCTCTTTGAATATGGTCAAAATCACTGAAAGGAAAATAAAATCTCAACAGCACTACAAAAAGCATCTACTAATTCCTCTTCTGAACCACTGAGGTTTTACCTTTGTCTCTCCACAATTATCTTGCTAAGGTATCGAGGTTCTCAGAAATCAATTGCTCTCTTGGAGACAAAAATAATATGTTCCCACAGCACACTAATTATATAGGTATTAGAGTTTCTTGACTGCTCGAAAATCAATAAGAGCTTACAAACCAAAACAATGCATGTTTCTTTATTCTTTTGAAATGCCTTAAAAATCCCCTATCAAATTTGATTTATACTTCCAAAGGCCATACGTCATCAATCTTTAATTTAATCTATATCTATTACTTAATGCATTCACTTGTATTAAGTCCATTCCACAAATAGGTGCTCAATCCATGTTAAATATTATTATTTGTTCAAATGTGTTGAGAACCTATTATGACAAAAACAAATTCTCTCACATTAGCTAAGAAAACTTCTGAATGGCATGCTGTAGCCTCTGATCTGGAAAAATAAAGTGGTAGATAAAATTAATTCTATTGTGACCATGTGTCATTTGTAGCTCCCTAACGTCTGGGCAGTCTTCCACATTATGAGTCCTTCTTTCCCCAGGGCAGAGGCCAGAAAGCCTTGAACCATAGACTCCCCTGAAAGTAGGGTACAGTTAGTGACCCTGCTTCTGCTGGTGAAATGCACAGGAAAGGTACATCACGGACAGTGACGTTTTTCCATCTGTTTACTTGCATCCCTGTGTGCTGAAGAATTAAAGAAAAGGAGATCTAGTTACCAGTTTCAAAGCTAAAAGAAACTGAAAACAGACTTCTCTCAGGGAGTACTTTGTCAAAATTACTCTCTTTCTTACGTTTCATTTTCTCTTAAATACTTCTTGTGGCCTCCCAGGATAAACCAAAAAGAAAAAAAAGAAAACAAAATCACAGTGGTGGTCCAGTGGTTAAGACTCCAAGCTTTCATTGCCAAGAGCACAGGCTTGACCCCTGGTTGAAGAACCAAGATCCCCACAAGTTGTGTAGTGCAGCTAAAAAAAAATCAAAGTTCATCAAAACACTCAACTAAAACATGTAAGTTATAACTTACTACAAATACAACTTCATGCAGTTTCTTTTCAAACAGTCACATTCTGTTTTACAAGCTTCCCACATTTCTGCCTCTAACAAACACATACTTGAAAAATGAGGACAGAACAGACACTGGCCTGTTGCCATGGACATACTCGTAGTATGATACAAGTCAAGAGTGACTGTTCACGAGCAAGCTCTCAAAAGAACATGATTAAAGCAAAAACACAGCATGTATTTGTTTGCTGTTAATCACATATGTCTCCGGGAGATGGTGAGGGACAGGGAAGCCTGGTGTGCTACAGTCCATGGGGTTGCAAAGAGTCGGACATGATTTGGTGACTGAAAAACAACAACAATCACATATGTATTCCATTCATTATTTTCAATCAGCAAAACTACAGAAAATGTTATGCATGATGAGGCAAGAATTCTATGGACTTCAGTTAAGCAGACGTGATAAAATAAAAGGTATAGAAATACAAGTTAATAGATATAGAAATACAAGTCACATGGGTTTCTTAAAATCAATTTTGTCAAAAACACAGTACACAAATTTCTCAAGATACTTTCAATAAATTAACTCTTGATTCTCTCGACATGATTTCAGTAGTACTATGATTAGGCAAGGATATTTCGGGGAGGGGGGCGTCTTTTAGACTGAAAGCCAAAATGCTGAGTAACAATAACCACCTTCCATCTTGTCCACAGAGAACCTAAGACTCGAGTGAAATAGATGCTACCGTAAGTTTATCAGCTAGGAGCACTCCACCAGCTAGAAGCAGCTATCTGAATGCCAAAGGTCTGCAAAATGGAATAGTTCTAAAGAATTATCATTGGATTACATTCAAGAACATAGGGCTAGACTTAATGAATTAATCTCAATGACTTAAAAATCTGTCAATTGCATGCAAGTCCATTTCCTGCAAAATTAAAGTCTATCAACGTACATCATTTTTGATTAAGCAGTGATCTGTGCATGAGTGCTAAGTCGCTTCAGTCGTGTCCAGCTCTGTGTAACCCGCCAGGCTCCTCTGTCCATGGTGTTCTCCAGGCAAGAATACTGGAGTGGGGTGCTATTTCCTTCTCCAGGGAATCTTCCTGACTCAGGGATTGAACTCAGGGATTGTCTCTTACGCAACCTGAATTGGCAGGCGGGTTCTTTACCACTAGTGCTACCTGGGAAGCCCTAGGCAAAGATGAACTTTATCATTCCCATATTAACCTAATTTGAATTACTTTTCTTAATCCAAATTCATGAAGATCACCATGGTGAACCCCCACCCTGGAACTATGCGTATGCAAAGTGATTCACGAGCATTTGTTGGGTTCATCACAAGGGAGGTGGCCTCACCCACTTTACGTGACGACAACCCAAGGCCCTGTGAGTGAGCAGCAGGTGGGGCCCTCCAGAGCCCCCCACTGTCCTGTAGCTGGCTCACAGCCCACAGAAAGCACTGATTCTACCTCACCCTCATGCCATCTGCTCCAAGCTCTCCTTCTAGTTACTAATAAAAGCCACAGGAGCCATCTGGACTTTCTTGTCTATACATTTTAAATCCAAAATGGTTTTGCATTTGTACAGGACCTGGTGCGAGATGACATTAAAACCCCAAAGATAGCCTCGGGAGAGGCAGAGGATGCTTCCCCACGCTCAGGAGGAAGCCACAGGCCCACCCAGGAGAGGAGGCGGGAACCGAGGTAACACAGACCAGCCTCCTTCCAGCCCCACGTGCACTACGTCAGTGTCTGTCTATGTATCCCCGCACACAGATCATTTTTCTGATTTTCTAGATCAATCTAAACAGATTTTACTTTTGCTGTAACCCATTCAAAGCACTGATCGCTTATCAAACCAGTTCCCACTTGAAACTTCATTTTAGCTTAAGTCTACCCAAAAAATTGTAATTAAGAAACACCGTTTATCTTAAACGCAAATGGTGATGACAAGCTGGAGTCTTTGACGCCACTTCGTATCTTGTTACTTTCTCACCAAACCTCCGAACATTTTGTGAAATTTCTAAGTCTGTACGGAGTGGAACTTCCTAAGAGAGAATTTAGCATGTAATAGCACTAAACAAAATATCCTCACGCGTGAGATGCCTTCTTTCCATCCTGCAGCTCATTTAACTTCAGTATCTTGTCTGTTAAATCATCTACTCCCACCACCCTCAACCGAAGAACTATTCTGATTCTGAGTGGTGAAGGTTTAAGAGGAAAAACAAGAGATTGCCCTTCTAATATGAATGCAGGAGTCCTCTGAATGCTGACTGCCTGATTGTAAGTTGCCTTGATCAAAATGCTACCTACACATTAGCAACTGTGAAAATTTACTTCGACTATTGGGCTCCAATTATCATAATCAGGTCTTTTGAAAAAAAAAAAAGGCATTAAAATCACAGCACAAGCACATGGACAGAGACGCAGGGTTCTCTGGTGACTAGAAGGGTATATCAGCTGCTAAGTGCCACAGGTTGTGTAAGATGTAGTCGTCAGGATAGACTGACTTGCATCATCCATTAGCAGCTTCATCCTTTCGCTGACTCTGTTCAGTGCTGCCAAGTTCAAGGCAGAATCTCTGCTCATGTGAAGATAAAAAACTGCAGCCACTAAAAAATGTCCTCAAGGAAGCCCCAAGCAGGTAAAGATAGAGCAGGACAGACTTCACAGAGGGTGTCTGTCCTCACCTGCCTCCCCCCGCCCCACTTCAAGGTGGAAACATGACTCTCACTATAAATTATACAGCTTAATTGAAGGCAGGGACTTCACTGCTCTGGAAGTTGTGACCTCATTTGTCAGATAAAATGAGTTAGACCACCTAGAAGATGATCTAGGCAAGCTCTGCTAGGTTTAATTTACACTTCTATAACTCCACCCTGGGCAAATCTCTTGAACCGTCCACACCAGCTGATTGTGTAAAGAAGGTCTCCCAAGCTGACAAGGCTCCAGAGTGGAATCCCAGCCTAAGAGACGTCTGGCTCACCCCCATGAGTGTTGGAAAAGCAGTCCCGGGAGGAGGAGAGCTCCAGATGAGGGATCAGAAATCCCAGTCCTGACTCTGCAGTTCCTTCATACTGTCACCTTCAGCAAGACACCCACACTCTAAAATTTAACCGTGAAAGTGTTAGTCGCTCAGTCATGTTCGACTCTTTGCAACCCCATGGACTACAGCCTGCCAGACTCCTCTGGGATTCTCCAAGCAAGAATACTGGAGTGGGTAGCCATGCCCTCCTCCAGGGGATCTTCCCGACCCAGGGATCAAACCCAAGTCTCCTGCATTATAGGCAGAATCTTTACCATCTGAGCCACCAGGGAAGCTAGTGAAGGAAATTTTAATCGTGTTTCTTACAAAACACCACCATCAGAGAACAATGTAAGAATCAAGTGAGATATAAGTCAATCATGGAATCAGAACCTGTTCTTTTTTAAGACTTGCTAACATATATTGAGCATTGACTAATTGCAAGGAATTTCACAAAATGTCTGATCTATAGACATTATGTAATCTTGGGTACTTGGGTACCTGCTTTACAGATGGGAAAACTGAGTGTGAGTGACCTATGCAAGGTTAGACAGCAAGAAAGAGCACAGCTGGGGTTCAAACTGAACTCTGTCCAAAGCCCAGGCTCTTAACCTTTGTGCTCTGTGACCTCAGGAGGCAGAGGAAGCCCAGACACGAAACTCTCTCCTTTTGATGAATTTTAACAAAATAAAAGTAGTGAAATGTATGACTGATAGAAGAGTCTCAACTTTAATCCAAACTGTATTTCTAATCTTGATGAAAACAGATCCTGTTTGTCCCAGAAAGCCTATTCAATGAATTTGTGTTTGATGGAAGCACAGTTTATGAAATCCTGATCCAAATCAACCCAACCGTTTCATTTCACTTAAAAAATGAAGCCCAAGCAAATAAGAGTAGAGGTCACAGAGCTCGCTGAGGGCAGGCCCTGGCCTGGAACCCTGGACATGGCCACTGCTCCAGCCCCACTGCCTCAGGTGGAGCTCCCTGTAAACCCTGAGATGTTAATAATGTTACCACGGGTTCAAGGCATATCCCTCTAATACCAACCACATTTTAGAGCATTGTAGCATTGGACTCATTGGGAAAGACCCTAATGCTGGGAAAGACTGAAGGCAGAAGGAGAACAGGGCAACAGAGAATGAGATGTTAGATGGCATCACCAATTCAATGGACATGAACTTGGGCAAACTCTGGGAGATGGTGAGGGACAGGGAAGCCTGGCATGATGCAGTCCCTGGGGTCAAGAACTTGGGCACGACTTAGCAACTGAACAAAAATGACAGCAAAGCAATGCCACTAAAGATTTTTGTTTTGGAAAATAGTTATTTTCCATGCAAATATAATATGTTTATAAATTCACTACTGTTATTTAAATAAATGTACACATATTTAAACTTTTTCCACTTTAGTTTCTAATGCAATAAATACTGATATATATAAAGCATACATAATAATAAAAGAGCTTCCCATGTAGCTCAGTGGTGAAGAATCCGTTTCCAATGCAGGAGATGCAGGTTCGATCCCTGCATCAGGAAGATCCCTTGGAGAAGGGCATGGCAACCTACTCCAGTATGCGTGCCTGGAGAATCCCACGGACAGAGGAGGCCGATGGGCTACAGTCCATGGGGTGGGAAAGAGATAGGACTGAAGCAACTAAGCATGCACACATAATAATAAAAACACTTGCAGGGTCTTTAATAGTTTTTTTAGAGAATAGCAGCATTCTGAGACCAAAAAGTCTAAGAATGCCCATCCTAAAATATAAAAATCAAATCTTCGTGTTTACAGTAGACAGAGAGTCCACAATCCAAGCCTAAAGGCTTAGATGTTATTTTGTGAAGGGAAGATAAGAGTCATTGGGAACTATCTTATTTTTAACTGAGTTCTTCATGATTAAGTGAGCTGCTCAACTTCAAAACTGACAAAATCAAATTACACCATAAATTCACCCATAAGTATAATCAAAAGAATATATTTTTCAAATGTAATCAACAGGATAGATTTCTGTGATTAACTAATTATATTTAAAGTTCAGTCAGTTCAGTTGCTCAGTCATGTCCAACTCTTTGCGACCCCATGAATCTCAGCACGCCAGGCCTCCCTGTCCATCACCATCTCCTGGAGTTCACTCAGACTCAAGTCCATCGAGTCAGTGATGCCATCCAGCCATCTCATCCTCTGTCATCCCCGTCTCCTCCTGCCCCCAATCCCTCCCAGCCTCAGAGGCTTTTCCAATGAGTCAACTCTTCGCATGAGGTGGCCAAAGTACTGGAGTTTCAGCTTTAGCATCATTGCTTCCAAAGAAATCCCAGGGCTGATCTCCTTCGGAATGGACTGGTTGGATCTCCTTGCAGTCCAAGGGACTCTCAAGAGTCTTCTCCAACACCACAGTTCAAAAGCATCAATTCTTCGGCACTCAGCTTTCTTCACAGTCCACCTCTCACATCCATATATGACCACAGGAAAAACCATAGCCTTGACCAGACGGACATTTGTTGGCAAAGTAATGTCTCTGCTTTTGAATATGCTATCTATGTTGGTCATAACTTTTCTTCCAAGGAGTAAGCGTCTTTTCATTTCATGGCTGCAGTCACCATCTGCAGTGATTTTGGAGCCCAGAAAAATAAATCTGACACTATTTCCACTGTTTCCCCATCTATTTCCCATGAAGTGATGGGACCAAATGCCATGATCTTTGTTTTCTGAATGTTGAGCTTTAAGCCAACTTTTTCACTCTCCACTCACTTTCATCCAGAGGCTTTTTAGTTCCTCTTCACTTTCTGCCATAAAGGTGATGTCATCTGCATATCTGAGGTTATTGATATTTCTCCCAGCAATCTTGATTCCAGCTTGTGCTTCTTCCAGCCCAGCGTTTCTCATGATGTACTCTGCATAGAAGTTAAATAAGCAGAGTGACAATACACAGCCTTGACATACTCCTTTTCCTGTTTGGAACCAGTCTGTTGTTCCATGTCCAGTTCTAACTGTTGCTTCCTGACCTGCATATAGGTTTCTCAAGAGGCAGGTCAGGTGGTCTGGTATTCCCATCTCTTTGAGAATTTTCCACAGTTTATTGTGATCCACACAGTCAAAGGCTTTGGCATAGTTAATTAGTATCAATTATAACACTATGTTATCAATCATATATACACTCTATACAACACCTAATAACTTCATAACTGTAATCTTAGACTTCATAAGGTATCTTTCACATCTAAGAAATTCAGGTGGATGGCTTATATCATAAACAAAATGTACGGCATGTTTCAAAAGCAGCCACACAGAAGGCATTCCTAACTTCCATGCTGGCAACCAAGTATGAAGACAGTTGTTGGGGTTTTTAGAGATATATTATGGCAAGAAAAATCGTAAGTATAATGTAAGTTCTCAAATTAAATAAAATGTTGATTCATGCTGCTGCTACTAAGATATGTTTATATATCTTTTAAAACTTAGGCTTGAATATTTAAACTTATAATCAATGCAATTACAATCATCCTTACCAAAAACATCTATTAGAGGCTGAGATGATCACATCATGATGCAAAGTATGTACAAATGCTTAATGCAACAGAATGCTTCCTTCTAGATACAGAGTTTATAAAGATTACAAAATGTATAACCCAAAAGCATAATGATGTTTCACAGAGGCGAAAAAAAAAAAAAAGAGACAGACAGACAGAAAGAAAAAGACACACACAAAAAGACAAAGAGATCAAAGAAACACACTGTCCAGTGGAATGTCTAAGGAGCTGTTATTTTCCTTTTAGCTTTGTGAAATCAAGTTATACTTTATAAAGTCAAAAAGAAATATAAGTTAGTTAATCATTAATGCACATAACAGCTACAGAGGCTACTTTAAAAACTGGGTCTGAATTCTTCTGTCTATTTCTTCTCCAAAAGAAGAATAAAATAGAGGATTTTTTCCTACTGTTGCCTTCCTATTTGAGAACAGGCATTTCAGGCATTTAAATGAGGAAAATTACTCACTCTTCTTACAAAGATAAGGCAGGAACAAGGTTTGAATCATCAGATCCCATATTTCAGATAAAGAAAACAATGCCCACAGAACTTCTCCAGGGGAATCCACCTGATCCAGGGATCAAACCCAAGTCTCCTGAATTGGCAGATGGATTCTTTATCGCTGAGCCACCAGGGTCAGACCTGTAAAGTCAAGGAAAAAACAAAATTCAGGCAGCTATTTCCTTATAATAAGCTGCCTCCTGGATCGCTCACCTTGCACAAAAATACCAGCTTTTACAATGTTACCCAAAATGCTGCCCTGTTTGCAAGTAAAAAGATCTTCACATTATCACTAGTTCCTCAAGGGACATCAGATTTTGCCATTAGTCATTTATTTTTTACAATTACTAGCTAAATTGTCTTAATCAAGGTCATTCTCTTGTATTAAATAAAGATGGACAAGCTGTGGAACTGTCACCCGGCCTTGGCCAAGGGCACCGTGGAAGGCACAGCCTCCGGCCCCGTCCGTTACGGGGCTGGGGGTGAAGGTCGTGGTGGGACCTTCCTCTGTGAATTCAACGCCTTGTTGTTCAGTCACAATTGTTGTTCAGGGATGTCCAGTTCTTTGCCACCCACGGACTGCAACACTTCAGGCTTCCCTGTCCTTCCGTATCTCCTGGAGTTTACTCAAACTCATGTCCATTGAGTTGGTGATGCCATCCAACCATCTCAGCCTCCACCAGATTCTAAGGAGAGGAAAGTCAAACTCCAGAACCAATTATAGTTCTCTTCAATATTCAATAAAAATTTGCAACTCTTCATTTTATTCTCCTTTTAAAAATATTTATTTTTCTGCGAGTGTCCTTATGCTGAGGGGGATCAAAGCTCCTGGCTTGCACAGAACAGTCTGGTCACACCTGTTGACCTGCTGTTCCTCGTCCACAGGCTCTCCTTTCACTCTTCAAAGTGTTCTGGCTTGTATACTACTCAGTGATCACCCTCGTTATAAACACAGTAGACAGATATATAATATTTTCATATATTGGGGTTGCAAAGAGTCGGACACGACTGAGCGACTTCACTTTCACTTTTCACTTTCATGCATTGGAGAAGGAAATGGCAACCTACTCCAGTGTTCTTGCCTGGAGAATCCCAGGGACGGGGGAGCCTGGTGGGCTGCCATCTATGGGGTCGCACAGAGTTGGACACGACTGAAGCGACTTAGCAGCAGCAGTATGTATGTATTGCTTCAACTTTTGTTTGAAATCATTTTTCTTTAAAAAAAAAAAAGAAAATGTGGTCTGAATTATTTCTTTCACCTAAAAACCTTTTCCTCCAAGAATTTAACCCACTATAAGTACATTTTACAAGTACTGGGAAGAAAATTTTGAATTCAGTGTCCTCCTAACACAAGATGACACAGAACGTTAGTTAAGCTTGTTATTGTTACAGAGCACATTAATACAGGCACTATTTTTCCTTTTAGGGACTCGTC
Organism: Bos grunniens; assembly: GCF_055505025.1. Classification (NCBI taxonomy): domain Eukaryota; kingdom Metazoa; phylum Chordata; class Mammalia; order Artiodactyla; family Bovidae; genus Bos; species Bos grunniens. Next base: position 41,194,531 of record NC_141188.1, read on the forward strand.
ATCTAAAAGAGGAAATGAGGCAAAAATTCTACACATCTGATAACATTTTATGTTAATATTTAAACCTGGGTCCCTCCACTCACAGTATTCTGGGAGGGGCGGGGGGAAATCCCTCAAGAAAAATAATGAGGCCATACCACGCAGACATGCCTTTGCAGATTCTGAGAAGCACTCCAGTTCCCGCATCCGTGTCTCCGTAACCCCATCCATGCCGGAAACGGGACAGCTTGTCTCCTACACAGCAAACAGACAACCTGCACGGAGCAGCCCTTTATCAGACCTTCCCAAAGGGCAGCCAGAACGTTTCACGTTTCCACCTTAGAGGAGTGAGCTGTCCTCCACCTGAGAGGGCCGAGGTACCGTCTGGGTGCACACCTCACAGAAACCAGGCAGTCACTCTACTCAGGGCCCCTGATGTGAGGTCCTGTCTCATTTACACACTTCTGGGTCAGCGGCTGAAAACAACTCTCCAGCAAACCCCCCTCTGCCTGCCCTGCCCATCTCCTATACACATGACGAGGACTTGAAGAGGTGATAAAACAAAGAAGTCGTGCACGCTAAGTTGCTTCGATCATGTTCAAATCATTGTGACCAAATGGACTGTAGCCCTTGGGGCTCCTCTGTCCATGCGGCATCCAGGCAAGAACACTGGAGTGGGTTGCCATGCCCTCCTCCAGGGGATCTTCCTGAACCCAGGGATCGAACCTGCATCTCTTAACGTCTCCTGCATCAGCAGGTAGGTTCTGTGCCACTAGCGCCACCTGGAAAGCCCACAAAGAAGTCCCTCTACTCCAAACTGTGGTGGTACCTGCCATAAACAAGGACGCTGACCCCGTGTTGCAAAGCAAGACGATCACTGAACAAAGCACATCCCCCCCCGTCCCCCAGACTCAGAGGACAAGGCCAGAGGAAGCAAAAGGGAATCATAGCATAGCCCTTGGTTTCCAAACTGCTTCAGATGTGCCTAAATGTCAAGTGAACTAACAACAAAACACACTCACTCCACCGCTTCTATAGACTCAAATATTTTTCAAATAAAGTAAATTGGAAAGTGACAGGCTAATCCAAGTAGATACTGTGTTTGTTTTCCGAGGTGACAGATGAAAACAGAACTATTTCCTTCTTTAAAGGAGGGTCTTAGAATTAGAGCAGAAACAAAAGTAAGTGTCTGAAAAGAGGATGTATTAAATTGTTCTAATCTTTGGTTTCCAATGTGCATCACTGATCTCCCAAAGCATGAAAGTAGAACAAGAGCCCTTCCTGGTGGCCCTGTGTACTCCATGGACACTCGGCTTCTTCTCACAACCCCCCTGCTCTGTCTAGAATCAGCGTCCTGGGGCTTAAACTGGGCTCCACCACCTCAGAGCAGCAGGCCTCAGGCAAGTTTCTCCCTCTGCCCACTAGCTCCCTGACATGTAAGATGCTGACGACAACAGACCTGTCACACAGGCCAAATGCTGAGTCATAAGGGTTGCTGTTGTTATTCTGTCACTAAGTCGCATATGACTCTTTGCAACCCCATGGGCTGCAGCATGCCAGGCTTCCCTGTCCTTCACTATCTCCCAGAGTTTGTCCAAACTCATGTTCATTGAGTCAATGTGCCATCCAACCATCTCAACCTCTGTTGGCCACCTTCTCCTTTTGCCCTCAAGCTTTCCCAGCTTCAGGGTCTTTTCCAATGAGTCGGCTCTTCACATCAGGTGGTCAAAGTACTGGAGCTTCAGCTTCAGTATTCTATCCTTCCAATGAATATTCAGGACTGATTTCCTTTAGGACTAACTGGTTTGATCTCCTTGCAGTCCAAGGGACTCTTAAGAGTCTTCTCCAGCACCACAGTTGGAAAGCATCAATTCTTGGACACTCAGCCTTCCTTATGGTTCAGCTCTCACAACCATACATGCTTACTGGAAAAAACCATAGCTTTGATTATGCAGACCTTTGTTGGCAAAGTGGTGTCTCTGCTTTTTAACATGCTGTCTAGGTTTGTCAGAGCTTTTCTTCCAAGGAGAAGCATCTTTTAATTCCATGGCTGCAGTCACCATCTGCAGTGATTTTGGAGCCCAAGAAAATAAAATCTCTATCAACTTGGAAATCAGCTCTAAGCGTGGGATCTGCCCTCCTCTGCTGGTGACTTCGTCTCAAATTATTGGTCTGTTAGTCTTAATGGATCCCAGTCCAAGCTCAATTGCACACATTAAGTTGCTCGAAAAATATCCACATTATCTTCTGGGAGTAAAATGACAGCAAGCTCACTGTTCTGGAAGAGAGACGGGGTGGGGGGAAAGACTTTCTTCTAACCATCCTCAGAAACTGAGAGCAAAATATATAGATGTGTAAGCACCATTCTAGCATCCCTAATAACCCACCTTGGAAGAGAAATTTCTAGTTCCAGGACTGAAGGGTGCAATGATCAGAAATTAATGGATACTCCTGGCCAAAAAGCAAGAGGAGAACTTTTATATTTCATTTGTCATGTGACCATAATAACAATAAAAGGAGTGGCTGAAAGGTCAGTGGTTTACATTTTCAATCAAACCGAGAGTCTAAGATGGATAGTCACTGAATCCCCAAATGTTCATATTTTTGTGTAATTTCTTTCCTGTTTTGAGTCTGTCACTAACTGAATCCAAATCACTCACCTTTTATTTCTTGGTGTCTAACACACATCAGGCAGTCACTGGGTTTTGGAAAAATGCAGTGAACTGAGCAAGCCCTCCCACCAAGTTTTCTCCTTAAAAATAACCTACATCCAGCAGGTCGCACACTGGAAAAACAGTCATAGCAACTGACATTACAAAGTCCACCTCACCCCAGCCTTCCTCCATCTATGAACATTCACCCAGCTTCTCATGCGAATATTCAGGGAAGTAATCTTACCCTCCCATCCCTAAGCAATTCTGTAAATTCTGCCCAGGAAAGCACCCTAGAAGTCCCTCCATCTCTGTCCATCTCCACACCCACCTCCCATCACCTGGACCCCGTGATGGCATCCTATGGGGTCCTACCACCTGCACAGTATTCTAGAGACAGCAGCCCACAGGGGCCTCACCCATCACAAAGCAGATCCTGTCACGCCCGCTCACACTCTGCAAAGCCTGCTTGTGGCAAGAAAAAGAGAATGCATGACCCTCAGTGTGGCCTTCCTGGGCTTCTGGCTCCCACGACCCCGGCAGCCCCTTGTCCACCTGAGCCATGCCTTCCTGCCCCCTTCACACATGCTCATTCTCTTTCCTTGAACTTCTCCCTGCCCTGCCCCTGCCTGGCCAGCAGCTGTCTCATCAGAGATGCTGCTTCTACCCACACACCCAACTTAGGGACTTCTATCAGTCTTTCCCATAACACACTTCAAGTCTATCCTCAGATACTTACATGAGAGATTGCTTTAAGTCTGCCCCCACACCCTTGCTGGGCTGTACCGTCCAGGAAGGCAGGAGTTGTCTGTACTAGTCAACCCATGCACACAGCACCCGACTGACACAAAGTGGACTTCCAGCAAAAATGCCTCGTCCCCATTTCAGTTTAGTTCAGTTCAGTTGCTCAGTCGCGTCCAACTCTGCATCCCCATGAATCCCAGCACGCCAGGCCTCCCTGTCCATCACCAACTCCCGGAGTTCACTCAAACTCACATCCATCGAGTCGGTGATGCCATCCAGCCATCTCATCCTCTGTTGTCCCCTTCTCCTCCTGCCCCCAATCCTTCCCAGCATTAGAGTCTTTTCCAATGAGTCAACTCTTTGCATGAGGTGGTCAAAGTACTGGAGTTTAGGCCTCCAAATAGATGCGGAAACAATGGAAACAGTGACAGACTTTATTTTTTTGGGCTCCAAAATCTGCAGACAGTGACTGCAGCCATGAAATTAAAAGACGCTTGCTCCTTGGAAGAAAAGCTATGACCTACCTAGACAGCATATTAAAAAGCAGACATTACTTTGCCAGTAAAGGTCCGTCAAGGTCCTTCTAGTCAAAGCTATGGTTTTTCTAGTAGTCATGTGAGATGTGAGAGTTGGACCATAAAGAAGGCTGAGTGCTGAAGAACTGATGCTTTTGAACTGTGGTACTGGAGAAGAAGAGTCCTTTGGACTGCAAGGAGATCCAACCAGTCCATCCTAAAGGAGATCAGTTCTGAATATTCACTGGAAGGACTAATGCAAACTGAAACTCCAATATTTTGGCCACCTGATGTGAAGAGCTGACTCATCACTTGCAAAAGACTTGGAAAAGACCCTGATGCTGGGAAAGATTGAAGGTGGGAGGAGAAGGGGACGACAGAGAAGGAGATGGTTGGGTGGCATCACTGAATCGATAGACATGAGTTTGAGCAAGCTCTGGAGTTGGTGATGGACAGGGAAGCCAGGCATGCTGCAGTCCATGGGGTCACAAAGAGTTGGACATGACTGAGCAACTGAATGGAACTGCACTCACCTCCCTCAAAAAAGAAAAGAGAGAAAAAACAAGGAGTAATTAGGGAAACCATGATTCAATCTAAAAGCTATTAAAAATAACAAGGTCGTACTGTATAGCACAGGGAACTATATTCAACACCCTGAGATAAACCATAGTGTGAAAGAATATGAAGAAGAATGTATGTATGTGTATAATTGAGTCACCTTGCTGCCCAGCAGAAATTAACACAACATTGTAAATCAACTACACTTCAATTAAAAAAAAATTAAAGCAGTCACAACCTCAAAAGCCATAGTAAGAGCTCACACATCAAAATGCTGTGTAAGACAGTGCCCTGCTGTCCATCTGTCCTGGGGCTGAGTGCGTCCTCCTAGCCAGGCACCGAGACAACAGAGGTACCACTGCTGCCAGTCCCCCATTCCCCCTCTTCCACACATGTTATCAATCTGTTAGTAACTGTGGCAGCCACTGCACTCTCATCACTTACAGATCCATTGTCGAAATGGATGCACAAGCCTTCTCCCCAGCGTCCAGGTTCATTAAGAAAACAGCTTACACATGAGCTGAAATCTACTCAACAGGAAGCAGAGAGGTTCAGGGGGTTCCCAGGGCTGGGGGCCCTCCTGCAGTGACTCCACCCAGAAGGTGTACAGAGGCCTGGCGAGCAGAGTGACAGCTCCCATGGGTTCAGGGCAAAGCTTTCATTTTTCCATTGGTCCTGGGGAAAAGTGTATTTGCAAAATAAAATAGGGATGTTAGTTGCTCAGTCCTGTCCAACTCTTTGCAACCCCATGGACTGTAGCCCACCAGGCTCCTCTGTCTATGGGATTTCTCAGGCAAGAACACTGGAGTGGGTTGCCATTCCCTTCTCCAGGGGATCCTCCTGACCCAGGGATTAAATCCAGGTCTCCTGAACTGCAGGCAGATACTTTATCAACTGAGCCACCAGGGAAACCCTCAATATCCCAAAATAGGGATACATTCTTCTAAAATAGGGATACATTCTTCTAAATGCTAAAGAAAGAGTATGTTTTTTTTTTAAACAAACAAATGTTCAAAAAAAAGTCTATGTATGTGAAGTAATTAGAGTTTTATTTCTTCCTGCTGCTGTTGCTAAGTCGTTTCAGTCGTGTCTGACTCTGTGCAACCCCACAGACGGCAGCCCACAGGCTCCTCTGTCCCTGGGATTCTCCAGGCAAGAATACTGGAGTGGGGTGCCATTTCCTTCTCCAATGCATGAAAGTGAAAAGTGAAAGTGAAGTTGCTCAGTTGTGCCCGACTCTTAGCGACCCCATGGACTGCAGCCCACCAGGCTCCTCCATCCATGGGATTGTCCAGGCAAGAGTATTGGAGTGGGTTGCCATTGCTTTCTCTGTTATTTCTTCCTAGTATATCCTAATTCATTGTTTTTGTTTTATTAACTACAATATAATAACTATATTTGTATTAATAATACTACTAATAATAATACTCGTTACATGGGTCCTTTGGAATTACGTGAACTGTTTTTTGTTTTTTTTTAATGGACCTAAAGCATTTTCTTCACTTGGACAGCTGTTCCTACAATATAAACTACCCTCAAAATGTTCACCATGGGCTTTCCTGGTGGCTCAGTGCTAAAGAATCTGCCTGCCAATTTAGGAAACACGGGTTCAATCCCTGGGTTAGGAAGAGCCTCTGGAGAAGAAAATGAAAACCCACTCCAGTACTCTTGCCTCGGAAAGCCCACGGACAGAGGAGCCGGGCAGGTAACAGTCCCTGGAGTTGCAAAAGAGCTGGATACCAGACTTAGCGACTAAACAACAACAAAAATGTTCATCAATGCTACAAGGAGGAAACACCCTGTAAACTACAAAACACTATTCAAATGAAAGGGGAGCATGTCTACACCTAACAGAAAAGCAAAACACGACCAAAGGCTCACACTGAGCCTTGCAGCCAACACCACCTCCTCCTAGCCAAGTTGAAATCCATCTTTGCAGTTGGGATGATTCATCTGTACTGACCTAACAAGGAGCTCCCCCTCTGGCTCTGCATGGGCTCCCCTGTCACTGGCCGCTTGCTTTCCCCGCATCTGACCCTCCTGGTTTCTCTTGGGGTCTCCTTCACTGGGTGGAACCTCAGCCACCAGGGAGGTAACCACTCCGTCCTCTCTGTGGAATTCACCGTTCCCTCCCCTGCTTTTTACTGTCAACCCCTCCTCCGTGACAGCTGAACACTTCCCGGCCGGCTTTCTCCTGACCCAGCATCAGAGCTCCTCTGTCCAAAGTCACCATCTCAACATGTCTGTGAATGCAGCTTTCTAAACACTGAACCTGGCTGCTACCCTGCTCCCAACTCGCCAACCTGGCTCTCCCGCCAAGTCCCCAGTTCCCAGCAGTGGTGTTCCTCATTAAAATAATTAGTCAAAGCAATCATCACACGTCTAATGGTGGTTTTCAAATCTCCTTCAGCTCTGAAGTAGGGAACCTAAGTCACACTGGAAGGAACGGGGGCCTGGGCTGCCTGCACAGAGCCCTCCCCCTCCCTGCAGTGGCTTTCGCTCTCCCTGCCCTTCACCATGACAACGCCAGGGCTTCCAGCAGCAACTCCTGCTCCATCATCTGAGGGGCTTCCTGAATGTCACCTCACTGCCTAGCCTCTGCTCCCACCTGGATTCCACTGTCCACACACCTCGTAAGAGTACACTGAAGCACCAGCCAGGTACCATATCAGTTGCCAGAGGGTTAGCATCGTTGACGTTAAAAAGCTATGACCACAGAGCAAAAAAACCCTGAATAAAGAGATCTGAGGACCTGTTCCTACTCTTGAAGGACATACATGTATTCCTTAAAGACAGGAACTAAGTCTTGAAGAATACATACAACCTTTTTTGATGACTATCATTAATGATGACCATAGTTAATAACACGTGTGTGTGTGCATGTGTGTGTGTGTGTGTGTGCATTTATACTCAGTCACTCAGTCGTGTCTGACTCTTTGCAACCCCATGGACTGTAGCCCATGATGCTCCTTGGTTCATGGAATTTTCCCAGGCAAGAATATTGGAGTGCGTTGCCATTCTCTTCTCCAGGGGATCTTTCCGACCCAGGGATTAAACCCCGTCTCTTGCATCTCCTGCACTGGCAGTTGGATTCTTTACCTCTGAGCCACCCAGCAACTTTCAAGTGTGCGATGCAGTGTAGTTAATAATACTCCATTGCACACTTGAAAGTTGCTTTAAAAATTTCCACTCATAAGAAAAAAAAGTTGTAACTATTTGAGATGCTGCTGCTGCTGCTAAGTCGCTTCAGTCATGTCCGACTCTGTGCGACCCCATAGACCGCAGCTCACCAGGCTCCCCCGTCCCTGGGATTCTCCAGGCAAGAACACTGGAGTGGGTTGCCATTTCCTTCTTCAATGCATGAAAGTGGAAAGTGAAAGTGAAGTTGCTCAGTCGTGACTGACTCTAGCAACCCCATGGACTGCAGCCTACCAGGCTCCTCCGTCCATGGGATTTTCCAGGCAAGAGTACTGGAGTGGGGTGCCATTGCCTTCTCCGAACTATTTGAGATGATGGATGTTAATTAAACTTATTATGATGATTAGTCCATAACACATATATCAAATCACTGGGTTGCACACCTAGAACATAAAATAATGTTATATGTCGACTATACCTCAATTTTTTAATTAATGGCAAAACCTAAAGTCAGGGTTATTAAAAGAGAACCTCTTTCTATACATGCACTGATGGGTGAACCAGGAAAGTGCAGGTCAAAGGGAGGAACTCTGGCTGTGAGAATGAGGGAAGCCCTCACAGAGAAGAAATTATGCTGAATCATGAAAGGCGAATGCATGCTTTCTAGTTTGGGAGGGTGGGGGCTTCCAGGGAGGGCATGATGTCCACAGCGCCCAAACTGGGCCCTACAGATGATTTCTTTTGGCTCTAAACCATTATCATCTTTTTATGGGCAGGCACCATTTTCTCCCTCCTTCCTCTGTCCATATGCACAAACCCAGAGCTCGCTGAAGTGGCAGAGTAAGTTTAATTCTTCTCTTGACCCCAATTCTGTCCAGCAGTGCTATGGAAACAATTCCACAGTCAAGGTCACCTGCAATACAAACCCGTGGATGTGTGTTAACACTTCCTGCTCAACTGTGTTAACAAGTGAGTGGGACAGAATTGAATCCATTTGTGCACTCCAAAAATCTCTACTCTGACCACTTTCTCCAGATTCTAAAGTGCAATAAGCAGTAACTTATTGGTTACTTAGCATCTTGTGAACAGCTAAATACATTCAACATCTTTGTATTACCAAGCATCAAGAATAAACTCCACCACCGTTTACCACTTCAACCGTTTCTGAAACCATCAGGAGACCCTCCCAGGCTTCTGTGGGTCAAGGACTGAAACCTGAGCCCACCAGAAGCATCCTCTAGACAAGCTCCAACCCTGGGACCTCGAACCTGGTGCCCCTGCTGGACACCGAATAACCTGCAGGGAGAGTGAGCCATGGGCAGGGACGTGGCCCAGCGAAGGGGTCCCCCTCGGATCCCCACCGGGCTGTCTTCTCCGGGCTTCGACACGCTGCAGCCTCAACAACCACCACACCGTCCTTTTAGTAAGTTTCCACACCGGGCCATGGGCGGATCAAGACCGCCCCTCTAAGTGGCTGCGAGCATATACGGAATAAAGCACACTCTGCGGACTTTCATCTTCGATAAGGGGATGCAAAAGCGGGGGACAGAGCCTGCCAGCGCGCCCCCACGGGGGACAGGCCTGCACCGACCGAGCAGATGACCCCGTCCAGGTGAGCCCATCCCGCCACGCACTGGGCGGAGTCCCGCGCAGGGAGGCAGGTACGACCTCGATCGCCGGGCTGGCGGACCCGGGGTGCGGGTCTCGGTCCACAGGACGGTGGCCCGGGAGGAAGCGACGCCCGGCGAGGGCCCGAGGGCCACGGGAATCCTCCCTCTCGCGTCCGAAGTGGGCGACAAGTGGGCAGCTCCTCCCCGGGGAGCCCGGCGCGCGCCCCGCGCGGACAGAGAAAGAAAGAGGTGGCGCGGGGCGAGGCGACCCCCAACCGCCGCCCCCCCGCCTGGCGGCCCACCGCGGGCGACGCGCCCGCCCCTCGGCCGGCGGGGACACCGGGGGCGGCGGGCGGGCGCCCTCGCGGTCTCGGGCACGCGGCGCGCGCGGCGGCGCCCTCCTTACCCGGAGCAGAGCCGCGCCGCCCGCCGGGCGGACCGGGCGACAGGCCTGGGCGGAGCGGCAGCGCGGGGCTCGGGCGACGGGGCAGCGGCGCTGGGGGCAGGGAGAGGGGGAGCGCGGGGCGGGGGCCCGGGGCCTGGGACCGCCCGGGCGCATGCTCCCGCCGCACCTGCCGCCGCGGGTTCGCCCAAGGGAGCGCGGCGGGCGTGGGACGGCTTCCACCTGCTGGGAGGGTGGGTGCGGCTTGCTCCGCGTCGATTCTCCAGAAGGAAGGTCCCAAACCTTACTTCTGTCTGCCTGCCCCCAACCTGCCGCTCCCGGCCGGTGAGCGCACCCTGCTTCTGCTGGCTCTCTGGGTTCACTTGCTGCCTCCGGAGTCCTCCCTGTCCGGGCACTCCTCTGATGTGGCGACCCCATCTCGGCTGCCTCCATTCTCGCCCTTGACTTTTGCTACTCTTGCATCCGCAGAAAAGAAGATTGTCCTTCAAAATAAAAGGAGACTCTTCCCCCTGGCCCCAGACGTCCAAGGACCCTGTTGTAGATGCTTGAGATGAAGCAGAAGCAGGAGATGGTGCTGAGGCCCTGCCCTTAGGGATCTTAACGACTGGCTGGTCACAAAGCCTTGTCCCCATTTGAGGAGGAGCATTAAATAATTTAAGCTGGCTTACTCATTAAAAATAGGGCTTCCTTGGTGGCTTAGACAGTAAAGAATCTGCCTACCAATGCAGGAGACCCGAGTTAGATCCCTGGGTCAGGAAGATTCCCCTGGAATAGGAAATGGCAACCCACTCTAGTATTCTTGCCTGGAGAATTCCATGAACAGAAGAGCCTGGTGGACTACAGTCTGTGGGGTCACAGAGAGGCAGACACGACTGAGCGGCTAGCACTTACAGTTAAAAGTTGCTTGGGGGGGTATATGTATACTTAGAGCTGATTCACCTTATTGTACTGCAGGAACTAATAAAATATTGTAAAGCAATTATCCTTCAATTAAAAATAAATTTTAAATGGAATACTACTCGGCCATAAAAAGGACCGAGTAGGGTCCTTTTTAAAGGACCTTTTAAAAGGGATTTGCATCCCTTCTGGTGAGTTAGATGAACCTAGAACCTGTTATGCAGCAGGAAGTCAGAGAAAAACAAATACCCTATATTGATGCACATTTATGGAATCTAGAGAAATGATAGTGATGAACCTGTCGGCAGGACTGGAATAGAGATGTAGACATAGAGAGCAGATTTATGAACACAGCTGGGGAAGGAGAGGGTAGGATGAACTGAGAGAGTAGTATTGAAACATACATTACCATCTGTAAGACAGATAGCTAGTGGGAAGCTGCTGTATGACATGGGGAGCTCAACCGGATGCTCTGTGACAACCTAGAAGGGTGGGGTAGAATGGGGAGGGGGAGGGGAGGGAGGGAGGGTCGAAGTTCAAGAGGGAGGGTACATGTATATATACTTATGGTTGACTCAAGTTATTGTATGGCAGAAACCAACACAACATTGTAAAGCAATTATCCTCTAATTAAAAATGAATTTTAAAAATCAAACTATTGCAGAAAAAAAGTTTTCAAGATTAAAGGAAAAAAATCAAAGTAACTGGTAATTGACCCCGTGGACTGCAGCCTACGAGGCAGCAGCAGCAGGTAGTTGAAGATTGTATTTTGTGACTTTTCAATGGAATTTTCTTTCATGAAGGTTTCTGTGTATGAATTTTAGTATACAAATATCAGCTGGAAGGTATAAAACAAATAGTAGTTAGTTGCTTCTTGCAAGAAATTTGGTAATTTAACACTAGTAGGAATAATTTCCAAAATGATCTTTTGAATTTCTTATTGACTACCATAAACCAAGAACTAAAACTGTTTTGTTTTTCAGATGAGACTGGTCCTTTGGTAGAAACATCATTTAGTGTTGTTCTTGAAGAAGAACATATAAAACCCTTTACTAATGCAGCTTATGTTTATATTAGGAGCTATGATCATAGAAACATACAGGTACAAACACACACATGCAAACTGTGTTCTGTGCTCTAATCATTTAAGAAAAAGAGATTTAAGCCAGAGAAAAAGGAAAACAGAGACTTGGGTACAGAGAGAATATTTTAAGCTGATCTAATGAAGTGGAGTACTTATTTTCATACCATTTTAACATGCTTATGCTAAAGATCTTATGGAGTTGGGATGTATTTCTGTGACAACAGGCACACTTCAGGGTGCGACCTTTGCATACTTGCTCACCTGACTATGTGAAATTAGCATGGGCTCAGTGGATGGATGAGAATCCCAAGCTGCTCACCTGGACACTGATAGGATTTCTGGTGAAGGACAAGAGCTTCCATGACTGCAGTGTAACCCAGACCATCACAGCGGTGTTTGTTTATCATTCAAGACTCCAAGTCTTAATAATATAAACATCAAAATGATCCCAGCACAGAAAGAATTAAGACTCCATCTACTTCCACCTTCCTCTTAGAAATACCAATATTAATATTATAGAAAATCAAAGAAAGCTAGATTGAAATCCAAATAGTGAATTTGCATCACCTTTTCTTCACTTTTGGGGGGAAGTAATTATTTTTACAACATGTTTATTGAACATATTTGGCTTATATTTACAAAAGGGGTTTCCCAGTTGGTGCTAGTAGTAAGAACCCACCTGCCGATGCAGGAGACATGACATGCAGTTTGATCCCTGGGTCAGGAAGATCCCCTGGAGAAGGACAGGGCAATCTGCTCCAGTATTCTTGCCTGGAGAATCCCATGGACAGAGGAGCCTGATGGGCTACACTCCGTAGGTCAAAAAGAGTCGAACACAACTGAAGTGACTTAACATACATGTACATATTTACAAAACAAAAACACTGCTTCCAGGGGCTAGATTTAAAAAAGAAAAAAGATGCACGAATGAAACAGGTGATACAGGCATAAAACCTCATCTCGGGTTACTTCAGTATAAATCTATGGGTACACAGTGCTGAGAACAACATATGATTGTAGTCACAGAAGCTGACATCTGTTTTAAATGATGCCGTTATTCAAATTATATGGAAATATAAGCAGGAAAGCATTTGTACACTTATTACAGAACTTTTCAAAAGCAAGTGTAGTAAATCCCTCTAATTTGAACAGCTGCAGATTGAAATGAAATAGTTACATTGCGGCTTAGTCCAACGTTAGCAGTAGTCCATCATGAGTGATGGGCTTTAGAACACTAATGGTTACTAGGCATTTGATTTTTTCTCAGCTAACTCGAAGTTTATTTATGTCTTTATTTATTTTTGTTAATTTGTATTCAAGTACAGTTTATTTAAAATGTGTTAATTTCTGCTGTACAGCACAGTGATTCAGTCATACACACATAAGCATTCTTTTTCATATTCTTCTCCATTATGGTTTATCACAAGATTTTGAATATAGTTCCCCATGCTATACAGCAGGACCTTATTTTTGCTTATTTGCTTTTACATGAACAAGTTTGGATATTCTCTGATGACCAGTCAACTTCTTACAAATAGCTTAGCAAAGAAGAGAGGCAAAAGGCAAGGGAGAAACAGAAAGATATAGACAACTGAATGCAGTTCCAGAAAAATAGGAAGGAGAGATAAGAGGGCCTTCTTACATGAACAATTCTAAGAAATAGAGGAAAGCAATAGAATGGGAAAGACTAGAGATCTCATCAAGAAAATTGGAGATATCAAGGGAACATTTCATGCAAGGATGAGATAGTCACTTTTTTTCTTGTTCATAATGACTTATTTCATGGACTTTATTCCTTTATTTCTGGGAGGGTCTTAAGCATACTTAGTTAAAGTTTATTTTGATGTTCTCCTACCTGTGGGCTTCCCCGGTGGCTCGGTGGGTAAAGAATCCACCTACAATGGAAGAGACTTGGGAGACAAGGGTTCAGTACCTGGGTTGGAAAGATCCCCTAAAGGAGGAAATGACAGCCCGCTCCAGGATTCTTGTCTGGAGAATCCCATGGACTAAGAATCCTGGTGGGCTAGTCTCTAGGGTCACAAAAGAGTCAGACTCGACTGAAGCAACTGAGCACACGCTGCGCTGCAAACTTCATCTGCCAGTGTGGCTGTCATCTCGTCGGCGTTCATCATCTCCACGTAACTTTGAGTGAGGTGTGCTGCCTCCTCTCCCTCTCTGCACTGCTGTCCGTTCTTTGCTTTGCCTGGGCCTCACTGTCTTGTCCAGAATCAGGTGTCTTCTCAGCAGCCTTGGCTGACATCCTACAACAATGCGAGGAAAATGCAGGCACAGTAACCAAAGCCGTGAGGGCCTTGGCCCTGCTCCCACACCTTCCTCTTTCTGGCTGCACTGCAAGAATGCAGCAGAAGTAACTGTTTTCCAGCTCGTTTGGTGCTGAGAGAGCGTCTAGCCCTAGTTTTAGATACTGACTCTGGCTGAAGCTGAAGCTCCAATACTTTGGCTACCTGATGCAAAGAGCCAACTCATTGGAAAAGACCTTGATGCTGGGAAAGATTGAGGGCAGGAGGAGAAGCGGGCAACAGAGAATGAGATGGTTGGATGGCATCACTGACTCAATGAACATAAGTTTGAGCAAACTCCAGGAGATGGTGAAGGACAGGGAGGCCTGGCGTGCTGCCATCCATGGGGTCACAAAGAGTTGGACATGACTTAGCAACTGAACAACAGCAACTGGCTGTAGACCTCCATCATTCAGGAAATATTTCTTTCTCTACAAATGTGACAGTCATTCATCTTTCATATTTCCAGACCCAAAATTCCTGAGTTCAGCTCTGGCATTCCACTGTATGCTTGTGTGTTTCTAGAATATGGAAATAGCTGCCTTATTTTAATCTGTTTCAGTGGCTTTGTTTGGCTCAGGATGGGGCCTTCAAAAATGAACTGTTATTTTTCCAAGTTCCAGTTTCTCTCTGGACTTGACTTCCTTCTCAGTACCGCACACAGTGCTTTGCACAGAGTAAGTGCTCAATAGAAGTTTCTGGAGTTGAAGTCACTTCATCCTGTGCAAAGGGACACTGAATGAATGCTCATCAGAAACATGCTGCAGAGGAGAGTCATTCCACACAGGCTCGACAGGATGAAAGTTAGACCTTCCTGTGTCAAGCATCCTGAGACTTCATCTCTGTTTACATGTGTGGAGCGGCTCTGAAGAAGGGTGGGCAAATTGGAAGAACCTCCGGAACAGACCGTTACCAACTGTTCAGTAAACCCTGCGGGTGACCAGGCTGATATGACAAGAGTTACTGAGTCTACAATTCAACCCCAAGAAGCTATTAAATATTTCCTGTGTGTGTTTTCATTTCCATATCTTCCAATTCTTCTTTCTCTGCCTTCACTTATCATTGTTAGAGTGAAAGGTATGCAAGTAAGCAGCCTATCTATCTGGGATTGTAGTTCTGCTCTTTATTTTGCTCTTAATTTTATTTTGTTTGTTTATTTATTTCTTTGGCTGTGCTGTGTCTTAGTTGCAGCATGTGTGATCTTTTTAAGTTGTGACACGTGGAATCATAGTCACAGCATGTGGGATCTAGTTCGTTGACCAGGAATCAAACCCAGGCCCCCACACTGGAAGTGCAGAGTCTCACCTCCTGAACCACCAGGGAAGTCCCTGTCCTACTTCAATCACTATCTCATTTCCCAAGTTCAATTAACTTCACTGCCCCCACCACCTTTATATTGTTTGCCCTTAGTCTTTATCTCTGTTTGGTGCCAACTCTTCGGACTCTGACATTTAAAATGACCCAGAGAGGCTGTTAACCAGAGCCCTAGACATGCAACTTGATAAACTCCACCTTACAAATCTGATTGCCCTTCTGAATCTCCCATTACCTTACCTTGGGTTCCAGCACAGCGCATCAATCTTGAGGCTCATGCTGGTTTCTATTAAAGAGCTCCAATCCATAGGCCAGTCCTCTGCTCTCATCTTTCTTCCCCATGCTTTAAATTAAGCCTGAAAATGAACCACCGCCAAGATAAATGAACAGCAAACATGAATCCAAAGGTGGGACTTCTCAGTTCAGTTCAGTTCAGTCTCTCAGTCGTGTCCGAATCTTTGCGACCCCATGGACCACAGCATGTCAGGCTTCCCTGTCCATCACCAACTCCCGGAGCTTGCTCAAACCCATGTTCTACTTTGTCACAAACAGTTTTAATAATCAAATTTAATTTTTCATGTGTATAAGTACCACTAAGCCAGAGTACCATGCATTGATTTGTGTTCATTGCATTGTTTCATTGTCTACTCAGCAAGTAGATAATGTCTTACAACCCACTTACATTTTACTGTACTTGTCCTATATTTCAATGGTATTTTCAAAATTTTTATGCAATAATATTCTTTGTTAGAGGCTCTGGTAACCATTTATCCAGGTGTTTCTTCTTTATCATTGTTAACATTTCATTTTAACCTCCAAAGGAAGATTTTTAAGTAGCAAATTATGCAAATTATAGTTGTACAATATTGGTTTTTTGTCATACTGTCAATTCCCCTTTAGTGCTTTTTTCACTTGGTCTTAATATCATCTCTCACCACCTTGAGTAATTAGTATCATTTTTCTTATTTTACAAATGGAAAAATAAGTATTATCTCTATGGTTTTCCTTTCTATTTACAATGTTGTTCATTAGGTTTCACTGGTTTCTGACAATCCAGCCTTGAGAACATCATATCTTACATAACAAGATATCGAGTAAGAAAGCATCTGGTGGCATTTTTTTCCCATAAATCCACAGTAAAGATATGACAAAGCAAAAGTTGATACTATTTATTATATTTCACCAAGTGTAAAAAGTATTTGGGAAATAATTTGTTAAACTATGTACAAACTCCTTTTTGATAATAAGCCTATACATCCTTTACCTTAGGAAGGATTTACTGATTTCACTTTCTTTTTGAAATATGACAAATTTAAATGCAAAAAACAATCTTATAAGCAAAGCAAACAGGTTTTCGTGACTTTAATGTCTTTATTCAATTCCACTCACTTAGGGTGTATTCTTGAACCCCGTTTTACAAGTTGGGAGTAGGCAAGCGGGCACTGAAAGTACACAAAACCATGGGCATATCCTGGAACGTCAATTTGTCTCTCTAGCTTTGACAGGAGGGAGAATTAAATTATTTTACTTATGATTAAAAAGCATTATTTTTACATTAAAATAAACAGGGAGTATATTATGGAGCAGAGACAAAATGTGCCTGGGTTTTTAAGATAAAACAGGTGACTTCAAAGACAATTTTGTTCTTCTAAAAAAGAATTGTTGGTGTCATCTGCATCCCAGAGAGCTAATTTTATTTTTCTTATGTTATCTTTCTGTTAGAATTTTACCTCCTCCGTAATTTCATCCATGCATTCATTTGTAACAAAATATTTCCAGCGGAGGAACTGAGCTGGAATGTTTGGGCGTTATGCATTCCTTTGACTTGTATGTATCTTGACTCAGATGGAAGATTGATCTTAGCCATAGCACAGAATGATCTGTAGAGTCATAACTGAAACATGGGTTTGTAATTCATGATGACATGATTGTTATAAACTCTTATAACTGCTATTATATAAATTGATTTAATATTTTATTGTGCATCAGCTATCTTCTTTATAACATAAGAAACTAACCAGAGGGATGGTATGGGGAGGGAGGAGGGAGGAGGGTTCAGGATGGGGAACACATGTATACCTGTGGTGGATTCATTTTTATATTTGGCAAAACTAATACAATTTTGTAAAGTTTAAAAATAAAATAAAATTGTAGTTGGAAAAAAAGAAAAAAAAATAACCAACAACTATTACCATTCTAAAACAATAACATGATCCAGACTGGGCATATCTATTAGGAAGAAATGTTGTTCCCCAGTAAACCATGTGGTCACCTGCCTTGAGGATGGGCCATGTCAGAGGAGAAAAGGCAAGTGTTTCCTAATTACACTGCCTGGGCCTGAACTTGTCTGTTTATTCATAGATCTCACGTGCTGCCCATAAAATTCCTGTGGTCTTGTTTTATTAATGAATACAGATCAACTTAAGCACCTTTGAAGGAAAGAACAAGAATCCAATGAACCCAACTCAATTCATTTATTTCCCTCTAAATTCTCTTACTATCTTTGCTGGATGTTGTTTTCTCATGAAGGAAATCAGGAAAGGATGTGCTCTGCTCTTTCAAATTAATTTTAATTTTTATTTCCATATGTCAACAGAGTCTTCACAGTTGACATTTTTATCACTCTGCTTTAGAAAATTAATTTTATTTCACATTTTCATGCATCAGTCACACAGTTGACCTTCTTACAGTCCTGCAGTGATCTTCTGTTGTCATGGGACAGGCTTTGCTAATCTCTCTCTTATTCTTAGCCATTTGGGTTTTCCTAGTTGTGTTTTCATTTTGTAATCATATTTATAGCACTACTATAAATATTCCTAAGTAAATAACTTTTTAATCTGTGTATTTCCTTGTAGAATGTTCCATAGAGTAGGATTATAGTGCCAAATTATATCCAGTACTTTCATAGGTCACCATGTCTTTTTTTTCCCACAGAGAAACTAAAACAATGGAAAATGTGACCAGAAACATTTAAAATTTTATTTAAAACAATTTATGTCAGTCTCAGATCCAACAAATCACAAAATTGGCATTTCATGATTTCTATGTATTTAGTAAATCGGTGTATAATGGTATCTTAATGTTGCTAAAATTTACTAAATAATACTGGAAATATGGATTAACCAATGTGATGGTTTCTTAATTGTTCAGTTCAGTCTCTCAGTCGTGTCTGACTCTTTGCGACCCCATGAATCACAGCACGCCAGGCCTCCCTGTCCATCACCAACTCCCAGAGTTCACCCAGACTCACGTCCATGGAGTTAGTGATGCCATCCAGCCATCTCATCCTCTGTCATCCCCTTCTCCTCCTGCCCCCAATCCCTCCCAGCTCTATTATTGAAAGTTTGGTTCGTTTCCTTTAACCAGCTATCAAGTGGAATTTGAGTGTGAGCTGTTATAAATTTGTCTCGATTATTTGCATGTTTTAGAAGGCAAGCATGTTTTTTAAAAGAGTATCAAATGTATCGAGGGACTTCCCTGGTGGCTCAAATAGTAAAGAATCCTCCTGCAATGTGGGAGACCCCGGTTTGATCCCTGGGTCAGGAAGATCCCCCTGGAGAAGGGCATGGCAACCCACTCCAGTATTCTTGCCTGGAAAATCCCACGGACAGAAGAGCTGAGTGGGCTACATTCCACAGGGCACAAAGAGTCAGACACGACTAAGCATGCACACAGATGCAGAGACTATTAATCGCACTGCAGGAGATCCATAAACTCTTTCCTAAGAGCCCAGCTCTAGGCTTTCTGAGCTCCTCAGCCTTCTACTAGGTAGTGATGAGAAAACTCCCCCTAAGAAGGTTAGGAAGAACATTAACATCCATAAAATGCCTATTCTGTGCTAGAAACCAGTAAGAGGGAACATTTATTGAGAACGTACTTCGTTCAGCTAAGCACTTTACGTAGATTATTGTGCTAAATCCTGCACATAAAGCTGCAGATGAAGTGATCTGCTAAAGTCCCACAGCTGGAAGGTGATGGAACCTTCCAGACTAGAAGATAGACACTGCTGTGTGCTGTGCTGCCCCGCCGATCCTGGGCTTCCTGGGAGGGTCCAGGGGGTCTCACTAGCGAGTATCAGCTTTGCCTTCGTCCCCCTCCTCCACTGCGGGAGGAGCTGCTCGTCATCTGTCATCCTTGCCTCCAGGTTCCTTCTTCAGGAAGATTCTCCTTCATCTGCTGGGCTGGAGGAAAAGGGCTTTGTTGTTTTAGAAAAGATGCATTTTGTGTTCAAACTGTTGTTTCCTTAGCAGAACACACCCTTTGAAACCCTCGAACCCTTTTCTTTCCTGCTACCTATGTGTTATGGTCACTTACTCCAAATTAACCATCTTTCGGAGATGTGATAACCATCTCAGAAACCTTACTGCCTATCATCCTCCCTGGCTTCTCTCTTTATAGCATCTCCCCTTTGTCTACATTTAAATATAATCTTTCTTCTTTTTTTTAACAAATGGACTTATGCTTCCCGTGTTACATTATCTGATGTGCTAATAATTCTTCCAGAAATAATCATACTGTAATATGGGGTCCTCTCCCCAGCCTCAGAGTTGCATCACAGGTTATTTTTGAAAGTGGATGAAAACATCAAATAGCTCAGTCTCGTTTACTTTCCTGTATGGGAAAAAATGACTCAATTTTGCTTTACTATCGGCTGTGTTTTTAAAACTACCATTAAATGCTTATCCTTTATTTTATACAGACCTAGAGTATGTCTGAGAATGGCTGTGAGCCACACTTCTGAGGAATTTTGTGTCAGTGGAATATATGGTGAAGCACGCTAATAAATTGGATTCTGTCCTTATTTTAAGCACCCTACAACTACTGTTTTGGCAGCTGTGTTTAAACATACCTTAAATGACATTTCCTTATAAATAACATTCTAGATTTGGTATAAGAGGCAGCACAGTATAGTAAAAAGAGGTTTGCTACTGCTAAGTCACTTCAGTCGTGTCCGACTCTGTGCAACCCCATAGATGGCAGCCCACCAGGCTCCCCCATCCCTGGGATTCTCCAGGCAAAAACACTGGAGTGGGTTGCCATTTCCTTCTCCAATACATAAAAGTGAAAAGTGAAAGTGAAATCACTCAGTCAGTCTTAGCAACCCCATGGACTGCAGCCTACCAGGCTCCTCCATCCATGGGATTTTCCAGGCAAGAGTACTGGAGTGGGGTGCCATTGCCTTCTCCGAAAAAGAGGTTTAGCCCTGGGGAAACAGAAGATTTGATTTCTGAATGGTCTGGTGCCAGTCATTTAACTTCTCTGACTCTCAATTTATCCTACAAAATTAGAAAATTATAACTAGAAGTTTTAAATGTCTTTCTAACTCTGAAGCTTTCAGTATGAACAAAAGTGAAGTTTTAAGAGAAAACTAAATAAATTGTATGTGTTTAATACAATGCATTCAGTCCCTCCTTACCCCCAGGCTCGGGACTCCACAACTGACCTCAAAATGGAACACGCCTGGACTTCTTGTCCAGGAAGAAGTCCCTTGGACAGCAAGGAGATCAAACCAGTAAATCCTAAAGGAAATCAACCCTGAATTTTCATTAGAAGGACGGGTGCTGAAGCTCCAATACTTTGGCCACCCCGATGCAAAGAGCCGACTCACCGGAAAAGACCCTGATGCTGGGAAAGATTGAGGGCAGGAGGAGAAGGGGGCGACAGAGGATGATTTGGTTGGATGGCATCATCAACTCAATGGACATGAATTTGAGCAAACTCCAGAGGTTAGTGAAGGACAGGGAAGCCTGGCGTGCTGCAGTCCATGGGGTCACAAAGAGTCCGACAGGACTTAGTGACTGAACAGCAAGGGAATCTTCATCCCTAGAGGGTGCCTGTTTTTACTTTACAAAAGCAGCAGCCTTGGAAGCTTTGGGGTTTTCTGCCCCAACGATCGGCCTCCTCTGAGGCCCTGAGCTGGGCTGGGCTCCCAGCATTGCAGCTGAGCCAGGGAAGCGGGAAGTGGGAGAGGGGGAAGAAGGAGGATGCTATCATAATAGCTAGTCAAGTGGTTTCCCGTTTATTAGGCGGTGACTTGATTTTTTCATCTCTCTGCTCCATTAGACTGTAAATTCTTTGGAGGCTGAACCCACATTGGTTTCCCCTTTGCCGCTGTAATCAGGCACAGTAATGGGTTGGTGTTAAGATACTCAGTCAAGACCGAGGGAATGCATTTACTGCTAGAGGACACCCTGAAAAGCATGCGTTTGTCCAAATCTCTGACAGAATGACACTTTAACCATCTGGAATGTGTGGCCTGTTCTCTAAATCTCATGAATTCCCCTGTGTCCTTTTGCAGATTTTCTAATGCTTCTCTCTTAACTCTCAGGAAGTATTACCCTGCATCTTACCTAACTCTTCTGTTTACAGATGTTTGTTTCTTCCAATGTGCCTTCCGTAGAAATGGCTCATCACTGGACATAACCCTTTCACGCAGCACTTTGCGTACTTGAAAACATGCAGGTCATCCCTCCGCCGACTTTTCCATGCATCAGATAATTCACACTAACCTAATTTTTCATTGCTCTGTAATTCTGACATTTTTTCCTCTGGTTTCAGCTGAATGTCTTCATGTTATTAATTCTCTGCAGTTAATTACGTAATTCTTCATGAATTAATCTTCAGGCTGCATTCCTCCTGCAGAACATCCTAGTACATGCTCACAGCACACTGAGAGCTGGGGCCTGCCTCCGTTGACTGTTAGCTAGAAAAACCAAGATCAAGTTCAAAGCCTGACTCTGATACTTCCATCTCTGTGAACTTGAACAGGTCACTTAATCCTTTGTAGCCCTGATCTTGATAGTCTGTTGGGGGAGTGAATGAGCTCATGTGTTTAGAACATTGGCTGAAACAAAGTATGCATTCAGTATTAGTGGGACTTCCCTGGCGGTGCAGTGGTTAAGACTCTGTGCTTCCAATGCAGGAGGCGTGGGTTCGATCCCTGTTGGGAAGCTAAGATTCCGTGTGCCACGTGATGTGGCTGAAAAGAAAAAACTTAGTGATTATTTCTTTTGTTGTTGTTGTCATTATTACTGTTGTCTTTTAGTCACAGCATACTCAGAGGAAATTTAAAGTGTAGTAAGTCAGAAAGAGCCTGCAGTAGGGGAGAAAGAAAAGAGATGGATAAGAAAGAGACACAAAGGTGAGTGAAGACCTGGAAAATGCCTGCCCACTTCATGAACAGAGTCTAGACCTTTCCCCCCAAGTCTAGCATGATGCCTGGTTCATGTTAGATGTTCAAGGAGTATTCGCTGGATTGGATTAATCCAGTTTACCCTCTCGCCATTTATATAACCACTCTCGTAGCAATCAACTTTTTTTTAATGCAAGTTTTCTCACTTGCCAGCTAGGCAACCAAGGGACATGTAACTGACACATCTGAGTTTCTGAGTCACATTTATCAATTGATTATGATTATAGAATCTCTGGGGCTTCCCTGGTGGGGAAGACAGTAAAGAATCTACTTGCAATGCAGGAGACTCATGTTTGGTCCCTGGGTCAAGAAGATTCCCTGGAGAAGGGCATGGTAACCCACTCCAGTAGTCTTGCCTGGAGATTTCCATGGACAGAGGGCTTGGCAGGCTATAGTCCATGGGGTTGTGAAGAGCCGGACCGCACTGAGCGACTTAACACTCTCAGTTTCCATAGCAACATTGGTCGAAATGAAACAAGATAACGTTCTTGATACTTTGTAAGTGCTCAGTAATGTTATCTGATATTATTGTGAGACAAAGTATAGCAGAGACATAGTGATGTCCCCCCGAAGTGAATTTACACAGCCTGAGAAGGTAACTCTTCAAAGATTTTAGTGAGGAATGTTTTACATATTCCCTACTGATCTTCCTATTTAACAGATAATTGCAGGAGCCTCTGTGGAATTCCAGTTTTGAATAAATCAGAGGTTTTTTTTTTTCTTTTCTTTTCTTACTTTCAGCAGGGAACTTTTTTTTAACCTGTTAAGTAACCACAGAACAGACTAAGCATCTCCCTGGAGGGATTTCTTTGAAATCTCTGGGGCCAGAGGGCAGCATTTTACAAGCAGTTTTGGGGAACTCTGGAATTGTTGCTAGAAGCATCCTACTTCACAGCCCGGGGCCCATCTGCCCCGTGACTTCAGGTGACCAGGCATCATATAGATGACAAATATCCCCACTTCGGCTCAGAACACATAGCTCCAAAGTTGAACATTCAGAAGCTGAGTCACACCAACCCAAAATGCCCGAGGCAGCACCAAGGCGCAAAATGATCATGGAGCAGCTGCACAAGCAGAGCAAGATTTTGCTGCTCTGCGTGACTATCGTTGCGTGCTCTGCTCCCGCAGAACATAGTGCCATATGGCTGAGATCTGAGACTCCGCGCCTGGCCTGGAGTCCTGGGATACACGGACTGCCTTCTCCCTCACTTTGGTATCCCGGGGCCCCTCCGAATCAGATGGTCTTTCTGGCAACACAATAATATGTCCTTTATTTATGCTGTTTCTGTCTTACGCTGTTTACTTCGTGTGTGTTGGTGTGCGTACTCAGTCACGTCCAGCTCTTTGCAACCCCACGGACGGCAGCACACCAGACATCTTTGTCCATGGGATTCTCCAGGGCAAGAATACTGGAGTGGGTTACCATTTCCTCCTCCAGGGGCTCTTCCTGACTCAGGGATGGAACCCACATCTCCTGCATGGGCAAGCAGATTCTTTACCACTGAGCCACCTGGGATGCCCTGTCTACTTTGGGGTTCTATAAAAATCCTACTTGTCTGCTGCTCAAATTCCTGCTTTTAATGTGAGGATAGCTCCATGAAAAGAACTGTGGGGCCTATTTCCACCCATCCTTTTTCGTAAATATGTGTTAAAGCATCCCTAAGAAGGAAAATCTTGTCCACCCTCTTGTTCCCAAGAAAAAACCCCTTGGCTAATTAAATTTTTATTATAACCTGGTGATTATGGCCTGGGAATAAAAGTTTATCTGATAGCTGAGTTTAATTTTATTAAAATGTCCATGGCTTGTCATTTCTACCTGTTCTGGAATTGATTAAGATGAATACCAGGCAAAGTCCACGCACTTTTGGAATTAGGTGATCTCACAGCCTTTATGAAATGGCTTCTGAACCTTTCAGAAGCATGACAGTTCCCACTCAACCAAAAATTAAATGAACAGCTGTCTTCCAGCTCTGAGCACAGCCCAAGTGGCAGAAAGCCCCAGGAGCTGTCAGTTCCTAGACAAGAGTTTGTACATTTCTTTGCGGGGACCCAAACCAGCTCCATCAAAATCGCTTTGTGAGGTCTTGACTCTTCCTCTGTTCTCTTAGCCCCTAAAGAGCTCATGATGTAATTCCCTGGCAAAGCAGGCTTGCCAAGAGATGCTTTCTTGGCTGCATTCCCATTACACATTTACCCTAAAGCAAAATCTCAATGTCCAAGATAGAAATGTCAGAGCATCTGTTAGGATATTCTGTGATTAGACCCCACGCTCCCATCAGCCACTCATGAATTCTGTGCCCAGATGATACCTAGCTACTTGAGCCTGGTCATCCCTGTTGCAGGCTAGGGGTGAGGGCAGTTCACAGGTGGAGGAAAACCGCAGAGCTGGGCCCAGCGTTTTGGGGAGGACTCAAACATTCAATCTGTAACAGATGATTGATTGGCCTAAAAGCAAACATTTTAGAGCAAATTTTGTCACTCTGAAGACCCCTCAGGGTGCTCCCTTTATGTCCACCCAAGGACAACCACAGAGCTCCCAGGTGTGATAGTGGTAAAAAATCGACCTGCCAATACAGGAGATGCAAGAGATGTGGGTTTGATCCCTGGGTCGGGAAGATGCCCTGGAGAAGCAAAGGGCAACCCACTCCTGTATTCTTGCCTGGGAAATCCCATGGACAGAGGAGCCTGGCATGCTACAGTCCATGGGGTGGCCAAAGAGTCAGACGCGACCGAGTGACTGAGCACACAGAAGGCCAACCACTCAACAGGAGTGAACTAAGTTCCCTGTCATGGCTGGTGAACTTTAGCTCTTGTTTCATGAGCAAAGACTTAAGTTTGTTACTTTGGAATAAACTTAGATTTTTTTGTGTGTCATATAAGAACAAAGATGAATGGGACAGAGTTATTCAGCCTATGGCTTAAAAAAACCTTACAGCCCTTCAAGCTTAATATTTAATGTAGATGATCCCAGATCACTAGACCGTTGACTCACAGTTGTACCTGTCCCCTTAGAAGACTATGATAATACTCAGTGTTTGCATTTATTTTTGGTTTACATAATCAGATCAGGAAAAAACTGGTCAATGGATAGGGAACTTCTAGACTTCAGTCATGATAAAAAGTGAGAGCTATTTTCAGTTGTCTTTTATATGGGCCCAAAAATGATTTGTTAATTATCTTTCTAATTAGCTTCATGATTAAATCTAGTATAGGATCTTCAGTGTGTAATCAGAACTAATCTATGTACACTTGTAGAATCCCATGGAGTTTTCTTATGAGTCGTGTGAAGACTAAGAAAAAAAGTTTTTGTATCCCAAGTAAAAAGTTAATGACAAAATTAATTAGAAAAAAAAATGATATCCAGCTTCTTATTAGAATTGAGTCACTCTACTCACCTTTGTTAAAATTAGGAACTACTTATTTACTTCTCCAAGGATAATCCTTACAGGGCTCCCTGGCACCTTTGAGCATGGGGCAATCCTGTACTCCTCAGAGAAGGGCGGCCACCTCTGCAGTTCTGGGGGCTCCGGGCATCTGCAGAGCCAGACTCTTTCAGAACTTATATCCTGAAGTTTTCCTCCAATGTTTCAGAATCCCAGGCTTTGCCAGCCAAGATCCTCACTAATGGAGTGCTGGTAAGTGTTTAGCAACCAACTTTCTGAAAAGGAGGAGAAAATCCCCCAGAATCTTCATATTTGCTGCTTTCTATGCAATGAATGGGCTTCCCAGGTGGCGCTAGAGGTCAAAACATGCCTGCCAGTGTAAGAGACATAAGAGATGCAGGTTCGATCCCTGGGTGGGAAAGATCTCTTGGAGGAGGGCATGGCAACCCGGTCCAGTATTCTTGCCTGGAGAATCCCATATACAGAGGATCCTGGTGGGTTACAGTCCACAAGGTTACAAAGAGTTGGACATGACTGTAGCGACTTAGCATGCACGTGTGCATGAATGCGTGTGCGTGCTAAGTTGCTTCAGTCGTGTCTGACTCTGTGGCTGATTTCAAGCTACAAATACAACATCATCAAGCATGGCACTCCGAAGAGACATTAATGATCTGCTTCTGTGAACTTGGAAGAGCTGAGCCCAGCACCCCCTGGTCCTGTCCAGAGGCCACCAGACCTTGAAGTCTACGTAAATACCTAGACATCATCTCTCAAGCTGGGACTCCATCAGTCCTGTGTCTGCCGCACAGCTGTGTCCAGTCTTCTGCTGCAGGAAATGAGAGTGTCTTTGTCATCCACCTGCTTCTCACCCTTAGCTTGTGAGTGACCCTCAGTCTCCACAGCAAAACAACTGAGCCATCTAGGCCATCCTTGTTGGCACTGTTTCCCCCATACTTTTCAAATATCTGAATAATTTTGCCTACAAGGGTGTTCTTCCCTGGCACTTTCCCCTGGTCACCACTAGTAAAATCTTTAGCGACTGGGTCTTTCTTTGCAGCAGGAACTACCTTCACCTCCCATAATACTCAGGATGACATTCTCTTTGTCCACTGGGAGATACTGAGCAGACTCCAAGCCCAATCTTCCTGTCCATTTTCTTGAACAGCTTCTGGCATCAGATGTCAGAATGGGATTCAATGGGCAAAATATTGACATTTGAGGCTTCCTTTGTGGTTCAGATGGTAAAGAATCCACCTGCAGGCAACCCAGGTTGTATCCCTGGGTCGGAAAGATCTCCTGGAAAAGGGAATGGCAACCCACTCCAGTATTCTTGCCTGGGATATCCCATGGACAGATGGGCTACACGTGGGCCACAGTCCATGGGGTTGCAGAGTCATACATGACTGAATGACTGAGCACACATGCCTTTGAATTCTAAATGGGAGGCAGCAGAGGAAGGTGGTGAACCCTCAGCCCAGATGCAGGTCTGAACCTTGTGAAGGAAGAAGGGAAAGAAGAAATTGGACAGTATCATCACAGTGCACTTCCAGGAAAGTTCCAGCTGAGCTGATGATGACCCTCAGCCACAAGTGTGCATCTCACAGGAATGGCTTGCACCAAGCGCCCAGGTGTGCCTAGCTGTTGGCGGGTGGGGAGTGCGGGTGGGTCTTCTGTCAACTACACCACCTGCAGTGGGAGATCTGAGCCCCCCATTGCACCATTGCCTCACCTGTGTTTCCTGGACATTGTATCTAAGTTATATCTATAAGAAATTCTGTCTAAAGACTTCATGGAAGGAATGTAAGAACTGTCAGCTAGCATGGATCATTGCAATGTTATAGACCTCCCACTACATCACTTTAGGAACCTCAGGACATCTGGTAACCCTGCAGCTAGTGATGATCATACTGATTCCTGGGTTCAGGCAGCAACAGTCTCACCACTGAAGGACTGTCTCTGTGGATCACAAACTTCTTCACCAGTGACCTTCCCCCTTGCCCTCTCAGCCACCTATGACCACCATCTTCACGTGGAACTTGTCATCTCTGAAACAGAGCCATTTCCAAAATACTCACTCTAGTAAACATCCCCAGCCTCGTATATGCATTCAGCAAATGCATTTCCCAAGTGTCCTGCCTGGTTCACTTCAGTGTCAATCATTCGTCTGCTTACAATCTCATGGAGAAACAATCGGGTGGGAAGTGGAGCGTGTTTCTTTAGCATCCGCCATCTTTTCAGGTTCTGTTCTTGAAGCTGTAAATCTTATTTAATTTCCAGGACATCCCCTGAGGCAGGTATGACTGTCCCTCTGTTGTCTCTGGAGCCCATTCCCACCTATGAGAGACAGCCTGGCAGGGCAGGCAGATGGAGACACACTCAACATCGGAACTAAATGAAAAGGAACCTACTTAGTAAACCTAAAGGAACCAATGGTGATTTTTAAGGAGGAAAGTAATATAATTAAAGGAGTATATTTTTAAAAAATTTTATTAATTTTTATTGGAGTATAGTTGATTTACAATCTTGTGTTAGGGCTTCCCTGGTGGCTCAGTGGTGAACAATCCACCAGCCAGTGCAGAAGTTCAGTCCCTGGTCTGGGAAGACACCACATGCCAAGGAGCAACTAAGCCCAGGCACCACAACTACTGAGCCTGTGCTCTAGAGCCCTGGAGCTGCAACTGCTGCAGCCTGCATGCTCCTGGAGCCCGTGGTCTGCAACAAGCCCTCGCACTGCAATGAAAAGCCCTCGCGCTGAAACGAAGGGTAACTCCAGCTTTCCTAAACTAGAGAAAAGCCCTCGCAGCAATGCAGACCAAGCACAGACAAAAATAAATAAACAAATAAAATTATTTTAAAAAATTCTATGTTAGTTCCCGGTGTACAGCAAAGTGAATCAGTTTTATATATATATCCACTCTTTTTTAGATTCTATTCCCATATAGATCATTACAGGGTATTAGGTAGAGTTCCTTGTGCTATGGGTGGGTTCTTATTATTTGTCTATTCTATGTATAGTAGTGTGTCTATATCAATCCCAATCTCCAGTTTATCCTGCCCCTCCCCCTACTCTCTCCCCCTCCCCGCTTTCCTCCCTGGTAGTCAAAGTTGGTTTTCTGCATCTGTGACTCTGTTATTCAAGTGGGATGAAACTGAAGTCAGAGAACTCATTCGAAAGGCAAGCAAAGTTACCCAGAGACTCCTATGGGGGCCCAGATGTAAGGAAGTATAAAGAGAAAGGGGCAGGATTTGTAGACCTTTTGAAGGGGAAATTGACGCGAGATATATATATATATATATATATATTTTTTTTTTTTTCCCTGACATGCTATTGAAAGAGCTGACAGAGTCAAAAATTAGTTCAGAGTTGGGGGCTGGGTGCCTGAGACAATTGGGGTGACCTTGAATTGATGGTGAGCCAGTGTGCCTGGCATACACTGTGCCTTTGGGAGTTTTGTGCACGGGTGGTCGGTAGAGACTTGAGTGTGGAGGAACATTCCAGAGGCCATGGGCAAGGAAGACAGAGGGCCAGGGGCCGCATGTGGAGAGCCTCCCCATTCAAGGGGCAGAGGCAGGGAGAACAGAGACGCCAAAGCAAAACAAAGAGCTGAAGGAGGGGTTGGATGAGAACCAGCCAGTGAAGGACCAGAGAAGCTAAGTATATGGTATTAGAATCATGTTCTTTCAAAGACTTTTATATTCTCCAGAGAATTTAAAAGTAAGGGCAGTATAGACAATATTGAGTTTAGCCTATTTGGCTGAGTAGTATCTTTAATAATAGGGTTTTTTTTTTTTCACAATAGAAATTTTTGCAATTAAGTCAGGGATGTGACATGACCTGTAATGAGGAAGACTAGACGTGGTTCCACAATCAATAGAAAAAGGCTAGTAATTACATGGCAGCCAAATCGGTCTTTAGACAAAGAGAAGTCCTACTCAGAGGGAAGGTGTTTGGAGTCGGGCCACACATACACTCATGTTCCTGAAAGTCTGGATGCTTTCAGAATGTCCTGTCTTCAGCCAGCAACCTTGACTCCCAGCCCCTTCTCAAAGATGGCAGCCCCAGAGATAGCTACCCCCAAAATACTGGCTTTTCTCCTGAATGGTGGCAAGTAAATATTGCTTTGTTTCTTTTCTTGAAAAATCACAAAATTTCTTTTTTTTTCTGGGCTTAAAACTCATAGTCTTTGCTGGCATTTCAATTGCCTCTACCACTGCTGTGATGCCCTTTACAAATGCTTAGGCAAGCACTTGCTGCTGCTGCTGCTGTTTAATTGCTTAGTTGTGTCCAACTCTTTGTGACCCCATGGACTGCAGCACACCAGGCTCCTCTGTCCTCCACTGTCTCCCAGAGTTTCCTCAAATTCATGTCCATTAGGCCAATGATGCCATCTAGCCATCTCATCCTCTGCCACCCTTTTCTCCTTTTGCCTTCAATATTTCCCAGCAGCAGGGTCTTTTCTAATGAGCCAGCTCTTCTAGTTTTACAGACAATTATTTTCCAGTCTTATGGCAGAAAGCAAGTAGGAACTAAAGAACCTCTTGATGAAAATGAAAGAGGAGAGTGAAAAAGCTGGCTTAAAACTCAACATTCAAAAAACAAACATCATGGCATCCAGTCCCATCACTTCATGACAAATAGATGGGGAAACAATGGAAACAGTGGCAGACTTCATTTTCTTGAACTCCAAAATCACTGCACATGGTGACTGCAGCCTTGAAATTAAAAGACGTTTGCTCCTTGGAAGAAAAGCTATGACAAACCTAGACAGCATATTAAAAAGGAGAGACATTGCTTTGCCAACAAAGGTCCATATAGTCAAAGCTATGGTTTTTCCAGTAGTCAGGTATGGATGTGAGAGTTGGACCAGAGAGAAGGTTGAGCGCCAAAGAATTGATGGTTTTGAACTGTGGTGTTGGAGAAGACTCTTGAGAGTCTCTTGAACTTCAAGGAGATCCAACTAGTCAATCCTAAAGGAAATCAGTCCTGAATATTCATTGGAAGGACTGATGCTGAAGCTGAAACTCCAACACTTTGATTACCTGATGTGAAGAACTGACTCATTTGAAAAGACCCTGATGCTGGAAAAGATTGAAGGCGGGAGAAGGGGACAACAGAGGATGAGATGGTTGGATGGCATCACTGACTCAATGGGCATGAGTTTGGGTAAACTCCAGGAGTTGGTGATGGACAGGGAGGCCTGGTGTGCTGCAGTCTATGGGATCGCAAAGAGTTGGACATGACTGAGTGGCTGAACTGAACTGAATTATCCAGCCCACAATCAATTGGAAGTACTTGTGTGCGTGTGGCTTTGGGTGACTGTGGACAAGGTGAAGAAATCCACTGGAGACAGGGGTGGGAAGAAGTCAGGGCAGGGAGAAGTAGACAGTGTGAGAGTAAAGAAAAGAAGAGAAGCCCAAGGAGGGAGAAATAAAGACTGGCATGAGAGGAGAACCCAGAGTCACTCTGGTCAGTCCAACTCGGTGGTCAAGCAGACCCCCTTTTGGCCCAAAGGTATCATTGCACAGTGGGGACCCTCAGCCACAAAGGATCACTTAGATTACATGCCGTATTTTTCCTGATGAGACATTGATACTACATTTAAGAAATTATCCATCCAGATGGTAAGCACTTTCCAAAAATATTTTGAGGGCTGTAAAAGGAGAATTCGGTGACTTCACATTTTGAATTGGCTTCTTGTATAGTACAGTGAAGTCGGCTTCTTGTACCCCCACTAATTTTGGATAAATGAAGTTTTACTGTCATACAATTCCCCTGCTGTGTGTAATGATGCCTCACTGAATAATCTGAACTAGATGGAAATTGAAGTTTTTGAACCTTGACATGAAGATTTCTTTTTTAATTAAATATGGCATATACATATTAATAAACAGTTATGCCTCAGAGTTGAATTTCTCTGTAGATGGAATCAAAATTTCTCATCGATTTATATGTTAAATGCATATGCCAAAAACTGTTTTGTAAGCAATAATAAAATATAGAGAATAATCCAGTGCTTCTTCCATAAGAGACTCACAGACTTAGAAAATGAACTTGTGGTTGCCAAGGGGATGGGCTAGTTAGGGAGTTTGAGATGGACATGTTCACAGGGCTCTACTCAAAATGGATCACCAACAAGGACTTACTGGATAGCACAGGGAACTCTACTCAATGTTACATACCAGCCTGGATGGAAATGGGGTTTGGGGGAGAATGGATACATGTATATGTATGGCTGAGACCCTTCCCTGTTCACCTGAAATTCCCACAACATTTTCAATTGGCTTTATTCTTGTTATTGTTGCTATTTAATCACTAAGTCATGTCTGACTCTTTGTGACCCTATGGCCTCTAGCCCACCAGGCTCCTCTGTCCATGGGATTCTCCAGGCAAGAATACTGGAGTGGGTTGCCATTTCCTTCTCCAGAGGATCTTCCCGACGCAGGGATCGAACCTGGGTCTCTCGCATTGGAGGCAGACGCTTTAACCTCTGAGCCACCAGGGAAGCTCCATTAATTGGCTCAACCCCAAAACAAAATAAAAAGTTTAGAGTTTGAAAAAAAAAATAATCCAGTGCTTCTTGGAGTTGGCATCCAGGTAGATGGACAACAGAAGGGACATCAGGGCCCTGAGCCAGGTCAGGAGCTAGTTCAGGCTGCTGGATTGGCCTTGAAGAAGCCACTTGCCCCTGAGCGCCTTGCCTGACTCATCTACAAGTGATTCATCTGTGTGGATGCTGTGTTCATTTCAGACGCATTTCTAAGCTCCAACTAGGTTGCTAGGTCTGGACCACGCAGAGGTGAGTAAGACCTCTGGCTTAGTAGGTTATTAAAGAACATGGAAACTATGTTGAACTTTTGGGATGATTCAAGCCAGAAATGAGTTCAAGACAAATGACCTGGAGATTTTGATTGCAAAATGCCAAGGGTTACAAAATCCACTCCATGCTCAACGTTTGAGGAAAGATTCACGTTTCATTTCCGCTACATGCTGCTGCTGCTAAGTTGCTTCAGTCATGTCCAACTCTGAGCGAGCCCATAGATGGCAGCCCACCAGGCTCCCCCATCCCTGGGATTCTCCAGGCAAGAACACTGGAGTGGGTTGCCATTTCCTTCTCCGATGCATGAAAGTGAAAAGTGAAAGTGAAGTCGCTCAGTCGTGTCTGACTCTTAGCGACCCCTTGGACTGCAGCCCACCAGGCTCCTCCGTCCATGGGATTTTCCAGGCAAGGGTACTGGAGTGGGATGCCATTGCCTTCTCCAAGGAAGTGCTAAACTCGAATTTAGCCCAGGGTCCCATGCTATCTCAGCACCACCTACTGGCTTCCATCGAAATGTCCACCCAGCCCAGTCCACGGCTTCACTTCACGGGCTGAGAGGTGGGACGGACCATCATGATGAGGACAGCTGGAAGGGATGTGGGGCCTGAAGGGTTAACACAGGAATGTTAACACAGCTTCTCAGCCTCACAGTAGGACCTTACACGAACAGAACAGGATGACTGCTCTCTGTGTTATGAGATAGGAACCATCATTCTGTTTGAGTAGGGTATCTAACACCAGTAACAATAATAAGATCACATAACCTAGGAGTCAAACTCTAGTCTTGGTTCCGACTCTCCATCCAATACGTGTGTCCTGCATGGAGATGCCCCTGGATGGCAGCCAAGGCTGCAGCCCCTTGCTCCCCTGTGCGCTCACCACGGCAGAGAACCTGCTGCTGCCAGATATCTGGTGCACAGTCACCAGACAAACGAGGGCTGGGCCAGCCTCTGGGCCTCTATGTTCTGATTCTTAAGGCTGCTCTTAACTCTTCCCAGGCTATATATATTGGCCTAGTGATTTTCTATCAGGACTGCATCCGTTTTGGCTTTGAACAGAAAATGAAATATTTGTTCCTGTAGAAAGATGCAGACTAAATAACGCTGTGCCCTCTGGGTTCCTCCACACGCAGAGCCTGGGGCAGAGGCTTGTGTGTGGGGTATTTGTTTCTCAGGAAGGCATGTGGCACAAGGGGATACCAAGCAGAGAAGGAGGGGGTGTAAATGCAAGAATGTGTCCTCCAAGGGCCTCTGCTATGGCTGCTGATGTCCTGTGAAGCCCAGAGCTTCTGAGGAGCTTTGAGAGCTGCATCTTAGAACTGTCTTCTGCAGGAAATAGAGGCTGGGCTCCATCCCACATCCCCCAGACTCTGGACCTCACAGGGGCAAACACAGAGGGGGCCCCTCCTGGCATCCTGCATTGCAGCTTCCAGCAGGCCCAGGGCAGGTGAGCACAGGTGAGCTCAGGTGAGCACAGGTGTGAGATTGCACCTGCGAGAAGCAGTCGATGGCCTCAAGCTGGCCTGGAAGGCTGTGAAAAGTATGATCCTATTTCGACTTAGCAATAAAATATTTTGGATGTATCACAAATGATTTCTGACCACCGCCTAAGTTATTAAAACATTATGGACTGGCTGGGTAGGTGTGGAAATTTGAATGCTCCTTTCAGCCTGTAAAGTTGGCAGAAGGGTATCTCTGGTCACTTTTGAGGACCGTTAGGTCAGACCCTTAGATCAGAAGTCTTGCTGCAAATAATAATATTAAATTCAGAAATCCATTCTTGAAACTTAGGCTATACATGAATGATTCTTAAAAAAAAAATGAGTTATCATTTGTTTGCTAAGTGTAGTCGCTCAGTTGTGTCCAACTCTTTGCGACCCCTTGGACTGTAGCCCACCAGGCTCCTCTGTCCATGAGATTCTCCAGACAAAAATACTGGAGTGGGTTGCCATTTCCTTTTCCAGGGGATCTCGCATCACAGGCAAATGCTTTACCCTCTGAGCCACCAGGGAAGCCCATTTGTTTGCTAATAATGTCTAATTATTTGCTAATTATGTCTAAAAAAGTCTAGCTAAAATGTATGAATGTTAAACAGAAATTGGCCACCTACCTCAGCAAGGATTAAATCATGTGTCACTGAAGCTGCTGACCTCCACGAGACCAGCAGAAACTTTCTCAAAAAAATGTGCGCTTGATTACACGTACTCCCCCTTTACCAAAATCACATCTATACTGTCCTTCCCCCCTGCCTCTGTGGAACAGTTTCTCAGAGCTATCAGAGGTGTTATCTCCCAGGTGGCAGTCCTCACATTGTCCCCCAAAAAACTTAACTTGCAGCTCTCACGTTGTGTATTTTTTTGGTAGACATATGGCATCCGGTCCCATCACTTCATGGGAAATAGATGGGGAAACAGTGGAAACAGTGGCTGATTTTATTTTTCTGGGCTCCAAAATCACTGCAGATGGTGATTGCAGCCATGAAATTAAAGACGCTTACTCCTTGGAAGGAAAGTTATGACCAACCTAGATAGGATATTCAAAAGCAGAGACATTACTTTGCCAACAAAGGTCCGTCTAGTCAAGGCTATCATTTTTCCAGTGGTCATGTATGGATGTGAGAGTTGGACTGTAAAGAAAGCTGTGCGCCGAAGAATTGATGGTTTTGAACTGTGGTGTTGGAGAAGACTCTTGAGAGTCCCTTGGACTGCAAGGAGATCCAACCAGTCCATCCTAAAGGAGATCAGTCCTGGGTGTTCATTGGAAGGACTGATGCTGAAGCTGAAACTCCAATACTTTGGCCACCTGACGCGAAGAGCTGACTCATTTGAAAAGACCCTGATGCTGGGAAAGATTTAGAGCAGGAGGAGAAGGGGATGACAGAGGATGAGATGGCTGGATGGCATCACCGACACAATGGACATGGGTTTGGGTGGAGTCTGGGAGTTGGTGATGGACAGGGAGGCCTGGTGTGCTGCAGTTCATGGCGTCGCAAAGAGTCAGACACCACTGAATGACTGAACTGACCTGGACTGAAGGATCCAAAGACCATTTTACCACAGAGAGGGATTAACTGAATGATTAATAGCCTTCTCTATTTAACATGAATCATTAAGAAGTCCGTGGAATATCCTAGCTGAATTCCATTATGGTTAAAGACTTCTAGACCAATCCCAGTGCCTGTGAAAAGCAACATTCAGTGCAACCAACTGGCAGGAGACACAAACAGTGTGCAGATCCTCCTAAAGATGATGGTAAGAAGTTTCCACTCTAAACAACCATCACTGGATACATTTTGTGGTCCATTCACTTCTTGTTCAGCAGGACGTGTTATTCCAACAGCAAATTTTATCACTTCCTTGTTAGTGTGGCAATTGGCAGGGAAAGAGAGTCAAAGCTATTGGCTTATCTATCCCACACATTTCTGGAGATTATTACACTGGTTTTAAATACAAATAGGACATTTTAGATGCAAAATAAACTTGGGTTTTTCTATAACGGGCATCACTCTCAGTAAGTTCCACTCTGTAATTTAATATCTAAAACTCTCTTCCACAAGAAAACTTCACTTTATGTTCTAATGGCAGGGTTCCTGCATACCTCTGATTTATAGTACCCGGGAACTTCACCATCTGCTGCTAGCATGTCTCTGGGTTTTCATATGAACCACCAAGGCTGTCTCTCCCTCCTTAAGCACTTTTTCCTGTAATGACTATTTACTGCCTGCAGGCAACAAGAGTTTCTGGTGGATTGAATTACAAGGCAAATGCTTTGGCCAAAATCCAAATTAAAATCATGGTTTCCCCACTGATCACCTGTAGAGGTATAATTAAAAGAGTTCCTTGATTAAAAGATGAACATTTTCCAACATTTTAACGGGTCTTAACTCAAGATGCATCTTAGATTTGACATGAATATTTAACATTAATATATTGTCTGGCAAGCTTTGCAATCAATGTGGGTGATGGTGGTTTAGTCGCTCAGCGTGTCTGACTCTTGCGAGCCCATGGACTGTATCCCGCCAGGCTCCTTTGTCCGTGGGATTCTCCAGGCAAGAATACTGGAGTGGGTTGCCATTTCCAATCCGTGCTGTCACAAAACCAAGGAAACACTGCGCTAAAGCAGAGAAACAGCACACAGATCATTGTCTTTCTGGCGCAGAGAGGGAATTTAAAAGCCATAAGTTTAAGGTCTTGCTTTTCAATAAATTTCCCTCTAGCGTACTTTAGGATAGGACCATGATTATAGGTGTGATAGCAATTTTAAAAGACTCTCAGGTTAATGTTGCTTTTTCTTCCCTTTCCCTGGCTCCCACCCACACGTGCGGAACAGCTACCCAGGGCTGCATACCAGGCCTGAAATAGCACAGATTCTACTCAAAAGGGGGTCCCTCCCCAACCCTGGGCACTGGCCTCCCTGGCATTAATAATGTCCACAGCAAACGTCACCATCTGATACACGCACAAGGTGCTTCCCTGATTTCTTGTGGTCTTTTATCTCCTGCAGGGTCCCTGAGGGGGGGAATCTTTGTTTTGTTCCCTGATAAACCCTAAAAGCTAGTATTGTTCTAGGCACAAGTTAGGCTCAACAAATATTGCTTGAGAGGATAACCATATGAATGGATAACTATTCTTTTAAAAAAAAATACTTTTTATTTTGTATTGAGGTATAGCTGATTAAAATGTTGGGATAGTTTCAGGTGAACAGGTAAAGAACTCAGCTATACAAATACATGTATCCATTCTCCCCCAAACTCCCCTCCCATCCAGGCTGCCACATAACACTGAGCAGAGTTCCCTGTGCTCTACAGTAGATCCTTGTTGGATATGGATAACTATTCTAAGAGGGAAAAATAAACAAGCAAACTAATGAAGAAACCAAATAATTCCAGGTTGTACCAAATGCTGAGATGAGAGAGTAAGGCTTCCCTGGTGGCTCAGATGATAAAGAGTCTGCCTGCAATGCAGGAGAGCTAGGTTTGATCCCTGGGTCGGGAAGATCCCCTGGAGAAGGAAATGGCAACCCACTCCAGTATTCTTGCCTGGGAAATCCCATGGACAGAGGAGCCTGGCTGGCTACAGTCCATGGGGTCAAAAAAGTCAGATACAACCGAGCAACTAACACTTTCACTGGGGGGAGGGGAACCTTCTGGGAGAGGTGACAAGCCCAGAGCAAGGATGTCGGTGGTACAGCTCCCCACCCGGGGCAAGGCAGCAGGAGAGCTGGTACTGGAGAAAAAGTGGCAGAGGTACTGGGTGGGAGCGGCAGGGGGTGGGGGACAGCAGGCAGGGTGAACACGAGGCTCTCCAGGCGCTCAGAGAGGAGAGGGAGGAGGTTGGAGGAAGGTTAGAGCCACTCCTGCTCATCCCAGAGGCCACGATCGAGAATTTGAATTTTATTTCTGAAGCAGCTAGAAACCATCGAAGGGTTTTTTTAAGTCATTCGACAAACTACATGATGTGAATCTTTTTCCTGCTCCCTCCAGGGACGTGTGTACGTTACCACTCAAGCATCTCGGCTGTGAGCCAGAGCTTGGTACTTTGCTCACTAATCCCCCAGCATTATGAGGCCTCCTTCTCCTCCTTTACGGCTTCAAAAAGAGAGAAAGCCTTAGCAACGTCTCCCAGGCCTTAGCAACCACCTCTACACTTCTGTATAGCTCTAGGCTCTGTGATTTCACGTGGTATTAAAACCCTTGTCTGGCTATTGCTTGGGGAGTGGGCTGTGCTCTTTATGGGAAGAACAGGGCCCCCTTCTCTCTCTCTTTCCCCCTCTCCCATCACCCTTTCTCCATTTTTTTTTTTTTTCAGTAAAGACTGACTCCTAAGCTAATCTGGAAAACCTGCTTTAATCTGCAGTCTGCTCTTTCTAGACTCCTGTTATCCCATGGGAAGGGGGTGACAAATCACTCAAGCAGTCTCGATGCTAAACACAACTCTCCCCCTTGCCACAACCCCTTTCCCCAAAGACAATTTGCCTTCCTTTAACCCTCAGCTTTTGGGAGAAGGCACTCACAGCCATCTATTGAAGACTGGACCAATAAGACTTCCCTCAGCATCTTTCTAGCAAAGATGGCAACTCACTCACAACCATTCAGAGTGCCCTGGTGCAAAGGTCTCCCAATGGGTTTTCGGAGAAGGGCTGGATTTTGTCCCATAATGGCAGCAACTGAAAGCCCCAAATTCCAGCGGACCATTTAAAGAACTCATGCTACTAGTCCCAATGGGAATTAATCAAAATTTTCACTGTTTCTGGAAAACAACTTAGAACATTAACTCTGTTGATGGTTCAGTGGGATCCTCTTTATGGATCCAAGATTGCACACATTGCAACCCAGAATTTGCACACCATCTTTTCATTTTCTTTTTCTTTTTTGGCTGCATCTGCTACCAGGGATGGAACCCAGACCCCCTGCATTGGAAGCAGAGGGCCTTAACCACTGGACCACCAGGGAAGTCCCGATCTCTGTGTTTTCTTGAAGATACTTCCTTTGGCAAACTTCCTAAAAAAAAAGACCCAAGTCCTTAAAGGTTTAAAGAAAAATGACATCAACTACAAATAACAAAAAAAAGTAGCAAACAAAAAAATGATTAGCAAATGGTGTTGGTTACCCACCAATGTGAATGTACT
Organism: Bos grunniens; assembly: GCF_055505025.1. Taxonomy (NCBI): domain Eukaryota; kingdom Metazoa; phylum Chordata; class Mammalia; order Artiodactyla; family Bovidae; genus Bos; species Bos grunniens. The sequence continues at coordinate 41,233,743 of NC_141188.1, forward strand.
TAATTCCACTGAGCTATAATATACTTAAAAATGATTAAGAGGTAAATTTTATGTTGTCATTTATTTTACCATAATTGAAAAATGTTTTAAAATTGTTATCAAAATATAAGAATTCTAACTGAAAAAGTTATTTTGGCTGCACTTCCTTGAGCCTGCTCTCCTGCTGGATTCAAATGCAGCTATGTTATATAAATGCAACTATTTGTGTGTGTGTGTGTGTGTGTGTGTGTGAACATATTTACACTCCTGAAAGGAGGTCAAGTGGCTCCCACCTATAATGTAATAAATAACCAAAATACACCATGCATGGAAGATGAACGGGTGAAATGATTCCAAGGGTTCCCAATGATCTCAAAACTGAACTCCATTTGATTTGTTTACCAGATAAGCATGGAAGCCAAGCTCTTAGAGTCTCACCATCCTCCAAGTGCCAGGGTTCTGCCTCGTCATAACGGGAATGAGCTGTGAGGTTATAGTTAGAAGGGCATCCAGGTGGTCAGTTTTCCTTCAGATGAAAGCAGGGTGAGAAAGTACATCCTGGAATTGCTTGCATTTAGTATTGTGGTCACTTTCTAGCCTCATGCATGAGTGGATTCAGTCACATATTCTTTTTCACCTTCCTGAAAAATTCCATGCCTGAATTGCTTTTTTTTTTCCTTATAAAAAAATTGGCCTGTGTTGACTGTAACAGTGACATGACACAAAATAGGTAAGAGAAGGAAGTGAAAATGTTGCTTTATCCTTGAGCTAAAATGTATTCATCCCAATATGGAAGGGACACGTACTTCCCAGGCTATGCACATGGAAATTTAAACTGCACTGCAGCACGTGTACTAAATGCAGCTTCTACTGAATATATAAAATGACTGCCAGCAAAACAAGGCATGTTTCATTCCTGTGTCACATCACTAGTGAATTGAAAAACAGCTTTATCCCAGTGAAGCTTTTGACAACATTTGAATTCTCAGAGTCCCACAAAGAAATCTATTTGTGAAGTCTTAAAATTTGTCAAATCATAGCTGGACTTGAAATGCCTTAAGGAATAGTAAACAGAGCAAATGTGTCATATTTTACTTGAAATTTTTGTTTCTAGAATAAGGTTCTACAGAAAACAGCCCTAAACAAAGATAACTTATCATGCCTGTTTACATGGTCCAATCCAGTGTCTCTGTGAAGGGATTGTTTACTCCTGATATTTTACAGAATTCTCAGAGACATATTCGTGTCTTTGTTTTGCTTTTCAGAGATTTTTTTTTATTTGTATAGTATTTTTATGTGGAAGGCTTACAACCTACACCCTTCTACCAAAGAGCTAAAGAAATAATCATCTGACCATTCTTGAAAAAACAAGGCTTCAAACATATTTATCTAAAGGAACTGGAGTTGGCAGGATCATTTGACAAATTTCCATCAGTACAACTGGTTCTATGACCACTCCAAATGTTATCCCCAGTTAGTTAGTTATCCCCTATTAGTTATCCCCAGTTAGTGTTATCCCCTATTTCCACTTAAATTCTAAACTTGTAGAAAAATGTTTGAGGTTACTGTTTTCAAAACTGACATGATACTGTGACTTGTGATCAATCATTCAGTTCACTTCAGTTCAGTTCAGTCGCTCAGTCATGTCCGACTCTTTGCGACCCCATGAATCGCAGCACGCCAGGCCTCCCTGTCCATAACCAACTCCCGGAGTTCACTCAGACTCACTTCCATCGAGTCAGTGATGCCATCCAGCCATCTCATCCTCTGTCGTCCCCTTCTCCTCCTGCCAATCCCTCCCAGCCTCAGAATCTTTTCCAATGAGTCAACTCCTCGCATGAGGTAGCCAAAGTACTGGAGTTTCAGCTTTAGCGTCATTCCTTCCAAAGAAATCCCAGGGCTGATCTCCTTCAGAATGGACTGGTTGGATCTCCTTGCAGTCCAAGGGACTCTCAAGAGTCTTCTCCAACACCACAGTTCAAAAGCATCAATTCTTCGGCACTCAGCCTTCTTCACAGTCCAACTCTCACATCCATACATGACCACAGGAAAAACCACAGCCTTGACTAGACGGACCTTTGTTGGCACTAATGTCTCTGTTTTGAATATGCTATCTAGGTTGGTCATAACTTTCCTTCCATGGAGTAAGCATCTTTTAATTTCATGGCTGCAGTCACCATCTGCAGTGATTTTAGAGCCCAGAAAAATAAAGTCTGATACTGTTTCCACTGTTTCCCCATCTATTTCCCATGAAGTGATGTGACCGGATGACATGATCTTCGTTTTCTGAATGTTGAGCTTTAAGCCAACTTTTTCACTCTCCACTTTCGCTTTCCTCAAGAGGCTTTTTAGTTCCTCTTCACTTTCTGCCATGGTCATATAATAGCATAATACTCATCAGTGTTGTAGATAATCTGGAGTCCTGAGGAAATCATTTCCACAAGGTAAAGGAGATAGAGGGACATTGCATTTATCAGAAGATAACCATATTCCTCATAGGAGAGGATCTCATCTCCTGTATGTACATTGAAAATGGAGTGATTGGGTGAGGATCCTGCTTAAATTGCTGGACCTTATCAGCCTGATGCATGTAGCAGTAGAGAATTCCTCTCATACATTTTATAGCCGAATGCTCCAGCTCATGGGTCCTTCCCTTGTCATCATCAATGCGCCTGTAATGCAAGAGCCAAAGCCCAGGCACCAGCAGCACAGTGCAGACTCATGAATCTTGGCTTTCTGATCATTACCACATGTTTTAGTGGGAAAGATACCTGTGGTTGGACTTTGATACAGCAGCAATGGTAACTTGACAATTCTGTAATAGTGATCCAATTTATCCCACAGAGTTTCATCAGGTCTCAGAAGATTAATGCTTTTCAGAGGTTCATAAACTGAGCCAGACCTTAAGAAAGCTGGTGGAGAAGGGACGACTGGATCAGGTGAGCTGGCCATTTCAAATTGTTGACTCTAACCATAAGCGTCGCAGGCTAAACTATAGCAATTTTCAAAAGTGAGCACTTGGTCCGGGCTCTTCACTCCAAGACCTTCCAGCTCACTTTGGCCATGAGCCCTGGCATCGCACTTGGGCCGCTGCCTTCCAGAGATATTTTTAAAGGGACAAAAACATTCTTAATGAAGAGTCATCCAAAGCTGTAAAAAAAATGATGAAACAAAAATATCTACGGTGAGTTTTCTAGCAAAGCTTAACAGAAAAATTTTTCATAACAGAGACATTTGGAAACTAAATCTTTCCATTTGCCAGGGACACACTTGATCAGACAACTCCCTGTATAATGAAACAATCTAAAGGCCTTCCATCTGAGGGCTGTGAATGGATCTTGGAGGTCTCCTTCCGAGATGTGATGTTTGTTTCTTGTTATTTACTCAGGGACTGTCTTTCTCTTCCATCTAGTCAAATAACTCTCTCAAATGAGTGCACACTATGAAATCACTCCCAAGTACACTCTCCCAAGATTTCAACTCATCCTCAGGCTGCTGTCCATGTGCGGAGGTAGAAGAGAATTCTGAACAGAGAATTGTGTCCAAGAGTCACATTTTCCAGACTTATTATGGAGTTGAACTGACATCGTGATGGGAACCCACTTTTTGTTAATTCACACTGGTTTTTTTTTTTTTTTTTTCCTCTTTTGGCTGCTCCGAGTAGCACACGGGATCTTAGTTCCCCCAAGCAAGGTAGGCTTCCTGCAGTGGAAGCATGACGTCTTACCCACTGGGCCACCAGAGGAGTCCCCATGATGAGACCCTTTCATATGAGTATTTACAAACTCAGTTGTGAAATAGCTAAAACAATCCCACTGTCTCCAGTGGTCGGTGTGATGCCTAAGTGAGTTAGTCCACAGAGCCGAGTTCTGGCATGAGATAAACCCTCAATGTGTACTAAGCTTTGGTTGGTTTTGCTAAAGGCAATGGCTCAGATGGTGAAGAATCTGCCTGCAACGCAGGAGACCTGGGTTCAGTCCCTGGGTGGGGAAGATCCCCTGGAGTAGGAAATGGCAACACACTCCAGTATTCTTGCCTGGAGAATTCCATGGACAGAGTCAGACATGGCTGATCCACTAACACACATTAACAGCCTGGTATGGATCCTTGTGCCCAGAAAACCCCTATATTCTGCAAATGACACAGAGATAAATGTTTCGAATTGTACTGATGAGCCAGCAAGTGTGAAGGAATCCTCAGTAAAATGCTACACAAATGTGGAAGCTGGAGGGGTAACAGAGCTGAGAGTTAGGTTTTTGTGTTGAGGGCATGTGTTTGTTCTTTTCTTTTTTGAGCCTTGTTTTAGTTTTTGTTTTGTGCAAGCTCATGGGTACAGGAGTCAGGTGGCACAGTGGTATAGAATCTACCTGCCTATACAGGAGACTCAAGAGACATGGGTTAGATCCCTGGGTTGGGAAGAACGCCTGGAGGAGCTTATGGCAACCCACTCCAGTATTCTTGCCTGGAGAATCCCATGGATAGAGGAGCCTGGCGGGCTACAGTCCAGAGGGTCGCAGAGCCAGACACAACTTAGCAACTAAACAAAAAAAAAACGACATATAGAAATAAACCTAACAAAAGATGTGAAAGAACTTTATGAAAACAGTATAAAACACTATTGAGACATGTTAAAGCAGACCAAAACAGAGCTATAGTTCATGTTGCTAAGTTGAGATGATTAATAACACAAGCATATTAGTTTTTACCTCTACAGTCTATAGATTCAGTGCACTGCAATCAAAATGCAAATGGTTTTTCTTTTTTTTGGAAGTGGAGGAGTCTTTCTTTTGCTGGAACTTGACAAGGTGATTCTGAAGTGGAGAATAAAAAAAATTACAAGACACCTCTGAGAGCAAAGAATAAGGTAAGAGATTGCTCTACTGAATATCTGAACTTACTACAAATATATAACAGTTTAGACTGAGTGGGAGATTTCCCTGGTGGTCCAGTGGCTGAGACTCCATGCTCCCAAAGCAGGACACCCAGGTTCGATCCCTGGTTAGGGAACTAGATCCCACATGCTGCAATTAAGAGTTCACGTGCAGCAGTGAAGATCGAAGATCACGCATGCTGCAATTAAGACCCAGCGCAACCAAATAAAAGAAATTTATTTTAAAAAAGACTAAGTGGTATTTGCACAGGAAAAAATCACAGAATAGGAAAAAAAAAATCAAGCCCAGGAAACTGCATGTGAAAACATGAGTTACTGCAGAGCTGGCTTTGCAAATCAACAGGCAAAGAATGGACTTTTCGACAAATGGAGCCGTGTCAAGTGATTATCCACATGGAAACAATGAAAATTGAATCTTATTTTTCATCAGACAGAAGTGACTCCAGTAGATTTAAAACTTAAATGTGAAAGGCAAAAGCATAAATTCATACAAGACATAAAGGAAACTCTTTTGGTAATCTCATTGAAAGGAAAATAAAATAAGCAAGATATCATAAATTTAAAAGGGAAATATCGATACATTCAGTTTAGTTCAGTTCAGTCGCTCAGTCATGTCCGACTCTTTGCCACCCCATGAATCACAGCACACCAGGCCTCCCTGTCCATCACCAACTCCTGGAGTTCACTCAAACTCATGTTGCCATCCAGCTATCTCATCCTCTATCGTGCCCTTCTCCTCCTGCCCCCAATCCCTCCCAGCATCAGGGTCTGCTCCAGTGAGTCAACTCTTCGCATGAGGTGGCCAAAGTATTGGAGTTTCAGCTTCAGGATCAGTCCTTCCAAAGAACACCCAGGACTGATCTCCTTTAGGATGGACTGGTTGGATCTCCTTGCAGTTCAAGGGACTCTCAGGAGTCTTCTCCAACACCACAGTTCAAAAGCATCAATTCTTCGGTGCTTAGCTTTTTTCACAGTCCAACTCTCACATCCATACATGACCACTGGAAAAACCATAGCCTTGACTAGATGGACCTTTGTTGCCAAAGTAATGTCTCTGCTTTTCAATATGCCATCTAGGTTGGTCATAACTTTCCTTCCAAGGAGCAAGCGTCTTTTAATTTCATGGCTGCAATCACCATCTGCAGCGATTTTGAAGCCCCCAAAAATAAAGTCTGACACTGTTTCCACTGATTCCCCATCTCTTTCCCCTGAAGTGATGGGACCAGATGCCATGGTCTTCGTTTTCTGAATGTTGAGCTTTAAGCCAACTTTTTCACTCTCCTCTTTCACTTTCCTCAAGAGGCTTTTTAGTTCTTCTTCACTTTCTGCCATAAGGGTGGTGTTATCTGCATATCTGAGGTTATAGGGTTATTGATATATCTCCCAGCAATCTTGATTCCAGCTGTGCTTCTTCCAGCCCTGCGTTTCTCATGATGTACTCTGAATATAAGTTAAATAAGCAGGGTGACAATATACAGCCTTGATGTACTCCTTTTCCTATTTGGAACCAGTCTGTTGTTCCATGTCCAGTTCTAACTGTTGCTTCCTGACCTGCATATAGGTTTCTCAAGAGGCAGGTCAGGTGGTCTGGTATTCCCATCTCTTTCAGAATTTTCCACAGTTTCTTGTGATCCACACAGTCAAAGGCTTTGGCATAGTCAATAAAGCAGAAATAGATGTTTTTCTGGAACTCTCTTGCTTTTTCCATGATCCAGTGGATGTTGGCCATTTGATCTCTGGTTCCTCTGCCTTTTCTACAACCAGCTTGAACATCTGGAGGTTCACAGTTCACGTATTGCTGAAGCCTGGCTTGGAGAATTTTGAGCATTACTTTACTAGCATGTGAGATGAGTGCAATTATGTGGTAGTTTGAGCATTCTTTGGCATTGCCTTTCTTTGGGATTGGAATGAAAACTGACCTTTTCCAGTCCTGTGGCCACTGCTGAGTTTTCCAAATTTGCTGGCATATTGAGTGCAGGACTTTCACAGCATCATCTTTCAGGATTTGAAATAGCTCACCTGGAATTCCATCACCTCCACCAGCTTTGTTCGTAGTGATGTTTTCTAAGGCCCACTTGACTTCATATTCTAGGATATCTAGCTCTAGGTGAGTGATCACACCATCGTGATTATCTTGGTCATGAAGCTCTTTTTTTGTACAGCTCTTCTGTGTATTCTTGCCACCTCTTCTTAATATCTTCTGCTTCTGTTAGGTCCATACCATTTCTGTCCTTTATCAAGCCCATCTTTGCATGAAATCTTCCCTTGGTATCTCTAATTTTCTTAAAGAGATCTCTAGTCTTTCCCATCCTGTTGTTTTCCTCTATTTCTTTGCATTGATCACTGAGGAAGGCTTTCTTATCTCTCCTCATTGGGCTACATTAAAATTTTTAAATGGGCCCAAACTGTGAATGAGTTGTTCAAAGAAGAGGGAAAAATGATCAGTGATGTTACCAATCAGGAAAATAAAAATGAGAGCAGTGAGGTGCCATCTCACAGCCACCAGATTTTAAAATCCCAAAATTTAAAACTGCAATCAAGACCTAATGTTGGGCAGGATGTGGAGTTAACAGAACCCTTTCACACTCTTTGTAGGGTGGAACTTGCACTGGCCAATCTGGAAAACCATGTGTCATTTCCCCTTTAGTTGAAAATACGTATACCCATTGGCCAGCCTGGTCTGCTTAAATGTCCTAGATAAATTCATATTCCGATGTGCATCAAGGAATATGTACACAGAGGAAATCTACAGCCAAAAAATTAGCAGTGATTTCAACTAAAGATAATAATGATTGTCCAATTCTTAGTAAATTTAATTTAAATAAAACTAATGTTAATGTAAGCAATGCCAAAGAATGCTCAAACTATTGCACAATTGCACTCATCTCACATGCTAGCAAAGTAATGCTCAAAATTCTCCAAGCCAGGCTTCAGCAATACATGAACCATGAATTTCCAGATGTTCAAGCTGGTTGTAGAAAAGGCAGAGGAACCAGAGATCAAATGGCCAACATCCACTGGATCATGGAAAAAGCAAGAGAGTTCCAGAAAAACATCTATTTCTGCTTTATTGACTATGCCAAAGCCTTTGACTGTGTGGATCACAATAAACTGTGGAAAATTCTGAAAGAGATGGGAATACCAGACCACCTGACCTGCCTCTTGAGAAACCTATATGCAGGTCAGGAAGCAACAGTTAGAACTGGACATGGAACAACAGACTGGTTCCAAATAGGAAAAGGAGTACATCAAGGCTGTATATTGTCACCCTGCTTATTTAACTTATATTCAGAGTACATCATGAGAAACGCAGGGCTGGAAGAAGCACAGCTGGAATCAAGATTGCTGGGAGATATATCAATAATCCTATAACCTCAGATATGCAGATAACACCACCCTTATGGCAGAAAGTGAAGAAGAACTAAAAAGCCTCTTGAGGAAAGTGAAAGAGGAGAGTGAAAAAGTTGGCTTAAAGCTCAACATTCAGAAAACGAAGACCATGGCATCTGGTCCCATCACTTCAGGGGAAAGAGATGGGGAATCAGTGGAAACAGTGTCAGACTTTATTTTTGGGGGCTTCAAAATCGCTGCAGATGGTGATTGCAGCCATGAAATTAAAAGACGCTTGCTCCTTGGAAGGAAAGTTATGACCAACCTAGATGGCATATTGAAAAGCAGAGACATTACTTTGGCAACAAAGGTCCATCTAGTCAAGGCTATGGTTTTTCCAGTGGTTGTGTATGGATGTGAAGAGGAGGAGCCAAGACGGGGGAGGAGTAGGACGGGGAGAACACTTTCTCCCCCACAAATTCATCAAAAGAGCATTTAAATGTCGAGTAAATTCCACAAAACAACTTCTGAATGCCGGCAGAGGACATCAGGCACCCAGAAAAGCAACCCAATTCTTCGAAAGGAGGTAGGAAAAAATATAAAAAACAAAAAAAAAGAGACAAAAGAGGGAGGGACGGAGTTCCCTCCCGGGAAGGGAGTCTTAAAAAGAGAGAAGTTTCCAAACACCAGGAAACCTTCTCACTGCCGAATCTGTGCCGAGCTTTGGAAGCACAGAGGGCAACATAACAGGGAGAAAAAATAAATAAATAATTAAAACTCGCAGGTTGTGGGCCCTACGGTAACTCCCCCAGCGGAGAAGCAGCGCAGACGCCTGCACACACCATTAGCAAGCGGGGGCTGGGCAGGGAGGCGCAGCGCGGGCTGCATCGCTTAGAGTAAGAACCTGGCCTGAATACCCTGAGCGCTATCTGAGCGAAACAATTTGCGCTAGCAAACCAGACTGTGGGATATCTACCACACGAAAAGCCAGCCCCAACCTAAGACACCGCCAGGCCCGCGCATGGAACAAAGGACTGAACAGAGATAGCCGGCTGCAGACCTTCCCCCTCCGGTGACAGGCAGCCAGAGCCGGAAGGGGGCAATCGCAGCCCCAGAGAGACATTATCTATAAAACTGTAAGCAGGCTTCTTTGCTAACTAAAACTTCTTGGGGGTCTGGACGGTCAACATCTGCCTGAGAAGGTGTGCCGGTTTTACACCCAGATAACCGAGTGGCGGGGAGGCAATAAGTCGCAGCATTGGCGCTCGCCAAACACCTCATCACCTAAGCTGCTCGGACCTGGGAAGAGCACAAAATGCAGGCCCAACTGAGTCTGCGCCTCTGAGGACTACCCGAGTGCCTGAACCTGAGCGGCTTGGACCTGGGAGGTGCATGCAGCCCAGGGCCGGCCTCGGGTTGTTCCCGGCGGAACAACCTAGAGCCCGAGCAATGTGGGCAGGGAGGCTACACACGCCGTGAGCGGGGGCAGACCCAGTGTGGCTGAGGCACTGCGAGCGCACGCCAGTGTTATTTGTTTGCAGCATCCCTCCCTCCCTCCCCACAGCGCGACTGAACAAGTGAGCCTAAAAAAAAAAAAAGTTTCCTCCACCGTCCCCTTTGTGTCAGGGCGGAAACCAGACACTGAAGAGACCAGCAAACAGAAGAAGTTATAACAAAGGGAAACGCCTTGGAAGCTACAGGCAATAGATTAAACCCTGTGGTTACTACGGACTACATAGGAAGGGGCCTATAGATCTTGAGAAATATAAGTCGGACCAAGGAACTAGCCAAAAATGAACTGAACCCACAACACTCACAACAAAACCAGAGAAAGTCCTAGATATATTTTTACTATTTTTACGATCACTCTTTCTTTTTTTTTAATTAAAAAAATTTTTTTAAGTCCTCTATTGTTTCCTTTAATTTTCACTTTTATAACCTATTACTTTGCAAAAAAAAAAAAAAAGACCCTATTTTTTTCTTCTTCAGCAAACTTCATATATATATATTTTATAATTTTTGACCTTGTTTTTTTTTTTCTTCTTCTTCTTCTTTTCTTTAACATTGTATTTTTGAAATTCCAAACTCTACTCTAGTTTTTTAATTTTAGCTTTTTGGTATTTGTTATCAATTTTGTACCTATAGTTTTTTTTTATAATTTCTGTGACTTTTTTTTTTCTGTTTCTTTCTCTTCTTTTATATAACATTGTATATCTGAAATTCCAAACTCTACTCTAGATTTTTAATTTATGCTTTTTGGTATTTGATATCAATTTTGTACCTGTATTTTCTTTATAATTTTTGCGACATTGTTTGTTTCTGTTTGTTTGTGTGTTTTCTCTCTTTATGTTTCTTCTTCCTTTTTTTTAACATTGTATATCTGAAATTCCAAACTCTACTCTAGATTTTTAATTTTTGCTTTTTGGTATTAGTTATCAATTTTGTACCTGTATTTTCTTTATAATTTTCGCGACCTTGTTTGTTTTTCTTTGTTCATTTTTTCTCTCTTTCTTTTCCTTCTTCTTTTCTTTAACATCGTATTTTTTAAATTCCAAACTCTACTCTAGATTTTTAATTTTTGCTTTTATGTATTTGTTACCAATTTTCTACCTTTAAGAACCCAATCTTCAGGACCCATTTTTCACTAGGGAGTGAGATTACTGGCTTCACTGCTCTCTCTCCCTTTGGACTCTCTTTTTTCTCCACCAGGTCGCCTGTGTATCCTCCCTAACCCCTCTCTACTCTACCCAACTCTGTGAATTTCTGTGTGTTCCAGACGGTGGAGAACACTTAGGGAACTGATTACTGGCTGGATCTGTCTCCCTCCTTTTCATTCCCCCCTTTTATCCTACTGGCCACCTCTGTCTCCTTCCTCCTTCTTCTCTTCTCTGTATAACTCCGTGAACATCTTTGAGTGGTCCAGTTGTGGAGTGCACATAAGGAAGTGACTACTGGCTAGCCCACTCTCTCCACTATTGATTCACCTCATCTCATTTGGGTCACCTCTAACTCCCACCTCCCTCTTCTCTTCTCTATGTAACACTGTGAACCTCTCTGAGTGACCCTCACAGTAGAGAAACTTTTCATCTTTAACGTAGATGTTTTATCAATGGTGCTGTATAGAAGGAGAAGTTTTGAAACTACTGTAAAAATAAGACCGATAACTGGAAGCAGGAGGCTTAAGTCCAAACCCTGACTCCAGGGAACTCCTGACTCCAAGGAACATTAATTGACAGGAGTTCATCAAACGCCTCCATACCAACACTGAAACCAAGCACCACACAAGGGCCAACAAGTTCCAGGGCAAGACATACCAAGCAAATTCTCCAGCAACAAAGGAACACAGCCCTGAGTCTCAAGATACAAGCTGCCCAAAGTCACCCCAAAACCATGTATGGATGTGAGAGTTGGACTGTGAAGAAAGCTGAGCACTGAAGAATTGATGCTTTTGAACTGTGGTGTTGGAGAAGACTCTTGCAAGTCCCTTGGACTGCAAGGAGATCCAACCAGTCCATCCTAAAGGAGATCAGTCCTAGGTGTTCTTTGGAAGGACTGATGGTAAAGCTGAAACTCCAATACTTTGACCACCTCATGCAAAGAGTTGACTCATTGGAAAAGACCCTGATGCTGGGAGGGATTGGGGGCAAGAGGAGAAGGGGACGACAGAGGAGAAGATGGTTGGATGACATCACCTACTCAATGGACATGAGTTGGAGTGAAACCCGGGAGTTGGTGATGGACAGGGAGGCCTGGTGTGCCGCAGTCTATGGGGGCGCAAAGAGTCGGACGTGACTGAGCAACTGAACTGAACTGAACTGAAGTAATGTGAATTACAACATAAAAATTTATTGACAATGTTGAATACAATAAAGTAACAAAACCATAAAGCAAGATAATATGATAAAATATATATCATAAATACAATTTCCTGCAAAGCTTTGATAATTTTTTAAACTGAGTGGCTTGTAATTTTGTTCATTTTAATCCTATCTCTACTTGAATTATCAGTTTAGTTCAGTTCAGTCGCTCAGTCATGTCCAACTCTTTGGGACCCCATGGACTGCAGCACGCCAGGCTTCCCTATCCATCACCAACTCCTGGAGCTTGCTCAGACTCATGTCCCTGGAGTCGGTGATGCCATCCAACCATCTCATCCTCTGTCATCCCCTTCTCCTCCTGCCTTCAATTTTCCCAGAATCAGGGTCTTTTCCAATGAGTCAGTTCTTCACATCAGGTGGCCGAAGTATTGGAGTTTCAGCTTTACCATCAGTCCTTCCAATGAACATTCAGGACTGATTTCCTTTAGGATGGACTGGTTGGATCTCCTTGTAGTCCAAGGGACTCTCAAGAGTCTTCTCCAACACCACAGTTCAAAAGCATCTGTTCTTCGGTGCTCAGCTTTCTTTATAGTCCAGCTCTCACATCCATACATGACATCCATACATGACTAGTCAAACCATTACATTGACTAGATGGACATTTGTTGGTAAAGTAATGTCTCTGCTTTTTAATATGAGGTCTAGGCTGGTCATAGCTTTCCTTCCAAGGAGCAAGCGTCTTTTAATTTCATGGCTGTAGTCACCATCTGCAGTGATTTTGGAGCCCAAGAAAATAAATTCTCTCACTGTTTCGATTGTTTCCACACCTATTTGCCATGAAGTGATGGGACCGGATATGTGATCAATACGTGAAAATAAAAGACTGTGACTGTGTTAAGTGATTCCTAAGTGTTAACTGATAGAAATTTGAAGAGAATTTAAAAGAAAGGAAGAAGAGAGAGGGAGGAAAGGACAGAGAGAGAGAGAGAGAGAGATTGAAGGAAGAAAGACAAGCAGAGAACACAAAGCCGCCTTCAGGCCCCAGCCCTGAGTGCAGCCCTCCCAGGGGAGGAAGCTCCAGTGGCTTCTTGGAGCCCTGACCTCTGCTTCTGAGCAGGCGAGTGCGGGGAGACAGGCTGAGTGACTCAGATACCCAGTGAATCAGCTGGTCCCTGGAAAGGAACACCTGCAGCTGGGTATTCAGAGCCTGCCTGCTAAGTTGCTTCAGTTCTGTCTGACTCTTCCCAATCCCAGGACAGTAGCCCGCCAGACTCCTCTGTCCATGGGATTTCCAGGCAAGAATACTGGAGTGGGTTGCCATGCCCTCCTCCAGGGGACCTTCTCGTCCCAGGAATCAAACCCCTGTCTCATGCATTTCAGGCAGATGCTTTACCACTGAGCCACTGGAGAAGCCTGCAGGTGTTCAGAAGAGCCCCCTTTTTTCTGCTTTCAAGGTGCCTCTTCAGAAGTATGCTAATAAACTACAGCTTACAAAAAAGTAGAAACTTCAGCTTCTAATATGAATTATTCATAATATAACTTTTTTTCCGAACAATGAGTCCTTCAAAAAATGGATTCCAGTTTTCTAAGAAGTGAGGCTCAAATCTAATATTTTCCTCGCACAAGACTTTACATCTCTCCGAACATTAGATTCTGTCTCTTCCCAAATCCTCTCCTTGGCTAGAAAGTATTCTCCCCCTCCACCTTGAGACAGTAATCAAATTCACAAATGGAATGATTTTTAAAGCTGCGTGAAAGTGCAATGAGATAAGCCAGTCATTCACTGCTTCTTTCCAAGCACAGTTTTGGTTTCCAGGCAGGAGAGGCATTAATATGGGCAGAAAACTAATCTGTAACTCAAACCTCTTAATAAATAAAGAGAACAGCTTTCAAAAAGCAGATAAAATGTGCTGATCTTTCTCACATCTATTTGTAAATGCAATATTACTTAGACACACTGTTTTGTAACATGTGTGTAACATGTAGCATGGCGGGTTTCTAACCCTGAAGATCATCTATCCTAGGGCCCCGTTCCGTTCGGCTGACTTTAAGACAGTGATTGGAAAGCCAGCAGAGTCCACTATGTCTCGTGGTTTGGAACAGTCGCATCTGTTATGAAATTGTGACAAAGAATACATTACTCACAGGTGCTGTTTTTAATTTTTTATAAGTCATAAATGATGTGCACTTTAGAAATGAAGTCATGTATAGTAGGCATTTTAAGAATGAAAGGGAGAGAGAGAAAGGGGAAAGGAAGAGAAAAGGAGGAGTAGGAAGGAAGGACGGAGATGAGGAAGGAAATAAGACATTTCAATTACAATTTAAAACTGAAGCCTAGATATTAAAATATTAAATGAAGATACTGCTGTGTGGCACAGGGAACTCTGTTCAATGTTACACGGTGGCTTGGATGGGAGAGGGGTTTCAGGGTCATGTATATGTATGACTGAGTCACTCTGCTGCCCACCAGAAACTATCACAACATTGTTTATCAGCTATACTCCAACATAAAATAAAGATAAAAAATAAATGATTTTTGCATACTGATGTAATGCTATTAAACAACAGTGAAACCTTTTGTTTCTCGTTGCTCTCCAACTTTGCTGCTGTTGTTCAGTTGCTAAGTCGTGTCAACTCTTTGCAAGCCCATGGACTGCAGCATGCCAGGCTTCCCTGTCCTTCACCATCTCCTTGAGTTTGCTCAAACATTGAGTTGGCGATACCATCCAACCATCTCATCCTCTGTCACCCCCTTCGCCTCATGCCCTCAATCATTCCCAGCATCAGGGTCTTTTCCAATGAGTCAGCTCTTTGCATCAAGTGGCCAAAGTATTGGAGTTTCAGCTTCAACAACAGTCCTTCCAATGAATATTCAGGGTTGATTTCCTTTAAGATTAACTGGTTTAATCTCCTTACAGTCCAAGAGACTCTTGAGTCTTCTCCAGCACCACAGTTCAAAAGCATCAATTCTTCAGCACTCAGCCTTCTTTATGGTCCAACTCTCACATCTGTACATGACTATTGGAAAAACCATAGCTTTGACTACGGGGTTTTTGTCAGCAAAGTGGTATCTCTGCTTTTTAGATTTGCCGTAGCTTTACTTCCAAGGAGCAAACAACTGGTTGATAAATGCATCTCAGAAAATGTTAAGACAGGTGGGGTGTTTGATGTGGATGCATGAGTATGTACGTGTGTGTTTATCTATACTCTTTTCCCCCTAATATATAGAATTCTTAGAGGACCAGACATTTAGCCAAATATCTTAAGTAGATTTTTCATAAGGCTTTGTGACTTCTTTGAGCTACAGTTACATAGAGCTGCTAGAAAATACTTTCTTCCCCCAGTATCACTTGTATAAAATATAGAAATAGCAACTCACCAGCCTTTTTATGGAGCTTGGCTATGATTCAACAGTTCAAAATGTCCTTATTTCAAACTGGCCTGAGGCAAGTCTAGCTAAAACCACGACACTGGGGATCCAAGTGACATGACAGTAAACAAACTCTGAAGTTCACTGTTTACCTTTTTTCCGTTTTGGATCCCAGACGTGCACATCTTTCTAGACTGTCTACAATCAAGCTGATGATTTTTATTTATTTATTTATTTTTGCCTTCGAGGGTATTCTGTAAGCTTGGTGCTTGCTGGCAACAGTCACCTGGGAGAGTAAGGAGCACTCTTATAGGAGGGAGGGCTGTGCTGATCTTGCAAGATGGGGCTGAGTCAGTGCTCTTCACATGGCCGGAGGTGAACCTGGAACTTTATAGCAGAAAACTTCCTACCATCCTAGGCATCAAGAAAAAGAAATCAGACTCTATTTTTAGAAATTAAAATAAAAAGAGAATGTCTTAATAAAAAAGACATTGAAAATCGTCTTCTTTCTATCCTATTTTCATTTCTAGCGTCCATAGATGGAGGTGGAACATTGGGTATAGAGGAGCATTTATTGGCTCCTAGCAAACAAAAATCACCCTTTTCAAGAGATCTTAGGTGGCCCATGAAGTTGGCAAACAGGTTTTCTCAAACAGAAGATGTGGCACATGCTGGTGGGATGAGATTGTCAAAACTGAAATTATCTGGAAAAATCTAAGTAATACAGTCTTTTGTTTTGGGTGCCTCAGAGGCAGACTCAGAGACAAGATCTGAATACAGAGTTTACTCAGAAGGTGAAACAAGGAAATGCTGATGGGGAAGGCAGAAGGGAGACAGGAAAGGATGGAAACCCATAGATGGTGGAAAAGTGAAAACAGTGACAGATTTTATTTTCTTGGGCTCCAAAATCACCACAGACAGTGACTGCAGCCATGAAATTAAAAGACACTTGCTCCTTGGAAGAAAATCTATGACAAACCTACATGGTGTATTAAAAAGCAGAGACATCACTTTGCCAACAAAGGTCTGTATAGTCAAAGCTATGGTTTTTCCAGTAGTCATGTACAGATGTGAGAACTGCACTGTAAAAAAGGCTGAGCACCAAAGAATTGATGCTTTCAAATTGTGGTGCTGGAAAAGACTCTTGAGAGTCTCTTGAAAGCAAAGAGATCAAACCAGTCAATCCTAAAGGAAATCAACCCTGAATACTCATTAGAAGGACTGATGTTGAAGCTGAAGCTCCAATACTTTGGCCACTTGATGCAGAGAGCTGACTCATTGGAAAAGAGACCCTGATGCTGGGAAAGATTGAGGGCAGAAGGTGAAGAGGGCAACTAAGGATGAGATGGTTGAATGGCATTGCTGACTCAATGGACTTGAGTTTGAGCAAACTTGGGAGATAGTGAAGGTCAGAGAAGCTTGGCATGCTGCAGTCCATGGGGTGGCAAGAATCAGAAATAACTTCAGTTCAGTTGCTCAGTTTTGTGACCTCATGGACTGCAGCATGCCAGGCCTCCCTGTCCATCACCAACTCCCAGAGTTTATCCAAACTCATGCCCATTGAGTCGGTGATGCCATCCAACCATCTCATCCTCTGTTGTCCCCTTCTCCTCCTGCCTTCAATCTTTCCCAGCATCAGGGTCTTTTCCAGTGAGTTGGTTCTTCGCATCAGGTGGCCAAAGTATTGGAGTTTCAGCTTCAGCATCAGTCCTCCCAGTGAACATTCAGGACTGATTTCCTTTAGGATAGACTGGTTGGATCTCCTTGCAGTCCAAGGGACTCTCAAGGGTCTTCTGCAACACCGCAGTTCAAAAGCATCAATTCTTTGGTGCTCAGCTTTCTTTATAGTCCAGCTCTCACATCTAAACATGACTACTGGAAAAACCATAGCCTTGACTAGATGGACTTTGTTGGCAAAGTAATGTCTCTGCTTTTTAACATGCTCTCTAGGTTGGTCATAAGTTTCCTTCCAAGGAGTAAGTGTCTTTTAATTTCATGGCTTCATTCACCATCTGCAGTGATTTTGGAGCCCAAGAAATTAAAGTCTACCACTGTTTCCACTGTTTTTCCATCTATTTGCCATGAAGTGATGGGACCGGATGCCATGATCTTAGCTTTCTGAATATTGAGCTTTAAGCCAACTTTTTCACTCTCCTCTTTCACTTTCATCAAGAGGCTTTTTAGTTCTTCTTCACTTTCTGCCATAAGAGTGGTGTCATCTGCATATTTGAGGTTATTGATAGTTCTCCTGAGATAACTTTGGGACTGAAAAACAGCAAAAGTCTTCGGGCCACTAAAGGGCAGCAGAAAGCACTCCTGAGAGAGTGAGATGTTGGTGGTGTTCATCCAGCAGTTGCCTCATTGCTTCATTGGTCTTCATTGGTTGAGGGCTGCCTCCAGGAATTGATCTTGCCAGCACTCTAGATTGCCCTGAGAGAGAGCTGAGAGTCAAGGGTGTTCCTATATCGGAAAAATCTTCTCTGTGGCATTGTCACAAGTATTGACGAAAGCTGCCGTGAGGAGCAGGGGTATGGGCGAGGTGCAGACTGCAGAGCTGCTCAGGGTCACTGCCCACCTGGTGCAGGTCATTGGCCAGGTGACAAGACGATGTTCACGGGGCTTATCCTCTCCCCTTGCTCACCTCCCGTGTTCCATTTGGACCACATGTTCAGCACTTTGACCATGCCTGGCACTTAGGAGTTCAAACCAAGCTGTTAAACAAATGAGTGAGTAAAGAACTGACTTTTATATAAGGCTGGATGACTCAACTGTGCTTCCTGGTTTCTTTTCTTTCTTTTTTTTTAACATTTGCAATCCAAAGACAAGGCTGTGATTTCAGTTCAACCTGGGCTTCCTAGGTGGTGTAGTGTAAAGAATCTGTCTGACAATGCAGGAGACATGGGTTCGATCCTGGGTCAGGAAGATCCCCTGGAGAAGGAAATGGTAACCCACCCCAGTATTCTTGCCTGGAAAACCCCATGGACAGGGTAGCCTAATGGCTACAGTCCATGGGATCACAAAAGAGTCGGACACGACTTAGCAAGTAAACAACAACAACAGAGGGGTGATGTATGCCCTTACAATAAGGACGAGCTTTCTCAACACTCAAAACTTTCTAACCAGCAGGATCTCATCCAAAAGTCTGCTAAAATCACATTTCCTTTGCAGGGACCCATCATCCCCAGATGAGGTCTTTAGGAGCGTGAGGTACCGAATCTGCAGACCCCAAGGGCCTTTCTAAGATTGCCCTGCACCCCTGGGGAAGTAGTCCACTTGGCACACACTGGCGCCTGAACAAATGACCCAGAAATTGACTGCCTCCAGTGCAAACTAATTTAATCTGCTCAGAATGTAGCCTTCTTGGCAAAGCTGCCCTTCCCCAGAGGAGAAAAAGTGAATTAAACAACAGTTTCCACCAGGTACACAGCCTGCCCACTCCAGGAAAAAGTCTGAAGGCTGATCATCAGAAATGAAGGGATTGGTTTTACATACTTGGCAAAGAGCTCACTGTTTGCCTTGGCTCCCTGAAAGATATCAGCAACGGTAGCTGCAGAGAAAAGTGACAGGGAGCCATCCATTCTCCAGGAGCTGAGGGACTGTCCCCAAGACACTCCTCTGATCCTTCAGACTCCAGGCAGCTCTGGGCTCCCAAGGTTCTGTGGAAACAATCCCCTGATGCCAGTGGGTCCAGGTGTTGCTTACAGTCTTCACTCCCCACCCAAAGTAACCTCTGCTTTTGTTTCGTTCTGCATAGAAAATGTCTAGAATTAGCATCATGCTTCTTCATACACTCCCAGAAACTGACACAAAATCATGAGGTGGCTGAAGGCTGTGAGCTGGACTGTGGAAGCTGATGAGCGACATCTCAGTTCAGTCAGTTCAGTTCAGTCGCTCGGTGGTGTCCAATTCTTTGCAGCCCCATGGACCACAGCACACCAGGCCTCCCTGTCCATCACCAACTCCCAGAATTTACTCAAACTCATCTCCATTGAGTCAGTGATGCCATCCAACCATCTAACCCTCTCTAGTCCCCTTCTCTTCTGCCCTCAATCTTTCCCAGCATCAGGGTCTTTTCAAATGAGTCAATTCTGCACATCAGGTGGCCAAAGTATTGGAGTTTCAGCTTCAATATCAGTCCTTCCAATGAATACTCAGGACTGATCTTTAGGATAGACTGGTTGATCTCATTGCAGTCCAAGGGACTCTCAAGAGTCTTCTCCAACACCACAGTTCAAAAGCCTTGATGAGACAGACCTTTGTTGGCAAAGTAATATCTCTGCTTTTTAATATGCTATCTAGGTTGGTCATAACTTTTCTTCCAAGGAGTAAGCGTCTTTTAATTTCATGGCTGCAGTCACCATCTGCAGTGATTTTGGACCCCCCAAAAATAAAGTCAGCCACTGTGTCCACTGTTTCCCCATCTATTTGCCATGAAGTGATGGGACTGGATGCCATGATCTTAGTTTTCTGAATGTTGAGCTTTAAGCCAACTTTTTCACTCTGTCTCAGTGACCCCAAAATGGACAGAAATTGAATAAGGGTGATTGGAAAGCAACCAGAAGCTTATCCTTTGCAGTTGGACATGTCATTATTTCAGAGAATGTCTGCGTCTCTGTTCGCTTTCAAAAGAAAAACAGTAAACTGGTATTAGTCCCTTGAAGGTATACACTTTGTTTAGTATTATTTTAAACTGTGGTAAAAACTATATAAATTTTACCATCTTTCCAATTTTTAAGCATACAGTTTAGCAGTATTAAGCATAGTCTCATTGTTGTAAAACAGATATCAGAATGTTTACCTTGTAAAACCGAAACTCTGTACCCTATAAACAAGCACTCTCCTTTCTGTCTCTATGACTGAGTCCTCTAGACCCCTCATGTAAGTGCAATCAGGCTGTGTATTTGTTTTGTGTGTCTGGCCTATTTCACTTAGCATAATGTTTTCAAGATTCAGCCGTTCTGTAGCAGGTAGCAGAAGTGTCTTCCTCTTCAAGGCTGAACAATATTCCACTGCAGGTAACAGATCACATTCTGTCTATCCATTCACCTGCTGCGTTGCTTCTGCCTCTTGGCTATTATGAATAATGCTGCTCGGAATGTGGGTGTGTATGTATGTCTTCAATTCCTTGCTTTCAGGTCTTTGGGCAAATACCAGATGTGAGATTGCTGGTTCATGTGGCATTTTTAATTTTTGAGGACCCTCCAAAATGTTTTCCGTAGCAGTTGCACCAGTTTACAGTCCTATCAACAGTGCATGCAAAGCATTCCAGTTTTGCATATCCTCGACAACACTTGCTATTTTCTGGGTTTGCTTTTTATTTTTTTGATAGTAACCATTCTAGTGAGTATGAGGTACTATCTCGTGTGTGTGTGAAACTGAGATCCAGTGTCAAGGGAAGGCGTCACTGAACTGGTGGATTTAAGCCAGGACCTGGAGGAAGTGAAGGAGTAAGGTACGCATGGATGTGGGGTAGGTATTCCAGGCAGAGGAATACCAAGGGCAAACTTTTGACAAGAGGAGCAGTGTTGGGGTTGGAGGACAGGGGGAGGCCAGTGTGGGCAGAGATTATAAGGCTGGATGAGAGCAGTGGGCAGTGAGTTTGCGGGGGGATGGAGAAGGTGGTAGTGCAGGTTTTCTTAGGATGCTATAAGGTTTTGGGGGCTTCTCTGGTGGCTCAGCAGTAAAGAACCCACCTGCCAATGCAGGAGACTTGGGTTCAATCCTTGGGTCAGGAATATTCCCTGAAGGACAGCATGGCAGCCCACTCCAGTACTCTTGCCTGGAGAATCCCATGGACATAGGAGCCTGGCAGGCTACGCCATCCATAGTGTCGCAAAGAGTCAGACACGACTGAGAAGCCACACACACAATGGATCCCAACACACAGCCTAATTTACGTTTGCTCTTCTTGTTGAGAATTGTCTTTCTGTGCCCCTGTTCGCTATGGGGAAGCCTTTGCTGAGAAGGATCCAGTTAGGACAGTTTACATACACTTCTAGAACTGACACCCAAAAAAAGATGTCCTTTTCATTATAGGGGACTGCAATGCAAAAGTAGGAAGTCAAGAAATACCTGGAATAACAGGCAAATTTGGCCTTGGAGTGCAGAATGAAGCAGGGCAAAGGCTAATAGAGTTTTGCCAAGAGGATGCACTGGTCATAGCAAACACCCTCATCCAACAACACAAGAGAAGACTCTACACATGGACGTCACCAGATGGTCAATATTGAAATCAGACTGATTATATTCTTTGCAGCCAAAGATGGAGAAGCTCTATACAGTCAGCAAAACAAGACAAGGAGCTGACTGTGGCTCAGATCATGAACTCCTTATTGCCAAATTCAGACTTAAATTGAAGAAAGTAAGGAAAACCACTAGACCATTCAGGTATGACCTAAATCAAATCCCTTATGATTATGCAATGGAAGTAAGAAATAGATTCAAGGGATTAGATCTGATAGACAGAGTGCCTGATGAACTATGGATGGAGGTTCCTGACATTGTACAGAAGGGAGGGATCAAGACCATCCCCAAGAAAAAGAAATGCATAAAGGCAAAATGGTTGTCTGAGGAGGCCTTACAAATAGCTGAGAAAAGAAGAGAAACAAAAGGCAAAGGAGAAAAGGAAAGATATACCCATTTGAATGCAGAGTTGCAAAGAATAGCAAGGAGAGATAAGAAAGCCTTCCTCAGTGATCAATGCAAAGAAATAGAGGAAAACAATAGAATGGGAAAGACTAGAGATCTCTTCAAGAACATTAGAGATACCAAGGGAACATTTCATGCAAAGGTGGGCTCAATAAAGGACAGAAATGGTATGGACCTAACAGAAGCAGAAGATATTAAGAAGAGGTGGCAAGAATACACAGAACTATACACAAAGGATCTTCATGACCCAGATAATCACGATGGTGTGATTACTCACCTAGAGCCAGACATCCAGGAATGTGAAGTCAAGTGGGCCTTAGGAAGCATCACTATGAACAAAGCTAGTGGAGGTAATGAAATTCCAGGTGAGCTATTTCAAATCCTGAAAGATGATGCTGTGAAAGTGCTGCACTCAATATGCCAGCAAATTTGGAAAACTCAGCAGTGAACACAGGACTGGAAAAGGTCAGTTTTCATTCCAATCCCAAAAAAGGCAATGCCAAAGAATGCTCGAACTACTGCACAATTGCACTCATCTCACGTGCTAGCAAAGTAATGCTCAAAATCCTCCAAGCCAGGCTTCAACAGCACGTGAACTGTGAACTTCCAGATGTTCAAGCTGGTTGTAGAAAAGGCAGAGAAACCAGAGATCAAATTTCCAACATCCGCTGGATCATCGAAAAAGCAAGGGAATTCCAGAAAAACATCTATTTCTGCTTTATTGACTATGCCAAAGCCTTTGACTGTGTGGATCACAAGAAACTGTGGAAAATTCTGAAAGAGATGGGAATACCAGACCACCTGACCTGCCTCCTAGGAAATCTGTATGCAGGTCAAGAAGCAACAGTTAGAACTGGACATGGAACAACAGACTGGTTCCAAATAGGGAAAGGAGTACGTCAAGGCTGTATATTGTCATCCTGCTTATTTAACTTATATGCAGGGTACATCATGAGAAACTCCGGGCTGGAGAAAGCACTAGCTGGAATCAAGATTGCTGGGAGAAATATCAATAACCTCAGATACGTAGATGACACCACCCTTATGGCAGAAAGCAAAGAACTAAAGAGCCTCTTGATGAAAGTGAAAGAGGAGAGTGAAAAAGCTGGCTTAAAGCTCAACATTCAGAAAACAAAGATCATAGCATCTGGTCCCATCACTTCATGGCAAATAGATGGGGAAACAGTGGAAACAGTGAGAGGCTATTTTGAGGGCTCCAAAATCACTGCAGATGGTGACTGCCACCATGAAATTAAAAGATGCTTGCTCCTTGGAAGAAAAGCTATGACCAACCTAGGCAGCTTATTAAAAAGCAGAGACATTACTTTGCCAACAATGGTCTTGTCTAGTCAAAGCTATCATTTTTCCAGTAGTCATGTACGGATGTGAGAGTTGGAGTATAAAGAAACCTGAGCGCCTAATAATTGATGCTTTTGAACTGTGGTGTTGGAGAAGACTCTTGAGAGTCCCTTGGACTGCAAGGAGATCCAACCAGTCCATCCTAAAGGAAACCAGTCTTGAATGTTCATTGGAAGAACTGATGTTGAAGCTGAAACTCCAATACTTTGGCCACCTGATGCAAAGAACTGACTCATTTGAAAAAACCCTTATGCTGGGAAAGATTGAAGGTGGGAGGAGAAGGGGATGACAGAGGACAAGATGGTTGGATGGCATCACTGAATCGATGGACATGAGTTTGAGCAAGTTCCGGGAGCTGGTGATGGACAGGGAGGCCTGGCGTGCTGCAGTCCATGGGGTTGCAGAGTCGGATATGAGTGAGTGACTGAACTGACTGAGAAACTCAAGAACATTTCATTTGCAGACTGACTGGCCTGACAGCCTGAGACCCAGGAGACTAAGTGTTACTCAAGCAGGATTTTTCAATTTTTCAAGTGCTAATTTCCCCTCTGTCGAGTCCATTTGTCTGAAGTCGGCCGCACACAAGCACCAGCCAACCTAAAAGAACAATAAGAAATGAAATATTCATCACTCTGTAATAGTGTTTGTTTTGTGCCACCGTGGTGTTTGCCTTCACACTCCTAAAAGGAATCTTTGGCCTTTTAATAAACTTTGACATTTTAAAATGAGCGGTTGGGTGAAGCTTCATTTCTAAGACATAAGGCTTTCTTGAGTTCATATATATGGGAATAAGACATTTATTCTTGATGAGAGGGAGGGAATATATGTATACTTACAGCTGATTCATTGTATACCAGAAACTAGCACAGCATTGTAAAGGAATTATCCTCCAGTTAAACATTTAAAAATTATTCTTGATGGCAAAACAATAGAAATGATGTTCATAAGACTATGAAATACAGATACATTAACAACTAAAATTATATTTAAAGTACAACCTGCTCATGTATATACACACACATGCCAAGAAAATTATTTCACAGCTAGAGTCTGGCTTGTATATTGGAAGCACCCAAAAAATTGTCAATAGATGAATGAATGGACAGGAAGATAGACACACAAGAGAATGAGTGAGTGAATGAAGCCCACCCAACTTACCAGGATATGAGGCTTAACTTAGTTTTTTCACCTTAAGTTTCTTGTTTTGTTCCCCTCAAATGTATTTAGAGAAAAGAATTTTTACCAATCTCAAATGAATGTGCGATGTGAATATATATTATAAAAATTACCATGAACTTTAGAAAATAGGGTGTTTTTAGAATGATAATGCAACTTGGCTACCTTTCCACTTGGCCCGAAACCATCTGGTAAGCTTGGCTTATGATAAGAGCATTGTGCACAAGTTCTTATCTTAGAGAAGAAATAAAACATTCTTATTTAAATGGGGTTGAATTTGGAAAGGCAGAGATGTAAACTAGAGTAAATTGGGTTGCTCAAATTTGCATCAACACATCATCTTTGGTCTCTTTCCTCCTTGTGTTCAGAGGTCAAGACGACATTGCTTCAAAACAGAAAACTAAGGACACAGGTAAACACCACAAAAAGTTTTACTTCCTCTGAGAATACAAAGATGCCAACTGAGGGCCGGTGGGATACGCAGAGTGGATTTCCTTCTGCGTTTAAGGAGGGCTTGGGTTAACGCCTCTGGCCTGCCGTTGGTTTAGCGCCTTGAGTTAATTTCCTAAGGAGTGGTGTATTTCCAATGTCTAATCTTGCCCGGTCTTCCTTGAGAGCAAAAAACATGCATTTCTGACCTGGTTGGCTAGAGGAAAGAATCCAGCTTGTGGATATGGAGTCAAATAAAACAAAAGGACCAGAGGGGCATCAAATGCATTGAATAATCTCCATGAGCACCAGCCTGTCATCAGTGAAGCTAATCTGGGAGGTTAACTTAATTACTCCTGAACATAGAGGACAGTAGCTGGGATGAAGGCCAAGCCTGGCAGGTTGGAAGGCAAGGTTGGGAAGCAAGGAATAGGAGGGATTATGGTTGAACTCAACCATTATCTGACTTTGGAGCAGTTTTAAATCCCAAGGGACAATTTTCCAGCCAGCAAAGCAGAACCATTCATAAATACTTTTCTGGAAGGGGACTTCCCTGGCATTCCAGTGCCTAAGATTTCAGCTTTCAATGCAAAGGGTACAGGTCTGATCCCTGATCAGGGAGCTAAGATTCCCACATGCCTTGTGGCCAAAAAACCAAAACATAAAATAGAAGCAATAGTGTAATAAATTTAATAAAGACTTTAACAAAGGTGTACATCACAAAAAATTTTTTTTATTTAAAAAAGCTTTTCTGTACACCTCACCCAGTGTCTCCAACTTGCCTTTCATCCTCTAGAACTGGATCATATGCCCACCCTATACTATAGATGGTCTGGGAAAATAAGACCTTTATCTTCCCAACCCATGTGAAAGAGGAAGGCAAGGATACAAGCATTTGTGAATGGTTTGTGGGTCACAGGTCCTTCATGTCTGCTGTAACTGTTAAAAAGGAGAATAGAATATTGGCTTATGACCTAGATCTTTTAGGAACTGCTCAAATGACATGTTGGAACTGAACTGGAATAGTCCTTCCATATGTCGATGCTATTTGGGTTTAACTCCCCTGTATTGATGTTGGATAGATGCATAATATTTTCTAAATGTTAATGACATGTTTTGAATCTTTAGAACAAGAGGTACCAATAAGGTTGCCAAATTTGCAAATAAAATATACAGCACCCAATTAAATTTGAATTTCAGATAAACAAGGAATAAATTTTTAGTATATGTCCCGAACATTACATGTGACATATTTGTATTAAATAATTATTCATTGTTAATCTGAAAGTGAAGTTTAACTGAACATCTTGTATTTGATCTGGCAGTCCTGGGTAAGAGCCTCTACTATGGGTCAGGAGTAGGATTATTGATTATTCCTGTCTTTGTAGCAGATAAGTTTTAAAGTTGTCAAGATTGATTACATTATATATGAGACCTGAGCTTTAATAGGATGATAGAAAAACTGATTCCTTGGACAGAAATATTTAGAATGCATAGATATTCCTTTAAACACTAGTCTTGTCTTTTGAGGGGTAATCCACAGTCTGTCTAAGAGTTAATTGTATGAGAAAGATTATCTGTTCACCCATGACTGTCCAGATATTATCAGGCTATTGTGGAACACACAGATTAATGGGTTTCCAGACTGTGAGCCTAGTGTGTGATTACCAAGGGCTCTAAGAATAGACCATTATAATTAGCAATTAATCTGTCCTAATTTTGCAGTATCTTTAAAATCTTATATTGCAGATAAAGTCTAAGCCTCAGAATAAATAATTGTACACAATCACAGGCAAGCTCATTTTAACAGTTGTCATTCTTGGTCTTGGGATTCATTTTTTCTAAACTACATTATTGGCATTTGTGGTGCTTTGTAAGAAGAATGAATTTAACCCTGGCCTCTGGAAAGAAGTGGAAACTAATTTCATCTGTCATGGGGCTCATTTAACAAATGAGCTGTCCAGCACCACCACCCCCCAACCTGCCAGGCTTTCACAGAAGAGAGGTGAGAAAAATGGGGTGATCAATATTACAAGGAAAAAAAATACGTATAAAATTAGGTTAGAGTATTGTCTCTCTAATCTGTGTGTCTATATCCAGGGAAGGGAGCAATAACTCCTCATTGATTTTGGAAAGTGCATAATCGAGGTCAAAGTTGATCATGAAATTGTCTAAAAAACAAACAAGCAAAAAAATAACGGACCTGGAGAAAATGCACTTGACTTCAGAAGAATATGGGCAGCTGTCAAGATCAAGTGACTGTTCAGCTTGTAGGCCAGCAGATGGGTACAAAATTGGATGAGGAAATTGGAGATTTAATGGATGGATGTCAAATGTACTAAAGGAAAGGATCGTTTCAAGTTAAAATTCCTGGTCAACACAATTGACACTGATTGAAATAGGTTTCTGTATCTGCTTTGAAATCCATATAAATTCCAGAGACAATTTTGAAAGCACACGTTTCTACTTTCTGAAGAATTTGTCTTCTTATGAAATCATCACATTCCTCCTGTCCATCTCAGGTACTGGTTTAATGGCATTTAGTTTTATCACCAAGATAGGACCCCTCCCCCGCCCCCACCCCCATGTCTTTCTCAAGGGATTTGTATCCAGTTACATCCTGTGACAGCAGAACTACACGTGCTGGGGAAAGCTTCAGCGTAACCATGATAGTGGAGCCAGTCTGGCGCTGCCGCCGGCCATGGTTCCACACTTCCCCGCTAGAGAGTCATTTGCCTTTTTCCCCATTGCAGTGGCCACTGGACAAGACTCCGTCTATGTAAACTGGGGGCTGTTCCACCACAAGAAAGAAATGAATAAAGCGCTTTGAATGCAATTAGTTTAAAATAGACTGAGCTTTCAAATGTGATTCCCAAAGAACATCATCTACTTTAAGATCTTTTTTCATTGTCGTTCATTGCTGTGAATTATTTTGTCTGTAATTACTGATCAGATGGGGCTTCCCTGGTGGCTCAGTGGTAAAGAACCTGCCTTCTAAAGTAGGAGATGCGGATTCCATCCGTGGGTTGGGAAGATCCTCTGGAAAAGGAAATGACAACCCGTTCCAGTATTCTTACCTGGGAAATCCCATGGACAGAGGAGTCTGGCAAGCTTCAGTCCATGCGGTTACAGCTTAGCGACTGAACAACAGCAACTGATCAGATGAGTCTTCGGTATCTCTTCCTTTCCCCCAAACAATGCTCACGGTGTGCCAGCAGGGACGGGTCACCTAGAGACCCGTTGACTGTGTAGTCTCATACAGTTTCTTTGTATTTTGTTGCTGGAAGAGACGTTTGTCCAGGTGCAAGCACTGCAGCAAAGAGCTCCAGGTCATAGCCTGTCTCAGGCTGCTTGTGAAGGAATGTCCTGGTGCTGGATAGACTTTGAAGGTGAAGCTGAGGAGGTCTGACATAATAGGTATGGATTTGGGAGGAAGAAAGGAACCAAGGAGGATTCCAAAACTTTTTGTCAGCATGAATTGGAGTTGGGAGCATAAAGTTGCCTTGTATTTCAATGGGTGGACTGTGACAAAAGGAGGTTGCTCAGTTCTTATCATGCTGTCCTTTGAAGTGATGTCAAGCAGGTAGTTGAGTACATGAATTCAGGAGACACAGAGTGGGACATTTTACAGAGTGTGTGGGAGTTTGTGTATAAGAACACTTTCTCCAAGATTGGAGAGAAGCTAAAAACAAGCAAAAAGCTGAGCAGAGCACAAATGCTTTGTTTCTACCATTTTTCTAGCCTTCAAAGTTCTAAGCATTTTACAAACATTAACTCTGTCTTCACATTCTCATTGTGACAATTTTTCCACCGTTCATGTACTGTCCTGGGTTTCCAATAAACCAGAGTACTATTAGGAGTCTCACACACATTGCTGACTTCATCATTTTAAAAGATTTCCAAGTACATATGGTGCATTGGAACCCAAGGAAGCCAAAATCTGAAATTGGTTTTTTTATTGAATTTTTCTCTCCATTTCCTATACACACTGGGGGTTGGGAGTTTTACTTTTATGAATTTTTCTTTGCACAGTTGGTGAGTGCTGGGATTTTTAAATACTTTTTAATAAAAAATATTTGAAAAAAGTTACACTGACTTCTGATACAGTTATGCCCTAGTTCCCTCATACTTTAGCATTTTTCTGAGAGCTCAGTGTTAAATTGATTACTGACCAGAAGAAACCCCAGTCAAGAAAGTATATATGCGGAAAAGCTTTCCAAAGGATGTGCTTAAATTCATCGCTTTAAGGTTTCCAAACTTCTTGAAGCAAGCTAAATCACATGACAGCTATGCAATATCTACATGTCATCATACAGTAGAATGTGTCATCATATAGTAGAATATGTCATCATATTGTACTGCTTCTAGAAATAATCTTGGGTAGATGGATATCAGTAAGGATACTTACCAGAAAAGAACAATTACTCGAAGAACATTTTTTTGTTTGTTTCAAAATACTCTATTTGAGGATATTGCCCATTAAAATTTTCAACATATACTTATGAATTCCTTTTTTTTTTTTTTGGCCACACTGCATGTGGAATATTAGTTCCCTGACCAGGGTTCAAACCCTCAACCCCTACATTGGAAATGCAGAGCCTTAATCACTGGAACACCAGGGAAGTCCCCAAAGGCACCCATTTTTAACCCCTAAGCTCTTGAATTCTCTCATGGGTCCATTAATTAGGTAGTCACCCTTGATTTCATTTTATCTGAAAACTCTTTAGGGTCATGAAGTTCCTAGGGCCTGACCTCTGAAACTAACAAGCGAGTGGGTGTCTTCAGTACTTCGATCCTGGACTGTTTCCATCTCCAGATATATTGGACCCATCCTCTTGCATCCCAGTCTGTACTTCTCCTTAACATCTACTTGCCAATCTTCCTTCTCTAGTTTCTAAGCAACTGGAAGCCAGGAAACTGCTGAGCTCATATTTGAATCTATTATAGGACTTTCCAGAAGCTCGATTAATATTAACCTGAAATACTTGAAATAAGTATTTACAATACCTAGAATGCCTTTTGGAGAAGGCAATGGCACCCCACTCCAGTACTCTTGCCTGGAAAATCCCATGGATGGAGAAGCCTGGTGGGCTACAGTCCATGGGGTCGCTAAGAGTCGGATATGACTGAGCAACTTCACTTTCACTTTTCACTTTCACGCATTGGAGAAGGAAATGGCAACCCACTCCAGTGTTCTTGCCTGGAGAATCCCAGGGACGTGGGAGCCTGGTGGGCTGCCATCTATGGGGTCGCACAGAGTCGGACACGACTGAAGCGACTTAGCAGCAGCAGCAGCAGCAGAATGCCTTTTGCAGTTTCTGTCTCTGTCATTATCTCTCTTTTCTGTCTTTCTCTCTACCATACACCTCAGCAAAACGATTAAAACAGGGTGGCACCCCTTTGTCTTGTCACAGAGTGAACTTTCTAAACAATGGGAGCAAAAAAAAGAGATTTTGTCCCTTTCAGGCCTTGGAGGTATGGTTAATGACTTTTGGAGTTGTTTTTGTTTTTAACCTTCGGTCATAAGCCACCTTGTCTCCACTCAGCAATCCACACGAGTGGTTGTCCGGTTCCCCTTCTTGTCCTTTCTCCACTGGAATCCTGCCAGATGATACTGTTCAAGACTGATAAAGTCACTTCAAAACAATTTTAGGAGGCTCATGATTGTATATATAACTGTGTAAATGTTTACAAGTCACAAAATACTACAGACAGTAAACAGTCTCCCTACAATGCAGGGGATGCAGGAGATGTGGGTCGATCCCTGGGTCAGGAAGATGCCCTGGAGAAAGGAATGGCAACCCACTCCAGTATTCTTGCCTGAAGAATCCCATGGACAGAGGAGCCTGGTGGGCTACAGTCCATTGTGTCACACAGAGTCAGACATGACTGAGCGACTAAAACACACAATACCTAAAGACTTATCCCTTTTACTGTCTTTAAAAAATACTTATTTATTTATTGGGTTGCACCAGCCTTAGTTGTGGCGTGTAGAATCTTTAGTTGAGGCATGCAGAATCTAGTTCCCTGACCGGGGATGAACCTGGCCCCCTGCACTGGGAGCTGAGGTTTGTCTCTGGACCACCAGGGAAGTCCCCAAAGACTTTTCTTTTGATGGACAATGTTATCATTTCCTTGAATCCACCTTCAAGTTTATACATTATTTCATTGTTACTAAAGATAAGTGAGAGTTCATCTGCTTTGCAGAGGAATGTATGGAAATGAGGGCATGAATGACTATGTTTAATTTCATGAAGAGGAATACATTGCAACTATTAATTTGCGTTGTAAATATTATCATTAGAACGGAGATGATCCCTGGCAATCTTTAGAGAAAGGCTGAAGAAACAGTTTTAAAGACAGCTTTTATTTTCCTAAGCAGCATAAATTGAGATTTAATCTGATTATTTAGGTCAGTTTTTATAGATGAGATTTTTATAAAGCCTTAGCAAAACCCATCCATCTTGCTAGTCATTCACCTGAAGAATGTAGAAATGAAAATTTACTTCATTTTATGGATGTTTCTTTAGGTTGCTGCTCCTGCTGCTAAGTCACTTCAGTTGTGTCCGACTCTTTGTGACCCCATGGACTGCAGCCTACCAGGCTCCTCCATCCATGAGATTTTCCAGGCAAGAGTACTGGAGTGGGGTGCCATCGCCTTCTCCATTCTTTAGGTTAGCTTCCTTTTTACTGCAGATCTTGTTTTTTTTCAACAGCATCCAAGGACCAACTCTCCCACCTGTTAAAACAATGCTACGTCATCCTCATATTTTATGTAAAACTCATCTTTAAAATAACCACTAGATGGCAATGAATCAGCATAAAAATGTAGGTCTTGCAGGAAGACACTCATTGTTAGTTCAAAGGGGCAAGAAGAGAAAGGAGATATTACTTAACACCCTTCTCTCCTTTGGTATCTATACAGCCTGGAAGGATCCTAGAATCAGTAACCACCATTGAGGGTGGTTTGATGGGGCTGGTGAATAGGGATGTGGTAAGAAAGAGCAGAGAGAAGCCTCAGACAGAGTGAAATGAACATGGGAGATCCAGATTTGGGTCTTGGCTCCATCACTTGCGAGATACACAATCTTGAATGAATTGCTTAACTTTGCTAAACGCAAGTTTCTCCATCATTAGAGCAGTACAATTAGTACCTCATTCACAGGGCACAGTGAGGATCAAATGAGATGCTCTGTGTACAGCACCACGCACATGGAGGTCAATGCCTGCTCTTCCAGGGCCGTGATGTCTTACCTGAAACCCTTGGGTCCAGGTTTGTTTCAGAATTCAGAATTTTCACAGGATTTAATGATGAAGCATAAATGATATATCTGTGCTCAGTGGCAGCATTCACAATGGAATATTTACGTTTCTGTAGGAAAATATGTTCATACTATATGGGATAAGTAATCTACCCAATTACTCATTGTCACCAATGAGTTGGAAAAATGCTTGATTTGGGGGGCTTTGGGGGTTTCGGAATTTTAGACAAGGGACTCAGGATCTGAACCCTCCATTTATAAAGCATCTCTGATGGTCCTATATCCCTGCTACAGAGCCTTCCTACAGGAACATTCTGAGTGAGGGTTGGTAAGAATGTTGAGCTGATTCTTCTTATTTCCATAGAGTTGCCATCTGGGTAAACTATTATGCCAGCTACTCTCTCTATGTAAGTATACTCAGTATCTTGAATAACCTATAAAGGAAAAGAATCAATATCTATTTATATATCTACAAATCTGAATCACTGTGCTCTACACGTGAAACTAACATAACATTGTAAATCAGCTATAGTTCAACAGCAACAAAAAAATGACTTTGTTTTCAGAACTTGCACCTAACAAAATGACAACATAAAAAGCAGGAAAAAATACATAATTTTCTGTACCCGAGCATTTGAACTCTTGGTGAAGAAAAAAAAAGCTTATGTTAGAGCAGACATTAAGAGCTCAAAATTACAATGATAGCTTTTACCAGGTAAAGTTATATTTTACATCTCTCTTCCTGGCAAGCTTCATTGTAAAAGCTTTGATAGAGGCATCATAGCATGTTCCAGGAAAGATGTCACCTAAAAGGTATAGGAAGCTTGTTTTGGGGAAATGGTCTGTTCTGAGTGTGTCGCATTTAAATATTGCCGTAATGTGTTTTTTAAAAACTGCTTTCAATCATTTCGTCTGTGCTTATGCGGCCTCTGCTCTTAGACTGTCACCTCCACAAGGGGCAGAAATCAGCCTTTCTCCTGTTTTTTTTTTTCTTTGTAATTCCTGGGAAGCTTATAACTTATATAGTATTGTATTTGAAGACGATGTTATATAAATGCTGACTTTCCCAGCTCTAAATAGGAAAGATTCTTCCATTATAATTCAGATATTCTCAGGGACACATTTGGGAATTACATTAACTCCTTCAGAAAACAAACACATCATCTATAGCCCAGGAACAGAAACTGACCTTAATGGTTTGAAGGAGGTGGAGTTGGAGCTTATAAAATGAATAAATCTGCCCAAATAGAGTCTGGAGAAGGAATTCTCCTGTATTTTGTGCACATAAGGTCTAAAATGAAAATTAACCCTAAATAGCAATTGCATAAGTTGAACAATTTCCACTACTTTTTATCTAGTCGCACAGGAAGCCCACAGTGCTCTGCATAAAGCTGCCTGGACCTTTCTGAATAAGAAAAGTTGGGTCCTGTTGGCACCGTTTGCTGGGAACAACAGGACTCCATCGGTGCAGGGTGACGACAGTGAGAGAACAAGAAACGAACTATGGACTTCCCTGGGTTTAAAGTCTCAGCCGATCCCCAGGAACCCACAGATTCCTTACGGGGCAGCCATGGCCCTTCACAATGTTCTCAACCTACCTTCTCTCGGCATCTTCTCCCCATCTGTAAGCTACTTTGGGATATTTACTCAAAGTCTTGGATTTTCTTAAACTCTGTCTCTGAGCCTTTCCTTGCTCCTGAATATCCTTTTGTCCATCTCATACCCATCCCCTCTTCTCTGCTCTGTGTGTTAGTCGCCCACTTGTGTCCGACTCTTTGCAACCTCATAGACTGTAGCTCGCCAGGCTCCTCTGTCCATGGGATTTTCCAGGCAAGAATACTGGAGTGGGTTGCCATTTCCTTGTCCAGGGGAATCTTCCTGACTCAGGGGTCGAACCTGGGTCTTCCACATTGCAGGTAGACTCTTTACTGTCTAAGCCACCAGGGAAGCCCTTCGTCTCTGCTAGCAATACTCTACTCATTCTTCAAGATCTAGAGCAAACAAACACTACCCTGAGATATTATTTTAAAACATTGTTCTATATGACTTAACTGCCTGTTTACCTGAATGAGTTTGAGGGAAGGAGTGTTTTTACTTATCTTTCCATCCCAGTACTGAACATAGTACTTGAATATTCATGGACATTGACTGTTTGCTATTATTGATAAAAAGTTGAGCCAAACATGGTCCGGCTCACTAGCATAAAACCTGCAATGAATGGTTAAGTTTCAAGACCCTCCCTCTGTTTTCCCGTTTTACTCTTGGAGTCCTAATTTACAGATGAGGAAAGTGGGACCTGCTCAAGATCAAGCAGCTAGTTAAGTAGCAGAGTATCCCACTGTCGGTCCAGTGCTTTCCATGGCTCTGCCTCCTACAGACATAAAGGCACAAAGACCACTTCATTGTAGCATGCCCACATCCCCATGTGGTACCACTTAATGGTTTTCCAAGTGACTCTGAATAAATATAAAACACAGCATGCTTGTCTTTCTTCTTTCTCTCAACTGGGTAAGTCAATATTCTAGAGGGAATTCTTTAGGCATGTGAAAGAATTATTAATGGAAGTTTAGTTTGCAAAATCTCAGTGGGGATGGACTGTCTCCGAGGTTTTGCTTTATAAGGTTCATGCAGTCCTGACAGCCATGTTTTAAGAGATGGGCTGATGGCAGACTAGTGAATGAATAAGTTCCTTGATCTGCAGGAATGCAAGAGCATCTCTAGATTCTGAACCACATTTATGTCAGGGATGCATGTTTAAGTCCTTCTGTGTTTTTCCATCAGTTTCAAAGGGAACTATATAAATAAATACATCTGTTTTAAAATTTTTTGATTGTGCAAATATAACAGAAAATATGACATGTCTCATCCATTTGGGTGATTAGGTTAGTTTTCCTGCTGGAGCTTGGATTATATATCTTATGTCTGACTTGGTAAAGGTCCAACTTCGTAGTTCGTCACGCTTTTTGCCGTATTCAATTCTCTAGTTACTTTGCAAGGATTTTTCAAAATGGCTTTTTCAAAAAGTCAGCCAACAGGCACATAGTTAACATAAACAAAGATTTCATTGTGTTTCTTAGATGGATAAATTTTGTTCGCCATATGGTTTATCACTCTTGAAATGATTATTTGAAAATCTGTAATATTTTTCTATGACTATTAAGTCTTTAATTTTTTAACTAATTGCCATTAGTAGTTTCTTTTTTGAGTGCTTTATTTACAATACTTTTTTTTGTTTTCATACCTTTAACATTTTTTATATTGGGAAATTCCAAATATGTTCAAAAGTAGAGATAATAATCCATCAGTCACTAATCACCTAGCTTCAGTAATTATCATCTCATGGCTAATCTTTTATCTCTGTGCTCCCACCCAATACCTACCCCCTCTGATTTATTTTACATTTCAGATCTCATGTCATATTATCTGTGAGTATTTCTCCATATATCTTTAAAAAAAACAAGGACTTCCCTTGTTAAACATAATCACAATATCAATAACTGCCACCTTCCCCCATCCTGCCAAAGAGTAATTCCACATTATTATCAAATACCCAGCTAGTACTCACATTCCCCTAATTGAACTATTTGGAACTTCCCAGGTTGCGCTAGTGGTAAAGAACCCACCTGCCAATGTAGGAGACAGTAAGAAACGAGGGGTCAATCCCTGGGTCAGGAAGATCCGATGGAGCGGGGCATGGGAACCACCCCAGTATTCTTGCCTGGAGAATCCCTTGGACAGAGGAGCCTGGTGGGCTATAGTCCGTAGAGTCGTAGAAAGTCGGACGTAACTGAAGCAACTTAGCACACACACAGTTGTTCTATTTATGGTCTTTGTAGTTTGTTTCTTTGAATCAGAACCCGGGTAAGGTTCACACAGAAGAGTTGACTTGAGTGAGTGAGTGAGTGAGTGAAAGTTGCTCAGTTGTGTCCAACTCTTTGCGACCCCATGGACTGGACAGTCCATGGAATTTTCCAGGTCAGAATACTGGAGTGGGTAACCTTTCCCTTCTCCAGGGGATCTTCCCTAGCCCAGGGATCGAACCCTAAGACTTGACTTAGCAGTTACTAAAATCTCTGTTTATAAGCTCCCCACTCCCCAACCCTTATCTCATGGACAGGGTTGTTAGTCCAGAACAGTTTCCGACTGTGTGGATTTGCTGATTGCATCCTCGTGGTGTCAATCAACAGCTTTGTCCTTCCATCACCTGTACTTCCAGTAAAATGGTAGTTTTCTCTAGATTCTTGATTAGGTTTCAGTTATTTTCTACTTTTTTCCCCAAGAGTTCTTCATAGATTATACTACTTACTTCCACCAGGAAATAGATACTGTCTGGTTGACTCTGTTTGGTGTTTACTGCTTTGACATCATTGCCTGGACCCTTGGAAAGATAGGATACACGCTCGATTCTTTCCATGACAAGCACAATGAGTTGGCTTGCTAATATCCTCAGAAGTAACCAAACACTAAACATAGTTGATACATTTCAATGCTCTACATTGTGATACTTATTGATGCTCTAATTGCCCTATTCTTAGCCAATGGGAGCTTATTTAATTAGGACACTGAATCCTTTTGGTGTGATCCTAGTTGTATCTGATAGGTTTTTTTTTTTTAATAGTTTGAAAAGATATTCCAATCTGTATTTCTTTTTAAAGTGTATAATTCAGTGTATTTAGTACATTCACAGTGTTATGCAACCATGATGTCTCTCTGGTTTCAAAACTTGTCATTGCCCCAAGGACACTGCACCAGTTAAATGGCCACTCCTCACTCCCTAAACTTTCTAGCCTCTAATGCCCACTAACCTGCTTCTTATCTCTATGGCCGTCCCTATTCTGGATAGTCCATATAAGTGGAACTACACATTATGGAGCTTTTATGTTTGGCCTCTTGCACTTATCGTAATGTTTTTGAGGTTTATCTTTGTTGTGGCATCTATCAATACTTTATTTCTTTGTGTGACTGAATAACAATTCAGCGTATGGATATGCCACATCTTGTTTATCCTTTCATCTGCTGATGACTTGTGGTTTGTTTCTACTTTTTGGCTATTATGAAGGGTGGGGCTGTGAATATTTGAGTACAAGTATTTGTCTGCATACATATTTTCAATCCTCCTGAAGAGTGGACTCACTGGCGTGTGTGTGTGTGCTCAGTCACACCTAACTCTTTGGGACCCTGTGGACTGTAGCCCGCCAGGTTCCTCTGTCCATGGAATTTTCCAGACAAGAAAACTGGAGCAGGTTGCCATTTCCTACGCCAAGGGAACTTACGGACCCAGGGATCAAATCCATGTCTCTTGTGTCTCCTGTATTGACGGGCAGATTTTTATCCCTGAGCCACCTGGGAATCACTGAGTCATATGATAATTCTAAGCTTGACTTTTTGAGAAAATGCCCAGCTATTTTTCACAACTGCATCATTTTACATTCCTATCAGTTATGTACAGGTTTTCCAATTACTTCACATCCTTGCCAACACTTATAATTTTCCATGTTTTTTTTTTCAAATATAGCCATCCTAATGTATGTGAAAAATACACTTAAAATTATATGTACTTTATATTACAACCTAGTAATCACACATAAAGAAAAATAACTAAAATAAAAAAATTTTAAAAATTAAAAAAACTAAAATAAAAGCTTCACAAAATAATACAGTACCTTGACATTTTCTAGGGCTTTCCTGGTGGCTTAGATAGTAAAGAATCCACCTGCAATGCAGGAGACCTGGTTCTATCCTTTGGTCAGGACGATCCCCTGAAGAAGGAAATGGCAACCCTCTCCAGTATTCTTGCCTGGGGAATCTCATGGACAGAGGAGCCTGGCAGGTTGCAGTCCATGGGGGCATAAAGAGTAGGATACCACTGAATGACTAAACTTTCACTTTGGTATTTTCCATTTTATAGGAGCATAATTTATCTTTTTATATTTTTCTTTAAAAATGCTGGTTACCACTCACTACACTGATGTCATTATCCACTAAAGTGTTGTGATCCACAGTTTCAAAATCATTGCTCAGTTTGGGTGTACAAAGCTTTCTAGGGGCTCCTTTGTATTTGCATAAAAAATGGAACTGATTTCTTTTTATGAGTACTAGATGACACCTTACTATGCAGCAAAGAATACCATAATTATAATTTACATTAAGAGCAAAGTATGCTGAATATCTCAAAGTTACTGGAAGAGTGCTGGTCCAAAGGTTGGAAAGCCAAGGTTCACTCCGACTGTGAAATTTGCGTCTGAAATACCTTTCCTGAGATTCAATTTTTGCAGCCAGTAAATAAAGGTATTGATGGACAGCACAGCCAGCAGGAGACTCGCAATGAAGATTGGGTAATAGCATAATTGATGGGCTTGTAGTTTGAAAACAGTGACATGTTGTCAACAGTGGCTTGATACTTAAGTGTGTCCACAGGAGCCTGCCTGCAGTGCTTTAGTCAATAATAGTCAATAAACAGTAACAGCTCACTGATCGGCCAGAGGCCAGGCAGGGTTCAAAGCCCTCCGTCTGTACTAGTCTTCATAACTGCCCCCCAGGTAAGTCCTGGTGACATTAAGCCCCTTGTACAAATAAGGAAATCCAGGTATGAGTTAACCTGGTAACAAGTAACTTCACCAGAATTCCATCTTTAGTTAAGTGGCAGAATTAGGTTCAAACCCAGAAACTCTGGTTCTAGTTGCCTGAATGCTTAAGTGAAAGTAAAGTCACTCAGTCCTGTCCGACTCTTAGCAACCCCATGGACTGCAGCCTACCAGGCTCCTCCGTCCATGGGATTTTCCAGGCAAGAGTACTGGAGTGGGGTGCCAAGGTTCTATGAAAGTGTTAGTTGCTCAGTTGTGTCTGACTCTTTGTGACCCCATGGATTGTAGCCCGCCAGGCTCCTCTGTCCATGGAATTCTCCAGGCAAGAATACTGGAATGGGTTGCCATTCCCTTCTCCAGGCTCAACCCAGGGATCAAATCCAGGTCTCCTGCATTGGAGGCAGATTCTTTACCATCCGAGAAACCAGGAAGTCATACAGTATATCTCTATCAAGTACTATAGTGTATCACTCTTTAAGCCAGAAATCAGCATTTTATATTAGTACCTCTAAGCATTTATAATGTTTTCTGTAATATCAAGTATTAATATCTTGATGCTTATTTATAATAAGCATTATAAATAATAATTATAAATGCTTATTTGAGAAAAACCAGGGAAGAAAAAGATACACTTTTATTTTTCCACATTTTTGTGGAAACATTGTCATGAGCAGGTCACTGAAGGATAAGATATCAGCTTTGATGCTTACAGCCTAACAGAAGGTTTTCTGGTGTGTGTGTGTGTGTGCCTGTGTATTTGCAGAAGCTTTTCTGGGGTGTGTGTGTGTGTGTGTGTGTGTGTGTGTATTCACTCATGCCAGCTTCAAACAGAGATACAGCAGGAATAAAGATGCAGTTGTCCAGGAATAGAAAGGAAACCCAAGGAGAGAGGAGACCAGGGGCTTAGCTGTCAGCCCTCCGAGCCCTGCCCTACTGACCCCAAGCAGGCATTAAACATCCCCCATCCCTGGGAATGCCGCTCCTGGCCTGGCATTGTGAAGGCCTGTCCAGCCTGTGGGGCAGAGATAAGCCTAAATCTAGCCTTTGATTCCGGACATGAGCCGAGGCTTCTATGGGTTGAAGAGATATGGTTTTCAGCTGCAATGCCTCGGAAACTAAGAGTCTCTTGCTTTCATTTATTATCCAGATCAATTCAGCTGAAGTGTCCCTGTAAGTGAGTGTAAATGGCAGCGGGAACTTGCTAAGGGAGAGGTGAGCCACAAAACCTTGAGTTTCAGGCCAGAGACTAAGTCCTCACTAGGAGACGCTGTGTGTACAGGAAGAGGGGCTTTTCCCCCGCTCTGTCCCCCACCCCCGCCCCCACAGGAAGATCTTTCTTCTGAGTGCTGCTCTGGGATGCTGCCCGAAACCCATGTTTCTAAAGAATTCTGTTGCCAGATTGAGCAACAGCCAGGCTCCTTTTTTGGAACTGGGTGAACCTGGCTAATCAGAAACAGGTCCATCTCCTCCACCAGCCAGTTCTGCCGAGGCCAGGGGGAAACCCTGATTTAGGCTCCCACGCGCTGCCTGGCGACCGTCAGATGGTGCTTGGTTTTGCCATCACCGGAAAAGCCTCCATGTCCGCATAAGCGAAAAAAGATGCCGTTGGCTTACAAATCGCTGCGCCGGTGATGTGTCGAGCGGATGGTTTTTAAAGGTTCCTCTCTCTGATGATTAATGCAGAATGATGTCCTGCTGACAAATTCAGAGGTTCTTGTGCCGACACTCAAGTGCAGCGCCTGGCCTTCGTGACCCGGCTGCTGGCAGGGTGTCCATCTCTGAGTGCAAAGAGAGAATCCTCTGAACTCATCCTGTGAACCTCTCTGTGGGTTTCAGAATCCCTGGGTCTGAACAGAAGAGGCACAGAACACCTTCCCTGGCTAGGCAACTCTTGCACCGCAGGTGGACGAAAGTTCCCAGTCCCGCTTCACAGATACCCGGAATTCACAAAACCTGAGGACTTCTCTCGCTCAACTTTCAACTGAAAGTTCAAACACAAAACAGAAGCTCACAGAGCGATGGATCAGGACCCGGAACCAGAAGTAGATATGTGTCATGAATTCCTCCTGAAACTCCATCATTTGCAGACCTCTGTTTTCTGTGGTTCATACTCGTTGACTTCACAGCATGAAGTCTCAGATTGTTCCAAGATAAATGAAAAGCTCAAATGGGCTGGCTTATGTGAACAGTTCATTCTAGATCCTTCTTTTTTATTTTTTATTTTTTGTATTTCTTCCTATTTTTTGCCCTCTAGCATATCTACTAAAGGAAGCATGGAAAGAAAAAAGGCTGGTGGGAAAATCATATCAAGTGATAATGACACGTCCTGGTGGAAAAAGTTCTGGGGCAAACAGATTCAGGGTTTAACTGTTAAGCTAACACGAGATTACCTATCCTAACAAGATTTAAGCATCTTGTTTTTCTAAATGCTTTTTCATTGGTGTTAAAACAGGGGGAAATATGACATCTAACCTTTTTTTCCTGAGAAAATAATCACCATCCTCCACACTTTGCCAACAAAAATCCTTTTTTTGTTTTTTCCATTTATTACAGGAGTTACAGTATCTGCGACTTGGGAAAACCACCAGTCTAGCTGGGGTGTTTGGTTTCGTCTTTGGCCCTTGGCCTTTTTGTGTGTGAGAGACGTGTCCACATGTAAGTATGTGTATGTTCGTGTGTGTTGTGTGTGTTTGTGTGTTTGTGTGTGCTAATTTAAGCTGAGGACCCTGAGATGTAAGAAATCATCAGTTTGCAGGGAATGCATTCTTCATCTTTATTCTCCAAACCTTTCATAGTTTTGTGTTTTTCATTAATGACAAATATGATATCATTTGCATGTGGAATCTTAAAAATGGATTCATATGAACTTACATAGAAACAGAAATAGATCCACAGACATAGGAAACAAACTCTGGTTTCCAACGTAGAAGGGGAAGAGAGAGAAACTAGAAGGTTGGGATTAACAGATACACACTACTATATACAAAGTAGATAAACAACAAGGACCCACTGTATAGCACAGGAAACTCTACTTAGTATCTTGTAAAAACAATAATGAAAGAAATCTGAAAAACATTATACATGTGTGTATATGACTAAATCACTTTGCTGTACTCTTAAAACGAACACAACATTGTAAACCAACTATTGTGTGCTCAGACAGACACTCAGTTGTGTCCAACTCTTTGCGACTCCGTAGACTGTAGCCCACCAGGCTCCTCTGTCCATGGAGTTCTCCAGGCAAGAATACTGGAATGGGTTGCCATTTCCTTCTCCAGGAGATCTTCCATCAACTATACTCCAGTTAAATAATAAATAAATAACAAAGTATCAACAATCTATTATTTTTAGAAAATTGTTTGGATTTGTTCACTGGAAGGTTGGATCTATTTAAAAAACCACCAAAACCATCCTGTATTTTCTGCGGTGGCTGACTGCTCTTTGTAGAGCCCTGTGGAATATTTTCATGCTATCACAGGGGACCAGCACACTCTAGGGTGGATTCCGTTTTCTGTGCCTAAAAATCTCTATCTCCTCTTCCCAGAAGCAGGAACACAAATGAAGTTCCATGTCCTTCTGGTTGAACACTTAATGGAATTAAATATATGTCTATATATATGACATTTGTGTATGGAAATAGACATATACACACAAACAAATGATACAAGTAAAACTGAAGAAATCTAAGTGAAATCAGCAGATCGTATCTGTTTCAACTTCCTGGTTATGATATTATGCCATTGTTTTATGAGATGTTGCCTTTGGGATAAACAGTAATAATTACATGGGACCCCTCTGTATTATTTCTTATAATTGAATGTGAATGTATATCTCAAAGTTTCACTAATTATAAAAAATTTAGAAAAGTAACAAGAGAAGAAATCCACATAGTACTTTAAAAAGACACTCAACATTTGTATTTTAAAAATAATTAAAAGTATTTAAAAGACAAAGTGGTCTTTTAAAAATCTCCATAAATTATTCATTATAGCACCTTAAAAAATATAAGAAAACAGACACAGTGTACTTCAGTTTGTTAGTTCAGAGCTTAAAATATTTTTTGGTTGATTAAACCAACAAACTAAATTCTGGTGAAAAATATGAAGGTAAGTTTTTAGTTGTTTTTGTGTAGTTTAATGCATTTTATTCTCATGGACAGCATCTAGGCAAAACTGAAAATTTTGTAACTTTGGATGGAAAAAATGTTGGGATTAGATGAATGCATTTGCCATAATTGCTTTTAAAAAGAGCCTTTCCTTTTTGCAAAAACAATATGTTTGCTTTTCAGGGGTGAGAGACAGTTTTTAAGAATAATTGTAATGCTTCAGAATAAAATGTGTTACATTTTATTAATGTAAACAGTTACACATTTAACCAACTAACTATGTTGGCTATTGCAGAGGATGAAGAGGTTGAACTTCCCTGGTGGCTCAGACAGTAACGCATCTGCCTACAATGAGGGAGACCTGGGTTCAGTCCTTGGGTTGGGAAGATCTCCTGGAGAAGGAAATGGCAACCTACTCCAGTATTTTTGCCTGGAAAATCCCATGGACAGAGGAGTCTGGTAGGCTACAGTCCATGGGGTCGCAAAGATTCGGAAACGACTGAGTGACTTCACTTTCACTTTCTTTGCTTATATAGATCTATCTGTCAAACTCTTATCAGTTTACTTAGATGATACTTTAAAATTGCTTTATTTTGGGATAAAGGAATTATATATGTGTATGTATATACATATGTACACACATATATTATTATGTAAGATGCACTTGCAAGAAAAAAACAGAGAGATCCTATGAGACCCCTCCGTCAGTTTCCCCTAAGGATGGCATTTTGCATAACAAAGAACAATGTCACAACTTTAAATGGACATTGATACAATCTGCTGACCTTATTGGCCAATGATGCTTTTTAAAGCTAATAAACCTATAGTTTGAAGGTTACCGAATTAGCAGATGACTATCAACATACTTTCCAAAAGAACACACGCTACACCTCCTTGCATTTGCTATTTCTAGAGTTTGATTCTAATTTTACAGGTTCAGAGATTTTTTCTTTTCTTAGTCTTGCTCTTCCTACCTTTGGCTTGTTCTCAGCTTAAAAAAAAAAAAAAAAAAAGATCATAGGCCATTATAGAAGCAAAAGACTTTAGATATTTTCTGATATTTGTTTATGCTAGTATCAAGCTGAGAGAGGGATTATTTGTAGCGACATTGTTAGAGACCAGACTTCACAGAAGAGGAATAATTAAATCCCTAGTGAAAGTTATTTTACCACCTAACAGCTTCTCAAAGACTTGGGGATTTATTAAATCCATCCTACAGCACAGGAAATCTACACGGACGACCTGGACTTGAGATTTGATTCTGATGTGCTATTTTGTAGGGTTTGGAGAAAGCAGTGGTGTTGAAAGAAAAGGGTTTCCTTTTAGAATGAAGTATTTTCCTTAAGAAAATGGCTTGGAGCAGAAGACTGGATTTCATTTCCATCCAGTCCAGATTGGCCTCTAAGCAGCAGTCCCAGGTGATGGTGGCTCTCCACATGACCACCTGATCCCTCAATCAGAGAGAGCGTGGCACTTGATGGTGTTGAGTGGAAAAGCACTTACAGGAGGGGATGGGACAGGGTGGAGAGGTAAGAAAGGGCTCACTTCAAGTGAGTGCAGTGGTAAACCTTGAAGGGTTTCAAGCAACAGATGATATAGTGACCTGGGTTGGGCTCATGATGAATGGGAAGGGGCAGGAGAAGAGAATGGACAGGGATGTCAATCTGGAAGCAGTTGCAGCAGTCCAGCTGAGAGATGCTGGCTGGGTTGATGTGGTGTCAGTGGAGGAGGGGGAGGAAAAATAGGCAAATTTGGGATACATTTTGGTGGTCAAACCTCTTCGATGTGGTGACAGAATGATAGAATAATAGAAAATGATGTTAAAACGTGTCTCTGGGTTTCTTATGAGAAGGATGGGGAAAAAAAAAAATGAAGTGCCCTTAAAGGGACAGAAATGAAGACGAAAGGAAGGACTCATTCTGGTGGGAAAAATCAAAGTTCAGCTTTGAGATGCCCAAGGGAACTGCCCGGTGGAGACGTCAAGTCCAAAGT
Source organism: Bos grunniens (assembly GCF_055505025.1). Classification (NCBI taxonomy): domain Eukaryota; kingdom Metazoa; phylum Chordata; class Mammalia; order Artiodactyla; family Bovidae; genus Bos; species Bos grunniens. The sequence goes on from NC_141188.1 coordinate 41,278,686, forward strand.
TGTAAGAGAAGCAAGGAATGAAGTCCGTGTCAAAGAGGAAGCTAGGGAGAGAGTGAGGGCTAGATTGCCACCTTACCCAAAGACAAGCCCCCTCTCATAGGTCTGGGGGGAAGGGGCGTGCGGAGTAGGGGTGGGGAAGAAGAGAGGGTGCATAATGCCCTGACTTCTTTGTTCAAGGTAGGACAAAGCTGTCTCAGCTCCAGGGCTTCCTGTAGGAGAGACACTAACATCACAGTTCAACTCCTTCCTTTGCCCTGATCTTCCTTCACTCCTCACTGTGTTGATCTTGGGAACCCTTCTCAATACATTTCTAGTACACAATCTCCGCACACAAACCAGAGAGACTCTTAATCTTGCCCAAGGAAAGAGACCTACAGCAAATCTCTTGTAAATCATGATCTGAAACAAAAGGTCATACAGAAAATGTGATTCCAAAGAGTTTGTGTGCTTTAAGTTACAATTTTTGGTATCTGCTGAAAGAAATCTTTCAAAATGTCATCTATAAGCTCACCAAAATTAGGGGTGAGGTGGGATGGGGGGAAGGTTAGGTCCAAGAGGGAGGGGATGTATGTATACTTATGGCTGATTCACCCTGTTGTATGGCAGAAGCCAACACAATATTGTAAAGCAATTATCCTCCAATTAAAAATAAAAAAATAAAAATAATGTCACCTATGAGCTCATCAAAATTATATAGAGTTAATTCAAATTTTGATCATTGTATTAGAGGATAGGACATTATATTTATTTATTAAGCAGTACACTTGTGATGGGCTTTCCTGGTGGCTCAGACAGTAAAGAATCCGCCTGCAATGCAGGAGGCCTGGATTTGATCCCTGGGTCAGGAAGATCCCCTGGAGAAGGGAACGGCAACCTGCTCCAGTATTCTTGCCTGAAGAATTCCATGGACAGAGGAGCCTGGTGGGTGATATTCCATGAGGTTCTCAAAGAGTCAGATACAACCGAGTGACTAATACTTTTACTCGCTTTTCACACTTATGACAATTATTTCGTTGTATGTTCACTGATTTTTTCTGACACATCTTTCTACTAATAAGTAAAAAACACAATAAGAAAATTGTTAGCTTATTATATAATACCCTGATGGAAGTTTTAGTATAATTGAATTTTTGTTTTCCCTTGAGACACAAATACTATGAATGTTTCATAGATTATGTAAATGGAACAGTGAAAACTATTTGCAAGTCACGCCATTTAATGTGTCCGGGAAAAATATTTTAACCTCCTTTCCTACAGAGAGAAGCAAAAAAGACATAGGCCTTGTTGAAATGGAAAAGGTGGGGTTTTGTGCTGTCTCTCAAGAATAGGTTTGGGGTGGGGGTACGATGTGGAAGTGAACTTCTTCTCCTTCTGATGTGAGAGTAAAAACCAGTGAGAATGAAGGCTGGCTTGGGGCAGAACCAGATGCATGTTAATACAAATGCAACCTTTGGTTAAATGGTGTCCTCAGCCTTGTTCCATCTACTCAAGGTTGTACACACCACATCTAGGTCACGACTTTCCCAAGGCTTAAAGCATTCACATGGTTGGTGATTGCTTCTGATTTCGAAACTAACTGATGAACTAAGATGGACATGAGAACCATGCCCCCACCCCCCACCGACTCCCCAGATAAGTTCTATCCAATTTGATAAGCAAATCATGTTTTTATCCTGTTGGAGGGAGGGGGTTTAACTTCCAAACTGCTGAAGGGTGGGCTGTTTGTTAATTTAGTAAAAAGAAAACCAGCACTAAAGTATTTTTAAGCTTTATTTGGTTTAAGTTTTGCATGAAAATAGGCACGTTTCTCATGAATTGATGCGTTGTGTTTACAAGTTTCATCCTTGGAATGCAACCAGTTGAACTGGTTATTTTTAATCCAGAGAATGTCATGCAAAGCCCAATACTCAACTTAGTCATGCAAACAAAGGAGGCAAGCAAAATGCTCCCAAGTATGCTGACAATTTAGCTTTTCTCCTGCAAAAGGCAACAACCTTTAACTTGAGAAAGAAGTCCCAGAGATCGTAAATACTGTTGCACAAACATAAGGCAGCATTTGGTTTAAATACTTACGTAGCTTAGCAAAAGTTTTGTACCATCGACAGAGTTCCATTGTGCTCTAAACAGTCTATTGCTTCACAGTCCTGGTTTCTTCCCTCAAGTCATTAGAAAAAAATTAGGTAGCAGACTGAACACATTTCTACGGAGTAGCAGCAGAGAAACTTATGGTGATGCCAAAGGAAGTTTTGGAAATTCGTTGTTGGGGACCATTTTCCCTGATAGAATAAAAGCCTTCAACTTTTGGAAATCGGAGCTATACAAGGCTCTTAATTGTTACCTAAAATTGTCATCATTGCTCAAAAATTTTCTGGCAGAGGAAATAGGGGCAAAAAGTCAGTCTAATCAAAGTTGGGTGGTAAGATTAGAAAAGGGTTGAGATCAGCATTCTAACTCAGAGATAAAGTCTAGTACCTGTGTGTATATATGTGTGTTAATGACCAACGACAGCTCCTTTTTTTAAATTGAGGTATAGTTTGAGCTTCCCAAGTGGCGCTAGTGGTAAAGAACCCGTCTGCCAATGCAGGAGACACAAGAGACGCAGGTCAAATCCCTGGATTGGGAAGATCCCCCAGGGGAGGACATGGCAACCCACTCCAGTATTCTTGCCTGGAGAATCCCATGGACAGAGGAGCCTGGTGGGCTACAGTCTGTAGGGTCACAAAGAATCGAACACAACTGAAGTGACTTAGCATGCACAGTTGATTTACGATGTTGTGTTAATTTCTACAGTAAAGTGATTCAGTTATACATATATAATATGTAATTCTTTTTCTATTCTTTTCTATTATGATTTATCACATGGTATTGAATATAGTTCCCTGTGGTATACAATAGCATATCGTTTATACACACATGTATAATAGTTTGCATCTGTAAATCCCAAACTCCCAATCCACATCCCCAACCTTAAGGACTCTTCATGAGACATAAGATTCCAAAGTTCTCCTAAGCAAGAAAATGCACCTGTAATGCCTCTCACATTGGCCAGAACAGGAAGTGGCCACAGTATGTGCCAGCCTCTGACTATCCCTGGATGGAGATGTTGCCTATATGCCGGGTGTCTAGAGTGGATTTATGGCAATCAGACTGTAGAATATTCCAAGCTACCTGCTTGTTCTTGGAGTCGAAACCACTCACAGACAGAAACGTAGAACCTTGTTGGAGAACTCTACCTACCTGTTATGGGTTGTGCTCAGAGATCATTTAGGAATCTTGGAAGCTGGGCTGAAACCCCCTAAATAAAGAAAGAGTTTGAAAATAAAATAGGGCAACGTGGAGGCAAAAGGGTGTGAGCTTCTTCCATGTGGGTGGAAAAAGACAATGATGAGTAATTCGGGCTTTGCTGGTCCTTGGCTGAGAGCGGTGTTTATTCAAAGTTGGATCTCAAGTGAAAGCGGGTATAGGTGTACATAAAATGTGATAAGAAGAGCTTTCTTATGAGAGATTGATTTTTCGTCTCAAATCCATTACCAGGTGTATGCCCACACAAGAATACACAGAACTTTCTGCCCCAACCAGTTGCAAATATAAAAAGGAAATGAAAACAGATCATGTCTGTCTTAGAAAAGTCCTTTTCCTTATTACTTTTATTGCTTGGACTATGAATTTCAATAAATGTGAAATGCATTCCTAAGTCCAGAAGTCAATTTTTAAAAAGTTGTTTATCTGAGCTTCCCTGGTGACTCAGATGGTAAAGAATTGGCCTGCAACGCAGGAGACTTGGGTTCCATGCCTGGGAAGGGAAGATCCCCTGGAGACGGAAATGGCTACCCACTCCAGTATTCTTGCCTGGAGAATTCCACGGACAGAGAAGCAGGCTACAGTCCAAGGGGTCACAAAGAGTCAAACATGACTGAGTTGTTTGTCTAGTGTCCATAAAAACCGTATTATTCTAGAACTTAGTTTATTCTGCTCTTGAATTTACAAGTGAGTAAACCGTGAACCATAGAAATGGAGTTGATCTGAGTAGGAAGAGCATCTAAAATTATTTAGTGGTACAGAGGAAATTGGGTCTAGGCCCACTCGACCCTCATTCAGTGCTGTTCCTTTTCCGCCATCCTGCCATTCAGGAAACCTGTAGCTCACTAAACTCTTTCATTCCCTGAAGACAGTATTGTCACGAGGAAGGACTGCTGTATGGGCTGGAACAGTTCATTGAATTTGGGCATCTAAAATCGACTTTCTTTTGGGACTTCCCTGGTGGTCCAGTGGCTAAGACTCCGGGCTCCCAACGCAGGGGGCCTGACCTCCATCCCTGGTCAGGGAACTAGCTCCTGCACGTCTCGATGAAAGATGAAGGTCTCGTGTGCCACAGCTAAGACCTGACATCACCAAATGAATATTTTAAGAGTAAATAAATAAAACGGACTTTGTTTGGATGTGGGAAAGCCATCAACATGTATATACATTTCCTTCATTGATTAAGTCTAAACACTCATGTTAACACCATCAGTCAGAGCCCCATGACGACGCTGAAGTCTATGGCACTCTCCAGATCAGTTTACCCACATTGGTATCTCTGGTAGAAGAAGGAAACTGAGGCTTCAAAGCTTCGAGAAAGGAAGTGAAAGTCACCTTTCCCATTATCCACGAGGAGCCTCAAGTACTGATACTGCAGCCTATTTGGCAAGAGTGAAAACAAACAGCACTGTATCTCCGCGCCTCCTTCTGCCCACACGGTCAGAACAGTGGAACTTGCACCAACCTGCTCCACAGAGAGGCGCCTTCTCAGATGTTCTCAGGTGACTTGTCTTATCTCCCTGGGGATCGCTATTGTTTCTGAACAGGAAACACTGAACGAAAGGCTCGCATGAACTGGAAGAAGGAGGCTCATGTTTAGAACCCAGGATATTCTTTAGCAAAGTTCAAGATTAGAAATTGTCAAAGGAGGCTCATTTTTAGAATCCAGGACACTCTTTTCCAAAGTTCAGGATTAGAAATCGTCATAAAAAACATCAAAATCTTCTGGAACTGACGACTTGCTTCAAGCTGACTCATGACTATCACCACTGTCTTATTCCGCCCACGTGGAGGAAGCCCACACTGCTTCTCCTCCGTGTTGGCCTACAGTGTTTTCAAACTTTTCCTTTAGGGAAATTCTGCCCAGCTTCCAAGAATCCCAGGTGATCTCTGAGCACAACCCAGAACAGGCTGGTAGAAGAGTTCTCCAACAAACGTCTTAAGTTTCTGTCTGTGAGCAGTATTGACTCCAAGAGCCATCAGTAACAAAGAACTCTGCTCGGAATTTTCTGCAGCTGCAGCCCCAGCCTGATCATCATAAATCCATCTCCATCCACGTAGAGTCAGACACTGACACGTACTGAGTTCTCTTCCTGTTCTGGCCAATGTGTCAGGCGTTTCATACACATTTCTTTGCTCAGTCCGCATAACAACGTCATGTATTAGGCAAGATCATTAGCTCCATTTTCTGGCAAATTTAGGTAACCTGCCCCAAACCACTGGAGGCTTTGCATCTGATTCAGATGCTATGGTCTTAACTACTTGGCACATTATCATTGGTGCTGAGGGTCACAGTCTCCTGACAGATGACTCACTGAGAGTATTTTAACTTTTACCTTAGAGGAAGTCTTTGAATCTTCGGCTGAAAAGCTTACTTCATGTTGTTTCCAGACAACGTCACAAAAGCACTCAAGGTGAAACTCAAGTTGAGCAAAGCAAAGAATGTGAGCTAGTGCTTGAAAAGAGGAGAGGCAACAGAAGTGATAATGAATGAAATGAAATGAAAAAGTGAAAGTGTTTCACAATGAAAAAGTGAAAGTGTTAGTCGCTCAGTTGTGTCCTACTCTTTGTGACCCCATGGACTGTAGCCTCTGTCCATAGGATTCTCCAGGCAAGAATGCTGGAGCTGGTAGCCATTCTGTTCTCCAGGGGATCTAACCAACCCAGAGATCAAAACCAGGTCTCCTACATTGCAGGCAGATTCTTTACCACTGAGCCACCAGGGAAGCCCAGTATCTGGCCATTATTCCATGTAACATGTTCTGGCCTTTGCTTTAATAAAATTTTTTTAGAATCATTTTAAAATTTACAAGCTAAGTAGTTGATTGGTGACAAAACATTTTTTTAAAAGTCTTTGAAATGGTAAAACATTAAAAGAAATATATTCAAGAGTAAGAAAGGCAATCCTCCCACATCCTGTTTAGTCTCCAGCATCCTCATTTGCAAAACACAAGGTTCTGTCTACATATACCTAATTTGGGCAGCCAGTTGATTGTCTTAGAAAACAACTCTCAAAGTCAAGTCGACCCAGCTGGTGGTTTATAATTCTGCGCTGATGCTCTGTTGGCAGATCACAACTTGCTGGGGGAACATAATGTAAGGGCATGGAGTGAAGAGCAAGAAAACTTGAAAATTAAGAAACCTCAATTTTCTTTCTTTTAAAGCGTTGCTGAGAGATGAGAAGTGGGAACGGAAATTAACAATTACTATTATCTCAGTTAATGCCTTCAACAATCTTCAGGGGATTATTATCTTCATTCCCTAAGTAAAGAAAGGCTCAGAGGCTCAGAGAGGATGACTCATTGCCCTCGTCACCGTGATTCCGGGTGCAGGCTGGGACCTGGTGCTGACTCACAGTCGACGCTGGGTCTTCTGTAGCCCACAGATGCAGGGGAATAAGCGCTCATGCTCTTTAAAACTTCCTTTAGAGAAGGAAGCGACATAGGTATACCTATGGCGGATTCATGTTGATGTTTGGTGGATACCAACAAAATATTGTAGAGCAATTATCCTTCAATTAAAAATAAATTAATTAATTATTACAAAAAAGAGTGCCCACTAATGGGTTTCTTTTTGGGTGATGAAAATATTCTGCAGTCACACAGTACTGTTGATTGTCCATCTTTGTGCATATACTGTGCTGTGCTAAGTCGCTTCAGTTGTGTCCAACTCTGTGCAACCCTATGGACTGTAACCTGCCAGGCTCCTCGGGCTGCCAGATTCTCCAGGCAAGAATACTGGAGTGGATTGCCATCCCCTTCTCCAGGGAACATGCTGATGTGCATATACTGAACATCACTTAATTAAAAGGGTAAACATTATGCTATGTGAAACATAATGATAAATAGTAAATAAATACATAAAAGTTTTTAAAGACATGCATGTTTGTTGGACACCAGAGAATATTCTTATAAATTATTACTTGTTATTTCAGTGTAATAATTCCACTGATTCCACTGAAAACAAAAACCTTACGATCTCTATTCTTTGGTTGGATCATCAGTCATCTAACTTTTTTTCTTTTTTCTCTGAAAAGAAGTAGAATAATAAGTCTAGACTACATGGGAGAACATTGGTGCCTTATATGCTTTCTTTAGACCTAGGATCCTTCTTTTTTCCTTTTAAACATAGACTATTTTTTAGAGCAATTTTAGGTTCACAACAAAGCTGAGTGAGGGGGACAGAGAGAGTTTCCATGGATCCCCTCCCTCCACACATGCACAGCCTCCCCATCATCAATACCCTCCCCGCCCCCCACCCCCCTCCAGATCAATGCATTAGTTAGTCAATGACACATCTTTATGACACTGACACATCTTTACCAAACAAAGTCCATACTGTTAATCACTCAGTTGTATCCTACCAGGCTCCTCTTTCCATGAGATTTCCCAGGCAAGAATACTGGAGAGGGTTGCCATTTCCTCCTTCAGGGGATCTTCCCAACCCAGGGATAGAACCCCCATCTCCCAGTTTGCAGGCTTTATCATTTGAGCTACCAGGGAAGCCCATAACAAAGTCCACAGTTTACATTAAAAAAAAAAAATTGCACAATGTGAGAGTAGCAAGTTAAATTTTATTTCGGGCAAAATAAGGATTGCAGCCTGGGAGACTGAACCTCAGATACCTCTGAAAAACTGCTCCAAAGAGGTTGTGGCGGGGGGGTGGGGGGGGGTAGGATGTCAGTATAGATGTGATTTTTGATGAAGGGGGAGTACATGCAATCAAGCACATATTTTCCAGAAGGTTTCTATCAGTCTCGTGAAGTCTTTCCTAGTCACAAGCAGCAGTGTCACCATGAAGGATTTTAGTGCTTTTCTAGATATGGGGAGATACAAGAACTGGGCTCATAAAATCGGCTCCTGAGAACATCTAATTATCTGAAGAGTTGCTCTGCCAGTTTCTCCCCTGAGCACAGAGTGCCTCATTTCTGCTGTCCACTCTGAACTCCTTCAAGAAGTGTTGAAGGTCAGCAGCTACAGCAGCACATGATGTAATCCTTGTAGAGATAGATGGCAAGCGCCCAAGGCAAGGGCCAATTTGTAATCAACAAGGTTAGGGTTCATTCTTAGAGCTGCAAATTCAGTGAGTTTCAGCAAACGTATAACAACATGTATCTGCAATTATAGTATCACACAGAGTACCATCCTTGGCCTGAAAATCCTCTAAGCTCCACCGGCTCATCCCTCCCCTCTAGCCCTCTCCCATGGCAATCACTGATCTTTTAATTGTCTCCATCGTTCTGCCTTTTCCAGAATGTGGTATACTTGGAATCATGTAGTTTTCAGCCTTTCCAGATTGATTTCTTCTACTAGCAATATCTGTTGAAAGTTTCTCCATGACTTTTCATGGTTTAATAGCTCATTTCTTTTTAGTACTAAATGATATTCCATTGCTTGGATGTATGAAAGGTGATTTTTCCATTCACCTGGACAGCAAGGAGATCAAACCAGTCTATCCTAAAGGAATTCAACCCTAAATATTCATTGGAAGGACTGATGCTGAAGCTGAATCTCCAGTACTCTGGCCACCTGATGTGAAGAGCCAACTCATTAGAAAAGACCCTGGTGCTGAGAAAGATTGAAGGCAGGAGGAGAAGGGGACGACAGAGGATGAGATGGTTAGATGGCATCACTGACTCAAGGGACACTAGTCTGAGTAAGCTCCGGGAGTTGGTGATGGACAGGGAGGCCTGATGTGCTGCAGCCCATGGGGTCACAAAGAGTTGGACACGACTGAGCGACTGAACAACAACAAGAATAACAACTAAAGGACATCTTGGTTGCTTCCTAGTTTTGGCCATTCTGAATAAACATGTGCAGGGTTTCGTGTGGACATAATTTTCAATTCATTTGGGTAAATGCCAGGGAGCAAGACTGCTGATTCACAGAGTAAGAGTATGCTTAGTTTGGTAAGAAAATGCTAAATAATATTCCGAGTTCCTTTTGCTTCACATCCTCCTGGGCATTTGGTAGTATCAGTGTTCTGGATTTTGGCCACCCTAATAGGTGTGGGAGGTGATAGAATTCCAGTTGAGCTATTTTAAATCCTAAAAGATGATGCTGTGAAAGTGCTACACTCAATATGCCAGCAAACTTGGAAAGCTCAGCAGTGGCCACAGGACTGGAAAATGTCAGTTTTCATTCCAACTCGAAAGACAATGCCAAAGAATGTTCAAACTACCACACAGTTGCACTCATCTCACACATTAGCAAAGAAATGCTCAAAATTCTCCAAGCCAGTCTTCAACAGTACATGAACTGTGAACTTCCAGATGTTCAAGATGGATTTAGAAAAGGCAGAGGAACCAGAGATTAAATTGCCAAAATCCAATGGATCATAGAAAAAGCAATAGAGTTCCAGAAAATCATCTACTTCTGCTTTATTAACTACACCAGAGCCTTTGACTGTGTGGATCACAACAAACTGTGGAAAATTCTTCATCTTGGGAGTACCAGACCACCTGATCTGCCTCCTGAGAAACCTATATGCAGGTCAAGAAGCAACAGTTAGAACTGGACATGGAACAACAGACTGGTTCCAGATAGGAAAAGGAGTATGTCAAGGCTGTATATTTTCACCCTGCTTATTTAACTTATATGCAGAGTACATCATGAGAAATGCTAGGCTAAATGAAGCACAAGCTGGCATCAAGATTGCTGGAAGAAATATCAATAACCTCAGATATGCAGATGACACCACCCTTATGGCAGAAAGCAATGAGGAATTAAGAGCCTCTTGGTGAAAGTGAAAGAGGAGAGTGAAAAAATTGGCTTAAAACTCAACATTCAGAAAGCAAAGATCATGGCATCCAGTCCCATCACTTCATGGCAAATAGATGGGGAAACAATGGAAACAGTGAGAGAATTTATTTTCTTGGACTCCAAAATCACTGCAGATGGTGACTGCAGCCATGAAATTAAAAGACACTTGCTCCTTGGAAGAAAAGCTGTGACCAACCTAGACGTCATTTTAAAAAGCAGAGACATTACTTTGTTGACAAAGGTCCATCTAGTCAAAGCTACGGTTTTTCCAGTAGTCATGTATGGATGTGAGAGTTGGACTATAAAGAAAGCTGAGCGCTGAAGAATTGATGCTTTTGAACTGTGGTGTTGGAGAATACTCTTGAGAGTCCCTTGGATTGCAAGGAGATCCAACCAGTCCATCCTAAAGGAGATCAGTCCTGGGTGTTCATTGGAAGGACTGATGCTGAAGCTAAACTCCAATACTTTGACCACCTGATATGAAGAACTGACTCCTTGGAAAAGACCCTGATGCTGAGAAAGATTCAAAGCAGGAGGAGAAGGGGACGACAGAGGATGAGATGGTTGGATGGCATCACAACCTCAGTGGACATGAGTTTGAGTAATCACTGGGAGTTGGTGATGGACAGGGAAACCTGACGTGCCACAGTCCATGGGGTCGCAAAGAGTCAGACACAACTGAGCAACTGAAGTGTACTGAACTGAATAGGTGTGAAGGGGTGGCTCATTGTTTTAATTTGCATTTCCCTGATGACATATAAGAGGAGCATTTTTCATATGATTATTTTCCATCTTTGTTTCTTCTTTGTTGAGATGTCTTTTCAGGTCTTTTGTCTACTTTCCCATCAAGTTGTTCATTTTCTTATTGTTGTGCTTTATGAGTTCTTTGTATATTTTGGATAATAATCCATTATCAGATGTGTCTTTGCAAATATTTTCTTCCTGTCTGCAGCTTACCTTGTCGTTCTCTTGACAGTGTCTTTCACAGAGTAGATGCTTTAAATTTTAATGAGATCTAGCTTATCAATTATTTCTTTCATGGATCATGCCTTTGATGTTGTATCTAAAAAGTTTAGGATCTTTTCTGAATAACAAATCATGTATTTGTGACAGTCAAAATTCATTCATGCAGTGGGCCGTAAGAGGATTAGATCAGAAAGTATAATTTTAAAGAGTTTTTTAGGACCTTGCAAGAAATTGGTTTTAATTTAGATGAGACATTAAATATGAATTGATGAAAAGTGAATATTAATAACCCTTCTTTTGTGAGTTTCAGAAAACTGGCAGGGCTGCCTCCCACTTCATTAGGTCTCCTGAGTCAGAGGCAAAGGTGTCCTGAATCACCCAGCAGATCATCACACAGAGACCCGAACTCAGATATCATATTTCACTCAGCCCCTTCGGCAGCAGTGGGAAGGCCAGATGACAACCTTGTCTGGATGTTTGACAGATTGAGAATTTTCCTTGCCACGGACATTTAAGCATGTGCTGGTTGGTCTCCCTCTTAGCTGGTTGTGCAGGAAGTGGCCTCCCTCCACTTCTAATAGACACACTATAGGCTGCAGGGAATGAGTCACTGCGGAGAGACAAAGCCACAGAAAGGCTTTCGACAGCATAATCCTCTGAAGCAGAGAAAGCCCTGCCTGTCCCCAGGGACCTGCCCGTAAAGCCTCACTTCATGTGCCCTCCATCCCACTTTTCTAAAGAACACCTGTTTTTAGGAAACTACCACACAAGGGGGCAAGAAATGAAATCCTGAAGGCTATGAAACATTCATGCAATAGGAATTTCTGTTAACAAGAACCAATTCAATATTCCTTGTATTAAATGTTGTTGTTCAGTCGCTAAGTTGTGTCTGACTCTGCCACCTCATGGACTGCAGCACGCCAGGCTCTCCTGTCCTCCACTGTCTCCTGAAGTTTGCCCAAACTCACATCCATTGAGTCGGTGATAATATCCAACCATGTCATCCTCTGTCCTTCTCCTCCTGCCCTCCAAGTTTCCCTGCATCAGGGTATTTTCCAGTGAGTCTGCTCTTTACATCAGGTGGCCAAAGTGTTGGAGCTTCAGCTTTAGTATCAGTCCTTCCAGTAATATTCCAGGTTGATTTCCTTTAGGATTGACTAGTTTGATTTCCTTACGGTCTTTACAATTAAATATCAAACAGCAACAAAAGGGACTTTCCTGGTGGTCCAGTGGTTAAGAATTCGTTTTGCCATGCAGAGGATGTGGGTTCAATTCCTGGTTGGGGAACTAAGATCCCACATGGCATGGCCAACTAAGCCTGTGCCCTACCTACAGGGCCCACCTGCCACAACTAGAGAGTCCTGATGCAATGAAAGATCTGGCATGGCGCATGAAGATCCTACATGCTGCAACTAAGACCTGAGGCTGCCCAACAAATAAATATTTTTTAAAAAACAGCAACAAAATACAGAACCAATGGAAAAAGTGAAATGAACCCTCAATATATACCATGTATTAACTTTTTTAATCCTCACGCCTTGCAACCGTGGCCTCTCTTAGCTACACATCTTAAATCTCTTCTCCTTCCCCTCTTCCTATTTGATTTGTGGATAAAAGCCAAAATCCACTTAAAATTTTGAAATTCTAAGATAATGCCTCTGATCTACTCATGTGGATCATATGCTCATATAATCTATTAATATCCACATGATAGAAATTATCTCCAACCTACTTCTGTGGGACACTCTACAACACTGGTCTCCTTTTTCTGAAATAATCACAGTAGTACCCTTTAGAATCACCCTGTCCTCCCTTCTTTCCTGCCTCACCACGTTTTTAACATTTTTACTCCATTTCCTGGGCCAGTACCTCTGCTTGCCCGTCCCCACACAGCTTGGGTTCCACTCCAGGTTACTCAGGCTCTCTAGACCTGAGTTCTGTGAAATGAAATATTTCTTGCCATATCAGTCGGCAAGAAATGTCACAGCCATCAGCCATTTCAGGGCTCCAAACGTAAATGAGGGCTCCCAAAGGGGAACACAATGCCTGCGACCCAGCAGATGCCATGACCTGCCCGCGGGGACTGCTGAGGAGCTTGGATGGGGGTGGAGAGGGATACAGGAAGCAGCCATCGGCCACAGCTGCCACCTCTTATAGTGAACTAGAAATTAAGGATGTAAACAATCAAAAAACAGGATTTGGCCCCAGATAGCTGAGGTGCATATGAAAGGAATGAATTCAGTGAGCCCAGAGGCTCCATATACACAAAAAACACTGAATTCCTTAGCTTGATATCTGGTTTTCCTTACTTAATAATAATCTTTGATGTTCAGTCTGCCTGCCCGCTTCGTTGCAGACTTATACATAGCCCGACTCCCTCTCCCACCTCCTCCGAGCGGTTTTCTCAGGGCTACTGAGACGTTGTCTGCCAGGCTCAGAGTCCTTAACAGGACTCCATTAAATAAAATAACTCTCTGCTTTCGGGTTGTGGCTAATTTTTTAGTAGACAGTTTCTACGTCTATAAAATGGAAGAAAAAAATAGCACTAACAGCTAGTTCATGGGTCATTAGGATTAACAGTTACATTATAGCTAACAATTACTGAACATCTGCTATGTCAGACATAGTCCTGTGTGTTTTACCTAGATCATCTGGTTTGTTCTCTTAACTGTAGAATTTACCTCTGAGATAAAGGTTATTATTATCCCTTTTCACACCCAGAAAAGTGATGTTTAGAGAGGTGAGCTAACTTACCCTCAAACAACCAGCTAGGAAATGCTGCAGCTAGGTTTGAATTCAAGAAGCCCGGCTCTCAGGCTTTCCTTCGTGTTTTCCCTCATTATATTCCCAACATGAAGTTGTATTCATCAAATCTGTAGCAGGGTTTTTGGCACACAGCGCTGCTTACTGAGTAAATGTTTATGGTTATCTTCTTCTTTCTTAATTTTATTCTGTTTTTTAGACTTCAACCCAGGCAGCCAAAGTGGAGGACCACCCAAATACTGTGGGTTTTCCTGGCCCTTCTGGGCTATCATAGCACCCTGGGCACTCCTGGGAGTAAGGTCTTCTCATGGGAAACTAACCTCCTGCTGGTTTACCTGCCTCTCCCACTGGCCTGTCCATTCACTGAAGATGGGGAGCATCTCTCTGCTCTCCATCCTGACTGCCTGACAGTTTAGGAATTCAGTGGACACCTAATGAATGAGGGAACATGTGAATGTTGGGAATGAAGCAACACTCTTTCTTTGATCTCTCTCTGCAGCCAGTGGTTCCCTCTACATTTTTCTTTGAAGTAAACCTTTGCCTGAGCCCATCTCTGCCTCTTCTTGTAGTGATCAGAGATGATATTAGAAGTAATAAAGACAAAGACATCTGTGATCATATCTTTTTTCTAACCAACTGCAAACAAACTCCTCAAGATTTAACCAGTAAAGCTCTGTAAGGTTTTTTTTTATCATTCTTTTTTTTAAAAAAAGAAAACTGAAATTGATGTTTGAATGACTTATCGTCATAATGTTAATGAAAACAGAATAGATTGCTTCAAATGTTTTGTATAAAACACAGATGAGACATCTCTGGAGGTCCAGTGGCTAAGACTCCACTCTGCTAACACAGGGGACGTGGGTTCGATCCCGGCTTAGGGAACTAAGATCCCACATGCTGGACCTAAAAATAAATAAATAAAATATGAATAGGGTTTCCCTGGTGGCTCAGTGGTAAAGAATCCACCTGCCAGTGCAGGAGACACAGATTCCATCCCTGATCTGGGAAGATCCCACATGCCTTGGAGCAACTAAGCCAGTGCGCCACAACTATTGAGCCTGTGCTCTAGAGCCTGGGAGCTGCAACCACCGAGCGCATGTGCCCAAACTATAAAGCCCGAGTGCCCGAGAGCCCGTGCTCCACAGAAAGGGAAGCCACTGCACCGCAACTGGAAGCTCATGCGCCGCAACTAGAGAAAAGCCCGCCCGCAACAAAGACACAGCACAGCCAAATAAATAGATAAAATTCTTTTAAAAATAATTAAAAAAATAAAACTTGAATGCATTTCTGAAGGTTCATCATCCGTATCTATGCAGGGTCAGGGTAGTCCTTCAGTGAGATGGGGATAATTTGTATTATGTGATTTGTAGTTGCCGGTTAGGATCCTGGCATGTCCTAAGAGTCTAATTTTACATCATCTCTTAGGAAGAACTGGGATAACTATGTTTCTAGCAGACAGAGTTGAGGACTGTCATATTCGCCCAACTCCTTACAGTTTTGTGGAGACATTTCTGAGAAATGCGTAACTCGATAGGTTTATTATTAGTTTGGTTAGTCATTCTGATGCATGACACCTCTGAGCTGAGCGGGAGTTGAGAATATAAAAAAATGACTCAGTGAGTCCTGGTGCAGGCAAGTCACAAAGCCCAGTCTCGGTCAGCATGTTTTTGCCTCCTTTCAGTCAGCAGTCACGCACCACATCCCTGTCAGCATCTGCATCATCTCCATCACCTCTGGGTTCTGGGATCACTACCCACCAGCCACCACTGACCGTCCAGTGGTCTGCAGTCGCCTACCTAGATCCCAGCAGGAGTGCAAGAAAGACAATCTTAGAACTTCTATTTATGGTTACCTTAATACTTTTAAGTTCAATTTTTGTATATACTTAAAAATACATGTAATATATTCAGAGAGTAATACATAGTTATAGCTTATATATATATATACACATGTACTAGAGATGCTCAAGACATTTTACCGGTGGGATGCTTGTTATTCAGTCTCTCAGTCGTGTCCAACTCTTTGCAACCCCATTGACTGCAGCACATCAGGCTTCCCACTTCATCACCATCTCCCAAGCTTACTCAAACTCATATCCATCAAGTCAGTGATACCATCCAACCATCTCATCCTCTGTTGTCCCCTTCTCTTCCTGGCTTCAGTCTTTCCCAGTATCAGGGTCTTTTCTAAGAGTCAGCTCTTCGCATCAGGTGGCCAAAGTATTGGAGTTCCAGCATTGGAGTTCCAGCTTCAACATCAGTCCTTCCAATGAACACTCAGGACTGATTTCCTTTAGGATGGACTGGTTGGATCTCCTTGCAGCCCAAGGGGCTCTCAAGAGTCTTCTCCAACACCACAGTTCAAAACCATCAATTCTTTGGCACTCAGCCTTCTTTATGATCCAACTCTCACATCTATACATGACCACTGGAAAAACCATAGCTTTGACTAGATGGACCTTTGTCAACAAAGTAATGTCTCTGCTTTTTAAAATGACGTCTAGATTGGTCATAGCTTTTCTTCCAAGGAGCAAGTGTCTTTTAATTTCATGGCTGCAGCCACCATCTGCAGAGATTTTGGAGCCCAAGAAAATAAAGTCTGTCACTGTTTCCATTGTTTTTCCATCTATTTGCCATGAAGTTATAGGACCAAATGCCATGATCTTTGTTTTTTGAATGCTGAGTTTTAAGTTAGCACTTTCATTCTCCTCTTTCACTTTCATCAAGACTCTGTAGTTCCTCATTGCTTTCTGCCACAAGGGTGGTGTCATCTGCATATTGGAGGCTATGGATATATCTCCCAACAATCTTGATTCCAGCTTGTGCTTCATCCGGTCCAGTATTTCACATAACGTACTCTGCATATAAGTTAAATAAGCATGGTGACAACATACAAACTTGATGTACTCCTTTCCTAGTTTGGAACCAGTCTATCGTTCCATGTCCAGTTCTAACTGTTGCTTCTTGACCTGCATATAGGTTTCTCAGGAGGCAGGTAAGGTGGTCTGGTATTTCCATCTCTTTAAGAATTTTTCACAGTTTGTTGTGATCCACACAGTCAAAGAGTGCACCCCAATTAAAAAAAAAAAAAGAAGGAAAAGAACTGATTTTAAAGAATAAAGGATGCATGAGAAACTAGTGGTCAGCCAGAGAAACCCAGATGGCTTTGGCTGGCTAGATGTTGTCGACTTAAAAAAGTCATCACCTAGAGCTGAAAGTCAAGTTTTATTTGGTGGAAGTTTCTAGGACTTCAAGCCCAGGAGACAGTATCTCAAGTGACCCTGAGAGAACTGCTCTAACAAGGAGTTGGGGGGAGAAGTCAGATTATATAGAAGATAGTCTGAACATCAAAGATTATTGTTAATTAAGGAAAACCAGATATCTCAAGTTAAGGAATTTAGTGCTTTCTATGTACAGGAAGAGGCAAGAATCTGGGCTCAAGGAAATCATTCCTTTCAAGTGCCTTTCAGCTATCTGGGGCCAACGTCCTGCAGTTTTTCGCATCGCCCAGGGCCTCAGTGCTCCTAAGAGGTGGCTGTAGCTTGATGGCTGTCAGACAGCAGACATTGTTCTTTCTGGGCACCCTTCACGCTCAGAAATTCACATTTGGAGGGCCAGAATCGCTGATAGCTGTGACATCCTTGTTTATTGATACAGCAGGAAATACTCCATCTCTCAATGTGATGTGTATGCTCCCCCGCCCCCACCCCCACCCTTCATAGGGTGGGACAGAGTGCAGACCTTGGCAAGAAGAAGCTCTGTGAGATATGGTGAGGGGATCCCATGGCTGGCATGGCATGGCAGGGAACTGGGGGTCTTGGGCACTTGGAGGAGTGAGGAGACTTCAGTTTCAGTCCTTCTGAAAGGTGATTCCACTACAATTTAAGTCCTTGAAAAGAGGAAAGAAGTTGCCCTTAGAAAATTTTGACAGATTATCACAGGAAAAGCAAATCTCTATTTTGGGTACCGTTTTCTTCATAAAAATTCCCAAGCTTAATCTTTTCAGAAAATCTCCCATATTGCCATGACACAGCAGTACATGATTGCAAAGGGAATAGATGAACTTGAAGAGCCAAATCCTTTTCTAATAATAATTCTGAAGGTCTTCATCTTTATTTGGTGGTTCCCCAGGTGGCACTAGTGGTAAAGAACCCACCTGCCGGTGCAGGAGACCTAAGAGACACGGATTTGACCCTGGGATTGGGAAGATCCCTAGAGGAGTAAAGAGTAACCCACTCCAATATTCTTGCCTGAAGAATCCAATGGACAGAGGAGCCTGGCGGGTTACAGTCCATAGGACGTGACTGAAATGACTTAGCACGCACCTTTATTTGATGTGAGGAGAGGGTGGTGATGGCTTCCCAGCAAGCCCTAGGGAGGTGAAAACTCCAGTTGTTTTCAGATTCACATCCTGGAACTTACAGGAGGACTTACGCCTCATGATATTTTGTATGAGGGGGAAAGAAGCTGGGAGGACCTCCCCACCCTTACCCGTTGGCAATGTCCAATAGGATGGAATAAACTGAATAGTACGGCCTTGGGTGCATTTGTTTTCCCATTGTCTTCAGAAATGGCTGGAAAACTAGTTAATTGGCATAACAGTTATTCTCCCTTAAGATGCAGGCTCTTAGCTACCCATGCATCCCTTTCCTTTTATGCGGTCACTTAACTTTGCTTGAAATTTTCTTACTGAATGCAAACATTATTGAGTGAAAGTCTTTACTTGATCCTTATTTTTCCATTTAAATAAGAAAAACTGGGACTTCCCTGGTGGTTCAGTGGTTAGGACTTTGCCTTCCAATGTAGAGGGTGCAGGTTCGATCTCTGGCCCGGGGGGCTAAGATCCCACATGCCTCACAGCCAAAAAACCAAAACATAAAACAGAAGCAATACTTCAACCAATTCAATAAAGGCTAAAAAAAAAAGTCTGATAAGAAAATTTGAAAGTTTTTTTTTTTTTTAAGTAAAAGATTTCAAAAGGGAAGTACCTAGATACATGAAACTGGCTTTTTATTTTAAAGTATTTTTTTCCAAAGATGGTCCAGTGTCCCAAGGCCAGATACTTTGAACTTTGTTTCCAGTATCAAGCAGGAAGGAAACCTGCAATTTAACCCTGAGTAAGAGTAAGGTTATGCAGTTTTAGAAGTTTTGAATTGGGATCAGGGCTAAATAGGAATTATAGACCATAGAAACATTCATTTCAAATGTTAGGGGAAAACTCTCAAGTAGAGAAGAGAGAAACAGGCTAGAATAAAGTACAATTTCCTCCCAATCTATTGGCCTATCAAAGTCATTTAACTTGAAATGGTTAGGTGTCTGATCATAATTAGAGCAATTCACTGCTAGGAAGGTTGTAATATAGTTTAGGACACTGAGTAAATGAGTCTTGGTTTACTACCATGCAAAGAAAAATTTAGAAAGCCTGGCAGCATTTCCAGACCATTAAATTTACATTTGAGGAACAGACAAAGAGGAAAATGTTAACACAGACAAGGCCCCGGCCACAGATTTACTGTGTGGGTTCACTTGGCTTTCTGTCTGTCAGGATCCTCTATTTTGAAGGCATGATGGTAAGTTGCTATCACTTCAAATAAAAGAAGATTTATCACCGAGGTTCTAATAAATGTCTTTAAATGCACTGGGGAAACACTCTGTCATTTATTTTCGTGTCCTTAAGAAAAAAGAGGTTTTCAAAACAAAAGCTCAGTGCACGTGGCTTGGTGTGACCGGATGAGAAGGAAACAAAGTCTGTTTAACCTTTCAGGCTGTGGTGGTGGTTTAGTCGCTAAGTTGCGTCTGACTCCTTTGACCCCATGGGCTGCAGCCTGCCAGGCTCCCCTGTCCATGGGATTTTCCAAGCAAGAATACTGGAGTGAGTTGCCATTTCCTTCTCCAGGGGATTTTCCCGACCAGGGATTGAAACCAAGTCTCCTGCATCAGCAGGTGGATTCTTTACCAACTGAGCCACCAGGAAAGCTCTAACATTTCAGGCTGCTGCTGCTGCTGCTGCTGCTGCTAAGTCGCTTCAGTCATGTCCAACTCTGTGCAACCCCATAGACGGCAGCCCACCAGGCTCCCCCGTCCCTGGGATTCTCCAGGCAAGAACACTGGAGTGGGTTGCCATTTCCTTCTCCAATGCAGGAAAGTGAAAAGTAAAAGTGAAGTCGCTCAGTCATGTCCGACTCTAGCGACCCCATGGACTCTAGCCTACCAGGCTCCTCTGTCCATGGGATTTTCCAGGCAAAAGTACTGGAGTGGGGTGCCATTGCCATTTCCTTCTCCAGGGGATTTTCCCGACCCAGGGATTGAACCCACGTCTCCTGCATCGGCAGGTGGATTCTTTACCAACTGAGCCACCAGGGAAGCTCTAACATTTCAGGCTAGTCTGCTTTTAAGAGCACAGGAGTGTTTTGTGGAAACCATAGTTGTGGAGGCTTTCGGGAGAAATGGCTAGAAGTGATGAGGCAGTCCACGCACCTTTCACCCGAACTGTAGATTTTAGTTTATGCTCCTCCATTTCCTCAGGCTTTGATCTTTCCTCCACACCTTCTGAAAATCATTTTGTTTTGGAGAATGGGCTGTGTCCTTTGGCTTCAGCTACTGAACAGGCTTCCCTGGTGGCTCATACAGTAAAGAATCTGCCTGCAATGCAGGAGACCAGGGTTGGATCCCTGGAGAAGGAAACGGCAAACCACTCCAGTATTCTTACCTGGAGAATCCCAAGGACAGAGGAGCCTTGCGGGCTATAGTCTATGGTGTCGAAAAGAGCCGGACACGACTGAGCAATAAGCACACTTATTTACTCAACAGGCAGACGGAGGGATGCAAGCAGCTCCCAGCAGAAATGGCTCCACAATTTCTGAGTGCAACGTGCAACACCCAAAGAAGAAGGGCTCTGTTCACGGCAGGACGACTCCAGAGGTGCTATGTTGCTTTTTTTTGTTTTTAATTTTTTATTTCTTGATTGCACCCTGTGGCAAGCAGGATCTTAATTCCTGGATCAGGGATCAAACCCATCCCTCTACCCTAGCACTACCCCCAGCAATCTAAGCAGAGTTCCAACCAGTGGGCTGCCAGAGATGTCCCCGGCAGTATGTTTCCTCATCCTCTTCCATAATCTACGGGCAATTTCATGGCCACAAACCACATTTGAAACTTCTAAGCTGCTTTCCACATCAATGTTAGAAGCTCCATTATTTGGCCACTCCTAGAAATAGGTGTTTTGTTGTTGTTCACAACTCTAAACGGGCCAGCCTTACAGAGACAGACGCTAGGATGGGACAGTCCCCTCTGAATGACAGCTGTGAAGAACAAAGAAAGGCAGGAAAAGGGGGAAACAATAAAACGTAATCAAAGATTGAGTAGGCAGCGTGGTGAACGTTGGGGAGAAATGGCTGGAAGTGACGAGCCCATCCACACACCTTTCACTGCACTGTAGACTTTAGTTTATGCTCCTCTGTTTGCTAAGGCTTTGATCTTTCCTCCACACAATGTTCTTCTGCCAAAACAAAAGAAATCACCAGGTGGAACCACACCCCAGGGACATGTCAGTGTTTCTTCCATATTCAGCCTTTACAGAAACCCAGGATGGCTGCTGACAAAGCAACACAGCTATGTATCCTTACTGAGCCTCTCCCAGGGCCAGCCTTGCTTCTTTCTTCCTCACTCAGCAAGCAGTTGAGTATATTATGTGGCGATGTGCCAGCTACAGGAAGGGTCCTGTGCCCTAACACCAAATGGAAGGGGACCTATTCCAGCCCATCCTGTTGCCCTCTGATGCTCCAGATCATGGGGTGAGATGGGCACGTCCTTGTCCACAGGACACAGTCACAGCTGCACAGCTGAAACATCGGATGATCAGAGCCCGAAAGCCTGGGCTCCTTCTACCCCCACTTCCTCCTTCATCCCCACTTCCAGGCAAGTCGACCATCACTTCCACTGCCTAAGTCTCCCCCACATCTACCTTCTCCCCTCTGCAGCTAGACTGAAGACTCCCCTTGGTCTAGACTCTTAGGTTGGTTCCCTGGAATATTTCACTACCTACAATCTGGTCCCCATTGCACCCCACCCCGACTTTTCTTCCATCTGCCTGCACACTGCTACAAAAGCATCTCTCACCAGCACAGATTGAGAAAGCATTTCTCTCTGCTTTCCTACTTTATCCTTCAATGGCTCAATTTATCAATCCAGGAGTAGCTATGACTACCAGCCAATGTTCACCACGCTGCCTACTCAATCTTTAATCACATTTTATTGTTTCCCCCTTTTCCTGCATTTCTTTATTCTGTTCTGTCTACTGAGAATTCCAACATCACCTCATCTGAAAAGCCTTCCTGTGACTGGCCCACCCTGACTTAGTGCCTGGCCTCTGGTCTCCCAGAGTCCCTGTATAGACCTCGATTATAGTACTTAGTGTATTGAGCTGTAAATCTCCAGACTATTACTGTGTGAGATCCTTCAGATGGAGAACTTTCTATGCCAGGCTCACGACAGAGCCCCTGGTAAAGAAAGGTATTTAGCACATGTGTGTTGGCTTAGTGAAGAAATCACCACGTTCAATTTCTTAATTAAAAATTTCCAAAACTTAGGGTGGCATTACTAATTATATCTCTTTTTATTTTCTATTATTTAATATTTTTCTTTTCTCTCTCTCTCTTTTTTAAAAACTGCTTTGTTGCCTGGGTTTGAGATCTTAATCCTTCTTTGACAGTCGGGGAATCTGTGTCTGTCTGAGGCCTCTGCACTTACTCAGCCCCAGCAGCTCACCAGCTACGGGAATCAGTCCCACACTGAGAACACACTAAGGGTCCGTTAGTCACTTTCTGAGTAAATAATTACTCCTGGAAATGTCATCCTTCTGGAATCCACTTCTCAGTGGACATAAGAGTGTAAGCGAATCCGAAAAAGCGGCTTTGGCTTGAACACACAAAGGGAGGTGACGGTGCAGGAAGGCGGAGGGTTCTTGGGCTGTTGACTCATTGCTGTAGACGTTGCTTCAGACAAAGGGAACACTCACGAGCAGGAAGGAAAAAACACGGTTATTATCATGTAATGCGTGAAAGGAGTTCCAAAGAGAAGAGGATTCTATTGTATTTTCTACACAGTTATCTTGGCTCCTAATGTAACTTCACGGTTGGGCTATGAAAAACTACACTTAGCCTTGGTCTTGAACCAAGGACTAAATTAATAGGACTCTGATTTTCAAAGCTGAACAGTTCAAATGCATCCAATTGAAATAAAATACTATAGACTAATGCCTCTTTTGCAAAGAGTTCCTTGCACTCTTTGTATATTTATATATATATATTTGTATGTATGTATATGTATATATGTGTGTATATACATAGGGCTTCCATGGTGGCTCAGATGTAAAGTATCTGCCTGCAATGCAAGACACCCAGGTTCGATCCTTGGGTTGGGAAGATCCCCTGGAGGAGGACATGACAACCCATTCCAGTATTCTTGCCTGGAGAATCCCATGGATAGAGGAGCCTGGTGGGCTACAGTCCATGGAGTCTCAAAGAGTCGGACACTACTGAGCATCTAACACTTTCACTTTGATATATATACACATATATATATGCTTTCTCAATGGACAATATTATCCAAGAATAGCTGGATGCTTACTGTGACTGGTTGTTGTTTAATCTTATTCTGTTAACCCACAAGCATCTCTCTTTCTTCCCACCTCCATTAGAGGAGATGTGGTGAGGCGTTGGTGCTCACAGATGAGTAACGAGGGATATTCTCTGGCTGTTTCTGAACTCCAACAGTTTGCTGAAGGCTGCTCAGCTCAGGTGCCTCACAAGCACCAAAGTGTGCCAGGAACAGGCCTGCCTTGGGAAACCTCCGGAAGCCCACATGACAGAGAAAGTGGAGAAGAGAACGGAGGGGAGGGATGGTGTGGAACCATTTTCCACACACAGGAACTGTACTTGGTGACTAACCCACTGCAATCCTCTGTCTATGGATGTCCTACAGAAATAAGTCAATCCAGTCCCTCACCCAAGAGGTCAGCCTCTTCTTGGATTCCCAGGTGTGCAAGCCTGTGTCTTGCAGTGTCCCATGTCCAGCTGTTTACACAGTTGAACCATGCATTCCTTCATTTGATTAATAAGCAGGTGTTCGGAACCTGGTATCTGATACCATTTATAATCTCCCAGCATAAGTCTTTCCCAGGTGGCTCAGGGGCTTCCCTTGTGGCTCAACTGGTAAAGAATTCACCTGCAATGCAGGAGACCTGGGTTCCATCCCTGGGTTGGGAAGATCCCCTGGAGAAGAGAAAGGCTATCTACGCCAGTATTCTGGCCTGGAGAATTCCATGGACTATATAGTTCATGGGGTCTCAAAGAGTCGGATACGACTGAGTGACTTTCACTTTCACAGTGATAAAGAATCTGCCTGCCAGTGCAAAAGATGCAGGAGACCTCGGTTCGACCCCTGGGTTGGGAAGATCCTTTGGAGAAAGAATTGGCAGCCCACTCCAGTATTCTTGCCGGGGAAATCCCATGGACAGTGGAACCTTGTGTGCTACGGTCCATGGAGCCACAACACTTAATGACAAAGGGAAAAAAACAAAGCATAAGTTCACCTTAGCCCCTGCCTCTCCATGCCTTTGGTGTGCATGTCTGAGTGTGTGCAGAGGTGTGTGTCATGTAAGCAAACACAGGGGTGTTATGACACAGCTTTGGAGCAACTAAAGAGAGTTCTCAAGGCCATTCAAACTCCTATCTTCAGGAAAGAGGATTTCCTCTACAAATAGGTAACCAAAACAAATCTGAACTCCCAGAGCTCCATGTGCCTAAAGCAGGAGGCAGCGACTTAGGTAAAAATTCAGCCAGTTACCATGTGCTTCTGTTTCCTTAGGGATGTGTGCTCCGGAAGAGAAAACATTAGCATCCTATCCATCAAAGTAGAGAACACATTGTTTTATCTCTTTCCCTAGAAGTTTCAGGAATTTCCATTCTATCCTGTGGGAACTGAAACATCCTTCAGAGATAATCTGCTTTGTGTTTCATCTCCTATCTTATCTACCATACATTCCTTAGGCATATGCTTGCACTAAGAAAGAGATCTTTATTTATGCACAATGATATTGTTTGAACATCAACAACCTGGCATCGGTTGACAATCCCTCTCAGTTAAAAATATTTGTCACCAGAAAAACCCTAATGTTTCATAACATCTAGAAGTTGTGAGTATATGGTTATAAAATGGCTGGGTTGCAGAAACTAATGACCTGTGTGTCTGAGTTGATATATGTCAGGGCAATGACTGACACTCCCTCAATCATGTGTTCATCTGAGTTATGCTCCTTTGCACTGACAAGACAGATTTTTGTGTTATAACTGTGGATTTGGGGAATGGTAAGGGAAATGGCAACCCACTCCAGTATTCTTGTCTGGGAAATCCCATGGACAGAGGAGCCTGGTGGCTACAGTCTATGGGATTGCAAAGAGTTGGACACAACTTGGCAAGAGTGGATGAAGAGAAAGAACGGGGACTTCCCTGGAGGGTCCAGTGGCTGAGACTCCACACTCCCCAACGCAGGGGCACAGGTGTGATCCCTGGTGGAGCAACTGAGATCCCACATGCTCAACCAAGAGTTCACATGTCACAACTAAGACCCGATGCAACCAAATGAATTAAACAAAATTTTAAAGGATAGTACCAACACACTGTGACCACTATCTCTGAGAAGTCAGGAGAAGGAGCTAGGGTTGGTGTAAATAAAGAGTGGAGAGCATGGGGTTAACTAGAGCAGAAAATCTCTGTGCACTTTGTGGATATGCACCAAGCTAGGGATGGGGTTTGGGTGAGAATTCAGGGAAACAGACAGACGACAGCCTAAAGATTCTGGGTATGGAGTACATTCCTCTGACTAGTGCCTGTTATTTATCATCATTAGCTAAACAATATCACTCATTAGAGGCCATTAGTTTCAAAATAAGAACTCCTTTTAAAAAAAGTGTTCAAGCTGGAAATTCTAAAAATCTTTACTATGCATTATTAAAGATCTAAATATTTTAGATATATTTTCCTCAAACCCTGGAAACTTTCTATATGCTATAGGACATATTTGAGCTATTTCAAATCCTAAAAGATGATGTTGTGAAAGTGCTGCACTCAATATGCCAGCCAACTTGGAAAACTCAGCAGTGGCCACAGGACTGGAAAAGGTCAGTTTTCATTCCAATCCCAAAGAAGGGAAATGCCAAAGAATGCTCAAACTAGGTTGCACTCATCTCATGCTAGCAAAGTAATGCTCAAAATTCTCCAAGCTAGGTTTCAGCAGTACATGACCCATGAACTTCTAGACGCTCAAGCTGGATTTAGAAAAAGCAGAGGAATCAGAGATCAAATGGCCAACATCCACTGGATCATGGAAAAAGCAAGAGAGTTCCAGAAAAACATCTACTTCTGCTTTAGTGATTCTGTCAAAGCCTTTGACTGTGTAGATCACAACAAACTGTGGAAAATTCGTCAAGAGATGGGAATACCAGACCACCTTATCTGCCTCCTAAGAAATCTGTATGCAGGTCAAGAAGCAACAAGCAACAGTTAGAACCGAACGTGGAACAAAAGACTAGTTCCAAATTGGGAAAGGAGTACGTCAAGGCTGTATATTGTCACCCTGCTTATTTAACTTATATGCAGAGTATATCATGTGAAATGCTGGGCTGGATGAAGCACAAGCTGGAATCAAGACTGCTGGGAGAAATATCAATAACCTCAGATATGCAGATGACACCACCCTTATAGCAGAAACTGAAGAGGAACTAAACAGCCTCTTAATGAAAGTGAAAGAGGAGAGTGAAAAAGCTGGTTTAAAACTCAACATTCAAAACATGAAGATCATGACATCTGGTCCCATCACTCCATGGCAAGTGGAGAAACAATGGATATGGTGAGAGATTTTATTTTCTTGGGCTCCAAAATCTCTGCAGATGGAGACTGCAGCCATGAAATTAAAAGACGCTTGCTCCTTGGAAGAAAAGCTATGACAGACCTAGACAGCATATTAAAAAGCAGAGACAACTTTGCCAACAAAGGTCCATCTAGTCAAAGCTATGGTTTTTCCAGTAGTCATGTATGGGTTGGAGAGGGCAATGGCAACCCACTCCAGTTCTCTTGCCAGGAGAATCCCATGGATGGAGGAGCCTGGTAGGCTGCGATCCATGGGGTCGCTAAGAGTCAGACATGAATGAGCATCTTCACTTTCACTTTTCACTTTCATGCACTGGAGAAGGAAATGGCAACCCACTCCAGTGTTCTTGCCTGGAGAATCCCAGGGACAGGGAGCCTGGTGGGCTGCCGTCTATGGGGTTGCACAGAGTCGGACACCGACTGAAGCGACTTAGCAGCAGCAGCAGCAGCATGTATGGATGTGAGAGTTGGACTATAAAGAAAGCTGAAATGAAGTTGCTCAGTCTTGTGCAACTCTTTGTGATCTCACAGGCTGTATTCCTCCAGGCTCCTTCATCCATGGAATTTTCCAGGCAAGAGTACTGGAGTGGGTTGCCATTTCCTTCTCCAGGGAATCTTCCCAACCTGGGGATCGAACCCAGATCTCCTGCATTGCAAGCAGACTCTTTACGCTCTGAGCCACCAAGGAAAGAAAGCTGAGTGCTGAAGAATCGATGCTTTTGAACTGTGGTGTTGGAGAAACCTCTCGAGAGTCCCTTGGACTGTAAGAAATCAAACCAGTCAATCTTAAAGGAAATCAGTCCTGAATATTCATTGGAAAGACTGATGCTGAAGCTGAAACTCCAATACTTTGGCCACCTGATGTGAAGAGCTGACTCACTGAAAAAGACCCTGATGCTGGGAAAGATTGAAGCCGGGATGAGAAGGGGATGACAGAGGATGAGATGGCTGGATGGCATCACCGACTTGATGGACATGAGTTTGAGCAAGCTCCAGGAGTTCGTCATGGACAGGGAAGCCCGATGTGCTGCAGTTCACGGGGTCACAAAGAATCGGACATGACTGAGCAACTCAGTATGCACACACACGTGTGTGTATATATATATATATATATATATATATATCATATGTTGGTTCTATTTCTCTGCAGAAAATGACTAATAAACCCATAATCTTTTTAATATTTGCTTTAATTATTTGTTTGGCTGCTCCAGGTCTTTGTTGTGGCATGTGGGATCTCAGTCCCGCGACCAGGGATGGAACCCCAGCCCCCTGCTTGGGGAGTGTGGTGTCTTAGCCACTAGACCAGCAGGGAAGTCCCTGTAATCTTTTTCACCCATTTTAAAGTCTTATGTTTTTCTCTGACCACAGTGCAGGGATGGACAGGGAGGTGTGGAGGAGATACCCTACGTGCCTTTTGTCACCATGGATACTGAGGGGGATGGAACATCAGATGTGGAAGTGGAAGCATCACATCTTTTAGACAGTGATCAGTGACCAGCAGGTCCAGGGCAGCTTCCGACCTCTCCCTTTCAGGCTTCAGGATTAAAAGAACCAAGTCTCTCTGCCTAAGGGTCCAAACAACCTCTGGCACCTTGCTCAAGGTCAAACAGGGGCTGTGAGTTCTTTTATCAGAGATGCTTCTTGCTCAATAAAGGCTGAAGGCAAGACAGTGAAGAAGCGGGCCTGATGCTGGAGAAGAGCACCTACTTGGCATTTATCTGTAAAGTTATAGGAAATGCTCTAATTTGGTTTCTTATGGAGGTCACAGCATTCCTACAAGGTGAGGAGCATCAGCCCCCAGGTTTCAGGGGAGGAAACTGACATATGCAGTTGTTTTCCAGGACAAGGTTTAGGGAGGCAGGCTTTGAACTCCAGGCTTTGTGCTCAGACAGGGAGTCAGAAATTGAAGCTTTTGAATTGTGGTGCTGGAGAAGACTCTTGAGAGTCCCTGGGACAGCAAGGAGATCAAACCAGTCAGTCTTAAAGGAAATCAGTCCTGAATATGCATTGGAAAGACTGATGCTGAAGCTGAAGCTCCAATACTTTGGCCATCTGATGCACAGAGCTGACTCAACTCATTGGAAAAGACCCTGATGCTGGGAAAGACTGAGGGCATAAAGAGAAGGGGACAACAGGGGATGGGATGGTTGGATGGCATCACCGACTCAATGGACATGAGTTTGAGTAAACTCCAGGAGATAGTGAAAGACAGAGGGGCCTGGAATGCTGCAGTCTGTGGGGTCAGAAAGATTCAGATATGACTGAACAGTTGAACAACAAGGGAGCCAGGGAATGAGGGCAGAGTTGGCCTCAGGCCAAGGCATGGTCAGGGCTCTGAGAGTCGGGGCTGGAAATAGGCATGATGAGGGCAGGTGACAGGTGCGGAAGACTTTACTCTGACCTTGACTCTGGTGCAAGGATGCTGCTTGCGGGGTGTCTAGGTGTGGCTTCATCATGAGGGCAGGCAAGTGGGTTGATGAATCAGTAGATTCCCACTATGCCACTCACAGCCCCAGGGCAAGTTGCTGCATTTTGCTGAGCTCCTGTTATCTTATCTATGAGACTACAATGGGTTTGGGCAAGAATACTCAGGGCACTCAAAGCCAGTGCTCTGGGACAACCCAGAGGGATGGGGTGGGGAGGAAGATGGGAAGGGGGTTCAGGATGGGGGGACACATGTACACCCGTGGCTGATTCGTGTCAATGTATGTAAAAAACCACCACAATATTGTAAACTAATTAGTCTCCAATTAAAATAAATTAATTATTAAAAAAAATAAACCTCAAGTCTTTTCTAGCATTACTGTGTGACTCTAAGAAACTCATAAGATGGTTGAGAATAGCATTGTGCTGTTGAAACCAGTTGGTTACAATCACTAGGGGAATACATTTATGAAAAATAAAAAGCAAATTCCTCCAAAGAGGAACTCAACTCCTGTTTGGTAAGCCTGCCAAATATCTCTGCCTTGTTGAATGCAATCCTCCTCAGCATTTACTCTTCCTAGGTTAATAAACATCAATGTTTATGGTGCTTTTATGATGCAGTTCCTTGTTAAGCTTCTTAAGGGTGTCTTTGACATTGGTCCTCTGTGTGGTTGCAAGGCAAAGAGGTGGCACTGGGTGCTCTGGATGGCGTGGACCTGGGGGTTATTTACAGTCGAGTTGTCTCCTCCAGTTACTGGTGACCTTGCCCTGTCACTCCAAGTTTGCTCAGACTTTCACCTTCACTGTTGACGAGCTGGAGGCTCTGAATGCAAACCTGCAGGTGAGCTGGAAATGAAAGTCAGCCAAGAGGTGAGGTGAGCACTTGAGAAACCCAGGGTTGGATCTGGGCCGGCTTTTCACCACGTTTCCAGGAGGAAAGCCTCTGGCCAGGCTGGCCAATCTCACCTGGCGTGAATGTCCCAGCTTCCCCCCACCCTACCCCCCATCCAACCTCCCCAAGCAACATCTATGTCCATCCTCTGACTCCAGCCCTCAAATATTGAGGAAGGATACCTGGTCATTGCATAAACTGATGAACTAGAAGCGACAAGGAAATCCTTTCTAAGGCCTTCCCTAAGTCCTAACCTTCTCAGACATTTTACCTACAGTCCCCAGGCATTTACAAAAATATGAGTCTTACAAGGTGAGCCCAATATCAAACAAAAACCTAAAGATCCATCCATTCATCCAGTGACCGTCTAGGGAGCAGCTACTCACGGATACGAACCCAAGTCTCCTGCATGAGCAGGTAGATACTCTACCACTGAGCCACAAGGAAGCCCAGAGATGGTTTTTAATAAGATAAGTGAAGTGCTGTAGGACACTCTTATTCTGATAGGGATACCATGATACAGAGAGAAAAAAACAATGCTTCCTGAGGTGGATACGGTCTGGGGACTGGTCACCCTGGCGTAGTTGAGTGAGTGGCCCCCAGGTCAGCACAGGATCCACAGCATCGTCCATCAGGACAGACGCAGGGGGCCCGGTACAGGTGCAGGTGGGGGTGGATTTGGTCCAAGCAGCACACAGAAGGAGCTCTGCCCTAATTCCTTCCAAGTTTTCAAACCAGAAGCAAGCTCACCTGCTGAGAGTCAGGCAAAGCCAGGAGACAGGACCAGAATTAGGTAAAATAAGGTCCTTGCTTTCACAGGGTCACTGTTGTAGGCATGAGGCAAACCTGCAGACAGACTAGCTGTCACAGGAGGATGCGCTGTGGGCTGCAGCCAAAGAAGGCCCAGGACACAGGAGAGCTTGCAGAGCCAGGGTCGGCAGGGCTGGCAGGGTCCCCGGGGGAAGGGAGACCTGGGAGCTGAGGCCGGATGGGAGTGGCCATGGGGGGCACCCCTGCTGAACAGGGGGTGGCTGAGGCTCAGAGGGCCCAGTCAATCCAGGAAAAGAATCCAGCACTCCACTCACAGTGGGGTTCGTGTCCTGTGCTGGGAAGGTGGGGGCAAGCTCCAGCCCAGGGATGCCCGCCTTGCTGTGCATCCACGTGGTGGCATTTGCCCCAGATGGGGCCACATATTTCTAGTCTGTCCACTTGGAAGGGAGCTTCTTGCTTGTTTTAGTTAGTATAACGTGTTTACAGCCTGGACTTCCCTGGTGGTCCAGTGGATAAGATTTTGCCTTCCAGTGCAGGGGCTGTGGGTTCGAGTCCTGGTCAGGAAGCTAAGGTCTCACAGGCAGCGGAACCAAAAACAATCCCAGGAAACAGAAGCAATACTGTAACAAACTGAATAAAGACTTTAAAAATTCTTTATAAAAAATTTAATATACTGTTTACAGGTTAGGAGAACCCAGTGACATGTCATTGACCTTTCAGTACCCTGCAGAGTATTTCCTCTAAGAGCTGCAAACAGTTGTACTGAGAACTGTAGGGAAGAAACAACCCACTGAACAGGTGTAACGGAGGCGGCAAAGGTCTGCAGCGAGCTGGCCCACCATGGACGGGGCCCTGTGTCCATGGCAGCTCAACGATCAGAGTGGAGGACGCTGGACCTGGGACAGACATGGAGAGGCAGCCTGGCTCCCTGGGAGCTGGGACAGAAGGTCATGCCAGCTTCTCTTGGTCTGGCCAGGTCTGCCTCCTGGGAGGCTGGGAGCAGACCTGAGCCTGCAGTACAAGGGGTTTCAGGCTCAAAGCATCAATGCAAGGTCACCCCCTCTCTGCTTGACCCCTGAAGACCTGTGGCATCCTACAGACTTGCTCACGGATGCAGCGGTCAGGTGGGATGACTTAAAGGGATCAGCGCTGCACTGTCAACTCCATAGGGTCACGCAGAGCGTGGGGCACGTGGAAGATGCTCCGTAAACGTCTGTGGAGTGAATGGGGGGATGGGGAGTCAGCAGTGGCCAGACTGAGTGCACCCCTACAGGACACAGCTGAGAGCAGGAGTGCCAGAGGTGGGAGCAAGGGGCAGGGAGCCATGGATCAGGACAGGACGACCAATGCTCCAGAAATCCTAAAGGACTGTTTATTGTTGTTAATATTACCTGCGCATTCTGCCTAGAGGAAGTATTGCTTGGAAAGCAGTGATTACACTGAAAGCCAGCAAATAATTAAGTTGTTTAGAGCTTGGGAAGTTGGTTCTCTGACTAATTAAACTTCATGCATCTAGCTGTTCACTGAACATTATTCTAATACCACACCATGAACGTTATCACCTCATGGACTGTGCACACCATTAGATGGGCATTAGTACTCACAGGGGATATTTTATGATACGTGCTGATAGACTCCCAAGGCTGATGAACCTGAAACATGTGTGAATCCCCCATAAAACAAGCCTGTCCCAGCTTATGCACGTTTCTACATTTGCTGTGAAAATGGTAACACACCTCGTTTGCACAACACATCAAACTCGACAAGTATTGTAAGACCTTCATCTTTTTTTTATCAGCATCAGAAATGCCAAAAAAATAAAACTATTAACATAGACTGTGTAGCTGTTGAAAGTAAGTAGTTTCACAACTCCAACCGGGGAATACCCTTCAGCCAAAATTCTGGGACAATCCTGAAAATTTCGGATCGGTTTGTCCATGTCACTTAAGAAAGACTTTTTGAGGATTTGTAATTTTTAGAGAACTGGTAGCTACCAGATAATATGTAAGAGTTATGTGATTAGTTGCTCAGTTGTGTCCAACTCTTTGCAACCTCATGGGCTGTATGTATGTAGCCTGCAAGGCTCCTCTGTCCATGGAATTCTCCAGGCCAGAATACTGGAGTGGGTAACCGTTCCCTTCTCCAGAAGATCTTCCCAACCCGGGATCAAACCCAGGTCTCCTGCATTGCAGACAGACTCTTTAGCAGCTGAGCCACCAGGGAAGCCGTCCCTTAGATATCCATACTTTGAAATCGCTACTATGCTTGGCATATTGGCCACTTTCTCCTCCATGCAAACATTTCCTCGGAGAAGCACTAAAAAGGAAACCTGTACAAACACCTCGCCTGCATGCAGGTCAGCCCAACGCTCCCTTAAGGCAAAAAAAAAAAAAAAAAATTCATTATTTTTCCACCCATCAGATTCTCTGTTATATGGTTACTATCATATCGGTTGAGGTTACCAAGGAAGTTTGAATAACTGAATAATAATATAGTTTATAAAATACAATGAAGAGTCTTCAGAAACTGCTTGTAATAGTTTCCAGATAAAGGCTGGGAATTAAAGAAACTTCCTTGGAATGGTCTAATACCCCTGAGAGTGGCAGCTTGGTGGTCACCTGGTGAACACCTCAAGGGACATTCTCGTAGCATCACAGAGAGGGCAGGGTGATGCTGCTGGGTTTGCAATCGTCATCCTCACTTTATCTGCATTTTTGTTTTTAGTGCTTTGAAATCTCCAAAGTACAAATTTCCTGAGGGCAAGATTTATTTTTAAAATATCAGAACTGTAGTTAGAAAATAGATTTGGCATGTAGAAATCATAACATGATAGTTTGGGTTGGCCAGAACCTTGTCTTCCTTTTAAAAAAGCATTTTTGAGTGACAAGCTAACACAAAAACGCACAATGCTTTGTAAACATGGCATCGTGAAATCTGAGTAACTGGATCTCCTGGCTGCAGAAACTTCCCTCTGAGCCTTCCAAAGCCTCACCAATCAGAGAAGCCGTGGTCATAGGGCAGCGGGATTTTAAACCTCTGAAAGGAAAAGTGACACCCATCAAAAGCTAGGTGAGATTGAGGGCGGAAAGGAATCATCAGAGAGAATAAAAGGGAACTGAAAGCCTGTTTAGTGAGCACTTACTCTGTACCGGAGGCTTTGTAAGGCTTCCTTCCTTCGTCATTGTTGTTCAGTTGCTAAGTCATGTCCGGCTCTTGTGGACCCCGTGGACTGCAGCACACCAGGCTCCTGTGTTCTCCACTGTCTCCTAGAGTTTGCTCAAAAAAAACCCAAAAACCAAAAAACAGGCCTCAGCCTTCTTCCAGTAACTATAACATGTCTAAAGGCAACTAGAGTCTAGAAAGACTGCTGACTTAATTTGAGCTTATTAGGCTCTTTAGAGAATCCGAAAGAAACAATAATTTGAAAGAACAAATTAAGATTGAACCACAGGACTGTTTGGAATTTGCTACAGTGTGGCAAAATTAAAAAAAAAAAAAAAAGGAGGGAAATTCCATGGACAGAGGAGCCTGATAGGCTACAGTCCATGGAGTCACCAAGAGTTGGACAGGACTTAGCCCTTGAGCATTGAAAAAAAAAAAAAAAACAGCTTGGTAGCTTCCCCTCCGTGCCTCAGTATACAGCAGTGGACTTTCTCAGATTGATCCCCACCACTTGCCCACTGTGGAAGACTCGGAAACCAGAGCCCCCAAAGTGTCACCATGAAAACTTTTTGTTTTCATATTACACAGAAAAGAAAACAGCATCTTACTGTAGATAAGCCCCAATCTCTGTTTTGGAGAGCAGATTTGGTCGATAAACTGAGATACTCAACATATTTCTCCATGGATTCTAGAATTTTCTGTTGGCCACCTTTCGAGCTCTGATTTCAACCAGGGAGAAAGGAGAAATAATTTCAACTTTTCAATTTTGTTTATTCAACCAGGCTCAGCAAAGGGATTAGTAGGCAACTTGATATTTACATTTTAACTGCTCATTGTGTTAACAATAACCCCATTGTTTTCCAGAACTACTGCAACTGCTTGGCTTCTAATCCACGCTTTTCCTCCCAGACTGTGTTCTCTCCCTATCTATGGAGACATCACACTGATTCCTCTCAAGATTTGGCTGCCTCAGACTCATGGAGGACAAACCAAAAGTGTCCTCTTAGCAGGCCTTTAGAAATATTTTGACGATCTCACCGTGGTTTCCTCTGATCAAAAGACTGAGGAGATGGGGTTGGGGAAAGGGAAGTAAATACGACTCAAACATCAACCAGAACAGTTGTGCAGGTGAGGGGAGGCAGCCGTGCTGGGGAGGGGCCACAGGAGGGATGAGTGTTCCTTCTATCAGCCCAGGAATGTGGCCACCAGAATACCCCCACTCCCTTGCCTGGCTGGGTAACTGAGATGTCCCTAACCCCCCAGATGGTCCCCAAGAGACTCAGCAACAAGCAGTGCCGTGTTTTTCCACAAGCAATGAGAAAGACTGACAAGGAGAAGCCACTTAAATACACAGCATTCCTGCGGGGCCCTGGCACTTCCTGGCCAGCCTCCTGGGCAGCAGCTGCCCAGCCACCTGACAGCTGAGGGCTTAACCAGACGCCCTTGCTTCCGCCGCATCCAGAGGTGACAAGGAGAGCAGCTCCCAAGGGCTCAGCGCCAACATAGGAACAACAGAGAAGGGGAGGAGGACAGCCGCAGTCCGCGGACAGCTAAGGCCACCGTGGAGCTCCTGACAGTCTTCGGATTTTGGTTCTTCTTTTTTTTTTCTTTTAAAAAATATTTATTTATTGGACTTCCTGGGTAGTGCAGTGGTAAAGAATCTGCCTGCCGATGCAGGGGACATAGTTTCGATCCCTGGGTCAGGAAGATCCCCTGGAGTAGGAAATGGCAACCTACTCCAGTATTCCTGCTTGGAAAATTCCATGGACAGAGGAGCCAAGGGGGCTACAGTCCATGGCTGACATGACTGAGTACACATGCCATGCCACAAATTTATTTATTATATTTGCAGCACACCAGATCTTCACTGTGTCATGCAGGATCTTTCCTTGTGGCTCACTCTCTAGCTGTGGTGTGCACAAATACATACCTATTGAGTCTGTGATGCTATCTATCTTATCCTCTATTACCCCCTTCTCCTTTTGCCCTCAGTCTTTCCCAGCATCAGGGGGGCTTTTCCAATGAGTCAGCTCTTTGTATCAGGTGGCCAAAGTATTGCAGTTTCAGCATCAGTCCTTCCAATGAATAATCAGGGTTGATTTCCTTTAGGATTGACTAGTTTGATCTCCTTGCAGTTCAAGGCACTCTCAGGAGTCTTCTCCAGCACCACAATTCGAAAGCATTAATTCTTTGGTGCCCAGCCTTCCTTATGGATCAACTCTCACATTCATACATCATTACTGCAAAAACCATAGCTTTGTCTATATGAACCTTTGTTGGCAAGGTGATGTCTCTGCTTTAAAATACGTTGCCTAGGTTTGTCACAGCTTTCCATAGTCTCTGCATACTTCATACTTCACCTTAAAATTCCCACTGCGGTAAATACACACAACAGGTGGTGTAGCCATGTTGACTTTCCTCAGGGGAGTTGATTCCCACTGGCCTGTTCTCTCCATACAGTGCCCCCCTCACATCCTTCAAGATGAGAGAACGGCTTCTCTCATCTGAGGTTTTCCCATCTGAGGTTCTGGTATCTGCTCCTCTCCCCTGAAAAAAAGACAAGATGATCAAACCAGACAAACTAAATCTCATGGCCATTGATTTTTGTTGAACTCACTTTAATCTTGGTCTTACTAAATCATCTATTTTCAAAAGATTTTACCATTTTTATGTCAAAAGATTTAGTGACTTGAGTAATCATTTGGGTCCAGGTGATTTCTTCTACAGTAAAGATGAAAACACATTCAGTATAAAGAATCAAAATGATCTTAATACTCTTTCCCTTGGCAGCTACAGGGCCCTGATCATGATCTATGTGTTTTCCATGTAGGTAAACCAGAAAGCATTAGGATCATGGCTGGTGGCAATGTATTTTAAGTGCTTATCCTCAAGTGATTTTTCACAAGAAATATTCAATTAGATTGCCAAAGGAAATGAGAAACCAGGTTTCTTACTCAAAATTGAAGGCATTGTACAATGGTTTACTTAACATTTTTCAAGACGCAATCTACATATCTTTTTAGTTAGGGAAATGGGAATTAACCAGGGCTTCCCTGGTGCCTCAGAAGGTAAAGAATCTGTCTGCTTTGCAGGAGACCCATGTTTGCTCCCTGGGTCAGGAAGATCCCCTGGAGAAGGAAATTGCAACCCACTCCAGTATTCTTGCCTGGAGAATTCCATGATCAGAGGAGCTTGGTGGTCTACAGTCCATGGGATCGCAGAGTTGGACACAACTAAGCGACTAACACAACAAATGCAAATGCCCTAAGAAGAAAGGGGCACGGCACAGAAAGAACCGGTATGGATGTCTGTTTCAATCAGATTGCACAGTTTCCAAGGTGGCAGTGTGTTAGTGGCAGGCTTCCCATCTTTCCACACAATTGCTCCTCTGCACAGCTCCGATTGCCTCCCAGGTTTCTGAGCTCCCCACAGAACTGACTTCTTGAACAATCGCCTCCTCTCCTTGTCCTTTCCTTCAGCCCCACTCTGTTCTCACCTTCCCATGCCACCCAGCTCTACTCAGGAGCTCCCAACAGAAGGTCCTAATCTTACAATAAACATTGAGCATAACTCAGGCTGACAGTGACTTCATTCCTTAGACTTTTGAAATAGCTATTGTCTCAGTTTTGGTCCCTCCAAAAGCCAACACCCCGCCCTCCCCACCCTAAAGATCACAATTAGATTGCACATGGGAAGTGATTCCAGGAGACATCAGCAGAGAAGTGGAGAATTAAGACAGAAAATGAAAAGAAGCAAGTGAAGTTTCATCAACAAACAAATTACCATTGCAAAAATATAAGTGATGACTGTTTGATGTGGGTCCCAGATTAAACCCAAAGAAGGAGTTACATCTGAGGGGTGAGGGAGCTAAGATATTTATACACCAGCTCCCACCAGCCATGCAGCCATTTAAAAAATCAACTAATTTATTTATGTTTGGTCATGCTGGGTCTTCATTGCTGTGTGGGCTTTTCTATAGTTGCGGCATGTGAGGGCTGCTGCTGCTGCTGCTGAGTCACTTTAGTCGTGTCCGACTCTGTGCTACCCCATAGACGGCAGCTCACCAGGCTCCCCCATCCCTGGGATTCTCCAGGCAAGAACACTGGAGTGGGTACGTGAGGGCTATTCTCCAGTTACAGTACAAGGGCCTCTCACTGCAGTTCCTTCTCTTGTTGCGGAGCACATGGGCTCTAGAGCACAGGCTCAATAGTTGTGCCACATGAATTTAGTTGCTCCACGGCATGTGGGGTCTTCCTGGATCAGGGATTGAAGCTGTTGGCAGGTGGATTCTTTACCACTGAGCCACCAAAAGAAGCCCAGTCATCGATTATTAATTCCCAGCATATCTAGCCTTTCATGTGAAGCTGGAAAAGTGGGTTCCTTTAGTTATAGAAAGAGTCCCTTGGACTGCAAGGAGATCAAACCAGTCTATCCTAAAGGAAATCAGTCCTGAATATTTATTGGAAGGACTGATGCTGAAGCTGAGGCTCTAATACTTTGGCTACCTGGTGTGGAGAATTGACTCACTGGAAAACATCCTGCTACTAGGAAAGATTAAAGGTGGCAGAAGGGAATGACAGAGGATAAGATGGTTGGATGGCATCACTGACTCGATGGACATGACTTTGAGCAAGCTCTGAGAGTTGGTGATGGACAGGGAAGCCTGGCGTGCTGCAGTCCATGGGGTGGCAAAGAGTCGGACACGACTGAGCAACCGAACTGAACTGAACTTAGGCAAGGAAATCCAGGTGCTTGAAGCTGGGAGTCCAGCAAATGTTTACTGAGATTGTAAGGTCAAGGACACATGGGCAGAGCATGGCAGGGTCTGCTCCAAACACTGCGGTACTTACTTGCATGAGTGGATTCCTCCAGAGGTGCTTCTTACACCAGCCAGTGATGGCAAATATACTTCATTTAGAGCGTCAACTCCAATCAGCAACTAGAGGTTTTATTGTGAAAGATTCTGCAGTTATGTTAAAGGTCAGCAGGAAAGAGAGAGAGGCTGTGGTTGACCAGAGACCTCTCTTGGGAAAGAGTTGTATAAAGTCTGGTGATGTCTTTCCTCATGATTGTGGTTCTGAATCCTGGAATTACTCCTGAAACAGAGGGGCGGGGGCACAGCCAAGTCCACAGGGTCCACAGGAAAATGCCAGGGGAGGTATGGACGGGTGATCAAGACTGTTGCAAGAACCCTCTCATATC
The DNA here is from genome assembly GCF_055505025.1 of Bos grunniens. Lineage (NCBI taxonomy): Eukaryota > Metazoa > Chordata > Mammalia > Artiodactyla > Bovidae > Bos > Bos grunniens. The sequence continues at coordinate 41,317,856 of NC_141188.1, forward strand.
CAAGTCCCATGGTCCCTGTATACCCCAAATACATCAATATATTTGTGTGTGTGTGTGTGTGTGTATATGTATGTATATATATATATATATAATTATTTTCCTTCTTTTTCTTTTTAGGAGAACTGATTGAAATTGAAAGGAATTGGGTAACAGCAGAGGAGGAATGACAGGCTTTCCTGGTGGCTCAGCAGTAAAGATTCTGTTTGCAGTGTAGGAGATATAAGAGACACATGTTTGATCCCTGGGTTGGGAAGATCCCCTGGAGAAGGAAATGGCAACCCACTTCAATATTTTTGCCCTGGAGAATCCCATGGACAGAGGAGCCTAGTGGGCTACAGTCCATGGGGTCACAAAGAGTCAGACATGACTGAAGCAACTTAGCATGCATGCAGAGGGAGAATGAGGGTCACACCAGTTACCCCTGAATCTCCGTGCCTCTCACGTCAAGCCACCTGAGAGGCCTCACCCATGCTCCCCGGGGCAGAGTCTGCACCCACAGGTACCAGGTGGTTCCCACTCTGCCTGTGTGAGAGTTGGGGTGGGCGCGGGCAGGGAGGAAAGCCCAGCCATCTCTGGGCCACTTTACTTTACACAAAGCAAATTTCTGAAGAAATTGAGTATAAATATTTTTAATTTGGATCATATTTTCAATTGACTTTTAATTTCAACAAAGAGAAAGAAATTAGTTCCCAGACCACAAAAGAAGGCAGTAAACCATTCACAATACTGCATTTACACAAAAAGTATGATGAACTATTTTAACACAACCAATTAAGTGAAATAATGGGATAAAGTAGAGCAGAGACCACCATAAACTAAATAAAAAGGAAAAAGATTCATTTAATTGAAGCAGCTCTCAGGATTTGCATGTACATATTTTTCTTTTTTGGGCTTTCCTGGTGGCTCAGTGGTAAAGAGTCTGCCTGCCATGCAGGAGACCCAGGTTCAATCCCTGGGTTGGGAAGATCCCCTGGGAGGAAACACACTAATATTCGTGCCTGGAAAATGCCATGGACAGAGGAGCCTGGCAGGCTACAGTGCATTGGGTTGCAAAGAGTCGGACATGACTGAAATGACTTAGCATGCAGGTATCCTACAGATTGCTTCATATCCCAAGGGTATGTGTAGCTAAATTTGAGACTCACGCACCAAAGAAACCAAGACAGGACAAGAGGCGGTGAACTCAGCCCAGGGATGTCAACCATCAGAGAAGTCAGCCCTTCTCTAAAGCAGTCCACTCAAACGTGCAAATTTACTATCATGGGTGTAAATTTAAAGGGACATCCTTTCAATAAGGATATGGCACCTGCAATGACATTGGCCTTGATGGTCAGGTCTTGTCCCATCCCTGCTGAGTGACAGTGATGGCAGAGGGAGAGAGCAGAGAGCAGGGTGAGAACACAATGGGGAATACCATCTGATGTACAGAATCACTTAACAAAGTATTCATCTCTCTCTTTTAACCTCTGCAGGACTCAAAACAAAGACTGAGCAACGTATAAGTGAGGACAAGGAGTGATTAATTGTAAAGTTAGAGTTCTGCCTTTTCCCAGCAATGATCTCATACCTTGGATAGTTGCCTGATTGGCTTCCATCCCTTTTTTCTATTTTTCATTTTTTTTCTCCTTAATCTGCCCTTTCTCTGTGAGGAGTTCATGCCGTGGCTAGCCAAGCGAGAAGAAAGGAGGTGGAGGTAGAGAAGGTTATGTCCCTCTAGAAGGATCCATGGATCTAACCTTCTTTTGCCTTTAAAAACTGCACCTGGATTTGCAAACCTTTCCAAGTTTGTGAAGTTTTCCGTTGACAGTCGTAACATCCGATGTCATGCGGTAAACACACGCTAGTAGCAAATGTTAACAACTTAATGGAAACCTAGAGGCTGTGATTTCAACTAACTAAATAGAAAGCTAGGGGAAGGTGGAGACAGGATTCCTTGAGGGTCAGCAGTGACATGATAAACCTGTGAAAAGGCTCACTTCCATCTAAGAATTGTCCAAGGGAGAGCTATAGTTTGGGCCAGTAGATATAAAGATTTGAAAAAAGTAGATTAAGTTGAAATTCTTTACTTAAAATGGAATAAATCGCACTTGACATTTGGAAACGGCTGTTTCGGCAAAGATAAAGGCGCTAAGGTTTCCAAAAGTAAGGGTGAGATAAAATGTGGAGGGTTCTTGAGATTTTTGAAGTGCAATTTAGAAACTTGGAGCAAAAACTCAGTTTCTTGGAAGATGTTTGATGAAGAAAATATTTCTCTTGGCATGATGTGCTTCATTTTTCTTAGGGAAAAACTAGAAGAAAAGAAAAGGCTGAGGAGTTTGCATAAATGGGGCAGAGGCTGAAATTAAAAAAAATAATAAACAGTCCAAACTCATTCCTTTTTAGCTTCAACAAAATGGGAAGGAGCAAGCAAAGAAAAAAGAAAAATAATCTGATCAGAAATTATTTTAAAGCAAAAACCCTATGAATTCTAAACAAAGGGATTCTGCAAGGGTTTAATATCATAAATTAATCTCCTTCCCAATAGAATGGGCTTGACACTGAGTGAAAAATCTGAACCAAAGAACAGAAGATGCCTGGCTATGTGAAAATGCAAACACCCCAGTCTTCCTATATAGAAACAAAGAAACTGCAAAGTGTATACAAGATCATGGCTGGCTGTTTCCCATTCATGTTTTCCACGTCTACAGAAGTGGGAACCTGTTTGTCGGGTTTCAGCCCTAGCACGTCTCTAGAATAAAATCGAAAACTTAACACTGGAAGTTTATCACGGGAACTCTGTCAGAACTTCCACCACAGTGGTTGGAACCAGCAATTCCGGTCAGGCTCACAGAGTTTCAGGATATAGTCTGGTTTTTAAAGTCTTTTTATTTGACTTGAGACTGAGTGTTCATTTCTTCCTCATTAAATTGAAAAATGAAATGGTACCATATCACAGGATTATAGATATTACAGGGTGTTAAATTTTCTCAGACAAATCTCTCTCTCTCTTCAGTTTAAACTTGAATCCCAACATACTTATTATTTTAATTTGGGGAGTCTCCAACTCTGGCGATTTTCTGAGCTCTGCTTCAACCACCGCACCCTTCTGAAGAGCTGGGAACAGCTCTATCTGACCACAACATCCATCTAGACTGAAGCACGCATCAAAAACATGCTTTGATGTTCGTCAACACACGGCCATCAAATGAAACATCGCATGGCAGTGAACCTGCTGTCTGTCTTTGCAGACAGATATATAAAACTTTAATTATTGAGAGGCTGAGGAATAAGAAACTGCAAATAACTGAACATTTTTCTGTGTATAGAGCAGAAAGCCAAGGGCAAGAAAATACAAGAATTTTGAGAATTTAGTTAAAAGACCATTTCCAGTTCATGCTTCAAGCTTTTGTACACATTCAGGTCTTCTTACTTCCTATTTAAGGGCTTCCCTGATAGCTCAGTTGGTAAAGAATCCACCTGCAGTGCAGGAGACCCCAGTTCAATTCCTGGGTCAGGAATATCCACTGGAGAAGGGATAGGTTACCCACTCCAGTGTCCTTGGGCTTCCCTTGTGGCTCAGCTGGTAAAGAATCTGCCTGCAATGTGGAAGACCTGGGTTCAGTCCCTAGGTTGGGAAGATCCTCTGGAGAAGGGAAAGGCTACCCACTCCAGTATTCTGGCCTGGAGAACTTCACAGACTACAGTTCAGTTCAGTTTAGTTGCTCAGTCATGTCCGACTCTTTGCGACCCCGTGGACTGCAGGATGCCAGGCCTCCCTGTCCATCATCAACTACAGTCCAAGGGGTCACAAAGAGTCAGACACAGCTTTCTATTTAAAGCTGAGTTTTAAGCATTGCTCACCTCTATTTATCCATAGATATCAGGCCCAAATCCTCTCTCAATTAATACTCTCAGATATCTCTGTAAATTCAGTACCATCATCACAGGTTCAATCTCCAGTTTGATGCCAGGGCAAGATAACTTCTCAGGTGACTTGCTCTGTGAGCAGCCAGTAAAAGAAGAATGGACTACATCAAGGCTTTTTATTTTTGAAAAGGATTTTTCTTTTAACAAATGTAAAAATAACACTTACTTTCAACATGTCATCTATCAATAAAAGTTCTTGAGCTATCTTTTCTGAAATTAATACAAATATAATATAAAAGTATAACATCAAATTTGCACCCAATATTTAGAAAGAGAAAATAAAGGGAATTATCCTGTGGTCCAATGACTAGGACTCCACCCTTTCACTGCCTAGTGCCTGGATTTGATCCCTGGGTGTGAGACAAAGATCCTGCAAGTCACACAGCACAGTCAAAAAAAAAAGAAAAAATATATTTAATATAAGCAAATTCAGTGTTATAATTTTATATGTGCAAAAATGGAAAGTGTACCCATTATGACTATGCCTTGAAACTCAGGACTATGAAAGAGACAAGCAGTCTTCAACCAAACGAGCAGCCAAAGAAACAAACAAGAAGAAATAAAATAAAAGATAAAAAGGGAAAAGACATCTGTGTCAAAGTATAATGCATTTGCAGACCCTGTCTTCCAAGCCATTCAAGTAATGATTTCTTCAGGAATATATCAGCAATAAATCCCTCCAATTTCTGTCTCTTTCCTTGTGGAATACTTGGGGAGGTCAAATACTGACATGATCACTTAGAAGCACGCTGCCCTAAGATTTTTCTTCTCTGACTCATTGATGGAAAGGTTTGGAATCTAGTAATAAGAGACATAATGTCAGCAAATATTCCACTTGATCTCTGCATATTCCTTCCAGAAGCTTCCAACTGCTAGGAGATTTGCATGGCAGAGGTAGCTAAGGACAAGGGTTTCTAGTGGCTTTGTTTAGCATGAATGATGCTGGGCAGGAAATGAGAGGTGACAGGTGAGTCAGTTGAAATCTCATTAGAGGTGTTCTATGACCAGGGTGTTCATACCATCTGTTCTGAACTCCAGCTGCTACAGTTCAACACTTTGAAATGAAACATCCCTGTGCTTCAAATGTTCTATCAAATTTCCGTGATGAGATGGGTCCTTTCAGAGGTTCTGCCTACGTCCTATGACTTTCTCAATTGTCAGGATGTCCAGGTTTCATCAGTTGAGTTCCACTGTATTAAAGATCAGGAGCAGAAAATCTTTTCTTTAAAATATTTTAAAGATATATTTAATCATCAGTGAGGAGTGACCTTGGGAGCAGTTGGGATGAACACACAGTGTTTGTTGTCATGCTGATAGGCTCTGGGTGCTCTGTTCCAGCCAGCCTGTTGGGGGGTACCGTGGTGAGCCATGGGAAGTGCTATTTATTTGACTTTATTTGACCTGTGTGGAATGTAAAGTGGGGGTGGAGAGGGTCTCAGTGAGACAGCAAGTTTTTAACTGTGGTAATGCAAGTAAGCCAACTTTTGAAACTACTTCTTTGGACCTAAGGTCAAATTCAATTTGCTGTATTGTTTTCCCTTTCAATTAAATGCTTGGTTTCCTCAGTGTGTATGCCCAGCAGTGGGATTGCTGGATCATAAGGCAGTTCTATTTCCAGTTTTTTAAGGAATCTCCACACTGTTCTCCATAGTGGCTGTACTAGTTTGCATTCCCACCAACAGTGTAAGAGGGTTCCCTTTTCTCCACACCCTCTCCAGTTCTAATGAGGTAGATGAAACTAGAGCCTATTATACAGAGTGAAGTAAGCCAGAAAGAAAAACACCAATACAGTATACTAACGCATATATATGGAATTTAGAAAGATGCTAACAACCCTGTGTACGAGACAGCAAAAGAGACAATGATGTATAGAACAGTCTTATGGACTCTGTTGCAGAGGGAGAGGGTGGGAAGATTTGGGAGAATGGCATTTAAACATGTATAATATCATGTATGAAACGAGTTGCCAGTCCAGGTTCGACGCACGATACTGGATGCTTGGGGCTAGTGCACTGGGATGACCCAGAGGGATGGTATGGGGAGGGAGGAGGGAGGAGGGAGGAGGGTTCAGGATGGGGAACACATGTATACCTGTGGTGGATTCATTTTGATATTTGGCAAAACTAATACAATTTGTAAAGTTTAAAAATAAAATAAATTTTTAAAAAAATGCTTGTGAAATCTGTCCTGAAGCAGACTGTGAGCTTTCTTCATTGAGCAGTGAGTGGTTTTTGGGCAGTGAAGTGTCTTTCATCTTTGGAACTAATTCCTGATAGATATGATTCTGAGAATTGTGCTCTTATATCAGTTTTTCTCAAAATCTTTCAATAGATTTAGACTACTTAATTTTTACTCTAGAGAAAAATAGATATGACAAGTGTTATTATTAATATTGATTTAGCAGGATGACCCCCCAAACCAAAATCACTGTGATTAAATGAAACCATGATGAAAATTCAACTCCTTTGGTCTTTAGTGCCGCTAAATTCCACTTATATTGCTTCCATTTTTTTTTTTTTAATTGGGGCAGTTTTGATGCTGCTTGTGGTTGAAGAAAGTCTCATATTGGAGCTGACAAAGCTCTGTAAAAAGAGCAACTTTAAATACTGTGGATCAAAGTGACCAAAATTCCAACTTTGTTTCATGTAACGTTCAATTTGTCCCTATAGAAATGCCTTCATTTGCATCAGAAAGATAGAAGAAAATCTTCTATCTTTATTTTATTTTCATCATCTCCATTATCTTCCCAAAGAGACTATAACTTACCGTCACTGTTAGTTTACACTTTCTGAAAACAGGGAATGGTTACAATGCCAGTCTTTTTTGTAATCCTCTTTTCTGGCATATTGTCCTACAGATCGCTGAGTCTCTGTTTTTTTTTTTTTTCCAAGAATTTTCTCTACTCTCTGGATTTCATTTTATGTCGATTCTATTACTATTTCTTCAAGTTCATTGACTTTTTGTCAAATCTGCTGTCAACTCTACCTAGTTATTTTCTAAAAATATTTTTTTCCTCAGAACTTTGAATGAATAGTTTCATCTATACCTAGCATTTAGTGTTACTAATTAGAAGATTGGTGCTAGTCTCTTCTCAGTCCATTTTGGACTAGAACAGTGCCTGGCAGTGCTGCTGCTGCTGCTAAGTCGCTTCAGTCGTGTCCGACTCTGTGCGACCCCATGGACTGCAGCCTTCCAGGCTTCTCCGTCCCTGGGATTCTCCAGGCAAGAACACTGGAGTGGGTTGTCATTGCCTTCTCCAATGCATGAAAGTGGAAAGTGAAAGTGAAGTCATGTCTGACTCTTAGCGACCCCATGGACTGCAGCCTACCAGGCTCCTCCATCCATAGGATTTTCCGGGCAACAGTACTGGAGTGGGGTGCCACTGCCTTCTCCTGGCAGTGGGAGGTGCTAATAATGTAATGTCAAATTGGTGAATGAATAAATAAGCAAATGACTGCTTTTCCAATTTTTACCCTAATATCCCCTGGATTAGAACTTCTCTGAGACCCTGGTGGTATGACCTAAATCAAATCCCTTATGATTATACAGTGGAAGTGAGAAATAGATTTAAGGGCCTAGATCTGATAGATAGAGTACCTGATGAACTATGGAATGAGGTTTGTGACATTGTACAAGAGACAGGGATCAAGACCATCCCCATGGAAAAGAAATGCAAAAAAGCAAAATGGCTGTGTGGGGAGGCCTTACAAATAGCTGTGAAAAGAAGAGAAGTGAAAAGCAAAGGAGGAAAGGAAAGACATAAGCATCTGAATGCAGAGTTCCAAAGAATAGCAAGGAGAGATAAGAAAGCCTTCCTCAGCGATCAATGCAAAGAAATAGAGGAAAACAACAGAATGGGAAAGACTAGAGATCTCGTCAAGAAAATTAGAGATACCAAGGGAACATTTCATGCAAAGATGGGCTCGATAAAGGACAGAAATGGTATGGACCTAACAGAAGCAGAAGATATTAAGAAGAGGTGGCAAGAATACACAGAAGAACTGTACAAAAAAGATCTTCATGAACCAGATAATCACGATGGTGTGATCACTGACCTAGAGCCAGACATCCTGGAATGTGAAGTCAAGTGGGCCTTAGAAAGCATCACTATGAACAAAGCTAGTGGAAGTGATGGAACTCCAGTGGAGCAATTTCAAATCCTGAAAGATGATGCTGTGAAAGTGCTGCACTCAATATGCCAGCCAATTTGGAAAACTCAGCAGTGGCCACAGGACTGGAAAAGGTCAGTTTTCATTCCAATCCCAAAGAAAGGCAATGCCAAAGAATGTTCCAACTACCCCACAATTGCACTCATCTCACATGCTAGTAAAGTAATGCTCAAAATTCTCCAAGCCAGGCTTTAGCAATACGTGAACCGTGAACTTCCAGATGTTCAAGCTGGTTGTAGAAAAGGCAGAGGAACCAGAGATCAAATTGCCAGCATCCGTTGGATCAGGAAAAAAGCAAGAGAGTTCCAGAAAAACATCTATTTCTGCTTTCTTGACTATGCCAAAGCCTTTGACTGTGTGGATCACAATAAACTGTGGAAAATTCTGAAAGAGATGGGAATACCAGACCATCTGACCTGCCTCTTTAGAAATCAGTATGCAGGTCAGGAAGCAACAGTTAGAACTGGACATGGAACAACAGACTGGTTCCAAATAGGAAAAGGAGTACGTCAAGGTTATATATTGTCACTCTGCTTATTTAACTTATATGCAGAGTACATCATGAGAAACACTGGACTGGAAGAAACACAAGCTGGAATCAAGATTGCTGGGAGAAATATCAATAACCTCAGATATGCAGATGACACCACCCTTATGGCAGAAAGTGAAGAGGAAATCAAAAGCCTCTTGATGAAAGTGAAAGTGGAGAGTGAAAAAGTTGGCTTAAAACTCAACATTCAGAAAACGAAGATCATGGCATCTGGTCCCATCACTTCATGGGAAATAGATGGGGAAACAGTGGAAAGAGTGACAGACTTTATTTTTCTGGGCTCCAAAATCACTGCAGATGGTGACTGTAGCCATGAAATCAAAAGACGCTTACTCCTTAGAAGGAAAGTTATGTCCAACCTAGATAGCATATTCAAAAGCAGAGACATCACTTTGCCAACAAAGGTCCGTCTAGTCAAGGCTATGGTTTTTCCTGTGGTCATGTATGGATGTGAGAGTTGGACTGTGCAGAAGGCTGAGTGCTGAAGAATTGATGCTTTTGAACTGTGGTGTTGGAGAAGACTCTTGAGAGTCCCCTGGACTGCAAGGAGATCCAACCAGTCTATTCTAAAGGAGATCAGCCCTGGGATTTCTTTGGAAAGAATGATGCTAAAGCTGAAACTCCAGTACTTTGGCCACCTCATGCGAAGAGTTGACTCATTGGAAAAGACTCTGATGCTGGGAGGGATTGGGGGCAAGAGGAGAAGGGGACAACAGAGGATGAGATGGCTGGATGGCATCACTGACTGGATGGACATGAGTCTGAGTGAACTCCTGGAGTTGGTGATGGACAGGGAGGCCTGGCATGCTGCGATTCATGGGGTTGCAAAGAGTCGGACATGACTGAGCGACTGAACTGAACTGAACTGAGACCCTGGTGACAATCTTTAAGGGTTTATTCTGTTTATTAAACCAATTCTATTCTCTCTGAGATCAGTTACTAGGATTATTCACCTTAGTGTATTACTTGTTCTTAGTTTTCCTCAAAGATCTGATACTTCTTAGTAATGACTTATTTCTTCAGGTAGTTTTCTCTTTTTGCTCCTCTGTAAATTTTATACCTTTTACTTACATCCTCCATACAGTCCTTAATATTTCTGGGCCACTGATGGTACACTTACAGTTGCAGAGTAATAAAAATACCTTTTTGATAATTTCAGAGGGACCTTGGTGGACAGCGATGTGGACGAAATGCTATGTCCGCCATGTTGAATAGGAAACCTTGGCTGTAATTCTCAAATCTGATCAGTTTATTCATAATGCTTCCGATTTGTCTACTTCACTTTTTACTTGAGGACATATCTTAATGTGATACATATTGCTCAGGGATTGTTGAGCAAGATCTGTTTCTCCTCATAATTATTCTTGTCCCCTTTCATGAGCTTTTAGGGGGAAGCAGAACCCAAAACCAGACAACAAAGGAAAACTTTTGTTAATTGAACAGATGTCGTTCTGTCTTGAGGCGCATGTTTATAAACTGTGAGGCATCAGCATTCTATGAGTGCAATCTTCCACTTTGAAACATCATTAATTTGAAACTTTTTAATATGAACTACTTGAGCGTGTTTTCTGCTTTTGTCTTATCTTTTCATCCTAAATATGAGGAAAACACCAAGTGACATTTGAAGAGAACCATGACAAGTTTATAGAAAGAAAATATGGCATCATTTTATGTTCTTTTAGTTTATATTTCCTTGTGTTGATCTTATTTTTATATTCTTTGAAGATTGAATTAATGTGTCTTCTGAACTCTGGGATTCCTACCAGATGAGCTATGGAATTAACCCACAAGCCTTCTTAGAACATTTAGGATGAATAAATCATCCCAGAAATTAAGCTGGCAGATTAAAAGTGATTTTTGATATTAAAAGTTTTTGGACCAAAAATAATTTTCAGTTGATAAATAACATTGTGAAACAGTTAAACCTACAGTTGATTATCTGAGCTTTTATAGTTTCTTAATGTAGTGAGGGCAAGTATGATCCAAAAGGATAACAGAAACTGGAAAGCACCTCAAGTTTGATGGACAATATTTGCAATAATTCTGTACCCTTTTAAGTGATTCAAAATCAAAGTGAAATGAATGCACTCTACAAATACATTTGGCTGTATTTATTTAGTATAAAAAAGAATAAATACAGTCTAAAGAATATATTTTATTTCCACTTTTTGTTAATCTCTATATTTCTTATTGAAATGGTATATTCTGCATTAGAATGAACCCCCTTGGATTTCTGTGAAATATATGAAGATGCCAAAATTTCATCCTGGCTTAAAGTGACGGCATAGTCCAGAGCTCTTGAGGAGTCATTCTCATTTATGTTTCTTTCATCTCTGTGAATTTTTGTGAATTCTTTTCCTGCATGAACATATTATCCCCTAATGAGGACATTACCATTTTTCTCTTTCCTTACCTAAAGTCTGTTAAAATCCACTGAGCTACTTAATTATTTAGTTAAGAGAAAACACCCTAATTGGAAAATATTTTCCTTCTGTGGCCAATTTTAGAATTCAGAGTTTCATAGCTACAGCTTAAGAGAAATTTGCCAAAAGAACCTCAAGGTTCTAATTATAAGGATATATAATTTACATAGATTTACATATACATTTCAATTTTTTGAGAATTGGAGTGCAAACTGATAAGGATAATTACTGGAGTATTTTAAGATTTTTCCCCTGTGATCAACCTAAACACGTCATTTATTTCAAAAAGATATATTAGTTTGTTCTAATGAAAAGTGTCTCAAATAGACATAAATATCATTACTTAACATTCATTTATTTATTCAATTATTACCTGGAATAATTCTTTAATGGTGAGAATTGTAGTTTGGTGGGTCTATAGTCATCTGGACACAAAATCATGTGGGGGGAATCTCCCAGATTAGAGTTCAGTTACTCTGGAGTGAGGCTTGGACCTCTTGAGTCTTTTCAAAGCCTCCGGAGTCACCCTTCTGAGCAGTTGGGTAGAGTAAGCAACTGATGTGAAATGTATCATTTTACAAATCCTGCCACAGAAAATCACAACTGAGTTGTCATTAACAAACTTCAGCAGGGGCAACGTAGTGAGCATTTTTTAAATTAATAATCCCCTTGGAAAGATCTTATTATAACTGGCATGAAATCCAAATTACCAATCCTTCCATCTTTCCTTTCCTCCCTCTCTCCCTTCCTTCCAGTCTTCCTTTGGTAGAAACCAAAACGATATGGTCTTCCTAGCTATCCTAGGAAGCTGAAGCGCCAATACTTTGGCCACTTGATATAAAGAACCAACTCACTGGAAAAGACCCTGATGCTAGGAAAGATCGAGGGCAGGAGGAGAAGTGGGTGACAGAGGATGAGATGGTTGGACACTATCACCCATTCAGTGGACGTGAGTTTGAGCAAATTCTGGGAGATAGTGAAGGATAGGGAAGCCTGATGTGTTACAGTCCATGGGGTCACAAAGGGTCAGACACAACTTAGCAACTGAACAACAACAGCAAGCTATCCGAAGTGATTAGGAACAAATGCCCATAAATCTTAATACTGTTTTATGCCTGATATGCCTTTATGCAAAATCTGCATAAATTCCTCTCCACTGCCAGGTACACTCAGTTCAGTTCAGTCGCTCAGTCGTGTCCGACTCTTTGCAACCCCATGGACTGCAGCACGCCAGGCTTCCCTGTCCATCAGCAACTCCCGGAGCTTATTCAGACTCATGTCCATTGAGTCAGTGATGTCATCCAACCATTTCATCCTCTGTCGTCCACTTCTCCTGCCTTCAGTCTTTCCCAGCATCAGGGTCTTTTCCAATGAGTCAGTTCTTCGCATCAGGTGGTCAAAGTACTGGAGTTTCAGCTTCAGCATCAGTCCTTCCAATGAATATTCAGGACTGATTTCCTTTAGGATGGGCTGGTTGGATGCCAGGTACACTAGACAGGTTCAATGTTACTTCTGTACACAAATAATAAAGTGTATATTTAGTATACACTAAATATTAGCTAACCAAGCCTAATGCTAAGGAATACTAAGGGCTTCCTAACTGTGTCTTTTCACTGTTTTCTCACTTAAACTGACTCTTTCTAATCAGAATGGTCTGCAATCTGTAGTAATACCTGGTATTAGCCACAATCACAAAGTCAATTTTTTTCAATATTAACATTTCTAATCATTAATTTATAAACTATCAAATACAAGATTACACCTGGCAGTCCCAGGACAGCCACCAGGAACATGTATGTCCAGTAGTCTGCAACTCTGGAAAGCAAATTTTGAGCATTTTACGTTGGTTCTATAAATATAGAACCATCTTCATTTAAGAAAAAAAAATGCACCAAGAAATCTATAACATTTGAGCTTGCATTACATACGCATATTCAGGTGATCACAGCATAGTTTCTTCATGGACTTGATGTATGTGTTTTTTTAGAAAGTCACTGACAAGAGTCAACTGATGATTATAAAGAGCTACTCTTGCTCATGGACAAGAAATCACGGAATTACACTTAATACCTCTTGACAAGATTAAATATCTAACTCTTTCAGGTAAATAATGAGAAATCTTATGTTTTTTTGATAAAGAAAATCAAAATTTCATAACAAGCACATTCAGTGGATTTCCTATGCGTTTAAAACTTCCAACAGCTTTAAAAATGGCTGAGGTAAAACAAGTTACTGACAGTCACTAAGACATTGTTTGAAAATATAGTAATTTGGGGGGAGAGTTCAGATGTTCTTCTAATGTCCCTATTTTTGCCCCATTATGACAAAAAATTTCCTCCAGAAATGATATCAGGGAATAAAGAACGAAATAGTTCCTCTTGTGTGCAAGCCAGCTAGTTAGCCATATCTACTGAACACCAGGTGGCTAATGGTACCCAAAGATGTTAATTTAGCCAGCATCAAACTGCTTTCCTATATGATCATTTTGGTACCCAATTTTGCATCTGCAAGTGGACAAATTAGGAATATAAATTGGAAGTTTATACTGTGCAAAATTCACCCTAAATTGTAGAAATTAAATTTTTTATTTCAATGTGTATCCAGACCTTACTTTCATAGATATAAAATTACTGAATTAAGACAAAATGTGTCCATAAAAGCCAACTCATCACTTCGAAGTCATCACTTCACACATGTGACACTAATACCAGTGACCTTTGGGGAGTGCACTCATAGAATTAAATTATCTCTTCATTATATGTAGCGTTTCCCGAAGGACATTCAGTGAAATTTTAGAACATCCTACAAGGGAAGCAGAAAGTAAGAGAGAAAAGGGAGATTTGGTTCTGAAAGCTTGTGAAATAATGTCTTTAGTTTTAAAACACGGTGCATTTAAAACCCTTCTTTTATTGAGGCTGGTGATGTGTTCAAGTAAAAGACTATTTTCCAGGTTTCTTTGTAACAAAGTTGTTGTTGTTTAGTTGCCAAGTCATGTCCAACTCTTTTGAGACCCCATGGACTGTAGCCTGCCAGGTTCCTCTGTCCATGGGATTTCCCAGGTAAGAATAGTGTAGTGCCATTTCCTTCCCCAGGGATCATCCTGACCCAGGGATCAAACCTGCCTCTCCTGCATTGGCAGGCAGATTCTTCACCATCTGAGCCACCAGGGAAACCCCCTATAACAAAGTACAACCTTGTAATAAGCACTGGTCAACAGAAATAAGATAGAAATTTGGATATGATGTCCAGGTAGAGTGTTAGAGGAAGCTGGTCCTTTTTTTGCCTTCATTCCTTCCGCCTTGGACAGCAGACATGGTGGCTGAAGCTTCAGCAACCTTACGATGCTCTTGAGGACAGAAGTAATAAGCAAAAGATTCAGTTAGAAACAGAATGGGCTCTGAGGAATCTGTGGAACTGCTTACCTGGCCCCTGTTTGCCTGACTCAACTTTCATGGTGTGAGAACAGTTTCACAAGAGAACAATGCTTATACAACTGTTGTTTGAGGTTTCCTTTTTTTATGCAGCCTAAACTAATTCTAAGTGCTACTGCCAGCAGAAAAGAGGCATGACCACTGTGGCCACCTGCAGTGCCCCCATCCCTAGAAATCCCTAGAATTTCCAGCCATCAGCAAAGAGGAGGGACGAAAGCCACTGGAAGAAGCAAGTAGCCTAGCACAGTAAGTTGCTCCTGATCTATTGGCTGGCCTCATTGATTCCAGCATAGAACTCCTCCAGGCAGAACACTATGTCCTTGAGCACTGTGGACATCTCAAAAGTAAGTAAATCTTTAAATTGAATTCATAAAAATCATCCAGCCAATCAGCATGGTTTAAGTGAAAGTCGCTCCGTCGTGTGAGACTCTTTGCAACCCCATGGACTACACAGTCCATGGAATTCTCCAGGCCAGAATACTGGAGTGGGTAGCCTTTCCCTTCTCCAGGGGATCTTCCCAACGCAGGGATTGAACCCAGGTCTCCTCCATTGCAGGCAGATTCTTTACCAACTGAGCTAATGGTTTAAAGAATAGAGTATTAAACCAACACTCAAGAAATTGGAGTCCCAGCAAGTTTCCAATGTAACTGACTCTAGGGAAATCATTTCTGTTTTCTGAGCAGTAAGTGAATTACTCCATTGCTGTCATGAAGGTGAGTCTTTAATCTGATCCTTGTTTTCTCTCCAGTGATGGTCCAACTGTGACTCCAGGTGAAGGTGATCCAAAGACAGTAAGAAGGTAAAAAAGCCTTAGGGGGAAGGCAAACCAAACAAACTAAAATTATGATTTTATATAATAGTCTCTGCTGATTGTATATAATTTTATGTACTGTTATACACTAAGGTGAATTGAGGATGGTAAAAGAAACTACATAAAATTTATTTCAGAATTGATTCTGTTGCAATCAGATCAGATCAGATCAGATCAGTCGCTCAGTCGTGTCCGACTCTTTGCAACCCCATGAATCGCAGCATGCCAGGCCTCCCTGTCCATCACCAACTCCCAGAGTTCACTCAGACTCACGTCCATAGAGTCAGTGACGCCATCCAGCCATCTCATCCTCTGTCATCCCCTTCTCCTCCTGCCCCCAATCCCTCCCAACATCAGAGTCTTTTCCAATGAGTCAACTCTTCGCACGAGGTGGCCAAAGTACTGCAATAGAGCAATAATAAAGAAGTAGCTGTAATGCCCAAGCTACTCTTTCCTTTTCCTCCTTCAATATATTTATTCTGGGTCTAGGTATAGCATGAAAGTGAAAGTGTTAGATGCTCAGTCATGTCCAACTCTTTGCGACCCCATGGACTGTAGCTTGCCTCTCGTGCCCATGGGATTCTCCAGGCAAGAATACTAGAGAGGGTCGCCATTTCCTTCTCCAATGGATCTAACCAACACAGGGATTGAACCTGGCTCTTCTGCATTGCAGGCAGATTCTTTCATCTGAGCCACCAAGGAAGCCCAAGGTATAGCATTGTATCTGCATTAGATTGTGTGAGTGGATACAGTTCCTTCTCCTCCTTACATGTCTGCCCAGCATTCTGCTGCTGCCTCTGTCTCCCCGCCTAGCAGCCAGCACCTAAAAGCTAGCTGCCCACAGACACACAGGTGAGCCCAGTCAAGGCCAGAAGGACCATCTGCTGCTGCTGCTGCTGCTACTAAGTTGCTTCAGTAGTGTCCGACTCTGTGCAACCCCATAGATGGCAGCCCACCAGGCTCCCCCATCCCTGGGACTCTCCAGACAAGAACACTGGACTGGGTTGCCATTTCCTTCTCCAATGCGTGAAAGTGAAAAGTGAAAGTGAAGTCACTCAGTCCTGTTTGACTCTTATCGACTCCATGGACTGCAGCCCACCAGGCTCCTCCATCCATGGGATTTTCCAGGCAAGAGTACTGGAGTGGGCTGCCATTGCCTTCTCCGGAAGGACCATCTAGATGAGCCTAAACTGCTGACTCAGCATCCATGAACTAAACAAATAGTTGTTCTCTTAAGTCACTCATTTCTGAGGGTGTTTGTTATTCAGCCACAGCTAAATGATACTTACTCCTGTGACTATCTGAAACTAAATTTCCTTCTTTTTTTCTTTTCCTTTCCTCAAATGTAGAAAAAATATAAGGAGACTTTTCAGTACAACGTTTTCCCCCATAAACTATCCTGTCCGGGGCAGGAAAACAAGGGAAGGGATGAAGGTCTCTTCTGTGTTCACCTGAAGGCCATCAAACTAATGCATTTTTATTTTGTGCTGAAGCAAATGGCCTAGACATCACTGTATATTGCCTTTCTTTATAATAAAATTTCATTATTTTTTAGTGCCCTGGTCATTTTTGCCAGAAGCAGGCAAATCTGATGTGAACTGACTGTGTTAGAGGTACCTGGGCTGTGAGGTGTGAGTGAATCTTTGTCCAGTCACTGCCCTATGAAGGGTTTCCCTAGCGTCTCAGAGGTAAAGAATCTGCTTGTGATTCGGGAGACCTGGGTTCAATCCTTGGGTCAGGAAGATTCCTTGGAGGAGGGAATGGCTACCCACTCCAGTGTTCTTGCCTGGAGAAGCTACAGTCCACGGGGTCACAAAGAGTCATATATGACTGAACAACTAACACCACCCTATAAAAAGGAAAGTCTCCATTGCCTAGTCCTGGGCTCCTGATACAGGCTTACTCCTCCTTGCTCTTCCCTGCTCCACACAGGAAAATAGCAGCCTGCTTTCATTTGCAATCTTCAAAGTTAATTTTTAAATAATATGATTGTCTTCCCATGAAACCTTTGAGGTTTTTGTGGGTAAGTGCAGATATTGGCTAATTCAATAATCTGTTTTCTGATGCCCCACCTCATCCTGCAGAGCTCTGACTGCAGTGGCCGCATGGGGTCTTGTTTTACAAGTGGACAGATTAGGAGCCCTGCTCAGCATGTAAATTTAGTGGTATTATTCAAAAACTCCTCAAGCATCCATCTCATGCTTGTCACCACACCTGGATTCACTCCATCAGCTCATTATTTCTTCTGATCTTAAAGGTTTTTGATGTTTAAGAGTTCCTCGTTAAGAGATAAACCTCCCCGGTACCACCACTTAGCACATCTGCAGGAATTAACTGGTAACATTCTTGTAGGATGGAGGACAGGTCCTGAGAAAGCTAGGCAGTATCATTTCAGGGACTTCATCAAGTATTTCGAGGCCTCTCATTTTTAGCTTTAAAATGTTTCTTTGGAAGGCTCTGCTGATCATTCGCTATGGCCTCCAAGTCTCTCACACTCAGCAGATGACGACTGACTTCTGTTCTATGAAACGCTAATGTTCCCTCATTAGTACTTTGGTAGCAGGTTTATTTCACCATTGAGTTTTGTTCAGATCAAAGAATTTCATAAGAACTCTTAGAGGTCATCTCTTCTGATTATCCCTCCATCCTGATTTTATAAACCAGAAACGAGGATCAAAGAGGTCAAGTGACCTCCCTGGGTTCTAAGGCTCTCTCCCACCACACAGCTGCCAGGTTCCTCTTCTGAAGCACACACACACAAATACACTCACACACACACACTCACACACACCCAAGGGTCCTGGGATTTGGAGGAGTCTAGCTTGGGATTAAAATTAAAAGATGCTTGCTCCTTGGAAGAAAAGCTATGACAAACCTATACAGCATATTAAAAAGCAGAGACATCACTTTGCTGACAAAGGTCCATCTAGTCAAAGTTATGGTTTTTCCAGTAGTCATGTATGGATGTGAGAACTGGGCCACAAAGAAGGCAAAGCACCAAAGAATTGATGCTTTTGAACTGTGGGATTGTAGAAGACTCTTGAGAGTCCCTTGGACAGCAAGGAGGTCAAACCAGTCAATCCTAAAGGAAATCAACCCTAAACATTCATTGAAATGATTGAAGCTGAAGCTGAAGCTCCAATACTCTCACTACCTAATGATGAAGAGCTGACTCATAGGAATAGACCCTGATGCTGGGAAAGATTGAAGGTGGGAGAAGGGAACAACAGAGGACGAGATGGTTGGTTGGCATCACTGACTCAATGGACACAAATCTGAGCCAGCTCCAAGAGACGGTGAAGGACAGGGGAGCCTGGGTGCTGCAGTTCATGAGGTCACAAAGAGTCAGACACGACTTAGCAACTGAACAACAAACAACAAGAAGCTTGGGATTAAAGGGACAAAGGAGGGGAAGAGAGGGAAAAAATGGGAAAAAGGAAGGAAAGAAAACACATTTCAATGGGGAAAAGGCATTAGGAGTATAGATGTTTGCCAGATCTTATCGAAAAAGCAACAGAGTTCCAGAAAAACATCTATTTCTGCTTTATTGACTATGCCAAAGCCTTTGACTGTGTGGATCACAATAAACTGTGGAAAATTCTTCAAGAGATGGGAATACCAGACCACCTGACCTGCCTCTTGAGAAACATGTATGCAGGTCAGGAAGCAACAGTTAGAACTGGACATGGAACAACAGACTGGTTCCAAATAGGACAATGAGTATGTCAAGGCTGTATATTGTCACCCTGCTTATTTAACTTTTATGCAGAGTACATCATGAAAAACACTGGGCTGGAAGAAGCACAAGCTGGAATCAAGATTGCCGGGAGAAATATCAATAACCTCAGATATGCAGAGGATACCACCCTTATGGCAGAAAGTGAAGAAGAGCTAAAGAGCCTCTTGATGAAAGTGAAAGTGGAGAGTGGAAAAAGTTGGCTTAAAGCTCAACATTCAGAAAACAAAGATCATGGCATCTGATCCCATCACTTCACGCCAAATAGATGGGGAAACAGTGGAAACAGTGGCTGACTTTATTTTTCTGGGTTCCAAGATTGCTGCAGATGGTGACTGCAGCCATGAAATTAAAAGATACTTACTCCTTGGAAGGAAAGTTATGACCAACCTAGACAGCATATTAAAAAGCAAAGACATCACTTTGTCAACAAAGGTCCGTCTAGTCAAGGCTATGGTTTTTCCTGTGGTCATGTATGGATGTGGGAGTTGGACTGTGAAGAAAGCCGAGCACCGAAGAATTGATGCTTTTAAACTGTGGTGTTGGAGAAGACTCTTGAGAGTCCCTTGGACTGCAAGGAGATCCAACCAGTCCATCCTAAAGGAGATCAGTCCTGGGTGTTCATTGGAAGGACTGATGTTGAAGCTGAAACTCCAATATTTTGGCCACCTCATGCAAAGAGCTGACTCATTTGAAAAGACCCTGATGCTGGGAGGGATTAGGGGCAGGAGGAAAAGGGGATGACAGAGGATGAGATGGTTGGATGCATCACTGACTTGATGGACATGGGTTTGGGTAGACTCTGGGAGTTGGTGATGGACAGGGAGGCCTGGCTTACTGTGGTTCATGGGGTCGCAAAGAGTCGGACACGACTGAGTGACTGAACTGAACTGAACAACCCCTCAAAGGTGATGGAGACCACCTTTCTGAGTAATCACACCACCACCAGGAGGTCACGGTGGGGTGGGCTTTGTACACTGGTTACAGACTTGTCAGGTTATGGCAAATGGAGTAATACTTTGAAAGAACAATTCAGTGATTTCATAATACAGAATAAAGCTCAAATTGCTTAATGTGGCCTTCAGATTCCTCCAGAACAAGACTATGCTATCACCTGTTTTTCTCCTTCCAGCTTTATTGAGATATAATTGTCATCATTCGTGTCCAGTTCTTAGCAATCCCATGGACTGTTGCTTGCTGGGTTCCTCTGTCCACAGGATTCTGCAGGCAAGAATACTGGAGTAGGAAGCCATTCCCTTCCCAACCCAAGGATTGAACTTGGGTCTTCTGCACTGACAGGAAGATTCTTTACATCTGAGCTACTAGGGAAGCCCCATAATTGTCATATAACACTGTTTCAGTTCAAAGTGTGCAGTGTAATGATTTGACTTATATCCACCATGAAATAGTTGTCCCAGTAAGTTTAGTGAAAATCCCTCATCTCCTATAGATACAATCTCACCTTCTAATCCCCCGCTAAACCTCCACACATCATATTCCACCCATGGACACCCCATGGGCTACTTGCTGCCACCGTGTGTGCTATTCCCAGTCTCATATCGAATGCCCTCCTCCTTTGCTCTGCTTGGTGACTTTCGTTCCTTCCTAAAGCCCTCACCACTTCTGTGAGTACTCCCAGGCTCCTAAAACTCTCCAGGAGGAGCATATCGCTTTGTTTTCTTTTTATGTGTTCTCCGGGTTCTTTGTTCCTTTGTGCAGAGCTTGTGAAAATAAACTATGGTTGGTCACATGTTCTTCTCTTTCTCCCTTCTTGAATTTGCCAGGTCCTCCTGGAGTAAGAGCGTGGAGGCTGCCAGATATTCAATAAATATTTGTTAAGGGTTAATGCTTATGACTTGGCTGCTTCGGGTGATGTTTACATTTCTGTCTGCCACATCTACTCAGGGTTCAGGAGGTTACTTCTCCTGGCCAGGCTAATCAAAGGCATGCAACTAGGTGGTCTGTGCCTGGTAAAGTCACAGATCATTAAACTTCATCCCCGGCGTTCAGTGAGCTGTTGAATAAGCCAGGCATTCCTTCTGTTGTCATTCTCTGTATTGATTCCTTGAACTGGACCCAGTGGATCTGGAAGATACTTATCCAGGCGGGGGTGGGGGTGGGGGGCTGGAAACCAAGATGTTAACATCCTAACTGAAGCTTTCTTTGACTTACTCTTATTTGTTTATTTGCTGGTTGGGGAAATTATTTTTACTAAGGTCAAACTAAAATAGAAAATTTTGTTCGCATTGGAATTCGGATGACAAACCGCTATAATAATAGCAGTCGCTGTGATGCTAGCAAAATAAGTCATAGACATGTTCGTGTGATATTACACATGTAGCAGATATCATTTATGCTACTTCAGAATTACAGGAGGTAGTGATTAGTTGGTCCAATTTTTAAAAAATTATTATTTATATAATTTTAATGGTTACTTTCCATTTACAATTATTACAAAATATTGGCCACATTCCTTCTGTTGTACAAAATATCCTTGAGCCCATGTTCCACCTGATAGTTTATGCCTTCCTCCCCCCACCCCTAAACTGCTCCTCCTCCCACCTCCTCACTAGTCACCACTAATATGTTCTCTATATCTACAAGTCTTTTTTCTTTTTTAATTATTTTCGCTAACTTATTGTCCAATTTATTTTTACATGTTGGATTTTTCCTCATTCTTTGCAGAGAAGAGGGGATTTTGATCTTTGTTAAGAAACTGTAGGTTCTTATAGGTAATTTTTGTGTTTCCTAGATGAATCCTAACACTGTCTTGCAAAAACAAACAGTTTAGGAGTCCAGATGGATACTAATCTGAGAGTTCTTGTCTTCGTGCATAACAGGCACTACGGACATTTAGAGCTAGGTTTGGGGACAGGGAAAGAAGAATAATGAATAAATATTCCTTAATGAAGAACACTGGACGCCCATTGTGACCGCTGACCTCCTTAGCTTCCTGTTCTCTTCAGTCGTCATGGGTCAGAGACCAACAATTCTGTTCCTGAACCTTTCTTGACTTTTATATGTCCCCCGCCTCTCTCAAAGTCTAAAGTCTGCATCAAAGTGTTTTCAGGGTTATTATCTTCTTGATTGGGCTTAGTCACATGAAAGCAAAGGAGAAACAGGTAATCCTCTTCCACGTTCTCTGGGGTCTAATTATCGTCAGGCATCTCTTAGATCTAATCATTAAAACTATGTGCACTCACACGTGTACACACAGGCACACGTGAAAGAAAGTGCTTCACTAAGGTACAAATATGAGCATGCACTTTTGTATCTGGTATTTCCAAGCAATTTTCTGAAGTGTTAGAGCTTTGAACCAAGAAATATAATATGGATTTAAAGATAACTTTGTGTTGATATATATGTTAAATTAATTTGCCAAGTTTTAATTTCAAGTATAAAAATGAAGAACATACTGTAATTTAAAACTAGTATTCGCAACGTGAAATAGAAACTCCAGTACTTTGGCCACCTCATGCGAAGAGTTGACTCATTGGAAAAGACTCTGATGCTGGGAGGGATTGGGGGTAGGAGGAGAAGGGGACGACAGAGGATGAGATGACTGGATGGCATCACTGACTCGACTGACGTGAGTCTGAGTGAACTCCAGGAGTTGGTGATGGACAGGGAGGCCTGGCGTGCTGCCATTCATGGGGTTGCAAAGAGTCGGACACGACTGAGTGACTGAACTGAACTGAATAAGTGTTTTTAATGATAGCTTCAACTGTGTATCACATATTCAGAATACATGTAGTTTAGATAATATGCCATTATTATCATGGAATATGGCAGAGATGTGATGTTATAACAGTCCTGAAGTCACAATAGGTTATTTTCTAGACTGTTGGCTGTTGAGAGAGAGAGCTACTCAGTTCAGTTCAGTCGCTCAGTTGTGTCCAACTCTTTGTGACCCCATGAATCGCAGCATGCCAGGCCTCATTGTCTATCACCATCTCCCGGAGTTCACTCAAACTCACGTCCATTGAGTCAGTGGTGCCATCCAGCCATCTCATCCTCTGTCGTCCCCTTCTCCTCCTGCCCCCAATCCCTCCCAGCATCAGAGTCTTTTCCAATGAGTCAACTCTTCGCATGAGGTGGCCAAAGTACTGGAGTTTCAGCTTTAGCATCATTCCTTCCAAAGAACTCCCAGGGCTGATCTTTAGAATGGGCTTGTTGGGCTCCTTGCAGTCCAAGGGACTCTCTGTAGCCTCATTTAAATCCTATCTTATCACCACCAGGGAAATAGTATTATTCCCACATTATAGATGAGGAAACAAATGTTCAGAGAACTTGAAAGTAATTTGCTCCGGATTACAAACTGGCAAATCAATTTGAACTCAGTTGTATCTGGTTCCAAATCTCCTATAGGCACAAATATGTTATCATACTGTCTCCCCCAACAGATGTTTTTCTTTCTTATTTAGAACCTTCCTTCTCACTTCCAGACCCTATGAACAAAGCTAAAACAGTGTATGAAGAGAGCTGGCTCAAAGGATACTTAGTTGAGTATGGACTTCATAAGCTAAATACGTTATTGTTACATGCAGCCCTATGTTCAGAGCAGCACTATTTACAGTACACAAGACATGGAATCAACCTAAGTGTCCATCAGCAGATGAATGGATAAAGCAAATATCACACATAAATACAATGGGATACTACTCAGCCGTACAAAAATGAAATAATGCCATTAGCAGCAGCATGGATGGACCCAGAGATGATCACACTGAGTGAAGTGAGTCACAAAGAGAAAACCAAATACCGTATGATATCACCAATAGGTGGAATCGAAAATATGACCACAAATGAACTTATCTACAAGACAGCAGCAGACTCACAGGCATAGAAAACAGACTTGTGGTCGCCAAGCGGGGAGAGTGTGGAATAGAGAGGCGCTAGGGAGGGATGGACTAGGAGTGTGGGATTCACAGATGAAAATTACTATATACAGGATAGATAAGTAACAAAGCCCTACTGTGTAGCACAGGGAACTATATTCAATATCCTGTAATAAACCATAATGGAAAAGAAAAAAACATTTAAGGTACTTTACCTTTGATACTCTATCTTAAAGAAAAATATCTAAAGAGATAAGTAGGTAAGTTCAAAATAATATATTTATTGCCAAGACTTATACTAAATCTTCTTTGCCCCCGTGTGAACTATTACCATAATCTCCTCACTGATCTTTGTGTCTCAGTCACTTCATCTCTGATCTGTTTTATATTCTGCCTCCAGGTAAATCTTCACAAAAACGTGATGCTTTTCTCTTCAAAAACCTATGGTTTCAAAGTTCAGCTCTCTTATCCCTCTGAATGTCTAGAGTATGCTATTTCTACTACTCACGTGACACTTAACTCATACCCTCTTGTGATTTAGCAATAGGTACACAATTTATATTTCTTTACAGAATGTAAGCATTTTAAGGGTGAGCCCTTAAGTATGTAGCCAAAGTAAACACTTGGTAAATAATTATCAGATTGGGAATTTTCCACTAGGCTGCAGAGAGTGCATTGTTTTGGTTCTGTGTCTGGCTCTTCCAGTGAGCTCAACTCAGTCATGCTCATCATTCCTGAGAAACTCAAAAACCTGCCACCATCTCATCTTAGTAATCTGCCCAGCTTTCCCTCCCTCCTTTATTTCAGTCCTGTGTTCTTTGGTCTTTTCTTTTGGATCTGCTCTCTAGCCACTAAATCCTACTTCTGAGTATACTGGATCAGTCAACACATTTAAGCTCCAAATATGATGCTCCAACTCCAATTCTGGGTATCCTCTCTTGGAACCAGCCATTGTCAACTGTCTTATAACTTGTGCCAATAATTGTAGGTATTCCTTCCCGCACATTCTGGCTCAGGGAGCTGACACTTGAGCCAGCCTCCTTGAATTCCTGCCAGGGAACATAGATTGAGCACATTGTCTGAAAACTTATTATCCACTAGGTACCCAGTGGATTAACAGATGGGAAATCACTGGGCTTCTCAGACAACAAAGCGAGGGTTGATTGGAAAGCCTTCGAGAGCCATGCCTCCTTAAACTGAAGGGGATGCGAGAAAAATAGGACCCGAAGCGTGATAGAAAGAGCCTTAGCTCCAGAGTCCAGATGCGGAGCCTCCAGATGCATTTCTTAGGACTGTCGGTGCAGGTAATGCTACCTGACGTGTCCCTTGAGGGCTGTGGAAGGAAACAAACAAATGAGAAGATGAGTATGAAAGTTCTTTGCTAACCGTAATGTTAAAAGCTGGAACTAACAGAGATGCTTCTCTGAGGCTGTTTCCCGTGTGGAAAATGAGGCTATTGACGGGAACATCCTCAACCTACCAGAGCTTCGAGACACAAGCTCATGTCTCTCCACACCTGGAAGAGAGCTTCCAGCCCTGTGTCTTTACCCAGGGACCATCTGGAGGTTACTGTTTCTTCTGAGGATTCACTGATGCAGGAACCCGAGCACAAAGTCACCAGGCTGGAAGTGAGGGATCAGTCATAGTTATTCTCTCCTCTGCCCCTGTGCCAGTTGCCCAGGCCCCTGGAAGAGCTGGTCTCCAGCAGTTCCTGGAGGGGCTATGCCCCCAAACCTAAAGGGCAGGGAAGATAGGCCCTCCTTGGGGTGGTCTGGAGTTGAGAAGCTTGTCCATAAAATATTTGCCCCTTTTACTCTCCAGTAGAACACAGGGGTTTCAAATAACATCTTTCCTGTGCCCCTCACAATGGAGCAGCAGCTGTGTTTCCTGGAAAAGCTCTGGCCAGCTCTGTCATGTACATCTTACATCTGCTTTGCCTCCTTCCCTGCCTCACTTTCTTCTTTCCCTCTCGCTCGTTACCCTGAGGTGACGCTCTCAGATGTGGCGCTAGTGGTCAAGGATCTGCCTGCCAATGCAGGAGATACAAGAGACTCGGGTTCAGTCCCTGGGTTGGGAAGATCCCCTGGATAAAGAAAAGGCAACCCACTCCAGTATTCTTGCATGGGAAATACCATGGACAAAGGAGCCTGGTGGGCCTCAGTCCATATGGTCACAAATAACTGGACACGACTGAACACATATGCACATATATTGATATTACAAAATGGCCCCTACAAGAGTTTACTTAAAGTCCACCACCAGACATAATTACAAACATGTTTCCCCTTGTGATGAGAGCTTTTCAGACCCACTCTCATAACAACCTTCAAATATACCATGGAGGATTGTTGACTGTAGTCAACATGCTATACATTACATCCCCAGGGTTTATTTATCTTGTAGCTGGAAGTTCCTGCCTTTTGTACCCATGCACTTTTCCTCAGAATGTGTGCAGACCGAGGAGTTTTTACAGCAGGATCCACCTGAAGGTAGAGAATCTATCCTTGGGTCACACAGAGCTAGAGTAATTTGGTGGAAATGAATGCAATTAACGTTGGGATTTGCAGGGATTTGTGTAATCATTTATAGAATCTTAGAAAGCTAAAACTAAATGAGTGGTTGATGACGTATCTGTACTTGGAATCTGAACATTGAGAAATTGCAGCGTGAGAGGGATGAAGGACCCCCAGCATCAGTATTCAGCCCCAAGCATGTGGTTATCCACGTGGAGGAGGAACCACCTGGGGTCAAGTCGTGAACACAGAGGGAAGTCTGGCTAGAACTCTGAGGCCCCATTCCCTTCGCTACACTTAGTGAAGTGTTTTAGCAAAAAACAGTACCAGACCCACATCATACAACAGCTCTTGTTTGGAAGTAAGTGTATGTTTGAACCGTATACACTTTACCCCATGAGATTATTTTAGTCATTCTCATCTCTCACTTTTTAGCCCTTTTGGTCCTTTTTATGAAATTCCTAGGAAAAGATCTTGTTCATATAGGCTGAACGATAACCATCAGAAACTGGAGGACTTGTCTAGCAACTGTAGTCATTCTTTGTTTGAGGTGAAGGCCAGGGGAGACCTAAGGGAGATAAGCACAGAGCCCTTGGCCTAGAAGGGCTTTGATGGAGACCACTGGGCAGAGAGTTGTTGGACTAAGCATGCTATTCTCCTCCCCAAAGACAGAGAGGAAGGACTCTCTGCAAACAAGGTTGTTTGTAGAAACTCACAGTTGGAGCTGAAGAGGAAGAGGGAGAAAGCGTTCAGCATACAAAGATAGTTGATCAAAATATAAACATGGTGGCAGATTGCCCAAGAGGAAAACTGTCATGAGGAGCCAGTCAGGATTAAGCCATGGACCTCTTTCTTTGCAAATGTATAATCCGAAAGATGCTATGTAGAAGCAAGCTGAGGGTCATTTGATAAGGATGGTGGTGGTTTGCAGGGTCAAGGATATCCAACAAGATGATTGTGTGTGACAGCTCACATGTTCCCATCATTGCTGACCTAACTTCATTCTTTCAGGAGCAACTCATGTGAAATCTGACCCCTCCGCCCCCAGTTTCCAGTAAGTAACATCCCTTATAGAATGGTTCTCAAATAAGACTTAGATTGAAAATGCCTTTGATTATACACATCTAATCAGGCTCCTGATTTACCTGTGGTGAAACAGCAAACTTGGTCAACCTATATCCTTCAAGTTTACCTCCTGAGGTTTTCTATGGTAAAGCAAATCTTTTTTCTTTTCCTTAGGTGGGGCTATTGATCAGGAGAGTGGTTTTCCAGGGTACCGCCTCTAGGCAGAGCCCAAGCTCACATCTAAAGGAAGGAATTTATAGCTTCTTTGCATTTGGGAAGATACATTTGGGCTCACTGAAACCATTCCTTTGATAAGTGCCTGAGCTCTCTGGGGCCAGTATCCTGTTCTTTTCCATCCTGAGTCCCCTCAGGGCTCACCATTAGGGGCCCCGCTGACTGTTGGCTACAACTGCAACATCCCTTATTTACTCATTTGTCAGGCAATATTTTTCATTCAGAGCCTTGATCATCTCTTCCTAGTCTATTAACTTTCACATATATTTGGGGAGGGGGGCGGGGCGGCGTGCACTGCAAAGCTTGTGGAATCTTAGTTCCCCAATCAGGAATCGAACCCAAGCTGTCAGCAGTGTTAACACAGAGTCCTAACCACGGAACCACCAGGGAGTTCCCTATGTTGATTTAAAAAACATTCACAACCTAAAAGTTGAGAGTTATGTTTTATTCGGTGAGAATTTTTAGGCCTTCAAGCCCAGGAGGTAGCTACTCAAGTAACCCTGAGAGAACTGCTCCGAGGAGGCGAGTGGGGGAGTCAGGTATATACAAGTTTTGCAACAAGGAGCAAGTAGTCTGAACATCAAAAGATTATTGCTAATTAAAAAAAAAAAGATATCTCAAGTTAAGGAAATTAGCACTTTACTATGTATGGGAAGATGCAAGAGTCTGGGCTCACTCAAATCATTCCTTGGGGGCTTCCTTGGTGACTCAGATGGAAAAGCATCTGCCTGCAGTGTGGAAGACCCGGATTCCATCCCTGGGTCAGGAGGATCCCCTGGAGAAGGAAATGGCATCCCACTCCAGTACTCTTGCCTGGAGAATTCCATGGATGGAGGAGCCTGGTGGGCTATAGTCCATGGAGTTGCAAAGAGTTGGACACGACTGAGCGACTTCACCTTCACTTTCAGTTATCCAGGTCCAATATCCTGCGTTTTTCCACATCCTGAGCTCCACTGGGGCTCAACACAGGGATGGCTGGAACCTGATGGCTACTAGATGGTAGGTGCTCTTTTCCTTCCTGAGTGTCCTCAGGGTTCACCAGCTCACATTGGAAGGCTACCATCACCGATGGCTGTGACATTTCTGATGGCTGTGACACACTTGTTTACTGATATGGCAGGAAATACTCCATTTCTCATATATATATATATGTATATATATTCTTAATCTTCTTCATTTTATTCAAAGAAGCAGAGTATACACATTGAAATAAATGTCTCATAGAAATGACTTCCTTCAACTAGCCTGGGATCTACAGGACTCCATGGGCCAGGCCCTGGGATGGAATTAGACATGCGAGCTGTCACCCTGTGATATAGTCAGCCCTTTTAAGAACTGAAATGCACCATTTTAAGGGGCTCAGTTCTCTAATATGTCAAGTCTCATTTGGTGAGCTGGAACCACTTAGGAAACAACTTTTTTATTTTGGACAGATCCCCAGGAAATTAGATCATTAACATCAAAGTGTTGTATACTAAACTGCTATATTGCCAAAAACCCATAACAAGTAGAGAAGAAAAAAAAAAAGCCCAAAGAAATGTGCTAGTTATTATGCTATCTCTTCTTTATTCCTAATTATCGCAACAAATTGCTAAACCCTTAGAAACCCTCCTTATAGCTGTCTCGGCACTACAGAAAAGAGAAAATTTGTAGTTAGAGCAATGAATCCCTAGTTTAAGGTTAATGTAAACCAGAATTTTAAAACTCCTATAATTTCGACAGTACTCAACTAATAAAGAGTTCTGACTTGGAATTGTGCATCCCTCTGGGGGGCTGTAGGTTTCAGACACCTTCTTAAGCAGAATTGGATCTCTTCTTGATGATTTTCTCTGCTCCTCTTTTCAGGTATGTTTCCCAGGAGCCTCGGGGAGCATTAACAGTCCCCAAACAGATGGGCTTTCGCTTTATGTGTCCCCTCTACTCGGGTAGGAAAAGCACAGCTGCATGAAGCAATTTTGGGTAAAAGATTTCCTAAATACACCCGCCGCTTTTCATCTGCTCTTCAGCAGGGAGCTGGAACCTGGGAACCGCGGGCTCCTAGCCGGTTAAGGACTAAGCACATCTACTTGGATCTTTATCTGTTTGGTGGCACAGACATGCTTATTAGCAATCATGCCTATCTTCAGGAACATTTTATTCCATCCATTCCCTGGCTGGCTTTCAGGAGCCTTCAGCATTAATCAGGGGTAGGCTAAGTATTGTAACAAACATCCCCAGATCTCAGCACCTTTGTGGAATACAAATACTCATTTCCCACTCAAGCCACATTCAATGGGCGGTGGGATCTGCGGTGGGCCTGGGGCCGGATTGCCAGAGCCCTTCCGTCTTCCACCCACTTTCTGTCCTTGGGGTCCTCTCCTTTGGGTGCAGGGAAGATTGTGTGGGAAGCTTTGCTGGGTCAGGCCTGTGGGTGGCATCCTTTATCCTGCTCAAGTTCAAGGTCATGAGGAGACATCCATGTGCAGGTAGAGTTGAGATGGGTGATCTGGCAGAGAGCCCAGAAGAGCAAGGAATTAGAACTTGGAAAAAACACGACAGTAGCTCTCTCCGACTTCGTTGTCCCCACTTTTCCATTTTTGTTGTATTAGCAGTTTTTGACCAAGAGGCTGTTTGCTCAGAATTTACCCCAGTAAGCAATTTGTTCAGTGTGGATCTTGGGTTCCATGTTCGCAGAAGTGTCTACCTTCACCACCAGTACCTACCATCACTTGTGAATCACGTAAGGTTTGTTTTGTTTCTCTCAAATCAGTTCACAGCCAGATTTAAACCATCTCCATCAGAGGACCAACTCCCATGCCTCTAGGGGTCAGGGAAGTGAGGCCAAGAGTGTCTTGGGATGGACGTTAACAGGAAGTGAATTCATGAGGCTGTAATGGAAACAGGAGGTGCATCTCCTGGTTTCTATGAGCTGCTCTGCGGCCCCTACCAGTTGTTACCAAGAAGGAGCATGGGGTTATAAGACCATCCACTTGTTTAAGAGAAAAGGAAATCCAGATTTTTCCAAAAAATGTCCTCATTTGGAAATGTTAGCCTAACTAAAAACTATCTTTAAATTTCTGAGAAGGCCATTCAAATGTGTGTGAAGGCCAGACTTGGCTGGGAAGCTGCCATTTTGCAAGCTCTGTTTGAACTCTTCTGCCCTCATGAGTAAAGACAAGGGTTCAGGAGAAACCAGAGCAGTGAAGCCAGCCCTTTACCAGAGGAAGGCAAAAGGTGCCATCTGCTTCCTCAAAAGCCTGGGGTTGGGGTTTTAGGAATATTCATCTCTCCAAGGGTAATTAAGACTTGGAATTCTACAGCCAGACACCTTGTTGGTTCTTTGCAAATGTTCCAGATACCAAATGTAAAGATGTTGAAGTTCTTTCCTAAGGACAGAAGGAATAGGATGGTGTCTCGAAATTTGATGCTGCTTAGAAGGAAGTTGTGGAGTAAGAAATGGTAACCTGCTCCAGTATTCTTGCCTGGAAAATTGCATGGACAGAGGAGCCTAGAGGCTACAGTCCATGGGGTTGCAAAAGAGTCGGACACGGCTGAGCAACTGAGTACACACACAGCAGGAAACTGCTGTGTGTGTTGTGGTGCGTGTTGGTGTGTCTGTGTACTGTGATGTGTGTGTTTGTGTGTGTGCATGCGTGTGTCTGTGTGCACATATCAATGGAACTTGTCTATACTTAAAATGGCACGTACTTTCAGCCAAATTAGCAAAAGTACTTTCTACTAGAAATAGTTCTATAATGTTTTGTTTTTAAAATGTTGGTTAACGGGTGTGAAGAATGGTAGGGGAGAAGGGTAGAGAATGAAAGGAGTGTGGTCAACAGTATAGTGAAAAATATTACGTGAGGAAACCACTCATCGGCTACAAATGGAGTCATAGGCGGAGAAGAGAGAGACAGGGAAGGTGGACACACACGTCAGTGACCAGGGACTTCCCACTTCTCTAACTCACAAAGTCAAAGCCCAGCATCCTTCTTTAGGAAAGAATAAGCCAGAAATATCTCACTGAGCAGGAGGCTGCAGGAACAGCGATGCTGGGAATCTGGGCCCACAGTCTGGAATTCGCAGAGGAAAGGTTAAGGTATGGCTCAAAGCAAGTCCCAAATTAAAAAATAAAATTTAAAAAGATTCAAATAAATACACAGACCCTTAAGAGAACAGATATGAATTAAGAGAGGGTAACAGAGAGGAATTAACAGGAACTAGACATTAAGGCACACTAAGCACTATACAGTCATAAAATAAAAAGTGTGTTTGTGTGTGTGTGTGTTTATGCACGTGCACTGATTGCTTCTAAAAGTCCTCGCTAGACATAACAAGACGTCGCTGGAGGTCTGACCTTTGTGCACTTTCCAGCCCCGTCTCGTCTTGCCCAGGAGTGACATCTGTTGTCACTACACGCTGTCCAGAGCTCGGATTTCCAGCCTCAGACATGCTGTGTACGTTCGTAACAGAGGTAGGATTACTTGAGTTGGCTTAACGTTATTTTGCTTTTCTTCACTCACTAGGGCTTCCCTTCAAACATCATTGATTATTGAAATTTTGCACACATCTTATGTATCACTGAGAGGTTTTCTCCTGTAAATTTCTTTCTATGATATAGCTCTAATTTTAGAAATCTTTTTTCTTTCTTTTTTAGTTGAGATACAATTGTAATATGATATTGTATTTCTTTCAGGCGTACAACATAGAGCAATCTTTCCTTTCCTAAGAAACTGGACTGCCCTTAACAATAAGACTTTGTATTTTGTAACTAGCCACATTCCAGAGTAACTGTTAAAGTATTTTCACTTTTTTGAACCTTATTATTTTTATTTGTAGATAATTTTTATGGTATATTATGAAATTTAGCATAGGCCTGGCCCCTGGGGACAACAACCTTCAATAATTAAAATGTAAGTCATCAGTTGTGATTTATTTAATTAATCTAAATTTAACCAGTTCAGTTTTCTTTTCTATAAATGAAGAGCAAAAGATTTTAAATCCCTATATACTTATGGAGACTTCAGAAATTGCTTGAATTTCATTATATAATGATGCAGATTTCTTGTAAACAAAGAAGAACGTTATAATGGCAGGGATATGTACCCTAACGTCCTCTGGGGATAAAAGACTAGAATTTTCATGAAACTGATTTGTTTGAGGCTGAATCTCACTGACCTCTTTTTTTCTAGAAGTTCTCTTGCCTTTATTTTTCCAAGGCCAGAAAAATCAGAGATAATCTAAAACTTAAGGTAAAGTTTAAATTCCTTCAAGTATATGCCAAATTCAATCAAGGTAAGTGAACTCTTCTGCCAGGAATAGACAGTGCCAAGGAATTGAGCTGAAACAGGATTCACTTCTTTGGGCCCATTAACTCTGTCAAGGAGAGCAGTGATACACTTAGTGCCAAAGGTGGAGCTCTGCCTGTGGTTCTTTTTTTTTAATTTTTAAAAATTGGAATATAATTGCTTTACAATATTGTGTTAGTTTCTGCTGTACAACAACATGAATCAACTAAAAGTATACATATATCCCCTTCCTCTTTAGCCCCCCCCTTCCACCCCACTTCCATCCTACCCTTCTAGGTCATCACAGCACACCCAGCCGAGCTCCCTGTGTGGTTCTAAATATTCCCCTTGGACAATGAAAATAATCTGGAGAAGGACTCTCTTAAGGCACCCAGGGTCTCCATGCAAATTTGGATTCCTTTTTACTTGTGATTTACGATTAAGAAGCCAAAGAATAAAGCTAGGAGTCACATATTCCCCAAAACCAAACCGCCACCACCAACCACAGCAAAAGAACAGCAGAACTGTATCAAAATGAGGAGAAGGGACTTCCCTGGTGGTCCAGTGGTTAAGACTCTGAGATTTCGTGGCAGGGGCGTGGTACGGATTCAATCCCTGGTCAGGGAACTAAGATCCTATGTGCCATGTGGCGGGCCCAGAAAAAAAAGGAGGGGGCAATAATGGGAGCTAACAGACAAAGAAGAACTGGCAAAACTCCAGTTGATAGCAATCAAGCTGAGCAGACTCCCTCAGGCTCCCTCTGGTGTGTGTGTTACTTATGTTTATCCACATCTCTGTACGGGTCACGTTTCCAGCCCACACAGGGAACACAAGCACAGGTTAAGATGACAGATGAATCATAGCCACTGATGATAGAACGAACAAGTTTTGTGAATTAACTTCGGAGGGGTAGGAAACACACACCAGTGAAATTTCCACTTTATAGGAAATTCCTCCTAGATGGGAATTCTCCCTAAATATTTACCCACACTAGAAAAGAGATGTCAAATCACTTGCCAAGAATGAGACCACTTGAGATTTTATCATTCTTCTTCACTAAGGTATTTGATTCAGGAATGCCTGAACTACATTCAGTGTTGGTTTCTGGCTTATGTTTAACCTTTGGGTGTGTAAGGCGAAGAATGTCTGCTAATCACGTTTAGCCCCATAAAATCTGGCAGCTTAAAATGTTGACACTATTTTGGAGCCGTGCACTCCAAAAGGATAAAGATTTTGTATAAATGTAACCAAGTGTCACAATAACTATTTTCATTACTACTGCTTAATATCTCACAACATAATATTGCAGTCATGGTCTAACAAGATGCTTCCCTTAGCTTGTATGTGTGTGTGTGTGAGCGCACACGCGCACTCAGCTGTCTCTGATTCTTTGCAACCCCGTGGACTATATCCCCTTAGGCTCCTCTGTCCATGAAGTTTTCTAGGCGAGAATACTGGAGTGGATTGCCATTTCCTTCTACATCTCTTAGCTTAATTCAGCAAATTGTTTATGTATCATAGTGACAACTTAATGCAAATTCTTGAGATTGTTTGAAAACTCTGAATACTTAATGATTTCAAACTGGGGGCTAAACAGTACCTGATGGTATTGCAGGTATTTCCAAAGCTCTGACAAATGGACCTTGCGTACCAACTTTCTGGGTCTAAGACACACTGACTACCCAGCCTCTTTTAACCAGGGGACACATTTTCAGCCTAGGAAGGCTCAGTCTTTCAGCAGAGTTTGCTGCTGTGAGGAAGAAGAGGTCCAGTTTTTGACAGGCCAACCCTGTTCAGGTTTGCAGATGTCACGGTAAGATCACCCTCAGCCTGCTGAAGAGGAAAATGTATGACTAAGGCACATAGCATTGATGCACACTGGTTTCAAGGACATTTCTCTGTCTATTTCATTCCTGTATTCACTCATTCATTCCTTCATATCTTCTTTCATCAGTTATTTATTGATACCTATGTATCTGTTCTCTGTTCAGAGTTGAAGACACAATTCTGAAGGGAAAAGAGATGAAAAAGAAAGAGGAGGAAGACCAGAAGGAAGAGGATTTTAAGAATAAGGATAAAAAGGCAGCAAACAATTATTGAGCATTTATTACATGTCAAGTCCTGAACTGAGTGTGTTATTGCTGTCGATAGATGTATTATCTCATTGAAACCTCTTAATTCTTAGGGCAAATATTGTTATTAATATTTATTCCCATGTTTCAGATGAGAAAACAGATTTATTCAGGGAAGAAAAGATCCCAGGCGAAACAACTAGTAAGCAGTGACATTGTTCTAAAACCAAAGACGCTCTGATTTAAGAAGCAACACTTTATTACAATCGAGAGCATGGTGTGTGGAAATAACTGCCAGAGTTCAAATTGTGGATCTGCCACTTACTGGCTGCGTGACCTTCAGAAAGATAACCTCTGTCTGCCCCTGCTTCCCATGGGGTGGTTACAGAGATTAGAAGCGTTCGTCTATACAAAGAAGTCAGAATAACACATGGCACATAGCATGCACTGCAAAACCCAGGCACATAATTGTCACTTGCCTGTTCTCATGGAGCAGAGAGTCAAAATCAAAGGACAGGAGCTTCCCTGGTGGTTCAGTGGTTAAGACTTCACCTTCCAATGCAGGGGGTGTGAGTTTGATTCCTGGCCCGGGAGCTAAGATCCCACATGCTTTGCAGCCAAAAGTAGCAAAACATGAAACAGAAACAGTATGATAACAAATTCAACCAAAACTCCTGGAAGCCAGACCAAGAGTTTTAGGAAATGCTTCCTTGAGCAGGTGACACCCAAGTGGAAAGACTTGAGGAAGGAGAAGGAGAAATGAAACTAGCTCAGGGAGTTGGGACCTGTGAGCCATGAAGGCTAATTATTTCTGAAAAAATCCAGTGTTAAAAAAAATTAATTCAGGGAATTACTGCAAGTCTTTACCAAAGTTTTCCTGACTATTGTAGCAGAATATAGCACGCTTGGCGCTTCCCAGATGTTGCTAGTCGTAAAGAATCCGCCTGGCAATGCAGGAGACACAGGAGACATGGGTTTGATCCCTGGGTCAGGAAGATCTCCTGGAGGAGGAAATGGCAACCCACTCCAGTATTCTTGCCTGCAGAATCCCATGGTGGGCTACAGTCCCTGGGGTCACAAAGAGTCAGACATGACTGAGTGACTGAGTATGCACATAGCACACTTGACAAAGAATAGTGTAAATGACATTTACAAATAGATGCTAATGATTGGATCTGCAATTAGCATTCGCATCAAGAATTTAAAAATTATTTTGATAGCTGTACACTGGTATTTAACACCATTCATATCTGTGTATCAGAATACACAGAAAGGTCCGTTTTCTCACTATTTTCCTGTGCCACTTGTCCTTTACTGTCCTTGCCTGTCTGTCCTCTCTGCTCCCCCACGGAGTTTCCCAGAGACAGCATTCACATAGGTTTTGAGTGCCTACTACAAACCTCTGCATCCTCTCAATGTGCTCACAGCCCTAGTGGTACCCACTGGGGAGAGAAGGCAGCCTGGGAAGCAAGAGGAAGCAGGTATTGTTCAGGAAACACATGACTGCCTAGTTTCTCTCTAGCCTGTTTTGAGGATGTAAGACTTATTCAGCACTCCCGCTTGCCTGCTCTGCACGAGGCTGACTGCTCTTTGCCTCATCAATTTCTTACCTTTGGTTAGAACCTCTCAATGTCCAGACTGTAGTGCTTCTACCCAGAGCAAAATGA
The DNA here is from genome assembly GCF_055505025.1 of Bos grunniens. Classification (NCBI taxonomy): domain Eukaryota; kingdom Metazoa; phylum Chordata; class Mammalia; order Artiodactyla; family Bovidae; genus Bos; species Bos grunniens. Next base: position 41,354,536 of record NC_141188.1, read on the forward strand.
ATAATATAATATGATTTCAATCAAGGTCAGCCTGATCCTAGACGTAAAAATCCAGACATGTAAAACCCATGTTTTTTCATGTCTTAGCAAGAGAGGGTTATGCAATCCACAAAAAAGCAAACCAAGAAAGATTGCTTTCCTTAGCCCTTGCGATGAATTCCTAACTGCTAAAAGAAGAAAATGACAACCCATTCCAGTATTCTTGCCTGGAAAAATCCCATGGACAGATGAGACTGTAGCTCATAGAGTAGCAAAGAGTCGGACACAGCTGAGTACGCATGCACACACACAATAGCCTTTATCTCTACCTTCTGTGATCGCAAAGAAAGGCTTGCGTGCCAAGTACAGACAGGATCCCTGTTTCTTTTTCTTGATCTTTCTATGCCTTTGCTCATTAGAAAACAAACTCATCCCAGTCATCTTTCTTTTAGAGGAACTAATAGCACACTTGCAAAATCACCATATAATTTTGTGAGCTATATTTAAAAGCAGATTACATCCTACTTGACCAATTTTTTTCCCCAAGAAACCTAGACATGTCTTGCAGTATAAATATGAGAATGCTCCAAGCCAAAGCATATCATTGTTTTAGCTGTTTTTTTACTGGTAAGTCACTGTACGCTGAAATTATGGTTGTTGTATTTTTTTTTTTTGTAAGTTTCATTTATTTAGTTATTTGCTTATTTATGTATTTAAATTTTTGGCTGCACCCTATAGCATATGGGATCTTAGTTCCCCAACCAGGGATCAAACCTGCACTCTCTGCATTGGAAGGTGGAGTCTTACCCACTGGACTGCCAGGGCTGTCCCTGAAATTGTGTTCTTAATTTCCATTCTGTTAATTCATAGAAATACAAGCAGTGAGAATAAAATCAAAATAACCAAGGAGCGTAGACACATGGATGATCCTTCTCCCCTCTGAAAACATAGAATGGATAGCCATGCGCTTCAGGACGTGCATTTGGGGAGCGAATAATAAATGCCATTAAGACATCCAAACTGTACTTTGCCATCATCACTATTGTCCTTAGAAAGTACACTGATCCAACAGGACATTGCCCTAGACTTCAATTTTCTGCTCATGCTTGCTTTATAGCTGTGCCATTTCCTCTTGGGCTATTATAATATCAACAGTCATTTACTTCATACTATTTTCAGTTTGAGTTTTATGAGTTTTTGTGAATTTAAGGTTCTTAATCTATGGCAGAGTTCTAAGAGAAGGGGTAGTGTACTGAACACCATTTGTGACTTCTATTTTAGTATTCAGGACTCTTTTTTTTTCCCTGATTTTCATTGGTGATCTGAATAGTTGAGGTTTTCCCATAAATGCTGGATTTGCTGCATGAGGCTACAGTATTTGCAATGGAAAACTCTGCCTGAGCGTAAGCAATTCTGAATGCATAAATATGTTTCCTATTAAGATAATCTGGCTGTCCATATCTTAGGCATACCAAGGCTAAAATTAATTCTAATTCTTCTTTGACATGAGTTTGACCAAAATCAAATGTTCTTACTGTGAAAACATATCCCGTATATAGCTTTCTTTTCACTTGATGCCAAGTGATTATTCCTTCTTTCTAAAATCTTTTACAGAGCTCATGTTACAAGAATATAGTTCTGGAAATACACAGCTCTTTATTTCTCAACACATATGAACCTGATTTCAGCTAAAAACAAAGCACATATTTCAAGCAAATGAACAAAACGTGGAAGCATATGAACAAAAGAACGCTTGAATTATCGTGGTTATTCCACCAGTTTGTGATTAGAGCAAAATATTTCTAGTATAAAACATTTGTTGAACACATGCTTGGCACTCCTCCAAAATAGTTTCATAGAAAAACCAAGAGAGCAAGAGCTCAAAGTACTTTTTAAGTCTTTAATACTGTTTCTACTAAGGCTGTAAGAAAGAAATAATATCGAAATATCAAGTAATAATTAGCTATTTGACTATCATTTGATCTTTTATATGTTGAGAAAATTTTTAAATGTTTGGTAAAAATTCCCCAAATTAAAATCTGCTCCAAAATATAGGGACATTTCTAAAACATTATTTATAGTCCACGGTAAAGGAGATTCTGTCACTAAATCTCTATGTCTCACTTTCTAGTCAATTGCTACTGTTGAAACAAAATGAATTGCTAAATCAATTAACCAGATAATTTTTTTCCAAAATAAAGGTAATTGCACTTTTTCTTGATTTTAATTATAATTAATTGTAATAAAATTACAATATATTCTCATGGCTTTTATTTTGGTGAAATCCATGTCACAGAGCAATCAGGTAATTTAATTTTTAAACTTTTTTATTTTGCATTGGAGTATAACTAACTATGGGCTTCCCCAGATGGTGCTAGTAGTAAAGAACCCACCTGCCAATGCAGGAGAAAAAGAGACTGGGGTTCGATCCTTGGGTCTGGAAGATCCCTTGGAGGAGGGCATGGCAATCCACTCCAGTATTCTTGCCTGGGAAATTCCATGGGCAGAGCAGCCTGGTGAGCTACAGTCCATCTATACACTACTGAGTGAGCAATCAATAGCCAATTAACAATGTTGTGATAGTTTCAAGTAAACAGCAAAGGGACTCAGCATACATCTACTGGTATCCATTCTCCCCATCCCGTCCAGGCTACCGCATAACATTGAGTAGAGTTCCATGTGCTATACAATAAGTCCTTGTTGGTTATCTATTTTAAAACAGTAGTTTGTACATGTCCATTCCAAACCCCCTAACTATCCTTTCCCCTAATCCCCCCCAACCCCCTACAATTGTAAGTTCCTTCTCTAAGTCTGTAAGTCTCTTTCTGTTCTGTAAGTAAATTCATTTGTATCACTTTTTTTCCAATTCACATATAACAGATGTGCAATCAGTCATTTTTAACTTTGAGGAAGTTCAAAACTATATGAAGAAGGCAAACATTACTCCTAAATCACACCACTCAGGCATATAAACATTTGCAGGACCATCTCTCTATGCATGTCTCTACGCATATATATACGTATATGTATGTATGTGTCTGACTGTTTGTGACTTCATGGACTGTACAGACCATGGAATTCTCCAGGCCAGAATACTGGGGTGAGTAGCCTTTCCCATCTCCAGGGGATCTTTCCAACTCAGGGATCGAACCCAGGTCTCCCACAGATTTTTTACCAGCTGAGCCACAAGGGAAGCCCATATACATATACAGGAGCACACAATTTCAGATAAGGTGAATTTTATGTATTATTTCAAAATCTGTTTTTAAATCAAGGTCTTATATAGTTCTTTCCCTGTCTAAGGATGTAGATATACATCATTGGTCAAAGGATTACACAACATTCAAATATTTAACCAGACCATAGTTTACTTAATCAATTCTGTATTAATGGATTTTTAGATTGCTTCTGGGATTTATTATTCAAAAAATGAAATGTGGTGGTGAACATCCTTACACTTTTGTAAATCTGGCTGCTTATCTTATGGGAAACACTTAGGAAATTCCTTATCTGTGCTGGAAACCTTTGGCTGTACCTGAGCAGTGATTTTTCTTTTCTTGTGGAAAGTGGAACTGACTCTCATCATCATCTATGATCTTAAGCAACCACTGCAAAGATCTGTGTGGCCCTTTCCAGAACAAAGTATATATATTTACAAGGAGAAACAGAGCATCTAATGTTTTAGATTTCCCTCTGAAAAGCACATTTTTTGTCTACATGGATATAATTTTCCTTTTGTATATGGTATTATATTGATCTTGGAGAAAAGAAAAAGATGCACTTTATCTGACATGGTTCAGTGGAATAATGCTGGCTTTGAGTGTGCTTGTCTCCTGAGAAAGACAGCCTTACATTTTAAGGAATTACATTTGAAGCAATAATGTTATGGTCAGTTAGACCTTTACTTCTCAGGAAGAAAGGGTTTTCTTTTCTCTGGGTCTTCTTGTTCATAAAAATAAATCACATACTTGGATTGCTTGCTTTTACTTGCTTTAAAAATAAAGAGTGAACAAAAAAAAAAGGGGAAGAAAACATTTCCAAGATCATTGAGTGGCTTTAAAGACTAGAATGAAGGCTTTATGCTAAAGGGGTAAGTAGACACAATTATGCTGACTTGTTTTAAGAAGCTCCAAAGGGAAAAGAAAGCGATTACTCTGAGACTGATGTAGAAAAGCCAAGAATCATTTAGAGCTTCCAGAAAACTGAGACAAAATCAATAGGAAAAGGGGTTTTTGTTTATAAGGGAATTTAAAATTCAGAAGTAAGAGTCAAAAAGTCTCTGGAGCTCCCCAGCGAATTGCTGAGTGAGTGAATAATTGAGATTTAGGTAGACAAAGGGGGACGAGATGAGAGGGAAGGAGGTGTAATAAATATTGGGCAGTTTCAGTGAAAGAGGAAGCCACCAGTAATTCCTTCCAGTGGAAGGAACTTTATCATGGGAGACACTCATGAGTATTTTATTTTATTTTTTGTGGCTATTTTCCAATATTCAACCCTGAATACTCACTGGAAAGACTGACGCTGGGAAGCTCCAATACTTTGGCCACCTGATGCGAAGAGCTGACTCATTGTAAAGGACCCTGGGAAAGATTGAAGGCAAAAAGAGAAAGGGGTGGCAGATGATGAAATAGCTAGATAGCATCCCTGCCTTGATGGACATGAATTTGAGCAAACTCTGGGAGATAGTGAAGGATAGAAGAGCCTGGCATGCTGTAGTCCATGGAGGTGCAAAGAGTAAGGCAGGATTTAAGGACTGAACAACAACAAAACAATATTCCAATAAACAAAACAAAACAATATTCCAATAAACAAAACAAAACAGAGGCACTGGATTAGCAGGGGGACCATATAGAGCCTACATCTGTGTCTAATCCAATCAAATTTGTCTGCTCATCTCCTTCAGATGCAATCACCATCTCACTTCTATAGGCCTGTTCACAACTCAAGCGCCCCTTCTTTTCTTTTCTGATCATGAAATCTTACATATCTATTTAAGTCTAATACTCTCTTTGGAAACTTCTTTCAATAATTTCAATAAACTTCTTTCAATAATAATTTCAGTGATCCATTTTTTTCTCAAAATTTTAGATGTCCCTTTCTTTGCTTTTTAATTCACTTAAGAAACACTTATTAAACACTCACATGCGTGTGTGCTCAGTTGAGTCTCTTTCCTCCTCCAGGGGACCTTCCTAACCCAGGGATTGAACCCACATCTCCTGAGTCTCCTGCGTTGTCAGGCATATTCTTTTACTACTGAGTCACCTAGGAAGCCCCAAACAATCACAAGCCAGAAGCTATAAAGTTATAAAGATGAACAGACACTGTAGGAATGCCAAGTCTTACATAAATGGGGCAGAGGTGTGGATAGGAGTGATGAGAGTAAGCTACAGTCACTGTACTTTATTAAATATATGTAATGAAAATATGAATACCACACTTATTCTTGGCCAATATGTTCAAGTTGTATACAAATTTTGAAAAATTTAGAGTAATAAAGAATAACTACATTATAGACATATTTTATTTTTAAGAATTTTTCACCTTTTTTCCCTTCTTTCAGGTCAGCTGAATTTTGCCCAGTGTCCACTGGAGGTCCTTGACCTCCAATTGAGGGTAGACTCTGCCTATGACATTAGAGACCTCTACAGAACATGTTGGCTTCATGTTGACCTCTGTTTTTGATTACTGAATGATAAGATTAAGAGGAGCCTCTAAAAGTCACACGGACCTTCCATTTCTGCAAATTGCCAGCTAGATTATTTAGACCAAGACTCCTGCTGGAAACAATGAAAATGAAGCTAGTAGTTTTCTCCAGGAGGAAATAAAATGGTGTTATGATTGGCTCCTGGGGTTCTAGCAATGTTGTCTTTCTTGCTCTGAGGTTTCCTCTGTGATAATTACATCTCTTGATCTGGGTGGTGAGTACTTGTTTTTGCATTGTCCTTTATGTAAATTTTATGTAACAGTAAAAAATAAATGTAATTACCAAATTCAGCCTTCAACCTTCAGGCAGGTAGATTTTGCCCATTCCAGATATATTTTCACTCTCTGTGAATAGAAATATTCTCTTTCTTTAGAATCCAAAAGACACTTTGTCAAATACCATCTTTTATTGACATTAGTCATCTTATACATCAGGTTAAAATCTTCAGAACCCAAACTGGAAATATTGAAGACTTCCCTGAAAATTATTGTCTAGAACATTAAAGTTTATAAGATGACAAATTAAAATCATTTATAAAGAGAATACTCCAACGTTTCTATAATTTTGTTTTAGCGAATTCTTATTCTTCTCATACAATTTCCTTAAATCTTGCATTCAGTTCGGTTCAGTCGCTCAGTCGTGTCTGACTCTTTGCGACCCCATGAATCGCAGCACACCAGGCCTCGCTGTCCATCACGAACTCCCGGAGTTCACTCAGACTCACGTCCATCGAGTCAGTGATGTCATCCAGCCATCTCATCCTCTGTCGTCCCCTTCTCCTCCTGCCCCCAATCCCTCCCGGCATCAGAGTCTTTTCCAATGAGTCAACTCTTCGCATGAGGTGGCCAAAGTATTGGAGTTTCAGCTTTAGCATCATTCCTTCCAAAGAAATCCCAGGGCTGATCTCCTTCAGAATGCACTGGTTGGATCTCCTTGCAGTCCAAGGGACTCTCAAGAGTCTTCTCCAACACCACAGTTTAAAAGCATCAATTCTTCGGTGCTCAGCCTTCTGCACAGTCCAACTCTCACATCCATACATGACCACAGGAAAAACCATAGCCTTGACTATACGAATCTTTGTTGGCAAGGTAATGTCTCTGCTTTTGAATATGTTATCTAGGTTGGTCATAACTTTCCTTCCAAGGAGTAAGCGTCTTTTAATTTCATGGCTGCAATCACCATCTGCAGTGATTTTGGAGCCCCCAAAAATAAAGTCTGGCACTGTTTCCCCATCTATTTGGCATGAAGTGATGGGACCGGATGCCATGATCTTAGTTTTCTGAATGTTGAGCTTTAAGCCAAATTTTTCATTCTCCATTTTTCTGAAAATTTCTGATGAATCAAAAAGTAATGACATGGTTTTTAATAATTTCAGTCAAAAGCTTGATTCTCAACATCTACCCAAAAAATATTTGGAGTAGGAACTCTTAACTTCATCAGTATGGATCATCATTGTCATCAGAATAATTTCATCAACCACAGCTGAACTCTACTGAACAATGACTATGAGCAGACATCATACTAAGTACATAGAAGCATTATTTTATTTAGTACACACACAAATCGTATGAGACATGTAGTGGGATGAGCCAGGTCCATTTTTTAGACTAGTAAGTTGAGAACCATAAAACTTAAGTGTCTTTCCCGATATAAAACAGTTACTCAGCACTACAGCTGAGATTCAAATTCAGATCTGTATGAACCCAAAGTCACAGCTCATAATCATTGTTCTATGTCATATAGAAGTCATAAGCAAACTGATATAAAACCACTGGAGATCGTATTAGATCCTTAAGAGAGATTTTGTTTTTCCCAAAAGATAAAATTGAAGTAAGATTAAAAAAATGATTGAAGTCTGATGGGCCATTTCTCTTCTCTGTATTTTTTATATCCATGTATTCTCTAAATCCATATTTTTCTTGAATCATCTGTTACTCCTGTTTTCCTTTCCATAATTATGATATTTTGGTCAGTCAGTCTTTCCCAGGATATGAATTAATGTTTCATTTCCAAATGAAATTGGAAATAACCACTTTGAAAAACATGAGAGATTTCTTTGAAGTATGAAAGTGGAGTGAAGTGAAAGTGTTAGTCATTTAGTTGTGTCCAACTCTTGGCAACCCCATATACTGTAACCTGCCAGGCTCCTCTGTCCCTGAAATTCTCCAGTAAGGACTATTGTAATGGGTAGCCATTCCCCTTTTTAGGGAATCTTCCCAACCCAGGAATCGAACCCATGTCTCCTGCATTGGCAGGTAGATTCTTTACCATCTGAGGCACCAAGGAAGTGGAGTAGAGTACAGTAAGGTTGTCTAATAACTCTAATCTTCTTAGGTAATACGGGTCAGTTCATTTAAGTTCTCAGTCGTGTCCGACTCTTTGCGACCCCATGAATCGCAGCACATCAGGCCTCCCAGTCCATCACCAATTCCCAGAGTTCACTCAGACTTATGGCTATCGAATCGGTGATGCCATCCAGCCATCTCATCCTCTGTCGTTCCCTTCTCCTCTTGCTCCCAATCCCTCCCAGCATCAGAGTCTTTTCCAATGAGTCAACTCTTCGCATGAGGTGGCCAAAGTATGGGAGTTTCAGCTTTAGCATCAGTTCTTCCAATAAACACCCAGGACTGATCTCCTTTAGGATGGACTGGTTGGATCTCCTTGCAGTCCAAGGGACTCTCAAGAGTCTTCTCCAACACCACAGTTCAAAAGCATCAATTCTTCGGTGCTCAGCTTTCTTCACAGTCCAACTCTCACATCCATACATGACCACTGGAAAAATCATAGCTTTGACTAGACAGACCTTTGTTGGCAAAGTAATGTCTCTGCTTTTGAATATGCTGTCTATGTTGGTTATAACTTTCCTTCCAAGGAGTAAGCGTCTTTTAATTTCATGGCTGCAATCATCATCTGCAGCAATCTTGGAACCCAGAAAAATAAAGTCAGTCACTGTTTCCACTGTTTCCCCATCTATTTGGCATGAAGTGATGGGACCGGATGCCATGATCTTCGTTTTCTGAATGTTGAGCTTTAAGCCAACTTTTTCCACTCTCCTCTTTCACTTTCATCAAGAGGCTTTTTAGTTCCTTTTCACTTTCTGCCATAAGGGTGGTGTCATCTGCATATCTGAGGTTATTGATATTTCTCTTGGCAATCTTGATTCCAGCTTATGCTTCTTCCAGCCCAGTGTTTTTCATGATGTACTCTGCATATAAGTTAAATAAGCAGGGTGACAATATACAGCCTTGACGTACTCCTTTTCCTATTTGGAACTAGTCTGTTGTTCCTTGTCCAGTTTTTGCTTCCTGACCTGCATATAGGTTTCTCAAGAGGCAGGTCAGGTGGTCTGGTAGTCCCATCTCTGTCAGAATTTTCCACAGTTTATTGTGATCCACACAGTCAAAGGCTTTGGCATAGTCAAGAAAGCAGAAATAGATGTTTTTCTGGAACTCTCTTGCTTTTTCCATGATCCAGCGGATGTTGGCAATTTGGTCTCTGGTTCCTCTGCATTTTCTAAAACCAGCTTGAACATCTGGAAGTTCACAGTTCACGTATTGCTGAAGCCTGGCTTGGAGAATTTTGAGCATTACTTTACTGGCATGTGAGATGAGTGCAATTGTGCAGTAGTTTGAGCATTCTTTGGCATTGCCTTTCTTTGGGATTGGAATGAAAACACCTTTTCCAGTCCTGTGGCCACTGCTGAGTTTTCCAAATTGGCTGGCATATTGAGTGCAGCACTTTCACAGCATCATCCTTCAGGATTTGGAATAGCTCAACTGGAATTCCATCACCTCCACTAGCTTTGTTCATAGTGATGCTTTCTAAGGCCCACTTGACTTCACATTCCTGGATGTCCGGCTCTAGGTCAGTGATCACACCATCGTGATAATCTGGGTCGTGAAGCTCTTTTTTGCACAGTTCTTCTGTGTATTCTTGCCACCTCTTCTTAATATCTTCTGCTTCTGTTAGGTCCATACCATTTCTGTCCTTTATCGAGCCCATCTTTGCATGAAATGTTCCCTTGGTATCTCTAATTTTCTTGACGAGATCTCTAGTCTTTCCCATTCTGTTGTTTTCCTCTATTTCTTTGCATTGATCACTGAGGAAGGCTTTCTTATCTCTCCTTGCTATTCTTTGGAACTCTGCATTCAGATGCTTATCTCTTTCCTTTTCTCCTTTGCTTTTTGCTTCTCTTCTTTTCACAACTATTTGTAAGGCCTCCTCAGATAGCCATTTTGCTTTTTTGCATTTCTTTTCCATGGGGATGATCTTGACCTCTGTCTCCTGTACAATGCCACTAACCTCATTCCATAGTTCATCAGGCACTCTATCAGATCTAGTCCCTTAAATCTGTTTCTCACTTCCACTGTATAATCTTAAGGGATTTAATTTAGGTCATACCTGAATGGTCTAGCTAGGAGGGATTGAGGGCAGGAGAAGGGGACGACAGAGGATGAGATGACTGGATGGCATCACTGACTCGATGGACGTGAGTCTGGGTGAACTCCGGGAGTTGGTGATGGACAGTGAGGCCTGGCGTGCTGCGATTCATGGGGTCGCAAAGAGTCGGACACGACTGAGCGACTGAACTGAACTGCATGAACTGAATGGTCTAGTGGTTTTCCCTAGTTTCTTTGATTTAAGTCTGAATTTGGAAAAAGGAGTTCATGATCTGAGCCACAGTCAGCTCCCAGTCTTGTTTTTGCTGACTGTATAGAGCTTCTCCATCTTTGGCTGCAAAGAATATAATCAATCTGATGTGGGTTGTTGACCATCAGTGACGTTCATGTGTAGAGTCTTCTCTTGTGTTGTTGGAAGAGGGTGTTTGCTATGACCAGTGCGTTCTCTTGGCAAAACTCTATTAGCCTTTGCCCTGCCTCATTCCGTACTCCAAGGCCAAATTTGCCTGTTACTCCAGGTGTTTCTTGACTTTCTACCTTTGCATTCCAGTCCCTTATAATGAAAATGACATCTTTCTTGGGTGTTAGTTCTAAAAGGTCTTGTAGGTCTTTATGCAACCATTCAACTTCAGCTTCTTCAGCGTTACTGGTTGGGGTATAGGCTTGGATTACCGTGATATTGAATGGTTTGCCTTGGAAACGAATAGAGATCATTCTGTTGTTTTTGAGATTGCATCCAAGTACTGCATTTCAGACTCTTTTATTGACCATGATGGCTACTCCATTTCTTCTAAGGGTTTCCTGCCCACAGTGGTAGATATAATGGTCATCTGAGTTAAATTCACCCATTCCAGTCCATCTTAGTTCACTGATTCGTAGAATGTCTGCGACAGGTGGCGCAGAATGTGCGGCAGAGAGGAGCTACCTCACACCCAAGGTCAGGGGTGGTGACCGAGAGCACCAGGCTACAAGGGCACAGGAGCTGCCGAGAGGAGCTACCCCACGCCTGAGGTCAGGGCCAGCGGCTGAGAGGAGCTACCCCATGCCCAAGGTCAGGGCAAGCAGCCAAGAGGAGCTATCCCAACCCGAGGTCAGGGCAGGCGGCCAAGAGGAGCTACCCCACACCCGAGGTCAGGGCAGCCGGCCAAGAGGAGCTACCCCACACGTGAGATCAAGGGTGGCAGTTGAGAGGAGCTACCCCACGCCCGAGGTCAGGGCCAGGAGCCGGGAGGAGCTACCCCACACCCAAGGTCAGGGCAGGTGGCCAAGAGGAGCTACCCCATGCCTGAGGTCCAAGGAGAGGTGGCTGCACGGGCACAGGAGGGCCAAGAGGACCTACACCATGTTCAAGGTCAGGAGGGGCGACTCGTCCAAGGTAAGGAGCAGCGGCTGTGCTTTGCTGGAGCAACTGTGAAGAGACACCCCACGTCCAAGGTAAGAGAAACCCAACTAAGACAGTAGGTGTTGTGAGAGGGCCTCAGAGGGCAGACACACTGAAACCATAATCACAGAAAACTAGCCAATCTGATGACACGGACCACAGCCTTGTCTAACTCAATGAAACTAAGCCATGCCATGTGGGGCCACCCAAGATGGACGGGTCATGGTGGAGAGGTCTGACAGAATGTTGTCCACTGGAGAAGGGAATGGCAAACCACTTCAGTATTCTTGCCTTGAGAACCCCATGAACAGAATGAAAAGGCAAAATGATAGGATACTGAAAGAGGAACTCCCCAGATCGGTAAGTGCCCAATATGCTACTGGAGATCAGTGGAGAGGTAACTCCAGAAAGAATGAACGGATGGAGCCAAAGCAAAAACAATACCCAGTTGTGGATGGGACTGGTGATAGAAGTAAGGTCTGATGCTATAATGAGCAATATTGTATAGGAACCTGGAATGTTAGGTCCATGAATCAGGGTAATATGCGTATATGCTGTCAAATTTGATTCCACTGAGACTAAGTTATTCAATTTCCGTCTAGTCTTAAATTCAGTGGTACAGCAACCAGAATTTACTTAATAATTTATGTAGAGAATATGCTGTAGTAATTGACCTATAAAAATTAGCCAATAGTTAGAAGAGGCAAAGTCAATATTGGATAAACAGAAATGTTGAACCATTTTACAAGTGTAACCTCAAAGAAGCAGCTAAGGATAGGTGTGTCTGAGCCTGGAAGGAATGATCCTGGGTGCCCCACACCCAGGGACCATATCATCCCCTGCTCAACATACAGGATAATATACATACCAATGAGAAGCAATTCCTTTCGGACTGTAATCAATGTTGTGCTCTTCATCATTCACACATGTATGCTGAAATAAACAGAGAAAATGATTGAGATTGAGAGAGAACACTGCAGCAGAAAACGGTAAGCCAAGACCCACGAAAGGTTCACACTTCTCTCTGGAAGTTCCTTGATATTCATCTCAAATTCGTTTCATCGTCTGTGTATTGAAACATTTCCTGTTTGAGAAAACCATTCAAACCACATGCAAATAAAAAGCTCAGAAATAAAAAGTGACATGTCTTTATTTGGAAAAAAAAAAATACAAACAACTCCTAGAAATGATTTATGTTTTGAGATTGACTTTCAGTTCTCTATCTGTAGTAAAATAAAAAGCTACATAAAAGTATCTTTACTAACGAAGTGAGAAAGTAAGATAATTTTTTAAAACCCTTGAAATAAAACACTCAGTAACCAATCTCTATGGAGTATTATATCCTGTAAGTGTATGTGTGCTTCAGTCTTTCTCCTTCAATGAACAGTTGCAAAAAATTATATAAAACAAGTGCTTTTAGGTTAGGCAAACTTTTCTCTTTGCAGAATCAGCAACACTAAATTTTAGCATTAGACCATATTATCAATTATAACAACAGACAAGATAGCTCCTGTGAAAAATGACTTTTCTTCAAGGAGAGTGACAGACACACCAAATCATTGCAGTTTCTCTGGGCACAGCTAAATTAAGAGACTATCATTAATCATTTTGAATTTGTTGAGATGCTTTTTACGTCAGGTAGGTACAGCACTGACCTATTATAGTTACTGCTGTCAGGCTCCTCTTTTTTTGTGAACTAGATGTTCTCAGAAGAAAGCAGAATAGTGTTTGGTGTGAAAGAAATGAGTTTATCAGGCTGGTTGTGATAAATGAATCACATTGAAAGATATACATGTTGGTAAGAGGCTGAAGCTTAAAATGTCTCCAAAAGAAGAACAGGAGTTAAAAATAATGAACGCCCCAAAGAAGGAACATTATTCACATTAATATCCGATAGAGGGATATTATATTCAGCCTTGAAAAGGAAGGACATTCTATACACATGGATGAAACTGGAGGATATGCTTGAGTGAAATAAACCAGTCATGAAAAGACAAATATTACATGATTCCATTTATATGAGGTGTCCAGAATAGTCAATTTGTAGAGACAGAAAGTGTAGTAGTGGTTTCCAAGAACTGAGTTGAGAGGGGGATTGGAAAGTGTTATTTAATGAATACAGAGTTTTGATTTTGCGAGATGAAAAACTTCTGGAATTCTGAAAGTTGGTTGTATGGTAGTTTGAACGTAATTAACACTGTAGAGCTCTTCATTTAGAAACAAAGAGGGTGAATTTTATGTTAGTTGTATTTTACCACAATTAAAAATGTTTATTCTTATTGATTCTAATTGCTAATATTGTATTTTTTAGAAGAAATCATAAACTCTTCATCCAAGTATATTTGATTCTCAGAATAATGGTGTTAGTTAAGGATTTATTATCTGTGTTCTTCAGTTGGAGAAAACAAAAGAGAAGAATGTTTAACTAGTTTAAAGTTACAGAGCAATTTAAGTGTCAGAACTGAGACTGAACCCCAGGTCACTTATTTCTAAATATAAAGCTCTGGTTGCATATTTATAGATGTTCTATTCATATATGTGTATGCTGTGTATATCCATCAATTGTTACCACAGTGAATCATTCAGTTCAGTTTAAATAATATTTATTTTTAATTTAAAAAAAATTTTATATATGATAGTTATTTACAATGCTGTGTTAATTTCTTCTGTATAGCAAAGAGATTCAGTACATGTATAAATACATATATATATACACATATATCCTTTTTCATATTCTTCGCCATGATGGTTTATTATGGGATATTGAATGTAGTTCCCTGTGCTATACAATAGGACCTTGTTGTTTACTCATTCTACATATTCCTTATTCAATTCTTTATGATACCATCATTATTATCCCTAATGCTGTACTTAGTTGCTCAATGGTGTCTGACTCTTTGCCACCCCATGGACTGTGGCCTGCCAGGCTCCTCTTTCATGGGAATTCTCCAGGCAAGAATACTGGAGTGGGTTGCCATGCCATCCTCCGGGGAATCTTCCCAACCTAGGGATCGAAACCAGGAATCCTGCACTGTAGGCAGATTATTTACCATCTGAGCCACCAGGGTGAAATTCATCTGCCCATTTTGTAAAGTTGAGACATGACAAAGCCAGGATTCAAAGCCAGGACCTCCCAAGCCCAGGTTTCTTCCTAACCCAGGGATCGAAACCAGGTCTCCTGCATTGTAGGCAGATTATTTACCATTTGAACCACCAGGGAAGCCAGGGTGAAATTCGTCTGCCCATTTTGTAAAGTTGAGACATGACAAAGCCAGGATTCAAACCCAGGACTCCCAGGAGTTGGAGTTGGTTAAGATGATACTTAACCATCATGCCACTTGCCTTAAATTCCTACCTGGGAACCATGTGGTTGTCACTTTTGTCAATTTCTAAATAATAAGAATGCTTCTTTTTCTTCTGGCATACATCCTTCTCACCTTCCTCCCTTTCAACTCAGTTTTCTCCCTCTGCACCTATCATTGCTGGATAATATTTAACCTAAGAGGCAGAACCCAGTGACAGTTCTCATTTTCTAAGAAACCTCATGGACTTGGGTACAATATTCCCTTGTGTAAACTGGTATTTGATCTCAAGGCTCACTGCCAGCCCCCCATGCTACACTGACTCTGAAAGCTGAGAGTGATAAATTACCTGCTGCTTCAGCTTCTGTGCTTTAGAACACAATCATCTGTCTACATCCCACAATTTCTGTGTCATTGTCAACGATACCTGATAATGTTTGTAATCTGATAAGGTGAAAGAGTCTCCCAGATGTCAAAATATATGTTGTGACACAGCTTTCTAAGTCCCTTGTTGCATTCTCAAATACAACAGCACAGTAAAAGTTGAAGAGAACTGAACATAATATGTAGTCTGACTTCACTCAGTTCTTGCTAGGGATTGAGTACTGGTCAACTTTTCAGGATTGCCAAGCTTTTGAAGAACTGCCAGGATGCAGTTCTTCTAACAGTTGCCAAATTCTTTTTTTGAGCTCTAGGAATGTACTTCAGAGATTCTTATGCTATTTTCTTCACATTTCCTGTGCCTTAGATATGTGTATTATAATTTGCCTTGAACTTACACATACAAAACTTTTCATTAGCTGACTCAGGGGTTTCTAATTAGGATTTGCATTTTCAATGTGAAGGTCATTGTTTGAAATGGGTATTTTCAATATAAAATATCCAGCATTGATTAGCACTGCAAGTGACCATGAACATTTGGTATAAGACATGAAAATATGAGTTTCTACCAGGGCACCTGCTTCTAAGTCTGTAGCTCTCTTATCTCTCAGTAGATTGATGGGTGGATAGATAGATAGATCAATAGATAGGTAGATACAGAGATGGATAGATAGATATATATCACTCTGGGAATCCAGAATGTATTTTAATGTATATGTATCTATCAAATAGCCCTGTTTACACAGATCATTAAACTTAACAGTAGAAGGAGCAAAACTATAATTCATTAATACGCTTGTTTTTCTGAATTTTGTCAGCATGGTTTGTTGAGTTGACCCTACTTTGGCATCAGAAATTATATTAAAAATTATAATGGTTAGACAGTCTATACTGGATATTGGAAAACAAAAAGCTGCAAGAAGAAACGTTTCCTTTTTAATTGAGGAACCTAGATATACATAGAAAATGTCTAGTAGAGAGTATAAAGAGTGGAGCTAGAGAGGCTATTATTCCCATGTTCAGAATTTGTGAGACAGAGCAACTTTTGCCCTGAGAGTTAGAGAAGATTGCCACTCCATTTTTTAATTTTAACTTTTTTACACGTGGCTTGCAAGATCTTAGTTCCTGGACCAGGGATCAAACCTGTGCCCCCTGCACTGGAAGGACAGAGTCCCAACCACTGGACCACCAGGGAATTCCCACCATTTCCTTTTAAACTCAAGCTCTCAAAGCCTTCTGCTCAACCAGATCCTGACTAGCTCCTTTGAACTTAAAAGTCATTCCTTGGCCTGTAATCACGTTCTCTGGGTCACGGCCTTCTGGGTTCAAGTTCGCTAAGAGGGAGGAGGTTTCACCACCATTCTGGCTTGGACTTGGATCGAGAGGAGTGTAAATCTTGAGCTGGTCCTTTCATTCCCAACCATGTCCCTTTCACACCAGCACTGCCACTGAGGGTGTCCAGTGTTCCAACAAAGGTAGTCCATAGCTGCAGAGACATCTCTAAGTGCAGATAGGAACCTTTCCTGTTGGACCACACGCTTCTCTGTGGCTTCTCAGGACACAAAAAGGTAGGTGCTCGTTCAGATGTTGATAGATAGGTAGATACAGAGATGGATAGATAGATAGACGGATATCACTCTGGGAATCCAGAATGTATTTTAATGTATATGTATCTATCAAATAGCCCTGTTTACACAGATCATTAAACTTAACAGTAGAAGGAGCAAAACTATAATTCGTTAATATGCTTGTTTTTCTGAATTTTGTCAGCATGGTTTGTTGAGTTGACCCTACTTTGGCATCAGAAATTATATTAAAAATTATAGTGGTTGACAGACACCAATATCTGGGCACCAGATATTCTCAGGTGATTCCCAGGGTTTTCTTGGTGGAGGTTGAACTCAGTACAGTTGTAACTTGCGGGTTGGTTCCAGGAACCCCTCAGATGCCAAAATCACTGGATAGTGAAGTCCCTTATGTTAAATGGCTTAATATTTTCACATAACCACATAATCTATACACATCCTCCCATATATTTAAAATCATCTCTAGATCATTTATAATATTTACAAATGTAGAAAATGAAAATGTTAGTCACTCAGTCATGTCCAACTTTGCCACCCCATAGACTGTGGTCCACCAGGCTCCTCTGTCCCTGAAATTCTCCAGGCATAAAACTCAACATTCAAAAAATGAAGATCATGGCATGTGGTCCCATCACTTCATGGCAAATAGATGGGGAAACAATGGAAACAGTGACAGACTATTTTATTGGGCTGCAAAATCACTGCAGATGGTGACTGTAGTCGTGAAATTAAAAGACGCTTGCTCCTTGGAAGAAAAGCTATGACAAATCTAGACAGTGTATTTAAAAGCAGAGACATCATTTTGCTGACAAAGGTTCATATAGTCAAAGCTATGGCTTTTCCAGTAGTCATGTATGGATGTGAGAGTTGGACCATAAAGAAAGCTGAACACCAAAGAATTGATGCTTTTGAATTGTGGTGTTGGAGAAGACTCTTCAGAGTACATGGACTGCAAAGAGATCAAACCAGTCAATCCTAAAGGAAACCAATTTTGAATATTCATTGGAAGGACTGATGCTGAAGCTGAAGTTCCAATGCTTTGGCCACCTGATAAGAAGAGCTGACTCATTAGGAAAAACCCTGATGCTGGGAAAGATTGAAGGCAAGAGGAGAAGGGGACGACAGAGGATGAGATAGTTGGATGGCATCACCAACCCAATGGACATGAGTTTGAGCAAGCTCCATGAGTTGGTGAAGGACAGTGAACCCTGGAGTGCTGCAGCCCATGGCATTGTGAAGAGTCGGACACAACTAAGGGACTGAACAACAAGCCATTCCCTTCTCCATGGGATCTTCCCGACCCAAGGAATTGATCACACCTGGGTCTCCTGCATTGCAGGCTGATTCTTTACCATCTGAGCCACCAGGGAAGTCCTATACAACGTAAATGCTATGCTAATGGTTGTAAATACTTTAAGTGATTATTGGTGCTCCACCAATTCAAATTTTGCTTTTGGGAATTTTCTGAAAAAAATTTTCTAAATATTTCTAATGGATGGTTGGTTGAAACCTCAGATGCATAACTGATTGATGTGATATAGTTTCGCTTCCCTGCATCTAGTTCTCTTTCTTCACAATCCTCCTTAGGTGGAGTAGGCTGAATCTACTGTCCTTCAAACTATTATTTATACATACGTGCCATGTGCCATGCTCAGCTCCTTAGAGTATTTGTTTTTAATCCTTAAAACACATTTCCACCTTCTAAAGACAGAAGCAAAACAAACATGTAACCCCAGTTCTTATCAACTAACACTTATCAACGCTAGACAGAATCAAGCCTGCTAACCCTGCCTTCTTTTGAGGACACCTCGTCTTCTTTAGAGGACACCCCGCCCTAGGCCAAAGATGCCCCACGCCAAAGATGACCCACTCCAGCTCCGGGTCACAAGAAGGGGAGTGTGTGAGGGGTAGATTTCTTGGTCGCTACTGCGCAGGCTCAGAGTCTGACGTTTATCACTGAGCTGCGGGAACGTAGAGACGACGCTTCCTGTGCTTTAGGGCGCCTCACACGTCTCACCACGTTGACCCTGAAGACAACACGACTATGACAAGATCCCAGAGGACTTTGCCTAGTATTTTCCTGTCTAAGGAGATGGAAGGGCCCCAGAGAACCACGAAACTGCCCAACCTGGTGGGGCCAAATATTCTGAATATTCCATCAAGAGCAATAGGTGGGTGAGGGCCGGGCCCCCCTCTCTCTTGGAGAACTTGGGCTCCTGGACTCCTCAGACCTCAGATCCCCTCAGATCGGGGGCAGCCTGTCAAAGGGGGCGACCCAGACTCAGGGGGAGGACCTGGGCCCCCGACGACCGCAGCCCAGTGCCCGCGCCGCCATCCAGCCGTGCCCCTCTCCACCTACGGTGATTCCTTTTCCCGTTTATCAGCATTGTCCCTTACACGAGTAGATGACACTCGACCCCGCGACAGTGACTGGTCATTGTGCGCTCTGGACCCGGGCAGCGGACCACAGACCGACTGGGCTCAAGGCCGCTAGGCTTCCAGGTGAGACCCAGGGTCAGGGGATGAGATCCGGGGCTTCCGTAGACAGCATCCCCAAGTTCCAGCCTAAAGGAGGCTCTGCCAGCCAGAGGGAGCGCATGGGAGCCTGTTGTCCCTTGTCCCCATCTTCAGAACCCTCTGGTGGCCTTTTCAGATACTGCTTCTCAAACCTTGGTCCAGGACCTTGTCTCACAACTAAAGATTACTGAGGTAATTTTAAGAGCTTTAAAGAGCTTCTGTTCGTCTGGGGTTTTAAGAGCTTCTGTTCGTCTGGGGTTTTATTCGTTAATGTTTACTGTCAGAAATTAAAACGTGGAAGTTTTTTACTTCCGTTTAGTTAAAACTCAGTAATGAACTCCTTATATGTTAACATGTTTGTGAAAAATAATTTCTACAAAACAAAGAGTGGTGTTATTTTTACATTTTTTCCAGTTACCTTACTGCATTGTCTCTTTCAACATTCCTTCGGTTGTGATATCACGTGTCATCTAGGCTTTAAATAACATGTTCTTGTGATGATGAAAATAGTTTTGGCTTTGCCAACTGCCTGAAAGGATCTTGGGGACCCTGGGGTTCCCATTTTGGGAATCTCTGAATCACAGAATTGGGAGGTGCTACGTGACCTCCACAGTGAAACCCATCAGGATACTTGAGTTTAGCTGTGGCCTGTAACGCCCACCCGGAGAGAAGGGATCTTTGACAAATCACCTTTTAGATAATTTTGTTATAGGGAAACTAGTTGCATCCAAGGTGGCACTAGTGGTAAAGCATCTGCCTGCCAATGCAGGAAATGCAAGAGACTCTGGTTTGATTCCTAGGTCTGGAAGGTCCCCTGGAGAAGGGCATGGCAACCCACTCCAGTATTCTTGCCTGAAAAATGCCACGGACAGAGGAGCCTGGCAGGCTACAGCCCAAGGTGTCACAAAGAGTCGGACATGACTGAGTGACTGAGCACACAGGCAGGCTTCTAAGTTGCCTAGAATATCAGTCTGAAACTCATTGTTGAGCTCTATTCATTTGGACCTGTTATATCCCAATCTGTCACTTTGTCTTGTTCATTTTAATTCCAAATTATAGCTCTAATTACACTCTAATACATGAGCTTTTTCACTGCTGCTTCCCTACTCCAGTTTACCATCACTTTTTGTCTTGGCTACCCAACAGCATTCATCTTCTCTGTCCTTCTTATGTCTTCTTGCTTTCATCTGCAGTCGTGATTCCCCTTAGCCATGTGAGGCAACATAATTCCAGGTTCCTGGATTTTGATGTGGACATCTTGGGGAGAGAGGCCTTTCCTGCCTTTCCTGTGGAAGAAAGATGTAAAGTGGTTGAAGGAGAGGAGGTTAGAGAAATGATCTTAGGCCAGGTTATGAAAGGCTTGTAGGCTAGATTAAGGAGTTTGGTTGTTATTCCAAGTGAAATAGTCCTTGTAGGATTTCAATAAACGCAGTGAAGTGATCTGAATTGCGTGTTAAAAGAAACGTTGTATTTGCCAAGCAATGCCACTGCTGGGCATATACCCTGCTGCTGTTGCTGCTAAGTCGCTTCAGTCATGTCCGACTCTGTGCGACCCCATAGACTGCAGCCCACCAGGCTCCCCCGTCCCTGGGATTCTCCAGGCAAGAACACTGAGGGAATCATAATTGAAAAGGACACATGCACCCCAGTGTTCACTTCAGCACTATTTACTAATGGCACCCCACTCCGGTACTCTTGCCTGGAAAATCCCATGGATGGAGGAGCCTGGTAGGCGACTTAGTAGCAGCAGCAGCAGGACATGGAAGCAGCTTAGATGTCCATCGACAGATGACTGGATAAAGAAGTTGTGGTACAAGTATACATGGAATATTGCTATTGCTAAGTCACTTCAGTCGTGTCCAACTCTGTGTGACCCCATAGACGGCAGCCCACCAGGCTCCCCCGTCCCTGGGATTCTCCAGGCAAGAACACTGGAGTGGGTTGCCATTTCCTTCTCCAATGCATGAAAGCGAAAAGTGAAAGTGAAGTCGCTCAGTCGTGTCCGACCCTCAGCCACCCCATGGACTGCAGCCTTCCAGGCTCCTCCATCCATGGGATTTTCCAGGCAAGAGTACTGGAGTGGGGTGCCATTGCCTTCTACTCAGCCATAAAAATGGAGTTAGATTTCGAAAGGGAAGGAATGGCTGCAGAGAAACTGGCAGGAATATATGAACTTGTCTGGGTAGGTTTTGTCAGATTAGGGTGATGGTAACCAAGGTAGAGAGAAGTGAATGATTATAGGATGTGTTTTGGAGATAGAAACTTGTTAGTATGTATATGTGGGAGTTGAGTAAGGGGAAGAGAAGTGTGAGAAGTAGTTCCTCATTTACTTAGATGGAGAAGACTAGAAGATGAACAGTTTTGAGGGGATGGGAACCCATGTTTATTTCCATATGTTTGAGAGACCCATTTGGTATTCAGGTAGAGACATAGGCAATTATATATGAATCTGCATCTCAGTAGACAGGACAGATCCAGAGGTATGTATTTGAGATTCACAATACAGCAAGATTAAGGCCATGGGACTGGATGACATCTCTTAAAGATGTAGACAGAAAAAAGCACAGCACTTAGGACCCAACCCTGTAGCTCTAATATTGAGAAGTGAAGCAAAAGAAGATAGCAAAGAAGACTGAGGTGAGCCCAGAGATTGTTACCAGCTTTTTAAAGTGGAAGGCCGATGATCAGCCATGAATGCTAGTGAGAGATTAAATAACATGACAGAGAAGTGATTTACATTATGGTGGTCATTGCTGACCTCAACAGGGTGAGTGCAGTGGTGGAGATGGGAAATCGGCTAAAGAGTGTTAAAGAGAGAAACAGGTGAGAAAGTAGAGTGGCTGTTATAGACGGTTCTTCTGTAT
The DNA here is from genome assembly GCF_055505025.1 of Bos grunniens. Classification (NCBI taxonomy): domain Eukaryota; kingdom Metazoa; phylum Chordata; class Mammalia; order Artiodactyla; family Bovidae; genus Bos; species Bos grunniens. The sequence goes on from NC_141188.1 coordinate 41,376,650, forward strand.
TCTAGGACGTGCTATGCTCTATCCCAATTTGAGGCCTTTGCACTCTATTTCTTCTGCCTCGTATCTCCTTGCTCTCTATTCACCCTCCCCTACCACACCACCGCTGCTGCTGCTGCTGCTAAGTCGTTTCAGTCGTGTCCGACTCTGTGTGACTCCATAGACGGCACCCCACCAGACTTCCCGTCCCTGGGCTTCTCCAGGCAAGAACACTGGGGTGTTCTTGCCTTCTCCAATGCATGAAAGTGAAAAGTGAAAGTGAAATCGCCTGGTCCTTCTTAACTCATCCACATGCTTTGAATCTTGGCCCCTACATCACCTCCTCAGAAAGGGCTTTCCTGATTATCCCAGTCTGTCTGCTTAGAGGGGATCTTTCTGTCACAATTTTCTTCCCTAGTGCCCTTCACATTTAATAATTTTACAGTTATGAGTAACCCCCATAGACACATGCCAACAATGAGCTCCATGAAGATGGGGCACTCAGGGACTTATTTTACCACCAGTATGTAACCCAATCTGTAGCACAGAGTCGTTGCTCAACCTTCAACTCGTTTGTTCACTCAATGAATAAATTAAATTATCTTTTAATACTTTGGATGAGTTGTGTTTTTTTTTTTTCTGTAGTTCATTGTTTACATGTGATGTATGGCAGCCATTAATGAAATAATAGCTTTATCAGGAACACTTTGAATAACAGCTAATAAACAGTTTGACCTGAAACAGCTAATAAACATTTGGCATGGACATCTTTTGCGACAAATTCTTGGTGAAGAACTTCATAAGTCAACTCAGTTTTGACATTGAGAAGCTACGTGCTGTCCCTAAAGGCTAGTGTTCCCAAAGGCTAACAAAAAGCTGTTCTGAAGGTTTGGATACCCTCTTTGTGTTTCTTATTATTTATTATCTGGGTCATGTTGGGAGACCCCTTAAACTCTGTGAATGTCATTATCTGTAAAATGGGGGTCATTGCCCTTATTTTGCCCACCAAACAGTAGTCAAATGAAATAAGAGTATGTGAGAACTCTTTGAAAATTCTAAAGCACCATGAAAATCTAAAGTATTATTACCACTTTTCTGTCCAACTCCTATTACCGAAATGGAAGGATGAAAATATCCTCTCTTGCTTTCCTCCCTTTTGAACTTAGTATCCTCTTGACAGAACTTACAGTAAGAGTAGATGGCATCAAACCTTTTATCACTTGTTCAGGAGCCAAGCTCTAATATTTTTGTTTGGATTCTGTTTGTTCTGAAATGCATTATCTTTTCCCTTTGTGCATTTACCTCTCACGGGAAGAAAACAAGTCACTTGTAGACTTGGGATCTGCAAGCATAAAATATGCCTTTCTTGTCTGTTCAGATATAGAGAATCTAAAAACATGAAACTTGAGATGTTTCTTCAATGTGCTATGGGCTTTGAGGTGAAGAATTTGCAACAGACCAGTATTCCCCTCAAACAAAAATCTGTGTATCTGAAAATGCCTTTGTGCTATAAAAAACCTTCCTAATTTATCTATACAATATGCATAGTAAGTATGGAGTGATTTTCACAGACCATACAGAAGAATCCATTTCACTGTACCTGTCCCTGTCTAGGTGTGCATCTACATTAATGCCATTCTTAGTGCAGTGACCAGTGTCTTTATAAAAAGGGGAAGTTTGAAGAATGACATACAGGGAAGATAAAACATATGAAGGGGGAGGTGGAGATCAGGGTAATGGTTCTACAAGCCAAAGAATGACAGGCTGGCCATCGGCCCTCCAGAAGCTAGGCAAGAAGGGTGAACAGATTTTCCCTCTCAGTCCTCAGGAGGAACCAACCCTGCTAAGACCCTTCACCTAGAACTGCTGGCCTCCGGAAACTTGAGACAATAAATTTCTGTTGTTCAAGTCACCTGGTTTGTCACACTTTGTTACCAGCAGCCTTAGCAAAGTAATACACGTCCACGCTGGAAAGTGAGTGAGAGCAGCCAGACACATTCAAGGGGGCAACTACTTGGGCAAGCATACCAAGAACCTTCTCCTGTTCCTTTCTCTCCCTGAAAACCCGCTGGCCCTCCCAGGCTGCTCCAAAAGCCGTTTCCACCACAAAGACTTCTGTTGGGAAATAATTGCTTCTCTTGTGCTCACAGTGTAGGCAAGCATATGTCCCTCGTTCACCCTTTCCCTTTAAAATTCATTCTGCCAGTGAAGCTAGAGTATCTCCCTTAAGATCACCCTTATATCCTAGTTACGTGTTCACCCCTGTCCCTTACCCATTCAATTCTGAGGGTTTTGAGAGCCCAAGATGTCTCATTCACTGGGCTGTGTCAGATCCACCCCTACCAGCTAATGAGGAATGCATGCTAGCCTGGGACATACAGTGGATGCTCAGTAAATATTTGAGAACTCAAACTGATTTTCCCATCACTACTTCTTCATCGTAACTGCACTGTGAAAGAACCTTTCAGAGAGGGAGGAACTAGACCTAGTTGGATGACCAAAGGTAAGTACCTAAAATTCTCTTTTCTGTTGTTGAGGTTTGTGGAAAAGGAACTGGTGGTCAAAAAGCTGCTGGGGAATAATAGGGAGTTCAAGGCTCAGAGGCCAGCAAACTAATGTTGTCCAGTTGAGGTAGAGGATGGGAGAGCAATTTAGGGCTGGAGGTCTGAAGGCTGGTCAAGGTGGGAATCCTGGCTACCACAGTGAGAAGGAAGGTCAGGTTACGGAGCCCAAACAGATTGGAGCTGGGGATTGTCTGGGCATGGGGGAAGTTGAGGGGGAAATGATAGGGAAACCAAAGGGTGTCTAGCTACTGGTGGGAGTTGGAACTGGGACTACAGCAGGAGTGAACCTGAGCGCTGGGTCCAAGTGGGTTTGATAACAGTATCTTTCAAAAGTCAGCACATGTGATAAATACAAATGAATGTATCTGAACATTAGTGCAGAATATTTGAAAATGGACTGATTCAAGAAGATGTACCATATGTGGTTTCTGTGGTTGTACAAATGATGATTAGAATAAGTCTGAGATGATGGTCTTTTCTTCTTATAGTTTTTGTTATCTTTTCCCCTTGTCTAGCCTGAATAGTGAACTGAAATACATTTTGATTATTATATTTTTGTTTTAAGAGCAGGAGAATTGATTTTCTATTTCTTAAAATGTTGATTAAATTATTGGTTGTCTATAGCCCTCAATGGAGTTTTTCTCCCATTGCTTAAAATTTCCCCTCCTGCTCTAAGATCTCCTTAAAAGAAAATTTAAATTCCCTTTTTTTCATTTCACAAGACCAAGAGTATTGCTCCTTTGCTTGGGGATACCCTATATCTTTTTTAAAGGCTTTTGGAATTTTGTTCATCTTTTCCATTGTTCTTATAACATCTATATGAATTGGACTTGCAAAGGCATTTTTTCATTGGATACTTACATTTAGCACAAGAACATTCATATCACTGATCCCTTAAGTTTAAATTAACTTCAACATATTTATATTTTTAGACATGCTAGTTAGCAAGGGAGATTCCCAGCTGGTACGGTGGTAAATAATCCACCTGCCAGTGCAGGAGGCACAGGTTTGATCCTTGGGTCCGGAAGATCCCCTGGAGGAGGAAATGGCAACCCACTCCATTTCTTGCCTGTAGCATCCTCTGGACAGAGGAGCCTGGTGGGCTACAGATCCATGAGGTCACAAAGGGTTGGACATGACTTAGCAATGAACAACAACAAATTATCAAGGGTAGGGAATGCAGCAATAGAATGTGTATAGTTCAGCTGTAAAGTACAAGAGACTGTCCTAGTAATTGGGCCATTTTCTCAAATTAATTGTAAAACAGGCTAATCACAAAAATAAATTATCTAGCAGTATAACTCTAGATAATTATCTAGCAGTATAACTCTAGAGTGATAATCTCTCACATTATGTCTTCAAGTGTGTAGAACATAGGTTACATTTTACAAAATTTCTGCTATGGTGTATTCACTGGCTTTCATGTGTGTCTCAATTGTGCATTTTCTGGAAATGGGCTATCTTTCCTCCTGTGTGGACCTCCAAAATTCTGTCCACAAGCAGTGCTCCTGTAATCTTCCAGGAACTGATAAGCTTTTAGCCTGTAAAATGAGATGCACTTACCTTACTGAAAGAAAAGAAGCCGATAAACTTGCAACTTTTTTTTTAAACGGATGAATCTTTGCCTTTATAATGCATAGCAGATTGAGGACATTTTTCGTTGCCCCCTGTTTTTTCAGTAAGTGAACAGTTAAGGATCCATCTGTGAACCATTAGGAGTTGTATATTTACTTCAGTTACTTATTCTTAAATTCCCCTTGACCCTTACTCTGAAGTCTGTCTCCTTTTATGTGGATTTTAAGAATATGTTCAAAGATAATCTTTTAAACTGCCATAAGCTTAAATTGATTGATATGTTTAAAATATGGCCTTTAGCTATAAAAGGAAAGAGAATTTGTATTGTGAAATAGCATAGCTGAAGTGTCAGAGGAGTTCAGCAGAGAGGTGGTAGAATACAGTGGTTAAGCAACTTAAGCCTGGGTTCGAATCCCACCTCTGCTACTTACTAGCTGTGGCCTGGGATGAATTATTTAATCTCTGCACTTCAGTTTCTTCTTTAATGAAACTGTGGTGTTTCGTTATGTGATAGCTTGTGACTGATTACCTTATAGGTTTATGATGTTAAATTAGTGTTTATAAAAGAATGAGAACAGTAGGGGTTTCCCAGGTGGCTCAGTGGTAAAGAATATGCCTGCCAAACAAGAGGGGCAGGTTCAATCTGTGGGTCAGGAAGATCCCCTGGAGAAGGACCTGGCAACCCACTCCAGTATTCTTGCCTGAAGAATTCCATGGATAGAGGGTCTTGGTGGGGTCGCAAAGGATTCAGACATGACTTAGCAACTAAACAACTTCAACAGCCTAGATTGTAGTAGGTTAAAATAAGCATTAAGTAAAATTCTTCTCATAACTAGCAAAATATTTTTGATGAAATTTCAGCTGTGCATTTCTTTGCGTAAGTGTTACATTTATGTGGATCCTTATGAAGAACTCTGAATCTTGCTCCAGAGTCTGGTCAGTAGGAGATTATGAAAATAACTAAACCCATTTATTCTGAAGAGCTCTTTACATTCCCCACATCAGGTCTCAGACAGGGGCCAGCTGCTGCCAACTCTTGCTGCTTGAGGTTTCCGGGTATTGCTCTGAATGGTGGGGGGAGACTCTGAATGAGGTGCAGTTGGAGGAGGAGATTTCAGTTCTGCTTTTGTGACTCAGGAGTGAATCAGGGCATCAGGCAGTACTTCCCCTGAAGTCCTGTGATGTTTTTGGTATGTGTGAATACGTGGTAGGAAGCTGCATATGAGAAAAACAGCTACTTCTGAAAAATAGCAAGACAACACAGTACAGTACTACACATTCAGCTGTAAGGATAATCAGCAAGTTTGAGAAGCATGATAGGTTTAACAAAGAATTAGTATTAGTTTTGATGTTAAATTGGTAGTTCTAGTCTCGGATAACAGTAGCAAAATCTCTCACTCCACTGGATTAATGGGCTAGTAGGGCTGACCGTTTCGGAATATGCAGCTCCACAGTCCATGATGACCACTCGGGGGGCGGGGGATGGGGCACAGATAGCATCAGCTACCCATGACAGTAAGATAGACCTGGTGGGCTATGTGAACTCACTTCAGTTTATTTTCCTCAGCAAAACTCAGTTTAATATACTCATTCTAGCACATATTCTTGTAACAACGGAGCACCTCATCAGAGCACAATAATACTTATTAGTCTCAGCATTGATACTTTGCCTCACTTGTAACTGCAACCTGATAAGCCCTTTCTTCTCTACAGTACTATAAAAAAATAAGGCTTTTTTTGGAAATAATGATTAATGACTGGCATTTAAAAAATATTTCCTATCAAGTTAAAAATCCGATTTCATTCTACATGCCATTTTAGTTTCATAAACAACTGGGAATCTGTCATTTAAATATTATCCTCGAAATAACCTGAATCTGAAAGTATGATTTGCTACTTACAACACTATTTAAAGGATTCATTCTCTAAATCCTAGTTATAAGATGACTTCCAAAAAGCATTTGAAAGTTATTCTCAGTTATCTTCTTTGTATTTAACTGTTAATCTACTATATTATGACAGCAAGTATCTTCTAGCTTTTTCTAATTATGGAAAATCTCAAAGATGCACTAAATAGAATCATATAATGAAGAATTTCATCTACCTTTCAACAATTATCAATCCGTTACTAATTTTGCTTCCTTTAATGACTTACCTGTATCCCTTTTACCTCCATATTATTTTGATGGAAATCCCAGATACCATGTCAATTCGTCTCTAAATATTTCTATATGTTTCTCTAAAACAAACACTACTTCCTAAATGTTATCACAATACCATACCCCTTCAAATCTACAATAATTCCTATATTGCCATTTCATTTTTAAATGAAAACTTCTTACTTATTAAAGAAATCAAGTTTGTCCTGTAGTCCTATAGGGTCTCCCTTGGTCAATGTAGCATTGATTGCATCCCCATGGTGTCATTTAACATACTCTTCTATTTGTTGTATTGGTAGTTAGATCTAGGTTGATTGGATATAGATTATTTATTTATTTTTGGCAAGACTGTTTCACAGGCAGTATTGTTTATTTAGGTAAATACCTAAACATGTAGTATTTAGTATTTTTCTTTGTTGGATATTAGTAGCCACTGATGATCAATGTCTTAGATTCATTATTTCACTAGAAGTTGTAAAGAAGTTGGATTTTTTATTAATTTTTTGGGGGGCTTAGTGTCTTTACAATGCTGTGTTTGTGCTCTACAGAATTTTAATTATATTACTCCTTCCTCAGTTACTCGTCAAACTGCTTTTATAAGAAAAGATTCCCTCATCAACTTTTTTATTTCCCTGAGGTAAAGTTCCTAAAATAAAGGCAGGATAAATATTCATTTTTTTAAATGTAGCACTTTTAATAATAAAGAATTGTGAATTTTTTGGAATTCATTGATTTAAAGGTATTTGACATGTTTCAGTGCATTGCAGGTATTATCCTTATTGATAATAAAGATAATATTGATATTGTTTCATCTTTGACAAGTGAGGGATTATCACTTATGGGTTCCTGAGTCCATTAGTAACACTCAGTAGTTACTGGTAGCTTCTAGTGTGATAACACTGCCATCAACAATATGAGTACTAAAAATAATTTTTTGGCCATTATTTTGTCCTACTAGCATACCCACTCAGAATGTATAGTCAAATTATTGGGCCATAGGGTCACATGGAATAGCTCCTCAAAGAGAATCAGGCTTTGGAGTGAGTGCACATAGTTAGCTTGTTTTATTGTGCATTACATTCTAAGGGGTTGATTTTATAATGCTTAATTTTCTTTTATAACTATGCGAAATGTGTATAAATACCAAATAAGGTGTATGCAGTTGAGTCTAGCTTCCTCCTCTGTACCTTCTATTTCCTCTTCCTATATATAACTATTTATATTTTAAAAGAATTTTTGATTTAAAAATTAGCTTTCATGGTAAACAGTAAGATTAGCTAAGTTTATTTGTATCACTTGATGACTTCTGAAGAAGGTAACACTACACGTTGTATCACATGTAAACACCACCATGCACATGATACAAACCATTTTCCTTCACCTCGAAAAGTTTGTTTGTGCCTCTTTGCAGTTATTCCATTTTTCCTGTTTCTGGTCCATGGTGACCATTAATGTGCTTTCTGTCACTATAGTTTGTCTTTTCTAGAATTTTATATAAGTGGAATCATACAAAACAACACAATTTTAAAATGAGCAGAGGAGCTGAATAGGCATTTTTCCAAAAAGGAAATGCAGATGCTCAACAGGCAATATGAAAAGATACTCAACATCATTAATTATAAGGAAAATGCAAATCAAAACCACAAATGAGACATCACCTCATACCTGTCAGAATGGCTATCATCAAAAAAGAATACAAATAACAAATGTTGACAACGATGTAGAGAAAAAGGAACCCTTGTACACTGTTAGTGGGAATGTAAATTGGTACAGCCACTGTGGAAAACAGTATGGTGGTTTCTCAAAAACTAAAATTAGAACTACCATGCTGCTGCTGCTAAGTCACTTCAGTCGGGTCTGACTCTGTGTGACCCCATAGACGGCAGCCCACCCAGCTCCCCCGTCCCTGGGATTCTCCAGGCAAGAACACTGGAGTGAGTGGGTTGCCATTTCCTTCTCCAATGCATGAAAGTGAAAAGTGAAAGGGAAGTCGCTCAGTCTTGTCCGACCCTCAGCGACCCCGTGGACTATAGCCTACCAGGCTCCTCTGTCCATGGGATTTTCCAGGCAAGAGTACTGAAATGGGTTGCCATTGCCTTCTCCGAGAACTACCATATTACCCAGCAATTCTACTTCTGGGTATATAGCTGAAAAAAAAAAAATCACACTAATTCAAAAGGGTATTTGCACCCAAAGTTTGCAGCAGCATTATTGACAATTGCCAAGATATGGAAGCAACCTATGGATAAAGAAGTAGTGGTATTATATAGACAATGGACTACCACTCAGTCGTAAAAAAGAATGAAATTTTGCCATTTGCAGCAACATGGCTGGACTAGGAGGGCATGATGCTAAGTGAAGTAAGTCAGACAAGACATGACAGGAAATTACGTGTTCATGAAAAAGTGAGCCTTAACTTGTTCATCCACCACATATGTGTTGTGAAAAGGAAGGTATAAGAGGGCTTGGTGATCTTGGCAGACCAAAGCTCAGGAAACATTTTCAAAGGGCCAGATTGTAATGTTTCAGGCTTGCAGAGACTGTGTATGATCTGTTTCGCAGTTCTTCAGTTCCCCTGTTACAGCAGGAGGGCAGCCATAGACGATATGGAAACAAATGAGCACGCCTCTGTTCCAAGAATCTTATCTACAAAAACAGGTGGCAATCTGGATTTGGCCCATGTGCCATGGTTTGCCTCTCCCTGAACTAAAAGATTGGAATTGGAAGGAAGATGAGATGTTAGAAACACAGAAGAGTCTAGGAAGTATAGGGGGAAAGTCTAAGCAACACAATCTCTATTTTAGCATCCTCAAAGAGCAAACACTTCTAGCGTGGTGGTCCCCACTATGTAACTTTACAGAAATAGTATGTAAATCTTAGATCAGAATCCTTCTGACCTTTTCTGTTGAAAAACATGAGTTTAGGAATCAGAAAAGAATGCTGATCTCATTTTGCCTTGCCCAAGCGGGAGCAGGAAAAGCTAAGTCTTCCAGAAACTTGGGTAATCTTAACCCAGTTACAAGCAGGCACCACCCTGTGCTGGAACTCTCGCAAAGGGGGAATTTTGATATTGGAAGTCAGTCTTTTAGTGTGGTAATTAGCCAGGCTTGTCATTTTGATGGTTAAAGTTATAGAAAGCTTAAAGGCTCCTCAAGCATTACGTAAAAGTCTGGAGAATTATTGAATAGATCTGAGAGCAAAAGGGTAAACCTCTTGATAAATTGAACAGGATGCCTAAATTGGGTCTGAAGGTGGATTAAATGCATTCTAAATATTCTTCAGACGTGCAGATTCTACAAATAAAGGCAGCTTCATAACAACTTATCAGAATGTTTGGCTTTGACCAACTGCTAAATAATAGAGAAATTCAGTTGTCTAGATGCGTCTTCATTTTGGTAACAGTACAAATAATTATTATGTACTTCACATAATCCATCAGTCTGAATACAAATCTTTTTGAGTCACAAGGGTAATGACTATAAAAAATTCTTATAATTTTAAAAAAGTGACTGTATGCCTTTGAAGGAAAAAAATCTAAGAATTATTAAAGTGAAGATGGCAACTTTCATCATGGAGGTAATGATGTTTCCATAATTATTGTTTTACAGAAGGGTTTAAGTCATTTATATAATTACTTTTTAATTTTTAGAATCCACCAGAGAGAAAAAACAAAGATTAGTTATTGAGCGGGATACTTATTGAGAATGTCAGTAGGAAGCAAATCGCCTGTCAACAAGATGCAAGCTTCATGATAATTCTAAATGAAATTCTCTTAGGTAGCTCCATACATTATGGTATATGCTGTTTGAAATACAGAGATAAGTAACTTGGTCCTCCACAGTGTTTCTTTTGTTTCTCGTTAGTTTAATTTTTCAGGAAAGAAGCAGACATGAAACATGTTTTCCCTTGTTCACCAATTATTACTCAGTTTGCCTCCTGGGCCCTTTTCTTTTTATCACTTCACTATTCTCAACAAATAAGATTATCTTATGCAATAACATATTTAAGCTCTTCAGTAATCACTGGTCTGTGACCTGGAACGTGATCTCTTGCTCAAACTATCCAATATTTTTGAAAGTTTGAATTTCAGCTCCTGGGATTTCACCTAAAGATTGGGGTGGGGGCGGGGGAAGGTAGGCTTGGTGGAGGCAAGATTTGAGCAAAGGGATAGAAAATGATTATGAATACTGTGTCCCAATCACTGTTAAACTCTTTGCATAAATGATTTCATCTGAGGAGGTCACAGTCCTGAGGAAATTGGAGGAATTATCATTGTTGTGTCTGATCAAACTGTATGATGTTTCAATGCATTGGCCAGGACATCTAGTAAGATGTTGAATCCGTGTTCTGTATTTCATTCAAAAATTAATCTGTTTATAGTAAGTGATTATTTCATACCACTGCCCACATTTTCCTCTCCCTTCTCTTCCATTCCCCATACTCCCACCACAACTCAACGTACACCTCCACCACAACCTAACAAAATGTTCATACATAAGAAGTTCTTTGCATCATTTCAAATACAGCACTTCAAAGGAGATGAGATAAATCCGAATGGGTCCGAGGGCAAGGGGTGATGATGGTGGTGGATGTACTGTGTCTGTGAACACAGTAATAGGCCCAGTGGAAGGACCTTGCTCAGGAGTGGCCAGATTTGACAATGTAGGAGGTGAGTTTGGGGAGCCTAGACTGGTGAATAGGGAGACTGGTGTGAAGGCTCTTATAATGCCCACATAAAGAATAGTGAGGACAGCCTGGTAGAAGGGATGATGACATTGGCATGGATTTGAGAACGAGTCAACCATTATTACATGTGAACTCGAGGAAGAGGGGAGAAGTTAACACGTCTCTTAGATTTCTGGTGTGGAGGACCAGGCAGATGATAATGCCCTCAACGAAGGCAGAGGACACTTCTGACTTATTAAACTAAAAAGTATTTTCAGCTTTCAGATTTAGGCATGAAGATTAATATTAGATAGAACTGTCCAATATAAATATAATACAGGTCATACTTGTGAGGCACATATATAATTTTAAGTTTTATAGAAGCCACCTTAAGTAAAATTAAACAGGTGAAATTATTTTTAATCATTTATTTAATCCAATGTATTAAAAGTATTGTATTACTAATTTAAACTTTTAACCAGTATAACCATTGTTAATGATACTTTTACACTTTATTTTCATATGAAGTCTTCAAAATCCGATGTGTGCTCTATACTTAGAGCACTTCTCCAACATCTCGTCACACATGAGATGGTCAGTGGTCACATGTGGCTACCACACCGGGCAGTGCAGCTGTACAGCATCCCAGTGTGATTCGATGAAAGCATTCTTTTTCATGAAGAGCAATATAGTTCTTGGAAATTGACTAATTAACTAGTCAAGATAAGTACCGTAGAGCTCAGAAAGAAGCCATTTAGCTTAACAAGAGAACAGATTATCAGATGTGGCACCTACTTTGAGTTCTAATACTAAAAGTTGTGTGATCTTAGGTAAGTCAGTTTTTCTGCACCAGAGTCGATGTAAGATCAGGTACCTTCTGCTCAGTTTACTTCAGAATCTAGGTCAGGGCATTGGCTGCCTCGTGTTGCAGCTGTGATTCCCGTAATAGTAGTGGTGATGAAGAGGGCAGACCTTCACCTGTGTGCCGGGCTCTGCGTCAGAAGACTTCACACGTCAGTTCCTCTAATTACCACACAACCCTATGAAGTAGACTGTACTCTCATGTTTATTCCTTAGATAGGGAAACTAAAGATCAGAGAGGTTATCTAAAGAGATAATAGAGTTGGCAGTTTGCAAATTTGGGTTTGAAATGCATGTATTCTGGCTCTCAGGCCCTTGCCTTTAAGCATTGCACGTACCATTTTCTTAAAAAGCAGTACATACATACAAAGGCTGTTATTTTTTTCAAACTCATAAAAAATAGTTTCAGAGCCCACACTAATATGCTTCAGGTCAGCTTGAATAGCACAAATAATGTGCTATGTCCATATTTATCCTTAAAAGCCAGTTTTAATTGTAAAGAAAATAGAAAGGTAATTATTACTTTCTCTTTCCTTGTAGTAGACCTTAAAGCAAGCTCCTTTTGACACCATAAAAAACAATAAAGGCCAGTAGGTAGAAATACAAAATTGGACATTTCTCAGTACAGATAACTGTCCTCTCTAAGAGTAAAAACAGAACTAACAAAAAAATAAAAATTGGACCTATCATTCACTTTTCCTAGATGAAAGTGAGACACAAGTAGTGATATACTGATAAATATCTGATGACTGTCTCTCTGGAAAAGAATGTATAAGTTCTATATGTAAATTTTATATGTGATTTATAAATGATAATAAATATACCTGTGCCCTTTATTATAAACTCCATATAGCCATTGATTCTCATAAAATACTTTTATTAACTTTTTAATTTTCTGAGCCCTTGTATCTCTTGGTGATCTATGGCAACAACTGATGAATGAGTGTAGTTTGGACATGAGTGTTGACTGATATTTGCATTTATGTTAACCTGAAAGACAGCAGTGAGACAAGACAGAGTGGAACATCTCTTTTGTAGATGATGTGCGTCACTTTGCTGAATCTGGTGGAAGAATATTTCCTCATGTTATTTGTGTTATTTGCAGTGTAATGGCTATGGATACTAAGCATAGTTTTAGGATTAAACTATATCATGAAGACTTTTTCCTTCATCTTTAAAATTTTAGGCAATCAACAAAATAATCAAGCCCTCTTTGACAGTAGTTGGCTGATTCCCTTGGTATAAATACCCCCCATCAAGGCCACTTTCAAGCAGCAGACATAATGTCCTGAAAGGAGAACTGGAAAGAGATTGTCAGTGGCACATCATTATATTATATTTCCACTATACAGGAACATTATATGTTAATAGCCTCAAAGGCAGAAAAAATAGTATAATATAATAAAATAATTTGAAAGTATTTCCTACTTTTATGATTTATTCAACTGTAAGTTTATATAACTCAATTTTAATAACAGTTCTAACAACTGATTCACGAAATTCCTAAAAATGTAATAATCGTCTTTTATGCGTTGGTACAAGTTGGCTCCCGCACTCCACGGACACGAGAATGGGACTTCATATGCTGACTTAGAAAGGAGCGTGTGGGGGAAATCACTTCCCCCAGCCGAGACACACAGGAGAGTCAAAACCTCGAGATTGTACAGCCTGGAAAGATGATAGGGAAAAGGAGCTGTAGCAGCATAAATAAGGGTAGCCCATTTAGCATACTCATCAAAAAGTAAAAGTCTCTGCCTCTCTTTACCAGAATCTCGCCGTTAATAACCAGTCAGACTCCGTGTAGAGGGGCATATTTAACTTAGATTTTTTGGCAACATCAAAAGCGTTTGTTGAGAATGACTAAACCCATGCATGCTCTGTAATAAGACCTCTTACAATTTAGAACATGCAAAAGTAACTCTGAAGGAGGCAGAAGTGTTTTTATACAGGTGTCTGTTCCTTCTTTGCTAAGAAATTGATGACAGTGCTTTCTCTCTCGTGATTGAATGGCTTTGCTGGCTCCAGCCACATCTTCTGTTGGCTGCCCCAAATTGTTGCCACAATTCAAAATCTGTTCTGTCTTGAAGATGTCCGCTTCTTGCTTCAAAGTCCTGGGTACAAAGCAAGGCCGTTGCTTGTGCCTTTTTGCCCAAACCCTACCCTGAATTGTGAGACTTGACTTGTCTGCCCTAGGAGTGTCTGCAAGGCTGCAGCTCTTTGAGCCTTTTCCGAGGTCCTCCACGTGGGGAGTGTCTCTGCACCGGAATTTCACTGGGGAACGAGCATTCTTCTGCATTGCATCTGGGTTTTCTCAGTGTCTAACTGTAAGGTGTTTTGGAAGAAAATCCCTTCTTGTCTGTTCTGAAAACAGATCCTCCATCGCTGGGGCATTTCTGGGCAACACAAGTAAACATACCATATGAACCTTGCCCACCTCCCTAACACATAAAATACAAAGTACCTGGGATTGTGTCACTTCTGATAGTGTGTGGGGTTTATGGAGTCAAGAAAATCACCACCGTGAACCAGACCATCCTTGGAGCTATCATTTTTAAATATTGTTGGAGTAAGATTGAATAATGGTTTGTGATGGTTTTAATATTTTTTAAAAATCTGATAGACTTTATTTCTGTTCCTTCTTTGCATTTCTTGACTAGTTTATCATATTACTATTTCTTTTCAGAAAGCATTTTCCTCAACCTATTGATCGCTTACATTGTCCTTTACTAATTGTTTTTCCTCAATTGGCATTGTATTTCTGCAGTTGAGCAGTAGCTCTTCTGTCCCTAGGCTTTGTTGATTGATTCTCACTTTAACCCCCACAGGCCCAATTTATGAACATGAAATGTATTTATTCATAAAATTTCAAGATCAATCATTGGCAGAATTGTAGGGCAGAAAAATCCTGGCTTCAGTGTCTCCTTTTATAACATACCTCGAGATTATAAGGTTCTTGAGGCAGAGATTTTATCTCACTCATCTTCATGCAGTAGGTTTTATACTTCAAATACAGTCACAAGTCAGATGTACAAGAAGTGTACATCCGTCCTTGAAATCAACTTAGCTCTCTACCACTTCAAAGACACTCAGTATCTTCTGATTAAAAGTCTTTTTTAGGAAATGACTAAATTCAGAATTGAAGCTCAGTCAGTTCACATCGCAGCTTCCCATCATGGTTCCTCTCTGTGGTGAAACTGTCCTGGTTTTTCATCCCCTACTCGATCCTGAGATGGTGTCTGGGTGCAGGGGGCTGTGTGCTGTCTCCCAGACTATCGCTCATCTACTTCACTCTTCGATAGGGGAGCGAGGTGGCTGCCTATGTTGCCCCCACTGGTGGTGGAGCCTCATAGTCACTCTCTCCACACTCACAGTGTGTCATGAGCTCTGACATGTCCCCATGCTCCTTGGCACTCCGACTCAGATCTCGCTGGCCTTGGGGGTCCCCTGTGGCTACTATTTGACCCCTTAGATAGGTCTGTCAACCCTGAGGTCCTCTGCCACAAGGTCTCTCTTTTATAAGTTGATATGTTTCATTTTCATTTTCATTTTTATTCAGTTCAAGAAATTTTCTTTTTTCTTTTTCTGGCTCTGTGACATGTGGGCTCAAACACTCATGCTCTGCAGGGGAAGTGTGGAGTCTTAACCACTGGACTGGCAGGGAAGTCCCTGTCACAAGGTCTTTTCATCTCAACCATAGTGAGTCCTCTGAGAGCTTGCCAGTCCATTCTTGCTGGGGAACATGGGAGATGACTGATCTCTGCCGTGCCCTCTACGATGGTTTCTGGAAGGTGTGGGTGATCTCGGGTTCTGTCTGGACTGCTTCATCCCACACTTTCAGGTGGGGATGGCAAAGAAGCCTCTCCATCCTCTAGTATTCAAGCCTGTTGCTCATGCTACCCTCCACCCCAGGATTTAACTCAGGAAGGGGCCGATCGGGTAGCCCCTCTTGAGTATAATTCTCTTCTTTCTATGCTATCTCTGAAGATGAGATGATGGAGACCACCCTCTGTGGAAGCAGTGCTGCTCTTCTCTTTACATCACTGTCTGCAACTTAATAGTCTCCACATTCAGTCTCCCGAACTTTGGTTTCTGAGGCTAAGAGGGAGTTTTTAGGATTTAGGAAACTCAAGTGCCAAGTTCTAGTCATGGAAGCCTGGTTCTCTTGCTTAATCTTATCTGGAATGTCCTTCAAGAGCCAATCTCAAGACACAGTCTGAACTGCAAAACTTTAGCCATTTCTCTCTTCCAGCTGTAACAACCTCTTATCAGTTTCTACACCTGCAAATGTAAAATGCAACACAGAGCTGTTATCTTACTGTGACTTCCGTTAAGAAGTAGGGGAACCCAAGAGTCAAAGGAGAGCAGCGCGGCTGGGCCTCAGAAGCAGAGGACAGGGTGCTGTGTAATGTGTACACCTAGAGTTGTGTGTGTGATGCAGCTCTGTTAGAACAGCTTTGAAGACAGGGGCATGTGGCTCAATTAAACACTCATTGTGAAGTCACTCAGTCGTGTCCGACTCTTTGCTACCCCATGGACTGTAGCCTACCAAGTTCCTCTGCCCATGGGATTTTCCAAGCAAGAATACTGGAGCGGGTTGCCATTTCCTTCTCCAGGTGCCCTTCCCGACCCAGGGATTGAATCCGGGTCTCCCACATTGTAGGCAGACGCTTTATCGTCTGAGCCACCAGGGAAGTCCAAAATTAAACCAAGTTAAAATCAAAATGAAAAGTCATATTATGTCCACAGTTACATCAGTCCATCTTAGGACTGTTAAATGTCATCAGTTTAAGAAGAGGCATCACATGCGATTGTTGTTGAAGGTATTTGCAAACTTGGAGAAAGTCTTTTCCTTGCAGTAGAGACGTCCACCACGGGAAGCATTCCACTGATGGAGAGGGGGGCGCTCCACAAACCCTGAAGTTAGACTGATTGTGAAATGCTGCGTAGGAGCGAGCCCAGGACAGGAAGGCATTGTCTTGAGGATCAAATGGCAGACTCAGGATTTTTGGAGTCAGCAGAGGTAGGCTCACATAGATTATCAGGCCCGTCTTTTGGCTCATCCAGACAGTCCCATTACGGAAGCGGATTGGGAAGAAAGTGGGCCAGGGGCTTCAGTAAGCACGGAGTAAGTTGCCTCAGTATCTAAAAGGAAATTGACTGATTGGCCCACAGTTATTAATATCTGGGGTTCCTCAGGTGTAATTAGGACAGGAGCTTGTGTGGGGACCCCCAGGC
The DNA here is from genome assembly GCF_055505025.1 of Bos grunniens. NCBI lineage: Eukaryota > Metazoa > Chordata > Mammalia > Artiodactyla > Bovidae > Bos > Bos grunniens. The sequence goes on from NC_141188.1 coordinate 41,393,685, forward strand.
GCCTTCAGTCCTGTTTATCTTGAGAGTCCAGCCCCTGAAACCTACGCCTCTGGGGACAGTCTCTCTTCCAGTGTGGTCCTTTGCAGACCGGACTTGTATCGAAGGGAAAGAGGACAATTCTGATCTCTGTGGGCCATCCACTCGCCTTGAGCCCACCTTGCACTTCTGTGTGTTCCTGATTCACCCACGGAGAATCCACACTAAAGCAATTATAACCTCTGGCTAAATAGGAAGAACATTATATTAGGAAATACAGAAAAGAAAACACGAATAAATTTCATAGTGTTGTTTTACTATATTTGTATCCTCAGAACCCAGAATGCTATCTGGCATGTATCCTCTCAAGAAAGGTATACATTTATAAACTTATGTTTAGTTTATATGTAGTGAGATACATTAGGGTATCTTTTCCATTCAAAACCCAGAGCCAGGTGACTCCACCCAGCAATGACCACAGTCCTCTTCTCCAGGGGGACCTGGAGGAGCAAACCAGCTAAGAAAAGGGCAGTGGCTAGTTTGTCCTTTGTCTGCTGAGAACAGATTCCAATGAGAACGGGGAAGCTGCAGGGAAGAAAAATCATAAAAGAGGCAGAATCTCAGTGCCTGCAGTTACCTGAAGGTAAATTGCCACTCATCAAATTACTTTCAGAATTGTATTTCATTTGGATCAGATTTGTGGTCCGTAGAGAACAGAAATTCATCTACTTTAGGAAATACACCCCTTTTCACCATTAACCGTTGAAATGAATTCAGAACAAAGGGTTGCTAGATCTTTGAAGCACTGCAGTTAAGGGTATAATAATTCTTTCTCAAGTATCTCATCATCTTCAGTCTCTTTTCAGTCACTTTGAGAGAATTTTTAAAAATAGCCAAGCTTCAAGTGACCATTTATTTCTACATGTGATGGCAACACGGACGGATACAATCAAGTCATCAGGTCCAAACTGATGTTCCATTCTTCCTCTGTAGCAATGAACAAAACTGTTACTTGTTTTTAGGGAGCCAGACCCTCATGATTCTTGTGTGCTGCATGCTAAGTCATTTCAGTCCTGCCTGACTTTTTGTGACCCCATGGATTGTAGCCCACCAGGCCCTTCTGTCCATGGGATTTCCCAGGCAATCCCTGGGAGTGGGTTGCCATGCCCTCCTCCAGGGGATCTTCCCGATCCATGGATAGAACCCATGTCTCTTATGTCTCCTGCATTGGCAGGTGGGTTCTTTACCACCAGTGCCACCCGGGAAGCCCCATGATTCTTAGAACCCAACTTTTATCCCCAGTCCTCAAAGCTGTTTATAAACATGAACTTATTTACTCCCACTCACCAAACACCACTCATGAAGGAATGGATGGAAAGATGGAAATGGATGAAGTAGTGGATAATTATAAATACTGCAATCATTACTGCTTACTGAGAGCACACTCTGAGAAAATGTTGTATATTTCCTCCTCATGTTGGAGGCGTAGAGGTGGTGCATTCCTGGAGCAAGTTCACAGTGTTTGTCTGGGCACTTAAGAGGCAGCATGGTGGTGTTGCTAAGTTCCTAGATCCAGGTTGAATCCTCATTACACCTCTTTCTAGGTCTGTGACCTTAGATAAGGTCACCTCCCTGGACTCCCATTTCCCTCTGCAAAGAGGAGAAGACAACAGTGGTGCCGCCACATGGGGTTATTGTAAGTACTGAGTGAGTCCAGATCCTAGCGCAACACGTGGAACCTGCTGAATACCCTTTGAATGCCGGCTGTTGTCATTATCCTGTGGTTGCAAGTAATAAGAGCCCAGCTCACGCTAGCTGAAGCTGCAAAAGAAAAGGCGGCAGCATTTGCTTCAGACGTGCCTTAGAAAAGAGGTTCAAAACCTCCCCCAGGATCTTTGCTTCTCCTTGGCTTGAGGATAGACCAGATCAGATTTGTGGAAGCAAGAGGGCTGTGTGCAGCTTCAGGGCTGTATTATCCTCACAGAGAATGGAAAAATTCTTGTTTCGAAGATCTGGCAGAGGTCCCAGGGGAGTGACCCAGCTTTGATCCTACTCCTGTCCCGCCCCTAGGCCTGTGTCATGTGACACACACTGAGGAACCACGTGTGCCCCATCCAAACCCAGGGCCTGAGGAGAGTTCCTACGTGAAGACACTTAGAGTGGTTCCCAGGATCAAGAAGAAAGATGAATAAATATTATGTATCCATATTGTTTCATGGCCAGCAGATGCCAGGGCAGAGATCAGCACTGTCCTCTCCTTCCAACACAACTTTCATTACTACAGCTATTACTTAATTCAGCCTGACCCTCCTTTTTTCAAAGGCATTCTAACAGGGCTGTATCCCACAACTGTAGGTGCATACGTTACACAGCCTTTAAGTCTCTATTTTTGTGGCCATTGAACTGCTCTCATATGACTTTGTAGTTTCCCTACTTTTCTGAGAAAGGCACAGGAAGGTAGCAGCCCTGTAATTTCTTCTTATATTTGCTGTATAGAAAGTGAGGATGGAATAGACAAGGGCATCTTATTCATTAAGTAGCCGTTTGAGCCTACTTTGTGCCAGATGCTGTACTAAGTCTGCTAGCAGGCTTCTGAGAACCCAACCAGAAGTGACCAATCCAGGATGCCAGTGTTGTGAGTCAAGACTTCCTCTTTGGAGACCATGCCAGGATTCTGGCCTAGTGATGCCAAGGCAGTGGGCTGTCTATGAGTTTTCTGAACTAGATGATAATAATAACTAGGGACATCACTGAATAACGTTTCAGCTAATAAACATCAATTTCTTGCTCTCTGCCTATGCCTGCTCAGTTTCAAAGGACTGTCTTGGAATCAGTGTATAATAAAAGGAGCGTATGTTTATTGAACATGATGTGTGCAGTGATTCTGCACGATATCCTCTCTAAATCCTGGCCAACAACCCTGTGTGTGGAATATTGTCATCTCATTTTACAGATAAGAAAAATCAGATACCAAAGAGATTAAATACAGGCTCCTAGTCCTATGGCACTAAATGGAAAAAATAGGGTTTACTGGCATGTCTGCTTTGCTTCAAACCTTGTAATTCAAACCTACAATTCAAATCTTGTAATTAAGATTACACTTTCAACGATTCTTCTCCAGACCCAAGTGGCTCACTTCAGGTCATGTAAGTCTTAATGAACGATGTAGTCTGAGACCTATTTGAGGATGGACTCATCGATATGAATTTGGACCTTCCTGTTCTCATCACAAAATCACAGGTCCATTTGTTTGTTAACTTCAGGGACTAAGACCCCACCCCCTCATTTCCATGCTTCCTGAAGGTAAGTGTGCAGCCTAAGGCAATCTGATGCAATATTCTGAAACTCCGTATTCTGAGAAGAAGGAAGCCAGGATGGGAGAAAGGTTAAAATCGGTTCATTTTACAAGAAACACCGACTGAGGCAAGTCTGTGTTCTCATTCCTGCCCCAAGTCTTGTTCTTTAGCTTGACCGTCATAATCCTGTGACATTCCCACGACCGTTCTAAAACATTCTTCCTTGTTTCAGAATCAAATGTTTTTGTGGTTTGCAACCAGAGAACTCTTGTAATAAATCTTCCCCCCCTGTTGGTAGTCCCGCAGGCCACATCTCTCCCCAAGCGTCTCACTGTTGTGCTCGTCTGTCACCAGCTCAGTGCAGCCTAGTATCCTTACTCCATCACTTTCCAGATTGGGTGGTCTGTACTGCCCACAGTGCCTGCTAACGAGTTAGGGAAAGTGAAAGTGAAAGTCACTCAGTTGTGTCAGACTCTTTGTGACCCCAGGGATTACACAGTCCATGGAAATCTCCAGGCCAGAATACTAGAGTGGGTAACCTTTCCCTTCTCCAGGGGATCTTCCCAACCCAGGGATTGAACCCAGATCTTCCGCACTGCAGGCGGATTCTTTACCAGCTGAGCCATAAGGGAAGCCCATGAGGCAGGTAACTTACCTGTAAGGATGAGCTAGTGGCAGATGGAGTCTTTCCTCAGCTTCCCCTCTGAGGCACTTACACAGTTTAGTATTAAACTAAACTTCTCAACAGCTGTTTAAAATGCTTCTTGGACTTAGAATACTATTTGGAGCTTAGCATCTGGACAGATATAATCGGCTTCCTTCTTTCCCAGACCACAGTGTATACTCTTCTCTAAAGGAGGCCAAAAAGCACAGGAGACGTAGCCCAGGACAGCTGAGAGAAGAACACACTATGGAGAAGCCAGGAAGGACCATCTACAAGCACAAGTATTAATACATCCTGACTCTACCCGTTAAGAACCTGCCATGGATTTCCCGTCTGAACTCCTCATTGGGCATTCAGATTCCCCCAGGGCCTGGCCACTGTATTCAGCTTCATCTCTAGCATTCTCTCCTTTACTCTTTATTCTCCAGCAAAGCTAACCTAAAGCAGGCTTCCCTGATGGCTCAGGTGGTAAAGAATCTGCTTGAAACGAAGGAGACCCAGATTCGATCCCTGGGTCGGGAAGATCCCCTGGAGAAGGGCATGGCAACCCATTTGAGTATTCTCTCCTGGAGAATCCCATGGACAGAGGAGCCTGGTAGGCTACAGTCAACAAGGTCCAAAGAGTTGGACAGGACTGAGCAACTAACACTTTTCCCTGAATGTGCCAACTTGTTTCTTTTCTCTGTGCTTTTTTTTCAGTCTAATCTCTCTCTCTGGAATTACCCTTCTTCTCATCCCCTGCAACTCCAGTCACCTACTCCTGAGCTGACCAGTTATTTATCTTTTAAGACCCATCTCTAGCATTACCTCCCTCCTCTGGGTTCTGTGAAGACCTACTTCTTCAAGCCCCACTCTACCCCCTGCAGGGACTGTGCTTTCAAATTCTTCATCATTTTTATATTCTTAGTGCTTAGTATTGTAGGTACCAATGAGGTTGTAGGTTCTTATGATGGATGGATGGATAGATGGATGGATAGATAAATAAAGCCTTTGTATAATTGCAAAACATGGTGCTGTGGAAAATATTTCATAGTGCAAATCTTTTTAGACCAAAGCTTCATGTCTTTTCGCTTCTCCCACCCTGCCTGGCTCTATTAGTAGTGATTCATTTCCAATCAATAATGATTCAGTTTATTTGTAGAAGTCACTTAAGCCACTCAGTTAAGTCATTCCCAGCGGCTCAGTTATGTCCATCCCATAAATAACACAAGTCTTGGCCTGGCTGACAGGCTCTCTTAGTGACACAGTCTGCTTCATGTGATCACAAAACTGATCAGAGAATACAGAACAGTTGCTGAAGGAAAATAGGTCCTGATGTCTTTTTAAAAATAGATGCTAAGAAAACAATAGGAAATTCAGAGTAATCTAAAAATTGTGTGTCCTCTTGAGAGCATTCAGAAAATAAATCTGTATAATTAGTGCCAATAAGTTTTAAAAAACATTTCAGGGTAAGAAATTCAAGAATTATCAGCTGACTTAGTGACAAAGGATTACTCATTACTTTCAAATACTTCTAAAATACTTGTTTCATTTAAGTATTTTCTCTTTACATAAATGAAATTTTGCATTCAGTTCAGTTCAGTTCAGTTGCTCAGTCGTGTCCAACTCTTTGTGACCCCATGGATTGCAGCACACCAGGCTTCCCTGTCCATCACCAACTCTCAGAGCTTGCTCAAACTCATGTCCATTGAGTCGGTGATGCCATCCAACCATCTCATCCTCTGTCATCCCCTTCTGCTGCCTTCAATCCTTCCCAGCATCAGGGTCTTTTCCAGTGAGTCAGTTCTTCGCATCAGGTGGCCAGAGTATTGGAGTTGCAGCTTTAGCATCAGGCCTTCCAATGAATATTCAGGGCTGATTTCCATTATTTTGCATTAATTCCTCCTACTTTTATCCAATTTTTCTAGAGGATTTTGAGGAAGTGGTGAATGTGTGTGTAAGGTGGAGTTTTGACAGAAGTAGCATGTGTCTCTAGGTAGGTAAGAACTGTGCCTTCGTTTCCGGCAGTACAGCTCTGTTGGCTCTGAAACCTCAGACTCTCTTGCCGGGAGACCAGCAGTCAGCATTGCAGGGACTCCTGTAGCCACAGCTGTCTTCCTGTTCTGGTGCTAAACGACCATCCCAGCAGCAGTTTTGCCAGATAAGCAGCCACAAGAGACACTTTCCTTTTGTCCATGACGAGCTCCTGCATAAAGGCCCTGTGTTATTGCCCTTCCTGGTGAGGTCGGCTATGTAGGGCTACGTACATGCTTCATAATCTTACTGCCCTGTCACATACTTGGCACCCAGAGTTCGTGAGGATTTTCCAGATAAGCTTCATTAATGTGAATTAAATCTGACTCATCCCTCAGTATAGGTTATGAAATACCTTTGGAATTCTGAAGAGGAGGCTGTTTAGTCTTGAAGGTAGAACACAAATGATGCTTCTAGAAAGGCTGAGCTGGGATGGGGTAGGAGAGAGAAGGGACCCCACATCTGCTGAGCATTTGTGACAAGCTCAGTACCAGGCAGGATTGGTGTTTGGCAGATGCTGTTTCATGTATCTGACTGTCTGTTAACTCTTGGAGGAGATTCCTTGCTTTTCAAATTAAGAAATTTAAACAGGGAAAAATTAACACAGGGAGTGAGTAGCAAATCCATAATTCAGACTCAGACTCAACTCTGTCTGACCCTCTTTGGTCGACCAACCTTCCACCTCTGTGTATCTGGAAAGTGCAGACTCTTTGTGCAACTGTAGATCACGTATGTCACTACCCTCTAACGCCTCATACATGTGATTCCACTGACAGATTTACAAGGCAGCATGAAACAGTGAATTCTAAGAGCAGTTAGTAAACTATATATATTATATATATGTGTATGCACGCATGCATGCTCAGTCCTGTGCGACTCTACCACCCCATGAACCATAGTCCACCAGGCTCCTCTGTCCATGGGATTTCCCAGGCAAGAATACTGGAATGGGTTGTGTAGCAAACAAGCATTTTCCCTCTACTGTGGTCCCTAGTCTAAGTAAACTGGAAATGCTGCTCCTGTGCGCTGAATGGCCGCTGTCTACCACAAGAGCAATATATCAACCCAGTTCCCAGATAGAGAATCTTTCCCAGGGTCCCTGGTCGCTCCAAGGGCAAATCAACGGTCACATTCTTGTGCAGTCATCCCCAGCCCAGTGGTTCCAGCAAGTCAAACACGTGACTGCTCGGTCCACAATCCAGACTCTACTAGTTCCACAATCCCGTATCTGTCATTCCGAAATCCAAAAAGCCCTCAGGTCTGGAAGCTTTTCCGTAACTCATTTTGAGTGTAAAACCCTGTTGAGACCTGGACTTAGCTGGTGACAGAGCATCTGATCTGACGGGACTTTATTTATCTTGTGTCCTTCTCCCTCGTGGAGGAGTCCTCGCACACGCCTGTGGACTTGCTGCTGCTTCTGCTCACAGGGCACCGCCCAGATCTCGTGGGGCTGCTTATCAGGCAGGATCTGGGGTACTCAGCCCCGGTGGATGAGCAGAGTCTGATAAAGGACTGTCTGTAACAGTGTGTGGGTGGGTGAAGGACCAGCAGAGATGATGAGGGCAGGAGGGAGGGATTATGTGATGAAGCAGGCTCTGGTACCGCCCCAGGTGTGAAGGGCCAGACAGAGGCAGAGTTCAGGAATCCAGGGAGAGAGCAGGGGAGATCACAGTCAAGCGTTCTGGCCGGCAGCCGAACCGCAGAGAAGAGCCTGGGAAATACATTCACCCTGGTTCTCCCCTCTCCCTCGACTCAATGGACATGGGTTTGGGTAGACCCCGACAGTTGGTGATGGACAGGGAGGGCTGGTGTGCTGCGGTTCATGGGGCCACAAAAAGTCAGGCACGACTAAGTGACTGAACTGAACTGAACTCGAGATCTGCTGGCGCCTCTCTGATCGCACCCTGTTTGTGTGTGAAGTCGCTCAGTCGTGTCCAACTCTTTGCGACCCCATGGACTGTAGCCACCAGGCTCCTCTCTCCATGGGATTCTCCAGGCAAGAATACTGGAGTGGATTGCCATTTCCTTCTCCAGGGCATCTTCCCAACCCAGGGACTGAACCCCAGGTCTCCTGCATTGCAGGCAGATGCTTTATCCTCTGAACCACCAGGGAAGCCCTGATCGCAGCCTACCTAAAGCCAAAGGCAAGAGAGCTCATTGAGGCAGACCAGAAAGTGAGCCGCCAGCACCAGGAGGGGTGCGAGGGCGGCGAGTGGATCTAAACGGCAAAAGGTGAATATCTTGTACAGCGTATCCTGTAATGGGGCTTCCCTGGTGGTGCAGCAGTAAAGAACCCACCTGCCAATGCAGGGGACTCAGGAGATGAGGGTTCGCTCCCTGTGTTGGGAAGATCCCCTGGAGAAGGATATGGCAACCCACCCTAGTCTTCCCACCTGGAGAATCCCATGGACAGAGGAGCCTGGCAAGCTACAGTCCATGGGGTCACAAAGAGTCATACACGACTGATGACTGCATGCACACACATATCCTATAATATCTAATACATGTGCCCCCACCAGCTTTATGAAACCCCAAAACTCAAAAATGCTTATAGAGTCATCATTTATTAAATCAATAGCATATATCCACATTCGAAAAATATTAATACATACAAGTGAAACTTTTTTTTTTTTTTTTTTCAGTTTTCAGTGCCTGTTCTCCAGGTGAGAATACTGGAGTGGGTAGCCATTTGCTTCTCCAGGGGATCTTCCTGACCCAAGGATCAAACCCAGGTCCCCTGCATTGCAGGCAGATTCTTTACCATCTGAGCTACGAGGGAAGTCCCATAGAGACTTATGAACCACTTATAATCCTTGGCTACCCTGAAAATTGGAACTGTTACATTCAAGAGTGCTATCTCATTCACTGATTCATCGATTTCTGTGTTCACTCAGCAGTATTCACTACTGAGTCAGAACTCTGCAAAACATGGGCTCTGGGATGTAGCAACAAAAATGTGACACTAGCATTTCTAACAGCTTACAACTTAGGAGAAGACATGATTTGTTGCAAAATAGTAGTACCACTCTGGGTTAGCAAAGTTTCGTCTCAAACCTACGTCGTTGCTATGGGCTTCCCTCTGAGACGATTTTGTGGCCACGTCTGGACTCAGTGGGGAGCACTCCTCTGCTTTATTGGCTCTGTGTGATGAGGGTCCAGGAACCAGGCATGTGCTTAGCGCACACACGATTCTGGCTGACTGTGCTTTCAGTGCATGGCAAGATGCGGCGGTTCCCACCACAGGAGCAGGAGCAGCGTCCTCAGGAGGGCAGGAGGAGGGGTTCCTTTGAATTTGGAACACCTGAGAAGACTTCTTGGGGGTGGGTGGGTGGTTTTAAGGATTTCCAGACTGGAAAAGGACAGGGAAGAGCAAAGGCAAGGTAAGAACTTGAGAAAGGTTGGTGTAAGCGGGCCGCGAGGACTTGGGAGTACAAAAGTAGTAGGTGACCAAAACAGAAGAAAGAACCTGTTCTAAGGGACTTGGACTTAATTCTGCAGCAAGTGGGTTACAACTGAGGGTTTTTAGTGGGGGGGAGGGGGGCGGGTCTTGTGTTTAGGGAAAATCACTCTTTCAGCACTTTGAATGTCGGGGCGGGCTGAAGGGAGGGAAGGACACTGTCACCCAGGAAAGAGATGCTGACTCGAGAACAAGGACAGCAGTGATGACGATAGAAAGAAGGGCTGGCAGATATTTTGAGAAAGAAATGACAGCTGGGATCACTGTTTGGAGGGAGGAGCCAAAGTGACTCCAGGGTGTCTAAAATACGAATATTCCAGAGAAAGCAGAGGAGGCCCCTGAAAGTAGCATCAGGGAGCTCTCTGCCATGTTGGACCTGAGTCATGGCCAAAATATTTCCAAGGAAATACACTGCAGGTATTTAAAATTGTGAGTCTGTTGTTCAGAAACAAGCAAGTGCCAAGGAGAAATCCCATGCCTGGGAAAGTTTCAGCTACTCTAATTCCTTAGGGTAATTCCAAAAATCAAAAAGTTGTAAAAGTCACATATTTTTTAAAAAGTTTAGTGTCAAAAGTTATTTGGTGACAAACTTGACCTTGATAAACATAAGACTATTGGTAGACCTTATTTATCCCTCTTAAGGTCATTTATTTGCTGAAGAAATAAAATATTTGAATACAGCGGTGCTGTCTCAAACTGCACTAGACAGGTTTCTAAATAAAATGGGTTTTTGTTGTTGTTGTTTCAGACATTAAGTCATGTTCCACTCTTTGGACCCCATGGACTGTAGCCGGCCAGGTTCCTCTGTCCATGAGATTCTCCAGGCAAGAATACTGGAGTGGGTTGCCATTTCCTCCTCCAGGGAATCTTCTAAACCCAGGAATTGAATCCATGTTTCCTGCTTTACCTCTAAGCCACATGGGGAAGCCCCACTACCTACCTTACAGGATTGTTCAAAGAGCTAATGTATAGGATCAGTAAATGTTAGTCATTATTATCTCACCTTTTAATCAACCAAACATTTTCTAAAAAGCCATTTTGGATCATCGTTTGTTTTTGTCTTCCCAGTTTCTGAAAGGGCAATGAAAACAAATGTCTCCCTTCTCGGTGAAAGTGAAGGAAGCAACAGAGAGAACCAGCATGTACTTAGTGAGATTACTCTCTGGTTCAGGGATACAGAAACAGACCCTGAGAGACAGAGTCTTAGCAGGACCCAGGTCGCCCCTCAGTAAGGGGTAACCTAGGTTCCCAGGGGAGAATAAGTGCCAGCAAGTCAAGCGCTTGGACAGGGTGGGCCTTTTTATAGGGTGAGATGTTTTGGTGAGATGTTTTGCTTCTCCTTTTCATAGATTAGAGTGTTCTTTAAAGATGCATTTCAGACCCCAAATTTCTGAGTATGCTACGTTTACCCGCCTCCCTGCCGGGTCCCTGGACCCCTCTTCAATAACCACCTCTGGGAAGAACATGCTCTCTTCGCCTAAGGATCAAGTCTAGTTTTCTCCCATTCTAAAGGCAGTATCTGAATTTGATGGGGATGGGGAGGAGGGCAGGGACGCGGGGCCAGGCAGAGTTTGGTGGTTGTGGCACCCAGGGTGAGGGAGGTGCTCAGCCTGTCGCAGGAGGGCAGTTCCTGCCCCAGAGGCAATCAAGTCCACTGTAACCGGACTAAGTAAACAGCAACGTAATCCGCTTCTTCAATTTTTGATGTGGATGCTTTAAATGAGAGAGTCCCATCTTCTCCCTCTCCTCCCCACGTTGGAGGCGGCCCCTCGGCCGCTTAGCACGGGCTCCCAGGCGCGGTTTTTTCTCGGCTCCAAGCTGCCGAGCAGGAAACGCTCCCGGCCGCGGGATAAGCCTCCCGCTGGAAGGGGTGGGGGCGGGGGCAAGAAAGGGAAAAAGGGAAAGAAACAAAAGCGAGAAAAACTTGACCCGAGCTGCCAGCGCGAGCCTCCGACGATCGCGGCGGGCTTCGGGTTTCCCAGAAGCGGGGATCCCACACCCCAGCCACCCCAACGCCACCCCCCGGCCCCCCACCTCGCCCTCCCCGCCCCAGCCCGCGGGGCTGGTGGGCGTGGACTCGAATCCATGCTAATGAGCCGCGCGGCGGGCGGGGCGGCGATCCCGCGCCCCTGACAGCCCGGCCGCGGGAGGAGCCCCGGCCGCGGGAGCCCGACGGCCGCGCCTCCCCGCCCCGCCGGGGACCGGGCCGGTGCGCTGGCCCATGCTGGTCCCCGCCTTTGTTCTCCGGCCGGAGCGGAGCCATGCGCGGCTGACGATGGAAGTGGAGGACTCGGGCGGCGTGGTGCTCACCGCCTACCACTCGTACGCGCGCCCCCCGCCGCCCAGCCCCGAGCCGCGCTGCGCGCCCCGGGCGACCGCCAGCCTCCCCGGCAGCAGGTACCCACATCGCCCACCGGGCACGAGTCTCCTGGGCTGGGGGGTGGGGGGTGGTGGTTTCACAGGCAGCTGGGTTTTCTGCCAGAGCAGAGGACCATCATCGTCCGATTGTGGTTTCAAGTTTTAGTGGACGCGATGAGTGAGCCTGTGGTTCTTTGTATTGTCCTCTGAAGACGTTGGCCAGGAGAGGTTAGCAGAGTTGTGTTCTTCTACAACTTGCTGGTAATAGGCATATGCCTCGTTTCTGCCAGATTCATCTATTGAACTATTGGAGAATTAAAAAAAAATGAAGCAGCAGCAGAAAATAGAAAAGAAAGTAAAATGTATTATCTTAAACCTGCAAACACTATCGAGAACTTTTTAGTAACATTTCACATTAGCTAAAACACAGATGGAGAGATTCTCCAAAAAGGAAATCTCCGTAGACCTTTAAAAACGATTTTACTTGTAGATTAAAAAAAAAAAAAAAACAACAACTTTTGAATGTATACATACATTGGTATCACTGTTGTTTTATTGCTAATGTTGACTGTTTATAAATGCAATTCTAATTTTCCTTTAGGTCAAAAGAGGTCTGAAAGCTTTTCACTATGTGCATTTTAGATTTCATAAATCGGGGATCTAGCTTAATTACGTTATTGGTGTTCATCTATTTGACGCAAGATCAAGGCTGGCAAGACTTCTGTTAAGTAAACGAATGTAAGACCCTTAAAAAGTTATCTTGGATGTTCAGATATATTACACTAGTAAGTGAGATGGTTTGATGTCTCTGACACATATTTAGGGGAAATAGTATTTGTTTAAATGTGACTATCTGCCATGCATCCATTGAGCAATGGTTTTCTTTACCAATGGGGAGTTTGAGTGGTGTACTTTTCTGCATGTTTATTTTCAGTAATTTTTTCCTCTTGCTTTTATCTTTAGTTGTGATAAGGATTACTTGTTTCCTAATTTAATGGACTTGCAAGACTTTTAGCAGATTGTGACTTTATTTCAAGAGGTATCCTCTTGGCTAGCATCCATGAGAAGAACAACCTGCATTGGCATGAGACCTGGGCTGGGCTTGGCTAACAAAGAAAATATCATTTCTTTCAAAAAGAGCAGGTTGAGTGAAATCTAATTTTTATATAAAGACAATGAGAAAATAACATTTTTTCCTTCCAGTTTTAAGAGCCATGCACATTATTTTAAAGGCTAATTGAAGGTACAAACATGTGTTTGTCTTTCGGGTATTTTCTTTTCTAAGCATGATGGTCGACTCTAATCACTCAGATTATGAGGAACTAAATAGACATACTGGTGAGAGGTGGGCGCCGGGTTTGCACATTGCTAGCTGGTCCTGGTGTGGCTGCCCCCGTCTGTAGCCCTCTGCAGCTGTCTAAGAGTGGAGCCAGATCATGCCCTTTGGGCTATCCGAAATTACATCCCTTTCCAAAGCAGACTGGAGAAGTTCCATCTGCTCAGCATGCGGTCTTCTGGGATAATAATATATGAGAGCAGGAGTTGCCTATCCCAGCTGGTGCTTTACCGTACAGTTGCCAATTAGACTTATGTTGCCCCAACTTTGCATCTTTGGTGACTGCCCTGCACCCCCTGTGGGGGAACATTTGTGCCCCTCACCCTCTGATGCAAGAGATAGATGACCCCTGCCCCCTGCAACCGAATTGTGAGAGAATAGCTCAGTTCCTCGGTTCTCAGTAACAGCAATCCAAAGGGGGTCCCTGTTCTTACAGGGAGCTGAGGACACCATCAGTCATGCGTCTGATAACAGAAATAATCAGGCCTGAATTATTAACCTTTGACTCACTAACTACTGATCAATACTCCCTTTCAAGCCAAGGAGCAAGAATGTATTGTTCCACTTATGAAGAGAGCACTCTCTCTTTCAAGAGTACCCTCTCCTTGAAATTGCTTACATATGTGTAGCATATTTGTGGAGTAGTGACCAGGGTGGCACTAGGAAGCATGGGCTATTGTATCTGATTTCCTGAGTATCAACATTCTTTAGCTCTGGGTAGCGTAGTTTATTTCAGAGCAAGTCATCTGCTTATTCTCCAAGCCTATACTTCATCTAACTTTATGTGCTTTTGATTTTTTTTTTCTTTTGGCCTATCTTTTTCCCCACTAAGATATAGTTTCTCTCCCTTTCTCTTTCTCTCTCGCCCTCTTTTCTATTCTCTTTTCTTCACTGTTGTATCCTGAGTGCCCAGATCAGTGTCCAGCCACTGCAGGAGCTCAATAAGTTAATGAATTCCTACCAAATGGCCAAGGTAAAATGGAAGCATTTATAACAGCATGAGTCAACCTATTTGCACCTACTATGTCCCAGAAACACAGTAGGCATTAGTGATACAACGATGAATGAAATGAAAGAGCCTGCCTTGAGAATGTAGCCTTGTACCTTTCAGACCAGTAGGATTTTTAGAAAAAAGCTGGAAATAAGTGGTAACATTTCAAAATCAAGAGGCTTCAGATATGAACTTCAGTTTCCCATTAAAAAAAAAAACAAAACACAAAGGATCCAACAACTCAGGCCTGCACAGGCTGAAGCTGCGTCCTGGCTTCTCCATTTCACACCTCTCCCTGTTACTCTTCAACACTGAAGATGGGTGTCCATTGTAATTTTTTGGGGGGCCTGCCCATTTTATTTTATTAAAGTATCCATTATAAAGTACACTTGCCAGTTACTCAGGCTTGAGGTCAGACTGCCAGACTCTGTTCATCACTTACACCATTTTCTACCATGTGACCTTGGGGAGCCTGCTTCAGCTACTTAGACTAGTGTCTGACACCAAGGAAGAGACTATTACCGCTTTTAATCACAGTTGTTGATGTCAAGAGGAGTAAAATATTTTTGATACCTATTTTCCATACTTACTCATGCAGGAAAGACACTCAAGTACTAAGCATTTGTTGGGAGAGAAAAAGCAATTCCTTATTTCACAAACATCTATATTTACATTCTGTTGTAAGGATAAAAGAGAATGAAGGATTATAAATTCTCAGTTCTGTTAAAACAGATGGTTGGAGTTGTCCTTAGAATCATGTGATTTTTAGGAAGCTCAGTTCCTAGACCTTTATTCAGAATCGAGAGTGAAATATATGTTCAAAATGATTTCACTTAGAAAATGAAAAGTAGCTGAAGATGAAGGTAGATATTTTGTTTTTCAAAGGTTTCCTAAATTATATGCAAATAACATATACAACATTTTTTGGTGAAGGTACAGTTTAAATGACCATGAGTGTTTCTGATGTTTTTCCAAAGATACCATAAACTTCCTGAAAGAGGACAAAAATAGAGTAGGAAAAAGAGCCAGCTGTTCCTCAAAAACAAATAGAGAAGCTCCCCAAGGTTATCCTAGGAATTCTAACTCTACGGCAATTTTAAAACTTTCGTCCAGGCCATACTGTTTCCTAATAGCATAACTATTCATCCTAATGGGGATGATTTGATTAAACTAGAATTAGTGATGAATAGAAAGTAAATATTTTATTTGTGGAGAAGACTAAAATTAACAACTTTTAGTGACATATTTATGGGTACTTTTCTGGAAAAATATTAATTAATTATAAAAAGACATTTATTTCAAGGTGCCAGCTCTCATTCAGTTAAGTATTAATGTAGGTCCATGTGAGCTTATAAACATATACACAGGTACACCAAATTCTGGGGCCTAGTAGGTATACTTTCTAGAGGATTCAGAAAGAGTAATGGAACTAGAATTCTTCGGAGAGAATAAGGTATTTAGAGATCGTTCCTCATACGATAGTTGAAACTGGAGTAGGTGTCTCTGGTTTCTTTTTACAGCGGGGTCCTTGCTGATTGTAGGTGGCTCCCTGTGTAGAGCTGTTGGAAAACATCTGGCACATTTCCTTTGATCATGTCATTTGGCTAAATATTTTGCCAGTTGCTCTGTCCATTTTTATCTTGCTCTGTTCTCCCTGATCATTAATCCTTAATGTTTCCAAACAAATTCAGGGAACTTAGAGTGTTGTAGAATCATTAACTTTCCCTTAACTCTTTTTTTTTTTAATTTTTTAAAAATTAATCTATTTTAATTGGAGGATAATTACAATATTGTGGTGGTTTTTGCCATACATAGACATGAATCCACCACAGGTGTACATGTGTCCCCTCATCGTGAACCCCCCCTCCCACCTCCCTCCCCACTCCATCCCTCTGGATTGTCCCAGAGCACCGGCTTTGAGTGCTCTGCTTCAGATTCCCTGGAGAAGGAAATGGCAACCCACTCCAGTATTCTTGCCTGGGAAATCCCATGGACAGAGGAACTTGGCGGGCTGCAGTCCATGGAGTCGAAAAGAGTTGGACATGACTGAGTGACTAAACAATAACAGTACTAGTAACGAAACTATAGACTTTATTCTGATTTCACAAGTTTTTCCCACTAGAATTGGGATTTTTCTGTTGTAGGATTGCATCTGGGATTCCGTATTGCACTTGGTCATGATGCCCAAACCTCCTGCATAATCCACGATGGTCTGTTGTCTTTTGTGACCTTGCCACTTTAGAAGGACCAGTTGGTTGTTGTAGGCAGTCCCTCACTTTGGATTGGTCTTATGTCTTCTCTTGATTGGATAGAAGTTATGCATTTTGGGCGAGAATTTCACTGAATGATGTCAGGCCTTTCTCAGTACATCATTTTGGGGGTTCATAATGTCACGGTCTTGTTGATGTTAGCTCTCATCACCTGGTTAAGGTGTTGTTTGCAGGTTGTTACAGGTTTCCCTATGTAAATTAATCAGTATCTTGGGATAATTTTTGATGGTGCTAACATCCTGTTAACTCCTCAAACTTTCTTCCTCTGATTTTCTTGTCCATATATGGATCTTGCCAATAACATTTATTACAGTGATGTTCTAATGATTTTCTATTTTTCTCATTCCTTCTACATTTATTTTACAAACTATAAAATCTACATTCAGTATTCTCTCTAGTTTTATTATATGTGCCGTTTTTGCCCTTAAAAAGTCAACCAATATATTTTAACCTACTTTTTTTTTTCAGCTTTGCCACAGCATACAATAAAAAGGGTTAGTTTTACCTGGTCTGAGTTTGTGAAACCTATAATGATAAAATTCCTAATTTTCAAAGTACATTGTTTTTTGGAAGCAAAATTTTATTCCACAATGACAACATTGTTAACTGACTGTACTCCAATATAAAGTTAAAGGTTAGTATGAAAGAGGCTTCCCAGGTGGTGCTGGTGGTAAAGAACCTGCCTGCCAAAGCAGGAGATGTGAGATGTGGATTTGATCCCTGGGTCAGGAAGATCCCCTGGAGGAGGGCATGGCAAGCCACTCCAGTATTCTTGCCTGGAGAATCCAATGGACGGAGGAGCAGGCTTCAATCCACGGGGTCACAAAGAGTCAGACACGATTGAAGCAAAGTTGCTGAATTAAATGCTGTGTTCGGGGACGGTGGGTATTAGCGTCCACTTTGTCTGATTTGCTACCGAGGATGCTCTGATGGGAATCTTCTCCCCTTAGCAGTGTCCTGAGATGTTACTTGAATGGTTTGCAGATGTGTCACACGAAATAAACATTCTAGTTTGCATATAATCAAAATTTCTTCTCATTTCATCCTTAAACCAAGTAATTTCACTTCCAAGATCATTCCCATTCTCTGTTTTCTCAATCTGTGGTCTCTTGATACCAGTTCTAGCCAAGAATAGAAGTAAAATGGTCTATAGAAAAGCAATGGAAGAGAATAAAATGTTTCTCAGAAGAATTAAATGATAGACTTTGTTTTGTTTTTAAGTCTCTTTGGATGAAAATATTAAGTCAAATGTATCTACAAATAGTGCAGAACCTCAATGACTGTCCTCATTAAGACGAGAATTGCAGTGCTATAGTATAGGCACTGACTGATGTGAAGTTGTTTGCTTTACAAGTGAATAGCTTAGAGTTAGTTGCTTTGCTGTGCGCTTGAAACGGTCACAACATTGTTAACTGACTGCACTCCAATATAAAGTTAAAGGATAAAAAAAGTAAATAGTGTATGTTGGTGTATTGTTTTCTTGCTTATGTAATTTAATTTAAATATTATTTATTGTTGCTATTTTTTTCTTTATTTTCAGGCAGATCTTAAAGCCACTAGTGGTACTTTTGTTCTTTCTAATATTGCTATTTTTAACATGCTTCGTGATTTACTTTTGATTAGATAGTCAAGCTGGTTAGAACTGTGTAAAGAAGATGCTGTTCAAACGACTAAAATATATAATCTCAGGAGAAATTTTGATAGCATTTATTTCCATTTCTTTGCGAATTTTTTGGTTTTCTTGTTTGCGTTCATGTTTTGCTGTGGTCTGGTTACTTGAGTTAGTGGGTTTTGTATAATGTTCTGTCTTTTATAACAAGGAATTCCATGCGTCCATTGTTCTGAGAATATTAGAGGATGTGCAGCAAAATGTTAACGTTATGTGGGAAAACTTAGAGTGGAAACTAAAAGTAGTGGATTGTTTTTATTATATATCATCTTCCTAAATATTCACAGATTATGACATATTCTTTGAGTATCAGATGTTTTACATCAGTCTTCAATAAATGAATATTACAGATAAAACTGTCCATTTGACAGACATTCACTGCCAAGTAATTCCAAGCGTGGGAGGACATCTACTAATGTCAAGTTGAGAACCAGCTGTGGTGTCTCGTGTTGCTCTTAATAACTGATTAAACCTGTGCATTCCATCTCTGATCCCTTTGACAGATAGATGATGACTGCACACAAACACGTAATACCAAGGACAGGAAGCAGAAGGAGGAACTGGAAACCAAAGAGAGGAGTATGTAGTAGTTTTAAATTGTCCAACACCTGAGATCTATGTGTACCGTCTTAGTTATTCTGAGTTGTATATCTTTTATGTATAAGAGAGAAATCTTTATTCCTATCTTAAATTTTCTGGTCAGTGGACCAGATTTGCTCTTGTAACTCTGTAATGTATAAGGAAAAGAATTCCTTCGAAGTTTCCTGTTCAGTGTTTAGAAAACAATGGACATGTGTTTGTCTTTATACAAAGACCGATCAACAGATTTATATTTTTTAGAGCTATAGAGAAACCTGACAGGTGTTTAGAACAAAAAGGTTAAACTTACTAAAATGCCATTTTAACTAATAATATGATGTTTGATCTCTTTCCTTCGCACTTTTCCCCGCCTTCATTACCATACTGAAAAAAACCAACAGAGTAGCCAAAGTTAACAGATCAGTGGTTGGGACTGAACCCATATTTAAGTGGCTGGGGATATAAAGCAAAACAGAAGAGGATAAATGTTGTTAAAGAAGAAAGGACTAAGCTTCCTTTCTGAAGATTTCCTTGACAGTTGTAGCCAGAAGTTTTCACCTACCATAACAATAATGATCATTTGGTAATTCATCACATGTGTCCTGTGGTGTCAATTCTGCTTTTTTTTTCCCCCCCAAAAGTCCTCATTTTATTGATAGCTTACCGTGCTTGGCATGCACTGTCTCATTTAATCCTTCCCACAATCCAGTGATGTAGGAGGAAACTGAGGCACAGAGAATCAGCCTGAGATCACATAGCAAGGTGATAACGGTCTTTCAGAAACTGGTGCTTATAACCTGTTATTTAAATCTTGAAACATTATTTTGTATATTATGGATTTAGTGTTTTTCTGCTGCAATTTGGTTATAGGTTTATTGAGAGCAGGGACAGCATTATCATATCCCCACTTAGCAACCAGCAATAGTAACTCTCCCACAGTAGATATTATGCTTCAGTTCAGTTCAGTTCAGTTGCTCAGTCGTGTCCGACTCTTTGTGACCCCATGAATCACAGCACGCCAGGTCTCCCTGTCCATCACCAACTCCCGGAGTTCACTCAGACTCACGTCCACCGAGTCAGTGATGCCATGCAGCCATCTCATCCTCTGTCATCCCCTTCTCCTGCCCCCAATCCCTCCCAGCATCAGAGTCTTTTCCAATGAGTCAACTCTTCACATGAGGTGGCCAAAGTACTGGAGTTTCAGCTTTAGCATCATACCTTCCAAAGAAATCCCAGGGCTGATCTCCTTCAGAATGGACTGGTTGGATCTCCTTGCAGTCCAAGGGACTCTCAAGAGTCTTCTCCAACACCATAGTTCAAAAGCATCAATTCTTCAGCACTCAGCCTTCTGCACAGTCCAACTCTCACATCCATACATGACCTCAGGAAAAACCATAGCCTTGACTAGACGGACCTTTGTTGGCAAAGTAATGTCTCTGCTTTTCAATATGCCATCTAGGTTGGTTATAACTTTCCTTCCAAGAAGTAAGCATCTTTTAATCTCATGGCTGCAGTCACCATCTGCAGTGATTTTGGAGCACCCCAAAATAAAGTCTGACACTGTTTCCACTGTTTCCCCATCTATTTCCCATGAAGTGATGGGACTGGATGCCATGATCTTCGTTTTCTGAATGTTGAGCTTTAAGCCAATTTTTTCACTCTCCACTTTCACTTTCATCAAGAGGCTTTTGAGTTCCTCTTCACTTTCTGCCATAAGGGTGGTGTCATCTGCATATCTGAGGTCATTGATATTTCTCCTGGCAATCTTGATTCCAGCTTGTGTTTCTTCCAGTCCAGCATTTCTCATGATGTACTTACTCTGCATATAAGTTAAATAAGCAGGGTGACAATATATAGCCTTGACATACTCCTTTTCCTATTTGGAACCAGTCTGTTGTTCCATGTCCAGTTCTAACTGTTGCTTCCTGACCTGCATACAGGTTTCTCAAGAGGCAGGTCAGGTGGTCTGGTATTCCCATCTCTTGAAGAATTTCCCACAGTTTATTGTGATCCACACAGTCAAAGGCTTTGGCATAGTCAATAAAGCAGAAATAGATATTTTTCTAGAACTCTCTATCCAGCGGATGTTGGCAGTTTGATCTCTGGTTCCTCTGCCTTTTCTAAAACCAGCTTGAACATCAGGAAGTTCACGGTTCACGTATTTGAAGCCTGGCTTGGAGAATTTTGAGTGTTACTTTACTAGCATGTGTATGCTTAGTGTTGATTTAATCATTTTTTTGCAATCATGACTATTCTGTTTAAATGGAATAAGCATGGAGTAGGTTAATTGTGAATGGATATAATTTGAGAAATTTTGTTACCCCTTGAAGGGAAATAATGGGATTTTTTTTAAAATGTAAAAGCTGTATTCTTGCCCTCTTGCAGTCTCATTTAGGTAACAGTATTTTAAAAATGGACAAAATGTATTATAGAAGTCAGCTTGATCATGAAAGTGAGATCCAAGCAATTTGGGGTTATAGGAAATATTCCCTGGACTCTTTTTTAGGCAGAAGGAAGGGAAGGCATTTTTTAATCCTTTAACCTGTAGGTTCATGTTCTTAGAATTTTTTCATTTTAGTTTTATCAGTTGTTTTCTCTAACTACTAAGACTGATTTCTACGGCTAAAAACATATGTTTCATTTTGTTCTTTCCATGTGATCTATAACGTAGTTCTTAATGCAGGTCAAGAAACAGGCTCCAGGAGAATTATCGGGGTTTTCCTTTTGTCTCTCCTAATATTCAGTCAGGTTTTCACTTTATCTTGACTCTGAAACCAACCAAGGGATAAGCAGCTCCTGGACCTTGCCTTTGTGCAGACCAGGTCTGTTCTAAATGTTGCTCAAAAACTTAGGATAAGTTGAGCTAGATTGTACAGTCCAGTCTGGACTCCGGGCCATCCCTAGTCTCCTGTCCGCCTGAGCACAGTCCTTGTCCCTCAGTGACCCTGGAGCCACGGATGATGCTGAACCAAAATTGGGCTTCAAGGATTTCTGTTTAGAAAACAAACCCAGGGCTCATTGCAGTCTGGACTTGAATCTTCTGGAGAGGTCAGAGTCCACAGAGTGGCCTCCAGGCACTTGTGTTCATTTTCCAGGGGATTCATTTTGATCAGCTTTGTTTTTCAGAACACTGGAACTATTAAAGACTGGACGGTCATTTTAGTTATACATAAACAGTGTGGTCTGGGCTTCTCTGCCAACTGCCATGTCTTTAGAAGTGTTCTCTATTTTTAACCAGCCGAGTTGTTCAGAGTATATTACTAATAGGAACTGAGCATCCTGCAAAAAAAGTAATGAGTGAGGACTAATCTCTGTGGTTCAGCTGGGGAGCAAAGAATGGAAAGGGGCCTTGTGGAATGCGTCAGGGCTCTGAGTTTGTCCTGCCGACCTCTGGTCACCCGCTCTCATTACCTCGGCACCTTTGCTGGCCCAAGGCATGGACAAATGTGTTCTGGGAGCAGTCAGGCCAACAACAAGGAAAACATGGAGGCGGGGGAAACCGGAGACTTGATGGGAGACCATTAAATGTCCAGAACTGGAGAAAAGGTGGTGACCGTTATGAGAACGACATTTCCTTAGCTTCCTTTCAAACACTATTACGACTCCCCATGCTCGTTATCTCACCAGACTTAACTTGGAGAGTCTCGAAAACACACTGGCTGTGACTTTTCATTGGCATCTTAAAGAAAAACATTTGCTGACCTCAGTCGAGCAGGCAATTAAATGGGAAAAGCGCTGACTGTTAAGTTTCCGCAGATTCTGTTTTGAAAGAACAGATGATGCCTGGCCCCTGTGATTTTTAACATACCACAACTTCACTTCTCTCCTCCTCACTTAGAAAGCTCAGTGATTACAAGGTCCACTTGGCAACTATTTTGGTAAAATCAAAATTGTGCTTAGTTGCAGAAAGCCCCATGCCAGAGGACTCCCCCCTCTTCAGTTGCTGGAAGCTGGTAATTGGAAAAAGCAGGCCACGCTCTGCTTGTTTAAAGCTGTGTCATCCTTTGTGGGGCAGTGAGTCAACACCAGCTAAAACAACATGAGTCATTGTTTAGAAGAAGCCTAGGAGAAGCTGGTTTCAATTATACAGTCCTAAATAGACACGATACTACTCTTATCTATACTCAGTTTTATTGTGGAAGTTAAGGAACATTAGCACCCATTCTCTTTAGAGTTCATGGAAGTATTAATACAATACTTAGCTACTCAGAGGACTTTTGAAGGGGTCTTAAGAAGGAACTCTCTTCAGTTCATCTGAATTTTACACTTATTTCTTCTTTTGTCTCTTCCACTCCCCACTCCCACCTCTCTGCTCATACCCAGTTCAGATCATTGCAGTTTTAATCTGGTTTCAGAGCTGTTGGGTTAAAATCCATAAATTCACAGTTGTGGTCTTGTAACTGTTTGCTGCTTCTGTTCCAGGATCCCCCTGTGTCTTTATTTCTCTGGAGAGGAACGGATAGCTTTAAGGTGCACCATAATTGTGGGGCAGAGAAACACTTTGGAAAGCTAATGCACCGATCCAAGTAAAGACAATGAGAGTCTAGACGAGGATACAGATACAAGGGAATAATAAGGGAAGCCTGTGGGGAAAACAGCAATGAAGTTGCTGTGATTTGGTGATTAATGCATACAGGGGACCAGGAAAAACTCTTTTGAGTTTTTGTTTTGGAGTGTTATGAACTGACGCTTCCCTCATAGCTCAGCTGGTAAAGAGTCCGCCTGCAATGCACAGACCCCGGTTCGACTCCTGGGTTGGGAAGATCTGCTGGAGAAGGGATAGGCTACACACTCCAGTATTCTCGGGCTTCCCTGGTGGCTCAGCTGGTAAAGAGTCTGCCTGCAGTGCGAGAAACCTGGGTTCCATCCCTGAATTGGGAAGATCCCTTGGAGAAGGGAACGGCTACCCACTCCAGTATTCTGGCCTGGAAAATTATACAGTCCATGGGGTCACAAGAACTGAAATTGAGAATTCTGATGGATGCGCAGAAAGTGAACAGGAGAAATTTAGCCTGTGAAATTTGGAACTCAGCTGCTGTACCCAGCTCAGTTCAGTTCGGTTCAGTCACTAAGTCATGTCCCACTCTTTTTGACCCCATGGACTGTAGCACACCAGGCTTCCCTATCCCTCACCATTTCCCAGTTTGTTCAAATTCATGTCCATTGAGTCCAACCATATTGTCCTCTGTCGTTCCCGTCTCCTTCTGCCTTTAATCTTTCCCAGCATCAGGGTCTTTTCCAATGAGTTGGTTCTTTGCATCCAGTACCCAGCTGATAGTTGGCTATACAAGTTGGAAACTCGGGCAGGAGATCAAGGCTGAGAGTTCTAAACTATTTACTCGCGGGAGACTTCAGCATTTGAGAGATGGTTAAAACTGGGACTGGATGAGATCTGGCAGGAGATTATAGTGTCTCTGTAGAGACAGCAGTGGAGCGAAGGTGGAACCCAAGGAGCAGCGCCAGGTGGAGTCAGGTAGAGCTTTGGGGACCCCTGATGGAGACTATTTGGGAACTTTCTGGAAGCTCAGGCATCAGACTTAGAATGAGTGGACAGCTGTATCAGGTATCTAAATGACCAGTAAGGTCAAAACTAAACATTGTCCACAGACTTTGTAGTGTAGATAACAATGGAGACCTTTGCTAGCCTGGGTCTGATGGAAATGAGAGGGGGAAGCCTGTTTGCTACAGGTTGGAGAGTGACTGAGGTCAGGAAGCAGAGGTGGCCAGGGGAACCTATTGTCAAAGCTTAGCTGTGGGAAGGTGGAAAGAGGAAGGCAGGACCAAGAGCGGAGCTTTTAAAATGAACTGAATATTGGCCAAAAGTCAAGAAAGAAACCTAGCACTTCTAAAATCTAAGACTTGAACACACTTGAGCTCCTGCTTATAATCCCGTGATAACATTTCTGCGTGTAGGATGAGCCTTTATCACTAGGCCCACAGTGGTGTGTCAGCGCTTCTGGGAAGGGAGCACTGTTTACTTCATGGCTGACTCTCACTGCCTTCCCCCTCCTCCGTTAAAGAGCCTGACACTCAGTAAGAGTCTTAACAAATTGCTGCTGAGTAAACCCTGCGGGGGCTGATCTGTGTAGATGTGGCCTCTCCTTGGGCCGAGGAGCTGTTAGGGAAGTCTTCCAAAATCTCAGTGTTGCTTCCTCTGTGAGGGCTGCCTCCTCTCCAAGCCACACTGCTCACTCCACCTCTGTGCCTTCTCTGCCTCTATACTCCTCTTATTATGCTTATCCCGCTACTTAATAGTAAGACTTATGTGGCTGACCTTTCTAAAGATGAGGAGGTTATTTATGCCCTGGACCATGTCTTATTCATCTCGGGTCCCTGGCGCATACATGCTTACTCAGTAAGTGAACAATTAATTCACTAAATAATAGTGAAGCTATTTTAAATATATGATCATATTTTCATAATTGGCTATAATGTTGAACCTAGAAGTATTAGAAATGTTGGACTGGTGTTGTGTTGGAGAATATACCATCCTGATTTTGCATACTACCTGCTTTCCCAGAATCTACTAAACTAGCCTTTCGTCATAGGAAAACATAAACTCTTTGATGATATGCTATGAAGTAAAGATAGAAATCAAAGCTGGCAACAATTGTAAATGAACATGCCTTGACACATAAAACTGAGAGCAGCATGGATAATAAAAAGAAGGTAAATATGGCCTCCATTGTTTTAAAGATTAAATTTTGCTCAAGGGTCACTTCGCTTATTAAAACAAGAAGAATTTAAACTGATTTTTACAATAAAAGTGAAATTGAGCAACCTTCTACTGAGTCTCTGTATGCCATATACCCTATCAGGTCCTGGGGCTGCAAAAATGATTACTCGTCTTTCAGTGAGAATAGATGGACTGTCATCAGGCATTTCAGTGGCATCTGAAGTACAGCTCGTTGAGGGTAGAAGTGATGTCTCTCTCTCTCTGTGTCCCAGCATTAGCCCCCAGACCCAGAGTGGACATTCAGTCTTTGAATGGTGGGAAGAATGGTGGAGGAAAATCTCATGAGATGCTCTGGGAAAGCAGAGAAGGTGTAACTAACGCTTGGGGCTACATTGTTGAGGATAAGATGTGGTTAAGGAAGGCATCTGGGAGGGGTCCTAGCTAGATTAAGTCTTAAAGAATGAGCCTGGATTAGCAGGAGGAAGGAGACTGGGAAGAGTGTTTTGTCAGGAGCACCAGTCTGGGGAAAAGGAACAGTACACGTAGCCATGGTTGCTGGTGTGCTGAGGCTGGTAACAGGAGACCAGCCAAGGGGGAGGGACCACTCACTGTGCAGTCTGGGGAAAATGATGGAGGCAGAATGAGCTTGGTTACATGTCCAGTTTTCTCATTAGGATAATGAAGGACTTCTACAGGCTGACCTCTAGGATCCCTCCTAACTCAGAAATTCTCTTATTCTCTACAGTTAATTTGGTAAAGAGGGCAATCAGATAATCCTGGATTTTTAACCAAAACATGGACTCCTACCTGCCCTCATTTTGTAATAACATCTTTCCCCTTCTCCATTAGCTCTCTTGTGTAGATGATCTCTTGGGTACTTCTGTGGTCTCTGTGGGAAGCATGTATTGTCTCATGTAGTACCTTTGATTACTCTTAACCAAAATTTGATTCATTTCAAAGAAGCTACCAAAGGTAGAATGACTTGTCAGTAAGGTCTGTGTCTTTCATATTTTCTTTGAAAAATACAGCCGGTCCAATAAGCAGAACTGATTTTTGTTTTTCATGTGATTGTAAGTTGGTAGCCCAGTTAATAGCTTCCCTGGTGGCTCAGACAGTAAAGAATCTGCCTGAAATGCAGGAGACCTGGGTTCAGTCCCTGGGTTGGGACGATCCCCTGGAGAAAGAAATGGCAACCCACTCCAGTATTCTTGCCTGGAAAACCCCATGGACAGAGGAGCCTGGCGGGCTACAGTCCATGGGGTCACAAAGAGTCGGACACAACTAAGCAACTAAGACACACAGCCCAGTTAATAGGGGTGTTAGGTACTGTTGAAGAGTGCCATGGCCTTTTATGGTTTTCTGTCCACATTTAAAACAGTATTTATTCATAACTTAATTTTTGAAAGATAAATTTTCTTAATATCATACTTCTAGTTATATTGGCACAAAATTAGAATAAATTTAATATGATTTAAATAAAGCAGAGATTTCCAAGAAATATGTGAGCATATTCTATGTTTTCTCTGTGTTTTTCAATAGTCCAGCAACACGTACACGCAATTTAAGGAGGAAAATATGTTTCAACTATTTCCTCATTTTCTGCTTTTGAGCTTTTGTGAAAGACCAGGTCCCCCAGTTGAGATATCTGAGGACTTACTGCTGGCACGTGCCTGTGAGAGAGATGGGCATGGAGGCCAAAAACCACCCACCCTGTCTTCTCCTGTCTCTCATCACCTCAACCACTCCTATGGCAAGAAATTAATGTAATGTCAATGATCTTAAAGATCTTCAACATTTTTGAAAACACAGCCTCAAAAAAGCTTTTATTTAGTGATAATAGTCACTTGAAAAAAGTGAAAGTGTTAGTCATTCAATCGTGTCTGACTCTTTGCAACTCCATGGACTGTAGCTCACCAGGCTTCTCTGTCCATAGAATTCTCTAGGCAAAAATGCTGGAGTGGGTAGCCGCTTCAGTATTAAATGTACTTACGTATTAAAAGTATTAATGTATTAAATGTACTTAATATATTTAAAAGTTGAGATATGCTCAATATACAGTAAAATTCACAGTTGATTCAGCTAGTTGACTTTTAACCCATGTAACTACCATCCAAAGTAAAATACAGAACATTTCCATCACTCTAAGAATCTCCTTCACACCCCGTTTATATCCTGCCAGTTTCTGACTTCTACCACTGTACGTCAGTATTGCCTATTCTTGGAAGTCGTATAAACAGAACATAATAGTAGATACTGTTTTGTGTCTGCCTTCCTTTACTCAGAATAATAGTTTTTGAGATTCAAACACATCATTTCATTAGAGCTTGAAAATAGTAAAAAGTGTATGTAGGCCTTTTGGTGGTTTCATTTTATTGTTATAAGTGTTTGTCATCCAATTGTCCACAGGCATTGGCTGTTGCGTAAAGGAGAGGCTCAGGTGAGGGAGCAGGTTTAGATGAAAACCCGTCACAGGATTAGAATCTGGAGTCTCAGCTCTGTTGTGAAAGTGAAAGTCAAAGTGAAGTTGCTCAGTCATGTCCGACTCTTTGTGACACCATGGACTGTAGCCTATCAGGCTTCTCCATCCATGGGATTTTCCAGGCAAGAATACTGGAGTGGGTTGCCATTTCCTTCTCCAGCGGATCTTCCTGACCCAGGGATCAAACCCGGGTCTCCTGCATTGCAGGCAGACGCTTTACCCTCTGAGCCACCAGGGAAGCCCTGTTGTAGACCCAGGCAAAATTGGGAAGTAAGCACATTTGTTTTTGGTTCCTGCTCAATTTGCTTGGACTTCTGGAAATCAAACCAAGGGTTGGCTAAGAAAGAACGAGAGTTTTACATTTAGCAACACATTAATTGATTTTAAACAGTGAGTATAATAAACACTTTTGTCCAAATAATTCTTTTAATGATGTGTGTGAAGGCAATGGCACCCCACTCCAGTACTCTTGCCTGGAAAATCCCATGGGCGGAGGAGCCTGGTAGGCTGCAGTCCATGTGGTGGCTAAGAGTCAGACACGACTGAGGACTTCACTTTCACTTTTCACTTTCATGCATTGGAGAAGGAAATGGCAACCCACTCCAGTGTTCTTGCCTGGAGAATCCCAGGGACAGAGGAGCCTGGTGGGCTGTCGTCTATGGGGTCACACAGTCAGACACGACTGAAGTGACTTAGCAGTAGACTTAGTGAGAAAAATAAGTAAGAAAATTAACTAAGAAAATAGACTTCTAGAGTCTCTGTCGTTCAGTTCATTCATCCATTTATTGTTTCTTTGAATTTCTTTCTTAGCACTTGTCTTCTGAGTGTCTTCTCCTGAGGGTACTGTGAAGGATCACAGCTAAACAGGATGGAGTTTCTGTGCTTGAGGGGCTTTTAAGGGAGCCTGAGGGCTTTGGAACCATGTCTTATTCAGCTTTATGCCTCCTGGAGAGGACATAAGCTTTAATTCCTAGAGGAATGGTGTTTAAGTTGGGCGCGTGGGTATACTGGGTAATGTAGGCTTATTGGTGTATGGGTAGGGTGTGGGGTAGACAGGATGTACAAGGGGTCTCATAATCTAGCTCGGATGTCCTGCAGAATTGGTGAGGGAAGTAGTGGAAACGTCTATACAAATATTTGCAAGGTTTTATTTGCAGGGTGGGATTGGCTCAGCGAGTGGTCAAAGATGTGTCAGTTGTTATGGCCAAACCAATGAAAGTAAATTAAGGAGAGTACCTCACCATGGGTGTCTTCAACTCTGTATAAATTTCTTTCAAAATGAATGAAAACTAGTTTTGCGAAAATCAGACCAGAGCATAAACTTAACTGTTTTAGAACTGTAAGACAGTTTATTACCCACCCCCTACTCAACCCCACCCCCTCACAACAAAAATAACCCATGTAAAATAGCTTATCCCGTGGGAGTCACTGGCTTAATGGTAATCATAAGCATATGCTGGAATCCAAGTGCTTCAGCCAGAGTCCCATCCTCAGGCTTCACATTTAGCATAGCTCTTACCCTCATTAGCTTGGCTTGTGGTTGGATGACACAGCTGGGTGTTGTGGATGACAGAATTTTCCTAGCATTGTGCACCAGAGGGATACAGGCAGGTGGGGAGAAGACTAGCTCAACACTAATGAAACCCTGACTATCACATGCATTCTGGTAATTCCATGAAGGCAAGAATGTTGCTAATAACAGAGCAGATTTTGTAGGTCGTCTCAAACTTGGTCAGCTGCAGTTAAGCCTGCGGCTGCTGGGCCAATGGAATGCACCCCTATTTGTTTTCGGAAGGTGGTAGAAGAGATCCAGTTACAGGTTTTCCATCTTCCTGGAATTATGCTACCCCTAGAATAGAATTCTCCACATACCCAAGTGGGATTAGACCTCAGTTTTAGCAAGTATCCAATTAAATGAACCATTTACTGCATCAATACCTATTTTGGGGAACTATTTTATGTACAGGATATCTTTGTGTGTGTGTGTGTGTATAAATTTATTTAAAGTCAAATTATAAATTGTGTTGTCAAAATTATTTGATGAACTACTGAAGCAAGATAACTTCACAAACAGCATGCATGGCAGATGCTATCTTTTAATTTAGAATTAATTGCTTAAAGATACACAAATGAGAACCAAAGGGGCTGTACTTTATGTTTTCTTGATATCTCTAGCATGGGGACCTGAGTGATATTTTTACATATCGAAACAAGAAGGATTATTTTTTATCATGTAATTCTTAGCTTTTTCAAGTCCTAGAGCTCTTTGCTGCTGCTGCTGCTGCTGCTAAGTCGCTTCAGTCGTGTCCGACTCTGTGCGACCCCGTAGACGGCAGCCCACCAGGCTCCGTCATCCCTGGGATTCTCCAGGCAAGAATACTGGAGTGGTTTGCCATTTCCTTCTCCTGAGATGCTAATAAAAACCAGTGACCTCTATGAAAAGTACACATATGTATGCTGTGCAAATTTGCATGCATTTTTCAGATGGTTCATGGACCACAGGTTAAGAAGATGTTGGTCAGATTATTCAAAATTTCCTCTCTGCTTCCATCCAGGATATCTTTACACGTGTGGCTAGCACGACCGTTTCATATACCTGGAGAGAGCGATCATGATATCAAGTGTGTTTCCCAGGACCTAGAGATGAATGCTGAACAAGTGTGGACAAGTTCCGTATAAAAACAGCTAGAATGCCTGCTGTTCTGTGTGTCCCCCCAGGCAGGACACTTCCGGGTGGCCTGGTCATGATGGCCAGTGTCTGGACTTGGGCATTTCCGCCTGGTGTGAGAAAGTCGGTGGGGCAGAAGCTGGGAGTTCTTGAGCTTATGGAATAATCCCTGTATGAAAAGGGTGTTTCTGTTCTCAGGGCTGAAAACGACGGCAGGCAGCATCTAACGCAAGTACTGCATTTTAGCCACTTCTCAAGGAAGGTTTAGAGGGAGCAGAAATCTTTCAGTGTTTCACGTGTGGGGGGCGGGGATCGCATAACTTTTCTAATAGTGAGATGAGAGAAATTGTTTCGTTTTGGCTTTTTTGGACCCTCGTTCCCACAGTCCAAGCCCAGTGTCCTGAATGGGAGTTTGCTGGGTGTTCCTAGTGCTTTGCTTGGATCCCTGTGCAGGCGTGTGCTCTGCACTTGAGACTGCTGGTCCCTAGTCTCGTGTGCCCAGACAGACAGGAAGATGTGTGCTTATGCCAATGAAGCATTTCTGAGATTGGAGTTAAAGCCCCTGGTCCATCTCTGACCAATATAATTGTAACCACAGGAAAAAAAGTTTGAGCTGAAAGCTAATTAGAGCAAACAACTGACCTGATCTGTTTGCACATTATCTATTCAGTAGCTGTACCACAGTGGAAATAGATTCAGGAAAGGTGAGCTGAAGTCAGGAGTTGCAAATTAGTAACATGTCTTTATAGGGAAGTTAGAAATGAAGGAGCCAAACAGATACTGCTCTCGCCTACAGTGATTCCCTGGCGGTGCTGACAGAATTCTGGACTGGACAGATATTTCTCCTTATACAGGGTTTTATATTGTGCCTTGATTACATACAGCCTGATTGTATGTAATCAGTTTGATTTCATCAAGCAGTTTATATCATATTTGAGGTCCCAAGAGTCCTTAGAAAACATCTAACCTTGTTTTTCCAATGAGGAAACAGATATTAAGCAGCTCAAGTCTCTCATATTCTAACATTTATCTGCCATTTTTTATGGGAAGGACTCGGTACATCTTCTCATATTGTCTTATTGTTACTTTCCATAGAACATGCGGTATTCCAACAGGACACTTCTCTGTCCACAGGCTGTCAGATGACGTGTGTGTAACCAGACACGGGTGTTCGTGGGATGTGTGGCATCCATTGATTTAGGACTGCAGCCCTTCTCAGGTCTGGGGACAGAAGGCACATTTAGTGCAGTGTGGTTAGTCTGTCCTTTGAAAAAAAGAATTTTAACACTGGAAGACGTAATTATTTTGCACCAACAGATTTTCTCATATTGTCAAGTTTAGGTAGCTTCACGGATATACCCTTGGTGCTCATTTAAAGTTCAGTGAGGACCTCAGAAAGGAAAAAGTGCTACCTTCAAAATGTGGTTTCTTTAAAAAATTTTAAATAACTTTTTTTCCAGTTCTTTTGAGATATTATCAACATATAGCTCTGTATATAGAGAGAGTGTCAGCATAGTTATCTGACTATGTGAAATGATTACATACATTGTGAAATGATTATAATTAGCTAATATCCATGGCCTCATGTATATACACAATAAGAAAAAGAAAAAATGTATTTTCAAAACAATGGCCTTCGGCTCAATTCTCTTTCCTGGCTTTCTTCTTCTGTCTCCTGGACTTCTCTGTAGGAGGAGACAGCTTAAACTCTCCAGCCCGTGAAGGTACCATGCCCTCACCCATCTCTGGGCACTTCCTATAAAGCCAGCTCAGCTTCTAGTGCTTTCTGGCACTGGCAGAAACCCTGGGGGTTTCACTCCCAGGAAGTAGGTACTGGTTCGCCTCTCATTTTGTAGGTTTAGAAACAGATGCAGAAGGTAAGTAATTTGCCCCAGTGAAACCCTGGGGGTTCACTCCCAGGGTTTAAACCCTGGGGGTTTTACACCCAGGAAGTAGGTACTGTTTTGCCTCTCATTTTGTAGGTTTAGAAACAGATGCAGAAGGTAAGTAATTTGCCCCAGTGAAGTAGAGCAGCCTTACTCCAAAACCCATGCTGCTGCTGCTGCCTTTTTTTTTTTTTTTTTAATTGTGGTAAAATACACATATTCCGGACTTCCTGGGTGGTGCAGTGGCAAAAAAAAAAAAAAAAAACCCACCTGTCAGTGCAGGAGACACAAAAGACGTGGGTTCAATCCCTGGCTGGGGAAGATCCCCTGGAGTATGCCCACTCCAGTCTTCTTGCCTGGAGAACCCCATGGACAGAGGAGCCTGGTGGGCTACAATCTATGGGGTCACAAAGAGTCGGACACGACTGGGTGACTGAGCACACGCACGCGCGCGCGTACACACACACACACACAATATAGCAGAGCCTGTGCTTCTTCACCTGCATTCTCTGCCTGCTTTCTACACACCCTCGTTCCCTTACCTGAAGAGCCTCCTTCCTGTCTCAGCGGCTTCAGTCCTGTCATCCCTGGGGGCTGGGCCACAGCTTATGCTGTCTAGAAAAATCTGCCCTAATGCCTTTTCCTCTTCCTTCCCCTCCAGTCTGTGTCCAGTTTCTCTCCGTCGTGCTCCTGGTGAATGCGGGGCCTGTGCTGCCCTCCAGTCATTATTCCCAATGATAAAGATGCCGTGACTGCTCTGTAGATGCCTGCAGTGTGTGCTGCCCTCCGCGTGCTGGAGCCGCCATGCGTCCCCGTCTTCTCACTGTCCAGCAGCATGCCCCATAGACGCCGATGAAGTGGAGTGGATGGGGCCATATATGATTTTTTTTCCCACCAAACTAGAAAGCAAGATAATCAACTCTAGTTTTAAATTTCTCACAGAAGGCAGTTTCTCACAATGAGAAAGAGAAAATGAAACACCAAGAAGCACCAAGAAATGCTAATCAGGGTCAGGTTCCACATGACCAGTTGCTTATGCTTTCACTTTTTAGGTTTTCTCTCTTGAAAAGGAAAAAAAAAAAATCCCTGGGACGCGAAAGAAAAAGGAAGTGCCTTTTGTTTTTCATACTGTAAAACGAGAGTGTCCATGACCTCATTTGAGGCAGTCATTCTTGGACATAATGTGTCTCCTTTAGTGAAAATGCAGCGTCTAATTTAGGACTCCGTAACCAGGGATGATTCACAGGATATTAGAGGATATAATTTTAAACACTGGGAAATGATGGCCATGAGGAACATACACAAAAATTGAGATTGTTGGCGCTGGGATGTTGAAAGGCAAAATGAGCCCTGCCAGCTGAGTCAACAAGAAAACTTCGAATCGATGGGTTCACACATACTTTACTGGGGTGTCTAAAGGATCTCCTGGTTCTCTCCTGGTGTGCCCACCTGGAGATGGCCCTACCAGACCCTGCAGGGGCAGTGGTGGCTCCGTCGTAGTGGCTCCGTACAGAGAAAACGAGTGCTGTCTCTGCGATGGTATAAACCGTGATACCTGGCATGTCGTTTTCCTTTGTGATTTCAGATGGCTTTCCTTTCCTTGGAATTATCTAGAGTTATGAAGTTAATTGGCAGTTACTAAGACAAGAAACCAATTTTTCTACTATAACAAATAGCAAATAGCAAAGTCTCATTTTTTTTTGAGGTTTTTTTTTTTTAATGTGGACCATTTTTAAAGCCTTTATTGAATTTGTTGCAATATTGCTTCTGTTCTTTAAGTTTTAGATTTTTGGCCACAAGGCATGGGGGATTTCAGCAACCCCTACCAGGGATCGAACCTGCACCCCCTGCATTGGAAGGCGGTCTTCACCACTGGACCACCGTGGAAGTCCCACCCCCGCCCCCCTACCCCATTTTGAAGACATGCCTACAAATCTTTTAAAGAATTCCAGGCATCTGGGAAGTCCAACTTCATAAAATAATGATTAATTAGAAAGGAAGGAGCACTACATTTGTAGAACAGACTAATTTGATTGTACTTTAACTGTTAAATAGATTAATTTTCAGGGTGGTCATTCTCATTACACGCATTTAATTGATGTTAAATTGTATTAAGAATTTAATTTTAACTCCCTTTACAAACTGGCCAGTGCCCATTCTCCCTTGGTAGACTCATGAGATTTCTACGCAGCCGTGCTTTTTAGTAATCCTCATTTCTGTTCTGAGAGGAAAACGTGAGTGGGGCCAAATGGAATTCTTTCCCCTACTGAATTGAATAACCACAGTTTCTGAAACTGTCTCAAAAGAATGTGAGTGTTATAAATTATCAGGTCCTTAGACCCAAATTCAAGCTTCCCTGGTGGCTCAGACTGAAGAATCCACCTGCAATGTGGGAAACATGGGTTCGATCCCTGGGTTGGAAAGATCCACTGGAGCAGGGCATGGCACCCACTCCAGTATTCTTGCCTGGAGTATCATCATGGACAGAGGAGCTGAGCGGCTACAGTGTGTGAGATCACAAAGAGTTGGACAGGACTGAGCGACTAAGCACAGCACAGCCCAGACCCAAAATCAGACAGTGAAGTGAAACAGACCTTCTTATTTGTTCTGGTTGCATCACTGGCATCACAGGTGAACCAAGGCTTAGAGCTTAACTTTCAAATTTGAGCTTGCTTCCGATCCTGTCTCTGAGCTTCCTAGAGGGCACGAGTGGTAAAGACTGCCTGCCAACGCAGGAGACTTAAGAGACTCGGGTTCAATCCCTGGGTCGGGAAGATCCCCTGGAGGAGGGCATGGCAACCCACTCCAGTATTCTTGCCTGGAGAATCCCATGGACAGAGGAGCCTGGCGGGCTACAGTCTGTGGGGTCACAAAGATTCAGACGCGACTGATGACTTGGCACGTATGCCCATTGATCCTGTGTCTCTCACAATCTTTTCTCTCTTCGTCCGAGACCATTCGTGTCTTCAGTGAACACAGACTTCGTGCAGTGTAACACAGGTTCCCGGCTCAGTAGGGCCAGTTACCAAGCCCCCTCCAGCCCCTGCACCATGAGGATGTTGTCTAAACAGAAGGGATTCTGTGTGGTGGGCTCTGGAAACTCCTCACCCGGTGTCAGGCCGGTTCTTAGCTGGAATCGCAGCATGGTGACTCCCAGGCTCTGCCTCCTCAGTGGAGGAGCACAGATAGGCGACCACGCCGTGGCTTCTTCCTCCCAGCACGTCTTGATCATCTTGGCCACAATTCAGGAACGCAGAGGGCAGGCTCCTGTGAGGTGCCTCAGTAGCATCCCACCAGGATGAGCATTTATTTTTCCCTCTTTATATGCGCATAATCATTCTGTCTGCTTTGTCTTTGACTCACTGACAGAGGATGATTTTTTCTATTGTTGTGATAAGCAGTATGCATAGGAGTGTTGGGTGAAGTAAAAATAGAGCCTCAGGCCTCTCTTAATAAATCAGTAGCTTTTGTATCTTACAGAATTAGTCAAGCGATTCTGCATCAAGGCTGTAATTTGGGAGGGCGCAGAGAAATAAGAGTTTCGTGGATACCCAGGTGCCCAGTGTGAAATGGTACCTGAGGGCTGATGTTGTCGTTTGTTTTTTGTTTAAAGGAGTGTCCTTGAAAGAAACCATTAAATGTTTCTGCATACTTTCAATACAGTATCACAGTTGTAAAAGGTTAAAGTAAGAAATCAATTTGATGTGAGAGTCACTGCTTGTGTCTAATTAAAAATAAATCTTCAGATTAGCCTTTAAAAAATTTTGTTTGGACATTGCTGTTCTATCTAATATAAAGTGACAGTAAAAGCAAGTATCGCGTTTTCAGTGAGACCAAATTGAAGTTGAGTTCCTATTTTTCTTCTCTGTCCCTTGTGTTATTTGTGATTCTTAGGGATAACGCAGTCCTACAATTCACTCTGTATCACACTGTGAATTTTCAGCTTATTCAGTAAATGCAGCCCGTAGTTGGAAGAATAGAATATGTGCAATAGTATGTGGTTTAGTTAGAGAGTGATCTTTAAAAATTACTTTTAGTAAAATGAATGTTTTTAAGACAATTGAAAGGATAACGTTTGGAGAAATGAAGTGGAATGATTTGAGGTGTCTTCTTGTTGTTTTAAAGCTTGAATTCTGATGGTCTTCCTGGAGCTGTGCCTTCTGCATGTTTCTGAGTCTAGTCGGAAACATTTCACCCCAAGCATACCGATTTTTGTCTTGGTAAATACTGTCTCTGTCCATAAAAGACAAAGAGTTTGCTGAAATTCCTGTAGGAGTGTTAATAGTAAAGCTGACACACAGAGACGTACTCGTTTTTCATGATTAAGATTTGGTCAAATTCTGGTCTACGTATTAGTGAACAGGTGCTTAAGTATCACCTCAGTAGCTCTAAAATACGCCATACAATTGATTCTCTGTTTGCAAGGACTCCAGCTCTGTTCTGGATATCTACTTATAACAAATAAGTCCATTGTCGTGAAGGAGCAAGGTAACAGATAGTTAGGAAGAAATGTCTGTTTAAAACATTATTATAGGATGGAATGTATAATTTGTCTTTGACCATGTGACTCTGAAGCTGTAATTACTTTCCTTACATCTTTAATGAAATTCACTTCTATTAAATGTGATCTTCAAACCTTACAGCAATTTCTCCCCAAGAGATACCACACATCCAACTTTTATAGGGAAACCTCTAATGATACGTCATTATCATGGTGAGATTAAACCTCTTTGGATAGTTGAGGCCATTTAGTGGGAACTAAAGATGAATATGGTTCAGTATTGGGTATCATAATCAAGGTGAATTTAAATGCTAAGATCTAAAGAACCCGTGCTGGCTCAGAAAGAGAGAACACTGTCAAGATGTTTAAGTCCCTAAGCAGGGCATGGTAGGCTGTTGTCTCCATCATCCTGATTAACACTGGCATAGAGCAACTTTCCATTGGCTCCATGGTGACTAGTTATGACTGTACCTTCCAGCATCAGTGACTGTGTGGACCAAGGTTAGAGTACAGCAGTGCAGTCCAGTGCTTCAGCACATGTAAACCGATCTTCTGTGAATGGAGGGCAGGGATCTTCTCCCTTCTTTCTGAAGATCCCGGTTGCCCAAGGATCTTCATAAACAATAAGGTGAGTGAAGGCCAGGAGCTGGGAAGCTTTATTGTCAGCTGTTTCCCAAGGAGACTCTATCTGAGTGGATAATTTTGATCCAAGTGTAGAGAGGCCAGGAGTCCAAAGGTAAGTAATTTTTCAGAAGAATTATAAAGTGATAAGGAGACAGCATAGGCCTACTAAGGCAATTGTCGAGTTGGGGGCGTTACTGGAAGCACAGTGTCAGAGAGTGAAACTGAATAGCTACTTGTTTCTTAAAAGTGACAATGGAATCCTTAAGGACAGAAGTGTCATTTGAGTGGTCGTCGTAGACTGGAAAGTATTGGAGGAGGAAAGACAGCAGCTTGGCCAAAGGGCCAGAGGGAAATGAAGTGTTTGAAGGTAGGAAGAAGCAGAAAAAAAGAGACATGGGGAAGAGGACTACTGAGCTCATGATGGTAAAAAATGACAGATTTTCAGATGAGGAGATGAAAGAATCAGAATTGTTTAAACCAGGTGCAGCACCGAACAGTTTTCATACAGATTCTGATTCTCAGAAGGTGAATGTGAGACCATTTGAAATTCCTGTGCTGATGTACCAAATCTATAAAATGCTTGAGACAGAAAGGTCAGTAGAACTCTTTCTTTTGCGAGCATATATGATGTTAAACTAGCATTTATAGAGACAATGCTACGTGGCTTTAGGTGCCCAGAAAGTTTTAAAATCATGTATGTTTTGAATTGGGGAAGGAGGGTGTTTGTTTTGTATTGGTTTTGCCTTTTAAAAGTTTTAGAGTTAATCAGTAATCCTAATTAATTTTATTGGTAGGAAAAACTAAGTGGAAAATTATTGTTAAATAGAAGGCATGGAGATGGGACCATGAAACAAACAAACAAAAATGTACATAAAGATAAAAGAGTCAGTACTAACAGTGAACAGTGAACCAAGGGCTGGTTGTTGTTGGTATAGACCAATAGCTTCTGGAGTTGCTAAAAAAATGACTTGAAAATTATATGAAAAGAAAATTGGCTCTGAATCTTGTGCAGTTTGACTTCTGCCAGTTGCACTGGTTGTGCCTAAGTGAGATGATTAATATACTTTATTGTCACTTTTGACAATGCGACACTTTTGAAAGTGAAAGCAAGTGTTCTCCGATCATGTCTGAACGGCAGTTGCTCAGTCGTGTCTGACCCTTTGCAACCCCATGGACTGTGCCATGCCAGGCTTCCCTGTCCTTCACCATCTCCCTGAGCTTGCTCAAACTCCTGTCCATTGAGTCCATAATGCCATCCAGCCATCTCATCCTTTGTCGTCTCCTTCTCTTCCTGCCTTTTATCTTTCCCAGTATCAGGGTCTTTTCCAATGAACTGGCTCTTCGCATCAGGTGGCCAAAGTATTGGAGCTTCATTTTCATCCTCAGTTCAGTTCAGTTCAGTCACTCAGTCATGTCCGACTCTTTGCAACCCCGCCAACCGTAGCATGCCAGGCCTCCCTGTCCATCACTAACTCCCAGAGTTCACCCAAACCCATGTCCATCAAGTTGGTGATGTCATCCAACCATTTCATCCTCTGTCGTCCCCTTCTCCTCCTGCCCTCAATCTTTCCCAGCATCAGGGTCTTTTCAAATGAGTCAGCTCTTCGCATCAGGTGGCCAAAGTATTGCAGTTTCAGCTTCAATATCAGTCCTTCCAATGAACACCCAGGACTGATCTCCTTTAGGATGGACTGGTTGGATCTCCTTGCAGTTCAAGGGACTCTCAAGAGTCTTCTCCAGCACCACAGTTCAAAAGCATCAATTCTTTGGCACTCAGCTTTGTTTATAGTCCAACTCTCACATCCATACATGACCACTGGAAAAACGATAGCCTTGACTAGACGGACCTTTGTTGGGAAAGTAATGTCTCTTCTTTTTAATATGCTATCTAGGTTGGTCATAAGTCCTTCTAATGAATAATCAGGGTTGATTTCCTTTAGGATTGACTGGTTTGATCTCGTTGCAGTCCAAGGGATTCTCAAGAGTCTTCTCCAGCACCACAGTTTGAAAGCATCAATTCTTTTGGTGCTTAACCTTCTTTATGATCCAACTCTCACATCTATACATGACTACGGGAAAAACCAGTACCAGCTTCAACCATACAGACCTTTGTCGGCAAAGTGACGTCTCTGCTTTTTAATACGCTATCTAGATTTGTCATAGCTTTTCTTCCAAGGAGCAAGCGTCTTTTAATTTCATGGCTGCACTCACTGTCTGTGGTGATTTTGGAGCCCAAGAAAAATAAAGTCTTTCACTGTTTACAGCAGGTATAAACTGGGATTTTTCTAAACAAGCCAGCACATATGGTCATCCTATGCCTGAGCCCAGATGCTCTGAAATGTATCCTGTGTTTTCTAAAATGAATATCATTCTGGGACAACATTTAAGTAGTTTTCCTGTATTATCAAGAAACACAAAAATCAGTTAAATTACTATATATCTCAATTATTCGGGTTCATATATTGGTTACAAAGGAATTGGGCCATTTTGGTCCTATGCCAGTTTCACTTTCAGCCTCTCCAGTATTGAAATGATCAACTCTGTTAGCGTTTTTTGTTTTTTTTTAAGTGGACTTCTTTCATTTTTTTATTCAATTAATCTGCTGAGGAGACTTTATTTTTGTAGGCAAGAATGCAGAAAGACACCAAAAGGTTAATTTTTAAACTGAAGTCCCAGTGATGAAGTGACTCTCATCCTGAAGAGGGCTGAGGCATCCTGAACCTGGAGAGGTCCAGGTTTTTATTTATCCCAGATTGCTCGATCTTAGGTCCCTGATCCGCAAGCAAACCCATAAGCCCTGGAAGAGAGAGCATGGAGACCTCTAGACCACTAGACCTTCAGGGAATTCCCCTCTGTTAGCTTTAAAAGAACCAAATTAGTGTTGAAGAGCATTTTTTCTAGCTCTGCTACTGACTTTGGCAAGTTATTTAGCTCTTCAGTTGCTCAGTTTCCTCACTGGGGATAATATTAATAGCAGAATTAATCTCATAGACTTATCATGAGGATTAAAGACATCACTGTAACAAAGACCTTAGAACAATGCCACACAGTAAGATTTATATATAAGAGTTAATTTCTTAATCTTGCTAAATCGTGTGCTAAATTGCTTCAGTCATGTCTGACTCTTTGCAACACAATGGACCATAGCCTGCCAGGCTCCTTTGTCCATGGAATTCTCCAGGCAGGAATACTGGGGTGGGTTGCTATTTCCTACTCCAGGGGATTTTCCCAACCAAGGGATGGAACCTGCGTCTCCTGTATTGCAGGCAGATTCTTTACCTGCTGAACTATACTCTAGTCTCTAGTTTGAGGTACAGAATTTTCTCTAAC
Source organism: Bos grunniens (assembly GCF_055505025.1). Classification (NCBI taxonomy): domain Eukaryota; kingdom Metazoa; phylum Chordata; class Mammalia; order Artiodactyla; family Bovidae; genus Bos; species Bos grunniens. Next base: position 41,434,458 of record NC_141188.1, read on the forward strand.
GTCTATTGCTGGCACATCATATAACCTCTTTTGTCCTCAGTTTTTCTAGACCTTAGGAATGGGGAGAATAATACCTTCTGGATACACTGTCAAGATTTAATCAGGTGAAATGGGAACGACATAACAGTGTTTGGCTCAACCTGGGGGCTCGATAAATGTTCAGTGTTTCCCCTTTCCCTTCCAGAAGTCATATAAACATCAGCTGGTGATTGCATCTTCCTTGTAGGTTTTCTACTCAAAGAGAATACTTGAGCAAGTACGATTTTTCTCGTCTTACAGATCGAGTTTCCAAGACAAGTTTCTGTAGACAGATGTCACATCCTTTGCTCATTCCAAGATGTGGGGGTTCATTAAGTTTTACTTTTGAGACTGAATTGATTTCTTTGTCCTCTGGGTCAAGGAAGACGGTGATGCGCTGGTCTCAGCTCCACCTTGCTTGCCTTTTAATGTTAACACCTCCTCACTACACTGTTCACAGATGGGCTTGCTGCCTTGGGAGTGTGCTGCTGTGTTATTGAAAATGCTCTTCATCCCAGCAAATGGCCTGCTACTGAGAAGCTCACAGACCTGTATTGTAGTACTGTTTCCTCATACTGTATTTTTCCTGATTCAGGGTAAAACCATACAAGCAAAAATTGTCATTCCCAGAAGTTAAAAAAAAAAAAAAAACTTGTAAAAATGTTAATTCCTGTAATGTGAAAGCAGAGGTAGTAACTGGCGCATTGGGAAATTATCCTTCAGTTTTTGCAACATCAGAGCCTAGCTGTGCAGTCCTGGGCAGGTTACATAACCTCTCTGCACTTCTATTTCTTGATCTATAAAATGATGGAAGTAGTAGTTCAGTCTCATTGGGTGGTACAGAGGATGAGATTAGCTAGTACATGTAAAGCACTTAAAATACCTAATCAGATCCTAGCAAACACCTAGAGAGTTTTATTATTATTATCATTATTTTAAGCCTGCATCGTGATTGTACGTATCTCCCTATGAAAAGTCTAGCCTGTTGTTTGACTTCCCAATATAAGAAATATAAAACACTTGAGAAAAATAAAATGTTTCATTTATTAATGATCATTAATGACTAGGATTTAAAGACAACCTCTTAGGTAAGGCACATAACTTGTTTGACTTGTAAGTGGAGAATCATGTTTTGTTTTTATTTGTTCTTCCGTGTTGGATACATATGTGATTGCATTTTTCTCATCAGCTGCATCCTTTGCAGAATTACTAAAAGGCTGTCATTTACCACCCAAGCCCAAGAGCTATTGGAAATGGGCAATAAAATCAAGTTTTAGTAGAAGTACAGTATAAAAGCAACAGTCATCCTGTGACTTCCTGCCCAATCATTGGCGCATAGCTGCTAATAGACAAAGCTGGCTGTTCACGGTTTGCAGCAAACAAGAACTGTTTGCTCTCCTGGACTCAAAACACACTTCCTCCTGTCAATCACCTTGCTTCTTTCCTTCCTAGGAATCTACTCAGGACCATTTGTGTTGTGACGGAAGCTATACTTTCACTTCCAAGCTTTTTAATTCCGAAAAAGAGATGGGTTGAGATCTAGACACATACTAAAATTTATTTTAAAACCTACTTGTAATAAAGAGTATTAAATAATAATAATTTTGCTCTGATTATGCAAGTGCTATGACTTTGGCTGTATTCATTCACCCTTCATTTTCCCTTCCTGCTGTATCTGTAACCATGCAGTCTCTTTCAGGTTTTTAATTTTCATTGGCAGAAGAACTTTTGAAGCTGAGGTTATCACACTGGTGAGGCTAGTTTTCATTTATCTGTGAATAAATTACTGCTGCGTGAGAAGTACAATGCAATCATCAGTCAGTATTCAGCATGAATATAGGTAGGTTCCATTTCTTCTGCTGACAGTTTTCATAGTTTGTGTCTTTCAAGGAATTTGTCCATTGCATGTAAGTTGTTGAATTTCTTGGGTTATAGTTGCTTGTTGTTGTTGTTGAGTCTCTCAGTTGTGTCTGACTCTTTTGTGACCCCACCAGGCTCCTCTGTCCATGGGATTTTTCCAGGCAAGAATACTGGAGTGGGTTGCTATGCCCTCCTCCAGGGGCTCTTTCTGACCCAGGGATCAAACTTGTGTCTCCTGCCTTGCAGGAGGTTTCTTTAGCACTGAGCCACTGTGGAAACCCATAGTTGTTTATAGTATGCCATTAATATCCATTTTCTATCTTGAGGATTTTTAGGGCCATCCTCTTTTTCTTTCCTAACACTGCTAATTTTTTTCTTCTCTCTTCTTGATAAAATAGCTACAAATTTACCATTTCTGTTCATCTTTTCCCAAACCTAGCTTTTAAATAATTTTTTTCTATCTTTCATCTGTTTAGTCTTTCTTGCATTAATTTTTGTTAGTTCTTATCTCAGTTATTTCTTTGATTTATTTTGGGTTTAATTTGTTCTTCTTTTACTAGCTTAGTAAGATAGAAGCTTAGGTCATTCATTATAGACCTTTCTTCCATTTTAATAACCATTTAATGCTATAAAATACCCTCTAAGGATTGCTTTAGTAGTATCCTACTAATACTGATATGTCGTAGTTTTATTATTCAGTTAAAAATATTTTCTGATTTCCCTTGGGATTTCTTCTTTGATATATGGGTTTTTAAAAAGTGTGTCCTTTAACTTTCAATATTTAGGAATTTTCTAGATATTTTCATTTTCTGATTTCTAAATGACTTTCTTTGTCATCAGAAAACATACTTTGTATGAGTTTAATCCTTCAGAATTTATAAAGCTTTGTTTTGTGATTTGGCATATGATTTATCTCGGTGATACTCCCTGTGAACTTAAAGAGAATATATATTCTGCTCTTTTGGGTAAGAGTATTCTAAAAATATCCATTAAGTTGATTTGGTTGATGCTATTTAAGTTTTCTCTTTTTCTTGATTTTCTGTCTTACTCTGTGTGTTGTTGCTGAGCGTTGATTATTGAACTCTTCAACTGTTACTGGGATTTCCGTTCTAAGAGTTTTTACTTCAAATATTTTGAAGCCTTTTGTTTCACTGAATGTACATTTAAGATTGTCAGGGTCTTCTTATGAATTTATTTAGCTTTTTATCTTCAAAAAGTCTCTCTCTTTGTCCTTGGGCATGTCCTTTGTCCTAAAATGTGAAAGTCATAGAACTGTACCCTTCCCCCAAAGTCGTACACTCAGTCCACAGGCTCAGCTGCCACACAGGCTGTGAAATGAATTCATAAATTCATTTAATTTTCATCAGAGCCCTGGGAAGCAGATACTAGTATGATCTCTGTTTTACCCATGAGGAAAGTGAGGCTTAGAGGGACGAAGTTTCTGGAAGATCAAGCAGCTTGGAAGTGACAAAGCCCTTGACCCTGTGTCCTTCCCGTCTCCTGCCTTGCACTCTTGACCTTTGGTGATCCTTTCTCTTTTACTACATACTACCTTGTACTTGATTTTTCTGTACCTGTCTCACCAGTTCGTGAATTGAAGGAGGATAAGAACCTCATGTCTTCAAAGCGTTTAACGGAGCTCTTACCCCACAGCCAGTTGAGAGGGAGGAAAAGAGGGAGAGATACTATCTTCTTCGTTCCTCATTTTGGAAAAGAAATAGCCCTAACCTCTTAGAATTAATTGCCATCAAAATGCATCCTTATCAATAAGATTAATCTTTCAGTGTGACTTTGTTTTACTCATTCGAGTCAGCTGGCAGGAAATGTGCTGTCCTATAAAACAACAGATGGCAGAAAGGAAATATTCATTATTGTTCTGTTGTCCAGTTTATTATACCTAGTAATGATATTCTTTGGGATAATGTGTTCTGAGATATTTGCTCCTGTTAGTCTTGCCTATAAATTCTTGTCCCTTACCAGATTGATTTTTGTGCTTTCTGTAGCATTAGATAAATATTTATTCAAATGAAATATATAGTCTCAAATAATGATAGAAATAAGCATAAGGAGACCCTGTAATCAGTAACTTGAAGTTTCCTTTTTATTCGTTAACCATACACAATGATATCTTGACTAAGTCTGTTAGTATTAATAACTAGGGCAATAAAACTGTTTTATAGAAAACAGCTAGCAGGGTACATCTGCTTCCCCAGGGAAAGGGGAGGGTATTAGAACTTCTCGAAGAACTGCTTAAAGAGGTTCTTTCTTCATTAGATGAAGAAGAAACTTGACGACTGGATGGTAGTTTCCTCAGTTCACCCCCCCACTCCCCACAATCATGCATGTTTCTGGAGGCATTAAGCCTCACTTGATAACCCTCAGGGTTGAACTCATAAGCTCCATGTAGACGGATATTTATTAGACTGGAAGCTACAGGTAAGGTGAGAAATCCTCCTTGCTGGAAGCTGTCAAAAGTCGATTTAGAAACTTCTTGGTGGCTCAGATGGTAAAGCGTCTGTCTACAATGTGAGAGACCTGGGTTCGATCCCTGGGTTGGAAAGATTCCCTGGAGAAGGAAATGGCAACCCACTCCAGTACTCTTGCCTTGAAAATCCCATGGACGGAGGAGATTGGAGCAGGCTACTATCCACGGGGTCGCGAAGAGTTGGGCACGACTGAGCGACTTCACTTTCTTTCTTTCTTTAAATCTTTAATTACTCAATTAAAAATGCCTCTAGCACGGGGGACGCCATGAGAGGAGGAGGAGGAGGGATGTAGAAAGCCTTATCATCAGTGTCTAAAATTCTAACTTAGAAAAACGGAACAGACAGTTATTAAAGGTAATAAACTCTGTCTTTATTCGGCTGTAACTCTCTGTTCTTCAGAGATTCTTCTTCGCTGGCCAAAACCTGTAGAACTTTCAGGTTCAGTGATCACGAGATGCTTCCTCATATTTTGGAACTAAAATGACTTCATTCAAAGCGAGCAACTTTAAATCTTGATATTCTGCTTTGAATGTTTGTGGAAAGACCTGTGGTAGGACAGCTCTTATTCTTTCTATAAAGCAGGAGCCAGAAAGAGTGCAGAGAAGGAAAGAGAAACTTGGAAGTGGGGTCCTATTTCTTAAGCAAAGCAAGAGAAACCCTTCGAAGAGGGGATTACGTTTCACAGGATCTTTTTAAGATTCAGGATCTTGCCTCTCCTGGTAATTTTATAGAATGAACAAATATCCACTCAAGTTGCTTTCTTCCTTACACATAATGGATTAATGAGCAGCCATCAAAGAATTGATTTTTAGTCTCTAGTGACCTGAACTAGCCTGACCCGGATTCAAGCAATAATGTTAAGGCTCAAAACTAAATCTATTGTTCCAGGTCCCCATGACTCTCCTGTCTCCAGGCACGTTGTTATGTTATATTAAACATCATCAGTCAGATCATAAGCGCCACAAGGGACCACGCATCTCTAGCCTTCTCGTCTGGGTAGTGCTCTTAAAAAAAATCAATGAGTTCTCATCAAATCCCATCACCACCAAGCTCCAACTTAAAGGGCAACAAAAGAAAGAGAGTTTCCACTTTGAACAAAAACAGGCCGGAGGAAGGATTTTAGGAACAAATTAAGCTAAACTTTTTCAGCGAATTAATTCATGTTGGATATTATAACTAGTATCCATGAGATAAGTTTATGGATATTAGGTACAGTATCTAATATGAATTAATTCGCTGAAACTGTTTAGCTGAGTTTGTTCTTGAAATCCTTCCTCCATGAGTAAGAAGTTTGTGGGTTTCCCTGATGGCTCAGATGGTAAAGAATCTGCCTGCGATGCAGGAGACCCAGGTTTGATCCCTGGGTGGAGAAGATCCCCTGGAGAAGGGCATGGCAACCTACTCCAGTATTCTTGCCTGAAGAATTCCACGGACAGAGAAACCTGGCAGGCTACAGTCCATGGAGTTGTAGAGTCCAACATGACTGAGCGATTAACACTTTAACTTCACTTCACTTCAAGAACCATCTTAATAATGTATTTAGAACTGGGTGATCTAACAAAACGTACAGTCACATTTATCTAAAATGTTTTTCAGAGTTCCAACTTGTCTTAAAATTCTATCACGTTGCATTTTTCCTGGGATGTTTTTCTATTAAAAAAAAAAAAAAGTGGCTGTACATTCACTAATGTGATATGTATTTGTTACAGGCTTACCATGTGTAGAGCTTTGTGCTTGATTTTGCCTGAAATGTTGCATTTATCTATTCATTTATTTAGCAATTATTTATTGTGTATTACTATATGCGGGAAAGTGTTCTGGGTACTGGGGCTATTGTTAAAAACCAGCATTTCTAGTGAAGCCTTTGACTCTCTGGCAGCTTGGGTGCCAGTGAGGAGACAGCCAGCCCACAGGCAAACAGTATTTTCTATAATTTTGTATAGTTTATATTTTGTATAATTTTGGAGAGAAGTGAGGAGAGGTATTCACTCTTTTTGTTGTTGTTGTTTAGTCACCGAGTTGTGTCGGACTCTTTTGCGACCCCATGGATTGTAGCCTGCCAGGCTTATCTGTTTTTACCCAGCTACTAATGTCTGTAACAGCCACTGGGCATCTGGGCGCCATGATGTAATGACTGCGTGCTCTTATTTTATCGAAACCCAGTGTGGGGTCTTTTCCAGCCATCTTAGGCAGTTCTCACAAGCAGACATACAAAGCATGTGTTATCGGTCCTGTTTATTCAGACAAAGAAGCTGGAGCCCAGAGAGATTGGGTGCATTTCTTTACTAAAGGCTAGCTAGTAATCGGTGAAGGTTTTTTGAATCCAACCCTTGCTTTCTGACCATGAATCTCTTGGTTTTCTCTGCGTTCTTACTTGATAGACATTGGATCAATCATCCACACCGTCTTTCCTTTCTACACTTCAGGTTAAGAAGCTTTCAGGAGTTGGAACAACTTTTACCAGATCACAACAGGTACAGGTTTTGCTTTTGACTTTCAAAGTGCTTTTAATAAACCCTCCTGTCTACTTAGTGGAGAAGAGAAGGAAAGGGAAAAACCATTTCTAAAAATCACCCTTGCACACCGCACGGGTTTGCATAAATCTCAGCCTTCTCGGGGCTGATTACACTCTGCAGTCTTCATTCGGAAATGGATGAAAATGTGAGCCGGGACACAAACAGGAAGGCTCCGAGGCAGCATTGGTCTCGCAGGCACCACCTCTTTAAATAGCTCCCATGCGCTGGGAATTGTTCTCCACTCCGAGAAGAAGCTGCCTCACAGCCCTTTGTTTCTCGGGCCCGCAGAGCTGGAGGCAGCTGCGGGACAGGTCCTGGCTCCCACGTGGAGAGGGAGACAGAACTCTGCAGGTGGCGGGGTGCAGTGGGCCAGAGGATGGCCTCCCCATCCCTGGGCCATGAGGACACCGGGCCACAGAGATGTTTTGAGTGTCCATCTCCCTTGATAGCATTCGTGACCCTCTTAACCTGCTAAGAGGTAAGTTTCAGAGCACTTCCTCAATCAATATTTTGGGCTATAGGCTTCCTTCTGCTGACTGGTGTTTTTTTTTTTTTTTCCTTTCACTTAAAACAGGCAAGGAGAAAGCAGACAGTTGCTGTAACTTTTTTGTACGTTTTAAATCCATTTTTTGGTGAATGCATGGGTGGGGCTTATAGTTTTTTTTCATTAGATTATTGGTGCATAATAGTAAGTGACAGTAAACTGTTAACTTTTTAACCTTTCACGATTTTTGTTGTGGTGTGAATGTAAGTTTCTAAAGCCCAAATACAGAAGGGAAGTAGGTACGCCCTGTTACTAATTTGAGAAGACTAGTTAAAATGGGATCTTAATAGATGCTTAAATGAATGACTTGGAGGTGTTTTGCTTCCAGTTCCTGTTTTTTCGCGGGAGCGTTTAAACTGATCTAATCTTTCCAGATGATTATCTAATCTTAGAAACATCTGCTGAGGGAGACTCCATTACCCAAGCAAGCTCTTCCACCCTTTAATGGAATTAAAATATTTCTTTGGTGGGGCCACCAGTCTTTCCTCTGATTTCAGTGCTGGGGCAAATGGCGCCAAGGGGAAATGGCTGAGTCTCTTGGCCTGGTCCATAGAGAAGACATGTGGGTGAGAAAGGGGTTCTCGTTTTTGTGCCTGCCCTGATCTGGCGTGGGGTTTGTGTGACTGCCTCTGTCCATTTCCTCTGATCTTTTCCTGCCCTCCGTCTGCTCTTCTCTTAGGTACCTTCTTTGAGACATTGATGCCTGAATTAGAGGGTACACACAACACCAAAAATTCATCTGATTAAACGCAAGCAGAGGGTCTACTTCAAGAAACACGGGCGCATGCTCTCCCCAGGAAGATTTCCATGGTCTGTTTACCTCGTTTCCTGTTTAACTCTTAGAGCACTGCTGTCCATACACCCACTTGTCAAGGCTACTTACCGCACTTCTGTTTTCTTTTTCTGCCTTTCCTTGTCCTCTGTGTTGTCTTTTGGGGGGAAGTGAAGAATCAGGAACAATGGTTTTGTTGTTTATTTGAAATTCATTTCCTTTGAATCGGATTAGAATCATTTACTCCAGTGTGTTCTGGGTTCTTTTTATTTAAGTAGCATCATCTTTATATTTTCAAGTCTGTTTTTTGTTGTTTTTAAATTGTTTTACTAGTGTATTTTGTCATCAAAGGTAAAGTCTACTTTGGCATCATTGAGACTTCTTTTTAGATTAGAATGTGGTAAGAAAGCCTGCTTAACTGAAATACTGGTTTTTTGTTTGTTTATTTCTTTTTAGTTTAATCATAGATTTCAGGGGGTAGTAAGCATAACCAAGGTTCACGACAGGAGATAAGTTTTCAGTGTGATATCTAGGATTGTGGAAATAGCTTGATGCAGTCATTTATTTGTGAAAATAAAGTTACATTTTTGTGCTTTGATGATTATTACTAAATAAGGAGCATGTAATTTTGAATCTTGGAAGTAATAAGGAACTTGCTTTATATTTATAAATAATTTTCAGTTTCACATTCTATGGTTTCTGTGTGATAGCCCCTGTAGTTCTGTATCTAATCACAACCCTGCCCTCTCTGTACATGTTGTATCTTTACAAATTTGGTAAGGCCCTGGTTAAACTCTAAGCCCAGGAATGAACTGAAGAGCAACTGTGCTAATCAGAGGCAAATTTAACAAGATACGACTTCTGTTTAGATTTGAAAATATATAAACAAAGGACTTAATTTTTAGGATCCTAAGGTTTAAAAAAAAATCAGATGGAAAACAGAACAACAACAACGCTTAGGTTACCAAGAAAGCGCAGTTTTTGCGGATAAGGAATTCTAAAGGCAGTGGGCATAATAATGCAAGGCTCTAACAGCTAAGGTCCCAGCAGAAATCATCTGAAAGGTAATAAAATAGCTTAGAGGATGAGCTAAAAGGAAATCAGTGCCCCTCTGCAATAAGCAGAATGAAAAAGTGAAGTACCAGATTTACTGGAAGGCCTCTTACTGACCCCAGCTGAGCTGAGTGCAGGAATGTGTTTCAAAGCCTGGTTAAACCCCCAGAGGTAGTGTTCTGAATCAGCCTTGCTGACGTAAACACAGACCCTGCCTGGAAAGCTTCCAGAAGCAGGGAGAGAAGGCAGCTCAGTCGAGATGTGCACTACTGTTGCAGTAAAGACACGGGAAGCAGAGTACTGCCGTCTTGGGAGACAGAGCGCAAAAGCCTTTCAGCTCGCTCTGAAGGTGTCGTACAACCTGAGGTGAGACCACTGACAGAGAAAATAGCACTAACCATGGCCCCCAAGTGCTTGTCTAAACAGAAGGACGGAGGATCGCGAGAACGGGACTCGTTTCTTAGTGCTAGAGAAGCCTGTGGATCATCGAAGGGGGAAAAACTATTGAGACCATGTGAGTGCTAATGAGGTGGACTTCCATTGCTAGGCAATGAGTGATAAATTAATAATAAGCTTACAAAGGTCAGGTCCCAGACAGACTCAGGTCTTGTAGGTGAGCAGGGTAAACAGGTCTTGTTTCTGTGAGCTATGAAGCTCCCTGTTACGCACTGTCCATTTGTTAGATATAGACAAGTAAATGAACACAAAGACTTCAACTGTTTTTCCTTCTCTTATGAAAATAGGCAGTAAAATTGGGGTCAGATATGTAAAAAACATCTCCTGCTTAAATGCAGTTCTCTGTTTTAGACTTTCCAGAAGTCCAGCAATCACTAGTTGGGACAAGAAAAGTCCATTATTTTGCTTTAAAGGACAGAAGGTTCAGTATCTGTTATTTGTGTACTGAAACGGTATTTAACTATCTGAAACTTCTGGAATAAGTAGGTGATAGCAGAGTTGTTTTCACCCTGCTTTTCTTCTCGTTCCACGAGTTGCAATGCTGATCCCAAATAGTGCTTCCGTAAACTTGGAAAGGAGTCTTGGAGTTATGGAGAGAGGAACCACATGCCTGTCCTGCCTGCTGAAGGTAGTTAGAGAGCCTGGTGTCAGGCAGCCACAGGAATGACAGGAATAGTCAGCCAGGGGCTTCATAGCAGTATACCTGTAATTGTCATGAGGCCAGCAGAGTGTGTGCGCACTTCAGAGGATTCTTCTTGTGTAATAGCATGGTATGCATCCGTTGTTTCTCATTCTTTGACAACCTCAAATGATTCAGTAGGTATGAATATTTTGTGCTTCCGAGGTGGCGCTAGTGGTAAAGAACCCGCCTGCCAATCCAGGAGACCTAAGAGACTTGGGTTCGATCTCTGGGTTGGGAAGATTCCCTGGAGGAGGAATGGTAACCCACTCCAATATTCTTGCCTAGAGAATCCCATGGACAGAGGAGCCTGGCGGACTATGGTCCATAGGGTCACAAGGAGTCAGACACAACTGAAGTGATGTAGCCCGCACACATGCATGAATATTTAAGTGTATTTTAGTTCAAATATTCCAGGATTTATCACTTGATCTATCTCTGTTTGCTGTTGCTGTTGCTTGTGCTTTCCTCCTCTTTGTCCTTCTGACAAAACAAAAGGCCTGAAGCACAGCCTCCTTTTGAAATTAGGCAAGTCTTTGGAGACCCCTTACCAGTAAGAGGTTGTAGTCCCTTCGAAGTGCATTCTAATCTATGAAATAGAACCCAGACATCAATATTAGACAATCCCATCCTAAACTTTTTCAGGAAGTAGTATAATTTCCAGAGTATCAGAAGGGTCTGAATGGGAGCTTCAATTTCAGCATCAGTCCTTCCGATGAATATTCAGGGTTGATTTCTTTTAGGATTGACTGGTTTGATCTCCTGGAGTTTGATTGACTGGAGTCTCCAAGGGACTCTCCAGAGTCTTCTCCAGCACCATAATTCAAAACCACATGCGTCCTTGGAGCCTTCTCCATGTCTCCAGTGCTTCCACAGCATTTCCACATGTGGTGTGGCTTCTTGATGATCTGTTCATCCACCCTGCTCTGAATTTAGTCCTGGACATCAGCATCCTTCTCCCATGTGGTGCCCAGAGCAGAATTCCAGTTCTGCTGCATTCAGGACAACTGTCTCCCCTTTCTTTCTGTACATCTATGGGACTCAAGACTCAATTATGTAGTTTTCTTGGCGTCCATGTAATGGTCTCGGCTTGTACTGACCTTCCATTTGGCCAACATCTCTTTGTCTTTTTCGCATGACATCTACTCATGCCAGAAGGCAGTCATCCTAAACATGTGCAGCTGAAGTTGCAGAACTTCGTTCTCATCCCTATTAAGTTTCATCCTGTTAGCTTCAGTCCCAATGGAGCTTCAGTCTTCCCAATGGAGAATGTCTTGACTTTGGGATTATTATCCCCAAATAACCTTTTATGGAAGTAAGGAAAATGATCTTCTGAGGAAAAAAAAAAAAGTTTAATCTTTTAAAAAATTCTAATAACTTTTCCCAAAGACTGTCTCTGCTCATGTCACCTTGTTGAGGGAAACTTTAGAGGCTTTCCATGGCCTAGTGGTTAAAGGCCCAGAGCGTCTTTCTGGGGTACCTGAAGGGTCTTCCCACTGTGCCTTCTGGGGCACCACTCACCACAGCGGAGTCCTTGTCCATCCGGTCCTGTTTCTGCACCTCCCTGGCTCTTTGGCTTTGTTCACCTGGAGCCCAGAATTCACACATGCCTCTATCTGCCTGTCTGAATCCTGCATATGTTCTCCTTGAGGTCTTCCCTGAACTTAAATAGGGAGTCATTTCTCCTTCCTTTGAGTTCCTGAAGAGTTGTCTAAAACTCGTAGCACTTACTGAATTCTACTTTATGAGAGCAGAGTGGCGTGGTAGTGGAGAGCAGAGGCCCTGAGTATGGACGGTCTGAGTGCTGTCCAGACTGAACCCCTCAGCAGTGATATAATCATGGGCACAGGGGCATTTCTCCCTAACCTCTGTCTGTCGCATCTGTAGAAGGCAGACAGTAGTACCTACCTTATAGGGTTTTCAGGAGAACTGAAACAGTACCTTTTAAAGCACTTTCGGTGGTGCCTGCTGCACAGTAACTGCTGATAACTGTTAGCTATCTCTGTCGTCGTTGTTTCTTCAGTCGCTAAGTCATGTCTGATTCTTTGTGGCCCCATGGACTGCAGCATTCCAGGTTCCTCTGTCCTCCACTATCTCCTGGAGTTTGCTCAAACTCATGTCCACTGAGTCCGTGATGCCATCCAACCATCTTACCCTCTGTCGCCCTCTTCTCCTCCTACCTTCAGTCTTTCCCAGCATCAGGGTCTTTTCCAAGAAGTCGGCTCTTCCCATCAGGTAGCCAAAGTATTGGAGCTTCAGCATCAGTCCTTCCAATGAATATTCAGGGTTATTTTCTTTTAGGATTGACTGGTTGGATCTCCTTGCTGTCCAGGGGACTCTCAACAGTCTTCTCCAGCACCACAATTTGAAAGCATCAGTTCTTCGGTGCTCAGCCTTCTTTATGGTTCAGCTTTCACATCCATACATGACTACTGGAGAAACCATAGCTTTGATTATGCAGACCTTTGTCAGCAAAGGGATGCTTCTCCTTTGTGGCTCAGATGGTAAAGAATCTGCCTGCAAGGAGGAAGACCTGGGTTCAGTCCCTGGGTGGAGAAGATCCCCTGGAGAAAGGAATGGCTACCTACTCCAGTATTCTTGCCTGGAGAATCCCATGGGCAGAGGAGCCTGGCAGGCCAGGCTGCAGTCCATGGGTCGCAGAGTCAGACAAGACTGAACGACTCACACTGTCACTCCCACTTCATCTAGGTTTGTCCCAGCTTTCCTTCCAAGGAGCAAGCGTCTTTTAACTTCACGACAGTGAATTTTACTGCAGAAGCTCAGAATAACTCGTGAACATGATTTAAAAAATTTTTTTTCAAACCATGAATATCAGAGGAAATAGGTGTGAATCTGTGGAGACAGAATATTGGCGAGGAACAGCATTTTTCCCACAGAGCCATTGTGAGATGGTCTCCAACTTGAGCCAGCACACAGATTTTTCTCCTGCTTGCAGTCAGATATCAGCCACCATTTTTATAAGCACTTGCATGCTTACGGGTATCAGGGAGTGCAGGTAGTCTGGAGAAACACAGCCTCACTGGTACGAACTGCTTATCAATTTTGTAATTAAAATACTTAATTACTCAAAGCCTAATTTTAATCTGTGTGCCTGTAGGAACATGCCAGTTTGCATTTTGCTTTATATAGTGTGATAAAAAAGAAATTGCAAAACATTATTTTCCTTTATTCCCTTGGGAAAAAAACATCATGGTTGAACAATATCAGAAACTCATGTATTTAACTTCTGGTGTCATGGGGAGCAGCGGTCTTTAGGCGGATAACTCACTCTGACCTCGGTATTTATTGAAGGACTCCCAAGAATGTTGTGTTGGGTTAGGTAGTGTGGCGATGTTAAGAATTAGAAGATGAACTCTCTATATTCAGATTTATTTGGAGATATAGCACATAGTAAGTAAAATAATAATGTACAGCATATTATATGAAAGTTCTGTACTCAGTGAATTATTAAGTCAGGGGTATAGACAAGTGTACATTCTAAGAGCTTCAACTGGGTAGTTATTCATTGCTACAAATCTGTTTCAATTTTTTCCTCAAACTGTCAAGACATTCTGTAGACTAAAGAATACAAGCCTTGAGGACATCATCAACCAACTAACACTAATATATTTATACAAAGTGTTTCTTCTTTGAAAATTTGCTAAACGTTAAATAATAGATATGGATATATCTGACGATGAGGAGGATTGTAATAGCTAACACATTTTCTTAATTCTGATGGTAACCTTGAAATATTGTTCCATTTTTTTGAGAGGAGGAAAAATTGGGTCTCAGAATAGATGCATAGTATATTACATGAGTAAGAGGTAAATCTGTGATTCAGTATATGTCAGTCCAAATGAAAAGCCCTCTTTCTTAACCACTGTATTCTCCTGTCTCTATTGGTGCCTATTCAAGGGAACCTAAGAGCAGATGGTTATGGCCAAACCTTAGTGCATGTGACTGGAGTAGGGCACAGAGGTAAGTCTGAAACTTGAGCTAAGGCAGGTGGTAAAGAAACTTTTATGAAAAACTAATGAGTTGTTAAGAAAGCTGAGCGCCGAAGAATTGATGCTTTTGAACTGTGGTGTTGGAGAAGACTCTTGAGAGTCCCTTAGACTGCAAGGAGATCCAACCAGTCCATTCTAAAGGAGATCAGTCCTGGGATTTCTTTGGAAGGAATGATGCTAAAGCTGAAATTCCAATACCTTGGCCACCTCATGCAACGGGTTGACTCATTGGAAAAGACTCTGATGCTGGGAGGGATTGGGGACAGGAGGAGAAGGGGATGACAGAGGATGAGATGGCTGGATGGCATCACTGACTCGATGGACGTGAGTCTGAGTGAACTCCGGGAGTTGGCGATGGACAGGGAGGCCTGGCGTGCTGTGATTCATGGGGTCGCAAAGAGTCAGACACCACTGAGCGACTGAACTGAACTGAACTTTTGTTTTAGCAACTTAACTGTTGCAAGTGTATGAAAAGGATACTAAACTAAGAGGAAAACATGAGAATTCCCTGGTGGTCCAGTGGTTAGGACCCTGAGCTCTCACTGCAGGGGCGCCTGGATTCAATCCCTGGTTGGGGGATTAAGATCCTATAAGCTGTGTGATGTGGCCAGAAGAGTAGGGGGAGAAAAGATCTTGGGCATTAAGATAGGTGGTGCAGTAGCCAAGAGGTAGTCTAAATGTGTGCACTGGACATGCATCAGCATTGAAGAAGATGGATTGAGAGATGTGTCTGAAGTGGACTCGCCCTGACTTATGGACCCGTCCAGAATGGAGGGCAAAGAAGGGGAATATAGTAAAAATGGTAGGGTATGTAGTGATATCATTCCTGAAGTTGGGGAAAAATGGGTGACTACAGTTGGGAGGGGCTGAGTTCTGGACATGAGTTGCAGGTGAAGGAGAACATGTGTGTGCTTAGTTGCTCAGTCGTGTCCAACTCTTTGCAACGCTATGGACTGTAGCCCACCGGTCTCCTCTGTCCATGGGGATTCTCCTGGCCAGAATATTGGAGTGGGTTGCCATGCCCTCCTCCAGGGGATCTTCCCAACCCAGGAATCAAACCGGAGTCTCCTGCATTGCAGGCGGATTCTTTAACCATCTTGAGCCACCAGGGAAGCATACCAAAGGAGAACAAACCGAAGAAAAACTTGGCATCCTGAAAGGCCAGGGCTCAAGAGCAACCAGGCCCGAGATTAGTGGTCCCAGCCTGTGAGTGTTGCCATGACAGTGGATAAGGTTACAGGGAGGAGCTGGGGATGCTATGAATAGAGAGATGCTGAAAGAGGATAAAGGATACAACCCAGGGAAGAACCACTGTTGAAGGTAAGACTCTCCTCAGCAGTGTGCCGATCTAATGGCTACACCAAGGACTCAGATTAGATGTAGGTATTTCCCAAACCTCAGTCATCGTGATTACAAATATTGTAAGCATCCTTCAGGGGGGCTTCCTTAGACAGTGCTACGCCTTTGGCCATTGATCTATACTGGTTCCACTCTCAGGGAATTGACTCTGAACTTGGGAAACAGTTTGCTCTCTGTAAATTGACTAAGGGTTGGGATCATCTGGAAATATGTGTAACTCACTCACAAATTGGTTGTTAGATGTCCCAGCTTTTCTGTAGGACATTCGAAGATAAAGTTTGCATGATCTAGTTTTAAAATAAGTTAGCGTGGTAATGGAATCCACATGAAATGATGGACGATTCCTTAATGAGTTCCACGTTCCTTCTCAAATGTCCCGGAAACTTTACTGACAGCTTCCAGGTCCTAAAAATGTAAGAATGCTTGATTGCAGTGTGGCATGCCCTTCTAGTAATGAGCGGTAACTGACCTAAACTTTGGTCATATCGTCGCTTCATAGACCACTGCTTAGCAATGACCACTGCATGAGAGGCATCAGTGCTGCCGGTAGCCTGTGGGGAAATGCCCATGGGACAGGGCAAAGCCTTCTGGCTGCGAGGTCCTACTGCCCAGGTTCGAAATCCCAGACCTTCCTCTTACCAGCTCGGAATCCTCAGGCCAGCAATAAACTCTCCTTAAACCTTTGTAAAGGAATTGCGACAGTTCCTGTAATATTTTTCATGGGCTTATTGAGGATGTTCAACAGGTATTTTACCGACTTTGGGCAAGAGAGTATTGTGTATAATTACTGGGTGTAAGTGCACGCTGACTACAGTTAGTTTCTCTCTTTTATTCTGTTTAGTGTGTTTGTGAATCTTGTACTATCTGGGACTGCTCTAAGTTTCCTGAGTGTAGTACTGCTTCTACCTGAATGTCCTGTAAGTAATAGATTCTCTGGTGTTAGAGGACATTAGACTGTCACAGCAATTCATTCTGACAGGTTTGGAAGACTATACTTTTTCAGGGCATCCCTCCCTTCCTCTTACAGAATTACCACTTCACATCTGTAAGCAGAGTGCTGGCCTAACTCTGCAGCTTAAGCAGGGGTCAGAAGCTATGAGGTGCTGGGCTGAAATTCTGTTCTGGTCCTTTCTTTTCCAGTCCAGGTCCAAAGCATGCTTGCCCAAATATTCCAGTAGAAGTGTTTCCTTTAATGTCCATGACTTAGAATCATGCAGACATAAAGGGTGCATCCTGTTAGTTCAGTTCACTTCAGTTCAGTTCAGTCGCTCAGTCATGTCCAATGCTTTGCCACCCCATGGACTGCAGCACTCCAGGCTTCCCTGTCTATCACCAGCTCCTGGAGCCTACTCAAACTCAAGTCCATTGAGTCAGTGATGTCCTCTAACCATCTCATCCTCTTGTCGTCCCCTTTTCCTCCTGCCCTCAATCTTTCCCAGCATCAGGGTCTTTTCCAATGAGTCAGTTCTTCACATCAGTGGCCAAAGTATTGGACTTTCAGCTTCAGCATCAGTCCTTCCAATGAATAATCAGTACTGACTTCCTTTAGGATTGACCGGTTTGATCTCCTTGCAGTTCAAGGGACTCTCAAGAGTCTTCTTCAACACCACAGTTCAAAAGCATCAATTCTTCAGCATTCAGCTTTCTTTATAGACCACCTCTCACATCCATACATGGCTACTTGAAAAACCATAGCTTTGACAGGATGGAACTTTGTTGGCAAAGTAGTATCTCTGCTTTTTATTAAATGCTGTCTAGGTTTTTCATAGCTTTTCTTCCAAGGCGCAAACGTCTTTTAATTTCACGGCTGCAGTCATCATCTGCAGTGATTTTGGAGCCCCAAAAAATAAAGTCTGTCACTGTTTCCCCATCTATTTGCCATGAAGTGATGGGACCAGATGCCATGATCTTAGTTTTTTGAATGTTGAGCTTTAAGCCAACTTTTTCACTCTTCTCTTTCACTTTCATCAAGAGGCTCTTTAGTTCTTCTTTACTTTCTGCCATAAGGGTGGTGTCATCTGCGTATCTAAGATTATTGGTATTTCTCCTGGCAGTCTTGATTCCAGCTTGTGCTTCATCCAGCCCTACATTTCACATGATGTACTCTGCATATAAGTTAAATAAGCACGGTGACAATATACAGCTTTGTCCTACTTCTTTCCCAATTTGAAACCAGTCTGTTGTCCCATGTCCAGTTCTAACTGTTGCTCCCTGACCTGCATACAGATTTCTCAGGAGGCATGTCAGGTGGTCTGGTAGTCCCATCTCTTGAAGAATTTTCCACCGTTTGTTGGGATCCACACAGTCAGAGGCTTTGGCAAAGTCAATAAAGCAGAAATAGATGTTTTTCTGCTTGCTTTTTCGATGACCCAACAGATGTTGGTAATTTGATTTCTAGTTCCTCTGCCTTTTCTAAATCCAGCTTGAACATCTGGAAGTTCACGGATCATGTACTGTAGAATCCTGGCTTGGAGAATTTTGAACATTACTTGCATGTGAGATGAGTGTAACTGTGCGGTAGTTTGAGCATTCTTTGCTCTGCGTTGCCTTTCTTTGAGATTGGAATGATAACTGACCTTTTCCAGTCCTGTGGCCACTGCTGAGTTTTCCACATTTGCTGGCATATGGAGTGTAGCACTTTAATAGCATCATCTTTTAGGATTTGAAATAGCTCAACTGGAATTCCATCACCTCTACTAGCTTTGTTCGTAGTGTTGCTTCCTAAGGCCCACTTGACTTTGCATTCCAGCATGTCTGGCTCTAGGTGAGTGATCACACCATCGTGGTTATCTGGGTCATAAAGATCTTTTTTGTACAGTTCTTCTGTGTATTCTTGCCATCTCTTCTCAATATATTCTGCTTCTGTTAGGTCCATACCATTTCTGTCCTTTACTGTGCCCATCTTTACATGAAATGTTCCCTTGGTATCTCTTAATTTCTTGAAGAGATCTCTAGTCTTTCCCTTTCTATTATGTTCCTTTATTTCTTTGCACTGATCACTGAGGAAGGCTTTCTTATCTCTCCTTGCTATTCGTTGGAATTCTGCATTCAGATGGGTTTATCTTTCCTTTTCTCCTTTGCTTTCGCTTCTTTATTTTTCTCAGACAACCATTTTGCCTTTTTGCATTTCTTTTCCTTGTGGGGGACATCCATTTTGCCTCTTGAATTTCTTTATCCTGTTAGAAGGCCGTTAAAAAATCAAGTGTAGTTTGGATGCAGGTATTATTGAAGGGTGCACTGTGTGTTCATATAAGTGAGTGCATGAACATCGCTCAGTCGTATCTGACTCTCTGACCCCATGGACTATACAGTCCATGGAATTCTCCAGGCCAGAATCTGGAGTGGGCAACCTTTCCCTTCTCCAGGGGACCTTCCCAACCCAGGGATGAAACCCAGGTCTTCCACCTTGCAGGCAGATTCTTTACCAGCTGAGCCAATCGTATATCACGTTATCTGGGAAATTCCCCCAAATTGCAGTATTCAGATAGACATGAAGCTCTACAAAGCAAGCAGAGGTGTCCTCCTAGGGCTGCTGATCAGCACTGTGGAATTTCCATGATAGGAAATGAATAATAGTGCTGGCAAACTGGGCATTTTTAGGAATGGAAACCATTTATCACATTTTCTTGGATAGAGCAAATTGCGAGGATCTGTACCATTGCACAAGTTGGTTTTTGCCAACCGAGTATCAATACTGTGTTTATGTTAAGAGCTCTCCATGCTGTTCTTATTAGAATTCCACAAAGCTTCAGCATGTGGCTCCCAGGGGTACAGTTATGCCAGGATCCCCAGACAGCTGCTTTATGAGCGAGGTCTGCTATGGTGCTAGAGCAAAGGTCACGTTCAGTCACAGAAATGTTTTCTTGCTCTCGTGAAGCATTTTGACCATTATCCTCCTTATCAGGATGAGATGTTTGGGCTGCATCACTGACTCAATGGACAAGAGTTTGAACAAACTCTGGGAGATAGTGAAGGACAGGGAAGCCTGGCATGCTGTAGTCCACCGGGTCACAGAGTCAGACGCAGGATGCAATTTAGCAACTGAACAAGTCCTTATCAGGAAAGATGTTTAGTTAGTGATGAAAATCCATTAGTAGAGCCTCTGACAATTATTTATTGCTTCATAATTACTCTGGCCGGTGTGTTTTTCTAACAGCTCTCTGGCAGAAGTGCAACCATCCCTCTACAAGAGAAAAGCCAGGGTGTCACTCTCAGGGAACTCAAAAGTGAGTGAAGTCGCTCAGTCGTGTCCGACTCTTTGCGACCCCATGGACTGTAGTCTGCCAGGCTCCTCCATCCATGGGATTTTCCAGGCAAGAGTACTGGAGTGGGTTGCCATTTCCTTGTCCAGCTTATGTAGAAGAGATCCTTAAGAACTGGGACAGTTCAGGAAGCTGCAGCGGGAACACGAAGCTGCACTGAAAGACATTACAAAGAAAACGCAAGCAAAAGGGCCCGGTCCGGCCGGGAAGCCAGGAGCTTCCGGCCATGCAGCCTGTGTCATGGGACATGACCGTGTGTGTCACCTCTCAGGCAGGACCTGGCAGCTGGAAAGGCAGGTGGTTCCAGGCCGTGTTGCTGCTCACAACACGTGGGCTGGACCTCCGAGACCCTCCCAGCTCTGAGTCAGAGCTCAGGTGGGACTGAGATGAAGACCAGAGGGCCAGCCAGGATCTGCTTGTCCGTTGCTGGCACAGGTCAGACCACGGGGCTGCTCTTTCTGGATAGGATTTGACCTTCACTGAATATTCACATAGAACATCTAAGCAGTGGAGGCTAAGAAAAATCAACCACTTGTAATGCATATGAACTTCACAGTCACAGGACATAGCGTTCATTATTTCTGGCAACACAGTTTGTATTCTAACTCCAAGCCCCCGTTTCTGACAGACAGCAGAAGAAATGAATCGAGTCACGGCCACAGCCCATCCGCCCCATCTGATTTCAGGCCAAATTGCTTCTGGTTAAAAGTCAGAAATATTTGGGATCCTTCCCCTCCATGACCCTCCTTCCTCTCCCTGTAGCACCGCCTCTGTAGGGGCGTCAGGGACCTTGGTTCAGGACCCCGCTTCCCCTCCCCTGACTTCTTGGGGCCCAGAGCTGAGCCCTGACCCCAGTGGACTCGGAGGCAGTGCTCCTGGGATACAGGTGTGGATCTGTGGCAGCTCCCAACCTGGCTTCCTGGTCTAAACTACCTGCTGGGCATCGCCTGCCGCCAGGACCTGTACCTCAAGCCAGGAGTGTCTTGTTAGACATAGAATCAGTCAGTCTCCTCTTTCCGTCTCTCAGCTAAAATTGACACCTTTCAGCAAGGCAGGGAACCCCTGAGCCCATCCACCTTAGCCCCCCAGGCTCCGCTATCCAGATTCTTCTTGCCCTCTCTCAGTCTCTGCATATGCCTTCTTTAATGATTAAAGACAGGAAGTAAGGAACAACATCTTCCTAGAGCCTCCCAGATTTGGGGGGAAGCCTGTGGTCCCAACTCTCATCTGATATGCATGGGCTTTATTCTGGGGATGGGACGCGGTGTGCAGCCTCTAACTGCGCTTTTTTCCTCTCAAGTCTTCCCTTTCCCCCAGTTTGGAGTGGGGTGATAAAACAAGCAAACAAAACTCGTTCTGCCAGTTCATATTTCTTTTCAAAACTATTTCTGTCTCTCATTTGAACTAAAGCCAAGAATTTGGAATCTTTATTTACTGGTTTTCTATTTTTTTTTTCCTTCTGACAATTCCCCCCGGGGCAAGTGGTGAACTAGCCACCCCGTATCTCTTGGAATATGGATTTAGGGAAGGAGGTGGAAATGGCGAAGAGGGGATGCATTCATCAACAGTATATCATAACATCCTGGCAAAGGGCAACCAGCTCTGACTCATCAATCAAGGTCCAAACTGGGTTTTCACTTCCTTGGGAGCCCAGCCATCTCTGATTGCCCTCCACACTCCAGAAGGACTGCTCTGCTTAGCGCTGACCAGGACTGTGTCACATCCCCCAGGGTTGTGAGGTGACACTGTCTTTTAGTGTGAAAGATGCTGATTTTTAGCATGTTGAAAATCCAATTAATGAGGATGTAGTTTTTCCCATTTTTTAGTGTTTTCCTGAGAGCCTTGATTAGAGCTCTCATGAGGAACCAAGTGTGTATTCTTTGTGTGTAAGTATAGATGTATACACACACACATATATAATTTTTATCATATGTCTCTAACAAACTTCTGGTTGGATTTTTTTAGGAGCTAGCATTTACTATGCTTATTGTTTCTGATTTTCCTCAGGTTTGCTTTCTTCCCCAGATCTTGAAATTCCATGATATTGGAAATTCCGTGATATTGCATCTAACTTTTAAAAAGGAGTTAGAGGGTTTTAGACAAAGTGTCTCTTAAGACTAGAGTGAAGGCTGGTCCGCTTGCCTGCCCCCAGCCCCAACCTGCTGGTCCTGTTTCTCTGAAAGATCCTGTGGCCCCTCTGTTCTTAACTCCCTGGGCTGGTCTTCCAGAACTTCATTTCTGCCCTTGCCTCAGGCAGTCAGCTTCTTTTTCTTTTATCTTTAAAGCTGCCCCTGTTTCTCAAGCCCCTTGAGAATCTTCTCCTTTTAAAGATTGCCTACAGAATCAGCACGGACTCTCACAGTCTTTCTCATGTAGCCCACTTAGACAAGTCCGGACTCCTGTTTTAAGAGTGTTTACTTTGAACCACAGGAAATAGTGACTTGCTAAATTGGTTGAAGTTCCTGTGTTCGCTGGCTCCCTGTGCTGGTCACTCTGTCCTCTGTTCTTCATTCTGGGTGGCTCTAGAGGCTCATCCCTTGGCCCCCTGGTCCTCCAGTTGCATGCAACCAGTAGGAGACAAGGGAGGAGATCAGACGATGGGAAGGGAGTGAGGCTGGGACCTCCATTCTCTGTCCTTGTCCCTGGGAGATGCCTTTGCTCCTCCTTTCAAGATACTCAGGAACATGGCGGTTTTCATGACCCTGGGCTATCGTTCCTATTCCAGCCTCGAAGTTCTTCGGTCCTAGTAAACTGCCTCTCCCTCCCTTTGCCCCTTTTGGTCTGGGGCTTGTGTCGGCGCATCCTCTTGGTTCCAAGTCCTAAGGTCCTTAATCTTCTCTTGTTGGCGTCCCTGAATGCTACTCACATTAGGGCTGCTCAGTTAACCTGTTTGCGTTTGCTTTTTCTACTTCTTTCCACAACCCCAGTTGAATTCATGAGTTACAGACATTCAGAGCACAGGTCCTGAGGCAGCCTTGCTGCTTGAGGTGTGTCTGAACTGTGGACCAGAGCATCTGTAACCTCCTGGGAGCTTGTTAGAAGACCAGGCTCTAGGAGTCTGACTCAGACTTCCTGAATCAGAAGCTTCATTCCAGCAAGATTCCCAGGTGATTTATGTGTACCTTAGAAACTGGGAAGCCTTGCTCTAAAGGTAAGTTCCTTCTCAGGAAGTATGTGGCCAGGACTCCCGTTGGGTTGAGGCTTGTTACTCTGAATGTAGTCTCTTCCATTTCATTATAGGGACAATCTACAACTCTCCTGGCCCTTCTTGTCCTGCTTCCAACCTCCTCATCCTGAGCAAAGCTCACATCCCTCTTAGCCTCTTTGTACTTGTTTATGGGTATTGTACACATAGGGCTTCCCTAACGCTCAGTTAGTAAAGAATTTGCTTGCAATGCGGGAGAGGCAGGTTCAATCCCTGTGTCAGGAAGATCCCCTGGAGAAGGAAACGGCTACCCACCCAGCATTCTTTGGTCCACTCTCAGCCCATGGAATGTCAGTGGGGAATTCCATGGACAGAGGAGCCTGGTGGACTGCAGCCCATGGGGTCACAACCTAGCGACTAAACCACCACCCCCATTGGACACATTGTTAACCTTAGGTACTGTCTAGGTGTTGAGAATACAAAGAATAAGATGACATCTCGTTGCTCTGAACTGGATTTAGTGACAGAATGAAGACTTGTCCACAGTCAGTGTGAAGACAGTAAAAGGTACATGCTTGTAACAGAGACAGGAACAAAATGTGGTGGTAAAAAGGCCAAAGTATCAAAACTGCTGAATGTGAGGAAGTCTGTCTATAAAATTCTATGAGAAGCCTCGTGTTTTCCAATGTTAGTCACATTTGAAAGTCTTGAGGACAGATACCCGGTTGTAATCCCCTGTCCTCGGACTTCCTTCTAATGTCACTTTTGACAAATAGCAGCGTCTCTCCCAGGACCAGCCAGCAGTCTGCCGAGTCAGTCTTGTTTGTACTGAGGTGGCTGCTGAGCAGCAAATGCCCGTGGCCAGCCAGATCCCTAAGGACATGAAGGAGACGATTTTTTTCTGAAAGGAAATTCACGAAGGAAAAACCAACTGATTACCTCGTAAGCTGTCTTTGGAATTAATTTCGGTGCTTGTTAAAGAATCGAAATCTCCCTTTCATAAGGTTCTCACTGGAGTTCCTAATGAGGTCCTCATCCTTTGTCACCTGTAAGCAGCTCTCCCACTCAAGACTGCATAATTCATGTAAATAACACAGATGCCAAATTTTCCAAGCAGAATGGGGAGGGGGCGATTTTTATACCATTATGATTTTTCAAAATAAGAAATACCGGCTTTGGACAATGAATATTGATTTAACCATTCATTCATTTATCCTTTCTTTTAAGAGGACCAGGTGTGTCACTCAACACATACTCATTACTTGTTAACAAGTTCATCTTTCTCATTTTTCTAGATTCCAGATATATAAGTAATATTAAATGGTATTTGTTTTCTGTTTCTGGCTTACTTCACTCTGTATGACCGTCTCTATTTCCATCTGGGTATCTGCAGATGGCATAATTTTGTTCCCTTTCATGGTTCAGTAATATTCCATTGTATATAAGTACCACATCTCTTTTATCATTCGTCTTTCAATGGACATTTAGGCTGCTTCCATGTCCTGGCTTTGTAAGTAGTGCTGTAGTGAACATTGGGATACATGTATGTTTTTGTATTACGGTTTTCTCCTGGTACATGCCCAGGAATGCAATTGCTGGGTTACATGGTACAAATTTCAGCAAGATCTTTTTTGACCCATTTCTTAGAGTAATGAAAATGAAAACAAACATAAACAGATGGGACCTGAACTTAAAAGCTTTTGCATAGCAAAGGAAACCATAAACAAGAAGAAAAGACGGTCCTCAAAATGGGAGAAAATATTTGCAAATGAAGCACCTGACAAAGAATTAATCTCCAAAATATACAAACAGCTCGTGAAGCTCAATATCAAAAAAAAAAAAATCCAATCAAAAACTGGACAGAAGACCTAAATAGACATTTCTTCAAAGAAGTCACACAGATGGCCAACAAACACATGAAAAGGTGCTCAACATCACTGATTGTTAGAGAAATGCAAATCAAAACCACAGTGAAGTATATTACCTTACGCCAGAGTGACCATCATCCAAAAATCTACAAACAGTAAATGCTAGAGAGGGTGTGGAGAAAAGGAAACCCTCCTACTCTGTTGGTGGGAATGTAAACTGATGCAGCCACTGTGGAGAACAGTATGGAGGTTCCTTAAAAAAACTGAAAACAAAATTACCATTTGCAGGCTTCCCAGGTGGCCCTCATCGTAAAGAACCTGCCTGCCAAAGCAGGAGATAAAAGAGACCCGGGTTTGATTCTGGGTCCGGGAGATCCCCTGGAGAAGGAAATGGCAACCCACTTGATTTCTTGCCTGGAGAATCTCATGGATAGAGGAGCTGGCAGGCTACAGTCCATAGTGTCGCTCGGAGGTGGACATAACTGAAGCAACTTAGCATGCACGCATGTCACTTTTTAGGAATGAGTTAACAGTGAAAATAATTATGAAGGTATTCACTTCCTTCTGTGAGTCTGATCTGCAGCTGAGGAAAGATGTTTTCACGTATGCAAGTGATTCTCAACAGTGGGAACTTTTAAAAAATAATGATACTGACATCTGGGCCGCACCCCTTTGATGATTCAGTTGATCTGGAATGTGGTCTGGGCTTTAAGATTGTAAAAGCTGAATTTGCAAAGTGATACCCTAGTGCTTCCTGTAAGTGCTTTACTTTACTACTCAGAGACACAGATTTAACCAAAGTGTTAAGCACAACTCTCAAAGACTCATCTATTGTAAATACATAGGCACAAAGTATTATTTTAATGTAAAAGCTTAGTTCATTTTTTCTAATACTCTGTACCAGTTATATCAATCATTGATTGATCCAGCTGCCATTTCCTCCTAACTAACTTGACTTAGTTTTCTTCTTTTGACACCTTCTGGTTCTTTCTACCTTTTGTCTTGTCAGAAACTTGGCTTCAGCTCCTGCAAGCCAGCTGGGTATGTGAGGTGCTTGAAGATTTTCTTCCTGCAGCTTTTGGCAACTTACATTAATTTGGTCACTTGTCTAGTACTTCTTGCACGCAAACTCAGCATCAGGGCTTAGAACACAAAGATGACTAAAACACAGTGTTTTCCCAGGAGAGGAACTCTTGCAGTCATTTCTCTCTTATACCAAGAGATAAGTGCTAACACAGAGCATCCACAACGATATTTGGGAAGAGAGTTTGAGTGGCTGCTAACTCTGGGCAAAAGCTCCAGGCTGTAATGGCATTTCAATAGAGTCTTAAAGGATAAATGTGCTATTTGACCTGGCAGCGAAAGAGAAAAAGGACATTCTTGTCAGAGAAAAACAGCCTTGCAGAAAATGCCACAGTCCACGGCGTGTTCAAGCAAAAGTGGCAGGTTTCTGTTTGTTGGCGCAGAATTGCAGGGGACAAGGCTGAGAAAACAGACTTGGGAGAGCAGTTCTCTGATCTTTTCATGACATGCCTATGCATTTGCTCCTCAACCTTTGCCCTGCTAGGGAGCTAGTGGGAAGGGACAAATCTATGCTTTGAAAAGCTTCATCTCAATGCAGCATGGAAGATGGACAGAGGGGCAAATACCCAGGAAGGAAGGCTGTCACAAATAACGGGACGATGGTCCAGACACTGTTGACAAGGCTTGAAAAGGATTTAAAGTAATTCCTTATAGGAAAAACCTGAGCATGGTGGAAAATCATGAAGATAATGGAAAAAAAAAAAAAAAAAACCACGAAGGGGAAAATACAGATCATCTATACTTCTTTGCCCAGAGATAACCACTATTAGTGGGCTCATTCCAGTCATTTTTCCTGCATAATTTATACAGTTAAGATAATTTTAGAGCTTGATGTTTCATTTAACACTGTGAGAAGCCGTCTTATTATAATAAAGACATCCATTAGCATAACTTTAATGGCTGAAAAATCACTTTTGGATGGTTGCACAATAAAAATACCAAACCATTCCCTAAACTGGTTACTTCCAAATTTTCTTAAACAACCTTCTATTTAGCAACTTTGTGCATAAAGTTGTATAAATTAACCATTTTTATAGGCTATATAACTTAAGTAAAATTAATGAGTTAAGCAACACTTAACATAAAGTCTTTAATGCTGCTTCCTGTATTTTAGAAAAAGTACAAAAACGTGTGCTTTAAATTTTAGACATATAGCCATTTGGCAAATAAGTGTTAGTCAAACCTGTGAAAGTAAGCAAGGGCCATAAATCACTTAAAAGGGGGGTGTGCAGATGACTCGGGAGCATTGCAGCTTGGAGTTGGGTATAAAGGAATCAGTAAAATAGAGTAAGAAAGGGGCTCAGGAGGGTCAGGAAATAGCTTGTCCAAGAAGCCAGGAATGAGAGATTTTCCAGAGAAAAAACAATGGCTACAACCCTGGCTTTCAACTTTATCAGACAAATTTGTTCCATTTATCATCCCATGATGAAATTTACCTATAACATGCTCTGCTTGTGCAAGCAGTGCCAAGCATTAGTCACTCAGATGTGTCTGTTTGTGAGTCCATGGACTCTTGTAGCCCACCAGCCTCCTCAGTCCATGGACTTCTCCAGGCAAGAATACTGGAGTGGGTCGCCATTCCCTTCTACAGGGGAATCTTCCTGACCCAAGGATTGAACCCTGGTCTCTTGTGTTGCAGGCAGATTCTTTACCATCTGACCCACCAGGGAACTTGTGCACATAATGTTAAACATCAACATAATGCTCCAACTGTGAGATAAAAAAATAAAGTATATTTTATATAACAAGTATTTCAGCGCATAAACGTTGGGACACAACTCAAGCAGATGGGACTGTGAAGGAGTTGGATGGCTGCTCTTATGGGCAGAGTCAGCATGGATGGGGACCCTGCACATGGAAATCAGGCTGCCTGGGCTTCCTGCTGCCTTGCTGCATAGGACTTGAATTTTCAGAACAGTGAATATTTGAACAAAACAAAGTACAGTTTTCCCTCCACTTACATTATGGTTGTGTTCCTGGAAAATTCTGTATATGCAAAATGCTTTGTATTAAGTCTGAAACTGAATCAGGCTCTGAATCACTGAATCAAGTTGCAGTGATTACAAACGGGTGTCTCACCTGTGATCACTGTCTAGCAGGGCATTTGAAAGTTACATGTGACGCAGGACAGTTCTTTCTTGGTGCAGGACTGTCCACTAGATCGTAAGACTCCTAGCATTCCTGGCCTTGCTGATTAAATACCAGAAGGCCCCTAGTTGTTTTGACAATAAAAAGCTCTCCCACAGCATTCCAAGGCACTCCCTGCGGAGTGACAGAGTCCAAGCGAGAAGCATGGGTTCCCGGTGTCACACGCCCCTCCTTCATCTTTAGAATTCTTTAGTTTTAAGAGTTCGGGCTAAGCAAGAGATGGAGGGAAATTAACGTGATGTGTGACCTCCATAGAATTCTTGGTTCTTCCCTCCTTAAATGATTATAGAGTTTTCCCCTACCCGTTCTACATAAATTTCCCCAATTCCTTCTTTCTTCACTGAAGTGTAAGTTCTTGGGTTAATTCATTAGACATACAGGTACTGCAGTTCCTCTTTGCAAAGATTGATTGAGCAGTATCCAGCCCACATACAAACTAAATCTGTTCCTTAAAGCTGCTTCCAGACCAATGCTTATAATCACTTGGTTCAGATTTGTATTTTAAACATTAAGCAGAACATAATGAGGATCCCGAAAGAAATACCTCAGTTATTCTGGATGATCTGCATGGCCTTTATAGTGATCATTTGGGTGCCAAAGCTTTCCTTGTTTCTTCCCAGGAGACTATTCTCCTTTGCTCTGTGACCCTGGGCAAGTCACTTAACATTGGCAGGTTCCATTTCTTCATGATTAGAACACATATGTTCTAATGTTCTAATGTGAACTCTAAATACTGTGATAAATGTGATAAATGTGAAACTCTAAAATACTGTAAAGTGTAAGGTCCGTAGTTGGCATGGGACTATGGCGGACTATAGAAGACTTTGGCATTTGGGAATAATAAGGTTTTCTTATGCTCAAAGTAAGGGCACTTGAAGAAACTTACTCCTCTAGTATTTCTTTGAAGTGTTATTTTAACTATTCAGACCACAGGTCCTCTTACATTTAACTCTATTTCATGTTTAGTTTTTCCTCTTCTATCTTTTCATGCCTAAGGGGAATGGGTAAGTTTAGGACGGATAGGAACATTGTGGAAGAAAACAATTAGACATAGGGCCCTGGTGGTTATGTTCTGAGTGGCAGGAGAATAAAGAATGGCAGTCAATCTTCAGGGAACCGTTTTAGTGTCTTTTCGTCCTCTCCTTTTTCACTCATCTCAACTGCATGGGAAGCCGCGCTGTGAATTGTAAAACACTGCAAGTGTTTCTGGGCAGTGATACGGAAAAGACAGCAAGTTATCCTCTGTTGGCTTTCATCGGTAGAGGTTGTAAGTTGGCTTCCAGTTTGTTTAGGGAGATCCATGAAGGTTAAGAGTAATCCAGAATGGCTCAGAAAATATAATTCACAATCTAAGTGATGAACTTTAGGGCACATGTGTCTGTTTGAGTTATGGTTTTCTCAGGATATATGCCCAGTAGTGGGACTGCTGGGTCATATGGTGTAGTTAGGTGTTTCATTGTTTTAAGGAACCTCCATACTGTTCTCTCTAGTGGCTGTATCAATTTGCATTCCCACCAACAGTGTAGGAGGATTCCCTTTTCTCCACAACCCTCTTTAGCATTTATTGTTTGTAGATTTTTGGTTGATGGTTATTCTGACTGTTTGGTGATGATACCTCACCATAGTTTTGATATGGAATCTGGAAAAATGTTACCAATGAACCTATTTGTAGAGCAGTAGTAGAGAGACAGACAGCAGGGATGCAGCGGGGACAGGAGAAGGTGGGGTGAATTGCGAGAGTAGCAGTGGCATATAGACACGACCATGCGTAAAGCAGAAGCTAGTGGGAAGCTGCTGCATAGCACAGGGAGCTCCACAGAATGGTCTGTGATGACCTAGAGGGATGGGATGGATGCCCGGCATGGGAGGCAGACTCAAGAGGGAGGGGGTATACGTATATGTATAGCTGATTCATATTGTTGTACAACAGAAACCAACACAACATTGTAAAGCAATTATCCTCCAATTAAAAAAAGCACATTTGACACCTGAACTCACCCATCAGCTATGAGTTTATCCTGGATTCAAGTTTCGATTAAATCATTCCTGCAGTGGGTATGAAGGGGAGAGTGGGGTTATCCATTGTAGATTTCAATGTTGAATTATATGAATTCTTTATTCATTTAGTTAAGAAAAATAAAAATATTGAGTAGCAAACACTGTTAAGCTGTTTTTCCACTTCAACAATGTTTCTCTTTAAGAGAATGTGCAATGGTGTGTAGTCCTAAGCTTAAGATGTTGCAGAACAGATGCACAGAAGATGAACTGTGTTCAGATAACTGCTGGGTTGGGTCTATATTTTCTATAGTTTATCTCACTGCACATCATCACTACTTCTCTCCCAACCGCTTGGACCCTCCCCACAAAGTGAGTATCATAATAGACCAGCAAGTTTTGTTAGAATCCATCTTTTTTGCTTTGTAATGTGGTAAGTAAATTGCAGGGGTTTTTGCTTGTTATTTTTGCCTGTCCTCAAACACGAGAAAAAAATGTCACTCTTAAAAACTGACTCATCGGCCTTCGGCTGTAATAGGAAAATGAGGCAGCAGTCCTGTGAATTGCGGAAAGGTCTTGGAACTAACCAGCCCTGCCGGGAAGAGCTTGATCCTCTGCTTTTGTTTTAGAGTCATTGTCTTCCTTAACTTGTGATATTGAAAATTCACGGTTTTCAGTTTTCTTGTACATTCTTTAGGTTCACTTTAAGGGCTAAAGTCTTTCTTTACAGACCTTGCTTTTTGCTCATTCAACAGAAGAATTCAAGCCTCTGAATTCTAATGTCACATGACTGAATTTTTCAATTATGGCTTTTCCTGGATATATCAAGGAAGATTAAACAGGTTTAAACAGGCTTTCTGGAGAAATCAACTGAAGCATTGATATTTTATTTTCCCAGATTGCCATTGGAGTATTTTCCTGCACATTTGGGTTATTAAAAACTAATTTTCTAAATCCAAGACTGGAACTTAGAGCACTTTTCTTTCTAGATGAGTGGACCTTTATACAAAGATTCCAACTCAGAGTATGAAAAAAGCACAGGCGAATTTCAGCGGGGCCTCCCGTTCTTCCTGGGGTCCAGCGAGGAGAGTCAGGTATTAGAGCGTCTCAGTGTGTCAGAAGGACACAGCCAATGCCCCTGGGGAGAAGTCGGGGGGTGGGGATGCGTCCACAGCTCTGGTTCCCCAGGAAGCGGTCTGCTCTCTTAAGCTGGGGGAGGAAGGGGTATCTCTCCACTGTCTAAGGTGGCACACAGCTGCAGCCTGCACCCAGCACGTGTTCTTTTGCTGTTGGCCAGGGGTCAGCAGCACATTTCCTGTAAGAAGTCAGATGTAAATGCTTTCAGCTTTGTGGTCAATAGCAGCACCTCTGTGCCAGGTATTCACTGTCACTGCCGCACGGATGCAACTGCGGGCTGTACTTGACAATGGGAGAGGCTGGGTGTCAGTAGAGCAGTCCCTTGTCCACATGTGGTTTAATGAACCTCCTTCTTACTCGGTGACCTGGGTGTAGCCTGAGCCTTCAGGCGAGAGGGAACATCTGGGGGGCTCCCATCTACATGAAGGGTGACCCAACACTTAGAGACTGGGCCTCCCAAAGCACTTGTGGTTTACAGGCCACAGCTTGGGGCTTTCCAGGGAGAGTCTTAAACCATAGCCAAGTAAGTTACACCCTTACATTTCACGTGTGACATTGGAAGACTTGATTCACACTATAGCTCGTGGCACAAGGCGGACTATCACAGGTAAGGCCTGCGGACTTGTCCTGTGTTTGGGGACAGTCAGGTAAACGGGTGGATAGAGGTGCTTAACAAAATGTATGGAACATGCAAGGGTGAGATTCCCAGTATTTATTGAGTCTGAAGCACATATACCAAGAGCAGCGTGCCCTGGTGGTAGCCAGCCAAGATCTACTGGCTGGAACTCACTGGAAAGAAGTTCTCATTAAATGGAAGTGGTCTGAACATGTGCACGTGCACACACACACACACGCACGTATCTATGTACATATAGAGATGCACACGTACGCATGCATTTGTTCAGAGACTGTTGGGACTGTGTGGGATTGCCTTTCTCCATTACAGCTCTTCACCTTCCTGTTCTATTTCTGATGGAGAAAAATGGAATTCTGCTAAGCTTGAACCCCACCTCAAGCTCAAGATTGCTGGGAGAAATATCAATGACCTCAGATATGCAGATGATACCATCCTTATGGCAGAAAGTGAAGAAGAACTAAAGAGCCTCTTGATGAAAGTGAAAGAGGAGAGTGAAAGAGTTGGCTTAAAACTCAACATTCAGAAAACGAAGATCATGGCATCTGGTCCCATCACTTCATGGCAAATAGATGGGGAAACAGTGACAGACTTTATTTTTTGGGGGGCTCCAAAATCAATGCAGATGGTGACTGCAGCCATGAAATTAAAAGACGCTTGCTTCTTCGAAGAAAAATTATGACCAACCTAGACAGCATATTAAAAAGCAGAGACGTTACTTTGCCAACAAAGGTCCGTCTAGTCAAGGCTTTGGTTTTTCCAGTGGTCATGTATGGATGTGAGAGTTGGACTATAAAGAAAGCTAAGCGCTGAAGAATTGATGCTTTTGAACTGTGGTGTTGGAGAAGACTCTTGAGAGTCCCTTGGACTGCAAACAGATCTAATCAGTCAATCATAAAGGAAATCAGTCCTGAATATTCATTGGAAGGACTGATGCTGAAGCCGAAACTCCAATACTTTGGCCACTGATGCGAAGAGCTTACTCATTGGAAAAGACCTTGATGCTGGGAAAGATTGAAGGCAGGAGGAGAAGGGGACAACAGAGGATGAGATGGTTGGATAGCATCACTGACTCGATGGACATGAGTTTGAATAAACTCTGGGAGTCAGTGATGGACAGGGAGGCCTGGCGTGCTACAGTCCATGGGGTCGCAAAGAGTCGGGCACGACTGAGCGACTGAACTGAACTGAACCCGGCCTTCCTGACTCATTGGCAGTTTTTCTTAGTCTCCTTGGCCCCTCTCTTAAAGATCAGTCTCTTCTTTACTTTTTTCTTTTTTTTTTAATTGAAGTATAGTTGATTACAATGTGTTAGTTTTTTGTTATAGCAAAATGATTCAATTATACATACATATATTCATTTTCATATTCTCTTTCATTATGGTTTATCACAGGATATTGAATATAGTTCCCTGTGCTACACAGTAGGACCTTATTATTTATCTATTTTATATATAGTAGTGTATATTTGCTAAATGTAGTCTTCCCGTGTATCCCTCCCCTCCTTTCCACTTTGGTAACCGTTGGTTTCTATGTCTGTGAGTCCGTTTCTGTGTCATATTTTAGATTCCACTTATAAGTGATGTCATATGATATTTGTCATTCTCTGACTTTACTTAGTATGATAATCTCTAGGTCCATCCATGGTGGTGCAAATGGCATTATTTTTTTCTTTTTTATGGGTGAATCTCTCCTTTTCTAAAAGCTTCCTGTTCTTTCCTTCAAAGATGCTCACATTATCCTCATTTTAAATCAATAGCCACTTATTTGAGTACAACATTTCCTCATAACAACATATTAGTCATTTTCTTTAGAAAAGTTAGGTGGTCACACAGGCTAAGAAATTCAGTAGCAGTCAGTTCACTGCACTTTTAAAATAATTTGTCTCTTTTTCCCCTCTGAATTCTATTTATTTCAACTTTGTTGTCACTTTCCAAAACACCTCATCACAATATCCTGTAGGTCTTAACAAGTGAGATGGGCAAGTTACCTTTTTAATGAAGTCCTATCAGACTTTTAGTGATTTAAAGAAGCAAAGCCCTAGCAAAGTTAGTCTAAAATTGCCAGTTTGTGCTTCTCCTTTTCAAGTATGCACACACACACACACACTTCTGTGATTTCATGCTTCATTCAGAGTTACAAGTTTAACAAACAACAAATGGAAAACGAAAACTGAGCATTAGCCAGGGTGTCTGTTTGGTGCGGAGCTCTGGAAACTGATGATGGTAATAAAATAAGGTTTATTGAGGCAGACTTCAGAGTTCACCAGAGTGGGGTAGCATCTATATGTCTGTGTCTGGTTAATATTCACTGGAAGTGAACAGACTCTGGGGGTCAGTTGGTCCCTGCCTGCTTGTTACTGTTCTGGCGTCAAGTAAGCCTGGCATTCTGAGGTCACCTATTTCCACTTTAAAAATCCATTCTGCTTTGTGGAAGACAGCCTTTAATTTTCCTTTGGCATCACTGTGGCCCACCAGAAGCAACACTTTAGACGTGGGAAAACCCATATCACTCTGACGCTTTTGGAGTTTGTTCTCTGTTGCTTTGAGACTGGGAGAGAAAAGATGGCCGTCGACACAGATGCCTGCCTTCCGGAGGTTCTCGTGGCCCAGGCGTCTGCCTTTCTTCAGGATGTCAGCTGAGGCCAGAACCCTCCTGGCACCGGTCTCTGGGACGATACATGCCATGCAGGGACCCTGGATTTCCATGAAGTTCATGTGGTCTTTCCTCCCCTCCCTCTCCCAAGCCTTCTGTTTCCTCTTTGCTTCCATAATAGCATAGCTTTGTTATCTCTCAGGAGCTGGCACTGCCTGGAACCGATTTCTACAACTTGGAGGTCTGCGAGAGAAAGGAAATTAGAAAACAGTGATTCACTTCAGATAATGGCTTTTAAAAAACTTTTTTTTTTTTTTTAATGCAACCTTGAGTTCAAAGGAAAAGCTTTAAATTTGGAAGGAAGAAGAAGACAGGTACTTATTTTCCTTAATGAAATTCAAAATTGTCTAGAACACATAAATTATAAAATGATACTTATGAAATAATTTTCTGCAATGTGTTCAATAAAACATTTGCTTACAAAAAGATTTCCATGCATGCCCACCATTCTTCCGCCTTGATGCATTTACTGTTTTCGTCAGGGAAGCAGGCATCATGCCAGGACCTGTGATAGGTGAAAGACTGAGGAATGTCAAGATAAATCTGATATAATGTTTGATTTCAAGTTTAAAATCTAATAGTTGAAGTGAGTCCTATCTTCAAGTCAGTGTAACACAAGAAAGTAAGTGGCATATGTTGGCAGATAATTTTCATCTGGTAAGATCAGGGACAATATCAGACACTATCAGAGATAGTATTATGTCAGTCAGTCTGTAAAACATCTCATTTTCCCTTTGCAGCAACATAGATGAACCTAGAGAGTGTCATACTGGGTGAAGTAAGTCCGACAGAGAAGGAGAAATACCATATGACATCCCTTGTATGTGAAAAAAGAAATGATACAAATGAACTTGCAAAGCAGAGACTCACAGACTTAGAGAATGAACTTATGGTTGCCGGGGGAAAGGATAGTTAGGGAGTTTGGGATGGGTCATGTACACACTACTATATTTAAAATGGATCACCAACAAGGACCTGTTGTATAGCATATGGAACTCTGCCTATTGTGATGTGGCAACCTGGATGGGAGAGGATATTTGGGGGAGAAAATAAAATCTCATTTTTCTCTTAATGTTGTGTAAAATTTCCTTTTTTGGTAAAGTGTTCAAATCTTTACTCTAGTTTAAAAATTCAGTTGTTTTTTATTATTAATGAATTTTGAAAATCTTTAAATATTCTTGATACAAGTACCTTATCAGACATGTGATTTGCAAATATTTTCTTGTCGTATATATCTTTTTATTCTCTTTTTTTAGTGGTATAGTTGAAGAGCACATTTTAACTCCAGTTTTATTTTATGAATCATGCTTTTTGTGACCTCTTTGAAATCTTCACCTAACCCAAGTCACAAAGGTTTTCTCTTATGTTTTCTTCTAGAAGCATAATAGTTTCTAAAACTTTTGGGTTTCCCATTTAGCTCTATGACCCATTTTAAGTTAATTTTTTGTATATAGCGTAAAAGTTGTTTCTGGTTTTGTTTTTATTTATATTTTGTTTTGATTATGGTTCTTGTTTGTTCCAGCACTATTTGTTGAAAAAATTATTCTCTCCCTGTTGAATCCCTCTGCACCTGTGCTGAAAATGGGTTGACATTATGTTTGTGGGTTTATTTTTGGACTCTGTTCTGTTTCATTGATCTGTGTGCCTATTTGATGATAATGCTATGTTTCACTGGAGTTCTACAGATCTTGAATTTAGGTAACAAGTGTTCTGATTTCCCTTTTCCCATAGTTCTTTTGGCTATTTTAGGTTTTCTGTACTCCCATGTGAACTTTAGAAAGCCTGTCAATTTCTACAGAGAAATCTGACTTTAATTTTGATTGAGATTGCACTAAGTCTATAGATCAATTTGAGGAGAATTGACATCTTAAAGTATTGAAGCTTCAAATCCATGTCCAAGTCCTATTAACTATAACTAATACTCACAACCATACCATAATTAATTCATTTTTCCTCAATGAAATAATGTAAGTCCACATTTAGAAACACTTAAGAAAGCTAATATTTTTGTTGAATTTATTATTTTAAAAGTTTGAGTGGACACTGGCATTTTCCTCGAAGAATTGTATACTGGAAACAAATGGGAAAGTTTGAGTCATTTAATAGACTTCAGAGATTAAATAGACTTCAGACAGTAAATAGAGTTGTGTCAGTTGTTTATTGAATAAGAAAGTCTAGGGATCAAGTGAGGCGGAGGTTCAGCCTTCCTCCGTTAGGCAAACCACTTTCCCCTGAGAAGATAGCCTTTTTTATGTCCATACATAGATGCTTTATGGGACAGCAGGTACCCTGGTAGACTTCAATTTTATAGCTCTTCTGAAATACAAATAACCTATTAAGCAAAAGCTGGGTAATTTTTGCTTTATTGTAAGAGTTTTGCAGGGCTTCCCTGGTGGCTCAGACAGTAAAGAATCCACCTGCAATGCAGGAGAACTGGGTTCCATCCCTGAGTCAGAAAGATCCTCTGGAGAAGGGAATGACTACCCACTCCAGTATTCTTGCCTGGAGAATCTCATGGACGGAGGAACCTAGTGGGCTACAAGTATAGTCCATGGAGTTGTGAAGAGTTGGACACAACTGAGAGACTACACACACACACATACACACACACACACACAAGAGCTTTTGCATGGAAATTGGATGCAGAAATGAAAACTGTCTTGCCCATTCAACAAAGAAAATAAAAGCCAAAATATTAAGTGGCAGCTTCTTTTTAAAAGAAATGAAAGTAGATACAGTGAAATGTAAGACCTAATTCCTTTGTGTCATTTGTAATTTTTTTTAAGGGGATGAAAGCTTGGTGGATTTGCTCATAACAGAGTCTGTTCAGGAGATTATTGACTATCATAATTAATCCCAGTCAGTGGTAAAGAAAGAAGGTAATGTTCTTAGAAAGTGAGTGAATAGTAAGTAAGCCTTCGAGGAGGGAAAGCTTCCTGGCTGGTGTACTCCTCTTGGAAAGGAAAAGCTTCACCTGGTTAAGATGACGGATATTGAAATCCCTGTCCAACCCCAGTGGCCTGAAGTATTGATCGCGGACGTGTAGTTGCCTTGTCTGCTGTCAGGGATTACATACTGAACGGCTGAGGGCCTTCATCGCCAGCTTCAGAGGTATTGGCTACGAGAGCCCCACCACATGAAGCTCACCACAGGCCAGCCAGTATGGAAGTGAGACCATAACAGCTCTTGTCTTTCCAAAGCTCATGTTTAACATGGGCATTCAGGTTACAGGCCTGTGCCTGTCATCCTGTGAGAGGGCTCTGAGGACCCTTGTCCTGACAGTTGTTTTTACAGCGTTTAGAGAGTGTGAAGTGCTCTGACTGCTGGCTCTTGGATCTGCTCAAGGAATTTATCTGATGATGAACAGTGTCTTGAGTAAATTGGACAGGATGAGGTAGAGAGCTAATCCAAAATGCCTTCAGCTGGATGACTGGTGGTGATGATTGCTAATGGTGATCATAATAAAAGTGTGACGGTAGAATTTATTGTAGCTCAACCTGGCTAGGGTACTCGGAAATTGTCTCTACATGCCGTGAGGAAATCTGAGTTAAATGGCAGTCTTAGCTTCTACTTCCTTGGATAGTTTTAAAATAGAATAAATTATTGACTCACTTCAATAAAGTCTAATGTATTCTAATATACCAACCAATAGATAATTTAAAATATGACTTATGTTTAATACTGCTAATATATCCCTTTTCTATTGGCTATATAGCAGATGTATTTAATGTGTGTTAACTGTCGATATTTTATATACATCTTAGTGTATTTGGTCTGCTATACTTGTCAATATTAATAGTGAACTTTTAGAGAAACTTCCTTTGTTTTTTTTTTTTTAATCTTTATTTTGTGGGACACTTTTGCATATAGGTCTATTTGTTCTTTAATGAAAACTTTGACTAGGGACATAATTTCCAACATTTTTATGATAAAAATATAACCCACCTATTTTATCATGTGCTGTTTCTGGAATACATTAAGGGGACACAGAGGATAATCTCCAGTGTGAAAGTGTGCAGCTTTATTTTGTTTTAATTTGTTTGGTGAGTGAGTAAAGAATAAAGTATAAATGAATTAGTAGACTGATGGTCATGGGGGAAGGAGCATGGAATGAGGCATCAGGAGGCCAGGTGTGTAGTTCTTGTTGTTCGGTTGCGAAGTCGTGTCTGGCTCTTTGCAACCCCATGAAGCACACCATGCTTCCCTGTCCTTGTAGTTCTCAGTAATTAGCTGTGTGATTTTGGAGAAGTTACTTGAGCTCACTGAGCTTCATTTTTCTTATCTATAAAATGTGGTGTTTTATTGGCATTTCTCAGATTCCTCTCAGCTCTCAAATCCTTGGATCCTCTGTTTCATTGGAAACCCTACTAATGCCTCTCCAGTTCAAAGCTATTTGTAGGGAAGTTAGGAAACAGTCGTCTTAAAGTTAGACAGTGAAAACAAGTGGAACACCAAACAGTAATTGTTCAAATGGACCTTGTGGCATGAAAGCCATCATGATGTGAGTCTGAGTGTAGAAAAGTATACTGTGAAAGGAGAGAAATCTAAGAATGTTAGTAATTGTTTATCCAGAGGCCAGTCACTCCCATCAGAATGTAATACATTGGATTTATGTTCTGCTTTTCATTCTATACCAAACAGGTTAAAGCTGAGCTGGTTCCAAGGCCCCACGAGAAAGGCCAGTTCTACTTCAGGGAAAGCCTTGTCAGGAAGAACCATAGAGCTCTTTAAGGCCCATCCATGTGGAGAATGACTGGGTGGGACACCAACCAAAGAGACTGCCTGATAATCCCAGAGATCCTGTGTGTGCCTCTGTCCTGGTATTATTGAACTTTTGGAGCTGGAGAGAGGCAACAGACAAAAGAAATTGAAAAACAGCACAAGGAGGCTGTAGAATAACATTTTCTCCTTTCATCGCTGAGTGTCAATGGCTGGGTAATAATGACAGTAAACAGAGACCAGAGATGTGGGGGAAACAGAGGTCGCCAGTTGTGTTCCAGCAAATCATCACAGCACAGAGAGGCACACGGGGAGCTGGAAAACAAAGGCAGACCCTCAGAGGACACCAGAATGGGGGGCTCATCTGTTTAATCACTTTGAAAGTCAGACATAGCAATACAGCCACAGCAGTCTCCTCAAAAGTATGTAATAAAGTGTACACTGTAGTTCTGCAGTTTGGTACTAAAAGATATGGGGTTTCTATAGCTTTGTTGTTATTGTTCGGTTGCTAAGTCGTGTCCAACTCTTTGTGACCCCAGGGACTGCAGCATGCCAGGCTCCTCTGTCTTCTTCTGTCTCCAAAGTTTGCTCAAATTCATGTCCATTGAGTCTGTGATGCTACCCAACCATCTTATCCTCTGTTGCCCTCTTCTCCTCTTGTTCTTTAATGAAAACTTTGACTAGGGACATAATTTCCCCCACTCAGGGTCTTTTCCAGTGAGTTGGCTCTTCGTATCAGATGGCCGAAGTATTGGAGCTTCAGCCTCAGCCAGACCTTTGTCAGCAAAGTGATGTCTCTGTTTTTTAATACCCTGTCTAGATTTGTCATTGCTTTCCTGCCAAGAAGCAAGTGTTTTTTAATTTCAGGGCTGCAGTCACTGTCTGCAGTGATTTTGGAGCCCAAGAAAATAAAATCTGTCATTGCTTTTTCCCCATCTATTTGCCATGAAGTGATGGGACCAGATGCCATGATCTTAGTATTTTTTTCCTGTTGCATTTCAAGATAGCTTTTTCACTCTTCTCTTTCACCCTCATCAAGAGGGTTCCTCTTCACTTTCTGCCATTAGAGTGGTACCGTCTGCATGTATGTAGCTTACTCTTGATATAAAAATACAGCCTTTAAAATTTATTTACCCAGGTTACGTGAAGAATAGTAATCTGAGAAGCACAATGGAAACTTGTGATGACACATGTCGCTGAATGGATAAAGGATAGATTTCTATTAGAGAACGTGGGAGAGCTGCTTTCTGCTTGCATTCTGTTTTACAGAGTCTTTCCTGAACATCTCCTAATTTAATAAAAAAAAAAAGAGCCTCTGAGGGATGCTTAGGTATCACCAAACTAGTTATTCACTCATAATTGTGGCTTATCCTCATAGATAATATGATAGAAGTCACTTGTGTGATTGAGTGAGCTTCACCAAAATCAGTATATACCTCAACCTCAATATATACCTCAAACTCATAAACTGCATATTAGTTTTAAAACAGAAAATAGAACGTTCACCTGCGGTGGTTTCCTCTGCCTGCACAGCACACATTTCAGCCTGTCTCTTGTTTACATGATTATTGTTTGAGCAGATATGACAGTTCCCATCTGTGATTGTTATCCTTTGCTCAGAACAACCAGTGACTTTTCATAGAAATAGCTTTCCTTCTTTCTAAACCCATGGACCTTTTTGAAAATTTGATTCTTTTTGCTTTTTCTGAAGTTTGCCTTTACTTTGAAATTCCCAAGTACTTTAAAAAAGGATGTTATCTTTTTAGAGCGGTTTTAGTTTTACAGCAAAATTATGGGGAAGTACCAGAGATTTCCCATATACTTCTTGCCCCCCTCACATGCCCAGCCTCCCCCGTTAACAGCACCGCCACCAGAGTGGCTCATCTGTCACAATTGACAAACCAATATTGACCCATCACAATCACCCAAAGTCCATAGTTTACATTCTCTGGGTTTGGACAAGTGTATGGGCTTTCCTGGTGGGTCAGTGGTAGAGAATCCACCTGCCAATGCTGGAGACACGGGTTCAATCCCTAGGTTGGGAAGATCCCCTGTAAAAGGAAATGGCAGCCCACTTTAGTATCCTTGCCTGGAGGATTCTGTGGACAGAGGAGCCTGGTGGGCTACAGCCCATGGGGTCGCAAAGAGTCGGACACGATTTATCTACTGAACAGCAATTACAACAACACGGTGTCATACGAAACGGTTTCCTTGCCCGCAGACCCTCTGTATTCCATGTGTTCATTCCTCCTTTCCCGCCCCCCATTCCCCACTGTGGCCCCATTTGAGTCCCTTGCTTCATAAACACTGGGGTGCAGCGTGTAATCGTTGGAAGTTATTTCCTCATTGTCACTTTTCCCATTTCTAGCCCAGTGCCTGTGCTCAAAAGTGATATATAGCTGCATAAGAATTTAATTGCTGCTCTGCACTTCAGTTGGTTAAAAAAGAATTCTAGCTTGCAAAACCATTTCAAATATTCCATGCTGAGTGACTGAGATTTGTTTGCTGTTTTAAGCCTCCCCTAATCTACAAACACATTTTTCTGTATCTCGTTCTGCCAACAGGGAGGTTCAGGCAGACCTGTTTACCTTCTGAGGGAAAGGCTTCATCAGCTTTCTCCTCACTCCTCTCAGAGAGCGGAGGAAGGTGGGAACAGAACAGAAAACGGGGCTGGCAGGCGGCGAAGGAGAGGCTGCCAGAATGATAGCGAGAGACCGAGTTGGGGGCCAGGGAAAGAGCGGGCATCTCCTCTGTGCTCTCGCTCCTGTTAATCTGAAACCATAGCTTCTTTTTATCACCGTTGCCTTTCAAGTGCTTTCTCCAAGGCGTCCAAGTTGAGCTTGTTTATAAGCATGTTAGAATCCAAGGATATTGAGAAGCCAGAGCCTGAAAACAAGGTATTTATCCTCTGTCTTTATCATCCTGGGTGGCCTCCCCAGGAAGCTGAGAGGGCAGACAGCTGCATGACCCTGGCTGTGCCCAGCGTCTGTCCCAGAGAGTGAGAGGTTTCTCTTGCAGGAGCCCTGCTGCACAGGCCCCGGCGTGGTCAGCATCCAAGATGATTTCTCAAGATGGCCAGGCTGTGCCACCACCAGCATCACTCAGTGACTGTGATGAAGGGGAATTCAGTCCTCTTCTTTTGGAGAGAGAAGGGGAAATCTTTGCTTTTGATACATTCTTCCTAAAATATCTTGGATTATGTTTGAATTGAGAGCAACATAGATATATTCCCTGTATATCTAGGCAGGGATATCTACAGCAAGATTGAAGTTTAACTCTACCGTGTACTGGGGCTTTCCAGGTGTGGCTAGTGATAAAGAATCCACCTGCCAATGCAGGAGACACAAGAGACATGGGTTTGACCCCTGGGTTGGGCAGATCCCTTGGAGAAGGGAATGGCTACCCACTCCAGTATTCTTGCCTGGAGAATCCCATGGACAGAGGAAGCTGGTGGGCTATGTCTATAGGGTTGCAGAAAGTCGTACATGACTGATTGCACTGATCAAGACCAGACCAAGACATGAGGTCAGGCTTATAATTTGGCTACCCTTAAAGTGGAAAACAGACTGGGTCCAAATAGGAAAAGGAGTACGTCAAGGCTATATATTGTCACCCTGCTTATTTAACTTAAATGCAGAGTACATCAAGAGAAACGCTGGGCTGGATAAAGCACAAGCCAGAATCAAGATTGCCAGGAGAAATATCAATAACCTCAGATATGCAGATGACACCATCCTTATGGCAGAAAGTGAAGAGGAACTAAAAAGCCTCTTGATGAAAGAGGAGAGTGAAAAAGTTGGCTTAAAGCTCAACATTCAGAAAACTAAGACCATGGCATCCAGTCCCATCACTTCATGGCAAATAGATGGGGAAACAGTGGAAACAGTGTCAGACTTTATTTTTCTGGGCTCCAAAATCACTGCAGATGGTGATTGTAGCCATGGAATTAGAAGATGCTTACTCCTTGGAATGAAAGTTACGACCAACCTAGACAGCATATAAAAAAGCAGAGACATTACTTTGCCAGCAAAGGTTTGTCTAGTCAAAGCTATGGTTTTTCCAGTAGTCATGTATGGATGTGAGAGTTGGACTATAAACAAAGCTGAGTGATGAAGAATTAATGGTTTTGAACTGTGGTGTTGGAGAAGACTCTTGAGAGTCCTTTGGACTGCAAGGAGATCCAGTCAGTCCATCCTAAAGGAGATCAGTCCTGGGTGTTCATTGGAAGGACTGATGTTGATGCTGAAACTCCAATACTTTAGCCACCTGATGCGAAGAGCTGACTCATTGGAAAAGACCCTGACGCTGGGAAAGATTGAGGCAGGAGGAGAAGGGGATGACAGAGGGTGAGATGGCTGGATGGCATCACCGACTCAATGGACATGAGTTTGGGTAGGTTCCGGAAGTTAGTGATGGACAGGGAGGCCTGGCTTGCTGCAGTTCATGGGGTCGCCAAGAGTCGGGCACGACTGAGTGACTGAACTGAACTGAACTGAAAGTGGAAAATCATTGTATTAATCCCACTTTCCTTTAGGAGGCACATTACTGACTGACTAATCTTACTTGAATATTCCCCTGAGTGGGGTGGAGGTGGTGTCTCATCTCACCCCACCCCAAATTACTCATTAAAGTATTCCTTCTACTTATGTCAGTTAGGAATCATTTGGACTGCAAATAGTAATGACAACAACATAGAGTAGTTTTTTAAAATAGTTTATTTTTTCTCACATTTTTGGAAGTCCAGAGAATAGGCAACCTCTGGGGTTATTTCTGAGATTCAATAATATCAAGGCTGATTAGTGCGATTTCATAACCTTTCTCTCATGGTTGCAAGATGGCTGCTGAAGCACTCGTCATCTTGTCTATATCCCAGTAAAGAAGAAGGAAGAGAAAAGGATAGCAGTGAAATCAGGAAAACAAAAGAGTACACTGAAACCATGGAAAGAGACTTTTCTTATGTGACTTGGCCAGAATTGTGTCAGGTGGTCACTCTGACCTAAAGGAGTTGCAGAAACCAGGCTTGGGAATGGGGTTGGATCAGAGATGAGTTCTGATTAAGTGCAGTTTTATTTGTTTCATTGTATTCCTAGTAACATTTTAGTGCCTTTTATAGCCTGACCGTATACCTAGCCATAGGAATGCTAATAAGTTAGCTAAATATGTGCCATGCATTTACATATATTTACTCAGTTAATCCTCATAATGATGCAGAGCATGTATGTGATTCATATTCCATTTTACAGATTAGTAAATGGAGGCCCAGAGGCTCAGCAGCTTGCTCAAGGTTGAGAGCTTGCTCTAGGAAGTGGCAGAGTCCACATTCAAACCTGAACTCA
Organism: Bos grunniens; assembly: GCF_055505025.1. NCBI lineage: Eukaryota > Metazoa > Chordata > Mammalia > Artiodactyla > Bovidae > Bos > Bos grunniens. The sequence goes on from NC_141188.1 coordinate 41,479,193, forward strand.
CTAGGCTTTAGAGTTTTTCTCTAAATTGTCTTGAGGAGGTAACATTTACATTAGGAGCTGAGTGACGAGAAGCATCTTGCCGTGGAAAGACACAGAATGTTCCTGGCAGAAAAAAACAGTAAGAGAAAATTCCCTAAGGGCAGGAAGACCTTGGCTGTTTTAGAAGAACTGAGAAGAGATGAGCAGGCCTGGTGCTAATGCCAGGGGAGAGCGATAGAAGGTGAGATGGATCAGACAGCTGGGGACAGAAATGCCGGCCTCAAAGTCAGAGGCAAGAATTTGCATTTTGTGGTATTCGTGGCGGGAAGTTACTGTGTCTTCACTTTACTCTCCATAACCTGTCCCTGTTGTATGATGAGACATGTAAGACTTGCTTTGACTACTTCATGGAGTTCAGATAAGGGTCAAATGATGGAATGTGTGTGACAGTAAATTGTTCTGTGTGAAATTCTTTATAAAATTAGAAATAGTAAAGGCCACAGAGTAAGGATTTCTTAGCAAGAAGTATGTCTTATAAATGCTCTGTGGACTACACTAAAAACAGCTGAACTTGTGACTGGACAGAACAAGCGGTTCGTTAGCAAATGCAACATTTAAAAAATCCCTGATGTGTTTTACAGTGTTCTGTGGGAGTGCCGCTTCCAGTTAGAATGAACACTAGGTTATGGCTGATTATCTTTCTCACTGTTGCAAGGACAGAAGAGAGGATGCATGTAAAATCATATGTTTTAAGAGCTACAGTGGAGAGCTCTGGACACAAAGAAGTCTAAGGGAGCTCAGTTCCAGGAGGGAGGAGATCTTCATAGTGAGCAAAGCCCAGAAGTCATTTCCTTCCTTTGTGTGTGTCTCGCCCGGAGTCTCTGCGCTGCTGGGCAGACGATGACACCTGCCCAACAGAGGGGCTTTACGGGGAGAGGAGACAGCACGGAGGCCGGAATCTGTCAAGGCTTAAATTGCAGAGCTGGTTCTCCATGTCTGACAACTCTCTCCCTTGGGATTTTGCTCATAAAGGCTCTAAAGTAGACAGCAATTCCTGTAATCCTGTGGTGTTTATCCTAAAGCCCTCTTGAGAGAGGGACCTGTAATACACACAGGGCGAATCTCCTCCTCAAAGCATTTGGAACCAGCGGTAACCTAAAACTGGTTAAAATTGCAACTCAGCTCAGACCCACTTCAGCTCCTTAATGGATTGGAGTGATCTGTACCTCATTTCAGCCACCAGACAGAAGGCTTGCTCTTCTTGGGGAACTTACTATTTATTCCTGTGTCCTTGAGTTCTTTAAAACATAATGTCTGCCATACGACAAAATAATTGTGAGATTTGTAAACGAACAGGAGGATATAACCCATAAGCAATTGACTGTTTTTTGATCAATATTAGCAGATGCACTGACAGCAGCGGTGTTGGCGCTAAGAGACGAAAACTTTTAAATGACAACAATAAATCTGTTAAAGAAGAGAGACAAAAGGGGGGAAGGGTGAATAACGTCAACAGAGAAATAGAACCTTTAGAAAGAACCAATTGGACATTCTTGATATGAAAAAACGCAGTATTGGAATTGAAGCATTCACAGGGTGGACATATAAGGACACAACACGTAGAAGAGAAGGGAACTGAAGACAGGGTAGTAGAGATTCTCTAAACTGAAGCACAAAGGGTGAGGGCTGGGGAGAAGCGAAGCATATTGTGAAGGACACTTGGGACAACGTCAAATGTTGTTGGAGTTCCAGAAGAAGAGAGAGAAATTTGGACAGAAAACATATTTGAAGAAAAAATGGATAAGACTACCCCAAAACTGATGAAATACATCTACCCATAGATTCAAGAAGCTCAGCAAACCTCAAGCAAAATAGTGAAAGTTGCTCAGTCATGTCCGACTCTTTGCGACCCCGTGGACTATATATATAGTCCATGGAATTCTCCAGGCCAGAATACTGGAGTGGGTAGCCTTTCCCATTCCCCAGGGGATCCTCCCAAACCAGGGACTGAACCCAGGTCTCCCGCATTGCAGGTGGATTCTTTACCAACTGAGCCACAATACAGAATAAATAGAAATAAAATCACAATCTAGGCATTTCATAATTAAGCTTCTAAAAACAAAAGCTAAAGGAAAAAAAATGTATTAAAAGCAGTTAGAGAGGAAAAACATTATACGTAGAAGAATATCAACAAGGATTATAAATGATTTTTCATCAGAATCAAGAATACAGATAACAATGAAATGACAGCTTTAAAAGGATTATAAAGACAATAAAAACTGCCAGCCTAGAGTCCTGTGCCCAGTAAACATATGAATCCAAGATGAAAGTGAATGAAAGACACAATCAGAAGGAAACATGAGGGAATTTGTTGCCAGCATATCCACAGTACAAGAAATGCTGAAGAGATACCAGAGGAGGTTGGCAAAACCGATTAGAGTGATCTGTTATAACTACATTGCCTTGTAGGGAGGATGAAGCACATCAGAAAGGATAAACGTAAAAGTCTACTTGTTTAACTTTTTAAAAATTGTTGACTTTTTTTGATTTATGTGAGCTTGATAAAGTTCAGCGTTTTTTAAGTCAGTGGTTTTAAAAGATGACAAAAAGTTATTTTCACTTACCGTTTTCATAAATGATTGACAAATACTATAAGGATTTTATAATAACTATTGTGGAATATAAACGTGAAGAAGTAACATATATGACAATAGTGGTATGATAAGGAATGAAAGGAGAATTACACTCACATGTTAGTTACGTTTAAGGTATTTCTTAAAAGATAATGGAGGAGAAATGGAATAATTTTTTTTTTTTTATTAATGGCACTTTGACTTTATGGTAATTAACCATCCACTGAAAATCTAATTTTAAACCTCATGGTGTTTTCCCAACATAAGTTGCTATATAGTGCTGTGTAACGGTCTCATTCTGTTTTCCATATAATGTTTTCCTGGTATTGTTTTGGAGTAAAAAATTACCAACAGCTGATGAAGCTGAAGCTCTGTTTATCCTAATATGGTGAGGTATGAAGCTGTAAGTCTCCTCAAAGTGTTGGATGAGCCGGAACGTTGCAGTTTTGTAATACTTCAGGACTGGAAGGTCACGGTCCCTACTCTACCCTGGGGTGAAGGAGAAGTATTCGGATCCCTCACCAAACAAGTGAGAACCCTTCCAAATGTGCTTATCCCAAAAATGCTGTCTGACTTCTTTGCCAAAAAAAACAGTTGACCGTTGCAATTAAAGGATTTTTGGGGTGGGTTGTCTCAGATGAGACCAGTGTGTTACGCAGATGTTCATGACCTGCATTGCACATCTAATCGCCCTGCTCTCAGCAGTTTATGATGATCTCTTCTCTGAGATTCCACCAGTATTCCCTTTGCATGAGTAAGAAACTGTAGTAAATGAAAACAGTCCTTGTTAATCCTAAATACATATGTTCCTTATCTTCTAAGATTCACTTAATAGTTCCCAGATTTCTCACTTCTTCACATATTTGCAGTGCTGAGGTATATCTGCATGTTTGCTTAATTTCTAAGATAAATTATTCTGTTCCATGCAGCCATTGAGATGGTATGTCTGTGTTGGCATGGAAAAGATATCTATGACATGATTTTGAGTGGCACGAAAACAAAGCATCTCGTAGAACAATATGATGTGATACAGATGGGAAAGACCTTCAGTTTCTGCTTTATAAATTGTGTATTACTTACACTTTTATCCTTATAATACACCATCTTATAAATTTTAAAAACTTAGTCTGTGTCTTCTGTTAAGACTGTAAATTTTTTATGTCAGTCATACTCATTTTTAAAGAATAAACTTAAAAAAATCTCTTAGTTTTGGTAGCCCGTCAGGCTCCTCTGTCCATGGGATTTTCCAGGTAAGAATACTGGAGTGGGTTGCCATTTCCTTCTCCCCGCCAAAAATCTATAAGTAGAGAAAGTTTCGGGCATCTATGTATTTTTTCTGAACAATGTATAGAGGGAAGTAGGCTTTGTGAGCAGTGGTAATCGATTACGGTTTCAAGAAGTAGATGGCTTATAATTCTATGAATTTGCTAATGGTTTTCAGTATTGGTCTTGATGCAAAAGGGAAAGACTTAACAGCCTAAAAATAATATAGGAAGCAATAGCTGTCTTGATAACCTGTGTTGATTTCATATGCATTTCAATCACTAGAATGTGTCTGTCTTGTCAAGCTTATAAAGAACTCAGTGAAGAACTCTTATGACCTAGTTATCAAACAAAACTACCTTAAATTATTTTTATTACACAGCACAGAATAAAAAAAGTGGATATCTTACATTTTTCTGGAATGCTCTGAGTTTTGAAAATAAGTTGGCTAACTCAGTGTAAACCTAGAACTGCTTCTAGTCAGGTACAGTCTCAGGATCAGTGATCAAATTCTGGAAATTTCTCCTAAAGGTGATTGAGAAATCTAAGATTCCAAGCACAGCCGGCTTTTTTTTTTTTTTCCCCCCACTCTTCTGACATTTATAGAAGCTAACTTTTACTATATGTGTTTTGATTAATATAAGCAACTTCTTTATGAGTGTGTAAAAGTCATAGAAAGTATTTTTGTGATAATTCCCACATGGCCACAAAGTCGTTGTGAATTAGAGAGGATGAAAGGATGGGACCACCTGACTAGAGGTTACTCCCTCAAACCTCTCTCCGTCACACTAACTCCTTCTCTCCATTAGTTTCAAACTTGTGTGTGGTTCATAACATGGAACACTGATTTCCGTTGACCGATATTTAATACTTTTCTTTCCTCAGAAAGTCCATCCCTCGCTGCCGAAGAATCAACAGGATGCTCTCCAATGAGTCCCTTCAGTCCCCGGCGTTCAGCCGCTCCAACTCTCAAGCCTCCGTAGACAGCGCCTCCATGGAGGATTTCTGGCGGGAAATAGAAAGCATCAAAGAGACCAGCCTCGGGGCTCAGGAGGAACAGACGCCTGCCGAGGCCAAGCCCCTGGACGGTGAGATGCCAGATTGGTCCCCACTGTGCAGCCTTTTACATGCTCTCTTGTTCTGTTGGCAGGTAGACGTCATTCCATGAGTAGCCTAACTAGTGAATCGATAGACTTTGGCATACCAGCTTCCCACTCCCGCTGGTTTGTATCTGCTGGTCTGGCTCAGGGTGGCTTCTCAGCAGGTGACACAACCTGAAGGGGGGCTGTCAACCATCCAGGTTGATCCCTAACATGTCACCATTTAGGGAGGCTGTACCTGGCTGTGGGTTGGAATCATGATCGTCTAGCAGATTGAGTATTCTAAATTTGAGGTTTTTACATCTGCATACTTGACTATTAATTACCAAAGAAAGATACAAAAAAAAAATTGCCAGCATAATTCTGGAGAAAAGAAATATTTGACTTTGAAGCACTTACTAGTATTAATGTATTTAGAGAATGAATAATCTGCACTTCACAAGATAAATGCCATGTCAGATAGGTCGGTTATACTAGTTTCCAGTGAAATTAAACAAGAAGATTGAGGAACCAAAAAAGTATTTGTTGTTGTTTAGTCTCTTAGTCATGTCCAACTCTTTGCCACCCATGGACTGCAGCATGCCAGGCTTCCCTGTCCTTCCCTATCGCCTGGAATTTGCTCAAACTCATGTCCATTGAATCCATGAGCCCACACAACCATCTTGTCCTCTGTTACCCTCTTCTCCTCCTGCCCTCAATCTTTATTGCCCTTAATTTTCTAAAAGAGCAAAATTACTCACCTGAGATTAAAAGCATGGGACAAAGAGGACCTACTTTATAGCACAGGGAACTCTGCTCAATGTTATGTGGCAGCCTGGATGGGAGGGGGGTTTGGGGAAGAATGAATACATGGCTGTGCATGACTGAGTCCCTTCGCTATCTACCTGAAACTGTTACAACATTGTTAATTGGCTATGCTGCTGCTATTGCTGCTAAGTCGCTTCAGTCGTGTCCGACTCTTGTGCGACCCCATAGACAGCAGCCCACCAGGCTCCACCGTCCCTGGGATTCTCCAGGCAAGAACACTGGAGTGGGTTGCCACTTCCTTCTCCAATGCAGGAAAGTTGAAAAGTGAAAGGGAAGTTGCTCAGTCGTGTCCGACTCTTTGAGACCCCATTGACTACAGCCCACCAGGCTCCTCCGTCCATGGGATTTTCCAGGCAAGAGTGCTGGAGTTGGGTGCCATTGCCTTCTCCGAATTGGCTATATTCCAGTACAAAATTGGCTTCCCTGGTGACTCGGATGGAAAAGAATCCTGTAATGCGGGAGACCTGGGTTTGATCCCTGTGTTGGGAAGATCCCTTAGAGAAGGGATAGGCTACCCACTCCAATATTCTTGCCTGGAGAATTCTATAGACAGAGGAGCCTGGCAGGCTATAGTCCATGGGGTCACAAAGAGTCAGACACGACTAAGTGACTTTCACAGTACAAAATAAAAAGTTAAAAAAAAACATGGGTTATCTTCTTCAGGTACTACCTATCCACAAGTAAATGTGTAAGAAAAACTGAAGGTAGTTTGGGACTTCCCTGGTAGTCCACTGGTCAAGACTCCTCTTTAGGGGTCTTGGGTTTGATCCCTTGTTGGGAAACTAAGATCCTGAATGCCCTGCAGTGTGGCCAAAAGAAACAGAAAAAAAAAAGCAAAGAAAAATTGAAGGTAGTTGAGTAAGTAGCTATCTATGAATGTTTCCATTAGCCAGTGACTAACCTCAAAACAACTATCAAGATAAACTAAAATGTTAAAAAAAATTATTGTTCTTTTCTCCAAGTCTATCCTTCTTAGATCTGAAGAAAAATAGTTTGGGTCTACCACAATTAGGATATTTCATTTAGGATTAGAAATAAAGCCCACCACACATTTAATGAGAATCTAGTTAAGGGAACCATCCTCCTTCAGAGAAGGCTATTTTTACGCCATTTGCTTATGTCCTTACATTTTGCCTTTTCAGATTCAGAAAGATACATAAAGAAGAGTGCCTCTTGTTCCCCACTTCTTCCATCTCACTAGCTAGCTCACTGGTAGAAGGCAAGGGCACTCCACTCCAGTACTTTTGCCTCCAGTACTCTCCCATGGACAGAGGAGCCTGGTGCGCTGCAGTCCATGGGGTCCCTAGGAGTCAGACACGACTGAGCGACTTCACTTTCACTTTTCACTTTCATGCATCGGAGAAGGAAATGGCAACCCACTCCAGTGTTCTTGCCTGGAGAATCCCAGGGATAGGGGAGCCTGGTGGGCTGCCATCTATGGGGTCGCACAGAGTCGGACACGACTGACGTGACTTTGCAGCAGCAGCAGCAGCTAGCTCGCTATCCGTATTAAAAATCGTGAGCTCTTACTGATAACTTCCGATTCCAATCCAACAAAGTTTGTTGTTGTCTCCCCTTTCTCTGTATTTATAACTCCCTTCTCCAAGAGTGAGAAACCTGGTTCATTCTTTCTTCAATGTATATATTTTTTCATTTGCTCCAGCCTAGAGCATGCAAAAAACATCTTCAAGGTTTACCAACAGAAACGTCTACAAAAAGCTAACTAGAGTGTAAATTTTATTTTACTGATATTTTGTCTCTTGAAGTATATGCCCAGATCTTAAGTGTGCAGTTCAATGAGGTTTGACAAATGCTACCTTGTAACCGCATACTAATCGAAATAACATTCCAGTCCACTCAGAAAATTTCCTCGTGGTTTTTCCCAGTCTCATCATTCTCGTGACTTGCTGTCCCTGGCCAGAGACAAATACAGTTCTGTTATTTCTGCGGCATAGATCAGTTTGGGGTTTGGCTTCTTTTGCCAAATATTGTATTTTTGAGATTCCTTCTGTGTATTAATGTTTCACTGCTTATTATCATGGGATAGTTTGCATCAGTCTCCAAGGCCTGCTGTAACAAAGTACCACAAAGCTAGGTGATTTAAAACAAAAGAAATTTGTTCTCTTGGGGTCTGGAGACTAGAAGTCCAACATCAAGGGGTCAGCAGGGCCCTCTGCTCTCTGAAGATTGTAGGGAAGAGCCTGTTCCATGTCTTTCTCCTCGTTTCTGGTGTTCCCAGCAATCCTTGCTGTTCCTTGGCTTGTCGACAGTACATGCCATTCTGCCTCTGTGGTCACATAGCCTATTCTCTGCGTTGCTGTCCATGTTCCTTCTCTTTTTCTTATAAAGACACTAGCTATATCGGATAAGGGCTTCCCTGGGGCTTAGACGGTAAAGAATTTACCTGCAATGCAGGAGATGCAGGTTTGATCCCTGGGTTGAGAAGATCCCCTGGAGAAGGGAATTGCTCCCCACTCCCGTATAATTGCTTGGAGAATCCCATGGACAGAGGAGCCTGGCAGGCTACAGCCCATGGGGTCGCAAAGAGTTGACGGAGCAACTAGAGAGAGATATCGGATAAAGGACCCGCTCTACTCCAGTATGACCTCATTTCAGCTCAGATCCTCATTACACCTCAAAGACTCTATTTCCAAAGAAGTTTATATTCACCCGAATTGGTGGTTAGAACTTCCATGTATCTTCCAGGGACTCAGTTCAACCCATAATGGCAATATTCTGTTGTATGAATATGCCACAATTTGTCTGTCCATTTAACTCTTAGTGAACTTGTGGGTTGTTAACAGCTTTGGCCATTATGAATAAGGCTGCTGTGAACAGTTTTGTGAAAGTCTTTTGGTGGAGATGTATTATTTCTCTTGGATGTATACATTTTTCATAGAATATGTGTAATTATGTACATAAGAAACTGCCACTCTTTTTCCAATGTAGCTGTACCGTTTCACATTCCTCCCTTCAGTGTCTGACAAGTCTAGTTGCTTCAGTCCTTGAACATTTTGATGCTTTAAGACTTGTTGACATGAATGGTTCTAGCGACATGTGGAGGTATCTCACTGTGGTTGTAATTACATTTCACTAATGATGTCAAACACTTTTTCTAGTGCTTATTCTCCTCCATTCCTATATCTGGCTTTTGTAAAATCTTTTAACTATTTTAAAAAATTATCTTTCTATTATTGCCTTCTATGAATTCATCATATATTCATCTTTTGTTAAATATATGTATTGCAAATACTTTCTCACCATCTGTGGCTTGCCTATTCATATTCTTAGTGGGGTCTTTTAATTTTTGTTTATTTATTTTTTATTGGCAGAAGCAATTTTATTTCTGCTTATACTTTGGTTTCTCTTAATATCATATACATCTTTCACCTTTTGTTTTTTGAAAGTGCAGGTATTGATTGATTGGTTTTTGGTTGCCCTGGATCATCATTGCTGCGCATAGGCTTTCTCTAGTTTCCGTAACTGGGGGCTCTTTTCTTGTTGCAGCAGCTTCTCTTGCGACAGAGCATAGGCTCTGGGGTGCGTGTTCTCGGTGGTTCTGGCTCCTGGGCTCTGGAGCACAGGCTCAGTAGTTGTGGAGCGTGGGCTTAGTTACTTCACAGCTTGTGGGATCGTCCCAGATTATGGATCAAACCTGTGTCCCCTGCATTGGCAGGTGGATTCTTAACCACGGGATCACCAGGAAAGTCCTGGTGGGATCTTGTAAATGGGTGTCTCTCTTTTGTTCTCGCTTCTCTCTCATTTTTCTATTGTTTGCTCCTTGTGCAAAGTACAATTGGTTTTTGTAACCTGACCTTATATTTCATTATCTTTCTAAAGTCACTTACCAGTAGTTGTCTACTACTAAATGTCTTGCTGCTGCGTTGCTTCAGTCGTGTCCGACTCTGTGCGACCCCATAGACGGCAGCCCACCAGACTTCCCGTCCCTGGGATTCTCCAGGCGAGAACACTGGAGTGGGTTGCCATTTCCTTCTCCAATGCATGAAAGTGAAAAGTGAAAGTGAAGTCGCTCAGTCTTGTCCAACTGTAGCCACCCCATGGACTGCAGCCTATCAGGCTTCTCCGTCCATGGGATTTTCTAGGCAAAAGTACTGGAGTGGGGTGCCATTGCCTACTCCTACTAAATGTCTTAGGATTTTCTAAATAAACAAAGAGATTTTGGGGGGAATAGAGACGGTTTTACTCTTTCCTTTCTGACTTCTATGTTTTTATTTTTTTAATCTTGCCTTATCATTCTGGTAAGGCCTCCATATAAGTTGAATGAAAGTAAGTAATGACAGTTTATATCCTGGCTGTGATCCCGGTTTTGCAGGGGAAGGGTTCAATATTCACCGCAAAAAATGGTTGTAACTGTTAACTTTTTGTAGATGTTCTTCATCAATAGCCTTCTATTCCCATTGTATTAGTTTCTGGTATACAACATAATGATTAGATATTTGAATACATATACAGTTGTGAAACAGTCACCAAAGTAAGTGTAGTTAATATCCGTTGTCACACATTGTTACAAAATTGTTTTTCTTGTGGTAAGAACTTTCAAGGTCCTACTTTCCTAACAATTTTCAAATACGCAATAGAATGTTATTAAATAAAGTCACCATGCTGTGCGTTACATCCTCATGACTTACTTATTTTCTAACTGGAGTATGTACCTTTTGACCACCGTTACCCATCTTGCCCACCCCGACCCCTTGCCTCTGCTAAGCACACCAGTCTATTCTCCGTATTTATGTACTTGGGCTTTTTACTTCATTTTGTTCTTAAACTCCACATGTAATGAGATCATCTGGTGTTTGGTGTTTGTCTTTCTCAGTCTCACTTACTTCACTTGGCATAATGTCCTCAGGGTCCAGGATGGTCTTATTAATATTGTTTACTGATATTTCTTATTCACTGATGTGTACAGACTTACAGATATACACATCATCCAATCCCAGAATATTCTCACCTTCTTTTGGCAACTTCGTTTTACAGAAGGAGAACTTGAAGCAGAGTGGTTGCAAGATGTTGGTTTATCAACCCTGATCTCGGGTGATGAGGAGGAAGATGGCAAAGCCTTGCTCTCTACTTTGACTCGAACCCAGGCAGCTGCAGTGAAGAAGAGATACAATACTTACACACAAACCTTGAGGAAAAAGAACAAGCAGTCTGTCAGGGATGTCAGAGACATCTTCGGAACCAGCGAATCTCCTGTAAGTAATGGACAGGGCTCGAAAGGTATGATTAGGGGAGCAGAGGAGAATATGGAAAAAATATCAGGAAAGTTCATAGTCATCCTCTAGCTTTAAAAGAGAAAACTGAAGCAGATAGCACCATGCAAGATTTTATAAACTTAAGTGACTATTTCTTATTCCCCATGCAGCAGGTTCCCTGCACACAAAATTTATTCCCTTTTGAAGCTGGAGGATAAGTTCTTTGGTAATGGAGCACATCTTTGTGGATGGGTTCCAGGGAGCCTTTACTTAAATCTGAGTGCTGACTGGAAGCTCTGTGGACAGGCAACACACTCCTGAAGAAGTGGGCCCAAGTCTCATGAGCATGTCTGGGTGGTTTGCTTTAACTGGGGGTGGGAATGGGAGAGTGGTTAGGGTACCCTTTATGTTCAAAGAAATTAAAATGGTAAAAAGTGAGATACAGCATTAATCAAGTGAGCCAGAGAATGATTCAAAAAACATCAGGGGAGCCTCACATGTTTTCTGAGCCATGGCTGGTTGAAATTCCACCTCACCCTTGGCAGTTCCTGGGCCACAGTTTTACTTGCAAGGCTGTGAGTCACGTCTTCCTATTTCTGCAGTCGTTTCAGTGCTAGCTCTGATCTACTTCATTCATCCATTTATTGCATCATTGATGCAAGAGATAATTAATGGATACGTCCTCTGCAATTCTTTGTTTAAAAAATATTTCTTTGTTACTTATTTTTGGCTCTGTTGGGTCTGAGTCACAGCATGTAACTCTGAGTTGCAGTGCATGGCCTTCTTCTCTAGCTGAGGCGCACGGGGCTCAGTAGTTGCGGCTCATGGGCTTAATTGCCCCATAGTATGTGGGATTTTAGTTTCCCACCCAGGGATCGAACCCACCTTCCCTGCTTTAGAAGGTGGATTCTTAACCCCTGGACCACTAGGGAAGTCCCTCTGTGCAATTTTTATATCACGTTCTATGCAGAAGGATTCATGGACCTAAGATTCATATATAGGAAAAGGGAACTTTATATTCCGCTGCAGGCACAGATAAAGTTGACTAAGGCCAGTTAGTTAATCACTTTGATTTAGGTTTCTTTTCTGCTTAATTGTGATCTCAATAATGACATAAATTAAAACATCAAGGATATTGGGTCAGTTCAGTTCAGTTCAGTCGCTCAGTCATGTCCGACTCTTTGAGACCCCATGAATCACAGCACACCAGGCCTCCCTGTTCATCACCAATTCCCAGAGTTCACTCAAACTCATGTGCATCGAGTCGGCGATGCCATCCAGCCATCTCATCCTCTGTCATACCCTTCTCCTCCTGCCCTAAATCCCTCCCAGCATCACAGTCTTTTCCAGTGAGAGATCCCTAGTCTTTCCCATTCTGTTGTTTTCCTCTATTTGTTTGCATTGATCGCTGAGGAAGGCTTTCTTATCTCTCCTTGCTATTCTTTGGAACTCTGCATTCAGATGCTTATATCTTTCCTTTACTCCTTTGGTTTTCACTTCTCTTCTTTTCACATCTATTTGTAAGGCATCCTCAGACAGCCATTTTGCTTTTTTGCATTTCTTGCCATCTCCTGTTTGAGCACTTCCAATTTGCCTTGATTCATGGACCTAACATTCCAGGTTCCTATGTAATATTGCTCTTTACAGCATCAAACCTTGCTTCTATCACCAGTCACATCCTCAATTGGGTATTGTTTTTGCTTTGGCTCCATCCTTTCATTCTTTCTGGAGTTATCTCTCCAGTGATCTTCAGTAGCATATTGGGCACCTACTGACCTGGGGAGTTCCCCTTTCAGTATCCTATCATTTTGCCTTTTCATACTGTTCATGGGGTTCTCAAGGCAAGAATACTGAAGTGGTTTGCCATTCCTTTCTCCAGTGGACCACATTCTGTCAGACTTCTCCACCATGACCCACCCGTCTTGGGTGGCACCACAGTTATGGCTTAGTTTCATTGAGTTAGACAAGGCTGTGGTCTGTGTGATTAGATTTACTAGTTTTCCTGTGATTATGGTTTCAGTGTGTCTGCCCTCTGATGCCCTCTCGCAACACCTACCATCTTACTTGGGTTTCTCTTACCTTGGACGTGGGGTATCTCTTCAGGGCTGTTCCAGCAAAGCTCAGCTGCTGCTCCTTACCTTGGATGAGGGGTATCTCCTCACCGCCGCCCCTCCTGACCTTGAACGTGGAGTAGCTCCTCTCTGCCCTCCGAGAAGCCACTGCTCCTTGGACGTGGGGTTGCTCCTCTCAGCTGCCGCCCCTGACCTTGAGTGAGGGGTAGCTCCTCTTGGACACGCTTCTGCGCAGTCCGTCACAGCTGGCGCACTTCTGCGCGGATACTGGGTAGCTGACGTAAATGAAAACAGTCTCTAATTTGAGTTACTTTAGGTTGTGTGTCAGTCAGGTCTTCTCTTAGATACATTAACCAGAGTCGGGTGTTGCCAGAGCAGCTCACGTCTACAGTTAAGCCTTGCCTGTGTGTTTACAACATCCCAGAAGAATCCTGGCCTTTAGACCTGTCTTTGTTGTTGTTGTTGAGTCTCTCAGTCACGTCCAACTCTTTGCAACCCCATAGACTGCAGCACGCCAGGCTTCCCTGTCCTTCACTATCTCCTGGAGTTTGTTCAAACTTATGTCCATTGAGTTGTTGAGGCCATCCAACCATTTCATCTTCTGTCATTCCTTTTTGCTCCGGCCGTCAATCTTTCCCAGCATCAGGGTCTTTTCCAATGAGTTAGGTCTTCACGTCAGGTGGCCAAAGTATTGGAGCTTCAGCATCAGTCCTTCCAATGAATATTCAGGGTTGATTTCCTTTAGGATTGAATGGTTTGATCTTCTTGCTGTCCAAGGGAACCTCAAGAATCTTCTCCAGCACCACAGTTGGAAAGCATCAGTTCTTTGGCACTCAGCCTTCTTTATCCAACTCTTAGAACGGTCTAAAGTAGTGGAAACGACCCATTTCTGTGCTCTCCAGTGTGATAGCCCCAGCCACATGTGGCATCAGCACTTGAAACGTAGTTAGTTGTAAGTAAGGAATGAAAATTTTAACTGTTTAATCATAATTGATTTAAACCTAAATTGTCACATATGGCTTATAGCCAGTATATTGATCACAGTTCTAGAATCTTCTGCCATGTATAATGAGTTATAGCATTCTGAGTTCTGTTCTGTTTGAACTTTCAGCCTGGTTGAAACCTGTGTCTTCCTAGAAGGTGAGATTGTCCTCAGCTGGAACTGGGTACAGGCAATGCCTACAACTTGAGGCCAGGCTCCATACACACAAGTCCTGGACTAGATGCCTATCAAAGGAAAGGTTTGCCCTTCGGGTTTAAATTTCCAGCGTCATTTTCCAATTATCGCCCAGATCATCTTGAGCGAGTACTAAGAACTTGGCCCACATGCATTCTTTCCCCATTTCTGTTTCTGGCTACTTTAGACTAAGATTTTTTGTTTTCCCTTGCTGTTGTTATTCAGTCGTGTCTGACTGTTTGTGACCCCATGGACTACAGCACGCCAGGCTCCCCTGTCCTTCACCATCTCCCAGAGTTTGCTCCAGTTCATGTCCCTTGAGTTGGTTGTGGTATCTGACCATCTCATCTTCTGCTGCCCCCTTCTCCTTTTGCCTTCATCCTTTCCCAGCATCAGGGTCTTTTCCAGTGAGTTTGCTGTTCGCATCAGGTGGCCAAAGTATTGGAGTTTCAGCATCAGTCCTTCCAGTGAATATTCAGGGTTGATTTCCTTGAGGATTGACTGGTTCGATCATGCAGTCCAAGGGACTCTCAAGAGTCTTCTGCAGCATCGGAGTTCAAAAGCACCAATTCGTCTTCCCTGGCAAACTGCAAAATATAGAAGTGTCTGTAGCTTCTCTTGAATCCCCCAGCTACTCAAGAAAAATGCATAACTAGCCTTTCTAGGTTTCCTAAAACTTTTCACTATAGCCACATAGAAACAGTGCTTCTCCTTTCACTTGGACCCTGAAGGAAAGTATAATGTGGGCACTTTCCCACTGGGGCTTAAGTGTTATGAACAGTCTTATTTTTCCATAGCATGTAAGTGCAGTAAACTGTTCAATATTTAACTCCAGCAAAGGCAGAGAGATGACTACATTCCTGGTGGGTCAGGGGAGTGGCCTGGGGCCTTCCTCCTGTGCACTTCCCTCGTCTCTCCACCCAGTCTTACTGCTGGAGGTCCAGCTTTAGAGACGATGGGGAGTGAGGCAGGCCGAGTGGTCGCAGGTGGAAGAAGATGGTCAGTCTGTCACCACGGGGACAGTTAAGTTGAATCCTGAATACATTTAGCTGCTGCTTGCTCTTCTCCTAAACAGCTGTTGTCTTCTGAATTAGGTGATGCCTTCCTGCTCATTAAATTTTCATCCTGGAGATGTGCTTTTTCTCAATCAGCATTGACCTTCCACACATTTTTCTCTTGTACCTTTTTTTTAGGCCCAAGTTTTTCTCTACCCTTATCAAACCATTCTTGCTTGCTTTTTATCTTCCGGGAACATCCAGCAATTTCTGTTCTGCTAATGGAAATGTTTCGTGGTTTCTAGATCTACTCGTTGAGAAAAGTATCTCTGACATGTTGAGTAATTTGCAAGAGCAGGAGAATATGTCATCTTGATCCAAGTTTCTTATGTCAATTTCTCAGTAGTATGTGTTTCTTCCAAAAAATGTGTTTTTTTTTTCCTTATTATAAAAGTGATACACAGTCTTTAATGGAAATTTAGAAAATATGGACAAACAAGGAAAAACAGGAGTATTTCTATGGGCCCAAATAAAATTTTGTGATTTAATTGACTAGTCAATAAATATAATTTTCAGTGAAATTCTATTCTAAAAGACTATTTAAGCCTTGTTTTAGTAGAACTCTTATATACTAAATCACAGATACAAAGTCAGCCTTTGGATACATAGTGCAAGATCTCAAATCCATTTCATCATGAGCCCAAACAGAATTTTTCTAATATTCAGAAGCTGTGAATCAGATATTACGTCCAGTAATACATTTCACTGAGCAAAATAGTCAACTGAATCTATTTTCAATTTCATAATTGATAAACAGTTAAAAGTGGGACTAACTCACAATTAACTGTATAAATATAGGCATAGAGTCCTTTTTTAAAAACAAACATGATTATATCACATATATATGCTTGACTGCATGGCACAGAAAACCCAAGAGTTATACAAGTACAAATGAGGAAACTGAAAGGTGTTCCTTAGCTTTAGCATAGATCCAGCTTCCTTCCGTCTTGTATTGTGTCTTTCATGAATGGCCTTCATCCTTCTGCTTACCGAGGGGGCAGGGCCACTCCTGACAACCACATCCTTGTTCCTGGCAGCTCCGGGTACTTGTACCTCCTGACTGTCTCTGACTTCAATTTCCCAGAAATCTTACTTGGTAGAATTCCAGTTACCTCTCATGGTCTGGAAACATTATATCATCACTCTTAGCTACTAGAGAGCCTGGGAAATTAATACTTTCTAATTGTACACAAACATTCCTGAAAAAAAAAAAAAAAGACCCTATTAAGGAAGACAGGCAACTGGGTTTGGGGCCGGCGGTTGATTTACAGTGTCTTCCGCAGAGACCAGTGTCTGTCGCTGCACCTGGTGTGTGGTGAGGTCCCACATGCAGTGCTGGGTGCACAGGCAGTCGTATCTGGGTGTCTCACCATGTCTGGATGAACGTGCACACTGTTTGCATAATGCGTGATTAAATGCATAGTGACCCCTGGGAGAACATGCCTGAGTAAAAATGCACTCTGTTTTTCTCAATAGCCAGATGAGTTTTGCTGTGTCCCAGCTCCTCTTCTGGATGTGAGCCCGGATGAAGAAAGGATGCCAACGGTCCCTTGCAGAAATGGTCAGCTGGTAAGACAAAGAAAGGGGTGCTCCCCTGCAGAAATGGTCAGCTGGTAAGACAGAGAGGGGTGCGAGTGCCCCGAGGTGAGGAGAAGTGGTTACTTCAAGGCAACCTGGAAAATTTTAAGGGAAAAAAAAAAAAAAAACTTGTAACAAGGAAGAAAAAAGGGTCTCAGACTCAGGAATGAATAATTAAATAGTTAAACTCACAAACAACGACGTGGCCTCCTTGTACCTACAGTGAGAAAAACAACCACAGCTGCGGCTGCCGGGAGTCAGGACTGGGGGAGGCCGTCAGCTGAGCCATTGTTCTCTCTGCTGAGTGCACAGTGGAAAATTTCAGGCTACCTTCCTTGAATCCTTCAGAATTAATTTAATTCTCACCATAAGAAATATTTTGACATTTCAGTTATTTTCTAAATGTAAATCTGTCATGGGGACACGGCACTGCAGCCTCTGGAATGTGTCACAGTAAGTGGGAAAAACACACAATCTTGCACAGGAGGTAAATGCGCTTCACTAGAGCCCACCTCGCCCAGGTTAGTAGAGAGTTTCAGAGTGCTGATTGGAGTTCAGAACTGCCACTGAGGCTATTTTAGCAAAAGGGAAGACTCTCAAGCTGTGGTCTGTACCTCCTGGTGTGAGGCTGGATCCTCTTACTGAGCACACCCTTCACCCTGAGAAGGACATGGGTTACTGACATCTGTCTCCATGTGGCCTCCTGGCAGCAAAAATCTACAGGGAGAGACTTGCTTCTCTGATGCTTCTATGTCTCCTTCTCCTTAGCCCTTTATTTTCCTCCCCAGCAAAGGGAGAGGGGTTCGGTGTCGGTCGAGGAGTGGCACGTGTACCATTCTTGATCTGATGAAGATGATGGTGACGATGATGTTTAGATTCTCTGCAGTTTCCTTTGCCCTTACGTGTGTCTGATGTAGGGCACGCTGTCCGCACTTTACAGACCAGCCCCTTGTCCCTTCCAGATTATCTCCATTTTCCCTTATCTTCTGTTCATTTCTTGCATTAAATTCACAAAGCTTTAAGTTGTCTCTCACATTCCCCATGTCTTTTTGTCCATTTGTTCTGTATGGTAGCAGATTTTGTCCACATCATCCTGTGGAAACCTATTTATAATTTTTGTAAAGAGTGGTTATAATTGGGTCCCTATTGATTTTTAAACTCAGAAATCATCCTCTTAATTCATAAGAACTCCTGCTTTTTGCACTGATTTACCCTTTCTTGTTATAGGTAGTCCTGACTGATGATTGAAGTAATCTCTCAAATCTCTCTGAGACTGTTACATCATCATAAGCCTTTTTCTCTGCCCTCGATTATCTCTTTCTCCCAGAAAGTTTATCATTATCTGTATACTTCCTTTTTTCCCCAAAATGTTGGTTTTTCTCCGTGGCTAACTTTTTTATAGTGTTGATTTTTCTCCAGTGACTGATGATCCTTGGTGATTGGCTGGATTGCCTACTTAGTGACTTTTAGGACATGTCTTTGCTGTATGCTTTCTCTACCATTATATAGATGTTTTCCCAAAGAACTCTTTATTGACTAAGAGGGCTGACTTTGGGTCCTTTGTAAGTCAGTAAGGTGTGTGAACAGTCTGTGAAGGGACGTTATTTTAACAGCATACATGGATGAGTCTGTGCATGTGTGTATGTGTAGACGTGTAAGCATACACAAATACATGCATGCACACACCTTCAGTGTCAAAGGGAAAGTAACAGATGACATCATTCCCAGATAAAATTCATGTTTTCCTTTTACTTTCCCACACATATCTTTCATGAAGGTCCAGAGTGACCTGATCTTGAGGTCTGTCATGGTCCCAACGCTCGGCATCCAGAAGGCTTTCCTCGGGTTTATGCCTGGCTTCTGCCTGCTGCTCAGTGTAAAGGGGGCTGTCAGGAGGTCTTTGGCCCCTTTACTGAGGAAACGCCTCACACTGAATTTTCCTAGCTGTCACCCTGGAGCCTCTTGTCCTGTGTCATTATCAGTCTAAGTTTGGTTGTTCATTTGTCTGTTTTTTGTGGATTTGCCCTTTCCTTGCCAGCAGTGTTGTCTTATGCTCTTCTTGGGCTGAGGATTTCTCTATGATTATGAAGCAAATTATTTTTTACTTTCCAGGAATTTCTAACAATTGTTCATCTGTTAGGAGAGTACTTTGTTGGTTTTCAGTGCCCTTTGGAGCTGTTCTTATAAAAATACGCCCTTTCTCTATTGGGAGTGGTTCACTCTGTTTTCCATGCTGACCTAAGTTTTCTTGTACCGCTTTTTAGCATTGTTTCCACTTCCAAAGAGACGTGTATTCTTCACATGAATAGCATACATACACACGGGGGAAAAGTTAGAAAATATGGAAAAAGAAGTTTCTAATGGCTTATGTGAAAGTTTATTTCATTAATACCCAGCATGTTTAATTTTGCAAAGCATTGTTTTAATCATGGATAGAATATTTGCATCTTATTTTGGGAAATTTGCCATTATATCACAAATGCTGCTAAAAAATCTTAGGGCATATACACAAAGCCTACAGAGCAGTGCATTACAGTCGGAATAGTCTCAAATACATTTGCTGCATAGTTGCATAGTTAAAAATCAGAGCCTTTCCAAATCTCAGAGAATGGGAATGAAATATTTGGCTCAGTCATGTGTGTTCGTGAGATAATCGGTCTAATGTTTTTCTAGTTTCATAATTGAAAGAGCACTGAATGCTCTTGCTTTTGATTTGTAAATCATTCCAAAATATAGTCATAAAGTCTGACTTTTAAGTAGCGTAGTTTTATCAGTAAGCTTCCTGACTTAGACAATTAGAGGTTTGTTTTCCTTACAAAATAAGGACTCTGAGGCTGGTATGACTAATACCTCTCTCATGGACCTACCAGTTTTTTAATCTTTGCATTGTGCTCCATGCAGGCTAATATTTAATGCTGAGGGAATTCTGGGCATCACATGTGTCATGTCCACGTCCTGGAAGAAGCATCAGTCAGCTTGATTCCGTCCACGTCAGCAAGAGAACACTAGCCTTCCCAGCTGTTCCTCCCTAGTAGCATTTTAACCAAAATCACACTGGACCGAACCATCACAGGATCACACTTAGTCCTCATAGACAGACACACAGCATCCTACAGCAAGGTCGTGATATTCGTATGTTAGAGGAGAAAAGAAAAGCGAGTTTTGGCAGGCAGGTAGTGATGTCTGTTTTGAGACTCATTTCTGTCCCAGTGCACGACACTTACGAGGATCAGCATCCTTTCGGAAGAACTGGTGAATGCTCTTACCATTACATTTGAGTCCTTAACTCTGCATCTCCACAGGGCTGTGCCTTTAAACCGATTCGAGTGTAATGTGTAATTGAGTAAACCATCACACTGGGAAAGATGTGCATGCGTGCTAAGTCACTTCAGTCGTGTCCACCTCTTTGCGACCCTATGGACTGTAGCCCTCCGGGCTCCTCTGTCCATGGGGATTCTCTGGGCAAGAATACTGGAGTGGGTTGCCATGCCTTCCTCCAGCGGATCTTCTCAACCCAGGGATCGAACCCACCTCTGTTAAGTCTCCTCCATTGGCAGGCAGCTTCTTTATCACTTGCCCCACCTGGGAAGCCCTTATTGGGAAAGACATGCCTGGATAAAAGTGACTTCACTTCTCTCCTTAGCCAGGTGATACCTGTGACAGCCACGCTAGCGAGCTGGATGGCGCCCGGGAGGGGAAAGCGCTGCCAGGAATCATCAAAGCCAGCGGCCCCTTGGTAAGTGATGGGGAGGACGGGGTGGGGATGAGACGGCAGCCAGTCCTTCAAGACAACCAAACGAAACCTCACCACAGGGCGGCATAATTAAGGTAGCTGGACAAGCACAGCTGTCAGCATGCCGGTCTGCCTTTATTCGGAGGAAGCCATTCAGCATGAAGTGAACCAAGTTTAATAGTTATAGCCACAAATAACTACATGCTCTATTAAAACAGACACAAAACCAAACAACCAGTGACGGTAGGCATTTCTTTATGACGGATTTAGTCCCTTTACATTTTTCTCTTATTTTAAAATATTCTCCTATGAGTGTTGGTTCCACTGGGTCCCAGGTCCACTGGATACGGATGTCAAGTCATGGGACAGCAGCACGTGTTTCCACCCTGCACCTTACTTCTGAGTGCAATCTTCACCCCAGGCGTCCAGGGCTCCCTTCCCTCCCTCACCACCTGCATTTCCCCAGAGCCACTCTCCACTCCCCACTTACCTGGAGCAGACATCAGGCAAGCCCTGGGAGAAGGATCCAGCATCTGTCAGTTTATAGACAAGGAAGGTTGCTTTATTCATGGTTTAGCCAAACAGAGCCTTCTCTCACATCTGTTTTTATGTGCAGTTCTATCCTGAGCTATCTTTTCTCTCCCTTGGTGAAATGTATATACGTCATCTTTTCTTTACTGTTTCCATCCTCATATTCCTTAGGGGAGGGAATGCTGAATCCCAGAAGGTTCCCTCCTCCCTGCTGAGACAGTATTGGTGGTGTGACTTTTTTTTTTCAGTTATGTTTGTTGATGCTACTAGGTTTTAGGAAAGAAAGGTTTGGTCATCTGAAGAGTCCATATAATATTTTATGATTTTGTTAATGTCCAACGTGTTGGTTTTGCAATAAACTACCTACAATAAAGGAATTGTCTATTATAATATATATAACTGCCTATTGTCTATTATTATATGAGGTTGAGTCTTGACTCTAAATCATAAATGCCACTAAATCTAGGCCTTTACAAAAGATTTATTTACAAAAAGGCTTAAAACCCAATCTACAATCCTCACAAACTACAAATCATTCGTATAGATAAGAGAAAACATTTTCCTTATGTGTAGTTGACATAAATGAATTAGTCATTTGAGGTGTTAGTTAATTCAGAAGGCAAAGTAGTCAGTCTGGTTATTTCCAGTGCCTTAAGTAAAAATCAAATAGCTACATTTGCTATTGATTTATAATTCACTGCAAAATACAATCATACCATCTGTTAAAAATGATCATTTACATCTGTGTTTGCTTTATAGAAAAGAAAATCTAAGAAACTTTGATTTAAACAAGTAGGAGTTTGTTTTAATCACAAGCGACTAACGGTGGGCGAATCAAGCTGGTGCAGCTACAGGACAGTTCAGTGCCAACCTTGGAGTGAGCTTCTGACTTTTTTCTTCCATGCTACCACCATAGCATGTGGATTTAATCCTTAAATTCACAAGATGGTTAGCAAACACGTATTAGATGGCTCTTGCTTTGCTTGCATTGAATTTCAGTATCCTAAATTTTCTCTCACATTACTCTCTTTTGCTCAGATTTCTTCATCTTTATGCTCCAGGTTAGTAATTTTTTTCTTGGTCATGATTCTGTTATCTTGTTTAGCTTCTCTTACTCCTTATAAATTTCAGCAAACATATTCTTATTTCCCAAGAACAACTTTTTTCTTTGTGATTTACCCATCATGGTAGCTGTAGGTTCTTGATTCATAGCAGCTATAGACCCTTGAAGATAATTATATTATTTGTAAGGAATGGGATTATTTCTGCCTGTTTTTTACTGTTAAATATTTTTAAAACAAGTGCCTGCATTTTAGGTATATAATTCAGTTCATTTTGAGAAGTGTTTTTACCTGTGTAATCACAGCCAGTCAAAACAGAGAACATTCCAGTCACCCTAGACGTTTCTCTCAGACCTTTTCCCACCCACTGTCCTCTTTCTCCGGCAGAGGCCAACTCTGTTGGGATTAGTACACACTCTTGTGTCTGGCTTCTTGCACACAAAATAATTTTAAGATTCATCCACTTGTTGCATGCATTAGAAATTTAGTCCCTTTATCACTAACAGTAATCCATTGTGTAGATATACTGCTGTTGGTGTATCTTTTCACCTGATGATGGACATTTGGATTAGTTACACTTTTGATCCATTATGAATAATGCCTCCATGAACATTCATTTGTAACAGTAGAAAGGATATGTACTCTCGTTTCTCTTTGCCAAACACACAACATAATTCAGGTTGTTGGCCAACAAGCCACCCTTAGCCCCATCACCCTTAACTCTTAAATTCAGCAAGGAATAATTCAATAAATCAAAAATAACTGAATTCTGTCTTTTGGAGAAAGCTTCTATAGGCAGAAACACCAGCAACATAAACTCATTTCTTAATTTTTTATTGGCGTACAGTTGCTTTACAAGGAACTAATATCTAAATGTGTATTTTAAGCAAGTTATCCTGAGAAAATAAATTGGAATAAATAGCTTTTTTACTAAAAAACTACATAAATGTGTATTTTAAAGCAAGGATGTTGTCAACTAAAGCTTGGGCCTTGTGGGTGAGCTTATACAGAAAATTAAGACGACTATGTAGATTTCTTTTCAGTATCTTCAGTATCAACTAAGAAACAGATGTTTCGTTTTTCCCAGTTATTTCCCAAATGTAAACATCTTGTGTGGAGAACATGCTAGTTTCTGGAACGTGTAGCAGTAAGTGACACAAGCAGCGGAGTCTTGCCCAAGCGAGAGGACCATCTGATGAGGGAAGCGCATGCCTCCAGCGGGCCCTGCGGTGGGGAGGGAGGGACAGCAAGTGTCCCCTGGTTTACAGTGCAGGGAGAGCTTCTCCCCAAGACTATGCGTCCTGGGTGTTTCTTCCTGTCCAGATCCCCAGCCCCTCCCTCACACTATCCCTGTCAGAATCCTGTCACAGCAGGAGGGTAGGAGGACCCACCAAAGGGAAACAGAGCAGAAGGTGTTCAACAAAGTAGAAGATGCCAGCACACTCGCAGGGGACCACAGCCCCTGGGTCCGTAAAGTTCTTTGCAGTCACTGTGCAAGTCTTTATTGATTTTTGACTGATTACTGTAGGAAATTGCTGTATGTTTCCTCTGCAGCCGTGTAGATTGATTTTTTTAAAAGGCCAAAATTGTTGATTGTGTGTTTTTGAGAGTGATTGGGGTGTGCTTAACTTTAAAGGGGTAAAAGTGCATATAGGGTTCAGGTGGGTTAGTAAACACTCCCCAGATGCAAAACTAATGAAGGTCAAAGCTGATTTCATTTCTCCATCTCCCATCCATGTCTTGTGTGGTCTTCCAAGTTGCCTCTCTCTTAGACCCCTCCTTCCTCAGTATCCATGAGGGATGGGTTCCAGGACCCCCTAGAATACCAAAATCCAATGGTGCTCAAATCCCTTATATAAAATGATGTGGTGCTAGCATATGACCTATACGCACCTTCCCTAAACCATCTGTCAGATCAGATCAGTCGCTCAGTCGTGTCCGACTCTTTGCGACCCCATGAATTGCAGCACACCAGGCCTCCCTGTCCGTCACCAACTCCCGGAATTCACTGAGACATGTCCATCAAGTCAGTGATGCCATCCAGCCATCTCATCCTCTGTCGTCCCCTTCTCCTCCTGCCCCCAATCCCTCCCAGCATCAGAGTCTTTTCCAATGAGTCAACTCTTCGCATGAGGTGGCCAAAATACTGGAGTTTCAGCTTTAGCATCATTCCTTCCAAAGAAATCCCAGGGCTGATCTCCTTCAGAATGGACTGGTTGGATCTCCTTGCAGTCCAAGGGACTCTCAAGAGTCTTCTCCAACACCATCTCTAGATCACTTGTAATCCTTATTACAATGTACATGCTATATAAATGGTTACTGGCATGTGCAAAACTCAAGCTTTAGCTTTGGGGAGCTTTCTGGGTTTTTTGTTTTTTTCAAATATTTCAAACGTTATCTATCCATCTGGATTGGATGAATCTGCCAATGGAAAACCTGTGGAGACAGAGGGTCAAGTGTACTCAAACCAGGAGCCCACCCACCCCAAAGCAGTTCATTTTATTTAGACTGAATTTGGGGTTTTGTCCTCAGATTATATTTAGGGGCTGTCTATATTTTAAGGAATGATTGGCTGCTTCATCCCTGGTTTGTAAACAACTCTTGACTATCTGCCGGCAGCTCTTTCCTACCCTTTGTACATCGTGTTGTTTTTATCTTCCCTGTCTGAAAAATTTTCTTTTACGCTGCTTTCAGTTAGAGGTTTTGTTTTACCAACCAGTTCTGTTTGCTTTTCATCTAGAAATGTCTATCAGCTCTGGAATTCTTTGCTGGTTTCCAATGCTGTTAAAAACCTGTTCCTTTAAAATTTTTTTTCCCATCATTTTTAGTAATTTGGGGTGAGAGGGGAGCTGGATGATGGTGAGTTTGCCGTCGTGACTTAAATTTCTTGCGCTAGTTCTTGTGTTCTGTTTGTTCCTTTGAAGAAAAAAAAGAGCCCTTTGTTCATTTTTTAAAATAACACATACCATCCATAGAAAATTCAGAAAATATGGTCAATCAAGATGAGTGACCGTTTTTTAAAAGACAAAATATCATGTGTTTTCCTAAGTATCAAGTATATTTGATTTTGCAATGAAAGAAAAGAATATTCATGTCTTAAATTTCAGTAACACCACTGTACATTAAAGCAAAAATCTTCGGAGTTTATAAATGAAAAAGCATTTTGGTACTATTGCTACTGAATTCTAATCATTGCAAAAAAAAGTCTTAGAATATAGTAAAACAATAATAGGATAGACAAGTTTGTGTTTGGCTGCATGTAATAGGAAAGTAGGAGCTGCTTTGTTTCACGTGAGGATGATTACGAGGGATGCTCCAGGACTGACGGGGCAGCCACGTGATGCTCTCAGCACAGACCCACCCACATCTGGCCTCCAGCATCCTCTCTGGAGCCAGACACCTGCAGACCCTGTGAAGCCTGTAGCAGCTGACCCTCCTCTTTTCAGTCAGGAAACACTTACCTTTTCTGAAAACACTCTTGGTAAAATTACACTTAAATTACACCTCATTGCCCGCATTTGTCACATGGTCACTTTTAGCTGCAAAGAAGCCTGGAAATCAAATTCTTTGGTTTAACATCTAGCTCCCTGGAACAAAACTAAGATATTGTTCAGGAAGACAGAGTTTGTGGTAGATGATAGCAGGGTCTGCTGTAGGGGCCAGGGTCTGCCAGAAGGCCCGGCCTTCCGGTGGCTCACGGTGACGATCCCTGAGGGGCTGCTGCAGTTCCCCACCGCCCACCGCCCCCCACCGCAGTCACAGCTTTGTGTATTGCCACATGTATCTACATACATACACGTGGTGGAATACACACAAACATGATAGAAAGCATTTGCCTAAATAAGAACTGTGCTCTCATTTCTCCATTTAGCCAGATGGTGCTTCTCTCAACAGTAGTACCCTGTCAGATGGGTCCCAGGATGAAGAATGGAGTTTTACTGTTCCCAGGAGTGGCTCCATGGTAAGTCATCACCTGCCCAGACAGTTGCGTGTCAGGGAAAAATTGCAGGTTCAAGGCAATAAGAAGCAATTTCTGCAAACAGATGAAATGAACTTCAGCTAGCATTGTAAGGAAACCACAGCTGCCAGTGGACCCACCAACGTGGAATGAATGATTAGGAAGAAGGCAAATCAAAATACTGGGGAATGACTAGATCTCATTTTGAAAGAGGACTCCATGAATTAATGCCAATGCGATGTTCTTTACGAGGATCAAACATGGAGGAATTTGTTATTCTTTGATGTAAATATATAATCTGTAAAAACTGTTAGGTATAGTTTTATGCCAAGGCCTAGCATTATTGTAGCCATAATGCTTTGATTAATTTTTCAGTAGGTAGAGTCTGAGGGTTATATTCCTTTCAATCGACCATCTTGTATGAATTTGATAATGTATATTTGTTCTAGCAAAACATCCAGTTCAGTATATGTTGGTGTGTGTGTATGTGTGTATATAAATATATAGTTATATATAATATATTTATTTATTTAGGTGCATAATTTTAGCATTTTCTGTGCAGTATGGCTATTCTTTTTCTTCCTAAGATTTATGTCTTTTATGTCAATCAGAATGTAAATACTTGCCTGTGTGGTCAATATTTTTTTTTAAAGTCACTACCTTTAATTAAGCCTACTTTTTCTATTAAATTAATATAAATCATTAATTTATTTAATCTTAATTATTTTTTTCATTCATTCTTGGGTCGACTTGGACAAGTTTTCCTAGTCTCTTAGATTATAGACCTATTTCATTTATTTTTAAACTTTCTTACTTGCATTTAAGGTTAAGAAGTAATCTGAGTACTTTGGCTATTCTCGTGGTTTTTGGAATTTATTACTCTCACTGTCTTTAATATTTAGTTTATAATTTCAGATGTGATTCAGTATTTAATCTGCGATGTCATCGAATTGCCTTTAAATTCACATTTGGATAGATGTTGTAGTTGTTGTTTTTTAATTTCAAAGCTGATTGCATATTCGTCCATGAACGTGAGTTATTTAAGTTCATCTCTGGGGAATTTGGCACAAAGTGGTTACAAGAGGTGGATTTCTCCGTTCTGATCTCAGGTGCAGAAGAGGAATATGGTAGCCATGTTTTCTGTAATGACTCCAGCACAGGCAGCTTTAGTATCTAGAATTACAAAATGTAGATTCACACCATGAGAAAATACCCAGCAACCAGTCAGGACAGTGAGGAACATATTAGTTGATAAATTTCTCCTTTAAGTAAGGAACGTGAGAAATATTTGGTATGGTGATTCTTCAATGTGAAGGAAATATGCCATAGTCAAAGTCTAGTCTTAAGGGAACTCACATAGCTCAGTTGATAAAGAATTTGCCTGCAATGCAGGAGACCCGATTTCGATTCCTGGATCGGGAAAGATCCTCCTGGAGAAGAAAATGGCACCCCACTCCAGTAGTCTTGCCTGGAGAATCTCATGGACAGAGGAGCCCGGCAGGCCACAGCTCATGGGATCATAAGAGTTGGCCATGATTTAGCAACCAAACCATCAAGCAGATAGAGCTAACCTTCTACATCTTGGAATTTAAAATACTAATCCCTCAGCCTTGACTGTGATGTCCCAGTGTAGTAGGATTTGGGCAGCAGGGCGAGCCCTGATGGCTGCGTGTCTTTGCCTCTCTTAAACCAGCTGAGGCCCCAGTGGAAAAGTCTCATGGCTGGGATTGTAGGGAGATGGCAGGATCCATTATGGACAAGCCAGAGAAGTTTGTTTTAAGTGGGAGTGGCATATATGTTTGAAATACTTTAAAATCACTAGAGAGAAATTTTAAGATTCTAATACTAATATGTTTAATGAGTAAAGGGATGTTTTAAAAGTATGAATGAAAAAAAAAAAAACATGAATACCAAGCACTGAGCCTTTCCCTTCAATGTATTTCAAAACTCCTGGTCCCTTTATTGGCAGTGAGATCTTCCTTTTCATTTTCACCAAGTCATTCTCCTGCTTTAATACATAAGAAAAGAATGCTCTTCTGTTTGTTTTGTTCTGCTGTGTTTTAACCCTTATGAGTCTGAGTCTAAGCACCTTTACTTGGCTTTAACTCCTGGCAAATCAGGCTCTCCATTGATCCTCTCATGAAGCCGAAATGCTTCAGATTTCCATACCTGGAATTTATAATTCCATGCCTGGCCTGAATACTTTGCCCACCTCCCTGCCTTTGTAAGTCCTTTTCATCATTCCTTGAGTTCCAGCACACGATCAACAACCTCTTCAAAGAGACCTTTTGGGCAGCACCTCCTTGCTTTCCATTACTCTCCAGTAAACACTTGTATTTTAGTGTAGAAATTCACTCTTAGCAGTGGACTGTGTTTTAATAATGTTCCATAAATGTTACTCTCTTCTCATTATAAATAGCTGAAGAGCAAGGGTCACAATTTAAATTTCTTCTTCCCCCGGGAAAGTCCCAGAATCATTTACATTGCAAAGAGCGGGCCCTAGTTCAATACTGTAGGCTGGCTGGAGGCCATTTAAACCTAAGGAGCAGATGACACCTCCACTTTACAGATCATTAAATTGACATTTAGTCGTTTAAGCTTCCCAAGCCCAGCATGAATGTCGATTTTTTGGGAGCATTCTATAGATGAGTTATTTCAAAGTTTAATGAAGTATTGCTCTGTAGGAAAACTTAAGGAAACCACTGAAAAGTGTTCCACATCGTTGTGGGGTAATCTTTATTCTGTGGTGTTAGTTTTTAGAGCCACCAAATATATACTTGGGCATCTGTGTTAAAATAATTGGGTATGCCTTCGCATTCTGTTTACATAATAAGATATGTCATCTCTTTGGCACAAAGTAGGGAGAAGAGAAACAAAGTTCAGCATTCACGATTCCTTTGTGCAGTTTGTAGTGGTGGTGGTTTAGCCGCTAAGTCCTTTCTGACTTTCGTGACTCCATGGTCTGTAGCCCACCAGGATCCTCTGTCCATGGGATTTCCCAGGCAAGAACACTGGAGTGGGTTGCCATTTCCTTCTCCAGTTCACTTCATATTGCTGAATAAATATGAGAATAAAAGAAACAACACCAGGTTCTGGGGAAAAAAGAACAGACTTATGTATAAAGAGCGTATAAAGGATTCTTGATGGAGTAGCCAATTTTCACCCCCAACGTACTCATGGTTGATAACTTCCTCGTTAAAATTCATATTCGTAGAAATAGTGGAATTTGTGTAAAGTTTTAACTAGTACCCACCTCAAGGAGCCTGATGGGCTATATTCCTTGGGGTTGCAAGAGTCGGATACGACTTAGCAAGTAAACCGCCACCAGCATCCAATCTGAGTAGTAATGCCAAACTCTATGAAGAAAGATACCCAGCTTCCGATAACATTCCAGGGGAGTGCAGCAGTGTGGCAGGATCACAGTGAAGAAAATAGCAAATTAATTAAGAGAGGACACAACTAGAAAACATGCTGAACCCTTTGGTAGTCATTATCCCTCTGTGTTTTGTCGTGAAGAAGTTAACGTATTAGTGTATTAACAGTAGCTGACCCTCATACAGTAGTCACTGTGCATCAGATGTTGTCCCCTGTGATTTATAGTCATTTAAAATTCATAAAAACTTGTTGAAATATGTTATTTTATCATCTTCATTTAACAGACCAGGGAGACTAATAGAAAGTTCTGTAACTTGAAGTCATGTGAAGTGGAAGAGCCAGGATTAGAATCCAGGCAGCCTGGCTCCCGCATCCCTTCTATTAACCATCTAGTTATGTCATGACTTAGGGTTTATGACCAAAATGTATGACCAGCTGCATCAAGAATAACAAGTACAGGGACTGCCTGGCAGTCCAGTAGTTGAGACTTTGTCTTCCAATGCAGGGAGTGCGGGTTCGATCCCTGATCAGGGAACTGAGATCCCATGTGCCTCTCAGTCAAAAAAATAAATAAATAAAAACATAAAAACAGAAGCAGTGTTCTAACAAATTCAGTAAACACTTTAAAAATGGTCCACATCAAAAATTCTTTAAAAAGTCAGAATGATAACATAATCGTCAAACTATGTGATTGCAAGTTTTGTCATTTCTGCATGTTAGGAAACATATGCCAGTAAACACTTGAGGAGGCGTGGTCATTCTGACCTTGGCTTAGTTCTCTTGAGAAAACTGTGTGGGCTGTACAGGTCTGAACTGAGTGAGAAAACAGGAAAGCAGATGCCAGCCCTTCATGAAATCAAGAATTGCTTTTTGGTGAAGTAGTTCTAACGCACCGCCCAACATAAGTGAGGTTGAAGCGCAGGGTAGCCTGCATTCCTGGTGAACTGCTCTGTGTCCATCTTCCCTTGGTCCACAGTCCATCCTGGAGGCCATTCCAGACGTGCCAGTTCATTCCAACGTCGCGGCAGACCCTGGACGGTCGGCGCGGAACGCTGCAAGTGGTGAGTGACACAGCCTCCTCAGCCTGTGTGTCGTTTTGCTTTTGTGCCGACGCTCACTTCGGTGAGCAGTGGGTTTCTGAAGCAAAGTATACGTGTGTTTTTCTCCCCTTTCTGATTTCCGTCACCCTGGACCTCTGCTCCCTGTACCTCCAAACACCCCATCCTGTCACACCAGTAGTCACATTGCAAGCAGAATCGTTTCCACCTTGACGACCACTGTGTCATTTAGAAACTACTCACTCAGGCAGTGCCTTTGGTTTGGGGTCTCTTTTATAGCTGGATCTGCTGAACAGCATCAAGCAGGCCGGAAAGTAGACACCTTCTAAAAATCTCTAGTTATGCTCAAGTATGTGCAGCACCAGAGACACTTGTGATGTTTCCTTACAAAATAACAGGGTGAACTTTTAATGGGGCCTCCTCCACTTGAGAGCTGGGTGCTCTCCGTGGGTTCAGAGTGGAATCTCAAATCCTCCTTGTAGGAAATAGGTCCCCTTTAGGCCACAGTTTTGTGGTTCCCCAAAGGTGCCCCTAAAGATACACGCTCCTCTCAGGCACAACAGAGCTCCATACTTGGAGTGTTTGCTTCAAAATTCAAATAAGTTGAGGTGATGAAACGTTCTAACATTGATCGATGGTTGCACAATGCTGCAAATATGCTAAAAATCACTGACTATGCTCTTCAAATAAGTAATTGTTGGGCATGTGGATTACATTTAAATAAAACCGTTATCAAAACAAATTAAAGATAATGGATTTACATAAATTATCCCACATCATTCTGTTTGCTGCCGTGTTGTTACTCAGTTCGAATCGTACCACTGAGAGGTAAAAGTCCTCTTGGAGTAGTCCAGTGATTTGGCGCATCAGCCTGTACAATCACCACTGTCCAAAGAATCTGCCCATAGATCTTTAAGAATTTAGAGTCTTGGGACTCCCTGGTGGTCCAGTGGTTAAGAATCCACCTTGCAATGCAGTGGGTGCAGGTTTGACCCCTGGTCTAGAAACTAAGATCCCACATGCCACGTGCCACAGCGACTGCACTCGCACTCCGCAATGAAAGGTCCTGCATGCCACAAGTTGAGTCGACACAGCCAGATAAATATTTTAAAAAGAAGAACAAGTAGTTAGAGTCTTATCTAACAATTAACTGTTACTCTGATTTGAATGCAAGCCTCTGTATAATGTGTGAAAATTGTAATTTTGCCTTGTTACTTTCTGAATTCTTACTGTATCCATTTATTGTGTTTTAAATCAATATTATTTTTTAGAATTTTAGATCTGTTGATTTACATATTTCTCCACTAAACTTTTAATTGAGATAAACTAGGTCTTCTATTATTTCTATCTGTTGCTTCTTTTGTTCTATTTGGCTTTCTTTTAGTTACTGTTTATAGAAGGGGGTGGGCTTCCCAGGTCAGTGGTAAAGAATCTACCTGCCAATGGAGGAGATGCAGGTTCGATCCCCAGGTCAGGAAGATCCTCTGGAGAAGGAAATGGCAACCCACTCCAGTATTCTGGCTGGAAAATCCCATGGACAGAGGAGCCTAGTGGGCTGCAGTCCATGAGATTGCAAAGAGTTGGACAACGATTTAATATAGAAGAGGGTAAAGCTGATGAGTTCTTTTTTTGTCATCAAATAATTCTTTTCATGACACAGGAACAATTTTGCCAGGCAATAAAACAAGATGGCAAGCTAGACTCTCAGTCAAAAATCAGATTTAGGATTCCTCAAATGATTTCCCTTGCTTTTGGTAAGGAATCTATTGTCTTAATTTCAAACTTGAGAAAAACAGGTATAGGGGACAGGACTTGTCACCCATTCATCTTTGGAATATGCACCATCCAAGACCAGAAAACCAGGACAGAGTCACAGGAATCAGGATTAATTCACCTGAACAAATCTCAGTGAAGGGCAAACTGGATTGGAACAAATCTGAAGTGGCATAGTTCCACAGTTTGGGATAAAAACTCAAGAGGAATGAAAGTAGGCAGAACTTTTCTGTGGGACCTCCACCCTTCCTCCTTCTGCTTTAAGCTTTTGCTTCCCCAGTAGCAGCATTGAGTATGGAGAGACGTCATTGCATAAGAGTACATAGAAACATTCTGTTATGGACTTTCTAATAATCTAATAATCTTCAGTGCTTTTCATGAGACATTAACCTCTAAAATTAAAAAAAATCAGATTAAATAGGAAGTTCGCACAATGATTGTAGAAGCTTGTTCATATGGAAGTCTGATGACACTACATTAATTGTTTAACCAAGATGATTCTGAGTGAGTCTGATGCTTTTCCAGGGATGTAAACATTTCAACGTGCTTGTGGATTAACTCATCAATATTTTATGCTTATTTTACAGTCAATGGTATTGATCAATTAAATGGCATATTAAATATTCCACATCCTTTGTTCTTTAGATGATGAATATCTGGAAAAAAACATTCCGGTAGAAGCTGAAGAGCTGTCCTTTGAAGTATCATATTCAGAAAAGCTAACACAGGCTCCAAAAAGGAACAGATTTAAGAAGTTAGATTTTAAGAAAGAAGACTATGTTTTACCTGTAAGTAAAATGTGGAAATGGAGAATATAGCAATGGCATTGTCTTCAAAATGAGAGTAGGATTATTTGGCACTTACTGTGCATTTTGGATTTTTAAGGACATTTTTAATTACCTAAATTTGACATTTAAGATAGAATGGCTATTGTCTCAGCAAGCACGTGCAGTCAGTTTCAATAGGGGAATTAGCTGCACTCTGTACATCACAGTTGTGATGATGATATTATAATATATTTCAGGTGACTGTTTTGTGTTTGATTTAGTAGTTGTGATCATCAGAGGTTCTAACAGTCATATTCATGACCTTTCTATGACGCAGCATGCGCCTCAGATATCTTTTTATGTGAATAGCAAGCATGTCAGGCTGTACAGATTTGGAAGGTCCAGGTCTCCTTTGAATGAAGGTATAATAATTTTCCTTTGCCATAAAAAAATAAATATCCTCAATATGTATTTTAGAAATTTGTTGTTCAGAAAACCAGATTTGGCCTAACCAAAGCAGAAGATCTGTCTGCGGAAGACATGAAGAAAATCCGCCATCTCTCTCTGATTGAATTGACGGCCTTTTTTGATGCCTTTCGAATTCAGCTGAAAAGAAACAAAACAGAGAAAGTCAAAGGACGAGGTATTGAGACTTACTCTGACTCTAACATTTTGACACACGGGAATAAGACAGTGCTTTTCTGACTCTTTTTTTTCTCCCCCTTCTGTTTTACAATGAAGACAGTGGGATTTTTGGAGTTCCCCTCACAGTCCTGCTAGAAAATGACCGAAGGAAAGACTCTGGGGTCAAAGTTCCCCTTGTGTTACAAAAGGTGAGTTTGGTGTACATAACTGGGGAGTTCATAGAGCTCTGTGCTTGTAGTATGCTATTCGGAAACCCGCCGATGAATATTCTTAGATCTAAAGACACGAAGGCCCCTTTAGGACTCGGGTTTCTGTAACTCTCAGCTTCCCTCCTCGCATCCACGTGACATCTAAGGTGCCTGGGTGTGTTTGCCTTGCTAAGAACCTCTGTTGCATTGTCCAGCCAGAAAGCATCAGGTTATGGACACAGATGCTGTCACATGGCGTCCTTCTGTTACATTTGTTCCAATATTTTTAAAATATTTGTGTGTATGTATGTGTTTGTGTGTATATGATTATTCTCTCCTGGATAAAAGATAACTACTAATTACTAATAGTCCATTTATTAATCTTACAAGTATTTGCTGAGATACATCACAGGTTGGGTGTTTTGCGATGTGTGTGTATTACTATTTAAATGAATTTTCCAGACAAAGCTAAATAAAGTCTAGAAATCAGCTTATTCTGGTGGTGTTTTCAGAGTGCCTGGGAAAGTATATATTGCGACAAAGAAGATTTCTGGTTTAGGAAGTTGTGAAAATGATGTCTGAACAATACAGTTGTCTCAGTGACCCTCACTGGCAGATGGCTCATTTGCTTTTAAGCCCCACCTTTTATAGCCGACAATTTACTGTGGTTTATTCAATAGGGATATCCAGTAGTACAAGTAAAATTCCAAGCCCTAAATACAA
This sequence comes from Bos grunniens, assembly GCF_055505025.1. Lineage (NCBI taxonomy): Eukaryota > Metazoa > Chordata > Mammalia > Artiodactyla > Bovidae > Bos > Bos grunniens. Next base: position 41,513,882 of record NC_141188.1, read on the forward strand.
ATCTTGTTGAATTTTAAATTCTATTTTTTGAGTGTTTTTTTTTTTTAACTACACTCTGTGGCATGTGGGATCTTAGTTCCCTGACGAGGGATGAAACCTGCACCCTCCGCATTGAAAGCGTGGAGTCTTAACCATTGGACCTTCAGGGAAGTCCCTTAAATTCAGTTTTTAAATGATATGTGAAAATACTGACAGAGGACACATACTTTATTCACAACAGCACTTCTCTTTCCTGTCTTCCTCAGTTTGGGTACCAATACCTCAAACTGAGCTAGTCCTCCAGTCGGGTGACTGACTGGCCGCCCATAGGCGCAGGGAGGATAGCAAACGGGGTCCAGAGGATGCCAAGGCCCGTCCAGCGTGTGCATCCCCAGGGCGCCTCCCTCCACTGGGCCACATTTGATCTCTGTGTCCTGTCACATCTGACCATCACTGAGCCCCAGGAGGTCGCTATGGTCATCTCCTTTCTACTGGTGAGGCAACTGAGGCATCATAGGGTGAGATAACACGCCCAGAAACACACAGCCAGCAAGAGATAGATGCAAAGGAGAGCAAGTCCATGGTGACTCTAAGATTCCTTTCCATCCTTGGGTTGAACCATTATTGTGCCCTTTATCCTCTAGGAAGAGGACACAGTCTGAAGAAAATGCATAAAAATCTGACTGAGAAGATTCAACACACGTTTGTATTATTACGTAGGAACAGAAGCCTAGCCCACAGAAGGTGCACCGCATGCTGCCTGGTTCCTCTCACACTAACTCCTCAATAGAGGCTCATTCTGGGTACTGCTGAGGTTAGCGGTGCTCTTGTAAGACACTGGAGGTGGTTTTCTTCCACTCCTGGGGGTAGAGGCTTTTCTCAGGAAGAAGTCTCTTCTCCCTAAATACTTACATCTCTTCATACCTGCAGGAGCTGCCTTAGTTCCAGGCATCATCATTTCTCGAAGGGAAAATAGCAGAGACTCGGAATCCTGCTCTTGCTGTGTGAACATGGGCAAATCTTTACCCCTCCCATGCCTCAGTCTCTTCAGCTGTAGAATGGGGACACCACAGAATCATCATGAGGGTCACGTGCATTAATATATGTAAAGTGCTGAGAATGTTGTCTGACACGCTCTTAAGTGCACAGTGTTAGTGTTTATTATTATTTAATAGTGAAGCATCACCATTACCATGAGACAGATAAGCCTTTACAATTTCTAATTCCTTGGTCAGATTTTGAGAAGCCCTACAGTGTCTTGGGCTTCCCTGGTGGTACAGTGGAAAAGAACTCCGCTGCCTGTGCAGGTTAGATGCAACAGACATAGGCTCGATCCCTGGATCAGGAAGATCCCCTGGAGAAGGAAATGATAGCCCATTCCAGTGTTACTGCCTGGGAAAATTCCACGGACAGGGGTCGCAAAGAGTTGGACACAACTGGGCCTGCATGCATGCACAGTGTCTTAGCTAGAATAGTGTAACTAATGATAGTAATTTAGGGTCTTTTCTTACTGGTTGGTGACGCTGACTCAATGGACATGAGTTTGAGCAAGCTCTGGGAGTTGGTAATGGACAGGGAAGCCTGTTGTGGTGCAGTCCATGGGATTGCAAAGAGTCAGACACGACTGAGCAACTGAACTGGCTTACTGGTTGACCTGCAGAAAGATACAGTAATCAGATGTTAAAATATTTAAGGGGCAATGTGCTTTCGTGGTTAAGAACAGAGTTGGTGCGTCACTTTTAAGGATGACCCTGGGAAAGTGAAAAACAACCCTAAGTCTCTATTTCCTCATTTGCCAATCGGAGGCTAGTGTTGACCTCCTGGGGGCGTGTGAATGTTTAACTAGGCATTCAAGTACCTGGCATGTCTGTATGCTTGGTAATGTATCGTTTTCATCATCGTTGTTATTTTAAATGCTCATAATCATATGGAGGTATTTATTTCTGTCTTGTATCATTGCTTTCTAGTTCTTTGAGAAAGTTGAGGAATCGGGTCTGGAATCTGAAGGGATCTTTCGACTTTCAGGATGTACTGCCAAAGTCAAGGTACCAAACATTGTCTCTCTTCCTCGTTAGAGATCTCAACTAACTGGATCAGTTCACACAGGCATCCTCTGTGGTGTTGTCATCATTTCTGATTCTCTCACTTGGCACTGTAGAGCGTTCCTCAACACCTATGACGAAATGTTATTCCATGATCCTGAGCTGTGCATTCTTTTAAATTAAAACAACAATAATAAAAGCAAACAACAGTAAAAGAACACATCAGTTCACTCTCAGAAACTGCCGCTTGTCTTGTCCCATCATTATTTTGGGGGTTAAACACTTCAGTTTTTTTTACTGAATTCTACGACAAAGTTTACTCTTTGTCCTAGAATTCACTGAGCCACTATTAGACGACCCCTGGTATCTATTGTCAGTTGTTTTAAACTTAGAAACATTCTCTGGCTTTCCTTTTAATGGACATCCTTATAGGAATTTGTAGGAATGGCTGTAACCACTAAAATACTCCCTCAGCAGTTCTGAAACCCAGTTCCATTGAAGGTAATGTTAGCATCTACATCTAAAACCACCGTGCAGTGGGAATTCCTTTACTTTCTTCCCTCTGTATGGAGGCTAAGTCTTCAGTTCAGCAAAGAAAAGAATTAAAGGGAAGCTTTGCTCATCAGTTGCCAGCAAGACATCCCACTTGCTCTGCCGGTACACAGATGAAGAGTCCCTTTCTGCCCTGGGTCACTCCCTGGTGGGTGGACCTGGAGACATGAGCAGTTGTCAATAATGAATCCTTGAGGAAAAAAACCTCAGGGAGAGGGAAAAGGGAACTTGACTGTGTTCAGAACTATTAAAAGGAATTGTGTAGGGGCGGGAAAGCATCTCTTCCCTAATTCATTTTGGCACATGCTTTGGGAGATTCTATTTGTATCAGCAATTTCAGTCTTATATAGAAGTATGAGGAGATATTTTTCAAGGTGGAAACTGAGAATCAATAGGCTATATCTTTGGAAGCTCCAGAAAGCAGGTGCTGGGACCAAGTTAGGAGGAGAAGAGGGTTACAGGAGGACCTCGCTTCTCAAGGATCGAGGGTCGGGGGAGGCGAACTTGGGGGTGTCGAGCCTCAGACCAGGTGCAGGCGGGACCATCACCCTGTGCACTGTCAGCCCCAACCCTGGGGAAGGGCCTGAGGCTGAGCAGAAGGTGCCAGCAGCTGGGGAGTCATCCACCTGGAGTTTTTGCAGATGAACAGCCAGTTCTGTTTTGAAGGGAAACCTGAGTGGTGGTCCACACTTTGTCACTGCATGTCTCTGGGATGTGACTTCCTTGGGAGTAGAGATTACTAAATCCTGGCACAGGTTCGCTTAAAATGCAGGAAAATTCCTAATGGCTCCTTAAGGTTCATACTTGCTAAATGGGATCTGGTTTTTGTTTCAGCTTCTCACAGGAACAGTTTTTACATATACTTCTAAATAAATGTGTCCTAAATCCGAGAACAAAAGCTGTCACTTCTTGGTTAAGTCTTTGTGGTTATATCTGTAGAGTCAGAGAACCAAAATGAAGTCAGGAGAACAAGTTTCCTAAACCGAATCAGACTCCATCCCTCTAAACTTCCCTCCATAATAGGGAAGCTGTATTTGTACATGTTCTTACTGACTTATTCTCTGTGTGTGTGTGTGTGTGTGTGTGCGCGCGCGCACAAATTAGTAGGGAAGAGTGGGAGCATAATGGATATGATTTAAAATTTCTATTTTTGAAAATAATTCAAAGGAGAAAAGATTACACAATGTTTCTTGTGTGTATGAAGTTTAACATCATAGCACACGTTGCTTTTCTCTAGCTAATCTTTGACTGAAAAGCACTTATCAAAGGCCAGTAATTCCTTTAACGTGCTCTAATAGACGCATGCATTCCTGAACCACATTAGGTAAAAGTCCCTTTTGGCCCTTAATCGGTTTTATGTAGTTTCAGCCTATTTAATTCCATTTCTTGTCCGTCCGAAAAATGTATTCCAGATGTTTTCGTGGTTTGAGCTCCAGGAAAGCCAGTGTGGAAGAATGCTGGGTCAGTGAATAGAAACAAGGGAATACTGCAGTTAGAAAGGCATTGCAACTTGATACAGCCAAGGGGTCTTTATTTCTTCCCTTTGTTCAAACTTGAAACTTAAAAAAATGTTTTCATCAGTTAGACTATTTTTTTCTAGAAATGTGCTTGGGGAAAGAAAGTTTAAAAAAAAAAAAATCTCCCTCATAATTATCGTCAAGTTGTGCCAAGTAGCTGACTCTAACCCTCAGGTATCACTGTGGGTTGTACTTTCAGAGCCTGGTTAGACTTACAGGGAAGCATCCCTGGGGGAAGCTGCGGATTTAGCCTCTCAGGGCACCAACCGCCGAGCCCATCCTGGACGTGAGGCCTTGGGTCATTTGGAACCAATTTAATGGCTCGGTGTTTCCAGTAATTTTCTTTTCCACAAATGACAGAAATTTGAGCCAAACACTGGGGAATATATTTTATGGAAGAAAGCAGACTGCTTTGACGTGCATGGCTTTCTTTTTTTGACTCATTTCAATTATTCAGAGGCTGCTCTAAATGCTTTGTGAGGATGTTACCTGGTCTTCTGGTTTCCCACCCTGAACTGGTTTTTTGAGGCTGAAGGTGGGTTATTTGCATTTTTGTAAAATTACCTCAGGAGGAGAAGCGGGATGGATATTTGCTCAGATGAGGTTTAAGGCCCTGGCTCCTGATCCTTGCCTGCTGCTGCTGCTGCTAAGTCGCTTCAGTCGTACAGTCCTACAGAGTCACACAGTCCGACTCTGTGCTACCCCATAGACGGCAGCCCACCAGGCTCCCCCGTCCCTGGGATTCTCCAGGCAAGAACACTGGAGTGGGTTGCCATTTCCTTCTCCAATGCATGAAAGTGAAAAGGGAAAGTGAAATCGCTCAGTCATGTCCGACTCCTAGCGACCCCATGGACTGCAGCCCACCAGGCCCCCTCCATCCATGGGATTTTCCAGGCAAGAATACTGGAGTGGGGTGCCATTGCCTTCTCCGGATCCTTGCCTAGCGTCCTCATTAACAGTTTAAACATCCACCCGTCTCTGGTGAGGAAGAGTCGGCCCCTGGTTCATCTGGTCCCTTGTTTAGGACACCGTGGAGCTCTGCACCAGCTTCCAATGTGCTCTGCTCCAAACTCAGGGAGGGCGTCCTTCCCCTCCTTTCTGTTGGCCCTCTAGACAGAACGAGGTGCCATTACTCCCCGAATAGCACTCCACATACACATAGGTTTCCCGTAGTAATAACACTAGAGGTTGTAGCAGAGACGAGGGAGGGTAAATGCGGCCAGCACTTACTGAGCGCTCTCTGTGGGCATGCCCCGCCCCCTGAGCTCTGTGTTATCCAGTTTAATCTCTGCAAGGTTGTTTGAATATCCCTGTTATGCAGTGGGAAACTTCACAGGCCTTCAACTAGACCATTGTGGAACCAGGATAAACACCTAAAGAATGTGGTTATACCTTAAGAATGCATTCCAGTATACAGTAGGTACAGACAAATGCTGCTTGATTCCACTTATACGAGGTACCTAAGAGTCAGATTCCTAGAGTCAGAAAGTACCTTGATGGATGCCAGGGTTTGGGGGAGGGGCGGTTGGAAGATGCAGCAGGGAGCCGGGGACTTAGTGTCTACTGGGGACAGAGTTTCAGTTTAGGAAGATGAAATATTAGGGAGATGGATGATGGTGAGAGTTGGACAATGATGTGAATGTAGTTAGTGCCACAGAACTGCACAGTTAAACGTGGTTAAAATAGTGTTTTTATATTATGTGACTCTTACCACAGTAAAAAAAAAAAAAAATTTTAATGAGTGTGGTTCTAGAGCCTGCCCTTGATCCTGGGGCCATGTTTCCCCGTAGGTGACAGGGAAGCACTGGAAGTTTTCAACAACAGTCACCTAGTGTTTCAGCCAGCCTCTTGTGGCATAGGTCTGTGGAAGTGGATCTGAATTATCCTGCTCTTGCCAGTGCTTCCTGAAAACCAGCTTCCCCTTGGCTCTCGGGCAGTGGGACAGGGAAACATTGGCTCCTCCCCCTCCACTTCTTGTCAATAGCACCTCCTTCTGCCCATTATCCCAGCCTGCAATCTTGAGAGCCATCCTGGACTTTTATTTCTCCCTCTGAGTCTCATATTCAACCCATCGCCTCTCCTTGAGAATTTTCCCTCCTGGGTGTTGCTTAAATGCCACCTCTTCTTCCTGTCCTGCAACTGCTCACCTAGGTTAGTCGCTGATTATCCGTCACCAGAAATGCCAGCGGCTGCTTTCGGTTTCCCCAGCCTTATCCCCACCAGCACCAAGCCCCTCACCTGCTCCCCCCCTCCACCACCAGATCACTTTTCCACCCAGCCACCAGAGATGGATGATAAATCTCACCTTGTCATCCTCTAGCTTCTCTTGCACGTTCAAGGCTGGAAGACTTAGGTTTCTCTTGAGAATAAAGCAAAGGCCTTAAGGATTTTTCACAGTTTTCTTTTTTAAAGTATCCTTTTTGAAGCAGTTATTGTTAGTTGGGAAACTGACTATAACTGCCTGGTGTTATTGGTAAACCCTGTAGTTCAGGGAGCAATAGAATGCCCTGGGGGTACTGGCCATCAAATGAGTTAATAATCTAAAATGGATAACCCAAATCAACTTAAGGACATTTAGTGATTTTTTTAAAAAGTATTAACACAGTGTTCCAAACCTTACAAAGTACCGGGCAAGCATGCAGGCATGTGGAAGACATGTGTCCAGCTTGGCATGAAACTTCTGTATTTGCTCCAGGAAGACGTCATGGGTATGCATGTTGCAGTGAGGTCAGAGTTCCTTTGTTGGGTTAGTTTTCATTCTGTATGTAAACCAGCCAAGAGGCATACATCCTTCATTGAATTTAGAAATATTAGTATAAGATGAGGTGGCAGAAGAAAGGAATCATTGGGGGGAAAAAAAGAAATAGAGGCTTTGTCAAAATCTAGCAGTGCATTTATCATGTGGGGATAGTCAGTATTCTGCCAAAACGATATAAATGAAGCTATGATCTGAGTAAAGAACTTTTGTATTTGTACAGATGGCAAATTACTTTAAGATTAGCATTATTCTAAAAGGATTTTAGAGAATGTTTTTTTTTTTAAAAATACATTCAGAAAGAGCTATTTCAGTTCTTCAATCGTGTTGAAAAAGAGGAGCTTAGTAGATACTGGCATTTCAATCTAATTACAAAAATAGTTTGTGTAATGACAGTTTTTAAAGGGGAAGAGAGGGGGATCAGGTTGTAAACTCACTGTTTTCCTTGATTTTCAGCAATACCGTGAAGAACTGGATGCCAAGTTTAATGCTGACAAGTTTAAATGGGAGAAAATGTGCCATAGAGAAGCTGCAGTGATGCTGAAAGCCTTTTTCAGAGAACTGCCCACCTCTCTCTTTCCCGTGGAATATATACCTGCCTTCATCACTCTAATGGAAAGTAGGTGGAAGAAGTTACATGCGAATGGATAAGATACAAGGTCAATGAAGTGGCACAGAGCAGAATAAAGATGCATAATCAGATGTGATCATAAGTGTATACATTTGCTGTTTCCTGGTAGTGCTTGGTGAAGTATTGAGTTTGATGGTAAACTGTCATCTCTTTGCATGTATATATTTAAAGTCTGGTCATTAGGATTTAGAGGGTTTTATAATGGTGGCTCAGATGATAAAGAATCTGCCTGCAGTGCAGGAAACCCTGGTTCGATCCCTGGGTCAGGAAGATCCCCTGAAGAAGGGAATGGCCACCCTCTCCAGTATTCTTGCCTGGAGAATTTCATGGACAGAGGAGACTGGTGGGTTACAGTCCATGGGATTGCAAAGAGTTGAATATGAGTAACTTTTCATAATCATTAAAAGGCAGAGAGGGATGTAGAAGGACCAAGGTCTTGAGATATGAATTCCTGCTCAAACATCTGTTAACCATGCAGTCAGCCTTTCTGAGCTTTATGGCTGCCCCTGTAGATTACAGATAATAACTACTTGTCAAAGTTGTTGTGAATATTGAATGAAGACATCTAAGACAGTGACTGGTATATAACAGTCTTTCAAAAATAGAAGATCTCTCCCTTCTTTAAATCCAGTGTCCTAGATCCGATGATGTAGCATGAAACAAGAAAGAGTTTTGTCTCTGAAAATTACTATATTGCATAGTGGTGTTTCTGAAGCTTATGAAGTCACATAGATGAGGCCTTAGCTGAGATCCATGCGTGTGTGCATGCTAAGTTGCTTCAGTTATGTCCAACTCTTTGCGACCCCATTGCAACCCCATGGACTGTAGCCCAACAGGCTCCTCTGTCCATGGAATTTCCCAGGCAAAAATACTAGAATGGGTTGCCGTGCCCTCCGCTAGAGAATCTTCCTGACCCAGGGATCTGAACCTGTGTCTCTTAGGTCTCCTGCATTGGCAAGTGGGTTCTTTACCATTAGCACCACCTGGGAAGCCCTTAGCTAAGGTACTTGGATTAAAAAAAGTATAGAAACTGGTCAGCATGGCTTGTATTTGGCAGTAAGAAAGTAAATTCCTCCTAAGGGTTGAGTATTCAAGAAGGTGTGACGAGAGAAATTTAGAAAAGTGGAAAGGTGTTACATAGTGTGGGCTTTGACTCCTAACCTGAGGAATTCAGGGTTCACAGCCTACATATGTATAAGCTTGCTAAGTAAATGGTGATTCTGTATGGACAGAAAGAGACCATGGCCCGACTGAGAAGATATATCCATATAAAGAGGTTGGCCACTGCTCAGTTCTCAAAGAGGTTACCACGCAGGAGTGAAAGCCAAAATCCAGGCTTTAATGATGAAAGTCTTATTGGTAATTTGAGAATGTGAGCCAAAAATTGACGTTTTAAAACACTACATGAACATAACAAGTATTATCAGTATCTGCCAGTTTACAACCTTTGGCAGGTTGGCCAGAACCATCAAATCCTTAAAACCACAATGAAAGAAAATAATAACAACATCCGAAGTTTTTTGACAAAACTTGTCCTGGAAATTAGTTGGTTCTCAATCTTTAAAATGTTTAACTAAACCAGATTCATAAAACAATCCTTTATGTCTTCAGAGAAGAGATTATGATTAGAGACTTTTCTAAGCTTTAATTGACATGCTGTGACCAGTGTCTCTGTTCTTTGTAAGATGTAGCATTTTTGTTTTGTGACAGAGAGAACTATTTCTCTTATTCTTTCTTTTTTTTTTTTTTTTAATTTCAGATATTGTATTGACTTGGCCAAAAAGTTAGTTCAGGTTTTTTCCATAACATCTTATAGAAAATCTGAACAAAGTTTTTGGCCAACCCAATATATTCCCAGTTGTAGAATTTCCAGTGGCTACTTTATACCTATTTTCTATTTATTGACCTTGCCTGTCCTTTCATTCACTGTAAGTCTGTTTTCCTTCACATCCTTGAGCATAGTTATCAGTATGATAACTACTTTACTAGTTCTGTCAGTATGATAGCTACTTCATAACTAGTTTTAACATCTGGGTCATCTGAGGGTTGGTCTCTGTTGATTTGTCTCTTCTCTTGAAAATGGGCCAGTGTTTATGTCAAGTAACTTTAAACTGTATCTGTAACACGGTGGCTTTTTTTTTTTTGAGACCCTGTACTCTGTAATATTTCTCCAGAGAATGGGATTTTTTGGATGGTTTTGCTTTTTGTTTGTATTTAAGCAGACAGTTTGTTAATCTTTACCTGTGCTACTCCACATATGCATGATTTATGGGGTGAGCCAAGATTTGGGTGGATTTTAAACCAGAACTGGGGCCTTCTACCTTTTGACCTTTCTGGGATTCCCCATAACTCCCCAGTGTGGTCATCCTGAACCCAGCCCTCGCATTGTTCAGGCCAGAAAAACTGGGGCTTTCTTTTGGAATTTTAGCCACCTTATGCCGTGCTCTCTATGGCCTGACTTCAGACTGAAAGCCAGGCGATTAGACACTCTCCCTCCACTGTTCCCTAATTCTAAGTGTCCGGTCCTGTCCTGAATCTGCCTGCCTTTGTTCATTCTCCACAGCTTTGTGTGGCTGCTTTTTGTACTTTGCCCAGAGTTTATGGTTATCTTAAGGAGAGTTGATTGGCAAGGAGCTTACTCAGCCATGGCAGAAGCAGAACCTCTTTGTTTGTAAGTCAGAAACACAGGAGCTTCTGTAAAGTTTGCTGTCCTGGAAGATGGGCTGCAGAAGTCTTAGCTTCACCTTGATCTGCAGCTTATATACTGAACAGTTCATCAGAACAAAGGGTGCCACAGAGGGGTTTTTTGTTCTAGTTTTTTTTTTTTTCTTTTGGTCTCAGGAAATTATGCAAGGAGGAATCAGTCTCCCATATAAGACCTGTTCAGAGAATTGTGTTTAAGAAGGAAATCATATTTAGTTCTTCTTCATACCTCTATTCAGATGTTGAAGCCAGTGTGCTTCAGGGAATGGAAAGAATCTGGAAAAGATCCTGAGAAGGTTCACAGGAGGGTCCAGGTTTCTCTATGTGACTTTGAAAGTGGAAAATACTAGATTGCAGTGATTAATTTGATACCAGCCAACCCTGCAGGGAACCCAGAGTTCTGGGCTGTGACCAGCAGGGAAAATGGCCTTTTTCCCACCTGGGGTAAGCTCTAGTTTTAATGAGATTTCTGAAGGGAAGAACAGTGGACATCTGTGTTTAAGCCACCCCTAGTTTTACTCTAAAATATAGTCTTTTCCACTTTTCATTTTCCCTTTTCAAACTTGGTCCAAAAATTTCCCATAAAATTAGAAGACTAATACTTGATCAATCAAACCTTAGATACTTTCCAGACAACTTTAATAATTTTTTGGGAAAATAATGACCTCAGGGCAGGGGGGGAAAAAGACTCAACTAGGATGCCATAAATGAATTAACTGCAAAGCGATTAACCACAAAACGTGCAGGGCCAGGTTTCCTAAGGGAAATGAAAATGGATTATTTGCCAGTTTAGATTTTTAATCTTAAAGGGGATTTCGTAATTTATCTGGAATTGATGGAAATACAGAGCCTGCATCTGCATCTATTGTTTTCCTCCAGAGGTTTTCTGGGTTGCATTAGAAAATTATAGACAGTCTGGAAGATATGCATTAAAATCATGTCTTCTCTGTCCCCAAACATTTATGCTGAGACATGCTCCCGATGGTGCCTGTGATTCAGACAAACTCACGTCAGCATGCATTAGCCATTTTTAAAAGCAACCTGGACCTGTGTCATTTTTGTTTACAAATCTGACATAAATTTTTAAAAATCCACATGAGGATTTGCTGGGCAATATGACATGAGCCTATAAATACTCCTGCCAACTGTTCCTTCATTTCGTGGTTACTCACATCAGTCATCCACTCTTAACTCGGGTGCCCATGACCTCCTGTGACCTAGGAACTTGTCACAAGAGTGTTTCCACTACTGTAAAGCCAAGTAACTGTAGGCAGCTGACTGCCTTTATCCACTGAGCCGTAAATTGATAGATTTTCCTGCAACTTGAGAGCTCCCCAGGGATTACAGAACTGCATGCTTCCCTCCAGGGCCTCCCCACCAAGAGACCACTTTGGGGAGAAAACAGAGAGAACCGGGCAAAGCCGGATGCTCCAGCTTACCCTCCATTTTCAGCACAGCCGGTTGTGGATTATCCCGTTGTTGGATGGATTTTCCTAAAATCCTTTCCCCAAAACAGGGAAAGAGCCAGCATTGAGAGCACACAGGAGTAGGATGCCAACCCTCTGGCGACACCTTCTGTCACTGCCGAGGAATAAAATAGTCAAGAATCTCAAGTGATCCAGCTGTGGTCACCTTCCCTTGTGGCTCAGCTGGTAAAGAACTTGCCCGCAATGCAGGAGACCTGGGTTCGATCCCTGGGTTGGGAAGATCCCCTGAAGAAGGGAAAAGCTGCCCACTCCAGTATTCTGGCCTGTATAGTCCATGGGGTCGCAAAGAGTCAGACACGACTGAGCGACTTTCACTTCGCTTTCCATCCACATCCCTTTAAGATCTGAAGTCAGTGTCGCTGATCATAATGACACCTACAGAGGTAACTGTGCAGGCACTGATGTAGGTAACTGTGCAGGCACTGATGTAAACAGTCTATGTATTAACTCGTTTAACCTTGGTAAGGGCCCAGTGAGGTAGGAATGATGACAGTCCCCATTCTATAGGTGATAAGCTAGAAGCATACGGGTTGAATAGCTTGCCCAAGGTCACTCAGGGACTTAGTAGTCGATGCAGAGTTTGAATCTGATTCTAGAATTTGTGTTCCTAATAATTGTGCTTGGCTGCCTCATTATGTGGAAATAAGATTTATGTTGTCTTGAATCGAGCCTTAGGCCAACTGTTAATAGCATCAAAGTAAAAGCAAGGTCTGTGCAAGTGCTTTGAAAAGGGAAGTGTCACACGGATCCAGAATTATTTTGAGGGTCTCATTGGCCACCTGCTCCAGCACTGGCGTTCTGGGATGCTAAAAAGGAGTTGATAGAGCCCGTCTCCTGTCCAAGGGAACAGACTCACGTTCTTGGTCACAAAACCCAAGTCTTTAGCACTGAAAGCTGTCGGGGCCCTCCTGTGCCCCTCGGTGTTAGTTAGCAAGAGACGCTGTCAGGATGCGTTAGCGTTATTCAACACGTGGGTATTTCTGTTTTCTTGTCAGGAGGGCCTCACATCCGAGTACAGTTTCAAGCCTTACACCTCATGGTCATGGCACTGCCTGATGCCAACAGGGACACAGCCCAGGTAGGTTGTATCAACCTTACGGTCTGCCGTCAACTCTTACTGGTCAGAAGAAACGGCCCAGGTGGAAAAATGAAAACTGTGTGTATGTCACATATACCGTACACAATTCAAACTTGGAAAACCAAAGAGCATCCCCTTTTAGGAGTTCAACCTTCTTGGTGAATTTCAGAAAGTTCTGATAGGCGTTTATACATTGGTGGCCCAGCCAAACTTTTATCAACCAGTCGAGCCTGCAGCAAGCTTTTTGCCTTTCCTGACACCCACTCCTGTTCCCCGGAGGAAGCCAGGAAAGAATATGAGTCCCAGAATCTTCTTTGAACGTTTCCGTTTCATTCATTCATTCAATCTGTTAAGAGAAACTGAGTGTCTATGATGTGCCAGGCACTGGGCTAGGGTTAGGAGTAGGAAGAAGCCAAGATGGAAGGCTTAAATGGAATAACATCAGAAGTAAATGAAACCCTGATTTAAATGAAGCTTCTAGAATGTTCATGTCTTACCATAATTCAATTTAAAGAATGATAGAATCAGGTTTTTAGAGATCTCCTGATTGGACCTTGACCTTTTCCAGATTAAGAAAATTAAGCTGAGAAAAGTTATTTCTCCTTTATTAGAACATTAGAACATTTCATAGAATTATATTCCATAGGTCTCCATCCAAAATATTCCTCCTTTTCTTTCAGATTCATTTCTTTATGTTTGCAAAGATCAGGGTTTCTGTTGCTGTTTTGATCCTGATTCTGCATACAGTAGGAAATTAGTTATAAGTACAGCAGGTGCCAGGTTCTTTTAAGTGAACTGAGGTGAGGATGAATTGGAAAGAGCCCGTCCTTTGGGGGCCAGTAAACACGATGCTGAAAACAAAGCTGATCCTTTGTGCTGCCTCCTGTCAGACGTTTCAGCTTGGTGAGGACCTTTTCTCCTCCGGTGAAACCATCTGCCAATTGTATTACATCCTCCACCCAAGACGAGGAATAGGTGGAGGCATGCAAATGTCTGTTTCTAGTACAATTTGGTAATTTTCCAAAAGCTAGAAATTTAGTAGCTTTGCTTTCTTTCCTTTATCTGAACAACTTTTTTCTTTCCAAAAAAATTAATTTGGTATCAGATATATGGGTGAAAATGTCATCTCCCCTTTCGTATCACCAAGGATGTAGCAATGACTAAAGAATTCAGCCCATTTCTAATAGAACGTCCTCTTCACTCTCTCTCTTCCACTGTAAATTGTGAGTGGAATGAAGATGAAGCTAGTGCATTGTGCAAATTAAGAGCTCTGGCTGAGGAGTTAGGCTTCTTTGGGCAAGTCCTGGCTCTGCCATTTACTTACGTAACACTGGACAAAGCTACTCAGTCGCTCCCCACCTTACTTTCTGTAACTGTAAAACAATATTAAATAATAGTACCTACCTCCCAGGGTTTGGGGGTGATGATGAAATGAGTGGATGTATGTAAAGTACTAAAAATAATACCTGGCTCTCAGTTAACCCACAAATAAACGGTAGCTGTGATCACTAGTATGTGCATATGTTACATATACTGTACAGAAATCAAACTTGGAAAACCGAAGAGCCTCTCCTTTTAGGATTTCAACCCTTTTGGTGAATTTCAGAAAGTTCTGATAGGCTGTTACATGTTAGTGGCCCAGCCAAACTTTTATCAAGCTTGCTTTTTTTTTTCAATAGTGAGAGCAACTGCATATAAGCATTTCCCTTTGGTCTGCTAAAGACTCCAAAATTGAAAAGCAGCGGAAAAATGACACCCCCAAAATAAAAGTTTTCTGCTTTTCAACTGACATATTTGTGAACTGAGAAATTAGATACTCATTTTGTTGTTGCTATTCTTTAAATTGTTTTATTTTTTAATCTCTTTGTTTTTAAAATTTTTATTGAGTTATTGGCATACAATCCTCTGGAGAAGGGATTGGCTCCCCACTCCAGTATTCTGGGACTTCCCTGGTGGCTCAGATGGTAAAGAATCCGCCTGCCATGAGGGAGACATGAGTTCCATCCCTGGGTTGGGAAGATCCTTTGGAGAAGGGAATGGCTACCCACTCCAGTGTTCTGGCCTGGAGAATCTATACAGTCTGGACCCCTATACAGTCCATGGGTTTGCATAGAGTTGGACATGACTGAGTGACTTTCACTTTTGACATATAACATTGATTTCAAATATACAGCATGATGTTTTGATATTAGTATGCACTGCAGAGCAATCACCATAGTAAGTCTTGTTACCCTCCATCACCATTACAGAAAATCTTTTTTTCTTGAGAGAACTATTAAGATTTACTCTCTTAGTAATTTTCAAATATGCAATACAATATTATTGACTATAGTCATCATGCTATGTGCTATATCCCCATAACTTATTTACTTCGTAACTTATTTATTTTAAAGCTCAGTTTTTTAAAATGTGTTTTTCTTTCCCAAAGAAACAGAAAATATTTTTAACAATATTGCCTTAAATTAAGAGTGAGTTACTTTTCCTCCTTCACAACAAAACTGCATTTCATGTTTATTTGAGCTGTAGTGTTTTTTCTCCCTTGTTTATTGTTTAATTTTAATATCTGTCAAACTTGCTTAAAATAAAAGAAAATAAGAAAATGCAAACTATTATTTATAGTGATCCCAATATGACAAATTCCATAAAAAATGGAGCTACTTTTATGAAGCAGAGAAATGAATAAATTCTTCACATTTCTCATCCACACTTTCAAGCAATTAAAGAAGAAACGTGACATGTTTAGCCATTCTTTAGTTCTGACCATTTTCTAGAGGCCTGGTGAGTGGGTACAGAAATGAATGACAGTAATCAGCAATGCCTTTTTATGATTTACAACTATAAATGTGTGACCCCGTGCTGCTTCTTATTAGGCCCTCATGACATTCTTCAATAAAGTCATTGCCAATGAATCAAAAAACCGCATGAGTATATGGAACATTTCTACTGTCATGGCACCAAATCTTTTCTTCAGTAGAAGCAAACATTCTGACTGTGAAGAATTACTCTTAGCAAACACTGCTGCCCACATCATCCGTCTGATGCTCAAGTACCAGGAGATGTTGTGGACGGTGAGTACCGATGTGACGACCTGGATGTTCCTCTTGCGTCCACCGGCACCCACCCAGGAAACATAAAGGCTGGTGAGCGAGCAGTGCCCTCAATCACAGGGGGAGATGGGAGACATGATCCCGGGTTCCTGGTGGTGTCTTTTGCATTCCATAGGGCTGCTCGCTCCCAAACATATTTTCCTTGAAACAGGAATCCTAATAGATTTTCCTAATCTTTATGAGGACAGAACCACAGTTCCTGGTTCCTGGATACTGAGTGGCCAGAAGGAGTAAACAAAACTGAAGACAGACTCTACCAGGGAGGGTCAATCCACATGTTTTCCTTCTTTTCAGGCTCTGTTTCTTCTCCAGGTTCCGTCTTTCTTAATCTCTCAAGTCAGAAGAATGAATGAAGCCACCATGTTGTTAAAGAAGCCGCTCCCAAGTGTCAAAAAGCTGCTAAGGAGGAAGACCATAGAACGAGGGGTAATGAGACAATAAATAAATGCACGAATATCATGACCACCAGGCTCTACTGTCTCAAAGGGATGCACAAAGTAGCTTGTAATTTAGAAGCAGAATTGTTATGTTCTCACAAAGTGTCACTCTTGTGACTGTAAACACTGTGGAAATTGCATTCATGACAGAGTGCTGTGGTAGTTCCATTTCGTTGAATTAGGTGTTGCTTGAAGTTTTTGAATTCCATCTATCATCATGAGAGATAATTCATTAATATTAATAAAGATAATTCCGTTAATAGTCTCTCAAGTACTTAAGGGCAAATGGTTCTTACAGATGCTGAGAGTCAACATTTTAATCCCCGTGAACTGGATTTAAGGGTGGTCCAGCTGTCAGTGTATCTAATAGCTAGAGACTGAGATTTCCATGGTGATTGGATGCTGAAAGGATATCTAATCCTCAAGTTATTTAATGTAAATTTGTTGCACTTCAAAGAATTTTTGCCTTAGCACAGTTGCTTGTGTGGAAATGCATAATGGGAACAGGCTTTAGAAGAATTATCTTTACTGCTTTAAAGATCTCTGAGGACGATCGCGAGTATCAGGCATAGCATTTGGCCTTGAGGAGGATGCAGAGGTACAGGAAACTCACTTTGTCCTTAAAGGAATGTGTATCCAGCAGAGAGATAACCTGATAGAGAAGTGTACACAAGAGCCATGAATATGCATTCCATGTCAGGCGTGTTGTGCAGACAGCGGGCTGGGGCTCACATAGAGGAGAAAGAAGTGTGTCCAATGTGGAGCATGTGGAGGCTTCGTGGAGAAAGTGGCGTTTGAACTGCATCTTGAAGGATGGATAGCATTCTAAAGGGAACAAAGAGAGGAGAGTTCATTCAAGGAAAGAAATAGTGAATCCCGAGGCAGTAAGGTAGAGGTATTGCTAATCGATCTATCACAGTCAGGATGGATGGCTGTGTTTCCTCACTATATACAGGCAAAGTGATTTCAGATCAAGTAGAACCAACATACTAAATTTGGGGAAAATTTTTTGTTTTAGTTGAGAAAAAATTCACACATAAAATTTGCCATTCTAACTATTTCAAAAAGTGTAATTTTTAGTATCTATTTCTAGTATAATTCACAGTGTTGTACAACATCACCACTGTCTAACTTCAGAATATCTTTACCATCCCCAAAAGAAACCCCATACCAGTTAGGCATTCACTCCTCACTACTCCCCTCCCCGCGATCCCTGACAAACTCTCACCTACTTTCTATCTCTATGAATTTACCTGCCTGGGCATTTCATGTAACTGGAATCATACAATATGTGGCCTGTTGTGTACATGGCTTCTGTCACTTAGCATAGTGCTCAGGGTTCACCCTGATGTGGCGCTCATCACTACCTTGCTTTGTTTGTTTGTTTGTTTTGCATTTTTCTTGGGCATCTCTTGGGTCATATGGCAACTCTATGTTCAGTTGTAAGTACTTTGATGAGGATTTTTGCACCAACTTTTATAAGGGATATTGGCCTTTAGTTTTTTGTTCTTGTTATGTCTTTGTCTGGATTTGGTATTAGGGAAATAACAGCCTTACAGAATGAGTTAAAAAGTGGTTCCTCCTTCTATTTTTTGAAAGAGTTTGAGAAAGATTAGTGTTATTTCTTTAAACATGAGGTAAAATTCACCAGTGAAGTCACCTGGTCCTGGACTTTTCTCTGTAAGAATTTTTTTACTACTAACTCAAGGTCTTGTTATAGCTTCATTCAAGATTTTCTGTTTCTTTTTGAGTCTGTATTGATAGTCAGTGTGTTTCTAGGACTTTATATCATCTAGGTTATCTAATTTGTTGAAATACTAATTGTTCATATAAATAGTATTATGATCTTTTTTATTTCTCTAAGGTTTGTATTAATGTTCCCTCTCATACTTTTGATTAATAATTTGAATCTTTTTTCTTGGTGAATCTAGCCAAAGGGTTGTCAATTTCTTTGGTCTTTTTGAAGAGCCAGCTTTTGTTTCATTGATTTTCTCTATATTTTGTTTTTCTCTAGCCCTTATTAAAACTCAGATCTTTATTTTTTCCTTCTTTATGCTTGTTTTGAGTTTGGCTGGCTTTTTTTAGTTTCGTAAGATGGAAAGTTAGGCTACTAATTTGAGGTCTTTTTTTAAAGTAAGCATTTCCTTCTATAAATTTTTCTCTGGGTTTTGGTGTACTGTTTCATTATTGTTCATTTCAAGGTATTTTCTAATTTCCCTTTGACCCATTGGTTATTTAGGCATAAATTTTCTAAATTTCCTTTTGTTATTGATTTCTAATTTTATTCCATGGTGGCTATGTAGCATGTGTTGTATTATTTTGATATTTTAAACTTGACTGAGACCTGTTTTGTGGTCTAACATACTGTCTGTCCTGGACAGTGTTTTATATGTGCTTAAGAATGGATTCTGCTGTCACTGTCCTACAGATGTCTCCTAGGTCAACTTCAGATTCTTCCTCCGCCCCAGGGTTGCTGTTTGTTATAGCTGTTATACATTTGTTAATGACTTTGCCGCTGAACTAATTTTCTTATGTCTCTATGTTTTGTGTGGCTGCTGAAATCTCTGTTCCATTAGCCTAGTGGTTTGCTGGTGTTTGCACAGAGATTTTCTTAGATACCTGGAGCCAAAAATATCTCCCAGTCTTTGCAGATGAGCTCTGTGTGCTGTGTGCTTGACACACCTTCAGCGTTCAGCCAGGCAGCTTACAACTTGGCCTGAACTTCAGTTCCTCTTTGGACAGTGCTTAAAGGTCAGCCAGAGGTGAGCACTTAGGATCATTCAGGTCTTTCCTGAATATGTGCACAGCCCTGAGCATGCACATGACCTTCTAAGTTCTCAGGAATATGTTGAAGCTTTTCAAAGACCTTACTCCCCAAAGCATCTAGTTCCCTTGGCTTGCCTCCCAAGATTTTTAATTAGTTTATATTTTCCCCTGCTCTTAGGCACTGCATCAGGCAGCAGTGATTAAAACATTTGCCTATAAATGTTTTCAACATCACACCGCTTTAGCACTGGTCAGGTTCCAAGTCAGACAAGATAGAGGCCAGCCAGTCTTCCAGGGAACAAATAACTAGAATTCCTTGTGAATGAGGTCCCTTCCACGCCCTTCAGAACCTGCACCAGGAATGCAGGCGGTTATTTTCAAGGCTGTCGCTGAGCTGTGGAGCAGAGATGGGAAAATGTAAGCTAAAATGCCACTGAGTTCACCATTCTTATCAAGACTCAGTCGTTTTTCTTACTTAAGCACTCCCCTGGCTGCCACTTTGGGGTTAGTTTCTAGAGTTCTGAAGAAGATGACAGGGACAGGTTTTTCCAGTTTGTTCACTGCTTTTATGGAGGGACAGACTTCTAGATTTCTTATTCTTTGCCGTTTTCATTCTGGAAAATTGTAATGGTGTTAGTATGATGTGTGTGGAGCTGAATCTGAGGTCAGGTCAGGCTTTGCGAGCCCAGGCAAATTTAAGTCTATCTCTGAGCCTCAATTTTCTTACATTTTCACTCTGGGGGGAAAAGTCATGATACCTACCTATTTCACCAAGTTGTCTTCAGCACCAACTCACATAACGTGGATGTAAAGAACTGTGTGATGCTTTATGCATGTCCGTTGCTTCAGTGTTTTAATTATAAATAGAACTAAGTGGAATTTTAAAAGGTTATAAATACCATGGAAGCAAGCACTTAAAGATGAAGAAATAGTCTTTCTTTGGTTCTCTTGTACTATATCGTATTTTTACTTCTTGACTTAGACTGATAGTTCATTGACAGTTTATAAAATTCAAAAGATTGAAAGGGGAGAAACTGTAGAAAAAAGTTGGTCAGCTCTGACTTCCCCTCCTGAGGACAAGTAATATAACCAGTGACAGCGTGTGTGCACGGGAACACACAGGTATATTTACTTGTAGAGAGGTGCTGTGACATACAAGCAAATATGAGGATACGGTCTTCACCTTTTTCACATGAATGGTAATGTAGGTGAAACTCTGTGCTGCATCATCTTTAATGACTTATGGAATCATAGTGGTTATTCCACGTCAGTCCACAGAGCCTTCCTTTTTGCTTCTTTTGCATGATATTCCAAAGACACACTAACTTATTTAAATATTCCCAGATTGTTGAATAGTTAGATTGTGTCCAACCTTTTGCTATTAAAGTTTATGCATCAGTGAATAAACTTACACATATGTCATTTCTCACAAATGAAGACTATTTGTAGGATGAAGTTATAGATGTGGAATTGGGTCAGAGTGAATATATTTTATAATTGGTAAATATTGCCAAAATGTTTTCCATAAAGGTTCTACCAGTTTACACTTCTAGCAGCAGTACGTGCTTGTTTTCTCTGTATCAATTCTAAAGATTAAATGTGTTTTGTGTGTGTGTATGTGTTTTTTTTTTAGGTTACAAGCCCCAAGACATCAAAGGTACTGCAAAAATCACCCTCTACAAGAAGAATGGTAAGGAAACAAATTATTCTCTCTCCTCCCTAATTATTAACTCCTTACAAAATATTCTTTGGCTGTATCTACCTTATCTGTGTCTAACTTTGGTCATGATATCCCTTCACACTTGACATTTTCAGTGTAGCATGTGAAGGAATGGTACAGGGACTCAACTAACTGATGACTTGGAATTTGTGGCTAGGGGTTCTGTTCACAAGAGTGAATACTCTGGAAAGTTAGAGGGAGCCTGTGATCATTATAACAGTCTCGATAATGTCAGGAGTGTGGAATTCATCTTCAGAGGCTTCTGGGGGGCGCTGGTAGAGGAGGGACGTGAGATGCCCCAAAGAGTGTTTTAGGAGGGTGCTCTTAGCTCCCTGCTCCCTCCCAGCTCCCGACCCCTGGCATTGGCCATTCCTGCATGCTCTCCTGGTTCTCGCTGGTAATAGTAGAAATGTATTGTAAGAACTTATCCTTTAAAAATAGTTTCCTAGTGCTGCAGTAACAGTGCCACAAACAGGGTGGACTGACGTGATAGAATTTACTTTCCCACAGTTCTGGAGGCTGAAGCTCTGAAACCAAGGCGTTGTTTGGTTGATTCCTTCTGAAGGCTGTGAAAGGAGTGTGTGATTCTGACATCATTCTTAGCTTTCGGCGATGCCGGCAATCCTGGGCCTTCCTTAGCTGTGGATGAGGCATCATCCAGTCTCTGCTTCCATCTTCACATGGCATTCACCCTGCGTGCGTGTGAGTGTGTGTGCGTGTGTGTGTCTTCTCTTATAAGGACAGCGGTCACCAGAGTACAGTGGCTGGTCACTGGAGTGCACTGGTCCTTGGATTAAGGGCACATTGTACTCCTGTTTCCACAAGGTCACAGTCTGAGGTCCTGGGGCTTAGGACTTCTACACAATTCAACCCATATTTCTTCTAGGGGATATAGTGAGTCAAATCACATGAACCTTCTACATCAACAATACCATCCTTTGATAACACACAGATTATTTAAAGCAATTACCTGAGGTATAGCCAGATCCTCAGATAGAAATTTATTTCTTTCTGTCCATCTCTAAATAGATAATTAATATTTAAAACACTCAAAATTTTGAAACAATGGGAAATTTCCATCCAGTTAGAACAGAACAGACTTTACTGTCCATTAGAAAGCACCATTCTTTGACTGTTTCATGCAGACGGGAGCTCTGAGGTCCCAGGGCCCATCAGAGCACACGAGAGCAGCACACCCCTCCCAGCCACCCACACTTCGCAGTGCTCCTAGCACACTTTGAGGGGTCAAGTTCGGTGTCCATCAGGAATGCAATTTGGGATTACCGTTCATTGCTGCTGACTAAAGAAACAGGTATATTTGAAAGGCACGTTTCAAATAGATCCTTAAATTTTCAGAAGGTTGACTTTCTTAAAAAAAATTGAAATACAGAATCCTGCTTCAAGTAGGCCTATTTAGGACATTGTTCAAGAAAATGCATGGATAGAAACATTAGATTTCTGTCACAACCCAGTTTCACTTCCCTCATGACTTATAAAAAATATTTATTTGTTTATCTGGCTGCACCGGGTCTTAGCTGTGGCACGCAGGCTCTTCAGTCTTCATTGGAGCACACAGGATCTTTAGTTGCAGCAAGTGGGATCTAGTTCCCTGACCAAGGATCGAATGTGGGCCCTCAGCATTGGGAGCACAGTCTTGGCCACCGGACCACCAGGGAAGTCCCCTCTCTTGTGATTTTAAGGCGTTATAGTGAGACCAAAGCCTGTAACAGAAGTAAAACCCCAGGTTAAGTTTAGTTTAGCGAATCTCCTGTAAGAAAGGAAGAAGTGTTCTGTTCTGGCTGAATCCCCGTCATGTTTCCACATTTCCCTCATTTGGAATGCCACTGATTTCCGTGTGTCTTAAGTGCAATCACTGAGTTTGACAAAATGTGCTGCCTTTTTCCTCCTTGGCAGTCCGACGTGCCAGAGGGCGTCATAAGGGTCCACGCGCCCCTTCTCTCCAAGGTGTCCATGGCCATTCAACTCAACAGTCAAACCAAAGTCAAAGACATCCTGGCAAAATTTCAATGTGAGAACAGGTGAGTAGGCATGAGAGTCTCTATAAGGCAGATGGACTTTTATCTGATGAGCAAATCTTTTATTTGAAAATTTGACCTTTTTGAAAAATTAGAACCTGTCACTTTAAGGACTTCACCAGTAACTGAAGAATCAAAAGTAGAGAAAGAAGTATACCATAGAATTATCAATAACAAAAGCTTTTTTTCCCAAGGAACTTCTACAATTGAGATTCTTAAATAGGTAGATTTTCTGTCTTGGTGGCTTCATTTACTCATTGAGTTTTACTTTTTATTTGGATAAAAATTTTAGCAAGTTAGTTTTTATATATCTTGATAGATTTCCAGGAATATTGTTATTCCAGGCTCCACTGGGCTTTAACATGACTGTAACAAGTACAGTTTATGTAGTGGAGTGAACGTCATAAAACCTACTATCAATGAACCTTAGGATCAGAGTGATGTTGACAAAATATTTTTGCATGTCCGCCTTGAAAGTGTGAAGATGTTAGTTGCTCAGTCGTGTCCGACTCTCTGTGACCCCATGGACTGTAGCCTGTCAGGCTCCTCTGTCCATGGAATTCTCCAGGTAAGAGTACTGGAATGGGTTGCCATTCCCTTCTCCAGGGGATCTTCCTGACCCAGGGATCAAACTCAGGTCTCCTACATTGCAGGCAGATTCTTTACTGGCTGAGCCATGTCTGCCTTAGTCACACTAAAGAACATTAAGTCATGGTAAATGATGGAGGATAAGGACAAGGGCGGGGTGTGGGGCTATTAGTGGGAACTAGGGGGACCATGTGGAGCAGGAAACACTGTAGCTTCACTGAATCCATGGGGCCCTTCTGTTGTGACATCGCACTCAGATATTGCAAGATTTTACTATCAGGGAAACCAGGAAAGAAGTACACAGGATGTGTGTATATTTTCTTATATCTACATACAGATCTACAACTATCTGAAATAAAATGTTTAACTAAACAAAGAGGGTGCATATCCTTCTCCTTCACAGTGGAGAGAGAGGATAGTCTGTAACCATGTCTGTAAGTAACCAGGCTGACAGTTCAAGGAACCGGAGCTCAGCAGTGGCCTTTCCAGACTCTTCTATCCTGGCAACCTAGTCCAGGGTGGAAAATAAAAATTGGCCAATAATTTGCTCCGACTTGCTTTCATTATCGGGCAGAGACATACAACAAAGTCAGCGTTAGTTTGCAAAGCACTGGGCAAGCTTAGAAGTGAGGCATGGGCGAAGGAGAGAGCTCCATTCGATTTTTGACAACGGCAGAAGTGAGGCTGGATTGCTTTTGAACCGAGAGTGATGTGGCCCGTGACACGGCAGTGTGAAGCCCAGCTGCTCCTTGGCCAGCCTCGATGCGTCTGCAACCGTGTCCCCTCTCGAGTGGAGCTGACAGTGTGACAGTCGTGGACGAGAGGCCGGGGTGGCTGTGGAGCCCGGCTGCATCCGTCTTCCTCTCTGCCTCAGAGGCTTCGCTGTGTCAAACAGACCAAAAAAAGCTTTTATCCTCCCTTCAGTCGTCATCATGATTTGTGGGGTGTATTCCACTCAAAGCAGAATGAATTGTTTGCTGCTATGGTTACTTAATCCACAGGTTTACCTCAGAATCTCTGAAGAGGGTTAAAATTATATCGCTTTCTTCTTTTCTCAGTCATGGTTCATCGGAATGCATTAAGATCCAGAACCAAAGGTTATATGAAATTGGAGGTAATATAGGTAAGCATTTGTCAATAATTTTTACTCCTACAGGCTCTCATTACTCTGTTGTTGTTCAGTCACTAAGTCAGGTCCCACTCTTTGTGACCCCATAGACTGCAGCATGCCAGGCTTTCCTGTCCTTCATCATCTCCTGGAGCAGAGAAACTGAGTAATCTGCTGATTACTCTGAGTAATGCTCTAAAGGAAACAGGATGCTATTATTGGGTTAATAAGAGATGGTAGGATGGCATCACTGACTCAATGGACATGAGTTTGAGCAAATTCTGGGAGATAGTGAAGGACAGGGAAGCCTGGCATGCTGCAGTCCACGGGGTTGCAAAGTATCAGAGGCGACTGAGCCACTGAACAATTGTGTTAATAAAAACATATTTTACAAGTTTCTTAGATATAAAATCAAAATCAAAGTGTGTGTTTTTTTTTTTTAATCTCACATAAGAATAGTGTAACTTTCCTAAAAAGTGTTCCTGAAATATTCTCAAAATTTGCATGTAAATACTGTAGTTGATGTGGAGTAGATTTCTGAGTCTTTTAAGGATGACTCTGAAAGTTAGAGCGTCTCTGGAGAGTCATGCAAATGAAAGGAGAAACTGTGGCACTTTCAGAGTCTTGACACCCTTTTGGTTGAACATCACTGTTCAGCTCTCAGTCCAGGTTCATCCTCTTCCCCAAGAGGGGACAGGAAGGAATAAAAAGAAAATTCCATCCCCGCGCGTGTGCCCTTAGCTCCCTCTTGCCCCTCACGGTTGGGATGAAATCCTCGTGCTCCTGTTTGCGGCCGGCGCGTCCCTGCTGCTGATGAGGACTGTGGTCATCGTCCCCTTTGTCGTCAGCTCTCCCCTCCCAACCCCACCATTTCTCTCTGCATAAACATTTCTGGAACTCCGCTCATCTCCACACAACTCTCTCGACCCCTTCCAGTTGACTCCCATTTCTCTGCTCCACTTGTGACGACAGCTCCTTGAGCTGGTCATCTGCTCCAGTCTCTCCCCCTTCTCTCCTGAAGCCACTCCAGTCAGGCTTTACACCTCAACACTTCACCAGAATTGCTCTTTCGTCCAGGTCAGCAGAGGACTCTCAGGTGTGAGATCCAGGGCTTCCTTCTGTCTTCATAAGCACCCGAGTTGATCCTTCCCTCCTTTGAAAACAGTGCCCTCTTCCCCTGGTGTCCAGGGCCCCGGGCGCCTGGCTCCCCCGCCCCCCATCCCCACTTCCCAGGCCGCTCCTTCTGAGCGTCTTCTGCCTGTTACTCCTCATCCTCTCACCCTCTGAGCGCAGGGGACGGTTCTCTCTGCACTTGTCTCCATGGTGAGCTCGTCCGTCTCCCTGCTCTGGAGGCATCTGGGTGCCGCCTTCTCTCAGGTTTACATCCAGACCCACCTCGACACCCACCTTCACATCCGGTCACCAGCCATCTTGTCCTGGGCCTTTGCCTCTGCTCCGACTCGGGCCCAGAGCGCCCTCCCTCGGATGACCCTCTCCTCACTCCCTCACCTGGCAGGTTTGCCGGTGTCTCAGCTTCTCAGTGAGAGCTTCCTGGATGGGATCCTCTTTCTGCCTTCCCGGCTTTCTCGTTCTCTCACGTTCTAATCATCATCGGGCTTACTTCCCATCATACATTCTTATTTACTAGTGGCCTTTTACCACTTTTAGAACATAAGCAAGAGGGCAGATATTTTTACCTGTCTGGTGCATTGCTGTGGCCTCAGCCCTTAGAATAATGCTCGACACCATAATGGCTCGAGAAATACTTGAGAACTGAATGAATGAGTCAAGCAAGCAATGAAATCTTGGTATTTTGTTTGAGACTTGAGTGCACATTTCAAACACACTGTACATAAGAATTTTCAAAGGCATTTGCCCCTTTCTGTTGTTATTCCAGATCTTCTTCCCACAGGAGAAATGAAATGACCACTCCTAAAATGAAACTTCATGCTCATCTTTAGTCCTGGTCAAGTTACTATCTGTAAAAAAAAAAAAATTAGAGGACATGTATTATCACATAGATGATCATCAGTGATCATCATCATATAAATGAGCTGATGCCTGAAACAGGTTCTTGCCATGTTTTTCTAATTGGTGTGGTGATCTGGGGAGCAGTTTTCCTGGGGTTAGTCTGTTTTTTCCCACAGTGTCACATGGGGTTTGTTTGGAGTACTTCACAGTCAGAAAGAAAGAAAGGAAAGAGGGAAGGAAGGTAGGTTGGCTGTGCTGGAAACTTTAAACTGAATCTGCTTTTAGCTGAGAGAATGATATTGGCCTTATTTGAGACTTGCAACACCCATACACAAAAATATGCCCATGCATATAAGTATGGCCTTTTTGAAAACATTCTCCGATTTTCATTTCTTTTAGGACAGCACTGCTTGGATCCGGATGCTTATATACTGGATGTTTATCATGTGAATCCCCAGGCAGAATGGGTGATTAAACCCCAACAGAGTGTTTGAAATCACCCCCCAAGATGGCAGCTATCATATATTACACGCCAAGGAGTCCTACATTCAGTAGGGAAAAAGCAAGCTTCCGACATGTCTGTCCCTAGACCCTCTCAGTGTTTCTCAGCCCAACTGGTGTCTCCCGGAATTGTCAGCATGAATCGTGGATGAGGAGCTGGTTGACCATCTGAGCTGAAGCCGTCTCATGGTGGTTCCTTGGTAAGAGTGAAGGAAAGAGGGTGTGATCCTTCCAGAAGAAAGGCCAGCATAGAATATGGAGCTCTCATCATTTCTGATACTTTGACTCACAACAGAAATGAGCTTGGTCTTTATACCTGGGGATAAGAGGCACTTCTCGACGTAGCAAATGCTGCCAAACACAGGAGGTAGAAGAGACTTTTTTATACCTATGTTTTATATATATATAGAGAGAGACCTTTTTGAATAAGAATGCAAGAAAAAAACACAAAAATTTCTTCTCTGAACAGTAATTTAGATCTCCTTTCCAAAGAGAATCTGTTTCCAAAGTCACACATACAATATTTATGCTCTGACTTGCTCCTGAATTGGAGGAGGAGGAACTTCTGTGTACAGCCCACTGTACTGTTCTGAATGCTGTACCGTGTTGTGACTGCCTGCTTTCTGGTGCAAGTGAACATTTCCCCATCATGGACTATTGAGAACGGATACTTTTAAAGCTTACTCTGTTACGAACACATAGTTAAGGTCAGGTTTACAAAGGATTTTCTTGTGCTTCCATAACCTTCGGTGTAGTCAGCAGTCCTGGAGCTTCTGTTTCTCATCATGATGATGGTGCTCAGTGAATAGCTCTCCATGTGCCAGGCCCAGATTGTCTTTCCTCCCCAAACAGATCGTTTTTTAAGTTTCATGACTGTAGATAATCACTTCTGCAGCCCCAGTGTTCAAATGCAGAACTGCCTTTATCCAACTGCTCTTTATCCAAGAGTGCCGAAAAACACCATTCTATCCAGACTTCCTATGCTATAAAAACAGATTTTGTTTGTGTTCATCCATCATAGACTTGGCCAGGCTCCATGGATTAGCATCAGGCTTTAGAATCAGATGCATGTTGGGTGACCTGAAAGCTGACTTGCTCCCAGAAGCCCACAGGGCCATTTTTCCAGGCCTGCAGTTGGTGAGAAAGCACAGTTCTCCACGATTCTGAGAGCAGATCTGACATGTGCTGAGAGGTCAGGGAGCCCTGCCTTTCCTCTGGGGACTGCAGCATGTAGAAACAGGGATAGAGGTCTCACTTATCCCACATGTGTGCTTTGGATTAGATCTACAGCTTGAGATTTTGACAAGCTTATGTGAGTTTTAATGAAATTTAACATCCAAATGACTCTCCTTTGCAGTTCAAACAACAGACAAAGTTGCTTACAAATGCAGAAAACACTTCATCTACTTGCATTGGTAGGTGGGTTCTTTACCACTAGTGCCACCTGGGAAGCCCTTTATCTACTTACCAAGTCTCAGAACATAATGTGATGATAATTTAAGCCTGTGTTCTAGAAGAAATCTTTTCCATGCTCATTATGCCTTGATATCTATAAAACCTTGATTTATATGCAACGTTCCTGCCCATTGGAGCTGTGTTACATTTTTGTGGAAAGCTAATATCCATTCATTTTGTTTATTTGAGAGTTTTTATTTCCTTTGCTTGAAAACCCAGTGGAAGAAAAACATGCATTCTGTTGGTTTATATTTATTCCTATATTTCATCAGTTTTCAATGTATGGCTAATTGACAGCGTGTGAGTTTGCATAATGAACTTTGAGGGTCTGAGAAAATGCAGTTATCATTCTTGCAGTTCAAACAACAGGAGTAAGCATTTTACTCCGTGTATTAGTTGCTAAGTTCCAAGACATAAGATGGCTGTAACTGATGCCCACATACAAGGAAGTTCTTCAAATTAGGTGCCTTACACTTCTGTGTATATATTAAAACAATGACTGATTTCTCTAACTGAATTTCCTCTCATTTAGAGTAAATTCTGTTGTGCTTAGAAAGTTCACCAACCTAGCCAATTTTTTATTTTTAATTTTGGAATTTTTATTTCTTTTGACTGAAAACACATTAGCACTGATGGAAGACTTCTAAAAGTTTTAAGATTTACCCCATTAAGTCATTAGTTTTAAATAAATGGCTAAAAAATGACAGTTAAAAAAATTAAGTTTCTGAATTTCTTATCCACATTTGATGTGGATAAGATGTGACGTCGTTTAGATGTCAAAGGCTCAGCCCAGTCAATAATCTTAAATTAATCACTGCCTTCAAGGATGTGTGACAACTTTAAAATAACTATATAATATGGAAGCCCATGTCAATACCAATATATTGGATGTAACTTGAATTCTTAGTCATACAATTAACTAATCAGAGAAGAATTTCCAGTAGACACAAACTAATTTTTGTGAGGTTAAAAAAGTTCTTTTTACTGATTTTATTACTTTTTTTAAAACTTGAGTTTATTCTTAGTGAATAAACAAACCCATACAACTAAAACTCAAAAATGGCAGTCACCTAAGTGTTGAAAAAACTATACTTGCCTTATGAAGAGTTGTTTTGGCAATAGTTACAGTCATCTGTAAAAATGAATAGTGTAAAGGCAAACATATGAATAGTGTATCTGCAAACAAAAGACAAGTCAGACCCTGGGCTTCTAAATTCTGTTCTTGGTAGCTTCCCCCTCACCTTGTCCCATGCGCTCTTCGTGTGCAGTTAGGAAAATGACATCTAGGAGAGCGTTAGAGAAAGTTAACGTTTTAGGAAGACTTATTCAGAAAAAAAACACTAGAACGCGCTCCTTCTTGCCTCCAGTCTACAAAAGAAGATCCCTTTGCTAAACAGCTCCCTTGAGGATATGATTCTACAGGTCACTGAACAATGAGTTCAGTGAGTTCAAGGGGAGATCTTTGAACAAACTGGAATATTAATCTCTTTACAATGTATATACAGTATAAACTACCTCACTTGTCTTTCCTTGGGGGGGGGAATGACGGACGTTAACAATTTTTGTTACAAATGGTCCCTGATCTTATTATTTAAGTCACTTCAGTTAGCTTTCAATGTACATTTAATAATATGCATTTAATGATGTAAAATATTTTTAGCAAAAGCTTTAAAACCAAAAATACTCTGTAACTGTGATGTGTGTTGTAGAGGCCGAGAGAATCTGTCCTTTAGTCATCGTCTTGTGTGTTTAACCCTGTGGAGTCACAGGTTTTCAAATGTAGGAATTCACTTCATCAAATTTCACGCATTTTCAGCTGTTTTCCCCACATTGCACTTGACTGAAAGTCACGTGAGATTAAAGTGCCCCTTCTTTCTATGAAACATATTTCAACTGTTTTTCATAAATGTATTACACATCTGAAAGGAATATATATTCTGGGACTCTAGTTTTCTATTTTCTGTCTGGCACTTTCAGCTGTTTTTTTTTTTTTTCATAAACATGTCACTTAATAAAAAATAATATGACATGGATTAAAATGTTCAAACATTTTTCAACAGTTGTACACACACACACCACCTTAATTTAAAAATGACATCTTTTCTTTCAGGTATTTTCCAGCTGTTCTTGGAAATGATGTGATTTGATTGAAAAGTCATGTTGTCCCTAGGATGCCAATTTTTATGTTGTCTCCCATCTCAAGAGTTAATGTTCTTTCATCCCATCAGTTTCATTGCCAAGTATAATATGTATGTTGCATTTTATTCATAAAAATAAAGAGGAAAAAACCAAAAGCATCATCATGAGATGTCTTATGTTCAACTAGTCCGAAGACACCATGGTGCGCTGGTGAAAGAAAAGGAGCCTTACAGTCAGAAGGTTTGTGTTTTGAGCCCAGTCTTTGCCATCTATCATAAATGGTGATGTTATAGGCACTGGGGTAATGGTGGATGTTTGTGCAAAGCTATTTACTAAACTTGTTTGAGTTAGTGCCTTTTAATATGTGCTTTTGAAAATATATATATAGTTTCAATAGATACAGAAAAGAATATTTGACTCATTCATGATTTTTTTTACACTCAACATTTTACCATATACCAAAGGCAAGAACAATAGCTAATAAAAAGGCATAAAGATTAGAAGAGATAAAATAGTCTCCATCTGCAAATAATATGATCATTTATATACAAAAGCCTAAGGTACCTTCAGCTAATAGAACTAATAAGATGATTTAGCAAGGTCATGGTGTACAAGATTATTATATAAAAATCAGGTTGGGAAAAATATAATTGTAAAGCATATATTTAACAAAGGACTAATATTCAGGCTATATCAAGAACTCATTAAAAAAAAAAAGACAGGCAACCTAATTTCTTTAAATGGGGGAAGACTTGAATAGATCCTTCACGAAAGAAAATATACAAATCGCCAGTAACCACGTGTTTAAAATGCTCAGCATCGTGTGCCACTAGGGGGATGCAAATTAAATCCACATTTCCTGCTCCATGGTTGATGAAGCTGTCATCCCAGGCCCCCGGTTAGTTGCTCCGAGGACTCTCCCTTCCCATGGCTCTTGACTGGGGAGTGTGTGCTTTCTCTGCTGGCCGTCCTGGAAGGTTCTCACCCTGCCTGAGCCCAGCTGCCATCTCTTCCACTACATCAATTTGGAATCTGGCTGGCTGTAACAAGTGACGAAGTACATTAGCTCAGTTCCAAAGATCTCTGCCAAATGGGCTTTGACAGCAGAGCACACGAGCAGATGGAAAAGAATCTGGAGCTCCTGGGGTGCTGGGGGCCCCCCAGATCTGCTTGTCTCATCTTCCCAGCAAGAAATGACACCTTTCCTGACAGGCCAGACAGATCTTGGGGGAGGGGAGACCATCGCCAAAGGTTCATCTGAGTTTTATCAACTAATAATCACATGTGGACTCTACACATTGTCATCTTATTCATGAACTTTAATGCCGTAACAGTTCATTCTCAGCAGTTGCTCTGCATTTGTACAACGTGTTTATTACGGCACAGCAGTGGGCTTTGCTGTGGTTCTTGGCTCCATGTCCTCAGATGACAAACTGGGAACAGGCTTTTCTCCCACGTAACCCTCAGCACATCACAGTACCATGGGACAGCAAACACTCAGCTGTACAAGGAAATAATTGACAATCTGGATCCACAAGATTTTAAGCAAATATATCATTATTTTGGCCACCTGATGCGAAGAGCCGACTCATTAGAAAAGACCCTGATGCGGGGAAAGATTGAGGGCAGGAGAAGGGGGAGACAGAATGAGATGGTTGGAATGCATCATCGACTCAGTGAACATGAGTTTGAGCAAACTCTAGGAGACAATGAACAAAAGGGAGGCCTGGCGTGCTGCAGTCCATGGGGTCGCAAAGAGTTGGACACAACTGAGCGACTAAATGACAACAATCATTAACAAAAAGGCAAGCCACATATTGAGAGAAAATTGTGTGTGTGTCAAATGCACATGTTACACCCAGGCTATGTAAAGAACTCTACATCCTCTGCCAAAGCTCAAGAGTAAAAAAAGAAAAAAAGGGGGGAGGCGGGTACTTCCCTGGTGGTTAGGAATCCACATTGCAAGGGACGCAGGTTCGAATCCTGGTTGGGGAACTAAGATCCCACATGCTGCAGAGCAGCTAAGCTAGAGCGCCACAACTAAAGAGTGTGTGCACTGCAACGAAAGACCCTGCATGACACAATGAAGACCCCATGTGCTGCAACGAAGACCTGACGCAGCAAATACCTAAAAATTAAAAATAAAGACAACTCATGTTTTTAAATGGCCGAAAGACTTGAACTAACATTCTGCCAAAGTATAGAAATGGTTGCTATACACGGCAAGGTACTCAACACTATCAGCCCTTACTACTACTACTAAGTCGCTTCAGTCGTGTCCGACTCTGTGTGACCCCAGAGACGGCAGCCCACCAGGCTCCCCCGTCCCTGGGATTCTCCAGGCAAGAACACGAGTGGGTTGCCATTTCCTTCTCCAGTGCATGAAAGTGAAAAGTGAAAGTGAAGTTGCTCAGCCGTGTCTGACTCTTAGCGACCCCATGGACTGCAGCCTACCAGGCTCCTCCGTCCATGGGATTTTCCAAGCAAGAGTACTGGAGTGGGGTGCCATGGCCTTCTCCGATCAGCCCTTAGGAAAATGATAATTAAACTACAATGTAATAGCACTATGTAAACACAAGAATATCCCCGTTAATAACTGGCATTCTCATTGCTGGTGGGCGTGTGAAATGGGAGAACCACTTTGCAAAACTGGTAGAATAGTACAATTTTAATCACACACCTACCTTATGTGGCCACAGACATCAGAGTGGTGGCCTTTGTGGTGGGATGGGCTGGAGACGGGCATGAGGTAGCTTTCTGGATTCTCCACGAGAAGGCCCAGCCCAGTTTGCAGCCTTTCTCGGTACTCCACACTGGGGGCCCTTTGTGTCCATTGGACAGCTGTCTCCACGCCCCACCCACCCCATCCCCAGCCTTCCCATTACCACAGTGAAAGCACTTTGCAAGCTGGGCAGTCATTCCTCAAGTGCTGCCATGGCAGATCCTGCAAAGATCTTAAAGCCTTCCCATCCCTTTCTACCCCCACTGAACCCCAACGTAGCCCTTGCTTTTATGGTGTTTTAACTGGAGAAGGAAATGGCAACCCACTCCAGTATTCCTGCCTGGGAAATCCCACGGACAGAGGAGCCTGGTGGGCTACGGTCCATGGGGTCACAAAGACTTGGACACGACTGAGCACACGCACAGCAGACAAGGCACACGTGTGCTTCTTGATGCAAACAATAGAGCATTGTCTTCATTTTCATCTTCACAAACTTCACACTTAATTGAGTTCACACTTAAGTGATAAATATTTGTTGATAAATGGATGTTCGACGTTTCACCACGTGTCACATCCTCAATACCATGAGTCGTGCTAAAGACAGCTGCCCAGACTGAGGGAATAGAAAACGAATGCCTTACCCTAGAAACCCGAATTGTTAGGCCCTAACCTCCAGATCAAAGAAGCAGCCTTTGTATTCCGGAGCTTTGACACAAAGTTATACCAGGTCCTTTAGTGGTATTTCTTGAGACACATTCACAAGACTGACAAGCAATAAAAGGATCTAAGAAAACTGGAATTGAACACAACCTCCCTCCTCCTCTGCTCCTTTCATTTTGAAATCTGGGTGATTGCCACCCACCAGCATCCTTTCTTCCTCCAGGACACATTTCCCCTCCAGGAGCTTATGAGAAAACAGCCAAGCTGCTCGGCCAACGTCAGGATAAAATGAGAGTATCAGCCAAATTGAATACTGCAAGGAAATTGGAAGGAAAACTGGAAAATGAACAAAGATTCGGTGAAAAATATATAACACACAGGAGAATCAGAAAAAGGGAGTCTGGGGTGCAATTGTAATTGGTCATATTTTTTCCCTAATTGAGGAGATCAACTAACCAGCATTTTATTGAAGATTTTCACATCTAGGTCCGAAAGAAAAATTGGCCGGTAATTGTCTTCTAATTTCCTTACCTTGTTTTGGAGCCGGGTTATAGCCGACTTGTCCAATGGGTAGAGTCGCTTTCCTGTTTCCTGTTTTTGTCTTCAACTTTGTAACAGTGTGTGAGGTGTTTCAGGGAGGGGTGGGCGGGAGGGGCTGCAAAGGGGCAGGAGGAAACCTTGGGGGTAGTGGGTGTGCTCTTTTTCCTGAATGAGGTGATGATTGGGAGGATGGATACACACAATCAAAGTCATCAGGCTGCGCACTTTAAATATTAATATGTGCTGTCAAGTTTATCACATGTCAGTGACACCTCAGTGAACCTGTACAAAAAAAAATCAGCGACACACACTCAGGCCTGGGCTCTGAGCTCGGGTTCCCACACGTGTGCCCCAGATTCCCCGGGACTGGACGCTGGGAGACAGCTAGGCCTCACCCCCACTGCCCATGCCTGGAAAGTGGTACCCAGCAGGAAACTTGGGGATGACATTTAAATTGTGAGGCTGCCCAGAAGGACAGTCAAGAATATCTCCTGTGCAAAAATGATGATTTTCACTGGAAAAATTCCCAGAAAGAGACTGGGTCTTCACGTGAAACTTCCCAGGAGGCCAGAGCCCCCACGGTTCCCCAGTCAATGACCCCAAGGTTGGTGTGAAGGGGCGTACACCACCTCGTCTCTTGAGTGGGCCGTGGCTGGGATTCCAGGGGCCGCGTCACGGCCAACATGGGACAGTAGCAGTAACAGAAATGGTTCACAGAGGCTTCTGGAGTCCTTGGACCCACAGCCTGTTGGGACATGATAGGGAAAAAGAAGTTTTACTTAAGCCTTCCCTGGGGTCCCAGATGAATGGAACCACTGGGCCAGGGTTGCTTTCTGGAACACTAACGATCTGAAGTAACAATCCCCAGTTTCTATAAGAATTATCAAAGCAGCTTCAGTAATATAAAGTGGGGATGAAATGCCAGAGAGAGAGAACCCTCGTCTGATCTGCCTGCAGCGATGGAGGCATCAAAGGAGAGGAAATTTCTGTTACATTTGATGCCTAGAGAGGGCTTCTGATTATTGCTACAATTCTTGAGAAATCACCCGGTTGGGTAAGGTCGCTGGACAGGTCTTGCAACCTTCAGGAAATAACAGCAAAATCACAGTCTCCTTGCAAAGTGACTCAGGGTTCAACGTGGTCTCTGCAGATAATGGCCTCCAACTGCCAGGATGGCTTGCTGGAGAACTTGAGCCATCCTGACAAACTTCAGGCCCCAAGAAGGCCCAGACAAAAATCAGCATTCATACTTTTAAAAAGGTCTAAAAGTAGGTTGTGGTGGGGGGGGAGGGGGGCGGGGGGGCAGGCAAGGGAGGTTTCCCCATTTTGTGTTCTCCTACATGTCACCTTGGGTAGAGCTGCTAGACACAGTCCTGGCCTCCCTCTTGGGAGATGGCCCAGCATGCCAGGGGCATCTGCAGTCACATCTTAATGCAAAAAAAAATTTTTTTCTTCCAGTCTCTCTCTGTTCTCCATATGGAGCTCCTATTACTCTATGTTAGATCTTTAGAAGTTATCTACCTGACACTGGTGTTTTGTTTTTGTTTTTATTTTTCAGTCTTTCATCTCTCTGTTTAATTTGTTGAATAATTTTCATTATTCTATTTTCAAGTTTACTCTTTCCTTTATCATCTACGCTCTGATCTTGAGTCCATCCAGTGATTTTTTTTTTCACTTCCGATATTGTATTTTTCAGTTCAGTAATTTTCAGTTGGTTCCCTTTTCTATTTTCCATTTATCTGCTGAGAATTTTTTTTGTCATTACATTCATTTCCAATGTGCTTACTCTGACCTTATGTAGCATAGATATAATCACTGCTTTGAGATCTTTGTCTCGTAATTCCATTTTGAGGTTGGCATCTTTTCCCCTTGAGAATTGGTCCTATTTTCCTGGTTGGATGTGTGTAGAAAGATTTTGAATCGTATCCTGGATATTGTGAATGTTATGTGCTATATAAATTCTGGGTCCTATTATAAGTCACTGAGGAATTGTTGATGTTTTGGATTTTGGTAAGAAATTGACTAGATTGTGTTCAGACTATAAGTTCTCTCCCATTTTCTGTTGGTTATATCAATTAAAACACACACATGGATGCATACCTTTCAGTTGACTTTGGGAACTGCTATAATACTCAGCAATAATTCATTGATTTGCCTTGTCACGTTATCAGTTCAAGATTCCTCTCCTTTCTCCCCACTCCCAACATTACTTAATTCTAATATAACAGTGAAAGGAGGAAAAAAGTATTATCTCTTAGGTTAGCCTGTTAAGAAGTGCTTTCTTCAGTTCACTTCTGATCTCACCTAGAAGGCTGAAAGACTTTCACAGTTATCCAAGTTTGAACATTTCTTCCCAGCCAGACTCAGTGAGCATAACATGCCAGATGATTTTCTACTTTTTGCCCTACTCACTCATATTTCTTCTTAAACTCCATGATCAATTTAATCAAACTTCAAGAATACACAATTACATTTAAATCACACACAGCTCCTCTGTCCATGGGATTCTCCAGGCAAGAATACCGGAGTGGGTTGCCATTTCCTTCTCCAGGGGAATTTTCCCAACCCAGGGATCGAACCCAAGTCTCCTACATCACCTGCATTGCAGGCAGACTCTTTACCCACTGAGCCACTGGGGAAGCCCCACTGACTTCCTCACCACACCTAAATCCTGTTTACCTTTCTAGTCTGGTTGCAAAGCCCCCGTTGTAACCTCTGCTGTGTCTGGACTTCACAAGCTCCCATCTGCTCCACTGACCGACGTTCTTTCCCTAAATGTCCTCTTCTGACCACCTAATGGGGACACAGAGCAATGCTCTTCCATATTTATCAAAGCTTTTACTGTCTTTTTATTCATAACAGACAATCACATTTGGATTTTCAACACATGCTAAAAAGTAAATTATTGATGAAATGCTGGATGCTTATAACGGTTCTGGCTAAAACAAACTGCCATAAACTTTACTCTTTTGTGTTTATGAAATTCTTCTATTATGTAAACAGAAACCACAGCTTTTCAGTATTGAAGATGGAGTTTGTATTGTGACACTTCATAATTATCACACACTCCATATAATCTGAGAAGAAAGTATCATTTCTAAATTTTGTTACTCAGAAAAAAAATCTCTCTGTTGTTTTTACCCAAGTCCTTGCTTCAGACAGCCGCAATGGGTCCCTTTGCTGGACGCTGAAAGAGTTTGAAAGGAACATGAGCTATGCCTTTGTCACTGTTTGAAAAAAAATCCTGATAGTTTTTGCATTTCCAAGTATATTATGCTGAACATTTCACTACATATTATGGAAACTGTTAAGCCTATAGAACTACTTTTGGGAATATTTTGCAAAAGAGGCTTACGCTGCCATTTGTTTTATGCTTATTAGATGGCTCAGAGGAATTACGTTTGCAAAGAAGTTTTGAAATTTATATGAAGAGCTACACTGCTGAGGTATTTTTAGAAAAAATGATAAACTAATATTCAACTCAACAATTATCTACTAATAATCTCCCATAGGTCCTAATTATGTTAGCTTTGAGAGAAATGCCCAAGAAATATCTGACACAATATAGCCCTTACAGGAGTTGTGGACCAATTAGATTGTTGAGATGCACATGCTATCTGAGGGGGGAAATGAGCATAAATAAGAACCACTAAAATCAAAAACACTAATTTGAAAAGATACATATGCACTCCTCTACAGCATTGCAATATAGCGATGTAGCAGCATCATTTACAATATCCAAGATACAGAAAAAGTAAAAAGTAGGAAAGTTAAAAAAAAGTAAAAAGTAGGAAGTCAAGAAACACTTGGAGTAACAGGCAAATTAGGCCTTGGAGTACAGAATGAAGCAGGGCAAAGGCTAATAGAGTTTTGCCAAGAGAACACACTGGTCATAGCAAACACCCTCTTCCACCAACACAAGAAAAGACTCTACACATGGACATCACCAGATGGTCAACACCAAAATCAGATTGATTATATTCTTTGCAGCCAAAGATGGAGAAACTCTATACAGTCAGCAAAAACAAGACCCGGAGCTGACTGTGACTCAGATCATCAATTCCTTATTGCCAAATTCAGACTTAAATTGAAGAAAGTAGGGAAAACCACTAGACCATTCAAGTATGACCTAAATCAAATCCCTAACGATTGTACAGTGGAAGTGAGAAATAGATTTAAGGGACTAGATCTGGTAGACAGAGTGCCTGATGAACTATGGACGGAGATTCATGACATTGTACAGGAGACAGGGATCGAGACCATCCCCAAGAAAAAGAAATGCAAAAAAGCAAAATGGCTGTCTGAGGAGGCCTTACAAAAAGCTGTGAACACAAGAGAAGCGAAAAGCAAAGGAAAAAAGAAAAGATATACCCACTTGAGTGCAGAGTTCCAAAGAATAGCAAGGAGAGATAAGAAAGCCTTCCTCAGTGATCATGACAAAGAAATAGAGGAAAACAATAGAATGGGAAAGACTAGAGATCTCTTCAAGAAAATTAGAGATACCAAGGGAATATTTCATGCAAAGATGGGCTCAATAAAGGACAGAAATAGTATGCACCTAACAGAAGCAGAAGATATTAAGAAGAGGCAGCAAGAATACACAGAAGAACTATACAAAAAAGATCTTCACAACCCAGATAATGATGATGGTGTGATCATTCACCTAAAGCCAGACATCCTGGAATGTGAAGTCAAGTGGGCCTTAGAAAGCATCACTACAAAGCTAGTGGAGGTGATGGGAATTCCAGTTGAGCTATTTCAAATCCTAAAAGAGGATTTTGTGAAAGTGCTGCACTCAGTATGCCAGCAAATTTGGAAAACTCAGCAGTGGTCACAGGACTGGAACAAATCAGTTTTCACTCCAATCCCTAAGAAAGGCAATGCCAAAGAATGCTCAAACTACCACACAATTGCACTCATCTCACGCTGTAGTGAAGTAATGCTCAAAATTCTCCAAGCCATGCTTCAGCAATAGGTGAACCATGAACTTCCGCATGTTCAAGCTGGATTTAAAAAGGCAGAGGAACCAGAGATCAAATTGCCAATATCCGCTGGGTCATGGAAAAAACAAGAGAGTTCCAGAAAAACATCTATTTCTGCTTTATTGACTATGCCAAAGCCTTTGACTGTGTGGATCACAATAAACTGTGGAAAATTCTGAAAGAGATGAGAATACCAGACCACCTGACCTGCCTCTTGAGAACTCTGTATGCAAGTCAGGAAGCAACAGTTTTAACTGGACATGGAACAACAGACTGGTTCCAAATAGGAAAAGGAGTACGTCACAGCTGTATATTGTCACTCTGCTTATTTAACTTACATGCAGAGTACATCATGAGAAACGCTGGGCTGGATGAAGCACAAGCTGGAATCAAGATTGCCAGGAGAAATATCAATAACAGATATGCAGATGACATCACCCTTATGGCAGAAAATGAAGAACTAAAGAGCCTCCTGATGAAAGTGCAAGAGGAGACTGAAAAAGTTGGCTGAAAGCTCAACATTCAGAAAACTAAGATCAAGTCATCTGGTCCCATCACTTCATGGGAAATAGATGGGGAAACAGAGGCAATAGAGGCTGACTTTATTTTTTTGGGCTCCAAAATCACTGCAGATGGTGATTGCAGCCATGAAATTAAAAGACACTTACTCCTTGGAAGGAAAGTTATGACCAACCTAGACAGCATATTAAAAAGCAGAGACATTGCTTTGCCAACAAAGGTCTGTCTCGTCAAGGCTATGGTTTTTCCAGTAATCATGTATGGATGTGAGAGTTGGACTATAAAGAAAGCTGAGTGTCGAAGAATTGATGCTTTTGAACTGTGGTGTTGGAGAAGACTCTTGAGAGTCCCTTGGACTGCAAGGAGATCCAACCAGTCCATCCTAAAGGAAATCAGTCCTGAATATTCATTGGAAGGACTGATGTTGAAGCTGAAACTCCAATACTTTGGCCACATGATGCGAAGATCTGACTCATTGGAAAAGATCCTGATGCTGGGAAAAATTGAGGGCAGGAGGAGAAGGGGACAATAGAGGATGAGATGGTTGGATGGCATCACCGACTCCATGGACTTGAGTTTGGGTAGGCTCTGGGAGTTGGTGATGGACAGGGAGGCCTGGCGTGCTGCAGTCCATGGGATCGCAAAGAGTCGGACACAACTGAGTGACTGAACAGAACTGAACTGATATATATAAACAATGCAATACTGTGGTGTGCTTAGTCGCCATCATACCCAATTCTTTGTCACCCTATGGACCAAAGCCCGCCAGGCTCCTCTGTCCATGGGATTCTCCAGGCAAGAATACTAGAGTGGGTTGCCATGCCCTTCTCCAGGGGATCTTCCCAACCCAGGGATCGAACCCAGGTCTCCCGCATTACAGGCGGATTCTTTACCACCTGAGCCACCAGGGAAGTCCCAATGCAAAACTATTCAGCTGTTAAAAAAGAATGAAAACTTGCCCTTTGCACAGCATGAGTGGAATTGGAGGGTATTATGCTTATTTCACTATAAGTCAGAGAAAGACAAATACTGTTTGATAGATAAACAACATAGCTTGCATTGTGAGAAGAGTCCCGGGCCAGTCCATAATCCAGCCAGCCAGTTGAAACACCTCCCTTCGGATTGTCTTACCAGTCTCTCAAATTCAATACATTCAGAGCTTGAGTTCATAATTTTTCTGTGTACCTCCTGTCTGTGGAACTGCCATTGTCATTGTCCAAGCTCCCTGCTTGAGTCTCATAATCTTTTACTGCCTAAAGCTAACGCGTTGCTGGAGCCTCCAACATTCCTATACAATTCTCTTATCTTTATCCCTGCTGTGGTATCAGTTGCCACTCAATCAGTGCTGCTCAACTGGCAGACTTGGGCTGCCCTTTCCAGCTAGTTTATGATTTCAAATGCACCATTTCATCACAACATTCTCCTAATGGAAAGCCCAGATGCTTCATAAGGCATGGCATCCAGTCTCCTCCCTACCAGCTTAAATGTTGTGCTCTCCAAGGTTAGACCCAATGCACGCTGTTCTCTCTCCACCTGCCCATCCCCCCACCCACCTCCTTATATTCCCATCAGTCCACTTTCTTTCAGCTGGGTGGCTTGGACCCAAGTGTCATGCTTCCATACTGCCTCTCTAGCCCTGAACACCACCTTGCATAGAAGTGTTCATTGCTATCATGTCCCAGTCTTTGCAACCCCCTAGACTATAGCCTGCCAGCCTCCTCTGTCCATGGGGATTCTCCAGAGAAGAATACTGGAGTAAGTAGCCATTCCCTTCTCCAAGGGATCTTCCTGATGCAGGGATCGAACCTGGGTCTCGCACATTGCAGGCATATTCTTTACTGTCTGAGCCACCAGGGAAGCCTGTGCATAGGAAAGCACTTTGTATGTTGGCTGCTACTACTGTTTATTCTGCAAAGCCTAGTTCCAGCTGCCTCTGTCAACCTTCCCAGATCTGTCTTTTACTTGGTACCACAATTTAGCCCTTGATTTATAGTGTTCTAAGGTGAGAATACATGTGCCTTCTGGTCCAGCATTTCTAACAGAGCATTTAATCATTTTCATCGCAATTTCTGATTTGGACACTAAATTGGCCCTTAATTCTTAAGCCTGTGTTGGATGTGGTTGTTCCATATCCAGCCACGAGTGTTATCATTCCTAATTATGATGCATCCTTTTAGAGGTGGTGGCACAGACAGACAAAACAGGAAAATGAATAAGGTGTTATATAAATCAGACTTCTCATAAAGGTTATACCAGCTGTGTTAAATGCATTGGTTAGTTTTCTTTTTCTTGTTCCTGGTGTTTAATAAAGCATGTCTTTAAACCAACTGATTTTTGTACATTCTGCCAGCAAATGTGACTGAAGATTAAATTTCACTAAGGTCAAAGTTATTGGTTTATCCAGATGTTCTCTGAGTCAATTTTAATAATATTTCCAAATATAGACCTTTTTGTGGTTGTTGGCATAACTACATTTTACAGGTGGAAAACCTAAGCTTAAAAATTGCACTGGATACTATGGGGAAAAACGTATGGAGTTTCCTCAAAAAATTAACAATTGACTTACTGTATGATCCAGTAATTCCACTTCTGGGTCTTCACCCTAAAATGGTGAAAGTAGGGACTCAAAGAACTATTTATATGCTCATATTCGCAGCAGCATTATTCACAATAGCCAAAAGGTAGCAAGAACCCCATGCCCATTGATGGATAAATGAATAAACAAAAATATGGCATGTAAGTCGACAAACAATAAATGCTGAAGAGGGTGTGGAGAAAAGGGAATGCTCTTGCATTGTTGGTAGGAATGTAAATTGATACAGCCACTATGGAAGATGGTACAGAGAGTCTTTAAAAAACTAAGAATAAAATCACCGTATGACCCAGCAATCAATCCCACTCCTAGGCATATACCCTGGTGGCTCAGATGGTAAAGCATTTATCTACAATGCGTGGGACCTGGGTTCGATCCCTGGAGAAGGAAATGGCAACCCACTCCAGTACTATTGCCTGGAAAATCCCATGGATGGAGGAACCTGGTAGGCTACAGTCCATGGGGTCGCAAAGAGTCAGACATGACTGAGTGACTTTACTGTCTTTTATTCACTTAGGCATATACCCTGAAGACAACAGGGTTGAGAAAGACACATCGATCCCATTGTTCATTTCAGCACTATTTACAATAGCTAGAACATGGAAGCAATCTAGACGTCCATTGACAGGTGAATGGATAAAGAAGTTGTGGTAGGTATACACAATGGAATATTACTCAGCCATAAAAAGGAATGCATTTGAGTCAGTTCTAATGAGGTGGATGAACCTAGAACCTATTATACAGAGTGAAGTGAGTCAGAAAGAGAAAGATAAATATATTCCAATGCACATATATGGAATCTAGAAAAATGGTTCTGAATAATTTATTTTCAGGGCAGCAATGGAGAAAGAGACATAGAGAATAGACTTGTGGACACGGGGAGAGGGGAGGAGAGGGTGAAATGCATGGAGAGAGTAACATGGAAACTTACATTACCATATGTAAAATAGATAGCCAATGAGAATTTGCTGTATGGCTCAGGAAACTCAAACAGGGTCTCTGTATCAACCAAGAGGGGTGGGGTGGGGAGGGAGATGGGAGGGAGATTGAAAAGGGAGGGGATTTATGTATACCTATGGCTGATTCATGTTGAGGTTTGACAGAAAACAATGAAGTTCTGTAAAGCAATTATCCTTCAATAAAAAATAAATTAAAAAATATGGTATATACACACGATGGAATATTACTCAG
Source organism: Bos grunniens (assembly GCF_055505025.1). Classification (NCBI taxonomy): domain Eukaryota; kingdom Metazoa; phylum Chordata; class Mammalia; order Artiodactyla; family Bovidae; genus Bos; species Bos grunniens. The sequence goes on from NC_141188.1 coordinate 41,557,661, forward strand.
CCTTAAGAAAGGAAGGACACTAACACATACTCCATCATGGATGATCCTACAGGACCTTATGCCATGAAAAATAAGTCAGTCACAAACTGACTGATGCTGAATGATTCCAGTGACTCAAGTCGCCAGACCCATGCACACAGGAAGAAAAATGGTGGATGCCAGGAGCTGGGGAGAGAGGGCAGCTGGGAATTAGTATTTAATAGGTACAGAGCATGTTTTGCAAGACGGAGTGAATCTTGGAACTGGATGGTGGTGATGGTTGTACAACAGTGTGAAGGTACCTCATGCAGAGAACTGTACACTTAAAAATGGTGAAAATAGTAAGGGCTAGCTATCTAGTTATGATGCCACTTCTTTTTTTAATCTTGCAAAATGCTCTGTTAGGTTAGGTCCTCTCAGAACAAAGCTTTGTCTAGACCAGGCTCTGTCTTCCTGTGTTCCCTTTGCTTTTTGACTTGCTGAAGTCTATTTAATGTGCTTATGTGGCAAACAGTTGGCGCCCTCTGCTGGAATAGAACCAATAGTGTTACCTGTTCATTGTAGAAACTGGAGCTTAAATTCTTGATAAAGAAATCAAAGTATTCGTGTTGCTGTTGTTTAGTTGCTAAGTCATGTCCGACTCTTTTTTCAACCCCATCGACTGTAGCCAGCCGGGCTCCTCTGTCCCTGGGATTGCCCAGGCAAGAATAGTGGAGTAGGTTGCCATTCCCTTCTCCAGGGGATCTTCCCGACCCAGAGATCGAACTCTTTTCCTGCATTGGCAGGTGGGTTCTTTACCACTGAGCCACAGGGAAAGCCCATGAAAGTATTCATACACCACTCTAATCTATGATAGTCTATAATGATATTTTTTAAAAGTTTAAAATGCAAAACATGAAGTATTATCAGGCGATCAACAGAACATTTCAAAAGTTTCATTAAAAAAACTTAAAAGAGCCAGTGATTTCAATTTACATTTTAAACTATTTAATAGAGGTATTTGTTGTACACATGGTTTTAGTTAAACATAAACAAAAACGTTCTCTCTGGAAATACTGAACCTGAGTTGGAAATGAAATCTGAACTGTAAAGATTTTAGTTCACAAAATATAAAATAGTCCTCAAAATATAAACGATGGTTCCCAACTGAGGGATTCCCCAAAGTTCAGGACTCAGTCCCAGGACAGGAATGAGGGAAAACTCCTTGCAGGTCAAAAGCTGTGCTGAAGTCGAAGGACTGCACTTGCGGGCCCTTAGTCAGAGTGAGCCTCCGCACACAGCCCCGGAAGGAGGTCCGGCTGCTCAGGCAGTTCTGCTTCACATCAGCTGTTTAGGAAAGAAGAGAAAATAAATCTTGTTGTGTTAAATGATGTGAGAACAGCAGTAGAAACAAAACTAAATGCTTGTGGTTTCTGCATCAAGATTAGAAGAATATTTTTCCACATACGTGGCTTCAGTGATAGCGTAATTTATAGAAAACTATTAATAAGCAATAATTTTAAGGCATAGTTGTGACTTGTCATAAAAGGGATTTTTATCTTATTAACATTTGTATTAATTACTTGGAGAATCTGAAAAGCGATGTGAGAGGGTAAGACACATGCTTGTCCTCTAAAATGATTACCAACCCATAAATTGATTCCCACTTCTGGGCATCATTTAAGATTTCTGTCAGTAAAGTCACCCAGCTTACCATACACCATACCCGATGTTCTCAGTCTTACCTGATGATCAACTTCCGCGTGCATGAATACGAAGTGGCTTCAGTCGTGTCTGACTCTGTGAGACCCCGTGGACTGTAGCCCACCAGGCTCCTCTGTCCATGGGATTCTCCAGGCAAGAATACTGGAGTGGGCTGCCATTTCCTTCTCCAAGGGATTTCCCAACCCAGGGATTGAACCCGTGTCTCATATCTCCTGCATCAGCAGGTAGGTTTTTTTGTTTGTTTTGTTTTTTAACCCTAGTGCCAACTGGGAAGCCCCGATCAACTTATATATGTAGATTATTCTGATTTTTCCAAGAATTCCTAGGCATTTGGAATAGAGCTAAAATGGTAAAGGATTTGTTACCCAAACCATGTATCTTTCTTCACCCCTATTCTTTATCCCCCTGGATAAGACCTCCCCCAGAGGCAGTGCCCCTCGAAAAGTGAGCAGAGTAGACATCACACGCACCAGGATAGCCGCCGACATAAATGGGGTCGCTGGTATCAGCAGAGGTGGACTGGGTGTGCGGACTTTCCGCTCGAACCACGTTCCCGTCGACAGTCAGAACCACGCGATGCTTGCTCTTGTTTGCCTGAAGGGTGTGCCATCTCCCATCGCAGAGCCTACTGGGAGTTTTGGGCTCGTACGTGGCCGTTATCCTCCCAGCACCATTGTTAACGTGAAACAAGAGCTAAACAAACGAGACACAAGCCAATACCTTGGTGAATTCTTCCTTATTCAAGGAACACAGTCCATTCACACGATGTTCTTAGAGTGCATAACATCAGAGCATTCTGCTAAAAGGGAGGGCTACCTATGAAAATGTTGGCTTAAAGTTCAACATTCAGAAAACAAAGATTATGGCATCTATTCCCATCACTTCATGGCAAATAGGTGGGGAAACAGTGGCAGACTTTATTTTTGGGGGCTCCAAAATCACTGCAGATGGTGACCGCAGCCATGAAATTAAAAGATGCTTACTCCTTGGAAGGAAAGTTATGACCAACCTAGACAGCATATTAAAAAGCAAAGACATTACTTTGCCAATAAAGGTCCATCTAGTCAGGACTATGGTTTTTCCAGTAGTCATGTATGGATGTGAGAGTTGGACTATAAAGAAAGCTGAGTGCCAAAGAATTGATGTTTTTAAACTGTGGTGTTGGAGAAAACTCTTGAGAGTCCCGTGGACTGCAAGGAGATCCAACCAGTCCATCCTAAAGGAAATCAGTCCTGAATAGTCATTGGAAGGACTGATGTTGAAGCTGAAATTCCAATACTCTGGCCACCTGATGTGAAGAACTGACTCATTTGAAAAGACCCTGAAACTGGGAAAGACTGAAGGTGGGAGGAGAAGGGGACAATAGAGGATGAGATGGTTGGATGGCATCACCGGCTCAATGGACACGAGTTTGAGTAAATTCTGGGAGTTGGTGATGGACAGGGAGGCCTGGTGTGCTGCAGTCCATGGGGTTGCAAAGAGTCAGATATGACTGAGCAACTGAACTGAACCTATGAAAAACAAACAGTGGTTTTGTAAGACAGTGTCCTAAGGATTCTGATGCTAGCCTATTCCCAAGGCTTCGGAAGGGAAAACGGCCACCTCCATGGGAGCAAGCCTGAGCCACAATCTTTGATGCATCCTCAAATCAGTGTCATATTTTCAGCATGACAGGAGCCCATGGGTCTACTAAGAAAGTTGGTTCACAGCTGTTGCAATAGCACCTGTGAAGGAACATTTACTAACTCCCTCCTGAAAAACCATGGATGCTCTACTACCCCAGGTGGTAGCACAAACAATCTGAGACCTGCAGAAGGAGGGAGGGAAACACTAAGTATCCTATTGTCAACTTCTTGTGCTGTATGTGAAGCTTTGTTATTGTTGCTTAGTCACTTCAGTCGTGTCTGACTCTTAGTGATCCCCTGGACTGTAGCCCACCAGGCTCTTCTGTCCATGGGATTTCCCAGGCAAGAACAGTGGAGTGGGTTGCTGTTTCCTCCTCCAGAAAATCTTCCTGACTCAGGGATTGAACCTGTGTCTCCTGCATTGCAGGCAGATTCTTGACCACTGAGTCACTGGGGAAGTCCTTTTTTAGGATTATCTATTTTTAAATACTAAATGAATCTTTTCTGCATTCCATCAAAGTGCATAATTAGAAATTTGGATCTAGATATTTCTACTGTTTCTCAACTGCTCTCTCTGACACTGGGATGAGATGTGCGGGGGCAGGGAGGGGGAAGGGCATCCAGATTAAGTGTTCACCTTTCCATCTACAATCTCCAGTCCAATGGCATCCACTTTGGCGCTGCTGATCCCCAGGAGGACACCGTTCTCCGATGAGGTACGGAACTCCAGCGTGATGTTCACGTCGGATCGCACTCTGTAGCCTTCTCTGACTGAAACACACAAGGAAGACACTCAGTGATGGGGCCTGCCTGATGCATGAAGGCGTAGGCTCAGAGAGGCCAGGGGCTGGGCTGGCTGGCTGGCTTTGCTGTCGGGCTCCTGATGAGGGTCAGGAGACCTAGCTCCAGCTCCTTCTCTGGATCCAGCTCCACCTCCACCAGCAAGTCTCTTCCACCGCTGAGCCTCGGCTTGCACCTCTGTAGGATGAAGTGATGCCTTTAAAGAAAACACACTACCAGCTGGGCTAAACCTGACTAGAGCTGACATAGGCACATGCTTTTATCCAGAGCCACGTAGGTAAAATCAGAAGGGAATTGATCCATGTAATTGGTTCATTATCCATCCAAAAAATAGAGCACTTTACTTTCCCAGTATCCACTAACCAGTGTGGCATTATTTGCTGAGTGTGTTAAGTGTGTTAGACTCCACACTATGCTTTTTTTTTTTTAAGTGGGGTTTTAATTGAATGAATTTTTCATTCAGGTGATAAAGAAGCTGGGCTAAGTTAGGGGATATTAGCAATAGCAGGCAGTTGTTACCTATGGGGCCCAGGGCTGAAGGAAAAGTGGGAGATGGTGGTGTTACTAGAAGCACAGAGTGCAAGAGAGAAGCCTGCTGGCTTTTCCTCTCCTCCCTCCCAACCTCCACCTTCCACCAGAGCCTCCCTGGAAGCCCCAGGCAAAGGAGCCCAGAAATTAGTTCCCTGTGATAGGAAATAGAACAGGAGCCAGGGGAGCACTGTTTGAGTGCAAACAGGAAGTTAGCCGGCAAGCTGCTGTTGTTTAGTCCCTAAGTCGTGTCAGATTTTTTTCGATTTCATGGACTGTAGCCTGCCAGGCTCCTCTGTCCGTGGGATTCTCCAGGCAAGAATACTGGAATGGGTTGCCATGCCCTCCCCCAGGGGATCTTCCCGACCCAGAGATCAAACCCACATCTCCTGCTTGGCAGGCGGATTCTTTACCATTGAATCACCAGGTTTAGCCGGCCAATTAAGCATCTGAAGTGGGAGAGCATGTAAGATATTTAACAAGGGCTACTTCTAAGCCTTGAGGAATTTCCATCCTAAAGCATTTTAGAGATTTAAATTCCTCTACTTACTACTCATGAATATTTCAACAGTCTAAACAGAGTTAATTTCTTCATCAAAACTGAGTCTCACTTGGCTGGCTGGTCCAGACACTTTATGGTGCTGGTTTGGAATTCAAAGGTCTTTATTAACCTGAACAGTGACAGCTTTTGCCTTATGTAAATCTGGGGCCAGTACAGATGACACCAGGACCACATGTTGCCGTCTGGAGGGTCACCTCTCCTAACGAGAGGAGGCCATCTGGGTACCACGACAGGTGAGCAGGTTTTTACACAAGATGCTGAGAATCCAGAATTCGTGGTCTCACTGCAGCTTGTACAGCGGGTCCTGTCCTATCGGATGATTCCTGGATCCTCATCATCTTAGATTACAGGGCATCCCAGAGATTGCCTGTGAGACAATTGATCGTACATACCGAGGGCTGCATATCCACTGCCTTCAAAGAAAGTTCCTTCCTGGGCCACGGCATAGCACCTGGTCACTGCAAACGCAGACATGGGGATGTCCATGTGCAGCTGCTGGCTGTTCACTGTCACCTCCCCAAGGCAGGCAGGGACGCTGTGGGTGATCTAAGTGAAATGATGCAGGAGTAGGTGATGGTGAGGACATGAGAAGGACAAGCACACACTGTTCCCACTCTTCAACACCACACAGTAAAAGACTGTCTTTTGGTTTTAAAAATCCAGTGGCCACCATACTTCACGTGAAGGTCTAACTTAAAGCTACTATAATAGAGTAAAAAGGGTTTTCTACTGAGTAAATATTGTGGAAATCGAGACTGTGGAGTGGGGTTTCCCTGGGGGTTCAGGGGTAGAGAATCCACGGGCCAGTGAAGGAGACACAGGTTGGATCCTCGGTTGGGAAGATCCCACATGCCATGGAGCAGCTAAGCCCGTGTGTCACACAACTATTGAGCCAGTGCTCTAGAACCGGGGAGCTGCAACTGCTGAAGCCCGTGAGCCCTAGAGCCTGTGCTCCGCAACGGGAGAAGCCACTGCAATGAAGCCCGTGCTCCACAACCAGAGAGCGGCCCCCTCTTGCTGCAACTAGAGAAAAGCCCAGGCGCAGCAACAAAGACCCAGCACGGTCAAAAATGATAAATGAAAAATCAGGAAAAAAGATAAGACCGTGGCGTGTTCTAACCTGCAAATACAAATTTGCTGGACTTTTCCTGAGTTGCACTGGGGCTAAACGCCTGTGGGAAGGGAGTTGTTTGTTCACTAACAGGAAGGCAGGCTGGGCTTCAAGGAGAAGCCCCAACACACAGTCGAGGGATGTGGTTCCAAATGTTTCCATTTTGTGGGCAAGCTCCAGGCCCAAACACGGTAATTTAAACATAAATACATTCCTCCACAAGACAAACAACAACCACAATAAAGGTACAAATGGGCCTACGGAGAAAACGCTGCTTACGTTTCCAGTGTTCCTGGCCCTGTACTCGGAGGGGAGGCCTCCGAGGTACAGCTTTCCTTCCACGTCTAGCGTGGTGGCATCTCCCACCGTGGTCACCACGGGCGATTCCTGGCCGTCGACCGTCATGAAGCCCCTCCTTTTAAAGTACTCTGTCTTGACCTAGACAGATCCGAAGACATGAATCATTTCTAAGGAATCTGAGAAAACAACAGCTGTTTGCAGCATCTGTTCACTGCTGGAGTAATAACCCGAATGGAACCCTCAAGGACGGCTCAGGTGTTCGCACCTCCGGGGTTGAGAGGAGGCTGAGCCTGGAGCAGGTTAGCACAGGACCTGCTGGAGAGTCCCCATCACAGCAACACGGAGGCCAGGACATCAGGTTGGGCCCATTCACACCACCCGTGGGCTTGGTTGACTTCTCATCAAACCAAGAACATACCTGGTGAGTGAACATTTTGTTCATTCTACCAATGTTTGCTGAGTGCCTACTAAGTTTCAGGCACTGAGTGATCCCTTGAGGGTATTTCAGGAAGCAGAAAAGGTTGTGCCCCTCAGAAGCCTACATTCTATGGGGCAGACATCAGACACAGAGCAAGCTGGAAATCAAAGGGGTTGATCCCACTACTGTGAAACGGAGTGCACACGAGGGGCCGTGGAACAGAGCTTGGCACGAGTGACCCCACCTTCCCGAGAGCCTACCGTGTGCCACTGGCCGTCGCTGAGCAGCGCAGGGTGTGAGACCTTGGTCCTGCCCTTCCCAAGGTCGAAGGTGAAGTGCAGGCGGCCCGCGTGCAGCTGGAGCGCGGCGTGGTCCACCTGGTTCTGGTGAGCCATGTAGAACACCAGGCCACTGGAGGCGAACGTGCGGATGCGCAGCTGAACTGAGAGCCTGGAGGGAGGCGAGGGCTCTCAGGAAGGAGCATGCTCTCACTCTTTAATTGTTCAAATTCACTCTTTAATTTCAATTAAATTTCTTCAATTAAATTAATTTCAATTAAAGTCACTCTTTAAATTCAAAGACCCCGGTAAGTGTTTCAACATCTGTTTTGAACATCTCAGGTTATCCATCCCTTCATTGATCTATCCATTCATTCACTCGTGGTAACTGCCTACCTCCATCTGCCAGGAATCTTCCTAGGAGCAGAGGATCAAGCAGTGAACAAAGGAGGGTCCCTTTCTCCCCAAAACTAACACCAGAAATATACCACAGAGTTAAAACTGAGTCACGTGGAGGCCAATGGGGAAGGGGGCTAATGAGCTGTGGCAAAAAATGGTGATGATGGTGAGAAAGCCAGAGGGCTCAGAGGTCTTGATGGGGGTGAGCAGCTGCTGGAGAGAGAAGTAAGGAGGAGAGAGAGGTGGTTAGCAGGATGCTTAAAGCGAGATTGTGCAGGTGGGGTGGGTACTTAGGAAGTGCTCAGCAGTGTGACCACGGGGAGAAGGCAGCCAGGGAGGAACGAGGGAAAGACCTCTGACAGATCGGAGCCAGAGGACCTCAAAGATCAGGGGCTGGGCAGCTGCCAAGCTCATGGGGACTGAAGGCAGGAGACAAGGGGCAGTGACCCCAGATGGCGGCGACAGAGGGGTAGAGCACTGCAGAGCCGAGGGTGTGGACTGCGGGGCTGAGACCCACAGGAGGACAGGGAGGCGTGCAGGTCCTGAGGACCCTTGGCCACGAGCTCTCTGGCATGTGAGCTGGCTTCCCCAGCTGGAGAAGGCTGCCTGGGACAGCCAGGTGTGAAGGGCAGAGGGAACGTGCAGGCTGGCGTGCGTGTGGCTCCAGGAATTTGGGGTCATGATGATAGAGCTGGGGGGGGGGCTTTTCTGCAGATTAGTGAATGCTTCTTGTAGAACGGGGTTCAGCGTCCAGAAGACAGCTTCAGGGGACTTGGGATTCCAGAAGGAAGAGGGGTTTAGGTAGCCAGGGCTCTCCTCTACACCGCCAGAGAGGCAGCCACCCACCATCATCAAGATGGCGTCCAGACAAACCACGGAACCCGGCCGAGCCACGCTGGCGCATCTGAGCCGCATAGGAGTTGCGTTCCTATTTGCCTCTCACTGCCACCACGTGGTGGCAAGCTGAACGCACCGAAGTGTTCACTTCTCATGAAACACGAGAAGCTTCTTCCGGAAAAGACTCACTGCTGAAGAATATGCCCTGGATTCTTCTAGCAATGAGACATCTCGTGAGGACATTAGAGCATCACCTACCTCTTTCGGACAGCCAGCTGGTTAAAGGGCAGCACCAAGTGGCTGCCTTCTGCGAGGCCAAACTGGTGGGCATTGGGGATGTATTCTGGGGCCCTTTCCGTGGCGCACAGTTCCTGTAAGAGATGCATATGGCTCACAGCCATGCAAGGCTAGGCCCACCACCCCCGCCCTTCCCCACACCCTGCAACACAAACATGTCCTTCCATGAAGGAAACATCTCAGAAGCAAGGGTGTCAGAGCACCAGCAACACAAACACACCAGCAACACAAACACACCAGCACAGCCTTTACCTTCTTGGCTATTTGTTCCACACCCCTCTGTCTCTCTGAGAAGGCAACTAGAGCCTCTGTTTTTTACCTCAGTCCCACTCAAGTTCACCATATTCCCATGAATTTTCATCAGGTCCAAGGGGCAAAGGCCTTGCTTGTGCCTGCAACCACTCCCCCTCAAAAAAAAAAAAAAACCTGCTCTGGGGAAGGCAGCTGCAGGAACAGCTGGCACATGGGCAGCAGGGGACTGTACGTGCCCACAGGGGACAGGCCAAGGTGGTTCCTCCTCGACAGGAGCGAGGTGTAGCCAGGAGGAGCCGGGCTGGAGGGCAGGTGCCCTGGGTCCAGGCCGAGCAAGGCCGTAGACTCAGTTTCCCAGGTCAGTGGATGGAGGCTACCAATACCACCACCCTGAACTCAGAGATGGGCCTTGCTCTACACAACTGAGCCATGTGCATCATCACAGCATGAGCTCTCAACCAAGGAAGCAGAGAAATCATCAAACAGAAAAGTGAAAGCTAACAAGGGCTTCCCTGGTGGCTCAGATGGTAAAGAGTCTGCCTGCAATTCAGGAGACACAAGTTTGATACCTGGGTAGGTAAGATCCCTCGGAGAAAGGAACTGCAACCCACCCACTCCAGTATTCTTGCCTGGAGAATCCCATGGATAGAGAAGCCTGGCAGGCTACAGTCCATGGGGGTCACAAAGAGTCAGACACGACTAATACTGAACTGCATAATTAAAGAAGGGCCTTCTCACTGGACTTGGTAGAGGCTGGGGCTCTGGCGGGCGCTCTCCGTCCTCGCGGTAGACGGCTAGTTTCGGCCTCCCTGAGAGTGAGCAGGAGTCCAGGTCTGCATGTTCATAGTCAGCGGCACTCGTGAAATCCAGAAGTCTAGATACAAACAAAGCGTTTCAGAATCAGTGGTGATAATACAAGCCAACACACGCACCAAGGTCACAGGATTACTGAACACTTAAAATCCATTAAAAAATACGAATACAATACTCTTAAAAGTAACCGAATCGACCATCTCCCACAATGACTGGAAACCCATATGCATGCTCAGTCTATTCAGTCGTGTCCGACTCTGTGACCCCATGGACTGTAGTCCATAGAATTCTCCAGGCAAGGATATTGGAGTGGGTGGCTATGCCCTCCCTTAGGGGACCTTCCTGACCCAGGGATAGCACCCACTCTCTTAAGTCTCCTGCACTGGCAGGAAGGTTCTTTACCACAGCACCACCTGTGGAACTCATGTCTAGCGGTTCTCTTCTTTCTCATGCATGATGACAGACTGTCCACCATTCTAGTTCAATAAAGGCCATCTGGGGGGACTTTCATGATAAAACACGGGATCCACTTATCATTTGGGAACCTGCAGAATTTGAGGCCAGCTCCAATGACAAAATTAGACTGTAGATTAGTGTCGGTACTGGGCATTGAAAGATCGGGACGGGCACAGTCAGGCTGAGAGTGCAGTCATACTTACTCCATGTTAAAGACCAGGTTTCGGATACAGCCGTGGAACGAGCTTCTCATCTTGAGCATGGGTGTCCCCTCACCCTCTGGAATGCCCCCGACGTACAGGCTGGACACATTTATAGTCCTGCTTTCTGCTGACGGGCCCAACTTCATTTCCACAGGAGTTGTCTCATCCACTTGAACAGTAACAACTCTAAAGGAGAATATAAAGGTTTTTAAATACAATGAAACATCACTGTCCATTTTATTCCAGCAAGTTCTTACTAATAAAAGTTTTCCCTGAAAGAAATTTTTTAACATGAAATTTAACATGTGTGAATAAAAAAAAGGCAACTCTTGAACATGAAAAGAGACAGCTGAACATTTTCCCAAAATGAATGTAATGGTGATTAAACATTATTCAGTTCGAGTGCTTTTTGGAGTGTATCCTCTACTTCTTTATCTGTGACAAAATGTCCAGTGTGTTTTTAAAACATTTGGTCCATAGTTTTTGAGAGAGATTAATACAGAAATGTTACTCTAACACTACTTACTACTATTTACATTTTACTGTTTGCATTGTTGCTATTTACTATTATACCATTCACTATTAAAATTTGCTTCCTGGGTGGCTCAGCGGTAAAAAATCCGCCTGGCATACAGGAGAGGCAGGTTCAAGCCCTGGGTCAGGAAGATCCCCTGAAGGAGGAAATGGCAACCCACTCCAATATTCTTGCTTGGAAAGTCCCAGGGACAGAGGAGCCTCGCAGGCTACAGACTGTGGGTTCAGTCGCAAAGGGTTAGACACAACTGAGCACACTACAGTTATTTACCATTTTCCCACTCACTATGAGAATTCATTAACACTGTAATGAATGGTAGTTGACACAGAATTTTTCCAACTAAAGACAATTTATCCTGGGCCCCACAAAAGGGCGGGGTTAAGGTTGTTCAATTATGAAAAATCTGCAAATGTCTTATTATAAAGCAAATGAAATTGATTTCCAAGGAGGTCTTCCAGCAAGCTCCTAGAATTATTTTGGAACTTTAAAAACTGAATGCTAATGACATCATACTAATTATCCCAATCATTTCACTGCAAAGAGCCCCATACAGGCATCCTACTGGGGAGCTTTGTAAGGTCAGGCAAATACCTTCCGCTCCTTATCATGGAGATGGAATGCTCTTGACCGTCACCGTAGGTGCCCGTGGGAGCGTGCAGGAGAGCTCTTCTCAGGCTGGTTCCGTCCCCAGGGTTAACATGCACTTCAACGTGGCCTTCAATTAGCATGATGGACCAGAAGGGCTAGGAAGGAGACACAGATAATTCCCATAGAAAAGACATTACTATAGGATTTAAAGAATTATCATCTGATGAAGCCCATGTGGCTGTATTAGTGCCAAGGAAGCAGCTCCTTAAAAACACCACCATGTGACACAACTGCTTTCTACTTCATATGCTACTTTCTAATCTCTGCTCACTTAATTTATTTTCTGCATTAGGCTGTTATCACTAACCACATCAAAGATTTCCATTTCTACACAGTCTTCACACTTCCTTATTGCTACGTTATGTGCTACCAAATAGTCACGTCGTAAGTCACTGATCTATTTCTCTCTTTCCCCAGGTTTACTGAGACATGATTGACATATACCGCTGTATTAGCCTTAGGTATACAACACAACCATTGGATATTTGAACATATCACAAAATGATCACCACAACAAGCTTAGTTAACATCGATCACCTCATATAGTTGCAAAATCTTTTCTTATGGGGAGAGCTTTTAAGATCCACTCTCTTAGCAACTTTCAAATGCAATATGGTGTGGTGACTATAGTCACCGCGCTGTACATTGCCCCCGATCTTCTTACAGCTGCACATTTGCGCCTTTTGGCCCTCTCCACCCAATTCCCTCCTGCCCTTACAAACTCTGCTGACCACCAGTCTGTTCTGTTTCTATGAGTTTTTTTTTTTTTTAAGTTTCCCCATATAAGTGAGATCATACAGTACTTGTCTTTCTCCATTTACCTTACTTCACTTAACATAATGTCCTCGAGGTTCATACGTGTTCATTCATAGGATTTCCTCCTATTTTATGGCTGAATAAAATTTCACTGAATAAACACACAGACACACACACACACACAGTATCCATAAAATATCTTGCACAGTAGAGAGCCATACTTTAAACTGTAGCTCTGTGACTTCTCTTTCATTAATACAATACCTTAGCATTCTCGGAGTCTCTTCGAATTACGTAATATATAAAGTCTGAGGAGAGGAAAGGATAAATATCACCTAATTTATTATGATCCGAGGTAGACACTAAGTGTCTTTCTTCTCAGTGGCTGGACAAGGAAGATGGACTTTGCAACACAAAGACACCACTGATTCATGAAGGAAAACACATTCAGTAATGAACACGTTTTCTTAGTAAAAATGTGCCCCCATAAACAACCAGGCACACGGCTAGAATACACGTTAGGACTAAGTCATCTTCCATCCAGTGTTTCCTGAAGTCATTTCCTCCCTGAGCTCCTGGCTTGACAGCCTCTGGGTCACTCACCCCATGTGCCTGCCGATCACCTGGCTTCTCACTGCTCTGGCTCAGGGCAGCCAGGACGATGCCACTGCTGCTCCTGGTGGCAAATGTTGCCAACAACTCCGTGTCTGGTGACAGAGACTTGGGGGGCAATTCAACATAGCCACCTCTCAAGAAGCTGACGCTTCGGACAGGCTGGTCAGAGAGGAGAGAAGAAAGCCCATCAGGTCCACCGTGTGTGGAACCTCCCCCACCCAACCATCACCCAGAGGCTGCTGCTGTTTACCCCACCCCCCTCTTTTCTATTAAATCCCCTGGTTTAGATCCTGTTGCCTTATGACGTTAGTAAATCAATAGGCAGTTGATTTACTCGTCCTAATATGATTACACTTGTCTCAATATTCATAAAACACTCCCCACCTCTAGTATACAGCCTTTCCTCACGCCATAGGAATTTCTGAGTAAATCAAAGGTTGATCTGGATATTTCCAGGTTTTTGATGCAGCCCACGTAGCTTTTGCTGGAGACACCTTTCCTGTAGGGAAGGACAGGACAGCAGCAGCAACAAAGTTTGGATCTTATAACTCCAGGTTTGAAAGAAGAAATAAAAACAAGGAAGATCTCCTTTCAGGTGTCATGGTCTCCCTGTAAAAAGGTTACTGACCGTGAGATGGTGAGAATTCAGGTCAAACATGTGCTCGCCTTAGGACTAAAGAGAAGGATCAAATTTAGTGAGCACAACTATCCAGATGGCCACAAAGAAGGCCGAGCACCAAAGAATTGATGCTTTCAAACTGTGATGCTGGAGAAGACTCTTGAGAGTCCACTGGACACAAGAAGATCAAACCAGTCAATCCTAAAGGGAATCAACCCTGAATATTCATTGGAAGGACTGATGCTGAAGCTGAAGCTCCCTGTCTTTGGCCACCTGATGCCAAGAGCTGACTCACTGGAAAAGACCCTGATGCTGGGAAAGATTGAGGGCAAGAGAAGGGGGCGACAGAGGATGAGATGGTTGGATGGCATCACTGCCTCCATGGACATGAGTTTGAGCAAACTCCAGAGATAATGAAGGACAGGGAAGCCTGGAGGGCTGCAGGTCATGGGGTCATAAAGAGTCAGTCAGAACTGAGCAACTGAACAACAACCACCTAGGTGGCTACCTAGACAAACCCTGCTTAATATTTTTAAGGGAAACTATTACAGTCATTACCATTTGGACGTACTCACCAAAACAGGGGCCAGTTATAAGAAAGGCAGTGCATTGTCGTAAGGAAGTTATGGCACTTAGTTTACAGTTCAGTCTCTGGGAGCTCGGCTGCCTTGACTGCCAGCTGTGGATGCATTCTTTTTTTTTAATGGTGTGAAAGAAACGTCTCGCTTAATTTGTTCCCAGTTCAAAATTACAAAACTGAGAACGGCAAACTACAGAAAGTTTATGTGAATTATTAAAGTCGCAAAGCTAAACAAGAATCAGAATCAGTGCACCTCTCCTCTGCTATCTTTAATCCAACTTGCTGATGCTGGTCTTTCAGCTTTCACATACATTATTCACTCTAATCACACAAAAGGGGAATCCAGATAAGTGTGTAGAAAGCACGATCTTTTTTTTTTTTTTTGGTCTCCAAAGAGATTTTTCTAGTAGAAAGTCTGGACAGGAGAATGATGCGTGATGGAAAGTAAGGCCTCCAAATATTGCACAGTTACCATTTTTAGATGTTCTACAGGCAGTAGAACATCATAAATTTTACTACAAAAGGCTTTCTTTACTTCTCAAGTATATGGCATACTTGGAAATAAATCCTGAATGTTCACTGGAAGGACTGATGCTGAAGCTGAAGCTCCAATTCTTGGGCCATTTGATGTGAAGAGCTGACTCTCTGGAAAAGACCCTGATGCTGGGAAAGATTGAGGGCAACAGGAGAAGAGGGTGGCAGAAGATGAGATGGTTAAATAGCATCACCGATTCAGTGGACATGAATCTGAGCAAAATCCAGGAGATAGTGAAGGACAGAAAGGCCTGGCATGCTGCAGTCCAAGGGGTTGCAAAGAGTTGGACACAACTTGGAGACTAAATGACAACAACAAATATGGCATACTAATCAAAACAGAGTGCTATGGGCTCAGTTGTGTTCTCTACCTCCTCTCAAAAAAGATTTTGACTTTCTAATGTTCTACTTTGACGTAGTATTCATAAGGTACTGAATGTAACCATACTTGGAAATAGGTCTTTGTGGTTGTAATCAAGTTAGGATGAGGTCATTAGGATAGGTTCTAATCCAGTATGAGTGGTGTCCTTATAAAAAGGGGAAATTTGGTCAGAGAGAGACACAGAGGGAAAACAATGTGTCCACAAAGACGAAGAATGCCACCTACAAGCTGAGGAATGCCCGAAGCTACCAGAAGCCCAGAGACAGCATGGAACAGATTCTTTCTCATGATCCTCAGAAGGAAGCAGCTCTATGGACACTTGATATCAGAACCGCAGGCTCCAGATACTGTACGAGACATTTCTTATACATTTGTTAATCACTTCTGTTGTTTAAGCTGGCCGGTTTGTGGGATTTTGTTATGGAAACGAAAACAGTAATTAGGGACATGACACTTCTGCAGTGTGGTATCATACCTCACTACCCTCGACCTCGGTAATCCACCCACATAAATTGGATCCTTATCCAGACGATTGAGGTCAGAAGATGCCCCTGGAGTCTCCCCTTGCTTGGTTTCTTTGTAGGTGGTGTTATAAGCATCAATAACTGCCAGGAGCCCTATAGGAGATCAAGGGGATAAGAACATCATTTTCTACAGTAAAACAAAACACAGACATCTCACAAAGTTCATTAACAAAGACATATTCTTTTCCATCCTGCAAATTTGACCAAGGAATGTTCTTGACTGTTAAAGGGCAAATGAAAACCCTCTTTACAAAAGTCAATAAATCCAGAATGCACATGCTAAATGGCACCAGAATGTGTGAAAGAAAATGGAATCAATTTGACCCTTGATTCCAATTTAGCCTTTAATGTTAAATAATGCATTTGCAAAAGTGAAAGTCGCTCATTCGTGTCCGACTCTTTGCAACCCCATGGACTATACATATACAGTCAATGGAATTCTCCAGGGCCGAATACTGGAGTGGATAGCCTTTCCCATCTCCAGGGGATCTTCCCAACCCAGGGATCGAATCCAGGTCTCCCACATTGCAGGGGGATTCTTTTTCAGCTAAGCCACCAGGGAAGCCCAAGAATATTGGAGTGAGTAGCGTATCCCTTCTCCAGGGATCTTCCAGACCCAGGAATCAAACCAGGGTCTCCTGCATTGGAGGGGAATTCTTTACCAACTGAGCTACCAGGGAAGCCCAATGCATTTGGAAACCACAGACAAACAGAATATTCCTTCACGAAGCTGTGAATCCCGGTGCTCAGAATTCCAAAGAAAACAAGGGCTTTTGAATAGAATGTCATTCAAGAAGACTCAGAAAGCTAAAGAAAAAACAAAGACTGCTAACTTTGGAAAGATTTTCATTCCCACTAGGGCATTTTGTCCGTCTGTCCTCACACTTACCTTGCTTTTTATTTCGCTGGAAGGCAATTTTGTACCACGTTCCATTATTATAGCGTCGGTCGGTAATCAGAGCAAGGGGCCCAGAACCCAGGTCAACTGTTACCCTGACTCTGCCGTCGACCAGGTCAATGGATAAAAAGTCTTTCTGTAAAAAACAAGAGAAAACACTTACCCGTGGTTACATTATTATCACAAGATTTCTTTCCCCTCCAAGTCAGGGAGGGTGGAAATCTCCTACAGTCAAACTGAGAGAACAGGATCTGGCCTAATAGTTGGACATTAAAAGTGTCCACAAGGCTTACTAGATTAATATACAGACGTGTGAAATAAACTCATGAATGTCAAAGTCCACAACACAATAAGAGAAGTGGACTCTCTGCATCTTGTTCACTTAGATTGACAAATGAGCCAGTCCTAAAAATACAACCACAAAACAGAAAGATCACCCGCACTCAAGATAAAAATAAGAACATGAACTCCTCTGATGGAATTCAAATAAGATTAGGAAGTCACAGTGAATAAAACAAGACCTCTTATTTAGGCTCAAAATCTAATAATAAATGTTTAAGTGACATTTATAATGAGGGGAGGGCTTCCCAGGTGGCTCAGTGGGTAGAGTCCACCTGCAGTACAAAGAGACACAGGAGACTCAGGTTGGATCCATGGGTTGGGAATATTCCCCTGGAGGAGGGCATGGCAACCCATTTCAGTACTCTTGCCTGGAGAATCCCATAGACACAACAGCCTGGTGGGCTATAGTCCGTAGGGTTGCAAAGAGTTGGACATGGCTAAATGCACATAATGATGGGAAGCTATTTTCTATTTGACATGCTTTTCCAAATGTTTGTCAGTGAGTTTATACTGATAAATAATTTAAAATGGGAAACTAGTATGGCATATATGTGTATATATTATCCTTGTATGTGTTCATAAAACAATCATTTAATAAATATCCTCATAGCAATCCAACTGTAGTCACACAGCAGGACATAGAACCCTTAAAGACTCTTACGGTGCCGTTTGAAGCCAGGTACAGAAGCAGCCCGTTAGGTGAATAGGTACTAAAAAGCATAATTATCTGAGTCACAGTAGCCCGGAGAGTCTTCTCCACGACAGAATACCCACTCCCAGCAAAATGGAAAGAGGCATCTTCATCCTGGGGGCTGCACAGAGAGAGGGTGAAACATAACCTGTTCTTAGGAAGGTAGTTCACAAGGACACACGACACTCATGAGTTCTTCCTCACAAAGCTGTCATAGAGCATTTATTTCCATAATTTGGTAGTAAGTCTTAAGTCATAATAACTTAAAAGATGCCCCCCATGAGATTATGCGAGACAAGCACCCAGTTGCTTTATAAAGAAAAGAGAGTTAACGTAGGCAGCATTCACTGTAGTAAAAAGAAATTCCCTCAAAGGATGAATTGCGGCTATAAATAGTTCTACTCAGCGACTAGATTTTCGTTTGCTCTAATTTCCTTTAATGTGACTTTGATGTCCTTTAATATCTCATTTCCTTTAATGTCCTGTCTTAACTTCAGCACTTTTGGAATAAATTTTATATTGGCATTTATTACCTGGTGCTGGTTTTAACTAAATGCATCAGTTAAACTGGACTAATAATGGAAAACAAATCCATACCAATGTGCCAGAAGGATCAGCTTACAAAAATATCACTGACCAAACAGAGTCTCAAAAATCTGCAAGATGAGCTTACAACTCAGTCACACACTGTGGACTCCAGCATATCTTAGATAAGTGTTTTCCAGTTTTCCCCACGCCTCAAAAAGCTGACTTAATTTACTCTTCAAATACAAATTACTTGGAACATGTCATTATTATGTTCAAAAGGTACTTTTGTGGAATGTCATAGGGCTTGAGAGTGAAATTTAGATTAGAGTGTCCGGGCCGGGGGTATGAATTTGCACTTTCTCCTGGTAAAGGGGTAATAACCAAACTCTGTGACAACTCCAAGCAGAGACAGAAGACCCAACGACAGCGTTTTCATTAACAAAGTAAAACATAACGGTACTCTGTAAAACCCAAGGTTTCAAACTGATAGCTTTCTATAGTCCTATTCTTTCTGAAAATTTCTGTCTTGAGATCTCCCATAAAGAAGTATAAGAAATGTACTGTACAGTCTTATGGACTCTATGGGAGAGGGAGAGGGTGGGAAGATTTGGGAGAGTGGCACTGAAACATGTAAAATATCATGTAGGAAACGAGTTGCCAGTCCAGGTTCGATGCACGATGCTGGATGCTTGGGGCTGGTGCACTGGGACGGCCCAGAGGGAAGGTATGGGGAGGGAGGAGGGAGGAGGGTTTGGGATGGGGAACACATGTATACCTGTGGTGGATTCATTTTGATATTTGGCAAAACTAATACAATTATGTAAAGTTTAAAAATAAAATAAAATTAGAAAAAAAAAATAAAGTAAACAAATAGCAGAAAAAAAAAAAAAACCTAAAGAAAAAAAGAAATGTACTGTGTATAAATCAATTATGGTCTAATTCTCAATCACCTCCTAGAAGCAAGTCCCATTGCTTTACCTTCAGACGACTGGATTCATGTAGCGAAGGACACAGATTCTAGCAGCAGATTGCTGGGGTTCAAATTTCAGCTCCCCAGCTTACTAGCTGTGTGACCTCAGAAAAGTTACCTAACCCCTCTGTGTCTCATTCCCTCTATCTGTAAAATAGGGATCATGAGAGAACCTCTCTGGAAGGGTGATACATGATTTAATATGCGCAAAGAAAAGAAGACTGCCCTATCAAAGGTCAGCTAAGCAGCCAATGCGCTGCTGCACCAGCCACTCAGAACTTATACAGAAATAAAGGCCTGCCGATTAAAGATTTTTTCCCCCCATATTTAGATGTGAACTGTTAAAATCAATGATTTTATATTATCCTTTAAGGATCTAAGAGATTTTTCATAATTATAAATGTATGCTGACACCACACTAAAAGAGTACAAATGTATTCAAAGAGGAATTAAAAAAAAAAAAACCCAGTTAGCTTCCTTGGTAATATAAGCCAAAGTTAAAGGTACATGATCACATTGAGAAAAAAAACTTTTTTTAAGTCTAAAGGGCATCGCTGGACCATATCAATGATTTAATAATGGAAAATTACACACAAAGGTGAAAAGCACAATGAATTCTAATCACTGACCTGCTCAAATGGATTGAGTTCCTAGAAATAGTTTATTAACTCACTGAGCTAAAGCTTTTGTCTAGGTAGGGACACTTATCTAAAATGAAGACAGTTTAATCCAGTGACAAATGCAGACATAAAGCACCAGTTTGTGTCTGTATCAGCATTTACAAAGTGTGTTCTATGGAACATTAAGAAAACTCATTATTAGCAAGAGTTCAGGGGTGGCTCAGTGATAAAGAATCTGCCTGACAATTCAGGAGACACAGGAGACTCAAGTTTGATCCCCAGGTTGGGAAGATCCCCTGGAGGAGGAAATGGCCTGGAGAATCCCAAAGGAGCCTGGTGGGCTACAGTCCATGGGGTCTCAAATGACATGACTGAGCGACTAAGCATGCATGCAGGGTCAAATGCATTTGAGAAATGCCACAACTTGAACCTTTTCCCTGGACCAGGTCACTGTACACATTAGCATCTGAGGTGTCACCTGTGGGGCGAGTTACCTTCCGAAGCAGCCGTGGCACTCCCCCTCCCTCTCAATATAGTTCCACAGGCCGATCGACTGTCCATTCAGGAAGGCCTCGCCCATGCAGCCTTTAAAATGAGTAACCTTCACGGCAGGAGACTTCTAGTGTAAACAAACACGCAATGAGTGAAAAGAAATGCATTTTTTAAGTGTCCAAAGCTCTTCCTTGGGAGCTCAAATTTCACAGATCCAAATTTTGAGAAAACAACATCCAGGAAAATGGCCAGTTTGTAATCGCTGGACTTCCTTCCAATCATGAACTGGGATCCTAAAATGAGTGACAGACAGCAGGACGAGAACTCAGGGCACATCAATTACTAGGGTCGCTGGAGAGAAGGCCCTTCATCAGATGAGAAAAGACCCAGAGGATGTGGTCAGTGATGACGCCTCACTCTCATTTCAGAGCACTGAACCAGGTCCAGGTAACCCCAGCTTTATTCGGTGGGAGGATAACTGATGTAATAAAATATACCATGAACTCTTTTGCTAAACACTAGGGTTAGAGTTAGTCTACCTTTAGAGTCAGGGCTTCCCTGGTGGCTCAGACGATAAAGAATCTGCCTGCAGTGCAGGAGACCCAGGTTTAATCCCTGGGTTGGGAAGATCCCCTGGAGAAGGGCATGGCACCCCACTCCAGTAATGTTGCCTGGAGAATTCCATGGACAGAGAAGCCTAGCAGGCTATACAGTCCCTGGGGTCACAAAGAGTTGGACATGGCTAAATGACTAATACACCTCTAGAGTCAGAATAGAGATAAGGGAGTTCACAAAAATTAATGTGGAATACTGAATTTCTTCTTTTATTATTGAGGGGGAAAAATAGTAAAATGAACCGTTGGCTGCTTTTCCCTTTATACCATTTATGAAGCATGATCCTTTACAAAACCAACCCAACTCTGCAGATGAACTGTCATTAAACAAAATAATAGAAGCAGGAAAATCGTTCTCTGCCTAGAATATTTTCAAAAATGTAAGCATATTCATTTCATCTATTGGTAAAATCAGCCTGTTCAGATGAGCCTTCAGAATGTTACCTTTATCTGTCCGCCAAGCCCTCCAACAAACATCATGGTTGAGTTGTTTACATCCAGAACTTTGGCTGTTCCAGGGGATTTACTTGTTCTTGGTGGAGGCTTTTGAGCTGCGCTCATTTCCTTTACGCTCAATGAACCAATGTTCCCAAACCTGGGGGTCACAGACAGTTGCAAAAAGAGCACTTTCAGAATGACAAATCGGTCCACATGTGTGCACGCATGCACACACACACACACACACACACACATCTGTTCTACACACAGCCTCCACCGGCTTCTGCCCACGTCTCCACTGGCGTCTCTGCTTCTAGGTTTGCCCAGCCCAGCCCTAGTGTGCCCTCTAGAACCTTGTGGAGTATTTCTTCTAAAGCATCAATTCCATCCTGTTATCTCCTGCTTACAATAGTTACAGATAATGGACTAAATATGTTTCAACAGCCCACTGTCTTTATTATATCCCTGTTTTCTCAAATAACAAAATAAAAATCACAAATTCCCAACAACACCATCATAACAACAAAATGTGATATTACAGAAAAGTGAAGAGAAAGATACACATAAAGCTGCTTAACAGTAGTTGCCTCTGGGGAAGGACTTTATTTTTTATAACTTTTATTATTTTTTGGTAGAACCACATGACAGGCAGGATCTTAGTTCCATGACCAGGGATCAAACCCTTGCCCCCTAGAGTTGGAAGCACAGAGTCCTAATCACTGGACCGCCAGGGAAGTCCCTGGGGAGGGGCTGTAAAAGGAAGAATTTCACGTCCTTCCTGAATTCTAAAAAAACGCCACCCCTAACTGGTTCCCTCCTGGCCTGCCCTCTGCTTGTCCTGCTGCCAGCCACGTGGTGTCTCCATTATGCTGCACGTTACTGCCCTCTTCTGGGTTGGCTGCCCAGACTTAGACCTGACATTCTGAAGGTAATACAAACTTTAAACTTTTTTCTTCATTTGATGGTTGATTTTGGCAACAAAGTTTATTTCTCTTGTAATAATGAAAAAAACTCCTACAATAAATCTAAACCAAGTATTCTTTCATTATAATCCCACTCCCCAGAAATTTCAAGGACTGTTACATGATATTACAAACATGTTGTTGTTCAGTCACTAAGTCGTGTCTGACTTTTTGTGATCCCATGGACTGCAGACACCAGGCTTCCCTGTCCTTCAACATCTCCTGGAGTTTGCTTAAACTCATGTCCATTGTGTCGGTGATGCCATCCAACCGTCTCATCCTCTGTTGCCCCCTTCTCCTCCTGCCTTCAATCTTTCCCAGCATAAGGGTAAACACGTAGTTACTTAAAAGATGCAGGAGAGAAATGAGAGATGCTCAGACAGAACTTTGTCTGCTACCTGGTCACATAGATGCCGTGCCACTTGTTGTCATCAATTGGGAAGTCTGGAAATTCCAAGCGTGTTGATCCAGAGCCCAAATCCCAGAGGAAGGCCACTTTTCCTCGCCGCATCTCCACTGCCAGGAAATCAGCCTGGGGTGCAGGGCGTGAGCTGGGGTTAGTCCACAGGCAGGACTGTGGGCATGACCACTGACACGCTCTAAAGGAATTCTTACAGCATTTTCTCTATTCTTAAAAAGTAAAACAATGAACACAAAAAAAGACCTTCTATTGTCCTTAAATGCTCCCCTCCACTGGAGCTGGAGCATGACCCGAAGGATCGTACTGGAGACAGTGGCCACCGTTGGCCATCGGTGCCCACCACCCTTCCCCGGCATGGCCCTCCATGGAGCCTCCCATGAAGTTCTCCAAGAAAACTCGCTGGGGGTAAGCAGCCTCTACAGGGGTCATAAGGAAGGCGTGGCACTTGTCTTTCTGCCCAGCCTGAAAAGGCAACGTGTGAACGTGAATCATGCAAGAAGACAGAAGCCATGAAGCCCTACAGCACCGACTGACCTGTGCTGTGCACCTTGGGTCTTAAGAATACACTGCAGATGGCATTTGTGCTTGCTAGTATCTTCTGCCCAAGGGTCTGACCCATGCCCCACCGACAGCCTAAAGAAACAAGTCTTCCCCAGGGGACTTGCCCTCTGGGAACCGCGAGAATCTCAGTGGGTGGAAGAGTCTGGGGGAAGCTTGACAATTCTGACGTGTCCCTCGGGGTGCACGCCTCCACGCCTGGTGACAACTGCCAAGGTTGACTTCACAGACTCGAAGTGAAGCTCCGTGGCTTCAGAGGTCACAGGAGACATTATGGAAAGCTCTGTCCCCACAGCTCACAGTTAAAGGGGCAGAGGGAGGCACCGCTCATCAACGCCGCTCTCCTCTTTACAGGCACGCAGTTTCACAGTTTGTTTTCCATCTAACATTACCAGCTTAGCAAAAGATTAGAAGCACTAGTGATTTCATGAAGGCCTTATTTTTTTTTTTAGCCAAAAATGTACCAATTGAGAAAATATCCTCTGGCCTAAGAGACTCGGCGTGGCTTCCGCAGGTCATACTCACGCTCGTGCTGCTGCCCAGGTAGAAGAGAAGGTTGTCGGGTTCACTTGTCTTCACGTTGAGCGTCAGGCTGTTGTAGTTGGTAGAAGAGATCTGGGGCTGGTAGGCCCGGATGCAGTCTCGGTCTGCAGACACAGCAACTTTGATCTGGAGAAGGAGAAGAGACGTGTCCCCAAGTGCCTTAGAGTCATCCAGGACACACACTGGCAGCATGCCTAGGGTTCAGAAGTGCTGTGCTGTTCTGACTCTTCGCTGCTAGGCAGGATTCCTCTCCAGATAATAGTGCTATGTGTCTCAAAAGGTGAAAATCAGATGGGGCTGAAACTTATTCCATTTGGTAAAATATTTTACTATGGAAAAAGCCAGTCATGAGGTTTTAAAGAAGAATTTTACACAAGGAACTCTATTTTATGAGACTTGATTCCTTAAAGATAAGGAGTTTTTCTAAATCACTTTGGAATCTTACACCTGACACAGAAAGGCTATTTGATGATCATTTACCTGGGAAATCTCATGGACAGAGGAGCCTGGTGGGCTACAGTCTGCAGGGTTGCAAGAAAGTTGGATGCAACTGAGCATGCATAATATGTAGTAAATGGAGGGTTGATCTATCACTCAGCAAATATTTATAGACCAGTTATTTCACTCATATATCACTCTGGTAAATAATTACTTGCACATAATTTTTACATTAACCCTCAAGACTATAAGTTTATATTAACCAGAGCACTTGGAACCATCCGTCAGGTTTTTTATTTGGCAACTGGAACTAAGGCAGATGGAAACCAGAGTTCTTATAAAACTCCAGCTCTTTTCCCAAAGTGAAATTACTAAGGGATCAAAGAATCTGGAGCTCCTTTTTCTTGGCTAGAAGCTTCAGGAAGGTAAACATTAGACCAGAGGTCACCTTTATTGTCTACAGGTCCCCAGGGCAAATGATGTTCTCTCAATCTTATTTCCCTGAAACGCCTCTCCTTTAGCACACGGCCAGGGCCATGGCAAAGGATGGCCAGGAAACACTCTCTCAAGCTGTGTGTTTTATGCAGTTAGTGAGTGACCTGGATTTGAGCAACATTCATGGGATGTTAGCTGTTTTGTCAGAAGTCTAGAGATGCAGCCCACACTGCACACGCATTCTGGAGAATCCTTGGATTATGATAACACCGAGTTGGGAAAATGATGGAAAGAACACTGTAGGCAACCAGTGAGACTTCCAGCAACGCTAACACTTGGACCAACGTGTTTGTACTATCCAGCGAATTGGTGGGGACCTAGAAATCTAGGCCATGGTTATAAATCTCCATAAGGACACGGAGATCTCTTTGCTAACAACATTCTGAAACACACAGAACAAAAGCAGGAATCAAGGAAAATGGGACTCATTAAATACACTTAAGGTAAATATCAACACTGAAAATTCCTTGGAAGGACTGAAGCTTCACTGGACGCTGAAGCTGAAGCTCCCTTCCTTTGGCCACCTGATGCCAAGAGCTGACTCACTGGAGAAGACCCTGATGCTGGGCAAGACTGAGGGCAGGAGGACAAGGGGGTGACCGAGGATGAGATGGTTGGATGGCATCACTGACTCAATGGACATGAGTTTGAGCAGACTCAGGGAGATGGTGAAGGACGGGGAAGCCTGGTTGTGCTACAGTCCACGGGGTCACAAAATGTTGGGCATGACTTAGCGACCGAACAACAACAAAGTAAAATGTGTAAGACAAGGCTTTAAATACACCTGGAGACAAGGCTGTGAGAAACCGGGCATTTCTGAGAACTTGTCAGCAGAAAGTGTGACCGAAGCCCTCTGCATGGGAGACCCTGGGATGCATGGTTCCAGGAGCTTCAGCTAGCAGGGTGGTGCAGGGCTCCCGAGACCCGTGGGCCCCACACTCACAGATGCGGCTTGTTTCCGGGCCTGGCTGATCAGCAGTTTGATTTCTGACAGGTTTCTGCTCAGGTTCTCTTCTAACATCTTCAGAGGCTTCAGCCGATCCAACAAGAGGTTGGCTTGTGTTTCCACATCTTTGACTTTTCTTCCAGCTAACAAAGCTAATATATGAAGGGGACAAAAAGTTGGCAGGGGTGGGGCGGGGGGGAGGCAGGGAGGAAACAAGAGAAATTAGCTGGTCATTACTAGAATATGTGCTGGATATACTAGAATATCCAAATCATCAAATCCCTGATATCTTGGTAAATATATAAAAAATGCACCAGCCCAAGGCAGTACCCGAGGCTCTTCTCTTCCTTTATAAATGCAAATCCAGATGTTGCCACATTTTTATAATTTAGGATTGCTGTCTGCAAACACCCATGTGCCCTGGGCCAGCTCACGTAGCATGACAAAAACTTTCCTAACAGGACGAGAGACCACGACCTACTGGTCATCGAGGAGTCTCGTAGGAGTTCGTCTGTTTCCTGTAATGTGGCGTTAACCCTGGACAGGTCAGTGGACGTGTTCAACAGCTTCTGGCTCAGCCCCATGACATTCTTGAGTGTGCTGGTGGCGCTCTGGTTTGCAGACATGGCCAGGTCTGTGACTTTGGCTCCTCTGTCTCTGACACCTGAAATAAATTTATACTCAAGTATATACTCTGGTGGTTATACACATGGTTATAACATGCAGAAAACCATAAGGCCACAACGAATGTAATTTTACACAGAAACATGTTACAGAATTCCTTTCTGGTCCTTGAACACAAAAGGGGGCTTCTGTTTCTAATGACAGTATTAAGGCTGCCTGTCACGTGTTGGGGTTTCCCTGGTGGCTCAGTAGTAAAGAATCCACTTGCAATGCGGGAGACACAGGAGACTCGGGTTGGATCCCTGGGTTGGGAAGGTCCCCTGGAGTAGGAAATGGCAACCCACTCCAGTATTCTTGCCTGGAGAATTCCATGGACAGAGGAGCCTCGGGGGCTATAGTCCATGGGGTCGCAAAGAGTCAGATATGACTGAAGTGACAGAGCACACACACACATATGTGCTACCACTTCCTTTTTTGGATGAATGAAATGTTTTTCATTCATGAGCGCCAAAGAATTGATGCTTTAGAACTGCGGTGGAGAAGGCTCTTGAGAGTCCCTTGGACTCCAAGGAGAGCAAACCAGTCAATTCTAAAGGAAATCAATCCTGAATATTCATTGGAAGAACTGATGTTGAAGCTGAAGCTCCAATACTTTGGCCACCTGATGTGAAGGATTGACTCATTAGAAAAGACTCTGATGCTGGGAAAGATTGAAGGCAGGAGGAGAAGGGGATGAACGAGGATGAGATGGTTGGATGGCATCATCAACTCAATGGACATGAATTTGAGCAAGCTCCAGGAGTTGGCGATGGACAGGGAAGCCTGGTGTGTTGCAGTCCATGGGGTTGCAGAGTCAGACATGACTGAGTGACTGAACTGAACTGAACTGAAATGTTTTTGATGACAACACTCTATACTGAAGTATGATTTCAATACACAATGAGATTACAAAAGCAACTGCTAGTCGCCATTTGCTCAGCATCTTATATGTTAACAATCTAAACTCATTTGCTCCCCTTCCAATCATTCCTTTCTTACAGTCACTAACAGCTTCTCCAAATCATTCCATGTCTGGATAAGAAGGTTTAGGAATTTAAACCTGAAGGTGCCATAGAAGTATCCTAGGCCAGAGGAAGTGTATTTGCCCACAAGTGGCTGCTGGAAATAATAGCACAGTAAAAACTAAATGGTCACTAAAGATAAACTGCAGTTCAATTATTCTAGAAAATCTGGGTGACAGTTTTTTTTAAGGCACTTTTATTCATTTTTAAAGGGTTTAACACAAAAGGGACAAAGATTAACACTAGAAGAAGGTGGATGCAGGGTATACAGGTATTCTTTTCAATCTTCTGTAACTTTTATGCAAATGTGAAATTGGTTCCAAATAAAAAATTATTTTTGAATGTTTGATCAACATACATCATGTATCCTTAAAAACAGATAAATAAAAGAAAAAGAAAATTTCAGATCAGAAAATGCTCCACTCTTCTAAAGTCCAGCTTCCCAGGGTACTTTTCATGCTTATAAAGTGACCAATACAGTGAATGTGAAACTTGGGCAAACTCTGGGTGATGTTGAGGGACAGGGAGGTCTGGTGTGCTGCAGTCCATGGGGCCGAAAAGAGTCGGACACGACTGGGCGACAGAACAACAACAATAAGGTGAACCAGCAGACACAAGAACTTGGGAGATGTTTTCAGTATCTTGCAAGACTTAAGGAAAAAGAAAAGGCTGAAGGAATGTAAGATAAATAATGCACCACAGTGCAACTTGTCTGTGTTAAAAAGCTACCCTACTTAAAATTTTAAGGAACAGTGCATTTTCAAACCATCAATATTAAAGTGATCTATTTTAGAATGCTTATTGTCTCACAAAAGAAGATTTCCTTAATTTCCAAACAAGAATTCTCTAAATTAACACATTTATAATGAATTTAGCATTTTGCCTTAAAGCAGGAATATTTCAGCTTCTTCACTTGCTAGCTTCTTTCATCTCAGGCCTATTTTAATAGTTAGCAATTAATATGAAAGCACAAAGAATTTAAAGCTTTGTTTTTTCAGAGTATAATTCTACTACTTCAATGCAGGTGTTCTGAAGCTATAAAAAACACAGTGCTCTTCCTTCCAAACCATATCCCTCTGCAAGTGAAAATTCTGTCAATCTTGGTTTGGTTTCGGGTGAGGGGTCTCCATCGGACTTGCGGCAGGTCTTCTGCTCGTGTGCAAGTGTTTTGCAATGAGACGATATTAATTTAAATCAAGAACCCCCCTTTCCACTTACCTTCGGGAATTGCTTTAAGTATCAAGAGTGATTCGTTGGTCTGCCTGGTAATTTTATCAGCATCCTCTTGAAATCTCTTTGCAGTATCTTTCAATCTACTCAGTTCCAATGTGGTACCTAGTCAAAGGGGAAAAAGTGTTTCCTTTTAAGCTGACCCTGAAAAGTTGCCTGGATGACAGTTTTATCATTCCTGACCCATCTATAAAATCAGCAGCTTTCTACAGAGAGCCCAAATATTGAAAGTTTGTCTAACAAGACTTAGCATCACTCAACCCACACTCAAATTGTATGCTTGGGGGCTTACTTGATAATTTTTTTTTTTTACTTTGTTTTCCTTCTCACTAATACTTCTTAAATTCGTGTTTGATTCAATTAGAGCTCTAGGGCAAAAAGGGCTTCCCAGGTGGTGCTAGTGTTAAAGAATCCACCTGCCAGTGCAGAGGACATAAAAGATACGGCTTCAATCCCTGGTCAGAAAGATCCCCTGGAGGAGGGCATGGCAACCCACTCCAGTATTCTCTCCTGGAGAATCCCAGGGACAAAGGAGCCTGGCGGGCTGCAGTCCATAGGGTTGCAAAGAGTTGGACACAACTGAATAACTAAACAGCGGCAGAGTATATTAAGGTGATAGTTATCTATCTCTCTATATATAATAATGATGTATCTATATAACTATATATAGATCTATATATATAATTATACGTTATAAAACTTGTTTGTTTCTCTTACACAACAGAGTCGGCTGCCATTCTGCATTATCCTTACTGATTCTTACATGTGCCAAAAATTGCTTACTGAAAGTCTTAGGAAAAATGAAACCACATTGGTATTTTTTTTTTTGCATAGGTATTTTTAATAGACAAATCAATATTGATTTAATTCAGTAACTTTATGAGAACCTACCATGGTTCTAACATTGCATTAGCCCTGTGCAGAAGACAAGAGTCAAACATAATACGACTCTTCAAGAAATGGTGAAACCCTGAGATGGACAGAGAAGCACGTGACATCACAGGTATCCTGACAAACGCCGTGAGGACCAGCCTGAGCTCAGGAGCTAGAGCAGTGAGCAGAGGGTTTCGTTCTCAGGGGAGGCTTGTTGAGTCTATGGAAGATTGGAGGGGACTGGGCAATAAAAATTACATGATGTGTCTAGGATAGGAAATTAGAATATTATTGTGACAAAGAAATGTTAAGATTCGACTTGCTCCAGGAAAGAAGAATGTTCTGAAAGTATGTTCAGAGGTGTGTCCACAATCACTCTGGCATCAACACAGCCCCAGCTGGGAACTGACCTCGATGCTTTCTGCTCAGGCGGTTGCCTTCTTTGAGAAACTCGGAACTGCGCCGGAGGGCCGCTCTCCCATTAGAAACAAGAGATTCGGAAGCCTGTAAAATGGAACAGTTTAAATGTGGACCTGCAGGGCGGGGTGGGCTCTTTCTGAAGGTGGAGAGAACAACTCTGTCTTGTCAGAATATCCCCCAGGGTCCTTCCGAACAAGGAAGTCAAGCAGACAACAGGCAGGGACAACTGAAGTAGGCCTATTAACATGTGCTAATTTGTAGCTGAAGAGAAGGAACACAGTCATTTTTAAATCTATAAACACAAAAACCAGCCCTTAAATGAAGATGTTCACCACGGGTAAGAAGAGATGTCCAAGGTAGATATCAATTAACATTATCATTTTTGTTCTAAGAATTATTTATGACTTAGATGGCTCAGCAGGTAAAGAATCTGCCCGCCAACGCAAGAGACGTGGGTTCAATCCCTGAATCCAGGATTGGACACGGAAGTAGTCTAAGGGGTATATGAGCTTGTTTAAGGCCCACTATTTACTCCCATAGGAAAACACAATATTTTTAATGCATTAGAATATATTACGGAGAAAGAAATGGCAACCCACTCCAGTATTCTTGACTAAGAAATCTCATGGGCTGAGGATCCTGGTGGGCTACAGCCCACAAGGTCGCAGAGTCGGATACGACTGAGTGACTAAGCATGCAGGAAAAGAAAATGCAGCTGATGACAGAATCCCACCAGAAAAGAACCTTGACAAATGTAAACTTAAGCCACTGCCTCTCTGCTTGAGCATCACACGAAAGGCTCACCTGACCACAGCGCAGAGACAAAGCAGGCACACAGGGAAACCCGAGGGCCTTTCTTACCGCGCTCGCCTCTTTCACAGTTCC
Organism: Bos grunniens; assembly: GCF_055505025.1. Lineage (NCBI taxonomy): Eukaryota > Metazoa > Chordata > Mammalia > Artiodactyla > Bovidae > Bos > Bos grunniens. Next base: position 41,588,466 of record NC_141188.1, read on the forward strand.
GAGTGCATCTGTCGCCAACCTCTCTGATTCCTCAATCAGGCTCCGGATGTTGGAGTGGACGTGGGCTGCGCTGGTGGCATTCAGGGACACATGTCTGACATTCCCAAGGCCACTGTGCAATCGGCATATTTAGAGATGTTATGATCAACGGAACTGAATCTGCCCACTGTTCCTAAAAGCCTCCCACTTAGAGAAACATCATCAACGAGGAAGACAGGAGTCTGTATCAACATGTGGATTCCCCTCTAATTCCAAATGCCGTCTTAAGAAGCTGTGGTCATCTTGTCTCGGTAACACTAAGAACTGCTGCTTAATTAACACCCAAAGAAGAGGTGATCACTGTGTCTCACCTTTTAGACCGTCCAGGCTTTCACCTCTGTTCAAATCCCCTGCCTGTTTGCGCTGGTTGTAATCTCTCCTGCTACACACGTGTTCATTTTCAAAAGGCTTTCTTAGCTAAGCATATGTGAGGATGCTGAAGCTTATTCCTCAAACAGTATACACCAATTTGACAGTATACACCAATTTGATGAAGTTCACCAGAGGTTTGGGAGGAGGATGAGATAATACTTCAGTCGTCTGAACTTCACTCTTGTAAGGGGACTGATCACTCAGGAACTTGCCAGCTGGTAATGGTGCGGTTTCATCCACCTCACTCTCGCTTCAAAATGAAACCTGACAATAGACACGTCTTTGCCTGCTGAGTAGGCCACTTCATTTTCTCCCCAAGGTTATTGAGTTGGGTGCTTTCCAAAGCAGAGACCAGCAGTTATTTCTTGCTACTACTTGATTGGCAAAATACAGTGACTTACAAATAAAAGATAAAGTTATTTAATTTTATGCATCATACCAAACTGTTTTTAAGACTCATACTAAGTAATAAAGATTTTGTTGTAGCTACAGATGTAGTCAGAACATCCTTTTCCTTTTTGGAAAATGAGGAAAGATGAGGAAAGGAGAAAAACTAACTGGGTACCTAACTCCATTTTCTGTTACTGGTTCCGACAGCAGACGGAGGCAGTAGAGCTCATTGAAGCACCAGAATTACACAATAGTCACTTTTAATCGCTTTCATTGTGTGAGCTCGTCTTTTATGGCAGCACTCCTCAAATTAGAAAAAAATACTCATTTTTCTCCTTCCATAAAACACACCCAACACACAGAAATACATGTATTCCTAGTGGGTCCAGACTTTTTCCACTCATAATTAATAGCAGATTCTAAAGAAATAAATTTACTAACTCACAATATTGTGTAAGGCCTTAAACCCCAATTCCCTCATTTGCTGCCATCAGATCACCTGGGGACTTAACAAAAAATTTAAAGTACAGGCCATATCCCACAGTCTGGGGGACAGGGGAGGGGTCAGGGGACAGAGCCATCAGTACTCAGAAGTTCCCCAGGCTCCTCCTGCAACAATTCAGGAACCACTGGCCTAGAGTCTCGCTTCTCATTTGAAGGCACATCTAACAAACTGAGGATATGCTTGACAAATATCCAAAAATATATGTTAAAGTAATGAGTACAATGGTAGCCTTTGAGGCAGTACAAAATAATGGAGATGGTATCTTTCAGGAGTCGACAAATAGATCCTCAACACTTCTAACAGTCCACAACCTGCAGCCATGCAGAAAGCCGGCTGGATCACAAGTCCCAAGAAGGCAAGATGATGCATAAGGAAATCAGTATCTGGTTCTGTCCATGGGTAACCTCTTAAAGTCCTGAGTACCAGGTAGATACTGAAGGCCTTGATATCGTAGCATAATATTTGTTTTCATTCCTATCTGCTTCAGTTCACATTTTTCCAGCGTACATTCCTGCCGATGGTCAAATACACTACCAGACTTGGGAGGAAACCCTCCTTGCCATGGAAATAAAAGAGAAGTCTTTGTTTTTACACACAAAAAACAATGTGACTCGACACTGTGAATGAAACAGGCAGGCTTATTATTCTCTCTGATCTGCGGCTCACAACTTGTGGGGTTCCTGCCAGATATGCCTCACCTGTCCAGGGCACCTGCCCGTCTCTGCAGCTCAGCGGCGTGATCCTCCGCCCTGTACACGAGCCCCAGCGCTCTCTTTTCGGACATCTGCATGACCAGGTCATCCACGTGGCGCCTGATTTGGGCAGTCCACAGCAGCAGCTCGTCCTGGTGTTGCTCTAGTTGCTACACAGAGATGAACACTGTGACCACGTGCCCGTCTGTTTAACAGCCTGTCTGGGGCCTGGGAGGCTTCCCTGGAAACCCTGGGCTGTGCTGAGTTGGGACTTACCGCGAGAGCCTCCCCTGATGCGTTTGCAGGAGCAGCGGCCGCATCCAGCAGTCCTCTTCCTTCAGCGATCAGCGCTGACGTCAAGTTCTGTTCTTCTTGAACACGCAGCTTCTTCTCCTGCAGCAAATATCACCTTTAAGGATGCTTCATAAAAGCAAGTCGGCCTCTGAACCTCAGGTGCCTGACAATGTGTGCTGGAGTCAGCCCTGGGGCTCATTTTTTTAAGAAGCAAAGGATGACGTCATTTACGTGGGAGGATTTGGGACCAGCTCTAAGGGGGCGAGGGCTGGCAGGACTCACGTTGAACTCTCGCAGGTTGGCCCCAATGAGGAGCAGCAGGCGACTGCTCTCCTGGGTCTTCGTCTCTGCTTCTCTCAGGAGCTCTTCTGCAGCCCGCACATCCCTGTTGTGTGTTGAGAGGAGGCTGCTTACTGCTTCTTTTAACACCGCCAACTCTTCCTGTGGCTTCTGGTAATTTTCCTGAATTTGTGACAATAAATCTTCGGCAGCCCTGGGAACATAAAAGATGGTAAGAAGTGAACAACAAAGCTCACAGCTTTGATGTATAGCGAAAGGAACTTTTACATATCCCTTCTCAGGCTCATCTTGAAGTCCTAAGTGGTACATCGCAATCCCTTAAAAAGGGAAAAAATTTTCCTAAGGCCGCTATATATATGGCAGGTTTACACTTTATCCTTAACGATCTTTCTTGATTTAACAAACTTCCTAACATATTTAGTGGAATTAAAGAAACCATCTCAGTGGATTTGGATTCAGGAAACTGGGGTCATAGCCTGTGAATGATGGCAACTGAAATCTTCATTATAATACGGTCAGATATTGAAAAAAGGAGACGCTTCAGTGATTTGCTCCAAAGTCACCAATGTATCCATACAATACAAAGATTTTTCCTGCAGTTAGTAAAGAAACAAATTTTATAAAAACTTGCAAATCCAAATTGCCAGAAAGATATAATTTCTACCACTTTGATAAAAGCAAGCTTCAAGAAATCAAAAGACATTTCCCTCTATTCTTTTATAAATGTGCTATCAAATTTGAACTTAAAGCTATATAGAATAATACAATTTTCACACTACAGAACTTTGCAGTGGTTGAATATATCCTATTAACTTCTTCCTTCAATTTATCAGAAGAACTTTGAATATTTTTGTGGAAAATGCCTTGTAAATCCCCTTTAATTTTCAGATTATCAGATTGCTGGGCTAAAACACCACAAAAAAATTTTCCAAAGGTATATATTTGAACTCTGACATCATGAGAACATCATCAGGAATTATTTGAACATTCTTGTAATTTTAAGAATTATAAAAAAGATAGTAAGATGCTGTATTATGATAGTTACAAAGAGAACTAAAAATAGTACATGGGAGACATACAAAAAAGTCCAATATATTTCTAATATCTAGCCATTAATCCTTCAGTTCATATCATTAAAGAAAGTATTGCTCTAAGAAATTGAAAATAGAGATCAAATTTTCATCTACAAAATGACTTCACCATCTAAACCACGACCAAATGAAATGACATAGTTGACAATGACTTGAAAGACTACAAAGAAAAATCACAAAACCCCTCAGCACTTCTTATCAGCTTCTTCCCTTAAAATTCAGTTAATACGGTAAAACACAGTTTCTCGAGTGGCATTTCTCCACCATACTAGTGCCGTGAGCAGGTAAGCAAGTTCCATGAGAAAGGGTTGCGTGGTGCCACGCAGTCAGCTGTCTTATCCAGGCTCACTGTGGAGATTCAAGATTAAGTACTTAGCCTAAAGACTTGTGGTAAAGACTCGGCCTCTCCTTAAGAAACTGGAAAACAGTCAGGAAACACAGCTACAAAGGATCACTTGCAGGGCGCCGTAAAGGGAAAGATGGGCTTCCCTGGTGGCTCAGCAGTAAAGAACCCGCCTGCCACCGTAGGAGATACAGGAGACACAGGTTTGATCCCTGGGTTGAGAAGATTACCTGGAGAAGGAACTGGCAACCCCCACCAGTATTCCTGCCTGGAAAATCCCATGGACAGAGGAGCCTGGTGGGCGACAGTCCATAGCGTTGCAAAGAGTCGGACACAACTGAAGTGACTTAGCATGCAGAACACACCAGGTTTCATATTGTCCTGGCAGCTCAACATTGATGGAGTTGCAAATATTCTCTGGGCCTCAGTTACTTCAGCTGCATCCTTCCCACCTCACAAGGAGGTGAGGATGAGCACATGCAGAAGTGAGGGGGAAATCTACAGCTCCCCATCACCCGGCACAGAGGAGTGCTCTGTAGACAACAGCCCCCTTCCCATCTCCTGAGTCCTCACCCAATTCTGAGCTCCCCTTGTCCAGTCCAGAGTCCTCTCAGGGCCCTTCTTGGGCCCTAACAAACATCCCATAATTAAATTACTAGTCCTTTTCTTCAAAGCCTATGTGACAGTATGTTCCACCTTTTGTTTTTCACCTACCAAATCAACAACAATGTCAAAAATCCCACTCAATGATGAAAATACATATAAACTCAGCTCTCCAGGATCCTGCTGGTAGAAGTGGATGTTGTTTTAAATTCCTAAACTTGGGCTATCTGTTTTAATTAACAATAATCTTCTGATGTTCAGGCTGGCTGTCCATTGCTGCAAAACTTCTATATAACCAGGCTCACCCCTCGCCTCCTTGGAGCAGTTCTCTTGTGGTTACTCGAGATACTGCCTCCCAGGCTTAAGTCCTAAAAATTCCCACTGAATAAAAGATAACTTTCAAAGTAATTAAAACCCATGTAGAAAATAATGTGGCAATGCAAGTCGGGAATCCTCAAAATGCAAACTCTGGTTAAATGACTTCACTTCTTAACATTCACCCTGATAAGATAATAATGTGAAATTCAGAAAAAGATTTTGATCTAAGTTATTCTATAAAATGTTATTTAAAACAGCATAATGTATTAAAATAGCTTACATATCTCATTACAGAGACTGGAGTTTTGATGGAGTGTGGTGTGACCACTGAAGCCAGTACTTAATCAGATATTTATCACAACCTGGCAGAAAGACAGCTTTGCTATTGCATCAAGTAATAATTTGTGTGAAAACACTAAGAAAAAAAGAGCCTGAAAGCAAACTGAAAGTTTCTCGTGACCACGTCTAACAGTTCTTTGTGACCTGTTTTTCAAAGCCCAGGTTTCGATGACAGTTTGCATAACTGAGCAAAATTATTCTGGCATGATGTCAGTCTGTCATAGAGTTCACAGCTTTGGCGGTGGCCACTGCCTGTGTTTGCTTCCCGTGAGAGTTTCCTGCATTATACTTAATCTTCAATAAAGACAGGATCAGGAGGTTTGTTTGTTCATGCTAAGTCGAAAAGGTGTTTCAGGGTCACGGAGAAAAACCAAACCTAGACATAATAGCACAGGCAGAAGCACTGCCATTGATCACACTGTGCTCTGTTGGTGGGGGAGTCGCACCCCTCTTCTCCTGTGGCACTCTGTCCCTCTGAGAACTGACTTCCCTTCCCCTCCTTCCACCTGCCTCCTCCCCCTCCACTGTCACATTCTTCCCCCTAACTGGTCTTGTGATGAGCGCTGTTCAGGAACTTACTTGAGTTCCAGGGTGGCATTTTGGTGCAGCGGCAGGAACTGCCTTTTCCGTAGGACTTCCAACAAAGCCGTGATGTTCTCCTGCATGTCCTGAAGAGTAGAGCTGGGCAGCTGGACATCGTCATCCAGCGTCTGATTTAGAGTCATAGCCTTTTTGATCATTTCTATGGAGAAAGTTCATCAATCACTGAATAAGTCTCTCAAAAGTGACAGTCCTAGGATGGGAGAACTTAGAACCTTCTCCAGTGAGGCTGCTCTGCCCACCTACACTGGGCTGACCCTCTAACCAGGCCAGGTTAGGCCGTGTATCCAGTGCGCTCTGGACATGCCCTGTCAACACACTTGGGAGGGGCTTCCCTGGTGGCTCAGTGGTAAAAAACCTGCCTGCCAATACAGGAGACTTGGGTTCGATCCCTGGTCTGGGAAGATCCCACAAGCCAAGGAGCAACTAAGCCTGTGTGGCACAACTACCGAGCCTGTGCTCTAGAGCCCCGGAGCTGCAACTGCTGAGCCCACATCGTGACTACCGAAGCCCGTGCAACCCTAGAGCCTGTGCTCCGCAATAAGAGACGCCACCGAAATGAGAAGCCCTCGCACCACAACTGCAGAGTAACCCCCACTCGCCACAACTAGAGAAAAAAACCACACAGCAGTAAAGACCCAGCACAGCCAAAAATAAATATTTTTTTAAAGTGTTTTAAAAAAACACTCAGGAACCTGGGATCCTGGTTTATTTCCTGTCTGCTTCCCTGGTACCCATGAACCCTGTCCAGGCAGGGCTGAGGCACCATGATCACTGCAGCATTCCCTGCCCCTGCCAGGAACATCTGCATGTAGAAGCTCTCAGTAACGTTTACTCTTTGAACAACCACCAATACTTGATACTACTCCTTTTTAAGAAATGTCTTTCGCGCTAATAATGTCTTTACTTTCTGCCTTATAAAGTCTGATTTGTATTGGCTCAGCAGTAAAGAATCCACCTGCCAAGGCAGGAGACCTGGGTTTCAACCCCTGTGTTGGGAAGATCCGCTGGAGAAGGGAATGGCTACCCACTCCAGTATTCTTGCCTGGGAAATCTCATGGACAGAGGAGCCTGATGGGCTACAGTTCACGGGGTCTCAAAGAGTTGGACATGACTGAAGTGACTTAGCACATTGTGTGTGGACAGTGGAAGGCCCCAAGAGTCCAGTGCAAGTCACGGCTATTCAAGTGCTGAGTGAAGAGAGTAGGCTTTCCCTACCAAATAAGCCAGACTCATCAAGCAAAGTTCTGAGGACACTACCTTCAATGTCTGTCTGCAGCTTCTCGGTCAACTTAATGAGGTCCACACTCTTGTCCAGGATTCTTTCGGTGGCCCTGGTCACCTGCTCACTACGTGTCAACACTCTATCAAGCTGATGGAAAATAAAGGCCTTGGGTGAGTTTCACTCTGAATAAAATGCAAGCTTCAGTATGCCAGATGTTGTCTCTTTTAAGCAACAAAACGTTTTCTAGAACACAGAAAAGGTTCACCGTCATGGATGCCAAGGTCAACAGGGCAGGGTTGGAAATGGACTAGGTGGTTTATGAAATGATGGACTGCTCACTCTTGGTGAAAAATGATGGTACATTTTAAAAAGCAGCCTAATCGGCTATCCAACCACAGAATCTCCCAGGTGTTGCCACTGTGGAGACCTCATGTTCATGTTAGGACCCAAATTTGCAGAATCTAGACAGTAAAATCTTACTAATTTGTATTGACCATGAGAACTTAGTCAAGCAGTTAAGACACAGAGTTAGGCAAATAGACCTGCTTTTGCCAGGCTGGACAGCCTCATCCATAACTTGGAGTAATTATAACACTTGAATCACAGGACTTCATGAGGATTATATGTGATGATGCCTGTTAGTTACTCTCAGCTGCTGTTTTTATTAAGGGTATTCTAATTTGTGAAAGGCTTCCCTGGTGGTTCAGCAGTAAAGAATCCACCTGCCAATGCAGGAAACCCAAGTTCATTCCCTGATCCGGGAAGATCTCCTGGAGGAGGAAATGGCAACCCACTCCAGTATTCTTGCCAGGGAAATCCCATGGACAGAGGAGCCTGATGAGCTTACAGTTCATGGGATCGCAAAAGAGTCGGACATGACTTAGTGAGACTAAACAACAATTTGTAGGAAGGAAGGTTGTCTGTAATTTCTAGGAATATAAAGTAACTCCCAGAACTGAGAGTCGCTCAGTCGTGTCCGACTCTTTGCGACCCCATGGACTATACAGTCCATGGAATTCTCTAAGCCAGAATACTGGAGTGGGTAGCCTTTCACTTCTCCAGGGGATCTTCCCAACCCAGTGATTGAATCTAGGTCTCCCACACTTCAGACGGATTCTTTACCAGCTGATCCACAAGGGAAGCCCAAAGTAAGTAACTCAGATGGTTCTAAATGTGTTTTCTAGTCAAAATCCAAAGAGAATCTTCTTTAATGGATAGAAAGAATTTAATTGGCTTATTACTTCCTACCAAACATTTGCTTGCTCAGGTACTTTAAAAGCCCACACAGAAACCCTTCAACTCTTCCCAAATGGTCACTAATTCTAAATTAACAGAAGCCAAGCTACTGCATTTTACGGTGCATGACTGTGTACGTGTGTGAACGTTGAGAGACAGAGACAAGACGTACACATACAGAGATGGGGCTTTCCTGGTGGCTCGGAAGGTGAAGAATCTGCCTGCAAAGAGGGAGACCTGAGTTTGATCCCTGGGCGGGAAGATCCCCTGGAGAAGGGAATCGCAACCCACCCCAGTATTCTTGCCTGGAGAATCCCATGGACAGAGGATCCCAGAGGGCTATAATCCATGGGGTCAAAAGTGACTAACACTTTCACTTTCAAAAGGCACACACCTATGTGCTCACACACACATAGGCACACAATTTTAAAGTGAAAATCATAAATCTGACAATAGGCCTCCCTTGCCATCTGCAAATAAGCAGATTCTTTTTTTGGTCACTAAAAACCATTCTTCTGGCCTGGGCTGAACAGAATGAATGACCTCCTGCTGGCATCAAAGTGAACTCTCCTGCCATTCAAAGTGAGACCATCAGAAATAAGGGGCGAAGTCTGAGTGTTGCAGACAACCCAGGAGGAGCTGCCTGTGCTGGCGTTGGGGGCAGGCGGTGGGGGGGGGGGGGGCGGGGGGGGTGGAAACTCAGTGTTCACCATGTGCAGTGAATACAGGATGGGGAAGAGACCCCCGTCTTTTCATCCTGCCCAACCTTAGTTCACAGGAGAAAGTAAGCGGTGATGTGAACTGACAGCCCGACTCCTCCTTCAGCAGAGGGGACAGCAGAAATCAAGTCAGGGGCCCCTTCCCACCAAAGCATGGAGACTGGCTGCATCAGAACCTATTCAATCTGACTTTACAGTAGCTGGAACATAGTTCCTGGGAGTAGGGGGCTGTCCTGATCTGTTCATGACCTTCCAAGAAGTCCCCGTGCCAGTGCTCACAAGGGCTGGGGGTGGAGGGGCACACGGAGCGGACCCTTTATATGAAGAACTTACTTCTCTTTGCAGGTCCTCCGTTTGTTCTGAGACACCTCCAAGTTGAATTTTTACCAGTTCTTTTTGTGTATTTTCTTTTAATAAAGAGTCCTAAAAGAATGAAGAAAACAAATTATAATGCTTCAAAATAAATCTTCTGGTTCTTAACTAAGAATCACCTGTTGTTACCTTTTTTGTTCACGGAAGGAAATTCTCTTTTCCCTGACATTGCATTAAAAAATAAAATGAATCACATTCACTGAAGTTTGGATTACAGAACATGTTTCCAGACTGTTGTCTTGTGCATTATATTTCCCATGTATATATAAACGTGAAGCCTGGTGTGCCGTGCAGAACTGCTGCAGTTCCTGGGTGGCTCTGGCTGAATTTCAACAGCAGAGTCACATAAATTTTAATTGTAATTGCTAACACCTAAAAAAATGCTTACTAAGCTAAAATACAAAAGTATTAAGCAAAGAAAAGCCTTTATAATTACAACAATTAAGCACTTAATTTATGCCAACACTCCTCTAATTTCTTTATTTGTGTGACGCTACTCAGACCTTATAACAACCTGTGAAGGGGTGAGATTACTGTCTATGGTCAGGACAGGTATTAACCTACCCAAGTCGCTATGTAGGTCAACAGTGGAAAAAGAAATAGTTGAGGGTTCACAATCTCAAGCTCCTGAGTCCTTTATATAAACATAAAAAGTCATACAAAGGAGCTGACAAAGTGCTTTAAATGGGAGCAAATCACTTAAGAGTTAAAGTTGAAATCAAGTATTCATCTCACATGGTAAAAAATATAGTTGTACAGTTGGAAACCAAACTGATGGAAGGTAGTATTTATTGATTGTATCTCTGGTGAGTGGAAAAGAAATTTCAACATTTCTTTCTTTTTTTCCCCCTTATGTTTGAAAACATTTTGTTCTATTTCAGTAAAAATAACATAGAAACATCTCTTACAGTTTCCTAACCTTTCTTAACTCCATTAAATCTATAGAGAAAGGACCAATATTAACAAGAGCGGATCACTGAAGCAGCTGGATTGCACACACGAACACACATCGGCATTATGGCATGACACGGTGAATTAAATACCTCAAATTCTAAAGCATAGGCTTCGAGCCAAATTTAGATTCATTTTTTTTCCCCCAATTAGAATAAAAAATGCTGTCTAGCAAGTCAATTTCTTACCTTCCCATCCATCCTCTTTTGGACCCAGATCAAAAACACAGATTTTAACTAAACAAAAACTATGATTTATCCCCAGAGATTTTTATATAGTCTTCGAGGGAGGAGGAACCTTTGTGCCCTGCAACTGTAGTTAAGAATAATACATTGATGGAAAGAAAACAGTTCCTCTTCATTCAGCACATTAAAGACAATGCCATCTCAATTCATTTTCTGTGTTTATATTAAGAGAGCTGCTTTCTGTCCAAAGACCTGTTATCAACAGGGGCGAGTGGACCTTGGCTTCTTCCACAGGCAGCAGGAGGAGCACAGAGGAAGAATTTATACACAGGAGGCATCTGTGGATCAAGTCTTGAACAATCAGGGCTGTTGCACAGTGAAACCAGTAATCATGTGGACGATGCAGTTCTTGGTCAGGTTCAGAGGGAGAAGGCTGGGCACCTCCCAGCACCAGACACTGGGACTGAGACTCCTGTACTGGCGGAGGACAGACGGAATGACCCCTAGGGTCCCAACCAACTCTTCAACTTCCTGTGACATACGCTTCTATCCATCGCTGTATTTGCAGTACCTACCCGGAGAGACTTTGTTCTATTTTCCAGGTCTGACAAAACCCCATATGGGAGAGGGATGGTGCTGGTGAGGTTCACAGACAGGATGGCATCCCCAACGTGGGCCAAGTCATTCAGCAGGACACCCACACAGTCGTCATCACAGGCTACAAGAAAGAGGATGTTCAAGTTACAGCAGAGTCTGCCCGGGTTCCCATGGGTGCCCATCCTTCCTGTAATAACATCTAGGGACTTCCCTGGGGCTCCAGTGGTTAAGAATCCACCTTGCAATGCAGGAGATGCGGGTTCAATCCCTGGGCAGGAAACTAAGATCTCACATGCCGCAGAGCAACTTAGCCCTTGAGCTTAGCCTGCAGACACCACTTGGTACCAGGAAACCATCCAAGAAAAGAAACCCTCCTTAGCCCTTTGGAGGGGTGACACTCACACACACAGTCGCTTTCCACCAAAATGTGCCTTGGTTCACAGTCCCCGCAGCGGAGCCCTGTGGCCCCCGGCCGGCAGATGCACTGCCCGGACCCACGGTCACAGTCGCTGTGGACAGAGCCGTGCGGGCTGCAGTCACACCTCTGGCAGGTGCTGCCTGGCATCCGAGGGTTCCCATAGTAACCGGATGAGCACCTGCAGAAGGAGACAGGAGGACAGAAAGCAGGGTCCACACCAGTGAGTGAGTGAACACACAGAGCAGCCACCCAGGGACAGTCATCACTTCTGCCCCGTGAAGCGTAGAGCACACAGGTCCGCTCACCTCCCTCTGCACTCTATTCCCTCAAAGGAGGACAAGATGGTCACAAGGAAGTGCCTTTACCTGCCTTATTACCCAGGGGGTCTGGTTTTGCATTATCAAACTGGTAACGACTCCCCATCACTTCTGTAAATATGTCCTGTGCATATAAAAGGAGCAGGCGACATACCTTTCACAATACTGTCCTTCATAACCCACAAAACAGGCATCACAGCGGAAATCATGATCGCCTTCCAAGATGCAAGTGGGACTGTAGCTGGAAGAGAAGAATTTTTTTGAATTTTCAGACATACAACTTCAGATCTTTCTTAGGGTATTCATTACTCTTAAGAGTACATGATACTGTTCTAAAAAATAAGTAATTACAAACTGGACACCTGGGCAAGCTTTTTAGGGCTTAAACTCTATTGGGCAGAAGCAAAACAACCATGTAGTCAATACAAGTGGGTCCAGAAGACATTCACGGATGCCTATCCAGTGACAACCACATGAGTGTTGAGGGGATGGAGACCCATTTACAGAGGACGACCAATTAGTCACCGAACGAGAAAGCTTCTCAAGTGGAAAGGGGCTTGTTTAAGACTTGCGTGAATTATCTGACTGATTAGATGAAAGGGTGGCTGGAGAACCATAGCTGACTATGAGCAAACGTGGGACCAGCAGGGAGAAGTGAGCTGGAAGAGTGCTGGGGATTCACCCGACTGCAGTGAAAGGCCAGGGGGAGAAGTCTGGAAAGAGCAGAGAGTGAAGGTGGGCTTGAGGGTGACTGGACCTAAGGTAGGGAGTCAGGTGAGGAGCTTTAGTAGCAATAAGATGGAGCCTCTCAAAACTGAACAATCCATTCGGATGCTGAGCCCTCACTCTGGGACTTCAGCTTCTGGTATATTCCTTTTTTCTAACCACTTTAGCCTCCACATTTTAAGTCACCAACTGGAGGCTCAGCTGGGTACCTGCAAGCCACTAAAAAATGCCAGGGTATCTGGCTGGTAAGAGAAGTTCCCAGCAAGAGTCAGTTGGTTGCTATGAGCCCCACTTCACTTCTGACCTTTTTCCTCCTTTGGCACTAAATAGACAGACTTCAGTGGAAACACAAAATGTGTATTCATAGAAAAAAAGCCACATCTCTGGGGGCTTCTCAGATGCACAGCACACACGGCATGTTCACAATCTCACAGCCGCTTCCTAATTGTGTAGCTATTAATTTACCAGTGTGAAGGAGGTTGTGGGGATGGTGTGGACCTTCTGTGATTGAAGAAGTAAAATACACAAACAGTACAGAACTGTGCAAAGCAGAAAGGTGAAATGCCCACCCTGACATTCCAGGCACGTGTAGCCATGGAGCTGTGGATGTGGAGACACATATGGATTCGAATGGTTCCCCAAAGGGCATCACATCATATATTCAATTTCATAATTTGACTGGCATTTCTCCAATTCTGTACACACTGCTGCTGCTGCCGCTCCTGCTGCTGCTGCTGCTAAGTCGCTTCAGTCGTGTCTGACTGTGTGCGACCCCATAGATGGCAGCCTACCAGGCTCCCCTGTCCCTGGGATTCTCCAGGCGAGAACATTGGAGTGGGTTGCCATTTCCTTCTCCAATGCATGAAAGTGAAAAGTGAAAGTGAAGTTGCTCAGTCATGTACGACTCTTTGCAACCCCATGGACTGCAGCCTACCAGGCTCCTCCGCCCATGGGATTTTCCAGGCAAGAGTACTGGAGTGGGGTGCCATTGCCTTCTCTGTCTGTACACACAGATATGCCTTAGTCTTTTCTCAGTGTTAGTATAATATTTCACTCTAGGTGTCTTCCAAAAGACACTTGAGGCATTTAATCAATCCCCTGAAGGTATATTTCAGCTCCACAACTCCAATTTCTTGTGAGTGCAAGCAATGCCAGGCTTCCCAGGTAGCTCAGTAGTAAAGAATCCACCTGTGAAGCAGGAAACACAGATTCCATTCCTGGGTCGGAAAGATACCCTGGAGAGGGAAATGCCACCCCACTCCAGTATTCTTGCCTGGAGCATTCCATGGACAGAGAGGCCTAGCAGGCTATAGTCCAGGGGGTCACAAAGAGTCGAACATGACTGAGCAACTAAAGAACAACAACATTAGCAGTGCTCATCTTTATGCACATTTGCAAGTATTCCTACACTCAGATGACAGGGGTGGAATTAATGATTCAACATTTATATACAGATTTAATACAAAAAGTTAAATAATAGTAAACAATAGCAAGCACTAAATTTTAAGATGCTTGACAGTTTGCAAGAGAAGTTTACACAATGCCTCTCATTAGGCATTCAACGTCAAGCAACACTTACTTGGAGACAACAAAGAGACAAAATTCAAACAAATTAAAAGGAAAACTTCCTTTTGGTAAACCAAAAGTTGGTATTTGATCTATACATGTTCAATGCCTTACCAAATACTCTAAGCAAGAATAAAATGTTATTTATGAATTACAATTTTCATTGAAACCAAACGGACCCCCAGATATTCCAATTTCCACTAAAAATCTCTGGGTTTTGTTAACGTGTTCAGATAATTCTGTACAAGCATCGTGTGTACAGGATGGAACCTGGCCCAAATTTTACCGCCACGCAACCTTTCTCAACTTCATCAGTCATTGGCATATATACATTCTAATCCCAACACCTTACATTAAATAGGAACTGAATTCTGCATAACATTCTTCATAAAATTAATAATAATTCATCTCTGGGCACACTGTACATGGAGGTGGGAGGCTAAAATTAGTCTTAAAGAAACAAAACCTGAACCTCCTTTTATTAGTTTCATTCTAACACACAGATACTTTGTTTTTGCAAAGATTCTCTTTGAATACTGGGAGAATGAACACTTTTTTCTTAAAATTAGCTTTTCTGGACACACGAAGAGTATCCGCTAAGATGGATCCCATGGAAACCCTGGAAAGTGAAGCTGACCATGGAAGCAATCCAGCTTCGGCGGTGGGCGGCAGAGGCATGCCAGCACACCTGTGTGCTCACCTGGCAGGCAGGCTGTGAGGACAGGTGCACGGAGAGCAGTCACTGGCCGAGCCGGTCACCTTCCCATAGTACCCAGGGGCACAAGTGTCACAGTGGTCGCCAGTGGTGTTGTGGCCACAGTTCTGGGACCCCACGTTTCAAAAGGAGAAGAAAACAACAGGAAACTGTTAGAACACCTTCTCACCTGGGGACAGCCCAGCAACACCGCAATTCATATCAGTTGACAGTTTTTTTTAATTCTCAAGGGAGGATGAGCATTTTTTGTCATATTTTAAAATTCCTCAACACTGGCAGCTCTGTGGCCTTCATTCATTGTAAGACTGCATTCATCCAACGTGTGTGTGCATGCTGAGTCACTGAATCATGTCTGACTCTTTGTGACCTGATGGACTGTAGCCCGCCAGGCTCCTCCCAGGGGATTCTCCAGGCAAGAATACTGGAGTGGCTGCCATGCCCTCCTGCAGGGGATCTTCCTGACCCAGGGATCGAACCCACATCTCTTGCGTTGGCAGCAGGTTCTTTACCACTAGCACCACCTGGGAAGCCCATTCAGTCCCCCTACTGCTGCCACTGCTAAGTCACGTCAGTCGTGTCTGACTCTGCACGACCCCATAGACGGTAGCCCACCAGGCTCCCGTCCCTGGGATTCTCCAGGCAAGAACACTGGAGTGGGTTGCCATTTCCTCTTCCAGTTCATGAGAAAGTGAAAAGTGAAAGTGAAGTCACTCAGTCGTGTCCGACTCTTCGCGACCCCATAGACTGTAGCCTACCAGGCTCCTCTGTCCATGGGATTTCCCAGGCACGAGTACTGGAGTGGGTTGCCATTGCCTTCTCTGATTCAGTGCCCCTAGGAGTACCTAATCTTGTTAAATGATTAGTTCCCCAAGGAAAGATGCATTGCGAAAGAACCATGAATTTCCCCAACTATCCACATGACCTTTGTCTCTGTGATGGGCCAAGGGACCTTCCTAGCTAATTACATCTTGCCTGAAGTTACCTGAAATCAATTCTCCTTAAATCCTTAAATGAGATTTTCTCGTTTTCAGTATTAGGACTTTACTTTTGCCTGGGGCATGAACTGATTAGAATGAATAAATTTTTTAATAGTGTTGTAGCTATCTGCATCTTCATTTTTACTTGAATGACTGGAACAGTTCTTTAATCCCAGATATCTAATGGAGTCAGCAAAGGTGAACACACATCTTTTTAACTGAGGAAATCCATGCAGCATTTCAGCTTTTAAATTCACCTGTGCATGGCTATGGTTTAACAGTTTTCCCAGGGAAGATTGCCTTTAAATTCCGCATATGAAAGATGCTTCCCAATAAAAGAAGAGGAAGACAGATCTGCCGTGGGAGCCCTGGTTTCTGTGATGAGGCTACAGCCAGGATCTAGGAGCCTTTGGTGTGTCTTGGTGGGCAGCTCATTTTCCTTGAATGAGCTATTTTGCCTGCATCAAGTCAGTCTTGGCACAATTTAGACAGGGAACCAATGTTCCCACATGAGTTATTATAAAGAATGAGATTTCAGGAGTAGGGAAAAAATATCAGATTATTCTGTGTTATCAATAAGATCTTGTTGGCTAAAGCAAAACCCTGGACACAAGAGTTTGTCTTCAGTCAAGGTCACAAGCTTTCTGTCTGAGGCTCTTGGTCCTTTTCAGCGGTCAGAGCTCTCCTTATGTCACTGATGGTCTAGGGGGAGAGAGCCAGGAAGCAAATGCACACGAAGACCTCCAGGAAAACATGTACTTTTTAACAAAGGCAAGGAGAAAGCAATACCTTACATAGAGAAATATATTTTCAACTTTGGCCTTAACTTATCTAAAAACATCCAGGTGACCCTTCAAATTCTATGACAGAAAGTTCTCATGTACCACCTCTACTGCAGGTAAAAACAAGAGACACTTAACTCATTTCCAAATTGATACCCATAAACAAATTCAAAGAATTTATAAAAGAATTTCCACCAAACATGTCAGGCCACTTAGCTAGACCTTTCTGAAGGAAATATTTGTATACCTTACATTTAGCTAAATTTAAATACTCTAAATCAAGGAACTGGTGTGATTTCAAACCAGAAAAGTAGACACTCAGAGTCTGCGGTAATTTTGAGTGTCAGACAAGCACCCACACAAACCAGCGTACCAGACACTTCCCGGTTTCTGGGTCACAGGTGTCACTGTGGTTATTGCAATTGCAGGGCACACATGGGGCCAGCAGAGGGCGTGGTCTCCTGCCATCACCTTCCGGAAGCTTCCCTCTGTGGTAACCAGGAGCGCAGTCCTGGAGGGAGGCAAAAGGGAAGGAAGTGAACAAAAAACACCCGATTAAGAAATGGACAGACGATTTGAATACACATTTCTCCAGAGAAGATGCCTAGATGACTGGCACATGAAAGGATGCTCAGCATCACTAATCATCACGGAAGTGCAAATCAAAACCACCATGAGATGCCAGCTCCCATGGTTACTATCAAAAAAACAACAAAAAAAAACAGAAAATAGTAAGTGTTGGCGGGGAGGTGGAGAAACTGGAATGCTGCTGCTCTGCTGGTGGGAACAAAGAAAAGTGTGTCACTGTGGGAAGCAAAATGATGGTTAGTATGGTGGGTCATCAAAAAGCTAAAGCGTTATCGCATGATCCAGCAGTTCTGCTTCTGGGTATAAACCCCAAAGAACTGAATCCAGGGTCTTGGCCACATTTGTACACCCATGTTTGTAGCAGCATTACTGACAATAGCCAAAGGTGAAAGCAACTCAAATGTCCGCTAATGGATGGATGGATAAACACAATGTGGTTCATCCAGCCAGTGGAATGTGATTCAACCTTAAGAAGGAAGCAGACTCTGACACGGCCTACAACATAGATGAATCTTGAGGGCATCATGCCCTGTGAAATTGGCCAGTCACCAAAAGATAAATACTGCATGACTCCACTTATATCAAGGGCCTAGAGCAGCAGTTTCATAAGACAGAAAGTAGAAGGGTGAGTCTGGGGGTGGGTATAGGGGTAAGTGTTTAATGGGTACAGAGTTTTCAGTTTTATAAGATGAAGAATTCTGAAGGTTGGTTGCACAGCAGCATGAGTGAACTACTGAACTGCACGCTTTAGAAATAGTCAAGATGATAAATGCCTATCCTACCACAAGTAATTTTTAAAAGGGGGAAAAAATGACATAACAGAAATGCACAGCGCTAGTCATCACTCAGAGCTGCTGTAACAAGCATATTTCAACCCCAAACCAGGAGCCGGGCTTCAACCACCATCTCCTACCTGACACGAGAGTCCAGCCGTGCCTGGAGGACAGACGCACTTCTCTAACAGGAGGGCCACCACCCTGCCTGCGTGTAACTCTTCCGCCTTTCTGCCGACCTCCATTGAAATATTTGAGATTCTGTGAAACCATTGGGTTAAGAAGTGTGAAAGCAGGCACTAATATTTACAAAGAGAGCTTTCAGAAACAGCACATTACACAATCATGTTGGCGCACCTAGAGAACCAGAACTTTCCTGCCAGGTGGAGGGTCGTTGCCATTCACAGTTATAAAGGAAATGGGTAAAAACACACAAAAAGCACATTAGTCATTTCACAGGGAAAGTCCTCGGCCAGATTTTCAGAACTTAAGAACAATGTTAGAGAAAGCGTACCTGCAAGAACTTGAAGGACTAGTCTGGCCATAACTTGGGTGGCTTTCTTTAGGGGATAGTATCGTGATACTAAATGAGTCTTTAGGGGATGGCATCGTGATACTAAATGAGTCTTTAGGGGATGGCATCGTGATACTAAATGAGCAAGGGATGACATTCCTGATACACTGTGACAAAGAATGGGCCTTGCAGTTGAAGGGCAGAAAACGGGAGAACTGCTTTGCTGTTTATATGGAAGGTATCATCCTCGTGTACTTACAAGCTATATCCACATTACTATAGGAGATGGATAATCTATGTCATTTTCACATACTTCATAATAACATTAATATTTAATAAGATTTTGGTGAGGAACAGAGATATATATATTAACAACATGGGGTAATGGGAGATGAAGTGAACCAAGTCCTTAAGGTTTGCTTTCAAATAAGAAAGATACATTAAAAATTCTAGAAATTTCCAAGTACCTGCTTTGCTGTAATCCTTGGCCATAAGAGGCTTTGATGAGAATGTACTCAATGTTGCTAAGAACAGACATAAAATCTGAACGTGTGACAGGTTCTTCAGAAACAGAGTTAAAATATTTCCAAAAACTCTGCGGATGAGAAGCACATTCAACTAAAGTTAGGGTACAGATCATCAGAGGCACGTGAACTTAATTCCTTTAGAGATTTCTCCAGCAGTAAGCCCAGCTCTGTGCGTGACCTTAAATTTAACTATGGAAGCTCTCCTGTCACTTGCTGGGCGCAGTCATCCCACCACCTCATTTATCAACAACCTCGTAACACCTCCGCTGGGGCCAGCCACACAGAGAACAATCAGTAAACCTCTCCTGGAGGAAGGAACACACACGTCCCAAATTCAAGGGCATCCAAAAACCCAGAACCATTACATTCATAGGCTGAGACTCCGTAGGCTGAGACTCCTGTATTCAGATAAAGGATTTAAGCTGCATTCGCACTAAATGAACATGAGCCTCATACGCCTTTCTTGAGAATAGAGATCTGAATCCTTTTAGAAACCTTGCTAAACCCAATGGAATTTTGACCCAAAGCCTTCTTCACTCTCTCTTATTTATAGCAGCTTCATGATTTCATTACATGCAGAGTTCCCAGCCCAAGGACTGTATGTGGAAAGAGCACTCAGTCACCTCTGTCATCCCCACTTCCTGCTCCTGCCTCACTCCGTTCTCGGGGGCCGGCGCGTCCACGTAGATGACCTGCTTCCTGGTCCGGCCTCCTTTGACGAGCACCTGGGGTTCCAGGTTGGAGGTGCCGATCCCATCGGAAGCATAGAAGGCCACGCTGTAGCGCAGTGTGCCGCCGTAGGCCAGGAGCTGTCGGAGAGAAGTGCTGTTTACGTCTCTGACATAGCCTTGGTTTAAAGATATTTCAGCATAAGCCTGCTGCCATTTGAAGGAAATCTTTAAAAATACATCACGTTGAGTGTAATATGTTGTTTGACATGTGCTGCCTTCTAATTCTACTTAGTTCTGGATTCTTAAGTTGATCCAAGCTGTGGTTAAGTACGCAATCCTTTAAAAGTTTTACAAACCACTTTATTTTTTTTCCTTTTTTTAATTTTATTTTTTAACTTTACAATATTGTATTGGTTTTGCCATATATCAACATGAGTCTGCCACAGGTATACACGTGTTCCCCATCCTGAACCCTCCTCCCTCCTCCCTCCCCGTACCATCCCTCTGGGTCATCCCAGTGCACTGCCCCAAGCACCCAGTATTGTGCATTGAACCTGGGCTGGCGACTCGTTTCATATATGATATTAAAACCACTTTATAAAGGTGTGTTTGGCTGCAAAAAGCTGCATTTATGTATTGAATACAAGTTGATAAGTTGGGGATAAGTACACCTTTGAAACCACCACCACCACCATCAAAGTCACAGTCAAACCCATCACCCCCCAGTGTTTTCTCTTAATGATGCCAACAAAGGTGAGCTCCAAAGTGACAAAGCAATGTGATAATCATTCTAATGATTTTCAAGCTCCTTGAATTAAACATGATCTATAACCACTGGAGAACATATTTCCAAGTTTCAAAAATCAGGTTGAATTCACACATCAACTCATGTATTTATATAAGCAAAAATGCAAACCATGTCTTCGTTTCTTTTCTTTCCCCCAAATAGGTGACAAATTCTTGAGAAGACCCTCCTAGGCCATAGCACCCAGGCTTGTACTGAGCCTCTATTAGTAAAAAAAAATAAATAAATGTTTGTTGAGTGATTGCTTTAAAAGGGAGAAAAGGAATACGACTTTCACTTGAAAAGACTTAAAAATTGATGTGTGTGTGTGCTAAGTCGTTTGTGACCCTATGGACTGTAGCCTGCCAGACTCCTCTGTCCATGGAGATTCTCCAGGCAAGAATACTAGACTGGGTAGCCATTCCCTTCTCCAGGGGATCTTTCTGATGCAGGGATTGAACCTGGGTCTCCTGAATCACACGCAGATTCTTTACCATCTGAGCCACCAGGGAAACCCCTTAAAATTAATGAAAACGGTAAAAGAACCATTCACCTGGAGGACTTTTTCTAAGTGTTAATCACTCCATCCCCTCGAAGAAGAGGAGACTAATACCCACTCTGTTAGGAATAGGCCAACCCAGGCCCTTGTGACTTCCACCGGCACTTCTGCCCCCAGGAAAGGTGGACGGGGCTCTAGGCTGGGTGCTTGTCTCACCTGGTCTCCCTGAAACTGTCCGGGCAGCCGCCAGTAAAACGGCTCCGCGTGGACCTGCTGCCTGACGGTCACGGCGTCCAGCAGGACATCGGGGGCCTGGTAGTACACCCCCTCGGTTGTGCCCTTGAGGTTACTCTGAGAAACCACACGCAGCAGAGGCTGATCTGAGCCCAGTGTCACCTAGTCAGGGAGGGGAGGACACAGAACGTGAATGAACTCTGCACCTCAGACCGTCAGAGGCTTCGCTGTTTCAGGTGAGATGGCTTCATTACTCAAACAGGAATAAGAAAGGCTTTTCTTTTAAACTTAAACAGCTGGACTAAAATGAACTGAAAGTGCTATACTGGGCAATGTTCAGTGACATGAAGGAGACCACTGAGATACTGCAACTTCATCTTCCAACTAAAGCTGTGGGCAGGTTAGCACACAGCGACACCAACATCTTGGTTTCTGCTCTGTTTACTTCCTTGACAGCAAAGGCAGGGCTCTGAGGCTTTTATTTTTTAGGCCTCGCAGGTCTTAATTGCAGCTTGTGGAATCTTTACTGTGACATGCGGGATTTAGTTCCCTGACCAGGGATCAAACCTGGCCCCCTGCACTGGGCGCTCGGAGTCTTTAGCCACTGGATCACCAGGGAAATCCTAGAGTTCTGATTCTTAATGATCTCAAATTAGCTTCCAAGAATTTCTGACGCAGTAAGAGGAAAATGCAACACAAGTACTTAACTGTCTCTCCCACCTGGACCCAGCTCCCAATGGTAGAGGGTTAAAAACAGAACGCTTAATGCGCGTGTGACTCACTGGCGTCCTCACGTAGCCCTGGGCCTCTGAGCACAGCTGCGACAGCCCGAAGCAGAAGCAGGGCGTGCATCCCCGAGGGTCCGCCTTGTCCAGAGCAAAGGTGCCGGCTCGGCACTCACCGCACTGAGGCCCAGCGACGTTTTCCTAAAGGGGACAAAGCGATACACTCACTTCTACTTGAGAAAAGGAGACACGGTTTCTGAACAAACGGAAATGGAACCAAACACAGAAACCGTTTTGGATGAACAGGCATGGATGAACCAGCTGCTTCTCAGGCTGGCTCCTCAACCACTCTGAGCATCAGTTCTCTCAGAATCAGTGATTCCCAAGCTCAGCTAATCATCTGAATCATCTCAGAAGCTTCAGGAAAATGTAGACACCCTAGTGAGTCTCCAGGAGGGGGCCCGGATCCTCCTGAAGTGAGTCCCCATGGGACTGGTTGAGTAGTCAGGCAAAGAGCCTTGGGCCGGTTGTCCTGCACTGGCCGTCTGTGGTGAGAACTGAGGCCACAGACGCGGGGAACCAAGCACAGATCCACTGAGAATCCCATCACCCCCAACCCACTCGAGTTTCCCCTCCCTCATCCCCCACCACCAATCAGCCCAGGACCAGGCTTTCATCTCCTGGGCCCAAGGAAAGGACCAGAAAAGTGGTCAGGGACCTTCTGGTAACAAAGCACAATGGGAAAACGAATGAAAATTCACAGAGCTAGGTACGATGTTGAAATCTAACCTCCTGGGAAAATAATCGATGCAAATTTCCTCCAGTCTGCCCAGCAGGCGCAAGAGAAGAGTTACTTACCAGCTGTACAACCACACATTCTCCTGAAGCCCTGTTATCTATTTTATCTGTATATTCAAGACAGACTGGCTACTCAGCCAACCGGGACACATGATAGAAAACTCGGCATGTTTTTCAAATCAGTTCCATCATCTGACACTTGTAATAAACTGTACAAATTCCATCTAAAGCATCATCCATCACTCTAGAAGAGCACACACAGAATTTAACCTCAGACACAGAAGGCGGTGCAAACTCATTAAGAGAAGCATCTAGAAGCCAGGTGCTTATTTAAATAGTGAAAGCCCTGAAGTCATGATGATGAGTGAGAGGGTGGAAAGGAAGTGGGGTCGAGGCCAGTACCTTGCAAGAGCAGGCTCCGGTTTCCTGGGCACAGCTGCAGAGACCCTGCTCCTGGTCGCAGGTGTCGGCCAGGGTCCCTCTCGGGTCACAGTCACAGGCCATGCAGTCGGGGAAGCCTTTGTACCCTGGGGAGCACTGCTCGCAGGTCCGTCCACCGAAGGCAGGCTTACACCGGCAGTGGCCGGTGACTACATCACACCGTTGGCTGGCTGCCCCCACACTACTGCAATTACAGGCCTGGAAGAGACAACAGTGAAATAAATCAAAAGGTAGCTTTTACATTTTCACAATGTGTACAGACAGGGACGACAGGAAACCTGGAGAAACCATACAATCAAACGGACCTCTCTCACTGCTGCTTTTGGAACTCACGACACAAGCCATCAAGAGACAGGACCCACATTGCTGGACATCGTCGAACCCCTGCATGCTGGGCCACAGTTGTGGACTGAAATTCAATCTACTTAGTAGGTCAAAGCAGTCCAGCAAAATCATGTTAGAAGACGAGTAATGTTCCCTCTGTTTTCAAAACGCAAACTCTACATTTAACAGACAAAAGTAACACAGAAAAATAGAACCGTGGAAGACGAGACATATGTGCCCTGCCCCAGGAAAGCACTTTATGTCCTTCTCCTGGAAGATAGCGTCTATTGCAGAATATATTTAAAAGGCAGTAAAATAAAATTTTGATCTACTAAGCTGTCAATTTCTCAAAGGTAGGCTCTTGAAGAAAACTTAGAATATTGCGTTTTAAGGATGTCACTTCTTCCACTTTGATTCCCACCATGGGTGCTGAGTTATGACTAGAAACCATGAAGCCACTCAACAGGGTAAAATTAAGCACACAGATAAAAGAAACAGAACGAAACCGGACCCAGCAAAGTGGTTCTCAGTGAGGAAAACATGCGGTGGCAGCGCACACCTGGCATCCAAGCTCTAGGTCGTGGCCCCAGTGTCCGTCTGCACACTCCTCGCACGCTGCACCCCGAGTGTGAGGCGGGCACACACACTCCCCGGTCTCCGGGTCACAGGTGTTCTGGGTATGAGCGCAGTCGCAGGCTACAAGAGATATGGAGTCTTGTTAGGGATCAGGACCGTCGGGTCAACCAAAGAAGTCAGAGATGCTGCTGCTGCAGTGTCTGCCTGTGTTAATAATCTCAACCACTCCTGTAGCTCCTGAAGAGACCTCATGATCCCCAGGACCCCACCATGTCTCATGACAGGCTGTTGCATGAGAGATGATCAGGAGGCATCGGAGAAACAGAGAGAAGGCCAGGCAAGGCCTCCACAGGTGGGGAAAGCAGACAGCTAAGGCTTACTGAGCCTCTGTGTGCCAGTCACTGTGCCAAGGACTCTAAGTACCACCTTAACAGTAACTCCTGGATGGAGTCTAATCGGCTCCTCCACTTTACGGATGAGGAGACCAAAGCTAAGGCAAGTCATTAGCCTAAGCTCACACAGTTAGTACAGCCTGACCAAGGCTTATGGACTTTCCAGAACAGGGATCAGGAAACAGAAAACAAGGAATGAATTCCTACACGTAAAGAAAAAACGTAAAGGAATTTAACAGAATTAGTCTGAAGCCGAAGGAGAGTTCCAAGAAAAGTTTAGGCACTTTTCTAGGGAAGTCTGAAATGCTGAATCCCAGCGCTTACGTGTACAGCCGCCGTCCTGGTAGGAATAGAAGCCACGGGCACACCTGTCGCACTTCTCCCCGGCCACACCCGGGACGCAGAGACAGTGGCCTTCTGGTGTGCAGTCATCCGACAGGGAGCCGGCACTGCAGTTACAGGGCAGGCACCCGAGCCCCGTCTCCAGCCCATAGTAGCCGTACTGTTTCATGGGGGCAGAGCGGAAGAAGATAGAACAGATTTTAGTCAGTGACTAGTAACTACTAACTCCAGTATTCTTGCCTGGAGAATCCCAGGGACAGTGGAGCCTGGTAGGCTGCCATCTGTGGGGTCGCACAGAGTCAGACACGACTGACGTGACTTAGCAGCAGCAGCAGCAGCAGTAACTACTAATGGAGAAGGAACTGGCAACTCACTCCAGTATTCTTGCCTGAAGAATCCCAGGGACAGAGGAGCCTGGTGGGCTGCTATCCATGGGGCTGCACCAAGTCAGACACGACTGAAGCAACTTAGCAATAGCAGCAACCTACTAACCACCGACTTGGTGGACATGAGTTTGAGCAAACTCTGGGAGATAGCAGAGGACAGAGGAGCCTGGCATGCTGCTGTCCGTGGGGTGGCAAAAAGTCGGACATGACTTAGAGACTGAATGACAAAAACAAAATATCTACTAGAACATTTCCCAAATCAGCACCTGCGTGTGTCACAAGCTCACAAAGGACTCGTGACATCATCCCACCACCCTCAGAACTGATACACACTCTCCAGACATGGGTGCACAGCAGCTCCCACCACCGTGCTGCAGGCACCCACTCTTTCTGGCAGTCATGATCCATTTCATCTGAACCAGTTCCAGACGTCAACACTGATGCACACATGAACTGTACTCAAGGACCTGGAGGCATCTTACCAAGCACTGGTCACACCGCTGTCCGGTCACGTGTGGTTTGCACTCACAGAGTCCAGTTTCCGGGTGGCAGACGGCAGAAAGGGAGCCTTGGCCATGACATTCACAGGCTAACACACACAGAAGACATATTTGTGCCTATTTATGGATATGGCTCATATATAGTCCCTTAATCCCCAAAGGAGAAATCTTACACATTCGTGTTTCAAATCGGAAAATGAAAACAAAATGATTGCTTTGCAATAACTTTAAAAATTTACTCTTTTTCTGAGTGAGTCAACATAAGGTTGGTGCAAGGAACCATCATAGACAAAAAAATGTACTGAAACTATTAAGGTAATAATCTGCAAATGAGCTTAACCAATTTCATGAATTCCTTGAAATTTTTAAAATGAGCTGCCAATGTATATCAACCAAACTTCATTAAAAAACATGCAAAAAAGATTTCAAAAGTTATTTAGCCATTTGCTCATTCCAATCATATATAAATTATTTTAAGTTGAGTTATAGCCATGTAGATAACTAATATTATAGTTTATAATATTAGTTAATTAGATAACTAATATTATAGTTCATGATTTAATGAAATATTTCTTATTCTAAGACCTGAGTTGTTTGACTCAGGCATTCAGGGCTGAGGTTGCAGTTTCATCTCCAGCCAGAATATTGATGTTTAAAGCTACAAAGTCCCTCACCTTGTCTAAGTGATGCAATTTAACGAGTCCAAGAAAGGTTGAATTGATATTCATACCACAGCTGTCAATATTCACTTCATTTAAAATTTGTAATATGTTCACTGACAAGATATCCCATGATGTGTACTATTTAGGAATGCTTAGGCTTAGAAAATGCACACTCTGTCCGATGGCATAATCATGTAAGAAAAACATCACGAAATATCTCAGCCCCAAGCACACTGTGTGTGGCACACTTTGCAGGGCACACACCCGTCAGCTTGTGTCTGTCACATTACAGGCAAAATGTGGAATAAATGAATTAACCTTCATAACAAACACAGAAGGGAAGCACTAACATTTTTCTATTTGGTGAAAAATTTATTTTTCTCTTTGCTGAGAAATCTAAGACTTAGGAAGATGATATAATTTACCATAAATCACACAGCTATGTCAGGCTGGATGTACATAAAGGAAAACTTGTAAATGTGTTTGAAAAACTTGGGTGTATGAATCCACTTCTTCAACACTAAATTTTATGTAACCTAAATGTAGATCACGTATTTCTGATGAAAATTTAGCATCCTAATTATTGTTGTTGTTTAGTCACTAGGTTGTGTCAGACTCTTCTGCAACCCCATGGACTGTAGCCCACCAGGCTCCTCTGTCCATGGGATTTCCCAGGCAAGAATACTGGAGTGGGCTGTCATTTCCTTCTCCAGGGGATCTTCCCTACCAAGGGATTGAACCTGGGTCTCTTGTGCCTTCTGCATTGCAGGCTGATTCTTTACCACTGAGTCACTTAGGAAGCCCTAGGATAGGCTATAAAAGATGCCTTCAGAAAACAAAGATCATGGCATCCGGTCCCATCATTTCATGGGAAACAGATGGGGAAACAGTGGAAACACTGTCAGACTTTATTTTTCTGGGCTCCAAAATCACTGCAGATGGTGACTGCAGCAATGAAATTAAAAGATGCTTACTCCTTGGAAGGAAAGTTATGACCAACCTAGATAGCATATTCAAAAGGAGAGACATTACTTTGCCAACAAAGGTCCGTCTGGTCAAGGCTATGATTTTTCCAGTGGTCATGTATGAATGTGAGAGTTGGACTGTGAAGAAGGCTGAGCGCTGAAGAATTGATGCTTTTGAACTGTGGTGTTGGAGAAGACTCTTGAGAGTCCCTTGGGCTGCAAGGAGATCCAACCAGTCCATTCTGAAGGAGATCAGCCCTGGGATTTCTTTGGAAGGACTGATGCTAAAGCTGAAACTCCAATACTTTGGCCACCTCATTTGAAGAGTTGACTCACTGGAAAAGACTCTGATGCCGGGAGGGACTGGGGGCAAGAGGAGAAGGGGACGACAGAGGATGAGATGGCTGGATGGCATCACTGACTCGATGGACATGAGTCTGAGTGAACTCCGGGAGTTGGTGATGGACAGGGAGGGCTGGCGTGCTGTGATTCATGGGGTCGCAAAGAGTCAGACACGACTGAGCGACTGATCTGATCTGATAAAAGATGCACTGCATTTTGAAGACTCATTATTAAAAAAAGAAAGCAATCATCTCATTAGCACTTTGAAAATTTGATTACATGATAAAATAACACTTTCTATATATTGAGTTAAATACAATGTGTTATTAACACGTATTTCATCCATTTCTTGGAGAAGGCAATGGCACCCCACTCCAGTACTCTTGCCTGGAAAATCCCATGGATGGAGGAGCCTGGTAGGCTGCAGTCCATGGGGTCGCTAAGAGTCGGATACGACTGAGTGACTTCACTTTCACTCTTCACTTTCATGCATTGGAGAAGGAAATGGCAACCCACTCCAGTGTTCTTGACTGGAGAATCCCAGGGACGGGGGAGCCTGGTGGGCTGCCGTCTATGGGGTCACACAGAGTCGGACACAACTGAAGTGACTTAGCAGCAGCAGCAGCAGCATCCATTTCTTTATAATTTTTAAAAGGTGGCTACTACAAAATTTTCAATTACATGCATGGCTTGCATTTATATTGGACAGTATTGATACAGAAAAATAATATAAATTACTGCTCTTATTGCTAGCAATTATAATTGCTACCATTTCTTTACTGTCTAGAACTTTGAATTTGTTATCCCATTTATTTTTCAGAAAGGCCTAGTGTACACATATACTTATGTCCATTTTACGAATGAGGAAATAGCAGCTAGGCAAGGTTAATAAATTTGCCTAATACCACATGGCTGCTTGGTGACCATGTAACCCCGGATGCTACCCTGTGTTATTCAGACCCTAATGCCCTGAACACACATGTGCTTCCCTGGTACACCATCCTATATAGCTCCCCACTAGACTTAGGATTTTTCAAGTCTGATAAAGTTCCAACTCCCATCACAATACTTAGCATAGTGCCTGGGAAGTAACAGACATGCAGTAAGTGACAAATGAACAATCATCGAGGTTTGCGATAAACGTGAAAAGAAAAGCCATGAGAATGGTTGAAGGCATTCTGTAAACTTTGAAGCTTTACACAATCACAGGTTATCATAATTATGATAATTATCATCTCCTATGATAGTCAATCAAGATGCTGAACATCAGGCTCCTAAGCCCAGGGTCATTAACACCTTGTTCATCCCTTGTCCTCCTAGGTAGCATCTTTTCTGTATCACTGGCTCCCTCTTGTGTCTCTACATTGTAATAGCATAGCCGGGCTTCAGTATTTATAGGAAATCATCAAAACGGTGAAATCATCAAAAGGGGCTTTCCTGGTGGCTCAGATGGTAAACAGTCTGTCTGCGGGAGACCCGGGTTCAATCCCTGGGTCGGGAAGATCCCCTGGAGAAGGAAATGGCAACCCACTCCCAGTATTCTCGCCTGGAAAATCCCATGGACGGAGGAGCCTGACAGACTACAGTCCATGGGGTCGCAAAGAGTCAGACACGACTGAGCAACTTCACTATCAAAAAGGTAGTTATGGTGGTAAAGAACCCGCCTAACAATGCAGGTGACATAAGAGACACGGATTCAATCCCTGTGTGGGGAGGATCCCCTGCAGGAGGGCATGGCAACCCACTCCAGTATTCTTGCCTGGAGAATCCCATGGACAGACGGAGCCTGGAGGACTACAGTCTACAGGTCACAAAGTCAGACACGACTGAAGCAACTTAGCACGCATGCATCAGAACAACAGATCACTGCAATTTTTATTTTTTCATTCCTTTTTCAAGAACCGTGCAAAAAATAAAACGGAGAGCTGTATCAGACCTAAGGCTATACGTTTGTCATCCTGGGAATTTGCTTTTCTCAGTAACTGATTCTGCACAGTGTATCATCTCAAGAGTCTGAGCTGAGCCCTGCAGAGCGACATGGAGTCAGCAGTTCAGGCAAAGACTACTGAGATGTGCCAATCTGAGGGCTAGGGTCTCCCCATTTACCACTCCACATCTTGAAATCCCATCTGCCTCAAGAAGCCCTTAGCATCTACCTGACAAACAGGACAGGCTTCCTTCACCTCCTCAGTCCCTGGGAGCAGTGCCAGCACTCTGTGGAGTACCACTTCCTCCTGAAATGGGAGGCTGTGTGTTTTCTAGGCCACTTGACCTCCATTTGGAGTAACTGATCGAGCTAACCCAGTGCAGATGAGGTCAAGTGACCTCCTGGGCCGAGCACTGTTTGATGGTAGGTAGATGGATGGATGAGTTTCCCCAGTGGCTCGGGGTAAAGACTCCACTTGCCAATGCAGGAGACTCAAGTTCAATCCCTGGGTCAAGAAGATTCCCTGAAGGAGGAACTGGCAACCCACTCCAGTATTCTTGCCTGAGAAATCCCATGGACAGAGGAGCCTGGTGGGCTACAGTCCATGGGGTCAAAAAAGAGTCCAAAATGACTTAGCAACTCAGCATGAGCACAAGATGAGTGGAGTCTTCACGAGGTGGCAAGTAGTGGACCCAGCTGCAACAGCCCACACACTCACCACGGCAGTTCTTCGCGGTCACTGCGTCCCCATAGAAACCGTCAGCACACCTCTCACAGTGGGGGCCGTCGGTGTTTCCAAGGCATCGAAGGCATTCTCCGGTGACGGAATCACAGCTCCCAGGCTCCAAGAGGTCAACGTTGCCACTGCAGTTACATGCGACGCAGGAGTCTCCAGGCACTGTTGGGTTTCCATAGTAACCGTCTGCACATCTGTATAAAAGATGGAGACAGAGATGCGCACAAATGCAATTACTGTAGACGGTCCCCCACCATCCAGGGACTCTCTGAGTGGTTAATCAATCAGACTAACTCTTCACCTAAGATTTACTGTGAGAGGAACGCGGCTCCCAGTTCAGGCATTCACAGATCCCATCACTCATTGTGAGGCGTGGGGAGTGCGTCCAAATAAGCCAACAATCTCCTAGGACAGGCTCCAGACCCAGGCAACTCGACCCGCATCCCACCACTCAGGGAGGCCACCTCCCATGGAGACCAGCCAGACTTGGCACCAAGACTCACACGGGAAAGACAGCCCC
This sequence comes from Bos grunniens, assembly GCF_055505025.1. NCBI lineage: Eukaryota > Metazoa > Chordata > Mammalia > Artiodactyla > Bovidae > Bos > Bos grunniens. The sequence goes on from NC_141188.1 coordinate 41,619,364, forward strand.
TGGCCTCCAGGCACCAGGAGACACTTATATCAAACTAGCTCTCACTTGTGGGATTATCCAGAGTAAAAGGACATTCAAATGTGTGAACAGACATATGAACTCCTGGCTGTTTCACATTGCTACCGATGAGAACTCAAGTTAGCTCAGAGAGATCCAAGTATGCCCATGGACTTTCAACATTAATTTTTTAATTGATCGACTGGCTTCTCTGAGTCTATAAATAATAATTACATATCAAAAACTTTAAAGCCACACGTAACTACACATTTAAAAACAAACACAAAATTCATTGTAAACATTTGTGGAAACTGGTTGAGTGAAGGAGTACCTCTCGCACCAATCCCCCATGTATCCTGGGGCACACTGGTCACACACCACTTCGTCCCCATCATCCAGGTGGCAGGTGGGGCTGAAACTGACAAAACAGCAGAGATGCATGCAGTTCTCCAGTGGATGGTGCAGAACTCCTAAATATTGAAATGCTTGGCTTCCACCACTCCTATCCTTACACACCTTCACTGGATCCTCACTCCTTAGCCCAGAAACGAAGGCCCCCCAGTCACACAGCCCACCCAGTGGGCACTAGACACTCCCTGTTTGTCCCTTGGCCTGGGCTGCGATTCTCCCCACTGTCTGGGCTCACTGGCTCACCCTCAATGTCCTCCAGGAGGCCGGCTCTGATGATCAAGCCAAGTTCCTCTCCAGTCCCTGGGGCTGGGCTGCCTGCCTCAGAGCTACCCACACTGGCCAAGAGCAAGTTCACTTCCAATTTGGTTCCTCAGGGCATCGCCCCTGGTAGATGCCCCCTGCAGAGTGGACATACTTCCCCTGTCCTCATGATCACACAGTGGATGCCATGGCACCAGCAGCCACGGCTGAACAGTGTGATACTCAGGACACCTACCATGATACCCAGCACATACCAGGCACTCAATAAAGATTTGTTGAATCAACTTAATGAATTCAGTTCATTTCCAATGAGCCTCATATTTACATATTTTGGTCATTAGCTCAAATACTCCTGAAGCCCAGGAGCAAGTTTTATTCATATCCATGCCCCCCTCTACTTCCTAGCCCACTGGTAGGCACACAACACTGAAGGAAGTGATGATCGACATGAGACCAAGAGGGAAAAAGGCAGGCAAATGTCTTTGCCACCACACAACCTGCCTTATATACTTCAACATGTCAAGCTTTTTTTAAAAGACAGAGTCTTTTCCTCCATCTCGAGTCCCAATTAATTACCATGGGGCAAATTCACATTCTCATTGCACACAGGTCTTGCTCTGAAGACATCAGTGCGGGTCTGGATGGGGACCCTGGCCCCTCGGGGCAGGGCTGGCTGGTGGAGGAGCCGGGCTTACTTGTTGGAGGCTGTGGAGAGCGGGCAAGCGCAGGGCTGGCAGTCCCCGGGGGTCCCTCGGGAAGGCAGCCCGTAGAAGCCGGGCAGGCAGCGCTCACAGTGCTCCCCGGTGGTGTTGTGCTGGCATGCCTAGGAAACACGTGTGGAGAGGCTTGGCTCTGGCCCGCTGAGCGAGCCTCAGTTACCCACAAACAACTTGCAGTCCAAGCAGAAAAAAAAAGGCACAAGACTGAAACAAGTCAGCAAACACTCCTATATGAGGAGTGGCTGCCTGTTTCCAGACTGGCTGATAAAATCTTTTAATTTGTGAAAACAGGAAGTGAAGAGACCTTTCACTTCCAACCACTATATTCGGTCTCTTCTACAGTAACAAAATGGATCAAAGAGCTGCTCTCAGATCCTGGTCGGCAGAGGGTGCAGAATGTGGACCCCCCCCCCCCCCCAGCCCAAGTGTGCGCAGAGGCCTCCAAACCCGAGAGGAAGAGGGAGAGAGCTTTTAAAGGAACAACCACCTCATTAAGCAATGGGAAGCTGAGCTGGAGGAACTTATAGTGGAAAGACTGAGTCTGCGTGCAAGCCATCCTTCCACGCCACCCTACAGACACTTCACTTATAGAGAACAAAGACACGGACAAAGAGCTAAATGAAAGCTGTCCTTCCAGAGAAACAGAAAAATGAGGCTCCAGAGAGAATAAGCAATGGGCGGCACCACGCCGAGGTCTTCCCCATGATCATTAAATTTTCCCTGCCCTGCTACTCAATCAATCTCTTAGGGAAAAAGCATGAACCTCCCTCTGTGCTGTGCCGGTGAATAGGATTCAGTTGATTACCATACACATTCATTCCGTCTCTGAGCGGTGAATCCATTAGAGCCCAGGAGTGTGGGGGCACAAGAGCCTAAAAGAATTCCTGACTGAAGTTAAAATACGTCTTGCCCTGTATCTGCCCCAAAGTTCATTCTCAAGATTAACCACACATTTGTTAAGCCCTGTTTCAACTTCTACTGCACGAAAGAGGGACTTGTTCGCAGAGTTCATCTGCTAACAATGATGAAGCATTATATATTGCAGAAATGAGTGAGATTATCAGATATCTTATTATTCCTCGTATGATATACTATGTAATATAATGTTAAAATCTACTAGCATTTGCATTTAAAAGATCTGATCTTCTTTGCTTAATCAGTGGGCGTTTTCTACCTTTATGTTATTTTTTAGTCTTGTGAAGGAAATCATTACTTATTGTCCCAAGAAAAAACCTGCAGTGAAATGATACCTCCTTTTTCTATTATTACCAAAGCAACTTTTCTTCAAAAAAACAAGAAATAAAAAGCAGGAGATAGTCTATGTCTTAAACTTGAACCTCCAGATTTCCTTTGGGGTTCACAAAGGCAGGGATGTTCCCTGTGGAGGAAGCATTTTTTAAAAAATCACTTCTGAGCAGAGCCAGGGCTTCAGGGCGGGGGAGGGGCACATGAGGTCTCAGACTCACAAAGCAAACACCATGAACATCACACTCAGCTGCATGGCCGTGGCATTCACAGGGCTGACAGATTCCTCCGAAAAGTATTCCGTCCACGCGGTAATAGCCGGGAAGACAGGACTGCAAAAGAAGGACAGGTGACCATGCAGGTGAAGGTAACTTCTTAAGCAAAATGCAAACCACCCTTTTCCAAATATGTTAGAAACAAAAACCACTCAGTCTTCCGGGAACAGAAAACTTATTTTTTTGCCCAAACATGCCATAAAATGCACCCATATGATGCATAGCATTCAATGATTTTTTTTTTTTCAGTAAATTTACTGAGTGGTGCAACTACCACCAGAATCCAGTTCCTTATATGTTTTGAAGGCAGAAAACATGCACACAACAACTTAATAGCTATTCAATAAGCCAGCGCACATCATAGGAGTTTTCCACTGCAACATTCTTAGAAATCATGTAATAGTCATTTACATTTCAATGTAAATGGAAAGGATATTTTCCCCTCTACTATTTTTTCTTTTGCTTAAAATTTATAAAATGTTGCTATCATGGTGTTAAACGCACATCTGTGTCAAATACCATCAGTTTAATAAAACAAGTGTTACAGGTGAGCTTCCCTTGGTCTTCCTGCTGGTCTGACAACGTGGAGGTTCAGGGACAAGGAGTCCCCTAGACACTGTACTTCATGTCATCCTCCTGGTGACCCTGAGCAATTGACTCTCCATTTGACAGACATGCAACCTGAAACATGAAGCATTAGCTCTGGTCCTCGGCGCTGATACAATGACTCAACGCCAGGTGTGCACACCTGCAAGACCCCTGTCCATGGGCCACCCAGGGCGACAGCAGGCAAGAAATGCATCCAGAGTGCAGACTGGGGAATGATTCATTTGAGGCTGGCACACTCCCTTGGGGCCATGGCACGAGGGGGTGTGGGCTTGTTTTCTATTGTTCTAAGGATTCTTAGAGAGCATTTCATTATAGTAATAATGTATAATGCCTTCATTCACACTGATCTTGGGAATGTCCCCTATCACCTCCCACAGCCATGCTCCCCTGGGTACAGCAGGCCTCTCTACAGATGGGCATTGAGCAGGCAGCCGCCTGGGGGTCTGTGTGGCAGCTACAGGGCTCCCCCAAATTCCATTCTCAGTGAACAGCTGCCTGATTCTTTAAGTCAGCTTCTGAGCAAGAGTTGGATTACAGAATGAGTTCTGCTTGACACAAACCCTGACAAAGAAGACTTGAGCTTCCTGTTCCTGCCTGAGCATCATCCCACACACACCCACAGTTTTGCTCCAAAGCCACACTCACACCAGCACTTGCCCTCCAAAGCCCTGCCCACACTAGTACTTTCCCCCCAAAGCTCCACCCACATCAGCACTTGCCCTCCAAAGCTCCGCCCACAAGAGCACTTACCCTCCAAAGCCCCGCCCACACCAACATTGCCTTCCAAAGCCCCGCCCACTTGCCCTCCAGACTCCTTCCAGTCTAGCTGGCAAGGCTCCCACTTCCACGGTTATCTCTGCACTACCTGTGGCTCCCCAAGCTCACATCCACATACTATGAGGTGGTCTGAGGGTCATTTTTCCGTTAAGCACAAGACCCACAGGGATTAGGACCTATGAACTCTTGTTGGTCCTAAAAATAAATGAGATGTTAAAAAAAAAAAGTTCTTTGGTCCCCACCCCATACCAAAAATACTTTTCTAAATATTTAAAATAGAGATAAAAATATTTAATTAAATATCTGCACCAGGAGGCTTCAGGCCAACCTTATTAACTACAAAGTTAGTAAAGGTAAAAACAGATTATAAGTTAAATGTTCTCACTTTGTAAAAGCGCAAGCCAAGAAATCACAGCCAATGACAAATGTTCACAATTACAGTCAGTCATGGACACGTGAGAAGACCTCATGGCAGTAGCCAGGGGTGAAGTTCAAATCTTAATATGACTGCTTGCTAGCTGTGTGACCTCGTCAAGGTACTTAACCTCTCTGTGTCTCTTTCCTCATCTGCGGAACAGAAAGCATATGAAGGGCCGACCTGACAGGGCTGTTGTAAGGATTAAATGGGGGTAATATGTGGAAAGGGCTCAGAACAGTGCCAGATACATACAAAGTTCTCAGTAAGAGAGAGTTATTATCAATATGGATGTCCAAATAATTCAAAACATACCTCAACATTTTTAAGCAACAGATTACTTTTAGCAATGAATGTAAGAGTAGGTTCATACACTGACTATATGATGTGGAGCCCACATAAGTAACACAGCTGGGTGCCATCAAAGGTCTCCACACAGGGCTGGCTTGGCCAAAGCTTTCCAGGTCAAGTGTTGGTAACTGGTAAATATTCAAATATGATCAAAGTTCGATCCTCCTTAGGAATGCAAAACATGGCTTGGGTGCTGCAACTTTCCTATTGACTAAGCCAGACAGTGACACCTATGAGGGTATTCCCAGGGGCTTCAGAGAAATCGGATTTATTTTTTTTAAGATTTTTTGATGTGGGCCATTTTTAAAGTCTTTATTGAATTTGTTACAATGTTGCTTCTGTTTGGTTTTTTCTCTTTTTTTGGCTGTGAAGCACACAGAATCTTAGCTCCCTGACCAGGGGTCGAACCTGCACCTGCTGTGTTCATAGACAAAGTCTTAACCAGTGGACAGCCAAGAAAGTCCCTACATTTCTTTAAGCAATGTGCTTCCTATATTCCAAGATCCCTCAAAAGTCTGAAACTTAGAAACACTGGGTTTCCAAAACTAAAATTCAAACATACATCATGACATCACCTTCAACGCATTTTTCCCCCATAGGAAGGAGCAGAGGAAGCAGACAGGAAGGAGGAGGAGAGTCACCTCGCAGGAGATGCCCGCATAGCCCTGAGGACACTCGCAGTGCTCCACCTCTGTGGCCAGCGACAGGTCTATGACGTTAGGGCTGGCCACGTCCAGAGAGACAGAATCCAACCTACCAACAGACACACAGATAGGGCCCGTTACACAACTTAACACGCTTGCACGCAGCATCTAGAACCTCAAAGAAGACGAATTCCTAAAAAAGGTTTAATTCAAACAAAATGATTTTTTTTTTTTAATTAAAAAGGTGAGTGTGTTGTAAGTAACGAGAGATTTTCACAACAGAACATTTTCTGGGAGCTGTCATTAGTCCCTGGAAATGCCTTCAAAATTTAGAAAAAGATGAGCTACTGCCCAACACAGCTGAGGCACGGCTCCGTGGGGCCCCTTCGGAAGAATGAACTTCAGAAGAACAAGCCCAGGCAGCTGAACTCTCTCTAGTGCAGAGAGACTGTCACTGGGTGTGCCCTTTGGTTTGCTTTAGCCGTATTCTTTGTGCACGTTCTGACTGGAGTTGCCAGAAACAGACCTTCTTGAAGTAACAAAATGACTAAGGCTGAACTCACGAGCTGTGAAAAATCTAAGCCCATTAACATCAAGAGGGTGAAAACTAGGTGAGATGTTGCTGGCAACTGTCCCCTCATTTCTCAGAAAACCACCCTGAAAGTTTCTGATCCTGACACCAAGTCTATTTCCTACTAGATACATCGGTCATGGACAACTCTTCTTACACTTTTGATAAAATTATAGTGATGAAAAATAACTCCAAGACAGACAGCTCCATTAGCTGTGTCCTGAAAGTAATCAAGTGTATTCAACTTAAAATACATAATGCATAAAATAGACAATTCATAAACTATACAGTACAAAAGGCAAGACCACTGTAAGTTTTCCCTCTGTTCCAGTACACACCTGTAAAGAGCTGTCTGGGCAGAGTTGTAGTTGGCTCTGATCAAGAGATGGGTCACATTGGCGAGGACGGTCATCAGCTGGTCGCGATCTATCTCCCTCTTGCTCTTGAAATCTCGGAAGTTCTCTGGCAGCAGTCTAACCACGTTCAAGTACTCTTCGTACGGCTGCAACAGCAGGCCCTCAGCCTGGGTGCTTAAAGTGATTCCGTTTCCCTAACATTTTTAAAACAAGGAGGAAATACATTGATGATTCATTTTCATGATGAAACACGAAAAGCAAATTTTGTATTCAGCCACCTGGCTTTTCATGTCTTGGCCAAACATGTAATGATATCCATGTAACCCTTAGTCCAAAAGTATCAGAGATATTTCACTGTGTTCCTCTCAGAGGAATTTGGATAATAAGTCTAAAGACTATGCCTCTGTTAATCTCAGAAAAGAAACACAGACAAGCCCTAGACCATGTTTTCCTCAAAGCAACCAATCTGATACCCCTCATCTTTTTTTAAATTGAAGTACAGTTGATTTACAATGTTTCAGGGGTATAGCAAAGGCCAAGGCCTTGCTGAGTTTTTTGTTTGGTTTTGTTGCAATTTTTATTGGAATATAGTATCTTAACTCATTTCTGGACACAATCATGTAATAAACCTCCTGATTTCTAGCAATGTAAGAAAATACCTATTAAAAACCCACAAGTTCTACTCATTGTCGGCCTTTGCTGGCATTCTGTCACTAGAGAATACACACCAATATCTGGTATGTTGCAAGCTTTCAAGATAGCCTGGATTTTAAAAGTCAGTCCATTAGTTGTATCTGATGGATGTAGATTTGTCTCCTAGTTCACTTTATGTCACGAGCTAAAACTGTGAACCTAACTTCCTCTTATTGGTGGGTAATAACTGAAAATAAAGATTTCATTGTCATGCTCACTTCTTAAAAGTCATAAAAGTAATCAGATGGGAGCCCATTTATCATCATGTGTTTTCTGACCTATGTGTGTACCCCCAAGGGTAATGTCCATTTTTCATTTTTTCACAACCTTAGGTTTTGTTCATATGGAGTGTTTGTTAACCTAGTCTGTCAAATAACAATTAGGAGAAGACCTATTTTAATTAGAAAATTTAATTCTTGTAAAATTAATTTCAAGGACCGACAGGACAATTAGCATTTCTTTTAGGAAACCCCATGGTGACTCAGATGGTAAAGAATCTACCCCCAAAGCAGGACACCAGGGTTGGGAAGACCCCCTGGAGGGCATGGCAACCCACTCCGGTCTTTTTGCCTGGAGAATCCCCATGGACAGAGGGGCCTGGGGGCTACAGTCCATGGGGTCCCAAAGAATCGGACACGACTGAACGACTAAGCACACAGTTGCTTTACAATGTGGTGTTAGTTTCTGCCGCCCAGCAAAGTGAGTCAGCTATATGCATACATATATCCCCTCTTTTTTTGGATTTCCTTCAGGTCACGACAGAGCACTGAGTAGAATTCCCTGTGCTGTATAGTAGGTTCTCATTAGTTATGTTTCTTTTTGTGATGGGAGTGAGGACAGGGATGGAGGGGACAGAGGTGAGATAAAAACAATGACACATCTCCTATCCCCACACAGCCAGACTCTGTGCTGCCAGACTCTGTGACCAGCCAGACTCTGGTCACTCAGTGGGGAGGACATGACCGGAGGGGCGGAGGGGCTCCAAGGCCGATCAGGAAGTCCCCACATGGAGGAAAACCTTCTCCCTTTCGAGTGTGAATAGACAACTCCACTACAAGATAAAGGGAAGAGCTACAGTGCGGCCCCCGGGCAGTTCTGGAAATTTCTAGTCTCAGGGGACCCGAGAGGCAAACCATTGCTGAAAGCCCTCCTGGCCCTGAGCTCCTCGCTACATCGCACCCCCTCTTAGACATTTTTAGTCATAAAACTGACCCCCCACGAAGCCCTCGGCTCTAGCACAATGACAAGAAAGCAATTACCTTAATGATGACGTCGGCGTGAGACAGGGGGTCACCATCCACCGCTTCCACTGGGACCTCGTAGGACACTGTGTACTTCAGGAATCCACCGAAGGCCGTCAGCTGGAACCACGAAGGGACAGTGAGCACCGAGAGGAGGGAGCATAGCCCGCAGTCAGAGGACACGGTGCTTAGGACTCATCTGGAAACTGCTGGGCTGCGAGGCGTCCCCGAGGCCCCAGCACGTAAGGACTTCACATTTAAGGCAGTGGACAGGAAGCATGTTATACGAATCTTCTGTTTAACGGACATCACCAAATGCAGGATATTGTTTAAATGCACAGAAAATGCAGTCCTTCTTAGAGCTAATGAGATAAATTACTATGAACTTCTGTTAGTCCAACAACAGACCTTTATTTCATGGAAGAACTGCAGCGGGTGGAGAGTTTGCCCCAGGACTACGGTCTCAACATTGGGTCTCATCACCGTGCTTGTGGGAGGACGACAGACACATGAGTGATCAGCCAAAGGAAGGACTAAGGGCTCTCTCCCTGACCCCATATCCTTTAATGTAAAAGAGACATTTTTTTTTTTTCTGCCAGCTGTGGTACAACAACACAATGTTCAGAAGCCAATTTCTGCACCATAAAAAAATTGGAGAGGTGATCCCAGGCATACAAACTACCGAATTTTGGTGATAAGACCTCATTCTAAACAGAAAATGACTTCTAAGATTGTAATTTAGTGCAGAAAAGCAATCATTAAAAAAATAAATAAACACCAATTAAACATATACAAAACAGCTATAAAATTTTAAATGTAACCATCAAATTAACTAGAAATGGACTATGGTATGAAACCTACAACATGACTTAAACCAAAGGCGAGGCTAAGGCAAGTAGGGAGCCAGAGACATTGAGGGATATTCCACTGAATATATTTTCAGATCAGAATCTGGAGAAGGTGCGTGATTGGTGAGGAGGGACAGGACCACGTCACAGAAGGGAGAAGTTAAATCATATCAACCAACTTCCCACTTTTGTAGAATCCCCTTTGAGCATTTTCTTACAATGGAAAGGATCCTATCTGTTCTTAAACATGAACTTCACGTGAGCAACAATCATGAGAAAGAAGCAGGGGGCCCCTGCACACCCTTTCTAGGAATGTTCTATACACCCAGTGAGACAGGTATGGGCTTCCCAGATAGCTCAGTACTAAAGAACCCGCCTGCCAAAGCAGGAGACACGGGTTCGATCCCTGGGTTGGGAGGATCCTCTGGAGAAGGAAATGGCAACCCACTCTGGTATTCTTGCCTGGGAAACCCCATGGACAGAGGAGCCTAGCAGGCAACAATCCTTGGGGTCGCAAAGAAGCAGACAGGACTGAGCATAAAACTGGTACACGGCTGACTCCACAGAACAGGGATGCAAGGGACCTTCACAAAGGCCCGGGTGACCCAGGAACCCAGAGCAAGGCAGAAAGTCTGTATGGGAGAAGGGGACAGGCTTCCCCTACCTACCAGGGGCTTACCATGGTGCCAGGAAGGACACAAGTTCGTATTTTAATGATGTAGTAAAGTCAAGCAGGGATAAAAAGACCATGGGAGTCAGGTGCAAGTAAACACTATGTGATAGTCTGCCAAATGCCCAAGAGAATGACGAGACTACGTGAAAGGCCAACCAAAGTTCTTCGCGAATGTGCTCGAGATCCCTGCCCCAGACACCGTCACCACAGATACCTTGTTTCCCAGGTAGGCCTCCGGGGCCGCCCAGTAGTACTGGGAAGTCAGCCGCTGCTCCACCGCCGAGTTGTTGATGCTGATCTGGTGACGTCCACCCAGGGCATCCTCCTGAGACCGGATCTGGTTGGAACTGACCAAGTCGGTGACCAGCCACCCAGACATATCTTTCACCTTCAAAAAAGATCCAAGAATTTCAGACGTGTGGATCCCTTTGGGTTTCCCTCAGCCCAGCGCTAGCATCTTCACAGTGAAGGGGCAGCCCCAGAGAGCTCAACCAGGATGGAGTTCACACATCGTGGCTTCTACTGGTCAAAAGACCCAGAAAACCTAAGAATGAGTCACAGTCCCCCAAACCCAGGTCAATTAGAAATAGATGAGCAAAACTGTACAGGCCATGGATATATATCTCAGATTAAAGCAATAGCAAAGAACTCAATAAATGCACTGAATAAAACATCTCTGGCTAATGCTGACTTCTTCATTGCTGTCCCCTACTTCTTAGCCAAATGCCAAAACCTATATAAAGCCTCCAGATCCTATCCTCCTAATCTGTCACCTATGTAGAGATGACAGGAGACCACCCACAGGAACACTTAGCCCTGCTCAAGTATTGACCAGAATCCCCCCTCCCCAGGCACTAGCAAGGAAGGAGAAGGGAGGTCAGGGAAGAGCCCAAAGCTTGAGCCAGCATGCTGTCCCTCTAGAAACCAACCCCCCAGACTCTCTGTTCCCCAAACAGCTAGGACACCCTGACTGTCCTCGTAATCTCCATGCCACCTGCCACACTCCCATCTCCCAGCTTTCGGAAGGTGCCCCCACCTGGCTGACGGGCCAGGAGAGGCTTTCACAAACGTCGGAGACGCCGAAGCAGAAGCACTCGGAGCAGCCCTGGGGATTCTTTTCCTCCAAGTTATAGAATCCTGGCTTGCAGCGATCACAGTGACTCCCCTCAACATTTTCCTGCAAGTGAAGCAAACAATTAGCTTTTGAAACCAGTAACGGACAGAATAAAATGACATGAACATGACACAGTCCTGGAGAGTCTCTTGGACAGCAAGGAGATCAAACAAGTCAATCCTAAAGGAAATCAAGTCTGAATATTCATTGGAAGGGCTAATGCTGAAGCTGAAGCTCCAATACTTTGGCCACCTAATACGAAAACCCATCTCATTGGAAGAGACCCTGATGCTGGGAAAGACTGAAGGCAAAAGGAGAAGACGGTGGAAGAGGATGAGCTGGTTAGGTAGCATCACTGACTCGATAGACGTGAATTTGGGCAAACTCCAGGAGATAGAGGAGGACAGGGGAGCCTGATGTGCCACGTGGGGTCACAAAGAGTCGAACACAACTGAACAACTGAACAACATGACATTATCGGGAAACATGTCTGGTGACCCAGACACAGGTAAAGAAAAAGACAAATGCAAAGCCTCATGATGTCACAATTTCCAGATAGTCTGAAATATTATCATCTGATTTTGTACTCAAGACTGAAGCTAAGGATCTAGAGCTTGGTTGTTATATTGAAATGGATTTTTCGTATCGTTTTGTCTTAAATCTTCTATGTTTTCCAAACTTTCAAGCATTTTAAAATCTGAAGAGGACTTTATTCATCTTGTAAATGAATGCTCAAGATTATTTACTGTCATACATACCTTACAGAGACAAGACTCAGAGCAGGGTTCCTCATTCACACTGCCAGCTGGGTTGCAGTCACAGGACACACACTCCGGGTAACCCTTATAGCCGAAATGGCAGCGATCACATTTCTCTCCCGCATAACCTTCTTTGCATGGACACTGACCTGGCCACTTCCCTTCAAAGAAAAGTGGCAAAATGATCCAACAGGAAAGTAAAAGGGTTTAAAGCAGGGGCCAGCCAACTATTCTATAAAAGGCCAGAGAGTACATACTGTAGGCTTTTTGGCCAGCCTCTGCTGCAACTATTCAACTCAGCCCATATGGCTTGAAGGCAGCCACAGATGGTACATAAACAGATGGAAACAGCTTTGTTCCAATAAAACTTTATTTATAAAGACAGTGGTGCCAGGTATGGCCCATAGAACATAGTTGACAACCACCCCTGGTTTAAAGAAAGAAAAGATGGAAAACACATGTAACTGTAAAATAATGCAGTAGCTTGTGAAAACCATTCAGTTCCTCCTTGAAAGGCTAAGCATAGTGTAGCCGTAAGATCTAGAGATGCCACTCTGAAGTATCTACCCAAGAAAAATGGAAACATATGTCTTCCCCAAAACTTTTACACAAAGGCTCATAGCAGCATTATTCACAATAGTCAAAACGTCAAAACAACTCAAATATTCATCTACTGATGAATGAGTAAACTAAACACACACACAATGGAGTATTATACAGCAAGAAAAAAAGAATGAAATGCTGTGACCTGCTACAACAGGGATGAAATTTGAAAATAGTATGATTGCTGAAAGAAGCCAGTCACTAAAGACCACATGTTCTATGCTTTTATTTCTATGAAATGGCCAGAATAAGCAAATCTCTAGAAAGAAAGTAGCTCAGTGGTTGCCTAGAGCTGGGGCGGGGCAGGGGAGGGGTGAAGGGAAACAGGCAGTGAAACTGCCAATGGGTCAGGGGGCTTCTCTACAGGGTGATGGAAATATTCCAATACTGGATTGTGGTGAAACAATGGACTGTACACTTTAAATGGGTATATTGTATGCAATTATATCAGAAAATTCTTTTTTAGGGAAAACGTACAGAAGCCAGTGGTGGAGGGTGATGAGCACTGTCTTTTGCTTTAATGCCAGCTTTGAAAGTTGCAGACTCTTGGCCAAGTTTCTCAAGTGCTCTGAGCTACAGTTTCCTTGCCTGTGGAGTGGGTAAATAACTTTTACTTGCTATGATTAAAAATTAAAATCATGTGTATTTTTTAGTGAACCCAATCAAAGGTAACTGTCATCATCAGCATCATCTTATCGTGGGTTGCAGATATGAATCACTGCTGCTGCTGCTGCTGCCAAGTCGCTTCAGTCATGTCCAACTCTGTGCGACCCCATGGACTGCAGCCTACCAGGCTTCTCCGTCCATGGGATTCTCCAGGCAAGAACACTGGAGTGGGTTGCCATTTCCTTCTCCATATGAATCAGTAGTTCCTGTAATTCACCACCACCCCCAACCAGCGGGCCCCACAGTGAGCACACCCTTCTCAGGTGATCAATATCCATTTCCACTGCCAGCAACTGAGCACCGGAGGGGGCCGCAGGGGTCTCCGAGCAGATACAGCCTATTCAGGGGACTCTGGCATTTGCACGTCCATTTGCCAGTTTTGGAAATGGAAAGAACACTGACATTTACAAGGTTACCTGGAGGATTTGCTTGCGTTGTAGGGGGATGTATGCTTAAGCCTCTGCCTGTCTTCTGAGAGCTAAATGCAGTGATTGATATTTACTGTTCCACATATGACTTGAAACAGAGCCTCATTTCTTCTTTCATCAAAAGCTCAATTAACCTCTCAAATGTCATTTCGTCACCTTGACATCACCATCTCCACCCCTCCCTTCCTCAAATTCATCACGATTGGTAATTTTGCTTTATGCCCAGGGCATCAAGACTTGGCTTTATATTATTCGTGGACTTGTTCATTTAGTGTCTGCCTATGAGCAGAGACCTTGGTCATCTGTTCAACTGTATATATATATATGTTCCCAGGTCCTACAAAACTGCCTGGCACATAGTAGTAGGTGCTTCATAAATATTTGATAAGCAAAACATCAATAGAGAATCATCACCAAATTATTACACAATGATAACAGTCTTGCTAGGTGCAAATCTTACACACACAGACACACACACACACATACACACACACACACATCGATTACGAGCACAGAAATGAATCAAGTACCTCTGTGTAAGTCAGAGTGAAGGTCATCCTTAATACAGACAGAATTGAGGGACCCCACAGGGTCACAGTCACAGGGGCGACAAGGGTGGTCCTCATAAGGAGACACCTGAAAGGCAGAGGTTGTACTAGATTATCTTGCTAGAAATAACAGCAATCTTAGCATTAACACTGACAATAACGTCAATGATAAAGTGTTAATTTTTCATCCCAGATGTGACTATCACCATGATTTTGTGTACCCAGGGTGTGTAGGTCAAGCCAGAAAATACCAAACATCCTTTTGATGGTGACAGCTGCTGGCATCATTAGCAAAGTGTCCTCCTTTCCCATTATCACAGCTCTCAGGCCTCCTAGCTCTGCTGTGACCTGGAGTTATTTAGAAGCATCTCCTATAACCCAGCCACCACGGGATTCCCATGTCAGCTACATGTCAAGTGAGAAGTGTGCACTTCCTTTGAGCAGGAGACAGCTGCTTCAGTTATTGGCTGACCCTCCACGTGAACACTGAGTATCACAAAACTCTGAGAGGATGCAGCCAGGGGGCTCTGAATTCAAATTAAGTAGCAGTGACCGAACATCCTACTCTGAGCCAGAAAAGAGGACAATAGAGCAGGATACCTATACTGAAGAACACTACAAGCTAAAAAACAAAGATTAAGTGGCAGGTATTCCCAGGGCAACTGCCAGTAGAAGGACAGAAGAAAAATCATGAGTCAAAGTCTAAGAAAGGTCCTAAGAACTGGAATCCTTATAATTACACGCACATACCCCTTACTAGAGGGATTCTGAACCAGAAAACAAAACAAGTGAGAAATGGTCAGGACTCAAAACCTTCCTTATCTTCACAGCTGACTGCCTATAACTCTATTTCAGCCCTTGAATTAGTGACTGAGTTCATAGTTAACCATTGGGCACATCTGTCTCCCCAATCAAGTTTTAAGTTCCTCGAAAACAAATGGTTTCTTTTTCACCTTTATATGCCTTCAATTGCTTGGATTATAAAAGACTCCCTAATAAATATTCAGTCAAAAAAGGAATACAGACAAATGTTATAAAAGGAAATGTCTCCAGTGCTGTGGTTCTGTGTGGTGGTCTGAGGCTCTTTCCTACCACAAAGCTGGCACTCTTACCCGACGGGGTCTGTAATATCCATCCGCACTCTCACCCCGTGGGGTCTGTAATACCCATCCGCACTCTCACCCCGTGGGGTCTGTAATACCCATCCGCACTCTCACCCCGTGGGGTCTGTAATACCCTTCCGCACTCTCACCCCGTGGGGTCTGTAATACCCATCCGCACTCTCACCCCGTGGGGTCTGTAATATCCATCCGCACTCTTACCCCGTGGGGTCTGTAATATCCATCCACACAGGTTTCACAGTTGACACCCATGGTGTTCTGCAGGCAGCCAATGCAAACCCCTCCTCCTCTGAACTGTCCAGCAATATTCAGGCTTCTCCTCTGATTGGCCACGTCTTCATCATAGTAACAGTCTTTGGCTTTATTGTGGCAATTGCATTCTAGGAGAATATTTTCACATCTCAGTTAATATAGACGTCGTGGTCTAGATAACACAAGCGTTCCTTCCCTAAATAAGTTTTGCAGAAAGTGAAAGTTGCTCAGTTGTGTTTGACTCTTTGCGACCCTATGGATTATACAGTCCATGGAATTCTCCAGGCCAGAATACTGGAATGGGTAGCCTTTCCCTTCTCCAGGGGATCTTCCCAACCCAGGGATCGAACCCAGGTCTCCTGCATTGCAGGTGGATTCTTTACCAGCTGAGCCACCAGGGAAGCCCAAGAATACTGGAGTGAGTAGCCTGTCCCTTCTCCAGTGAATCTTCCCGACCCAGGAATTAAACCAGGGTCTCTTGCATTGCAGGTGGATTTTTTACCAGCTGAGCTACCAGGCAAGCCTGGCTATAAATTAAAACTATAGAGTAAGTCATTTTGTAGGACATGGGCCACCTTCTGGAGGCGTTGGGGAATAGCTATCTGAATTATGAGTTTGCACACCCACTGGATCCATCAACCTCTTTCCTGGGATCACATTCTGCAGAAGCACCTGCTCACTTGTCAGTGACGAAGGTGAACCACTGTACCACTGCCTGTGTTAACAGAAGACTTGCTGTTGTTGTTCAGTCGCCAAGTTGTGTGTGACTCATTGTGACCCCCATGGACTGCAGCATGCCAGGTTCCTCTGTCCTTCACTATCTCCTGGGGTTTGCTCAAATTGTCCATTGAGTGGGTGATGCTATCTAACCGTCTCTGATAACAAACAAAATACTATAGGTAGGTATATGTTTTGAATGTACATCTATATAATGGAGTTCAATGCAACTATTTTTTAAAATTAATTAATTTGGCTGCACCAGGTCTTCGTTGCAGCATGTGGGATCTATTTCCCTGACCAGGGATCGAACCTGAGTCCCCTGAATTGGGAATGCAGAGTCTTTGCCACTGGGCCAGCAGGGAAATTCCCCAGTGCAACTATTTTTAAAGCAGCATTTCATACCCCTAATATGGAAAGATTTTCTTTAAGATATATTGTTAAATATAAAAGCAATGCACAGATCGACATGCACATTACATTAGATTCTATGCACAAATTGTGTAAGGTGTTAACATGCTTTACTTGCACAAACATTTCAGGAAGAACCTACTAGGAAATAATACAAAGAGAGAAGGGTAGAGATAGAAATATATAAATATGCTTTAATATATTGTAGATATTGGAACCTTGTGAATACACTATTTAAAATCTAAATCCAAATTAATACAGAATAAATGAATACATGGTAAGGGAAATCAAATAAACAGTAAATTATAATGATATATCAGGTCTCAATCCTTCACATCTTATGACAGTAGTCTGCAGCTTTGGGAGTTACTTGAGTATCTAAGAAAACCATTTTATTGTTGTTCAGTTGCTAAGTCGTGTCTGACTCTTCACAGCCCTCCAGACTGCAACATGTCAGGCTGCCCTGTCCTTCACCATCTCCCTGGGTTTGTTCATGTCCATTGAGTCGGTGATACAATTCAACTATCTCATCCTCTGTCACCCTCTTCTCCTCCTGCCCTCAATTTTTCCCAGCAGCAGGGTCTTTTCCAAACCATTACACACTATAAATATGAAGTCACTGGGAACTGAAGCAGACGAAGGGGGAAGACTCCACATCCCTGCACCTCTGAGCGGCCTCACCTTCACACGTGTTCCCGGAAGAAACAGTGCCGGGTCTCCAAGGCTGCTGGTGGTACCCAGGGCAGCATCGATTGCATCTGTCCCCACACGTGTTATGTTCACACTGACACTGGAATTTCTAGACGATAAGGAACATAAAACTGCATCTGAAAATTGACCTGCATGCTTTTCTTAAGTTTATTTCAAGAAAAATTCATCACAGTCAAATACATAGCAAGGGTTTGCAGTTGAGGATATATGGTGACATATAAGGAAATTGGTATTTCATTTTTAAAGATAAAAATAAACATAGAACCTGATTACATGCAGAATCGAGAAGAAATAAAACAAACTAACATGGGTTAACTAACAAAAACTTTTCAAAAGAGATATGTTGACTTGAAAGGTTTGGAAGCTCCTATGAGCAACTTCCTTTTAAAAAAAAAAATTTATTTTGGCTGCATCGGTTCTTAGTTGTAGAATTCGGTATCTAGTTCCCTGACCGGGGATCAAACCTGGGCCCCCTACTCTGGGAGCACAGACTCTTACCCACTGGACCACCAGAGAAGTTCCTGAATAACTTTCTTGATATTCATCTCTGTATTTTTCAGCATTAATAAGAGAATAATCCTATTCAGGAGTTAAATTATAACAAAGATTTGGAAAAAATAAAAAGTAATTCCATGTAAGTTATTTAAGAGAAGAAGAAAGGAGAATGTCCTCTTCTTCATTTAATATGATGCTAAAACAGGAAAACTTTGTTTTATCTTGATTTAGCACCACAGAAAGGAAAGAGGAAGGGACTCTTAAAAACATAAGCATAATTTCTAACTGCACATGATTTTCACTTACTATCTTACAGAAAAGAGCTTTAAAATTCAAAAGGCCACTGGATTGGACACTATTTTACAGTTAAAGGTTAAAATGGCAAATATTATGTTATATCTTGTTTTGCAACAAAAATAATTCCTAGAAAGATTTAATTAAAACGTATTCTTCAACCAAAGCAAAATTAAACTGTCTTTAAAAAATTAAACCAGTTAAATTATCTGAAAAGTTCTTTTTTTGTGGCATGATTTTAAAACTTTCAACACTTGCCTTAAATAAAAAGTGCAATGCCAACATTATAGCTACAACTTCTGAAGTTTTAGTAAAATGTGAGATACTACTACTCACCTTTGTACCTTCATCCCATGGGCAGCTACTAGCATGGCCATAACAGATACACATTCCTCCAACAGAAATGTCTTTTATTGAATAATAATACTAAGGAAAAAGAAAGTTTAAAAAAAATTAAAACCTCTTCTATTTCAGTGCAAAGAAAATGACATCCACACAAATACCTCAGTTGCTATTGGTAATCAAAAACACACATATACCTTTTAAATCATATTTCATGCACAAATAAATATAAATAAAATATTTATGTTCAATTAAAGTAAATAATGTTCAAATTAGCTCATCAACAGAAACCAAAGGAGTTGAAAAAGAATTTCCCAACTTGGCTCCATCATAAACTGAGGCAGTCATATTCGAAACCTAGGCTACTGAAAACTCTAAAAATATTCCTAATTTGAATACAGCCCTATATAAACTACCCACTCCAGTATTCTGGCCTAGAGAATTCCATGGACGAGAGAAATCCATGGAGTTGCAAAGAGTCATACATGACTGAGCGACTTTCACTTTTTCACTATATAAAAAGGATAACTCATGACCAAGTAGGCCTTATCCCAGGGGTGCAGAGTTAATTTAACATGTAAAAATCAATAAATGTGAATCACCATTTTAACAGAATAAAGGAGAAAAACTAAGATCCTTTCATTAGATGCAGGAAAAGCATTTTAAAGAAGGCAACACCATCATTCAAAAAACTCAGCAAACCAGAAGCAGAAGCAAGCTTCTTCAGTCTAATAAAGGTGTGTCTATGGAAAACCTGGATCTAACTGTGGAAAGTTAAGCACTTTCCTCCTAAAATCGGCTCTCACCATTTCTAGTCAACATTTTAGTCACCCGTACAGTTCAATAATGCAAGAAAAAGGGTGTCAAAGGCAAATAGAGGGCACAGTAAGACTGAACTGTCTTTATTTGTAGATAAAATGATTGTGTACATAGAAAATCTATCAAAAGCTACAAGAATTTGTAAATCGGGATGAACAAAAATGAATTACACTTCTATATACTAGAATGAACAAATGGAAAACAAATTTTAGAAAGCAAGCCATTAACACTAACATTCAAAAACATGAAATACTTAAAAATAAACTGAACAAAAGATGGACGATAAACAGTAGATCAATGCCAAGAGGGGTGAAAGAAGTCAGACATAAGTGGAGACGTATAGCACCTTTGTGAACTGGATGATCCAATACTACCAAAATGTCTTCCAAAATTCCTCCTAAATTGATCTACTTGATCTATGGAATCAATGGACTCCCAGCGAAGGTCTCAGCAGGCTTTCTTTCTTTCTTTCAGCAGAAATGTACAAACTGATTCTAAAACTCATAAGGAAATGCAATGAACTTGGAACAGCCTAACCAATCCTGGAGAACAACTGAAGTGGACTGTTACAATACCTGACGCCAAGACTTCTACAGTAATGGAGAAAAACCCTTATTGGCATAAAGATAGACAAACAGATCATCAGAACAGTACAGTGTCCAGAAATGCAGCCACAAAAATAAGGTCAAGTAATTTTCAACAGGCCACAAAATACTTTAAAGAAAAAAAGAATGTATATATTTTCAACAAGTCGTGTGGAACAATTGTATGTGCACATGGAGAATAAATCCATGTAACTTCTACCTTACACCAAATAAAAAATGAACAAGAATGGATAATAGGGGTGAAAACTAAAACTATAAAACTATTACAAAAAAGCATCAGAAAATATTTTTGTAAAGTTGGGGTAAACAAGTATTTTTCAGAGAGGAATAGAAAGATTAATTCTGAGGAAAAAATGATAAATTGCATTTTATCAAAATTAAAACTTCTACTCATCAAAAGTCATAGTTAAGAAAGTGGATAAGCAAGAGACAGAGGACGGAGAATGGATTTTCAGTAGAGACACATCTGACAAAGGATTTGTACACAAGATATGTAAAGATATTTATAACTCAGGAATAAAAATACAGCTAACCCAATTTAAAGATGGATAAAAATGTGATCAGATACAAATAAGCACAAACTCAACATAATTCTCAAGGAGATACAAATACCCAAGGAGACAATCCTCCATGCACTTCAGCACTGCTGAGGTGACAGTGACCGACACCCCAGTGTGGACATGTGTGGTGTACCCGGAGCCCTCACACACTGCTGCAGAATGGCATAGCTGCTTTTGATGTCTCAGTAAATTCCCCAAAATTAAACATACAGCTATCCTGTAACTTGGTTGTCCCATTCCTACTTTATCCAAGGGGTTTGAAAACGTCTGTCCCTACGAACCTTGTACATTTACTATACATATATCTCAAAGTTTAAACTTTTAAGTGGAAAAAAAAAAAAAACCCAACAACTCTCACTTGCTTGGTCAGTCGTGGAGCCAGATCAGAATGAAGAAATGGCCACTACATCCCCTGCAAGACGATGTCATCGGATGAGTGGAGACAAGGGGGCCTGAGGACATCAGAACTTCTACCTCATTTAAAGTTGGCATTTAATGTTGTCAACAAAAATAAGAAAAAAGGCCAACCAGGGAAGAAATGTCTATTTCCCTTAAATGACATAAAGTTTTTCCATAGGTCAGGAGCCCGGCCTGACTTACTCGTCTGGTGACAATAGGGTCCAGGTCTTTAGGGTCCCGGTGGCTGAGGGTCATAAGATCGGCGTTGAGGGTTCGGATGCGCTGTAAACGCAGGCGGATGTATCGTGCAGAAGTGAAATCCAGCAACTTGGGTGAAAGATCGTCAGAGCTTGGTCTGCCATTGATTAACGATGTGTGAATCTAAAGATAAAACATTAAAATAAAGAAATATCCATTTTAAGCATTCCAAAAAAATGTAACTCTGATGGTTCAAATTCAGGACATAATCTTTACAGATATTATCTAAAATCAAAACAAATAACTAGGTTCTTATAGGAATCTAATGTTCATTGACACTTGTGAACAGCAATGATCACAACCCAAGTTCAGTTTATTAAAGTCATTCATTCTACTGTCTCAGGGATTGTAGGAAACCTTTAAACAAGAACACTTCTCCTGGTGTGATGAGAGCATTTTAACATGGATGTGCAGGCATCTGTGAACCAGAGTCTAAATGTGAAGGACAGACTGAGGAGATGGGAAAAGGTGCCTGGGAGCTTTGTAACTCCCACTCTCTCAACTCATCTCTGCTCTTGAAACAATGCAGGGCCTGCTGCAGAGTTCCTGTGTGAAAAAGCACTTTTTTTGGAGGGTTTTTGTGGTTTTAGCTCATTAAGGCATTCTATCAAGGCACGGCTAGGTTTTGATCACACTCTGATTTAATGATGTGTGTGCAGTCTGGGCATGTAGAGCACGGAACTGGAACACTTCATCAACCATATCCAACCCACAACACCCCCAGGGAGAGTGAGAACTTCCTGGAGAAAACTGGGAGCTCTATCAACAAATGTTGTTGCACTGGTGTCATGGGAAGGATCCTCCAGGGAGGACGTGATGAATTATTAAATCACAGCAGAGTGAAGTTGAGGGACCTTGAAGGGAAGAAGTCAATAAATAACATGTGTCGGGGGCAACATGAAATCAATAGACAGCAGGCAATGATACCTCAGCTCCAGAATCTCAATAGTTAAAGATCTCTGTGATCTGCACCAGGAGAGATTTATTTTGAGTCCTCGGCTTTGGCTCCTACGACAGCTGTGTTGTCATTGGAGGTGGGGAAAAACAGACCTCCCAGCCGGTAGGGGGCGCCTTACCTCTCCGTGCTCAAGCGGCACCAGTCTGGAGTAATAGGAGGTGCAGATGACTTCGTCATCCGCCCTGTAGGTGGGCGGCCCCCGTCTCGGAGTGATGTTGTAATGCGTCAAACATTCCGTGTCACTGACCGCATAGTACTGCCAGGGGCTGAACTTGACACCATCCACAGAACGTTCCAAGATCCAGTTTCCAGGTCGAGGGGCATTAGCTGCCTTGATGATGACATAAGCGACCTGGAAGACCTGGAACAAAGCCATTGAAAAGTCTCAATCAATAATCAGCAACAAGTGCTCGGAAACCAAAGTGCCTCTTGAGAGCACTGCCATATGAGGACTTCCAGTGTCTTTTACTGCTTTTGAAGATAACTGCTCATAAGTGTTCATCAGAGATGTATCTTGTAAATGTTTTGCTGGTGGCATTTGCTTTCAAAATATACTCAAACTATTCACAAATGAATCTGTATTACTGTTATTAGCAGTGTACTTTTTAAAATATGTTTTGAGTGTGCTGTGTACCTTGTGGGATCTAGTTCCCCCATCAGACATGGAACCTGTGCCCCTTGCATGGCAGCATGAAGTCTTAACCACTGGACCACGAGGAAGTCCCAATAATGTTAATAAGTGCCTGTTTTCTTGTTTTCAATGTCTTTTTCCAGCAGGATTCTTAATGGTCGTAGTTGCAATATATTTCACTAATAGTAGTGTTAAATGTATTTCTCATACATTGATTTGGAGATAACACATCTGAACATGAGAAAAAAAGTTAACTTACTACACACCTATCATAATGGTTAAAATCCAGACCACTAACAGCATGGAATGCTGGTGAGGTTGTGGAGTGACAGGAACTCTCATTCAGAGCTAGTGGAAATGCAAAATGCTGCAGCTACTTCAGAAGATAGTTTGGTGATTTCTTACGAAATTAAATATGATCTAACCATACAATGGTGTGATCACTCACCTAGAGTGATCATTCACATCCCGGAATGTGAAGTCAAGTGGGCCTTAGACAGCATCACTACAAACAAAGATAGTAGAGGTGATGGAATTCCAGTTGAGCTATTTCAAATCCTGAAAGACGATGCTGTGAAAATGCTGCACTCAATATGCCAGCAAATTTGGAAAACTCAGCAGTGGCCACAGGACTGGAAAAGGTCAGTTTTCATTCCAATCCCAAAGAAAGGCAATGCCAAAGAATGCTCAAACTACCGCACAATTGTACTCATCTCACATGCTAGTAAATTCTCCCAATAATGTTAATAAGTGCCTGTTTTCATACATACACACATCATATGCTCAAAATTCTCCAAGCCAGGCTTCAGCAATACATGAACCGTGAACTTCCAGTGTTCAAGCTGGTTTTAGAAAAGGCAGAGGAACCAGAGATCAAATTGCCAACATCCGCTGGATCATCAAAAAAGCAAGAGAGTTCCAGAAAAACATCCATTTCTGCTTTATTCATTATGCCAAAGCCTTTGACTGTGTGGATCACAATAAACTGTGGAAAATTCTGAAAGAGATGGGAATACCAGACCACCTGATCTGCCTCTTGAGAAACCTATATGCAGATCAGGAAGCAACAGTTAGAACTGGACATAGAACAACAGACTGGTTCCAAATAGGAAAAGGAGTACATCAAGGCTGTATATTGTCACCCTGCTTATTTAACTTACATGCAGAGCACATCATGAGAAACGCTGGGCTGGAAGAAGCACAAGCTGGAATCAAGACTGCTGGGAGAAATATCAGTAACCTCAGATATGCAGATGACACCACCCTTATGGCAGAAAGTGAAGAGGAACTAAAAAGCCTCTTGATGAAAGTGAAAGAGGAGAGTGAAAAAGTTGGCTTAAAGCTCAACGTTCAGAAAACGAAGATCATGGCATCTGGTCCCATCACTTCATGAGAAATAGATGGGGAAACAGTGGAAACAGTGTCAGACTTTATTTTTTGGGGCTCCAAAATCACTGCAGATGGTGATTGCAGCCATGAAATTAGAAGACGCTTACTCCTTGGAAGGAAAGTTATGACCAACCTAGATAGTATATTCAAAAGCAGAGACATTACTTTGCCAACAAAGGTCCATCTAGTCAAGGCTATGGTTTTTCCAGTGGTCATGTATGGATGTGAGAGTAGGACTGTGAAGAAAGCTGAGTGCCGAAGAATTGATGCTTTTGAACTGTGGTGTTGGAGAAGACTCTTGAGAGTCCCTTGGACTGCAAAGAGATCCAACCAGTCCATCCTAAAGGAGACCAGTCCTGGGTGTTCATTGGAAGGACTGATGTTGAGGCTGAAACTCCAATACTTTGGCAACCTCATGGGAAGAGTTGACTCATTGGAAAAGACCTTGATGCTGGGAAGGATTGGGGGCAGGAGGAGAACGGACGACACAGGATGAGATGGCTGGATGGCATCACCGACTAGATGCACATGAGTCTGGGTGAACTCCGGGAGTTGGTTTTGGACAGGGAGGCCTGGCATGCTGCGATTCATGGGGTCACAAAGAGTCGGACATGACTGAGCAACTGAACTGTACTGAACCATACAATCTAACAATCATGCTCCTTGGTATTTACCCAAAGGACTTGAAAACTTCCACAGGTGAATGGATAAAGGAGGTGTGATGTCCATACAACAGAATATTATTCAGTACTAATAATTTTAAAAATTGACCTCTAATGCCCCAAAAAGACATAGAGGAACCTTAAATGAATATTGCTAAGTGCAAGAAGCCAGTCTGAAAAGGCTACGTACTGGATGAGTCCAACTACATATGACCTCTGGGCTTGTTGGTTTTCTGTTTTTTGTCTTAAGCCTCTCCCCATCTTAGCCCTCACCAATTCCAGGAACACAATTCCTCAAAATTAACCCACCATAAACCAAAATATTTTACTTTCATCTACTGAAATATTCCCTGGGAAGGACAGTTCTATCTCATTATAATAACTTTGTTCACCTACAAGAAACTCCCCCCAATAAAGCACACCCCCTGTTTCTAAAGCATATTAAAAGCAAAATAATGTTATTGGATTTCAGTAATGAGGAAAATCAAGAACTGCTTGTATCCAGAACTGAATGTCCGTGTTTAAAAATCTAGAACCATCTTCATCAATTTAAATCACTTACAGTAATTAAAATAAGGCAAACACTATTCTGCTGGAGCATAAACATCTCAAGAAAATTCTCCTATGAACATAATTACATGGCTTTTTCTTTGGGGGAGTTTTTTTTTTTAACATTTCCCCAATTTTGTAATTCATATATTCTATCATTTATATGCTTTTTGATTTACTGTATTTTGTTTGCTCGGTTGCTTAGTTGTGCCCGACTCTTTGAGACCCATGGACTATACAGCCTGTCAGGCTCCTCTGTCCATGAAATTCTCCAGGGAAGAATACTGCAGCAGGTTGCCATTTCTTCTTCAGGGGATTTTCCTGACCCAGGAATCAAACCCCAGTCTCCTGTGTCTCCTGCATTGCAGGCAGGTTCTTTACCTGCGGAGCCACAGCACTTGCTGTGGCTGAGAACAAGTTAAGTGCTTTATTAGAACTACTAGCACTTCAAACCTTTCTAACTATATTCTTCTCATGAAATACGTACTGTTACTCCCGCTACTTTACAGATGAGGAAACTGAGGCATAGAAAGATTAAGTAATCTTCCCAGCATCTCACAGGTACTAAAATGTAAACCACGCTTCTGCAGGTTGCAAGGGAAAAGAATGAAACCCTGAGCTGAGCAACAAGTGAACACCAACCCAGTGTTCCAAATCTCTGACCTCAACCAGCAGCAATTGTTTCAATATCATGTTCTTGTGCTTTCATCAGACCCTTGTTGGCTTTTAGACAGAGGTCAGTCACGTGTCACAGAATGATATCCAATGGAAGAGCAAACATACTGGGAAAACTTTAGGACAAATCATTTAAGTATCTTGATCAAGGCCTTCAGATATGACGCTGGGCGTTGTTCTCACAATCTCTGAGTAGTTCCCCAGCTGGAGACTGGGAAACAAACCAAAGCTAAGGGATTATGAGATGTAAATCCGCAAAAGTGGAAGAGGGGGCTATGAAGCATCTAGATGCAATATGTTAAATCACGTTACTGGCAGAAACGTCTCCCCAAAATCCAAATGCCGAAGTCCTAACCCCTAGTACCTCAGAATGGGACTGTATCCGGATAGAGGTTAAAGAGTTAATCAAGGTCAAGGGAGGTCATAAGCCTGTCTGACTGGTGTGCTTTTAGGAAGAGACGATTAGGACCCATATACACACATGGAGGGTCAACCCTGTGAGGACACAGTGAAAAGATGGCCATCTGCAAGCCTAGAGCGGAGATCTCAGACGGAACTGACTCTGCCAGCACCTTGATCTTGAACTCCCAGTTCCCAGAACTCTGCTAACACATTTCTGCTGTTTAAACCCCCAGGTCTTCCGTATGGGCTATAGCAGCCCTAAGCAAATGAACACAAGCTTGTCTAATTCACCCGTTGTGTGCTGACAAACAGGTCTTAGCACCTAATATAAAAAAAAGTGAGGCTTCTTTGTTAATATATAGAACCTTTGCCCAAATGAAATCCATGACATTTCTGTTGCCGCTCTTTAGCATGGTTGACTGAACTGCCTTGTCTCTCCATATAAGGTTGGCTGAACACAAATTGATGACACAGGGCTTTCACTACATTCAGCGTCACTGAGGTCTTGCCAAAACCTGTAGCTGATACAGCCACTTTCAAATCCACTTTCATCAGGGTTTTCCACCGAGTGGCCTTTGTTAATGATCGCTGGAATGCACATCAACAGTGCCACATAAATAAAGTACGCGCACACCCAACACCGCTTTCGACACAGGAATCCAGACAGGAACTTTCATGTGGGCCTCAATCTTTAATGTATTAAATCCACCTCAGGCGCAGAGATAAGAACAATACACGGAGCCTAATTCTCCAGCATCAGGGCTCAGCCTCACATGTGCTGGGGAGGCCAAGCGTCTCTGCTCCCGGGAAAGCTCAGCTGTGTAACTGCAGGGGCCCAGACGCCACACAGGACCCCAGCTGGAAATTCTGCCCACAAGCACGTATCTGCCTCCCAGGCCATAGTGAAACAGTGGATGGAGGATTGCTTTCTCTTACCCAGTGGGAATGACCTTTTCATAGGCAAAAGAGATTTAGATTTTTTTTTAAGTTTTTTGTTTGTTTGTTTTGTAAATTTTCATTCATTTTATTTATTTTTGGCTGCACTGGGTCTTCATTGCCATGTGCATTCTTAACCACTGAACCACCTGTGAAGCCCAAAAGAGATTTCGTTTTGTAGTCAAATTACATTTTAGAAAAGAGATAGTTCAGTCTATTTGATAAATCATACTGTTCATTTGGGACTTCCCTGGTGGCACGGTGGCAAAGAATCCACTGGCCAATGCAGGACACACAGGTTCCATCTTTGGGTTGGGAAGATTCCCCGAGAAGGAAATGGCAACCCACTCCAGTATTCTTGCCCGGAGAATCCCAAGGACAGAGGAGCCTGGCAGGCTATAGTCCATGGAGTTGCAAAAGAGTCGGCCACGACTGAGCAACTGAGTGACTATGACAATTTCTCAACTATTCTTATAAAACTGGTGAATCTGTGCTTTGTAAAAGTGTATTTCTTTGGATATTATAGGAAAATAAAATTCAGAGTGATCATTTGAGCTAATATTTATTACTTAAGAATAAAGAAACAATTATTTACCAGAAGGCTAATTACTAATGTAGCTATGATTCCCTTCTGGTTTTACAGCGTATGTATCCTGAAGTAGCTTGTCAGTTGATAATGACGTAAAACAGCATCAAACACTCGGCAGAACGAGAGGAGTTTGGGTCTTGGACCTTTACTTGGTGTGTAGGATCCACAGGATTCACATTTTAGGTAAATCTCTAATGGACAGTGATCTTAAAATATCGTTTCTATTTGATGCTAATGACTGTTATACTGTTATTGCCTCATTTTAGGACCAGTACCCAAAATGAACAGACAAAAGGACTTGACTTCATGAATGAGATGAGAAGTGTGAAATAAAAGAGGCTTGTTTCTCTTTAAATCTGCTGCTGTCATTAGAAGTGCAGGGTAAACAGGTCAGAATCCACTGTCTTTTCCCATCTTTCTTTTCTTCTTGTTTTTTCTTTTTATGGAGGTGAGGAGGGACTAGCTACTTATAGTGGCAAATGTAGATCAAATAGATTTCTTTTCTGAAAATTCTTAAGCTTCCTGTCTCAGAAAATCAAAGTTGGCTCATTCTGGAACCAAGTTCAGATTCTCCACATAGACACAGGAAAAGCCAGGGTGAGAAAGCTGAGGAGCAAGGAAGGAAGGGCAGAGAGGGGGGCCCATTGCATAATTAAAAGGGAACCGGGACCAGTTACCTGGGGATGGGAAAGGGGTAATTAAACCCCTGCAGGAGAAGTTCTGTTTTTCATCAAATAGGAAAGCTCTTTCTAAAAGAGCCCACAGGTAAGGAGTCCCAGGGTTCACGACCCCTTGGTTCCATCTCAGGATGACTCAGGGTATTATTTCCAAGGATACGTGTTGAGCCCCATGAAGAATCAAAACTGGAAGTACTAGGTTGGTCTCCATCCCTTGTCTCATGGATCTCTCTGTAGAAATGCTTCTAGCATTTAATTTCTCCAAGCATTCTGGGAAGATCTGGCTAAGTTTTGTGGGAGATGAACTGGAACAACCTCAAAAGCACAGCCAGGAAGGTCCCCAAATGCTCTTTGTGGAGATCTTCACTACTTCTCCCCACCTGGAGATCCTGGGTGACAGCTGAGCCCAAGAATGAGATAAACCCACATGGGAAATGCAGGTACCAACCCTTCTAGGACCTGAGAAACCTAAAAAGCACCTTTCCTGTCCCCAGACTCTGACCACCCATCACCCAGGGACACAGGTTTTCACCCAGGAACATCTCAGCCTTTGAAATACACTGGACTGTCTCCCCCAGACGCAGTGCCATTTGTTCGTGTTGGAACAGAGTGGGAGGTCAATACCAGTCCCTCCTTCCCTCCCGACCATGGAAGCAGTCTCGGGAATCCATCATGGAGACTGGAGGAAGTCAGGGATGACCCAGGAAAAAACAGAGCTGGAGGTGGTGGCATAGAAGGTGGCTGCAGAGGCCAGCCCAACACTCAGCCTCTGACGTCACAGGCTAAGAGACACATGCCCGCCCGCTTGGTAACCTTGTCCTGGGGCCAGGACCTGTTCCTCCTGAGAACAGCCTGCCCAGGAGGAGAAGCGCAGAGCCAGATGGAGCCCAGAGGGATGGGTCAGCTCGGCTCCCTGTTAGAAAAACAACAGCCCCTCTCCTGGGAAGGGGTGGGAAGGCAGAGCTGCTGCTGCCAGAGATGTCCCCACCCCTCTCCACCAACACCCTCCCCAGGACACAGGAGGCTGAGAGCAAAGGATGCTTCTAACACCCTTTCACTGGAGACTCATTCTGTAGATACTGAACGTCTGCTCCGTATTAGTAACAGGACTGTGTCAGGGGCCATGAAGACAGCGCTGAAGTGGGGGACATGGTCATCAGTGTGGCCTGGATGCCCTGACGGGCAGACAGGTGGGCCAGGGCCCCAGAAGGACAGAAGGTGATCAGGATGTCTGGGGGGGGTGCCCTCGTCTGGAGAAGCGGTAGGGTCAGGGAAGGTTTCTCTGAAGGATCTCTGGAAAGAGAGGGAGACATCTAGGGGAGGAGAGAAAGCTGCTGGGGGACAGGAAGCTGGGACCCTACAGGGCCAGAGCACGGAGGTGGGACACAACGGGAGGCCCAGCTGGCTTGAGCGTTGAGATGGGAGGGGAGCAGACAGGACAGGGCTCTTTGCAGAACGTTCAAAGTTCTTGACCATTTGAAGACCCTGAACCAGGGAGAGTTACCAGGTCACCAGGGATGAGAAGAAGACGGAATTGGATGCTGGTGCCAGGAAGTCGTGATGGTGGTGACAAAGCAAAGACCAAGACTAAAGTGGAGAAAAAGCCAGTGAGCCTTAAAGAGTTTTCCTAAAGGTCTAATGTGAGTGAGAAAGAAAAACGTGGAGGCCCAGCAAGGTTTTCCAGCTTTGGCCAGACACCTCAGGAAGACAGGGCAAGTCTCCCTCGTGTGGCCTCAAAGCCACCACTCCCCTCTTCTGTCCTCAGTCCCGGAGAATTTCTGGCTGAAAATACTTGAAAACTTCCTTTCACTTCCTCTCCTGGTCCTCAGGCTGACCTACGGTGCCCAGGAGATTCAGCAGCAGTTAGAAACAGACGGCCCCACAGCCCTCTGCTCAGCCCTCATTGTGAGAAAACAGTCCCATCGCTCCCTAAAAGTAAAAGGGGCCCCTAATCATTAAGCCTCACAAATCCAACTGGCAATATCGTCTAGAGAAACCGTGCGAATCTGCACCTGACCGGGTCCATTAAACATTAACCTTTGAGTTACACATTGACAGCCCCTGGACACAGTGATTATGTGCTTCTTTCCGTTGGTCACTAAATCTAGCTGAATCGCTTATAGTATCAGCTCTAGAGAGATTAGAAAGCATTTTTTTGTTTCTGCAAGATTTCACTCAGTACGTGTAACCTTGATCCACATCCTATTTGAAGATTCCCATCTTTCTTTAGGAACCTCTAACTTCACGGAACATCTAGAATTTCTCAGGCGTCGACTTGACAAACCGTTACACTTAAAAACTGCTAAATAAATGTCTTATACGGGAAGGCTTTTGTTTATTTAAAAAATGTGGTGGGAATGTAAATTGATGTAGCCATTACAGAAAACAATATGGCGATTCCTCCAAAAATCACGGCTAAATGGTTAAACAGGGGCTTCCCTGGTGGCTCAGTGGTGGAGAGTCTGCCTGCCAATGCAGGGGACACGGGTTCGATCCCTGCTCTGGGAAGAGTCCACATGCCACACGGAGCAACTAAGCCGGTGTGCCACAACTACTGAGCCTGTGCCCTGGAGTCCAGGTGCCACAACTATGAAGCCCGCACACCCTAGAGCCTGTGCTCCAGAGCAACGAAGACCACCATGGGAAGGGCCTGCAGACCACAGCTGGAGAGCTGCCCACACAGCAGTGAAGACCTGCACAGCCATAAATAAATCAATAATAAATGAAATGTTCAAAGCAATAAAATAAATGGCTAAACAAGCTCTGGGATACAGTGGACTATTATTGAGCCTAAAAAGGGAATGAAATTCTGATACACGCTACAACATGGATAAAACTGGAGGACATTATGTTAAATGAAGTCAGCTGGACACAAAAGGACAAATACTATATGATTCCACTCATACGAGTTGTGGAGAATAATCAAACTCATGGAGATGAAAATTAGAACTGTGGAAAACTGGAGCTGGGGAGGGGAGGAAGGATGGGGATTAGTGTTTAATGAGGACAGCGTTTCAGTTAGCCAAGATGAAAAGCTCCAGAGGTAGATGGTGGTGATGGTTACACACAGTGTGAATGCCAGTGAACCCAGAAATGGTTAAAACGGTAATTTTAGGTTATGTATGTTTTTCCACAAGAGAAAAAAAGATATGAAACTAGGTAGAGAAAAGTGAATGATACAAAGACTCAATTGTTTTAGGGAAAATGGAGATTTCTAAATAGAGCATGATTAGGAACCAACCCTTGTTTATTCATTTATTTTTTCCAACCTTTGTTTAGAAATTGGAAAAGACCCTGATGCTGGGAAAGACTGAAGGCAGGAGGATAAGGGGAAGACAGAGGATGAGATGGTTGGATGGCATCACTGATTCAATAGACATGAGTTTGAGCAAACTCTGGGAGATAGTGGAGGACAGGGAAGCCTGGCATGTTGCAGTCCATGGGGTGGCAAAGAATCGGATATGACTGAGTGACTGAACCAAAATAACAGGAACCAAGTCTGGAGCAGCCCACCGAGTAGTCT
Source organism: Bos grunniens (assembly GCF_055505025.1). NCBI lineage: Eukaryota > Metazoa > Chordata > Mammalia > Artiodactyla > Bovidae > Bos > Bos grunniens. The sequence continues at coordinate 41,651,542 of NC_141188.1, forward strand.
GGAGGGCAGGCCAGCAGCTCAGAGGGGATGATGAAGTCCTGTCTTTCTTCCAGCCCTAGTTCTGTCAGGCTCTTACTAAGCCCTGGCAAGGCCTGATGGCTTCACAAAATACAGAATCGGAGGACAAACATTAGGGTTTGAGTGTGAAAGAAGGCTTCTGCAAGACGTGACTGGAGACCCACAACTCAGAGGCGGGCTCTCCTCCTGGTGATGTTTCCTATGTGTCGGGCTGACTTCTGGGCAGTCCCGCTCCTCGCCTGGTCCTAGAGTCTGGTTCAAGGTTGTAAATGATCCTAAATGGTCGCCACCTCAGTGGAAACCTAAGAAACGGTTATTTCATGGGCTTTCTCGTGCTTCTAGCACATGATGCACAAAGATAAATATCTTCTGATTACATGTCATAAAATAGTAGAGAAAAGAGAAATTTTTAAGTTATAAGACTGGAAATTCCCAACAGTCACCTACTTGTCGGAGGAAAGATCTTGGAAACTATTAAAGCTACATTAGCTCAGTCACTTTATGATTTCACTCAGAGGGATGGTATGGGGAGGGAGGAGGGAGGAGGGTTCAGGATGGGGAACACATGTATACCTGTGGCAGATTCATTTTGATATTTGGCAAAACTAATACAATTATGTAAAGTTTAAAAATAAAATAAAATTAAAAAAAATAAATAAAAACAATGATGAAGAATAACCCAAATTTGATTAAAAAAAAAAAAAAAAACTCTTATGTGGGGATATATGGGAACTCACTTTCCACTCAATTTTTCTCCAAATCTAAAACTGCTACAAAAGAAAGTCTACTAATTAAACACACACACACACCCAAAACAAAGACAGAGCTATCTGCACACGTTGCAGTGACTATCATCTACTCTTAAGAAAGCATAAGCCACTGCAGCTGGTGCACAGAAACTGATGAGTGGCTTTCAGGTTTCACCAAGCTTCTCAGGTGTGTGGGCATCCCAGCTAATTATCAGCAGCTTTTAATCTGATCTCCCAGCTTTCCCAGGCTTCATTTCCATACCTTATGGGGCATGGAGGCCACCAGGCCAGGGCAAGCCAGTGCCTCCACATACCTGAGCACAGATTTCAAAGGAGCACAGGTCTGAATGCCTTGGTACAAGCAGGCGGCTGCCTCAGTCCCTAAGAGTTTCCATCTTTGTCATGACTTCGGCAGCGTCATCATCTCACTAAGACCAACGCTTGCAGAGTCAGATTTCCAGAATTAATCCCCACCAGTGCGCTAAAAAAGGTAACACTTTGTGATTTATTGCTGTTCAGCCGCTAAGTCATATCTGACTCCTTGTGACTGCATGGACTATAGCATGCCAGACTTTCCTATCCTCCACCATCTCCCGGAGTTTGCTTGAACTCATATCCATCGAGTTGGTGATGCCATCCAACCGTCTCATCCTCTGTCGACCCCTTCTCCTCCTGCCGTCAATCTTTCTCAGCATCAAGGTCTTTTCCAATGAGTTGTCTCTTTGCATCAGGTGGCCAAAGTCTTGGAGCTTCAGCTTCAGCATCAATACTTCCAATGAATATTCAGGGTTGATTTCCTTTAGGATTGACTGCTTTGATCTTGCTGTCCAAGGAACTCTGACTGGTGATTAATAGATTTCAATTTCTTACAATCCAGAGAAAGAGACTCACAAACTTAGAGATGGAACTTTTCGTTGCCAGAGGGAAGGATGTGGGGAAAGGAGAGTTAGGGAGTTTGGGATGGACATGCACACACTGCTGTATTTAAAATGAATAACCAACAAAGACTTACTGTAGAGCACAGAGAACTCTGCTCAATATTAAGTGGCAGCCTGGATGGGAGGGGAGTCTGGGGGAGAATGGGTGCATGTATATACATATATGGCTGAGTCGCTCTGCTGTGCACCTGAAATTATTACAGCATTGTTAACCAGCTATACTCCAATATAAAATAAAAATTTGTTTTAAAAATATGTTTTCCAGGATTCAGGCTTAAAATGATCGATCCACTTGTATTCTCTACACCACATGCATTATTCACAATAAGTAATATAACTATGAATCTACACGTTCTTTAGATTTCTACCATCATAGGTGTGAAACAATAAATAGGAAAACATTTTATAAAATGCAAAGTAGGGATGTTAGGTACCACTATCGGACTTTTGATCACCCTCCTTAAGTACCATAGCTATTCTCCTGACAACTGGCACCTCTCAAAAGGATAGTATTTAGAGTTCATTCAATTTTGTTCTCTTTTGTTATGACTTGAAAATTCTTTCCTGCCTCTTACAACCATATTCAAAGATTAAAACTGTCACCACCATTTGACAAAACATTTGCTTGGACAGAGATGAATAATCATGGCATAATTTATATCTATGAAGGTGATCAACAATATCAGACAAACATTGTTAAGCATCTGAATTCAGCTCAGTGCTCCCAAATTTGTGTTCAGTAAAGTAACAAAATGCAAATAAATGAATATACATTATATCCAAATGAATGAAAATTCCCTGCTATTCAATAAACAAAGAACAAAAAAAGAAACTGTTAGCATCTGTGCTACTAAGGGGTTATGAGACACACCTTTCATTCACTGCTAGTGAGTGTATAAACTGAGCAGTATTTTTGAATGTGCACCTCACTGTATGTAAACCGTGTGTCCATGGAATTCTCCAGGCAAGAATACTGGACTAGATTGCCATTTCCTTCTATAGGGGATCTTCCTGACCCAGGGATCGAACCTGGGTCTCCTACATTGCAGGTGGATTCTTTACCATCTGAGCTACCAGGGAAGCCCGTATGTAAACTATATATCTCAGTAAAAAGAAAATTGAAAGATATCCATTATGATCACACTGGATGGACTATTTTAGTGCCACAAACAGGCCTTCCCTGTGCCACTGTCTCCTGGGCACCCTTCCCTCACCCAGTCCTGCATTTGGGTTGTTTCTCTGATGCCCTCAAGCTTCCCAAGTGGCTCAGATGGTAAAGAATCTGCCTACAATGTGGGAAACCAGGGTTCGATTCCTGGGTCAGGAAGATCCTCTGGAGGAGGAAATGGCAACCCAGTCCAGTATTCTTGCCCAGGGAATGCCATGGACAGAGGAGCCTGGTGAGCCACAGTTCATGGGTTCCCAAAGAGTCGGACACGACTGAGTGAACTAACACTTCCACTTTCTGATGCCCTCAGCTGCTCTTCCTACCTATACCCCAAGCCTGCTCAACCCTCACATCCCCCAAACCACTCATCTGCTTCCTTGCCTCTCTCCCCTGCTAGCCCAGAAGCCCCTGAAGGCCAAGATCAACCTTAAACGACAATTTAAGATACAGTGACCATATCTACATTTATATGGAACCAAGATAAACCAACTGTTTGCTGATTACTTTCCTGGGATGTGGCCATTGAATCCCAGGATTCATCAAGGAATCCTGAGATGTCAGCCCTTCAGAAGCAGATGTCATGAGACATAGACAGTGTTCTCAGATATGCTGGAATGGATCAGAAGATAATTCCTGGCTGTTAGCATCACAAGTGATTTTTTTTTAAGTTTTTTCTTATGTTAAATATTTTCTGCTTCTATATCAGAATAAAGGAGTTCTGCATAGAGAGGTCCATTGAAGGCGTTAAAAGCATGTGAGATATTTTAAAATACAGCAGAGGTATTCATGAGCTACTTTTTTTTTCACTTTGCTACAGCTTTCCTTTTAAAGATGAAGACGTTAGATGTTACCATTTGAATACATTGCTAAGTAAAAAGCAGGGGGAAAAAAAAGTTAAAAGCAAACACAAGAATGGATTCCAAAATGTATTTTTCAAAGAAAAATTTCTTCAGAAATTAAAACATCTTTTTTTTTTTTTTTTGGCTTTACTATCACAGGAAGAAATAATTCCAGAACAGACCTCTCTTTCTTTCCATAAATATACAAAAAGCTTTATTTTGAAGCCAAAACAGTTGGAGATAGGAAAGTATATTTTGACAGAGTCCTGCAAAATTCTCTTCACTCACTTTCTAAAATCCTCCCAAGGCTGATCTAAGAAGCCCCGTAGAGCAAGCAAGACTAACAGTACAGCCAACATTCTGCCATTTAAATCAGGAAAATAAAAAGGGGGGACCTTTGGTAAACTAAGTTGTGTTAACTGGAAAAATGGTTACGCTTGACTATTTGGCAAACCACCATTGATGACACACATTGGATAAAGCTTAAAAATAAATCTTGTCAGGAAAGGAAACTCCACATATGCCCTCAATTATGTTCATATATTAAAAAGCAGAGACATCACTTTGTCAACAACAGTCTGGATAGTCAAAGCTATGGTTTTTCCAGGAGTCATGTACAGATGTGAGAGTTGGACCATAAAGAAAGCTGAGCACTGAAGAATTGATGCTTTTGAACTGTAGTGCTGGAGAAAATTCTTGAGAATCCCTTGGACAGCAAGGAGATGAAACCAATCATAAAGGAAATCAACCCTGAATATTCATGGAAAGGACTGATGCTGAAACTGAAGCTCCAATTCTTTGGCCACCTGGTGCAAAGAGCTGACTCACTGGAAAAGACCCTGATGCTGGGAAAGACTGAAGGCAAAAGGAGAAGATGGCAGCAGAGCACGAGATGGTTGGATGGCATCACCAACCCAATGGACATGAGTTGGAATAAACTCAGATACTGGAGGACAGAGGAGCCTGAGGTACTGCAGTCCATGGGATCACAAAGAATCAAACTCGACTTAGCAACTGAACAACAACAAATTCAGCTCACTTATCATTAACATTGAACAATTTAAGGTGCATCGTCTGTATCTCCACTTGGTCCTACAGCTCTTTATGTCGCCTAAATATAAAGGCATAGCCCCTAAAAGGTAAGCTATGGGAGATCGGCAGAGAGAAGCCTCTTTTCAGAAGTGTGAGGCAGTGGGGGTTCAGAGACATCTCAGAGTGGTTACCCCTCTTCCTGTGAAAGGCTGGGGTTGCCCTTTGTTTACTCCACTTGAATCTCAGCCAACTTCAGGGACTGGGAAGTCCACAGAGTAAAGAGGGAAATTCTGAGTGGCACTGAGGCCAGGTCCTAAAGGGACGCAACTTCTGTCGCTTTCTCTGGAACACCTGTGCTGGAGCCCCGAACTGCCCGCTTACAACCTGCCTTAGGGCCGCCATGCTGTGAGGAAGCCCCTAGCCCACAAGGAGAGTTCACAAGGAGGAGCCCTGAGACCATATGAAGGGAGAGCCTTGGCCAGCCCTCCCCCCAGCTGCCCCAGTGCTGCCTCCCCAGCTGCCCAGACCTCTCCCTCGCTTCTCAGACACCCCCCCTCAACTGCCCCAGGGCCTCTACTCCAGAAGTGCAGACCCCTCCCCAGCTACCCTAGCACCCTTCCCTTAGCTGCCCAGACCCTACCCGCAACTGCCCAGGGGCCCCTCCTCCGGATCACCTGCTCCCCTGGCAATGGACTGCAGCCTGAGACACACCCATTCAGTCTTCCTGAAACCCTGACCCCCAGAAACAATCCCAGAAAGACAAAAAATGAATGCTGCTTCAAGCCATAACGTTTCACAGTGGTCTCTTACACAACAGTAGATAACTGGAAGAGACACTGCGAAGGGGAAAACAAAGTGAGATAATAAAAATGTGAAAACAAGAGACAGACATATCTCTGAGACTAGCAGCTTCACGGAGAACGGGACCAAAGAGATAAAAACGTCTGAAGGACAAGAATTCCTCGTGGCTTACTTCCAACTCATAAGGAGGGACTTGGTTTCTTCCAATCTGTTCATTTTGCCAAACAAACTCAAGAAAAACTTAGTATTTGAAATCGGTTGAGACCCATGTGAAGTAATACAAAATTGAAATAAAATCATTTTGAATAGATGCAAATACACAGCCATCGGTCATTTCGACCAGGATCTCCAGGAAGAATTTCTGCCTGACCTGTTTTAACAAACACCCAAGACTCATTTGTAATGAGAAGCTCCTATTTACATGCAACTCTTGTTCTAAAAGTCTTGCAAGGTTTTCTGCCTTGAGAATGCAAAATTTGCCTGTTCTTTTCTTGTTTACCTGTCAATGTGCTTAGCAAACACTTTACATTTGGATGATACAATGATAGACCTCAATCCAGCTCTTGCCAATTTTTCAGAAATTTGGGGGGAAAAAAACAACAGCAGACATCCAAATTAATGAGGTTTTATAAAACCCAGCACACAAGCAGCTCTTGTCTAAAGGTTTGCGTAAAACAAAGGCCCTTCTGTGATTATGTTCCCACAACAAAGTGCTACTTCCTAATTAAACCTACACAGAGTATAAAGCACTGCTTCAAAAAGCAGCCTTTATCTTCAATGCCATAGAAAATGTTTCCTCTTTTTACGAAACACACTTTGTCTTCTAAAGGGACATTACACATTTTTACTCACAAGTCGGGCCACTCTCAGGGAAAATTTTGCCCAGGTTGAAACATTTTTGAAGGGGATTACTAAACATTGATGCATTTTCCTGCTTCTTGACCAAAAATCACGTGAGGGGGCACCCAGATTTACCATGCAAGGAGTGTTGATACTCCGCCCCATTCCCAGGGGAGAGGACCCTGCTGGGTGACAAGACAAGAGGGGTTTAGGAAGAACCCAGACAGACGCTCCCAAGGCAGGAGGAAATTGTCAGAGTGCCTGCCAGTCTCCCCATGAAACCATAACAGAGAGGGAACAATCGTGGGAGACCAGAACAAAGGAGGGGAGACTCCCTGGACGGTGTGGAAGGAGATGGAAGTCACAGTGTCCAGCCCCAGGGGCAGCTGTACAGCCATGCGACTCTGGGCAAGCCAGTGGACCACACTCTGCACTGCTACCTCCTAATCTCCAAGGAGGGGGCCATCTCCTCTCCAGGACTATCAGAGATGAAATAATATGAACAAGAAAAAATGCTGTAGAGTCTACAAACTATACCTGTGTAGATACATGTATGTGTGTGTGTGTGTGTATATGAGATGGTTGGATGGCATCACCTACTCTATGGACATGAGTTTGAGCAAACTCTGGGAGATAGTGAAGGACAAGGAAGCCTCCCGTGCGGCAGTCCATGGGGTCACAAAGAGTCAGACACAACTTAGCGACTGAACAACAGCAGCAATATACACACACCTATATATACACACACAGTACATGAGTGTACAATATACAGGCTGAGCATTCATGTGTATGTATTAATAGACTGAAGGCAAAAGGAGGCAAAGAGATTGAAGGCAAAAGAAGAAAAGGGTGGCAGAGGACGAGATGGTTGGATGGCATCACCAACTCAATGGATACAAACTCGAGCAAACTCCAGGAGATAGTGAAGGACAGGGAAGCCTCGCGTGCTGCAGTCCATGCGGTCACAAAGAGTCAGACATGACTTAGCGACTGAACAAGAAGAACATTAATAGATTCTATATGGTACATAGATAATATATTGTGTATATTCTATATACACCATTACTAAACTCTATACTATTCTAAATTCTAAAATACTAAATTATATATATATTATATATAGATTATGTACTACATGTACTGTTTAATCTATATACTATGTATAGATCCCTTACATATAACTGTATATATGAATACATGTATAGATCCCTCTACACAACAGGCAGTGAATGTTTCTTTTAAAAGAAATACTCAAAACTAACTAGAAACGTGCATTCTGAGCCTTGGAAATGATCTGGCCACACTGCACTCCTTCACTGGCATGTACTCTTTTTTCACTGAAACCTCAAGTTATTACCCATAACAGAGAAGCCACCAAAATGTCAGGCGTAAACTGTTGTGCAAATGATGGGTAAGCCCTAGAACAGGATGTTAGTGGAGCTTTAAAATGATTCATAATGATTTCAGTTATATTGGGAAATGATCATGCTATAAAGTTAAATAAAACATCAGGACACAAACATATGTGTCACAAACCTTAGCCAGCCAGAGGGTTGATATTGTCCAAGAATGCAGATAGTCATGAGTTCTACCCTTGAATTACTTCAACTCAGCCTCAGTTCATCATTTGTCAAAAGGAGCTAATGGGGAACCAGACTCATGTGTGATCATGAGGGTTCCAGGAGCCAGTTCAGGATGAAGGTGCTGCAGGACACCTGGCCCGGAGGAACAGGAAATAAAGACGCTAATTTCACTTCGCATGTTTTCAAGGTTCACCCCCGCTGAAGCATATATATCACCACTGTTCCCTTTTTAAGGCAAAAGGATCCATTCGATGTAGAGAGCACATTTTGTTCATCCTTTCATTGTTGATAGACACATGGTTCCTTTTACCTTCCAGCTATTGTGAATAGGCTGCGATAACACATGGGTGTTCGAATATAATATCATTTTGAATTCCTACTTTCAATTCCTCTGAGGCTCTATCTAGAAGTGGAATTGCTGGAGCATATGGAAATGCTCTGTTTAAGGATACTGTTTCCATAGTACTGCACCATTTGATGTTTCCAACCTGCCCTGCACAAGGGTTCTAACTTCTCCATACCCTCACCAACCCTTATTTTCTGTTTTTGTTTTTGTTTTTTTATAACAGCCATGTTGATGGGTATGAAGTGGTATATCATTGTGGATTTTCATTTCCACAGTGTCAAAAGATGTTGAGCATCTTTTCATCAGCCCAGCATCCTAACATAGAGTATCTCAAACTGGAAATCCTTGAGTTATTCAGTTGAAAAATACTACCATAGGAATCCATTTAAATATGTTTAATAGAATATATACAGTTTCATATAATTAACAACTAAAAGAATCCTGACAGTCATAAATTCAAGATCTATCAAACGTGCATGCTCCCTATCTCAGAATGAAAGGATCCCTGGCTTGCATCAGTGGTAAAACACCATGGAACATATTCTTAAGTCACTAGACAGTGAGCAATAATTTATGACTGGACACCATCCACGTGGTGGTGGTTTAGTCACTAAGTCCGACTCTTCTGACACCATGGATTGTAGCCTGCCAGGCTCCTCTGTCCATGGGATTCTCTAGGCAAGAATACTGGAGTGGGTTGCCATTTCCTTCTCCAGGACACCATCCAGGTATATGTTAGTTTTACATTTGTTAAGTGACTCATCAGTTTTTTCTTAAAACAATTCCTACAGATTGTTTTCTTTTTAAGTAAGACATTGCTAAGTATCTAACAGTGTAAATTCTAACATACGGTGAATCGATGAAAGAAATGAATCACAGGCATTATTTTAAAGAAGTAAAAAGATAAATTGAATCGTTCCTCCTGTAATATGTTACTAAGGCAGACACTCCACAGTTAAATCTTACTGCAAACCAAACAACATTTATGGACTTTCTGATAACACCACTTTCTATCTTTTCTTCAGTTTATCTTTCAGGTAACCAAACATTGTATACAGAAGCTAAAAACGCCATATTTTCTATAGCTGTCATCAATTAGAAAGTCAGGAACAGGATCAATGTCTTTGGCACTTGCCAACAGAATGAAGCTGACTGATTTGGTCATAAAACCTTGGAGCTGACATATTTAAGTTGCATGAACATATTTACAACATGAAGATGCTATGATCCTTGATAACATTAAGGTCTGCCTAATTTTACTTTAAAACCTGTACTTCAGAGCTTACATTTTTACAGAAGGGAAACAAAGCAGTTGATAGGTTATAGCTGATGGTTGGTTATCTTTTAATCCAGTTGTGAACCCAAAAAAGGAATGCAAAAATAAAGCACTGGTTCACAGTGATTCCACACTCATTGCCTCAGCTCTGCTGATGTCTGGGCATGCAAGACAAGCTTCTATAAATGTTAACAAGGAAGGGAGAGAAAGAGGAGGAAGAAAAGAGGAAGCAGACAGCTGTGGTCCCTGCCTTCATGGGGTGTATGATCTAGAAATTAACTAGCAGGTGGTGAATAGCTGGCCTGACAGAGAAACATACAGACTTTGACAACGGAAAAGTCATCAGAAGGTGTAACCAGTTTCACATTCTAAGAGTTGCATGTCAATGAGACCCAGGAAACAAGGATGAGAGATGGGAAAAAAAAGGAAACAGCATGACAAGGGAGTGATCCAGATGCCAATACCTAAGTGGGACCCAAAGATAGCCTTGCTTCTCATGAGACAACCAGCCCTGGATGCAACAGAGCAGCCAGGATTGCCAAGCATGGGTTCTGGCCAAAAATACTTCACTGGAATGTAATCAAGTATTATAGCTGAGTTTAGTTCATGAGAAATAAAGGACATAAAGGAACATATTAAAATCACAATGAAACCACTTGACAAATCCAGAATGTGGGATATTCTACAAGACAAAAAGCCTTGTGTTTTCAAAAACTGAATATCACTTTTTAAAAACAGTGTGTGCTAAGTTGCTTCAGTCATGTCTGACTCTTTGCAACTCCATGGATGGCAGCCTGTTAGGCTCCTCTGTCCATGGGATTCTCTAGGCAAGAATACTGGAGTGGGTTGCTACGCCCTCCTTCAGAGGATTTTCCTTACCCAGGGACTGAAACCGCATCTCCTGTGTCTTCGGCATTGACAGGTAGGTTCTTTACCACTAGTAACACCTGGGAAGCGCCTCTCCCACCACCCCACCGAAAGGGAGAACAATTCAGGTAGAGGTTTAAGAAGCATAGTAATCAAATGCAATGTGTGTTCCTTACGGACCTTGGTTTGAAAAACAAAACCAAACCTATAAAAGACATCAGTGATTAAATCGGGACAACTGGATCTCAGTGAAGAAATAGTTACTAGGACATTGCTGTCCGCTTTGTTAGCTAATGGCACAGTGCCCATTCGTAACAAACGTCCTATTTTCTGAAGATACAAAAAACCTTGCATTGGTCCAATGTCACCATGACTGCAATTCACTTGAAAAGTGTTCCCAATGTGGCAAAATGTTTAAAAATCCCTGAATCTTGGGGGTAGTTATATGTGTGTCACAATAATACATTTGCTACATATTCAAAATATTTCACAATAAAAATAATAAATATATCTGAGAAAGGTTTGCTCAGATATAACCATCTAAACTTTTTTTAAAAAAACTTAAAGCACAGTAGAAATTTTATATTCTGCAAAAGATGAAGAAAATTCTGAGTATTTTGTTATTTAAAATTATCTTAATTTAGAAGCTTATCTAAAAACACTAGAATTTACCTGGTGTGCTGTGCTAAGTCGCTTTAGTCATGTACGACTCTTTGCAACTCCATGCACCATAGCCCGCCAGGCTCCTCTGTCCATGGAATTCTCCAGGCAAGAATACTGGAATGGGATGCCATTTTCTACTCCAGGGGATATTCCCGACTCAGGGATCGACTGGCAGGCAGGTTCTTTACCACTAGCGCCACCTGGGAAGCCCTAGAAGCCTATATAACTCTGTCCATGACTCGGTGTGAATAAGACTTAAAGACCTAAAACTGAGGCCCCCGAATTCCTCAAGCTGATTCAGTCCAACTTACGGCAGAAGCTCTCCTGTTAGGAGAAGCCAAGATCGACAAATTGCAAGATAAAAGCAGTCGAACTTGGGATTTGAAGTTTCTCTGTAAAATGTCCAGCTGTTAATTTGGCCAAACTCACATAGTATCACATTCCTAATAATGAAAATGTTGTGCTTTTTTCCCTCAAAGAAGGAAAATACATTGAAAAGATGATGAGAAAACCAACATTTCCTGCAGAAGCATCCTTACCACTTAAACAAGGACGAAAAAAAAAGCCAAGGCAAAAAGGGGATTTTTGCTCTTTTCCTTTAGGTTGATTTGAAAAGGCAAAGGCATGTCATATTAATTCAGGATTTGTGGTGAAAACGCCCAGATGTATTATTTTAGTTACGTGATTCTATGAACCTAAACTTGGAAAATGTCTCTCAGCTTCACATCTTACTACCTCACTTACCATTATGATTAGAGCTCAAAAGTTCCTTACACGTGAACAAACACAGTATTGTCTTGCTTTTACTTAAAAATTCTGCATATTTTGTGATTTCCCTGGTGGCTCAGATGGTAAAGAATCTCCTGCAATACAGGAGATGTAGGCTCGATCCCTGAGTTGGGAAGATCTCCTGAAGAAGGGAATAGCTGCTCACTCCAGTATTCTTGGCTGGAGAATTCCATGGCCAGAGGAGTCTTTGGGCTACAGTCCATGAGGTTACAAAGAGTTGGACATGATAGAGTGACTAACACTTTCATGTTTCACTTTCATTCAAAAAATTATGATTCTTCATCATGAAATCTCCAAAATTCATACTCTACACCTTTTGAATGAGTTTTCTCTTTCATTGCGTATTTCCCATGATACTGAGGAGTTCTGACCCGAGAGGAACAGAATGGAAATAAATAAGAAGGCTATGTTATGGCTTTTCCGGAGAACTGAAATAGAAATTTGACAAAAGCTGCCACCTTTCTTTTTCATCCCTTTCACTCAGATTTCTTTCCTTTTCTTTCCTTTCCCTAGAAATATTTGGGGCAACCAGGGCTCACATCGTATTTCGCTCCATTCTCCTGAGTGGTCTTGAGCAAAGCTAGGGAGATACACATGTGATCTAAGCCAATTAAACCCTGCCTTTCCTAGCTGGTGCTGAAGGCTTCCTCACTGAGCACTGGGGTGCTCACAGCTCTCATACACAGCATCAAAGAGAGTCCAGAGGTTTAATGCCTTCTCCTTCTGTTTCCAAGCCTTATTTTCTACACAGAACCCTTTACTAGAGCTGCATGGTGAAAACAGTAAGATAATAAGTTTGAAAGGCAGCAAATGGATGTGTTTTGTGCCCCCAGCAGCTGTGTGTGTGTGGACACTGGGTTACATTTGTCAAGGCATCACGGGTGGATGGATGATCAGCATCCTGACACAGTGTCCAAGAACATCAAACCACATGGGAACAATTCTATTCATCACCCCAAGGATACCTAGGCATGATAAATGTGACAAAAACCAGTACCAAGGACAAACTCTGTGTTTCACTCAAATCCATCAAGTGAAAAAACAGTGAGACCAGGATGTAAACATGTTAGGAAACAAGTGGACTTTCCTTGTGTATAAAAAGCATTTAAAAGACGCTTGCTCCTTGGAAGAAAAGCTATGACAAACCTAGTGTATTAAAAAGCAGAGACATCACTTTGCTGACAAAGGTCCAGATAGTCAAAGCTATGATTTTTCCAGTAGTCATGAATGGATGTGAGTTTTGGACCATAAAGAAGGCTGAGCGCTGAAGAACTGATGCTTTCAAACTGTGGTTCTAGAGAAGACTCTTGAGAGTCATTTGGATAGCAAGGAGATGAAACCCAATCCTAAAGGAAATCATCCCTGAATATTCATTGGAAGGACTGATACTGAAGCTGAATCTCCAATATTTTGGCCACCTGATGCAAGATGCCAATTCATTGCAAAAGACCTCGATGCTGGGAAAGACTGAGGGCAGGAGAAGAAGGAGACAGAGGATGAGATGGTTGGATGGCATCACTGACTCAATGGACGTGAGTTTGAGCAAACTCCAGGAGATGGTGAAGGTCAGGGAAGTCTAGTGTGCTGTGGTCCATGGGGTCACCAACAGTCAGACACGACTTAGCGACTAAACAACAACAATGTGAGATTACAACCCAGCCACCCACCGCCTCCTGCAGCACCTCCAGCCTCACCCACCTGCCTCAGGTCCAGCGTGATCGTGACCCAGTGGTACTCTCTCCCGTTCTGGATACTAGGACTCTGCCACCAGTTATTGGTACCGTCGATGGCGTTGGATATCGGATGCCGTTCTGTTGAAGGAAAACAAAAAACCCGCTACGCTCTCAGATTGTGGTTTAAGGTTGTTAACTCCTAAACTGTAATACAGTGGAAATGAACAGCGGTAAGGAGAACACAGGCCCGTGGCTTCCTAACAGAAGTCTCCAGTAATCGTTTAGGAAGGGGTACGTTCCCACGGGGGCCCCACTTGCCTTTGGGGTTGGCGCTGCTGCCGTCGCAGACCCGGCACTGGGCATTGCGCATGGCCTGCCCAGGCACATGCTCCACCAGCTTGCAGTACGTCTCTGGCCCCTTTTCCCCGCAGGTCGCATTGGTGCTGATGTGTGCATTGCTGGCAAGGTTGAGGATGGCAGGGAACAGGCCTGAAAGTCAAAGTCACCAAATCAGCTCAGCCACTTGAAACCACAGGTCATATCACTGCATCTCACTCTGCTGGTGAAGCAGAAGTGTTAGTCACTCAGTCATGTCTGACTCTTTGCAACCCCATGGATTGTAGCCCTACAGTCTATGTAGGAGCCCTACCAGCCTCCTCTGTCCATAGCATTCTTCAGGCAAGAATACTGGAGTGGGTTGCCATTCTCTTCTCCAGGGGCTCTTCCCAACCCGGGGATCGAACCTGGGTCTCCTGCATTTTGGCAGGTGGATTCTTTACCATCTGAGCCACAGAAGATGGCCAATTTATGGTCACCAAAGGGAAAAGGGTTCTTTACCACTAGTGCCACCTGGGAAGCCCAAGTACATTAAAAAAAAAAAAACTCACCCTGCATCTATTAATAAGAAAATAATAATAATAACTTACTAGGTAGTCTTCCAAAGACTTTCCTCGTAAAACAGAGCTACCCTAGTGGTTCTATGAGCTACTCTGGTGGCTCAGTGGTAAAGAATCCACTTTACCACTGGGTTCAATCTCTGATCTGGGACGATTTCCTGGAGGAGGAAATGGCAACCCTCTCCAGTATTCTTGCCTGGAAAATCCCATGGACAGAAAAGCCTGGCAGGCTACAGTTCATGGGGTTGCAAAGAGTTGGACACAACTGACCTACTAAAAAACAACAGATTAGCAGTTCTATCCTAGGAGAATGACTCTAATCAAATCAATAAACTCTTAGTTTCTCAACAGAAAATAGTCATAGAATATTGTATTCTAGAGTATTACTCTTAATTTTGAAACATAGCAGACTCACACAGTATACTAGGTATAAACATGTTTTTTCTTTTTTAACTTAAAGTTGGTCATTTTTATCACATGCTTTTGGGATTTCCTAATTAAAAAGGCTTAATGAATAAAACAGATGTACTTTTATGTTTAATTATGCAGTTCCTCAATTTATTCTTTTTATCAACCAGTAGTTAAGAGACATATTTTATGCAATAAAATGATCTAATTCTTAAAGTGACACATAATTCTTGGGAATGCTACTTAATTGGGGGGAGAAGCTGATACTTATTGTTTTTGGTACTGAGGTAAATATTAATTTTCTCCTTCCTTTATGACCACAATATTCTAGTAATCTGGTTTGAATGTATATTATGAACTGACAATTTAAAATACAATAAGTTTGAAACTGTGGAGTCACATGGAAAGAGCTGCAACAGAGTTTTCTGGGCTCTGGGTCATGTCTGTGCATTTAGATTTGCAGTACAATCAACCTTCTCCATTCCCTTCCCACAGACCAGCCAAGCGAGGAGAAGAAAAAAGGTCACAGGAACTTAGTTAACAATGCATTTCTCTGTCAACAAATCCTTTACCAGCTAACTCTAAAAATGTTCTCACTTTCTCTTTTTTTCCTCCCCTTCAGTTTCCAGACTCAAGAGAACCGCCCACTTCCTGCTCGGGGCTCCCCCGACCCTGACCTACAAGAGCCTTGAGTTATGGAGGGAGTCGGGGTCAGTAGGGCACCTGCTTCTCCATTCAGGAGCCTACACTCTGAGTCACTGAGAAAAAGACGTTTAAGCTGTGTGAATATCAACATAATTTCAGTGAATAATAGCTTAATTGTAGGAACCGACAACAGGTTGTTCTTGCACTACACAGGTTTTAGAGCATCCGTGTGCCGGCTCAATTGCTCAGTCATGTCCGACTCTTTGCTCTTTGCGACCCCTTTGGCTGAAGTCCGCCAGCCTCCTCTGTCTGTGGGATTTCCCAGGCAAGAATACTGGAGAGGGTTGCCATTTCCTCCTCCAGGGGATCTTCCTGACCCAGGGATCGAACCCGTGTCGCCTACATTGGTAGATGGGTGCTTCTCTGGTTGGTATTGTAAAGACACTCCTAAGCAAACGAAAGAGAAACCCCTTCGTTAGCATGACTAAATTCAAAACTCTGTAGTGGTGCATTTGCCTTTCACTAAAACTAAATCTTTCTTCTCAGATAAGCTCATGTTTGGGGGGAAAAATTCACTAAAAATTATTCTTTACTTACTACATTTGCTCTCATTCCATGGTTCTAGAATAATTATTATTCCTCACTGTCTACGACCACAGCTGTGAGAGGATGAAAGAAAGCTGGAAATTTGCACTGGAGGAAGCATGTTTGAAAAAGAGTTTTTAAAAATTCCTCAGGTTGCTGAATGTTTTCAAAGACTACCGAAATACTTCAGTATTTCAGATCTCAGAGACCTCTTCTCAATGGTCTGTGGTGACCTAAATGGGAAGGAAATCCAACAAAGAAGGAATACATATATACCTCAGGGCTTCCCTGGTAGCTCAGCTGGTAAAGAATCTGCCTGCAGGGGGGAGACCTGGGTTCCATCCCTGGGTTGGGAAGATCCGCTGGAGGAGGGTATGGCAACTCACTCCAGTATTCTTGCTGGAGAATCCCCATGGACAGAGGTGCCTGGCAGGCTACAGTCTATGGGGTTGCAAAGAGTCAGACATGACTGAGTGACCAAGCACAGCACAGCACATACGTACCTACAGCTGATTCACTTTGCTGTACAGCAGAAAGTAACCCAACATTGTAAAGCAACTATACTCCAATAAAAATTAATTTTAAAAAACTAGCACTAAATACACTAACAAAAGACTACTGAAGTATCTCAATAAAGAACAACTAACATGAGCTTCAAGTAGGAGGAGAAATAGGAAACTGAAGGGTGAGGTAGGGCATTGGGATCAAGAATCCACCAAGAATAAAAGTTTGATTTATACATAAAAATCGAAAGCAGAATGAGGACTGTAGCTCGCACATGGATCACAGTTTCCCATCACCTGGCCGTGCACTTAATGCATGAGACAACTGTACACTTTTGTCAGGAGACATTATTTACTTTAGCTAATGTTACTGTGATTCGTACTTTTGCCCTCATTCGGGACACACAATGGATTCATTTTCTCATCCTATGTTTAACCAGTGGCTAAAGACTTCATAATGCCAAACCCATCAAGCGTGAAATAAATTCTTTCTCACTCACCAGCAGTTTTTTAAAATTATTTTTAAATTGGAGCATAGTTGCTTTATGATGTTGTGTTGGTTTCTGCTGTACAGCAAAGTGAGTCAGCTATAAACACACATATACCCCCTCCCTCTAAAGCCTCCCTCCCACCACCCCGCTCAACCCCTCTAGGGCGTCACAGAACACCGAGCTGAGCTCCCTGTGCTGGACAGAAGCTTCCCACTAGCTAGCCGTTCTACACATGGTGGCATATATATGGCAACATCACTCTCCCAGTCCTTCCCCCCACCCCCTCCTCCTGTCCACTCTCTACATCTGCGTCTCTACGCGTGCCCTGCAAATAGAATCATCAGTACCGTTCTTCTAGATTCCACATATACGCGTTAACATACAATATTTTTTCTCTGACTTCACTCTGTATGACAGATACTAGACTTTACTTTTTAACTCTCTTTCTTCACAGTCTGTCTCCTGAGAAACCTGCACGTGTGTCAAGAAGCAACAGTTAGAACTGAATGTGGGACAGCTAACTGGTTCAAAATTAGGAAAGGAGTATGACAAGGCTGTATATTGTCACCCTGCTTATTTAACTTCTATGCGGAGCACATCAAGTGAAATGCCGGGCTGGATGAATCACAGGCAGGAATCTGGAAGAAATACCAATAACCTCGGATATGCAGATGATAAAACTCTAATGATAGAAAGTGAAGAGGAACTAAAGAATCTCTCGATGAAGGTGAAAGAGGAGAATTTTGGAAAAGCTGGCTTAAAATTCAACATTGAAAAAAACTAAGATCACGGCATCTGGTCCCATCACTTCATGGCAAACAGAAAGGAAAAAGTGGAAGCAGTAACAGATTTTATTTTCCTGGGCTCCAAAATCACTGCGGACAGTGACTGCAGCCAGGAAATTAAAAGATGCTTGCTCCTTGGAAGAAAAGCTACAACAAACCTAAACAAAACCAGTGTATTCAAAAGCAGAGACATCACTTTACCAACAAAGGTTCGGATAGTCAAAGCTATGATTTTTCCAGTAGTCAATACAGATGTGAGAGTTGGACCATAAAGAAGGCTGAGTGCCAAAGAATTGATGCTTTCAAATTATAGTGCTGAAGAAGACTCTTGAGAGTCCCTTGGACAGCAAGGAGATAAAACCAGTCAATCCTAAAGGAAATCAACCCTGAATATTTATTGGGAGGACTGACGTTGAAGCTCCAATCCTTTGGCCACCTCGTGGGAAGAGCTGACCCACTGGAAAAGACCCTGTTGCTGGGAAAGACTGATGAAGGCAAAAGGAGAAGAGGGCGCAGAGAATCAGATGGTTAGATAGCATCACCGACTCGATGAACATGAATTTTAGCAAACTCTGGGAGATAGTGAAGGACAGAGAAGCCTGGCATGGTGCAGTCCATGGGGTCGCCAAGAGTCGGACAAGACTTAGTGACTGAAAAACAACAAACAATTTAATCACTGATAGCTGTTACAAAAAGTATTAAAATATTTTAGAGATTCTAAGGCCCTTTCCAGCACAGTGGGGAAAAAAATAGGTGGGAGAGAAAGAGAAATACCTCACAGGGGCTTGAGAAAGTCAAACCCCAGCCCCTGGGAGTTTGCCATTTAACACCCTTAACTTTTTTTCTCACACGGGGAGATGAAAAAAAATCTTATCTCAGAAAACCCAGAGGGGGTGGTGGGCAAAAGGCCTTGGAAGCATTTTCCAGTGTCCATTTCCATGGCAATGGGCTGGAGGTGTCCTTGACAAAGGCAGAGTTTCTCACTGTAAGATAAACAAGTCATGAAGACCTTGGCCCGAATATTGTAACAATTTATCAGGACTGCCTCCTCCTCCCACACAGGTTCCTTCATGCTTTTGTTTCATGATACCATGAGTTTTTATTCAACACCCAAGTTTAGTAGAAGAGACCATAGCTACAATTCATTCATTAAGAGGTTTTCTCTTTTGTTGCCACAAAACTGAAATTGAAGGATAGCAATTTAAAAGCTTTTTTTGATCAAAATCATGATTGCACACAGGCAAAGCACAACATTCACGGTTATTTTTTAATTTCAAATCATTCGTATTACCCTGGGAAGGCACTGCCTTTTCCCCTCCTTCCAAACTCTTACAGGAGGGAATTCAGCTTATTTTGTTGTTCAGTCGCTAAGTCATGTCTGACTCTTTGCAACCCCATGGACTGCAGCACACCAGGCTTCCCTGTCCTTCACTATCTCCTGGAGTTTGCTCAAATTTATGTCAAGTCAGTGAATTCAGCTTAACATCAAAACACAAGTGCAGCTTTTGAGTGGGAAAATGAACAACTGTGCAGAATGAAAATGAAGTTATATTTTGTTGTATCATTGATCATGTCTGCAATGTTTATATTATTTGCTTAAATACCTAAAAACATCAATTAATTTAACATTTTCTGACCAGCCATTGCTTCCAAAGACCACCAACCCTTCAAGGTCTTAGCAGTCTTAGTAATTTTCCCCCCTTCGTCTGCCATTTCTGAGCTCTATCACATAGATTTCACTTGTTTATGCTTTAAGTTTTGGCATTCTCTTTATGTTCCAATGGCTACATCACGGGTATGCAGTCGCCCTTGGTTTAAAGCTCTGTCAAAACTGTCTGGAAGTTTTTCGTCATTTAAACAAGGACCCCCCACACACTTTTCATTTCTCATCAACTCTCATAAAATTACGTATCTGGTTCTGGATGTGCCTCCTGAATGCGTCAATCAAGGACTGTCCTCGGGAGCACCCAGGGACCTCTGGTCAAACCACTTGGCTGTGGAGACGCCCAATGCGTCACCATCTCTCACACCAGAACAATGACCCCGAGGAGGTTGCATCCACCAGATGACAGCTCCACTTAATCCAGAACATACCTAGAGGGACAGCTTACAAACAACGCAAGCATTTGCCATATCTTCCACCTGAGACCAACAACAGACAAATAGACTTGATACCCAGGGTAAACACCCCAATCAAAAGTCCAGAGTCATGTTATCTTGGTATTGACCTCACTGGGGGTGATAATGCTGCATTTTCTGAGTTCTAGCACCATTGTTTTTTCAATGGTAAACTGAAAAAAACAATAGTACTAGTAGGGATTGGGCTGCCTCTTTATCCAGAAGGTGTGTGCTAAGTCCCTTCAGTCATGTCGACTCTGTGCGACTCTATGGACTGTAGCTGCCAGGCTCCTCTGTCCATAGGGGTTCTCTGGGCAAGAATATTGGAGTGGGTAGCCAGGCTCTCCTCCAGCAGATCTTCCCGACCCAGGGATTGAACCCATGTTTCTTACATCTTCTGCACTGGCAGACAGGTTCTTTACCACTAGCTCCACCTGGAATACATACACTTAATGTGATCACTTTTCTTATTTATTTTTTTAAAGCTGTTACTGAATCAAGGATGTATATGAGAGTAGTGGTGGTCACTGTCTCCAGTTCCTGGCCTCACACTGGCTCTTCACTCATCTGCAGTTCAGATTCTATTCCTTAAATCACTCAAAGGGCCCTTGTCAAGGTCTCCATTCCCCAGCATGAGGTTCACTGGGCCCCACAATAGCTTCTGTAAACAAGGGCTTTTCTCTCTGTCTTTAAGCCCCTCTCCCTTGGCTCTCTCACGCTGCAGACTCCTAGTCTGTCCCTCTGTTACAGTGGCTTGCTGGCCATCTCTGCCAGTGATCCAGACTCTCCTGTGACCTGATGTCCCAAGAAAAAGCAGAAGAGGCAGGTCCCCCCAACAAGCGGATCCTCAGGGGGAAGCAGGAAGGTGTGTACTTTGCCCCAAAGCTATTTCCAAACACAAGAGAAGTAACACAAAGAATACGGGCTTGAGGACAGAGACTTGGGTTCTTCATCCCATGTGCCCAGCGCTTCCTTGTTGAATACAACCAAGCCCCACGTGGGTAAGGACAGAACAGGGCATCAATCATGTGGGAAGTGAACCCACTGGGCTCTGGAATGAGCGGAATCTTAACAGTGGCTGAAATAAAAAATGTACAAGCCTCCCAGGGGGAGGTGCGGGACCTTCCACATTTCCCCAAACCAGTCCCCCACCCCACAACCCCACCCCCCACCAGCAAGCATCACACAACCTGGGCCAAGATAGAAAAAATGCTCTAGCTCCCAGTGATGAAGACACAACAGGAAAATGACGCTACGAGATAAATGAATGTGACTGAGGTGGAATGAATAGAAGATGACCCTTGGCATCCACAATTGTGATCCTTATCCTTGAGCTCTGCAGGAGATACTTGAAATTCATTCTGGGCTCAGCTGGGCAGAGAGAGAGTTCAAGCAGAACTTCTCAAACATTTATCAAATCACCCAGAGATCTTGTTACAAATGCAAATATTCTGCAGGGCTGGGCTGGGCTGGGGCTAAGCTTCTTCATGGTTCAGTATCTCCCTGGGGCTGCTGCTCTGACTTCAACAGATAAAATGATCTCTTGGGATGTTTCCAGCTCTAACACAACGGGATTGGTTAATTTGGTTGAGGCTTGGCACAAAGTTCATCAGACTGATGAGTAAGATCACGCTTCCTCCAGAGTGTTCTGTCACTATTTAACCAGAACTCTAGATTCCCCGTCCTATATTCACATCTTGGAGACCTTGGAAAACTATTTTTAGAGGGAACTGGGGGGCCTTGGTTAAAACCAAGGTTTGGGGCTTATTGTAAAGAAGGAAAAAAGGTCAAGGCCTCCAAACTGAAAGATGTAACATAGGAACAAGGTCCCCTTTGCGTCAACCAGGCGAGCTATTAAAGCAAACCAGGGTCTGAGTGGTGCTGCCCCTGGTGAGTTCATCCATACTGAAAGCGATGCTGTTGAAGGCACAGTGTAAGGCTTCAGGGATGTTAAAATGTAAAGAAGTTTACGTACCCTCCCTGCCTAATGCTGACAGAGATCCAGCCCTCTCAGCCCATCCTGTTCTGATGCTGCTGGTCTTCTGACCCGCTGTCTTTTCACGGAGGCCTGGGGAGGGCCCTGCACAGCCGGGAGGAGGGGGCGGGCCAGAGGGGACAGCATGGCAGAGGACATCCCCTGACCACCCTGGGATCGTGCATTTGAGCTTCCGGGAGACAGTCCAGATCTAGGTGACAGATGAGAGGAGAGAATCTTAGCAAAACAGGGCCATTCTCAGAAGGAAGGGACATCTTCCCATCCTAGTGAGCATCCCTTGTCTGATTAAATTTAAGGTTTCTCAAGTTATTTTTTGGAAAAGACCTTGATGCTGGGAAAGATTGAGGGCAGGAGGAGAA
Organism: Bos grunniens; assembly: GCF_055505025.1. Taxonomy (NCBI): domain Eukaryota; kingdom Metazoa; phylum Chordata; class Mammalia; order Artiodactyla; family Bovidae; genus Bos; species Bos grunniens. Next base: position 41,673,910 of record NC_141188.1, read on the forward strand.
GGGGACAACCAAGGATGGTTGGATAGCATCACAGACTCAATGGACATGAGTTTGAGCAAACTCTGGGAGACAGTGAAGGACAGAGAAACCTGGAGTACTACAATCCACGGGGTTGCAAAGAGTCAGACATGATTTAGCAACTGAACAACAACAATAATATTAATTTTCTTTCATTTTAAAAATTCTTCCCTATATATTCATTATGATAATACAGTCAGGGAAAATTTAGTCTATTTCTGCACATTCAGTTCAGTTCAGTCGCTCAGTCATATCCGACTCTTTGCGACTCCATGAATCGCAGCACACCAGGCCTCCCTGTCCATCACCAACTCCCGGAGTTCACTCAAACTCACATCCATCAAGTCCATTTCTGCACATTAGCAATGAGGAAATCAAGACCCAGCCTGGACCACATAAATAGGTAACTCTCAAATAGGCCACATTTATGTACAAATTCTCTTTTTTCTTGAGTATATCTGACTTACAGTGATTCAGGTATATAGCAAAGTGATTCATTTATACATATATTAATACTTATGGGCATCAGAGAAGGACCAGATCAGCTCTCCATACATCCTAGACTTTTTACTGAAAAAGAATAAAACACTTAAGAAAAATTAACAAAGGGAATTCAAGACCAATACACTGAACTATGAAACATTTCTGAGAGAAATTAAATCATATCAAAACGAATGATATCAAAACGAATTCATTATAATTATTTCTTATACATAGACAGGAAAACTCAATGTTGTCAGACAGCACTTCTCCCCAAATGGATCTATAGAATCACTCTAATTCCTACCAAAATCCTAGCCATCTCTTTTGTAGAAATTGACAAGCTGACACTAATGGAAATGCAAAGGACCTAGAACTGTCAAAGCAATTTCGAGAAAGTCAACAGTGTGGAATGATTTACACACCCTAGTTCAAAACTTACTACAAAGCCAAAGGAATCCAGACAAAGTTACCTTAGGAATAGACACATGGATCAACGAAGCAACAGAGAGTCCAGAAATATATATTGAAAATCTAGCCAATTCCTTCAAATATTATTTCTGAATTATTTGAACACTGAATTTGAAATCATGTCATTTACAGAAAACCCTCTTGTGCACAAATTTTCAGGGAATGTTTGACCACGGAAAAAGAGGTACAACTCAACTCGGTCAATGATAATGGTTAAGACAAACCAACAAAGTGCGAAGCTCTAAAGGCATACTAGATGTTCTGCTCATATTTCTGGAGAGAATGGGCCATTCTTTCATTCAGTAATAAGTGATTTTTATCAAACAAACATCCATCTGTGACATAAATTCTGTGCGCCTTTGTTCTGTTCCTGAGAAGACCAGGCTGGCTTAGACCCAAGAGCCTGGAGGGGAACAGCTGTCTCCCACTTAAACAACATCCTCCACACGCAGGCAGGTAGAGTTCTTTTGAACAAAAACTCTATATATAAAAACATAACTCCAAGAGATGGTCAAAAAATGGCAACAAGACTGAAGTCAATAGAGTAGTCACTGTCTTTAAAAGAAAACCCAGTGCAGTAGAAATAACCAGCGTTTTTAACCAGAACTCTCTATTTTCAGTGACATTATTTCACTGCAGTAACTTGGGCGACGGTGCTGGTCAAGGCATTCAGAAAGAAAAATTCCTCCAAATTTGAGCTGAGGCACACAGGTAGTAGGATTCCTCAGGTACTTCTCATGCCTGCTTGACTACAGCTCTGGGGATTCAAGGACCACTGGCCACCACAGTGTGGAACATTCTAGAAACTCAACAAATACTTTTTGAATATGTAAAGTTATGTGGTGTATGTGTGTGTAGTGTGTCTGTTGTGTATGTGGGGGGTGATGGGGGTGGGTGTTGGGGATGTAGAAAGAAGAATGGCTCTTATTTTGCTGGTGGAGCTAGGAGGGAAGTCATAAGCCAAACACTGAAAAGAACTCCTAAAAATGCAAATGACTAATCCTCACCTGAGACCACAGAAGCTGTAATCCCTGGGGCTGGGGCCTCCACACTGATGTGATTAAAATCAAATGTGCAGCCCAGAGAGAAAATGTCTGTATTAACTGTACCCTCTCTGTGAGGGCTCAGGGGAGTCACCAAACAGGTGAGCTGTGTGTTTCCATGACAGAAAAGATGCCTGGAGGAGTAGATGTCACTCAACAGGAAGTCTGGTGAGGAAGCCACCAGGAGCTCAATTTCCCTGCCTCCCCATTCCTTGCCCACCACTGGGCTGCAACATGAATTTATGTGACTGGAAGCAAGCAAAATATAGACACGAATTTCCACTGGCGCTACTTGAATCTCCCAACCATTCCTCCACCATAATTTCTCACAGAGAACATTTCTTTCTAGATATGCACTTGGACTTCCTCCATCAAGAATGTCCACTCGGAATCAAAATGAGGAAAGCCGCTGAGAACAAGGACCACAGGACACATCCTGATTTGGGGCCTGGCTGGTGGAGGATCCACTACATGTTCAGTCCATGAAGCTGAGCAGGTACATGAATGGGCAAACACAGGGGGAAAAGGAGAAAAACTGACTAGAAATGACAACAATCCCACAAGAAAACATTACTCCACAGCCCAAGAAGGTATCGAGGACTTTATGCCAGCTCCCTTACAACAAGAGCAGTGGAGTTCCCAAAGACACTTCACAAGGTCATGAATATCTCGAACTCTCCCACCTCTAAACTTCTAGAGTGAACAAAAGTATTGCCACGAAGTCAGGGCAGAGGTGTAAAGAGCTGGAAAAACTAGACTGTGGAGAAAAACAAAGACAGAAACGCCGGAGCTGGAGATTTAGAAGGAAGGGGCTGAAGGATGGACAATGGGAATTTTGAGGATGGGAAAGAGTGCCCACCACTGGACAGAGCAACAGGGACAGGAAGTACACCAAGTGGCAGAGAGAGTTCTGGAGACAACTACTTAAATTAGAATCCCAAAAGGCCTATCTTGAAGGCTGATTGTAAAATTCCTTCCACCTCTGGCATCCAAACAGGAATAAGGTTTCCGTCCTACTAGAAGTCCTAACTCCCTCATGTGATAGTCATCTCAACAGCCAGTGATCATCTGCAGTGTCATAAAGAGGAACAAAGGCCAAAAAATCAGGGACCTTTTAAACGTATTTAATTTTTGGCTGTACCTTAGGCACTATGGGGTTCCCTGGTAGCTCAGTGGTAAACAATCTGCCTGCAATGCAGGAGGCCTGGGTTTGATCCCTGGGTTAGGGGGACCCCCTGGAGAATGGAATGGCAACCCACTCCAGTATTCTTGCCTGGAGATTCCCAGAGACAGAGGAGTCTGGTGGGTACAGTCCATGGGGTGGCAAAGAGTCAGACACGACAGAATGACTAACACTAACACACTAGGGGCCTCAGTTCCCTGATCAGACATCAAACCCGCACCCCCTGCATTGGAAGACATAGTCTTAACCACTGGACCACCAGAGACCTTTTTAAAGGAAGAAACAAAAATGGAGAGGGACGATTTGGATAAGGAGAATACAGAAAAAAAAAAAAGAAAGAAAGGAATGGAAGATGAAACCAAGGCGACCAAAAGAATGCCATCAACTGGGAGAAACAGGAAAAGTAGTCTTTGGAGCAGGAAAGAATTCATGTGCTGGGCCTGAGATAACAAGATAATCACTTTTGTTGAGTAAAATCCTGCCATGACAAAGAGATTAGAAGACATTTAAACGTAGGATGTACAAAAATCAGTGTTGTGGGGTGAGGTCTTCTCCTTTCTGAAGGTCGCCTCTTAACTAAACAGGATCTGCTCAACTTAAGCATCTTCTTTAACATTGTAGAGTTTCCTGAGGCTCTGGCAGGAAGTTACAGAACAATGAAACAAAATGCAGGAAATCTTTCAGGGAATGGGAAAAGATGGGCACTTCCCAGAAACACTCTGGAGCTAAATCTGACATTCCCACCAGCAAGACAGGAGGCTCTCTGGCACAAGAGCTGGAGTCACACTGCCCGCTGGGCCAGATCAGACTTCAAAGATAAGTTCAGGAATGAAGAGATTCAGGCTTCAGATGGTTGAATCAAAAAAGGGGGAGAAAAAAAAAATGCACATACACGCTGAAAATAGGATCTGATGTGTCTTCACGGCATCTTTTCTGGATTAACCTCTGAAGTAAAGGCTCACCTAGGCAGAAAGCTATCCACCACGCTGGTCTGGAATCTCACTGCTCCCATTGTCTATCTTCTGCCTCCAAGCAAGACATAAAATGGGAACAAGCTGTCCCAGAGAAAGCTCTCACCATCCAGCCTCCAGAAAACACTCTCGGGGGAAGGGTCTGTGCCGCGAAACGCTGGCTGTCACCCTCAGTATACAGGACGTGAAGATCCAATGAACCTAGCCGGAGTGTGGCATTTTACACTGAAATAGCTCCCTGGCAGGCATGTCCCAACAGAACCCAAGTTCTTGACCTTACCTAAATTACTTCAATAAGGGAGCTTCCCCCCCTCCCCCATTATTTTTGAAATACATTTATTTACTCAACTGTGCATGGATACACGTTAGTATTTTAGCAATAAAAAAAGTAAAAGAATTATTTGCAAGCATGGAAGTAGGCTACATACACCCTGCTAGAGAAACTGTCGCTTATCTTGTTCACCGTAACATTTCTGAGGAATATCACTAACAACTTCAGCTAAGATCTCCGAGAAGTTTTCTCTAGTTATCTCCACTTAGCTTTGTATTCAGGGTGCAGGCTTAACTTTATTCCTCAAAAATTATTTTTAACAATTAACTTTTCCTGTGTCTGCTATAGGTGTTCCAGCAATAAACCAAAATTTTTAGAAAAATAAACATACTATCCATAACTTCTAATAGTATTCTTCGCAGACTTAACCTCTCTACCTCACAAATCACCTAAATGTATTTTTAAAACTTATTTATAACTCCAGGAATAGCCCATGAAGGCTACGGTGAGCAATACTTTCAGAAGGACTGCAGCATCAAGCAATCTATCAATGAGCTATAGTTTTTAAATACAAAAGATCTAGGAAACAAGGCTCTAATACTTTCTGTCAAAGGCCGCGTTGAAAGGGACAAGTTGGAAAGTGAAAAGTTGACAGGTGTACATGTGTATTAGTGATGCATTTAGCATCCAGCAGTGGGGATACTGAAGGAGTAGGAGAGAGGGAGGGCAGTGGAGGTGGAGATGGGAAGACTGTCTCTTGTTTTGTCAGGAAATAACTGGTACCTTCTTTATACCATTAGGAAGTGCTCAGGAGGAAGTAGGTTTTTATGAAGTAGCTCGCTTTTAAGAGTTACATGAAGAGACATCTAAGGGAAGACACTCAAGAAACTAAAAATAGTAGTTGCCTCAAAAGTAGGTGACTTAACCTTTTTCTATACACCTTTTGGGTTTTGTTTTTGTTTTTTCTAATGTCGTACCACGACCATGGATTACCTATTCAAAACTATTTTTTGACATTACTTGATTCATAAATAAAGACATTAATGTCAATGTGACTCAACAAGACAGGTGGCTATTAACCACCAGGAACATTGGCAAAGCAACGTAAATGGCAACCCGATCCAGTATTCTTGCCTAGAAACTTCCATGGACAGAGGAGCCTGGCGGGCTTTACGGAGTCACAAAGAGTCAGACATGACTGAGCAACTGAGCATATTTGCAATGGACAGACACGAAGATGGGAATAAAACAGACCCCGCCCTCAGGAAGTTCAGGTCAGGGGGTGAGACCGATCAGCCAGCCACTGGCTTAGCCACCAAGATAAGGACAACAATAGCAATGAGTGGCCAGAGCACCGGCAGTCCAGGGAAGGGCATGTCATAAATACTTCAGCAATGACGGGCTCAGGAAGGTTTCTGCAGGGCTTAGGCCCCAAATGGGAGGCCTGTCCAGCACTGAACATCCCATGTCACTATGAACAGGGGCACGGAGGTCCCAGGTAACGCCCCTGAGCTCTGAGCCAGTGGATCCCAGACTCCTCCTCTGGTCCCATCGGATGCTCCAATGTCATTTTTTGTGTGTGCATTATGAGGAGTTTGGGAGGCGTTAGTCCTAGCCCCATAGGGTGGTGTTTCTAGAAAAATCATGATGGTGATGGTGCTGAGGAGGGAGAGCAGGGGAGGAGGGAGAGCCAGTGGGGGAACCATCACAACATTTCATGGGAAAGACAAACAGTTCCTGAGCCTTGTCAGCAGTGGAGACAAAATAACGGAGATGGATTACACAGGTTTTCAAGAAGTCAATAGGTCTTAACGCCCAAGTGAAGGTGGATCCAGGCTGGGGAGGATGCAGTGCAGGTGCCACAGATAGACCGTCACAATGGACCACATGCCCGTGCTACCGACATACCCAACGCTGGGCCAACATTCTTGTGTTACTGCATCACATCAGTGCTCTCCATCTCACAAATCAGGAAGACTGACATCCAGAGATGCCGAGAAACTTAATCAACCTCACAGCTCATCAAAGCAACAGGGCTGGTGTTTGAATTCAAGTTGACTCCAAAACCAGACTCTAAATTTGAGACTATAGCGGAGAAGTGATAGTCTATATTTGCATGTAGTCATGTCCAAAATAGTAATAATGATGCTTAGATGGTGTTTATTGAGGGCTACCCCCAGGGTCAGGCATTGTTTTAAGCACTTTTCATTCCATCATGAACAGGCTTTCCAAGGAGGCACCATGACCACGCCCATTTACAGATGGCGAAACCGAAGCACAGGGAGGTTAAGTAACCTGCCCAAGTTCCCACAGCTTATAAAGCCAAAGAGTAAAACGTGTAAAGCTTAAAGGCATTATCTTGTTATTCCCCCCATAAAACTTACTGTAGATGATAATGAGTACTTACAGAACTTTATGAAAGAGGTATTCTAAAATTGTAGAATTGTGTCTCAAAGATGATTACCTTGAAATAAGTGGTCATGTAAACATGTCACAATACTGGTGATTCTAAGAGTGGCGCAAAGCACCAAGGAACAGCCTGTGTTTATTTCCTATCCTTGTTGCATTTGAATTCTCCATCATGCTATATTAACTACAGATGTCTGCTCTATATTTAACGTCTGGAAAAGTGGAAGAGAAAAAAGGAACGGGCCAAAGTCTGGGATACGTAGGAGGTGGGCATTGATGTTTTCATTACACAAACCATGTTTCCAACTGCTAAAATTAGTTTTTTTTTCTTGGCCCTTACTTGGGGAATATAGTTACAGTTTTTTTTTCTTGGCCCTTACTTGGGGAATACTTGGGGAATTCTTAGTTCTTGGGGAAGAAAAATGCACCTTTAAAAGCCATTCGGGTGCACACTTTGCTGGGCAGGCACATATATGCTCAATTTGAATACTACATCCTTTATGAGAATGAAGTAAATTTCCTCTAGTCATAGAAGAGAGTTTTTCCTTTAGCCTTGGAATTGTCTACTTTTACTTAGAAAAGAAAAACAGTTCAAAACAAGATTTGATGAACTAACCTGTGAAGCAACTGTAATTCCATGTAATTGCCAGCTGTGGACTTAACATTATTGTTAGAAAGGTACCACCTAGTATTTTGCACTTCTAGGAATAGCTCACTTTACACAGGTTATTGGGTCACATATCATGAGATGTACAGTAGTTCAGTGTGTGCCTGAGCACTCAGTCGCGTCCAACTCTTTGGACCCCCATGGAGGGTAGCCTGCCAGCACCTCTGTCCATGGAATTTCCCAGGCAAGAATACTGGAGTGGTTTTCCATTCCCTCCTCCAGGGGATTTTCCCAACCCAGGGATAGAACTCTCTGTCTCCTGCATTGCCAGGGGATTCTTTACCACTGAGCCTCCAGAGAAGCTATGAAATAATAAAGGATTCTTAATAAGGGACTTCCCTGGTGGTCTAGTGGTTAAGACTTGGCCTTCCAATGCACGGGCTTCGGGTTCCAACCCTGGTTGGGGAATTAAGATCCCACATGCCTCTTGGCCAAAAAACCAAAACATAAAACATAAGCAATGTTGTAACAAATTCAAAAAAAGACTTTAAAAATCGTCCACGTGAAAAAAAATCTTAAAAAAAAAAAGAATTCCTAATAACCTAAAAGCTATTGGATGATTGTTCTAAATATATATATATATATATATATATATATATATATATATATATGAGTACCAGATAACTATCTCACTGATGATGCTAGTCAGAATTATTTTATTATTGTATTAGGAGCTAATGATACTATTTCACTGGTCATTCATGCTATATATATGGGACCCCCAAACTGTATTTTAAAAAGTCAAACTCCCTCAAAGGCGCCTGTAAAGAGGGTGATGGTTGATGGGGTGGGGGTTGCAAATCTGGAAGGCAGTGTGACAGATTCAAAGGCCCTCCCGCTGTGGGTGGTTTTCCGTAGCATCTTAAAGCAGGAAAGCCCCACGGGGTCCCACTTTCTCCAAACACCATTCACAGCCGCCAAGGCCAAGTGCTGCGCCCGGAGGGGCGCGGAAAACATTCCGGGCATCTCCCTAGACCAGGACTTTCAATTCTTAGAACAATAAAGCTGAGTCCAGCTGCTCTCCCTCCAGCCTGTGGGAAACCAGGCTTTTCACTGTCAGCAATGCGAGAGAAAGGCGTTCAGCTTGCAGAGTCGCAGCCCGCTCTCCCGCAAGGCCGGCCCCTTTCTTTGCAGGCTAACTATGCAAATTCCCTGCATCCCTGCCCGGCCGCGCGCGGAGAGGACGCGCAGCCATTCAAAGCCCGGTCGCCCGCTCCGGTCCAGCGCGTCCCCCGCGAATGCGCCCGGGAAAGGGACAGTCCCCTGGCTGCAGAGAGCACAGCTAGGCACGAGGCCAAACACGCATCTTTCCCACGCGGGTGCTGTGCGCTCCGCCTCCCTACTTTTGACCTGTTCCTTCCTGCGTTTTGAATAACACGTGTATCTTTGGGAGTGTGCCGGGGGTCACGGGTTGCATGCATAGACGTTTTCAAGAAATATTCGTGACCTCCTAGCCAACAAGCGGCGCCCTGAAGGATTAGTCTCTGGGGAAAGCGGGGCACGAGTGTCCGCAGAAAGGGGAGGAGGGCTTCTCGTCCTCCCGGGCAGTGACAGACGCTTTGAAAGTTGGCCGCGGATCTCTGTTCTTGGCCAACCCTGCCCCGCGAGGTTGCCAGGCATCCGAGCCCGCGCTCCCTCACCTCTAAGTGACCGCGGTCTACTCTGGGCGCGGAACAGCCGGTTCGGCCACCTCGGGGCCTGCACCCAGCGTGGCTGGTAGGCGCCCGCGGCGGGTCCCCAAGCCTGCACCTCCCCGTGCGCTTCCCGCGCGCCCACCCTCCGTGAGTGGCCCGGGGACCCTCCCCGCCCCCGCCCCCCCCCGCGATTTTGCCGGGTCTCGGACCACCGGCTTTCTGCCGCCTGACGGTAAGCGTGCTCCGCGGACGCCTTTCCCATTCATTCCCCGCCCGCCTGCCCGCCGCGGCCCGGACCGACAGCCAGGCCCGCGCGGCTCTCTACTGGGGCCCCCGGGTCGCCAAGGCAGACCCGGGGACTCAGAGCCCGAGGCGCCGAGGAGGGGGCCGATTCCGTCTGGAGTGCGCCCCCACCCCTCTCCCGCCTGCCCGGCGACCTTTCCAGGGGCCGCGCGGGAGACCCATGTGTCGGATCCCCGGCCGGGGGTGAAGGCGGTATGCGCGCACCGACCTTGGCGCGGCCAGGCGTGGGGCTTTGTCCCGCAGCCCCCCGCCGCCTGGGGACCCAGACGCGACCCGGGCTCACCTCTCTGCTGGCCCTGGGCGGAGACCCAGAGCAGCGAGGCCAGGAGCGCCAGCCCCGCGCCGCCGTCACGCATCTCGCCGCCGCGCTCGGGTGAAAGCCGCGACCGCGCGCGGAGACTCAGCCGAGGGCGAGACTGCGCTGCCCGCCGGCCCCTCGGACACACCCCCGCCGACCTCCGCGGCGCCCGGCCCCGCCCACCGCCCTCAGCCCGCGCGGGAGACCCTCCCCCCTCCCCGGAGACCCCTCCCAGCGGAGACCTCCCCAGATCCGGGACCCCTCCCCCCGAGACCCCTCCCCACATAGACTCTCTCTCCCTAAAGGCCTACCCGCCCCCTCACATAGGTCCCCTCTCTCGCACGAGGGGGAACAGCCTGAGCCATCCCCAACTCCGGGGTGAGGGTCGCCCCGCCGCCGCGAGCTCCGAGTTGGGGGGGGCAGACGGAGAAAGTGACTGGAGGAGGAGCGGGGGTGGGGGCAGATCTGCCGGCCTGGGCGGTAGATTCCGAGAAAGTATTCACCCTGCTGACCCTCACCGCCCCGCGGGGGCCGTACGGCCGACCCCGAAGCCGGGACCCCCGAGCAGCCGCCACGGAGACCGCCGCACGCGGGGCGGGGGGTCGGGCTCGCCCCCAGGATGGGACCCCTGGCTCACCGACCCGCATCTCTGGCCCCCAAGGGGTGGCCTGGGCCTCCCAGGAAGGGACTGGGGCTCGTAGCTACCAGCTTACCCCCTCTGCTGTTGGCAGAGGGTTTTGTGAAGCCTTTTCTAAAAAGGAGTAGTAATTCGCTTCCCACTTTGTCTAAAACAAGAAAGGTCGCTTGGATTTAATTATTATCATTCGCATTTGAGAAGATCTTATGGGGGAGCGGGGAGAAGGGAGTTCAGTCTTAATAGGATATCTCAACTGCTTTGTTCTTTTTTAAAAAATACATCTGGTCCCTGTTAAAGAATTTTTAATTTCCTCTGATTTTTTTTTCTATTGAAAGTATTCAATACTTTGTAGATCTTACTTTCTCACAATATAAACAGGCGAGATAAAGTAAGTGACTTATTAAGGCCCACGCTCTCATAAATGTCTTTTTTATTTTTTTGCCTGATAGGGAGATAGTTATATTTCAGTTGTGTCAATCAATGTGACAACCTTACCAATTCTAGTTTTTCTCAAGACAATTCCTTCAACGTTTAATAAATAAAATATCATTATAATATTAGCAATTATTATTACTTTTAAACATAGAAATACAGAGCAAGAGAGTAGAATTTGGCCCTTTATAAAGGATGCAATATAGTTGGATGAGAAGGTAGTCAACTCAAGACTAAATTTAAAACACAGAGATTCTTAACTATTAAAGCATTGAAGTAGTAAACTATTAAGTATTTAAGTAACGAATCAGTGATTAAGTTCAGTGTTTAGCAAGTGATCAAGTATTAAGCATTTAATATTAAAAGATAGAATTATAAGTATTTCTGCACCAAAATACCTTTGCATGCACATTATACATGGGCAGATACATCTTTTTGAGTCTTAAGAGCATCCATGCTGATTAGCTGGTGTGATCTTCCCAATTCTGAAAGGCAGCAGTTAGTTTCAGGAGGTTAAGGTCTCAAAGTCAGCAAACGTCTGGTGTAGAGCCAGCCCTCAGAGTTGATTTCTGGTCCAGAGTTCTCTGACTGCTGCACTGAGACCCTGGAGGATGAACTGAAAGACAACAGCAGAATCACATCTGTACCCCCATATCCTGGGTACCTAGAAGTTCCGTCTGGACTTCAGACCCTATCTTTGAACTGCAGACAGGGAACTCGGGCTCCTGATTTAGAGAAACAAAGGGTCAGCACATTTGAGGAGTGGATAGGAAGTATCCAAAGTCACCAAGTTGGCTCAATTTGTCCCTGCTCAAAATTAAGCAAAAAGATTTCAGTGAAAGAAGAATTTCAGAAGCCACTGTAATGAACAAGCTTGGGTAAGTCTGAATAGAAAAAATGTCACAATTCCCCTTCACTACCAGTTTCCCATTCTTCAGCAAGCTTCAGTTCGGTTCAGTTGCTCAGTCGAGTCCGACTCTTTGTGACACCATGGACTGCAGCACACCAGGCTTCCCTGTCCATCACCAGCTCCCAGAGTCCACCCAAACCCATGTCCGTTGAGTTGGTGATGCTATCCAACCATCTCATCCTCCATCGTCCCCTTCTCTTCCTGCCTTCAATCTTTGCCAGCATCAGCGTCTTTTCTAGTTAGTCAGTTCTTCTCGTTGACTGGCCAAAGTATTGGAGTTTCAGCTTTAGCATCAGTCCTTCCAATGAATATTCAGGACTGATTTCCTTTAGGATGGACTGGTTTGATCTCCTTGCTGTCCAAGGGACTCTCAAGAGTCTTCTCTAACACCACAGTTCAAAAGCATCAATTCTTAGGTGCTCAGCTTTCTTTATAGTTCAACTTTCACATCCATACATGACTACTGGAAAAACTATAGCCTTGACTAGACAGACCTTTGTTGTCAAAGCAATGTCTCTGCTTTTTAATATGCTGTCTAAGTTGGTTGTAGCTTTTCTTCCAAGGAGCAAGCATCTTTTAATTTCATGGCTATAGTCACCATCTGCACTGCTCTTGGAGCCCAAAAAAGCAAAGTCTGTCACTGTTTCCACTGTTTGCCCATCTATTTGCCATGAAGTGATTGGGACCAGATGCCATGATCTTAGTTTTCTGAATGTTGAGTTTTAAGCCAACTTTTTCACTCTCCTCTTTCACTTTCATCAAAAGGCTCTTTAGCCTCTTTAGCCACTTTCATCAAGAGCTCAGCAGACTTGGAAATATCTAAATTAGCTACAGCACCATGGAAGGTCAAGGGTGGCCTGTTCAAGGTGAAAATGATGTAAGAATGTTCATGGTTTGTGAGAAAGCAGAAATTCAGCTCAGCAAGGCACACAAAGATGCTGCCTCCAATGTCACCTGTAAATAAATGAGCAACGAAAATGCCTAAACGCTAAGCAAGAGTTAACTGGTTAATAATTTATAGTAAATCACATGAAAAACTGTTAGGTACCCATTTTTAAAGTATGAGACTTAAAAGTTACCAAAATACACTGAAAGTAATAAAAGCAAAATTCCAGTTAATATGGGAGTCCTGGTTGTAATTATATAAAATAAGCACATGTATAAACAAGATACTAGAAGGCAGGATGCAGAAGAAAATAGTTGTGTTCAGCTGATAAGAGTGCAAGGGGTGGGTGGGGGGTGGATATTGTTTGCATGATAAAGAACTTGGGCCAGCCTCAGAGACGGCTCCCATTCTTCCCCCTCACTTTCTAGAAATGATATCTTGGGCAAGTTTCCTCATCCGTAATGCAGGAATAATAATAGTTCCAACTTCATGCATTCAACACGTATTTTTTTAGTCCCTGTTAGGTACCAGGTTCTATGGCTTCACCTTTAAACAAGACAAGTTCTCATCTCTGTGGAACATTGTCTGGCAGTTAAGGCAGGGAAAAATGTAAGCTAAAATCATAAATTTAATAAGTTTATTAAAGGGTCACTGAGATAAGGAATTCGAGACCAAGCCTTGATCTGGCAGTTTGGGAAGGTTTTGCTGAGAAACTTATTCATAAGGATTCAATGAGCCAATGTCTGTCAGTTACCAGCACTCTACCTAGCTTATGGTAAATGCTCAATAAAGATGAATTATTATTTCAATTTTTCTATACTACAACTATATTTTTCAATTAAAAGAAGAAAAAACCCAGCTTGATTATGAACATTTTCAGAAACAAGAGTTCAGGCAGAGAGGGATGGGCCACATCAGAGCTTTCAAAACTGCTTGGGGGATCATGTTAAAATGCTGATTCCAGTGTAGTAGGGCTGCAGTTGGAGGCTGAATTTCTGTACCTCTAACAAACTCCTAGGTGACGCTCATGCTGCTTGCTGGTAGGCAGAGTGCACCTTGAACAGAAGTTCCTGGCTTGCTTGTCCTTGATCTTGCCTGCACATTGGAATCGATGGAGAAGTTTGAAAAGATACTAATGTTTGTTTCTATCCCCCAAGATTCAGATTCAGTTGGTACGGGGAGGAGTCTGGACTAAGGCTCTCCAGGTGAGCCCAACATGCAACAACATTGGAGACACCCTGGACTAGACTGGATGGTTCCTAGGGAGAAGATGACCTGGGTCTAGTCATGGCTGGGCATGCTGCAGGAGCCAGTCTCAGAGAAGTATGATCACAGACAAGAAGAGGAAGCGTAGCCTGGCAGATGTTTTCCTGCAAGGACAGACAGCCACGTGGCAGGAACCCAGCCAGTGATGCCCAGAACATGGGCTAGGACCGTTTCTCTGGGAGGTTGGGGTAAGCAAGGCTGTCCTTTAGTTCTAAAGGGATTGAGATCCCAGGCAGAGACTAGGACACAGAAACATCATACCGGGATCCAGGCATCAAGCTGGGGTATAAAGTGGGGGATGTGATTCTAGGAAAGAGGTAAGAGGTTGGTCACTAAAATTGGGTTAGGGTTTCAGAGTCTGGGCCAGGACAAAGCTAAAGAGGCTGAGTATAAACTAAGCTGCTTCAAGTCCCATGGCAGAAATAAGGTGATTTAGAGACTAAGCCTTCGGTAAGAGTGAGGGGTGGATGGTCCAGTAGACAGAGTAGGCAGATTAGGGATGGAGGCAGAATAGTGTCACCCCAGAGATGTTGGAGAAGTCTCTTGAGAGTCCCTTGGACTGCAAAGAGATCAAATCAGTCAATCCTAAAGGAAAACAACCCTGAACATTCATTGGAAGGACTGATGCTGAAGCTGAAGCTCCAATACTTTGCCACCTGATGCAAAGAGCCAACTCATTGGAAAAGACCCTGATGATGGAAAAGATTGAGGGCAGGAAAAGAAGGGGGCAACAGAGGATGAGATGGTTGGATGGCGTCACCAACTCAATGGACATGAGTCTGAGCAAGCTCTAGGAGATGGTGAATGACAGGGAATCCTGGTGTGCTGCAGTCCTTAGGGTCCCAGTGTCAGATACAAGTGAGCCACTGAACAACAATAGAGATGTGCCTGTCCTGATGGCTGGGTCCTGGGAGTACGTTGTGCATGAAAAGTCTCAGATGTGATTAAGTGAGGATTTTTACAATAACTTTATTTATTCATTCATAGCCCCAAACTGGAACCAAGCCACGTGTCCATCACCAGAAGAATGGATTCTAAAATATCAAATATTTTGGGACTTCCCTGGCAGACCAGTGATTAAGGCTTCACCTACCAATGCGGGGGGTACAAGTTCGATCCCTGGTCAGGAAGTTAAGATCCCACAGGTCTCTTGGCCAAAATACCAAAACATAGAACAGAAGCAACATTTTAACAATTCAATAAAGACTTTTAAAAAATTAAAATAAAATGTTGGATGGAATGTTTGCAATGGAATAACTTGGCAATAAGACAGAATGAACCACTGACTCACGCAGCATGAAAGAATTTGAAAAATGTTCAAGCTGGTTTTAGAAAAGGCAGAAGAACCAGAGACCAAACTGCCAACATCCGCTGGATCATCGAAAAAGCAAGAGAGTTCCAGAAAAACATCTATTTCTGCTTTATTGACTATGCCAAAGCCTTTGTGTGGATCACAACAAACTGTGGAAAATTCTGATAGAGATGGGAATACCAGACCACCTGATCTGCCTCTTGAGAAACATGTATGCAGGTCAGGAAGCAACAGTTAGAACCGGACATGGAACAACAGACTGGTTCCAAATAGGAAAAGGAGTACGTCAAGGCTATATATTGTCACCCTGCTTATTTAACTTATATGCAGAGTACATCATGAGAAATGCTAGGCTGGAAGAAGCACAGGCTGGAATCAAGATTGCCGGGAGAAATATCAATAACCTCAAATATGCAGATGACACCAGCCTTATGGCAGAAAGTGAAGAGGAACTCAAAAGCCTCTTGATGAAAGTGAAAGAGGAGAGTGAAAAAGTTGGCTTAAAGCTCAACATTCAGAAAACATAAGATCATGGCATCCAGTCCCATCATTTCATGGCAAATAGCTGGGGAAACAGTGGAAACAGTGTCAGACTTTATTTTTCTGGGCTCCAAAATCACTGCAGATGGTGATTGCAGCCATGAAATTAAAAGATGCTTACTCCTTGGGAGGAAAGTTATTACCAACCTAGACAGCATATTAAAAAGCAGAGATATTACTTTGTCAACAAAGGTCTATCTAGTCAAGGCTATGGTTTTTCCAGTAGTCATGTATGGATGTGAGAGTTGGACTAGAAAGAAGGCTGAATGCTGAAGAATTGATGCTTTTGAATTGTGGTGTTGGAGAAGACTCTTGAGAGTCCCTTGGACTGCAAGGAGATCCAACCAGTCCATTCTAAAGGAGATTAGTCCTGGGTGTTCATTGGTAGGACTGATGCTAAAGCTGAAACTCCAATACTTTGGCCACCTGATACAAAGAGCTGATTCATTTAAAAAGACCCTGATGCTGGGAAAGATTGAAGGGAGGAGGAGAAGGGGACAACAGAGGATGAGATGGTTGGATGGCATCACCGACTCAATGGACATGGGTTTAGGTGGACTCCGGGAGTTGGTGATGGACAGGGAGGCCTGGCCCTGCTGCGGTTCATGGGGTCACAAAGAGTCGGACACGACTGAGCGACTGAACTGAACTGATACTAAGTGAAAGAAGCCAGACACAAAAGAGTCAATTTCTGTGACATTTATCAACAGACAAAACTAATCAAAGGAAAACAATGGTTGCCTATGGAGAGAGTAAAGATTGACTGGAAAAAGACAAAAAAGGAGTCTGTGGTCATAGAAATGTTCTGTATCCTGATTGGCATGTTGGTTTTATGGCTACAAACCTCTACCAAAATTCATTCTGTTATGCAGATTTAGGATCCATGCATTTCTCTGTATAAATAAGGATCTTGAGATGAGGCGATTTTTATCAATTTTTCTGGCTGAGCCCAGAGTAGTCCCAGAAGTCCTTGTGAGTGAAATAGCGGGGACAAGGGAGTCAGAGAAATTCAGTGTGACAGAAACCCACTCTGCCAAAGATGACTTTGAAAGACAGGGGAATGGGACCATGAGTCCAGGAATTCGAGAGGCTTTGAGAGGCTGGAATACTTTCTAGAGGCTCCAAATCTTTGGCCACCTGATGCGAAGGGCTGACTCACTAGAAAAGACCCTGATGCTGGGAAAGATTGAAGGCAAAAGGAGACGGGGACAACAGAGGATGAGATGGTTCGATAGCATCACTGGATCAATGGACACGAGTTTGGGCAAACTTCGGGAGAAGGTCAGTGCTTTAACAGTTTCTTAAAACACAGTGTTTTAAATTTGCAAATCTGAGTTTTCAAAGCATGACTTAAAAAATACATTTAAATAGACTTTTCACAGCAATCTCATACACAAAAAATCATGGTTAAAAATAAAAATACAGGAACAAATTCCAGTTCCCACATTTACTTGACTGAGTGAGCTTTGGGACATTAGTTAAGTTTCTTGACCTTTGTCTCCTCATCTGTAAAATGGGGACATGTGGAAGACCTACATCAAAAGATGAGAAGCAAGGTTCTTAGCAGAGTGCCCAGTATCAAGTAAGTATCCAATAATTATTTTCTTCAATTACTGTGTTAACCACCATCATCAGAAGATTAGGAAGCAATGTTGTGCAGCTGTTGTCATGAAGATGGGCCAGTTTGTCAGCACAGGTTTATAAAAGGCCGTTGGACACACGTGAAGAGATAAACCATTATTTATCTTCTTATTTACATGGAAGACACAGAGATGACTCCAAGGGGAAAGGCAAGCTAGAAGAAAATATCTTCCTAAAAGCCAAGTAGTAGAAAGACATTAATGGAAAATAGTGACCAGTACAGCAAAACCCAAAGAGAGTCTGTTTTTCAAAAAATTTGGCAGAGCATTGGTCATTAGAGAACTTTGCAAGTATCTTTTTTCCCTCACAGAGGAAGAGGAAGCCAAATTGGTGTGGGGGGTGTCTGGGAGACAGCTGTTCACAAGGACATGTAAACAACATTTGTCCCCCAGACTCCGCGGGGTGTCTTTGCCTGCTGGATATTTGTAACAACAAAACCTCCAACAGGAAAGTTAGATTTGGAAATCAAGGTTAGCAGCACACGTGACTTGGTAAAGCTGGACACAAATTATCTGAAAATTAGGAAATAGATGTCCGTTTCTTGTAAAATGTATTTTATTGCAGTATAGTTGGTTTACAATGTTGTGTTAATTTCTGCTATATAGCACAGTGACTCGGTTATACATGTAGATATATTCTTTTTCATATTCTTTTCCCTTATGTCTTATCACAGGATGTTGAGTATTGTTCCCTGTCCTGTACAGTAAGATTTTGTTTATCCATCCTCTATGTAATAATTTTCATCAGGAAACATTGTTTATGAAGATACTTGTCATGTGTCATTTTCATCTGCCCTAGTTTGGGAGAAGATGCTTATAAACCATCACCGTTATGTTGCTTCCTTCTGTTTTTATTAAGTTCTCCTCCTGTTCACCCCATGTGGAGGCAGATATTCTTGAATATTCTGCACTTTCCATTCCCAAAGCCTTTCTTTTCTCCTTGTTTACCCCCAGATCCTCATCTTTGCTCATTTTGTCACAACCCCTACATACCTTTCATCAGGAAGCCAGTGGATAGTCAAATGACTTAAGACACCTTGCAGTGATCTGGCAGCAGAGACGATCTTCACATTTAGGAAGATGCCGATACTAAGAAATAGGATTTGTGGTGAAACAGATATTATCCTTCCATTAAAAGATCCTTTATAGAATTCAGGAAGTAGTTAATTCTGGTCACTGTAGTAGTTAATTCAATGCCGTATACTAATTAGAATTGTGTTTCTGGACAACATGAGCTATTTGACTCTGGGACAGATTACTTACCTTCTCTGAGCCTCAGTGTTTCTTCTCTGTAAAATCTGGAAATCAATATAGACCACCAGACATAATTACTACCTATAATGACAGCAATAGTAATAACAGCTACCAGGTGTTAAAGAATCTTGAAAGGAGACATTACATCTGTGTTCACAGGTGTTATGCTTCAATTTCTGTTCTAGGACTGCATCATGGCCGCTGAACAAGACTGGAGAACTACACCGACCAGGATCTCTTCAACCCATGCCCACAGTCATTAAAGTTGACCTTCAGAATTGCCCAGCAATCTCAGGACCTGCTGGAAACTGTTCACATCCCACTGACTGATCCCATCTTTTCAGGGCTCAGCTGCATTTCCCTCTGGCTAGGATGCCCATCATCTCTGCCTTTTTCCTCTCGTTGAACTCCTAGCCATCCTTCAAGACCCAACTCAAACATCCCCTCCCGCAGGTAGCCTTCTGTGATTGCTTCAGTGCTTGCAGACTGATTGCTCCTTTGTGCCACCAACGTACTTTGTAATGCAATCTCCATTTTAACGGATCTGTGAATTTTATTAACTTATTTTTCACATTAAACAATGAATTCTTGCCCCTCTTGTTTTATTTTCTCTTAACACTTGCCATAGTGTCTGAAATTAAACAAATACTTGTTGAAAATGACAATGATGTTGATGCATTCAACACTATGTAATAATGCTGGTGCAGTTCTTGCATTATTCTGACATGTCATATAAACCACCTCAAAGTTTTCTAAACATCCCCAGGTGGCAAAAGGCAATGTGAGCTACTAGGGCTAAAAGAGCTCTCAGTTACAAGCAATGCAAGCTGACTCTGGCCACCTTAAAGAAGGCAAGGTACTTGGGCAGATATTTGTGGGGTGGGAAGAGTGGGGGTCACAGAATCCATAGGAACCTGGAGGACAAGGCTTGGAGGATGCGTGGGAACCTAGAGAACTCCAGATGCTTGGCCACAGGCCCAAGGTCAAGACCACCGACCTGAACAGAACAGCTGACACCAACTGCAGCACAAGAGGCGTCTGACCTTCAGCTGCTCGCTCCATCTTTGTTTCACCAGCTCATCTTCCAAAACCTGGGGAACCAATCATGAACTGAGCTTACATCCTGTGCCCAGGGTCATGGTGGAAGAGGCACGGACCTTTTTCTTAGGAGTTTTGACTGATGAGAAATAGAAGACAAATGAGCAAGACGGAGAATTCCTCCTGCTTCTCTCCACCAGCCCCTGCAGGAGGCCCCGGAGTCCTCTTCTCTGCTCGGATAAGCCTGGCATTCAGATGCCTTCCAAGCCCCCCACCTGACCCCCGTGAGCTCCTCTGGTTCATCCAGAGCAGAATCAGCATTTCATGCCTTACTCTTCTATGTCACATCTCCCCCTTCTCTCTGCATTCTCCTCTTCTCTGTTGCCATGGATTTCACCTCTCAAATAGAGCATCAGCGTTTTAATCTTTGCCTCCCAATCTGTGCCTGAGATGCTAGCTCAGAACACTTGGAGAGAAGTGGGAAGTCAGTTTGGTTGCTGCATTGAGTCCACAGTGTGTAGGAAGAAACCCAGGTGAGGAATTTGATCTTGAAGCAGAAGTGATGAGAAGGAATTATAGATTCTTAATCAGAGAAACAAGAGTGAAGTCTTACTTAGGAAAATCTATCTTCTGGCAGTAAACAGAAAGAATGGAATCAAGAGAAATGGAAGACAAGTGACTGGGTTGGGGGGAAGATGGGGGGCGAGGTGGGGAGGATAGAGCAGAGAGGAGGGCAGTGGGATTGCAGAAGAAAGAGGATGAAACGAGATTTCAAAAGAAGGAACATGACTGAGTAACTAATTGGATACAGATGAGCAAGGAAATTGGAGATTTAAATTTTTCTTTCTGAAAATGCGAAAAAAAATTGTGTAGATGGAAGGTGAGCCACTGGGAGAGGAAGTCACAAGTCCAGTTGTTTGTTGTACTTGTGATGTTACGAGATAGTCTGAGGGAGATGTTAGAAACACAGCTGGAAATTTGAGACAGAGTTCCATTCTCTCTGTGTGAGAGAGGGAGCTGTAGGGAAGGTGAGTGACACCCACTTTACTGAACGTTTACGGTGCCTGCTGCTTAACCCTCCTGTGCAAAGTCAGTATTATGTCCAGTTCAAGTGTAAAACAATACGAGGCTCAGAGAGGTTAGCCAACTTGCTCCAAGTCACACAGCTAAAATGCGTGCTGTTGTTCAGTCTTTAAGTCGTGTCCGACTCTGTGATATGTCAGGCTTCCCTGTCCTTCACCATCTCGCAGAGTTCTCTCAAACTCATGTCCATTGAGTCATAATGCCATCCAACCATCTCATCCTCTGTCGTCCCCTTCTCCTGCCTTCAGTCTTTAAAATGTATATCAGTTTGTTTTTGCTATGGCCACAAATCACCCCTCAACATAATGGCTCAACCATGTATTTTTCCTCCAGACAATTCTGTGGTTTGGTCAGCTCAGTGGGGCCCTTTCCCTGTTGGTCTTTGCTGGGGATGTTCTCAAGCCTGACATCAACTGCAGGGTAAGGAAATAGAGGTTTTGGGGGAGCCGTGGTCAAGATGCATGAAGCTAACCCACAGGAGATCAGTACGGTCCTAGGATGTTAATAGATACGATGACTTAGAAATTAACACACTTAGAATAAATAAAATTAGAATGAGGACAGCATACCCAAAGTAACAGGGGTAAAGAGCGAATCTAACATGCGGCAGAGAGCAGCAGCCGACAACGCATAGTAGTGACAACCATGATTAGAGCCGACGGCATTACTGAGTCCGCAGAGGGCCAGCCGCTGACCCAAGGGCTTTTGTGCATGATCTCATTCAATCCCCACAACAGCCCCGTTGGGCACGGCTCTTAGCTTATCTTCCAGTGAGGAAACAGGCACAAAATGCCTGGGCGGCTTAACCCATATGGATCTAGGCAGAGGGGTCGGGAGTTTGGAACGTAGAAGATAGGTTTGATTGTGTAATTTCAGTCCCAGTGTATATTTCTTGGAATAATGAATTCCAGGACATGAGCCTGTTGCATGCTGATTAACACAAAGAAAAGAGTTCTAAAAGTGAGGGCGAAACTGGGAGTCAAGGATGCTAAAGTTCTCAGACTTGGCTGCTGTAGTCAGTAAGAATGCTGCTGCTGCTGCTAAGTCGCTTCAGTCGTGTTCCACTCTGTGCGACCCCATAGATGGCAGCCCATCAGGCTCTTCCGTCCCTGGGATTCTCCAGGCAAGAATACTGGAGTAGGACGACCCAGAGGGATGGTATGGGGAGGGAGGAGGGAGGAGGGTTCAGGATGGGGAACACATGTATACCTGTGGCGGATCCATTTCAATATTTGGCAAAACTAATACAATATTGTAAAGTTTAAAAATAAAATAAAATTTAAAAAAATAAAATAAAAAAAAAACAAAATAAAAGAATACTGGAGTGGGTTGCCATTTCCTTCTCCAATGCACGAAAGTGAAAAGTGGAAGTGAAGTCGCTCAGTCGTGTCCGACTCTTCGCGACCCCATGGACTGCAGCCTACCAGGCTCCTCCATCCATGGGATTTTCCAGGCAAGAGTACTGGAGTGGGGTGCCATCACCCTCTCCAAGTCAGTAAGAATAGTGATGGATAATAAAGCAAAAAAATGGGGAAAAAAAGAATACAAACCATGTCTTGAATGCTCCAGGAAAATACAGGATGTGAAAAGTTTATGCAATACTGTGAAACAGAAAAATTGACAAACACAGGGAAAGCCATATCGTCAGGATACGCCAGGTTGTATGGTAGTAACAATACAACAACTCCTGAACCTCAGAGGAGAAAATGACCAAGGTATCTTTCCTGACTGATGATGGTGGGCTGGCAGTGGGCTGTTCCCTCTTGTAACTTAGGGGTCCAAGCTGATGGAGGCCTCATTTCGACACCTGCTTCCACAATCACAGAGGCTGCCAAAGAGCTAAGTCACAGGCCAGCGCTTAGGTCACCAGGTCGTATCAGCCTCAGTGGAGTCTTACCCTGTGCCTGTAAGTGCAGGAGAACCAGAAATAACTGGAGAAAAGTTGCTAATGACAACCACAGAGACATTCTGGTGGATTCTCCTATGACATGAGACATATAACAAGAACTCTGGTGTGGTGCACGGATGGTATAGGGACCTCAGTTGAGCGTGTAGAATGAAATGGGGAACAGGAGAGACAGAGCTGGGTGGTAAGGTCAGGTGTGGCGGAGGGAAGCAAGATCAAGGCACAGCCAGCGTCACTCTCTGAAAGGTAGTGGGGTAGACGGAGGAGGCTGTGAACAGAGAAGCCTTTTATCACAGCAGCGTGGGGGTCTCCTGATACCCCTGGCAATCTAGGAAACTCTATTTCCTATTAGGATGAGAAGGTTCTTTTCCTTTCAGTCCAGACATTCTCCACGGCAACCCCGGGATAGAATATTAGCATTTCAAGCATGCGGTGGGGACTTCACCTGGGACCAGAAAGGCCTGAAGTAGGAGAAGGGACCAGAGTCTTGTTATTCCCGGGTCTCCAAGGCTGGGCATGTGCCAGATGGTTCAAAAAAAAAAAAACACACATCAGCTCTTAATAGGTGCCTAAGCCGGACTCATCATTACAACTCTTCAGAGGATTAACTTCAGTTTCCTAATAACTGAGACAAAAATGCCCCGGGCTACATGGTTTTCATTTTCTCACAAAATGAAACCTGGATATTTATCTGCAGAGACACATTTAAGTGTAAATACATTCAAGGATGGATTTATTATGTGTAAATTCCCAGCATAACAGACAATATTTTTCACTACATTTTTCCAAGTGACCAGGCTAACCAAAGAGATTCTTGAGTGTCCAGCTTCACGTCGGTCACTTGGGGAGGGCTTTTAGGAAGAAAAGGGACTCTTCAGATAACGTTTGTTTGGTTTTTGATTACTTACATTCCAAAGGTATTTAGGACCTAAAGAATGTAGAAGAAGGCACTGATTATTTTTCTGCCAGATTGTCTT
Organism: Bos grunniens; assembly: GCF_055505025.1. Classification (NCBI taxonomy): domain Eukaryota; kingdom Metazoa; phylum Chordata; class Mammalia; order Artiodactyla; family Bovidae; genus Bos; species Bos grunniens. Next base: position 41,697,539 of record NC_141188.1, read on the forward strand.
TCTTACATATCAGATGGTTCAGCTGAGCCTGTGTTAGAGCTCAGTCAATTGATGCCCAAATTCTTTGACAATGACCAGGAGCTCACCACCCACAGAGAATGTCAGTTATGCGCAGTCCCATATTGACCCCAAAAGAGCTTTGTTCCTCAAATCTAGATAGCAGCAAGGACCAGTGCAGGTCAGTTTTAATGAGAACCATTGGTGTAGGCTGGCTTCTTAAATTTCAGCACAGACATCAGAAATGGAAACAAAACATATGTAGTGGGGGAAAAATAAACAGTTTTCAGGAGCAAAGCAACCTATGTCTTTCCTCTCTGAGGGTTTGGCCAAAAATGTCCTCCCTTCAAAGCCAACAGGACAGGCCAAGCAGCCAAGGACTGAAAAAAAAAATAACCCAAACGAAGGAAAGAAAAAGAGAAGTTTCAGGAAGGTCCCACACCACATGTGCTGGTCACAATGTCACAGCTTATTCAAGGCGAACTTAATCCATTCTTTCCTAAAGTGCCAGCTCAAGGAGCTGGAAGATTTTCTCAAAATGTGTCTTTTCATTGAATAACTGTTGCTCAGTAACATCTATTCTTGCCTGGAGAATTCAATGGATAGAGGAGCCTGGCGGGCTACAGTCCATGGGAATCACAAACAGTTGGACACGACTGAGCCACTAACACTTCAACATCTACACACTTTGCATCTCTAGGAATGGTTCTACAGGTAGTGACCTATTCACTAAAAGCTGGATTTGAAATACAAGGCAATTATATATGATTAATTTGAATAAGGATGTTAGTGTTCTCTGAAGCCTGTAGATCTGACCTTGGGTAGAAGACAAACCTGGCTGTAACTCCACCTTTGTTCTCGCTAACAAACCCCCAGTTAACCTGGGTTTCAGATGGTCTGTGTTTGAGGGAAGGTGGGTTCGTCCCTATCCTGGGCATGAATCTTGATAAGTCTAGATCCATTAGGGAATTCTATTCCGTTCTCCAGGGGCTGGCTTAGATAAGGCTCATGACTCAGTTCTTTTCTTAATCAGTATTACTGAAGTATACCTTTATACCTCTAAAATAAAATCCAGCAATTTTAAGTATGCAATTTGATAAGACTGATGAATGCAAACAGCCCTATAACCACTGCCACATTCACGATGTACATTTCCTTCACTGCCCCCCAAAATTCCCTACTGTGTTTGTGTGGTCAGCTCATTCCCCACCTTCCAGAAACAACTGCTCTGCTCTATGTTACTTTGAACTGGCTTTTGTGAAGTCATCACATGTGTGGAATTGTACAGTCTGAGGTCTGTGCATCTTCTTTCATTTAACCTACCGCCCTGAGACCCTTCCACGACTTCCACAACACTCTGTGACTCAATGGCCTTTGGCTCATGTGACTGAGTGACCCCTCCACTGGCCTCTAGTAAGATTCACTCGTCAGTTCGGATAGCTGACAGATTTTTGGCTCCCACACGCAAAGCTGTTATGAACATTCAATTACAAATCTTTGCGTGGACGTGTATCGCCATTTCTCCAGTAACTACCAGGGGGTGGGGTTGCTGAGTGACAGGCAGGTATGTGAGAACGACTTGAGAAGCTGAAAAAGTGCTTCCAAGGTGGTGTTCCCATCAACAATTCTGATTTCCAAGATTTCCAGTTGCTCCACATCCCCGCTTACATTCAGTTTCTCACTCTTTAATACCAGTGATTCCAGTGGTGGGACTCAAAGTAATTTAATTTGCATTTGCCAATGACAACGCATGATATGATATAACCAACAGTTTTTCATGTGCTTATTTTCCATTTATATATCTTCTTTGGTGACATGTACATCTGTTCAAATCACTTGTCTTTTTTTTTTTTTAATTCAGGGTATCTTCTTAATATTGAGTTGTAAAAGTGCTTTATGTACTCGGGATGTCAGTTCTTCAGCAGATATGCTTTAAAAGCATTTTCTTACCAGTATATGCTTGTCTTTTCACTTTCTGAACAGTTACTTTTTAAATGAAAAGGTTTGCATTTTTAGAACACTTTAAGATTTACGTAAAAAGTGAGCACCTCTCTTTTCCTCACTCCACAAAGCTCCTCAAACACTGGCTGGCATGGAGCAGTCTTTTTTCTAGAGCAACTATAGGAGAATCAACATTAATAAAGTTAAGTCTTCCAATCCATGAAGCACCCTGCCTCTCTCTAGGAATATCTACAGGGGACCAAACGTTAAGTGACGTAAGGGGGCTGACTCCTGACAAGCCCCCTACTTTATTATCTGGAATGTTCTATTAAATACTGTGCATATTTAAATTAAATGAGGGAGCAAAATGAAACAAAAACACAAGGCCTTCTCCAATAATAAATTTGCTGCTACTGCTAAGTCGCTTCAGTCGTGTCCGACTCTGTGCGACCCCATAGATGGCAGCCCACCAGGCTCCCCAGTCCCTGGGATTCTCCAGGTAAGAATACTGGAGTGGGTTGCCATTTCCTTCTCCAATGCAGGAAATCAAAAGTGAAGTCGCTCAGTCGTGTCCGACTCTTAGCGACCCCATGGACTGCAGCCCACCAGGCTCCTCCATCCAAGGGATTTTCCAGGCAAGAGTACTCGAGTGGGGTGCCATTGCCTTCTCCTTAATAATAAGTTTAGTCATTTTATTTTCACTTCTAAAATAGGCCCAACGATAGGTTGTCTATTTCATTTATATGTATATGTCCTTCTGCTGGTATGGCTTATTTATTTCAATTGATGGAAAAATCCTAACGGGATTCCTCACATTTTGAAAGCAAGCATAAAACATAAAAACTCTACTTAATGCACTCTGGTGACCTAAATGGGAAGGAAATCCAGAAGGGAGGGAATATATATGTGTATGTATGGCTGATTCATTTTGCTGTACACTCAAAACTAATGCAACACTGTAAAGCAACTATAATCCAATAAAAGTTAATTACAAGATAAAATAATCCATTTTAAAAAGTCGCAAGTCTCCAGGGACCTGGGCTGAGGACAGCTGCACTGGCATGGAGTGGGGTGGGGACTGAAGTGAGCCTGCCGTCAGGATGGCTCAGAAAACACTTACTAATCTTCAAAACTGAAAAACTGAAAGGGAGGAGGTTCCTATATATCAAATAACACAGATTTTTGAGTGTTCTAGAAAATTGTATAGACTCAGGATTCTCTCTCTGTAATTTCTGAGTATGCACCCGTGTGAAACAGATCCTCGGAAATGTGAGGATGTGCACACGTGACTATGCATTTCCCAGGAGGGCAGGTTGTGCTGCCACCCCACCACAGCCCAGGGTCTGGTACACGGTGGACATTCAATATTTATTCATTGATAAATTGTTGTTCTTGCCAAAGATCCCTGTTTCCTCCCTTCTCTCCTCCCAACATTTTTTTTTAATGAAAGGCATCATGGCCACTGAAAAGTCTTTTCTCATTAGAATTTTATCCGAATTCAGCATCAATTATGTTGGACACATGCGCACACAGAGTACAAGAGTTTGGTGGAAAACAGAACCTGTTCCAGACCACGGGCAGTTTGTCCAGGGCGCCACTAGATGGCGCGGCATATCTATTTAGCAGGAAAAACCCCACACACTGAGCTGGTTTTCAAATGTTATTCAAATGTTGTTGTCCATTTGCTAAGCTGTGTCTGACTTTTTGGGACTCCATGGGCTACTGCTGGAGAAGGAAATGGCAACCCACTCCAGTATTCTTGCCTGGAGAATCCCAGGGAAGGGGGAGCCTGGTGGGCTGCCGTCTATGGGGTCGCACAGAGTCGGACACGACTGAAGCGACTTAGCAGCAGCAGCATGGGCTACAGCATGCAGACTCCTCTGTTCTCCACTATCTCCCAAGTTTGCTCAAATTCACGTCCATTGAGTCAGGAATGCCATCCAACCATCTCATCCTCTGTCGCCCCCTTCTCCTCCTGCCCTCAGTCTTTCCCAGCATCAGGGTCTTTTCCGGTGAGTCAGCTCTTCACATCAGGTGGCCAAAGTATTGGAGCTTCAGCTTCAGCATCATTCTTTCCAATGAATAAATATTCAGGGTGGATTTCCTTTAAAATTGACTGGTTTCATCTCCTTGCAGTCCAAGGGACTCTCAAGAGTCTTCTCCAGCACAATTTAAAAGCAAGTGTCAGTTCAAATGTAACACGTGTGAATTCCTGGACAAGATCATGGCACCAGTGTGCCATTTCATTTGTCTTGAAGAAGAAGAGGGCATCAGAGGATGAGACAGCTGGATGGCATCACCGATGCAATGGACATGAACTTGGGCAAACTTCGGGAGATGGCGAGGGACAGAGAGGCCTGGTGTGCTGCAGTCCGTGGAGTCACAAAGAGTCAGACACAACTGGGCAACTGAACAACAAAACAACAGTCTGATTGTCACTAAACAAGCAACACTCTCTCCTGACACTGCGGAGCACTCTGAGAACACAGTCACTGTCAAACATATCCCCACCTTCAGTCCGTTTCTGAGGATTCCCAGACTACTGCAGAGCTGTCGTCCCCTCCAGCAGGACACGCCTAGAATTTCCTTCTCTCCCTTCCCTCCCATCTACCTCTCTTTTCCTCAGAACCCCACTGCTGCCCTGAAATGGGCACAGTCCCTGAACTCTCATTCTGGGCACCTACACCCTTCATCAGCCACCTGCCAGGCCCACCTGCTGACACCTGGCCTGACTCTGGAAGTCACAAACAGACTCAGAGCCAAGGCTCAACTCCTTCCCTTTGCCCCGTCGGAGGGAGGTATCCTGGCATTTCAAGTCTTCCTTCCAATAAATGTTGACCAGTCATCAAATGCAGCATTTTACTCCATTCCCAGTGGCTCAGTGCTAAAGAGCCCACCTGCCAATGCAGGAGACACAAGAGATGAAGGTTCAGTCCCTAGATTGGGAAGATCCCCTGGAGGAGGGCGTGGCTACCCACTCCAGTATTCTTGCCTGCAGAATCCCCATGGGCAGAGGAGCCTGGCGGGCTACAGTCCATGACATGACTGAAGTGACTGAGCACAAGCATGAGCAGACTAGGGATTAATGGGTTGGGTGGAGGAGCGTCTAGTGGAGAATTCAGCCACCAATCCTAACAATCCTATCACATCAGGGGCCCCGAACCCAAAGGGGATGATTTACACGGATGACAGCTAGTTAACGGGATCCCACTGTGAGTGCTAGAAGACAATGTGGAGGGTGGAAGGCTGAAGGAAGGCCCAGCAGAGGAAGTGCTGCTGAGCTTGAAGCATAAAGAATTCTCTCAGTGGATGTGTGGGAAGGCTTGAGGAGGCCCACAGAGGCCATTGCATGTGCCCAACAGGAGGTTCTGGAAGCTTGAGTGCACAGTCAATGGGAGTTGGCTGATTGTAAGGCGGAAACCAAGCGGAGGACGGACGGAGAGGGTCCCCTCTGACATTCCCACTTAAACACTAAGCCATGAGGGGCCAGCAAGGGCTTTCCAGGTCTCTTGCGGGGTGAACTGTGTCTCCTCCCAAGAAACATATGACGTCTTGACCTCAGTCCCTTTGAATGTGACCTGGTTTTGAAGAAGGACACTGCAGATGTAATTGCTTAAGGGAAGATGGGGTCCAACATTCTCGAAAGAGGAGAGACACAGGAGTGTGATGGCAGGGGCAGCACCTGGAGCCCCGCGGCCAAGAGCCCAGGGATGGACACCAGAGACTGTCCCCCAAACACTGGAAGTTGCAGGAGATGAGGAAGGGTCCCCTGCACACACAGGTGCCCTGGGGCCACCTTGGTTTTGGACTTCGGGCCTCCAGGTCTGAGGGGCAGTACTTTTCTGTTGTTTTAAGCACCCCCAGCCCCACCCCAAGGGTCTGGTGCTTTGTGACAGCAGTCCTAGGAAGTGAAATCAAGGTCCTCGCTGCGCCTACTGGCCCCCAGAGCCTGGCCTGGAAGGCTCGCCCTGGCCTCACCCCTCCCCTGTTCTCCTGTCCTTGCGTCCCAGGCTGGACTCAAGGTCCATCTGTCCCTTCAGGGAGCAGCAGCCTCAGTCGTCCCAGGTTGGGTGTGTCTGAGCCCAAAGGACCCATGGGAGCAGTCACTGGGACTGGCCCTCATTCTGGGACCCTCCTCCCAAGTAGGCCAGGAGAGAGAGCTTCGCAGAGCAGCCCTTTCCTCCTTCCCAGCTCCATCCTGCCTCTGGGCCCTGCCCGCCAAGTTCCCAAAGCACCAGGCCTGAGCTGTGGGAGGCTTCAACTTGAATAACAGACTTAATTGTGATTCACAAGGGTCTTGACCTTGACTTTCTCATATTCAAGGTCTGAATATGAGATGGTTCTAATCCTTGAAAGTGATAGGATCAGCTTAGGGGCACACCCAGACCTTGGAAATAGGGATCAACCATGCATGTATGAAGACAGAGTGGGGAGAGGAAAAAAGTTCCCTTTTCCTTGTCCCAATCAAGGTCAGTTCATTCCATAAATGAGTTAAGCACACAGAGCGTTTTCTCCCTACTGACTTTATTATCTTCAGTTTTTGAAGAGCTGGCATCTCAAATGATCCTAATGACACTGAATCTATCTTAATTATAACCCTTCCTCTCAGGGCAGAGAGATGTCCATGGAAGAATTTTCTAAATTTCTTAATTAACCTGCAATGACTTTATTTTGCCCAAGACTGCTCTGAAACCATTATGAGATACTCTGTACGTGCTACCCCAGAGTAGTTTTAGAAAAAAAAATTTTTTTTAACTATATCATAAAGAAAAAAACAAGAACAAAAACTATAGCAATAACCTGCTGAGTGACAAAAATCAGAAAGACTATAAAAAAGAAAGCAACGACCAGTATTTAAATGTCCAGGTGTGGAGAGACATCTTACACATATCATTTCAATGTTTGAAGATATATGTTTTTAACCTGCTCCAAATCTGATTTTTGATGGTGAGGGTTTTATAAGCAAGCTTTAATGTATTATTATGTGGCTACTTACTATTTACTTTATTTTTCAAAGAAAGTTAATACTTCCTCTAAACAGAGACCAGATCTGAAGTTTAATGAGTAGGAGCTTCACTGGGAGGAGATATTCATCTTTTCCTCTGTTTCCCTTTACACTTGGTCCATTCCCGCAGAGGAGACTCCCCTGGAGATGCAATGAGCCTGCAGGTTCCTCACTGTGGTCCCTATGAGGCCTGAGAAGGACCCGCACTTTCGTCACATGGTCCTAAGTGACATATCTGACTCATGCACTTGAGATGATTTATCTGCAATGGCTCAAGAGCATCCTGTCTTTTCACTCCAACTTGTCCTTTCCAGAATGTTCTTTAAGGTCAAGTGGGATTGGGGAGGCTGTGGGCATTCTGGGGACTTGATCCAGGCAAAGTCAAGCTAACGTGGGTTCAGGGGACGTGTCGCTGGGGGAATCTCTGGCCTCTGGCTGATTCTTGATGGATGCTGCCACTGGGGGCAGGTGGGTCCCTGGGTTACCAGGACTGTCTGAGGACCACAGAGCTAGCATCCCTGAGCCTGGGGTTGGGACTGCCCGAGGACCCTGAGGTCTTCAGCCTCACCCTACCATGAAGCCTGGGCCTCTCTTCACCTGAATGGCTGCTGGGCACCTGCTCCTCCAGACCCTCTTGGGGGAGGATCCCCGGGTCCATGCACGCCACTCAGCACTCCCCCACCAGCCTCCTGGGAAGACCACCGCGGATTCTCATCTGGAACTGCCACCAAAGCCATGCCAAATTGGAGACTATACCACTGATACCACTGTCAGTGCTTTTCTAGAACTTTCTCCCCCCAGGGATGGTAGAGGGTGGAGAGCAGGTGTTCCTTTCTTTGCTCCTCGAGGTTCCCTGAGAGAGGAAATGAGGAGGCTTCTTTATGGTCCCTTCTGGGTGTTTCTCCTAGGCTTTCTCCCCAAGGATAAAGCAGAGTTCTTTCTGAGTTCACGAAAGGAGGGCTGGTGTGTATTCAGGACTCAGTATCTGCACACTGGGCTTCCCAAGTGGCACTAGTGGTAAAGAACCCGCTTGTGAGACAGGTTTTCCTGCAGGTTGAATCTGCAGGAGACATAAGAGAGGTGGGCTTGATTCCTGGGTCAGGAAGATTCCCCGGAGGAGGGCATGGCAACCCTCTCCAATATTCTTGCCTGGAGAATCCCGTGGACAGAGGAGCCTGGCAGGGTACAGTCCATGGGGTCACAAAGAGACATGACTGAAGTGACTTAGCATGCATGCACCTTCCCACTAGTCTGCTGTTTCCCGGAGCTTCTAGAAACCCTTGCTTCTTACCCCAGCCTCTCCCATGTGACCTCCAACTCCAGGAATGCTCAGGTTCTCTGAGCACTCAGGAGACAATCTGATAACGTGAAATGCAAGGCTGAGTTATCTCCCGGGCACAGAGACTGGGTAAACAGCCCTAGATGCCTGTGGAATAAGTGCAGAGAGGGTGCACACACCTGTCGGAACCAGGCTCTTCCATGCCAGGCTCTTCTGGGATTGAGACACACACTGTCTCAGGAGGATCTGTTTTCTCCTGCCCAGCTCATTGCATTGATGTGACTCCACTGTTCTCCTGAGTGTGTTTACTATTCCAGGAAACACCTGCTCAGAAAGCTACAGATTCCTTGGTCTTCCCATATCTTCCTGAAAGACCATCAGCTTTTCAACAGGGAGCATTGCAGATAATTAACACCCCGAGTCACTTTCAACCCCTGCCTCTGAATCTTTGCCTGCTGTGTCGAACAGTCCTAATGGTGAGGCTGGTGCGCTCACCCGACCTTCATCAAGACTCCTTCACGTGAAAACCCACCTTAACCAGACGTCAGAATCTCAGTGAGGATCCCAGCTTTGGCTTCCTCCCTCTGATTCTCCGACCCTCCCAACCCAGGCCCCACAATAAGAAGAAACACAACTTGGTCTGCTTATCAGCAGATTATCTGGGTGATATTTCTCAGGAGCTGGAATTTGATAACAGAAAGAAAAGAGGAAAAGAGAAGTTAAGAGTTCTCCGTGCTGTACAGTAGGTCCTTACTGGTTACTTTGAGACATTATTTTGTCAACAAAGGTTCGTCTAGTCAGGGCTATGGTTTTTCCTGTGGTCACGTATGGATGTGAGAGTTGGACTGTGAAGGAGGCTGAGCGCCAAAGAATTGATGCTTTTGAACTGTGGTGTTGGAGAAGACTCTTGAGAGTCCCTTGGACTGCAAGGAGATCCAACCAGTCCATTCTAAAGGAGATCAGCCCTGGGATTTCTTTTCTTTTTTTTTTTATGTTCATCAGTGATACTGGCCTATAATTTTCTTTTTTTTTTTTTATTTTATTTTATTTTTAAACTTTACAATATTGTATTAGTTTTGCCAAATATCGAAATGAATCCGCCACAGGTATACCTGCGTTCCCCATCCTGAACCCTCCTCCCTCCTCCCTCTCCTACCCTCCCTCTGGGTCGTCCCAGTGCACCAGCCCCAAGCATCCAGTACCGTGCATTGAACCTGGACTGGCGACTCGTTTCATACATGATATTATACATGTTTCAATGCTATTCTCCCAAATCTCCCCACCCTCTCCCTCTCCCACAGAGTCCATAAGACTGATCTATACATCGGTGTCTCTTTTGCTGTCTCGTACACAGGGTTATTGTTGCCATCTTTCTAAATTCCATATATATGTGTTAGTATACTGTATTGGTGTTTTTCTTTCTGGCTTACTTCACTCTGTATAATAGGTTCCAGTTTCATCCATCTCATTAGAACTGATTCAAATGTATTCTTTTTAATGGCTGAGTAATACTCCATTGTGTATATGTACCACTGCTTTCTTATCCATTCATCTGCTGATGCAGCCCTGGGATTTCTTTGTAAGGACTGATGCTAAAGCTGAAACTCCAGTACTTTGACCACCTCATGAGAAGAGTTGATTCATTGGAAAAGACTCTGATGCTGGGAGGGATTGGGGGCAGGAGGAGAAGGGGACGACAGAGGATGAGATGGCTGGATGCCATTGCTGACTCGATGGACGTGAGTCTCAGTGAACTCTGGGAGTTGGTGATGGACAGGGAGGCCTGGCGTGCTGCGATTCATGGGGTCGCAAAGAGTTGGACACCACTGAGCGACTGATCTGATCTGATTTGATCTGATGGGGAAAGAATCTTCTAAAAAGTGGACATGTGTGTATGTATAACTGATTCACTTTGCTCTGCCCCTGAAACTAATACAACACTGTAAAGCAACTGTTTTGTTGTTCAGCCGCTCAGTCGTCTCTGACTCTTTGAGACCCCATGGACTGCGTCACACCAGGCTTCCTGTCCTTCACTATCCCCTGGAGTCTGCTCAAACTCATGTCGCTGGAATCAATGATGCCATCCAACCAGCTCATCCTCTTTCACCCCCTTCTCCCCCTGCCCTCAGTCTTTCCCAGCATCAGGGTCTTTTCCAATGAGTCAGTTCCTTGCATCACATGGCCAAAGTATTGGAGTGACATCCAGAGAGTGAAGGCTCTGTGCTGTGCTAGTGGGTAAGGGGTGGGGTCGGGGGGAATGTTTGCTCCCTGCTTCTGTAACCATTTGGACCCCAGAAGAAGCCAGAACTAAGATTCCGAAGGGACAGAATGGTCTAGCAAGCCACTGGAAATTCAGATCTAGGTAAGCACAGGAACTTTTTCACATCCTCAAGCTGTGAGGGTTAGGAATAACCATATTCTTTGAACTGAATAGGGAAAAAAAAAGAAAAACCTGGTTAATTGACAACATTTTCATGGCTGTTTTTTCTTTAATAAGCAATTTTGAGACCATTTACTATGTCCCTTTTGACCTACCATGGCTTTCAACTTTAATGAGTTTCTTGTATGGAATTTTTATAATTTTTACTTTTTGTATTACAGAAGTTAGTATTTGATGATGGGCCTGAAGCCAGCTGAACATACTTTAGAAGTTTCTAAGGTATCTGATTGAGTTTATCAGCTTCTTTCTCGGAGCTTCTTTACTGCCTCTCAGAAGGATTAGAGAGTTTGTTCACAACTGTGCCGAGCTTGACATGATGAAACACTTAATCAGAAAGGGCCTCACAGACAGGGCTGATTCCTCGGCTGCTTCATTGAGTAATGAAGGACCAACAGCTCCCCCTAGTGAAATAACAGGGGTACTAAACGTTTCTATGGCTTCCCGGATGGCTCAGATGGTAAAGAACCTGCCTGCCATGCAGGAGACCCTGGTTCGATCCCTGGGTTGGGAAGATCTCCTGGCGTAGGGAATGGCAACCCACTCCAGTGTTCTTGCCTGGAGAGTGCTGTGGACAGAGAAGCCTGGCAGCCTACAGTCCATGAGGTTGAAAAGAGTTGAACACGACTGAGCAACTAACACTTTGACAAGGAAAAGGAAACCTGAGATATATGAACATACACTATTGTCTTACTTTTACTTAAAATCCTGCATATTTTGTGACTTCTCTGGTGGTTCGGATGGTAAAGAATCTCCTGCAATGCAGGAGATGCAGGTTCAATCCCTGAGTTGGAAAGACCTCCTGGAGAAGGGAATGGCTACGCACTCCAGTATTCTTACCTGGAGAATTCCATGGACAGAGGATCCTAGTGGGCTACACTTCAAGGGATAGCAAAGAATCAGACACAGCTGAGCGACTAACACTATTTAAACATTTCTATGAAATAACTTCAGAGACCTATTACATCAGCTCGAATTCAGGATCAAACCTCTTTCTATTGCAGATCTTCAGAAGTAGAATCAAAAACTATCAGTAAAAATTCTGATTATCAGTTAGGAATAAGTTAAACAATATATTAACTATTATATTTATAACTGAAAGACTTTATCCTATAATGCACTTTATTTTATGTTTATTATTATTTTTAAATATTTTACTTAAATCTTTAATATCTGGCTGCACCGGATCTTATGTGCTCCATCTTTGCTACGGCATGTGAACTCTCGGTTGCAGCCTGTGGGATCTAGTTCTCTGACCAGGGATTGAATCTGGGCCCCCTGGCGTTGGGAGTGTGGAGCCTCAGCCGCTGGAGCATCACAGAAGTCCCTCATACACTTATTTACATAGTCTTGTTCTTCAGTTGCAAAGTCATATCTGATTCTCTGTGTCCCCATGGACTGCACCGTGCTAGGCTTCCCGGTCCTTCACTAGCTCTCGGAATTTGCTCAAACTCATGTCCTAAATCTGAAAATAAAAAACAGATAAAAGTGAATTTGTCTCAGAACAATCATTCATCTCCACTTATCAAAACAGTCATAAGGGCTTACTAAAAGAACAGCAAATATTGAAAGATTACTGGTAAGATCAAAATATTTTGACTGGATTTTCATGAGAAATTAATAAATATGGCTAAGAAATGCCACTAATACATGTGGGGAAAATTATAAAATGCCAAGAAAGAAACACATATCCTATTTTTCTCTTCTCCAGGTGTGAACAGTGCTTAGTAGAGATTGGAATCTTCCTAACTGTCTTCCCTACCTGGTTCATTCATCGAAATGGAAAATTATTCTGCAGAGCTCTCAAGTAATGCATGACACGAGAGAAGTGATTCCCAGAAGACTTTAAAATTAAATGAAAAGAGACCCAAAGGCCCAAATTACATGGAGCCACAAATTACATACAGAAGTCAAATCAATAAGATTTGACAATCTAGTGGAAACGGCTTGACAGAGAAGAAATTACTTCTTTCAGATTCTACTAATTGTTGAATAGAACACATATTCATGGAATTCATTCACAGTTGAAGTGCATTCACTAGATAGGTTAGAGAAAAGCTCTTATCAAATTATACTTTTAAATGTAAGCAATATAGAGTTGGTTAATATTTAATGTTAATCTACCGTTTGGGGGCATTCAATGAAAACAGCAAAGTTCAAGCTTTGAACCAGGAAGCAAAGCATTCAAATTTGGTTGGATTTTCAGGCAGAAATACAAATAATAATCCATGTTGAGTTACAGAGTTTCTGATGCAGACACCTAGAAAAATTAGTTTCCGAACAGTTTTCATCAACAGTATCTGATGGGTCTAAGAACCCCATCTAAATGGGTGTCATTTCTGGAAAGAGATCTAAATTTAGAGCCTTGCTAATGTCCAGCATTATCCTCCCAAGCCTCTTCAGATGCACCTGTCCTGACCACAGAAGTCCATCCAACTGAGGGGAGCTCACTGCTTCCGGCTCAGGAGTTAGTACAGCCCGCCTCCCACTTGCCTGCTTTTAATCCTTTGTGTCTCCCTGGTGACCTTGGTTCTTTGATTCTGTTGTTTTTCCCCCCTCTCTCAAGAACTTTGCTATGGCGACAAGAAAAGGAAGCATATTTTCCCAAAGTAACATCTTTTCCATCGTTGTAAATGAGACTATGTTTACACATGATCACTGTTGCGATAACAACGAAAAGACTGTAGAAGTTTGTGATTCCAACAGTCTGGATACAAGATACCCTGACCAGTTCTTCCACTTACACCAACAAAGCCTGCTGGGCTACAAAATAACTAAAGATATTGATAACCTAATAAGAATCTTTAAAAAATGATACAAACGAACTTGTTTACAAAACAGAAATAGACTCACAGAAGAAGTAGAATCCCATGGACACAGGAGCCTGGTGGGCTACGGCCCATAGCGTTGCAGTCGGACATGACTGAAGCGACCTAGCACACACACAGAGAAAACAGATGCCAACTTGAATTGTATTTTTGGCAAAAGGAAAATCTATCAGAAATGAAAGTAAAATAAGCTACTTTTCAGATCAATAAAAACTTTTCCAGATGGTTTTTTTTTTTTTTTTTTTTTTGCCATGCCTCAAGGCCTGTGGGATCTTAGTTACCTGATCAGGGATAGAACCAACACCTCCAGCCTTGGAAGCTGGGAGTCTTAACCATTGGACCACCAGGGATGTGCCTTCTAGCAGTAACTTTTGTTAATGAAATTCTGAAGGCAGTGTTTCATGAAAAGGAAGGGGACTTCAAATGTAGATCTGAGATGTAAGAGGGAGCACAAGGAGGGATAAACCTATGCAAATGATGGCTGTGTAAAATAGTATCAATCAACTCTGTAGGGTTTAAAAAGCAACATTAAAAAAATGCACTACAAAAAAAGGAGTATGCAAAGTATGGTGTTCCAAATTCCTTGTATCATTTAGCAAAATTGTTAAGATATTGCTAATTGCTAAGTCACTTCAGTCATGTCCGACTCTATGCGACCCCATAGATGGCAGCCCACTAGGCTCCTCTGTCCCTGGGATTCTCCAGGCAAGAATACTGGAGTGGGTTGCCATTTCCTTCTCCAATGCATGGAAGTGAAAAGTGAAAGTGAAGTCACTCAGTCGTGCCCGACTCTTAGCGACCCCATGGACTGCAGCCTACCAGGCTCCTCTGTCCATGTTATTTTCCAGGCAAGAGTACTGGAGTGGGGTGCCATTGCCTGTTAAGATATTATGTGACTTTAAATTTGATTAAGTTAAACAATGTCAACGATCGGACTGGTGAGAGACACAGGTGGGATCCCCAAGGTCGTGGTAATGCGCCATTTCGTAATCTAAGCTATGGACACATGGTTGTGCATTTTATCTGTTGCATTCTTTTCTCTTACCCACCTTCATATCTGCTTGGTGTTATGAATTAGCCAGGAGAGAGGTTTGTGTGATGAGCCAGTAGCTGTTCAGTCACTACATCACGTCCGACTCTGTGACCTCCTGGGCTGCAGCACGCCAGGCTTCACTGTCCTTTGCTATCTCCCGGAGTTTGCTCAAATTCATGTCCATTGAGACGGTGATACTGTCCAACCATCTCATGCCCCATCTCCCCCTTCTCCTCCTGCCCTCAGTCTTTCTCAGCATCAGGGTCCTTTCCAATGAGTTGGCTCTTCACGTCAGGTGGCCGAAGTATTGGAGACAGTTGAGTGAAATGTAATACTGCTTTCAAGGTGCTTACACTGCACTGAAGGAAATAGAAATGTCCTTGAACGATTAAAGTTCAAGGGAGGAACTGAAAAGCAGCTAGGAATCTTGCACAGCCAGTAAAGTGAGAGGAGAGGGCAGACAGCGAAATGGGGCTTATTAAGCTAACTGAGAAGGATTGGTGAAAGGGGTGGCCCCAACAAGGGATGAATAGTCTGTCTAGTTCACAAGTTAAACAGACCAGTTTGCGGTAGAAAACTGAAAATAAAAACAATGATTGTATCGTTTGCCTACTTTAGCCCTAATTTCCTATAAAGACTGATTGGAAGGGCAACAGGGTCACTTTCAGATATTCCTCCATAACAATCTGCCCTCCTTAGATACAATGTGAAAGCTGGAGCTCAGGTACAAGTCTTGTCCAAGAAACCTAGCTGGGGAGCAATAAAGCAGGACTTGGGATTTTATGTTTCCCATATATATTCAAACCTTTTTACAGATACAGTGTAGATCTTTGAACTGCAGGGGCCATCCCTGTCCTTCACTGGCTATTAGATGTTTTAGGTAAAGGAAAAACTCAAATACACATGGAGTGAAAATGCATCCGTCGTTAAGAAGAAGAGCATCGCTAGGAATCTGAGAGTCACAAGGAGTGTGTTAGTCATAAAGAAAACCTTCCTTTATGCACTCCTTCTTTTATTGGGAATGACTTGGGTGCCATTACACAGGTTCTCTGTCCTACAGCTTCCAGATTTACAATGATTACCCAACACGATTGATCAATAAACTATCCAATAACTCATCAGGGTGGCTGGAGTGTAAGGTACTTTGCATTTTGTGATTGAAAATCCTCTCAAACTATCACTTGTAACTTTGATCTTATTCTAAACCTATTATCAATGATGTTGGAGATTTATTGGTTGAATGTGGCTAATGGAATCTCCAACAAGTCAACTACAATGTTCCCCCTGAGACTTGTATTCTAAACAGCACAGGTATTGTGCTTGTTCCAGTGGATTCTAACTGTGGGTCTACAACTGTTTGACCATGGGAACTTCAAGATTCTTTGCCTCTCTGAGATCAGACATCCTCTGAATAATGGAAACAGCACTACGCCACCTCCTAACTCCCCAAGGGTCTTGGGAAAATCAGAAATGAAAGTAGTATTTCTTTGAAAACTAGAAGGTTGCACACACACACAAATAATATTATTTTTTCTAATTGAACAATTTAGGAAATTAAGGTATAGTGGATATAAAAGAAACAGTACATGTTTAAAATATGTTGAAAAGTTTTAGCACACACACACACATATATACCAAAGTCTCTTCATATTCCTAGATAATTTTTGCTCGTGGCTGTTTCCCTTCTTCCTTTCTAATCTAAAAGATTCTTCTTTCTTTCCCCTCTCTAATTGCATTGGTTAGGACCTCTAGTACAGTGTTGAATAGTAGTGGTGAGAGTGGACATCTTTTCCTTGTTTCTGATCTCAGAGAGAAAGACTCCAGTCTATAGCCACTAAGTATGATGTTAGCTGTAGATGGTTTGTAGATGCTGCTTATCGGGTCAAGGAAATTTCCTTCTATTTCTAGTCTGTAAACAGTTTGTTTAATCAGGAATATCAGTTTTTATCAGATGTTGAATTTTGCCAAGTAGTTTTTCTGCATTTATTGAGGTTATCATGTAGCATGTTAATATATGACTTATATGATTGATTTTCAAACATTAAATCAACCTTGTATTTCTAGAATAAACCCCATTTGGACCCGACATGTTATCCTTTAAATATATTGTTTGATTAAATTTGCTACAACTTTGTTAAGGATTTTTACATCTATATTCTTAAGGATGTTAGTCATCTTTCTTGTAATATTTTTGTCTGGTTTTGGTATCCAAGGAATGCTGGCCTCATAGAATGAATAGGTGAGTATTCCCTCATCTGGAATTTCATTGATGAGTTTGTATAGAATTAATATTATTTCTTCCTTAAGTATCAGAGCTGCAAATGCCTCCCCACCCACCCACCTCCATTCTGCAACTGAGTCATCTTTTCCTGTTTCCTTGCCTGTCTAGCACTTTCTGATTGGATAACAATAATGGTTTGAATTTTACCTTGCTAGAATCTGGATATTTTGTGTTACTATATATATTTCTGAGCTTTGTTCTGGAATGCCATTCATTTCCTTCAAAAGGATTGGATCCTTTTGTGGCTTGCTTTTAGCTTTGTTGACTGGGTCCAAGCAGATCCCCTTTTGAAGTTTTTTTCACTACTAAGTCAGTACTACATGAGTCTTTAAACTGATAATATAAGTTTTAAATTTATCTTATTGAACTATAGTTGATTTACAGTGCCGTGTTAATTTCTACTGTACAGTAGAGTGATTCAGTTATATACACACACGTATGTTCTTTTTCATACTCTTTTCTACTATGGTTTTTATTACAGGATATTAATATAGCTCCCTGTGCTATTCAGTAGGATCATAGTTATCCATCCTATATATAATAGTTTGCATCTGCTTATGCAGACTCCTACTCTATCCCTCCTCCACCCGCTCCACCCCAACTGATGTGGTATAAATGACAAGGGTTCCAGTTTTTTGCCCGAATGATGGCTGGTCCCGTGTGAGCTGAAGCAGCTGTTCTCTGTAATCCTTTCTGGTGGTTCTTTTCCTGGCCTCGGGTAGTTTCATCACGTGCAGATGCTGATCAGCATTCTGCAGGCTGAGGGGAGGGGGCCCTCTGCAGATTTTGAGTTCTGTCTGTGGAGCTCTTGCCTCTCTGGTTCTCTGCCCAGAGAATTCCAGCCCTTCTGACTTCCTTGTCCTCCCAGCACCTTCTCGTGAACTCAGAGAGCCTGCCCGGCTCTACCTGATGGCCCTCCCTTCCAGGTGATGGTGGGCTAACCTCGTCTGTTTCTCCTTTCTCAGGAATCACTTTCCTCTGCTTATGTCCGATTTCTGAAAATCATCGTTTCATGGATTTTGTCCTCTTTTTTCTACATTCTGTCTTGACTGGAAGTGAAAGTATCTTTGTGACCCCATGGACTTTAGCCCACCAAGCTTCTCTGTCCATGGGGATTCTCCAGGCAGGAATATTGAAGTGGGTTGCCATGCCCTCCTCCAGGGAATCTTCCCAACCCAGGGATATAACCCAGGTCTCCCACATTGCAGGCAGATTCTTTACCATCTGAGCCACCAGGGAAGTCCTCAAATTTACTATTTATACTAATTTCAATTTACATAATTCTGTCTTCTCTGCCTGCCTTTCCACTTCTAATCAGATGTTAGGATTTCATGAAACCAAAGTCATGTTAAAGGAGAATCCAGGGTTTGGAGGAAAGAAGGAAGAAAGAATTAATCAAGTTAAAGATAAAAATAGTTCAATACCTTCAGTAGGTTCCTCCTACCTGTGAAACATCATGCTTGGTGCCATTAGACTTTGCATGAGCCATGAACCCCTATGGATTTAGAGTCAAATGCAGTTTTTGTTGGTGTTCAATCGCCAAGTCATATCTGATTCTTTGCCACCCCATGGACTGCAGCATGCCAGGCTTCCCTGTCCTTCACTATCTCCCGGAGTTTGCTCAAACTTATGTCCATTGAGTCAGTGATGCCATCCAACCATCTTATCCTCTGCCCCCTGCTTCTCCTCCTGTCCTCAATCTTTCCCAGCATCAGGGTCTTTTCCAATGAGTCGTCTCTTCACATCAGGTGGCCAGAGTATTAGAGCTTCGGCTTCAATATCAGTCCTTCCAATGAATATTCAGGGTTAATTTCTTTTAGGATTGACTGATTTGATCTCCTTGCAATCCAAGGGACTCTCAAGAGTCTTCTCCAGCACCACAGTTCGAATAGGAAAAGTTTTCTGAGACTTGAGGATTTCACTTTGAAAAAGAGGACACCCTTACCCATTTCTCTTTCACTTTCTGCTTCTTCCTCCATTCATTTCCTAAACCTCCCAGAAAACTATTTCCCCAGCAAGACAGCCTGTGTTTGCTGCTTGGAAGTTCTGCATGTCTGGGATCCTTCCCTGATTGCTAGGGGCTTCCCAAGTCTTCCTACTCAACCATTCAGCCCTGGTCTGGGAAAAAATGATGAAGCCAATAGCTGCAACCACTCAGGGATGATCTTACAAAACCTGACTCTTGTGTGCATCTCTGTTCACTTACGCCTTCTGTTGTCCTGTGGTCGCTGATGCTTTATTTATGTCGGGCATGCGGACTGCTGTGCTGGCCCTTTCAGAGCGTCTGGCACCATTGTGGGAGCACTCAGTTCTGCTACATTTGTGTCACACATTTGCGACACACTGAAAGGATGAAGTTGGAGGTTCAGGGAAATGTCAGCCTGGGATGGGTGTGAGGCTAGCTGTGTTTCTCTGTCTACCAGAAGAAACATTACTTTAAATTGATTTGTCGCTTTCAAAACCACAATCCCAATGAATGTTTCATAAGAGGCTACTACCAACTTTTATGGGGACACTGGTGGTCCCTGCAGACTCCAGATCTGCTATGAATTGATTTTCAGACTTCTGCTTATTCTTTGAACTGCCAATCAAATCATGCAGTAACTTCTCCTTAATGGAAACTTAGCTAAAGAAAGAGCAGTATCTTCCGGGTGTGGATAGGCATGATGCTCAACTGTGCCCTCCCTCGAAAGGGAAGCTTAGGAAGGTGTTCAGGAGTAGAGACAAGCCTTTGGTGGGAGTGAGACCCTACGAAGCACATGGACCAAGGTACCAGGAAGCAAACTCTCCCCCATCTCTTCACCAGGCTGCAGTTAGGACTCAATCTTTGTGTTCCTTGTGTTTATGTACCTTGTCTGGCTCCTCTTTGAGACTGAGGCCTGAAGATGTGGCTTTGGGTTATGTCATATATCCCTCATATAGGTGATGCCACACAATATTTGTCTTTCTCTGACTTATTCCACTTAGCATGATGTTCTCAGGATCCATGCATGTTGCCACAAGTGGAAGGTTGTCCTTACTTTTGGCTGTATAATATTCCATTGAATGAGTACATACCACATCTTCTTTATCCATTTATCCACTGACAGACATTTAAATTATTTCCATATTTGGGCCACTGTGAAAAATGCGACAGTGAACGTGGGAAAGCACTACCTCTTTAACATCCTGTATTCATTCTCTTTGGATAAATACCCAGAAGTAGGATTGCTGGGGACTTTTAATTTTTTTGAGGAATCTCCTTCCATGGTAGCTGCACCAGGTTACATTCCTGTTAACAGAGAACATGGGTTCTCTTTCCTCCAAATCCTGGCCAAAGGTTATTTCTTGTCTTGTTGATAACAGTCATCCTAAGAGATGTGAGTTTTGATTTGCATTTCCCTGACTGTTAGTGATATATGAATGAGGGCATCTCGCTTCCCTTGTTTCATTCACAGCTGACACTCCTTGACATCCACCTAAATATGCACAGATGTTTCTTTTCCTTGGTTAAGGCTCCTTTGTCCTGTTCTCCATCATTCTAATTTCCAGTCCTCCACCATCTGCCACTATTTATTTAGGCTCTTCCTCATTTCCATTTCATAATTTTTAAAAATACTGACTTTTGATTACTGTTTCATACTTCCAAAGTCCTTAATTGTTTTTTTAAAGCCAGTCAGGAATATTAAAAAATAACATTACCAAATGATGACATTGAATAAAAACCAAATGCCAAGAGCTGTCCGCCAAATGAATAAAACACTACAGTTTTTCATCCAAACCAGAATGGATCACGGTGGGTGATTTCTTAAATACAGATAACCCTTACTTGACTGCTGGGTCTCTAAAAAGATCCGAAAGTCAGGGAAACCCAGTTGAAAATGCAAATATCCTTGTGCCTGGGAAGAGCTACCAGGTTAGTGCATGTTGCCTAAGCAGAGGGGGTGGAATGGGGGTCTTGTGGTGGAAAGGCCTGGAAAGGATAAGGTCACTGGAATACCTGATGAGAAAGGAACTATGAGACAACCTAGAGAAAAGATGTGAATGAGATTTAACAAAGGGCAGACGAAGAAGAAGAAGGCAGGGGCAGGGAAGGGGAAGGGGAGGGGGAGGGAAATCAGGAAGCACATTAGGAAAATTAGATAGTCACCATCAAAGGAACTGAGTCTCCTGCTTCTCTCATTCTTCCCTTTCCAGTCTGCCTGTGTGTATTTCTACCTGGCACACCTACTCTTTCTAGTTCCCTATCTCTTTCTGAATCCAGCATCATTGCTGAGTATCGGACACTATGACATCTGCTAGGGCAGAGGCATATGGGCTAGTATTCTTGGCTGGAGAATCCCATGGACAGAGGAGCCTGGCAGCCTACAGTTCATGGATGGCAAAGAGTTGGAGATGACTGAATGACTCTTACTTTCCCTTCACAAGGCAAAGGTACCAGGATATGGACCCCTGCCCTGAGCAGCAGCCAGAGGAGGAGGGCGATGCGGGGAGAGGGGGCAGATGGGACATTGAAGATGAGAACACAATTGCCAAATAGGCTTTTTGCAGGGTAATGGTTTTTATTAACTAATCACAAGGCTTAACATAATCCCAAGAATGACATTTTACAGGTTTAACAGATTCAGCAGTTCCATCAACTAGCTAGATTAGCCCCAATGACACAATAAAACTCTTCTGTTTACTGAAAGTCTGTAAGACAGTGAGCCCTAGGCATTCTTCCAGAGAGTAGAATAGTCAGTGAAAGTAAATGGAACAGAAAATAGATGGAGAGAGGCGGGGGGCGGGGGGGGGGGCGGAGGGAGAGGGAGGGAAAGAAGAGAAAGTGCGAGGAGTAAACCCGAAAAGGACACACAGAGTTGGGTGTCTGAGGATAAGAGCTGGAGGGATTTGGGAAGGTCATCATCTTTGAAAGTCATTGTAGGAGTCGGACTGAACTCAGAATCAAGGTGACACAGCAGCCTCTTTTTCTACAAGAGTATTCTGGAAAGAGCTTGTCTTCAGCAACATCAACATGCACCGTTTGAAACCGGCTAACCACAGTCGAGTCCTTCCATATAAGGTCCTGTCAAAAAGTTTCACAACCATCTTTTTGGAGCCAAGCAAATTATTTTTAACCAGGAGACACCAAAGGCTCTCTGAAGTAGGTCAGCAAACAGAAGTCTGTGTTCTTCCACTGCTGATGCTAATCTCATGACTCAAAACGGTTGAAAAGGATAAACATCAACAACAAACATAGAGAAAGGTTAATAAAAACCTAGCCCCTAAAGCATGGAGGACTCCCAGGTCGCTGGTTTACTGCTTCTGAATCTATAGATAACTGAGCCAAGATCCAGTGAGTTGAGTGATGTCTCCAGAGCCTGGGGGCTGAACGTAAATCCTGGCATTCTGACTCCTGAAAGCAGCATCTCCTCGGCTACACCACCCTCTGCTATAACACCTGTGAAGAAATAGGTTCTATATCCTCTTTTTTTTCAGCCCTCTGCTTTCAGGATTCTCTTCCAGATTCCGGTAAGGTCATAGAGCAACATTCGTGCATTGAACAATCTGAGCTCGGGGCACAAAAGTGAAATGCTTTTATTTTCTCCAATTGCTGCCCTTAACTATACTTGCCTACCTCCTAAACACATCTTGAGTAAAGCCCTCAGTTCTTTTGTTAATTTTAGGTATTAAAATATGTCTGCTCCTGTTTAAAACTTTAATTTCCTTTTTTCTTGTCGACCCATGTTGTTCTTACAGTTTGCTCTGCACTGAAAGAATAATTTCAATTTATTTAATTGTTCATCTTTATCACTTTTGTTTCATCTTCCCATTACTTTTAGAAAAAATGAACACTTTAATTTGAAATAATTTTGGACAGAGAAAAGTTTCAAAATGGTACAGAGAATTCCTACATATTCTTAGCCCATAATTCCCCAATAATAATATTTTACTTCTTTTGCTCATTATTTGGTTATACACACACACACACACACACACATATTTAAAGCTATATTTGTATACCATTTTCTTACACATTTGTATACACATTTGAGAGTAAGATATAGACATCATGCTTCTTTGCTCCTAAATACTTCACTATGTATTTCTTTTTAAAAATGACTTTCTCTTATATGACCATGAAATGATTTTCAAAGCATAAAGTTGACATTGATGCAACACTATGATGTACTCTACAGACCTTATTCAAATTTCAGAATTATCCCACTAATGTCCTCATAATAAAATACGAAAATTAATTTTTTTCTGGTTCAAGATCCAATCAAGTATCATATATATTACCTTTAATTGTCATTTTTCCTTTTGCTTCTTTTCTTTGGAACAATTTTTTAGTTCTTTTTTTCTTCTTTTTATTGGCTTGAAAGTAAAAATCATCTACACTGCAGAATTGTGCTCTATTCCGTTCAGTTCAGTTCAGTCACTCAGTCATGTCCAACTCTTTGTGACCCATGGCCTGCAGCACGCCAGGCCTCCCTGTCCATCACCAACTCCCAGAGTTTACTCAAACTCATGTCTATTGAGTCGGTGATGCCATTCAACCACATAATCCTCTGCTGTCCCCTTCTCCTCCCACCTTCAATCTTTCCCAGCATCAGCGTCTTTTCAAATGAGTCAGTTCTTCACATTAGGTGGCCAAAGTATTGGAGTTTCAGCTTCAACATTGGTCCTTCCAATGAATATTCAGGACTGATTTCCTTTAGGATGGACTGGTTGGATCTCCTTGCAGTCCAAGGGACTCTCAAGAGTCTTCTCCAACACCACTGTTCAAAAGCATCAGTTCTTCAGCACTCAGCCTTCTTTATGGTTCAACTCTCACATCCATACATGACCAGTGGAAAAACCATAGCTTTGACTAGACAGGCTTTTGCTGGCAAAGCACTATCTCTGCTTTTTAATGTGCTGTCTAGGTTGGTCATAACTTTCCTTCCATGGAGTAAGCGTCTTTTAGTTTTATGCCTGCAGTCACCATCTGCAGTGATTTTGGAGCCCAGAAAATAAAGTCCATCACTCTTTCCACTGTTTCCCCATCTATTTCCCATAAAGTGATGGGACCGGATGCCATGATCTTAGTTTTCTGAATGTCGAACTTTAAGCCAAACTTTTCACTCTCCTCTTTCACTTTCATTAAGAGGCTTTTTAGTTCTTCGCTTTCTGCCATAAGGCTAGTGTCATCTGCATATCCGAGGTTATTGACACTTCTCCTGGCAATCTTGATTCCAGCTTGTGGTTCATCCAGCCCAGCATTTCTTACGATGTACTCTGCATATACGTTAAACAAGGGTGTGCTCTATTAGGGTGTGCTATTTATTTTTTTAACCTGATTTTTCTTTGTGTTTTTTAATAATAAAACATAAATTTAAAGATCATAAGAGAAGATCCTCTTCTTATACATTCAAATAACAAGTCTATGAGTTCTTACTTCTTATACTAAAACTTCCTGAAGCATCTTTACAAATTGCATTTTAAGAGGCTTGAGTCTCATTGAATACATCATTCTCATGATAAAAGAAGAGAGAGAAAGAGAAGAAAAGAAGGAAGGATGGAAAGTAACAAAGGAAAATGTATGACTTATAATTTTATACATGGCATTGTTGAAAATACCCCAGACAGAAGACCACTTCTGATTTTACTATGCATGGATGAGAACCAAATCTACTGTGTACAATTTTACCTGTATAAGTTAGTTATCTGTTGTAGTATAACAAGTCATTCTTAAACATAACTACTTTAAACGATGAATATTATATTTGTTCATGATTCTCTGGGTCAGCGAGCTGGGCTGGGCTCAGCTGGGTGGTTCTGCTGGTCTCACCCGCCATCACTCCTGGAGCTGCAGTCGTCGGGTGGCTCCACTGGTTGGTATTGGCTGTCAGCTGGACATCTCTTTCCTTATGGATGCTCATCTTCAAGGGAGCAGGCCTGGACTTCTTCATATGACAGAAATAGGGTGAGAGTGGACTCCAAACGCCCTCAGCCTAAACAACTCACTGACTTTTAGAAACTGAATCCATCACTTCTGCTATATTTTGTTGGTCAAACTATGTCTCATGTGTAGCCTGAATTCAAGACATTGGGAAACAGACACCATTTCTTCATGGGAGGTGCAGCAAAAACAATGTGAAAGAGTGAGTGTGCAGAGTGGGAAGAGTTATTATACCCAAGTGTGCAAACAATGTACCACCACATTTAACAGCTGAAAGAACTTTCCAAAGATTTGCTTCTTGTATCTCAATCTGACCTCCAGTTCTGCACCTTCATGTCACGGCACTAATCATGGAATACGGTGAGTGTCGCGTCATCCTGGAAGCCACCCCAGGATGGCTAGCAATGATTTAATTATCCATAGAAGTGACAGAGAATCCTCCAAACAAGATACGTACCTTATCCAAATTCTTCCCATATGCCCCCCACCCCACCATGATGTTTATTTGCTCCAATGCCTTTTGAACTGGAGGGAAGAGCAATTGGAGGGGAAGTCAAGTGGATTGTAGCTAAAATTACTTCCTTACTTTTATACATTTCATTTTTTAAAAAAATCTACAATGTGAGCTCATCACTAGGGACTCGCTTGGTGCCTTGGAAGTATCTTGAGCAAGTGAGATGCCCTAAGGTTAAGCTGCAGTAGCTTCTCAGTGAATCCAGCTTGCCTGGGAGCTTGAGAGAATATCTCAGGATCAGAATGAGACTGGGCTTCCCTGAGGCCATAAGTCCATACATGGAGACAGAAGCCCCTGAGAGCACATTTGATTCCACACCTTGTATTTCATATGCTGAAAAGTTGATAGAGGAGATTTTGTGGGGCATAAGGTACCAGTCAACGGACATGAATTTAAGCAAACTCTGGGAGATGGCGAAGAACAGGGAAGCCTGGCGTGCTACAGTCCATGGGGTCACAAAGAGTCGGGCATGACTTAGCGACTGAACAACAATGACAAAGGTACTATTCTAGACTTATTCTTTGGGAGCATATTTGCTTCTCAAAGGACAAATTTACAGGGATGTGAGCTGAACCAAAAGCCAAAACAAACTGCTCCAATTTACTGAACTGCAGAACAAATTGAACCAAATACACAAATTTTTATAGAGCCACAAACCACGGCAAAGGTTTTCTTTCCCTTTCAAAAAAAAGAAAACATGTTTTGCTTTCTTTCCCATCATGTTTTCATTAATTTTGTTTTTGAGTTCTAAAAAGTTCTGGAGATGGAGCCTGCATGATTTTTAACCAAACCGAGGTGTACAAAAAATAACTTTTTGTTTTCTTAGAACTAAACTGAAGTCTTTCTCAAGCTCTCATAGCTGCCTGGAAATGGAAAACATACACAAAACCTTCCTTAAAAAGACAGTTCAGATCATAGATTTTGCAGTAATTTTTGGTTTAAACTCAACCAAATTTTAAAATTTCTCCTTCCGCATGCTTTCCTTGGTTCTGAGCTCTCTCTGTTGGACTTATGACATCAAAACCTTGTAGGGAAACCAGACAGGAAGTTGGGCAACTGCTTTCTTTAAGTCTAGTCTCCAGACTGGGGGGTGGGGGTAGGGGGTGGTCAAGATCCCACCAATTTACAGCCACTCCAACAAGTGCCTCCCTCAGGAACTTAGCTGGGGCAGTAAGCAGTGCACACGCATTTGCAAAGACCAGAACTCTGAGCAGTGGAACACGGGTCCTGCTTGGGCTGGTGAGAAGAAGCCTGGGTGCCTGCCTAGAGCTTGCGAGGGGACAAGCACAAGAGATAAGACTGTGCAACCACAGGACATGTGCTAATGTGCAAATAAAATTGACTTAGTTGGACATAATTCATAACTGCAAAAATTTTAAAGCATTTCCCATACTTAACCCCATACTTAATACTGAAGCAACTTAGCAGCAGCAGCATATATGTATATATAGATATATATACTCATTTTCATATTCTTTTCCATTGTGGTTTATTACAGGATATTGAATATATCTCCTTGTACTATACAGTGGGACCCTGTTGTTTATCCATTCTCTCTATAATAGCTTGCATCTGCTCACCCCATACTCCTGGCCCATCCCTTGCCTACCCCCTCCCCTTTGGCAACCACAAGTTTGTTCTCTATGTCTGTGAGTCTGTTTCTGTTTTGTAGATAAGTTCATTTGTAGTCATAGTCTGGATTCCACATATAAGTGATATCATATGGTGTTTGTCTTTCTCACTCTAAGTATAGAGGCATCTTAACTCCCTTCCTTTCAGCTAAAATGCAAACACTTGAAAATCAAGTAATGGCCCAGGTAGATCATGATGATGTTGATATTATATTTGTTGTTTAGTTGCTAAATCGTGCCCCACTCTTTGTGACCCCATGGACTGTGGCCTGCCAGGCCCCTCTGTCCATGGGATTCTCCAGGCAAGAATACTGGAGTGGGTTGCCATTTCCTTCTTCAGGGGATCTTCCTGACTCAGGAATCAAACCAGGGTCTCCTGCATTGCAGGCAGATTCTTTACTGACTGAGCTACAAGGGAAGCCCCAATATTATCACTTATTGGAGCCCAACTCTGGGCCACTGTTATACATAGTCTAATCCTCAAAAAAAAAAAAAAAAAAAAACTCAGCCAGACTGAAAACTTGCTTTATCAGGTCACGAAACTAGTAGAAGAGCAATTGTAATAGTACTCATCATCACTAACATTCACCGATTACTTTCTGCCAAGAGCTGAGCTAAACAGTTTACCTGCTTCATCTCATTTAATCTTCATAGCAATCCCAAATTATTATTACCCCTGTCCCTCAGAGGAGGGAATTGAGGTTTAGAGATGTTAAGTAGTTGGCCCCAGGTCACACAGCTAGAAAGTGACAGAACAAGGACTTGATCCCAAGCTCTCTGCCTACAAATCCTACTCGAACAAGAATTTAAAACTGGATGTAGAATTCCTCCAACTCAGGGCTTCACCTTGACAGGGATGGGAGCTTTGTTCTGCTAACATGGTTCACGCCAAATCTGAAATTAAAACAGTAATAGGCCATTGGAGGAGTTTTAAAATGAGATTCCAGCTTATAATTTAATCAAACATGTAAGTTCAATAACATACCATGCCTATTTTACATTTCCTGTTTGAAGCAACTGTCTCAGATCGGGCTGTATGTTTCCCTTGACTGAACTTTTGTCTTTTTGCTTCTATTTTTTATTTTCTGAGCCATTAAAAAATTTATCATCTTAAAATTTCACAATAATTTGAAACTTCAATCTTTAATGAAGCTCTGCTTGGGTCTGAGGATGTTACGTGGATTCTCTTTGTTCTTAAACTCACGACCTTGCTTTCCATTATGAACTTAGGCGTGATGTCAACTCGGTGTTTAATTACTCTCTCGGCTTTTAATCAAAGCATCTTTTTATTTCCTCATTCCTTCACTGCTGTTCAGCATGAAGTGTGCTCTGAGGATCGGGCCCAAATGAGCAGGACTATAAACGCCTTCAGTGGTTACTCAGCTCCACAGGGACAAACGGGAGGATGCAGGGGAAATGGAAGTAAGGAGAAGTAGCATTCTCCCTACAGAAGGATTTCCTGAGAAGGAAAGGAGTGGGGATAGCAAAATGGATCTCTCTCTGGGGGCAACCCTTCTAAAAGCTCAATTATCATTGTTTGAGGTGAGGTCTCTTCTGAGAGATGAAATAGACTCGGCTTGTGGGACCAAGCTTTGTTCAAGGAGCTGCAGCGATGGGGGCTAAACTGGGGGTTCTGAAAACAAGCAAACAAAGGAGCTCATAGATCCGGAGAATGGAGTAGGGGTTGCAGAGGTGAAGATGGGCAACATGAGTGAAGTGGGCAAAACCCACAAACCTCAAGTTATGAAATAAATGCCCTGACAACAAATTGTACACCGTGGTGACTAAAGTTAACACAATGTTGCTTGTTTGAAAGTTGCTAAGAGAGAAGATCTTAAGAGTTCCCATCACAAGAAAACAAGATTCTGTAACTGTGCGTGACAACGGATGTTAACTAGACTCCTTGTTGGGATCATTTCACAATGTTTACAAATAATGGATCATTATGTGGTACACCTGAAAGTAATACAACATCATATGTCAATTATACTTCCATTAAAACACTTCTGGATTTTGCAATGAGCCCGGACACGCAGGATGTAGGTAAAAAGAGGGGTGCTCTAGGAAGACAAATGTCAAAATATAGGAACAGAGATGCAATGAAAAGCAATCAGGATAACACCACTCAGCCATAAACAAGGAATGAAATTTTGCTGTTTGCAGCAACATGGACGGACTTAGAGGGCATTGTGCTAAGTGGAACAAGTCGGACAGAGAAAGGCAGATACTGAATGATATCACTTCTGTGTGAAATTTAAAAAATACAACAAACTAGTGAACATAACAAAAAAGATAACTCACAAACACAGAGAACAAACTAGAGATATTACTAGTGGGGAGAGAGAAAGAGGAGGGACAATATAGGGGTAGAGGATTAAGAAGTATAAACTATTATGC
Source organism: Bos grunniens (assembly GCF_055505025.1). Taxonomy (NCBI): domain Eukaryota; kingdom Metazoa; phylum Chordata; class Mammalia; order Artiodactyla; family Bovidae; genus Bos; species Bos grunniens. Next base: position 41,726,785 of record NC_141188.1, read on the forward strand.
ATAAAATAAGCTATAAGGATACACTGTACAGGGTTTCCCAGTTGGCACCAGGGGTAAAGAATCTGCCTGTGAATGCAGGAGGCAGAGGAGATGCACTTTCAATCCCTGGGTCAGGAAGATCCTCTGCAGTAGGAAATGGCACCCCACTCCAGTATTCTTGCCCGGGAAATTCTGTGGACAGAGGAGCCTGGTGGGCTCTTACAGGGGTGCAAAGAGTTGGACGACTGAGCATGCATGCCACGGTATGCATTGTATAACATGGGGAATATAGCCAATATTTTATATTAATTGTAAATGGAATATAACCTTTAAAAAATATGCATCATTATATTGCATACCTGCAAATTACATAGTATTGTATATCAACCGTATATCAGTGAATCAGTCGATAAAAACAACACACAGATAAACATGAAAGCCAAAAGGCCTCTGTGTTGTTTTTTTCCTCACATCAGACTTCCAACAGGAATTAGACGTTTGTTTGATTCAGTGACCATTTATTGAGCACCTACTGTGTCCTCAGAATTGTTTCAGGGACATGGGGTAATAAGGAGCTTTGTGGACAAGCGAGTTTGGGAGAGAAGCTTGACTTAGAGAAAGAGCTGCGTTTGGACCTGCCTGAGGGCTTCCTGCTCTCTGGAGAAAGTGTGCTTTGCCCCGCGGGGAGCTGATGGTCGGCACAGCTTGGCTAAGAGGAAGGTCAGGAGAAGAAAGAGACCAGGCTCGCTCTGCTTGGGTTCCGGAGCCCTGAGGCAGCCGTGCAATTGGCCGTCCTTCATGCGCTCTGTCCTGTATCCACTCACAGGTTTCTCGTGGAGATGGGTTCTATGGGTCTTAGGTGTATTAAGCCATTTAATTCCCACAGTACCCTTATGGAATTCTATGATTATCTCCATTTTACATATGAAAACATGGAAACACAGACAAGCTAAGTAGCTTGCCTTGGGCCACATGGCCTTTGAGTAATAAACTCAGGATGACAACCCAAGAGTTCCTGGCCTGGCAAGCAAGGCTCATAACACTGACCACCAGGCTAGCTGTCTGTCAATGCAGTGCCTCTGAGGTAGCAGTTGAGGGCATGTCCTAATCAGAATAGTAATAAGCCTCTTTACTAAGAAGAGAAGTTGTGCAGACAGAGGCAGGTTATTCAGAGGGCCAAAGAATTGATGCCTTCGAACTGTGGTGCTAGAAAAGACTCTTGAGAGTCCCTTCTACAGCAGGACCAAACTAGTCAATCTCAAAGGAAATCAACCCTGAATATTCACTGGAAGGACTCATACTGAAGCTGAAGCTCTGAAATTTTGGTCACCTGATGTGAAGAGCTGACTTATGGGAAAAGACCCTGATGCTGAGAAAGATTAAGGGCAGGAAGAAAAGGGAGCGACAGAGGATGAGATGGCTGGATGGCATCACCAATGCAATGGACATGAACTTGGGCAAACTCTGGGAGATGGTGACCGATGGGAGGCCTGGTGTGCTATAGTCCGTGGGATCTCAAAGAGTCGGACATGACTGGGCGACCGAACAAGTATGAGAACAGGATTTATATCAGAAGACTGGGTGTGGATTAGAATTCTAATACTAACTAGTTCTGCATCAGTTAACCCCACTGACTCTCAGTTTCCTTATATTTAACATAAGGTTAACAATATTGGACTTCTCTGATGGCTCAGATGGTAAAGAACCTGCCTGCAATGCAGGAGATCTAGGTTCGATCCCTGGGTCGGGAAGATTCCCTGGAGAAGGGAATGGCAGCTCACTCCAGTATTCTTGCCTGGAAAATCCCATAGACAGAGGAGCCTGGTAGGCTTCTTCACTCTCACAGTATTGATCTTATAAGCCCTCTGAATATCAAACTGTATAACAGTGTCTGAAACAACTCCTGGCACTAAATAAACACTCTGTAAACAGATGGTGAGTTAAAGATCTAGAAACTCTTCAGAGACACATGTCTGGTTGCCTTTGACAAGAGTGTGAAGTTCACAAACAAGGACAAACTCAGCATCAAAGGGGCAGGGGTGTTCAGTAAATGAATCTAGGGGTGTGGTGTGGAGTCTGTGTGTGGAATAGCTGCCATTCATAGAGCAACTGTCATTTACTGAGGTCCCCATGAACCACCACTGTACCATTAATAACCATAAATTTAGGGCATTTTGCTATGTACTCTGGCTTTCACCATTACATTTTACAGATCTTAAATTTACACTAATAGAACATCTATTGGAAATAATTCTCTTTATTCTCATTATGGCTTTTCAGATCATGTCTACACATTATATTTTACAGATGCTTAGCCAGGGACTGTTCTGAGACACAGTCGTCCAGCTTTGTGAAATCTAGCAGCAAGCAGAGCTTGGGCAAAGATGCGGCCAGCTTAGCCCTGGAGCTCCTACCTCCAGCTCTGCTATTGAGGAAATATGGGCTAAAGGAGATGAAAAAAAAAACTTTTTTGTTACAAGAAAATACATTGAAGTAGATATGTATAGGAAAAATATCAAAATTTACATATGCAAAACATTAACTAGATTGTGTCCATATTTTTCTATATTTTCTACTTTAAAACTTAAAATCAGTAAAATGGTTATTTTAATAACCTGTTGAAATAGGAAAATTTCTTCCATCAAAAATTAACAGACATGATGTGTAAAGCGAATTATTTTCAATAGATGCTCCATTAGTGTAAATTCAGGAGTAGTTCTGGATGTTTTCATAACCCAGTATTTTATACTCTGCTCATTTAAGTTTTATTTTATTGGGAATTTAAAAAGTAAGAAATGTTGATTTATGTATGTTGAACAAGAATCACTTGGAGTATTATAAAACTGTAGTTACCATGATGGGCATGATAAATTATACTTTGATAATTACATACCTTTTTTAGGTTTTAAAGACAGTCCCATTACTTACCATGCCCTGGAATTTTGAGAACTTGTCAACAAGGCTGTGCTCTGAGACTTAATGCCAAACTGAAATCCACTCAGCTTCAAAAGGTCTCTTTCAGCAAAAGTCAGATGTGTGGGCTTCACAGTGAACTCTAAAGCCCACAGCAGTTACTGTTTATTCCTCAGGGACCAGTCTCAATGTGAGCAAGATAAAAGCTTGCTTGGATTTTGCCTGTTTTCACCAGAAAGAGGTTAAGTCTCACTTGCACTTCCTTGCAATGGTTTCACTTACAGTAAGAATCTGACTCGTAGGGTAGAAAGGGGGTCTCCATGGCATAGACGGGGACAGCCCAGAGACAGTGAGCATCCCCTCCGTGAACCTGCTCTGACTGGACCACTGTGGTTAACAAGAGGCAGCACCCACATTTCAAGAACTCAGAAGAAGCAGTCAGCAATTCACACAGCTCGTCCACTTGATAGATGAGAACCTTGGTAAAGAACTGAACTATTTGGGGAGGGGGATTGAATTTGTTATGCCAAAGCCTTCAGGAATATTTTAACTCTGGCTTCTCCTGGTTGTGTTGGCAGAGAAAGCAGGGTTAATGCCTAATTGTGTAGTTATTTCTATTGTGTCGTTTCATAGTCATTTCTTAACCGATTGTCCCTCTAGCCACACTCCATAGAAACTTGAAAACAGAAAGCCATATCCTAGCTGTAGTTATTCGAGCTCTCTACAGGGTTAAGTCTAGCACTTTCTTATGGTTCCAATCAGGGCTGTTGAGTTGGACTCCCTGGGTTTGAATTCTGATTCTGCCACTGAGTAGACACTGAACTTGGGAGAGTGACTTGATTTTGCATTAGTAACTTAACCTCTCTCTTGTCTTCATTTCCTCATCTGTGAAATGGAGGTAATTTTAACATTCATCTTCTCCGTAAAGTGTCTAGGGTTCATATAGTAAATATTTGACCAGATCAGATCAGTCGCTCAGTCATGTCTGACTCTTTGCGACCCCATGAATCGCAGCACGCCAGGCCTCCCTGTCCATCACCAACTCCCGGAGTTCACTGAGACGCACGTCCATCGAGTCAGTGATGCCATCCAGCCATCTCATCCTCTGTCGTCCCCTTCTCCTCCTGCCCCCAATCCCTCCCAGCATCAGGGTCTTTTCCAATGAATCAACTCTTCCCATGAGGTGGCCAAAGTACTGGAGTTTCATCTTTAGCATCATTCCTTCCAAAGAAATCCCAGGGCTGATCTCCTTCACAATGGACTGGTTGGATCTCCTTGCAGTCCAAGGGACTCTCAAGAGTCTTCTCCAACACCACAGTTCAAAAGCATCAATTCTTCAGCGCTCAGCCTTCTTCACAGTCCAACTCTCACATCCGTACATGACCACAGGAAAAACCATAGCCTTGACTAGACGGACCTTTGTTGGCAAAGTAATGTCTCTGCTTTTGAATATGCTATCTAGGTTGGTCATAACTTTCCTTCCAAGGAGTAAGCGTCTTTTAATTTCATAGCTGCAGTCACCATCTGCAGTAATTTTGGAGCCCGGAAAAATAAAGTCTGACACTGTTTCCACTGTTTCCCCATCTATTTCCCATGAAGCGGTGGAACCGGATGCCATGATCTTTGTTTTCTGAATGTTGAGCTTTAAGCCAACTTTTTCACTCTCCACTTTCACTTTCATCAAGAGGCTTTTGAGTTCCTCTTCACTTTCTGCCATAAGGGTGGTGTCATCTGCATATATAAGGTTATTGATATTTCTCCTGGCAATCTTGATTCCAGCTTGTGTTTCTTCCAGTCCAGCGTTTCTCATGATGTACTCTGCATATAAGTTAAATAAGCAGGGTGACAATATACAGCCTTGACGAACTCCTTTTCCTATTTGGAACCAGTCTGTTGTTCCATGTCCAGTTCTAACTGTTGCTTCCTGACCTGCATACAAATTTCTCAAGAGGCAGGTCAGGTGGTCTGGTATTCCCATCTCTTTCAGAATTTTCCACAGTTTATTGTGATCCACACAGTCAAAGGTTTTGGCATAGTCAATAAAGCAGAAATAGATGTTTGATAAATATTTGCTATTGATAAGTACTCAAAAATTATTCATTGGTAAGAATGTATTAGAGATAGAGAGATAATTGTCACAAAGAAAGCCATGACTCTTTCTCAAACCATCCCAGCTTCTACTGGTCCCAACAGTTCAGATATCCTAGCATAATTTCTCAGACTCATGGAAGCAGCAGAATTCTATCGTCACATAGAATGTATGTATATAAGGTGTGATCTGCTTTAAATCCTGGGGTACAGATTTAGCCATGGTGCTTTTTTCTCTCCAATTAACAGCTACAACAGTCAAGAATCCCATTATAAAAAACATTCAAGATTTCCACCTTTGTCCAGGAGTGCCAGGGGCTTCGTCAGGCAAAAGGGGCCAGATGTCTCTCAGAGGCCAAGTGGGGCAGGAATGGCCTGGCATTGTCTTCCATGTCCAGCTGTTCCTCCTCCGTGGAGGGATCTGAGCTTCCCCAGGGGTGGCACCCAGCCAGAGCCCAGCTCGAGCTCCAGGCTTGGTGGTGACAGCTCTGAGACCTCGATCACAGGACCAGTATCACTGTCCAGGAGAACTGCCCGACCAGGACTGCTGCCAGCGAAAGCCACAGGCCTCCGGGCCAAGCCAGCCTCCCACAGCCCGTTAGCCCTTTCTCAGAACCTGGGTCATCAACCTCAATATCTCGTCTTCCCTGAACCACGACTTAGTTTTAGGATTTTTCACCTATGCAGTGTCTGCCAGTGCCCCAGTTGGATAGGCTTGCCGGTACAGCTATAAAATTCCCCATAGATGGAGGGGCTTAAACAGGGAAATGTATTTTCTGACAGTTTCGGAGGCTGCAAATCTAAGAGAAGGTGAGAACAGGTAGATTGCTCCTGAGGCCTCGCTCCTTGACCTGCAGATGGCCATCTGCTCCCCGTGTCCTCAACGTGGCCCCATCTCCAAACACGGTCACATTCTGAGTTACTGGAAGGACTCCAACATTGGAAATCTTGGTGGGAGGGCAGGCACAGTTCAGTCTATGACACCAACTGCTGACTCTAGTGGCTTGGGGAATAAGGTAACTTGTTCAATGAGAGAGAGAGAGAGAGAGAGAGGGATGGAGAGAGTAGGAGGTGTGTACCAGGGAGCCTCTTCAGACCACTTTCCAGGACAATGGGCACCGTGTTTTCCTTACTAAGCCATCACTCAAGTGCTGTCCTGATATTTGGAGTCACCTGAACAGATCCAGGAGTTCTTTGTGAAACAGGTGACCCCAGAGCTCCTCTGGGAGAAAATGGGAGTGGAGTCTGCACCCTTCTTCACCCTCTCCTCAAGAAATCACCTCTGTCCAGCACCGTGTAAAACCCTGGCCTGGAGGATTCCAGGCATCAAGACTCCTTCTGCTACTTGTTTTCACAATCTGTGATTCACAGCAATTTGAATCGGGGTGTGTGTGTGTGTGTGTATCACTTCTACCAATTCCTGGCTGTGAGAACATATAATAATAGCTTTGCGACCAGCATTCAGCCCAGCTCTGCTCTGGGGTTGGGATGAGCCTGAGACCTGCCGACACCCTGGCTTCAATATTCCCCCTTGGTTTCTCTCTGGAGATGGGCCGGTTAATCGCCCTGCTCAGCTGTGACACCCCCGAGAAGCCGAGAGGGGACAGTCAGAGGCGGCCTCGCCGTGACCTGCTTGCTCACACCAGACCAATAAAGTGCAGGCAGAGTGACAGGGACAGCTGCCCCGTGGCGTTCAGAGGGAACCAAGCAGTTCAGTTCCGCAGCCTGGGGGACAAGTGTGTCACTACAGCCCTGCTTCTCTGAGAGAAGCCACCTCAAAGCAGTCGGGGGTGCTCGCAGCTCTTGGAGCCACAGTCAGGCATCTGGGACCCCAAGGACCAAGCACCAGGGACCCCGAGAGCCGGGCATTTGGGATTCCCATCCCCCTCATCCCCCCCAGTCCTACTCCACCTGCGGCACCACGGGCCACGGCTCCCATCACCAGATCGGCTCCCTGCTGGACTTTAGCAGCGGGGTCTGGACTCCATCCCCATCTGTGGCGACAGAGACGCTGGAGGAAGGAGGTACATGGGGGCCAGGCAGTCTGGGGCCCGCCGCAAGGACAAGGGGCCCCTGGGGCGGGGGCTCCTGCGGGGGAGGCAGAAGTTCTCCTCCTGGGACGATGCTCTGCTTCCTGGGAGGGACCCGCGCTGCCTGCTGAAGCGGGGGCTGCGCCATGTCAGTTTCAGCCTGGTCACCAAGGGCATGACGGACGCGCCCGACTTCCTGTGGGGCCTGTCAGAGATGCAGAAGCTCAACCTGTCCCACAACCAGCTCCGGGCGGTCCCGCCCGAGCTGGGGAAGCTGACGCGGCTGGTGGTCCTGAACTTGTGCGGGAACCGCCTGAAGACGCTACCCGGGGAGGTCAGCCTCCTGCAGAGCCTCAAAGTCCTGTTCGTGCACATGAATGGCCTGACCGAGCTGCCAGCGGAGCTGGGTGCCTGCCGAAGCTTGGAGGTCCTGAGCGCGTCGCACAACTGCCTGTCCCAGCTGCCCACCAGCCTCGCCGACCTGTCCCGGCTGCGCAAGCTGAACCTCAGCCACAACCGCTTCGCCCACATCCCCGTCTGCGTGTTCTCGCTCAAGGAGCTGGACTTCCTGCACGTGGGCTCCAACCGCCTGGAGAACATTGCGGAGAGCATCCAGTGCCTGGCCGGCCTGCAGATCTTCATCGCTGAGGGCAACCACATCCACACCTTCCCACGCTCGCTCTGCCTGCTCACAAGCCTGGAGCTGCTCAACCTGAACAACAATGACATCCAGATGCTCCCTGCGGAGCTCTACATGCTCTGCAGGCTGACCAGGATCGCCTGGAACCCCATGGACAAAGGGCTGCACATTTCCCGCAACCCTTTATCCAAGCCTCTGCCCGAGCTGCTGGAGGGGGGTCTGGAGATGCTCGTCAGTTACCTGAAGGACAGAAAACACACCTGATGTGGGCGTTGGAGGCATTGACAGACTCCTGCAGGAACTTCCCTAGTCTAAACCCTTTCCTCTTCCTGTTGCTGTGGGTCAAGGCTTGTGTTAATATGTGCTAAGTTGTACTGAACGTCCCTTCTAAGCAGGTGTTTGCTTTTTAGCTCTGTATACTCCTATAATGACTGAGCGACTTCACTTTCACGCATTGGAGAAGGAAATGGCAACCCACTCCAGTGTTCTTGCCTGGAGAATCCCAGGGACAGGGGGAGCCTGGTGGGCTGCCGTCTATGGGGTCGCACAGAGTCGGACACAACTAAAGTGACTTAGCAGCAGTATACTCCTATAAATGGGCGTCTTAGGTGGCTCACCAGTAAAGAATCCACCTGCAATGCAGGAGATGCGGGTTCGATCCCTGGGTAATGGGAAGATCCCATGGAGGAGGGCATGGTAACCCACTCCAGTATTCTTGCCTAAAGAATCCCATGGACAGAGAAGCCTGATGGGCTACAGTCCTTGGGGTCACAAAGAGTCTTAGTCTGCTGGCCTCTCCCAAAAACCCGCATAATATCATCTCCTTCTGAATATCAGTGGATAGAGGCTTCCCTGGTGGCTCAGAGGGTAAAGCGTCTGCCTGCAACGCGGGAGACCTGGGTTCGATCCCTGGGGCGGGAAGATCCCCTGGAGAAGGAAATGGCAACCCACTCCAGTACTCTTGCCTGGAAAATCCCATGGACAGAGAAGCCTGGTAGGCTACACTCCATGGGGTTGCAAAGAGTCGGACACGACTGAGCAACTTCACTTCACTTCAGAGGACTTGGGTTTTCTTTCCCCAAAGAAAAATAATTCTGAGTCTTCTGGGGAGCTGTGGGATTCAGCCTTTGGAAGAGAGGATAGCAGGTATGATTCAATGTTCACCAAAAGTGAAATGTTTACTAAGTACATACTGTGGGCCAGGTATAATATAGGAGGGGCTGAGACCATCTGGTTTCAGTCCCTGAGCTGGCACCCTGCAGCCACATAGCCCCAACAAGACATGCCCACACCTCTGTCTCCATCCAGCATCCCTTGGGACCAAAGAGAAGCTGGCGCCCAGCCCTTCCAGCAATGACCAAATCCAGCAGAGCTTCCCCTTGAGTCCCGGGGGAGACAAGCCACAGGAACTTTGCCTCCAGAATGACTGTAGGGCAGCAGTCCAGCCGCTCATGCTGACGTCTGGGGGTGGGTGACGGGGTGCAGCGTGCTGGCTTTCAGAGACTAAACACAAACAGAGCCAACACTCAGTGTCCATCTTCTTTCCAGTCCTTCTCTTGCGCCCAGTCACATCCTCAAGCTTTTCTAGAGACACTGGCCGATGGTTACATTCCCCTGTTGTAATTTCACTCCTCCTCTCTTCCTAGATTTACGTTCTCGGAGGTGAGCTAACAACCAGGGGAAAAGCTCAAAATACAGGAAAGAGGAGGTAAGGCATAAATAGCCCACCCGCAAAAGTCATTACCCGTTCATATTCAGAGGAGGATGATGTTTGCTACTTGGCTTTCACCTGTGGTCCTTTAAAAATTAGCTGAGGCACTTCCCTGGTGGTACAGTGATTAAGATTCCACTCTTCCCATGCAGGCAGTGTAGGGTCAATCCCTGACGGGGGACAAGGGTCCCACATGCCAAGGGGCGTGGCCAAAAATAAACAAATCAATGAAATAAAACACTTTGGAGATCTCACTTATTTCAAAATTTTACAAATTACAAATGAGTTGAGTGATGCAAAGCTGTTTGGAGAAAAGGCTCTGTAAGAATATTATTTGCTTTGTTTTCAATTCCAAGAGTTAGACGCCTGCTAGTTCAACGCAGAATCAGGACGAGCCATTGCAGCGTTCCTGCCGCGAGAATCACTGGGCCTCACTGTCACCGTCCCAGCCGAGAGCCCCTGAGATGTCGCTGTGTGTTCAGAGATCAAGAATTAGAATGAACGTGGCAGCGAACGTACAATGCCTTCAAATCCACAGATCTGGATCTGTGGACCCCCAAGCGCTCAGGTTTCTTGGCACATTTGTCTATAGCACACAGCAGACGATAGCAAGACAGGAATGGGGGATGTGGCCGGGATCATCTAATTTCTTACTGCCCTTAGTTTAATTCAGTTAAGTTCATATTTGTTAGCACCTTTCCTGGGCAGGCACCTCGAAAGGAATAAGGCTCAGCTTCTTCTACCAAGGAGCTCAAAGTGTGCTGAGAGAGGCAGACCTACGTGGGTTTCCACAGTGTGGCAAGTTGTGATCCCGGCTAAGGAGAGATTAAAGCAAAGGGAGCACACTGGATGGTGTGTGGCGCAGGTGAGCCCCAAGTTTCAGAACCAAAGGACACAACTGGGATGAATCAGTCAAACCCCGGTTCTTGGCAGCCGTCTCACCCTAATTCCCCCACCCTCTTCGCCCCGCATGGGGGAGGGGAGCACAGCCCAGGGGGCTGTGGGACTCATTCTCAGGTGCTGACTTAGGCAGCTTTAGTGGCGGGGGTGCTGGGCTGCCATTTTCTTCTAAGCGCTGATCAAGGAGGGGTGTGTCCATGTAACTTATTCACAGGACAAATGGATTCCTCACCGGACCCCAAAGTCAATATCCCATCCGTCAAAGAGGCCCATTCCTGCCATTATCATCAGATGCTGTTGTTCCGTGAACACCCTGGGTACATGAGTTCTTGTGCTGAACCACTGCAAACAGATCTCAGCAGTGTTACGGGAGGCAGCTGAAGTCCCCTCCACATTCCCCCCTCCACCGCCCCCCAGCAGCAACCGGAGATCTGCTTATCCCTGCTGGGCACACACAAGGCACACTCAGTAACCTCACCCAAGTTCACTTGCTGGAGCCAAGACTATTTAAAGACATCAGTGGAATTCTTACTCGACCTCATGACTCAGAGGGAAATGGCAGTGTGAGGCTTTCTTTGCAGAGCAGGACAGTGGCTGGAGCTGGAGACCATACAGGCAGCTGTCACACAAACATCGTGTGTGCCAGGATCTCACCCGCTCGTGTCCCCTGGTGTCTGCTGCCGAAGACCCACTTGGGCTCATGCTGAATTTCCATGACCTTGCTCTGGGCCGAGAGTCAGGCTGGGGCACCACCTTCACCCTTTTCCTGCTGAGCAATCATTTTATTTCCTCTCCTCACTTTTTCAGTCACTTGATACTTCACAGTAACTCTACTCCAGGGAAAGAACATAACCATATTTTGAAGGTGACCCGAGAGCTCATTATACTTCTTAAGGAAAGGGTGGTATCAGTGTGGTTGGCAGCTTCCATCGGTGCCTTTCAGAGGTGTAGAAGCAAGGTTTTCTTTGTGAACAGTCAGCATTGAGGACTGCATGAAAGTAATAGCAGTTGCCCGATGGGCTTTAGATATTGATTCTTTGTGAATGCTCCTTTTTTATTGATAAAGGGAAGTGCTGAGCACAAACCTGGTTAATGTGCTTGGTTATTCAAAACACCCACGTGGAGGGAATTTGATACAGCGCTTGGTGTCTGCCGTCAAACCCTACAGTTTGCTGACGGGCGGTGAAATGCATCTTGCTTATCTTTTGTAGTTTTGATGCTGCCACGTTCGAATCAATCCCAGGTATTTCTAAGACTTCTGAAATCAAAGCCCTGAGGCTGACGGCAAGGGCTGTGGAGTACATTTAGCCAAAGAATGCAAGCTAATTGGGGGCTTGATGTAGGGAGCTGACTGTTCACATCCTGATAGTGGGGTGGTTGCATGTCACCAAGCTCTCAGTAAGAAGTGATCTCAGTAGTGTGTTCAGAGACACCTTTTGAAGCAGCTTACAAACCCATAATTAAGAAGAAATCCTCTGTTCCTAAGAAAGGAAGATGGCTTTGAAAAGACACATCTGTTCGAGAAATAATACCACTAAATGCATAAAACTGCCGCACATTAGAAAGAAGCGTGTCGTCATTAGTTACCTGTTGACTTAGTAAATGGTTAATAGAAGTAATGTACTCTGTTCTCAGACTTGAGTCAATGTACTGCCTCTCTGTAGTAACCAGAGACAGACGGGATGCACCTGTCCTTCACAGCAAGGCACTCCTGCAAAGAGATCGAGAAGGAAAGCTGTCATTATCTGTACAGATACTTTAAACCCTTTTCTTGTGGGAATGGTTACTGCATTTTAAAATGCCATTTCCTATGCCTCCAAGCACAGACTGAATATGCATGTGGGTGGCTAAGCGTTACACACAGTGAAAGATGAAAGCCCTGTGGGCTTGGTCCCTGGAAGACGATACAAGTGTCAACATCCTGAGATGATGGGGGTGAGGCTCAAAGCTGCGCTGGGGTGCTTCTCATCAGTAATGTACATCAGCCACGGTGAGTCTGGACAGTCTCTAAGATTCTGTTACAAATGAGAGAAACAGAAGACGAGTTCAATAATGGTCTTTTTCAAAAAAAGCAAACATTCAAGCTGTTAGATTTAGCTAATAGGAAGATGCTAGAGGATGAGATGGTTAGGTAGCATCACCAACTCAATGGACACGAATTTAAGCAAACTCCAGGAGGTAGTGGGGGATGGAGGAGCCTGGTAGGCTGCAGTCCATGGGGTCGCAAAGAGTCAGACACAACTTAGCGACTAAACAACTCCATCCTAAACAATACCTCCTTAGGTATCCGTGGGTTCTCTATCTTCTTATCCCATTGAAGAATTTTATTTTCATCACCATGTGAGAAACAGAGAAACACAAAATTCCCAGCCTAGATTAAATGTGCAACTAAGTATTGATACCATCAGGTAATTATAATTAATCCAAGCACACCAAAATACAACTTTTCATAGATTGTAAGAAAATGAAATAAAATTCAGAGGAAAATTAAAGCTATTATATATAGTAATAGGAACAATCTTGACCTTGTTGAGAAAAGAACTTTTTATGAGTGTTCTTTGAAGGTACACATTAAGTTATACGTTGAATCCAAAGCATTACTAATTTTAAAAAAGGACAGCATAGTAATAAAAGGGAAGCAGAGAGGGCTCATAATGAATTTGTAAGAGCTTGGGCATCGTTAGGCGAGCATAACTGGAAGCTATTAGCATCAAGCTTGCTATGCAGATTTTTTTTTTTAGTAGTGTCATAGGAATCTATTTGCAAGGAGAGATCTTGCTTCCCACTGCTTAAACTTTCTTCTTATTTCAGCACAGGACAGAAAATGAACATGAACTTGAGTCTTTCCGGAAAGCGTCAAACTAATTCTGGATGCTCTTGAGGGAAATATACATTATGAAATTTACAGGATGCCTGGCTTCCATAGGATGAGCTAGAGTCACCCTTGGAGCATCAGAGTCCCCCATATTCTTCAGCCTTGAGTAACTTGAGCTCCCCAGAGGAGCCAGGACATGCCACTGGGGCAAATCTGTATTCCAGCCTCAGTGGCAAGGCTCCTGGATGTTGCTGGTCCCCGGAATGCAAAGCCACTGGACTTTGTCCTCTTGGCTGTCTTGGATTTCTCATCCAGCATAGGGAAGAGATTCAATCATAACGTATCCAACGAGTAATGAAAAAGTGAACAAGTCTGTACAGGTGACGTCTCCTGTCCAGGCTTCAGTTTTCTACAAAATGAGGCAACTGAATTCACTTATTTTATTATTTATTATCTTTTAATTCTGTAGGTTAGAAGGTCAACACAGATGTCTCTAAAATCAAGGTTTAGCTGGTCTGCGTTTCTTTCTGTCAGCTCTAGGGTAGAATTCATTTCCATTCTCATTCTGGTAGCAAAAATCATTTCTATAGGGTTGTAAGACTGAGGTTCCAGTTTCCTTGATTGAATTCACTTTAAAGTCAACTCACTTTAAGCTTTTCTTAGCTTTGAAATTCAGACTATATATATATATATATATACATATATATATATATATATATTTTTTTTTTTTTGCTTTATCTTCTCCTTGTCTCCTGTCCCAGTGCATAGCTACCTGAGCTTAGAGTCATTGCAATTACTCAATAAAAGCCAAAAACCTTGACTCAATGGATCAAAATCAGTATCTCCTTGTAGTACCATAAAAAATATAATTTACTTTTGGTTGACTTTCAAAAGTATGAAAAGAGCTAAGGCTTTGTGACGCGTGAATCCAGGAGTCTGCAGATATCTAGATTGTATGGGTTCCATCTCTTTTTATTGGCTTGGAGGTCCAGAGGGAATGAAAGATTTAAAGCTTCTCATGTTTCTGGAAGAGAAGGAATTTTTAATTATCTGTTTCCCATTTTTTGAAGAAAGAATTGGATTTGATGAAATATTATCATTTGGGTACACAGAGCTGAAATGTCTTATAGAAGAGAAAGCATAATCTGTTTCAGAGCTTGACCTGAACATTTGTAATGAGTCATGCTTTCTCTGCATCCCTGTCCAAATACACATGTGAGTCAAACTTGAATTAGGCTATAAATTTTCCAAAGCAACTCCTGAAAGTAGACACACAGAAACCTGCAAAACGGCTCTTCCTTTGGTTTCTTTGATTCTTAATAACATTACGTCTCTGCCTCCACTGTTTTAATCAAAACCACAAATGGATGATATCTGCAGTGGGGAAATTAGAAATTAATGACTGTAATTTGGTTTTTTATTTCCCTTCATTCTAGGAGGGCAAATTACAGTTGTGTTGGATAAGAATTTCTGAGTAATCTTGAAATACATAAGTACTTTGAAAATTGAAAATACAGTTCTGGTATGATCCTTCTCCACCAAGGTGTGTGAGTACAAGTTCAGGAATATTTTCATCCAGGAAATCATAGGAGTAGTGCAAACAATCTAGCAAGAAGAATGAACATCTTCTTTATGTTTTACTCTTTCATGCTTTCTTATTATTGAAAGGTTGCTGCTGTGAGCCGTGGGCTACGCCGGGATTCGTGGCCTCAGGAGGAGAAGAATTTGATCCAGAGCCAGAGACAAGGCTTGACCACTTGGAGCTTTTGTGTAGCAAAGTTTTATTAAAGTATAATAGAGATAGGGAAAGCTTCTGACATAGACATCAGAAGGGGACAGAAAGAGTGCCTGCCAGCTGGCTTTTTGCAAGGCATTTTATGTCCGTTAGCAAGCTTCTAATCAGATAAAAGAAACACCTCAAGGCTGAGGGAGTTTCACCAGGCCCCTCACCCACAATATGCATTTTTGAGATAGGATGTATCATCCCTCAGCCATAAAACAATGTACTGGTTTGTTGAGCCATTATCAGCCCAAGGTTTGAGAAAAGAAAAAAAGTTAGTCTTAGGCAGAACCAATTTGAAGAAAGGCAGTTTCCAAAGCAAATACATAGTTTAATTAACATCGCTGAAGAAAAACATTTCCATAAGAAAAACACATCGGTTAGCTCAAGGCAGAACCAGGTGTCATCAACACAGAATTAAAAGAAGCCTCTTTTAATTTCGTGCAGAGAAGGAAGAAACGTCTGCAACTGCAGTTTATTTCCTCCTTCCGCCTGGGGACCTCTGGCCTTCCTACCTGTTACCCTCTCGTTATCATGATTACTTTTCTGTTGTTGGTAATCAAGAAATCTGTTTACTCTCCCAGAAATGAATCTAATATGCTTGTTGTAGAAAACTTCAAGTGTTCATCTGACCATGTAATATGTTGGTTATAGAAAACTGAGTTGACCTCCTTAGTTTGTAAATGAACTTGCCAAGGGCTCAGGGATTCATCCTCTACCATCATTTTAGCTGACTTACTTCTGTGGCTGAAGAGGCAATGTAATCCTTTTTGATCAGGATGAGCAGGTTCCCCCTTTTTTTTTTTTACCACCAAGGTCGAGTCCTTCATGGTCATCATCTATTGTGCAAAGGCCAAGGATGAATTTGACAAAATCACATGACGCGTGCAATAAAAAGTTGACTCAGCAGGTCTGCGGTGTTGAAACTCTGTACATTTCAAAGAAAGGTCTGGCCTTTGACAAACTCCTGGGAAATAATCTCTAAGCCTTTGGAATACCCTGCCTCATAAAGACATCTTTGTTTACCTGGGGCCGTGGGTCATACCAGACAGTCTGCACTCACACTGTGATTGATGGTAGGGTCTTGGGCAACACAATATCTGTGTAACCTCTGGAGAGGCTGGGAACCCAGGTGCTAAGGTCAGCCACAGAGGAGCTCCATGCCTCCAAGACAAACTCCCAACCAAAACAAACCCTGGACACCAAGGCTCACCTGAGCCGCCCTGGTTGGCAATAGTGCGTACATGTCACAAATCATTGCTGGGAGAATTAAGTAATCATCAGATTACTCCACCAGGAGATGACAATGGGAAACCACGCCTGAATATGCTCCTTTTATCTTTGATGATTTTAACTTGTGTCCTTTCCCTGTGTTAAGTCATAACAGTGAGTATGACAGATTTTCTGAATTTACGAGTCCTTCTAGCAAATCACTGAGCCTAAGTGTGCTCTTAGGGACCCCAAAAAGAATGAGTTAAAGAGGAGAAAACCCTTGAAAGTGTTGGTTAACATAAGAGAGGCTTCCTCTAGTCACACAGAAATCAGAGCATAGCAGGGCCAGTTCTGAGTGGACACTGATGCCCGTTTGCCTTCTTTCTGCTAAATTACAGCCTCCCCTCCCCCTGCCCTAACTGCCAGGTGATTTTAGTCAGTTGTCAAGAAAAGATATACACTGGTTTTGCTCAAGATTCGCCGAAATAGAGTTGGAAAAGTCTCAGTTCCTCTGCCTTCTCCCTTTTTCCTTCTCCACGTGTTTTAATTTGTTTAGAACTTAAGGATGGAGAAGGGCATGCCAATCCACTTCAGTATTCTTGCCTGGAGAATCCAATGGATAGAGGAGCTTCACGGGCAACAGTCCATGGGGTCACAAAGAGTCAGACACGACTGAAGTGACTTAGCAGCAGAACTTAAGGAACATGATTGAGTTTGTTTAAATCAAGGATGAGGAGGACCAAAATTAGTACTTGCACTAGATTTCCTCTCCAAACTTTGGAAAGGAAAATTTTTCCGCCAATTCTATCATTCTAATGAAAACATTTTAGAATGCAAGATGTGACAAAAGCAATTTCCCACCTGAGCATTGTACACACCTGCTTCACCTAATGGGACCACAGGCAAGAAGTCCAGAAGGCTTCTTTGTTACTCTCTGATGCAATGTGTATCCTGCTGCTTTTCTTGATCTGAATTACTAGTGTCCCTCCTATTTAAGCCTGGGTTTCCCAGGTGGCTCAGTGATAAAGAAGCCACCTGCAGAGCAGGAGACGCAGGTTTGATCTCCAGGTTGGGAAGATTCCTGGAGCAGGAACCCACTCCAGTGTTCTTTCCTAGGAAATCCCATGGACGGAGGAGCTTGGTGGGCTACAGTCCATGGGACTGCAAAGAATCAGACATGACTAAGCACTCGTGCACTTACACGTGAAGCTGAGAAACTGCCGCGTACATTCTGATCTGGTTTTATACAAGCCATAGACAGAAAAGGATGCTCTTCCCGGGATCAATGCAGACTATGATCTATTGTTTCTGTTTTTTTTTTTTTTTTTTCCTGCACAGGCTATTTGAAAGAAAACAAAACAAAATGCTGAACAGTTTTGAAAAACCAAGAAAAAGTCCTGCTGGCATGCTCGTGCACTTATTTTTCCCACATATTGGTCCAGAAACCCCATGATGCTCTGCATCTTGCAGACACAAGGGTTTTGAACAGATTGCACACTCCAAGCTCCAGCTGCAGAGACAGCCCCAGAATTTTATCTTCTCACTGGGAAATTATTTTCCCCATATATGTTTTGATGATGACAGGCCTTTTTCCATCTTGCTGTTCCTCCTCCTCAGGAGAATAGAAATGTAAGGAATAATTTCTGATTCAATACTTGCCGTTCAGCCCACGTACCACTGCAGTTTAAAGACTGTCTACACACTTGCTAACAACTTACTTTAAATCTATGCTTTGGGAAAATGAGAGACAAAGGGGAAGAGAAGAAAGAACTTAAAATAATACATTTGAGAAGATATGTATAATATTTGGAAGAGAAGTTTCCCTAATTCTACTGGCTGTAACACATTATATAAAGCTACATCTATGTGGGTTGGACAAGTTCATTTCTAAGCCGCCGCTGCTGCTGCTGCTAAGTCACTTCAGTTGTGTCTGACTCTGTGCGACCCCATAGATGGCAGCCCATCAGGCTCCTCCATCCCTGGGATTCTCCAGGCAAGAACACTGGAGTGGGTTGCCATTTCCTTCTCCAATGCATGGAAGTGAAAAGTGAAAGTGAAGCTGCTCAGTCATGTTCGACTCTTTGCAACTCCATGGACTACAGCCTACCAGTCTCCTCCATCCATGGATTTTCCAGGCAAGAGTACTGGAGTGGGGTACCAGTGCCTTCTCTGTCATTTCTAAGCTAAGTTCCTATAATTCTGCTACTTAGGAAGGCTCAGTGTAAATGAGGATATTTTCCTCTATTCCTTACCTAATTCAAAACTGACATAGTTCACCATTCATTTGAGGAAAGAATGATCAGTATTTCTGTTTACCAGCTAAAATGACACAGCCTTAGGAAAGGAACAGAAACACAATTCAGCATTCACAGGATTAATCACCTTTGAAATGACAATTTCTGATTTTTCTTTTAGTAAACCATAGTTGATTTACAATATTGTGTTAGTTTCAGGAGTAAGCAAAGTGAATTCTTTTTTAGATTCTTTTCCATCATAGGTTATTACTGGAAATGGAACATGGTTCTCTGTGCTGTATAGTAAACCCTTGTCGTTTATTTTATGCACAATAGTGTGTATCTGTCATTCTCCAGCTCCTGATTTATCCTCCCCTCCTTTCCCCTTGGATTGCCATGCTTGTTTTCTATGTCTGTGAGCTTGTTTCTGTTTCGTAAGTAAGTTTCTTTGTATTGCTTTTTTAGCTTCCACATATAAGTGATATCGTGTAATATCTGTGTTTGTCTGGCTTACATCACTGAGTATGGTAATCTCTAGGTCCATCCATGTTCTGCAAATTGCATTATTTCATTCATTTTTATGGCTAATATTCTATTGTGTGTGTATGTGTGTACTTATGACATCTTTTTAATCCATTGATCTGTTGATGGAAAATTCTTATTTTTTTTAACTTAGAAGATTGACATTATTTAGAATTCTTTGCAAAACTGAAGTGTTGTTAATAATGTCACTGTACTATGTCAAATCTTTAAAACTCTCAATGTTTCAAATACTGTAACAATATTGTATAATTCAGAGAAAGGAAAAGTCACTCAGTCATATCTGACTCTTTGTGACCCCATGGACTGTATGGAATTCTCCAGGCCAGAATACTGGAGTGGGTAGCCTTTCCCTTCTCCAGGGGATCTTCCTGACCCAGGAATTGAACTGGGGTCTCCTGCATTGCAGGCAGATTCTTTACCAATTGAGCTATAATTCAGAGAAGTGTCAGTTTTTCGTATTGAAGGTAATAGAGAACTTTACTTGTACCCATTTCCATAGGTCAGGAAATGGCCAAGTATTTATGCTTTTTCTCTTAATATTACCAGGCTGACATCCATCCAATACTTGCAAACTCTAGAATTAGAACGAACAAATCTTAAAATCTATCTCGTCTAAATTTCTGCCCCATACATGTCTTTAAAAAACATTTATGCTCAAACACTGTCAGTAACAGAGGGCTCACTCATGTGCAAATGGTTCAGTACATTGATTTCTTGATATGTCTTCTCCTCATTTTCCATCTCAGGAAATGATACCCCAGATCAGTCGCTCAGTCATGTCCGACTCTTTGCAACCCCATGAATCGCAGCACGCCAGCCCTCCCTGTCCATCACCAACTCCCGGAGTTCACTCAGACTCACGTCCATCGAGTCGGTGATGCCATCCAGCCATCTCATCCTCTGTCGTCCCCTTCTCCTCTTGCCCTCAATCCCTCCCAGCATCAGAGTCTTTTCCAATGAATCAACTCTTTACATGAGGTGGCCAAAGTACTGGAGTTTCAGCTTTAGCATCATTCCTTCCAAAGAAATCCCAGGGCTGATCTCCTTTAGAATGGACTGGTTGGATCTCCTTGCAGTCCAAGGGACTCTCAAGAATCTTCTCCAATACCACAGTTCAAAAGCATCAATTCTTCGGCGCTCAGCCTTCTTCACAGTCCAACTCTCACATCCATACATGACCACAGGAAAAACCATAGCCTTGACTAGACGAACCTTTGTTGGCAAAGTAATGTCTCTGCTTTTGAATATGCTATCTAGGTTAGTCATAACTTTCCTTCCAAGGAGTAAGCGTCTTTTAATTTCATGGCTGCAGTCACCATCTGCAGTAATTTTGGAGCCCAGAAAAATAAAGTCTGACACTGTTTCCATTGTTTCCCCATCTATTTCCTGTGATACCCCAACCCACCCTAAAATGCATTCTAGCCTTCTCCCTCTCTTAATCCTTCATCTACTCTCTCACGCAGTTCTGAGATTCCACCTCCAAAATTCTTCTATTGTCCTGTTCAAGCTGACACTGCACCTCATTCTGACCTCTTCATTCATCCTTTTGGCCCCCTTTTCATCAACCAGCATAAGTACCAAGGGGGCCTTTTAAATATGCAAATTGGACCATGGCAGACCCCTGCTCAACATTTGCAATAGAATCCAAAATCGTTCACATGATTTATAAGGTTTTACAAACTCCAGCTCCATTGGTCATTTTTTTTTTTTTTGCAGATGAAATATTTTGTTACTCATTTACTTATTTTACTTTATTTTTGCTGTTCTGGGTCTTTGCAGCTCACAGGTACTCTAGTTGGGGCTCAAGGGCTTAGTTGCCCTGTGGCACTTGGGATCTTAGCTCCTGGACCAGGGATTGAACCTGCATCCCCTGCACTGCAAGGCAGATTCCTAACGACTGGACCATCAGGGGAGACCCTCCACTGTTTATTCTCTTACAAATGTGTGCCCATACTCGCTTCTTTGGTTCCTGAAGATTCTATCCTGTCTTCGGACTTTCAAGTGCACTCTTCCCTCTTCTTGAAATGACCTTGAAGGCTAACACCTGCTCGCTCTCCAAGTTTCAGATCAAACACGCTTTCTCAGAAAAGCTTTCCTTGACCCTCCACTTTTCCTTCCTTGCCCCTACCACAGCTGAAATTACATGCATTAGAGTATGATCATGTGCACACATGAATAAATGCATGTCAACACACAGATACACATACAGACATGTAACTTGTAAGGATTCACACCCCCCCCCCACCGTATGACAGCAGCAGCATACTTTTTTATTTCATGGTTGCATCGCTGGCGTGTAACTTTCTTTCTGGCCCACAGTAAGTACCGAATGCATTGTACAGAATGCATTCATATCTAATTATTCAAAATCATTAGTTTGGAAATTCTGCCTTCATTGAAATTTGTTTTATCAACCAAATGAAGTAAATGACATGCATTTACTAATGAAGAAGTGCTCTTCGGCAGAAAACAAAGTTAACATTCGTTTAAAAATATTGTCATTGAGAAGCAAAGAATAAACAGAGGAGAGTGGTCATCACTTATTTAGGCTAACACTTACATTAACAGTGCATATATAATTAAATGGGCAGTCATGAGTTGAAGGAATAAATGATGAGCTTGGGGACAGAATGGCCACTGCAGGCAATATCACCTCATTCTCTGAGCATGCATGCTCAGTTGCTCAGTCATGTCTAACTAACTCTTTGTGACCTCATGGACTGTAGCCCACCAGGCTCCTCTGTCCATGGGATTCTCCAGGCAAGAATACTGGAGTGGGTTGCCAGTATTTCTTCTCCAGGGGATCTTCCCAACCCAGGGATTGAACCTGAGTCTCCTATGTCTCCTGCATTGGCAGGTGGATTCTTTTTTTTTTTGTAATTTTTTTTAAATTTTATTTTATTTTTAAACTTTACATAATTGTATTAGCTTTGCCAAATATCAAAATGAATCCGCCACAGGTATACATGTCTTCCCCATCCTGAACCCTCCTCCCTCCTCCCTCCCCATACCATCCCTCTGGGTCGTCCCAGTGCACTAGCCCCAAGCATCCAGTATCGTGTATCGAACCTGGACTGGCAACTCGTTTCTTACATGATATTTTACATGTTTCAATGTCATTCTCCCAAATCTTCCCACCCTTTCCCTCTCCCTCTCCCACAGAGTCCATAAGACTGTTCTATACATCAGTGTCTCTTTTGCTGTCTCGTACACCGGGTTATTGTTACCATCTTTCTAAATTCCATATATATGCGTTAGTATACTGTATTTATGTTTTTCCTTCTGGCTTACTTCACTCTGTATAATAGGCTCCAGTTTCATCCACCTCATTAGAACTGAGGCTGAGTAATGGCTGAGTAATACTCCATTGTGTATATGTACCACTGCTTTCTTATCCGTTCATCTGCTGATGGACATCTAGGTTGCTTCCATGTCCTGGCTATTATAAACAGTGCTGCGATGAACATTGGGGTACACGTGTCTCTTTCCCTTCTGGTTTCCTCGGTGTGTATGCCCAGCAGTGGGATTGCTGGATCATAAGGCAGTTCTATTTCCAGTTTTTTAAGGAATCTCCACACTGTTCTCCATAGTGGCTGTACTAGTTTGCATTCCCACCAATAGTGGAAGAGGGTTCCCTTTTCTCCACACCCTCTCCAGCATTTATTATTTGTAGACTTTTGGATCACAGCTATTCTGACTGGTGTGAAATGGTACCTCATAGTGGTTTTGATTTGCATTTCTCTGATAATGAGTGATGTTGAGCATCTTTTCATGTGTTTGTTAGCCATCTGTATGTCTTCTTTGGAGAAATGTCTATTTAGTTCTTTGGCCCATTTTTTGATTGGGTCGTTTATTTTTCTGGAGTTGAGCTGTAGGAGTTGCTTGTATATTTTTGAGATTAGTTGTTTGTCAGTTGCTTCATTTGCTATTATTTTCTCCCATTCTGAAGGCTGTCTTTTCACCTTGCTAATAGTTTCCTTTGATGTGCAGAAGCTTTTAAGGTTAATTAGGTCCCATTTGTTTATTTTTGATTTTATTTCCAATATTCTGGGAGGTGGGTCATAGAGGATCCTGCTGTGATGTATGTCAGAGAGTGTTTTGCCTATGTTCTCCTCTAGGAGTTTTATAGTTTCTGGTCTTACATTTAGATCTTTAATCCATTTTGAGTTTATTTTTGTGTATGGTGTTAGAAAGTGGTCTAGTTTCATTCTTTTACAAGTGGTTGACCAGATTTCCCAGGACCACTTGTTAAAGAGATTGTCTTTAATCCATTGTATATTCTTGCCTCCTTTGTCAAAGATAAGGTGTCCATATGTGCGTGGATTTATCTCTGGGCTTTCTATTTTATTCCATTGATCTATATTTCTGTCTTTGTGCCAGTACCATACTGTCTTGATAACTGTGGCTTTGTAGTAGAGCCTGAAGTCAGGTAGGTTGATTCCTCCAGTTCCATTCTTCTTTCTCAAGATAGCTTTGGCTATTCGAGGTTTTTTGTATTTCCATACAAATTGTGAAATTATTTGTTCTAGCTCTGTGAAGAATACTGTTGGTAGCTTGATAGGGATTGCGTTGAATCTATAAATTGCTTTGGGTAGTATACTCATTTTCACTATATTGATTCTTCCAATCCATGAACATGGTATATTTCTCCATCTATTAGTGTCCTCTTTGATTTCTTTCACCAGTGTTTCATAGTTTTCTATATATAGGTCTTTAGTTTCTTTAGGTAGATATATTCCTAAGTATTTTATTCTTTCCGTTGCAATGGTGAATGGAATTGTTTCCTTAATTTCTCTTTCTGTTTTCTCATTATTAGTGTATAGGAATGCAAGGGATTTCTGTGTGTTGATTTTATATCCTGCAACTTTACTATAGTCATTGATTATTTCTAGTAATTTTCTGGTGGAATCTTTAGGGTTTTCTATGTAGAGGATCATGTCATCTGCAAATAGTGAGAGTTTTACTTCTTCTTTTCCAATTTGGATTCCTTTTATTTCTTTTTCTGCTCTGATTGCTGTGGCCAAAACTTCCAAAACTATGTTGAATAGTAGTGGTGAAAGTGGGCACCCTTGTCTTGTTCCTGACTTTAGAGGAAATGCTTTCAATTTTTCACCATTGAGGATAATGTTTGCTGTGGGTTTGTCATATATAGCTTTTATTATGTTGAGGTATGTTCCTTCTATTCCTGCTTTCTGGAGAGTTTTTATCATAAATGGATGTTGAATTTTGTCAAAGGCTTTCTCTGCATCTATTGAGATAATCATACGGTTTTTATTTTTCAATTTGTTAATGTGGTGTATTACATTGATTGATTTGTGGATATTGAAGAATCCTTGCATCCCTGGGATAAAGCCCACTTGATCATGGTGTATGATCTTTTTAATGTGTTGTTGGATTCTGATTGCTAGAATTTTGTTAAGGATTTTTGCATCTATGTTCATCAGTGATATTGGCCTGTAGTTTTCTTTTTTTGTGGGATCTTTGTCAGGTTTTGGTATTAGGGTGATGATGGCCTCATAGAATGAGTTTGGAAGTTTACCTTCCTCTGGCAGGTGGATTCTTTACCACTAGTGCCTCCTACGAAGCCCAATTTATATTTATGTCTCTTAATTAATCTCTATAACTACTCTGTGAACTGGTAATTTTCCATAAATGAAGGAAGGGGTACCAACACTGTGCCCAAGTCATATGCCAGGAGCAGCCAGCCTGGAGGGAGCAGACACCTCCCCGTCCCCACCTCCCAGGATGCTGGGTGTATCTCCCTGCCTTAGGGAAACATAATGACCTAAGTGAATGGGGCGGTGGGGAGGGAGCGTCACTGAGGCAGGGACTGGGACCACTGGAGGGCCAAAGTCAGTGTGAGTCCAAGCTGAACCCAGTAAGAGAAAGGCGGGGTGGCCAGTGCAGGCGAAACCAGAGGGGGCTAGATGGCAAAGCTTCCACACAGATGCTGGGAGTGTAAATGTGTCTGAAGAAGTTGGCCTGGCACATAGACCCCTGCTGGTCCTCGTGTTTCTGGCCACTGGCCAGGAGTCTTGGGAGCAGTCTTGTCTGCTTCTGGGACGCCCTCCCTGTCACCTCCCTTCTGGCCAGCAGAGTCCCCGCCGTCACAGTTAGAGTGGACCCTCGGGGATCACAACCAGCTCCTCTAAGAAATCTGGTGTTTTTGTGCCGTGATGGCCTCGGTCACATCCTCCAAGGACGGATTCTGCACCTTAGCTCCCTGGAGCGCATGACACCACCCTCACCCCTGTCACATTTCTCCCAAAGACAGTTTTTGAGGCCCTAGTGGTTGATGCCCAAACTTGTAGCCCTGGGGAGTCAGGGTGCCTCCAATGCAGGCTTTCCGCTCCAGGTTCCAGTACACGCTTGGCTTCTGTGGGCACCTTGTTCCCAGACTTCCCTGGTGGGTGTTTGCTGGGAAAGTCTCCTGTGTGTTGAGTGCTGGCAGAGAGGACTCTGCCCATGCCCCAAGCGGCCCATCCCCACGAGCCTCCTCCTCCTAGATGGACTCTGGGCTCAGGCTGGCGGCAGTGGTCCCCCAGTGGAACTCTGTCTGCGACTCACTTCCTGGCCATGGTCCAGCCGGACAGCGTGGTTAACTGCACTAAGCCCCTGCATCCTGGGCTCCAGAACATCTTCATCATTCAGAACTTCAAATGCCACTGTGTCTGGATGGAAAGTCTATCATTTCTGACTCAAACATTGTATTAAGATCCACAGATGTTGTAGTCAGATTTTACTGATTATTTTTTTTTTCCAATAAGAGAACACAAATGTTTTTACACCCTGCAACAGAGTTGCAGTAACTGTTAAAATATCTGGCTGAGAAAATTGAAGACAGTTGAAGGAGGGTTGTAGACGTCAACCCAGCCTTTCAATAATGCGTTCAATACCTCGAAAAGTGATGAGAAATCAAGGATGAAATGAAACAGTAAACAGAGCGAAGGCGGCTTTCACATACCATGGCAGCTGTGTCATTTTAAGCCTCAGATAGAACAGGGGATCAAAATGCCAAACGTGAAGGATGAGGCTGCATGTCCCAGGTGAGTGGCTTTGGCTGCTGACACAAAGGATGCTTTTTGCACTGTATATCCTGAGTCAGAAGGAAAAACACAAAAATTAATGTCAGGCAAAGTTTAGCCTCATCCCACGGGAGCTTCCATGCCCTGGGATATCCTTATAAGAGATGGGAGTTCAGGCACGCTATGCTGCATTTAGCCTCTCATGGGAGAGACAACCAACCAAGAAGTCAGCAGCTCTGCCGGGCCCTCCCTGGATCCTTGCAGGATCCTCCGGGACCACCCCCATCTCTCAGAGATGCATTCTGCCCTGTCTCAGCAGTGGAGTCCTCCCAAGCCCACGGCCCAGGTGTTCCTCCTGTGTCCTAAAGTCTCCGTGGAGCCCCATTGTCTGCCCATCGCATTGGTTCCATCTCCATTTCTGGCTCTGCTTTCCAAGTCCTCTGAAGCTATTTCCCTCTGTTGGGAGAAATCTTGCCTGTGGAGGGACAGGTCAGCCCCTGGCTTCTCTGATCCCAGGGCTCTGTGGCAGCCCCCTCCCCACTTACTGAGATGCTGTCCTGGGATCATCTGTCCCCACGAGCTGTGAGATGCAGTCCTGGCCGTCCTTGTCAAGAGGCGGAAGGGGATTAGCATCACTCGTCTCTTAGGCTCTCACTGGGCCTCTCATTTCAAAAGTCACGAAGTGGAGCCACCTGTCCTGCACTATATTTATCACGTTCTTCGACAGGATAATCCCAGTACTGTACAGGGACACCGCCTGTGTCCACAGCCTCCGGCTCTGATGACCCCACGGCGCCCGAGCACGGTTGCAGTTACGCGCCTGTGATGGACACTCATCTAATGATGCCACCTGATTGAGTCAACAGATCCTTTCGTGCCTTCTGTGGGTGATAGGAGTTTTGTGGCCTTGTGGACACTCTATAGCGATGTGTGAATTACACGGCACACCCCAATGCTGCCTGAAACCCTGCCTGACGTGCAATCAGTAGCCACAGAGACCGTGTTGTAGTGCTTGTTACAGTTTTAACCTAAGGGCTTCCCAGGTGGCGATCGTGATAAAGAATCCGCTTGCAATGCAGGAGACCTGTGTTCGATCCTTGGGTTGGGAAGATCCTCTGGAGGAGGAAGTGGCAACCGACTTCAGTATTCTTGCCTGGAGAGTCCCATGGACAGAGGAGCCTGGGGGCGGCGTGGGGGGCGGCTTCCAAGAGTCAGACACAACTGAAGTGACTTAGCACACATCATGGGACTTAACCTCTTTTCATCTTTTTCTCCTCTGAACTGAATTCTAGAAAAATCTCTTCAAGTCTATCTTTTACTTTGTTAATTTCTCTTCGGCTGAGTCTTGATCAAATAGCAGACACTGGATTTTAGGCTTTGATGTTATAGTTTTCATTTCTAGACATTCCACTTGATTCTTAATCCAGTCACCTAGGTCTTTCTCTTTAGTCTCTTCCTCACTACTGCTTTCTGATTCCTTTTCTTTCTATGTCATTGAACTTATCGAATGTGCTTATTTTAATGTCTGTTGTCTGACAATCCAACATCCAATATCTTATTCCAGTTCTGCTGAGTTTTGTTTCTGTTGCCTCTCGCTCGTGGGTCCTCCTTGTAAAGCTCATGATTTTGGACCCTGAAGCTTTCCCTGAAGAAACTGAAAGCTTCCTTTGAAAACTAGGTTGAAGGTCAGAAGGAGATTATTTCAGAGGTTCTGCAGTTGCTTCTGTTGGTTCCCAGGCGCCTCAGCTACCAGACTACCAGGGTGGCTTTTAGCTAAGGTTCAGAATTAGAGTTTTAGACTACTCGGAGAATGACAGCCTGCTTAAGGCCTGACTTGTCCTTATGAACTCTCGGTGAATTTTTTTTTTTCTCCCAAATCAGCCCAAGTCTTTAAAATCGGACATTTCTCTAGCTCGCCTCTGGGGAGAGGAATGTGGATTTACTTGCAGCTTAGCTTTATCTTGAGGCTTAATCTGGTTGAAGCTAAGTTCTTTTGTGGCATTGGGGGAGACTTCTCACCTTGGGCCGACCCGGCTTTGTCTCTTATACACATAACCATTCTTTTTCAGATTCTTTTCCCACACAGATTATTAGACTACTGAATAGAGTTCCTTGTGCTGTACAGTAGGTCCTTATTGATTACCTATTTTATATACAGTAGTTCGTATCTGTTAATCCCAAACTTCTAATTTATCCGTCCCCCCGCCCCACCACCACGTTTCCCTTTTGGTAACCATAACTTTGTTTTTGAAGTCTGTGTGTCTCTTTTGTAAACAAGTTCATTTGTATCATTATTTTAGATTTCACATATGAATCATATCGTATGGTATTTTTCTTCCTGACTTACTTCACGTTCTGTGATCATCTCTAGGTCCCTTCATGTTGCTACAAATGGCATTATTTACAGTTAAGTAATATTCTTATTTACAGTTGAGTAATATTCCATTGTATATGTGTAGCACATCTCTCTATTCACTCCTAAATGGACATTTAGATCACTTCCATGTCTTGGCTATTGTAAATAGTAGCACCTAGTAATTGGCCTGCAAGTCATCATATGGACAACATGTGGACGATGTTCCCACATATAGAAGAAATAGATCTTGGAATAAAGAGGCAAACAGTGCACTGATGTCCTACCACGAAACTTTCCGTGAAAACAACCTTTGAATGACCTCTGCCTGGAGCATTCCGACAGCCCCAAGGAGCACAGTAGTGTGCCCACTGCTCAGACGTAGGGGCGGCCCCTTATTTCCTTGCCTTTTGCCTGAGTCCTGACCCGGTCCATAGGACTAACCAGATGTCCATCCACACCTCCCTCTGCCTTCTTCCTGCTGATGCCCCAACCTATCCATCTATCTGCTCCAGGACTCCCCACCAGCAGTAGCACTTGGGGAATAGGAACCCAATGGAAGCAAAAAGAGAGAGACCATTTCACAGGTGTGGCAAAAGAAAGCATTGAAAGTTGAGCCCTCCTGTGAAAAATTTATCAAATTATTTTACAGGAGTCTCATTTAATAATCTAAAACACCCCCGATGAGACACCTGAGTGGCTGAACATTCTGGAAGACTGCTGGCTGAACATGGCACCCCCTCGAGTCAGGGGAAGGAGGTCCTTCTTTTCCCATCCTGTTGGGGAACCTGGTGTGCTTTCCTCTAATTAACAAACCATGAGTTTCAGGACACCTAGAAAGTTACTCTGTCTCTCATTCCCTTGGGGACAGAGTTTGCACAGGCCTCCTGCTAGCGCCCTTCTTGGGTAGAGAATGATGGAAAGAATCCCTCCTCTTTTCTGGCACCTTGTAATTTGGTGTCTGCTGTGTGTGGAGGAGGCAGACAATAGACATTCCCCAGCATGGTGGCTGGTCTGCTTGTTCACAAAACGGGTCAGCTGGGGCTTTCTCAACTTTCAGCTTTCTGTTGAGCAGTGTAAAAGGAAAAAAGAAAGAAAGAAATAAAAGGGAAAAAAGCCTTTATTCGGAATTCCCAGGCTCACAATCAATAGAGTTGTTAATTCAAGACCAAACTGCTTAATCGACTCATGGCACCATTATTAATTCATATATTAGGCAGTCTGCATCCATTTCTGGATTATTCTCATTTGATGATGAGAAGCGAAATGTTTTCTTCTCTACGCTCTACCACTAAATAAGCCTTTTCCATGTGTCAATTACTGAGCCCAGGTGAAACAAAGACAGCTCTTTGGAAGCCATCAGCTACTGCCTCCCTGGTAAGTGCTGAGGAGCTGGGTTGGGGGTTGCTGTGTGAGAAGTGGCCATCCAACACATTAGCCATCTCTTACGGTAAACAAGGAATTCATATCTGAACAATAAAGAAAGCAGGATTGGCCCCAGATAGCTAGATGCATGGGAAAGAAATGATTTCAGCAAGCCAGATGCTTGCATCTTCCCATATATAGGAGACTGCTAAATCTCTTCATGTGAGAGATTTCATTTTCTCTTAATTAATAGTAATTTTTCATATTCAGATTACCTACACATTGCTGTAAACTTGTGTATAGCCTGGCTCCTCCCCTGCCTCCTGGGCGTCAGCTCTCTCTGGGTCACCTGAGATGCTGTCTCCCAGGCTCGAGTCCTAACATTCCCACTGAATAAAACCTAACTGTCAACTTTTAGGTTGGGAGTATATTTTTTTTTAGTCAACAATGATTAAATGGTATTGCCTCTAAGGGAGACAAAAACAATTGAATTGTCCCTGCATTCCTGTGGCCTTCTTCATTGCCTAAGAAGTCCTTCTACAGGATAACTAACTCACCCAGGGCCAGATTGGCTGCGTGTGACATGGACAGGTCTTTGCTCTGCCCACCTGCCAATCATTCTGGGAAATATATGTGCAATGATATCTTTATAGCGTCAAAGAAAGCTCCTGCAGAGAGAACAAGACCCTATCTTATTCACTCTTCCTCCCTTAGACTGCTGAGCGAAGTCCGAGGAGCTACTGAATAACATTAATAGTTTTCTTAGCCAGTGTTATCAATATCATAAAAATATCTATTATGACTGACATGCTTTAATAGTTTTTTTCAGATTTACCTTAAGGAACATTTCTCTGGTCCAGAAATCCTTCAATTATCAGTGAAATGAAAATGTCATATCAGCATAGAAATTAATTTGACTTTATTGGCTCTTATTGCAAATGATGTGCGAACACCCTTAGGAGAGGAATTCTGGTCAGTTGATATCCTGGTTAACAGGGAATCGCCAAATGTCATGTTTGGCAATGCTGATGTGCGATTTCAGGCAATTGGGTCACTGGAAAATATACTTGACGCTAAAATCTCACTTAATATAACCCAGCTGTCGATGGTTCAGAAGCGCCTCGGGGTCTTGTGGTGTCTCACTGATGACCACTTGACTCTGCTGGGTGTCAGGGAATCATGATGGATTGTTTGGTCAGAGAGAGATGGCATGAATTCACAGGGACCATGATGGAGACTCTCATTGGCAGTGGGACAGGGGATAATCATACATCCACCAGCAGTTGTGAAATAAGCCCCACATGAAGTAAAAACAAAACAGGAAAAAAGGTGAAACACTGTACCCTAACAGAAAAAGACCTTCTTCCTTTGGAGACCAGAGCATCAAGTTATCCCAGAGGTCACACAAGCCCTTGGCTTTGTAAGCAGGGCTGTGGCTCCCATGGCCCCTGCCCACTTTCCCCGGCTGCAGGGTGGAGGGGCTGAACTGGCAGGGAAAGGACACTCCCAACCTCGCACATCTGAGATCACCTGCTCTGATCACGTGTCCTGGGGCTGATGCCACCCTAGTCATCTGTGCTTCCTTGGGCCCCTTTGATGTGATTGCCCTTGTCAGCCCTTTTTGGTTTTTTAGCTCTTGTTCACCCATGCTAGGGGGCTTCCCTGGTGGCTTAGACAGTAAAGAATCTGCCTGCAATGCAGGAGACTCGGTATGGATCCCTGGGTCAGGAAGATGTCTGGGAGAAGGGAAGAGCTACCCACTCCAGTATTCTTGCCTGGAGTATTCCATGGACAGAGGAGCCTGGAGGGCTACAGTCCATGGGGTCACAGAGAGTCAGACATGACTAAGCCACTAACAACACCACGCTAGACACTCTGCCCCTCCCTGCCAAAACTTGTTTCAGGAAAGAACTTAATGTATTGCAATAACACCCTTTGCTGTTTGGAGAAACACGCGTGAGTCTGCGTTTTCTTGTTTTCCGTGGTATTTTACAGTTATTTGTTCATATGGCTGCACTGGCTTTTAGTCGCAGCCTGCGGGATATTTTGTTGTAGCATGTGAACTCTTAGATGCAGGCCATGGGATCTAGTTCCCCAATCAGGGATCAAACTCAGGCCCCCTGCATTGGGTACTTGGAGTCTTAGCCACTGGACCACCAGTGAAGTCCCCGTATTTGCATTTCAATCCTCACCCTGAATTTTTTCTAAGAGAGCTATGCCTTTTTTTTTTTTAGAATTATCAGAAACTGATCAGGAAAAGTGGTCTCTTTTTCCTCATCTAGGATTGTCTCTAAGTCAAGTCTGACTCTTTGCGACTCCGTGGACGGCAGTATGCCAGGCTTCCCTGGCTTTCACTGTCTCCCTGGATGTGGGCTAACAAATAATGTTTATCATCATCGTCCTCATCACCATCACCACTCTAGACTTTCAAAGCTCTTCCATTAGCACCACCCCCTCCAGGACCCTACAGTGACATCTACAAGCTGTCAATCACATCACTTACTCTTAAGGTTTGCTATGGTCCTTGTAAAAGATTTCAAAGATCCCTCCTAGTCCTAACATCCTGGGTTTACCAGTTCCATGGAACAGGCTCCTGTGCTCTTCTTATCCTGTCTAATCCACAGCCATAACTATTTATTTTCACACATTAACTGTTTGTTTTCTGTTTCATTTGCCAAGAGTTTTGCCAGAAAGTGTGGCATACTGCCAGTCTTTAGGAGAGAAACCACTTCAAAGACCCAGATGCTGGACAACATGCATTCCTTGGAATCACTTGGACATGTGGTAAGTTCACCTGCTCTGAGTTGAGCCAAATCTCTTGGGGGAGCTAAGTGAATTCTAGGCATCACGCATGTTTGGTTTGGTACATTGTTAACATGGAACGTTTATCCGTAGCTGTACCACTCTGGGCAGCTGCTTTGAAATATGCACGACTTGTAGGTTCTGATCATGAACAGCAGGTGGCGCTCTCGTTTTAGGATTCCAGCTCCTCGGTGAGGCGGTGATCACGGAAAATTTCAGGTGCATTTAAAAATTTATGCACTTTTTTCCCTCTGCCAAGCCAGAAATGTACTCCATTTTTTAGAATCAGGCTCATTTGCTTCCTACTGTATTACTTCAATTGGGTAATAGTCAACCCGACTTCTCCCTTGGCTGTGTTCTTTCCTTGAGCAGGGGATGAAGTTTGAGACTTGCCAGAGTTGGGAGTTAAGGGTAAGTGCAGGTCTGGGAGAGGTGAAGTGCTGTGCTATCATGCTGAGCTGGGTGTCCTGACAGTTCCAGGTGGCCTTGTGCAGACACCCTTGACTGTCCTGTTTGCCTGGGTGTGGAGCCTGTCTGCTCCCCTGTCTGCGGCGAGGGAGCCCAGAGCCAGAAAAAGGTTTCTGCAGAAAGCTGAGTGGGAGTAGGTGGCAGGCAAGGGAGTGAGCTGGGGGCAAATCCCAGGGACAGCCACCTGGCCTCCCAAAGCACCATCATTCCCACTACTGCTTGAGCTTCGCCTTTGTCAGCGACTGGACACTCATTCATTCACTCATTCCTGCAATCATTCATCCAGCAAGTGCAAGACCTCTTATATTCCCAAAGTGTGGTTTGCCCATGTATCAGACAGGGTCCAATCAGGAGACAAAAACCCATCAGTTGTTTTGTTGTTCATCGTTCATTCGCTAAGATGCGTCCTACTCTTTGTGACCCCATGGAGTGCAGCCCTCCAGGCTTCCCTATCCTTCACTATCTCCCAGAGTTTGAGCAAACTCATGTTTTTTGAGTCAGTGATGCCATCCAACCATCTCATCTTCTGTCGTCCCCTTTTACTCCTGCCCTCCATCTCCTGCTATTTTAAGAGACAGAATTTATTCTAAAGAATTGTCAACTCTGCATATATTCTTAACAAGACAACCAGATAGACGAAAGAACAGTAAAGTATCCTCCAGGGGTAGCGATGGCAGTGGCTGTCCCCTCCTCCCACCCGGGAGTGAAGGGGCAGGAGTATCATTCCTGAAACCTCAATCCTGCTGGGTCCCAGCTCTGAGAAGGCTCAGCTCAACTGGTGGAGGTCTCTGAGCCTGTGTGATGAGAACAGTGTTGTGAGTGTTAAACTGCAAACTGGAGTTGGCCGCTGCTGTGGACAGGCATTGCCCCCACTGGGGTGACAAGTGCAGCAGGGGATTTGATCAGAGGAATGGCTTCCTCCTCCTTCCTTGCTGGCTCCCTCTAGAGCCCCCACTGGCAGATCGGGGCCAAGGCACAAAAGTGATGATGGAACTGTCACAGGGGCTTTCCAGGAGGCTCGGTGGTCAAGCATTTGCCTGCCAGGCCAGGAGCTGCAGGAGACTCAGTTTCGATCCCTGGGTCAGAAAGATCCCCTGGGGAAAATGGCAACCCACACCAGTATTCTTGCCTGAAAAATCCAATGGATAGAGGAGCCTGGTGGGCTACAATCCAGTTGGACACGACTGAGTGACTGAGCAGGAAAAGTGAGCCATCATAGTCCCTGCCTTGCAGGGAGGGGTGATTTGTGTAGAGATACAGCTGAGTTGCTGCACACACAACTCAGCTTCATTCGCATCCCCCTGGGCTCCACCCAGACGCCCAGCAGGACCCATTTCCTTTTATAGCCCCAGTGTGACATAAAATTTCACTGAACATAGCATAACTTTATTTCCTCTCTTTTGCTCAAAGATTCAAATGCAATTTCCTTACTTCATCTTTCACCTCCCTTCTATCATTACCTCCTCCCATTTTCTTAGCCCGGTATTACTTTTCATCAAAATCAGATACAAGAGCCAGAAAAATATGTCAAATTGTCATCGTGGGTCTTTTGTTAAATGTAAATGGATGTGTTGAATTGAATTAATGCATTTTCATAGCAACTATGCTTTCAACAGCTTTCATTATGACGGTAACGCCTGTTGTCAGATCTAATCCATTATGACACATATCGGCGTTCCTATTCTTTGTTAGAATGTTGACCTACGCATTTAAGAAAAAATCAAGCAAAGTAGAGGTGGAAGGTATTGGGGAGGTTGAAGTCCAAAGGATGGAAAATGGAATTGAATGGGGAATTATTTTGAAGATCATTGGTTGTTGCTTTCCATCCAGGAGATGCATTTATCCAGGACAAGCAGCAATCAAACCTGTGCAGGGTGAAGGAAGGATGAAAATGGAAGTGGAAGTGATGGCCACTCAGTCGCATCTGAATCTTTGTGACCCAATGGGCTGTAGCCCACCAGGCTCCTCTGTCCATGGGACGTTCCAGGCAAAAATACTGGAGTGGGTTGCCATTCCCTTCTCCAGGGGATCTTGCAGGGGCTGAACCCAGGTCTCCCGCATTGCAGGCAGATTCTTTACCACTGAGCCAGCAGGGAAGAGTAGCAAACTAGAAATCCTGAAGATGAAAGGTGGGCAATATATCTCCTGTTTTTTCCCATGTTTCACAGGCCTAAAATATGGAAGCTTCATTTCCCTTTTCCCTGGGCCAGAAGTGCTCTGCATACGCTTAACATTCCATCCAGTGAGAGGAGCTCATTTGATGTTTGGAAAGTGAGAGGAAGCCAGCCATTTCATTTCTTGCTCTGGAAGCCACAGTTGTGGTCTCTGTGGACTGAGTTATCAGCAGTGTCCGCCCTGCCATTGGCATCAGCCTGCAGAGGTTAATCTGGGGGACCCGCAGTGACCCTCTGTAGCTTCCTGACTTGGGAAGACAGCAGCTTTGGTCTCTAACTGCAAACCTGAAAGCCACGGCCGTGCCCAGTGCCTGCTCCATCAGGCATCCAGTGTGGTTTTTTATATAATTTTATTTTTTTTACTGAAGTTAGTTTCAAGTGTTCAGCAAAGGAATTTAGTTATATATATAGGCAATGGCACCCCACTCCAGTACTCTTGCCTGGAAAATCCCATGGACAGAGGAGCCTGGAAGGCTGCAGTCCATGGGGTTGCTGAAGGTTGGACACGACTGAGCGACTTCACTTTCACTTTTCACTTTCATGCATTGGAGAAGGAAATGGCAACCCACTCCAGTGTTCTTGCCTGGAGAATCTCAGGGACGGGGGAGCCTGGTGGGCTGCCGTCTATGGGGTCACACAGAGTTGGACACAATTGAAGTGACTCAGCAGTAGCAGTATATATATATATATATATATATCGGCTTCCCTGGTGGCTCAGTGGTAAGGAATCTGTCTGCCAAAGCCCGATACCCAGGTTTGGAAGATCCCTGGGTTGGGAAGATCCCTGGGTTGGGAAGATCCCCTGGAGGAGGAAATGGCAACCCACTCCAGTGTTCTTGCCTGGGAAATCCCATGAACAGAGGGGCCCGGTGGGCTATAGTCCATGGGGTCACAAACAGGTCTGAGGCAACTGGATGACTAAACAAAAACATATAAATACATATTCTTTTCCATTATAGGCTATTACTATATATATATATATAGTTAATTGGAAGATAATTGCTTTGCAACCTTGTATTGGTTTCTGCTGTGCAACGATGTGAATCAGCTATACGTATACATCTGTCCCCTCCCTCTTGAGCCTCCCTCCCCCGCCCCACCCCACCCCTCTAGGCCGTCACAGAGCACCCAGCTGAGCCGCTGTATGGGGGGAGCAGCTTCCCACGAGCCGCCTATTTGACACATGTTGGTGTATATATGTCAATGCAACTCCCTCAGCTCCTCTCCCCTCCCTTTCCCCCATGTCCGCAAGTCCATTCTCCACACCTGTATTCCTGCCCTACAGATAAATTCATCAGTATCATCTTTCTAAATCCCATATATATGTGTTAATATGATATTTGCTTTTCTCCAAAGTTTTTATAAGCACCTTATTTCTTCTACTCACTCCCTTCCTGCTTGATCCACTAGAGTGGTCTCTGTTTTCATGAGCAAACACATACTAATTCAGAGGTTTGAGGGGAGCACAGTCAAAAAGGCACATTCCGTTATAAAGTCATTTTCTCTGATGAGTTAGTCTTACGTCAGTGTGTTTACCAGTTGGACAAGTTTCAAGAAGCTCGGGAGATTATGTTTGCTGCATTTCTTGATGACCAAATGTAGGTTCGGACAAATCTTGATAGCTTCAGAAACCTCTTGTTCCTGGTCCAGAATTAAAATGTCCTTCTAGAACCTTTAATGTACAAGGGACAGCTGAGGTGAATTCCTGGAGGAAACAGTCATCTTTTTTTTGCTGGTATGAGCCAGACAATCCAAATCAGAAGTGAGCAGAGGGCACCCTCTTTCCTATGGACGATGTTAACTGAGAATCGCTTTTCACGCAGTAAATCTGATTCAAGGCTTTTATGAAATGTGAAATTTAATATTCGTCCCCAGAATGAAGATTCATCTCTTTAAAAGCTGTTCACTATCTCACTCAAGGTGTTAGTACTCACGTGGGATGGATCGAGATGGCTCCATCAATTCTGTCTTCCCAGGGGTTCTTGATCCACAGGAAAAGAATGTAGTCCCTGAAACTTTAAATCATTTTGAACAGTCCTTGTCACAGACTTTTTTATCTTTGCTCTGTCTCCCACTACTATTTGTTCTTTTTTCTAGTTTTAATCTGTCTTAAATATGCATTGTATCATGTGTTCATAAATAGAAAGCAATTGTATAACTTGCAGAGGGTTCAATCAATGCTTTATTTTTATTTCCCATTCACAGTTGCTTGAAAAAATTCTTTCCTTGTAGATACTGAAAAGTAGAAGGATCAGTAGCATCACTGGCCAGGATAACAGTCTGGATGGATTCCCCTAGTCCATCTTGTCAAGGAGAAAGAACCTTGCTGACCCCCTCAGACCCAATCTGCAAGCTGTGGTCATTTCTTTTGGGTAATGTATTGGAGTGAGACTCATTGATTGGTAATGCTCAGTATTTGCTTTTCTTGAGTGCTGTCACACAGCTGATCTCATTGTTTGGTCATAATAATGCTGGGAGGTGGGAAAAGCAAGAAGGAGCATGCCCCCCGTTGACCACTTTGGAAAGACCCCCTCTTTTCCCTGCAGCTCTGACAGCCAGGCCCCCAGTTTGGCCAAGACAGGATTAGTGCAGAGTTTGTATTGCTCTCTTGGATGGGTCTTGATCATCCCTGGGACAATTAACGAGTAAGACAGGAAGGAAACCCTGAAGCCTTCAGGGAAGTAGAAATAAAACACATCTGGTTATTCTAAAAGTTGAAGAGAATAATTTTATCCTGTCAGTTAAAGAGCTGGGATTCTGTAGAATTACCATATGGCCCAACAATCTCACTTCTGGGCATGTATCTGAACAAAACTATAATTCAAGGATACCTGCACGCCTATTTTCATCAGTATCAGTCAGGTCAGTTGCTCAGTCGTGTCTGACTCTTTGCAACCCCCTGGACTGCAGCACACCAGTCTTCCCTGTCCATCACCAACTCCCAGAGCCTGCTCAGACTCAAGTCCATCAAGTCGGTGATGCTATCCAACCATCTCACCCTCTGTTATCCCCTTCTCTTCCCACCTTCAATATTTCCCAGCATCAGGGTCTTTTACAATGAGTTAGGTCTTTGCATCAGGTGGCCAAAGTATTGGAGCTTCAGCTTCAGCATCAGTCCTTCCAATGAATATTCAGGACTGATTTCCTTTAGAATTGACTGGCTGGATCTCCTTCCAGTCCAAGGGACTCTCAAAAGTCTTCTCCAACACCACAGTTCAAAAGCATCAATTCTTCGGCACTCAGCATTCCTTATAGTCTAACTCTCACATCCATACGTGACTACTGGAAAAGCCATAGCTTTGCCTAGATGGACCTTTGTTGGCAAACTAATGTCTGTGCTTTTTAATATGCTATGTAGGTTGGTCATAGCTTTTCTTCCAAGGAGCAAGCATCTTTTAATTTCATGGCTGCAGTTACCATCTGCAGTGATTCTGGAACCCCCAATATAAAGT
Organism: Bos grunniens; assembly: GCF_055505025.1. Lineage (NCBI taxonomy): Eukaryota > Metazoa > Chordata > Mammalia > Artiodactyla > Bovidae > Bos > Bos grunniens. Next base: position 41,765,269 of record NC_141188.1, read on the forward strand.
CTGTCACTGTTTCCATTGCTTCCCCGTCTATTTGCCATGAAGTGATGGGACTGGATGCCATGATCTTAGTTTTTTGAATGTTGAGTTTTAAGCCAACTTTTTCACTCTCCACTTTCACTTTCATGAAGAGGCTCTTTAGTTCTTCGCTTTCTGCTATAAGGGTGGTGTCATTTGCGTATCTGAGGTTATTGGTATTTCTCCCGGCAAGCTTGATTCCAGCTTGTGATTCATCCAGCCCAGCATTTCCCATGATGTACTCTGCATATAAGTTAAATAACCAGGGTGATAGTATACAGCCTTGATGTACTCCTTTCCCAATTTGGAACCAATGTGTTGTTCCATGTCCAGTTCTAACTGTTGCTTCTTGACCTGCATACAGATTTCTCAGGAGGCAGATCAGGTGGTCTGGTTTTCCCATCTCTTGAAGAATTTTCCAGTTTGTTGTGATCCACACAAAGGCTTTGGCATAGTCAATAAAGCAAAAGTAGATGTTTTCCTAGAACTCTCTTGCTTTTTTGATGATCTAGTGGATGTTGGCAATTTGATCTCTGGTTCCTCTGCCTTTTCTAAAACCAGCTTAAACATCTGGAAGTTCACGGTTCACATATTGCTGAAGCCTGGCTTGGAGAATTTTGAGCATTACTTTGCTAGTGTGTGAGACGAGTGCAGTTGTACAGTAGTTTGAACATTCTTTGGCATTGCCTTTCTTTGGGATTGGAATGAAAACTGACCGTTTCCAGTCCTGTGGCCACTGCTGAGTTTTCCAAATTTGCTGGCATATTGAGTGCGGCACTTTCACAACATCATCTTTCAGGATTTGAAATAGCTCAACTGGTATTCCATCACCTCCACTAGCTTTGTTCGTAGTGATGCTTCCTAAGGCCCACTTGACTTCACATTCCAGGATGTCTGGCTCTAGGTGAGTGATCACACCATCATGGTTATCTGGGTCATGAAGATCTTTTTTATATAGTTCTTCTGTGTATTCTTGCCACCTCTTCTTAATATCTTCTGCTTTTGTTAGGTCCATACTATTTCTGTCCTTTATTGTGCCCATCTTTGCATGAAATATTCCCTAGGTATCTCTAATTTTCTTGACGCAATATCTAGTCTTTCCCATTCTATTGTTTTCCTCTATTTCTTTGCATTGATCACTGAGGAAGGCTTTCTTATCTCGCCTTGCTATTCTTTGGAACTCTGCATTCAAATGGGTATATCTTTCCTTTTCTCCTTTACCTTTAGCTTCTCTTCTTTTTTCCTTTTTGCATTTCTTTTTCTTGGGGATGATCTTGATCCCTGCCTCCTGTACAATGTCACAAACCTCCATCCATGGCTCTTCAGGCATTCTATCAGATCTAATCCCTTGAACCTATTTGTCACTGCACTGTATAATCATAAGGGGTTTGATTTAGGTTGTACCTGAATGGTCTAGTGGTTCCCCTACTTTCTTCAATTTAAGTTTGAATTTGGCAGTAAGGAGTTCATGATCTGAGCCACAGTCAGCTCTTTGTCTTGTTTTTGCTGACTGTATAGAGCTTCTCCATCTTCAGCTGCAAAGAATATAATCAATCTGATTTTGGTATTGACCATCTGGTGATGTCCATGTGTTGAGTCATCTCTTGTGTTGTTGGAAGAGGGTGTTTGTTATGATCAGTGTGTTCTCTTGGCAAAACTCTCTTAACCTTTGCCCTGCTTCGTTCTGTACTCCAAGGCAAAACTTGCCTGTTACTCCAGGTATCTCTTGACTTCCTACTTTTGCATTCCAGTCCCCTATGATAAAAAGGACATCTTTTGGGGGTTCTAGAAGGTCTTGTAGGTCTTCATAGAACTAGTTCAACTTCAGCTTCTTCAGTATTGCTGGTTGGTATATAGACTTGGATTACAATGATATTGAATGGTTTGTCTTGGAAACTAACAGAGATCATTCTATTGTTTTTGAGATTGCACCCAATTACTGCATTTCAGACTCTTTTGTTGACTATGAGGGCTACACCATTTCTTCTGAGGGATTCTTGCCCACAGTAGTAGATATAATAGTCCTATTTTCATAGCAGCTATATTTATAATACCCAAGACATGGAAACAGCCTAAATGTTCATTGACAGATGAATGGATAAAGAATATATATACATAGTATATATGGAATATATATTTGCATATATACAATGCATATATATATGGAATATATATAGTATATATGTATATATGGAATATATGTACACAGTGGAATACTGAAAGTGAAAGTGTTAGTCGCTCAGTCATGTCTGACTCTTTTGTGACCCCATGGACTGTAGCCTGCCAGGCTCCTCTGTTCATTGAATTCTCCAGGCAAGAATACTGGAGTGGGTTGCCATTTCCTTCTCCAAGGGATCTTCTGGATCCAGGGACAAAACCCGGGTCTCCTGAATTATAGGCAGATTCTTCACTGTCTGAACAATGAGGAAAGCCCTGGGACATTACTCATCCACAAAAACAATGAAATAATGTCATTGGCAGCAATGTGGATGGACCTAGAGATGATCGCACTAAGTGAAGTGAGTCAGAAACAGAAAGACAAATGCCATATGGCATCATTTGTATGTGGAATCTAAAATCTGATACAAACGAACTTATGTATGAAACTGACTTACTGACATAGAGAATAGACTTTCAGTCGCCAAGGGAGAGGAAGGGGATGGTTTGGGAGTTTGAGGTTAGCAGATGCAAACTATTACACATAGGATGGATAAGCAACAAGCTCCTACTGCACAGCAGGGGACTATAATGAACACCCTTTAATAAAAGACTTGGGATTCTATTTGATTGGTAACTCTAGCTGACCATCCAAGCCCATGAACAAGGACCACAAGCACCCATGGCACGATGAACCTGCGTGCATGTTGGTGGGATGACACAGATACCCTAGAATTCTCTTTCTCTGAGAGAAAGAGAATCTTGTCTAATCTCCTTGACTAGACTGGAAGAGACTTGGACAGAAAATATAAGCCAGAGAGCAACACCCAACCACCATGTCTATCCTGCTTGGCAATTCGGCTCCCAGCAAGCTGACCAGGACACTGTGTATTCACTTCTGATCCCCAGGCAATGTTCCCAGGTATGACTTCTGCATGGAAAGGGAAAGACACAGCCCTCCTAAGGGGCAGGGTCCCCCACTTTTCACAACCCCACCTCCATACTTTTTCCAGGGGCATCGCTTCAGCCTAACACACACATGGATCCATGGTGTAACTGCATGCTCCTGGGGTTGGGAAGACCAAGGGAGAACTGGCCTCAGGGAAGACTGGATGCAGTAATGCAAATAATGTCATCTCTCTCCAGCCTGTCTTTGCTTATTTTGGTAGATTGCCTTGCTCTTTCAAATTGTGGTACTGCAGAAGACTCTTGAGAGTTCCTTGGAGTGCAAGGAGATCAAATCAGTCAATCCTAAAAGAAATTAACCCTGAATATTCATTGGAAGGACCGATACTGAAGCTAAAGCTCTAATACTCTGGCCACCTGATGTGAAGAGACGACTCGTTGGAAAAGACCCTGATTTGGGGAAAGACTGAGGGCAGGAGGAGAAGAGGGTGAAAGAGGATGAGATGGTTAGACAGCATCACTGACTCAATGAACATGAATCTGAGCAAACTCCAGGAAATAGTAGAGGACAGGGAGCCTGGCGTGCTGCAGTCCATGGGATTGCCAAGAGTTGGACACCGCAACTGAACAACAACTTGTTCTTTACTTTCTAATGTAAACCATTTATATCCACCAGCTAAAACCAGGCTTACATCGTGTCAATGCAGCAACCCCAGAGGAAAGATGTGTCTTCCTCCTGCAAAGGCTCCCTCACTGGCCTGGTGTGGGTGACTGGCCCACTGCTGTGACCAGCCACTAGGACAGGCTGGTGCTCTGCATCCCTGGCAGGTCTTGGAAACCAGGATCGGTAGCCCCACCAGATGCAAGAGCTGAGACAAGTGCTCTACAGAGGAAGGTTCCCACGCTGTCTTACGGTGGTGACTGCTTTGAAGAGTCAGAGCATCATTTGTGCAGCAAATTCCTCCTCCTGCAGATAAAGGAAACAATGAGAATGAATATTTGACCCCATATCCACACATCTCTGCAGGGCTTCCCTGGTGACTCAGTGGTAAAGAATCCACCTGCGACGCAGAAGATGCAGGAGATGTGGGTTCAATCCCTGGGTTGGGAAGATCCCCTGGAGGAGGGCATGGAAACCCACTCCAGTATTCTTGCCTGGAGAATCCCAGGGACAGAAGAGCCTGGTGGGCTGCAGTTCATAGGGTTGCAAAGAGTTGGAGATGACTGAAGCGACTGAGCAGGCACTCGCACACCTCATATCTCTGTAGGACTCCCCACAGGCAAGTTCTCCTGGGGTGAGCAGCAGAATTCAATGGAATGCAGGTCAGAAGTCATCCTTGTTGGCAGACGTGTGCAGGGCAGCAGTCCCCGTGGCCATCTCATCCCTTGGTATTATGTCTGGCTCAAGCCAACACTATCTGTCATTCAGTTTCAAGAACATCTGACACACCTTTTCACGCTGAGAGCTAATTGCCCTATTTTCCAACCTGGAACTGTCCCTCTTGTGATATTTTTCCAATTGCAATGATCTATTTGTCTAGCCAGCAAGCACTGCCAAGTCAGAGCTGTTCTGGAGGGTGGCTGGGGTGGTGAGCAGAAGAATTATTCAGCCACACAGTAAACAAAGAGAAATTCTCTCTGAATCAGAAGTTCCAAAGCAATAGCATCATTTCTTTAACCACACATATAGGATAATAAAAATGGCTTGCCATCCATTTTTAATCTTCATGAAATGAAGACACTCAATCATGAAAGTCATGCAGGAGCTGCTTACTTCAAACAAGGCAATGAATACATTACAAAAGTAATTAAGTGAGAATTACAGGTGAAATAGAGCAGTATTCTATACCAACAGTTCCCTGTAATCAGATAAAAAAAACAAAACAATCCATAGGTTAGAAACAGGATGTAAAAGTGAAAACCAAGGCCATAAGTATGTAAAAATAAATAAGGTCCATTGTAGAACAGAGATAGAGCTCAAATTTCTAATACCCCTCATCGTGTTATTTTTACTCTTTAGGACAGAGGAAACAGTAAGGACTCACTGTAACCTGTACTATGATTTATTATCTTATTATTAGCAGTAATTGATCACTTGCTATGTATAAAGCATTCTGGCAAGAAGTAGCCAACTAAAAGCCAACTAAGTCACTTCATGTCCAACTCTTTGCAACCCTATGGACTGTGGCCAGCCAGGCTCCTCTGCCCATGGAATTCTCCAGGCAAGAATACTGGAGTGGGTTGCCATTTCCATCTCTAAGGGGTCTTCCTGACCCAGGGATCAAAACCGAGTCTCTTACATCTCTGGCATTGACAGGTGGGTTTCTTTTTTTTTACTCCTAGTACCACCTGGGAAGCCCCAGTGGAAGAGGATAAACTGGGGCATGGAAAGTAGCTAGTAAGCTGATGAGAGCTGGGTGTTGTGTTTGTCTGCTGGGGCTGCCATAACCAAGCTGCTATAACCAAGCATCTCAGACCCAGGGAGTTAAACAACAGACACAGATGGTCACAGCTCGGGAGATTAAGAGGTTAGCAGAGTGGGTTTCGTCTGAGGCTTCTCTCCTTGACTGGAAGGTGGCTGTCTTCTTCCTCTGTCTTCACTTGGTCGTGTGTGTGTGTGTGCGTCTGCATCTTAATCTCCTGTTCATACAAAGACACCAGTCACATTATTCATGTGTTAGGGACCACCCTAATACCTCACTTTACCTTGATCACCCCTTCAAAAGCCCTGTCTCCAAACACAGTCACATTGTATGGTACCAGGAGTTAGGACTATAAGCTGTGAATTTGTGGGGAGAGGGGCACAATTCAGTCCATAACAGGGATACTAAGGGCTTGAATGAAGATGGTTTCCTTGGGCGTGGAGAAGAAGAAAGACACTTGGAGCCATCATGAAAGCAGAACTAACAACTCTCAGCGAAAGGCTGGATGTTTGGGCGAGGGAGAAGATGCCCATGGAGACCGCATTTCCTAAAAGGTAAGGACAAAGGGGAAGGAAGAAACAGGATAAGCCTGATGACCACGGATAAAAGTTTTGTTTTGTTTTTGTTTTTCGGCTTTTATTTGTATAGAGGAGAGTTTGACACAAAAGGCAGACAAAAGGGAAGGAAAGGAAGCTGGAAACAAAGAAACCAAAGATGGTCTCAGGTGGACAGAAGAAGAAGAAACAGGCCACTGGACTCACTCTGTAGATTTGGGAGGGCTCACGTTTTCCTTTTAGTTAAGATGAGGATGCTTAGAGAGTACAAGTGATTGGGAAGACACACGAAAATGCAGAAGATGGAAAACAAGGGATTCCCCCATTCCCAAGGGTAGTCTCAGTTTTCTTGGTAAAGCTCAAGACATGATGTGGTAGGAACATCTGGGTTGTTAGTTAAGGAACTCAAGTTTCATGTTTGGGAGTCAAAAAAGGTGTTGGGGTCCCAGCTCTGCTGTGAGGCCCTGAGCTTTCCCTTCTCCAAAATGCTATTTTTCTAGAAGAGGAAGTCCCCCTCCCTGAGCTTCACCTGAGATACGAATGTACAAGCATCCTGCAAACTAGAAAATCCTCTGAACTTATGGGCTGTTAGTCATTGTTTTCCTTATTTATTATGAGTGGGACGATGACCCACAAAGCAGACTCTTCAGAACTGTCCTGGATCTAAATGATTCTCAACCTTCAAATGTCCCAGCACCCACTCCTCAGACCAGACTGAGCTGAAATAGACCTATTTTCCCCTGCTCCCCAGAGCTTTCCACCTCGACCATGGGACCTTGAACTTGGTACTTTCCAAACACGAGTTACTGAAGCATCTCACCACAATGTCCAAAATAATTTAGTGCCCACCCAGAGAGATAACATGAAGCTAGCTGCTGGCACTTCATAAATTACTTCTGTTTCTTGCATTTTTTATATCAGGATGTCATATTCTTTTCTAATCTCATATATCACTTTGGGACACAATGTCACTCTCGAATTTTTGAAATATTGTAGAAAAGATCTTCACTTTTTGGATACATATCGACTCTTATTATTTAAAGATTGTCACTATTACTTTTGGATCGATGAACAGGTTGGTTTCCCAAAAAATGTCCAATGTTTTCCACAAAATAAAAATGTTCTATTATAAAAATGATGTACATTGGTTAGGTTTCTAGGTCAGCCAACAAATATCTACATAATCTTAATCGAGAACAGACACCACAGCCTTGAAACACCCCGTTCAAGCCACAGGAAAGCATTTTGTCTACCAGCCTCCTCAGAAGCAGAGAGAATATTCTTTCTCAGAAACACACATCTCAGAGTTCCAACCTGGGTCACGTGTCCATTTCTAAATACTTTCTCTGGAATGGGGTGTGGGCTTCAGCCAATCAGGAGTGGAGTGATGTAAGACCTCCCTGAAGCTCCAGGACTGACAGGAGGGAGGATCAATCAATACCTGAATAAAGGAGAAACTAGATTATTTTCCAATTAATTTATTTATTGAAATAAATAGGTAGAGGTGATGGTATGCCGAGAAGTCATCAAAGATTTGAAGATGTAGATTTGAAGAGTTCGTTTTCCTTTTTACCAAAAATTCAGGTAGGGTTTCTCATTCTTGGGTCTTTTAGACTCTCATTCAAAAATCCGTTAATAGTATATGTGAACAAGTCACTCTGCTAGGCTCTGTGGGGAGTACAGAGAAATATAAAATATGATAACAACCTTTGAGGTGTTTATAACTTAGTTGAGAAGAGAAATCACATAGAATAAAAAAGAAAAGAAAAACTCAAACAGACAAAGCCATCATATTATGTTCCAAATAATCCTGGAAGGATCACTGTGGTCTGGGGTCATGGGGGAGACTTTGGACTTGAGCTGGATCTTGAGAAAGAGATAAGGTCTAGACCGTGGATAAGGATGTTCTGTGCTCCACTAAATGGGAAAAGCAGAGCGATCTGCTGTGAAAACTCATCAGAGACCTCACTGGAGACAGCCACGTGCTGACCGCTCCCCTCTAGCCCCCTTGGACTCACTGAGTCTCCTCTGCCTCCCTCACATTGCTTCTCTCTCTCTGTGCTCTTCTGGCTAGTGAATCTAAATGGGGTTCTTCTTCAATTTTTAGCCATGCGTCTTGGTTGACTGGAGTTCTCTTTATGCCCCAACTATCAAGACTTAGGGCAGGGGGATAAAGGGGTAGCAGAGGATGAGATGCTTGGATGGCATCACTGACTCAATGAACATGAGTTGGAACAAACTCCAGGAGAGATAGTGAAGGACAGGGAAGCCTGGTGTGCTGAAGTCCATGGGGTTGAAAAGAGTAGGACATGACTTGGCAGCTAAACAACAGCAACAATCAATATCCTGGAACATATTGGTAAAGTTGTCATATGGGAAGATTGGAAGCCACTAAATGGTGTTTCAAGCACTTGCTCAGGGAGCCAGGGCTATTAAATCCTGCCCATAATACCAACTCCCTCCTAAGTCTCTGAGGTTCAAGGACTGTGATTAGTATGTCAAAGGCTAAGGGATATCTGCACTGCCTCTTATTTAATTAAGTAATTTATTTCTTTGGTTGCATTGGTTGGGTCTTAGTTGCGGCACGCAGGATTTTTCGTTGCAACATGTGGGATCTAGTTCCCTGACCAGGGTTTGAACCCGGGCCCTCTGCATTGGGAGCACTGGACAATTAGGAAAGTCCCTGCCTTTATTTTTGACCCAAATCCCCATGCAGAACTTCAACAGACTCAGCCAGATCCTGGCAAAGACTCAGTTGTCCAGGACTGAGGTCTAAGTAGTCGCATTTCTCTCTGTCCAAACCTAAATTTCAGATTATACTGCTCCACCAAGAAAAGCCATATTTATACCCCAGATTGATAAGAACCAGCACAGAGTCCTAATTTCCTTCTAACAGTGGATGGTTATCTGTAAGCTCGACCCACCTGACAAGACAGCTGGATCCACTGGTCCTGCTCCTTTTCTCCTTGACTGTGGAGTAACGCAGGGAGACACCTCTCCCCTAAAAAGCCTCAAGAGTGACCCTCGTTTCTGACCCCAAGTTAGAATTCATCAGACAGCAAAGGAATAAAAACCAAATCACATGGGCTCCCCTTCAAGTGAATGTCACTTATGGAAAAGAATACATAATGTGAAAATCTAGGCACTACATAGCCCAGGAAAAGAGGTGAGATATTCTGAGAAGTTTATATTTGTAAACAATCAGAATGCTTCAGATAAGAATAAATAAAAAGAATTTTTTTTCGTAAGCAAGTTGGGGAGGGGAATTCTGGGGATGACCTTGAACATCAGGATTCCTGCAGCGGCTCTGGACTCGGCGTTGTCCTTTGGGCCATTCGAACATGGACACCGGGGTCAGCCCCTGGCTGGAAATGCCCACCCTCTCCCCTCCATCCTCTCCGTCCCCCCTCTTCAGGCCTCTATCATGACTCAGCATCTCTGACATCACCTAAAATGTTACACACTAAAGGGCCCCAGAGAGTTGTTGACGAACTCTTAAATCTATCAACCAATTCAGAAAATAAGGCTACAAGTCATGTTGTTCTATGGGAACAATGAATGATGGGTCATTAGTCTCAAAAGCAACACACAAAAGGTGTCAGCCAAACTTTTGACTCCCTGCTACTTAAAGAAAAAAGCAGGGAGGCTCCCTGTAGTTTTCACAAGCTCCTGTATAGTCCTGGGCTCCACTCCCTAGAAAATGAACTGGGTCTTCAGCCCAGGTTGTGATCAGCTGGTCAGCACCAGCCTCCTTAAGGGCTGAGTGGAGGAGCTGGGTGGAGGCTTAAGGCAAAATGGCTTTCTTCCTTCTCAAAGCTAGATGCTGATCTCAAAGGGCCTTGGCAAGCAAACACCAAACGCACACCCTCTCTGAGCCTCCTCCGAAGCCACACTTCCCTTAACTTCTCACATCTACCACCCCTCTATTGTCCACCATGGTCCGTTCCCTACTTCTCTCAGCAACCTCAGCCTGACAGTTCATACCTCTCGATGCGGGCGGGAGCTCCTCCCCATACCAAAGGCCACCGTGGTCAGGTCAGAGGGCATGAGAAAGCTACATATAATTAGTCTTAAACACACATGCATACATGTATCCCCATACATAAGCATACATGCATGCACACACATGTGGAGAAGGGAATGGCAACCCACTCCAGTATTCTTGCCTGGAGAATCCCATGGACAGAGGAGCCTAGCCAACTACAGTCCACGGGGTCACAAAGAGTCAGACACAACTGAGCGACTATCACACACATGTGCACACACATACACACACACATACATGCGTACACACACACGGACATACACACACATGTGAATTATTCTTAAAAATCATTCGAATGCTTTCTTTCAGAACCAGATTCCTTCCTCTCCATGCCAGCATTTCCTGAGTTTACAGTCAATGGTGCTACAGTCAAACACTGTAAATAATAATCTCCACCTAAATGACACCTGCTGGAAAGTTCCTTCTTTATGGGTTTCAGAACACAGGGTTGGGGTGAGGGGAGGGTGAGAGATGGATTCCAGCTCCTCAAACATCACTCTATTGATTTATGGATGGAAAAATATGGAATCTGTCAAGGCAAACAGCACTCTGTTAAATGTAAAATGTAATACCAGCTGCGGTGGCCACCGCTGCCAATACATATATTTCAGGAAGTCAATTTACTTTTAAATGGAATTTTAACATTGGTGAAAGGAGTCACGCTGGAACCCTTATTTATATGAAAACTGTCTTCAGCAGAGAGGAACAATGTACAGGCTCCCAGTCTGCAGAGACGGGAGCTATGCAAACTTCGGGAGACATGTTTGTTTCCTCAATCATTTATGACTGTTTCCCTGCAGACGCAGTGGGCCAGGCTGGAGAAGGAGGCGAGGGAGGGAGGGGGGCCGGGAGAGTCCACGGTGCAGGCCTGCCAGTTTGCCAACTCCTGGAGCTCTGTGATGGGTATGTGTGGCCCCTCTCTCTGCGACTTGGGGAGCTGCCTTCTTCAGGAGCAAGGGGGAAGGTGGCTACAGCAAAGCCACATCATCCTGCTGAAGTCCTGTGTAGAATGGAGGTCCATTCACTACATCAACTCTGAGTGAGAGCTGTATGATCATGAGCCTATCGCTTAACCTCTCTGGGCTCAATCTGTTCATCTGTAAAGTGGAGACGGCAACCCTTACCTGTTGGGATCTTGCGAGAATTCAATGAGAAGACATTCATACAAGCGGCGTGGGTCTAGTTTTTCCCCACCAGAAAGGTACTATTTTATACTTTTTAAAGGTACTATTTCTCTTTTCTCTTTTTCTTTCTCGGAAGTGAAGAACCATGTCTTTCTCCAGGTCCGAGGGTAAGGTGATTCTGATTCACGGCACAACCAAGGAAACTTCTTTCCTTAAGCAGGGGTGGAGGATGAGCTCAGACTGGTTAGTGCTAACGACTCGAGTAGACTGGTTAAGTCTTCTAGATCAATTAGTGAAGGTGCTGGTTTGTCCTGGCACAGAGGGACTCGTTGTAAGAGCTTAAAGTGTGTGAGGGGCTTCCCTGATGGTCTGGCAGCAAAGACTCCATGTTCCCAATGCAGGGGCTCTGGCTGGGTTGCATCCCGGGTCAGGGAACTAGATCCCACATCCTGCAGCTAAGAGTTCACATGTCACAACCAAGTCCTGGCACAGCCAAACACATAAAAGCAAATCTTAAAAAATTAAAAAATAAAGTGTGTGAATAGTTAGCCAGGAAGCTCCTGTGGCTGGGCAGAATTGCTATCCGTAAATAACAATTCTGATGGTTGCACCTTCTCAGCGCCCAGAAAGGATCGTCCTCTTAGGCAGAAACGGAAAGTCTCATCTTTCCCATCCTTTGTGGAGTTGCCCACAGAGGAAAAGCACAGAATAACCTCTTCAAGAACAACAGACCCAACAATCTCGGAGCAACAAGGGAATTTAAGGTCATCTGTCTGGCTCTGGTCAGATGCCTGATTCCCAGCATGCTGTGGATGTCCCAGATGACCTGCCTGTTGGTGGGGTTCAGGAGTTGTATGTGTGTGATGCACACGCCTGTCCTCAGATCCCAGGGACAGTTGGACTTGGCTGGAGAAACTTGTGTCCTGTGGTTGCCCACTTTGGCTCCCAGACGCCTTGGGAAATGACACATAAAATTTTTATTAATATTATAATGTATATGATAATCCATGTGAGTTCACAAGAATCCACACAGCTCATTTTGGTTCTAATTAGAATCTGAAAATGCATTCTCCGCCATAAAATCCGTATCATTTAATCATTGAATTACTAATCCCATCCACATTAGTGGTTCCCAAATTGTGGTGCCTTTAATATAAATACCAATATTGAATGGATTACATGCTTTTAGTTTGATATCATGAGCACTGATAAGTGCTTTGGGAAAGATTATAAAGAAATCACTTAAGCACTATGGATGCCCCTCTCCCTGGTCTCTGCCACATCGCTCACATCAGCTTTGGGGAGACACACACACAGGGCATGGAGAAAATAGACCCCAGACTCTCATTGTCCCCCAAACAGCTTCTAACACATTTGTGGTTTCAGTGTCTCCCCCACTCCTTCTATCTCTCTTGTAAGGCGAAATAGATCTCCCCAACCCCTGGAAAAGAATTTTTTTTCAAAAAATTCATGTCTATTGATACCCTGGGAAATTTATAGTCAGTTCTTTCTGTGTTTTTTCCCTTCCTTTTTACACTGCAGGTGCCTTTGTGTATACTATAAGCTGATTAATTTCTCCATTTCGGCTCTAAAATGTTTCATTCAACTCGTTTTGGACTTCAAAGCTCAGTCTTTCTGGATGGGCAGGCACTCCGAGTTTTCAAAACAGACTTCTTACAAGCTATTATTTTCGGTCCTTAATCTCAGTGAAACCAAGTGTGGATTCGGTGACGCGCCCCCTCCAACCAACCCTCTTTCCTCTCTGCCCCTTCCAAACTCAGCGCCCACACCTGGAAAATACAGGTCTGAGACTCAGAATCTAAGCTAATGAATACCCAGAAATGTGCCTAGTACCGTCATTAAGTTCGGCCTTCATCTGCACCCGTGCCTCTGGGGTGGGAAGAGGGATGTGTCTGCTTCAGGCCTCCCATGGCTCCCCACCGGACTCCTCCTGGCCCCAGCAGCCAACACGGCCACTCTAACCCTTCCCTCTCTAGTTCTATTTTCTACCCGGCTGGAGGTGAGGAGGCTTTACTTGAAGACACCGTCTCCTGTAACCAACCTGGGCCATGAACTCTTTAATCAGTAGGATTTGCTAAGAGGCCCGAGGAGAATTTCAGGTGGGCAGGATAGGATCGTGGGCCTGGCCTTGGCCCCAGGTCACCTATGACAGGTATGACAAAGCCCAGGAGGGATGGAGAAGAGGGACAGGTCATGGAGAAGCCATGAGAGGTGGGGAAGTGAGGCCAGAACCCGTCTCTGTAGGGTCACAGCGGGCGACTCTCTCAGGGCCCCCGAGACAGTTCAGTCAAGGTCCAGTCCATCCCGGCCCTCCTTTCACAAGGTGGTGGTTTGGGGACGACGTCATCTCAGCCCCGAGGGCAGCACGTGGCTCCGTTCTCAGCAGGAGGCAGCACGTGGCTCCATTCTTAGCAGGGGGTGGGGGGGGGCCCGCCTTGCCCTTCTCTCCCCCTCAGGGATCATTTGTGCAGCAGAGGCGCTCATGGATGTTTTTTAGAAACCAGCAAAGCTCTGTCAGTAATGTTCCCTGGAGGACTGCAAATTTGAACCAGCGTCCAGAATTCAGTCACATGGTAATAAATCATCATACCTTCTTCGCCAAAGAAAATGTCACTTCCAGGACAGACATCCACTTCGGTTTCTCCACAAGATGACAAATGGCCCCACACCAGGACAGCCGTTACATGAACCCAGCCAGACCTGGGTGCACAGTTGAGGCAGAAATGAGGGGACTGCGTGAATGACAGGCCCCATCGTGCCAGACCCACCCACCACCTCTCTCCTGGAGACCACCTTGGCTCCCCTCAGCCCGTGCTCCCCTTGAGCGGGGCCGCACCTTCCCCGGGGGCCCTCTCTCCCATCCTCACCTCGTTATTTCAGGGCATAATGAAGAAGCTGGCTTGTAACCTGCGTCATTTGCTTCTGACAGCAGCTCCCTGTGTCTCCCCCAGGCTGCGGGCTGCCTACGGTAGTCTGGAGTATCTTCCAAAATCTCTCTTCACACCCATTATCTGCAGAGAGATAAAGCTCTGAGCCGGAATACTGGGTGATTTGTTACCCCAGAAACATTTCGTTTTAATTCTTTAAGAAATCGCTCTGGGTGATTCTTGGGGAGCAAGAAAAAAAAAACTGAAAAACTATAGTTAAATGCTTTCACAGTCAAAACCACTTGCTATTAAAATCATTGACTATGTTTTTTTTTTTTTTTTTTCAGGATGTTTGACTGATTACACGCACCCTTCTCTAGAAATATTGACGGATTCTCAGGCTGGGCTGGTTCCCCAAGCACACATAACACATAATCCTTGGCAAAATGACTAAAGGGATCATTTATATGGGCTGGAAGACTGCAGTTCTGCCGGGAGAATTGTGTTATTTCTTATCTCAACTACCCTGCTGTCATTCTCAAAGTGAGCCTGCTGCACGGCTCCCTGGGGACCCGCCACCGTGAGGCTGGGACGCTGGCGCAGCAGTCACCTCCCCAAGATGCTGTGTCTGGGGTGTGGGTTGGAGAGAGGACGCCCCGGCCACTCCCTCCCAACAGAGAGCGATTGATTCTGCTCTGCCCTGTGGACACTGAGGCCACCTGGGGGGCCAGGACGACACTTGAGCAACAGAGGGATGGCTCAGAGATCAGGTTCAGCATGCTACAGGGCTGGCCTTAGCAGAGTTAAGGCTTGGTACCTGGCTAAGCCTCGTATCTGCATCTAGAATACTGGACCCACCTCTTTTGACTCGTATGAGGATGAAATCAGTCGAGCCGCCAAAGAAGCAAGCACACATCACGAGCCGTCCCCAAAGGGTCTTGGTCATTCTGCCACTTGATGACCGCATTGTCTGCAAGGCTGACACAGTAGTGCTCCTGAACCAAACTGGAAACCCATATTGTTCCTAGCGCAAGGGAAAGTCACTCAGTGGTGTCTGACTCTTTGCGACCCCATGGATTGTGTAGCCTGCCAGGATCCTCTGTGCATGGGATTCTCCAGGCAAGAATACTGGAGTGGGCTGCCATCCCCTTCTCCAGGGGAATCATCCCAATCCAGGGATCGAACCCAGGCTTCTTGCATTGCAGGCAGATTCTTTAGCACTGAGCCACCAGGGAAGCCCCATGTTGCTCCTATGCTATGCTATGCTAAGTCATTTCAGTCGTGTCCGACTCTGTGCAACCTCATAGACGGCAGCCCACCAGGCTCCCCCATCCCTGGGATTCTCCAGGCAAGAACACTGGAGTGGGCTGCCATTTCCTTCTCCAGTGCATGAAAGTGAAAAATGAAAGTGAAGTCGCTCAATTGTGTCCGACTCTTAGCGACCCCATGGATTGCAGCCTACCAGGCTCCTCCGTCCATGGGATTTTCCAAGCAAGAGTACTGGAGTGGGGTGCCATTTCCTTCTCCGATGTTGGTCCTAAGATGTACCCAAACCTCTGCTGGCTTGGAAAACAGTGAATCTCAATCAAATGATGTATCTGGAGCAGGGAAGGAAAAGAAGGAGGGTCTCTATGAGATTTATGAGGCAAAAGACCAGAAGCAAACCTCACTAACTCTTCTTCAGCTTCTGGGGTTCCCAGGAAGGACCTCCACTCCCCTCACTCCAGTGTGTGTGTGTGTGTGTGTGTGTGTGTCGTACTTCCCAGAAGCAGGCAATGCTGAGAGATACCTATGTCAACTGTAGGAAGCTTGGGTTTAAAGTGTGAGAAACACTAATGAATATATACAAAGACAACATTGTATAGCCCACTGCTCTAGATTTTTTCTTTTTTCAACAGATATTTATTAAATATCCTGTCAACCTTCTGAACACCCTCCAGAATAGGAAAAAAATATATTCTAGGCTGGCTGTGTTCCTCCCTGCCCTAAACCACAGTGAAGCATGAACACTCCACCCACAGGAGGGTGTTTATTTGGGAAAGACGCAACAAATATTTCCTGGAGAAGGAAATGGCAACACACTCCAGTATTCATGCCTGGAGAATCCCTTGGACAGAGGAACCTGGCAGGCTACAAGTTCATAGGGTTGCACAGATTAGATACAACTGAAGTGACTTAGTACATATGCACAACAGATGTTTATTGAGCACCTATTATGTGTGGGTCACTGTTTCAGTGGATAGGGTGACAGTGAACAGGAGCACCGTGTCTCACCTTATGGAGTCCACATCCATCGGGGAGCACTGAGAAAGTTGTAAATCCTATAATCTCAGAGGGTGATAGATGCTCTGAAGGACTTAAGGGGAAGTCACACAGCAGTTCCTGTGCGGGAGGCACGTTTAGGGGGAACATGAGGGGTAAGTGTGGCGAGTGACTGGGGGAAAAAGAACCCAGCATCTCAGGACCCTGCCAGGACCCAGCACCTCAGAAGACATGGTTCATAGGGTGGAGAGCAGACCCGAGCTGTTCTTTCAAAGCTCCTGCAAGGCCCCCTCTCTAAGCAGAGTATGTGGGGGCCTCCATGGGTTGAGAGGAGCCGATGGTTACAGTCTTGGTCATTTCCATGCACGATGAGCACTGTCCCCTCAGGGAGGGGGTGGGGCCGGGATCAGCAGTCTGTAGTGGTCATGCATGACCAGACCCCGCGAACACGAAGTGAAGATCTGAAACAAAAAGAAGCCAGGCTTCAGCCCTAAGAGCCGTGAAAAGAAAACACATAGATTTAGATTGTTTTCATTTTTCTCAAAAATAAAGTCACCACGTGTCTGAAGCAACCTACAAAGTGATTTCCCAATCAATTCTTCAGCAGCTATAAAAATCCATGTTGATCCACTGCAGAAAATCTGAAGGAGAAGATCTCCCGAGAGAGGGGGGATGATCTGCTTGCTCTCTAAACAGACTGTCTGCCCTGTCAGTTAACACCCATCAATGTTTCCACAGCAGAACAACACTGAGGTCAAATTGGATAAAACATATTTTAGATACAATCAGATTGCTCTGTATTCAAAAGGCCTTCCAGGAGGAAGGCAGCCTGCGGGCCTGTGGTTGAAGCCTTCTAGGGAGATGGGACGGCGGATTTGCAGGCTGACTTGGCCTGCTTACTGAGCGGAGTGGGGCTTTGCTGTGTGTTTGTACATCCTGACTTTCTGGTGATATGCTGCGAATCCAGGAAAATCTGCGCCAAGGCTGCTTAAGCAGACGGAAAGGCCGCACTTGGACACAAAGGAAACATTTATTTATTAAGAAATTTGAAATGTTTTTCTGCTCAGAAATTTTTTTATGATTTTTATATTTTATTTATTAATTCGTTTAATTTTGATCGCACTGCACAGTATGTGGGATCTTAGTTTCCCGACCCCTGGATCGAAACTACCCACCTCCCCCACTCCTCTGGAAGTGAGGAGTCTCAACCACTGGGCTGCCGGGGAAGTTCTGGAAAAGGAGCTCATTTGTCTCTACCATCGTGTTCATCACACTCTCCCAGAATTCTCTATTCCCAACCATCATAGAGACTTAGGAGTCCATCAACTCTTCATCTGGTTGCTTCTGTTTTCTCCAACCTGACTCCCTCCAACCCAGATAGGAGGTTGATATGATGGGCGGATTCTGGGAGCCCAGTGCTCTGCCCGGTATCAGTGACCCATGACTCTTCCACCATGCCTCAGTTTCCCCATCTATAAAGCAGTGAAGGGAAAGCACACAGCTGGCAAAGCTGCAGCTCAGACCAGTTAAGGGATCAGGTGGTGCTGGGGTCTGGGAAACACCCCATAGAGGCAGGTGAGACATGGCCATTCTTGTCTTTCTCTAAAGAGATCTGCGTGGTTTTCCACTTTCATTTCAAAACCTTTCCATCATTTCAGGTCCTCACTGCCAAGTGTGGTTGTCACTCATCAGTACAGCATTCTCAACTCTATCTGTGTCTCTGGACATCCCCAACCTAATCTTCCATTTCTGTTTTAGAACCTCATTTGCATCCCAAGGACTCTGCCTCTTTCAATGTTTGCAGAAATTCCGTCATGTGCTGCACTGTGCTGGGTGACATCACCTTTCTCTGCTGGGAGATAACAGGGTGAGCCCTGTTATCACTCAGAGCTCATCGCGAGTTACCGGCTGTCTCTGTGTCTCTGTTTCTCATTTTGGGGGGATGGATGCATCCATGTAGAGCTGCTGCCATCCACTGGGGAAGAGGTGACTGTTGATGGCAGCACTGATCATGGGGACAAAGTGAGTGAGTGGATAGCGGGTTGGTGACAAGGCAGCTGAATGGCTATGCCCTTCCGTGTGTATGTTTGTTTCTCTCTCAAGGAGTCCTGGTGATGAAGCCTAATGTGTGATTTAACTGAGGCTTACAAAGAAGCAACAGCTCATGGGGACAACTTAACTGCACATCTATATTTGACCTTGGGTCTTGCCAGCGATCTCAGGGAAGGACAGGAGTAATAGGTCTGCAGCCCCTTCCTCTGCACTCGACACTTGACACTCAGCACACTGACCTCCTGACCCACTTGTATGACTGCTGCCCAATGAGCAAAGAGTGTGAAGAGAGTGCCCTGGGGATCAAGGAGCCTTGGGCACCTATTCAACTGAGGAAGGCAAGAAGTTGACCAGCCCTAACTTATTAGAGAACACTGTCTGCTCATTTGAAAGGACGGGGGAGCACCCCTTCCCCGCAAAGTTTCCATGAGAAAACAGAGCTGCCACTATTTATTTGTGATATCTGTTTCAGTGATGGAATCTGGGATTTGCCACTCGCGGTAGCAGGCAACATGTAAAATACCTTCTAACCCAGTGCCTTTAAGGAGGAATGTGTAAGACCAAGGTATAGAATGCAATGACTGAGTAAGGGAAGAAAATATCAGAGAATCTTCATGGACAGAGGAGCCTGGCAGGCTATAGTCCATGGGGTCACAGAGAGTCGGACACAACTGAGTGACTAAGCACACACACGTATTTAACTTAAAGTGAGTGTTTACAAACGTGGGGCTTCCCAGGTGGCACTAGTGGTAAAGAACCCGCCTGCCAATGCAGGAGACATAAGAAACCTGGGTTCTATCCCTGGGTCAGGAAGATCCCCGGAGAGGGCGTGGCAACCCACTCCAGTATTCTTGCCTGAAGAATCCCATGGACAGAGGAGCCTGGAGGGCTATACTCCCTAGCATTGCACAGAGCTGGGCATGTCTGAAGCAACTTAGCACACACACATGCATTTACTAATGTATATTTTACGTGTAATTTATTATGTGCATAATATACAAGCATCACCGACTCGATGGATGTGAGTTTGAGTGAACTCCGGGAGATGGTGATGGACAGGGAGGCCTGGCGTGCTGCGATTCATGGGGTCGCAAAGAGTCGGACATGACTGAGCGACTAAACTGGACTGAACTGAATATACAAGCACAGTGACACATGTAACTGTCTAGAACATAGGTGTATATACTGAGGATTTGTAAAGATTTATAGGGAGGGGTACATTATAAATATTTAAGAAATGTTGAATCTGGATAATCATATACAGCATCTGAATTGTATGTAACTTCTGAATGAATATTAACAAATATCTAAATGTCTGGATGGGAAGTTGGGATTAGCAGATGCAAACTATGACATACAGCATGGATAAACAACAAGGTCCTACTGTACAGCATAAGGAGCTATATTCAATATCCTGTAATAAACCATAATGGGAAAGAAGATAAAAATGAAAAGAATGTATATAGGTATAACCAAATCACTTTGCCGTACAAGAGAAATTTACACAACACTGTAAATCAACTATCCGCCCATAAAATTGTTTAAAAATAAAATAAATGCCTGGATGATTCCAGTTGTGATTTTCCAACAGTTCTTCCTGTCCCAGGTCAGTTTCTTCTTCCTAAGATGGGTCAAAGTGGATTTCATAGATGAATAGGTGGGTGGGTAGAGGGAGGGATGGAAGGGCTATGCTTGCTTATACTTTAACTGGAGGCCCTTTCTCAGGCATCCAGGGTTCTGAGAAGACTTGGAAATTACAGTCAATATACTACTAACAGGGCTTCCCAGGTGATGCTAGTGGTAAAGAACCCACCTGCTAATGCTGAAGACCATAAGGGAGGAGGGTTTGATCCCTGGATTGAGAAGATCCCCTGGAGGAGAGCATGTATTGGAGAATTCTGGAGAGCATTCCAGTATTCTTGCCAGGAGAATCCCATGGACAGTGGAGCCTGGCGGGCTACAGTCCACAGGGTCGCAAAGAGTTGGACTGAAGTGATGTAGCATGCATGCATACTACTAATATATTAACCCCTATTTAAATAAATATTGGGGGAATCTTTTAGAGAAGTTTTTGTGATCTAATGTAATCCAAGGTGCTTAAAAGCATTTTATGCTTCAGATCATGTTTATGGATTATGTTGCTCCGTGTGGCAGGATTGTGCACTACACGGCAATTAGAACGCAGAACATCCCCCTTCATTTCTGTCACCTTCAACTGCAGATTTTTAGGTAGGGGAGAAGGAAGAAGGGAAAGAATTGTGACAGAAGGAACAAGGTGAAAATCATTATATAATTTTTTTTTCTCTTTGCCTTGGAGGCAGTTTAATTCTAAGCCAGTGATTGCAATGTTTCGTCCAATCAGTGTTTCTTTACCATTTAGACATTTATTGATGTTATTTAACTTTGGAAACCTTGTTGGAAGATGATGGGCTTTCATCTTTTTATTTTTATTCAGTGTCACAAAGTCCCCAGCCTCAGAATGTCTCACTCAAAATAGGCTGCTATATCATATGATATTCTTATATGTGGAATCTAAAAAGAAATGTTACAAATAAACTTACTTACAAAATAGAGACTCACAGACTTAGAGAATGAACTTATGGTTGCCAGGGGGACGGATAGTTAGGGAATTTGGGATCCATGTACACACTGCTATATTTTAAATGGATCACCAACAGGGACCTACTGTATAGCACCAGGAACTCTGATCAATGTTATGTGGCAGCCTGGGTGTGAGGGGGGTTTGGGTGAGAATGGATGCATGTATATGTATGACTGAGCCCCTTTGCTGTTCACTTGCAACTCACAACATTGTTGGTTAACCAGCTATACTCCAGTGTAAGATAAAAAGTTAAAAAAAAAAAACCAGTCTGCTTAGAGAGATTTGTCCCATGGAATGCCTCCCATCCCCCGAGCTCAAGGAACACTTGGATACGGAGCATCTTTAGGGCAGGTATGACCTTTATTTCCAGGCACCTGTGTGGGTAAAGGGGCCAGGACATCTCCTACTCCATCCTGGAATGTCTGGTCTTCCTCTCTGATAAAATTTGAGCAGCTTAAAACCCCACATACCAGGATACAGCCATCATGATGATGAACAGTGGCCTTAATTGGGTATTAAAGGATCTTTATGTTGGGATGACTACGTTAAAACCCCTAATTGATTGGAGGCAGTTGAGTAATGGAATCCATGGAGCCCCATTAGTGGCGCATTGACGTGTTCGCTTATCTTGGTAGCTGATGGCTAAAGGATACAGATGAGAACCTTGTCCTGCGGCACATCCAGGGTAAGATTTCTGACCTTAGATTTATGTTCACTAAGGCAGCAAACTCAGCTGCTGACTTCATGGTCTGAATTACAGATTTCCATTTAGCTGGATGGCATGAATCTGTGGCTCTGATTATGTCTGCACTTACAGCCCCTTAGAGTGCCCACTGCATTCTAATGCACTGTTTTCCTCATCCTCTGGCCCTCCTTGGAGTAAAAGTGCATGGGCAGTGTCTGGCCCCTCGTCCCTGATCCCGCCACAGAGCTGTCACTAGACAGAAGCCTGGACCGCTCCCAGCAGCACCAACCCCTGCTGCTCTGCTCATTGCTGCCTTTCTCCCTTCAGAGGAGACTTCTTTTCATCAGAACTTTCCAATCTAAGAAATAATGAGCACGATTCTCCCCCTCTGTTCAGGGAATGCACAGAGCAGAGAAGAGAGGAGCTTTTTAAATTTAACACGCTTTTGCTGAGCTCTGCCTTCCATTGGACACCAGAGCCCCTTCCCAGTGCTGGGTTGGTGGGATGCTGGTGTTCCATGAGACCAGCAATGTACCTGGTCCCAGGTTTTCACCCAAACTTTCCCTCCAGCCAATTGGCTTTGGTCCTGGAAGTTTGAGAGCTAGTCTGCATGCTATATCCAGGCTCGGATCTTTCCTTTTTCCTTCCTTCTTTTCTCTTAAATGAAAACATGATCATCTTCCACTGTGTGCTAAGTCACTTCAGTCATGTCCATCTCTGTGCGATTCTGTGGACTGTAACCCGCCAGGCTCCTCTGCCCATGGGATTCCCCAGGCAAGGAAACGGAGTGGGCTGCCATTTCTCCCTCCAGGGAATTCTCCAGACCCAGGGGTCCAATCAGAATCTCATGTCTTCTGCATTGGCTGCTGGGTTCTTTACCATTAGTGCCAACTATATGTTGTTTTATGATCTGCTTTAATTTTTTTAAATTAATTGTAATGGTGATACATACTTTTTTTGAAAGTTCATTTATGGCCTAAAGGTATACAGTTAATTCTTCAAAGAATATTTCTTTTATCAATGCAGATATTTGGCAAAACCAATACAATATTGTAAAGTTTAAAAATAAAATAAAATTTAAAAAGAAAAGAAAGAAGAAAAAAAATTCAAAAAAAAGAAACACACATTAAAATGTAAATGTACACTTAAAATTACAACTAAATTTAAAATTTTATACATCTTATCTTGAAAATTAATTTTTATTTGTCCTTAGCATATGGTAAGTATTTTCCACATCAACCAATTGCATCAGAATCATTCTAGGTGCACAGATAAAATATAACGTGATTTATCTCATGTACCCATTGGAAATGGCAAGCCACTCCAGTATTCTTGCTTGGGAAATCCCATGGACAGAGGAGCCTGGTGGACTGCAGAGTATAGGGTTGAAAAAAGTGTCGGACACGACTTAGCGACTAAACAACAACAACATTATTATTAGATTTTTAGAATATTTCCTGTATTTTGCAATCATGAGTAATTATAGGACAAGCATTCTTTTAGCTGAAACTCCTCCCCCCTTTTTCTTTTTAACGTGGAAAATTTCAACTGTACACAAAATTAAGTGAATAATGTAATGAACCCCCTAAACCAGTACCTCGGTTCAAAAGTATTAACATTTTGTCCATCATGTTTTCATCTATCTCCCCCTCCCCCACCCCAAACACACTTTTTGTTTCCCTAGAGCACTTTTAAAAAAGCATGACACTTTCTAAATTCCTTTTAAGAGGTAGGAAGATAAGCAAGTATAAGAAAGGATTATAGATAAGACCTACTTCCTTCTGCTTCTCTGTCTCACCCCTACCACTCCAAGGTATGCTGGTTTCTGGGAGGTTAAGCACCATCTCCTGCTTTTCCTATGAGGTTAGAATGGCAGGTGTGTTGCACACCTACTTTTTATAAAGTACGTCATTTCTCACTCATTGACTTTCTGAATTTAATCAAGTTACATAGCCTTTCTGAGCTTGAGGGCTGAAATAATGAGTAATAGCCAGATTGCAGATTTGTCCTGCTGGGGGCAGGTTGGGAGTGGGTGAGGTGAGCGATGGGCGGTCAGGAGCTCAGTCATGGACGTGACAAGTGTTAGATATTGTAGGCATCCAGGCAGAGGTTTCAAGCAGGTAGATGTACATACGAGTCTGGAGTCCAAGAGCAGCATTGAAGATAGAGGTGTAAGTTGGAGGGTCATCAGCATATAAATGGACTTCAAGTCATGCGCTGGCTGAGTGCTCCCAGGGAGTGAGTGCAGGTAGAAAAAAAGACCACATCCAGAGATGGTGTAATATCCAGGGAGGAGAACAGAGGAAACAGCAGAGGAGACTGAGCGGGAGTGAGAGAACCAGAGAAGATGTGGGCTTCCGGGTTTCAAGTGAACAAAGTATGAGGAGCAGTGGCAGTACTGACCACTGAGTTCACACCTGGAGGTTCATGATCCCTTGGATCCAGGCAGTTTCTGTGACTGGGTGGATGAATGTGGTCTGGAGTGGGTGAAAGGTGAGGACAGACGGTTCTCCTGGGAGTTTGCTGTCATGCGAGGGAGAAGATCAGATGGTCTTGGAGGGAAGCAGGGTCCAGAGAGAGATTTTATTTATTTATTTTCCTTTGATATTGAAGTGGAAAGAATATATTCACTCTTCTGATGAGGACAAAAGAGAAGAAAAGCAGGCTTTGACAGGAGAGGAAAGAGTTGGGAGGATGAAGGAATGAAGGAATTCTAGGAAGGAGAGGGCATGGGGTCCAGCAAGAAAGCGGAGCTGGTCCCGACCGCAGTGACGGGAAGGAGGGGACATGGGCACAGGTGCAGAGGATGGGGTGTGTGCCCATTCTCTCTGCTTCCCCTTTCTCAGTGAGATCAGAAGCAAGTGCATCACAGGGTAGGGGCAGGGTAGGAGGCGTGAGGCTTAAAGAGAGCATGTGAGAGAGTTATCTTTGTGATTTTAAGACCGCGTGAGCTGTTCTTCATTGCAGGATAAACGCTCGATGCTGTGTGTTGTTAACTATAGATGTGGGAAGCCACAGCTATTTTTCACCGTGTCTTATGTGTCCCCAGTACGGACGGGATTATTACTCTCTACAGGTCGGATGCACACACTTAGTAATATTTGTGTTCACGTTGTCACCCTCCCAGGTGTCCCATGAGAACCCTCAGGTCTGCAGGACTCTTTAAGTAGACACTTGAATTTAGCCTTGATGACTAATGATAAGAAATGGATTCTCTAAGGTCCTACACTCACCCATCAAAAAGCCTGATGGAATTAGGTAAAGTAAGTCACCCAGTGCAAAGTCACTCGGTTTGTGGAGGCTGCCTTTTGGATATCTCTTGTCTGTATATCCAGAGCCGTGGTACCTGCAGACAGGAGTGGAGGGGTGCCAAGTGAGGCGGGGGGAGGAGATTAAGCCATGTGTTCTCTTTCCAGTCAATTTCTCCACTAGACCCTGGGGGCCTTCCTCCAGCCCAGGCAGCAAGGAGCGATTCATCACTGTCGCAGGGGAAGTTGCCTTTGCAGAACCGAACAAAGGCATTAAATTCTTGACTTTTAAGTTGAAGAGCATTCTCTTTTGCTCTCCCTCCTCTAAGATGGGGGAGAGGAAAAGCATGAGGGGTGGACACTGGCTGCCCCCCTCACCTGTGCTGGGGGTGCCGGAAAGGAGCAGAGCCCATATGAGAGCAAGGACCCAGTGACAGGGGGACGTCACACCAGCATGCGTCAGCCGCCGGGGACAGGAGCAGAGGAAGGTGCATCCAGGCCGGGAGGGTCTGTCTCCATCTCCGTGAAGACGGGGAGCAAGGTCTCAAGTTTCCTGTGTCCCAAAGGAGCCTGTGGTGAGAGACAAGGAGGGTGCAAAGTGGGGACAGCCTGTGTGAAGGGATGTGGAACCCTTTAGGAATGGCGGGGACGAATCCACAGGTGAACCAGAGAGGATGGGCCCATGACACCATGGGTACCAGCCCAAGGAGGTCCAAGTCCCAGTGACTGCTGCTGCTTCCTCCTGACGGGCATCACAGCCCTGTGCAAACAAACGTCCCAGGACGGAGTGAGGAACCCTGAATTGAACTGGGTGCCTCCATCCAAACCCAAAGATGACCAAGTCTATCCATCACATGGATTGTGTTTCTGCCATCAGGACGCTTGGATGAGAGATTAATTCAGTCACAGAAAAAAAGAGAAATTGACATTGCTACCCAACTGTACCACTCTTTGATTCTGCTTACAACATGAAAATATTCATCCAAGAAATAACGTATTTAAAATCATTAACATTTTTCTGAGTGAGCTTATCACTGTGGTTCTCAAACATGGAAATTTGTGCTCCCAGGAGATTTTGGCAATGTCTGGAGGCATTTTTGATGTCCCATCTTGCGGGAGAGGGGTGATGAGGCCAGAGAGAAGGCTGGACATCCTATAACACATGGATCAGACTTCACAGCAAAGACTGATCCGACCTCAAATGTCAATAGCACTGAGGCTGAGAAACTCACTATTTCTCTCCTGCATCAAAAAATAGTTTCATCATGAACAGACTGGATTCCTCAAGGAGGATGGTAGTGCAGATGGGAAGAATAGAAATCGAAACTGAGAGAGAAAATAATTCCTAGCCTATTCCAGATTTGGAAGGGTCCATAGTTTCAGCACAGTTGCTGATTGTATCTACCACCAGGAGAAGTAGGAGTATCAAGGTTAATTGCATCCTACTTCCAAAAGTACACAAGATAAAGATTCCAAATACTAATAGGCTGGGGGAGGGATATATTAGGAGTTTGGGGTTATTAGATACACACTACTATGTATAAAATAAACAACAAGGACCCACAGTATAGTACAGAATATAGAGAACTATATTCAATATGGTATAATAACCTATAGTTGAAAAGAATCTGGAAAGGAATACATACATATATATATATATACACACACACACAAACATATGTATAACTGAATCACTTTGCTTTATGCTATTTATAACATTGTAAATCAACTGTACTTCAATGAAAATAAATTAAAAACAGTAATAGGCACACTGGAATTTCATTTCGTCCTCACCTGGCACACACAGCCTACATTAATTTGGGTGAGATTCAGGCCAAATTAGGTTTACAGATGAGCAAAATTTTACCCTTGGAGATCAGCAAGTTGCCTTCAATAGTCCAAGTCAAGATAAGCCTTCTATTAATGGTTCTTTCTCATCCACTGCCCTTCTGAGGGAGGTGTCTGATCACTTTTCGTTTAAAATAGCTAGTTCAATGGAAGCTCCAGGCAGAAGTGACCCCTGGCACACACAGAGCCTTTCTCACTGCTGTGTCGGCTGGCCCACCTCCCAGAGCCAGCAGCGGCCTCCGGGCTGGGCTTCCACCCCTAGGGCAGGAGGCTGGAGCACAGCCCACACACCATGCAGAACACAGGCAGGAACTCCACACCTGCCCTCATGTGGTTGGCGGGGCGACAACAATTTCCCTGGTACAGGGAAACCTTTTTGACAATGGGGCAATCCACAAGCTTGCTGCTGGGTCAGAAGTCGTCAGCCCGTCCTTCCTTTCTGCCTTGCCTTGCTTCATCCCTCCAGAGTGTCTTGCACTCAGGAGCCCTCATCCCCTTTTTCTCTTGCCTGGTTTTCACGATGTGGTCATTTGTTTCTCCACCTTCCTAACCCAATGCTCCCTTTGGGGCTTTCTGACTTCCCCTTCCTCCTGCTAGGTCCTTATTTGTTCTCGCATCTCAACCTCTGCTTCATTCTCTATTTGGCAATCCGCCTGGACCTCTCCACTGCTGCCACCTCTTCTTGGTGGATAATTTCTGGCTGTCTGTCTCTGTTCTGAATTCTTCCCTGAATTTTCAACTATTTACTGCTCATGGGACTTTCTGCCCAGTTTCACCCTCCATAAAATGAGAATAATAACATACCTACCTCATGGGATCACTGTGAAGAATAAACGGATGACAGGGGAAGCACTCAGGGAATGCTGGCTATTATTATTCTTATCTGTTCCCACTTAGAAGCCTGAACACTACCTCAAATTTTGTTTGTCCACAACCAGACTCATTTTCCTCCAAAACTTGATTCTTTTTCTGTCTTAACTTTCTAGTTACTCAGCTTTAACTAGGGTGAGCCTATCATTTATCGCCCAAACTGGTACACTTATAAAGAGAGAGGAATTAATAATTACTCAGGCTTGGGGCACAAGTCCCTGGCAGCCTAGAGGCTGTGTGGGCCTTCTGTCTTGAAATCGCTTCTCCGGACCATCATCCCCTCTAAGCTTCATTAGTAATGGACTCTCTCCCCACAGAGGCCCCCTCCCCTCCAGCTCTCCCCCTTTTTTCCTGCATATCTTTCCCTGCTGCAAAACTTGCAACATTTTCTGATAATTTAAGGAACAGAGCAGAAATTATGCAGCCCACAGTTCAAGGCTTTCTGGGATCTCAGCCAACTTTTACAACCTCATAACTCAGAATCAAGCCAATCAAATAAGCCACCCACTGCCCAGGCACCTACCCCAGACCTGCCCCTTCCCCCTCCCTGCCTTTGCTCTGCAATGTACCTCCAGACCCCCACCCACACCCCATCACCACAGACCCATGTCCTACTTATGCTCTGAGGTCATCATCCTCCACAACAATAAGCACTGAGAGTGTAAGGGGGCCTGATTTCCTAGCTACAAGTAACTTCTCCACTGAACTCATATGATTCTTAAATTTGTATCTCTTTTGTGGCATTTATCCCCTCTGACCTTGAACTGAAGTTACTTGGATTCATGCATTTATCTCCACAGAATATGCTGCAAATTCCTGCAGAACAAGGACATGAATTCAATTTGTCCAAGAATTTAGCATTTGGTAGGTACTCAGCGGTATCTGTGCTCCTTGCACAGGCTCTTGCTGTTTATTGACTGCGTGTAAAAGCCCATGGACTGGATTTCCTTCCTGGTTTTGTATGGTTTTGGCGTATGTACAGTCCCCAGAAGCTGGTTAATGCTCTCGTTTCCCCTTTTCCTTTGGGGGGAGGGCAGCAAGGCCTGAGGGATGCTCACAAGGGCTGGAAGGAAAACGTGAAAGTGATTAATGTTCATATGAAGTCAGTGGCCATCAGGCAGTGTGACAGGGGGGTTTGCAGATGCACAAACTGAGAGATGCTGCTGAAGGGGCTCTGAAGGGCTGTCTCAAGCGTCCCCTCCCAGAAGAGATGGTAACAAGAAGGGGTGAGTGAGGTGGCTTCGGGGTTACGATGTACATGTGACATTTAGAACCCCATCTCCTAAAGACCCACATTCATGTAAAAAGGATGAGTCCCTGGGTTCTGCCCTAGAAGCAGAAGGAAACACGTGGGCCTGGCTCATCTCTGTAAATAGATATCAACTCCTCACTGATGGGCAGGGTTGGTCTGAGGAGACAGAATGGCCCAGCACCTGCCAGGCTGGCTGGTCACTGCCTGCGTGTCCCACATGGGCACCAAGCAGAGAGTTCAGCATCTGTCCATCCTCACACACCTCCGGGAGCTCCCTGTTCCTGGGGATTAAGTGTGCCCAACAGAAGTCAGGCACCTGCTCAGTGAGGATGTGGGATTTGAAGACGGGCAGCCTGCTTTTAGGAACCACCATGACACATGCAGGAGGAAGCAAGGGAGAGGGGCGGGAGGGGGCGATGCACTTCCACACCCCCAGCCCACGGCCTGAGGGGAGATGTCCTGGGCCACGTGGCCATACCCCCTCGCTGAGGTGTGCTAAGGGCCCAGCAGGCTCCTCCCAGAGGCTTCTTTTCTGTCTTCACAACGTGTAACTTATCTGCACTCGGATGAAGATAAGTAGGGTCAGTTGGGTACCAATGGGTGCACTCTCCAAATTGTTCCAGCCTGCCTTTCTCTCAGGTGAATCTTCTAACCCTTTCAGGCAACCAGTGCTCTTCTACATGTCAGATTCACTCTGGCTCAGCTAGTAAGACCTGATATCATCCTATGAGTGAGTGAGTGAGTGAGTGAGTGAAAGTCGCTCAGTCGTGTGCGACTCTTTGCTACCCTATGGACTATACAGTCCATGGAATTCTCCAGGCCAGAATGCTGGAGTGGGTAGTCTTTCCCTTCTCCAGGGGATCTTCCCAACCCAGGGATTGAACCCAGGTCTCCCGCATTGCAGGCGGTTTATTTACCAGCTGAGCCACCAGGGAAGCCCAAGAATACTAGAGTGGGTAGCCTATCCCTTCTCCAGCAGATCTTCGAAACCCAGGAAGCGAACTGAGATCTCCTGCACTGCCAGCGGATTCTTTACCAGCTGAGCTATCAGGGGAGCCCCCGGTATCATCCTATACTGTTGGCCTGAAAAGCCTTCATACTTCTGTGTAATATCTCCTGGCACCAGGAGGGAGGCCCTTTCCAGAGATCCTGCAGAATAAATGGCTGAACCCCCCTGATATGCATTTCAGGTGATATCCAGGCTTTAAAGGAGTGGCTTGGGAAGTCATGGGAGTCTTCCCGCGTGGCACAGTAGTAAAGAAACCGCCTGCAATGCAGGAGACCCAGGTTCGATCCCTGGGTCCAGAAGATCCCCTGGAGAAGGACACAGCAACCCACTCCAGTATTCTTACCTGGGAAATCTTATGGACAGAGGAGCTTGATGGGCTGCAGTCCATGGGGTCACAAAGAATTGGACATGACTGAGAAACGAAGGAACGTGGGAGGTCATAGAGCCTTCTGGTTGGCCTTTAAATCATTCTCTGCCTAAACTTTCCCTGCACCTAAACGTGCTCTTCTTATCCCTGCTCCTGGGGTTGCACCCGAGCCCTGAGAAATCTGGAGCCAGGCTGCCACCCAGCATCTCAAGCAGGGCAGCCTGGGGTTCCTCCAGCAGAGGAGAGAATTCTGAGCAAAAGCCAAGTGTGCGTTCTCACTTCCCGTGTTGCCTTTGACCTCCTAAGCACTAGTAGCTATAACAATAATAAAAGATGAGTAATTCAACTTACTGCTGTGTGCCAAGCTCCATCCTCAGTCCTGTATATATTTTATCTCTAAAGCTGTAATGGTTAAGTGTTTGGACTTGGGTATCAGGTTATCATAGTATGTAACTTGGAAGATTTACTCTGAGAGTAAGTGAAAAGTCTATAAATATTTAGTACAGGTACTGGTTCTATAGCACAAGAGTGTTCTATCAGTGCTAGACTTTCAAGATCCGTGTTACCAAATCCATTTTACGGATCTGCAGACTGACAACACAGAGGTCAAATAAAGTGTCCATGATTATGTAGCTAGGAAGCAGAGAAGTTAGTATTTTAACGTGGCTCTTATTTTCTCCTTTGCTGTTTAGGTGATGCCAAAAGTATAAGGCATGATACATGACCGGATGGACTGACCCTTCTGGTCCTGGAAGTCTAATTTGCCTGATTCAGGGCAGTAGACTTGTCCCATTCGTTTGACTACATGGAGGCCAGGTACATCTCCGTGTGTCAAACAGAAGGTGAGGGGTTTTCTCTTCTACTGTTCTTTAGTCGTTTAGTCATGTCCAACTCTTTGTGACCCCATGACTACCATGGACTGTAGCCTGCCAGGTTCCTCTGTCCATGGGATTTCGCAGGCAAGAATACTGGAATGGATTGTCATTTCCTTCTCCAGGGGATCTTCCTGACCCAGGAATCAAACCTGGGTCTCCTGCATTGAAGGCAGATTCTTTACTGTCTGAGCCACCAGGGAATCTATTGCATACTGACACATACTTAAAATACAATGAAAAGAACTGCTAGAAAAATTAAATGAAAATGGACATAAAAATATACACCCTAAGTTTAAAATATTAGATTCAGCAAACATAAAATGACTCTGTCAAATTCCTGTAAAAGTTTCTAAATGCTTATTCTCAATGTCTGGACTCATCTCTGTAGGGACCTGAAACAAACGGCTGATGGGCACCTTTCTGAGATGATTTGATTGTAATGGTTTGTGCATCCGTGAACCAGGACGCTCTCAGGAACCCACGCTCCCTACTCTGAGAACCAGAGTTCTGGGTCTATCTGAAGACCCAGCCTGAGCCTGGAGAATCACCTTCAGCTCTTAAATTATGGCCCTGATTGCATCAGTGTCTGGTTCAAGAGCATAACTGACTGTTATCTGCTCTGTTCATGAACACACAAATCACAGCTTTTCTCTCTGGCCCCTTAAGATGGGATGCCTTGCTGCTCTGATTAATTATGCATCAGTTAATTAATTTGTTGGCTTTAGTGAACTGAATCAATTATTTTAAATGACTTTTAATTGTTCATATACGCATTATATCAAAAGACAAAAGCGGTTCTTGGAATTCAACGTGAAAACCTCCCAGGACAGGGGCTGGTCTTGTAAAATAAATTATTTAAAGTTTCCCAAAGCATCTTCATGGCTTCCAAAATACCAGTGGTATCTGAAGCAAGACAGGATTCTGTTTAATCTTCCTTTTATACGTAATCCTAAACTAATACAGACAAATAAGGTTGGAGAATGTATTGAAAACTCACTGTGACTCATACAGCTGCCTCTAAGCTCCTCTAAACATGCAGGTGTTTCAGGGAAACCGGATAGCTCCCTGGAGACAGGATCACCTCTGTTCATCAGTGTGACTCTCATCTGTAGCTCAGTGATAGGTCAGGCAAGTGGGCACTGAACGTCTGTTAACAAGCATAAATGGTTAGAAGTGTTCTAGATTCTTTCTTGTTTCAGGGAACAGGACACAAGAGGGTAGATTATGGACAGCACTGGCTGTCCAAGAAAAAATATTTGCAAAGCATGTGTCTGATGAAGGACTTGAATCCAGAAAATACAGGAAACCCTCCAAACAATAATAAGGAAACCATGTGCGTGCTCAGTTGCTAAGTCGTGTCTGACTCTTTGAGACCTCGTGGACTGTAGCCTGCCAGGCTCCTGAGTCCATGGGATTTCCCAGGCAAGAATACTGGATTGCCAGTTCCTTCTCCAGGGGATCTTCCCAGCCCCAGGATCAAACCTGTGTCTCCTGCACTGGTGGGTGGATTCTTTACCGCTGAGCCACCAGTAAAAGCAAAAGCAGCCCATAAAAGAAACAGCAAAAGCTCTGAAGAAACATTTCATCATTAATCATTAGAGAAATGGAGATTAAAGCTACTGTGAAACACCACTTTGCAACTACAGTCCAAAAGACTGAGTGCTGGAGGCCTTTGGCATAAAGAGGAGAAATTGAGATTGGAAATTAGTACTGGGGCCTCCACAAGCAACAGCTCTGGGATATTGGGAGGGTGAGTGACAGCTGGAACCTTGGTGGCTGCAGCTCCTGTAACATTGAAGGGGTCAGAAGACCAGTGGCTGTTTCTAAGCAAGAGTCTCTTACTAGTCAAGTGGTTGCTTTATGAAGCTGCCTGTATTTACAAAAGAGACAGAAAGAAGAGAGCAGGAGGCATCATTCATATGCCACTGGGATCTTGAAATAATATGTGGATTGTCTGAGGGCTTTTAATTTACTTTAACTTTCCTAATGTGCTGTAATATACTATATAGATATATGCAGTATAATTTTAAATCACTGGAGGCTTTCTTTTCTGATAGTAATTAATTTCACAGCGCAGCAGTATTTCTTGGACTAAATCTCTCAGGCAGCAGACAGCATGGGTTCCTTTTTGCCTCCACTTAAAATGCTCTCAGGAACCTGTCTGCTTCTCTAAACCACTTCCCCCGCCAGCCTGTTTGCATCCTGTGCGATGCTTAGGTGCGTCAGCTCCAGCTTTTGTTGAGCCTTTATTACCAAGTGACATATGTTCTGAAAGGTATTTATGAAAGAGCGTATGTGAAACCTAGGGCATCGAGGGTGTGCCCCCATCCACGTGGTTTCATTAGACAGATATTTAGGCAGGGTTCTCGGCACTGGAAACGCAGCTGTGCAAAAACCCTTTTTCTTGAGGTCCAGTGATGTGACAGGTGAGAACAGGCTCTGACCTAACCATGACTGCTCTCTTGTCCCTGGGAAAGATGATCCCCTCGGAGCAAAGGCCTGGGTGCGGGAAAGCTGAGCTAGGTCTGCTGAGGAGAAAGGCCAAGACATGAGAAGCTGGGGCTCCTTGACCCAGCACCTGGCTCTCCAAGCCCAGTGGTCCTTGCACAGCGGCTTTCAGACTAGGTGTGCCAACAGGGAACATAACTGGCTTATTTCTTCCCCACCAGAGGCATGGGAGTTACATCTTGTGTCACCCAAATAAAGCTGAACCTTCAAGTTCTCAGGACAGCATCCCATGCCAAAGGAGCAGCAGTCAGATATCAAGAGAAGCGTGCGTGTGTGCGTGCTCAGTTGTGTCTGACTCTTAGTGGCCCCTTGGACTATGGCCCACCAGACTCCGCCCATGGGATTTCCCAGGCAAGACCCACTGGAGTGGGTCACCATTTCTTTCTCCAGGGGATCTTCCCAACCCAGGGATTGAACCCACATCTTCTGTGCCTCCAGAATTGCAAGCAAATTCTTTACCAGCTTGGGTTATCAGGGAAACCCTCAAGAGAAGTGACTCAACAAGCAATAAATGCTGGAGAGGGTGTGGAGAAAAGGGAACCCTCTTACACTGTTGGTGGGAATGCAAACTAGTACAGCCACTATGGAGAACAGTGTGAAGATTCCTTAAAAAACTGGAAATAGAACTGCCTTATGATCCAGCAATCCCACTGCTGGGCATACACACTGAGGAAACCAGAATTGAAAGAGACACGTGTACCCCAATGTTCATCGCAGCACTGTTTAGAATAGCCAGGACATGGAAGCAACCTAGATGTCCATCAGCAGATGAATGGATAAGAAAGCTGTGGTACATATACACAATGAAGTATTACTCAGCCATTAAAAAGAATACATTTGAATCAGTTCTAATGAGGTGGATGAAACTGGAGCCTATTATACAGAGTGAAGTAAGCCAGAAAGAAAAACACTGATACAGTATACTAACGCATATATATGGAATTTAGAAAGATGGTAACAATACCCCTGTATACGAGACAGCAAAAGAGACACTGATGTATAGAACAGTCTTTTGGACTCTGTGGGAGAGGGAGAGGGTGGGATGATTTGGAAGAATGGCATTGAAATATGTATAATATCATATATGAAACGAGTCGCCAGTCCAGGTTCGATGCATGATACTGGATGCTTGGGGCTGGTGCACCGGGATGACCCAGAGGGATGGTATAGGGAGGGAGGAGGGAGGAGGGTTCAGGATGGGGAACACATGTATACCTGTAGCAGATTCATTTTGATATATGGCAAAACCAATACAATATTGTAAAGTTAAATAAAATAAAATTTTAAAAAAAAGAGAAGCGACTCAAAGCAATAAAAAAAAAATCTGAATACATTTTCAAGAAGGGATTTTGTTTATAAATTTGAGCAAAGTTGTTAAAGATCCTTTTCACCATCTATCTCCCCAAAGCCCCACTCATAGCACAGCAGCTGCCTCAGTTGGCTTCTCAAGTTCCTAAAGAAGTGGGTGCAGGCAGAGGGCTGCATTTGAACTTCTCAGCAAGCCTGAGGGATGTCCAGGAATGCAGCCTTGTTCAGAACAGAACAAGGAGGAGCCCCTGGCTTCTGTGCTGTCCACCTGCTCTGAGGGGGTGGCTGCCTGACCCACAACTGAACCCCATGGAGGATGGTCCTGGCCATCCTCACAAGAATGACTGATATTATGCATGAGAAGTTTAAATATTTTGTACAAAATTGCATTAAAAATGTTATTAATAATGATATCGATTACAGATTTTTTAATTTTTATTTTTAATTAAAATACAGTTGACTTACAATGTTGTGTTAGATTCAGGTGTACAACAAAATATTTCAGACATAATACATTTATGTATTATAATAATATTTTCAACAAAATATTCAGACATATACATTTGAATATAAAAAATATATTTTAGATTCTTTTGTCTTATAAGTTATCACAAAATATTGAATATAGTTCCATTTTCTGCACAGCACATCCTTGTTGTTCATCTACTTTATGTATAATAGTGTGTATCTCAAACTCCTAATTTATCCCTCCCCTTTTTCCCCTTTTGTAACTGTAAGTTTGTTTTCTATGTATTTATTTCTATTTTGTAAATAAATTCATTTGTATCAGTTTTTTAGATTCCACATATAAGACATATCATATGATATTTGTCTTTCTCTGCCCGACTTGCTTCACTTAATATGATAATCTCTAGATCCACCCAGGTTGCTGCAAATAGCACCATTATATTATTTTTCTATGACTTAATAATATTCCATTGAAGTATAGAAATCACATCTTCTTTATCCATTCATTTGTTGATCAACATCTAGGTTGATTCCATGTCCTAGCTATTGTAAATAGTGCTTCAGTGAAAACGGGGGCTCATATATCACAGTTGGTGGGAATGTAAATTGGGATAACCACTATGGAGAATTTTATGGAGGTTCCTGATCATAGATTTTTTGGTACTGATTATAGATTTTTTTTTTTTCTTGAAACTAACAAATCAAAAATATGTTCAAAATTGTATGAGTTTCCCACCACTTTTGCATAGTACAAAAATAACCATGTATCTCACTGAATATGTCAAATTAATTTTAAGTTTCATTTCATTACAAAAGAAAATAGAGTATTCATTATGGAAAGAGACCTAAAACTGATACATTTCTACAATGTTGCATTATACATGTATGATATAAATACATATGTATGTATTTGTACATAGGTAAATACATATACATAGATTGTTATGTATGTGTCATGATTTCTACTTTTGCAGTTGTATTTTCTGGTCAAAATTATAAAAAAACATTAAAGGAAAAGAGTTTGTTAGTGGGTTAATTATCAGCTAATCAGTTAAACTAATTTTAGCAATGGATTGAATACCTGATGGCTAAAGGTTTGCCCTTAAAAAAAAAAAAAAAGATGTCCTTTTCATTATAGGGGACTGGAATGCAAAAGTAGGAAGTCAAGAAACACCTGGAGTAACAGACAAATTTGGCCTTGGAGTACAGAATGAAGCAGGGCAAAAGGTAATAGTTATGCCAAGAGAACACACTGGTCATAGCAAACAGCCTCTTCCAACAACACAAGAGAAGACTCTACACATGGACATCACCAGATGGTTGACACCAAAATTAGATTGTGTTCTTTGCAGCCAAAGATCAGAAGCTCTATACAGTCAGCAAAAATAAGACCGGGAGCTGACTATAGCTCAGATCATGAATTCCTTATTGCCAAATTCAGATTGAAATTGAAGAAGTGGAGAAAACCACTAGACCATTCAGGTATGACCTAAATCAAATCCCTTATGACTATACAGTGGAAGTGAGAAATAGATTTAAGGGACTAGATTTGATAGACAGAGTGCCTGATAATCTATAGATGGAGGTTCATGACATTGTACAGGAGACAGGAATCAAGACCATCCCCAAGAAAAAGAAATGCAAAAAAGCAAAATGGCTGTCTGAGGAGGCCTTACAAATAGCTGTGAAAAGAAGGGAAGTGAAAAGCAAAGGAGAAAAGGAAAGATATACCCATTTGAATGCAGAGTTCCAAAGAATAGCAAGGAGAGATAAGAAAGCCTTCCTCAGCGATCAACCCAAATAAATAGAGGAAAACAATAGAATGGGAAAGAATAGAGATCTCTTCAAGAAAATTAGAGCTACCAAGGGAACATTTCATGCAAAGATGGGCACAATAAAGGATAGAAATGGTAGGGACCTAACAGAAGCAGACGATATTAAGAAGAGGTGGCAAGAATACACAGAAGAACTGTACAAAAAAGATCTTCATGACCCAGATAACCATGATGGTGTGATCACTCACCTAGAGCCAGACATCCTGGAATGTGAAGTCAGTGGGCCTTAGAAAGCATCACTACGAACAAAGCTAGTGGAGGTGATGGAATTCCAGCTGAGCTATTCCAAATCCTGAAAGATGATGCTGTGAAAGTGCTGCACTCAATATGCCAGCAAATTTGGAAAACTCAGCAGTGGCCACAGGACTGGAAAAGGTCAGTTTTCATTCCAATCCCAAAGAAAGGCAATGCCAAATATTGCTCAAACTACCGCACAATTGCACTCATCTCACATGCTAGTAAAGTAATGCTTAAAATTCTCCAAGCCAGGCATCAGCAATACATGAACCATGAACTTCCAGATGTTCAAGCTGGTTTTAGAAAAGGCAGAGGAACCAGAGATCAAATTGCCAACATCCACTGGATCATGGGAAAAGCAAGAGAGTTACAGAAAAACATCTATTTCTACTTTATTGACTAAGCCAAAGCCTTTGACTCTGTGGATCACAATAAACTGGAAAATTCTAAAAGAGATGGGCATACCAGACCACCAGACCTGCCTCTTGAGAAACCTGTATGCAGGTCAGGAAGCAACAGTTAGAACTGGACATGGAACAACAGACTGGTTCCAAATAGGAAAAGGAGTACATCAAGGCTGTATATTGTCACCCTGCATATTTAACTTATATGCAGAGTACATCATGAGAAATGCTGGGCTGGAAGAAGCACAGGCTGGAATCAAGATTGCTGGGAGAAGTATCTATAACCTCAGATATGCAGATGACACCACCCTTATGGCAGAAAGTGAAGAAGAACTAAAGAGCGTCTTGATGAAAGTGAAAAAGGAGAGTGAAAAAGTTGGCTTAAAGCTCAACATTCAGAAAACTAAGACCATGGCATCCAGTCCCATCACTTCATGGCAAATAGATGGGGAAACAGTGAAAGCAGTGGCTGACTTTATTTTTCTGGGCTCCAAAATCACTGCAGATGGTGATTGCAGCTATGAAATTAAAAGACGCTTACTCCTTGGAAGGAAAGTTGTGACCAACCTAGACAGCATATTAAAAAGCAGAGACATTCCTTTGCCAACAAAGGTCTGTCTAGTCAAGGCTATGGTTTTTCCAGTGGTCATGTATGGATGTGAGAGTTGGACTGTGAAGAAAGCTGAGTGCCAAAGAATTGATGCTTTTGAACTGTGGTGTTGGAGAAGACTCTTGAGAGTCCCTTGGACTGCAAGGAGATCCAACCAGTCCATTCTAAAGGAGATCAGTCCTGAGTGTTCATTTGAAGGACTGATGCTGAAGCTGAAACTCCAATACTTTGGCCACCTGATGTGAAGAGTTGACTCATTTGAAAAGCCCCTGATGCTGGGAAAGATTGAGGGCAGGAGGAGAAGGAGATAACAGAGGATGAGATGGTTGGATGGCATCACCGACTCGATGGACATGGGTTTGGGTGAACCCTGGGAGTTGGTGATGGACAAGGAGGCCTGGCTTGCCACAGTTCATGGGGTTGCAAAGAGTCAAACACGACTGAGAGACAGAACTGACTGAGCGACTGAACTGGGTTTGCCACACCCAGATAATGTGCTGCATTTTAATAAACACTTGAACATCTTATCTAATGATTGAGCAGGAGAATAAACTTAATTTTCTATATTAGGTTAATTTTGAGATATTTTGTAGAATTTTCCACTACACTGCAAGTCCTGCTGCAAAGACAGCTCAAAAATCGTATTTCAGAAGACTTATTTTCCTATTCATACGGAACTGGTCTTGTCCTAAGAAAAACAATGTATCATAGCACACCAGGGAAATTCATGATAAGAAAGTGATCTTTTCAATTTTTCTAATCTCTTGCAATTTGACAAGTGAAAAATTGAAATGAGACCTCAGTATTTAACCTTGCATCTCTTTGACCATTAATGGAATTCAGCATTTTAATATGTCTTAGGCATCTATGTTTCTTTTTTTCCCCATAAGCAGGAACTTTATTAAACTACACATTTCATAAAAGAACATATAAATGTATCTTGAAGTATATTCAGCTCATCTTAAATTTATATAGAAATTTATTTGCACTTCTGCATTATATACTTATATTATTTTTCCAAGCTTACCACCAATAAAAGGTAATGGAATGATTATCCACTCACACAGATGCAAACTAGTTGTCCACAGGGCTAAGTAAAACACCGCTTCTCAGGAAACTCAGCTTATTAGGTTTAAAAACAACAGCTCCCTCGAAAGAAGCTTTCTTCTGAGACAGCCTTTCTGTGAGACATCTATGTTTCTTTTTGGAAGCTGTCTTGTCATATTCCTTGTCCACTTTTTAAAAGAGTATTTGTTTTCATTTGGATTTGTTGTTGTTTAGATGTTAGGTCATGTACTACTCTTTGCGACCCCATGAACTGTAGCTCACCAGTCTCCTCTGTCCATGGGATTCTCCAGGCAAGAATACTGTAGTGGGTTGCCACTCCCTTCTCCAGGGAATCTTCCTGACCCAGGATCGAACCAGCATCTCTTGTATTGGCAGGCATATTCTTTAATATTGGATTTATACAAATTCTGTACACGGTAAAGTTTATTATGAGATTTTAACTAATATAAAACCCCCAAGACCCTGATGCTGGGAATGATTGAAGGCAGGAGGAAGAGGGGACAACAGAGGATGAGATGGTTGTATGGTATCACTGACTCATTGGACGTGAGTTTGGACAAGCTCCAGGAGATGGTGAAGGACAGGGAAGCCTGGTGTGCTGCAGTCCTTGGGGGTCTCAAAGAATCAGACACGACTGAGAGACTGAACAACAAATAATAATGCAAGTTTCTGCTTTTGTAAATTTGCACATCTGGAAGTTGGCCACCATTGAAGGCAACACCTCTGTTCATCCCGAATTCTGCCTTCCATTGTTGGATTACCTGTCTCCCCAGAGGACTGGACATGGCATTGTTCTTCCTCGTCTTTGACATTTAAAACATGTATAATTTGACCGAGATAAAAAGACCAGAAAAGAAAACAGATCAGTCTCCCATAATGAATCACCCACAAGAGATTTTCCCACTGTGTGACTGGCATTGTATTTGCATAAAGTGAGAGGTAAGACATATGAAGTGCTTGCTTCATCAATGAAAACAATTTCCAAATGCCACGCTTAAGCTGTCTTTTACTGTCAGCCAAGCATGCGATACAGCAGGACATCATCCTTTGGACAAACTAGTCTCAGAGATCTTAGGCTACTTCCCCAGCTCTGTGGCTGCCCTGCCTGTGCTGTCCTGTGCTAAATTATCTTTGTCACCTACCTCTCTCTTGTTAGGACATATTTCAGACGTCAAACATTCAGAGACTAAGTTAGCAAACATCAGTGTGTCTCTACTCAGCTTAACCAATGACTTATCACAAAAGAGTAGGAATCCCCTATATTGTTCTTCATCCACAATAATCCTGTTTCCTCTGCAGTGAGAGGTATCTGCAGTCGTGGGTGGGGTATTATCTTTTGTTGGTACATTGAGATTTTATTTTTTAGTTAAAATTTTATTTTATACTGGAGTATAGCAGATGAACAATGTTGGGACAGTTTCAGGTGAACTGCAAAGGGACTCAGCCATACATATACATGTACCCATTCTCCCCCAAACTCCCCTCCCATGCAGGCTGCCACATAATACTGAGCAGAGTTCCCTATGCTGGATAGGGTATTATTGACGCTCTTCATGACTATACTTATGTTACATGGGCATGAACATTTAGACAATATATAGAACTAACTGGTTTGCTTACAGTTTATGTAAACAATATAACACAACAGGTAGCTTTTACTCAACATTTATCCAGGTGGTTACTTGTAGCTCTAGTTATTTCCGCTGAGCACGGTGTTCTGTTGTAAGACTTCCCTTAGACTTTCTCTCCTTGAAATTCATCCCCACCTATATTTTCCTTTAAAGAGCCAGGAAGTGATCTGTGCCCCCTGCATTCATTTTCACCCCCATAATTCCAGAGCTTTCAAAAGAGGAAATTCTTTCTCTGTTTTTCAAAAAACTGTTCAGAGCCTGCTGCCTTTGTTGCTCTTATATTACCCTTTTATTTTATCTGCTATTACATCCACTTCATTCTCTGTGGCTTTATACATCGTGGGAGAAATGAAATGGAAGCTTTTCTTTTTTTTTTTTTCTGGAAGTCCTGACTCTTATCACTGTTCCCACATTTGTGTACAGTTCAGTATTTACCGACTGGCAGGGCCTTGAATTTCCCAGACTGGTTCATGCCTCACTCCTACTCCAGCCACACTGATACCCTGCCCTTGACCTGTGACTCACTGCCACCAACCACAAGTTATGAAACGGATGCAGTTTCTCTCCAGGAACATAAGCCTTCCTGACGTAGAGGCTCTTTTGTTCAAAATCTAAAGAAGTTTTGCTTTTGATCACAAATGAAATCCTGTAGTGTTTTCTGTCCTATCAGAACTAACAGCATCTGCAAACAGGAGTGGGGGTGTCCAGGGGGGTATCTTTAGCCTGGCATCATTGCTCCCTGAATAGTGAGGACAGGTCGTTGGGATCAGAGAAAGCGACCTCCCATCCCAGCCTTGCTACATGCCAGCTCTAAGGCAGTGGCAGGCGACTTACCCTCTCTCAGCTATATCTCTTCATTAAAGAAAAAAAAACTCCTCTCAGGATTGAAAAGGATTATCTGTATACTGCATACCAGACCAGTATGGTTGAGCAAATCACTCTGAGATGAAGCATCTCTACCAACTACTCCAACAGTTGTACTTTGCTGGTCAGTTTTCCTTCACATGTGAGAAGCATCTCTGTTCTCTGATGTGTGCTCACTGGAGTGTCCAGCATCCTGTCCCCTGGGGGCGGGTCCTTCTGCGATCTACACAGAGCCAGGGCAGGGAGATGGCTGAGGGCCCTCCCTGCCTCCCTCCCTGCCTCTCTTTTTCTCTCCATTGTCGTTCCAGAGCACGTGAATGAACAATTATAATAATAAATATTAAACAATATTTTTAAAGGCCTTTGATCATGTTCTAGAGTTACCCTTAAATACCCTTGGGGAGACAATACCAGGTCTGAAGGAAAGTTAAAAGCTTGAACTAGTGTTTTGAAATTCAAACCTAAGGTGTGTTGGATGCGGTCCGTCCGGGATTTCAACCACGTGTATCCAAGTTCAAAACCTTTGCTGGCTTTATTATATCCTGCTATCGCTAAAATACAGCTTATCTTAGCTTAGTATGTGTCAGGCATGGCACTCAGGGCCTTATCCAGTGCGGTGGGTGTCATTGTGTACGTGTGTGCGTGTTCAGTCGCTTCAGTTGTGTCCAACTCTTTGTGACTCCGAGGACTGTAGCCTGCCGGGCTCCTCTGTCCGTGGGATTCTCCAGGCAAGAATACTGGAGTGGGTTGCCATGCCCTCCTTCAGGGGATCTTGCAAACCCAGGAACTGAACCCATGTCTCCTGTGTCTCCTGCATTTCAGGCAGGTTCTGTACACACTGAGCCTACCAATGAAATGCCTTCCCAAGTGGCAAGGTCAGTCCTTGAACCT
Organism: Bos grunniens; assembly: GCF_055505025.1. Classification (NCBI taxonomy): domain Eukaryota; kingdom Metazoa; phylum Chordata; class Mammalia; order Artiodactyla; family Bovidae; genus Bos; species Bos grunniens. The sequence goes on from NC_141188.1 coordinate 41,808,275, forward strand.
CAGCCTGAGTTCAGAGTCCTTGGCTGTAACTGTCTCTGCCGCCCTTTGCATCTCTGCTGTCCTGACTTTCAGAGGATTGGTGAATGCCACCCACCCCAGAGAGTGCTCCCTCCTTCTACAGACTGACCCCGGTCACAGTACAAGGGGTGGGCAAGCGTCCAGGGTAGCACAAGATGCTGAGATGAAGGAGAGAAGGAGGGGAAAGACTGAATGAAATATATGAGCAACCCAGAAGTGCTGGAAGCAACGATTATTATATTTCTGCTAGGGTAGAACTCAAGAATAATGAAGCATGCCCCTCATCAGGTTTATTGTAGAATAAGTCATTTAGTAAACACCAGACAGAGCTGCTGAAAGTAAAGCAATTTGTTTCATGGAGCACAAAGTGTGATTTGAGTGCAAGCATTACAACAGTTATCCTGGGGCAATTATGGATGTAAGTGACCTCAAAGAGGCTCTGAATTAGCCAGGGAGCTCCCCAAGAAGCCTGAGGTTGGACAGGGTGCTGTGTATTCTTCATGCCGCTGACAACACCTCCTTTGCCCTTTAATGCAGGAACAGAGAAGGAAATACTTCTAGGGCCTCTTCTCACAACTGCGGGGACGTGTCTGCATTCCTGCGCAGGCCATTGTGGCCGTTAGGATAATGGACAATAGACGATGCCCTGCAGCTGGAGCGTGGGCTGCGGAAATGGTGTTCAGACTCCCGTGGCGAGAAAGACACTCTGGGAAAGAGCTAATATCACTGACCACTGGCAAGTCCTGGCCTCAGCATCTGAGCTGGGCCCTGTGCAAAATGCCCTCTGGTGTGATTCACGGGAGCCTCACAATCTCCAGGGCGAACGCTTGGATTATCTGCATCGTTACTGATGAGGAAACGGGCATAGTTGATGCAAGCTCTCTCAGCAGCCAAGTGGCAAAGCCAGGCTTTGAACCTGCATGCTGCTGGATACCTGGGGCTGTACCCAGGGGTCTCAGGACAGACCAAGCCCTGCTGCCCCTCCTCTGCCATCCAAGCAACCAGTTCACACCCGGCTTGGCCTTGATCTTTCATTTCTGGAGATTTGGGCGGCCTTGCTAGGGAGTGACAGCAGCCCAGTTTAGGGGCAGGAGTTAACAGGGTGCAGTGACCACGGGGCCCTGTGTGACCCCCCACCTTGCCACCTCTCGATTCAGCTGCTACTGTGGGAGATGGTCTGTGTGAGGCTGCCAGGGGGTCCACTCCAGGTGCCCGAGCATCCATACCTTTTTCAGCCCTCAGTCTTTCTGCAAGGCTCCCAGAGCTACTGGGTTCAATAGCCGGCATGTCACTTGGCACAAGTGGGTGACCCATAGCTGTTAAATGATTAACCATCTAATAGTGGTGACTGGAAAAGCTTCTGGTATGTCTTTCATTTTACAGGAAGGAAGAGCTGGAGGCCAGAGTGATTTAATGACCTGCCCAAGGTCATAGACAGGTAAGGGGGAAGGGCAGAGCAGCTTTAAATGCAGGCTTTTGACTCTGAATCCTTTGGTCCTCCTGTCTGCTCTCAGAAACCTGGACCAGTAGTCTGACATGTTTTCTCATTTTGATTCTCTGCAGGTTACATAGAGCTGGGCAGGTGTCCAACCATACTAAAAATAATAATAAAGAAAAAAATCCAGAACCAATAACCACTGAGGAGCCTCAGAACTAAAGGACTCAGTGACAGTGCTCTGTCCCCATTGAGGAGGGAGAAACTGACACGTTACCGCATGCCCGGGCTGGAGCCAATCGCCGTGTTTCCGGAAAGGTGATCCCAGGATCACTTTTAGAAAAGACTGTTCTAGATCAGGTACCTGTTATTTCTAATCTTGCCTCCAGGCTGATGAGATGATCTATGATCCACTTTCTACACCACCCTCCAACTCTGGGGAGTCACACTTACAAGAGGATAGATCCTTTGGCACAGAATTATAGCTGAGCTAGGGATGCCCAAGGATTAGGAATGGTGGCATTTCATCCATGTGGAGCACGCCAAGGAATGGGATGTGCTCTCACGTCCTCTAGGGCACCTGGATAGGACCCCCACCTGATGGAGAGGTTGTCTCTCACAGCCCAGAACCCCTGGTTGAGTTCCTGCCTTATCAAGCCACCAGCTGCCGTTCCAGAGGAATCTGGTGATTAGTCCCCAGGCTTGCCCAGCTGCAGGATGTCAGAAGAATAGAAGGAAGCTGGGGTCTTGGCCGCCACGTTTATAATTAGCAACACACTGGTTTTCAGGGTGCTCACGGGAGGGAACTTGTTTCCTCGTGCGCACTATGACACTGTGATCCAGCCCTTGGCATAGAGCCGGGCACCTATTCCTACAGAACAGCAACACAGGGGCCCCACGTGGCTTCCTTGTCCTGGTTCGCGGGTCTACCAGGACAGGCAGGCGGCGGGGGTGGGGTGGGGTGCAGCCCATAGTCAGGGCCTGAACAGGCATGTGGCTTATTTATTACACCCACATCTTATTCCCTGGTTATGTATGCACTTGCTACTCCGTGCTGCCCGTCAGCTTCACCTCCCTGACACATTTCTGAAACTGGGCAAAACTAGTAGCTATAGAACATCTGGATTCCTTTCCCTCTCTGGATAGAAACCCCTAGAAAGTGTGCCAACCTTTCACCCCGCAGTGTCAGCCAGTGGGCGTCTGTGTCAGGACTCCTCATGCACGCAAGCAGACAGGATTTGCAGACAAGATTACCAGAGTCAGCAAGAAAAGATGCCCACAGGGCTCTCCCTCCTCTGCCGGCCGTATCCCTGGCTCGGCTGGCTCGCCTGCTGTGTCTCGGGCAGTCCCTGTGATGGAGTTTTCACAGTCGTCGGGCGTGGGTTCCAGTCGGGCAGTGAGGTGGCTGTGAGAACCCCTTTCTAGTGGCACATGGACCTGGCATCTAAGGGGAGGATGTGAGGAACACACACTAATGTGGACACATCTTCTCTCTTTCCTGGAGACTCAAGCTGGGATGAGAGCTCTGAGAATCTGGATCCTGAAGGCACGAGACAGAAAGGGGCGGGGCCAGCAGGAACTCAACCATCCAAGAACCATCCTCCTCTGTGAGGGGCCCAGCTTACTCCAGACAGAAGACCTGCAGTCAAGGTCACTCCTGGCCTACTCTCACCCTGCCTCTCCTTCTAGAGTTTTCTGCTTGGATCCCTCCCTGGCCTCATTCGTGACATGGAAATGTCACTGATGACTTTCTCCTTGTAATTTGTTCCCCGGCATCTTCTGCAAGGGCTTCCCAGGGGGCGCTAATGGTAAAGAACCAGCTTGGCAACGCAAGAAATAAAAGTGGGTTCGATCCCTGGATTGGGAAGATCCCCTGAGGAGGGCATTGCAACCCACTCCAGTATTCTTGCCTGGAGAATCCCCAGGGAGAGAAGAGCCTGGCAGGCTACAGTCCATGGGGTCACAAAGAGTCGGACACTTAGCAGGCACGCATGTCTTCTGCAAAGTATTCAATTAAAACCGAATTGGAGATCAGAAAGGCCAGAGCAGACAGGCAGCTACATGCCAGATGCTCCTGCACCTCCAACCCCTGCCACCCTAGAAACGCCAGCTGTGAACACCAGCCCCCCCAGGAAAAGAGGCCAGGTCAACCTTGAGCCACACGGAGCTGGCGCTGAATCTGGTGGGAGTACAACCCTAGAGGAGGGGAAACTGTAATCTCCTTTCAGGAAAAGACGTCATTTTCTCCTGCAGCTGACGGGGGGAGGCAGGGCGGCGTGGAATTCTTCAACGCAGCATGGCCAAATCTGAGCGGGGTTTTGAACAAACATCTTACGGGTTGTTTAAATTGGAGACAGTCACCGATAAAGGCGTATTTGGTCCAGCTGTTTGTGCAGGACTCAGCCCTAATTCTAGCTCAAACGCTGCTCATTGTTTAAAGGCTTTATATTCTGAAGTTGTTCCCAGGCGTATCTGCAGGGGAAGAAGCAGAGAGCTGATAGCACGGGTGAGCTGTGACCGCCTGGCTGGACTCAGGAAAGAGCAGGAGATAAACCCGGCAGTTGGCGGGGCGGGAATGCTTTCAGGGACAGAGTCTATGCAGGGATGAGACCTCGGGGGACATGGCTGCTCCGGGGTGCCCCAAGGTCCCGCTGAGTGGAGGGGCCAGGGCAGCTGGGACCACCGAGGCCTTTTCCGGAGCCAGGCCCTGGCAACGAAGCCAGATGGAGGAAGAGGAAGAGGAGTGGCTTCCTGTCTGCCTGTGACTCTCCCAGAGCTGGGCCCGCTGGCCCCGGGCAGGAAAAAGATGGCCTTCTCTGATAGGAAGGCTGTTGAATTGTTCGGAACAATAGATTAAGGTCTCGGTAGAGGCATTATTTGAACTCCACTGTTTGGTCAGCGTTCTGAAAAAGGTTATGATGCGATCTCCATCTGATTAGCGTGGAAGGGAGCTAGGCGATGGATGAAGCAATTGCTTCTGTGAGATATCAACACCAAAATCATGACAGACTTGGCTGTAGTCTTGGCAGCTGTTCCCTGGGATTTCTGAAGCTGCCGAGGGCAAAGGGCAAAATAATATATATTCAGAAGAGAAGGTATTTTGTGGTCAGACGCCATCCCTGCACATCCTTGTAAAGGCTCCAGTGCTCAAAAAGCCCAAGGGGGTATGAGAGAGAGCTACATCACCTGCCGAGTTACTCGCTAGTCACCTGCCAGATTCTCCTGCCTGCTGGAGAGTGAAAGCAGGCTTGAGAGCGTGGAGCCCTGAAGGAGCCCAGGATGCAGCCCCCCACTTCCTTTTCCTCATGGGGAGAGACAGAGGTGTGGGGTCCTTCTGGGGAGCCACTCGCCTTCTCTGGGCCCCGCCACGCCCTAGACCCAGTGCTTCTGACCCCAAGACAGTGCTCCTGGCAAAGCAGGCCAGGCAACAAGGGCTCCTGGAAGCCAGCTGGTCCCCGGGCTGGAGCCTGGTGGGTGAGGATGAGCTCATGGAGAGGAAGACAAACTGGGTTGGGATGCACTTGCAAAGAGCACGTTGGGAGATGAAACCCAGAGCATCGTAGAGAGGGAAGAAGTAAGCCTGGAGGGATGAGCAGGGGCGGGGCTGGAGAGGGACTGGCAGCACAATGGCTATTTGTGTTTTTACTGTATTGAATTATAGTTGATTCACAACACTGAGCTGATTTCTGCTGTACAGCAAAGTCGTTCAGATGTACATGTCTCTTCTTTTTCATGTTCTTTTCCATTACGGTTGATCACAGGATACTGGATGCAGTTTCCTGTGCTACACAGTAGGACCTTGCTGTGTATCCATCCTACATATACTAGTTTGCATCTGCTAATCCCAGACTCCCGGGCCTTCCCTCCCCCGCTTCCCCTCCGCCCTGGCCACCACCAGTCTGCCTCCCCCGCTTCCCCTCCGCCCTGGCCACCACCAGTCTGCTCTCTGTGTCTCTGAGTCTGTTTCTCTTCCATACATCAGTTCAATTGTGTCGTATTGAGATTCCACACATGAGTGACATCATACGGTATTTGTCTCTCTCTTTCCGACTCAATTCGCTTAGTATGATCGTCTCCAGGTCCACGTTGCTGTAAATGGTGAGGGGGGTGGTTCCTAGTGGGTCACCGGGCAAGTGGGTCACAGTGACAAAGCCTAGATTCTACCCCACTTCAGTAGAGTCACGGCGGGACCACTCTGCCCTATAGTGAAACAGCTTCATATAACCTCTTTTGAGAAGTCTTTTGAAGATGTGTGAAGCAAAACTGGTTGTTAAAGTGCACAACAAATTAACTATTATTCCCAAGTGTAAAGTGCCTCTCTGTTGACAGAGGCATCTGGGGGGCCCAGGAGCTGGTCTCTGAGGTGGAGGGTGAAGAGGGGAGGGCTGGAGACTTTTCTTCTTTCCCTCGGAATAAAACATTTGTTCCCCAGCAGCCAACTGTATATGTGTGTGTGCACCATGAATATTCATGATGGTTAAAGGATGGTCAAGGCAGGTGCTTGCTTAACAGCAAGTCTCCAAGGAGGACGAAACTCCAAAATGGGAGGTCCCCAACTCACATGGGCACCTGTAATAATTAGAAAAGAGGACTATAATCCTTGTAAGGACTTGATTTTGTCTCCAACTGCTGTGCAACAAGCCATGCCCAGGCTTAAAGGCTTCAAACCAAAGCTCATCATTTTCTCTTGCGTTTCTATGGGTTTACTTGAATCAAAAGTGACCGTGCCCCAGAAGTTCCAGAATGTTCTTTCTACATTTTATTTGACAAGCAAGTCCCTAAGATCAGCCCAGATTTTAGTATCTTTGTTTGATACTTTCTACATTCTTCTTTTTCGGCCTCGCTTATCGACATGTGGGATCTTAGTTTCCCAACCAGGAATCAAACCTGTGGCCCTTGCACTGGAAGCGTGGAGTCTTAACCCCAGAGAACCACCAGGGAAGTCCCACTTTCTACATTCTTGCCTCTGAAAGGCTTGCCTTTATCTCCAGCGTCCCTTTTGAATCTGACCAGTGATTTAGTTTCTTAGTATTTTTCTCTCTCCGTCTCAATTTCTCCCTCTCTCTCCCTCTCCTTCTCTCTCCCGAGCTTGCCTCTCACCCCCCAGCCCCATTGTGCTTCCTTGCGCTCACCTCCCGTTTACTTTACCATGAGCAATGTGCTGGGGTCAGAGGGCCCGATGGTACTGCAGGTCACGTGGGTGGCTCCATAGCAAGACCTTTCACGACTGTCTCCTCATCTGTAAGCCCCACCTGTCACTGAAGGGTGACCAGTCACATCACTGGGGGGTCTATGGGGTAGAGAACAGCCACAGCCATCTTTGGAAAAACCATCCCCTGCAGTGTCTTAAATTGTCCCTTTTCTAAGTGGCTTTGCTTTGCTTTACACATTGATTGCATAGACATCTGTCACAAATAAATAATCACTGTACTCTCTCCTAGTTCTATAGTGAGAAACATACAACCCTCCCAGGTCTGATGTTCATTTTCCTTCATTGGACAGAGACTTAGTAAATCAAGACTCCACTTTCCTTTGAACACAACTGTGAAAGAAACGACAGAGCAAACGTGATGACAAACAGCAGTTGACACTCCTGCAGGGAGATTTCAGGGGTGGCGGGAACTGGGGTGAAATGGGGCTTGTGGGCAGGTCTCAGAACTGCTGGCACTTAGCGGGGGCTGAGCATCACCATGTGAGAAGACTGTTGATTATATAGCCTCTCATTTACTTTGAAATACTTCAGCACATTCAGTAGGATACCTATGTGTGTACAATTTAATTTTAATCAACACCCTAGGTGCAGTTAACTTTAAAAGACCCTTCAAATTAGGAATCCATGCTCTAGGGGTGCTTAGTTACCATGTGAAAGACCCCAGTCAAAGCTCTGCTTTCCAGACACAAGCACTTCAGATGCTGCAACTGCATTTGGATGGAAAAAAACAAACTGTGACTCTGCCTCCTGGGATCCAGGGTTTACACCTGCTGTTTGGGCATCACTGTGCATGGTGTGTGTGTGTGTCCATCCAGCCGTGAAGATCCAGGAACCCCTCAGTTCAGTTCAGTTCAGTCGCTCAGTCACGTCCAACTCTTTGTGACCCCATGGACTGCAGCACACCAGGCCTCCCTATCCATCACCAACTCCCAGAGTCCACCCAAACTCATGTCCATTGAGTCAGTGATGCCATCCAACCATCTCATCCTCTGTCATCCCCTTCTCCACCTGCCCTAAATCTTTTCCAGCATCAGGGTCTTTCCAAATGAGTCAACTCTTTGCATTAGGTGGCCAAAATATTGGAGTTTCAGCTTCAACATCAGCCCTTCCAATGAACACCCAGGACTGATTTCCTTTAGGATGGACTGGTTGGATCTCCTTGCAGTCCAAGGGACTCTCAAGAGTCTTCTCCAAAACCACAGTTCAGAAGCATCAATTCTTCAGGGCTCAACTTTCTTTATAGTCCAACTCTCACATCCATACATGACTACTGGAAAAACCATAGCCTTGACTAGACAGACCTACCCCTCAGTTTCACTGAAATCCAGGAGCCTGCTTGAATGACCAGATCCCCTGCATTCATACCTGGACAACACAATGGGGAACCGTAGAGCTTTTCATGGCCACAGGCATTCGCATCGTAAATACAAACCTCTGCTCCTTCATGAAGAATGTCTTCCAGACCTTCCTGAGGTAGCTGAGGGGATGGGTGGATGTGCAGGTCACACAAGTAGGTCCAGGTCCAAGTTCCTACCTTACTAAGTCCTCGGATTCATGCCTCTGCATTAGTGCAAAAGGCTCCCAATTTGTAAGTGTTGGCAAGTGAATTTGGCCCTTGTTGTTGGAAGAATAAATATACATCCATGTGCCAGTTCCTTAACTTCTCTCTGCTTCTGTTTTTTATCCATCAAATGGGAATAATATTAATAATAATAATTCTCACAAGGTTGTCGTGGACTAAAGTGAGTCTGTATGTAACATTTCACAGGGACTAGCCATGTTATAAGCTCTATGTGTGTTTCCAGTTTAAAAATAAATATGCCAGGGCTGCGCGCTGGCGGGGCCGAGGCCGAGGCGAGGGGGTCGCGCCGCGGGCCGGCGGAGCTGCTGTGGCGGCGGCGGCAGCTGCGGGAGACAGAGCGAGCCCGGCGGCCGGGCAAACCCCCGAGGGAACGGAGGAAGCGGTCATGTCTCGCTATACGAGGCCCCCCAACACCTCCCTGTTCGTCAGGAACGTCGCGGACGCCACCAGAAAATCTAAAGCAGTCCACAGTAGCTGGCAAGCGCCCCTCAGTTTGAACCAACCTGTTAGCTAGAATCCAAGCATAAACCGAGCAGGCGAGACAAAAGGCACCTAAAGTTCAAGCATCAAGGAGTAAAGAGGGAGGGTGGACACAGATATAAAGACCTGGAAGAGGGGAAGTCTTTACCAAGCAAAAGACAAAGCCAACACCAGGTTGAGACTTCGGCTTTCCTACATTTGCTCAGAGTTCCAGGATCAAAGCCAAGTCTGATTTTGTTGGTTCTGCGTCTCTTATAAAGTCCATCTTGCAAGCCCTAAAGAATAAAGGTCAAGGTTCAAGATCAAGTGACACTGAGTGTCCTTAACAGCTAGTCATATTTGAAGATGTTCGTGATGCTGAAGACGCGCTTTATAACCTCAATAGAAAGTGGGTATGTGGCCGTCAGATTGAAATACAGTTTGCACAAGGTGATCGCAAAACACCAGGCCAGATGAAATCAAAAGAACGTCCGTCACCCTTGTTCTCCAAGTGATCATAGGAGATCAAGAAGCCCTAGCCAAAGGAGAACCCGAAGTAGAAGTTTCTCATGGGGAAGAAATAGGCGGCGGTCGGATAGCCTTAAAGAGTCTCGACACAGGCAATTTTCTTACAGCCAATCTAAATCTCGCTCCAAATCACTACCCAGGCGGTCTACCTCAGCAAGGCAGTCAAGAACTCCAAGAAGGAATTCTGGTTCTAGAGAGCGGTCAAGGTCCAAGTCCTTGCAGAAAAGGTCCAAGTCAATAGGAAAATCACAGTCAAGCTCACCTCAGAAGCAGACTAGCTCAGGAACAAAATCAAGATCACATGGAAGACATTCTGACTCCATAGCCAGATCCCCATGTAAATCTCCCAAAGCGTATACCAATTCTGAAACAAAAGCACAAACAGCGAAACACTCTCATTTTCGATCACATTCCAGATCGCGGAGTTACCGTCATAAAAACAGTTGGTGAACAGCAACAGAAGAATGCTCTGTAGTGTTAATATAGGTTATTAAACTTCTTATTATGTTGAATAAAAATTCTTGAAGGCTTACAGAAAATGTGAGTTGATATTAGTTACTTTGGGCATGTATAAGAAATAAAGGCTCTCTCACTTGGGTTAATGAAGATTTGGTCTAAGGACCCACACCACAAATATGATGAGTGATGTCCCATTTTATGGACCGTTTTTTGCTTACATTGTGGCAGAAGAGTACTTTTTAGAGGAAATGTATAAAGTGGAACTAAATTAGAAACTTTGATTTGGATATTAAGTATTAACAGTAATTAAAAAAAATATTTTTTACTTTAAAGCACTTTCATGTAAAAGTAATGATGACTATATAATTGCATAAGGCAAACTTAAGACTGTTTGACACTGTACGTCTCCTTTGTGTTTTCTCTTTAAACTTGGGGCAATTCCTGATGGTATTAGTTCTGTATCACAAAATACTGACATTTCTAAAAGTAGAGTTTATGTAGAGATCAAGCATTCAAAAGATACTCTTTCCTAGGCTTAAAAAAGGTTCCTGAGTGGAACAGTATAGATAAATTGATATTAAGTTGTATCCTGTATCATGTTCATTCATGTCAGAAATATCAAAACATTTGAAAAATACTGAATTTTGAATGGTTTGAGACTGCTATAAAAATGATGTGCAACACTCATAGTCCAAAAATATTCATATCAAGCCTTATACATATGAAGATTGGTACATTTTATATAAAATCACATTTTATACCATTAATTCTGCATACCTACTTTTCATCTGTTACTTAGTGGTTTCTTTTTAGAGCTTTTGTTCAAGACTTTAAATGGTATTAGAATAAGTCTTGTTTATTTTTGAAAATGTTTAGTACCTTGTATTAAACTCAAGACTGCATTCTCAGAAAACATCTTCTCAGTACGGGATTTACATTACACTGCCCTTCGTTTTTTAAAGCCAAATAGCTTTATTGATATTCTTTTGTAGTTGTTAAAACAGAATTTCTTTAAAAATGTGTTTGTAGTTTATGTTTTTCAGAGGGTTTGGTAGTATTTGTGATAAAATGATTTTGCATGTGGTTATTATAGGGGATATATTTATAGAGCTCTTCTTGTGTACCTTGTTGAATTATATTGAAATTAAAAGTTCTCACCCCATACAGTTAATATTTGTATCTAGAATGCTTAAAAAAAAAAATCTGTTTTATATTTTTAGCATATAGGAGCCAGTGTTGCTTCTGTTTGTTTTGAATACAAATTCCATTTTTTTTTTTTTGCATTTTACATCCTGTGTGTAAGAAATAACTTTACAAAATAATTTATATGCTGGTGGTAATTGGATAAGTACCGTAAATTCGTGTATTCTGTACTTTCTGAATAGATTTTCTCTCTTTAATCATAGCAAAATTTATTTCAAAACTACAGCTCTTTGAGGTGTTCAGATGTAATAAAAATTAGTTATAAAATTATGTGGCACTATTGAAAATTGAAAGGATAGTCTGAAGAAAGAGCAAGACAAACAGTAATTTTTTGTATTTTCTAAATAAATGTTTTGGTTTATGTACACAAAAAAATAAATAAATAAATAAATAAAAATAAATATGCCAATTTCCACCAGTCAAGTGTCCAGACATTGCCTACTCTTGACCTGTCTTCAGTTTTCCTGTTGCCGATTTGCGCTGTCTCTTAGCCTCCACGGAGGGGGCAGAAGTCAGACTTGTAATAAAAACGCACTAAAGAGAGAGTTTTACCAATGAGCTGAACAAACACATGCCCTGGAAGAGCTCTTCAGAGCTTGCCATGTGACTGCCTTCTCCTCTCTCCTGCTCCTCTGCCCTCACCAGGCTGAAGGCAAATGTGTGTACTGTTGCTGCCAGACACTCGAGTTGATTCCGTCCAGACTCAGGCACCGAGTGGGTGGGTGCTTGATGCAAAGTGTTGACTTATCTGGGCACAGCAAATGCCAGATGCCTCATCTGGAAGCCATCTTCCCCTGGCAGAAGTGTTGGTGCAACACTCTGGCATTAAAGCACCAGAAATCAGCCTGGTAAGTTCCATTTGAGCCCGGCCCACTGGTTAAAATCTGGAAACTCAAATCGAAGCTTTTAATCTTTCCCCCATCACAGGTGGACTTAAAACCTTAGGAGCAGATGGGTCTGAACTTAAGCACAGGTCGAGGATTGTGGCTTCTTTAGGAAGCCCTATTGCTTCTTCCTTTCCTCATGCCTTCTGTCTCTGAGAACTGAAGGAAGGTCAGAGGCAAGAGGAAGAGAGAAAAGGAGCTCGTTGCCTGCTAGGCGGTTTGGTTTCTGTGACAGAGGGGATCTTTAGAGGAGGCAGGACACCTCTGAGTGAGGCTGCAGCTCGTGTGAAGACCGAATGCAGGAGGACCTCTGCGGCCCCCAGGAGGAAGTCATCCATGGGGTATCTCCATCCTGAAGTGGCCATCCCAAAGCCTCATACCCTCCACTGGGTGCAGAGATGATGTGGCAGTGGTACCCAGAAGCCTGGACCAAAATGCTCTGCCTTCTCTATCTTCCCATGTGGTCACTCAGACCATTCTCTCTGTAACCCTGAGTCCCCGCCTGTTTCAGATGCTTTTCCTCTGGGCACTGTCTCAGTCCCTGACTTAGGCTTAACATCTTGAGTTAATGCTTTTCTCTGCCAACGTGTTTGGGAGTAAACAGGAATGACATTCTCATTGCCAAAGCTCACACTCTTTATTCTACAAGTAATGCTTATACAGCATTCCTGAACCAGACAAAGTCCATCAGAAGGGTTATGGCTGCAAAAAGAGAGGGACATCCTACAACGAAGGGCTTTTCCTTGAACCCTTGCCCCTACGGCTGACTCCCATCTTGAAAGGACCCTAGATGTCTTTGTTTACAAGACGCAATTGACTGTTTGGGTCCAGATCCTCAGAGAAAAGTGAAAATTTCCCTGAATGGAAAAATCCCTGAAATTCACTCACACCTATGCATTTTTTTCAACTTTTTATTTTGTGTTGGGGTATAGCCAATTAACTTATGCATTGTTAATAACACAAGTCCAGCAGGACTATGTGATTCCCACTGGGAAAAATTCCAGGAGAAAACATTCACAATACCATGTTTTAGCTCACTTTCAACCCTACAAAACCTAGTATTGATTCAAAGCCTGGATTTGAAAGTCAGTTTGACTTAGTTCATTCTGTATCACAGACGTGGGTCCATCCACATCTCTGCAAAAGACCAATTTCGTTCTTTTTTATGCTGAGTAATATTCATTGTACAGCAGAAATTAAGAGAACATTGTAAAGCAATCACATTCCAATAAAAGTAATTAATTAATTAGTTAAAGAAGTCGGTCTGCTCAGGTTTGCACCACTTCCTAATTACGGAGTAGACTTCGCTTCTCTATACCTTGGTTATCTTATCTTTGGAATGAGCACATTAAGTGTTCCTCCTCCATAGGGTCCTGGTGCCAATTAAGTGAATAACAAATGTAAGCCTAGGACAGTGCCTTGCAAACAGCAAGTGCTTACTAAGTGTTGTTCACCACTGTCGTTGTGGCTGCTACACCTCCAGCTGCATTGGCAACCTTTGTTTAAGTTTCCACTTTTTCTTTACTGAATCAAAATATTAAGAAACAATAAAATTCCTTCCAGGTCGTTTTTTTTTTTTTTTTAATTTTTATTGGAGTATAGTTGGTTTATAGTGTTTTGTAGGTTTCAAGTGTACAGGAAAGTGAGTCTAGTGGGGTAATATGAACCACAATTTTGCATGGGGTATCAAACTGTGGGTTCAGTCAGATATGGTTTCCCAGGTGGCACTAATGATAAAGAATCTGCCTGCCAATGCAGGAAATGCAGGAGAAACAGGTTCGATCCCTGGGTTGGAAAGATTCCCCTGGAGGAGGGCATGGCAACCCACTCCAGTATTCTTTGCTGGAGAATCCCATGGATAGAGGAGCCTGGTGGGCTGCAGTCCATGGGGTCACAAACAGTCAGACACAACTGAGCATGCGCGCGCGCACACACACACACACACACACACACACACACACACCACATGCAGATGTACTGAGTTCAACATCATAACACAGAGTTTAAAATAAACTAAGAAACACAGAGGAAAGGAAACCATAAAGAGTTAAAAATCATTGAACTGGGTATAAAAAGACTCATGGATGTTTTTAAAAGAACAAATATCAATATGTATGTGCTGACTAGATGCTTGAAATGCACTCTATGCTGGGAATTACAAAAATGAACAAAATACAGAGTTACTTTCCTTCAGTGAGCTCACTGCCTTGTATGGAGGACTCAGAGGTAAACAGGCCATTACAGGAGAGCACAGTGTGTGGAGGAAAATCTGAGGCGCTGGCTTGTAAGCCAAGATGTGTGAGGTCTTTTCAGGATGGGAGGCAGGTATAGTGGGTTGGGGAGGGTTTAGAAAAAGTTCTCACCTGTAGGAGGTCCCTCTTTCCACCATACCCCTTCCTACTGATCTCTGTCTGGGTCGGGAGTGCTGAGGGAGCCTTGCCAGGGGTCTATCAGAAGGGTATTGTGCCCAGTTGAGGGCATTTGAGCAGAAAGAGCTTCTTCTTTTTTAAAAGATTTTTTTTTTATGTGTACCATTTTTAAAGTATTTATTGAACTTGCTGCAAGTTTGCTTCTATTTTGTGTTTTGGTGTTTTGTGTTTTGGTGTTTAGCTCCCCAGCCAGTGATCGAACCCACAGCCTGCATCGGAAGGGAAGTCTTAACCACTGGACCGCCAGGGAATTCCTAGAAAGAGTTTCTGGAAAGGAGTAGTATCTAGGCCAAGAACTGCAGGCTGAGTTAGAATTAGGTGTAGAGAGAAGATTGATCCCAACAGGGAGAGAAACATGGGGTTTTCCAGGTGGTATTAGTAGTAAAGAACCTGCTTGCCGCTGCAGAAATTGTAAGAGACACAGGTTCAATTCCTGGGTCAGAAAGATCCCCTGGAGGAGGGCATGGCAACCCACTCCAGTATTCTTGCCTAGAGAATCCCATGGACAGAGGAGCCTGGTGGGCTACAGTCCATGGGGTCTCAAAGAGTTGAACATGACTGAAGCGACTTAGCACACATGCACGGAAGAGAAACACAGGCAGAGTCCACTTAACAGACAGGTGGTGTGAGGAGGTGCAGGTAATTCACTGTGGCTAGGACCTTGGAGCTGCCAGGGACAGCGAGAGGAATCGGACCACAAAACTGCCAGTCACGTGACAGGCCTGCCCCTTATCTGAAGGCGATATGACTTTCAATGTCACTCTTCGCTGCACAGGGAAATTGGGTCAGAGGGTCAGAGAGGGGCTGCCTGCAGGAATGCAAGTTAGAAGAGCAGCCAGAGATGAGCTGACAGCAATTGGAATAGGGACTAGCAGAAGGACTGAGAGGGTATTGATAAATCAGAATCCAAGTGACCGGTGACTTCAGTGGATGTGGACTGGGGGCCAAGGAAGCAAGGCAGCAAGACAAGCCTCACTGCTTCAGGTTTGGGCCGCTGAGCAGAAGAGCACGTGATTTCCTTTTTTAAAATTTTATTGGAGCATAATTGATCTATAATGTTATGTTAATTTCAGGTGTACAGCAAAGTGATTCATTACATGTTTGCATGTATTCTTTTTCATATTCTTTTCCATTATGATTTAGTCACAGGATGTTGAATATAGTTCCCAGTGTTATACGGTAGGATCTTGCTTTTTGTGCGCTTGTGTTCTCAGTGGCTCAGTCGCGTCTCTTTGAGACCCTGTGGACTGTAGCCCACCATGCTCCTCTGTCCATGGGATTCTCTGAGCAAGAATACTGGAGAGGGTTGCCATGCCCTCTTCCAGAGGATATTTGCAACCCAGGGACTGAACCCGTGTCTCCTGCATTGCAGGCGGATTCTTTACCACTGAGCCACTGGCGAAGTCCTTATTTATTATATGCTAGTTTGTATCTGCTAAGCCCAAACAGCACGTGATTTTCTCAAATAAGGAGAAAGAGAAGGGATTTGGTGGGAAATGATATGGGATGGGTTTTGAGGATGCCGTGTTACAGGTGCTTATGGGCATCAGGAGAGGTGAGATGCAGACCATCAGATACATGGCTCTGAAGGGCAGGCTGAGGTCCTGGCTGAGAAACCACACACACACACACACACACACACATTGCTATCATCAAGGGTGTTGGGGTTTTGATTGCTGAATAAGCACCTCTTCCTCTCAAAACCACCTCTTCCAAGCAAATGACAGAGTCCAAAGGATTGGACCAACCTCTCCCCAGTCCAATTTCTGATCCCTACATCTTCCCCCATACACCAAGAGCCCCACTGTGAGTAAGCCTCATACCCCACAACTAGTCACCCTTCTAAGCAGGGACCATGTCTGGGTGAGGATGGGAACACAGCTGGTGCCCAGCAGCCCACACACCCTGATGATGGGTCCACCTCACGTGGGATGGGCCCCCATGAGTTTCGGCTGTGCGGTGCCTGCCTTGTTCGTAGGGGAGGAAGGTGCAGCCTCAGCCCGGCTACTCCAGTGTGGGAGCTCCTGGCACTTCCCTTTGTAAATGCAGACAGGAGTAAGAACCTTCCTCCTCCAGCCTGAACGCACGTTCAGTGTGGGAGGGGATGCTTGCTTTGCTGCTTACGACTCACTCCTTCCAAAATTCACTAGTGCATCCAAGGGAAAAATAAGCCCCTTGCCATTCCCCCGAGGTGTGTTTATTGCAGGGAAAAGAAAAAGCCTAAGCAAATCTCCCCAGGTGGTCAGAATCTTAACAAGGCCTACAGTTCCCTTTACATTCAAGTGCAGCATTAACGTCATCCATAAACCGAGTCAAGATACAGCAGAAATAATAATAAAAAGGAGCTCTTAATATTTGTGAAAGTGTTACTTGCTCAGTTGTGTCTGACTCTTTGAGACCCCATGGATTGTAGCTTGGCAGTCTCCTCTGTCTGTGGGATTCTCCAGGCAAGAATAGTGGAGTGGATATCTACTTCCTTCTCCAGGGGATATACCCGACCCAGAGATCAAACCCAGGTCTTCTGCATTGCAGGTGGATTCTTTACCATCTGAGTCACCAGGGAAGCTCCCTGCATCTCTGACTAAATGAACGGGACTTTGAGCAAACTCCAGGAGATAGTGAAAGACAGGCAAGCCTGGCATGCCACAGCCCATGGGGTCACAAAGAGTCAGATACGACTTGGCGAGTGAATAACAACAAATCAGTATTTATGGCTGCAGTGTAGGAGAGAGGAAAGAGACTCCTCAACCCCATCCTCAGCCCCTAAGTTCCGTGGTCTAGAAGAACCAGTGACCTTCCTCCATCCTTCAAAACCCCAGACTTTCCCCTTCCCAGCCCGCAGCCTTGGAGTCCTCAGGGAGAGATACCGTGACCAGCCTGAGTACGTGTCATTGGGACAGAAGATGAAAGTCGCCTTTGGCTTTTCCTCTACAGCAGAAGATGTGCCAGTGTTTATGGAAAGCCATCATCTCTGTGTGTGCATTGACGTTTTCATTTAATGAATGAGTAAAAATATCAGAGCCGCTCACAGGGCAGCCCCTGTGCTGTCAGGACAACCAGCCACCCTCTGAAGGACATGGAAAACCAGGGCTGGGTGGTATGAGTGTTGCTAGCTGAGCAGCAGCAGCTTCTGAACAAAATCCTGGACAAAGATGTACAGGGAGGAGCAGCAGAACTCGGGCAGAAGTCCGTGAGAGATAGCAACAATGCTTTCTGTGCCCATCACACCTTTTGTGCTCGATTTCCAAGCCCTGCACGCATACATTGCATCTCTGGCCTTCCTCCCAGGTAAGCATCATCACCCCATTTCACAGATGGGAAACAGGTTCAGCGAGGGGCAAGAGTAGCCATGCCTACAGGAGAGCAATAAAGACAGCCTTTTTCCCCCCGACCCAGACTGTGTCCCTCCTTCTGCTACAGAGTCAAAGCCAAAAGCTCAGACTGGAATGGAAGCCAAATCAGCTCAGCCTATCCTCCTCCAAAGGGAATTGGGCTGGTTCCCTGCCGCTGCTTGTAGATGTGTCTCTGGAAGAAGACCTCGCAGAAGCAGGGCTCCCATCTGCTCTTTGTGGACATTTAGTATTTGGGGGAGATTACCGAAAAGTTTATTGCAGGCCCTGAGCTGGCAGTTCCTTTCTAGGCGTGCAGGGACTGTGCACTGCCTGTGTCCCTAACTGTGGCTCTCCAGCCCTGGCGACCGGGATAAGAAGCCTGTCAGTGGTTTCTGTGTGCTGGGTGGCTTAGAAATGTGGAGGGGTGGCAGACACAGAGATGGAACCCCCATTTTTAATCCTGGACCAGCGCCGGTGCAGTTGGTAACCCGCTTCTCTGGAACTTTGTTTTCGGAAGGGACAATTCCATTTAAAAAGGATACGATGCTTCCCCATCAAGCTGATGAAATTGACTTCCCTGGATGGCAGGATGCCCCACAAATCTGAAAACAGAAAATTGCTTTGCTGCAATTCACTTTACGGTTAAAGAGTATTCAAAAGAGGTAGGAAGATAAAACTCATTTTGTCATTTTCCAGCCTTGAGATAAAATAAGGAGGGGGTGGGTGGGAGCAAAACATGGAAAACTCTGCAATCGTGAGATAGCGCCCATATGCTGCTGGGGGCCACCTCTCATTTCCCAAGGAACCGCTAAGCCTCCCTTAATAAACCAGAGTCTGAAACAGACTCTGATTCTGACACTGTCAGTTTGCGTGGCGTGTGATGAGACATGAAAATCACTGCGTAGCCCTCAGACAGCAATCACCAGACCACTTGAAGTGCGGCTGGATGATCTGGGCAGTCCTGTGCGGAGTCTTGGACGGCGTTCCATCAGGATGTCGGAGGCTGTTTGATTGTCTGTGTTTCTTTTCCTGTTTCCTGTTTGTTTTCCAAGCAGAGGGGTCAACTGCAGAGCAGCAGAGCAGACAGAACACTCGTTTGGCTTCTTTTTTTGGTCCAACTTGCTGCTTGTCTCGCTCCTTCTCCCTCTTGTCAATTTCCCTCTTATACTCTGTAAACTTCGCCTCCCTCTCTACCTTTCCATCATTTCTCTCTTCAAATGCTGCCTTCCTCCCTGATGAACTGGTGCATTTCACTCTTCTCTAGATGGACACATTTCTGGCTAAAAAAAAATACATCCATGTGTGCGGGGGCGATCAGGATGGTGCTCCCCACACTCAGCTGAATTTTCCCCTATCACAGAAGATATAGGGGCAACTGGGGAGAAATGTTACCTCCAGACTGCTGGCACCTCCAGGAAAGTAGCTTCAAGCACAGATTTCGCCTGTGATAAAATTGCAAAACAGTGATACGGTGAATGGCTTTGCTTCCTGAGCTGTTATAACCTGCAGACCAGAGGCACTGAGGCAAGACTGCTGAGCCCTGCTTGAAGGGTACAGACTGAACTCTCCAAACAATGAATCTGGATACAATGAGTAAATGGACTTACGAAGCCAAGTAGCAGCAGGAGTCACGAAGGTTTCTAAAAGGCAGATCTGCACCTGCTAAGATTCTTGGTTTCTGCTTGAAGGAAGTTATGAAGGTTTTTTGTTTTGTTTTGTTTTGCCTGAAGATCTCTCTTGGAACAGCTGTGCCTGGGACGCATGTGTGGATGAGGAGGGCCTGATGGAGCAGCCCCAGGACTCTCTTGAGCCTCTGTTGTTGTCTTTAGGGCCTGTCCAACTCCCTGTGACGCCATGGACCACAGCACACAAGGCTTCCCTGTCCGTCATTGTCTCCTGGAGTTTGCTCAAACTCAAGTCCATTGAGTCGGTGATGCCATCCAACCATCTCATCCTCTGCCGCCTCTAGGGGGAGAGTTCTCAGGCATGCTCTGTCTTAGGTTGGGCATCCCAGATAAATCCCCCAAACAAAAAGTCAAGTGCAATTCACTTACTTGGGATGGCGTTCAGGACGCAGCTTTAGGACAGTGAGTTAACAGAGAGGAAAAGGTAGCTAAGAAAGAGCAGAGGAGTCCCCAGGGCAGGTGCCTGGAGCCCCACCCTGCCATAGAAATCGGGATCCAGGGTAGAAGTCACATATCCAGATATCCACCAGCTGTTATTGTCTGAGGGCCGCTCCCAGGACTCATGGGCCCCATGCACTTTGGCTTTTATCACGGTGAATGGACTTCACTCTGGACTCCAGTGAATGCCTTCAGGAAAGGAAATCTGGGTGCTGAGGGCCATAACCCCAGTGTACCAAAGTGGAGAGGGCAGTGGATTTAGGTGGGGTGCTCATGGCTTCTCATTTATATATCACAATAACATATCAAGTGGAACTTAGAGTTATGCGGCTCTTTGGCTGGTGATGTTTGAATGGTGGCCCTGAGTTATGTCAAGTTAAAAAACTTGTGTCAAAAGAAACAAGCAACAGAGTAAAAATGTGACTCATGGTATTGGTGGAAACGTTGCAATTAATATCTGATAAGGGACTAAAGTTTAGCATATATATAGAACTCCTACACCCCAAAATAATAACAAAACCTGATCAAGAAATGAGCAAAGAACTTGACATTTCTGCAAAAAAACATACCATTGTAGTTGTTTAGTTTGCTAAGTCATGTCCAACTCTTTTGCAACCCAATGGACTGAAGCCCACCAGGCTCTAAAATCCATGAGATGTTCCAGGCAAGAATACTGGAGTGGGTTGCCATGCCCTCCTGCAGGGGTTCTTCCTGACCCAGGGATTGAACCCGTGTCTCCTGAATTGGCAGGTGGATTCTTTACCACTGAGCCACTAGGGAAGTCGCAAAGAACACATACATATAGTGCATAAATATATGAAATTATACTCAACATCTTGAATTATTAGAGAAATGCATATCAAAACCACCGTGAGCTGGCACCTCATACCAATTAGAATGGCTGACATCAAAATATAGAAAAAATAACAAGTGTTTAAGAGGATGTGTGCACAGTCCTTTGTGTACCATGATTGAGAATGAAAAACGGTGCAGCCGCTCTGGAAAGCAGTATGGAAATTCCTCAAAAATGTAAACAGAGTTATCATATGATCCAGCAATTCCAGTTCTGAAGATCTACCCCCAAAGAGTTGAAAACAGACTGTTGAAGAGGTATTTGTTCACCTATGTTCATAGCATTATGCACAATACTGGAAAGGTGGAAGCAGCTCAAGTGTCTGGTGACTAGTGAATGGATAAGCAAAACTCATCTGTCCATACATTGCTATATGATTCAGTCCCCAAAAGGAAGGAGATTCTAATACATGCTACCACATGAATGAATTTGAAGACCCTTATGCTAAGTTAAAGGTACCAGTCTCGAAAAGATGAATACTGGATAGTTCCACTTATGGGAGGTGCGTAGAGTAGTCAGATTCATAGAGACAGAGAGTACAATGGTGGGAGCCAGGGGCTGAGGGGGAAGAAGAATGGGGAGCTGTCATCTAATGAGTCGAGATTTCAGTTTAGGAAGATGAAAAAGTTCTAGAAATTAGTTGTACGACGATGTGAATGTAGGTAACGCTCCTGAGCTGTAAGCTTAAAAATAGCTAAAGGGACTCCCCTGGTGGTCCAGTGGTTCAGAAGCTCCATGCTCCCAATGCAGAAGGCACGGGTTCAGTCCCTGGCTGGGGAACCAAGATCCCACACGCTGCACAAAAAACCCCAAAAAACTAAAATAAAAATAAAGATTGAGAAAGTAGCTAAAGATGTTATGTTAAATGTTATCTTGTTTACCACAATTAAAAAACTGAAAACCACACACGGAGTTGAAAAAACATAGTTGAATCGATGGAAAGCTAGACCAGAAATCAGGAGGTTTAGATTTCTGCTCTGACTTTGGTTATTCATATCTTAGCTCGACTTAGCTAAAATATAAGTGAGAACCAGTGCTAGAAAAGCACTTTCAGCGTTTTTAAAAAGGATGGTTTTGTTATTAAGGAGCATTGGCATAATCACATTGTTAAAACAGTGCACTAGCAAAACAAACCTTTTTGCCCTAACAGATTATAGGCAGAATCAGAGGAATGAGAAGCTATCCTGCCAGCTCATATTAACACCCTAATAGAAGAAAGAGGGCAAACCTGGAAAAAATGCAGCCATTTGCTTAAAAGCAATTTTAAAAGGGAAAAAATAATAACAGTAAATCTGTGACCCAGAGTTCATTTGCTGTGAGGAATGAATTTGGATGGGTCTTGAAGCCTTATATCATGGATCAAAACTAATTTGAGTTTCAATGACTTTCTGTTTCACATGGTGTATTTAACTCTTATCAGACAGATATATGGACAAATCCGGATCGACACGTGCACAGTAAATTAAGCTAAAACCATTTTCTTCCTTTAGCGATTTAGCTCGGGGAAAGCATTACACAGGGAAGGCTCTTCAGACACTCACCCCTGTCAGAGAAAGCTGTAGACCTGAGTTATTAACAGAGCAGAAAAGGAGAAATGTGGTCCTCATTCCCACATGCTCACCCTGAGCCCTGTTAACTGGACTCCGGTGTGCCCGGTGTAATGGGCTTGTTGCTAGGTAACAGACACAGGGACCCTGGAAAGCCTCTGCTCTGGGCTGCATATATTTTCCACAAAAGCCCCGGCTTCTATGGTCTGGAAACTGTTTCCATTACTCATTGTCTCTGTTGCTCTTCCCCTCCATTTGTTTTTGTTCACAGACCCCAATTTAACAAATGAGTTCATACATCTCATGCCATTAAATAGTTGTGTGAAATAGAGACCCGCCTTAATGGAACTGGTTTAGTCCAACAGGTAATATAATAGAAAGCATTTGGCTACTGGTGTTTATCTCCACTTCAAACAAGGAGAGGCGCTGGGAAAAGCATGCAAGCAAATGAAAATGTTTCCTAACAATAGAGTGCCATCTTAAATATGGGTTCCACTGAGCAAATAAATCAGTCAATAAAATTGCTCTTTCAAGTAGCAACAGTTTGGGGGAAAGTGGAGAAATTTGAAAGCGAATTAGGCGTTCGATGCTTTTAAGGAATCTTGTTAATAGGTTAGAGGTGGAAATTGCATTGTGATATGTACAAGAATGTCCTCATTTTTGAAGACGATGCTCAAGGCAAAAGTGCCATGACTTTCAAATGGTCCAGCCGAAAACATAGATGAAGCAAAAATGGCAAAATCTGGAAATAGTAGCAATGATTAGATCTGGATGGAGTAATGTATGGATGTTCAGTGTCCTGTTTTTTAATTTTTTCATGTCTGAACTTTTTCATAATGAAAAGTAATTTATAGTAGAAACAAACCCTCAACTACTATCTTAGAAAGGAAGGTCTTATAACATGGAAAATCCATTTTTTTCTGCTCCTGGAAAGAATGAGAAGAATTTTGGAGGGTTGGGGTAGAGTAGCATTGTGGGAGGAAAGAGATGGGGGTGGCAGGGAGGAAAAAGCTTGATGCTGCAGACCCTGTGACATGAACTGCTGTTAGAAGATCCCAGTGTTGGGTAAACGATGACTTGTGGTGTTCAGTGTGAAACCATCATGTTTCTGAAACATTAATTCACTCTTTGGTGAATCCAAATTATTCAGTAAATTGAGCTACAATTAGAACAACTTGTGAGAGTGAAAAATGAGTCAGGTGTCAACTTCCATGTAGTAGAAAGATCCATAGACTCAGCCATTTCCGTGGAAGCTGGAGTCAGAGGTGATCATGAGACTCTGGTTCCTTGGGAACTTATGGAAATCTTTAGAAAAGATTGTTGTTGCTCTCATTCAGTCACTAAGTCGTGTCCGACTCTTTGCAACACGCCAGTCTCCTCTGTTCTCCACTATCTGAGTTTGCTCAAATTCACATTCATTGAGTAGGTGATGCCATCCAACCATCTCATTTTCTGTCGCCCCCTTCTCCTCTTGCCCTCCATCTTTCTCAGCATCAGGGTCTTTTCCAGTGAGTCGGCCGCTTCACATCAGGTAGCTAAAGTGTTGGAGCTTCAGCATCAGTCCTTCCAATGATATTCAGGGTTGTGAGAGAGTCATTTCCTAGGCAGGTTGATAGGAAATCTAGGGGTCCCCAAGGAGAGAGGGGTCTGGAATTCTCAAGGAGGAAGAAAGGACAAACTTTTTTTCTTTCTCCACATTCCTTAGGATTATATAACAATAATGTATCCTGCCTAAGGACAGTCTTTGGATTCAACCTTCTGTTATCTTAAAATGTTAATTATGGGAGTAGACCTGGTCTTTACAAGGATGTATCTTGCCCGAGGACCATATTATCTTAAAATGTAAATTATGGGAGTAGGTCAGATGAGGTCTTTACAACCTCCAGATATTCTTTGGATTATATAACTTCATTGTTAACACTAGCAAGGGGGTACTCTTTCTGCCCCCTTCTGATGCCTATGTCAGAAGCTTTCTCTATCTCCTTTATACTTTAATAAAACTTTATTACACAAAAGCTCTGAGCGATCAAGCCTCGTGTCTGGCCCCGGATTGAATTCTTCTCCTCCGGGGGCCAAGAATCCCGGTGTCTTCGCGTGATTCAACAGCAACCTTTCAGTTGATTTCCTTTAGGACTGACTGGTTTGATCTCCTTGCAGTCCAAGTCCAAGACCCTCAAGAGTCTTCTCCAGCACCACAATTTGAAAGCATCAATTCTTTAGCACTCAGCCTTCTTTCTGCTCCAGCTCTCACATCCCTACATGACTACTGGAAAGGGTTTGAACCTTACAAAGAATGGAATTGGATTGAAAGAGATCTCATCTTGTTCTCAGGGCTTATACTCATGGTTCTGTAGAAACAGGAATCATGGCAAGCAGGACCACGGGGAGAAGGACCAAGGTGAGATGGGCAGGCACACAGAAAGAGCCCTCATTGTTGTTTTCATGGGAGAGAATGGATGAAGCAGGGTGAGCAAGCTTAGGACTGGTTAGTTAATAGGCTTGGGGCACAAAGATGTATCCGTATGTCTGGTCCCTGGTCCTGGGATGATCAAGACAGGTGGACAGTGGCTCTAGATTCATTGGTTTGCCTTTGAAATGTGGACTCCCAAGCAGGAGAGCTACTTACTACATCCAGGACTCAGCCAGCCCAGGAGGGACAACCCCCTCCAGTGTCAGCAAGGCCCCAGATGTCAGAGCATCCGTATGCAGGAAATAAAAAACAAGGTTGCTCCAATAATATTTAAAGCCATGAGCGTGGATGAGAGCACTCTAAGCCAGAGGTCAGCAAGGTGATAGGAATCTAACAGAAAGAACTGATGAAAGGAGAAAAAGCCAGCAGAGAGTTGACAGGGAACCGGCAGAACATGGTAGCCCCAGAACCAAGTGGATGGAATGAGAAACTGGGCTGGTGTTACTGATAAGCCCAGTAAATGATATGGGGCCACGGGCAACCTTTGCAAGGACCTTTTTGGTGTAGAAGTAGGGACAGAGGCTCAAATGAATTGGATTTAAGGTGGGAGGCGGGTGAGACAGAATAACTGTCCCTCTTCCAACATCTGTAAAGAGAGCATGGGGATGGAGCAGGGCCTGGAGTGGGGCTAGCTTTAAGACTGGGAGAAAACCTGTTTGTGTGAAATCAAAGGAGCAGGAGGAGGCAGAAGAGTCACACAAGAGATGCCCAGGAGTGGACAAGAGGGGCCCGAGAGGAGAGTCTAGCCATGGGAGCAGCAGGTGACCTGTGGGGGCAGGTGGAGCACCAAGGCACAGGTGCCAGCTGTCCTGCAGATGCGGTGATGAAAGGACCTCCACCAACTTCTTTTCATGGTGGTGATTACCTTTTGTGTGTGCTTAGCCCCCTAGTCGTGTTCAACTCTTTGCAACCCTAAGGACAGTAGCCCGCCAGGCTCCTCTGTCCATGGAGCTTGTTCTTTTTCCTGATGCTGACTTGATGCTCTTAACTGGGTGGGTGACTGTAATCTAATTCCCGGGAAGTGAGAGAGCCCAGCCCACCTCCTTCTTATGTTGGCGTGGCATTGTATACAAAGGAAATCACAAGAAAGAAATGTAAATCTCTAAATACAGTCACATAAACGAGATGAAGGTTGTTGTTCAGTCGCTCAGTCGCGTCCGACTCTTGTCGACCCCATGGACTGCAGCACACCAGGCTTCCCTGTCCTGATCCTGATTAAACTGTTTACCCCACACTGTGAACAAAAATTTGGGAGAACTTGAGGTGTGATAACAGGACACATTTTAATGCTCCTTCCAATAAGCAAAACAATACTGACTTTTCAAGGTATCCTAAAGTTATAAGAGAGAGGGAAAAAAGTGGATTCAGCATTTGACTACTACATCAGGAAAGGTTCAACAGCCTCCAAGGGAGCTCCTAAGAAAGTGCTTTAGGAGGAAGACCTGTGCACACACACACATCCCGCGCACGTGCACCTCAAACACTCCACATGCCTCCCCTCACCCATTGCCCCCTGATGGAGCACAGGCTTGCAAGTTACATTCTAGGGACTAGGATGGCTTTATTCTGACAGCTTATTTTTCTGACTTTGCAGTTGTTATGTCCCGGTCACAATGACATGTCCCCTGCTTTTCTATCATAAATAAAGGCAATTTACTCATGAGCTGTCAGACAACGCTCAAAGATACTTTTTTTTTTCATGTTCATCACTTAACCCTCTAAGGGGGTGGGTAGACTTCACAGAGATTGCGGGCTTCATAGAGATTCTGAGCCTGATGAAAAGTCTGCCTCTGCCTCAGTTGAAGAGCATCTCAGAGTCCCCAGTCCAGGCCGCAGGGGAGCTGGCAGTACCCCTGGGTGCCCTGGGCCATGCTGCCCCTCGCTGATTCTCCCAGGGATCTGCCCAGGGGCTGGGGCTCACCAGGTCTGGGCAGCAACCCACCCCCAGCCAAGGGTCTACTGGGAGTTTCATGTTCTTGCCTCCTTTAACAAATTCCTCATGACCTTCCAGAACCTACAAGCCTGTCAGATGCCTAGTGAGCATTTATTCACCTCCACTGGGAGAACATTTGGCATCCAAAAGTCATGTCTTACTCTTCGTGACCCCACGGACTATAACCCGCCAGGCTCCTCTGTCCATGGGATTCTCCAGGCAAGAATAGCAGAGAGGTTTGCCATTTCCTCCTCCAGGGGATCTTCCTGACCCAGGGATGGAACCTGCATCTCCTGCATTGGCAGGCAGATTCTTTACCACTGAGCCACCTGGGAAGCCCCCAAAGTCATCTAATCTTGAATTATTCCATTTGCTGCCTGGGAGACAGCCATTGTCAAGCCAAAGTTTCTGGCCTGGGCCGTTTCTGTCTCTCTCAGAGAAAAATCCTTGTTAGCTGTATCATCAGAAAAGATCTGGCAGGCAGAAGGTTTTTTATTTGTGCAGAAGGCCCCTTTGTTATCTTTTATGCAGGTTACAACTCTTATTTTCCAGGCTTCATTCTCCATCGTGAAGATGCATCATAGTTAAGAAAGTTCCCGCATCTGGGGTCCTCTGAGGCCATAACTGATTTAAGCCCTGGGCCGACTTTCCTATTTGCTCTTTCTTCCCATGGAAACAGAATCCAAGTTGTATAGCCAGGGTTCGGGGGAGGGCGTTATTAGTGTTTACCATGGGGAAGCTGGCTCTGCTGCCCAGCTCTGCTTTTGCAGGTCTAGATCATGGCTGCATCTTGATTCAGGCGCACAAAGCCTTGATTTATGTCACTAATAAGTATATGGTTTGTGTTGCAGTCCCTGTGAACCGCTCAGAATACATGATGTGCTGGTTGTAAATTGATAGCCGTCTATTGTAGATCATGGGCAGCTCGGAAAAAGGAGACAAGTATGGGAATCAAGTTCATGTGATACAGCCTCGACCCAGGATGCAAACCTCAGCAGAGGGGTCAGGGTGTCTTGTTGTTGTTTAGTCATTAAGTCGTGTCCTGACTCTTTTGTGACCTCATGGACACATGACCCTGCCAGGCTCCTCTGTTCTTGGGATTTCCTAGGCATGAATACTAGAGTGGGTTGCCATTTGCTTCTCCAGAGGACCTTCCTGACCCAGGGGTCGAACCCGCATCTTCTGTAATAGCAGGCAGATTCTTTACCAACTGAGCCACCAGGGAAGCCCCAGAGCATCTCAGCCAAATCCAAATTACCCAGCACATCACTGACATTCATTTCTTGATGTCACTGAGAACACACAGATCCTCTTTCTCTTTATCAATGAGTCTTGCTTACATATCAAACTCTACACGAAGTATTCTCACAAGTGAAAAATCGGTCCATTATCTGCCTGTCTTATGGGGAAAGAAGGTCATACCGAATTAAGAAAGACATAAGTGGGAATTCCCTGGGTGTCCAGTGGTTAAGACTCAGCACTTTCACTGTTGAGGGCCTGGGTTCAATCCCTGGACCCAAGATCCCACAAGCCACATGACTCAAGCGAAAAAAAGAAAAGAGATAAACTTCAAAGACAACATAAACTGACTCCATACAGAAGGGTGCAATGACTTCCATGCAGTGTCACAGAAAATACATCCTTTCCCTGTGAGAAGCAACGAGGTCCATGGGAAGTCCAGCAGAGCCCAGCACGTGGCCCTCACGTCTTTATTCAGTCCCTTGTCCTACATCACCTGCTTTCATTGATCAAGAGCTCAAGCTTCGGTTTTGTTCATCCATTAATTGGGCTGCGTCTCAGAAAGCTTTTGTAATAGTCCTTGAAATGGAACATGATTAATGGAAATTCACAAGAAACATTAATGAGGTTGAAATGCCTTTACATCAATCTTGGAATTCCGGAACACCCCCCCTGCTCTCCAACTCCCAGGGTACTGCGTTTTAGTCCAGGCAGCAAGGTAATTGAGATTTGCACGGTAAATGGCATGAGGTGGATGTTTGCGGGTTCTGAAAAGGTTGTGCAGGAAGGGTGAGCCTTGCAGTGGTGAGACTAAAGTTTGTCTGATCGTGAGAATCTTCTGGGAGCGATTTTTACCATTTGTATCAATAAGTGTTTTCCCCAGAAAACTGGGGGGCCTGGGCATCAAAAATCTGGTTGTCTTTTTACATGGTGCATCAGGTAGAGGTAATCCCACTGTCCCTAAAGTTGAATTGTGACATTAAATAGCACAAGGAAATAGAAG
Source organism: Bos grunniens (assembly GCF_055505025.1). Lineage (NCBI taxonomy): Eukaryota > Metazoa > Chordata > Mammalia > Artiodactyla > Bovidae > Bos > Bos grunniens. The sequence continues at coordinate 41,836,984 of NC_141188.1, forward strand.
TGTGACACTCCACCAGGACTGTCAACCGAGTCAGAAAACCCGATTAACAGCAAATTTGGCACCTGAGACTCCTGCAGATAGAATGAATTGCCAAAGCCGTGTCTCACCAAGAGAACACTGCCTTTTCATTCAGTTATAGCAGTATTATGGGCTACTTGATATGGTGCATTGTCTTAGAACGCGGTGGTCTAAACATGTTCTTCTAGTACGCGCTTTGGAAAGAAGGATTTTATGTAGCTGGACCTATATTCCTTGCCTATTTTATTAAATGCTAAAACTTTTAAAGAAATTGTGCCGTATTTACAAATGATCTAGACTAGCAGAAACCACACAGGGCATGCTTAGGTTAATTACTGCCTGGGAGATTTTGGAAGTCTGATGTGTCTTCAATTTGAGTAGGAAAAATTCATCATTGCGAAGTATGTTATGCCAATAACTAATTCCTACAGATGAAGATACACTGTATGAAACTCAGCTGTCAAGATGGACACAGCTTAGGAGATCAGGAATTTAAAATGGAAACTTCTGGAAGACAAGGAGAAAAGTCAACTTGGCAACCACATCTCAAACATTTATATTTCTTTTTTCCTTATAAAGTTGAAATATGAGGCCAGGATGATTATCACAGCTGGTAAAGGGTAGGGAGGGGGTGCGTACAATTAAAAATTTAGCATCAATTATATTTGATACAGCATTTTTGTCTTTGTGTTTTGAAATGATGTGATTTTCGCCTGCCTTTCCATAGCACTAAGGTCTGCTAGAGATGTGTCAGGGACCAACCGGGGATGGCAGACAAAGTTTGGGATTAGCAAATGCCAACAAGTATACATAGAATGGATAAACAACAAGGCCCTACTGTATAGCCCCGGGAGCTACATTCAGTAGCCTGTGATAAGCCAGAATGGAAAATATGACCAAGAATATATATGTCCCTATAACTGAGTCACTTTGCTCTACAGTAGAAATTAGCAAACATTCTAAATCAGCTATACTTCAAAAAAACTTCTGTAAAAATCCTCATTATGCCTCAAGCTCTCTGCTCTGAGAAAATCAGCTCCACATTGATCTCCCTGTAACACCAGGATTTAAGAAAGAAGTGTTTTGCTACCTAAAGGAGTTTGTAAAAAGCTGGGTTGTTTTGATTCACTAAACAAAATACATTTAAGGATGTTATAGAAAAAAAAACGTAAGCATGGAAATCTATGCATGACATATTGTTAAATTAAAAAATGGTACAAAAGAAGTGTGAACATTATAGGTCCTTTTTGCAAACAGACTCGTATTTACACCTAACAAGAAAATGATAAATAAAAATAGATCATGTTCAGAGCTGAGTGTTGGAGAGTAAGATAATATTTTTATATTCTGTTTATCTGTATTTCTTTAACTTTTGTTTGGAAATAATTCCAGATTCAGAGGAAGTGGCAAAAAGAGTACAGAGAGGTCCTGTGTACCCTACGCACATTCCTCCCAAGGTAGCGGTGATAGCAACGTGAACTGCAGTGCAAAACAAAAGCAGGAAATTAACATGGGTATAACGTTATTGTACCCTTATTCAGATTTCTCCAATTTTGCGTGCACTTGGGTGTGTGTGTGTGCAAAGTTCTGTGAGATTTAGTCACATGTGTAAATCTGTGCAACCTCCGCAAGAATCAAGACAGAGAACAGCTCCATCACCACAGAGATCCTTGGAACTACCCTTGAGGGTCGCCACCCCCAGCCTTGGCCCTTGTCCCTGGAAACCACTCAGTGAGTTCTATATTCCCATCTCCGTATGGCCGTAATCATCTCAAAAATGTTGCATAAATGCAGTCATATAGCATGTAGCCTTTTGTGATTGGCTTTCATTCACTCACCAAAATTCCCTTGAGTTCCAACCAACTTATGTTTATAAACTGTGCTTTTTTTTCCATTGCTGAGTCATATTCCATGGTGTGACTATACCATAATTTTTCTTTTCTTTTTTTTTTTTTTGCTATTCATGCATTGTAATTACATCTGGGTAACTTCCAAATCTGTAGTCTTTATTACAAATAACGGTACCATGAATATTTGCGTACACATTTTTGTATGTGGACATGTTTCCATTTTTATGGAATAAATTCTCAGAAGTGTGATTTCTGGATCACACGGCAACTACGTTGAGCATAAAGAAATTGCCAAAATAGTTTTCCAAGTGGCAGTGCCATTTTGCGTCCCCACCAGCAACATATGAGAAGACACACAAACGACAGTAAGTATTACAGGCTCCCCTTGTCTTGAATTTTATACCTTATGTCAGATGAGTGAAGTGAAGACTATATAACATTATCTGATGCTGTTCTCGATATATGTAGAGAAAATACTGCCAACTCTATTATGAACAGGGAGGGCAAATGGGCTATGTGGGTGAAAACTGTGTCCATTTTACTCAAACTTTAAAACACTGAGATCAGTGGACATGGCCAAGTTACACCATATAATGTAAAACCCAGACCAACCACTCCTGCTGCTGCTGCTGCTAAGGCGCTCAGTCAGGTCCAACTCTGTGCAACCCCAGAGACAGCAGCCCACCAGGCTCCCGCGTCCCTGGGATTCTCCAGGCAAGAATACTGGAGTGGGTTGCCATTTCCTTCTCCAGTGCATGAAAGTGAAAAGTGAAAGTGAAGTCGCTCAGTCGTGTCCGACTCTTAGCAACCTCATGGACTACAGCCTACCAGGCTCCTCCGTCCATGGGATTTTCCAGGCAAGAGGACTGGAGTGGGGTGCCATCGCCTTCTCCGAGACCAATCACTCCATATCTATACAAAAAGCTACACTCGAACACATATTTATACAAATCAGAACAGAATTCTAAAAAATGTTCAAGTAAATCCTAAGAAGGCAGAAAAAGTGGAATAGAGTGAAGGAAAAGAGGACAAATAGTAAAGTGATAGAAATAATCCTTAACATACTAATAATTAAATTAAGTGGAAATTCAATTAATCTAAAACACCAGTTTAACGGACCTCCCTGGAAGTCCAATGATTAAGACTTTGCCTTCCAATGCAGGGGGTGCAGGTTTGATCCCAGGTAGGGAAGCTAAGATCCCACATGTCTCCTGGCCAAAAAAAACAAAACATGAAACAGAAACAATATTGTAACAAATCAATAAAGACTTTTTAAAAATGGTCCACATTAAAAAAAATCTTAAAAAAAGAAACATAGCAGTTAAAAGACAAAGATTGAGCACACTAAGTTTTTTTTTAAATGACCCAATTATATACTGTCTAAAATAAACACCAACCTAGACAGCATATTAAAAAGCAGAGACATTACTTTGTCAACAAAGGTCCATCTAGTCGAGGCTATGGTTTTTCCAGTAGTCATATATGGATGTGAGAGTTGGACTATAAAGAAAGCTGAGCACAGAAGAATTGATGCTTTGGAAATGTGGTGGTGGAGAAAACTCTTGAGAGTCCCTTGGACTGCAAGGAGATCCAACCAGTCCATCCTAAAGGAAATCAGTCCTGGGTGTTCATTGGAAGGACTGATGTTGAAGCTGAAACTCCAATATTTTGGCCACCTGATGTGAAGAGCTAACTCATTTGAAAAGACCCTGATGCTGGGAAAGATTGAGGGCAGGAGGAGAAGGGGACAACAGAGGATGAGATCGTTGGATGGCATCACCGACTCAGTGGACATGACTTTGGGTAAACTTCAGGAGTTGGTGATGGACAGGGAGGCCTGGCTTGCTGCGGTTCATGGGGTTGCATAGGGTCGGACAAGACTGAGCGACTGAACTGAGGTTGAAAGAAAAAAAAATGGGAAGAGACATCATATCAACATTAATCATAAGAAAACAGAAATTAACATCAGATCAAGCAGACTTGATAGTAAAGTGGCAGGTTCCATAGGCTGCCCTTCACCTCCCAGAATCTTCCTGTGCTTATTGACTTTGTTATGTCCAGGGCTTTGTAGTTAAGAGCAGGGCTGGTAGGAATGGGAGACAACAGGATCGTTCCATCTTGGCCAGAATTGAAGTCCTCAGTAGTTTCCATATTTCCAAAATAAACTAGATATTTAAATAGATTAGTTAAAGTATATTTAAATTATTAAAACAAATTAAACTCTCGATGAAAGAACTTACAATGAATTGCAGATCAAAGTGAAGTGCAATTTTCTGAATTTCAATTTTGAATATTTTACGAATTCATCGTCCAAAACTTTTCTTGATCAAGGTTTGAATAAAGCCAATGTGTGTGTTCACATTCACTCAGTAGGTAGGTATCAGGGTTTAACTCCTTTCCAGGGAAGTCTGACTTCAGAGCCCATGCACTCTCCTTGGCTGGTTCCATTCTGCCTCTCTCTCAAACACCAGCACAAAATAAGGGTGCTGGCTGAGGACACTGGCTGTGATTTGCATGCCTATCCCCTTTCTGATCTCCATTCCACCCTCAGGCAATCCCTCCTTGTTTCCTTTCCTCATGTCCAGATATATATTTAGAGAGAGAAAATGCATAAAACATGGCATTCTTTTATGAAACTATACCAGATCAAAGGGAAAAATAAACCACTACACATAGAATCTTTAATAACCCTAGGGAAAAGTCTTCAGAGAGAGAAAAATTTGGCTTGTTTACCTAATTTCTGGTCATTAAATTGCTTATGGTCCTGAATTCCCATGAGTCACACCTATCAACAGCAGAGCTTCTATGGGAAAAGAGAAGTGAGGAAGGGCAGGGGAGAGATGACCCAGGGCCCCTGGTCCTCACTTGCAGGTAGACAGGCCCCTATTTCTTGCCCTCGGGACCTGCTTCTACAAAGGGACAGCATCTTCCCCAGAGGGCGTCCCCTGTTATGTAAAGACCTGATCACGTTGGCAGACAGTCTAACTGGTCTTAATTGCACTAAACTGTGTGAAATTCCACCTATTTAATGCAGGAAACCTGTAACACCCGCATTTTATTACACCACAGTCGTATAACACCACAGTCTTACAGCGGAAGTACTGAGGCCTTTTCAGCTGCCTTGACTCTGTGCCCTTTTCACCAAGTTTCATCCAAGATCCAAGAGATAGGATCGGGTTGAAGAGCATCAGGTTGCATGAAAATAGGGCAGTACGTTTAGACACCCTCCCCAGAGACTCTAGGAGAAGCCACGAGAAGAGGTGAGCTGTAAGTTAGAAATGAACTGGTGGATTGACGACAGTTAACCAGACTGCAGATTCATTATCTGCTGCTGTGAACAAAAGACACTAGTGCATGGCTATATATATTTCTGACATCAGGTCAAAGGGAAAATGGGCTTCCCTGGTGGCTCAGACCTTAAAGAATCTGCCTGCAATGCAGGAGATGTGAGTTAGATCCCTGGATTGGGAAGATCCCCTGGAGAAGGGAATGGCAACCCACTCCAGTATTCTTGCTGGAGAATTCCATGAACAGTGGAGCCTGGTGGGCTACAGTCCATGGGATCCCAAAGAGTGGGACACAACTGAGAGACTAAGCATGCACACATGCAAATAGAGAATAAACAAATCAATGCCTTTTAAAAGGCATTTCTCTTTTGCCTGTGGACCAAAGCGACACTCCAGTGAGCAAAGCGGTAAAAAAATAAGGCTTCTTCTCGCATACGTGAAGATCGATTTCAGTCCTCTCCTGTGTACAAAAGGGACAAATCGGATTAAATTACTCAGGCTCATATGTTAGAACATGTTGAGAATCAAAAATCTTTCATTTCCCATATCATGTAAAGAGACAATATTGCTTTCTTAAAATTACCTTCTGACAATCATGTTAAACCTACATCAAGCAATAACTGAGCCAATTTTATTCTTTCGATAACAAGAGAAATAATCATTTAGAAGCCTCTATGGTGGGATTTCTACATAGTTTTCTTAAACTCTACTGTATGGAGAAATCTATGTGCAGAAGCCGAATCCATGGAAAGTGAGCCGTTCCCTGAGTTTTGACAATGACATTCACCCGAGAAACCACCACTGTGGCCAAGATACAGACTTTTCCATCACCCTCGGGAGGTTCCTCCAGCCCCTCTGCAGCGTGTCCCTCCCTCCACTCCCAGCCACAGTGAGGCACTCACCTATTTCCCACAATTTTTAAAAAATTAATTAATTTATTTTAATTGGATTATAATTACTTTACAATATTGTAGTGGTTTTTCCCATACATTGACATGAATCAGCCATGGGTGTACATGTGTTCCCCATCCTGAATCCCCCTCCCACCTCCCTCCCCATCCCATCCCTCAGGGTCATCCCAGTGCACCAGCCCTGAGCACCCTGTCTTATACATTGAACCTGGACTGGTGACCTATTTCACATATGATAATATACATGTTTCAATGCTATTCTCTCAAATCATCCCAGCCTCGCCTTCTCCCACAGAGTCCAAAAGTCTGTTCTTTACATCTGTGTCTCTTTTGCTGTCTCACATATAGGGTAATCGTTACCATCTTTCTAAATTCCATATATACGTGTTAATATACTGCATTGGTGTTTTTCTGTCTGACTTACTTCACTCTGTATAATAGGCTCCAGTTTCATCCACCTCATTAGAACTGATTCAAATGCGTTCTTTTTAATAGCTGAGTAAAATTCCATTGTGTATATGTACCACAGCTTTCTTATCCATTTATCTCCCAATGGACATCTAGGTTGCTTCCATGTCCTAGCTATTATAAACAGTGCTGCAATGAACATTGGGGTACACTTGTCTCTTTCAATTCTGGTTTTCTCTGTGTGTATGCCCAGCAGTGGGATTGCTGGGTCATATGGCAGTTCTATTTCCAGTTTTTTAAGGAATCTCCACTGTTCTCCCAGAGAAGGCAATGGCACCGCACTCCAATACTCTTTGCCTGGAAAATCCCATGGACAGAGGAGCCTAGTAGGCTGCAGTCCTTGGGGTCGCTAGGAGTCGGACACGACTGAGCAACTTCACTTTCACTTTTCACTTTCATGCATTGGAGAAGGAAATGGCAACCCACTCCAGTGTTCTTGCCTGGAGAATCCCATGGACGGGGGAGCCTGGTGGGCTGCCATCTATGGGGTCGCACAGAGTCAGACACGACGGAAGCGACTTAGCAGCAGCTTCCACTGTTCTTGTAGTGGCTGTACTAGTATGCATTCCCACCAACAGTGTAAGAGGGTTCCCTGTTCTCCATGCCCTCTCCAGCATTTATTGTTTGCAGACACAACATTTTAAAGCCAGTGTTTCCATTACCAGTGAGGAACGAAGGAGTAACACAGAGGTATAAAGAACCTTCAAGGTTATTTTGAAAGATCATCCAGGATCTATGTCATGCACAAGTGTTATTCACAAAAGACTAAGGGGGCACCCTATATATGCTCTTTCATTTGCCTAATGCCTGGGAGGGACAGACAGGGCTGGAGTTGCCATGGCTCTGAGTATTTGAAAGAAAAAGAGGCAAGTGGGGAGACCAGATAATCGCTCTCCCACTTTCTGGTACTTTGGTGAGTGCAGATCTGATAGCTAGAAGCATTAGTGCACGTGTGTGTGCTGGGGGCGGGGGAGAGAGACTTCCGGGCTAAGCCAGTGGTTTCTACCTGTGTGGTTTCAGGTAAGTGATGCTGCTCCGAATCTCTTTCACTTCTCCAGTAAAGTGAGAAGGCAGGACTGAAGGCTCTCTAAAGACACTTTCAGGTCTACAAATCAGTGTTCAGTCATAAACAGGACTGCTTTTAAAAATTAATGTATTTATTTTAATTGGAGGCTAATTACTTTACAATATTGTAGTGGCTTTCGCCATACATCGACACGTATCACCCACGGGTGTACACTACGTGTCCCCCATCCTGAACCCCCCTCTCACCTCCCTCCCCATCCCATCCCTCAGGGTCATCCCAGTACACTGGCCCTGAGCACCCTGTCTCATGCATCGAACGTGGACTGGCGGTCTATTAAACAGGATTTAAAACACCACTGACTGTGGGTTGTTTTAATCAGTTGGAATAAACACAGAGAACTGAAACTGTGTAATAGAAATACTTTGCAACTCTCTGTATCTCTTGCAGAAATGATCCTCTCACCTGGGTGATCTGGCATAAGCATTAGTTCAGTTGTCTCTTGTAGCTCTTTTTAACTTTTATTTTAATGATTCTGTCATTGCAATCTTACTTTGAGACTTAAGAGGAAAACACATAAAAAGTAAATGACATCAATGACTCTGTGTCTTGCTGCAGATTATTGTTTTCCTGGAGGAAGTATTATGTTTACTTTTAAAAAACTGTGATATTTTAACATAAGTTCTAGGTTACTTTCATTTAAAGAGGCTTTTGAAACTAATTAATACAAAAATTATAATGTTCTACACCTGATTTTAGCCATGAGAAGAAAAACCAAAAAATACTTGAGTTCTTTCAGAATATTCCAGATTACCCATAGACGTGACTGTAATACTGCTTCAAGTTGAGTTATAACATTTATTTTCTTATAATAAGAAAAATATTCGGGGGATGGGCAAGTCAAACTTCAAAACTACTTTTCTGCTTTTCAGAGATAATTTGACTTTTTTCTTCTAATTCGTACATAATGGGTACATGAATCCTGCAAATGTTAAACTCACCTATTTTGGGGTTTCTGATCCAGTTTGTCGATTATATCACATTCTCCCTGCCTCTTTATGATTACCCTCTGATACCTCAAATAAAAACTCAAGTCCATTTTACTACTTATTATTGCAGATGGAAGAAACTTAAGTCTTTAAATTACAATGAAATTCATGAATTGTTGGCAGCAACTTTAATGGAAACAAAAGAAGTCATGTGGGTTTCTTAGAGCCTCTGTCTAAACTAAATGTAAATGTCATAACTTTTTAAAAATTTAACCCAATTCAGCAAACTGAAAATAATGAGAGAATACATTTTAACTGTAAATAAATTTGAATCTTTTCTCGTATAATTTTGGAACATGAAAATAAATTCTGAACCTGAACCAAACTGATAGCTAATTGATTTGCCTCTCAGCTCTATAAATCTATAATTTTATCTTTTCATTATCTCATTTAAAAATTATCATGAATATATCATTTTCAAAAGTGAGCCATATAAATTTTATTTAAATTATTCATGTTAGTGTAGATTGTGTTCATACAACAAAGCTGTATATTGTTTCAATAATTTAAACAGATATGTACATATGTGTATATATAGACATATGTATAATGTACATATCTATAAAGATATAATGTAATGATGCAATATATATCATAATGTAATATTGTTATACCTTACAGGTAGCTTAAAAACCATGATACAAATATTTTAATCATTAAATATTTATAATATATTTATATATATAATTTTTTCTTTGTTTATATATTTTCCTTTTTTAAACCTTTCTTTCCCTGGTGGCAGGCTGTGGAGTGTGTTCTAAATTTTCAGTTAAATTCTTACGTGTCCATTAGTTCATTTTAGATCAGCTCAATTTCAAATCCTGAGCTGATCAGCCTCAGCTAATTTGCATAGCTGTGCATGCCTTCTTAAATGTGAAGGAGATTAGTGGTAGGAAATTGCAGTGTACTGGAGGAGGGGTCAGCAACTTCGCCTGGTCCGTTACCCCTGGGACGAGGGACAGAGGTGTCACAGGTGTTGGATGTCACCTCTGTGACCGGCTGAAGACAGACATCGGCTGAACCCTCACCTGCCAGCCGCTTCAAGTCCCACAGTCACAGGCCCCAACAATGCCTTTATTCACGGTTCCACACACTAAGCGGGGACAAAGTTGCGCTAAAGGTCAAGAGGGGCCATCACAGTCAAGACGGACCAGCTCAAGTGTCACATTGAAGCCAAAAACTTGTACCTGCTGCAATTACAGTGACCAGGGCAGGTCCCCGTGCTGGCAGGGCCTCCGTCCTGAGCGGCACCTTGTGAGGTTCTCTTGTGGTGCCCGGTCTCTGGTTCCTCGGCCACTGCTGATGGCGTGGTTGAGGCAGTATTTAAGCTGTCAGGGAAGAGAAGGGGTTCATTAGAAAACCAGGAACATTCTCTCAAGGTGCTCACAACCTCTGTGCAATGTGTCTGGATAAACAGGATTTAGGCTTTCTGGAATGCATATGGCACATGTGATGAAAAAAATCAATTAGATTTTTCATAGAACTATGTATTGAGTGTTTGCTATAAAATGAGAACATTCATTGGGTATTGGCTATAAAATGTGAACTCCGGGACCTCCCTGTTGGTCCAGTGGCGAAGACTCCATTCTCCCAGCTCGGGGCTGAGTTCAATTCCTGATCGGGGAACTGGGTCCTCCCACATGCCGCAACTAAAGATCCCACATGCTGCCATGAAGATGGAAGATCCTTTGTGCCGCAACCAAATAAATAAACTTGTTTTTTTAAATGTAAACTCCATGAGCTTCTGTGATTGTGTGTGCATGCCTGTGTGTGTGTATGTGTGTGCATGCCTGTGTGTGTGTGTGTGTGTGCATGTGTGTGCATGATTTCTGACCTTGGCCTACTGCTGTTTCCCAAATGCTAAGCCCCTGGCCCATAAGCACAAAGTAGATGTTTGTTGAATGAGGGATTGTTCTGAGCACTGCCCATAGGATTTCATATTTTACATATATTATGTCACTTAAATTTCAACAACTTGAATAATACAGTGTGCAGACCTCAGCAGGCAGATGAGGAAACCAGTCCCAGGGAGTTCAGTGGCTTGCCCTCCATCCATACACAGAGGTGACAGGCTCAGCCTTTGAATCCTGGTTTTCTCTTTACAGGGAGAAGGCAATGGCACCCCACTCCAGTACTCTTGCTTGGAAAATCCCATGGATGGAGGAGCCTGGTAGGCTGCAATCCATGGGGTCGCTAAGAGTCAGACACGACTGAGTGACTTCACTTTCACTTTTCACTTTCATGCATTGGAGAAGGAAATGGCAACCCACTCCAGTGTTCTTGCCTGGAGAATCCCAGGGACAAGGGAGCCTGGTGGGCTGCCATCTATGGGATCACACAGAGTCGGACACGACTGAAGTGACTTAGCATAGCATTTCTCTTTACAGAGTCTGTTCTCTTTATCATATCTCATGATTTCAGAGAGTTGAGGCTTCACGCTTATTCAGCACTAAATCATAACCAACCTTCTTCCAAGTATCTCAGAGCCAGACTGGTTTACCTGCTTCTAGAATGTTCTGACACTTGGGAAGTATTTCCTTTCAGTTTTGTAGTGCTTGTCTGTCTGTTCCTTTAGCTGGCCATGTCTGAGTCTGCTGGAATTGATCAACCTGACAAGGTCAGCCTGCAAAAGCCAACTAATGATAGACCTTAGGATATGGGCAAGCCCTGCACGTGTGGGGAGCCCTGATTCCACCTGCATTACCAGTGTGCACAGGAGGATGACAGCTTACTTTTCTTTCAGTGTCTCTGAATGAGTTTTGCTCCCAAGATAGATATTATATTGAAAGCCCTGGAGAAACAATTTTTTCAGTTCATGCTTACAGGGCAAGCACCTCGGCTCCTAGGACTGCTTCCCCCTGAGCCAATGGCTTCTGTAAATGGGCGTTTGAATTAGAAGTTGGGCTGAGACCAGGGAGACAGCAGAGTGGCTGTAAGACAGTGTGATTACTTTCAGCTGTGAGAGGATTAACTCTTTCACCCATTAGTGCTTCTCGATTTTATCCATTTTCCATATGAAGGTCTGGCTAGCTTTTTCAAAAATTTTTTCCTTAAAAGATTTCCTTTACATTAATATTGTCTTTTTAAAAAAGTTTTATGGCTGTCTCATTTGCAGTAAACTTCCTTTATGTTCCAGGGTTGAGCATAATAATACAGAATGAAATGGAAGGTAAGGATTATAGTCTACCACAAGGACTCTTTTTGAGTCATAGACAAGAGATATATAGAGAGAAATAGGCTATTTTCACCCACAGAATTCATGCCCCACTGGAAACAATATGAACTGGGCAATAATGCTCACAATAACTATTTGTATTTTGGACACATTCAATGCATAGAGATTAGAGAAGAAAAATGGATTCCAATTTAGCAGCCCATAGCCATTCAAATAAAGTGTTCTGTCTGAAAGTTGGCCTGAACTATTCTTTTCTATCTTATTTCCCCCAACTGCCTAAAAGTCTAGGAGGGCAATTTAGAAAGTTAAGCTAGAGAAGGGCTAAAGTGAATTCAAGATCTTATGAAATAAATATTGCAGGAACAGTGACAAAGAAACATGGGCAGGCTTTCATCCAGACATAATTACTTGCCTACCAGAGAAAACACAACGCTTGCCATCTTGAAATGGCAGTGTTAGGTGCAGGGGTTCTATGAGCAGTTTTCTGCGGAGAGGATTCATAATTTCATCAGGCTCCCATCGGTCGGTATAATTTATTAGGTTATGAAACATTGTCCTAGCAAAGCATTGAATCTTTCACACTGTGACAACATCTGCTTTCTGGTCCTTTAACTGAATATCTGAAGGTTTAGATTTCCCAGGGCTCCTAACTTCTTCTGGGAAGAGAGTCAGATCTGGTCTGGGTGGGGGACAAACTAGACCATGGGAGTCGCGTGATGTCAAATGAGGCAACACAAGTAAACTTCTCAGGCTGCTGTTCAGCAAACAGGAAAATGTGTTGGATAGTAGTCTATTGCCTAGAAAAGTGTATTTCCTCATCTCATGAGCAGGTCACTCAGAGACGCTTACGAGTCTCATTCTGACTTAACCTGTACAAAGTGCAAAGACGTCTGGAGAGAGGAGGAGTTCTTCTCCCAGCACCACCTGCTCTCTACTGAACTGCAAGGGCCGCCCCACGGTCTGCTGGATCTTCCAGGCCGTCTTTCTTTGTCTTGTTCATTACTTGGTCCATCTCACATCCCCCAAGGCATTGAAGACACAAAACCCCACGTAAGGAGCAGTCTCACTTTGTATCAAGACACAGCTAGAGCAAGGATGAGAACTGATCTGGAACCATAGACCTCTCTGAGCATCCACTGATGGTCAGGGACACTTGCTGCAGAGAAGGGGCACACTTGCCTCAAGCAGACCATGTGATATTTAGGTGGGTTCGTAGATCCCCATAGCCCATCTCTGAATCTGTGAGTCTCAGGTTCAGAAGCCCTAGTTTAAAAGACAAATACCGTATGATATCACTTATGTGTGGAATCTAAAACACAGCACACATAAACATGTCTGCAAAACAGAAACAGCCTCACTGACATGGAGAACAGACTTATGGTCGCCAAGGGGGAAGGGTCTGGGGAAGGGATGGACTGGGAGTTGGGGATTAGCAGATGCAAACTATAATATGTAGGATGGATAAACAACAAGGTCCTACTGTAGAGCACAGGGAACTACCTTCAGTATCCTGTGATAAGCCATTCTAGAAATGAATATGAGAAAGAACATATATATGTATAACTGAATCACTTTGCTGTATAGCAGAAATTAACACTGTAAATCAACTATACTTCAATAAAACACATTTAAAGCAACAAGAAGCCCTCGTCGAGAGAAGGAGTTTTCAACCTCAACACCCATGGTTGTGGCTGGAAGACTCTTTGTGGGGGGCTGTCCTGTGCCTTGTAGGATGCTTAGCAGAATCTCTGGTTTCCACTCGCTAGATGCCAGGAGCCCCTCCCTCCATTTGTGGCTATCCAAAGTGTCTCCAGAGACTGCCCTCCCCAGGTGAGAACTGCTAAGGTGGGCACACCCAATAGGGCTTTCTGAAATCAGCCCCCAAGCGAAAGGAGGCCCTCTCATACTCTCAAAATGGGCAGACTGTCTGGATTCACAAGAGGAAAAAGAGCCCACATTCGTGACATATTTTTACCTTCATGTACTCACTTAGCCACACAACTACCCAGTGAAATAGCAGCCACTAGTGTAATAAGCAGAAGGTTCAGGTTTAAAACTGAGTCTTCTGATGTCAAATCCAGTGCTCTTTCAGACGCACAGTAAGGTAATGGGAGTTCTGGCCCTTAATTCAAATTTCTATTGGGATCTGGCCCTTAATCAACCACGGTGTGTGTGCTCAGTCACTAAGTCATGTCCAACTGTTTGTGACCCCATGGACTGTAGCCCGCCAAGCTTCTCTGTCCATGGGATTTTCCAGGCAAGAGTACTAGAGTGGGTTGCCATTCCCTTCTCCAGGGGATCTTCCCGACCCAGGGATGGAAACCATGCCTCCTACATTGGCAGGCGGGTCCTAAACCACTAGGCTACTAGGGAAGCCCTAATCATCCATGGAAGCCCTTAAATTGTTTGCAACTCATCCTGCATGGCTCAGCTGTGTAACAGGAAGGATACCTCCACGTGTTTCCAGGGAAAGTTGGAGGAACAGACAAGAGCCTGCTGAGCAATTAAAGATGACCCACGCCAGCTTAAATGTAAGGTGTTATTAAATTGAAAAGTATCCATTCATCTATAAGAATTACATGGACATCAGCACTCTGAAATCTTCCTTTTGAATAGAATCTTGAAAAATGATGATGCTCGTGGAATATTAAAAACCGAGATGGGCGAGGGATTGGCTGTCACACTTGACATTAATTTCCTTTTGTGCAGTCCAGTAGAGCAGGCGTATTCAAAACCAGTCCTTCTGCGTTCCAAAAAGAAGCCACTCTAAGAAGAAGTAAGATGAGTTAACAATAAGAGACTATTATTTTTCTTGTCGATTTCCAAACCCTTCAATTGAATTTGCAGCCCAACAATGGTGCTGTTTGAGTAGAATAAAAATACCCTGACTTGAATCTGTGAAGAATTATAAGTGAGTTACATCTTGCTCGTGCTTAAAAACAGAAAGCCCACACTACTGTGAAATGGATGGAAAGGAAGATGAACTGGTAGTCTTGGGTCGTGGCTTATATCACCTCACTCCTTGTTATGGAGTCACCAATGACGGTAATTGGTTCTTCCCCATGAAACATGTGGGTGGGAGGCAGGAACGATCGCATCCCTTATTAGCTTCCTGGGTTCGGTGGATGGAGGGCAGCAGCCGCCATCCAGGCATCAGATATCGGTCCCTCATCCTAGAGCTGCAGCCTCTTCAGAATGATGATTAGAATAATTCTTATTCAAATGCTCTTGGGAACCCATGAGGACAGAAAAATTATGCTTAGCCGCAGAGGTCACTTGCTTGCCCAAGTTTTCACTAATTATTTCTTAGTTGCTTTTTTTCCAGAACAGAAAGAAAAAAAGAGTTCACTTCTAGGGTTTTATGAAGAAGGACTTAGAGCCTTTACAGCAGTGCAGGATTCATAAGGCTAGGGCTTTTTTAAAAAGGTCAGGACGTACGTGGTCCTTGATCAATTGAAATTGATCAAGACAGCAGCACACCTACAATGTAATTTTTTAAAAGATGAGACTTCAGGGGTGAGGGATGGCACGGCAGATGAGGGGTGATAAGTGGCCCGGTAACAGTGTGGGGAGGGGCTTGGTCCAAAGATGGCCACGGGGCTAATTAAGTAGTAATCAAAGGACCCTAAGTGACCTGGATTCTGAGGTTTATTGAAACACTGATGGAGGAACACTTAGTAGGGACTAACTAATCTGAGCATCATGCAATACCACCTGAGCTATTTGTATCTTTGTGTGTGTGTGTGTGTGTGTGTGTGTGAGTTCAGTCATGGCCGACTCTCTGCCACCCCATGGACTGTTGCCCTTCAGGATCCTCTGTCCATGGAATTTTCCAAGCAAGAATACTGGGATAGTTTGCCATGTCCTCCTCCAGGGGATTTTCCCAACCCAGAAATAGAACCTGCGTCTCTTGCTTCTCCTGCATTGGCAGGCAGGTTCTTCACCACTGCACTGCCTGGGAAGTCCCCATATCTCTCATAAATTGTTATTTAAGGCTTAACAACCCAGACTTCGGCACTTGTCCTGTTATCAGATTGGTACGATTCTACTGTTAGGAACACAGGGTCAGAGGAACCTCTAAGGAGTGAGGATGAAGGGTTCCCTCTATTGATGGTCTTGCTGTCACTCACCCAGCAGGGGGCCTCTCCTGGAGCAGAAAACACAGGACCAGAGGGAGAAGAGGAACCTCTTGATCTCCCTGGCGCCAGGAGTGAGTTTGGCGCTGTGCAGCTGTGTGGCACACGGGGTGGTGGCCAGCAGCTGGGGGAGTGAAGGCCCAGGAAGTTGGGTCGGTGTAAGTCATACATGGTCATGCTCTTCTGCTATCTTTGAAATTCCAATAAAGCCTGATGGAAAGCATGGCAGGATCAAGTTTTGAGAAAATAAGAACTGTTTCCCCCGCCACATCGTCTCCTGTGGTGTTCACCCCCAATCCATTCCATCAGTGACATCCTCTGCATTGGGGAAAGGCAGACACACCAAGAACAAAGACGTCAGTTGGATGTCTGAATAGAAGTTTTTTCACTGATAACGGAGATGCTGATGGCTGAGGATATCTATTTCCAGAGCTAGGTTGTTTGGAGGCAGAGAAGGACTTGTTAGCCCCACTGACTGGGACAAGTCAGAGAGAACAGGAGGTGACATCTCAGCAGTGCTCTAAGCCAAAAGAGAAGAAAGATGGAGCAGCTGATGGGAGGGAAGTTTCCAGAGTGGAGCATGGCCAGGGCATGTGTGACCAGGGATGCCTGGGGAAGGCTCCTTCTCCTAGACCCTCTCTGCTAGACTCCAGGAGAAGAGAGAATGGACCACCTGAGGGTGGGGGCATCTGAGCAGTAGAGCATGAAAAGTAGATGGTCTCGAAGTGAAGGACCAGCCCACAGACAAGGTGTGGCTGGTATTCAGTAGAATCCACAGAGCAGGTATTCTAAGCAGAGGAGCTGAACATATACCTCTTTTCTGCTCCAAACCTTTCCCAACTCCAGAGCAGTAAGAGAGTCCAGTTGATTGTATTATTTGCTCAAAATATTTACACTCATAGAGGCTGCCCCTTTTGCCTGGATCCCAATGGTAAGAGGACATTGATCAAAGTCGCAGTTGATACGTAATGTGAGTGAGAATAAACCATTATTATTGCAAGCCACTGAGATTTTAGGAAGGAGGTAGCTTTTCATAAGCTAATGCAGGATGCCTATCCAAAACATTTCCAAGGGACTTCCTTGGTGGCCCAGTGATTAAGACTGTGCCTTCCAATGCAGGGGCTGCAGCTTTAATCCCTGATCTGAGAGTTCAGATCCCACATGACTCAAGGCCCCCCCCCCCAAAAAAAAAACACAGACAAAAACAATATTGTAACAAATTTAATAAAGAGTTTAAAAATGAAAAAGATTTCCAAGACCCAAGGATCCCCAAGAAGGACTGGTGGGCAGGGGGCCCTTGAAGAGACCTTGTGGTTTTGAACATGGTTAAGATGACCTAGAGCCAGACATCCTGGAATGTGAAATCAAGTGGGCCTTAGAAAGCATCACTACGAACAAAGCTAGTGGAGGTGATAGAATTCCAGTTGAGCTATTCCAAATCCTGAAAGATGATGTTGTGAAAGTGCTGCACTCAATATGCCAGCAAATTTGGAAAACTCAGCAGTGGCCACAGGACTGGAAAAGGTCAGTTTTCATTCCAATCCCAAAGAAAGGCAATGCCAAAGAATGCTCAAACTACCACACAATTGCACTCATCTCACAGGCTAGTAAAGTAATGCTCAAAATTCTCCAAGCCAGGTTTCAGCAATATGTTAACCGTAAACTTCCTGATGTTCAAGCTGGTTTTAAAAAAGGCAGAGGAACCAGAGATCAAATTGCCAACATCCACTGGATCATCAAAAAAGCAAGAGAGTTCCAGAAAAGCATCTACTTCTGCTTTATTGACTATGCCAAAGCCTTTGACTGTGTGGATCACAATAAACTGTGGAAAATTCTGAAAGAGATGGGAATACCAGACCACCTGATCTGCCTCTTGAGAAATTTGTATAAAGGTCAGGAAGCAACAGTTAGAACTGGACATGGAACAACAGACTGGTTCCAAATAGGAAAAGGAGTTCGTCAAGGTTGTATATTGTCACCCTGTTTATTTAACTTATATGCAGAGTACATCATGAGAAACGCTGGACTGGAAGAAACACAAGCTGGAATCAAGATTGCCGGGAGAAATATCAATAACCTCAGATATGCAGATGACACCACCCTTATGGCAGAAAGTGAAGAGGAACTCAAAAGCCTCTTGATGAAGGTGAAAGTGGAGAGTGAAAAAGTTGGCTTAAAGCTCAACATTCAGAAAATGAAGATCATGGCATCTGGTCCCGTCACTTCATGGGAAATAGATGGGGAAACAGTGAAAACAGTGTTAGACTTTATTTTTTTGGGCTCCAAAATCACTACAGATGGTGACTGCATCCATGAAATTAAAAGACGCTTACTCCTTGGAAGGAAAGTTATGACCAACCTAGATAGCATATTCAAAAGCAGAGACATTACTTTGCCAACAAAGGTTCGTCTAGTCAAGGCTATGGATTTTCCTGTGGTCGGTATGGGTGTGAGAGTTGGACTGTGAAGAAGGCTGAGCGCCGAAGCTCAGTGCTTTTGATCTGTGGTGTTGGAGAAGACTCTTGAGAGTCCCTTGGACTGCAAGGAGATCCAACCAGTCCATTCTGAAGGAGATCAGTCCTGGGATTTCTTTGGAAGGAATGATGCTAAAGCTGAAACTCCAGTACTTTGGCCACCTCATGCAAAGAGTTGACTGATTGGAAAAGACTCTGATGCTGGGAGGGATTGGGGTCAAGAGGAGAAGGGGACGACAGAGGATGAGATGGCTGGATGGCATCACTGACTCGATGGACGTGAGTCTGGGTGAACTCCAGGAGTTGGTGATGGACAGGGAGGCCTGGAGTGCTGCGATTCATGGGGTCGCAAAGAGTCGGACACGACTGAGAGACTGATCTGATCTGATCTGATCTGAAGATGACACAGGGGCATCCCAGGCAGCTCATTGGTAAAGAATCCGCCTGCCAATGTAGGAAACTCAGGTTCAATCCCTAGGTCTTGAAAATCCCCTGGAGAAGGAAATGGCTATTCACTCCAGCATTCTTGCCTGGGAAATCCTATGGACAGAGCAGCTTGTGGGCTACAGTCCATGGGGTCGCAAAGAGTTAGATACAACTTAGTTACTAAACAACAACAATAACAAGATGACACGCAGTGACCTGGGTCAACCTGAAGACCAAACCACAGTAGAACACGGGACCCTCAGCAGTAGACCAAACATAGGATAATTTAATGGAAAAATGTTCAAATGGATGTGACATTGGCCATAACCATATTGAACCGAGCAGAATAAAGAACAAATACATGCTCCCTGCTGTTGAAGCTCAAGGATTCTTAGAGGACCTGCAGGGAGAGATAATGAGAAGGGAAAGGAGAACATCCCAAATGATGTACCCAAAATAGAGCAAGGAATCCTTAGAACACATTCTTTTCAATCAGCAATAACAAGTTTTCTGCCATGCATGGAAATGGGGCTCACAATCTTCATTTATAGAGAAGTCAAGTTTCATTTTGACACACTTGACTTTGTGACTATGGGATTCAGACCCACGCACGTATGTCTGCACCGGGAGTGAATCCCCTGAGGAGAAGAGAGATGCAGACGAGAAAGAGGGCCGGGTTGCAGCTGGGCTCGGGGAACACTGCTCACCACCAGGCCGTGGAGGCCACAAGCAGGGGCGGTGCCCGATCGTGTTCCCAGGGACCCCGCATATCTTCATGGAGCGTCTTGAGACCAGTTCCTAGCAATCAGGCTACTGGGGTGGGTGCCACAGTAACTCACTGCAATCCGGTTGGCAGAGTGATAGCAAGCATGCTTTATGAAAGGTCTGCGGAGCACCATCAACTCTGAATACAGAGCCGGTTTGCATCATCTGGCCATTCATTCAAGTATGCAAGACATTGAGCAGGCTTCATTATTCTAGAACTCAGCCTCTTTTTCAGCCCCATTCTGCCTGATGGCAGAAACCATCATCGCAGGCAAAGACAGCTCTTCTCCATCACTTCAGGCGTGAACTTCCTCCCAGTCCCCCTTTCCTTCCCAGGTGGCAGCAGCCATGGTCATCCCTCCACTTTGGAACCCTCTCTGATATGTCCCTCTAGATCTCCCCACTTTCTCCACATTATTTCTGGGGCCCCTGCCCTCTCTCCACCAACCTCTTTCTAGGGCAGAAGAATCCACTTATCCGCAAAAGATTCAGGGGGCTGGCCTGGGTCTTCAGCATCCAGACCCACCTGGCCACAACTTGACCTCTACAGTCTCCTCCATGTGCGCACCCAGACAAGAAAGACACGGGGGCGGGGGGGCTGGGGCTGCAGTTGCTTTGCTTTGAGATAAAAAGTGCGTGTGTGGCTATGTGTGTGTGTGTGTGTGTGTTTTGTGTGTGACAGAGAGGGAATTTGGGAATATATGTCAACTAATACATCTCAAAATAATTTTCCACATATCATATTATTTAATCCTCACTGAAATGCCAGAAGGAAAATATTATTTCTCTAATTTTACAGAAGCAAGAACTGAGGCTCAGTGATACGAAACTGTCAGTCGCTCAGTCGTGTCCGACTCTTTGCAACTCCAAATAAGCATGTGAAAAAATACTTCTAAACAGGTCACAGAGGTGGTAGATGGTGTACCCAGACCCCAAGCTCAGATCTGTCAGATTCCAAAGCTTTTTTTTTTTTTTTTTTTCCCCACACCCCCAACAGTAGCACATTTCAGTCGTTCCCTTTCCTGGGACGCTTCTTCCGTGGTCCAGAGAGCATGTTGGTACTTCATCTGCCTCCTCCTATTACCTTAGCCTCACCAGCTAGTAGATGGAACATACATCAGAGACCTCACTACCGATGCCATCAGAATGGCCAACAGGTTGTTTTTAGGGAGGAGCACTGGGAATAACCTCTAGCAGGGGTGAGATGGTATTTTCTGCTTAGATCCTATAGCCAGTCCTACAGAAATTTCCTGCAAGGGCCCAGGAGTCAGTGACCACAACTGGTCCAATTCTATAGCATAAATAGTGTCTCAGCTCCCATCAGCGTTTGCTGCCACACACAGGGACACAACCAAAGCCGGCATTCATTCATCCTTTAATCCATATGCTTGGCAGTCCTTTCTCCTGCAAGAGCAAAAAGACCATCTTAGGTGTCTGTTCACGTTGCTGACACTGAGAGTGATTCGTCCCTGTGAAAATTCTGGGGCACCCCCGAGATGCCACCCACCCGTCTGGAGCAAAAACACCACATTTGCAGACACCTGTGGTTTGCCTAATTACATTTTCACAAACCCTCGGAAACCACTGAGGGCTTCAGCTGCACCACGCGTGTGGTCTAATGAGGTTTCCGAACTCCGTGTTATGAAATTGTCGCAGGTTATTTGTCAGGAAGCAGCTGTCTTGTGAACAGAGAAGACTTAAAATTTGGGGGTACCCACACTGTAATAATAATTCTTCATGGTTACAAAAACATCACATGACTTTAGTTACCTGCAACAAATGTTTTCTGGGCATTTGTTTCGAATGCACCTGAGTTTCCCACGTTTTGTGTTCCTCTGCACATTTCTGAGGGATTGAAAATGACAGGTAGTGCTACTCTCATCCCTAAATTTGAGAAAGAAAGAACGGTTTTCTCACGAAAACAGAGATCTCAACTTGAATTGATCAGTGTTAATTTCCTTTCCTTGTAGATGGATTAACTACTGCTTGCTCCTGTGTTCACCCTTTTCACAAGTTATTGTATTTTATCAGTCATTGCATTCAGTTTTTTCTAAAGCGCATTTAATGTAAGCACATCACCACTTGATTATTACGCAGTGATGATATGGTGAGTGGATTATTCTTGCCCTTGGTGGGTAGGTTGTTTCTCTCCCCTTCTTTCTCTCTGGGCTCCTTGCTCTGCAACCCCGCTGTTGCTAATTATGAGTTCTCTACACCAGCTGGAGCATCGCTACGGCATCATCCATCCCTGCCCATGTCTAATAACAGCTCTGTGGCCAGGGGAGCCTCCGATCACCTGGAGCCATGGAGCCTGAGCCAGGAAGCTTGGTACCAGGGCCTCTCACCCGCTAGCAGGTGGGGCTTGGAAACAAACTTCCACCCGGCTTTGTCTTCAGGCCAGACTGCCTGGGCTTATTCAACTCTCATGGTTCACAAAGCCCCGGTGTGGAACTTACCCAGCCCTTGGAGGAGGGCCATCTCATTGTGCATCTTCCTTCTCCAGGAGCCTCTAGGTTTTCTCTGTGCTGCTATAGGGACAACGCAATCTGTGTACTGGAAATTAAGTTAAATTATTGACACATGTTTTGTGCACCGTGCTCAGTCATGTCTGACTCTTTGTGACCCTGTGGACTGTAACCCGCCAGGCTCCTCTGTCCATGGAATTCTTCAGGCAAGAATACTAGAGAGGTTAGCCATTCCCTTTTCCAGGGGATCTTCCTGACCCAGGGATTGAACCCATGTTTCCTGCATTTGCAGGTGGATTCTTTACTGAGCCACCTTGGAAGCCCAATACACATTCACTGTACAACATTTGGAAAACGAAGAAAAATAAACACATTTGCACAAAATAAGTATAATGTCATGATCCAGAGATATCTCCAGTTTTTAATCTCCATGTGTATGTCTATGTCTATTTTACGTAAAGGGATTATACCATAATACCATTTAATTAACTGATTTCTTAA
Source organism: Bos grunniens (assembly GCF_055505025.1). NCBI lineage: Eukaryota > Metazoa > Chordata > Mammalia > Artiodactyla > Bovidae > Bos > Bos grunniens. Next base: position 41,859,533 of record NC_141188.1, read on the forward strand.
ATTAGCGATATGCTACTATTATTATTATCACGCAGCATGAAACTCTATGTCAGATAATTGATAAGTAATGCATTGTATGACTGTATCATTCCCTACTTAGCAACTCTGCTAAAGCTGATGACTTAGAGTGATTTCTCTTTTATTATAAACAATGGGCAGTATAAAGAGGTTTCTGGGCTTTCCAGGTGGTGCCAGTGGTAAAGAATCTGCCTGCCAATACGGGAGAATGTAAGAGACGCGGGTTCGATCCCTGGGTCGGGAAGGTCCCCTGGCAGATCCCTAGAAAAGGATGCACACCAAGCCACACAGGGCCATGTGGGGAAGAATCAGGGTCCATCCAGAGAGAAGAGGACTGGGCAGAGCGTGGCCCAGACCCTGGAAAATAAATTACTAATTCATGTTTCATGAATTCTGCTGAATTCTCCTCTATGTCAGCTCACCCAACGTCAGGGTTTATTCGGAAAGGAATGGCAAGGTGGGGTAAGCCACAGAGTAGACTTAGGGTTGGCCAGTTTGAACAATTTTGGTAGCCCATGGACTCCAGGGGTGGTCTCTAATGGACTGGTGCCTGTTCTGGACTAATTCAGGTCAGGAAAGACTATAGGATTACAGCCTCTGTTGGGAATAAGTATTTACTAGAATTGAATTTGGAGAAAGCAGTGGCACCCCACTCCAGTACTCTTGCCTGGAAAATCCCATGGACGGGGGAGCCTGGTAGGCTGCAGTCCATGGGGTCACTAAGAGTCGGACATGACTGAGAGACTTCACTTTCACTTTTCACTTTCAGGCATTGGAGAAGGAAATGGCAACCCACTCCAGTGTTCTTGCCTGGAGAATCCCAGGGATGGGGGAGCCTGGTGGGCTGCCGTCTATGGGGTCACACAGAGTCGGACACGACTGATGCGACTTAGCAGCAGCAGCAGCAGTAGCAGAATTGAATTGGACTTCCCAGGTGGCGCTAGTGGTCAAGAATCCACCTGCCAATGCAGGAGACATAAGAGACTTGGGTTCGATCCCTGGGTTGGGAGGATGCCCTGGAGAAGAACACAGCAACCCACTCCAGTATCCTTGCCTGGAAAATCCCATGGACAGAGGAGCCTGGCAGGCTACAGTCCATGGGGTAGCAAAGAGTTGGACACGACTGGAGCAACTTAGCAAGCATGTGTGCGCATGCGCATGCGCGCACACACAAACACATAGAATTGAGTTGGAATTTTGCCAACCTCTCCAGATTTAATTACAGCCCCACCCTCTCAGGTTTCCTAACCACTGACTCTAGGGCTCAGTCTCTCATAAGGCCCAACAAGGTCTCCTGACACCCAGAACAATCCCTAACAGAGTCTATCTCCAGCTGAAACAAGATCGCCATGACTGTGCTGAATTCTTCTCTGTGTCAGCTCACCCAACATCAGGCACAAAGAATGCTAAAGCCTCCGAGCCCAAAACAGGTTAGCTTAGTTCAGCGCTCTATATAGAAAGGTCTGCTGGGAAAGAGGCTGAAATTCTTGGCAAGATAATATTTATGAATTAGCTGTGAATTTCAACTACCCCTGCATCCATCTCACTTCATTAGTATGGAATCAAAAATTATAATTATGGAGTAAATGTTTTTCCAAGACGAGAGAAAAAGAGTTTTTGCCACAGTCCTTGTTATTTCTCTTTTGTAGGGAAATCTAAAATTGGACCAGAAAGAAATGGGACTATGAGCTTTCAACATTCTCCTTGTGATGGGATTACTACATATTATTATTTCTATTCATAGTTTCATTGCTTCTGATAGAGCTGTTATTACTGGAAACAAAACACAACAATAACCCTTTGAAATCTCTTCCAGCTAATTCTCTAAATAGGTAGGCATCTTCCTACCTCATCTCAGTTCTTTTCTAGGGGGTCAGCTAATTTTACCTTTTAAAACCATTGGTATTCAAATCCACTGTTTCTTTAATATCTAGTGGCTTGCTAAGAATTGTCTGATCTCTTCTTGAGCACATGAGCAAAAATGTTCTTATCCACCACTGAGGAAGCACCCTCACTGGGAACGTGGGGCACTTTCCCCCTTCATCAGCATCCTAGTCATAGGCTGCGTTTGTTCCTGCCTCACCTGACCCTCCTCAGATGTGTGTAGGAGCATGACAGCCCCAGCTGGGAGAGACATCACTTGCATGACTGCAGGGAGGTTTGGTCCTTATTAGGCTTCTCAGAGTTCCCAGCTCAACTACCTGCCCTTTGGTGTCCAGGCAACAGGTGACATCCTGCCATAGCCAGGGCTCTGAAAGTACTCCTTTCTGAGGGTCACTGTTGTGGCCCTCCTGGTCTCTCACTCTGGCATGGATCACACGGCACAGTTTTTCTTCCTAAGACCTGGGCATCGATTTCATGTTCTGGTCCAGCCCTTTCAGGCCAGGCGCTGGGCTGGAGCCATTCCCCCTCCCCACCCCACCCCCACAACCCTGCATGGAAACCAGAGCAGCAAGGAGCAGAAGGAGCAGCCAAGATCCATTTTATTTTAGCTTTTATTTAATTAATTATTTTTTTGGCCGTGCCGTGCAGCCTGTGGGATCTTGGATCCCCTGCAGCGGGAGCAGTCTTAACCACTGGACCACCAGGGAAGTCCCCAGAGACCCATTTTAAACAAAGCTGAGTTGATGTAGCAATATTCCTGTCAGAGATCAGCTTCTCAGGTCCCTTTGTGTACCCATGGAAAGTTCTGGAACAGTCACCCCAAGAAAGCTTTTCCCTCTGCTGGCCCCCACCAATCGTCATGTGGATCCCTGGGGTTCTTCTGAGGCTTGGCTCTCTCTGTCCCTTTGATGGCCTGCTGAGTGTAGATGCCTCTCTATTCCAGCTGCCCCCTCTCTCAAGACTTTTTCTAACATACTGAATGCTGAACTCGAGCCAGCATGATGCCGTTTCATTTTGCTTCAGCCAGACCCCAAATACTAAAGCTCCGACAAAGACCTTCAAACTGTGTTTTAGAAATGAGAGGAAGGAATCCAAGCTTTAGAACCCTGTGTGGGAGTGAAAGTTAGCTGTTTGCAAAGTTAGGTTTGACTTGTACTCAGAGTGGACATCTTTATTTGGAATTTCTAAAACAGCATGGAGAATAGTCCTAGCAGACTTTCCCCACTGCTTATAAGATAAGTACCCCACGCCAAGAGGAAGGAAGGAGAGCAGGACCACTTCCTCTGTCTCTTCACTCTCTTTTTGATGTTTGGCTCTGCAAACACCAGCACCGTGTCAACTGCTTGTTCTTCAGTGAGAAACGCTCTGTACAGATTTCATTGGTGATGTGTATGTACGTGCCAAGTCGCTTCAGTCATGTCTGATTCTGACCCCAGGACTATAGCTCACCAGGCTCCTCTGTCCATGGGATTCTCCAAACAAGAATACTGGAGTGGGTTGCCATTTTCTTCTCCAGGGGATCTTCTCAACCCAGGGATTGAACCCATATCTCTTTACCACTAGCACCATCTGGGAAGCCCAACAAGTCATCAATCAGTTGGCAAAAGCGGGTGCTCCCCCTAATCTGTGCAAGACTAGTTTCTCTGTCTCCTTTGAAAGAATCTCCGTGCTCAGAGAACTCTCGGGTCTCGGCTGCAGCCTGTGTGGACAGGCACACATGTAGAAACAATACATTTTCTTCAAACAGGTGACAAAATTGAGTGATGCTCTGAAGATTGTGCTCAGGCTGGAAGGCGGATTGCTGAAACATTTCCTTTCCTAATTCTGTGGCTTAAGAGAAAGGGCCAGACTGCAGGAGGAAGCCTCTTTCTCTGGAGCTCACTAGTTTGCCAGCCTTGCAATGCAGAGTAACGTTAGTGATGCGGAGTAAGAAGCAAGTACTGGGACACATGACTTTTGTAGGCATCCTGAGTGGGGAGGGCTCTCCAGCACTCTTTGTCGCCTGGGCTTTTACAGTGGCTCAGCTGTAAAGCATCTGCCTGCAACGCAAGAAACAAAGGAGACTCAGGTTCGATCCCTGGATGGGGAAGATCCCCTGGAGGGGGAACGGACAACCCACTCCAGTATTCTTGCCTGGGAAATCCCATGGACAGAGCAGCCTGGTGGGGTTGCAAAGAGTTGGACGTGACAGAGCACATACACATACATATATAGTGCCTTCGAGATTGTCATCTTTACCGCCCAACCCAGCTGGTCCATAAACATGTTTGGATCTGAAGTCCTCATTCTTTTATGCTGTGTTTGGTTACTGGCTGTCTCCATACTCCTGGAGGAAGCCATGCTAAGGAACTCTGTGTTCCTGACTCCAGGAAATACAGCAGGAACTTGCATTTTGCAGCAAGGGTTTGAATATGAAGCAAAAACAAAAACCGAACATGTATTTTCTAAAACTACGTGGTTATGATTTCCATTACTGTAGCAGACTCCAATTATTTTCTTTTTCTATGAATAATTTAAAAAGTGTGTTGAAGAATGGTATCATTTCTAGTATTGTTTTAAAATTTTTCAGATTCAAAACTGATGAATATTTAAATGATGTGATGGCATTGATGATGCATATTTTGTCAGATGAAAGGCGTGAGATTAAGTGCATGTGGTTTTCTCCAGGCAGTGAGTAAACCACATCATGTCTAGCTGGGAAAGCAGAGTCATTCACATTTCATGGTACCAACCACCACTGAGCACAGTGCACTCTGTGGCCCAGGGTATACTATGGGGTCAGGGCGCCTGCTGAGTGACTGGAGCTCCCACTCAGAGCTTGCAAACGAACCTTCAAGAATGGCAGCTCCATCAGGAGACTGGAGACAACTGGAGGCAGGGGCTCAAGTGTGAGCAGTGCATAATTTGCAGCCAGAGTTAAAAGAGTTTCATTCTATGTCAATTACACCTCTGTTAAAATAATTATAACCTAATACACTGGCAGGATTATGGAAAGAGTGAATGATGTCTGATGTACAAAAATGAGCACCTAGAAGCCAGTAAAAAAGAAATTTAAGCTCTTAAGTTCACAGAAATCAAACCGAAATCATCCAATTGTGTCTTTGAAGGTGTAACCATATCAACATAGTCTGTCATATTTTTTTTAAGTTCAGGAAAGGTTCCTTTGTGTGTTGTCAAAATAATCCAACTAACAAACACTACTGTGGAGTTTTCTATGTATTTGTATTGTTTGGGTTTGTTCTCACACATGAGGCAGAACATATACACAGAATAAAGACGACTGATAGTTTTTAAGGATTTAGTTTAAGAAGTGTGAAAGTCACTCAGTCGTGTCTGAGTCTTTGTGATGCCATGGACTGTAGTCAGCCAGGCTCCTCTGTCCATGGGATTTCCCAGGCAAGAATACTGGAGTGGGTAGCCATTCCCTTCTCCAGGGGATCTTCCTGACCCAGGGATTGAACTCGGGTTTCCTACATTACAGACATTTTCTTTACAGTCTGAGCTACCAGGGAAACCCTTAAAAAAGGGAGTTTCAAAATGTTTGGCAATGGACAGGACAGATTCTCATTTACAGCATCTTCATATCACCTGTCTCCCTTTAATGTTTCCTGATTCGATCTAAATTTGGAACAGGATAAAGACAAAAGAGGGAAATAGGGGATATGTCTAACAACTGGACTGTGTTTTGACAAGTTAATTCTGCTCAGATCTCTGGACTGGCAGTCTGGTTGCTACCTGGCTTCCTTTCAAAGTGCAGTCCCCAGGAAGACCCTCTCTAAGGACAAAACAGAGTGTCATCTTAGAGCTGAAGAAGCAAAGACCTGTCTCTCAAAGCTGCTTTCTTTAGGGACAAAGCAGCTTTATACCCAGGGTTGGAAACACCAGACAGGATTAGGAAATGAATAACTTTTTCCTCCACACAAAAGAGCATGTGACTGTGAACTGCTTCACAAGGCTTAATTTTTGGAGGCATAAATGGAATTTAAACTGTAGGCAATAAATCAGTGACACCTTTGATTCATTATAGATAATCACAAGGAAGCTCTTCTGATGATCAGTGCTAACAGAGTCATAGCTCCTGTTTCCTTCAGACTCCACCATCGGTTGAAAGAAGGGATTGGTCTGGGTGTGGAGGTGGGGGAGTGGTTGGCTGCAGCCCTGAGTGATGGATGGAATTTCCCTCCAGGGTGCAGACGATGAGACCTGGGCAGTTGTTTACCTTCCTGAGGCCTCTTATGCCTGCCCAGGAAGCAGCCACGTCCAACTCATCCTAAAGACTGCTTGCTACTCTCCCCACTCCCAGCCTCTGGCTCCCTAAAGCCCCTGTTGCCATCAGCAGGTGAGTGGTCCAGCCCCCACCCTCATGCGGGCCTGTCTTCCTCATCACAGGCACAGACTGATAGCACTTGAGTGTGTCCACAACCCCAGAGCTGCAGCCCACTGGGGCCCACGTGGCCCCGGTCCCCTGCTCTGACCCTTGGCCTTTGACTCTTGGCCAGAGACCCTCATGCCACCCTGTGGATTCTTTCTTGGGGACCCCATGGTTTTTCCTGCCACTAAATGTTTGCCTTTGAAAGCCCAGGCCATGCTAAAGTTCCTGCCCCTTTTCTTCCACAAGTTTTCACAGACCAGCTTAAGTTCTATTTTCCTCTAAGATGTTTCTCCACTTCTCCCTGTTTCCATGTGTTCACATCTCTGACAGCTGGTGTGTCTTAGCCTTGGTGGTATTTTATGGTTAGGCCTGGCAGCAACTTTTAAAATCAGTGCTGTATTAAATAACTGTGCATTCTACAGTTGAGGCATCTGTTGTTCAGTTGCTCAGTCGTGTCTGACTCTTTGTGATCCCATGGACTACAGCGCACCAGGCTTCCCTGTCCTTCACCATCTCTTGGACTTTGCTCAAACTCATGTCCATCCAGTCGATGATGCCACCCAACCATCTCATCCTCTGCCACCCCCTTCTCTTCTTGCCTTCAACCTTTCACAGCATTAGGGTTTTTTCCAATGAGTCAGCTCTTCGTTGCAGATGGCCAAAGTATCAGAGCTTCAGCTTTAACATTAGTCCTTCCAAAGAATATTAAGAGTTGATTTCCTTTAGGATTCTCTGATTTGATCTCTTTGCTGCCCAAGCGACTCTGAAGAGTCTTCTCCAGCACCACAATTCAAAAGCATCAACTCTTCGGTGCTTGGTCTTCTTTGTGAAAATGTTAGTCACTCAGTCACTCTATTACTCTGTAGCCCACCAGGCTCCTCTGTCCGGGGAATTTCCAAGGCAAGAGTACTGGAGTAGGTAGTCATTCCCTTCTCCAGGTGATCTTCCTGACCAGGGATTGAACCCGGGTCTCCTGCATTAGAGGCAGATTCTTTATCTTCTTTATGGATTTAAAACATCCATCAACTTAGATGCAAAGAAGATGCAAACAGAGACTGGGGCAAAGACCTGCCCCTGTATCACTGGTACAGAGCAGCCAGACCCCAGCACAGCTGTGGGGTCTGGGAGTCACTGCCTCCCACCACTACTCATACCCTGCAGGGCATGAGAACCTCTGCCTGGCAACCAACGTTTCCCCTTATTTCCTTAGGAATTCTGGGCCTGTGAGTCTAGCTATCATCACGAAAAGGGGGAAAGTTGCTATCTAGACAAAGACTATAATTACCAGTATTATTCAAAGTCACTGAAATGCCCGAATTGCAGAAAGGAGCAAAGGGGCACATGCAAGTCAGAAGCTAATAACAAACACCCAGCAAACACCTCCCTGGGGGATACGACATCTACTCCAGGTTTTGCAGACTTGCTTGCTTGCTTCACTTCAGTTGTGTCTGACTCTGTGATCCCACAGACTGTAGCCCACCAGCCGCCTTGGTCCACGGGAGTCTCCAGGCAAGAATACTGGAGTGAGGGGATCTACTCCAGGGCATCTTTCCGGCTTTGCAGGGGGTGCTGGTAAAAGAAGCTGACAGCATCTCTGAGAAGCCTGTATTGGATAAAGCTACAAGAAGAGCTTCTCTAGTAGTGCAGTGGTAAAGAATCCACCTGCCAATGCAGGAGACACAGGTTCGATCCCTGGTCTGGGAAGATTCCACATGCCTCCGAGCAACTGAGTCCATGTGCCACAGCTATTGAGCCCGTGCTCTAGAGCCTGGGAACCACAGCAAGCGAAGCCACCACAGTGAGACGCAACAAAGAGTAGCCCCTGTTCACCACAACTAGAGAAAGGTCCTTGCAGCAGTGAAGACCCAGCATGGCCAAAAAAACACCACTATAGGCAGTACTTCTTTAGTAAGTTTTTTTTTCCCTCTTGTATGTGTGCATGCTAAGTCATTTCAGTGTCCAACTCTTTGCAACCCCATGGACTGTAGCCCACCAGGCTCCTCTGCCCGGAGACAGTATCTTAGGTGACCCTAAGAAAGCTGACTCGAGGAGGCAGGGGAGGAGCCAGGCTGTATACAGATTTGCAGCCAGGGGCAGGTAATGTGAATGTTAAAAGATTACTGTTGATAAGGAGAAAACTAAATCTCTCACATGAAGAGATTTCCAGTCAATCCTAAAGGAAATCAACCCTGAATATTCATTGGAGGGACTGATGCTGAGGCTGAAGCTCCAATACTTTGGCCACTTGAGGAGAAGAGCCAACTCATTGGAAAAGACCCTGATGCTAGGAAAGATTGAGGGCAAGAGAAGGGGGTGAAAGAGGATGAGATGGTTGGATGGCATCACTGACTCAGCGGACATTAGTTTGGGCAAACTCTTGAAGATGGTGAAGAAGAGGGAAGTCTGGCATGCTGTAGTCCATGGGGTCACAAAGAGTTGGACATGACTGAGTGACGGAACAAAGACAAATCTCTCACATGAAGAGATTTAGCGATCTTCTGTGTGTGGAAGATGCAAGCATCCAGGCTTACTGAAATCATTTCTTTCATGTGAATCTAGCTATCTGGGGCCAATCCTGCTTCCTTCATTGTTCACATACTAATTCCTTGTTTACCTTAAGAGATGGCTGCCTCTCACATCCTCCCTGCTCCTCAGCACTTACCAGGAGGAAGTAGCTGATGGCTTGCAAATAGCTGGCTTTGTTTCATCTAGGCTCAGATATTTGCATTTTGAAGAGGCTTGTTGACTGTAGTCAACAATTCCAGTTGAGCTATTTCAAATCCTGAAAGATGATGCTGTGAAAGTGCTGCACTCAATATGCCAGCAAATTTAGAAAACTCAGCAGTAGCCACAGGTCTGGAAAAGGTCAGTTTTCATTCCAATCCCAAAGAAAGGCAATGCCAAAGAATGCTCAAACTACCGCACAATTGCACTCATCTCACACGCTAATAAAGTAATGCTCAAAATTCTCTAAGCCAGGCTTCAGCAATACATGAATTGTGAACTTCCAGATTTTTAAGCTTGTTTTAGAAAAGACAGAGGAACCAGAGATCAAATTACCAACACCTGCTGGATCATGGAAAAAGCAAGAGAGTTACAGAAAAACATCTATTTCTGCTTTATTGACTATGCCAAAGCCTTTGACTGTGTGGATCACAATAAACTGTGGAAAATTCTGAAAGAGATGGGAATACCAGACCACCTGACCTGCCTCTTGAGAAACCTGTATGCAGGTCAGGAAGCAACAGTTAGAACTGGACATGGAACAACAGACTGTTTCCAAATGGGAAAAGGAATACTTTACGGCTGTATATTGTCACTCTGTTTATTTAACTTATATGCAGAGTACATCATGAGAAACGCTGGGCTGGAAGAAGCACAAGCTAGAATCAAGATTGCTGGGAGAAGTATCTATAACCTCAGATATGCAGATGACACCACCCTAATGGCAGAAAGTGAAGAGGAACTCAAAAGTCTCTTGATGAAAGTGAAAGAGGAGAGTGAAAAAGTTGGCTTAAAGCTCAACATTCAGAAAACTAAGATCATGGCATCTGGTCCCATCACTTCATGGGAAATAGTTGGGGAAACAGTGGAAACAGTGTCAGACTTTATTTTTCTGGGCTCCAAAATCACTGCAGATGGTGATTGCAGCCATGAAATTAAAAGATGCTTACTCCTTGGAAGGAAAGTTATGACCAACCTAGATAGCATATTCAAAAGCAGAGACATTACTTTGCCAACAGAGGTTTGTCTAGTCAAGGCTATGGTTTTTCCAGTGGTCATGTATGGATATGAGAGTTGGACGGTAAAGAAAGCTGAGTGACGAAGAATTGATGCTTTTGAACTGTGGTTTGGAGAAGACTCTTGAGAGTCCCTTGGACTGCAAGGAGACCCAACCAGTCCATTCTAAAGGAGATCAGTCCTGGATGTTCATTGGAAGAACTGATGTTGAAGCTGTAACTCCAATACTTTGGCCACCTCATGCAAAGAGTTGACTCATTGGAAAAGACCCTAATGCTGGGAAGGATTGGGGCCAGAAGGAGAAGGGGATGACAGAGGATGAGATAGCTGGATGACATCACTGACTCAATGGACATGGAGTTGGGTGAACTCTGGGAGTTGGTGATGGACAGGGAGGCCTGGCGTGCTGCAATTCATGGGGTCCAAAAGAGTCAGACATGACTGAGCAACTGAACTGAACTGTTGGCTGTAGAGCACAGAGCAGAAAACATTCCATCTCACAGAAGGAAAGGCCACATGGGGCCCTGTGCTATCTCTGTTCCCCTAGAGCTGTCACTTCAGCCTCAGACCACGAGACCAAAATGGATTCACTTGGGCCAGGGCTTTCCACCTCCTGCCCAGTGAAAAACTTCACACCCCCATTTAGGAGCTAGATGGCCCCTTTTAGCCATGAGAGATCCAGAGTGCACCAAGCTGAAACTATTCCCCAGAGCACACAGGGATAGAACCAAGGTTTCAACTGAAGTGTGCCCAACAAAAAAGCTGGCACTCCATGGCATTATAAACATTAACCTGGCATCTATCAAATGGCTGGGTAGACAATACCCACTGGTCTTTTCACAAAGCTGAGAACTCCAACCTACAAAAATAATCTCCAAACCTCTATTTCCCTGCTCTTCCAACTGTTCAAGAAAATGTCAGAAAGCAGAGTCCCCTCCCAGAATCAATACAAAAAAGATAGGGAACTTCCCTCTGGAAAAGCTAATATGAAAAAAGGACTTCATGAGTATAAACTTTAATATTATGAGTGTCATGGATAAGGTTGAGGAACTTTAAATCAACCCTGAACATTCACTGGAAGGACTGATGCTGAAGGTGAAGCTCAGTACTTTGGCCACCTGATGATAAGAGCTGACTCACTGGAAAAGACCCTGATGGTGGGAAAAGACTGAAGGCAAAAGGAGGCGGCGGTGGGGTGGGGTGGGCCGGAGGATGACGTGATTGCGTGGCATCACCAACTCAATGGATGTGAGTTTGAGAGAACTCCAAGAGATAGTGAAGGACGGCGGAGGCTGGCGTGCTGTAGTCCATGGGGTCGCAAAGAGTTGGGCTCCGTTTATCGACGGAAAAACAACAAACTGAATATAATCTTTAATATTTTGGGTGTCATGGATAAAGTTGAGGTGCTTTGAAACTTGAGACCAATTAAGAAACAAGGGAGTAGAATGGTGGTTACCAGAGGCTGGTAGAGGGTACTGGGGAGGTGCTGTTTAGGGGTGCACACATGGAACTGGTAGATAAGTCCTGGAGAGCTAATGCAATGTCGCAATTACAGTCAACAACACTATAGTACAGACTTCAAAGTTGCTAAGACACTAGCTCTTAACTGTTCCCGTCACAAAATAAAAATGATAAGTATGTGATATGACAGAGATGTTAGCTATGGTGTAATCGTGTTTCAACACACAAATGTATCAAATCAACAACAGTTTACAACTTCAACTGATACAATGCTATATGTCAATTATATCTCAATCTAAAAAGAGGAAAGAAGAGGAAGGAAGAGGTCTTAGTCTGTGATATACAATTAAGGTTAAAAGGTGAGAGTGGGAAGGAGAGAGAACAGATTTAACCTCTTGGACACTTTGAAGAAACTCATGCCTTAAGAACCTATTTGCCCCTGTGAGAATGCAATCATGGGCAGGAAGATTTGAATTCAGCAAGACCTGCATCTGAGTCCTATTCCTTATTTAAACATCTCTTTACTCACCCCAGTCTCATTGTCAGCAAATGATTTGTTTCCCCCTGCTCTGAAGACTGGCTTCATTTAATTTGTAAGGAATTATTTATTCGCATCCTTTCTGTTGCTACTTGATAAAGAAATACTGCATCTTTTAAGAAACGGTTGGGAGCTCAGACAACAAAACAATAAAGAGAATAGAAAAATAGCAGGAATGCAATCGAAGTAATTAGACTTGAACCTGACATCACTTTCCATCGCCAATACCATATATTAGTACAAAAGGGAGAATAATAGTTTTTCATTTACCTTCATATTTATGGTCATGATGAAAAAAATCACATAACTTATTTAGGGAAATCTTTGGTTTAAGCCAGTGTATAAAAAGCTTTTTATTTGAAGTGCATTATAGTGGTCCGTTTCTGTGCAAGTAATTTTTCCTGCATAAGAAAAATAGTTTTGAAAAAAAAAATGTTACAAGCATCGTTCTTTTTTATTTTAGAATTATATGTTTTCAAATAATGAATACAGTATCTACTACTATTCCACAATATTCTCATTATTTCTATGTCACCAGAGGGTGTCCTTTGTGGGTAAAAATTCAGAAATTACCAGAACACTAGAGGAACCCTTTGTTGTTTTGTCGTCCTTTAAACACATTTGGTTGCGTAAGATACAATGGAATCTGGCTTGTTTTTGCTTTCCTTAACTGGACCTGTATTGGGAAATGAGGTTTGCTTCTTACTAGCTCTTACTGGTGTTTTCTTTAATTTTTTTTTTTAATTCTAAGTTTATGAATTGAATTATAAGCAGCATAACTAAAACGAGGCAAGACATTATTCCTTAAAGCATTGTGGTGCCTCAGTTGGGGAGCTCCACATTTCCTGCCTGAGAAGGGAGAAGGGACAGACACATAGCTGGCCCTGAACTTACCGTCGAAGCCGCCATGTTGGATGCAGCCTGGCGCTTGTCAGGTCCTCAATCCCAGACTCATCCCCACGTCATCCCCCGCCTGCCCGGGAGCAGCCATCAGGTGGACACGTCAGGCGGCAGCCATTCTTAAAGCCTCTGAGGCCCACGAGTGCCCAGGAACCCAGGACCACTGCAGGCTTGTGGGCGATCGGGACGCCCCACCCACATGCCCCAGCCTCTCTTGTCCCTGACTGAGCCCATGACCACGTGCAGCTCAGAGCCACCCTCTAGACAAACACAAGTTTCGGATCTTCCTCTCTTGACCAGGCGTGGCTGGTAGAAATGTGCCAGCAACAGGGAGGAGGGGAGGAAAAGGGGGGTTCTAGCCTCAGCAGGGTGTTCCCCCACCCTGCTCAGGGTGCTGTAGAGATGAAGCAGCCATTAGCCACCATAGCTGTTAAAATTTAGTTATTAAATGTAAGTAAAATTTAAAACTCTAAGAAACATAAATAGAGTTACAGATGTAGAAAGCAAACTTATAGTTACCAGGGACGAAGCAGTAGAGGGGAGAGAGAGGATAAATTGGGACATTGGGATTGACATATACACGACACTATGCATAAAATGAGTAACTAATAAGAACCTACTATAGAACACAGGGAACTCTACTCAACATTCTGTAGTGACCTCCATGGGAAAAGAATCTTAAAAAGAGTAGATTCATGTATACATGTAACTGATTCACTTTGCTCTACACTTGAAATTAACATTGTAAATCAACTCTACCCCAATTTAAAAAAAAATTGTTTTTTTTAATTTTAAACTCAGTTCTTCAGTTTCACTCTGCCACATAGCTAACACTCACACATGGCCAGTGGCTACCACTCTGGACAGCAAAGGGTGTGGAAGATCTCGGTCATTGCAGAAAGTTCTCATGGGCAACCCTGCTCTAGAAAGCTTCAGATACGCCCCCGCTGTTCTCGGGGAGGAGTTCCACTGGGTCAGTTTGAGTGGATCTTGTTCTGGTCCTGTTGCCAACCTGCTGCACATTGGGTCAGGTCACCTCCTTACCTGTGAGGGCATCCTGGAATTAGATTCTGGTCTATGATAGAAGAAGGGCAGGCCTCACATGACCCAAGGGCTTCAGATTACTCGCTTCTGTTTTGTCTTTTGTGCAATTGCTTTTACTGAACTGTAGTTCTGAGCTTCCCTGGTGGCTCAGTGGTAAAGAATCCACCTGCCAATGCAGGAGATACACATTCCATCCCTGGGTTGGGAAGATCCCCTGGAGAAAGAAATGGCAACCCACTCCAGTATTCTTGCCTGGGAAATGCCATGGACAGAGGAGCCTGGCAGGCTACAGTCCATGGGGTCTCTAAGAGTTGAATACATCTTAGCCACTAAACAGCAATCACTTTTTCTACCTATGAAAGGACAGTCGCATGCAATTCAGTACTGCTTTCATTTTGGGAATTTTGTGGAACATTGAAAAATTATATTACAAACTTTCCTATTTATGAGACATAATTGGAAAACTTCTCTTAAGCCTCAGGACCAGGACAGAATGTGTTCCTCATAAGCAAGTAGTGGGCGGTTAGGTTTTAAAACAACATGAATGTTGTAACTAATCTCATTTTCCTCTTTGTTTTCACGGTGAGAAAGCTCAGAGCAACACCATTAGAAGCAGTTAGACTGACTCTTATGATACTCATTTTTCTTCCTAATTGTATCTCTAATAAAAGCTTTTGGGAAGTCATCAAAATATTTTGGGGAATGAATTGGAGTTGGAATAAGTTATTTTATGAATTGAGGGAAATATATGTTCAGAACCCCCAAACCTTTAAACACATCATGAAAATGTATAACTTAAATCCAGGCTAAGAGAATCCATGTCATGGGATGATATTCTTAGGAAGATGTCTTCTATCCAGACTTGACCTTGGGGTCTGGAAATTTAGTAGACGTGCATTTCTGGAGTATAGCAAAAGACTAAAAGAAATTAGGGGGCTGGGAGTTATAAACTCAGATGTTCTGAAGACTGAAAAATGAAAAGACATCACTGTTTTTAAGCAGAAGGCTTCACTGTTGCTGTTGTTGTCTTAAAAAAAATTTGGAAGTTTCCAAAACTGTCACATTAACAGACTTCTCACTCCTCCTACGTTAAGCATGACTCTATAATTGAAAAACATCTCTTGATCGAAGAATAAATTAGTAAAAGTAAAAGCATCTCATCCTTCAAAACACTTCCATCCTGTTTTGTTTGTTTGTTTTGATCACTGTCAAAATGTACTTTTTCTGTAAAAGGATATTTTTCAAATAAAAAAGTGTTCTTAGAAAATTATAAATATGACAGCTTTCTTCTTTGAAGTTAGTTATATTGTTATGGTATCAGACTTCATGAAGAAGGAAAACTACATGTTTTGAAATCAAAATGTGAAAGTCCAAACTAGAGTGTACCCAGATATGGCCCATGAGAATCATCTGGACAGTACTATTGATAGATATATGCTTATTCGCAGTACAGGACCCCAAAAGGATCGAGGGGTCAAAGAGAGTGTAGGGTTCCATCACGAACACGTGCTCTGGGGTAATCGTGTAACGGGGTTGTTTCCAAGAAGCAGTGGTACTCTGCCCTACGTGTGTGCATGCCCAGTTGCTTTAGTCTTGTCTGATTCTTTGGGACCCCATGGACTGCAGCCTGCCAGACTCCTTTGTCCAGGGGATCCTCCAAGCAAGAATACTGGTGTGGGTTCCCATGCCCTCCTCCAGGGGATCTTCCCAACCCAAGGATCAAATCCAGGTCTCCCGCATCACAGGCAGATTCTTTACCACTGAGTCACCCGAGAAGCCCACGCTGCCCTGTACTAAAGCACAAAAAACATCCCTGAGTATTCTTTTCACTCAACATCTGAGTCTCTCGCTTCCATACATGTCACACAAATATATGACTCTTAGTATATCCACATGGTCTCAATCATTCTTGCAAGTAAAAGGCACAACAGGGATGATTATTGAAATAATAATAAATGGTCTTTATTGGAAATTTACTGTGTACCAGGTACTCTGACCAGCGTCCTGATGGACTCTTTTATCAACAAACTTTGGGGTAGGTACTGTTTCCGTCCTCAATACACAGTGGAGGAAACTCGGGGGGTAAATTTCCAGGCTCCACAGGCACGCAACAATGGGTGGGACCCCAAGCTGAGTCTGCCTAGACAGGACCCTGTAAGTCCCCTGCAGAAGAGAGAGGACCTGGCTGCAAGTTAGTGGCAGGACTGAGAGAAGACCACGAGAAGGGCACCCAGATGTCACCAACCCTCACCACGAGACGCTTCCAAGCTCCGTCTCTAGCAGCTAGAGAGGACGAGAGGGACCACAGAGCTGGAAGAACGGGACAGGAGGACCAGGACAGATGGCTTTCCTAACATCTGTGAGAGATAATTCAGGCCTGACACCCTATCAGCTAATGTCTTTCATTTTAGTTCTCTCTAAAGAGAGGACAAATTTGTTTTCACGTACACATGATTAATTTGCCGAGAGAGTATTTAATAAACATCACTCTAATTATCTGAGTATTCTGACACCAGATTGCTGTGACCCTGAGAAGCTCAGCTCTCCTATCGCTCTGCTTCCCATTCTATTAAACGAGGATGGATAAAAGGCTTTCTTATCAAAGTACCTTAGGATTTGATGATGAGTGTAACAAACAGCCACTGAGCTGCCTTTGTATCCAGCTTAAAAGGCCAGGCATTTTCCACTGAAGGCTCCGTCCACACTGAAATGCCTTATCCTGATACAGTTTTATACAGAGTAATTAAGATATCATATTTGGGACCAACATTCTAACATTCATAAGTAATTAAATGCTAACAACTGGGAGTTCCCTGGCAGTCCAGGAGTTAGGACTCTGATCTTTCAAGTTGTGGTCAGGGTTCAATCCCTGATCAGGGAACTAAAATCCTGCAAGCTGGGTTGTATGGCTAAAAAAAGAAAAAAGTACTAGCAACTGGCTGTGCATGTTCTATGGTTTGCAGTCACTTCAGTTTAGAAGATGCCCTAGTAACATACATATACTATGTATAAAATAGATAGCCAACAAAAACCTATTGTATAGCACAGGGAACTATACTCAGTATATTGTAATAATCTATAAGGGAAAAAATCTGGGAAAGAATATATATATATATACACACAAGCTACACACACACACACACACACACACACACACACACACGTATGGGGCTTCCCAGGCGGCACTAGTGATAAAGAATCTACCAGCCAATGCAGGAGGCATAAGAGACATGGGTTCCATCCCTAGTTTGGGAAGAGACCCTGAAGAAGGGCATGGCAATCCACTCCAGTGTTCTCGCCTGGAGAATCCCATGAACAGAGGAGCCTGGTGGGCTATGGTTCATGGGTCCCAAGGGGTCGGACATGACTGAAGCAACTTAGCATGCACACACGCACAATATACATATAATATGTATGCATGCATGGGTGCTAAGTTGCTCAGTCATGTCCAACTCTGTGACTCCATAGACAGTAGCCTGCTAGGCTCCTCTGAACACAGGATTCTCCAGGCAAGAATACTGGAGTGGGTTGCTATGTCTTCCTCCAGGGGATTTTCCTGATCCAAGGATTGAACCTGTGTCTCTGGCATTGGCAGGTGGGTTCTTTACCACTAGTACCACCTGGAAAGCCCTATAATATGTGTATAGCATATATATATAGATAGATAGATAGATATAGATATAGATATAGATGTGTATCTCCCTGGTTTAGAAAATACATCACAAGTAATTGATATTTATTTGATTAATATGTGGGCTTTCTTGACATCTATTACTTTATCATTCTCTCCTGCATTCCTTGGGCTTCCCTGTTCTTTTGATCTGGTCCAAAAGGAAGCATAACTTGGTTCTCACTGACCAGCTACTGGCTTCTTGGGCTTGCTGCTGTGATATCCGGTCCACTCCTCAGCCTCCCACCTCCTGTCCTTGGCCTACACCAGCCGTTTAAAGACAAGTGTGTGGACAAACAGGCCTGGGCTTTCCCTGCGTTAGTGCTGTGTCAAGTCCGGCAGGTTTGTCATAGAGCGAGGCATGATGGAATGATGGGCCAAGGTAAACAAGAGCTAGGGGGTCCTAAGAGGGTCTTCTCGGAGGGTTTGTGGTCCAAGGCCCTGGGCAGACTGGGAGGGCTCCTTCCAAGCAAACGGACAGATCAAAAGCAAAATGATCAAACGGAGTCTTAACAAAGACCTTGAGCCGGAGAGCAGTGAAGTGTGAACTGCAGGAGCTCCGCGTCTGTTTCTGCTCCCCGGGGAGTCAGGTACAAAGGCAGATGTGATTGTGGTCATGAAAAAAGCCTTGGATTTACATGGTTCTGGAAATTCGTCCAGCCAGAGGAAAGAGCACAACGGAAACAAGAGCTAACCTGCTCTCCACCCAGCTCCTCCCTCCCCTCGCCTCGTGGATGTGGATTTACGAGAAAACATGATTTGCGGATGTGGCAGAGCACGGAGCCAAACCTCACAGGCTGCCTGGTTCCGCGCCATGGAATCACCCTGCTGGTCGTCAATATGGACCGAGTAGCAAGCTGACAGCCTCTTGCCAAGTCTCGCCGCCCTTATCCCAGGTCCTAGTCTGCATTTTTGACAATCACTTGGATAAAGATATAAAAGGCATGGAGAGTGTGCATTTGTCGTTTCTCCCCCTGCTTGGTGTCTGAACCTCCTTCTTGTGTTTGGAGAATTGCTTATAGAACCAGCCCTGTGGGGAGCACGGCTCACCTCCAACATCAGATCCTGAGAGAACCAGAGGTCTGTGTTCCAGGCTGTCCTTGCCCTGGGGTGTGGGGAGGTGAGTGAGGCAGCCATTCAGGCTCACACAAGCCCAAGTCTGAACCAGAAGGCGGGGGTTCAGAGAAGAGACCCAGACATATCCCCACTGGCAGCAAGAGATGGGTTGGAGGACTGGTTCCAGGTTCCTGGGCCACACTAGCACTCCCGCCGCACACTGGGACTGTGTCTCCAGCCCAGGGCCAGAGGCCTGGGAGACTGTGCATCCAGGCACAAGGGGCAGGACTGTCCTCCCAGTGGGGTTTCGTGCACTGGTTTGTGACAGCCTCTTTCCTGCAGCTCAGCCTGCCCTTCCCCTGCCTCAGCCCAAGGTTCTCCTGTGACCTTCCCAACAGACTCAGTGGTAAAGAATTTGCCTGCAAATGCAGGAGATGCAGGAGACTGAGGTTTGATCCTTGAGTTGGGAAGATTGCCTAGAGAAGGAAATGGCAACCCACTCTAGTATTCTTGCCTGGAAAATCCATGGACAGAGGAGCTTGGCGGGCTACAGTCCATAGTGTTGCAAAGAGCTGGACACGACTGAGCAACTTACACTTCCTCTTTTTACCACATTTCTAGTTGAATATAAAGAAACATAAAATTAGGTATAAACTCCTTATGATTGTGACTTGTTTACAGTTATAAAACCAAAACAAATTTACCAATTAATTACCAGCAGAACTACAAAAACAATAACATTCAAATTAACCTCATTAATTTAATGTGAGAGAGGATGATGTTTTGCCAGAACTGGATCATTGCTTGCCCCACGGCTCAGCACCAACCGCTGGGGCTCAGGGGGTGTCGAGGCGGGGGCGGCCCCTCTGAAGCCCTGGAGCCAGGAATGCATGGAGCCCCAGGAGCCCTCCCATCCATCACTCCTCAGCTTCCTCTGGATCTTCAACAACCAGAGGGTTCTCTCCAGAGAGCAGGGCTTCTGTCTCATCACTCTGACTTAACTGCCCTGAGATTCCTTCTTCTTCCAAATCAATCTATTCTTCATCGAGTCCTGACACCCTGGGATTGAAGTCACTGGTCCAGCGTGAATTCAGTATTGACCCCTCGTCAAGCCCAGTGAGGCCGGGAGGCAGCATCGAATGCTACTGAGGTGACGGCTCCCTCAGCATCCATATTCACAATGCAGGGCTGGGCGCCCCTTCAGAGAGTGACTGCACGAGGTGAAGCCCTCCTTTTCTCTTGTTGCTGTTCACTTCCTAAACTGTGTCCAACTCTTTGTGACCCCATGGACTGTAGCCCGCCAGGCTCCTCTGTCTACGGGATTCTCCAGACAAGAATACTGGAGTGGGTATCCACTGCCTTCCCCGGGAGATCTTCCTGACCCAGGACTCGAACCCCTGTCTCCTGCAAGTCTCCTGTATTCATTGGCAGGTGGATTTTTTTTTTTTTTTTTTACCACTGAACCACCAGGGAAGCCCCCTCCAAAATTAAGATGCAAACCTATCAGGGGCATATCTGAGGGTGTTCAGTGAAACATTGTTTATGGTGGCAGGAGGCTGGAGGTGACCTGGTTCCTTCACTGGGAAAGTGACCTGTGGTAGATGCATGGTGTGGTCTACCGTGCAACAATTAGACTCCATGGAAGTTCACATATCAACCTACATGGGCCTAAAATATAAGGTAGAATGAGATTTAAAATACTATTTACATTAGCTAAGGACACCTATGAAAAATAATACGTGTTTTGCAAGAAGGCATGCAAATGCAAAGAGGCATGCTACATTCAAATATTTGCCTGTAGGGACTTCCCTGGCAGTCCAGTGGCTAAGACTCTGTGCTCCCAACTCAAGGGGTCTAGGTTTGATCCCTGGTCAGGGAACCAGATCCCCAATGTTGCGACTAAACATCCTGCACATTGCAACTAAGACCTGGAGCAGCCAAATAAATAAATAAATATTTGCTTGCAATAGTATGACAGGAAGGATGCTGATACAAGAGACGAAGGAGAAAAACAGCCAAACTCACTCACTCATGGGCCAATGATCATGTCCATGAACAGTAAGGTTTAATAAATCCTGAAGTCAAAATTCTGTATCCAAGGCAAAAGAAAAAAGAGAGAGTAGGAAAAGAGAAGAGAGGGAGGAAAAAACGAGTGGAAAAAACACGTGCCGATGCTACAGGTATCTGCCACACAGGCAGATTACGAAGATCCTTTCAAAACTCTTATTTCACATAATGAGAAATTCTTCTGAAAGTCACAATTAGAAAATCCAACTTTAAAAAACAGAATAGTTTTTGATGCAGAATACAGAATAGCTATTGGACTTCAGCAGTGCCTCCCAGAAGACACCATCTGTCCCACAAAAAGTAACCCAGCCTTTACCCTGATTTCAGCTTATCCAAATGCAAGTCTCCCAAGCGTGAGTTGAACGTAATGAACATGGCGCTGTTCTTTACGGCATAATAAGTTTGCACACAGCTTTATCTTTTCAAGCCAAAATAGGCTGTGCTACTTCAGTTACATTTCAGTGAAATACCCGTGTCATGATTCATGAAAACATTTCATTAACTGATTATAGATCTTGTCGCTTCAGCGGGGAAGGTGAGAAGAGCACCTCTGACCTGAACATCCTTCTGCAGAGACTAAATGACATACAAAGAGTCAGAATTCCTTGCCCAGTTGCTAGTCAGAGAGGCTAGGAAAGTGACATGTTTTTCTAACCAGGCGTTGACCACATATTTTAAAAAGAGGTGATTTCCATTGTCATCTTGGGATATGTGAAAATCCTTTTAAGACTTTGCAAATAAGTTTTTAAAATACTGGTTTGGCATCCACAAGAATCAACAACTGTTGATTCTTAACTCCAAGGCATAAAATAAGCTTGTTATGGCTTGGTGTTGAATTGAGCTGTCACCTTAAATGAAATCACAGTAATAAGATACTTATTCTCAATTCTGTAAATAGATGATGTGACATCTCTCAGTGGTATGAAACAGCTACTATCTTGAAACTTACCTACTGTCTGATCCATCCTAGGTGAGGTCAACCAATTTGTGTGACTGTCTGTGAGTTATTCACGATGCAAATTTTTCACTTCAATATCTATGTTATCCCAAATTTTGCAGTTAGGTAAGGCCATGGGAGTTTCTCTGGGCAAAAGCCTATGAGTGAGGGTGATGAACGTCACATCTGAGGAACTTAGGCCCTGGAGTGAGTCCCGCACGCTCTCAGCTCCCCACTACGATGACCAGGAAGCTCACCTGTGAAGTGTGCAGCGTCTCTTAGCCAGCTCTTTGGGGGATGACGAGGGGCAAGCTCCCCAGAGACCTGAACTGGGTGAGGAGCGTGGACCAGAAAGTGCCTGCTCCATCAAGCCACTGAGATCTGAGGCTCACTTCATCGCTGCAGTGTAACCTAGTCTATACTGACTAATATTCATATTGAATGTTTTAATTAACAATAACCTAATTTATCACATTTGGCAGGAACACAAACAAATTTAAAAGATAACTGTCAATGGAGTGTTAAGCAAAAAATTTGTTTAACACAGAAGAATTTCCTGAGGCTATATCATGGGATGAGGAGAGAAGTGAGTGATCCCAAGATAGTAAGGGCTCCTAATTCAGAAGGGGTGTCACTGGGCTGTAGGATTAATAGAAGGTGGGCCCTGAGCCAAGCCTTGCAATTTGTGCCCCATTTGAAGAAGCTGGAGCAAGAATGTTAGGAAGGAACTGGAAATAAGTTTGGACCTGGACTAGTCCAAGACCGTGGAAAGAGAGGTGCAATTAGGAGAACAATTAGAAATAAAATTTGAATATTTTAACCCTATGATTTGAAAGTCATTGAAAGTCAAGCTAAGGATTTTATACTTATATTAAAGGCAATAGAGAACAACTTTTCTGGTTTTTTTTTTTTTTTAGAATACTAGGTTATTTTAATCTTTTTAAAATTTATTTTAATTGGAGGATAATTGCTTTACAATGTTGTGTTGGTTTCTACTGTACAACAACCTGAATCAGCTGTAAGTATATATGTATCCCCGCCCTCTTGAGCCTCCCTCCCACCACCCCTCAGTCCCACCCCTCTAGGTCATCACAGAGCTTCGGATTGAGCTTCCTGTGTTATACAGGAACTTCCCACTTGGCTTTTCAATTACTTGACTGAAGAGAGAAAGACAGACAGAGAGAGGCAGAGAGGTGTGACATCAGCTCACGTCAGTGTTCAGTGTGCATCTGAGAGCAAAACGAGGGGAAATTAAGAGAGGCCTGTCTCTAGGCAGAAGGTGCACTGGGTTTTAATGATGACCAGGGAAAGGAAAGGAAAGGCTCCATGAAGAATTTGCAGACATTGGTGAGTAAGTAGATGCAGAAAGCCAAGGAGAAGGATGGCTAGGGAGTCATTCATTTATTCTGCAAATACATACTCAGTACCCACCACGTGCCAGGCACTATTCGAGGCTCCTGGAACACAACAGCAAACAAAATCAAGTTCCTGCTCTTAAGGAATTTAAATATTAGTCAGGAGTTGCAAATGATAAACAAATAAGGTACCAGAGGCTAAGTCGGGGAGAGAGAAAAGAACTAGATTGGGGTTGATGAAGAGCAGAGAGAAGCAGGTCTCCCAGGAAAGGTCACAGAGCAGAATCTGCATAAAGTAGGAAGCAAACCATGTGCCTATCTTGGTTGGGGGGTGTATTGAGGAAAGAAAACATATAGATCACCTAGTACTCTGTAGGAAATTACTTCACTGCAGAGGTATTCTGTGCACGTGGATGGGGGTGCATAAGCCAGCGTCCCCGTGAGGGGCAACCAGTACAGAGGAATGAATGAATGGGTGAATGAGTGAATGGATGCACACATACTTTTTTTTTTCTGACAACACTTTTCTAATGGAATTTTTAAAAATTATATTCATTTCCATATGAAGGAGGAGGAAGAAGAAGAGAAGGTAGGGGCTCACTCTGGCCTAGAGCTTCCCAGACCTTCCAATTTCGGGGAGGTGGCTGGTCAGAGACCTTTCCAGATCTCCCTGCAGACAGGATTTTGGGGTGAATCTCTCCCCGAAAGACACAGGTTCTGAATCAATTGTTCTTTTAGTAACGAAATAGGAAAAGGAGTACGTCAAGGCTGTATATTATCACCCTGCTTATTTAACTTCTATGCAGAGTACATCATGAGAAACGCTGGACTGGAAGAAACACAAGCTGGAATCAAGATTGCTGGGAGAAATATCAATAACCTCAGATATGCAGATGACACCACCATTATGGCAGAAAGTGAAGAGGAACTCAAAAGCCTCTTGATGAAAGTGAAAGAGGAGAATGAAAAAGTTGGCTTAAAGCTCAACATTCAGAAAACGAAGATCATGGCATCTGGTCCCATCACTTCATGGGAAATAGATGGGGAAACAGTGGAAACAGTGTTACACTTTATTTTTTTGGGCTCCAAAATCACTGCAGATGGTGACTGCAGCCATGAAATTAAAAGATGCTTACTCCTTGGAAGGAAAGTTATGACCAACCTAGATAGCATATTCAAAAGCAGAGACATTACTTTGCCAACAAAGGTTCATCTAGTCAAGGCTATGGATTTTCCTGTGGTCATGTATGGATGTGAGAGTTGGACTGTGAAGAAGGCTGAGTGCTGAAGAATTGATGCTTTTGAACTGTGGTGTTGGAGAAGACTCTTGAGAGTCCCTTGGACTGCAAGGAGATCCAACCAGTCCATTCTGAAGGAGATTAGCCCTGGGATTTCTTTGGAAGGAATGATGCTAAAGCTGAAACTCCAGTACTTTGGCCACCTCCTGCGAAGAGTTGACTCACTGGAAAAGACTCTGATGCTGGGAGAGATTGGGGGCAAGAGGAGAAGGGGATGACAGAGGATGAGATGGCTGGATGGCATCACTGGCTCGATGGACGTGAGTCTGGGTGAACTCCAGAAGCTGGTGATGGACAGGGAGGCCTGGCGTGCTGCGATTCATGGGGTTGCAAAGAGTCGGACACGACTGAGCGACTGAACTGAACTGAACTGAACATGGAGTTTCTCCCTTACTGTAATAGATGCTCATTAGTTTTTATTTATTTTTCTTAATATATATATATTTTTTTATTGATATATAGTTGACTTACAATGTTTCAGGTGCACAAGGTAATTCAATTACACCTATACACACATATTATTTTCCAGATTATTTTCCATTATAGGTTATTACAAGATATTGACTATATTTCCCTGTTCTACACAGTAAACCCTTGTTGCTTGTTGCATATCTGTTTTTTTAAAAATTAGAAAGCTAGCATTCTATTCATGCTAAGTCAAACAAGTGGAATCAAAATGGCATAAAATTTTTAGTTAGGCAAAAATTCATAAGTTTTCTAAACTATATACATTTTATATATATATATATACACTCACACAAAAGCTTTTCTACTATACTTGATAAAGGCTTGAGAAAGAACATTAAAAAAAAGAAGAGCTGGAGAAATTGGGAAACATAGACTAAATGAAATGGGAGTCCTGAATATGAAATAGAAAAAGTGAAACAAAGTAGATAAAAATTCAAAAAAGGCAGAAAACATCAGAGTATGAAAGGTATGTGTTATTAACTAGTTGTAAGTCTACCATTTACATAACTGTTTCATATTAAACAATATTTACTTAAATATTGCTATGGCTATGGAGTTAACAGTTGAAAATCAATGAAAGCAAATTAAATGGGATGGTTAATATCACATTTAATCATCACAGTTCAAAAAGTGAAGGTTGAAATGTCTCCATGATTTTCAGTAATTACTAATATGACTTAATAAGCAGGATTTCAAGATGATATTCGGATTCACTTAAGTTTACTGGAGCTTTTGTTGACTAGGATGTAAGCATTAGGGAGTGATAAATATACTCCTTGAGGGATGGATTTTAAAGCAAATCAGCTATGGCAAATAATTTATGGTGTGTGAAGATGGGCCTGTATCTTTAATTGCTGGCATTTAGTTTGCTCTTCTCCTTTACAGAGCTTGCACTCGGGGCTTGCTCCTCTTCTCTTTCTTTGTCTCTGTCCCTTTTCATTCAGAATCAGAAATGAAGATTGTCACTTCACAGGGAGAAAGGAGACAAGGAAGCCAGACCACAGGAAATCATTGTCTGTTTCAAAACTGGGATTAAGTGCAGACAGTGGTGACTTTCCACAGAAGTCTATCTCCTTTTACTGCTAGTACAAATTAATAGCAGGCAGATAATTCTTATGTGTTCATTGAAAACAACTTTTTAAAATCCTCGTTTATGTTATGCAACATATTTGTCTTAGTTTTAAATTCATTTAAAATGAAATGTTTTAGGTTTTTCTTCCAAGTCCAAAATAGTGAGATCTTAGTGTAGCAAATTGTCCAGGAGTTTGCCTTTCTCTTTGTAGTATATATTATACTATATATTCACATCATGTATAAATATATATTTAATAAATATATCATATAATATATTTAAATATTTATATATATTTAATTACACAGATATGTGTTCATTATAGAGAAATAGGAAATATAAGTTTTAAGACATGTAAAAGATTTGAAGGTCTGAACTTGAACTATAGGTGAATAATTGAGATTATTTAAAATGAAGATATTCATAAGAGATATTAAAATTAGTTTTGAGTTCATCCTCCAGGATTCAGTTAGGTAATTGAGCACATAAATCCATCTCTGACCTTTATTGTATTTAAAAATGAATGCATAGTGACTGTGACACTCAAAGTTGCTATTAGCTTTTTTCCTCTATTAACCAAACAAGAAGCTATTGTCTAATTCAACCCATAGCTGAACTATACCTAACAGGTCAGAAATAGGGCTTCCTTGGTGACTCAGTGGGTAAAGAATCTGCCTGCCAATGCAGGAGACCCAAGTTTGATCCCTGGGTGGGGAAGATCCCCTAGAGAAGGGAATGGCAGCCCACTCCAGTATTCTTGCCTGGAGAATCTCACGGACAGAGAATCTTGGCGGGCTACAGTCCATGGAATCACAGAGAGTCAGAATGACTGAGCAACTACGCAATCTATCACCTGTGATTTCACTCCTCTCCGCGCCTTTGTCTTGATTCCTAGGCTCTTTTGGTTTTTCCTTGCCTCTAGTGAACACATGAGTTTGAGCAAGCTCCAGGAGTTGGTGTTGGACAGGGAAGCCTGGCATGCTGCAGTCCAGGGGTCGCAGAGAGTCAGACATGACTGAGCAACTGAACTGAACTGAATGCACTCATGGCATTTGTTTGTGACAGCTGTTTGTGTACCTGTAACACATAGGTACAAGTACACACATCTTCAAACTCAATTTCTAAAATGGTTATGATGAGGAGGGGGGCACTTTTTGGGTAAAAATTTGTTAGACCTTGTGAAAATTATATAAGAAATGCCAAACACAGTCTTCCTTTAAAAGATTTAAAAAGATAGAGTAAAACACGAATACTTGCTCTCACCTGGCTCTCCACAGACTTCCTGTCCAGCCTCTTCACTGTCAATTGCTTTCAATTACTCGGCATTCTGTTGGCCTATGTTGATTTTTTCCCCCAAGATTCAATTTAGCTTTATTTTCTCTGGGTTACAGTAGAAGAAATACAAAACCATAGAATCAGAATAAATAAAGTTAATCATCAAGGAAAAGGTCCGAGGATAAATTGCTTAGACTTTGTGGGCCATATGGTCTTGGTTGCAATGATTCAACTTTGCAATCTTTGAGAGTTTGAGAGCAGCCATAGGTAGTATACAGGGCTTTCCTGGTGGCTCAGTGGTCAGGAATCCTCCTGCCAATGCCAGAGACTCAGGTTTGATCCCTGGGTTGGGGAGATCCCCTGGAAAAGGAAATGGCAACCCTCTCCAGTAGTCTTGTCTAAGAAACCCCATGGACAGAGGAGCCTGGCAGGTTATAGTCCATGGGGTCACAAAGAGTCAGACACGACCTAGCTACTGAGATTGCATGCATAGACAGCATATACAGGGATGAGCATGAATGTGGACCAATAAAACTTTATTTGTAAACACTAACATTTGAATTTATGTAATTTTCATGCATCACAAATATTATTTTTTGATTTTTTAAAACCATTTAAAAATATAACAATTATACTTAGCTTACATGCTATACAACCTTGGGACAACTTGGTCCATGGCCCATGGTTGGTGGATCCCTGAGGCATAAAGAATGTGATGGTGAAGCTGAGTGAGACTTCCTAAAATAGGAGTAATATAGGAAAGTGCTGTTTTCCAGGATAAATTTTAATCTTAATAATATGATGAATACTTAATGCTCTTCATCAAGTAATCAAACCTCGAAACATAAGATCCCCTAAAAATGTTTATAAGCAACTTTAAACTCCTAATATTTTAGTTAATTGGAGGAAATGGAATCAGACAAGATATAGAGGGGACTAAGATTTAATTCGGGGAAGGCAATGGCACCCCACTCCAGTACTTTTGCCTGGAAAATCCCATGGATGGAGGAGCCTGGTAGGCTGCAGTCCATGGGGTCGCTAAGAGTTGGACACGACTGAGCGACTTCACTTTCACTTTTCACTTTCATGCATTGGAGAAGGAAATGGCAACCCACTCCAGTGTTCTTGCCTGGAGAATCTCAGGGATGGGGGAGCCTGGTGGGCTGCCGTCTATGGGGTCACACAGAGTCGGACACGACTGAAGTGACTTAGCAGCAGCAGCAGCAAGATTTAATTAAAAATTTATATCATCTTTTAAAAACAAAAATCAAAGAGTTCTTTCTTAATTGCTGTACAAATATTTCATTCCATCAGATTACTTGTTGAGAATACTTTTCCCATCTTTTAATAAAATAATTAACAAATAATTTGACATATAATTAAAAGGATGTATACAATTTAATCCCTGGAAGAGGGCATGGAAACCCATTCCAGTATTCTTGCCTGGAATCCCTATGGACAGAGGAACCTGGTGGGCTACAGTCCACAGGATTGCCAAGAGTCAGACACGACTGCAGTGACTGAACATTCACTCACACAATTTAAGCCCAGCGTATTTCACTAGGGTAAGCGAAGACAGCTGAAAGAATTTGAGATTAAGATCTAATTTTTAAAGAGCTGAAGGTTTGAGACCAATGCAATTTCCCAATAATACATGCTGTATTCCTGAACCATTCTTAGAAAAGTCTAAATAACAGAAAGGGCAAGATCTGGTGCTGACCATGATCAAGCCTGTGATGACTCAGAAGAAAGTTAGTGCTGAGGTCTGAACTCTTGCTCTTTGAAATTTTATTTAATCCTTGAAAAGTATGAGGCATACAATTAGGACAAATTATTCTACATATTATTTGCGTTTTCCAAATTGGAAAAAAATTAAATCAGTCTGTTTCCTTTAATGATTACTTAGATGTCATTGCAAGAGCAGGCCGAATGCAGGTCCCTTTAATACAATAATGGGACATAAGCCATCTCCTGGGGAGTGTCTTCCTAACTACTCATGGTCTCAAAGCACAGCGTTCTGAGCTGGTCTCAGGGTCGCTCAACTGATAATGTCTGCAATGGGCCAGATCATCACAGGACCATGCTGCTCATTTCTCAGTCTTGTGAACACCTTACTTTCTGCTTCATCCAGCCACACAAATGTCAGCAGTGGATGTTCTGGTATTTTCCTGATCCCAAGCTCCACGTAAGAGATCTTCTCCCCACTGCTTTTATGGCTGGATCCTAGCAAGGCTACAGAGCTCCTCACCTCTAAAGATTTTCCTCCATTTTGCAGTCAGAGAAACTTAATCCCTTTGTTTCCCCTGACATTTATAATAATAAAACATGGCACCATTTTTCATTCACTTTATGTTTGTTGCTTTCAAATGTATTGTAACAGTATAAGTAGCAGCTGAAGCCAAAAAAAATAAAAGAGCCCAATAGAACATTCTCATACGGATTAAGAAATTAACCTAATATTTATTGTACAGAAAGAGTTGTTTGTTTGTTGTTCTTGTTGAGTCACTAAGTCATGTCTAACTCTTTTTGCTACCCCATGGACTGTCAGGCTCCTCTGTTCATGGGATTTCCCAAGCAAGAATACTGGAGTGGGTTGCCATTTCCTTCTCCAAGGGATCTTCCTGACCCAGGGATCAAACCCGCATCTCCTGCATTGGCAGGCAAAATCTTTATCACTGAGTCACCTGGGAAGCCTCCCTAAAGAGTTGCCAAGCAATACCTCTGTAGTATTATTAAATTAGGAAAAAACCCCAACGTGGTGCTTTTAATAGTTGCCTTTTAATTACTTCAAAATAGGGTGCTGTGTAATAAGGAAAATACATTTCTGATTTGCATCGTTGCATGGCATCCTTAGTTCAGAAACGTGCTCATTCATGGACCGAAGTACTGCCTGGATACAGATTCCCCGGGCTGTTCTCACTTCTCACACCTGGAAACCCAGCGTGGCATTTCAAAGACACGAGAAAAAGTGCCAGGCAGATGATAAGAATTTGTTCGTACACTGTACAACCATTGTCCGTGATCAGAAGGAGTTGTTTTCGTTGAAGAGACATGCCCAAGAGAGAGTTCTTGATTTTTTACTGATTTCATTCGGTCAGAAGATACACTGCTCTCTGAACCACTGCTTTCATTCTTAGGAGGGAGCGAGATTAGTTAGAAAGAAAAGAAGTATACTCCCTAAAAGACAGATCATAGGAAGCAACATCCCCTTGCTTGGATTACTAACTATCCATTAGAGATCTAATAAAAGTTGCACTTATATATGATGTCTGAGCTGGGGGCCCTTTTGTGTCATCACTGCCCTGGATGCTCCCCATGTTCCCACTCAAATCTGTGTGGTCGTTAACTGAATTAACTGAATGTTCTCCATCTCAACCCTCTTTCTGCCCCACTCTGACCTCTGGAAAATTAAGTCTGTTAATACTTTAGGACATTTGTCAAAAGGATAGTTGGAAACTGATTTAATAAGAAAGGACACGCATAATTTTCAAAGATTTCTTTTCTAGGCGTGATGTATTTATCCATAGTCATAAGTGAGTGGAGTGTTATTTTCAAGCAAGGAAAAAAAAAAAATACTTTCCTTAGCGAAAAAATGGGGATATAAATGGTAAGCACCTAATTGTGTAGCAAAGAGACTTGCACAATCTTATTTCCTGTCTTGGAGAAGCTGCCCGTTCAGAGTAGAAATCATGTAAATGAAACCGAAACTTCAGCATAAAAGCAATAAACCAATGCATGAATATTCAGTGCCTTATTTACATCAAATTCAAGTCAAAAATGATTTAACCATAGTGATTAAGAATAATAGTTTTTCTGGGGTGGGACTAGTGAGGTGGAAGATACAATTTCAATTTTAGTCAAGAGGGAGAAGTTTTAACCTCTTCTTAATCCATACAGAATTTTCCCTATGTACCTAAAACTAGCTATAGAAGGGTGTTAGGAAAACTGGATGGCCACATGCAAAAGAATGAAAGTGGACCTCTACTTGTTACACAAGAAATGAATTCAAAATGGATTAAAGACTTGAACTAAGATCTAAAACCATAAAACTCCTAGAAGAAGCTATAAGGGGTGAGATGTTTGACGTCAGTCTTGGCACTAATGTTTTGGATTTGAACACCAAAATTAAAGGCGAAAAAAAAAGCAAAAACAAACACGTGGGATTTCATCAGCCTAAAAAGTTTCTGCAAAGCAAAGGAAACCATCAACAAAGCGAAAAAAAATCAACCTACCAAATGGGAGAAAATACTTGCAAATCATGTGTCTGATGAGGGGTTAATATTCAAACTATGTAAAGAAGTCATACAACCTAATAGCCAAAAAAGAAAACAAGTGATCCAAGTTTGAAATGGGCAGAGGAGCTAAATGAACATTTTTTAAAGAAGACATACAAATGGCGAACAGATAAATGAAAAAAGCAGTGCTCAATATCACTAATCATCAGGGAAATGCAAATCAAAACTGAAAGAGAGGAGGAGGAAATGGCAACCCACTCAGTATTCTTGCCTGGAAAATTTCATGGACAGAGGAGTCTGGTGAGCTACAGTCCATGGATTGCAAAGAGTCAGACTGCTGAGCACCGATGAAGACACCACAACAATACATCTTTGTATCCTATGGAGAAAACTGAAAGAGATATCACCTCAAACCTGTTGGAAAGGCCATCACCAAAGAGACAAGAGGTAACTAGGGTTGGCAAAGATGTAGAGAAAAGCCCTTGTGCATTCGTTGTTAGTGGGAATGTGAATTGGTATATCCACTAAGGGAAGTAGTATGGAGGTCCCTCAAAAAATTAACAACTGAACCATCGTATGATCCAGCAATTTACTTTGGAATATATTTCCAAAGGAAACACAATCACTATCTCAAAGAGATATCTGCACCTCCATGTTCATTACAGCATTGTTAGAAATAGCCAAGATGTAGAAACAACCTAATTCCATGGTTAGATGGATGGATGGATAAAGAAGATGTGATGTACACATATAATGGAATATTATGCAACCATAAAAAGTAGGAAATCCTGCCATACGAGACAACGTGGATGAACCTTCAGGACATTACGCTGAATGAAATGATAGCTAAAGACAAACTCTGTACGATCTCACGTAGATACGGAATCTAAAAAACCAAACTCATGGGAACAGATTGGTGGTTGCCAGAGGCAGGACAAGAAGGGTTGGGAGAAATGGGTGAAATTGGTCAAAATGTACAAACTTTTAGTTATAAGACAAATGAGTTCTGGGGATGGAATGCCATAATTAACAATATTATATTGTATATTTTAAAATTGCTAAGACAGTAGATCTTTCTTCGGTTACTTTTTTTGGAAGGCTGCACCAGGAGGCTTGCAGGATCTTAGTTCCTACACCAGGGATCAAACCCGTGTACCTTGCAGTGGAAATGTGGAGTCTTCACCACTGGACCCCCAGGGAAGCCCATTCATCACAAGAAAAAAAGTTGTAACTGTGTGGTGAAGGATGTGTTTAACTAAACGGTGGCGATCATTTTGTAACATATACATATATCCAATTATTATGTTGTACACCTAAAAGCAATACAATGCAATATGCCAGTCACATCTCAATAAACCCTGAGAGCACAGGAAGTCCTTTCCTTGCCTGCTAATCTGCCTTGAAGAGACCAAATTGCTCAGCTGACAGACTTGCTTCAGTTTCCATGGAAGTTTCTTGTGCAGGTTGAAGACATCTTTTACTGAGATTTTCAGCCCATTAGAGCTTAGGGAAGAAGGGTGGATGGGTACCAAGAGTGGTGGTCAGAGTCAGTCCCACTTTTTACCCTTAGCTTCTGAACCCATGAAATCAAGCTATCTTTATATCAGCCAGTAATTCAACACACAAAGCCCATCCTGAAACACCGTACCCCCAAGCTCATGTTTTTCTGGAGCGTTTAGTAAGCCAGTCCAACAAGCTTACTGCTTCCAGGTAATGAGATGTATGCGAGGACCCACTGCATTCCATGGTCACATGCCCACTGTCGTATATCTTTTGCCATATAAAAGGGTTCTTTGGTGCATGACAATGCTATCTGGGACTCTGTGCCTGTAAATGAATCACTCTGTAAGCTCTCAGGGATGCTTGCAGATATACTGCAGGCGTGTATTGCAAACCCAAATCTGAGATAGATGTCGGTTCTAATAAGGACAAGTCACTCCCCCTTCCAGAGTTGAATGTGTCCAATGTAACTAAGCAGCCATCAAATGGCTGGCAGCTCCAACATATCAAAAACAGAGCTCCTAATATTCTCCCTCAAACCTGCTTTCCGTCAATCTTCCCCACCATAATTAATGGCAACTCCATCCTGCAGGCAAGAGATTGAAAATACCCTGGGACTTCGTTGATGGAGGACTATGAATTTCAGAGGGGGTTTGGAATGATTTGGGAGAATGGAAAGGGTGGAGGGTGAGGTCAGATTAGGGCATATTCAGGACAACCTGGCCAGATGGTGATCCTGAGGCTTGGAGTTTCAGTGGGGACGGAGGCAGCTGGGGAGGTGGGAGATTCCGTGGGCTGAACCCCAGGATGCTGCAGGTTGGGGTGGCAGTACGTGGGTGGAGGTGGCAGCTGGTGGTGCCAACAGAAACCGAAGACCTTGGAGGGTTTACTTTTACTTGACCTTGGTAGATGCAGGGACATGCAGTCTTGAAGACCCGTGTGGACTGGGCTAGCTAGCCTATAGTCTGGGGGAAGGGCAGCCCCTGGCGAGTGCCCAATTCCTGGAATACAGAAGAAAGAGAGAGGAAGGAGAGGGAGGAGAGAGAGGGCAAAGGCAGGCAGGCACAAGTCATCTGAATAAAAGTTAAAATGGTAACTCTGGGTTATATGTATTAGTTCTAGAAATTCATAAACCAGATAAAATATTAACATGCTTTTCATATTAAAAAGTCTCTTCATTACCTGAGATAATCAAAGTAAGAAATCTTATTATCAGTGCCAAGATCTCTTCCGGGTCCTAAAAATCCATGGTTCAGTGACAGCAAGATACACTGTGCATCTTTTTTTTTCTTTAAATTGAAGCTGATTTATACTATGCTAGTGTCAGGTGTACAGCACAGTGATTCAGTCATACACACACACACAGGCACACACACGTGTATGTACATACATATACGTATGTGTACGTGTGTGCTCAGTTGCTTAGTTGTGTCTGACTCTTTGCAACTTCATGGACTATAGTCCACCAGGCTTCTCTGTCCATGGAATTTTCCAGGCAAAAATACTGGAGTGGGTTGCCATTTCCTTCTCCAGGGGATCTTCCCGACCCAGGGATCCAACCTGCATTTTTTTCATTGGCAGGCAGATTCCTTCCCACTGAGCCACCATGTGTCTATGTATGTGTGTATATATATTCATTTTCAGGCTTCCCAGATGGAGCTAGTGGTAAAGAACCTGCTTGCCAACGCAGGAAGATTATAAAAGACATGGGTTCTATCCCTGGATTGGGAGGATCCCCTGGAGGAGAGCATGGCAACCCACTCTAGTATTCTTGCCTGGAGAATCCCGTGAACAGAAGAGCCTGGCAGGCTACACTCCATGAGGTCACAAAGAGTTGTATATGACCGAAGCAACTCAGCATGCACACAGATTGATTTCCAGATTCTTTTTCCTTACACGTTATTCCAATATACTAAGGGTAGTTCCCTGTGCTATGCAGTGGGTCCTTGTTGATTATCTCTTTTACATATAATACGGTGTATCTTTTAGTCCCCAAATCCCAAATCCTAATTTATCCCTTTCTCCTACGCCTTGCCCCTTTGGTAACCGTACATTTGTTTTCTACCTGTGTGGCTGTCTGTTTTGGAAATAAGTCCATTTGTATCTTTTTACACGGTGAATCTCAACTCAGTATTCTTCTAATCAACTACCTACAGCCCTCACTGGTGATTAGAGCATTTAAAAAAAATTTACCTGGACTCTCCTGTCAGAACTCTTGCCGGGTGAATGAGTAACACTTGGCCGTTGGCGAGCTCTGGTGGGGACTTCTCTCCCTGTTAATGACGTCTACCTGCTGAGCCACGGGCAACCTTCCCCATCTTCCATCAGAACAATGATGGGAAGACATTTCCTCTCCCATCTCCGCTCCACTCTGCTAAGATCCACGCCCTGCTGCTCCAAGTCCTCCTCCTTTCCGGCTTCCCAGGAGGATGTACAGTTGTGTTATAGCCTCGAGAAACTTAGCCCAAATTCCCAGTAGGTCGTCAGCAATTCTAGAACATTCCACCAGTTAATGACTGCATTTTAATACATCTCCTTTTCATAAGAGCAGAACAGCCTTCCTCCCTACTCTTTTGGTCTGGGAGCTGCCTGCCTATTTGCAAACTGTTAAATATTTCTCAGAGCTGATGCCTTCAGCAAACAATTTTTTTTTCTCCTTTATTCTGTGTAAATGTCCTTCTACCAAGGGGCCACCCCTAACAGGAAAAAGAAAAACAAGATTCTCAAAAGAAGATTTAATAGCAATTCCGAGCAGAGTTGATCTGGTTTCATCACAGAATCTTTGACTTTCCACAGGGAAGAAACCTAATTTAAGGGTGGAGAGGGGAGGAACTCTGATAGCCAAAAGTTCTGAGAGCCAGAAATGACATCTAAAAATAATATTTGTCAATGTACCCAGAGGCTATTGCATGATGGGCGCCCACTGGAGCAGGGCCCCAGGCAGCTGCCTCTGCCTCAGGCTGCTTATGTTGATTCACCAAAAATAGCAACAGTGAGCTCTCACCTAAGGCTCCTGCCCTCATCCCCCTCAGCAACAAATGTAACTCTCAACCCTAGGATCAGACCCCCTCTCTTACAAAGAATGTCTTCCATCCCCTCAGTGGGCAAGTCTGTGTGTTGCTGCGGAGCTCAGTCTGTTCTCTTTAGAATCAATGAATTTCTATCATTCTAGCTGCCACCTCTTGTGTTACTACATTTACTTTACCTCCTCCTTTCTGGGTGCTTTCTCTACTCTTCCTGCCTTTATTTATTCCTCTCTCTGGGCTCTGGAACCCCGAGATGCTGCAGTTCCAATAAGGGAGCTCTCGGAAAGACTTCATGGAATGTTTGAACTTCTAGGGAAAGAAACAGTACAATCAAAGCCACTTGGGGCCTTCTGTGCCTGACAGTCTCAGGGACTCTTATCCACAGAGAAGGAGGCCCTAGCAGGAGATAAGAGTTATAGTTGGTAAAGAAGAAGCAGTCATTCATTTTGGCTAGCAAGGGTCAGGGTGCTTGGTACGTTGTGGTGGCACCGTGACCTTGCTTTTGCCTGTTCTTCAGCAAAATTATGAATTGACCTTGTTTTGGCTCCTTTTATCAGGAGCTCTGAGGGCTTCCCAGGTGGATCAGCAGTAAAGAATCTGTCTGCCAAGCAGGAGACACGGGTTCGATCTCTGGGTCAGGAAGATCCCCTGGAGAAGGGAATGGCAACCCACTCCAATATTTTTGCCTGGAGAATCCCATGGATAGAGGAGCCTGGCGGGCTACAGTCTTACTTCCTAGACGTGATGATTATCTATCATATTGGCTTGTTCTGAGGATTCAGGAGTTAACATACATGTATTTAGGACAAAACAGGCATATGATTATTATCGTCTATAATCCTTGAAGGACCAATTTTCTCAGAGTGGTGGAAGCCAGCAACCAGGCTGTAATGGCCAAAGATAAATAGCCATTGGTTAGGCAAGTTCAGCATGTTCTGAATAAGAATTCAAGAGAGTCTGATGGAAAATTCTGGAAATCATGCAGATTCAGGAAGGGAATTGGTTTATCTAAAGTCATAGTGCTTCTCGAAGAGTGTTAGCAATGCAAAATTCCAGCCCTCCAGGTGATTCTTTAAAAAAACAGCAGAATTTTGTCAAAGGCTTTCTCTGCATCTATTGAGATAATTACATGGTTTTTGTCTTTCAATTTATTATGTGGTGTAGCACATTGATTGATTTGCAAATATTGAAGAATCCTTGCATCCCTGGGATAAAGCCCACTTGGTCATGATACATGATCTTTTAAAAAAAAATCAGCTGAACTATAATTGATATACAGGAAACTGCATTGACCTAAGACGTACAGTGTGGCAAGTTTTGACACATGCACGCCACGTGAAGCCATCACCACAGTCTACATATTCATCACCCCTTGGTAACCCCTCCCTCTTGTCCCCACCCCCACCATCCCCAGGTGATTTCTGCTGCCAGTGTGTGAGAACCACTGGGATCTTGAGATAAAGTATGCCCTTGGGAGGACCTGAAGTCATGGTCCCCAAAATAGCAACGACGATGAAATGGTAACAGTGGAGAAGGGAAGGAAGGGGAGGCAGCTGGCAAATCGGGGCAGGCAGCCGGGGGCTCAAGGACCAGGCTAAGGAGGATTGTCAGACCCAAGGCCGTGAACAAGCAGATGTTCACTTCTCTGACTGGGTGACAGCGACTGAGGACAGCTGGGATGTAGGGCTTCTCCATCGCCACCATCTGATACTTAGGCTAGGAAAGTGTTTCAACTCCAGGTCTCTGATCATGGCACATCCCTGCTCAGAAACCCTTAATGGATTCCCTTTTCTATAAGATGCAGTAAAAACAGACAGACAGGGACAAGCTGCAACAGAACCTTCTCAGTTTGGCTTTCAAGACAGCCTACAGTCTGGCCTGAAGCACCCTCCAACATCATCTTCCCTCTTTCCACCCCAGTTAGTTCTGGTTCCGTCCCAGGGGCTTGTTCCTGTTCTGCCTAATTGCTTCTCCCTTTCCTCCCTTCCGAGAGCCAGTCCTCCTCCACCGGTCCACCACCCGCCCTCTGAAACACTGCCGTATCCTGAAATCTCCTCTGATGGTGCACCTGGGCTTAACCTCTTTTTGCTCAGAATGTTTATACCATAAATAGCGGCCTTCATGTTGAAAGTGGCAAATGCTTAAAGGCGAGGCTCTGTGCATCTCACCTTTGCATGCCCACACCGGGCATACACTGAAGCAGACACCAAATGTTTGCTGCTGAATGGAGGAACAAATGAATTTGCACCCAATTCTTCATCTTTCATTTATATGACTGGGTCAGTGTACCAGGGGCTTCCCTGTTGGCTCAGCGGTAAAGAATCTGCCTGCAATCTAGGAGACCCGGGTTTGATCCCTCGGTTGGGAAGATCCCCTAGAGGAAGGCATGGCATGGCAGCCCACTCTAGCATTCTTGCCAGAGAATCCCATGAACAGAGGACCTGGTGGGCTGCAGCCCATAGGGTTGCAGAGTCCCACACAACTGAAGTGACTAAGCAGAAGCAGCAGCACAATGCCAGGGTTTGTCAGCCACGGCACTTTTGACATTTCAGTCCAGGTAATTCCTTGGGGTTGGGGGCTGTCCTGTGCATTGTTGGGTGTTTAACAGCGTCCCGGCCTCTGCCCACTGGTTGTCAGTAGCATCCCCTTCTTGGTGTGACAACCAATAAATTTTTTCAGTCAGTGCTAAATATCCCCCGTGTCCCCAGTGTAATGAGGTCAGGAGAGGGTTTGAGTGGGGAAATAACTCTGTTTGAGACACTTGAACATTAACTCCCCAGGTCTTCCTATTAAATATTCATTAAGAAAAGGATAATAGTTATGATCAAATTCAGGTCAAGGAATAAAGGAAAATGATTAACCCTTGGAACTCCTCCTAAATCCTAGGAAACACCCTTTGTGTTCTAAGTGGCTTTCCCCCTCCATCCCTCCGTATCCTCCTTGTTCCCTGCTACTTTGTTCTTTATTCCGATAGACTGTCCATCAGTTCCTCTTCACAGCAACAGAAAATGTGTCCTGGATCTGAATAGAGAAGCTTTAAGGATGGAATGACTTCAAGTTGGTCAGCATTTTGAATAGGGTTCTGTGAAATGAAGTATTTCCTGCCATATTGGTGGGCAAGAAAAGTCATAGCCAGGTCTGAAATAGAGACTTTCAGATGTGAATGAGGACTCCCAAATGGGAACACAAGGCCTTCAATCCAGCAGATGCCACGCCCTCATGGGGACTGCTGAGGAGCTTGGGGTGAGAGAGGGGGTGATACAGGAAGCAGCCAACTGCCACACCTGCCACCCCTTATGGTGGACAAGGAACTAAGTGTAAACAATCAAGAAATAGGATTTGGCCCCAGAAAGCTGCGGTGCATATGAAAGAAATGAATTCAGTGAGTCTAGAGGCTAATATCTTCCCTAGCCTGCCAGGCTTCTCCATCCATGGGATTTTCCAGGCAAGAATACTGGAGTGGGTTGCCATTTCCTTCTCCAGGGGATTTTCCCAAACCGGGTGTCGAACCTGGTCTCCTGCACTGCAGGCAGACTCTACTGTCTGAGCCACCAGGGAAGCCCTTCCCATACCCAGAAGAACACTAAATTCCTTAACTTGATATCAGGTTTTCCTTACTTAACATCTTTGACCTTCAGACTGCTCATCCTCTTCATTGCAAACTCGTATATAGCCCAACTCCCTCTCCTGCCTCCTGGGAGCAGTTTTCTCAGGACTACTGAGATGCTGTCTCCATGGCTCGGAGTCCTTAACAGTCCCACCAAATAAAATAGCTCTCCACTTTCAGCTTGTGACTACATTTTTTTCGTCCGCAGAACCATTGTGTTCTCCAAACCAAGCCATCCAGGTACCTCTTACTTTCTCTCCTCATCATGCCCACTGTGTATGATCTACAACCATCTGTTCTCAGGAACTGAGGATGCTAAATCACTTCCCCACATTTGTTATGAGATAAAACGTTTACCATCTTGACTTCATGTGGACAAGTTCTGAAAGTGAGAAAGTCAGGAAGTATGATTCATGCTCCGTTTCCCTGAGCTCTCTAGATGTTTACAATCCTAAGTATTTCCCCCTCCATCTTTCAGATGCAGTCTCAGTTTTAATACACTTTCTTCCTTATTATAATATGATCTATGGTGTTCATTTTGCAAGTCTAATTCAATGGACCATTTTCTCAATGCGCTATTAAAACAGAAGAGTGGCATGTAATCTTAAGCCTCTGTCCAATCGGGCTGAGCTCTCAGCGTACCTCCTGTGGGTACCACCCGCTGCCCCGTGGCTTCCCCCTCCCCTGCTCTGGGCAGGTGGCTGCCTCTCTCCCTCACAGCCTCTTCTTCTTCCCACTCCTTCTCTTTCTTCTCCATCTACCTCACGCTGACATTTTCCTTTGATCCTTTCGTGCTTTATAGACCCTTTGTCTCTGTTCTCACACTCCGCTTCTGTCTGTGCTGTGTGCTTCAATTTCAAATCACTGGGAACATAAGCTGTATATCACTCTTCTCCTCCTTAAGTCACAAAAGCAGAGGAAAAAAAAGTGAAAAAGAGCTCATCTTTCTGCCTGAGCGAAGCCTTCGTCATGCAGTCAGTAGGTCTGTTGCTCAGTACCAGCTGAAGCGGACTCTGGACACGATCCTCTTAATGAGAGAACTTCTGATGCAAGTGAAAAGCATATGCTTGTAGGAAACAGCCTGGAAAATGTGGTAAGATAGCTAGCATCATGGTATTCTTACGGTTTTGATATCGTAAGGATACTTAGCTTTCCATAAAATTCTAGAATGTGTCCTGGAAACAAGGACTTTGGATTTATGTGTTAATTTTGAGTATGTCTTGCACAAATGGGAACTATCTTTGACTTTGGTCCTTAAAAATCAGGGAGAGATTCAACAACGTTGCCTCCAGGAAGTCGGCCCCAGGGTGAGGGATTCTGCCATTCTGTGTGGGTCACTGTGGCTCCATCTGTTCGGAGGACCATCTGTAGGTGCAGATAAACAGACACAAAACCAGGGGGGCGAGTTTGAGCGTACCTATGATAGCGACTCAGCAAATGCTACAAACCAGTTTGGGGAACAGTGATCCCCTATTCCTTCTTAGAAAATCATTTAGCTCTTTTCTGCCTTGGTCTTCTGCTCTCTTTCGGACTCTCATCCACTTGTCCTGTTTCCTGATTTCACATGCAGCCTGCAAACTTAGAAGGAAATACAGTTCAGGTTCTTAAAAACAAACAAAACCTGCTAATTTCTATCTTCTCATCCCAGGGAAAGATGAGAGCTTGACTGATAAGCAAGCTGAGAAAGGCAAGCACACTTGGCCTAAGACAGAAAGGTGCTGGCAACTTTTGCAAAACTGGAATTAGAGACTAGAGCGATCCGAGAACCAGAGGTAAAATGTGGAGACCTTGTGAACACCTTCTGAGTGGCTCTTCATAACTTGGCCTTAGTATTTCATTTGATATGAATTCATTGCATAACAAAGTGAAAGTCGCTCAGTTGTGTCATCGTGTTGACTCCTTGTTACACTACGAACTATATTCTCCAGGCCAGAATACTGGAGTGGGTAGCCATTCCCTTCTCCAGGGGATCTTCCCAACCCAGGGATCAAACCCAAGTCTCCCACATTGCAGGTGGATTCTTTACCAGCTGAGCTACTGGGGAAGCCAGTACCCCAATTCATATTGCCATCCAAAATGTATTTTCCAAAGCCATAGAGAAATAATCTTGGATATCCACAACTCTTTTATTTCTTGATAAAAATGGATATACTCTTCCTTGTGCTTTTATTAATCAAGACATTTAAACCAATCAGACTGTTCTTTTTTCAAATTTTTGATTTCATAACATAATATAAAAGCAGTATTCTTCTGTA
This sequence comes from Bos grunniens, assembly GCF_055505025.1. Lineage (NCBI taxonomy): Eukaryota > Metazoa > Chordata > Mammalia > Artiodactyla > Bovidae > Bos > Bos grunniens. The sequence goes on from NC_141188.1 coordinate 41,901,312, forward strand.
AAAGATACCTCATCTTAATTATGACATTGACTTTTCTCTTCCTGAAAAAAGGAAAGATAATGTCAATACTGTTTTAGCCTTCCTCCGTTATGAACTCAATGAATTCATAAAAATAAATGTCATAAACAGAGATCAGCAATCAGGCAATATATATTACAAGGGATTTCATTTTGATCTGGCAAGAGGTATTGCTTTGCAATATTTTAAAAATAATTATAAAATTTTGGAGGTTTCTTGTTTTTAATGTAACTCTTTAGCTGATGCAACATTTTCTTTCTCTGTTCTCTTGCAACTTTTCTCCTTTTTTATTCTCTGAATCATACATGTTGTAACTGCATCTCCATCAGATGTCCATAAATGTATTATCTATGTTTTTCTCCATTTTCAGCCGTAATGGATACTTGAATTGTAACCTTTTGGGAGATAAGATTCACCAATCCTTAATCTCAGGTAGTTTTCACGATATTCTGAAGTAAAACATGGCAACTTGTCAGATCTGGAAGTGAGAGTCTTTGGACAAAATCCAACACTATTTCATGATTAAAAAAAAAAAAAAAAAACTTGATAAATTAGGAATAGAAGGGAACTTTCTCAATAAGAAAAAGACCTTAACTGAAAAACTTACATGTAACATCACACTTAATGATGAAAGACTAGATGTTTTCCCCACCATGTCGGGAACAAGATCAGGACATCTGCTGTCACCTCTTCTGTTCAACCTTGTACCTCATCACAGCCAAAGGGAGGAAACAACCCAAATGCTTATCATCATTTGAATGGATATAAGGAGAATGGATAAACTGTTGTTATATATTCATGCCTGCATGCTAAGTCGCTTCAGTCTTATCCAACTCTTTGCAACCTTATAGACTATAGCCCTCCAGGCTCCTCTGTCCATGAGATTCTCCAAGCAAGAATACTGGAGTGGGTTGCCATTTCCTTCTCCAGGGGATCTTCCCTACCCAGAGATCAAGCCTGCCTCTCTTAAATCTCCTGATTTGGCAGGCGAGTTCTTTACTACTAATGCCACCTGGGAAACCCAATCTCAATAAACCTATTTAAAAAAAAAGAAAAGAAACCTACCCTCCGGAAAAACAAAACAAACAGAAAAACAGCTTAGCATGAGATTAGTACAGCTGCTGCTACTGCTGCTGCTGCTAAGTCGCTTTAGTCATGTCCGACTCTGTGCGACCCCATGGACTGCAGCCTACCAGGCTTCTCCGTCCATGGGATTCTCCAGGCAAGAACACTGGAGTGGGTTGCCATTTCCTTCTCCAATGCATGAAAGTGGAAAGTGAAAGTGAAGTCTCTCAGTCGTGTCTGACTTAGCGACCCATGGACTGTAGCCTACCAGGCTCCTCCATCCATGGGATTTTCCAGGCAAGAGTACTGGAGTGGGGTGCCATTGCCTTCTCCCTAGTACAGCACTAAAAGTTTTACAAAACAGTATTTCATTTCTATGCTCCCATTTTGCAGATGGAGAAACTGAGGCTTCAAATGTTTAAGCAGCTATTCCAAGGCCATCCTGTGAGGAAATGGCCGGGCTGGCATTAGAATAAGAAAACTACCTCCCAATTCACCGTCAGATTTAGTATTTATTGGATGCCATTATGTAGTGAGCTGCTTTTCAATGTATACCATTTAATTCTTGAAACACTTGCTGTGATGTAAATATTACTTTTCTCACTTTAGAAGTAAGGAAGCTGATATTCCTAGAAACTGTGGAAACTGGCAAAATTTCAAAGCTAGTCTTTTTATTGAGATTCCCATGCTTATTTTTCACCTCACCAGAACTAAAGGTCACCTGCCTCTACAAAGGGCAACAGGCACTAGCTGAGATCCAGATACTCAGACCCTCGGAGTGTAATACTCAGATGAAATGGAAATTTTCAACCACATGCAAAAGAAAGACTAGACCCAAGCCCAGCAAATAAAGATACATCTGCAACGGAAACAGTTTCACCAATGTATTACTTCAGTTTATTTATGATTTTTGGTCTCAGCTTAGTGGACCATGTAAATTCAAAGACCACCTTCCTAATAGCCAAAATTTTCAAAGCATTAATTTGATTCAAGAGTAATGTGTTTTGAGGCCGCCTTCTCTCACCACTTATTATTTTTTGTAAAATTTTATTTTATTTTTAAACTTTACATAATTGTATTAGTTTTGCCAAATATCAAAATGAATCCGCCACAGGTATACATGTGTTCCCCATCCTAAACCATCCTCCCTCCTCCCTCCCCATACCATCCCTCTGGGTCATCCATGTGCACTAGCCCCAAGCATCCAGTATCGTGCATCGAACCTGGACTGGCGACTCGTTTCTTACATGATATTTTACATGTTTCAATGTCATTCTCCCAAATCTTCCCACCCTTTCCCTCTCCCACAGAGTCCATAAGACTGTTCTATACATCAGTGTCTCTTTTGCTGTCTCGTACACTGGGTTATTGTTACCATCTTTCTAAATTCCATATATATGCGTTAGTATACTGTATTGGTGTTTTTCCTTCTGGCTTACTTCACTCTGTATAATAGGCTCCAGTTTCATCCACCTCATTAGAACTGATTCAAATGTATTCTTTTTAATGGCTGAGTAATAATCCATTGTGTATATGTACCACTGCTTTCTTATCCATTCATCTGCTGATGGGCATCTAGGTTGCTTCCATGTCCTGGCTATTATAAACAGTGCTGCGATGAACATTGGGGTACACGTGTCTCTTTCCCTTCTGGTTTCCTCAGTGTGTATGCCCAGCAGTGGGATTGCTGGATCATAAGGCAGTTCTATTTCCAGTTTTTTAAGGAATCTCCACACTGTTCTCCGTAGTGGCTGTACTAGTTTGCATTCCCACCAACAGTGGAAGAGGGTTCCCTTTTCTCCACACCCTCTCCAGCATTTATTATTTATAGACTTTTGGATCGCAGCCATTCTGACTGGTGTGAAATGGTACCTCATAGTGGTTTTGATTTGCATTTCTCTGATAATGAGTGATGTTGAGCATCTTTTCATGTGTTTGTTAGCCATCTGTATGTCTTCTTTGGAGAAATGTCTATTTAGTTCTTTGGCCCATTTTTTGATTGGGTCGTTTATTTTTCTGGAGTTGAGCTGTAGGAGTTGCTTGTATATTTTTGAGATTAGTTGTTTGTCAGTTGCTTCATTTGCTATTATTTTCTCCCATTCTGAAGGCTGTCTTTTCACCTTGCTAATAGTTTCCTTTGATGTGCAGAAGCTTTTAAGGTTAATTAGGTCCCATTTGTTTATTTTTGCTTTTATTTCCAATATTCTGGGAGGTGGGTCATAGAGGATCCTGCTGTGATGTATGTCAGAAAGTGTTTTGCCTATGTTCTCCTCTAGGAGTTTTATAGTTTCTGGTCTTACGTTTAGATCTTTAATCCATTTTGAGTTTATTTTTGTGTATGGTGTTAGAAAGTGGTCTAGTTTCATTCTTTTACAAGTGGTTGACCAGATTTCCCAGCACCACTTGTTAAAGAGATTGTCTTTAACCCATTGTATATTCTTGCCTCCTTTGTCAAAGATAAGGTGTCCATATGTCTCACCACTTATTTATTTAGCTGAATTGCAGATCAGCTTAAAAAGTCCATTGATGATGAAATAACCTCTTTCAGAAAGGCGATTGTAAAATATGTGTCCGTTCATTTATAGAAAACAAATGCTTAGTAAGATTTGCCTTCAGAGATTTCTGAAATTTGAGGCCTATGGAGGCAAGGCACGTCTGCCAGTGAAATTCACCAGGTCCACGCCTACAAGACTTTCTAGAGTTTTGTTGAGTAGAACTCAAAAGAGGACCTGAGGCTGGGAGTATGGGGGTGGTGGTGGTGATGGGCTGCTGGAAGCCGCTTCCAGGATAGAAACAGATAGGGTCCTCTCTTACCTGACTTGCTTCCTCCTCCCTCCCCACCCTGAGAAATGAACAAAGAGGCAGAAACAGCATCACCCTCCAGGGAAGAGAACAAAAACTATACCTAAGAGCAGAGGAGCTACAAATTCTACCTGAATCCTTCCTAATGTAGGTCTTGGGCAAGGACTCTTATTGTCTCAGGGTATTGTTCAAGGTATGAAAACACTGGCTTCTGTTTAAAAATAAAATATCATAGGTTTCCGTAGAAGAGTATAAGAACATTATTTAAGGGGCACCAGTCTGAGAGAGTATTTCTGAGACTCCATGGGTGGGCTGCAAGAGAAGACTCCACAGGAGCAGAGTTCTTTGTATGCAAAATATATTTTTTTTAAAGATTCTATTCTTTTTAGATTCTAGGAATGCCAAATGTAATACAATCCTCTGAGAAGAGGGGAGAAAACCATCAGGAGAGCTGATTAAATGCCCGTGTAAGTGTGATCTGAGAGATTTAGGGTTATTGGTCATTTTCCCCAAAACAGTCAGTCCTCCAGGACTGCTGGCTGGTCAGATTTCCAACCTCAGATTATCCCTGGGGGAAAATGAGTAAAAGTGGTCAAAAGGTAGAAAACAACTGGAAATGTTACTGTACAGACTGGCATCGATGACTGATAATGTTGCATTGTGTATTTAAAAGTTGCTGAGAGAGTAGATCTTAAAGTTCTCATCCTAAGGAAAAAAGCAAACAAACTCTAACCACGTGAGGTGATGGATAGTAAACAGATTTAGTGTTGTGATCATTTCATACTATATACATAGATCAAATTGTTATGTTGTACACCTTAAGCTTGTGTGTGTGTGCAAAGTTGCTTCAGTCTTGGCCGACTCTTTGAAACCCTATGGATTGTAGTCCACCAGGCTCCTCTGCCCATAGGGATTCTCCATGCAAGAACACTGGAGTGGGTTGCCGTACCCGCCTCCAGTGGATATTTCTGACCCAGGGATCCAACCTGCGTCTCCTGCATTGCAGGCATATTCTTTGTCACTGAACCACTGGGGAAGTCCCACACCTTAGGCTTATACAATGTTCTTGGTCAATTGTATCTTAATTAAACTGGAAAACTTTTAAATAATACAAAATAGACCTTGAAAACATTCAGAGAAAGATTCACAGCCACTTAAACTTAACCAAACCGAATTGCCCAGGTTACCTACTCTTCTCTGTATTGGTAACAGAAGCAGTCAGAGCTTTTTCTAAGACAAAGACACAATGCTTCTTCATCAGTGCACACACAAAGTACCCTGTGCAAGCACATCTTTTGCTGGCATCAGCTTCAGCCCTGATTTTGAATAACTTTGAGAGAATAGATGTGCAGGAAGCCTTTCGAGTATCTGTGACTCAGTCAGTATAGGCACTGCACTTGCTGGAAAAGAATGTCTTGCAATCTTTAATAATGGAAAAGAAGCTGGCTTGGCTTACCATCCCTCCTTCTCTCCCAGAACTGTCTCAGTTTTTTTGCAGATGTTTTAACACAGCTTATCTAGACAGCAGCTGACACAGGCCACTGATTCACTCTGGGTTGAAAAAGTGATCTCTTGAAGATAACAATCTCTTTAGTCTGTGATGGAAGAATGGTTACTGGCTCTTTCTGTAATACAAAAAAAAGAAAACTCAACTTGGAAACATATATATATATATACATATATATATATATATACATATATATATATATGTATATATATATATATATATATATAGTCAGTAATAAACCTCCAAGGCAGTTGGGTTTCTCTTATTTGTAATTTTTAACATGATGGTTAAACATGACTCGGTCGAGGGGGTGATGTAACTTCCAGCTAATAGCCATTGTTTTCCGGGCTCGTCCCAGCTTGGGCTTCTCTCTTTTTTTGGTTAGACAGCGATTAGTGTGAAAGTGAGCTTCAGTTTCCAGGCCTTCTTTCCACATGTCCTGACACTCTTTGTCCTGATGTCCCCATGAAGGAAATTCATCAGAGTGCGGCTCTGGGCTGCTCTGCCTCCCCCACCTTCCTTCCTTCCCAGGGAAACCTGTCATGTCTTTGTGCTCAGCTGGGAGGGAAGGATGAATCATTTGAACATGCTCAGGGTAGGATCTGCCCATCCATGGAGGCGCTTAACCAGCACCCTAGCTTTCTGGGTGGTTTGCTTCTGTTGAGGGCACCAACAGGACCAGGCGGATCTGTGATCTGCAAGTAGTTGAATGAGTTGAATTCTAAAGAGTTATTTAGAGTTAGGAAGTCTGTTATGTCCATACGCCTAAGTTCAGCCTCCAATCCAGCATTTACTTATGATAACAGTGATTGAAAAAAAAAAATCTCCTTCTACCACAGTCAAGCTCATAGAGACAGAAAGTAGAAAGGTGGTCCCTAAGGCCTGGGTCGAAGAGGAGAAGGGAATGGGGACATTGTTAGTGTTTAATGGGTATATATAGTGTTTAATGAGAATGAGGAGTTAGTGTTTAATGGATGTATAACCTTAGTCCCAGGTTTCCAAGATGAAATGGGGTCTGGTGATGATGATTCCACAATAAATTGAAGTTCTTGGATATGTAATTCCACTGAACTGAACCCTCAGAAATGGCTAATATGGTAAATATTATGTGTATTTTATCACAATAAAAAACTGAGGTGAAAAGTCCTTCTAATACCTATGCCTGTGTTCCCCAGGATTACGTTGTTGTTTAGGCACCAAGCCATGTCTGACTCTTTGCGACCCCATGGACTGCAGCACGCCAGACTTCCCTGTCCATCACTATCTCTCAGAGCTTGCCCAAGTTCATGTCTGTGGAATCCGTGATGCTGTCCAACCATCTCGTCCTCTGTCGAATCCCAGGTTTATATTTAACTGTTAGTTCCCATGACTTACAGGAATCAAAAGCTGGAATGCTAAAATCAGTTGGACATCCCACAGTGTTTGGTTCTATGAGGGAACTTCCCCCCAGAATAACATTCTAGTGTCTCTCCTTTTTCTCACACGCCCTTTTCCTTGGGAGGAAAACTGTCCTATTAATGCTAGAGAAGCTTTCTCTTTCTTAGGAGCACCCTGACTGGAACAGGCAGACACAGAAGGAAGATCTTTCATCTCTACAGAGAGGTTTGCATTGTGCAGATGAGCCTGGGATTGGATGGGTTACTTTATGTAGAAATAAAGTATTAGGAAGCCAGTGTGGTTGTACATTATTGTTTTCCAATCTAGCTTTTATTCATTTGTTCATCCAACTATTTAAGGATATCTTTACGTTCCAGGCACCCTCCTACTCACTTGTGGCAGTGTAACAAAGCTGTGGTTTTTATCTCTATTTGCCTAGTTCTTAAGTTGTTGTTTTTTTTTTTTTTTTTTAATTTGGGGCTGCACTCTGTGCCATGTGGGACCTTAGGGATTGAACCTGCCCTCTCTTCACTGGAAGCAAAATCTTAACCACTGGACTGCCAGGGAAGTCCCCTAGTTCCTAGGTTTCAGTGTTTCACTGGGGAAGGAAAAAAACTGTGGGAGGAAAGAAAAGAGAAAGACACTCTGTACTGACCTCTGAGAACCTCTGCAATGAATAGATTCTCACTCTAATTAGGCCAATATGGAATACACATCAAATTCTCAATATACCCCAAACGGAAGTCAGCACACCCTACCACCAAATTCTGGCAAATGCTAGAGATATGGAAATTTAGAAAGGAAGGCTAAGAAAAAAGCAACACCTAAAATTAGGACAGAGTCAGATATTCCCGTGCTCAGAGGTTAGCACGAACAGGAATCAACATAAAATGGCTAAGATTAGCCATCTGCAGAAATCAGCCCAGGAAATAAGCCACCCAAGAGATGATTCACAAACATATTGCTAGCAATTTGAGGGTGCTTTTTAGTCTCACCAGGGGTCTAGTAGGCTCCTCTAAAATGGAAGTCATCAGTTTAAAACGTAACTAGTGGAAGATTAGCAGTAATTTGAGAAATTGCAAACTGTCATAAGGAGATGATAGAGGTTTCGGATGACAGATAAAGAATATAGAAAATGAATAGCACAGTAGAATTTGTCAATGTGCCCTCACAATCTGCAGGGAAGGAAATCCGCTGACTCTAAAGACTCCTAGGAATTATTTTAAGAATATTCCTAGGATCAAGGAGATCAACTCTTCCTGTTTGATAGTTGGATAATTACAGCCAGATCTATCTGTTCTTATTCTGTGTTCACTAATTAGTCTGCTAATCCAACTGTTACTGCTGCCACTGCTGCTAATTCACTTCAGTCATATCTGACTTTTGGTGACCCCGTTGACTGCAGCCCACCAGGCTCCTCTGTCCATGGGATTCTTCAGGCGAGAAAACTGGAGTGGGTTGCCATGCCCTCCTCCGGGCAATCTTCCCGACATTTTCTGCATCTCCTTGCATTGCAGGTGGATTCTTTACCGCCGAGCCACCAGGCAAATAAGTTGGTGAAAAAATGGTAAAGGTTGGGGAGGAGGAGTCTGCAAGGAAGAGATAAAACTGTGAACAAGCAAATGACCCAAATATTTAGGGATTGTCAAATGATTGAATCAAGCCCAAGCTGAGTTCTTAGCAGCTGTAGATGGGACAAAACTTTGACCTAGGACTGCAGACTTTGGAAGTAAAATTAATCTGTGAGTCCACAACTCTCTTGGAAACTATATAACTAATTCCATTCTAACTTACATGTGAGTCACTTATTCATTGTTGTTGTTCAGTCGGTAAGTTTGTCAACTCTTTGCAACCCCACAGACTGCAGCATGCCAGGCTCCTCTGTTCTCCACTATCTCCCAGTTTGCTCAAACTCATGTCCATTGAGTCCGTGATGCTATCTAATTAATGCATTGTTTTTCATTTATTTATGTATTTCCATTTACTTATTCAGCCAGTGTATGGATTTTCTACTTTTATGATAGCCAGTAAAACAAGTTTAGCTGCTGAAATCAATGCAAGTGCATTATGTCAGTTATGTAAGTTAGAAATACAGGTCAGAATGAAGGCATCAACCAGCCAGGTTCTTATCTGGAGGCTCAGATGGGAGTTTATTTGTAAGACCATTAGGGTTGTTGAGCTTCCCTGGTGGCTCAGGTGGTAAAGAATCCACCTACAATGTGGGAGACCTGGGTTCGATCCCTGGGGTGGAAGATCCCCTGGAGGAGGGCATGGCAACCCACTCCGGGATTCTTGCCTGGAGAGTCCCCATGGACAGAGGAGCCTGGTGGGCTACAGTTGATGACTAAGCACAGCATAGCACAGGGTTGTTGGCAGAATCCAGTTCCTTACAGATATAGAACCAAGTCCTCATTTCCTTTCTGGCTGCCAACTGGGGGCTGCCCTCAGCACCTAGTGCCCCCTTGCAGTCCTTATATGTGAGCCTTTGAACTTCAGAGCCAACAAGAGGACATTGATTCTTCTCACACTTGGAATCTCTCTGACTTCCTGTTACCGAAATAGTTCAGAACAGCACCCACACTAACTTGAGATCCATTACCTTCATTATATCTGCTAAGTCTTTTCTGCCATGAATTGTAACACGTTCACAGGATCCAGGGACCTGGGTGTGAACTTCTTCATGGGGACATTCTGCTTACCACAGCCAACAATAATTACTGTTGATACAGACATATTTTTGCTTTTAATAAATTCTGTACTCAGTGAAAATAGCAAAAAAAGGTGATCATTAACCTTGTTGAAACCCTGCCAAGAAGTGATCTTTTAGTAACAAGGTTCATGAACAACCTAATTTTTTAGCCTTAAAAAAATATCATTTCCAACCCTTAACTGTATTAGAGGTTCTTCACTGGTTACTTTACAGATTATCAAAGTGTGCTTTTTATGATGAAATCATGAACAGTGTACAGAAATTGCACACAAATATATAGCAAGGATATGATCTGTATAACTGATTTACTGCTGAATTTTCTACCATGTGGGGAAATGAGAATTCACATTCAAACTGGTATTGAGAAATAAATTTCTGGAGGGTGATTTGACGACATATAGAAGAGCCTTAAAATATGCATATTCTTTGACACACAAATTGCCCTTCTAGAAAATTCTCTTAAATAAATAATAATGGAATGGATGAAGCTTTTACTACAACGAGAGCGTAACATGATAGTAAAGGATTGCAAGCACGCAAGCTAAGTTGCTTCGGTCATGTCTGACACTTTGCAACCCCATGGATTGTAGCCCACCAGGCTACTCTGTCCATGGGATTCTCCAGGCAAGAATACTGGAGCGGGTTGCCATGCCCTCCTGCAGGGGATCTTCCTGAGCCAAGGATCCAATCTGCATTTCTTATGTCTCCTGCATTGGCAGGTGGGTTCTTTACCACGAGAGCCACCTGGAAAGCCCAGTAAAGGATTAATGCAATCTAAACATACAAACGAAAAATGGTTAATTATACTTCTTTCATACAATGAAATGTTTTTTGATAAAATTCCTGGAGGTATTTGGAGATATGACTTCCAAGGTGAGGGCCAAACCTAGAAGAACTAGAAAGGGCTTGGATTTTTCCACACCTAATAAATGCAGAGACAGGAAAAACAACTGCACAACGAGTCCAGGCCAAGTTCCAACACGGAGCAGGGAACATCACATCCCCTGTTCCTGGGTGGTCTTAGTTGTGGGGCAAGACCTCGTAAGGTTTCCATAATTCCAGAGCAACACAGACAACCTGCCCAAGGTTCCCGAGACAGAGTCAGAGCTGGAGAGACTGTGGTGGGTGGGAGCATAGGTCCAAGCAAGGTCCCTAGAACTCTTACGTCAACCCCACGGCTCTGGAGGGCTTCCCAGGTCGTGCTAGTGGTAAAGAATCCACCTCCCCTGCCCAACCAGTGCAGGAGACACAGGTTCGATCCCTTGGTCAGGAAGATCATCTGCTAGTGGTAAAGAATCCACCTCCCCTGCCCAACCAGTGCAGGAGACACAGGTTCGATCCCTTGGTCAGGAAGATCATCTGGAAGAGGAAATGGCAACCCACTCCAGTGTTCTTGCCTGGAGAACCCCATGGACAGAGGAGCCTGGCGGGTATAGTCCACGGGGTCGCACAGAGTTGACAGGACTGAATGACTACACAGCTGCAGGGCAGGGGGATATCATGAATTAGATTAGTTTCTGCTCCCAGCAGACTGGGAGTTGGAAATAAAAAGATGAACTTTATTCACATGTCTAACACATCTGAGATTTCAACACGTAGCACGTGAACATAGACAGTCTAGATGACGTATACTAGTCATAAAATCCTTCCAGATGTTACATGGTGAGTGGTCCTAACTTGATCCTTTGAGATTTTTTCTAATATCCATTTATTAAGATAATGGGATAGGTATGAGTCTTAAATAGGGAAGAAATACAATAATTATTAATTTCTAATATAGAGTCTAAAGAAAAGCGAAAGTGTTAGTGTCTCAGTCATGCATGACTCTTTGAGACCCCATGGACTATAGCCCACAACGCTCCTCTGTTCATGGGATTTCCCAGGCAAGAATACTGGAGTGGGTTGCCATTTCCTTCTCCAGGGGATGTTCCTGACCCAGGGATTGAACCCGCATCTCCTACACTGCAGGCAGGTTCTTTACCACTGAGCCACATGGGAAGCATGTACAGAGTCTAAGCACCAGCCCTATCTAGTGGGCAATTCTGCCCCAACTATTCTAGAACTCTCTCCTACATCTGATTAGGCTTTTCTGGGGCTTATGCTGTGTTGAGGTGTGTGAGTGCCTGGGGAGAAAAATGGTCTTTCTTTTTTGAAAATATTTATTTGGCTGTGCCCAGTCTTAGTTGCAGCATGTGGGATCTAGTTCCCTGACCATGGCTCAAGCCCGGGCCCCCTGCATTGGGAGCATGAAATCTTGGCCACTGGACCACCGGGGATGTCCCCCAAATCACCAATCCTATCTATATGTCTGTCCGCACTCGTTCCCACGTGTCATGAATGAGGCGGGAGGCTTGTGGTCTTCCCAGTTACCCACGACTGAACGTGAAAGTCGCTCAGTTGTGTCTGACTCTTTGTGACCCCATGGACTATACAATCCATGGAATTCTCCAGGCCAGGAATACTGAAGTGGGTAGCCTTTTGCTTCTCCAGGGGATCTTCCCAACCCAGGGATCGAACCCAGGTCTCCAGAATCGCAGGCGGATTCTTTACCAATTGAGCTATCAGGGAAGCCCCACCCACGACTGGAACAGGTCTTAAAAATGTGCTTGTCCTAGGGAGACATCACTGAGTAGCTGGGGGCACTTCATGAGTTCTAGATTCTGTTCCAGGAAGAAGCAAAGAGCCCCTCTCCAGCTGATACTATGACTTAGCCTATTTCAGTAACAAAGACTATGACTTAAAATTACAAAAGATGACTTAGGTGGAAGTGTGCCTTTTACAGATGTGGTAGGGATGGAAGTCAGGTTTAATCTCTTTTAATGTTTGCACTGAACAGAAGCTTCTCTTTGGATTCATGCCACACGGCACACTTTCCTCTGTGCTGCAATGAGCTCTTATTTCACACGAGAGGTCTACTGGTTTGCAGATCTGATCAAGTGGAAAAGAATAGATTCTGAATTAGGATGTGAAGGTTGTAAGAACAATGCAGAAAATGGTCAGAGTCAGGTAAAAATTGTGTTCCATCCTCTGCAAACCTGGGCCTTTTCTGATTAAACAGATCACAGAGAAGGAATTACTAAGATCCCTTCGCTGTGGCTTAGAGTCCACACAGAAAAAAACAGAAAAATTAACTACACTCCACCTCTGACAGGTGGGGACATCTAAGAAAAAGCAATAATACAGGAGATGATATATCTAATTGTGATCTTTCTTGATGCAAATAACTCCATGAAAATAATGGCATAGATCTGAATACCTGTCTTTAATTTCTCGGTAGACAAATGTGATAAAACATGAAAAAAAATTTTTAAATACTTGTACCAAGGCAGAATAAAATTTATAACCAATGCACTTTGATGGCCATTTGTGCAATTAATGTAAATGGATTTTTCTCATGGGGGCTAAATAGAAAATACACCTTCACTCAGTTTGAGTCTCTATACACACTCAGAACTTTCTTGGTTCTGTTTGCTTATTATGCTATCTTTGAAGACTTCAGAGCAATAGGGAATAAAAATGTGTCACTTTGGTCTCTTTTGCCTTCAAATGACAAAACCTGTATTATCTGCTAATTTTAATTACTGTGTGTCAATCCTTATCTGGCTGATCTTATGCCTCTAGTCATGGTCTTGGGTGACACTGGTCAACATTCAGAAGACACTCAATGGTTTCTTTTGAGGGCCTAGAATTCCTCTACCCAGATAACAGGGCAACAACCCAAGAAACCTCTCCCTGGAAAGTCTCTCTCCTCCTAATTGGCCTGCTTACTAGGCAACTGCATGCATGCATCACACTTTCACTAGAACTGGACTTAACCATTGGAATTGCTCTGTTCTGTACACTTAAAAATTGCACAATGAGAGAATTTTGAGTTAAATTTTATTTGGAGTAGAATGAGGACTATAGACCGGGAGACAGCATTTCGGCTAGCTCTGCTCCAAAGAGGTGGGGGTGGGGGGTAAGTCAGTACAGGTCTGATTTTGGTGGAGGAGTATGTGCAACCCAACACATACTTTTTGCAGAAGGCTTTCTGCTTTTCACAAGGAGCCGTCATCTCCATGAAAGATTTTAGTGCTTTTCTAAGATATGAGGAGAAGCAAGAACCAGGCTCCTAAAATTGGCTCCTGAAAATATCTAACCATCTGAAGACCTGTCCTGCCAGTTTTCCCCAGAGCACAGAGGGCCTCATTTCTGCTCTCCACCCTGAACTCCTTTGATGGGGTATTGAAAGTCAGCAGCTGCAGCATGATTTAATCATTGTAGAGGTAGATGGCAAGTGCCCATGGCAAGAGCCAATTTGTAGCTGACAGTTCAATGCTGAGTCCCAATATTTTATAGTCATTCACACTTTTACACAAATCACTTTTTATCCTAAGGGAGGTTTTCTATTTTGATGAATTTGAGCCTTATTTTTACTATTCAAATTCAGAGATGAAACATGAATATTCTACTTTCTCCTATTCACATTCATTTGTGAATTCCAGATACTTTTGGCTGTAGTCTGAATGTCTCTGTGTCCGTGATACTAGTTTCTCATTATTCAAAGACTCTTTCATATCAAGTTGGCTGTTAGCAGCAAAGTCAGACTGTCAGAAGAGCCAAGAGAAAACGCTAATTGGTGTTCTTTTAATTAATGTCAGGACTTCCTGGTTGGTGGCTCAGATGGTAAAGAATCTGCCTGTAAGGCAAGAGACCTGGGTTCAATCCCTGGGTCAGGAAAATTTCCTGGAGAAGGGATTGGCTACTGACTCTAGTATTCTTGCCTGGAGATCCCATGGAAAGAGGAGCCTCGTGGGATGTCAAAGAGTTGGACACGAGTGAGCAATTAACACTTTCACTACTTAAAGTTATTCTTGCTTCTTGTTCATGTCAGCCTTTCAATATGGGTGCTAGAACACTACAGATTTTGGTGAAACCTGGAACTGAGTCAAAAGAATGACTTCTTTGCTAAACAATGTAAAAAAAATAGATAACTGGGGAAAATAGGTATAAATTTCTAAAGTAATGCCCCTCCTCCATGAATACAAATTCTTATTAAGTAAGGGATAATTGCATTCTATCTCATGAATATGAAACTATAATTAAATAGTTTTCTGTTCTTGGATATATTTCCAGTTTTAACTATAAAACTAGAATGGCAATGTAAATTCATGATTGTTGTTTCTCTTTAAAAGTTCTTTCTTTCTTAAAATATTAAGCAAAATTTTCATATTATGAATATGACATTTGTTAAGTATAAAAATTTGTTTTAAATGCCTAGGAAAAATTTTTTAATAAGTCATAATTCTGCTACTTTCAAAATTTGGAGGTTTGGAATATCTATTTCCAGAATGTATAGTATTCACAGGTGAAAGCTTGTGATACTTCACAAGGCATAGATTATAAATACAAGATGGGTAAAATTCCCTATTAAATAGTAAATTCCCATTATTTAAATTTTGCAAACATTTCAGTTATACCTGTGAAGGTCATCTCTCTGTATTTCATCTCTATGGCTCCCTGAGTCCCTGAAGCTCAGTAAAGTCTAGTCATTTTAGCTGTGGTTTATGTTTGGAATGACAATACCCTGAATATCAGTAGATATTCATTAGGTAACAATGGTCAAAAATCTAATGTTTATGAGGGCTCTGCAAACGAACTCTAAACTTTCTGGGCTATCATGGGGTGATACAAATGCCCCAAACTTGCCCAGCCTGGCCATCAATTTCCAAAACGTCCCTCGGAAACTCAGAGCTGCTGTGGCATCACTTCCCGGCAGACACATCAGTTCAAGGGCAATGAATCAGGGGCTGATCTGTGCCCTAATTGGGGACTCTCTTCCCCATTGATCAAGCAAAGCCAACTTTCCCCTTCCCTCCAGCAAAATGTGCATAAAGAGAGATTATGCCTGACTTATCTACTAGTGTTGAGAGTAAATAATGAAATAGCAAAGGCAAAACTAATAGACTCAATTAATTTAAACCTTCCAAATAAAATCTGACAGTTTCAGAAGAAAGGCAAATGAGCCATCCCAGGTAGGGGAGAGGGCTATGGTACTCAGTCCTATCAGAGACAGTTTGCTAGTGTGGTCATTCTTTGGGAATAAACAAGCAGGTAAATTTCTGCCTGGTTCAACTCTGAAACTGGTATTATTTTCAGTTTTACAAAGTTTCAAAAAAGAGGGGAGAATATGGTGAAATGTCCAAATGTGCACTTGACATTGGGCTTTCCAGCAAATACATGGGCCAAGCCAATAGAAATAACATGTAGACCTTTAAAAAAAACACTTTTTAATTTTATATTGGAGTATAGCCGATTAACACTGTTGTGATGGTTTCAGGTGAACAAGGAAGGGACTCAGCCGTACATATACACGAATCCCTTCTCCCCCAAACTCCCCTCCCATCCAGGCTGCCATATAGCATTGAGTAGAGTTCCCTGTGCTCTATAGTAAGTCCTTGTTAGTTATTCATTTTAAATGTAGCAGTGTGTGCACGTCCATCCCAAACTCCCTAACTCCCCTTCCCATCCTCTTTTCCCTTTCCACTGTAACTGTAACTTGGTTCTCTAAATTGGTGAGTCTGTTTCTGTTTTGTAAGTCAGTTCATTTGTTTCATTTCTCTTTATATTCTGCATATAAGGGATATCATACACGATTTCTCTGTCTCTGTCTGACTTGCTTCACTCAATATGACTATCTCTAGGTTCATCCATGTTGCTGCAAATGGCATTATTCCACTCTTTTTAATGGCTGACCTTTTGAAGTGGAGATGAGTCACTGAAAGGGCTTTGGTGTGGATAAAAAGAGGTCGGAATTGTAGGAATAAAATCTAACTTGTGCTTATTGATTACAGATTAATAACACAACATTACTAGCATCTGTTAGATGCTTTCACACCTATTTTTCAGATAATCTTCAAAACAAATCCTGTAAAATGATGTATCCTCTTTTTATGTGTGGAGAAACTGACATTAGGAAAGTGCAAGTGACTTAGCCCAGGTCCCTGAGCTCATAAGAGGCAGAGCTGTTCCTGACTCAGTCTGCAAAGGCTGGGCAGTTATTATGCAAGAAGTGGTGTAGAAAGTCATGTGGAGACACATCATTGACCCTGGCACAAGCTCCTACTGTGGCAAACATTGTTAATGCAAGGTTTTGGACGTAATCAGAACATTAAAAATAAATACAAAATATTACCCTAACTTTATATCATAATTCATACCTGTTTGGAATAGTATGTGTGATCTTTATGTCCAGCTTTTCTAAATGGAGAAAGGTTAGAGCTGGAGAAGGTCCAGTTGTTATTGTTCAGTTGCTCACTTGTGTCTGACTCTTTGTGACCCCATGAACTGCAGCTTGCCAGGCTTCCCGTCCTTCACTATCTCCTGGAGCTTGCTCAAACTCATGTCTGTTGGGTCCAAGTGACCGGGATTAAAAACAAAGCTGCTCTGAGTGAGTGGTGTCTGTGCATCTCAGTGTGTCCCTGGGAAGATGCTGTCATCACAGCCATAGAACGAGTTCCAGTGCACTGATGTTTGAAGTCTTATGTGCTTTAACATTATGTGCGTTAACTTTGTACTCACTTCTGTCTTCTCTTTTCAAACAGGAAGCAGATATCTGTGATCTTTTGTCCCCTCCCTCCCAACCCTCATCCTTTTCTAGTTGTCTTTCCCTTTTGGGGGAAACCTCCTCTTCTTGCGCTTGGAGTACATTAGCCCTTGAAAGGCTCTGCCCATGCTCCAAGGATGAGAAGAACAAACCGACTGACTTGTCAGTGCTCAGTGATTGGCTCAGAGCTGGTCATGTGACTTAGGGTAGGCTAACTAGAGTAAACTGCTTTATTTGACATATTAGCTTCCTAACCAATGAACACAAACCTGGTGGTTGAAAACAGAAACGTGCTCTCTCTCAGTCCATGAGGCTGGAGTCTGAGATCTGTATTCCTGAGCCACAATCCAAGTGTCAGCAGGGCTGCAGTCCCTCGAGTGGCTGCTGCAGTCCAGTGGCTGGACTCCTGGCTGCATCACCTCCCACCTCCCCCACCCGACCCCTGCTGGGGTCACACAGCCTCTTCTTCTTCTGTGTGTGTGCTGTCTTCCTCTGCTTCCTCTTGTAAGGACACTTATTATTGCATTTGAGGTCCACCTAGATAATCCAGGATAATCTCCCGCGTCCAGGTTCTTAACCTACTCATATCTTCAAAGACCTTATAAGAGGACACATACTGGTCTGAGGGGTGAGAACCTTTCATCTTCGAGTGATCACTACTCAGCCTGCTACATGTGAGCAGAGTTAAAAACGCGTCTCTTTCATTCTGGACTTAGGCTTCCGGTGGGTGAGCCTGTAGACTTCTTGCCTGAGAAGGGAATTCAGGAAGAAGTGGAGCAGAACAGAGAGAGAGACAAGATCTGCTGACATTCTTTCAGGATTCAGCCAGGCCCCAGGCGAGGCCAGCCTCTGGATACAGGTTCTTTTAGCCTTTAAATTCCCTTTTTGCTTAAGACAGATTTTTTTTGGTCTACAAATAGACCAATATAAATTTTGTCTCCACTATTAGAATACATCTTCTGAAATAGAATCTCAGATTGGTCCCATTTCATAATCTAGGGGATTGGAAATTTTCTACTCAAAGCCGATGCTTTGGAATATCCATGTGTGCATTTTATGATCAAAGGTAGAATCAAGTTGTTTCTGAGAATTCCTGGTATTTTGTGTGTTTTTTCCATTGTCCAGAGATGTTTCTCATCCCCTCCTTCCGTGCTGCTTTTCTTTCCACTTCACCTGACTCTCACTCTATTTCTTTTCCTTTCTCACTTCAAAGGTTTCCTAATTGAAATGTGCTGAAGCAATTGAAATGTGGTACCTTGGTGAGTTTCTGCCAGACACCATAACCTTTGGACCTGCTAGCGTCTTGCTGTGAGAAGAGACAGTGTGTATTGATGGAAGCTTAGAAAAAAGAATCATAAGAAAGTTCACACTGGTAAAGTTCTCCTATGAAGAGAAAGTAAGAGAAAAGAATTAAGTTGTAAAATGGGCAATGATCTGTCAACAATTAAAATATTTGGTATAAAATATTCTGAGCATATAAAGTGAAATACATGTCACAGATACAGAAATGTGGGGCCATGAAACCAAGTAGATTTCAAGATCAAATTTCAAGAAGGTGGCTTTCAAAAACCTGTTTTATAGTGTTTCTACTAACAAGGTGGAAAAATCTGGGCTGAACAGCTGAATACCTGTTGGGTGTATGGCCAGGTGAAAATTAGATTGAAAGGAGTCATGACCCATGTTTATCCAGAGGGAGGTCTTTGGAAGATTTGCCAAAGGCTGTCTTTCATCTGATGTGTTTATTAGTAACTTCAATCAGGCCAGAATGACATGTTTGTCAAATTCAAGTATGACATGAGCTGGAAGAGACAGAGATGAATATACTGAGTGATAGAATCGAAAATGAATCCCCTCAAGCTGGATCTAAATCTAAGGAAACCAAAGTTAAATGGCTTCTACATTAGGATCACATTCAAGTTTACAAACTCAAGATGAGGGAACTACAGCTTAACTGCACTTTAAAGGGAAAAAAAAGTTATTTTTGGTTAACAGCTAGATCAACATGAGCCAAAAATGTTTTCAAGTTGCCAGAAGAGTTCCCTGAATCTTGGTTGTCTGGTGACCAACAGAGTCCAGAACCAGGGAGATAACCAAGACCTTCAACCCAAAGCAGTTGCTATACTTGCAGTAAGAACCAGGTAAAGTTGTTTTGGTCCAAAGGACAGGATCCAGGTGATGAATGACAGGAGACCATGTGACCTGAGGAAGTATTGCAAGGACCCTTAGTGAGCAAAATTAAAATTCCTAAGTCATAAAGATGTGTCTTCAACATTTAAAATGATACAAAGTCCCAGGCTCTATTCTGAGAAATTTAGACTTGGTAGTTAAGAAGGAGACTTCAGTCATTTACCTTTTTACAGATCTCTCCAAGTGATGATCAGACAGATTAATTTTTTTCTTTTGGCCGTGCCATGCAACCTGTGGGATCCTAGTTCCCTGACCAGGGATGGAACCTGTGCCCACTGTATTGGAAACATGAAGTCTTAACCACTGGACTGCCAGGGAAGTCCCCAAGACATTAATTTTTAAAACACAGATTTTAGATCCCAGAGCAGCTTCCAACGTATTTTATATGCCTGAGAATTTTTTCTTTCCAAATTGTACATATCTTTTAAATTATTCCTTAAAATTGACCCATCCTCAGACATATATTATGTGTTTATCCTTTGCTAGATATCAGAGTTGGGTGACACAGGAGTAACTCCTGCTGTCAACTCAGCCTGGCCCCCAAGTTCAACCACATCAGGAGCTTTGGGAAATGCCCCACCCTCACCTTCAGCCTCAGGGGCTGTAATTACAGGGAGGACCTGGGCATCTCATTCCTAAAAATTTTCCCTGATGCACTGCCTGTGACACTCAACAAGCCCTTTCTTTTGCTCCAGAATTCTGTCTTTTATAAATTGACGTTTTATTTCAGGGACTGCTAGGGAAGGGATGATGTAGGTAGAAACAAAGGCTATAAAGATGAACCGACGCCTATGGGCTAATCAGTTATGATTTTGCCTCTCCAGATGTGCGGGAGGCACCCCACCCTCTGCACATCTGCCTGTGACACAGGAGGCCCTGGGGAACCAGACCCATCATTTGTGCCCATAACAGTTGCTCAGAATTTCACACGTGTCACCCCATTTCGGATTGTGTGCACTCAGCCAGGGACACGAGATCTCTAACTGTGGGATTCTGTGTTTGAAAATAAAAGTCACATTGAGTGTTTCAGACTTTTGTGAAACCTTCCTGGCAGCCTTATTAATTTACTCTTATTTTGGTACTCACTGTTCTTTCTGTCTGGGTGGTTATTTTAAAATGGGAAAGGAACCTAAATTAGTATTATACATTTTAAGGCATACATTTGCATCCATCATGAACTTTAATTTATACTTCGGCCAAATAATTTTAACAGTTGCTATAAAATCAGTTATTTAATAATAGTTTTTACTATCATAGTGAATGCAGCAGTAGACAAGCTTAATAGCCTCGTGTCCACAACAAATTTCCAGCTATTACGTTTACATCCCCCATGCCTTTGACAACTCCATGGACCAGTCAAATCCCCACTGATTGCATTATTTGAATCTTGCTAAAATCTAGTTCACCATGTGCCCACAGTAGTTTTTTAGTGAATACATCTGTTTTTCCAACCTCAATCTCTTTTGCTTTCTCCGATTCACATCATTATAAAAACGACTGTTATTTTCAATAGAATAATTTTCTGTAATCATACATGTACCCCTTCATAGGACATCTGCAATTCCGTTCCAAGGCACAAAGGAGAAAATGTGCATAAACGAACTACAGTTAATATTTATACATGTAGTAGTAAACACAAGAGGAAATTTCAAGGGGGTTAAAAAAAAGCATATTTTAGACATATGCCAAGGTAGTTAAGTAAGAAAATTTAAATTGGGCAATTGGAATGTAAAATTAAAAAGGATAAAAATATAACACTAACTTGATCTCTCTTTTTGGCAACTTTTTAAAATCATGTTCATTTTCTTAAAAGTACGACTATGACTTTTAGTTCCTTAAACTTGAGGTAACTTTGATTATCTGAATTTAAGAAACTCTAAAGCTATCTAATCTCATTAAGTTAAATACTAAATTTATCTAATTTATCTTTGTGCACGAGTGCTCAGCTGCTTCAGTCGTGTCCGACTCTTTTCGACCCATGGACTGTAGCCCACCAGGCTCCTCTGTCCATGGGGATTCTCCAGGCAAAAACACTGGAGTGGGTTGCCATGCCTTCCTCCAGGCAGTTTTCCCAACCCAGGGACTGAACCCGCATCTCCTGAGTCTCTTGCATTGCAGGTAGATTCTTTACCTGCTGAGCCACCTGGGAAATTCCAATTTATCTTTGTATCAACCTCAACTAATAAGACTTGTTTTTTTGCTGGCTTAATTTTCTATTTATCTAATTTATATTACCAATTTATTCCAAACTCTACCTACAAATATCTAAATCTCCTCCCAGTATGTTTAAAGATGGTGAAGCACAGAAGAGCCTGGTGTGCTGCAGTCCACGGGGTCGCAAAGTGTCAGACATGAGCTGGCGACAGAACAACAACAGTATTTTATTAATTTCATCTTCTTTCAGACATTCCTCTTGGACTCTTCACTTTGTGCATCTTTCTCTGGATCTTCTACACAGATGTTCTCTTGTGATCTCCTGATGCTTTAATCCTGAGAAGTCTGTCTGTCTCTGTTGCTTCTCTTGTTCCCCGATTCTATGCTGTTTAAATTATTGGTTTACTTATCTGTCTGCAGTTTCCTCAGAAGGAGTTAATTTTTTTCTGAAACTTTGCATACTCAAGTAAGTTTTTCTTTCGACCTCATAGTTTACTGCAGTATGGCAGAGAATGCATTCCAAATAGGAAATAATTCGCTTTCGGAATGTTGACAGCTCTGCTCTGTTGCTTTCCAGCCTCCTGAGCGCTACTGAGAAGTTGAAGTCATTCTGCTTCAACGGTCCATTTTCTGAAGCCATTTCTTCCTGTCTGGAAGCTTGCAGGGGTATTTTCTTGATCCCATTGTTCTGAAATTTCACAGTAATGTGCTGTGGTTTGAATTGATTTTCCTCGATTATGCTGTGCACTCAAAGAACACTTTCAATCTGGAGGACCTTCTTTCCTGGGAAATTTTCTTGGTTTATTTCCTGATTATTTCTTTCCCACTGTTTTTTCTTTTCCCTTAGAGCTTCATTTTCTGGAAAATAACTATTCCTGGCCTAATAAAGATGATTTTCTCATCTTTCCCCCTGTTCCTCATTTCCTTGTCTTTTTTGTTCTACTTTAATGGAAATGAAATTTGTTTTACTTTAATGAATAAATTCATCAGTTTTATTTTTCATCCTTTCTACTGAATCTTTCATTTCTGCTATTATATTTTTTATTTCTCAGAGTTCATTTTTATTCTCTAGATAGTCTTTCTCTACAGCATCTTGTTCTTATTTAAAAGAAGTGCTATCTCATTGCCCCAAGGATGTTATTCATAGAATTTTTTTTTTTTCAGGCCACATCAGACCAAAGCATGTGTGATCTTTCCCGACCAGGGATCAAACCTGTGCCCCCTGCCTTGAGAGCATGGAGTCTTAACCACCAGATTACCATGGAAGTCATGATAGATTTTTTTTTTTTTTTTTGTAGATTTCATGTCTCTGTTCCATACCTGGGTTATTTTTCTCATTATTATTAATGGGTTTCTTAGTAGAGGTTTTCCCCTATTTGCTGGTGTTCTCTACTCATTTTTAAAACTGGGGCTTTATCTTATGATCATTAAGTTATACCTCAGTAGAGCTCTAAACAGATAAAAGAGAAATAATGGGGTATTAGGAGGCTGAGGGGAATTTCCAAGCACGTGGGTGAGGCTTGTCAAGGTCAGTGAGCCCCTGGTTGGTTTCACTGGACAATTTCAATGTCAGACTCTAGGGCGTGTCTCCTGGGCTGGTCAGATTGTCCAGAGATTACTCTGGAGGGTAAAATCCTGGTCATCAAGTGTTCTAGGAGCTGAGTGGGGAAAAATGGTTTTGGTGTTTCAAAATTCATTATTTACACCGTTCCTTAAATTCCATTTTCAACCTGGGACTCCCAACCTCAGTGGTGCTGGATGTCCTCAGGCAGTGTCACCTCCTGTCACCACCTTGCCTGAGCCTGACCCTCCAGTCTTCCTCCAGAACCGACGAAGGGCCATCACCTGGGTGAACGGATAAAGGATGGTTTGATTGAGAGGGTTGTTACTATAGTTGAGCAAACTTTTAACCAATCCATCTGCTTGCAGCCCACCTAGACCCCTGTTTCCTAAGTCCTCTGGGACTTCAGGTCCTTCTAGAATTTCTTAAATGCCGACATAGTGTTTGTCCTTGTTCTACTGGGTAGATTGTCATTCTTCCTTCTGCTTTTCCATTTTCAAAATTTTGTTGCCCTTGCGCCCCTCCTATTTATTGTCTTTGTGATTTACTTCTTTCCCCCCAACCTTATCCCTTTTTAAAAAGATTTCCATATTTTATTCTCAAGTCTTATTTTAAGTGATGCTAATTACAGCATTTGAAGGGGAGGATCTAATTCCATACAAAATGGAAGACGCTAAAATGTGCCCATTAAACTGCTAAAAAATAAACTGATGGTGAGAATACACCAGAAGTCCAGTTTAGATTCTGCGTGTTGTCACCACATGATTATCATTATCTGGGCTTTCAGGAGGAGCTAAAGGTGCATGGGTGAGTCCAATACACTGATTTTAACCCAGAGTGGTGATGAATTTATGGGTCTTTCTGCCCTCAGTATTTTTTCCTGTAACAGGGGGATAAAGGCAGGCTCATGATACTATTTATAAGATACAATCATTTCGTCTGTGTACCACTTTACGCTATACAAAGGGTTTTACATACATCTCCTTTCATCCTCCTGATACATTTATAAGTCAGTTAGGGAAGGTAATGTGAGTCCTTTTACTTCTGTAAACTGAACATCACAGAGGTTCCTGTGCTGGAGGCCACATGCCAGCCAGGGATGGGGGTGGAAACGCAGTGCTTCTGGGTGCCTGGGGGCCTGATGGAGCTATTTGAACAGAACAGATGACAAGGAGAGCGTGAGAGCTGATTCTGGAAGCTGATTGAATGTCTACATAATTTGGAAAAAATGAATGTATTAGGCAGGGATAAAAGACCTCAGTTTCTACCAAGCAAATGGCTAAAAAAAAAAAAAAAAAATTCCAGGTAAACCTACGGTTAGGGAGACAGAATGAAACCCAGAAATTTAATCAAGATTTCAAGAGACCGAATTAGATTCCCTGGTACGGATGCGTATGACACAAGCCATTATCTCAGCACAAAGCCCTGTTTCTTAAGGTTAAATACTGATGTTCTTATCTTGGATGTCCTCTGGGAATCTTATTACTTTCATGGCTATTCTTCTATATTAAAGGAGCACAGAAACACAGAAGGCAGCACACAGTATCTGCAATCACCATCTACAAGCATCTCTCTTCTCTGCTGAGCTGTACGGCCCATTTGGAAGAAATATACTAGAAACCTTGGGGCTTATCGTCCTTTGTTTCATCCTAATTCTGTCATGTTTATCTTTAGCCCTTATTTAATCAATTAACAAATAGCCATGGAGTCCCTTGGCAGGGGGCCCTAGATAAGATACAAAGAGGGAAGAGGCGGTCTCCACCCTGGAGAACTCATTGCTTTTGATGGAGTAAGACACCAAGACATCACGTCATAGCAGTGAGGTCCAGGTCTCAAATCTTACTGAAATAGGGGATATTCACATTGTGTCACAATATGTCACTCAAAATAATTCATTCATTGAACATGATCCAGCTACTTTCCTGGGCAGCTATTGAGTGATGCTGGCTGGTGGGATTTCAACAAGAGCCATGCCATCTTCTTAGACCATCCTCTGAAATTGGGCCACTGACCCCACTGTTCTTGGGCAACTCTGCCATGAAGTCCAGCCTCTTGGTTCTACTCTCATGTCCTTTTTTCTTCCAGTGTATCACTGTGGCAGGAAGAGGGTGGCTCTCTGCCTTCTGTTCTCTTTGAGATGGACTCTCAAGTATAACCCGCTCCCTCCCAAGGGGACCACATCCTACCCTCATTACAGAGGACATAATTGGGTACCACGGGAAGGGAGAAAATTCTGCTTAAAATCATCTCTCGTACCCTGCCCTTTGAATTAAGCATCATGAAGGACATACACAGAGTACAAAAAATGGGGATAAGAGGTGAGACCTGGATTCATTCACTAGAGAATTCCTTCCCCAGTGAGGCACTCACTGCAGAAGGCACTCACTGCAAACTGAAGGATGAGAAAAAACCAACATGAAGATGTATGTTCCCAGGCAGAGAGAACCATAAATTAGGTCCAACAGAATAATAAGTCACGTTTGATAAGTTGGTAACGAGAGAGGACAAGCAGGTGGGAGGTGAGCTGGGTCTTCTGGGTGTCCCCAGGGATAGTTCCTCCTTCATGGATCACAGACTTGCTGTGGTGAAGGAGCTTGCTGGGAATAACTCTTGAGAATCCTTTGGACAGCAAGGAGATCAAACTAGTCAATCCTAAAGGAAATCAACCCTGAATATTGAGTGGAGGGACTGATGCTGAAGCTGAAGCTCCAGTACTTTGGCTACCTGATGGGAAGAGCCAACTCATTGGAAAAGACCCTGATGCTAGGAAAGATTGAAGATAAAAGGAGAAGGGGGCAGCAGAAGATGAGATGGTTAGATAGCATCACCAACTTAGTGGACGTGAATTTGAGCAAACTCCAGGAGACAGTGGAGGACAGGGGAACGTGGTGCACTGCAGTCCCTAGGGTTGCAAAGAATTGAACAGGACTGAGTGATTGAAAAACAGCAACAACTGAGATCAATTCACCCAACAACCATTCCCAGCCACCATTCCCCTGCCTTCTTCCACGGGAGAGGTAGGAAAACATGCCACTGAACCCCCAGCACCATGGGAGCAAGGCATGGCTGCAGGACATAATTTTTGCTGACAGGCTGTTGAGACAGTCCTTTTGGGGGCCTTCTCTTCCCATGTAAATGTCAAAATGACCCAAGAAGAAGTCATCTTGCTCCTTGCCATTTCTCTTCCTTCCTACCTGGAATGCAGAAGGAAACACTCACGTTTTGTGAGACTGAGGATGAGCAATAAGACCAGTAAGACAGGAGAAACATGAGCCCTGGATGGTATGGTAATAGGGTTGCCCCATCTGGGCTGGTCACCTCTGGGAGAGAAACCGAATGGCAACTTTTCTTTTTTAAGATGTTCTGAGCAGTTTAATTCATAGTTAAACTTGAATTCATAGTTAATCCTCATGGGAACTTTAAAAAGTAAGTACCTTTGCCATCCCAGTTTTTAGATGAGGAGAATGAGGCATGGAAGGGTTGAACAATTCACCCAAATGACTCATTCAGTCATTTGGAAAAGCTGGACTTTAAACACAGGCAGTGGGGGTCCTGCCTCCCAGCCCTTGACCACTGGCTACGTGGTCAAGCATGCCAGCGCTGGCCAGGTTTTCTGTTACTCACAGATGTTTACAACCCAAACCTATCCATCCTTAAAGGATGAGTAAAGTTTAGATGGGAGTTTTCAGATGATCATATCAACAAATGTTGGTGCAGTGTGTGCCAGAGGGCAAGTGAGACAACTATTTGAAGAATTTATGCTAGATAATGAATCAAAGGTGAAGACAGAAAATACAGCAGAGTGGAAAGACACATACCATAGATATCACTTACATGTGGAATCGAAAATATGGCACAAATATCTATGAAACAGAAACAGACACAAACATTGAGAACAGATGGTGGTTGCCAAGGGGAAGGGGTGATGAGGGAGGGATGGATGAGGGAGTTTGGGATGAGCACGGCTTCCCAGGTGGCTCAGTGGTTAAGACTCTGCCTGCAATGCAGGAGATCTGGCAGGAGCCACAGGTTCAACCCTTGGGTTAGGAAGATCCTCTGGAGAAGGAAATGGCAACCCACCCCAGTATTCTTGCCTGGGAAATCCTATGGACAGAGGAGCCTGGAGGGCCACAGTCCATAGAATTGTTAAGAGTCAGACATGACTTAATGATTGAGCACACAAATGCAAACTATTAAATATTAAACAAGAAGGTCCTACTGTATAGCACAGGGAACTAATATCCCGGGATAAACCATAATGGAGGAGAATAAAAAAGGAATATATTAACATATGTGTGTGTGTATATATATATATGAAGTAAAGTGAAGTCACTCAGTTGTGTCCAACTCTTTGCGACTCCATGGACTGTAGCCTACCAGGCTCCTCAGTCCATGGGATTTTCCAGGCAAGAGTCCTGGAATGGTTGCCATTTCCTTCTCCAGGGGATCTTCGCGACCCAGGGATCGAACCCAGGTCTCCCACATTGTAGGCAGACGCTTTTCCATCTGAGCTACCAGGGAAGACCTTTGTATATTATATATGTATATAAAACTGAGGCACTTTGCTGTAACTGGATACTAATACAACACTGAAAATCAACTATACTTCAATAAAATAAGTTTTTAAAAAAGAAAATATAGCAGGATGATCAAGAAAGGGAACTCTGGGATATCTGTTTACCAATCACAGATCTACCAGCTATGACTAGCTATGGCCTAGTTATTAATACATCACATTATCTTTATTAGATGTAAGTCAGTCTGTCTTTGAGCCTCAGTTTCCTCATCTCTCAAATGGGCATAGTAATCAAACATGTCTTTTAGAGTTTCATTCCCCTAGCAAAATGCTCTGCTCATAGAAAGACTTCTGCAAATATAGTGAGATCCCCAAACACAGTGAGATAAATTCAAATGTTCTCCTCTATGGCTCGTCTCCTCTTCACAGTAATGATTGGAATCTTCAATTCAAAATGCAACATTTGGAAACTTTAAAATATTAAAGATGAGGAGAAAGTGAAGACGATCTTTTCTTTGATGTTAGCAATGAAGTGTTTTTTTTTTTTTTTTTTTCTCTTTTTCTTCATAGTCTAGTGAAAACCTGGCCTTATTACAGATCACAGGCCCCTGCCCACCATTGTTGCCGTAATTTAATCTGAGAGAGGACTCTGACATTGTCAGAATC
This sequence comes from Bos grunniens, assembly GCF_055505025.1. Taxonomy (NCBI): domain Eukaryota; kingdom Metazoa; phylum Chordata; class Mammalia; order Artiodactyla; family Bovidae; genus Bos; species Bos grunniens. The sequence continues at coordinate 41,929,460 of NC_141188.1, forward strand.
AGGTTTCTTAATAGTATTAGTCAAGCAGAGCTTGAAGGAAGGTACCCAGTGACTTCAAAGGATATTTTTAAGCAAGTGAAATAAGGAGGAAGTGAGAATCCATGGGAATGTTACTGGGTACCATGGTTTCCACCCTGAGTTTTGGAAAAGCCGCATAACCTCCAAACTGTGTTCTGAGAAAAACAGTTGTCTGGTACAAAGGCATGACAACTGATATAAAACGTTAGTTCAAAGCCTTTGGGGGAAAAAAGAGGGACCCAAAGACAGTCACTGTCTCCTTTAAAGAACCACCACGTGGAGAGGGGCTGCTGCATGGAGAGCTGGTGCCTTTGAACTGTGAGTCAGACAACGGGGTGCCCCCTCACGCCCTCCGACTGGGCCGAGCCCCCCGACTTCCCAGCTCCGAGAAGCGCCTGCACAAAGCATCTTCTCCCAGGACTCATTGGGGACTTAAACAGAAGACGCAGAGGGTGACTGCACAGTGACTGCCAGTGGATCCTGATAAAATCCTCATAAATCAAGTGTTTCTTCCTTTGTCTTTTTTCCATATTCGATGAAGCAGCTTGCAAATTATGGCTGATGTGTATGTAGGAGGCTGTTACTGTGTCTCTAACACGGCTCTCCCCCCGGGGGCAGGGTGTACAGGCCATTGTAGTCAAGGGGGTGCTTTTGTGTGGGTGGTTGTTGCCCCTGGTCCGGGAGGCAGAGGAGGAGGGGGCGACAAGGATGAGATGCTTGGATGGCATCACCAACTCAATGGACATGAGTCTGAGCAAGCTCCGGGAGATGGTGAAGGACATGGGAGCCTAGCGTGCTGCAGTCCATGGGGTTGTGAGGAGTCAGACATGACTGAGCAGCTGAACAACGACAGGAGGCAGGGCTGGAAGGAAGGGGGATAGCGTGGCCTATTTCCGCACAGGCGCCCTCCCTGTGCACCGGCCCCAGAGTCCAGCCGTGCAGTGCAGGGAAGACCCCAGAAGCTGCATACAAGCTTGGACACGGCCTTAAAACCATATTTTCTAGCATCTTAACATCACCATGCGGGGACTCCATGACTAAGCAGGGAACTTTTTGAGAATATCAATCTACCTAATCATTTTACCTAAAATCGGCAAGAGGAAAAAGCTCCACAGAAACATATTTTTATAAAAATAATGACCTATTTGCAAATTGTGAGCATCTAGTCCCAGCTAGTAAGATGAAATACAAGAGTTACACAGTAAACTGAAAGCTTAGTCACTGGAGGACTGTTTGTAAAGAACTCTCACCCACGATGTTGTTGACACTCTTACAACGCAATAGGGTAGATGGGGCAGAAATTATTATTCTCATTTTTCAGAGGAGCAAACGAGAAAGGACTGCCAGGATAAATCTCATGGTTTCCTTGGATGTGGCCTTGTGTTGGGTCTGGCAGCTGTTATAAACTCAACGTGCCCCAAAGAAGAGCTTGGAAGAAGAAAAAGAAGAGAAAGGACGGAAAGGAAACCCTGCTGAAGGTCATCCCATGTAAATGGTGCATGCCTTCCTGCTCATTCACTTCAGTGGTGTCCGACTCTTTGCGACCCCACGTACTGTAGCCTGCCAGGCTTCTCTGTCCATGGGATTTCCCAGGCAAGAATACTGGCGTGGGTAGCCATGCCCTCCTCCAGGGGATCTTCTAGACCCAGGGATCAAACCTGTTTCCTGCATTGGCAGGTGGATTCTTTACCACTGAGCCACCAGGAAAGCTCCCCAAACCTATTACCTCTCCCCTTTTAATTAGGCCTATAGAAGGAATTCCTGGGGCATCTAAAGATTCATCCTAGTGGTTTAAGCCTTTATATGCAAGTGGCTTTGAACTCTGCTTGGAGGAGCCTTGCTTTTTTCCTGTGACAGGTTCTGGCCTCAGGCAGGATCTGAGCAACTTCAAAAGAGGGCACCTGCTCCATTCTTTCTTCTGTGCAGGTGTGAACTGGGTTTCACTGGCGAAAGTTTAAATGGCCCGGTTTCTTCTGGCCCCCGTGAACCGCTAATGATGTATTTTCCATTTTCATCCCCTTCTCCCCGGTTTCATGTACACATATTCACAAGGTGAGTGAAGCTGTGAAGTCCTGGGCGAAAAATTCTATCTGCTCCCATCATGTCTGAGACTAAGCAGACTCTGACGGTGAGTGCATGCACCGGGCAGAAATCTGCTTATCACTGGGGCCATGCTCCCCACTGCTACCTCACTGCTCAAGGCTTCTCCAGGTAGAGACAGCTGGGGGCCAGGGGCGGGCAGGGCAGAAACTGTGATGCACGCTGCACACTTAGGGCTTTGCTTCACCAGACAGGTTTGTTCAGTGCCACCGATGCATGCAGAGCCTCCACATTTCTGCAGGAAACGGAAGTTAATTTAAATCATACAGTTGGGACTCAATCAACTGGACTCCAAATTCCAAGCCAGTTCTGTCTCTAACTCCCTCTCTTTCCTCCTTCTCCTTTTCTTCCTTCTATCATGCCTCCTTCCTTACTTTTGTTCTTCATTTTCTCAACCACACACTATCTTTGATCAATGAAAGATAATACATCATTTGATACCTCTGCAAGGGGGCTTATTTATATTTTCCATTTATTATCTCAAAATATGCTTCCATGATCTCAATGTGTCTCTAAAAATGAGATTTCACGATTGCAGCAGAGCCTAGAGAAGAAATTGTGAGTAACAAAAACAGCAACAATCTTCCTTTTCTGCTGGGTCATGTTAGCTCCAATTAAGCCACCCTGGGAGGTATTTAAATGATCTTTTTGTCTACGGTTTTTCAGCAGGTGCTATACTTCTAGTGGATCAGGAAGCTTTTGCCTGTGCATGCATGCTAAGTCACTTCAGTTGTGTCCCACTCTTTGTAACCCCATGGACTGTGGCCCACCGGGCTCCTCTGTCCACGGGATTTTCTAGGCAAGAATACTGGACTGGGTTGCCATGCCCTTCCTCCAGGGGAATCCTCCGGACCCAGGGATCAAACCTGCATCTTTTATGTCTCCTGTATTGGCAGGCAAGTTCTTTACCACTAGGGCCAACTAAGAAGCCATTCTGCCTGTGGTTAACCTCAAAATTCAACCTAACATTGAGGATAGGTAGGAATGGGCTGTGGTCAGATCCGTGTTCTTTTTTTAATTTACATTTTGACTTTCATGGGGTTGGACAAGTGTCATAGGCTTACTGATGCCCAAAACACCACGACAGTACAAACGGTGGGCAGTGTGGGCTCCTACCCTGGGCTTGGACCTTACAGGGTTCTGAGCATTACTAACCTACAAAAACAAACATATCATGGGGCCCGTGGTCATCTTTGTCCCTTGGGACCTGATGCTCAGTGTTGAGAGACCATAAAGCATCCCCCTAAACATCAAAGCTCAAAACCAGCTCTGGTCAGACTCCAGAGAAATGCTTCCCCTTGGCTTTTGATCCCTGGTCTTGGAAGGGAAAGACACTGTCAAGACTTCCAGGGTGGACTGCCACTGCCACGGCAGATGGACACACCTCAGTGTGTATGTGATGTCACCGCAGAGCCACTTCCTTAAAGGAAAAGTCAAATCAATTAAAAATCAAAACCTTGGGACTTCCCTGGCTGTCCATTGGCTCTTCTTTGTGGAGCAGTATAATTTGAAATCTAGGTCGGATGGAGAGGAATGTGACTACTCAGACCTCAGTCCTGGACAACCGAATTTTTGCCAGGATCCGGCCAAGCCTTTTGAAGTTATGCATCGGGATTTGGGTCAAAACCAAAGGTAGGGACTTCCCTGGTGGTCCAGTGGCTGAGACTCTATGCTCCCAGTGCAGGCGGCCTGGGTTCCATCCCTGGTCGGGGAACAAGATCCCACATGCTGCAACTAAAAATCCCTCTGGCCCCAGCGAAGATGGAAGATCCTGAGTACCACAGAGAAGACCCGGTGCAGACAAATAAATAAAATATTTAAAAAAAGAAAGGGGCTTTCCACAACTGTGGGAAGATTTTTAATTTTCAGATTTCAAGAACCTGAGGTAACATTTTTGACGAAAATATATCCTCAAGTTTGCAGAATCTGAGTACACGAATCCTTTCTCAGTGTTTTCCCAGAGAGCTTTCCGTGATGATGAAACATTCCGTATCTCTGCTGTCCACATGTGGCTACTGAGGACTTGCAAGAACCACTAAGGAACAAAACCAGGTGAAATGTGGCTAGAAACCTTCCACACAGAACAACATAGTTTCCGATCATTGCTGTCACCAGAACACAAATTATGTGATAATCTCCATGATGACAACATTTGAATGATTTTACTAAAATAAAGGGGAAATTATATTTATGGAATAAATACCTAATAATGCATGAATTATGTATGTCTTTATTTTATTACTGATCCATACAGCCAGACTATCAATAGGAAATCTAGATACATACAGTGATATATTCAGTTGTCTTTGATACTTTGCTAACTTTTGACATATGAAAATTATAGGCTTTCTTTTTTTAATATTTATTTGGCTGCACTGACTCTTAGGTGTGGAACTCTGACTCTTGGCTGTGGAATTCGAATCTTTAGTTGCCATATGTGAGATCTAGTTCCCTGACCAGGGATCAAACACTGGCCCCCTGCAGTGGAAGCCCAGAGTCTTAGCCACTGGACCACCAGGGAAGTCCCTTGAAATCTTTAGATATATGATAGGTGATGGCTTTACAGCACCCCTAACTCTGACCAGCCATTCTGCAAATATCACTGCTGTTTCCAGAGAGACAGGAGTGTCATGTGGTTGGATTAAAAAAAAAAATCTTCTCTGCTTGGGGGGAAAAAAAAGTCACAGGAAATATCCCACTGGTAGGACTCCTACAGTATCGTTCCTTAGAGGAAGTCAAGTCCATTCCTTCTGATACAGGTCTTCCATCTGGGCTCAGTGCTGCTTTGGCCAGTTATCTGGAAGAGGGAGCGAATAATCAGTAGCTGTTAGAATGGCCAGGGATTGAGCTGCTGGCAAAAACCCCATCACTGTTTGCAATGTGGATTGAAGGCTAATAAGGGCAGAGTCGGCTTAACACTGTAATATTTAGAGATCAGAGATAATAGAAATTCACTGGGCCTCCTGCTGTTTTAAGTAACCAGGGGAAGGGACGTGGCACTTTCAGGACAGCAGCCCTGGGAGGCCCCTCAGGGCTTTTCTCTCCAATGCTGCGGGACCCCTCTCTGTGTACCTGCCTCCCACGCCCCATCCCCCCAGGCACCTAACACATCCTTGCCCCAGGGTGGGGTGCTCCATGTTTTCTCCTGGAAGTCCCCGAGGGAGTGAGTCCTAGGGTCCCACAGTGGTAACCTGCTCATTCTCTACATTGACTTTTGCTGATTTTCCCCTCTGTCTTACTTTCCTATGCTTTTTGTCCTATTTCCTGGGATTACTTTCTCAATAGAACCTAAGACCACTTACACTTAAATCCTTACCTTCAGGCCTGTTCCTGGGGGAGCCCAGGGTTAAGACAGCCTCCTGCACAGAGCACAGTGCCTGGGAGATACATGCCTTCAGAGATCTTCAAACAAGTTCACATACTACTGTGCAAATGATATCCTATCCTAATATTAACATCTTCACTCAAAGAAATTACTTGGAAAGAAAATGACTAGATTGATGTCTCCCTCCTTATCTGGGTCCATTTCACATTTATTAACGTAACAGCTCCATTGGAAAGCACCATAACCATTTTTTAAAAAATCAAATTTGGGCTCCATCACAGTGCAGGCAGGACCTGGGTGCCAGGGAAACAGACTCTCACTGCTGATCCTCAGAGGTATGTGACTTGCCTGCTTCTCCAGACTTCAAATGTTATTTTGCAATCGAGATAAGATAAGGCTCAACAAGTACAGATTTGCAAGAAGAGGTTGGGTGATGTAATGTCCTTAAGAAGTAAATGATTAATACAGAGCCCCTGAAAAGGCACTTGTGATATATAAGTGGAATATAATAAGTGGAATTGTGTAATATATAATATTATAATATAGGATATAATAAGTGGAATTCCACAAGAAAGAGGGGCTGTTGGCTGGGGCACAAAAGGCAAAAGCCCAGTCCATCAGTTGGCCCCGGGCACGTGATAGCTATGACATATCCCTGTTTGTTGGTTCTAGGGTCCACTGGAGACCTCAGGGTCAAAGTGAGCGTGGGATCAACTCACCTTTTGGGCCTTTGTGAGGAAGGGGCTCGGGGTAGCCCCCGGTACACCTGACTGAGGGGTGTGTCCTCTTGCTGCAACACCTGCTACTCACCGGTCGTTACTTGGTTTCTAATTGAACCTCTACACAGGCCTTCTATCTTGTTAATATAGGTCTCTACAGACGCTCGGTGCTGGCTCCCTGTATCTATTCAGAGGAAAACAGAAATAGTTCTCCTCCCGCCCCGTCCTCCCCTTTTTTTGCAGTCTTACAAAGTGAACCTCTTTACTGAAGCATTAGAAGCTTTTTTATCCACTTAATCAAATAGGCATTCCAGACCCCAAACGGTAAATTATATATTTCCAGACATCATTTGATTCATTCCCCACGCCTCTTCCTCCCGCGTTTCCCAATACTTCGCACCAGGTACAGAAATCACAGGTTCCGTAGGTCCGACCCCTCGTTTCGGTGTGACCACCGCCTCCGGTGCACGGCCGGCGGGTCGCTCGGGTCCCCCACCCCCCCATCCCGGGTCGGCGGGGGCGCCATGAAGGGGCCCGGCGCGTCCCGCTCGGCGGGTGCTGGGCTCCGGGGCGCGTGTGTCCCGCGAGGCCGCTGCGGAGTCTGGGTGCCCGCGGCCGCCGCTCTCCGCCCGGGCGCCTGCCAACTTCGCGTCGCGGAGAACCCGCAGCCCTTCTCAGCGCTCCGGATCTGCCGGCTCGCCCGGCCCGCAGCCGCAGGGGAGCGCCAGCCCCGCGACTCCCGGCCCCGCCGGCCCTGCACGCCGACCCTGCCGTCCGGCGCCGGGATCGGAGCCGCCGTCTCGCCCGCCCCGCTCGCCAACTCCCGGCAGCCCGTGACCCAGGACAAACTTCTGGTCCAGGCGCGGCCCCGGAGCGGTCACCCTCCCGGAAGCCGGCCGCGAAACCGGGGCCGGGGAGGGAGCGGGCGGGAGGGAGCGGGTGGTACCGCCCGGCCGCCGCTCCCGGCGCGGTGACGCCGCCCCCGCGGCCGCCCCCCGCCCGGCTCCCCCGGAGGCGCCGCGGCCGCCGAGCACCGAGTGCGGGCCGGCGGGGCCGGGCGCTCACGCCCTCTAGCGGGCCGCGGCAGCCGGGCGGCCGTGACGTGGGCGCTCCCTTCAGCCGGCCTGCGGGGCCCCGTCAGTCAGTCGCGGAGCAGGAGCCCCGCGCGCAGCCGGCGCGGGCTCGGCCATCGGCGCGCCGCCGCCCGGGGGCTGGCTCGTCTGCCCGCGCAGAGGCGGCGGGCGGGACGCGCGCGGCCTCGGCCTCGGCCCCGGCCCCGGCCCCGGCCCCGGGCACCGCGGCGCCGGAGGCTCGGGTCCCGAGCCCAGGAAGAAGAACCAAGCCAGCGCAGCCGCCGGCACGGAGGGCGGATTTTGGCTCCGCGGGCGCGCCCTCCGCTCCCTCTCGCAGCCGCGCCAGCTTCAGCGGGGCCGGCGACAGGACAGGGGGACCCTGGCCCCTTGCCCCCCCGGCCCCGGGAGCCGCCGGAGTTGAGACTTCTGCAACTGTTGGCACTCGGAGCGTCTGGTTCTGGTTTTGGCTGTTCACCCTCTTCTCGCCGCCTTGGAGGCACAGCTCCCGGCCGCCCTCTGCCCTCGCGCCCACCCAGCGCCGCCGGGGAGCGGCCCGGGGCGCACTTGGCACCATGAGCCGACTTGGGACTTGCCTGGCCACTTTGACTGGACTTTTGCTAACTGCGGCGGGGGACTCGTTTTCAGGTAAGCGGGGCCTCGCCTGCAGGGGCCTGGGGCGCGCGGGCCGGAGGGGGGCTCTGAACACCGGTAGCTCCGGGGTGGGAGAGCCCGAGCCGCTGACGGCGAGGCCGGGCAGGGGGCGCGGCGGGCTGAGCACAGCCGCTTCCAGTCCCCGGCGCGGGAGCGGGGCTGGCGGGAAGGGTGGGCACCTAGCGCTCGGGCCGGCCGAGCGGAGGAGCCCCGGGGGCTGGCCCAGGAGCCAGGCTCTCATCTCCGCCCCCGCCCCTCCGCGGCCTGGGCGTGTGTCCGCGAGGACGGCGCCACTCGGAGTCCCCGGTCGGCTCCGGGAGCAACAGCGGAAAACTTTGCCTGAAGTTGGGAGCTGCAGCCGCCGGCCGCCGGGCGTGGGCGCTGCGCGGTCCTTTTCGCCGCGAGCGGCTGCCGGGCCGGGTTGCCGTGCCCGCTGCGCCCGCGCGATCGGTGGACCCGGCGGCGGCGATCTCCAGTTCCCTGCCCTCCCGCCTCCGCCCGGCCCGCCGAGGCCGTGACCTCCGCTCGTATTGGCATTCGGGAGGCTGCCCGGGAGAGCCGAGGCGGCGGCCTCGCAGGTTACTGCAGGAGGATCGGGCCCCAGGGTCCGGGCAACCGCGGCTCTGGCCCTCCGGGCTCTTCCTCCGTACCTCTGGCCCAGCGGAGCACCCGGCCAGGGGCAGCGGTCAGCCCGCCCCGCGGCCCGCGGCCGGGGGTGGGCAGGAAAGGGAGTGCGGGGAGGTGCCCGCTGCGCGCCTGCAGTCGGAGCCAGGAGAGCTCCTTGCGGGAGGACGCGTAGCCGGGAGTTGGGGGTCAGGAGGGGCGCGAACCCTGCCTGGTGTTACCTGGAGCACACACGTGGATGGACAGCCAACGCTTGCACACCTGCACACTTGTACACTTTCTCGCGTGTGTGTCAGTTTCATTAAGGTCTATGTTGAATGGTGGAACTGGGCTTTTTTTTCCTTTTAATATAAAGCCTGTTATTTGGCCTTGAACTTGGGCTGCAAAATAGGTTTCTATGTTTATTCGGGAGGAATGAGTAAGTTGATTTTTTTTTTTTTTTTTTTTTAATTTGATGAGGGAGAATTTCACAGATGGTAAAACACATATTTTAAAACGTTGGAGACTTTTCCGTCTGGCCTTCCGACCAGAGAAAACTTAAATCTTTACTTCCTGGAGTCTGGGGGACACGCAGGCGCAGAGGCCATGCCCCACGTTGATGAGCCCCGAGACCCTTGACCACAGTTGGACTCCAAGGAAGCTGAGCGTGGAGTTGGCTGCTCGCTGTATGCTGTCAGTTTCAATACAGAAATACCCTTTCCCGAAGTTTAATATGCCCTTAACTGTCTGGTAATTGCACGTGCGCCAGAGGACTTAACAAAACAATCCACTGCTGTCTGCTATAAAATTGATGCCGATTTTGGCCTGCGTTCTTTTTTACTGGTGAATTATGGAGTAGACTCGCTAGTTTTAGAGCCTTGTAACTCATTAGTGTTAGAAGCCAAGGATGAGGGCCTCAGTGATGGTTTTCTCTTTATTAAGATCCATAGCTCCCTGCCTGGGATTTGTTTCAAGTTAAGCTGTGTCAGAAAGCGTTTGGATGGATTTTCAAGAAGTGGGTAAGGGATTGGGGTGGAGGTGGGGAACAAATATTTACGTAGTTTATTTAAATGATCAGTTTCTCATCATTAAAAGGAACTTCAGCCTAAGTAGTACTGACCTATGTCCTTGTTAATGCTTATGTAAATTAATAGTCAAACCAAAGAGACTTTGCTTTTACTAAATTTTATCCAGGTTTTTCTTTCAGAGGAAGTACATCATTCTATTTGTTATCCTACCAGTAATTGAACTGTGCCTTCATTTTTTCTTTTTTTTTTTTTTAATTTGGAAAGCCAGAGTTAACCTAGTATGGAGGAACTGAAGGGCAGTATCCCAGAGAATGCTTAGAAATGATGAAATTAAAAAAAAATTGAAGTTGGCAAATTTTGTGTGTGCAGGGATCAGATAAATTACAGTGTATCATGGTTTTGCCCTCCACTTTGGGTTTTAGGTGGGAAGTACCTGTGGGAAGCGCTTAATGCTTTGGAAAAGTCAGTTTTTTATTTTTGAAAATTTTTTTATGTTGGGAAAGTTAATTCTGATGTTATGAGTGATACCGACACTTATTTCTCTTTATGAGTCTTCTGGATATTTGGTTGCTGGTCACCTGACATGAGGATCCTTTTAGAGACAGAGGAAGTAGATTGTAAGTGGCTTGAGGGCAAAGTCAGTTATTTTTTCTTCTTGATTCCCATAAAACACCTACATAGAGCCCTAGACCCAACAGACACTCACATTTGTTGAATAAATGACTGATGTGAATTCTGATCATTTGCAGACATTCAAATTGTACATGAACTGGCTGACACAGCAGGGAGGGAGAGGAAGGACTATCAGGCATCAGACTGGCTTGCATTGTCCCGGCTTTTGAAATTGACATTTTCATCACAGATTCTTCTCAGCCTCAGTGCAACCAGTGGACTGAATCAGGAGGCTTTATGTAATCAGTGGAGAGGTGTTTTTTTTTTGTAACCAAGATTTGTACACAAGACACTTTGCTGTTTCCCCTCTTTTGGAATGCATTCACAATTGATGTGATTGCTGATTAATCATTTCTGGAGGGTACTGCACATAATTTAGATGCTAGATATAGGAACTAAACACTTTGGAAGAAAACAGAAAAGATTTAGGTTTTGTTGTTGTTGTTGTTCAGGAGGCCTTTTATTTAAACATTTCATTTTAAACGTCACTTTCCGTTTTTACAATTTCTAAGTTGTTAAGCAAGATATTGGAGGCTCACTTTCTGCCTTCTATCTAGGCTCTGTATGATCATTCAGAAGAACTTTTGCAAAAAAGTATGCAAGTAAGAAGCAAGGCAGAAAGTGAAATCATTTTTGCTTCTGCTTAATACTGTCTTTTCCATAGTGAAGCCAAGTAGCTGGCAAGTCATACTTCTTCGACCCATTTTCTTAAAAGCCAGGTGGTAATATATACTATACAAGGAAGTGTTTGGTTTTATATAATAATGAGATTGATGTGATAAATTCTAGTAAGCAAGCCTTGGTTTGCAGAAATAGAAATACAAACAGATTTCCACTACACTGTTTAGAACAGATTAAACCTTAATATAATTTTGTGAGTTTGAAACTCTCCTGAAGAAATGTATTCTTTAAAATACTCTTTTAAGGACAGTTGGGGGGAAACAGCTGAAATCTGAATGGAGTCTGTAGTTGAATTAGTAGAATTGTACCAACATTTAGTTTCTTCATTTTGAATAATTTGAGTAGTTAAGTCAGATGGAGAAGGCAATGGCACCCCACTCCAGTACTCTTGCCTGGAAAATCTCATGGACGGAGGAGCCTGGTGGGCTGTAGTCCATGGGGTCACTAAGAGTGGGACACGACTGAGCGACTTCACTTTCACTTTTCACTTTCATGCATTGGAGAAGGAAATGGCAACCCACTCCAGTGTTCTTGCCTGGAGAATCCCAGAGACCGGGGAGCCTGGTGGGCTGCCGTCTATGGGGTCGCACAGAGTCCGACACAACTGAAGCAGCTTAGCAGAAGCAGCAGCAGTTAAGTCAGATGTCCACACAGGGGAAGGTGGGAGAAACATGTACTTGAAATCTTTGTACTATTTTTGCAACTTTTCTATAAGTTGAAAGTCATTTCAAAATATAAGATTTTACAGTACCCTTTACAGAGACTGTGAATAGATTTGTTAAGCAGTTTGTTTTATTTTTTCTTTTTCGGATAACTAGAGTCATGACATTTTACATTTTTCTGTTGCTTCAATGAGATTGATAATGGATGTGATGAAAAGATTGTAAATTTAAATCACTGCGTGTGAAAGAGATATGCCAAGAAATCACTGTACATTTTTAGTGTTATATGGATGTAAAGAAGTATTGCTTGAGCTTAATCAATTGTTCTGATCTGCAAAATCACAGGTTTTAGTCTCTGATGTTTTCAAAGGGTTGGTTCACAAATTTTCAGTAGAAAAGTTACTTACATATATTGATATATAGATAAGCGTGTATATAATTTGCGTAATTCTAAATGAACTTTCCCTAATGAGCAAGTAACCTGAATTATATCTTCAGATGGTATAAAACCGTGTATGAATGAAACACAGCCTTTTGTTTTGGGAAAAGTTGATTTTTGAATTTAGGTATTTCTCTGACAATTCTATGGAAGTCGGTAGCTTTATTTAAAAATTTCATAGTTTCATAACAATTGTACATTCTAGGAATTGATAGGCTGTATGTATCTGTTTCAGTAGAGGCACTGTTTGGGGTTAAGTAGTGTTTTTCTCAGTTTTTGTTTTAGGTTTAGTTTTCTAGAATGAGTGTGTCTAACCTGAATATCCTAAGACATAGTTTTCAGTTAGGGGACAGGCATTTTAATAAGTACTTACATACTTTTTCAACAGTATAACATTTCTTAAGGCAGTGTCTACCGTGCTTTGTAATTCTAGGAGTCTTCTCTTTGAAAACCAACTTTCCCACAAACTTTTCTCAGGCTTCGTCTTATCTTTAGGACTACAGCCTGTTAATCGGCTTCTTTTGTAAGTGAGAGAAGGTTTCATTACTTATGTTTTTCAAACTCATTAGTGAAAAGTTTAAGGAGGATGCACAATAACATAGACCTCCCATCATAAGAGGATGCTGTTTCTCCAGTTCCTAAAATACTGCAGTGGTTTAGCATTTAGTCTGATCAGAAAGACTGCTTTTACTCTGTTGCTCTGAAAAAGAACTCAGCGGAGGAAAACAGTAGGTAGGGCTGGTGTTAGGTGGGAGGCAGGAAAGTTTTAGTCATCACCTCCATAGCCTGTGGCCCCCTGCCTTCCAGGGGCCAGCTGGCAAGGTCAGGATCTGATGAAGAGGTGGGAACGTGGGGAGGGAAAGAGAAGAACACAGGCTGAGGAGGGTGGGGAGTTGTGTGTGCTCACGTGTAGGAACACAGGTGTGCAGATCTTGTTAGGATCGTGTGCAGGTTAAGGATCCAGAGAGGATCAAGTGTGCAGGAAGATCGGGCTGATGTCCTACACCTGGGTGGCTTTAGGTTGCCTGGGGGGTGGGGCGTGGGAGTGTTGTGCCAGTGCTTCCACTGAGCTGTGTTTATACCCATGCTGCTCAAAACCAAGTGTGCTCGAGGGTCACCAGGAGCAGTCCTTCCCAATCTTGGTCTCTATGGCCGGCTGTGGTGATTCTTTTGTCCAGGCCCCCAAAGCATCCACAGGTGATCCTGGCCACCTTTTGAAAAACATTATTCTAAAAGAGTCAGCCTTGGATGAACAGCCTCAGCATCACTCAGGAACAGGTAGACAGGTAGACTCCTGGCCCCACCCAGAGGGATAAAAATCTGAAAGTCCAGGGTGGGGCTGGAGGCATGGGGACAGCAGTAGATGCTAGAACTAACCCTCCAGGTGCTTGGGATGCTGGACAGAGCGTGAGTTCTGAAAGGCCTGGGATTCTCAGCCTGCACTTTTCAGCCTCCCTTGACAAGATCAGAAAGTACCAGAGATGCAACTGAAACTCACATCCATGCACTTAGTAACCCCCACCCCCACTGTGAACACAGCCCAAATTACGAAACAGGCTGATGTGATGGTGTTGTGACTCTCAGTCTCTTAGCGCGACATTTCAAATAATGTTCTTATCTGCAGAAGATATTGGATCCAGCCAGTTGTAAAATGACAATGAAAAAAAATTTCCTTTAATTTTACTTACCGCAATGTAAAGTTTTAATTAAATTTTGCAGTCACTGAAAATTAGCCACCGGAAATTTCTGTGGGTTGACACTGTGTTTCAAAGATATTTGTTGACTTGTTATAATAAGCACATAGCCCAGTGCACCTATTAAAATGATACTTTCTATTCAAAGTGGATATTGAGCATTACTGCTGGGAAAGCCCCTTTAGGGGATTGCAGAAGGCATTGGGGGTGGTCATGGGCAAAGATCAGAAGGATACAGTTATAGTACTTTGGAAAGTTGTCCAATTATTTAAAGTTTCAAAATCTGCTGAAATAGAAAGAAACAAGGAATTTCTTAGGCAAGAATGAGGAATTAATGTGCATAAAATTTGGAATTTTAATATGGGAATGTGACACTTTGCCTTTGGAAATGAAGGAGCTTTTTAATATAGATCTTTGTAAAGTATTGATAATGTACTCTTACGAGTCTCCTAAGATAGCACCTCGTTTTTCTATTTTCCACCAAAGACCATCCCTGCTTCTCTATCCTTAAACACTCCAGGTAAACAAAATGGATTGTGATGTCATTTAACGGATTTATCTTGAAACATTATCAGCAAACTTTCAGAGAATACATGGCGGGCAGAGTGCTTTCCATACGGCAGGCAGGCCTCCAGCTCCCTACTCCTCTGGCCGATGTCCCCAGCCCATCAGCAGGTGTAGCTGCCCAGTGGGTGTGTAGGCAGGGGTATCACCAGCCTCACCCGCACAGCCCCCTGGATGCATCCACTGAGAGCTGAAGGAAGGCAAGGTTTGGAGGGAGCCTGCATCTGCTGTGATGACTTGTTCACATCAAATGAAATTCTTCAGTGGAAGTTGCTGCTTTTCTTGTAATTCACTTTGTTTTAGTTCAAAACTGACCCCAGGACAACTTCAGACTCTGTGGTGATTATTTCTCCTTTGTTCCTCTTTTTGGTTGTATCCTGTGTGAGTATTCAGTGGTGTCTGACTCTTTTCGGCCCCATGGACTATAGCCCACCAGGCTCCTCTGTCCTTGGGGTTTTCCAGACAAGACTACTGGAGTGGGTCGCCGTTTCCTTCTCCATGGCTGTATCCTAAGTGGCCGCTGTTCTGTGTATAGCAGTGGCACTGGGAGAAATAGATTATCTGGCAGCTATCTAAGAGTTCAGGGTAACTTACAGAACTTTCTCCATCAAGTCTTTCGGTAATCGACCAGAAAAGTGGCCACGTGCAGATGTGTGACATAGATATGAAGAGCGTGGGCACCTTGCTTCTGTCTGCAGGAGACTCCTTTCCCAACATTGCTGGTTCAGGTATATAATGCAGGCAGTCATTAAACTTTGCATGGATACCTCATAGCCCACCAGGCTCCTCTGTCCATGGGATTTCCTAGGCAAGAATACTGGAGTGTTACCTGAGTTAGTCCATTTTTCTGCTTAAAACTGAGAAGAATCCTGAGTCCTTAAAAACTTTTTCTGTGATGTGAAAGGTTTGGGCCCTGAATTGGAGGCAGAGGGATGGTGGAGGATCAGATGGAAGGATCTTACTTACTTTCACGCTGGGGCTGCAAGGGAGGGAAACTGTTATGGTCAAGAATCCAGGACCTGCAGCTGAGAGAGAATGAGGGTCAAATTGTCAGAGGCTTGTGAAAACAGAGTTTTTAGACTCTCCCTTGAAGGAGGGAGCTAGCATTTAACAGAATGATTTATTTAAAAATACAACAGCTAGGCAGAAGCAAAGCATGTGGTTTGTATGGGCCTCAGAACAGAAACACTTAGAGAGCATCCGTTTGTTTTCAGATGGTTGAGTATTCCCTTTCATCTCTTTCCTATTCAATATGCAGAAAGCAGATTTATTGCAGACAGTGAGAATATGTTTTAGTTTGAGTTACCATGGAAGGCAGAGGCCTGGTACTTCTCCCTGATTCTAGTGGTGGAATCACAACAGGGTCTAACGTGGGCTTCTGACTGTGGATGGGATGGGGAGGCGCTGGATCACACCCGTCCTGCAGTCCATTCTGAGGGTTTCTGTTTGATCTGTCTTCTCTGGTGTAGTCTGAGATGTTTTAAATAATGTTAAAACCACAAGTTTGAAGTTGCCTCATTGTGATATTCTCCCTAGATACAAATATAAAGTTGCCTAAAGCATTTCTTTTAAAATAAATACTCATAATGTATAGAATCAAGTTACAGTGTTTTGCATTTAGTAATCACATAATCTTTTTATACAGTTCCTGGGGTTGTCATGGCAAGTATACTGGGGTGGTTTGCCATCTCTTTGGATCCTCTAATGGATCACGTTTTGTCAGAACTTTCCACTAAGACCCATGCTTCTTGGGTGGCCCTACACAGCATGGCTCAAAGCATTATTGAGTTACACAGCCCCCTTTGCCATGACAAAGGGGTTACCTGATGCCAAGAGCGGACTCATTGGAAAAGATCCTGATGCTCGGAAAGACTGAAGGCAGAAGGAGAGTAGGGCGACAGAGGATGAGATGGCTGGATGGCAACACCGATGCAATGAACATGAACTTGGGCAAACTCTGGGAGATGGTGAGAGACAGGGAGGCCTGGCGTGCTGCAGTCTATGGGGTCACAGAGTCGGACATAAGTGGGCGACTGTACAACAACAATCACATAGTAAATTAATAAACTCAACAAATATTTTGGAATGAGTGAATGATTGAATTAAGTTCTCTTAGGGAAGAGAAAACACAAATTACTTCTGCTTACCGCTGATTTTTTTTCCTATGAAGTTTGATTTTTTAAAAGCATTTGTAATAATCTTAACAGTATGCTCAGATGGTGGGTTTGGTGCTTGATACCCTTAGAAATTAATAGGCACATAGAGATTCAGTTGCTAAATTTAAAGGAAAAAGGTTACCTTTTGTTAATTAAATGTGTAAAAATGAGCCTATAATTTTTATCATATGTAATAAAAATTTATAAATCAGTTAGTGCCATAAAGTAGAATTTTGGTATTATACTGATCTCTAAGAAAGAAAAAAGAAATTCACTATGTGGTAGATAAGCATGATTTGATTTTAGTTTCTGGTGTATTAAAAGAACCGTGTATCACCAGGAAGAAGCTGCCATGACAGGGAGTAATAGATATCATCTCCTGCTTTATTTCTGATATAGAGTGAAATTGATTACACCTGCTCAGAGCCCAGCCCGCGCATTCCCATCGCTCGTCTGCGGTACAGCAGGCAGGCTCTCCTTGCTTCTTCATTCACTGTGGCGTATTCTCAAGTGAGGAAACTTAATAAAAAGAGGCTGCTTTGACAACAGTCCCGTGACCTGTGTTCTCCACTGCCTTGACTTTTCACATCCAGGCATCTGAACGTGGTGTGATGTCTCCCCAACCGTCACCCGTTGGCACATGTCCCGTGTGTATGTTATGGGGATCCTTGCCGTGTTGTCTCTGCTTGTCAGTGACCATTTCATCCTGTTCGGGTGGCTTTTTAGAGAGCCCCTCCCTTTTGTTTCCAGCCCCTGTGGGGAGCTTGCTGAGAGGCCTGTGTTGCTGACCCTCGGAAAGTTTGGAGTGGGGTCTGGCCAGTCCCAGTGGGGCTCGGACCAGTAGAGGGTGTTGTTAATTAAATGGCCTGATGTCGGCTATGGGGTCCTGGAGGGGAGGAAAGAGGGCAGAGACCGCCCCCCAGCAGATCAGGTGTTCCTGATTTTGAAATCTCTTTCTACCACTGAACAGCAGTGTGGCCTTGGACATGGTATTTGATTTTTGAGTCTCAGTTTTGTTTTTTGGAAAAACACTTTGTAGTATTATGGTGAAGACTAAACAAGCAGACCAGCTCTATGAGGTTGGGAGGCACCCACATCCCTTGGGTATAACCACATAAGCTCCCTACTTTTATGTCAGAAAGCTTTGTATATTGACAATTTCATATGGCTCAAACTTCTCTGGGTCCAGGACTTTAGTATTTGAGTGTCCTGGGGGCTCAATGGGTGATGTGTTTGTAGAAGTGCTAAAAAAATATGTATGTTATAAACATAAGGCCAGTATTATATTTTAAAAGAAAGACACCCTGAGAATCACAAAATGACCCCTCAGAATTGGCGCCATGAAAAGCCAGGACTGCTCAGTTCCAGAAGGCAGTTCTGGACACCTGCATTGGATTCACCCAAAGCTCTTCTTAAAAAAAAAACAACGAAGATTCCTGGCCCTGCATGGGTACTGAGTCACAGCCTCTGGAAGGGGCCACCGAAACTGGTAAAGAAACACCCGGACCCCGAGATCTTCATACTCGCTAAAGTTGAAAGAGTACCAGCAGGACATTAGCAGGGACTCAGAGACCCTGCCCTTTGGAAAATTTATCACGTCTTTTCTGACTAGTGTTCAGAAAGCGTCTGCGGATCGTGACATGAAGTTTCACGTACCATACTGTAATTGACTGGAGACTGTTTCTCTTAGGAAGCAGAGGCCTTCTGGTGTTGGCAGAGACAATGATTTCTGAAACTTGGTGTTTTATAGAAACCAAGCTGCTTTGTAGTCGTCTTTCAGAGCTTCCCTGGTAGCTCAGCGGTAAAGAACCTGCCTGTCAATACAGCAGATGCAAGTTCGATCCCTGGGTCCAGAAGATTCCCTGGAGAAGGAAATGGCAACCCACTCTGGTATTCTTGCCTGGAGAATCCCACGGACAGAGGAACCTGGTGGGCTACAGTCATGGGGTTCGAGAAGAGTCAGACACGACTTAGTGGCTAACACAACAGCAACAACCCATCTTTCAATCTGATGAACTCCAGTAAATGTGACATAAGTCTGGAATTTTTAGGGTATAACAAGAGGATAAAGATATTTCAGAGAATCAGAACACAGATCATTTTCGATCTCTATATTCCCAGCTGTGAGCCAAAACTTGAGATGACTCATTCAGAGACGGTAACAAGACACGATGATACTGGAGAGATAATTTTCCAGCACTTATTTCTGTCTGATGTTCATTGAAACATGGACACTGGAGAATAATTGGCCTTAGGGGTCCCCTGAGCAGGGACCAAAAGCGTGACATTTTTATTGCAATAGTTCCTAAAAGACGACCTAACCTCAAGCATGGGCATCCCCCTCTTAGAGCGCTTGAAATTTCCACCAGCTCATCGTTTCGACCAAGGAGGAAAGGTGCTTGTTGAAATGTCATCTCTGGGAGCAGTGGCTCATTAAGTCATCTCAAGTATGACATCCCCAACTTGCTGTCACCTCCCTAAGTTGACATCCTTAGATGTCAGATCTCTCACTTCTAAAATGAAGATGTTTGATTCAAGAATCTATAGGTTCTCGCCAAATACTTAGAAAGCCTGAGGACTGTTACCTGAGTTCACTTGAGTTTGTCAGGTAGCATGGTGTAAAGGAATGAGACCTGCATCCGTAGGTCGTTTTTGATAGAGGAGGATAGGAGAAATGTCTCGAACAGTGGATCAATCTGAGATGCTGCCTCATACAGCAGGAAGGTGCTTGTTACAAGAAAGTGGGTATAGCAGGCATGCTGGAAGGATTTTAGGTGCTTCCTATGATTGTTCAGCTTTTGTTTCTTCCTGCCTCTGCTCAACTATGCACAGATAAAACCCACTTTTTTCCCCCTCGATATTTGGGGAAGAAGCTGCCAGCCACAGCAGCCACCCAAGTCTGCTGCAACTACACCATTTAGGCTGATATTTTTTGTTTAACTCTTGGCACCGTGGGTAGGCCTTATTTCAGGGATTTATACTGGGCACTTATTGTGTGCTGGGTACCATGCTGTTTGTTGTCGTTCAGTCGCTCGTCGTGTCCCACTTTTCACGACCCTGTGGACTGTAGCCCGCCAGGCTCCTCTGTCCATGAGATTTCCCAGGCAAGAACACTGAAGTGGGTGGCCATTTCCTTCTCTAGGGAATCTTTCTGATGCAGGGACTGAACTTGCGTCTACTGCTTTGCAGGTGGATTCTTTACCACTGAGCCATCAGGGAAGCCTGGGTACCATGCCAAGAGGGTATGGTATTCTCAAAACTGTCCATGCTCAGTAGCTCATCAGAGCTTAGCTGAGATCACTGCTGGGAGCTTTGGTGGGTAAAGCTATCTCTGTTCCTAACAAAGCCAGGCCCCCTGAGCAAGGGCTGTGTGCACTGTCTTCTCTCTCCTCTCCCCACCCCTCCCTGTGCACACAGATGAGTGTGTGATAAGCTGCTTCAGCCACGCAGAAAAATCAGGTTGTCTTTTCCTGATTTATGCCTCAATGCTATCCACCTGTACTGAGATGTGCTCCATGCAAAAGCATTCCAGGTGGAGTGTTGGGTCTGTTAGGAAGGTGCTGAGTGTTTTATTATGTGATGTAGAGTCTTTAGACTTGGAGGAGGGCATGGCAACTCACACCAGTATTCTTGCCTGAAGAATCCCCATGGACAGAGGAGCCTGGTGGGCTACAGTCCTTGGGGTCGCAAAGAGTTGGACACGACTGGGCGACTAAACAAGCACAGCACAGAATCTTTAGAATGACCCTCTGAGGAGCTGTCCTCGGTCTCACTTCCAGGAAAAGGTGTGACTTCCCTTATGAACGTACTTTCTTCTTGTGGGCAAGGCGAATTGTATAACCCATCAAGTTTTCCTCTCTATGTTGGCTGTTTGGATGCCAGATTCAGATGTGTGGGCTGAAGGAGTTAGAACTTTTTTGAACAGAAAGCCTCAGCCAAACTGGACTTCATCAAACAGGATTTGTTGGCTTGTGCAAAGAGAAGGCTGTGGGTGGCCCAGTTGGTCCTGGTGGCTTGAGCCTTTCTCTCTAAGCATCTTTGCTGGGTGTTTCTAAGGAGTTACAGGCTGAATCCTCCAGCCCCAAGCCCCAGGGAAAGAGATAGTCCCTCCTCCAGCAGCACAGACCACGCCTCCCTGTGGTTCATGGAGTCAGCTCACATCACCTGTTCCCACTTTAACCTCGTGCCCTGCTTGGCCGGCACACTGGACCAGGCATGGGGTCAGCCCTCAGGAGCCATGGGGAATGAGAGTGTGGAAACTGGGGCTGCTCCATGGAGGCGTGGGTTCTTTTACCAGCTGGAGGGAGTAGCCGCTGACTGGGCCTAAAACAGAAAAATGCCCAGAGCCACCATCTCTGCAATAGAACCTGAATTCTGGTTCCTTTTCTTGGTCTTAGTGTCCTCTTCACTCATCTTGTGCATTTGTGCTAAGTTGCTTCCGTCATGCCCGACTCTTTTGTGACCCATGGATTTTAGCCCGCCAGGTTCCTCTGTCCTTGGGATTCTCCAGGCAAGAGTACTGGAGTGGGTTGCTGTGCCCTTCTCCAGGGGAATCTTACCAACCCAGGGATGGAGCCAATATCTCTTAAGTCTCCTGCGTTGGTAGGTGGGTTCCTTACCGCTAGGGCCACCTGGGAAGCACTTGTCTCACCTTATTCTAATTTATCTTGCTGTTTTACGCATCATGATAAATTGATTGAATCTCTTGGAACTGGGTGGTGATAGCAGAAAATAATTGAGTTCCAAAGTCTTAGTGTCTGAGTCAGTCAAAGGCAGCTTTTGTGTGTGTGCATTTCTTTACATCCTAGTGACACGTGGAACAGTCTCAGCTCACTAACAGTGAAGAACATGGGTGTGGAAGGAGGCAGGGAGGGTTTTAGAGCTGAGCTCAGTAGTTTCTCAACTTACTTTTCAAAGCACCATGTTTCTTAGTAAAGTAAAATCTTACATAGGTAGAAAAGCATAAATATCTGTTGGTTAACAAAATTTGTTGTGGGCAGGTTTAAAAAGTGACCCTTCAAATTGGAGAAATAAGTGTTTGATGGACTACTACCCAGTAACAGATGCCCCCAAATCTGATGGCAGAAACCAGGGGACCCCAACCTCATTGATCTAATGCCTGATGATATGAGGTAGAGCTGATGTAATAATAATAATAGAAATAAAATACACGATGAATGTAATGTGGTTAAATCATCCTGAAGCCATGACTCGCCCTCCCCACCTGCCCCCTGCCATTGTTGATCAGTCGCTCAGTCGTGTGTAACTCTCTGCAACCCCATGGACTGCAGCACGCCAGGCTTCCCTGTCCTTTACCCTCTCCCAGAGCTTGCTCAAACTCATGTCCATTGAGTTGGTGATGCCGTCCAACCATCTTGTCCTCTGTTGCCCCCTTATCTTCGTGCCCTTCAATCTTTACCAGCACCGGGGGCTTTTCCAATGAGTTGGCTCTTCTCATCAGGTGGCCAAAGTATTGGATGCCCCCAGGTGTCCTGTCCACCAGGTCTGTGGAAAAATTGTCTTCCACATAGCTGGTCCCTGCCGCCAGATAGGTTGGGGACCACTGGTGCACACTGTTTTTTGCACCTACTGTTTTTTGTGTTCTATGGATGGGGAGCGTGCCTGCTGGTCTGAACTGGGATTGTATGCTTTCTGTCTGTGTCTCTACTCAGCTGACCTTGGCTGGCCTCTCTTGACACTCTAAGGTTGGCTGGCTGCAGGCTGGTCTAGGTTTGGCTTTGGCTGGGGCGGCTGGGCTCCCCTCCCTGGGGTCCTCTGCAGGCAGGGTTTCCAGAGAGACAGCAGAGGGTGGCAAGGCCTCTTGACTTACTCTTGGGGAGGGCACATCGTCACTCCTACCTCACCCTCTCGTCACAGTCACATGGCTAGCCTTGAATCCAGGGTGGGGAAACATACCCCCCACCTTGATGTGTGGGGCAGTTGGGCCACGTTGCGAAGGGTAGACGTGGACACAAGGGCAGGGCAGAAACGGGGCCCCACACAGGGCCCCTGGGGCCTGGGTCCTAGATGCTTCTTTGCAGAGCACGGTTGAGAAATCACTGGCACGTGAAAAAAGGAAATATGGGATTGCAAGCCCTGCGTTCCAGGGCCCCTCCGCCACTGGCCATCCTCCGAGGGGAAGCCATTGAACTCGTGGAGCTCAGTTCCTTATCTGTAAAAAGGGTCATTCTGGGATGCTGTGGTTCAGAGGCTGGCCTCAGAGATCGCCTGTGATAATGGATGCTCTGCAAAGAGACTTACAAACAACTGTGTACCGAGGTGTATTCTGGAGGGACTGATAGGCTGCTTGTACCTGAGTCACCCTGGCTGTGTCATTCATCCCTTGGGACAGTCCCCTGGCCTCTCCAAGGCTGGTTTCTTCATCTTTGGAGAGCAGTGCTGTGTCACCCCTGCTCACCCTGTGGACAGCACAGTGCCTGGTGTGTGAAACCAGTGGCCCTGTTCTTAGAGGCCGGTGACCATGGGATAAGCTTGAGGCTGTGTGCTTCCTTTAAGGTCTGAAAACCCCAAGGGGTGTGGTTCTGCAAGCCCCAGGTTTTCTTCCATTTCTGATCCAATTTATTAGCTTATTGCTCTGTCCTCGGGCTTCCCAGGAGGGAAAAGTGAACAGGAATATCACTGCCACACACTGCGGGTCCTGTATGTGTTAGTTACCTCCCCGAAACTATCCTGTGGGTGGCGCTGTCACCTGATGGAGTTTTCTGGAGTTGAGGCCCCAACATTTCAGGATGTGGCACAGACAGTGGGTACAGCTCTTCGTGGACCCAGAGGACTCCATCCGTTCAGAGCCTCTGGGGCCCAAAGCACAAGTCGTCATTTTTAAGTGTGCTGACTTAGCAACTAAATGACAAGTATTTGGTACAGTTTCTCATTTTGGTGTTAAAAGGGATTGTAAAGTTGGTACAACCCAGCAATGCACAGTAGTTTATAGCCTCTAAAATAGTAAATTAGAAGGAAAAGTACTCAGCTTTTTAGTGCCTGCATGTTAAGTTGCTTCAGTCATGTCTGACTCTTTGTAACCCTATGGACTGTAGCCCTCCAGGCTCCTCTGTCCGTGGGATTCTCCAGGCAAGAATACTGTAGTGAGGTGCCATGTTCTCCTCCAGGGGATCTTCCTGACCAGGGACTGAACCCACGTCTCTTTTGTCTCCTACATCGGCAGGTGGGTTTTACCACTAGTGCCCCCTGGGGAGCCCTTCTTAGTAACTTGTATGAAATGAATAGATTAGAGACATTGTCTGTACTTTTCACAAGCAGAGGAGGGGTGAATGCTTTCATCTCCAGGGTTTCAAATCCTCTAGAAAGAATTGTATTGTTGTAATATCCTATGTTTAGCATTTGGGGGTCGGATGGAGGTGAAACGTGTAAAGTCCTTTGCAAAGCTCTCGTCTGTGTGCACTCGTGGTCTTGGGCAAAATGCCACGAAGGTCAGTGAGGATTTCAGACCTTTCACTCCAGGTGCAGGTGAACAGGCCTTTGGACATTGATGTTAGTCACCTTTAGAACAAATTGCATTTGCTTTTAAGATTGGACAGAGACACAGAGAGCACACAGATCTGTATTTGAAGGGTTGAACATTCTCCAATGAGTCATCATGGCAAAGGACTATTTGGTATATGAAGTTTACAAGGGTGAGGTAGTTTGCTTATTTGAATCACTTTTTTTGCAATATTATGGGGGAGAATTATGCTGAAATAAACTGTGCATTGGGGTTTCCCTAGTGGCTCAGATAGTAAAGAATCTGCCTGCAATTCAGGAAACCTGGGTTCAATCCCTGGGTCAGAACAATCCCCTGGAGGAGGGCATGGCAACCCATTCTAGCATTCTTGCCTGGAGAATCCCACGGACAGAGGAGCCTGGTGGGCTACAGTCCATGTGGTTGCAAAGTTGGACAGGACTGAATCGATGTAGCATACATGCACAGTTGCTTTACATTGTTGTGTTAGTTTCCACTGACAGCAAAGTGAATCAGCTATTTGTATACATACATTCCCTCTGTTTTGTACTTCCTTCCCATTTAGGTCACCACAGAGCACTGAGTAGAGCTCCCTGTGGTATGCAGTAGGTTCTCATTAGTTAGCTGTTCTATACATAGTGGTGTGTATATGTCAATTGCAGTCTCCTGATTCATCCCACCCCTTCTCCCCCCTTGGTGCCCATATGTTTGTTCTCTATACCTGTGACTGTTTCTGCTTTGCAAATAAGAATAACTTCTTGTTTATTCCTACACTTGGTGTCATGCTCCTGGGGTTTCTTTTCTTCCTTTTCCTCTTTCCCCCTCCATCTCCATCTCCTATAATGGGTGGGTTTTATAAGAAGATGAGCCATCTTCTTTTATCTTCTGGGCCATCAGCCCTCTTCCTAAGGAGGTCAGGCTGCTTGGCTTCCTGTTTCTCCTCTGAAGGGTGAAGACAGGACAGAGTGTTGGTCCTAGCGGTGAGTGTGAAAGCACAACCACTGCCTTGCCTGTCAGGCACTTGTGGGTGCATTTATCGGCTTTATTTCTAATCAGCACAGCAGTACTTAAGGGTAAAAAGATTATACTACAACAAAGGGACAACTAATGCTTATTGAATACTTAAAGTGTCTAGGCATTATTCTAAGTGCATTTTATATGTATCACCTGGTTTAATGCTGATAAGCACATAAGTGACCCCCATTTTATAGGCTGGGGAATAAGCTCAGGGACTAAGCAAAGTGGCCCATCTTAGGCAAATTGCAAGGGTAAAGCTGGAATTTGACCTTGAGCAGCCTGAGTCTGAAACCACCAAGACCCAGAGCCTGCCAGTTCTTCATGTTGGAGGCAGTCACTCTGAACACCCCGTGGTTGTATCCTGCTTCTGTCTTGAACCTCTGGATCTCTTTGTGTCCCTTTGATTGGTCGGCTGGGAAGCCAGGAGGGTGGGTGGATGCTTCAGGTAGACAGGGCAGTGGCCCTGAATGACAGGATGAAGGACCAGGGGGGAACCCCAGCTCTCAGCAGGACTTTCCGGTCACTGGGTGGGCTTCATTCTGGAGACTCTGTTGTCATATCAGTGGCACAACTGGTAAAAATCAGAAACAAAACAAGGATTTGTTGCTGTTGTTTTTGACTCAGTCGCATCTGACTCTGCAAGTCCAGGGTCTGTAGCCTGCCAGGCTCCTCTGTACATGGAATTTTCCAGGCAAGAATACTGGGGTGTGGGTTGCCATTAGCTCTTGCTTTATAAAATCTTATTTTAGGGAAGTGTTTTCCCTGAACTGGGAGCCAATGCCAGTAAGTTCCAAGATCTGTGAAGCTCATGTGTTCAAAGAATTAAAAATAATCAGACACTTCCTTGTATGTTGATAAATTCACATCTGAAAAAAAATTGCATCATATGTTCATATAGTCAAGAAGGAGAGAATTTATTACCTGTGGTAATTACTGACTTTTACAAAAATCTTATAAAGACATCCATCAGAGACAGAATATAAATACCAAAGGGATTTGATACTGTCCATTGGCCATTTAAAACTCCATGAACATGCTTTTCTTTAATTGAGAGAAACTTGACCTACCTACTTTTTCTTTCTGAGCTGGTTATTTACATTTTATTTTTCCATAGAATATCATCCTGTTATAATATGTTTGAACTTGAGAGTCTTTTAGTGATGACTTACCAGACTTCTCTGCAACAAAAAATATGTATAAGATTGAAAGTTTAATTCTCTGTATTTTAATTTAATTCTATTTTAATTTTTAGCAACAGAAATTATGCTTACTGACCTATATTATTAAGTTGACAGCTTGATTACTTTCATTCCCAAAATGGGTCAGAGCAAAAAATTGGAAACCAGCTAGTCTCTAAAGGATTTATCGTCCAGTCCTGCACCTTCCCATTTGCTGGGAAGTAAACTGAGTGGATCACACCTGTTGTTTTTTAAAGGTCCCTTGTTTAAGCAAAATTAGGGAAATATTCAGAAGTTGTTCTGAAAGCAAATACTATTCATTTAATATACTTTAGTCAATGCATGCTTTAAATATACACATATATATGTAAATACACACATATATACATACTTTTTTTTGGTCAGACCTTAAAAATTTAACCCAATTAGCGAGTGAAAAATATCTGTCATATGGATCAAAGCTGTCATTCAAATCAGCCTTACTTTCTATCAGGAAAGGTCTGCTGGTGCTGCCGCTAAGTCGCTCAGTCGTGTCCGACTCTTTGCGACCCCATGGACTGCAGCCTACCAGGCTCCTCCGTCCATGGGATTTCCAGGCAAGAGTACTGGAGTGGGGTGCCATTGACAATTTTTAATTTCAAGTGTGTTAATTTCCATTTTGAGGAAAAGATTTAAAAACAGTACAAAGAAATTATATGACAGATTGCAAAAAGCAGTTTAGTCAAGTTTAAAGTGATGTAGGTTTAATACAATTAATTATATTTTGTTATAAGTTATAAAGCCATGGCAAATCTATACTGCTTCTCATTAATTTATAGGAATGTAATATAATAGACACCCCAAACTGTGAGGTATTATAAATAGAGGATTAGGGTTAGAAAAGCATGCTGTTTTTCTGGTAAATGTGTGTGAATCTGTGTATTGAACTCTGGTGTTTTACCTCGGAATAAAGAACTGTGGACGTACTTTCAAAAATAACTACATCAATTTCTGAAAATTTCAGATTTTCCTGTGGATGTAAAAGAGAGAAGTATATGCTACTTGAAATTGATGCAGCAGCAAACTAAAACAATACATGTTTTTGTTAAGAGAAAATATTAAATATTTTGTTGGGATTGACTTTTATTGGAAACATTGCTTTATGAAGAAATGTTTGATAAAATGGATATTAACTGTTTTACTGTGTAATACAAATAGACTCTAAACTAAATCTGATGGATTTTTATTTGTAAATTTTTCCTGTATAATTTGAAAAATTTAGAAAACGTTAAAATTATATTGAAAAGAATCAGTGCCAGAAATGTCCACACTTTTACTTGTTTGACTATTGTTTTCTTTCCAGCTAATGTCATGCTTGAGTGTGACTATATTTGCTAAAAAAGAATCATTACATTTAAGTACATTTAAAAGTATTTATTGCATTATTATTTACTGGTATAGTTTTTTTTTTTTTTTTTAATTTCACTAAGTTTTGGCTCTAAAGTGAGTTCTCTATGGTCAAGGGAAATAAGTTGTGTGATCATTAAAATTTTATAATATATCTGATTTTATAACATTCTACAAGAGCTAAACTATTCTCTCTCTAGTACATTGTTTTACTTTTAAATGAAATGTGGATACAACAGGGGAAGTCATAGAGCGCTACAGAGAGTGGCTGGGGTTTGATTCATCATTAAAAGAAGGCTTCCTTTCCTTGACAGTCACAGCTCACATTGTTTCTTTGAAGCGTGGATGTCTTTATACTAGAAAGATGCGCCTTCCTTTGGTAAGGTGTGACTCTGGAGAAAGGGCAGGCAGGAAGGAGGACCTACATGACGCTAGAATGGCTGTCGGTGCCCTTTTCCCATCAGTGCTCTGTACCCCTTGGTGCTCTGTGGCCTTAGCTGGCAGGGGGTGGGCTGGAGGGCTGGGGTCCCTGCTCAGTGACTCTGTTGGGATTCTGACACTGAGACTGAACAAATGATGGGGCCAGGTGGGGTTCTGTAGCCTTTATCTTTCTAGATAGAGATATTAATTTTTAAAAAAGACAACGTTTTTGTTTTTATTTTTTTAATTAATTCTTATTGGTGTATAGTCTGCTTTACAATGTTGTATTCATTTCTGCTGTACAGCAGAGTGAATCAGCTATGTTGTTGTTGAGTCACTAAGTCATGTCCCACTCTTTTGTGACCCCATGAACTGTAGCCCACCAGGCTCCTCTGTCCGTGGGATTCTCCAGGCAAGAATACTGGAGTGGGTTGCCATTGCCTCCTCCAGGGGATCTTCCTGACCCAGGGATCGAACCCATGTCTCCTGCTTGGCAGGCAGATTCTTTACCACAGCGCCACCAAGGGAAGCCCAAATCAGCTATGTTTGCATCTATCCCCTCTTTTTTGGATTTCCTCCCTATTTAGATCACCACAGAGCACTGAGTAGAGTTCCCTGTGCTAAACGGTAGGTTCTCATTAAGTTATCTAGTTTATGCATAGGGGCTTCCCTGGTGGCTCAGCCAGTAAAGCGGCTGCCTGCAGTGCGGGAGACCCGGGTTTGATCCCTGGGTTGGGCAGATCCCCTGGAGAAGGAAATGGCAACCCACTCCAGGACTCTTGCCTGGAAAATTCCATGGAGGCTACAGTCGATAGGGTCATAAAGAGTCATACATGACTGACTTCACGTTCACTTTATGCGTAGTATTCATACGCATTTCCCAATCAAAAAGACAATGTTTTAGAGCAGTTTTAAGTTCACAGCAACACAAAGAGGCAGGTACAGAGATCTGTCCTATGTTTCTGTCCTCGCACATGCGTGGCCCTCCCTTGGCTCCCACCCAGTGGTACTTTTGTTACGTTGGATGATTTTGTACAAACAGATCACTATCACGCAAAGTCCGTAGTTTATACGAGGATTCCCTATTGGTGTTGTGTGTCCTGTGGGTTTTGACAAATGTGTGGTGACATGCTTCTTGCAGTTACAGCATCACTGACCTAAAAGTAAAAGTCCTCTTTGCTCAGCCTGTCTTTCTCTCGTTCCCCCAACAGGAAGAGGTAGAAATGTGGCTGGTGAGCTTGGGTTTACAGTAACTCCATCCTGGTCTTGACTGAGTCTGTGACTTGACAAATATTTTATGTCTCTCTGCTTCAGCTCCCCCTCTTGAGATGCAAACAGGTCATTATGACTTAAAAATAATTCAGATGTTAGGACTTGAGCTTCTGAGTCATGAATAATTATACATGAAAACCAAACAGTCAACTCGTGATTTGACCTGAAAGAATCTTGCAAAAACATTACTTTCCCATCGTGTAACTTAAATTTCCAAATGATTGGCAGTTTCCAGTTGAATTCTCACAACTTCGAGGGAATAAGAGGCCCCGGGGGTCTGTGGCCGTCCTTCTGACAGCCTGTGTGTCTCCAAGGCTCTGTGTTTATTTGAGATTTCCTTTCCACTTTATGTGGTCTTTTTGATGTTTCTTTAGTGGGACATGGGTGGGAAT
The DNA here is from genome assembly GCF_055505025.1 of Bos grunniens. Taxonomy (NCBI): domain Eukaryota; kingdom Metazoa; phylum Chordata; class Mammalia; order Artiodactyla; family Bovidae; genus Bos; species Bos grunniens. The sequence continues at coordinate 41,958,987 of NC_141188.1, forward strand.
TGTCTTACTACTCAGACCTCGAAGCGCAGGTTAAATGGTTTGTTCAGGCCCTAGAGAAAGCCAGGGTCTGATCTCCCTGAGTTCTAAAGCCAGGTAGCAAAGCTTTTGTGAACCTGCTATTTGGGAAAATGATAAGCATATTATCCCTTTACTAAGAGGAAGACAAATTTCTCGTTGAATTGCTTTCAGAAAATAGAACACCAGCAGCTAGTCATTTTTTCAGTGATTTTCTTCTGTTGTCGTTCAGTCGCTAAGTTGTGTCTGACTCTTTGCGACCCCATCGACTGCAGCATGTTAGGCTCCCCTGTCCTTCACTGTCTCCCGGAGTTTGCTTGGATTCATGTCCATCGAGTCGGTATTTATAATGTCCTTTGAGTGGGACTGGAAAACACAGTAGAATGGCGGGCTATCTGAGGTCAATCCGTGGGCCCCAGTTGTTTCCAGGTGGTGCTCCTCTAAAGCACAGGTCTCTAGAATGTGTACCCTTGAAGTGTGGAAAGATGATGCATTGGGATGCAAAAAGAGGGGACATAATTAAAATATGAAAAAAAATCAATCCTAAGGGCATCAGTAGCAATATATGGAGAATCCCCTGAAAGCAGATTTGGTAAAGCATTATTTAGAGTTGTGAAAAGTTGGGAACTGCTGAAATATCCAACAATAGAGATTGATTAAGTCATGATCTATTCCCGTGATAGGATGTCAGATAGCCACTAGGAGCGATGACAGAAAAGAATGTCTAAAGACGTGACATGATCAGAGTATGGAGATGTGAGACAAAAACCAGTGGTAAAATCAGAAAGTGCTAGTCGCTCAGTCATGTGCTACTCTCTGCACCTCCATGCACTGCAGCCTGCCAGGGTCCTCTGTCCATGGAATTCTCCAGGCAAGAATACTGGAGTGGGTTGCCATTCCCTTCTCCAGGGGATCTTCCCAACTCAGGGACTGAAGTCAGTTCTCCTGCATTGCAGGAAGTGACAAAATCGTGTCTATAGGATAATGCTGATGTTATCAAATGATTCAAAATATTTATTTTTCAAAATTTTTATTAAAAAAAACCCAAACTATGGGAACGTAAAAAAAGAAACACAAGCCAAGATGTTAATAGTGGTTCTTTCTGGATAGTGGCTATATTGGTATTTTTGCTTTCTTTTAATTCTTCTTTGTTTACTTTATTTCCTTAGATGTATTTATATATCCTCTTGTGTTGGGAGAAAGTTATTGAAAATAGTCGTTAGGTAAGAGTTGATGCCATAAGTAATGAACTCAGTAAAGAAGTGTGATGATTTGGAAAGTATGAACTGGCAGAGAGGAACCGAACAGGGAAAAATTCTCAGAGGACGCCATCTACCTCCATTCTTCCTTGCTCTAAAATGTACACAACGCACACGGTAGAGAGGTAGGTGTGAGAATGTACCGCAGTGTGATTTTTAAAACAGATCGTACCCATAGCCAGCTGTCTCCTAATCCACACTTGGCTGGCTTCTCCCCTGGAATTGTTTCTTTGCTGGAGTGTTAATGGATTGGTTAATTTGTGAGCAACATTCCTAATTGTATTAAATCTCTACAACCTTATTAAGCATTTGTGCAGAATTAGATCAGAGAACTTGGGGAAGCAGTGTGCCAGTGGTCGGAGGGAGGGAGGGAAGGGGAGAGGGAGAGAGAACCGGGCTAACAAGTGGGTCTCCCCCCCAAAATAAAACAGCACAGAGAGAAAACCCCACTGCTGTAAGTTCAGCAGGATTCCAAGGCACATGAAATAGCCTTGGTGTAATACCACTAACGAGAGAGAGAGACAGAGTAGAACACCAGAGCCAGCTTGTTCTTTTTATTTAGATCTGTTAGGGTTTACTTTTATTTGGGGAAAAAGAACAAGAACTAACAAACTTTCAGGAGTCTTAGGTTTCCTGGTTGCCTGTGTTTATATTTAGATACCAGGCTACATGTATTCTGTGCTTAAAAAGAATCAGTTTCAGAAAATAGAGCTGGACCATGTCTATTTTGAAAACTAAAGCCTCAATGGACTGAAATATATGGCTTTTTAAAATTTTGCATTGGAATATAGCTGATTAACAATGTTGCGGTAGTTTCAGATGCATAACAAAGGGACTCAGCCATACATATGCATGTATTTATCCTCCCCTAGACTCCCCTCCCATCCAGGCTGGCATCCAGCATTGAGCAGAATTCTCTGTGTTACACAGGAGGTCTTTGTTGGTTATTCATTTTAAATATAGCAGTGTGTGCATATCCATCCCAAATTCCCTAACTGTCCCTTCCCCCATCCTTCCCCCTTGCTCAGCAACCCTAAGTTCCTTCTCTAAGTCTGTCTGTTTCTGTTTTGTAAATAAGTTCATTTGTATCATGTCTTTTTAGACTCTGAATATGAGATGTCATACAATTTTTCTGCTTCTCTGTCTGACTTCACTCAGTGTGACAAGCTCTAGGTCCGCTCACGTTGCTGCAGGTGGCATCATTTCATTCTTTTTGATGGCTGAATAATATTTCATTGTCTATATGTACCAAATATGTGTGTGCATGCCCAGTCGTGTCTGACTCTTTGCAACCCTATGGACTATAGCCTGCTAGGCTCCATGGGATTTTCCAGGCAAGAATACTGGAGTATGTTGCTATTGCCTCCTCCAGGGGATCTTCCCTACCCAGGGATCAAACACACGTTTCCTCCGTAGCAGTTGGATCCTTTACTACTGTGCCATCTGGGAAGCCCCTATATGTACCATATAAACTGCATTTTAAAAACCATGGTTGGCAGCTAGTTTCTGCCAACCAGGGAGATGGATTTGGCTTCTGAGAATGCTTAGTGCACCTTCCAGCAGTGGCTTTGGGGAGGATGGATGAGGAAGCTTTAACATTGACTTCCAGACATACTGACTATGTCCCATTGCTTATCTGGAACAATTGGTTATCTTTTCCCCCCAGTGTTGAACGTTTATTGCTTAGAATTATTGCAATAGTAATGGAAATCCAAGTAAAACTTTTTAGCAGCCTTTGGTTTGATTTCAAGCTATTGATATCCTTATGTACTTTAGCACTTTCAAAGTGAGAAATAATGATGTACTTTTTAGGATGAAGATGATTCAAACTCAGAAGCAGTCAGAATTTTTACTTCATTGATGGTCCCACAGTACCTCACTCAGAGTGTTTGTGGTTTTAAATTGGATGGTCCCACGGGTTTTAAGAGTCACCTGAAAAGCAGAAAAATAAAGGCTATCATTCATTTTAGAAGTTTGCATGATCATGGTTTTGCTGAAAATAAGGCAGAATAATAAGGAAAGAAAAGCGTGTGGGAGGCTGCCTCCCCAGCTCCTGGGAGCTCAGCAAGGTGTGTCTGTTGCACTTGTTCGGTTCCCGAGTCCGACGCTCTGCGACCCCATGAACTGCAGCACACCAGGCTTCCCTGTCCTTCACAGTCTCCCAGAGTTAGCTCAAACTCATATCCATTGAGTTGGTGATGCCATCCAACCATCTCATCCTCTGTCATCCACTTCTCCTGCCCTCGGTCTTTCCCAGCATCAAGGTCTTTTCCAATGAGTCTAGCGCCTTGCATCATCAGATGGCCAAAGTATTGGAGCTTTGGCTTCAGTATCAGTCCTTCCAGTGAATATTCAGGGTGAATTCCTTTAGCATTGACTGGTTTGACCTCCTTGCTGTCCAAGGAATTCTCAAGAGTTTTCTCCAGCACCGCAATAGAAAGCATCAATTCTTTGGCACTCGGAGTCCTTTGTGGTCGACTCTTAACATCTGCACATGGACTACCGGAAAAACCGTATCTTTGATTATATGGACCTTTGTTAGCAAGTGCTGTCTCTGCTTTGTAGTCTGCTGCACACCAGGTCAGGAAATCTGCAGGGGTGCTCCTGAAGTGTTTCTCTCTTCCCCAGGCAGGCTGTGCTGTTTCCTCTGCCGGGATGCTGTGGGGATGGCCCTGCCCTGGTTGCTGTGAGCGCCAGGTAGCCTCGTGGCCCCTCTCTTCACCGCCTGTTCATCCTACCTACTCTGGACCATCTGGACCTTCTCTGCTCCTGACATGGGGAGCATCACACCCAGCTACTGGCTCACACCCATCACAGAGGCCTGGGAAGTGGCTTTATATTTCAGCCCCTGCTCTGGGGCTGTCGGTGAATTGGCCTGACCTGTGCAGTCAACAGGGTCCTAGAATCAGGGAGTTAAAAGATTAGAGAGTGTGTTGTAAAACAGATTTAATTAGTAAATGCAAAGGGGTGTGTGTGTGTGTGTGTGTGTGTGTGTGTGTGCGCGCGCGAGCGCGCGCGCCCGTGCACTCATGAGAGAGAGCACATGTTCTGGAGAAAGGGTTTTAACTGCAGATAAAAGGGCCATTTGCTTAGGAGCCCTTCTGTGGAAGGATGCAGAGGCAGAGAGATGCTGGCAGAACTTTCCATGTTTGTGAGAGGTCAGCAGGGGTGTGGCTTCCCTAAGCACCTGGATCTGAACGTTTCCCAGACATGTACAGCAGGTTCCGTCTGGTCCTTCCAGATCTTCTAGGTCCTTATAAAGATATGAACACATTTCATGTTGTTGTTCAGTCAAATATACAGGATGCTTCCTGGAATAAAAGCGGTGGCAAGGAAAGAGTGCTGACCGACCGCTTGGTTAATAATTGCTGGTATGGAGCATTCTGTTACTTTGCCTTTTGCCTCTTAATTGGCTGAGAATTAATAAACTCCTGGTTGGTTTCAAGGGCACAGCCAGTTTTTAATGGTCATGCAGAAATTTCAGAAAGAAAGCTACAGAATTAACATAATAAATAATTATTGCTTCCAGAATTTTTTTTGTTGTTAGGATTATAAAATGTTAAAAAGCAAAGCCTCTTGAGCGGAAAGTAATGGCCCTGACAAGCAGGGCAGCGGCAGCATTCACAATGAGGCCGATCTTCCCTCAATGTCAGGCAGATTTGCGTCCCCGGAAACGTTTCCTCACATTATGGAAATGTTCTCTTCCCATCAACAGTGGAGAATGAAACTTCAGGCTTCTAATTAATCTCAGCTGACGTTTGATTTCATATCCAAGTTCAAGCTAGGAGGTGGAGTGGTCTCCCTCCTCCCGCCATGTCCATGACCACAGGCAAATTTCTCCATTAATGTCAGACTGCATCTGTATGTCTCATTGTCACTGTCACACGTCAGTCATTAATGCATTAGCAGTCACTTCCGTCCACTTGCTACCCGCTCGCTCCCTGCTGGAGGAAAAGCATGGCAGGAATTTTATTTTGGAGGCCTTTAACCTTGAACCTCTATGTTCACGGCATAAAGAGCTTACTCAGATATAATGCATTATAGATGATAACTTGCTCATACATTTTCTTCCAGCTGTGAATCACAGCAGTTTGGTGAGAACGGCCCTACATCCATAGTTCATAAATGTGGGAACCAAGATTCAGAAAACCTATGGGCTTATCGGGACTTCCTTGGTGGCTCAGTCGGTAAAGAATCTGCCTGCAACACTGGAGACCTCGGTTCGATCCCTGGGTTGGGAAGATCCCCTGGCGGAGGGCATGGCAACCTACTCCAGTGTTCTTGCCTGGAGAATCCCCAAGGACCGAGGAGCTTGGCAGGCTGCAGCCCATGGGGTTGCAAAGAGTAGGACATGACTGAGCGACTAAGCACAGCACAGCACAGCATGGGGCTTATCTAAGGTTTCCTGGTAAGTAAGTGGTGGACCTGGGATTTGAACATGTAATGTCTCGAATCAGATGGAATGCTTTTGTTCCTAAGAGGGTTAGAGAGCGCCTTCGAGGATAGAATTATCTTCACCATGTCTGTTTCTGATAGCCCTCTCACCTCTTCCCAAGTCTAGTTCTTGGATATTAGGGAAACACTAGACATTTTTCATTGTCCAAAGGGAAAAAAAATCAGATGTATAGAAGAAATGTTAAAATCAATTCATTAATTTGAAGTAGGACATTAAAGGATAAGAAATTTACTAATGTAAGAGGGAAAAAGAAAGATGGATGTACCATAAGCTTAGTGTTGTGAGTTCCCTGGCTGTCAGGGAAAGAGGGAAACTCAGGTGGTCTTGATCTGGAAGAGGAACCTTTCTTCTGTCCTGCTTCTGGATTTCTTCCGAGGGCTCCGTGTCAGCAGACCGAGCGATGCAGCAGGACCATCCTTCTCATGGACAGTTCCAATGTCTTTCTGGCAGCATGGGGCAACAAGTATAGTTTATCAGCCTGACCTCCTGATTGAAGGAATAACTGCAAACAAGCCAGAGAAAGCTACTCTATGGGAGGTGGAGATGATGTCTGGCTGATGTGAGTGAGGGTCAGATCATCAGCATCCCTCGCAGAGGGAAAAGTAGCTTCTTTCTCAAGATGATCCTTGAAGCCCTCTTCTCTGTGCTGGGTTTTGACAGCCATGAGCTCGGCAGCTCTGTGGCTGTGGGCTGGCCTTCTGGAGCCTTCCCGGTCTCTGAATGGCCAGGCTGGACTTGGGTGGGAGCCGGGGTGCCCTAGAGGGGCAGACAGGGACTTGGCAGTGATCCCAGATCACCCCACCACTGCAGATGGCAGGGCTGGGTTGGTCAGGAGGGCTGGGAACAGGCGGTCACCCCCATGAAGTGTCAGAACTTAAGGCAACAGCAATTCCTTCTTGATGGGGCTCTAGGGAGGACTCGGCTGCAGACAGCCCCTCCAGGAACAAAACAGTGACCTGCGTGTGGAACGGCTGTTTTACTGGCTCTTTAAAAGTGTTGTTGTTTAGCGGCTAAGTCGTGTGTCCAACTCTTTTGCAACCCCCTGGACTGTAGCCCACCGGGTTCCTCTGTTCATGGGATTTTCCAGGCAAGAATACTGGAGTGGCTTGCCATTTCCTTCTCCATTATGTGTTGGGGAATGTCTATCAAACAGTGACTTCTGTTCTGGCGTAGTTACTGTTGAGTGCCTTTGGGAGGCATAATAATTAGGCGAAGGTTGTTTGGGAACACCTGTGGGTGTCAGTGTCATCCTAGGAGATACAGCCTTGCATTTAGATGCTTTTTATCCCACAGTGAAGTCTCTGGTTGGGCTTCTCTGGTGGCTCAGCAGTAAAGAATCCACCTGCCAAACAGAAGACGCAGGTTCAATCCCTGGGTTGGGAAGATTCCCTGGAAAAGAAAATGACAACCTATTTCACTATTCTTGCCTGGAAATCCTGTGGACAGAAGAGCCTTGCCAGCTACAGTCCACAGGGTTGTGAAGAGTTGAAGACAACTTAGCAACTGAGCACACACATATGAGAGTCTCAGGTGGTTACATGTGTAGAAGGGTGTGGGGGCCAATACTTTCAATAGCAGTGTTACTCTCTCTGCATTTTTCATATGTTCACTGTCAGTCATAGATGGAGGGCCTCCCATGACTGTGTAATAAATGCTTCTGGTCACGTTTTGGGGCTCTCGCCCTGTTCTACTATTCATCTCTGAATATTTGAATTACGTCTCCTATCCTGAGGCCGCTTGAAGCAGTCTAGTCTTCACTTACCAAGGTAGTAATTAAACGTAATGTTTTCATGGTCTTGCAGCTTTCATTTTTTCCTTTCCCCCCAAACTAATTGTGCCCTAAAAAAATAATTCCATGAGATTTGTAATAGCTCTCACATTTTACATTAGGGAAATATACTTAGGCCTAGCAGGTAACTGGTAACTGGCAGAGCCCAAGATGTGAACACTGGCTTTTGGGGGCCACACCCAGTATTCTTCCCTGGGCCCCACAGAGAATATATCAAATAAAGATCACGGGGAAATTTTCCCCGTTCTCCGTTACAGACTAGTAGAATTAATGCTCATGAGTTAAAGTGTCAGATTCAAGTATTTTACTTCTAAATGATTAAAGATATTGAAATGGAGACTCAAAAGTGAACAAAAGTAAATTGAAATGTAATAAATTATTTTGAGTTACTTAAAAAAATTATTGTATTTTCTTTCTAGATGTCCAGTTATGGAATACTTTTCCACTTCCTATTTAGCCCTCAATTGGGAGTAAATATATAAAATATTGTTATAAATATATAAATATCCTTGATACTTGAGGTAGATAAGCTTTTTTTTTTTTATCTTACTGACAAAGGTGACTTAGTTAAAATCCCATTTGCCATTTTTAGAAAATGACCTGATTTCTCTCTCTCATTTTGGAGATAAACTCTAGAGTATTGTTATTTCTTTCCATCTGTAGACGTTTTCCGAGGTGTTATGTTTCTTCCCCTAATAAGTAGGAGGGTGCTTCTTGGTCATCCCAATGCAGGTTCTCACCAGACAGTCACCTCGTTTATAATTAGGTTAATTGTTTTTAATTCAACTTGATCGTCTTGTGTCCCTAATCCCTAGAATGACGTGTAGCATGGATAGGAGACTAATTTCTTCAATAAGTGAATGAGTTTCATAAATTATTGCATTGGGCAGCTCCCCCTTTACCCTAAAACATCTCTAGTAGAAATTTCATTATGTAGATAACCTTTTAAAATGCACTTGGCACACATACTTTGAATTTAAATCTTCTAGGAACATTTTTATTAGAATAATTTCTTTAATTTATTTCTTGACTCTTTATATATTGTACAGTTTCTTTCCCCTTTAACTTCTTTTTGTTAAAAATAATATTTCTTTTTTCACAGAGCAAGTTTGGAAAACAGTCGGAATTACAGGAAAAAGAAAAAAGTTTATAATGTTGCCACTTATCCTTACCACAATTCAGTATTTTTCTTTCTAGTTTGTTTGCAAATTGTGAGTGTGTTTTTAAGGATTAGAGTCATGGAAATTCCATCTTTTTTTTTTTTTTATCTTAACCTTAAATGTGTTAACCTTAGTGTTAGTCACTCAGTCATGTGATCCTATGGACTGTAGCCCACCAGGCTCCTCTGTCCATGAGATTCTCCAGGCAGGAATATTGGAGTGGGCTGAAATTTCCTTCTCCAGGGGATCTTCCCCTCCCAGCGATTGAACCTAGGTCTCCCACATTGTAGGCAGACTCTTTACTGACTGAACCACTAGGGAAGACTTAAATTAGCCTTAAATAATCTTAAACTATTTTCTATATATCCTTAAAACTTAAGACAGGGGATTAATCCCCTGATGGTCCAATCGTCAAGACTGCAAGGGTCAAGGGTTTGATCCCTGGTCAGGGAACTAAGCTCCTACATGCCATGTGGCATGACTAAAAGTAGGGGAAAAAAAAAATTAAGGAGACACTTGAGAGCCTGTTTCCACAGCTTCATACTACTCCTTGCTATTGAAGTGTGTTTTTACACATTCGTGAACACCAACATGTTCAAAACCTGGAACAATGTATTTCTAAATACACTGCATTTACCAACAGGGATATTTTTCATTTTCAAAATTAGCCTTTATCAAAAGGCTCCTTTTGAAATTAATGAGTTTTAGATATCACATTAGATCAGATTTTTAAATGAAACAAAAGCTTGTATTTGAAAAACTTCTATTTATACCAAAGTAAAACAAAATGATGCGAAGAGCCTACTCATTGGAAAAGACCCTGATGCTGGGAAAGGTTGAAGGCAGGAGGAGAAGGGGGCAACAGAGGGTGAGATGATTGGATGTCATCACCAACTCAATGGACATGAGTCTGAGCAAGCTCCAGGAGATGGTGAAGGACAGGGAAGCCTGGCATGCTGCAGTTCATGGTGTCGAAAAGAGTCAGACACAGCTTAGCGACTGAACAACAACAACAAACAAAATGAAATTCTTTTTATCTTAATCAGAATATATATAGGCTGATGGTTTTTGTTTCTGAGCTCAGAATCACCAAGAAAATCTCTTGGTTTTGCAGAGCTCAGAATGTGTATTTCCCACAGCCAAGTGCCTTCTCGTGAACAGCAGGGCTCAACACTGTGTCCCTGTGTTTATCTAACTGGAATCTGAGTGCGGTGCTGTGATGCGCTTCCAAGTTGTGCATACTTTCATAGGAATGAACACAAACATAATTATGAGGTTAAGATAAACCTGTTTGGTGTTCACAGAACTGTCTCTACTCATCCTGTCTACATGTGATTATTGAGCGCCTGCTATATCCTCAGTTCAGTGCTTAGTTCATTCAGGGGAGAGAGAGGAAATTAGGATCTCAGAATTTTCCAGAATTAAGTAACATTATCTTTCAGGCAAATATAAGATAGTGTTAATCTGGTGTCCTTTCTGAACTGGTTCCCCACTATTGTCGAGCTTTGCTATATTAATAGTGTTGTCCATGTCAGCACTTCCTTGGGAGAAGTCTTTTTTGCTTATTCAACTTTGGCCTCGTGTTAACTTTTTTTTTTTCTGCTAAACATTGCTATTATCTTAGCATTGTTTTTTGTTGACTGGTTCTGTGGCCTGAGAATTCAGTTTGGAACCTTTATTTATTTATTTAAGCAACCTAGGGCAAAGCAAACAACTGTGTGTCCAGTTGGTATGGTCACCAATTTAAGATAATTTATACCCACTTACTTCCCCTAGTGGGGAAAATGGCAACCCACTCCAGTATTCTTGCCTGAAAAATCCCATGGACAGAGGAGCCTGGTGGGCTGCAGTCCATGGGGTTGCAAAGAGTCAGACATGACTGAATGACTAAGCACAATCATACCCACTTACTTAACCGTCAAGTCTCTTTCTTAAAGCTCTGTATTCCTTGTAAGGGACCTTCACGTTGTTGGAACTCTGCACTTGTTAAATCATTAAGTTTGGGGCCAAACAGAAATATTCTGTCTAATTTTTGCCATTCCCAAACACAGTGGCCTTCTGTGGCTCAAGCAGTTTAATCAAGTGTTTAGAATTTCTTGGCTTCAACCTGTTTCTGAGGAGTTTAACTCAGCTTTTGTTGAGAGAGGTCCTTCTTTAGTCACTATGCGGCTTTTGTAAGTCTGATAAGAGCTGGTAAAGAAAAGGAGCTTTGAAGTCTTGATTAGAAAATAAGATGCCTCCTTGTGCTTTAGGTTTTCAGAGGTAACTAAAATACATATTTTAAATTGCTGCAGGGCCTTATTCAAACTTGAAATAAAAAGTGGCTCCAGGGGGTGGGAGAGAGGGATAACTTAAGACGTTGGGATTAACATATACACGCTGCATGTATGCTCAGTCCCTAAGTCCTGTCCGACTCTTTGAGACTCCGTGGACTGTAGCCTGCCAGGTTCCTCTGTCCATGGGATTTTCTAGGCAAGAATACTGGAGTGAGTTGCCATTTCCTTCTCCAGGGGATCTTCCCGACCCAGGGATCAAACTCGTGTCTTCTGGTTGGCAGGCAGATTGTTTACCACTGAGCCACTAGAGAAGGACCTACTATATTGCATAGGAATACCTGTTATATTACTATATTGTATTCCATTAATAACCTATAATGAAAATAATCTGAAAAGAAATATATATTTATTTATATAAAACCAAATCACTATGCTATACATTTGAAACTCTCATGACATTATAAATCAACTATACTTCAATTAAAAAAACGGCTGTACTCCTAGACAGATTGAATTTGTAATTAGGAGCTGAATTGCTAAAGGTATAACATGGCTTGTATTATGAGAATTAATGCTGGTCTGATTAGTCTCAAATGTTCCTTCAGGTTGCCTCTATGGTTGTAAGTTTAATAACAAGTACTAATATGAAGGTGGGGGGAGGAAGGAGAAGGTGGGATGTAGCATGGAGTATGTAAAATAGATGGCCAGTGGAAATTTGATGTATGACTCAGGGAACTCAAATGGGGGCTCTGTAACATGCTAGAGGGGTGGGAGATTCAAGATGGCGGGGACTTATGTATACTCATAGCTGATTCACACTAATGTCTGGCAGAAACCAGTACAATATTGTAAAGCAGTTATCCTTCAGTTAGAAACACATACATTTAGAAAAGAAGTACTGTTAATTTACGGAGATTTCACTGTCTAACTGGGACCCTCCCATCTTTTCCTGGACCATTGCAGCAGTTGTCCCAATTCCTGGAGCAGAGTTTCTCCAGCCTCAGGGTTCACAGTGTGATCTGGGGAACACGGAGTGCTGGACCGCTCTGGATTCAGGAGGCTGGGAGGGGACCCTGGAGAAGTTACAGCTGTAAAAAGCAGTCCAGGTGACTGTGAAGCCCTCTTGAGAGTAAGCGACGGTGTTTTCGTGGTCAGAGTCCAGTCCTGGCCACCCCTCCCATCCTACCTGGAACATTTCAGGGCTCCTGACTGATGGGCTGGGCTGTCCTGCTGCGAGGCTAGCTTCCCCCTCGCCCTGTTCTCCTGTGCATGTTCCCATGTGGGGTCCACCCTGCCTTTGTCCTGGCGATCTTCCAAAGATCTTCCTCCTGCCTTCCCTCCAAAGATCTTCCAGGGTCTAATCTCAGGTCACTGTCACTGGACTTTTGTCCTCCAGCACGCCCCGCTGTGATGGGAAGTCCATCACTCCCTCTTCTCTATTCCCAGATTATTTACCCAAATCTCCAGTCCCGTTTAGCACCTATTACAGTGCCTGAAGGCAGGACTCTGGAGCGTGAGTACCTGGATTTGAAGCCTGCTCCTTTCTAGCTGCTTGACAAAGGATAAGTTCCTTAACCTCTCTGGGCCTCAGCTTCTTCATGTGTAAAGACCACACTGTCTGTTCCGACAGCCGGAAGAAACAAGTGTATAGGATGGAGGGCAGTGACTTGTTGAAGTAGAGCCTGCTGTGAAGGTCAGCCGTGTTTTTTTTTTTTTTTTTGTCTCTGATGGTGTCATTTCATCACCATCCTGAAGGGCACACTGGCCCCAGAATCCAGAGGGCAGGGAGATCCCCTCCATTTCCACACACCTGCACGGCCCCAGACCCCCTTCCCAACCCCACACTGCCCCCACACAGCTTGATGTTTTGGGTTTTTGACTTCGAGGCATGTGGAATCTTAGCTTCCTGACCAGGGATCGAACCCGCACCCCATGCATTGGAAGACAAAGTCTTAACCACTGGACTGCCAGGGACGTCCTCAAGATCTCTAATTCTATCCTGAAAATCCTTTTTCCAAAGAAGGAAGCATTTTCAAGTTCCAGGGATTAGAGCTTGATAGCTTTGAGTGGCCACGATTCACCCTCTTACATTTAGGTGCCAGGAGTTTCCACGATCGTCATACCAAGTTTATAAACTAGCGTCTGTTAACGATGCTAATCTGGTTGCTGCCAGGAATTTTTCATATTTGAGGGAGAGAGACTAATAAACTACAGAAACAGTACTTTTTTTTTTTTAAAACCCTTTCCTGTATGCTGTTGCTGTGACATGTACTGGCTTCACTGCCCTGGAAGAAAAGAGTTACCATGGTCCCCATTTTGTTACAGAGAAGAACAAAATCTAACTACAGGTTGGATCTGTTCCTTTTACTTTAATCTTTGCTTCCTGTTGCTTTTGTTACTGTAAGGATACTGTCTATACATAATGGCCTGCCTCAGGGAGCCCTGCTGCTCTGCCTGATTGTTAAACCAAAATGCTTTTGTTCAGGACCCTGTCCACCTGTGGGTGGCTACAGGAAGGAAGAAATTAACACATCCCCTCCCCCGAGCTTGGCCTCTCCAGGAGATAGTTGCAAGAGTTATGGATCTCCTCACCTCCTCCTCCTTTCTGTCCTATAAAAGAAACTGACATCCAGATAGATTCCGATGAGAGGGTTATTTTGAGATACCAGTCTGCCATCTTCTTGGTCTCCTAGCTTTCTGAAAAAGTCGCTATTCCTTGCTGACACCTTGTCTCTGGATTTATTGGCCTGTCTGTCGTGTGATGAGCAGAGGGAGCTTGGACTTAGTGACAGTTTTCCCGATGAGGTGACAGAGGCCTGGAGTGTTTAAGTACCTTGCTAAGGTCTGATCAGCTAGTTGGTGGCAGAGTGGGCCCTCAAGTCCTGGGAGCAGCTCTCAGAATCTGTGCTCTTTTAGATGATCAGGGCTGTAGAGGGTGTGTGTGTATGTGTGTGTGTATGTGTTTGTGTGTCTGTGTGTGTGTGTTATAGAGGTGTGTGTGTGTGTGTGTGTGTGTGTGTATGTATGTATGTGTGTTCGTTCAGTCGCTCAGTTGTGTCCAGCTCTTTGGTACCCCATCCAGAGGGGGGTGTGTGTGTGTGTATGTATGTGCACATGCGTGCGCTGTAGAGGTGTGTGTGTGTGTGTCTTTGTGTGTGTGTTCGTTCAGTTGCTTAATCGTGTCCAGCTCTTTGGGACTCCATGGACTGTAGCTTGCCAGGCTCCTCTGTCCATGGGATTCTTCAGGCAAGAATACTGTAGTGGGTTGCCATTTCCTCCAGGGGATCTTCCTGACCTAGGCATGGAAACTTATGTCTCCTGCATTGACTGCTGCTGCTGCTGCTGCTGCTAAGTCGTTTCAGTCGTGTCCGACTCTGTGCGACCCCATAGACGGCAGCCCACCAGGCTCCCCCGTCCCTGGGATTCTCCAGACAAGAACACTGGAGTGGGTTGCCATTTCCTTCTCCAATGCATGAAAGTGAAAAGTGAAAGTGAAGTCGCTCAGTCATGTCCGACTCTTCGCAACTCCCATGGACCACAGCCTACCAGGCTCCTCCATCTATGGGATTTTCCAGGCAAGAGTACTAGAGTGGGGTGCCATTGCCTTCTCCGCCTGTATTGGCAGGCAAGTTCTTTACTACTAGCACCACCTGGAAAGCCCTTAAGCACTATACAAATGTTAACTGTTTCAGTTACTCAGTTATTCTGGTTTCTGCTTGTACTGAGTTTGGAACCTTAAACTTGTTGGAAAAGAAAGCGTGTTAGTACTTCAATGAGTTTAAGTATACATGTTGATATTTGACATCAAAACTATTGGGAGAAAAAGTATTACAAAAATGTCGAGAACAGTGTCTTTTTTATTGATGCTTAAAAATATTTTAATTTTATTAGAGTATAGTTGATTTACAGTGTGATGTTAGTTTCAGGTGTACAACAAAGTGATTCGGTTATACATACACACATATTCATTCTTTTTTAGATTTTTCTCCCATGTATAGATTATCACAGAATACTGAGTTCCCTGTGCTATACAGCAGATCCTTGTTGGTTATCTGTCTTATATATAGCACTGTACATGTGTTTATTCCAAGCTCATAATTGATCCCTCCCCCTCACATTTCTCCTTTGGTAGCCATAAATTTGTTTTAGATCTCTGTAAGTCTGCTGCTGGTTTGTAAATAAGTTCATTTGTATCTTTAAAAAAAATTAGATTCCACATATGAGTGATACTATATATTTGTTTTTATCTGACTTACTTCAATTCATATGATCATCTCTAGGTCCATCCATATTGCTGCAAATGGCACTATTTTATTCTTTTTATGGCTGGGTAATATTCATATATATACATACGTATATACACATATACCACATCTTTATCCACTTATCTGTCGATGGACATTTGGGTTGCTTCTATGTCTTGACTATTATAAATAGTGCTGCTATGAACATTGGGATGCATATATCTTTTTGAATTATGTTTTGCTCCGGATATGTCCAGGAGTGGGAGTCCTGGATCATAGAGTGACTCTATTTTTAGGTAAGGAATCTCCGTATTATTCTCCATAGTGGTTGCACCAGTTGACATTCCTACCAAAGTGTAGGAAGGGCCCCTTTTGGGAGCAGTGTCTTTGAAGTAACTTTTATAACTTTCGTACATGGTCCCCTTTAATTTTATGGTGAAGAGATAGTTAGGGTTTTCCTTAACTGTAGAATTTGTTTTATGGGATTTATTGCAGAACTCCAAATGTGCCTCCTTGCAGCTTCACCTCGGGAGAGCCATTCTGCATCTTCTTGGGCCTGTGTGATTTGGCGTTAAGCTGACTGGCTGCGAGCCTGTCCCAGTTCTCGTCTGCCGGGCCTCAGGCTGCCTGTCATCGGTTCTTCCCCTTCTCTTAGGCCGAAGGTGTGAAAGATCAACAGGAGATGCTGAGGGTCCAAACCTCCCATTTCTGCCTGCCTCTCTGTTTTGCTCTAGGACACTTTGTCTGGGCCCAGAAATCCTCTCCCTTCCTCCATCTTCCTTTCTTTCTACTGCTTGCTGGTGGGTTTGGCTTTCAAATGGACAAACTGCTCCCCTGGCTCAGAGTTAGTGATTTCTGTCCTTTCAGGGAGCCGCTGTGAACACACAGTGGCCTGTTGAGTTTCTGCTAAGCCTGCGGGTTCACAATGAAGCATTGATCGCGGGGCTGCGGCAGCCCAGCCTGAGCTCCAGCCGGACGCACTTCCAGTGGGTGTTTGGAGCTGTCACGTCGGCTTTTGTTTGTAGTTAAACGGGGGCATCTCCATCCTTTAAAACATGACGATCAGCCACCTTTTAGACTTTTAATGCCAACATAATCGTTTATGAAATCTTCACATCACACACGCTGATTTTATTCCTCACATGAGCAATGGTTTTCAGTGGATGTATTGATTGGTGTAGCTCCTGCATACTGAGCCTGATCTTTTGAGATTTACTAAATCGGCGCTCTCTTTGGGAGGCCGAAAAATGATCCAGGTTGCAAATGCATTGTTCCAATTCTTTTCATGCCGAGCAAGTCCCCATGCTAAATTTGGGGCCTCAGGAGACGGATACGGGATCCCAAGAGTTTGGAGTGAGACACGGTGGCTGCCTGGCCACCTGCCAGATCCTGGGGAGGTAAGGCTGATGGTCCGTGGCAGAGTTTGGATGTCGTGGCAGGGTTTGGACATCATGGCAGGGTTTGGACGTTGTGACTGCTCTGTCAAAACAACAAAAATAAACTCTAACTTGATTCCTGTGGTGGTACATGCATATTTAGTCATGTCTGACTCTTTGCGACCCTGTGGACTGTAGCCTGCCAGGCTCCTCTGTCCATGGGATTCTCCAGGCAAGAATACTGGAGTGGGTTGCCAATTCCTTCTCCAGGAGATTTGCCCGACTCAGGGATTGAAGCTGTGTCTCTTGTAATTGGCAGGTGGATTCTTTACCACTAGCACCACCTGGAAAGTGCTAAAGTCTAGAAAACCGAGATCCTCTGGTGTAGGAAATGCTGTGGTGTTCCCAGCATTCGTGGAGCATCTAGAAATACTCATTTCCATTCATGGACCTGAAGTAGGCTCTGTAGGGGCTACAGGGGAAATTTGCAAGTGGTGTTCGTTTTGGGAATATTAACTTTTTATGGTGAAGCCAAAAGTAGGGATATTGAAGGAACATGTGTACTCAGGAGGAGGAAATAAGAGGAATTTAAATTTCATTTTGACATTACCATCCTAAGAGATGCAGAGTTGAGCAGAAACTGAAAACAGAAATAGAGGCCTTGACTCCTGGAAGATGCCCAGGAGGTGTCTTGTCCACCTGGGTCCACATTTGTTTCCTTGAGAATGGTGGGAGGTGGGACAGGTATGAGCCAGATAAGGTTTCCTTTAGCCTCAGTTGGAGGAGAAATATTTCTTCTAATTTAGTTTTGGATGGAATGATAAAACAGTTCGAATACACTCATATTTCTCAGTGCTATTCTGCAGTACTTTTCAGTCTATATTCCATGAAAGCTGTCCTAGGCCCCCAAATAGAGTTTGGTTTTTCTCTTTGGTGCTGATGTGTTGGTAATGTTCAGAATACCAAGAAAAATCCCACAGGTGAATTTTTAGTGTGATCAACTACTTCAGTTTTATGCACCAGAATCTTAATAAATATGGTACAACAAAAAGGCTGTGCTTATATACAACTTCAGTGGTAAAGTATGAGAAATCAGGTGTATATATCACCCTGTCTTTTTCTGAAGAAATCAGTAAAAATGTCCCTCTTCCCCTTTTTCTTTGGTAGCGTGCTCCATAATGAAACATTATAGGAAAGTGAAGGTGTTCTTGTTCATAGCGTCAACATCCTTTTCTCCAACAGAAGAAGGAGGAAGGCAATGTAAAAATCAGATTGTCTTTTCAAGACCTGGCAGGAGATCAAGCCAAATCTTCTCTGTTATTTTGAGGATTCGTTCCTTGGTTTCTTCATGCAGTTGAACAGCCCACAGTGAGTTGATGTTGACCAGGCCTAGCTCCTTGTGGTACTGCCTCCTCTGGACAGCATCTGAGGCCTGCGCTGGGGATTCTAGACAGGGTACTAAAAAGCAGAGACATCACTTTGCCGACAAAGGTCCATATAATCAAAGCTATGGTTTTTCCAGTAGTCATGGAATATGAGAGTTGAATCATAAAGAAGGCTGAGTGCTGAAGAATTGATGCTTTTGAACTGTGGTATTGGAGAAGACTCTTGAGAGTCCCTTGGACTGCAAGGAGATCCAACCAGTCCATCCTAAAGGAAATTAGTCCTGAATGTTCATTGGAAGGACTGATGCTGAAGCTGAAGCTCCAAGACTTTGGCCACCTGATATGAAGAGCTGACTCACTGGAAAAGACCCCGATGCTGGGAAAGATTGAAGGGAGGAAGAGAAGAAGGCGACAGAGGATGAGATGGTTGGATGGCATCACCAAATCAATGGACATGAGTTTGAGCAAACTGTGGAAGATGGTGAAGAACAGGGAAGCCTGGCATACTGCAGTCCATGGGGTCACAAAGAGTCAGACACGACTTAGTAACTGAACAACAGCAACTGCTGTGTTGGCATGCCAGCTCCTTAAGGTCTATTTGGGTCCAGACTGAGAGATGATATGCGGGGAGATGGTGTGTGTGGGCATCTGGTCCTCATCTTGTGATGAGCCTTTCAGAACAGAAGAGATAGGAACCAGGGCAGTGTATTGGGGGTGAGCAGGGCTGGGGATTCAAGACAGTGGGATCTCTTCTGGACCCACCCGTGCAGCAGCCACTCACTTTACTTGTCCTTATGGATCAGGGTTGGGGTAGGCCTTCAGCCCCCTCCAAGGATTGTAGGGAGGGTAGCCACCTTGCTGCTGGATACCTGCCCTTGGTACCTACCTACCCAGCCTTGCTGGTACCTGCTCTTTTTCTGGACTGAAGTCCTGGACCGTCCTTAAACCCCAGGATCTGATAACCTGCACTGAGCATTTGGGAAGAGACTTTGCTGGCTAATGGTGTTCAGACTGGAGAATCAGGCAGTCACCACCCCTAGTGTCCTGGGCACGGGTGATCTGGGGGCCTTTGGTGTTGGCACAGCTCCAGGAAGAAGATGCACCCTGTCCCTGGTTGCTCCCTGGCTCATTGCCCTCCTGCCTGGAAAGATGCAGATCAATCTTAGGCTCTCGTCCAGGATGGGTGGGGGCCAGCTAGGAAGGGGCAGCGGGAACCTACTTCTTGTTCTCCACTAGCCACAAACCAGATGTGCAGGTGAAGAGCACCTGCTTGTAGGGTTCTGATGTCAGTGGGCTTCCCTGGTAGCTCAGCTGGTAAAGGATCTGCGAGCGATGCAGGAGACCCCAGTTTGATTCCTGGATCGGGAAGATCCCCTGGAGAAGAGATAGGCTACCCACTTCAGTATCCTTGCCTGGAGAATCCCCATGGACAGAGGAGCCTGGCAGGTTTCAGTCCATGGTTTCGCAGAGTCGGACACTACTGAAGCAGCAGAGCATGCACACACGCAGAACACAAGGAGGCTCTTCGCATCAGGTGGCTAAAGGATTAGAGCTTCAGCTTCAGCACTGTTCCTTCCAATGAATATTCAGGGCTGATTTCCTTTAGGATTGACTGGTTTGGTCTCCTTGCTGTCCAAGGGACTCTTCAAGAGTCTTCTCCAGCACCATTGTGGCTGACTAAACCAATCATTTTGAGTACAGTTCTAACAGTCTCCTAGCAGAAAAGGAGTAATGATCTCTCTTGCCTGTCCAGCCTGTCTGGCAGAAAACGGGGCTGCAGGGCTTCCTCTGGGGCAGGCTCTTGACTGTTCAGTGTCAGGTTGCTGACTGCCTGCTAAAGGCTAAGATGTCACTGTCCTAAAATAAGAATCCTGGATGCCCTAGGTAGGTTGCTCTTTCCTGGCTCTGCTGTCCTCAGGGAACTGATTGTCCTGTCCACATATATCAGAGTCCCCCGGGGATGCTTCAACCCCCCCACCCAACCCCCAAAACGTGATTTTCTTCTGCCAAGCCTCTGACATTTAATCCCAAATGGCCTGGCAGTGGTGGTGGGGGGGTGGGGGTGGATAGCCCCATCGCTGGCCTGTTACCATCCTAGCCTGACCAGCTGCCCATGTGCTGGCCTTTTACGGACATCGGGCCCTCTGGCTCTGCAGGCTTTGACCCCCACCTGTTCAGTAATGAATGAAACCGTAAAGCCTTCATTCCCTAGTTAAAGAAGAGGCTGGGCAGGCCAGCACTCCTGGGAGAGGCAGCATATCGACTGATAGTCACATCATTGGAGCACAAATCCCTTTTGCTTCTAAGTATATTTTTCTGGGGCCCACAGGATAGAAGTGCCCCAGGAATATCAAGAAGGAACAGGCAAGGGAGGTGGGGAGAGCCTGGAGTGACGAAGAATCATTTCTCCCTATTCAGGTTTTCTTTCAGGCTGGCAGGCCTCTCCTGAGGTCACACCAATTTGTGTACAGCTTGTCCAAGATGAGAAAGGGTTCTGCTAATTTTTGTATTCCATTGTAATGGAAAATCTAAGAGTTGCAGGTGTAAGACAGTCTTGTTGATCCGTAGGTTGCATTAACAAACCACTCTATTGCTTATCTGATTTTTTTTCTTCCCCTGAAGCCCCACATTGGTCTCTGGAATTAATGTCTGAGCTTTCTGAGGTTCCTAAAATGATAATGGGATGGAACTGGCTCTTTTCCATTCCTTAGAAGGTGACTGTGGTTGGTGGTCTGCAAAATTCATATTTTCCTTCCGATTTTTCCTTCAACCCCTTGAGTCTAAAAGTAATGAAAATTTCCATATAGGGCTAAAGTCAAGGTGTCAAAGTGTTAGTTGCTCAGTAATGTCTGACTCTTTGAGACTCCCTGAACTATAGCCCTCCAGGCTTCTCTATTCATGGGAGTTACCAGACAAGAAAACTGGAGTGGGTTGCTGTTCCCTTCTCCAGGGGCTCTTCCCAACCCAGGGATCAAACCCGCATTGCAGGTGGATTCTTTACTGCCTGAGCCACCAGGGAAGCCCATATAGGGCTAACGGACTAGAATTTCCTTCTTAGCTCTCATGCTTGAGCCACACAGATTTGAGAATCAGTTGGAGTGCAAAACAGTGGAGTAGTGTTGGCGGCTCTGAAACAGCCTGGAGAACTTTGAGAACTCTCTTGGGAGTTGGGGTGGGGCTGTCTGATTGAGGAGTAACCTCTCCCAGTTAGAACAGACTAAGAAAAGAGAGCAAGTCCAGAAACATCTGGAAAACCCTGGAAGTGCAGACTCATCCCCGAGGGCCTACAAGGTCGGTGTATCAGAGGCTATGGAGGCAGATGTCAAAGTTAGCTATCTGGGAACCTCTTCACCATCCCTGTTTATGCCCCCAGAGTCCATTGATGCTATTATTAAATGATGACATATTTGTTCATGCCTTTCTCCAGTGTACTTTCTAGCTAATGTCATTTAAAACTAAAAATAAGTCTATGTACTCCTTAGATTTGCTGAGATTTTTTTTTTTTTTTTCCCTTCTTGGCCCTCTTTCTTTTTCAGAGATTTTGGTCTTCTGAATCATAGTGAATTTTGACCTTATGATCTTTTTTGGCCTTGCTGTAAACGATAAGAGTTTCTGTTTTAAAAAATAAGTTATTTTAAAAATATTTTTATTTATTTTAGTTAATTTATTTTTTATTGAAGGATAATTGCTTTACAGAATTTTGCTATTTTCTGTCAAACCTCAATATGAATCAGCCATAGGTATACATATATCCCCTCCCTTCTGGAACTCCCTCCTATCTCTCTCCCCATCCTACCCCTCTAGGTTGATACAGAGCCCCTGTTTGTGGCTATCTATTTTACATATGGTAATGTAAGTTTCCATGTTAGTCTTTGCATACATTTCACCCTCTCCTCCCCTCCCCCGATGTCCATAAGTCTATTCTCTATGTCTGTTTCTCCATTGCTTCCCTGTAAGTAAGTTCTTCAGTATCATTCTTCTAGATTCCATATATATGCATTAGAATACAATACTTGTCTTTCTCTTTCTCTCACTTAACTCTGTATAATAGGTTCTAGGTTCATTCACCTCATCAGAACTTACTGACATGCATTCCTTTTTATGGCTGAGTAATATTCCATTGTGTATATGTACCACAACTTCTTTATCCATTCATCTTTTGATGGACATCTAAGTTACTTCCATGTTCTAGCTATTGTAAATAGTGCTGCAGTGAACAATGGGATACATGTGTGTCTTTCAATTTTGGTTTCCTCAGGGTATATGCCTAGGAGAAGGCAATGGCACCCCACTTCAGTACTCTTGCCTGGAAAATCCCATGGACGGAGGAGCCTGGTAGGCTGTAGTCCATGAGGTTGCTAAGAGTCGGACACGACTGAGCGACTTCACTTTGACTTTTCACTTTCATGGATTGGAGAAGGAAATGGTAGCCCACTCCAGTGTTCTTGCCTGGAGAATCCCAGGGATGGGGGAGCCTAGTGGGCTGCCGTCTATGGGGTCACACAGAGTTGGACACAACTGAAGTGACTTAGCAGCAGCAGCAGCAGGGTATATGCCTAGGAGTGGGATTGCTGGGTCATATCTTGGTTTTATTCCTAGTTTTTTAAGCCATATCCATACTGTCTTCCATAGTGGCTGTATCAATTTACATTCCCACCAGTAGTGCAAGAGTATTCCCTTTTCTCCACACCCTCTCCAGCATATTGTTTGTAGACTTTTTGATGATGGCCATTCTGACTGGTGTGAGGTGATATCTCATTGTAGTTTTAATTTGCATTTCTCTAATGTTGAGCATCTTTTCATGTGTTTGTTAGTCATCTATATGTCTTCTTTGGAGAAATGTCTGTTTAGGTCTTTTTCCCACTTGTTGATTGAGTTGTTTGTTTTTCTGGTACTGAGTTGTATGAACTGTTAGTATATTTTGGAAATTAATCCTTTGTCAGTTGTTTCACTTGCTATTATTTTCTCCCATTCTGAGGGTTGTCTTTTCACCTTGCTTGTAGTTTCCTTTGCTGTGCGAAAGCTTTTAAGTGATATCAGGCCCCACTTGTTTACTTTTGTTTTTATTTCTGTTACTCTAGGAGTTGGGTCATAGAGGATCTTGCTTTGATTTATGTCATCTAGTGTTCTGCCTATGTTTTCCTTTAAGAGTTTTATAGTTTCTGGTCTTATATTTAGGTCTTTAATCCATTTTGAGTTAATCTTTGTGTATGGTGTTAGGAAGTGTTCTAATTTCATTCTTAAAATAATTAACTTATTTTTAATTGAGGGGTCACTGACATACAGTATTATATTTAGTTAATTCCCTGTGATCATTATAAATTAAGAAGAACCTTTAATTTAAGGGTTAAACACAATTGAACCCTTAATTATATACTGTCTTAGTCTCTTTTGCTTCATTCAGTAGGCACTCAATAAATAATGTTTGCAGCTGAGGCCGACCTGGTCACCTTGTCTCTTCCAAGGAATTGAAACACCCCTGAGAGCTGGGGCTATGTTGCTCATGCAATTATTGATCAGGACGTAAATGCTTGGTTGATTTCAGTGCAACAGAGAGGTGACCTTGTTTGATTAGTCTCCTGGGACCAGCAGATTACTACTGTCAACTTCAATAGGGCTCACTCATAAATTTTTTCACTTGGACAAGGTGAATGAATTGCAGTGTTACTCAGATGGTAAAGAATCTGCCTGCAATGCAGGAGACCTGAGTTTGATCCCTGGGTTGAGAAGATGCCCTGGAGAAGGGAATGGCAACCCACTTCAGTATTCTTGCCTGGAGAATTCCATGGACAGAGGAGCCTGGTGAGTTACAGGCCTGGGGTCGTGAAGAGTCAAACATGACTGAGTGGTGAACACTTTCACTTTTAGATGGAGAAGACTATTGAATGGAAATCTGAATTTTCCCTGGTAACATTGATAGCTTTATTGGGGCTGCTGCGTGGTTACTGGAAGATGTCACACAGAAGCCTCAGTAGGAGATTGATGGGTTTGGCTCACTGGGGCCATAGTGTTTGTGGTAGGGAACGCATCACAGTGAAGAGCAACCTCTGTTCTCTGCAGAATAGTTTAGGGCGAGAAGCAAAACCAAAGAACATGCGTTAAATAGAATCTACATCAGACCTACCAATTGTGCAGATCATTTAAGGGTTATTGTGGAAATTTACTTAAACCACCAACTCAGCATAAAATAGCATAAACAGTAGGCAAAGCTGGTGTTGCTATAGTGATAAAGTACTCACAGGGCAGTAAGCCTGCGGCACATGTAAGGCAGTTGAGTGCATCTGGAATGCTGGTTTCCAAAACAGAAGAGGATGCTCCAAGTTTGATTTGTGTGATCAAAGATCATTTCAAGGCCGAGGAGACGAAGGAATATTAAAGAACCCGGGAATGTTCATGTTTGAGGCAATTAGAGCTTCTTGTATGCTTCGAGGGAGGGAGTGAATGATAAGTGAGCCTAAAAAGAACAAAGTAGCTTGTTGTCACTCTGAAGGGATGTCTTTTTCTTCAGAGAAAATTGGATCACTTATAGGCAATTGATCCAGTTAATAATCTGAATTTTAGCTGCTGCAACCAAATCATATGGATGAACTTTTCTTGTCTTCTTTCCCACCTTATAGGAAACATTAGCTCAGGGTGCTTCTCATTTCTCATAAAGAAATTGTCAGCCACTATTGACAAGCAGCTAATGAGTTTGACACGGGATCAATATTGCCATCAGTCTTTAGCACAGACATGTGTTTATCCGGTAATGTGGCTTTTAAAGCATGGACTTAAAGAGTTGTTTTCTATTCCAGGGGACACATAAACAAATTTCATCCTAACCACTATTTTTGGAAGATTCATCAGTTTTTTTTAAAGGGGGTGATCGGTCTTTGAGAATTTAACTCTGACCCTATTTGGCATTCCTTGGCCAACGGAAAATATTATAACAGGATTCAACCAGTGGCCTCTTTTTCTCTTTTAAACTTTGGGGTTGATGTTAACGTTGAGAATTTTAAGGAACTTTATCTTCAAAACCCTTTGTGGTTTAACTCTGATAAATTTTCAATTTGGGGAGCTGGTTTGATTTTGCTTGAAAAACACACCCTCATTTAGATGCACTTATTTTAAATTGTAACTTTAAGGTAAGAGTAGAGAGAATTTGGGAACTCTAAGAGGAAAAAAGAAACATCAGTCATGATCTTACCACTGTAATGAAGTCACCACGGTCATTTGTGAAAGTGAAAGTGATAGTCGCTCAGTTGTGGCCGTCGTTGCCTGCCAGACTCTGTCCGTGGGATTCTCCAGGCAAGAACTGGAGTGGGTTGCTATTCCCTTCTTCAGGGGATCTTCCCGACCTGGGGATCGAACCCAGGTCTCCTGCATCACAGGTGTATTCTTTACCATCTGAGCCACTGCGGTCATTTGTATTCTGGTATTTTTAGGAGGATGGTTTATTTCGTATTTTGTGCTCTTTGGGTTCATTTGTTCTCAGTGTACCTGTAAAACATTCAGTGACTGGGTGTCAGGTGTAGCAGTGACGCTGACCTTGTGGATTATCTGTGATTATGTCCCTTCACATATGGCTCAGGAGTGACAGAATTCATAGCTGAAGGGGTCTCTGGCATGTTCTGGAAGCCACCTAGCCACATCAGCAGATATGTGGGGATCACAGTTCTGACAACAGGATCTTATATGGAGATTTTATGGTTTTTCTTTTTCTTTTTTTTTACACTTTTAATTGTTTGGCGCCACCATGCAGCATGTGGGATCTTATTAGTTCCCTGACCAGGAATCACACCTGGGCCCCCTGCATTGGAAGACTGGAGTCTTACCCACTAAGTTCCAGGGAAGTCCCCAAGGGACTTTTAGTTTTAAGGTGAGTTTGGGAAGGAAAATTTGGGAAACTTGAAGCGATGGGAAAGATATTTTTATTAGTAAGTTGAAGAATCAAAGTTGTCCTCAGTTTTCAAGTCTGATAAAAGTGCCACGTCTTCCCTGAAGCCTCCCTGGATTCCCCCTGATTAGCACTAATATCCCTCTGATTTTCAAGTGCCCAGAATATTTGACCATTATACATTGCAGCACTTAAGTGTCATTTGTCACTTCTCCATTTTATCTGTAAATTCTGAGGTATAACACCCCCCTTTCCCACTCTGTTTCCCTGAAACATAATTATGTCCTCAATAAAGATTTATTTGAATCAAAATATATCAGGTAGTATTTCTCTTTCTGTGTATGGTAAAAATGTAGTTTTCCTGAGTAAATTTAGAAGACACTTGTTTCAATGAAAGAACATAGTCCATGGAATTCTCCAGGCAAGAATACTGGAGGGGGTAGCTATTCCCTTCTCCAGGGGATCTTCCTAACCCAGGGATTGAAGCCAGGGATCAAACCCAGGTCTCTTGCATCGAAGGTGAATTCTTTACCATCTGAGCCACCAAGGAAGTGAAGTCACTCAGTCATGTCTGACTCTTTTCGACCCCATGGACTAACCTACCAGGCTCTTCCATCCATGGGATTTTCCAGGCAAGAGTACTGGAATGGGTTGTCATTTCCTTCTCCAAGGGATCTTCCCAACTCAGGGATCAAACCCAGGTCTTCCACATTGCAGGCAGACATTTTACCATCTGAGCTACCATGGAAGCCCAGAGCCACAAGGAAGCCTGGAAAAAAAAATACATAAGCCTTAATTAAATGACTTTCTTTCGAAGAGGCTTTGTGTTTGGCTTTGACACTGGGTGTATATATCTCTATGTCTGTTTCACCATAAGCCGTTCATGAGAAGAGGACCATCCTTCACCACGTGACTTAGTGTGTGTGGTGGAATGTCTGGGAAGTGGGAGGTTCAGGAATGCCACCACGATGAATAAATTGTGAACATTTCTGGTTTCAATTTGGTTTACCTACTCTTGGTCTGGAAGATCTGGCAAGCTGCCCTAGACTTTGGGTTCTGTGTGCATTGGCTCTGAGGAGGAGGAAGAGGAATTCTGAGCTTCGGGGCTGGGATCATGAGAAGTAAGTGGACTGGAATCTGTTCTCTAAAACGATGCCAATGGAGTCTGCCTTGCTGATGACAGCTGGGGTTGGAATGATTTTTCCACCGTTCATAAAAGATGTTTTATTTTCACATGTGACTTGCTCATTACACAGCTTAAAACCCTGCAACCAACCAACAGAAACAAACCCCACAAAACTTTTTTTGGAAGCTCCCATTGCATAGACAGTTGAATACAATACTATGATAAAGAAAATGTTAGGCGTCCCTGGAGCCTTAGTGGTAAAGAATCTGCCTACCAGTGTAGGAGGTAAAATCTGGTTAGATCCTTGGTCTGGGAAGATCCCACATGCCTTGGAGCAAATAAGCCCACACGCCACAACTACTGAGCCTGTGCTCTAGAACCCGAAAGCTGCAGCTACTGATGCCCACGTGCCCTACAGCCCATGCTCCACCACAGCAGAAGTCACCAAAATGAGAAGCCCCCCTCGCCGCAAGTAGAGAAAAGCCTTAGCAGCAGTGAAGACCCAGCACAGCCAAAAATAAATAAGTAAAATTGTTAAAAAATACATTGTCTTTCTTCCCCTGAGGGAAATGGGGAAGGGGGTAACGACCTGAAATCCATGAGGGTGTCACAGTCAAGTGTGACGCTTTTAAACTTTCCCTTCCTTCTGCTCAGAATCTGTTCACCACTTTTCTTTTTTGTTTTAAGATTTTTTAAATTTTTTGGATATGGACCATTTTTAAAGTCTTTATTGAATGTGTTACAATATTGCTTCTGTTTAATGGTTTGGTTTTTGGCCCTGAGGCATGTGGGATCTTAGTTCTCTAACCAGGGATGGAACCCGCACGCCCTGCATTGGAAGACAAAGTCTTAACCACTGGACTGCCAGGGAAATCCCTCCATTTCCGTTTTTCTGATTTATTATTTGTTGCACGAGAACAATTCATTTTTAAAGTGTATTTTTTTCCCTTGTTTTCACTCTGACTTGACACATTTTGGAACTTCCGTTTAATGTGTTCCTAAACACATGTCAGGTGTTACATCCTGACGAGTCCTCAGTCTAGGATGTAACACCCAGGCAGAGTGAATGCATCGGTTAAGAATGGTGCCCGGAGAGTTGGTGCTGTTTTGCTCTTGGTTATACTTCTCAGGCTCTTATACAGGAAAGCAAGGCCTTTTCCTTGGCTCCTTCCCAGATCTCCCCTCTTTACTTCTCTGTAGCACGGTGGCTAGCAGAGTCAGGTGGGTGAGGCGAGAGGTGGCCCCCTTCCCGGCAGGAAGGTCAGTGCTCCCCAACAAGGGTAACACACCATGAAGAATGACCACCAGAGCCCTCAGCTACAGAGGGCTCACACACCTCCTGAGTTATTTCAGTGTGGTCTCGTGTTCAAATGATTTTGTCACACCAAAATAGATTAAGGAGAGAAGAATCCCCACATGTGGTAAATGAGCAGGAAAAGGCAGATGAGGATTGCAAATATATCTTGAGGGCATTATGCTAAGTGAAATAAGTGAGACAGAGAAAGATAAATATAATATTGCTTCTATGGGGCTTCCCTGGTGGCTCAGATGGTAAAGAATCTGCCTGCAGTGCAGCAGACCTGGGTTCCATCCCTGGGTTGGGAAGATCCCCTGAAGAAGGGAATGGCAACCCATTTCAGTGTTCTTCCCTGGGAAAGCCCATGGACAGAGGAGCTGGCAGGCTACAGTCCATGGGGTCTCAAAGAATTGGACATGACTGAGCAATTAACACTTTTACTAAATGGCTAACAGCAATAACTGCTTATTGAGAGTTATTTATCTTAATGGAGTAAGAGTAACTTATCCATAAAATAAGTAACTTATCTTATGAAGAAAGACACTAGGTATCCTCTCGTGTAGTTAGGAAGAGCTTGGTTACCTGGTATATAAGGAGTCATCTTCATAAGATGTAGGAATGTGAGTTGGAAAATTCATCACTGGTTGTTCTCTCAATAATCTTGCTCCAAGGTTTTCCATGAAGGAAGTAGTATCTTGATGACTGCAGTGGGTGGTGGTTTATGGTCATAGTGGGTTATGTATGTACTGGAGATCTTAGGGCTGTTGAAAACCTTTGCTTTAAGGCACTGGTTTTTCCAAGTTATCCTCTACTGGTTCTCAGAAGTTTTATAAGCACCTATACTACCAAAGGATAAAACAAAACAAAACAAAAAAGAGTAAAAAAAAACATCCAAAAGAAATACCAAATCTTTGGAGCCCATTGCTACTGTCTTTCAAAACCAACTAGTAAGAACTATAGTTCTGCAACATCCTTCTTCATTTTTCTTTTCATAGTTTGGTGTCACCTTTGAGTTCATAGCTAAATGTTGAATGACAGCTTCACACACACACACACACACACACACACACACACACACACACACCGGAATTGTTATTTTGAATCACCTTAGAAAAAGCCTCGTAAAAAACATCAGTATGGTCAGACTTTACCCCTGTGACAGTTAGGTTGTGTGTCATACAAAATCCAGGAGCTGCAGATGAACTCCGTAGCCCTTGTTAAGCCTTTTCTATTCTGCAGGGGCAACAAACTCTGAAATGCAGAAGTGATTGCATTAAATCCTTGGCTGGCAATTTTGTGTGGGATTGGGTATTGAAATGCAGCAAAGCAAATAATGAAGGCATATGTTTACCTATAATTCTTTTTACCTTGGGAGAAGGATTAAATAGGAACAGTTTGGTTGTTGTCAAATTCTTAACAGTTGCTTTCAAGCATGAAACAGTCCCTGGGCTCTCGGAGGATTTACTTAGCAGTTTGAATAGAGAGGTCTTTACTGCTAATGGAACTGAGATGGCAGGCTTAAGCAATGGGGTGCTTTATAGCCTCTTTAGCCACTTGAGAAGATGTAACATCAATAGCTGAAACCAGCCCAGTCTCCATTGGTGTTTAGGAAGTTGTGCAAAATTGGTGAATAAATAATGCAGGGTTGGACGAATGTCTGGATGCCCAAAGTGTGGAGAGTATCTAAAAGCTCGATTCAAGGAAGGTTTCGTTCTGGGAGGAAGTCTGGGAACGTCTGCTTGAGCATGGCCCCAGGGAGCAGTTACAGATGATGACATTTTCTATGAAAGAAAGAATTTTCGCTTGGGATTGACTGAGCTTTGTAAAGAAACATTTCGCTGGGGACTCCAATCCTGGAAAAGCATTATTCATAAAAAAAAAGAATACTTTATTTTCAAGTGCAGATGGTTGGCAATGACTGCTTGGGGATGGAAGCATGGGTGTATGTTTAAAGTAAGGATAGTGATGATGGCTTGGAGTCTTAGGTAACTGCTGAAGCTCTCTGTTATTTGATGGTTAGGCTTTAAGAAAATACCTTTTGATGGGGTGGGGGAGAATGAGTCACATTTCGTATCGTGGTAACTGGTGGAAGCTTCTGCTTCAGGCTGTAGTCAGGCTGTCTGTGATCATGATGTTCCTGGAACGTGTTCCCTAATGAGTGGTGGAAGACAGGTGTTGGGGACCGGCTGGATGGATGCATGGATATTTGCAAACAGTCCGACTTTCCTTCTTGGCAGAGTAGGTAGGACTACGTGTCCATGTCCTCTTGAACATACCTGGGCTTCCCAGGTAAAGAATCTGCCTGCCAGCACAGGAAACACAGAAGATCCTTAAGGGTCCGGAAGGTCCCCTGGAATAGGAAGTGGCAACCGAGTCCAGTATTCTTGCCTGGAGAATCCCATGGACAGAGGAGCCTGGCGGGCTATGGTCCATGGATAGGGTCGCGAAGAGTCAGACACGACTGAGCAACTACGCACACACGTGGCCAATTACATGTCACTTCTGGACAGAACCGAGGATACAGTATAAAGAAAGAAGGCCTGGAGTGATTTGCCTGAGACCACCTAACTGGTTCTCTGTAGCTGTGAGAGGACTGCAGTTCAAGGTTGGTTCCTTCCTTCCTGGGTACTGGGCTCCTCAGGCTTCCTGCTGAATAAACAGCTAGGATCTCAGTTCTCTGTTCACAAGGGGGCAGATGACACCTGTGTGAGGACTTCTCCCATGTTGCCGAGTTTGAAATCAGTATCTTGCCAACTTCAAGGGTGGCCAGCCTGTAGCCTGGCTAAACTGGAATTCCAGCTGTACCTTTTCCTGGCCCCGTGGCCTGGGAAAATTGTTTCATTCTCTGAGCCTCAGTTTCCTCTTCTGTAAAATGGAGACCGAAAGAGGATTCCCACGTGGGCTTGTTTTGAAAAGAACACCAGAGACAGGACAGTGGAAATTTTCAAGGACGTTGAAGACATTGGTTTTTTTTTTTTTTTTTTGCCTCTAACAAAATTTATAGAAATTCTGCAAGGGCTTGAAATACGCCTATAGCTGTCATTGAGAGTATATATTTAAGGAGAGTAACATGATAAAAGTATTTGTGAAAAAAAAAAAAAAAAGCTTTTAGAAGACTAAGAAAACTCCCAAGTTCAAAGATTATTTTTAAGCTGGCAGTAGAATGTCATCTCAAATAGGCTTCCTTTTTTTTTTTTCCCCCTTATGAAAGTTGTTGGAAAAACACAAAACAACCTCATCCTGTATTGATAAGTCAGAGCTTTCCAGATTTCCTGATCTGATTTCACCTACTAGTAATTTTCCAGCTCTTGGAAATTGAAGGTGAATAAATGTTTTTAAAAGTCTAGCTTCCCACAGGATTTGATTCAATTTGCTATTTTGAGTGTAGAAATGAAGAAGGAATAAGGCCTAATCCTGGCTGGCTGTTGAAGATATACTGTAAAGTCAGAGAAGAGGAAATGGAAGCTTCCACTGTAACTGCTCCATGCCTCCTCCCAGGATGGAGACCCTGGGCCACAGCCAGGGGGCAAGGGGCACCAAGATGCACTTATTCTGTCTTTGTCCGTCACTGGCGGAGTGGCAGTGACACCAGCGGTAGTGGTGGTCAGTGTGTGACCTTGGCAGTTGGAGACCTGGGTTTGAAACTCAGGCCTGCAGTGTGCATTGGGGTGACCTAGAATGGGAAACCTCCATGCATGCCTCCCAGCTTTGTTTTCTGTACGAGAGAGTCCTTTCTCCCAAGAGGACCGAACAAGTTAACATCTGTGAGAGCATCTGGTGGAGGGAGGGCTTCTGGGATTCCCCCTTTTCCTCTGATGATGTTCTTCACCTGGGGAAGGGGGCCGTGTGGGTCAATCATCAGAACTTCATTCTCCACATCAGGACCCAATTCTAGGTTTCCTTTTTTTTTTTTTTTAATTTAGTGAGGGAAATAATTTTTTTAACTGAAGAATATTATTTAGTTATCATTGAGTCAATAAGCCATGTCCAACCTTTTTGTGACCTCATAGACTGTAGCCCGCCAGGCTCCTCCGTTCATGGACTTTTCTAGGCAAGAATACTGGAGTGGGTTGCCATTTCCTCCTCCAGGGGATCTTCCTCACCTGGAGATCGAACTCATGTCTTCTGCATTGCAGGCGGTTTCTTTACTCCTGAGCCACCAGGGAAGCCCTAAATGGTGTACATTTAGTTGATGTACACTATTATATAAGTTACAGGTGTACAACAGCGATTTTTAAAGGTTATACTCCATTTATAGTTATTATTTATAATACCTTAATATTGGTTAGGTTTGCTTTTAAACCAGATTCTTTTCTTATACTATCCAGGCAGGGGATGTGAATATGAGTCGGCATGCCCTCTGTGAGACAACCACTCACTCTGGAAACGAATTTCCCCCCAGCCCCTTTTAAAAGGGCTTAACCATCCTTGGACTTTGGCAGGTCCCAGGAGCATATAGAGTATAGGCTTGATGTACAGAGTTCAGGCAGTGAGAAGACTTTCCATCTCAGGCTCATAGGTAGGGGCTGAAAAACTGCAGCTGGCAAACGAAAGGCGGTAGCCGAGGAGCACGTGGCGGGGACGTTGTGGAAAATGGGGGAGGGGAACCCCCCATCCCCATGGTAAAGCTGGGGGCTTCATGAACATTAGAAGCCTGCTCATCGTGAAGGGAGTCAGATCTGTCCAGTCAGATCCTCCCCTTGCCTCCCCCCCACCCCCCGGGAGGAGTTGATGGTCCTCTGCTGCCCCTCCCTGGAAACCAGACTCTGGCCTCCCCACCCTGTGTGGGCGGCTTAGTGTCCTTCCTCTCTGCGGGGAGTGGAGGGGGGTGTTCTGGATCCCCTGGTCTTCTGGTGGCTCTGGGATGACTCACACTGCAACTCCAGTGGAATTAGGATTCCTTCTGGAAGCTGTGGTCTCCATCTGACACCGTTTCTGCCACTGCCCAACTCCACTGACCCACACAGCCAGCCACTCCGTCGCACCCTGGGCAGGGCCTGCTTCTTCTCAGTGTTTCGGCTGCCAAACATCACAGTCGATTGGAGGCTCAGGCTTGGCCTTGCCCTTGTCAGGGTCACAGCTCCCTCCCTCGAGGCCTGGAAAGCCCCGAAGCTGGACAGGGAGGTGATTTACTCCTCACTTACGTGGCTCCTGTGTCCTGTCCTTGGCCTGCCAGCCCTTGGGAGTGGGATCCTGCCTGCCCAGTGCCGGCCCCTCCCTGTGCACACACTCCAGGCCTTGGGGTCCCCTGGGAGGCAGCCTTTGGGGTGCAGAACGTCCAGGGGCCTGCGGTGATGCTGGCTTCACTCCAGCCAGTGTGTCGGAAGCACCGGCTCTCTGCTGGGCCTGTGCTGGATCCTGCGGGAGGACAAGGATGAGGCCCCTGGGTGGGTCCCAGACGCCTGAGCCTCCCCACGCGTGTGGGCTGTGCTGATCTTAAATGTCATCAGAAATGTTTTAAGCTGGAGGGATTTTGGTGATGGGGGTAGAACTGAACTTTAACCCAGTTATTTTCCCTCTAAAAGGAGCAGTAAGGAAACCTACAGTACTGCTTAGTTAGGAAACAGGTTAGGGAGGAAACCCTGCTCCAGTGAGCAGAGTTCCATTTATTCCAAATCAGAGGCCTTTATTTCTGTAAGTGGGGATCCTGATATGGACAACTCCCCTGGCTCCTCTCTTTGAAAATAAAACACCGACTTATTTTTTTTTTCTAAAAGAGTTTGCAGTATTTTCAAATGGCCCTGTGGCAAGTCTACTAAACACACTTCAATAGAAATGTAAAGAGTGTGTGTGTCCACATATGTGTTCGAAGAGTCACTATTAGGTCTCTGTCGGCCAGACTGGAGTTTTTTCAAGTGTCTGAAGCATTTACTGTTTTTCACTTTAATATCGAAACATTAAAATCAGTCAGAAACAAAAAATGTTAAGTCATTTAATGATCCTACTTAAAATTAATGCAGCCGATTTAATGTATTTCTGTTCGTCCCTGGTGCCCTATTGTTGCGCAGTAGTTATTATCTTTGAAATGAGAGTTGAAAAAGATACCATCGTTTTCTGTGTCTTTCATAACATTGCAGATATGGTGCAAAATCTTGATTCTAAGTCAGACATGTTTTATTCCATTTTATT
Organism: Bos grunniens; assembly: GCF_055505025.1. Classification (NCBI taxonomy): domain Eukaryota; kingdom Metazoa; phylum Chordata; class Mammalia; order Artiodactyla; family Bovidae; genus Bos; species Bos grunniens. Next base: position 41,993,375 of record NC_141188.1, read on the forward strand.
TAAAAGAATAACATATTTAAATCACTGTGTGGTATGCCAGAACCATTAGTTGGCATTTTAAGTGTCATTTAAAGAAAGTACTTTAATTTACATCAGAAGGAAAACTAAATTAGAATTCAATTGCATCTTACTTCTGCCTTTTTTCTTTTACTGTATTCAAAATGAAAATTTTTCTTGTTTTAAATTTTAGTTTTGTCCATGACTATTCATGCCGGTCGTTCAACAAATCATTGGGTGCCCCGATGCTAGCAGTGCTAAATAAACAAAGCCAAGTTGACCCACAACTTGGTCTTCAGGGAGTCCCCATTCTATTTACGTACAGCTCTGTGTGCCAGGCACCAGGCTGTGTGCGTTCCCTGCAGGAGCTATTTTAACCCTTCCATCAGTGCAAAGAGAGCAGTATTATTATTTCAGTTTAAGGAATTAGGACACAGAGCCTTGATGCAGTTGGCAGTCTTGACCTCATGGGTGACAGACTGGTTTTCAGGCTGTCTCTCTGTGTCCTCATGCTGCTTTTGTGATGTGGGTTAGAGTCAGGGAAAACCTGGAACCACTTAGATTCGGTGTTAGGAACTAAGCTTAAAAAGAGTTTGGGAAGGTCATGTTCACACTGCTATATTCAAAATGGATCACCAACAAGGACCTACTGCACAGCACTGTAGAGCACAGGGAATTCTGCAGAATGTCATGTGGCAGTCTGGATGGGACAGGAATTTGGGGGAGAATGGATACATGTATATGTATGGCTGAGTCCCTTTGCTGTTCATCTGAAACTACCACAACCTTGTTAATCGGCTATACCCCAATACAGAATAAAATGTTTCAGTTCAGTTGCTCAGTCGTGTCCGACTCTTTGTGACCCCATGAATCGCAGCACGCCAGGCCTCTCTGACCATCACCAACTCCAGGAGTTTACTCAAACTCATGTGCATCGAGTTGGTGATGCCATCCAGCCATCTCATCCTCTGTCGTCCCCTTCTCCTGCCTTCAATCTTTCCCAGCTTCAAGATCTTTTCCAATGAGTCAGTTCTTTGCATCAGGTGGCCAAAACGTTTAAGTTTGAATAAAAAGAGGGGTAGACTGTGCACTGCAGGTGTCAGGATGTGTCCGTGCAGGTCATCAGGGAGGGATATTGATCATGGGCTGTCACATGTGGAGGCAGGAGACCTCTGTACCTTTTCCTCAATTTTGCTATGAACCTAAAACTGCTCTAAAAATGGAAATTCTTAAAAAAAGAAAAGAAAAGAAAGTCTGGAAGCAGGCTCAGAGGAAGATTATTAAGATGCAGAGGGAGCCAACCGCATCCTATGAGGGGATTTTAAGGGATTATGGAACTAGGATCTGTGGGTAGAAGGCTCTGGGAGTCTGGATCCAGGTCAATAAGGAAGAGCCATTTTACCTGCCCACAGATGGATGGCTCATGAATGGAGACCCTGAACCAGTGGGTGGGGTCAGGGCTCAAGTATCAGTTGGATGACCTTTTATGTCAGGTCTCCAAGCTGCTCCTCGGAGTCATCCAGCCACTTGTTGGAAGGCTGCATTCTGACCTCCTGGTATCAGTTTTAATGCTTTTAGGATTAGGTCGGCCTGATCCTCTGAATTTCCAGTCGACCCAAGAGATGACCCATTTGTGGGTTGGGAGTGGTGGGGGTGTGGCAGAGGTTACAGAGGTCCAAAGACCGTTTTTTAAAGAGGGTGAAAGTGAAAGTTGCTCAGTCGTGTCTGACTTTGCGACCCCACGGACTATACGGTCCATGGGATTCTCCAGGCCAGAATACTGGAGTGGGTAGCCTTTCCCTTCTCCAGGAGATCTTTCCAACCCAGGGATTGAACTCAGATCTTTACCAGCTTTACCAGATGAGCCACAAGGGAAGCCTTTGAAGAGGGTACATGGATTTTATTAGAAACTGAAAGGCCAACGTGGGGAGCATTGAGTTACAAAAAAAGCAGAGGAGTAGGTGGCAGAAATGGGAGGGTTTCTTGAACCCTGGGAGGAGTCTTCCATGCAATTGGAAGTCTTTTAGCCTCAAACAGCTCAGGATAACAAGATTAAATATATATGTGTAGATGTGCAAACATACACAGAGTATTTTTAAAGTTCATTTGGACTGTGAAGAGGACGGATTTAAAAGTGCCTGTGGGAACTTCCCAGGTGGTCCAGTGGTTAAGACTTTGCCTTTGAATGCAGGGAGTGTGGGTTTGATCCTTGGTCAAGGAACTAAGATCCCACATGCCTCGGGGGCAAAAAACATAAAATGGAAGCCATATTGTAATAAAGTCAATTAGGAAAAAAAAAAGTATGGACACAGAGGGGCTGGATGGATGGCTACAGGTGATTCTGTAGACTGGGGAAGCACCCCAGGTGAATGAGGATGGAGACTGAGGAGGGTTTGGGAACCACAGTCAGCAGGACTTGAGGACAGATGTGAGTGAGGGAGAGGGGAGAATGAAGGGTGGTGGCTGATGGCAGTTAGTCATGGAGGGAACCCTGGAGGGTTAGGGGACTGTGTTGAATGTAGGGGTTCTGAGATGATAGCGGGAGCTCAGGACAAGAGGTCAAGTGATGGAGGCCCTGGGGGCAGGATGTAAGTGGGGAGTTAGGAGAGCTTTACAGAGGACCAGGAATGGAGGCAGATGCACCTAACGCTGCCTGCCTGGTTTCGAAGTACCGGAGCAGAGAGAGTGAGTCAGGACAGGAAGGAGGGGAGGCCCGGGGGAGGTGGCCCTCGACCCTTCCGCCTTGAACTGGCCAGGGCTTCAGGGACAGTCCTTGAGGGGCAGTGTGCAGGCTGCAGACGCCGGCGCGGACAACGGCGCGGACAGAAACGCCGAGGACTCTCCTGAGACCCTGGGTTACAAAGGGGATGGAGAAGTAGGGCAATGGCTTGAAGGGCATGTGGCAGCGAGGTTTCAAAACAGTTTAAAAAAATGGGACAGACTTTTGGCCTCTTTGCTGATTTATTGGAGAATTGGGAGTGAGGGAATTAAAGAAATTTGGAATAATACTTTTAAAGTATTTTATCTTTGTTCCTTGAAAATGTTTTCCATCATGGACTCTGAAGCCAGCTTAGAGGGGCTGATGGATTTCTGTCTCTAGACTCTTACTCAGGTGAGCCCTGGAGAAGGGACTGTTTTTCTCTCCTAAGAAAGAAAAAGGCACCGTGGAACACTTTGTTGTCTGAGGGTGGTCCCAGTGCATATTGTGGTGCTAAGAGGTGCCAGTGATTTTGCTTCTGGACCCTGAGACCAGCTCATGTTACATCCTCTGAAAGGGAAAGCCCACAGCCAGGACCTGATTTTCCTCTTTAACTGAGCATCCCATTTAATTCCAGAGCCCTGGGGACCACCATGCAAAACCATTTGCCCACGTCCCAATTTGTTTTTCTGGTCTACAAATCTATGTCTTGTTTCATTTAAAACAAATGGACGTCTTTAATTAAGATGGTTTTAAAGTCGTGAGACTACAAAGTAATCTTGAATCCAGTCCTCTGGAATTTTTATCCAAATCACTCAGTATCTTTAAGCTCAAAGAGTCTGTTCAGCTTTAAATTGAAACTGAATCCCACAAGAAAGTGTTACCCAGTCTCATCAAAACCTGTGTTAATTTCCTCCTTTGTTTCCTTGTTTCCTTTCTTAAATAATCAGTGAGCTTGCCTCTCTATGGCAGTGAGTCTCAACTTTGATAACTGTGATGAGATGTAATTCTTCACAATATCTTCACTGTAATAACAAATTTGGGGCTTCCCTGGGGGCTCAGTGATAAACGCAGGAGAAGTGGGTTCGATCTGTGGGTTGGGAAGATCCCCTGGAGAAGGAAACGGTAACCCACTCCAATATTCTTGCCTGGGAGAATCCCATGGACAGAGGAGCTTGGTGGGCTACATTCCATGGGGTCACAGAGTCAGACACAACTTAGTGACTAAACAACAGTCTCTCAAGGGTGAGGCAGTAACACTAGCTATGGATCTTAGTGGATTTTTTCACCCAGCTTTATTGAGGTGTAATTGACAAATAAAAATGGTGTGTATTTAAGGTCTATGCATACATGTACATTTGGTATACACTTTAGAAAAGGCAGAGGAGCCAGAAATCAAATTGCCAACATCCGCTGGATCATGGAAAAAGGAAGAGAGTTCCAGAAAAACATCTGCTTTATTGACTATGCCAAGGCCTTTGACTGTGTGGATCACAATAGACTGTGGAAAATTCTGAAAGAGATGGGAATACCAGACCACCTGACCTGCCTCTTGAGAAACCTGTATGCAGGTCAGGAAGCAACAGTTAGAACTGGACATGGAACAACAGACTGATCCAAATAGGAAGAGGTGTACATCAAGGCTGTATATTTCACCCTGCTTATTTAACTTTTATGCAGAGTGTATCATGAGAAACGCTGGGCTGGAAGAAGCATAAGCTGGAATCAAGATTGCTGGGAGAAATTTCAATAACCTCAGATATGCAGATGACATCACCCTTATGGCAGAAAGTGAAGCCTCTTGATGAAAGTGAGAAAGGAGAGTGAAAAAGTTGGCTTAAAGCTCAACATTCAGAAAACAAAGATCATGGCATCTGGTCCCATCACTATATGGGAAATAGTTGGGGAAACAGTGGAAACAGTGTCAGACTTTATTTTTCTGGGCTCCAAAATCACTGCAGATGGTGATTGCAGCCATCAAATTAAAAGACGCTTACTCCTTGGAAGGAAAGTTATGACCAACCTAGATAGCATATTCCGGAGAAGGGGATGGCACCCCACTCCAGTACTCTTGCCTGGAAAATCCCATGGATGGAGAAGCCTGGTAGGCTGCAGTCCATGGGGTCGCCCAGAGTCAGACACGACTCATCGCCTTCACTTTCACTTTTCACTTTCATGCATTGGAGAAGGAAACGGCAACCCACTCCAGTGTTCTTGCCTGGAGAATCCCAGGGACGGGGGAGCCTGGTGGGCTGCCGTCTATGGGGTCCCACAGAGTCGGACACGACTGAAGCGACTTAGCAGCAGCAGCAGCAGATAGCATATTGTAAAGCAGAGACATTACTTTGCCAACAAAGGTCCATCTAGTCAAGGCTATGGTTTTTCCAGTGGTCATGTATGGATGTGAGAGTTGGACTATGCAGAAAGCTGAGCGCTGAAGAATTGATGCTTTTGAACTGTGGTGTTGGAGAAGACTCTTGAGAGTCCCTTGGACAGCAAGGAGATCCAACCAGTCCATCCTAAAGGAGATCAGTCCTGGGTATTCATTGGAAGGACTGATGCTAAAGCTGAAACTCCAATACTTTGGCCACCTCATGCGAAGAGTTGACTCATTGGAAAAGACTCTGATGCTGGGAGGGATTGAGGGCAGGAGGAGAAGAGGACGACAGAGGATGAGATGGCTGGATGGCATCACTGACTCAATGGACATGAGTTTGAGTGAACTCCAGGAGTTGGTGATGGACAGGGAGGCCTGGCGTGCTGCAATTCATGGGGTCGCAAAGAGTCAGACACGACTGAGCGACTGAACTGAACTGATACGCTGGGAAATTATTACCACAGTCAAGCTAATTATAGCACACCCATCACCTCACATAATTACCATTTAATTGTTATTGTGGTGAGAACATTTAAGATCTATTCTCTTGGCAAGTTTCAGGTATATGATTGTTGTTTTGTTGAAAAGTCGTGTCAGACTCTTTGAGAGCCCATGGACTGTAGCCTGCCAGGCTCCTCTGTCCATGGGATTTCCCAGGCAAGAATACTGGAGTGGGTTGCTCTTTCCTTCTCGAGAGCATCTTCCCAACCCAGAGATCAAACTTGTGTCTCTTGCTTGGCAGGTGGATTCTTTACCACTGAATCACTAGTATTATTAACCATAGTTGTTGGGCTGTAGGCAGATCTCCAGAACTTATTCATCCCATGTAGTTGAGACTTTGGACCCTTTGACCACATATCCCCATTTTCCATCCCCACCCCACCTCACCCTCCTTCTCGCCCAGACTCTGAAAAACACCATTCTATTCTCTGCTTCTGTGAATTGGACTCTTAGATTCCGATGGAAGTGAGACTGAGGGGGTATTTGTCTTTCTGTGCTCAGCTTATTTTATTTAGCATAATGCCCTCTGGGTTTTGGACGTTAATGAAATTTGATTGTCAGTATATACTGTGCTGATCTTACTCAAAGTTAAACAAAATCGTAAGTTGCAGATCGAGAAAAACCCAAATGTCAAATGCTGGCTGATCAGTTTGCAGTGAGAATGTGATGGCCCCTCGTACCCAGATCTAAACAGAGAAGTCCAGAGAGAAACCTGGGTGCCTGTGGAATCAGCACAGGGATGTCAGTAGCCACTTGTCCTCAAGCTCTTTGACCAGTGTGACCATTTCTACTGTAGTGACCTACCAGTGGCAAGAGCCAGACCAGGACACTTCTATGGCGGTGCCATTTTCCTAGCATGTTTTATATGCAAAGACATGAAGTGATGTCTTCAAGTTTATAGATGAGGAAAGTGAGGCTCAGAGAGGTTGTATATTGGCCTGAAAGTTGCACAGATCTTAAGAGTTGGAATTAGAATTGGAGCGCATGTTTAATTCTAACGGCTGTGATTCTGTTGTTACTCACTGCACTGTACTCTTAAGATGTGGGGGCCTGTAGGTCCTCATTGGCACAGATCGTCTCAAAGAAACCTCAGTGTCTCACCACCTGGTGGCTTTTCTAGGAGCAGAGCATCCGGTTCACTCTGCTGAGGCCTTTTCTAAGTTGGGGCAGCTGAGAAAGGCGGCGTGACTGCCACTGGGGGCCATATCTGCTCTATTCAGGGATGTGTGAAATTCTAGCTGTCATCTGTACCTGGAGTCTGGATGCAGTGAATGTCACAGGTGATAAATGATCCCAGGCAGTGTACCCAGATTCAGTATTTGGGAAGGAGTTGTAGAGAAGAAGCAACAGAGGTGTGTCTTAATGGTCTCTCTCACCAAAGCGGTGTGCTGTGTACTGTTGGAATTAGCATGACTGATTAGTGCAGAGCTCTGAAAAGCTGTGAAAATGGCTAGAAAAATTCCGTGATTGCCTCAGTGCCCTAAATAGTCTTATGTCAGCAATTAGCATTAACAGTCCTTCATTAATCCATCAGATTTCTGATGCCGCATGTCCTAAAGCAGAAGATAACAGTGAATGAGGATTAGCCAAGGATGTGTCCCAGGCAGCGGTGTTGAGGCAGCATGTGGATGCCCGTCCCAGAGCAGCAGTGCCCCGCTTCCTTCACTCAATCCAGGGATCCAGAGAACACGGCACGTTACTAAACAGTAGTCTGTAATATTGGAGGAGGGCATGGCAAGCCACTCCAGTATTCTTGCCTGGAGAATCCCATGGACTGAAGAGCCTGGCAGGCTACAGTCCATAGGATTTCAAAGAGTTGGACATGACTAAAGCGACTCAGCAGACATGCACAGTCTGTAATATCAACTCTATATCACGGACCCCTAGACTCCTGTTATAAAGACTACTGTTGTATTAATAAGATGTTGTTATAGAAACAACATTCCAAGTTCCCCCATGGAAAATGGACTCTTGATGCTAAATTGCCAGGGGTTCACTTCTTGTGATGCTGGGTTGTCTCTGCAATGCCCGGGTCCCTATTTAATTGAGGCGGTGACACTGAGCACCCCAGTTACACCCAGGTGTCTACAAAACTCCAAGTTTGCCTCGGCTGAGTGTTTGTTTCCATAGCTGTGAGGGTCTTTCCTCATTTTTGCTTGTTGAAGGCCTAACTCAAATTACCACACACAGATAGATGTCTTAGTTCCTCCAATAAAATTTCTCTCTCCTCGGAAGTCTGCTGTCCCTTATACAGCATCTGTCCCACTGTATAGCATCTATCCCACTGGTCCTCTGGGAAGTGGTGGGTGAGCAGCTGTCTCCTTGGTATATTTGAAAGCTCCCTGATGATGGACTTAGTTTCATTTCATGTTTGAATCTTTTATCTTTAGCTGTCACCTTGTGGGCTGTGTTGACCTAACTTACTGATGAGAAACAGCTCTTAGTTCATATTTCAGATGATCTCAATGAGTATGAAAAGTGCTTGAATTATTTACTTGAACAAGAAATAACATGCATGTAATAAATTAGAATGTATTATTTTCTTATTAAGTATCTTAGGATAATAAGCAATGAATTATTAATGTACCACATCAGCATGTATTTTATTCCATTTTTGTGTGTGTTTAAAATATAAAAACAAAATTAAATTGGGTTGGTTATTGGTCCTAATAGGGTGTTTTTAGGATTTCAGGGAAAATGACTATTTTTACTTACAAAGGAATCATGAGTTAAAAAAAAAAAAAAAAACTTTAAAATTTGCACCATGCCCTCTAAAATATTACCATGTATTTGGAATGTATGCTTCAAATATATTTGGAAAGAACATTCAGTGTATATTAGAGTTTTAAATATTTTTACGGAAGTATTTAAAAAATAGAAAAAATGGTCTTTGTTCATTGTGAAATCAACATTTATTTTATCTTCCTAAATTTTGACTTCTCCTGATTTGAATGGCAAAGATAATTTTGTAATGCTGGATCCAAATCTCATTTTCTTATATTTTCTCCCACCACATAAGTAGTACCTCGTGATGTAATGCACTAATATTTGGCATAAATGCAGGTTAGTATAGTACTATCTGCTTAATACATAGTAAGTGCTCTATAAATGTTAGCTTTTATTATTCATTAAAAAGTGACCTTCCCTTTCAGACTCTTTCTTGCCTTAGCGTTCATCGTGTACAGCCTTATATGATACTTATTTTAGTATGTCTCTTCTAACTATCTAATCTTTAAGATGGGAGAGAGTTTTGTACATGGTAAGAGATGAGTACATAATTTATCCACTGAATACATAATGAACTTGTGAACATTCTTTTAAAATTTCAGTCGCTTTGATGACTTGATGTTCCATAACACGGAGCCCAAACATGGTGACACGCCTGAGCGCAGACAAGTTAATTCCTAAATGATCCCAGAAAAGCCACTGGAGGCCGAAGCTGCCCCTGGGGACCAGCCAGGAGTCCCATCGGCCTGGCGACGGCTTCCTGGCTGAGAGTTTTCCTAAATTACCAGGGGAAGTGTTACAGCGCGCAGAGACCTCTGAGAAACCGTAAAACCCACAGAAGCCCTCCTCAACTGAATCTGATGGAGTTACCCATTTGGTTAAGATTAGTTACTCAGTTTATTTATGGTGAATGACTCATTTCGCTTCTGTTGGTGCTGGCAAGGTGGGAGGGAATGTCAGAGACGAACAGCAGACAGCGGCTTCTGTTTTCCAATTGAGCAGTTGCAGGAAGGAAAGGGGTCCCTTTCTCAGAGCTTCTGCTGGGGTCCCTCACATTTCAGATGACAGCTGTTGATCATTCAGAAGTACGAACTGTTGTTCTCTGTGTGTGTGCTCATTAAGCATTGCAGGGCTTCATAGCAGGCATTCAGGGCATCCAGAGGAGACAGGATTCCACGACGGCTCACCTGTTGGAATTGGTCTGTGGGAGGCTTCATTTGGTTCTCCCAAGGCTCTGTTTGGCCTGCAGGTTAAATCATTTTCAGATCAATGAATGGAATTGATCACTGCATTACATTAATTGTATTGTAATGTACCATTTATTTGCAAGTCAAAGCAGTCTTCTCTGTCATTAATTTTATTTATTCTCTTTAATGATTCAAAACTTCTGGGCATCTCAGAATTGTAAGTTACTCTACTGGGTGATATCATGGTTTCCACATGCCCTAATGGTATCTTCTGAGCTGTTTGCAGCCCAGCAGGAGATCAGACCTGCTGAAGTCGCTCATCAGGACAGGATGGCAGGCCCATGATCTGCTGAGAGGTTTAAGAGGAAGGAAAGTTTATGTAGAGCTGGAGAAATCTGGAGGACTTCAGAGAAGAAGGTGCATTTTGTTCAAGGCTTTGGAAGAAACTTTGGACTTAATTAGTTGGGAGATTTCACGTGTAGACATCATAGTTAAGAGAAAGCAGCAGGCATGGTTATTAGTAACTGTGTGGTCATGTCAATGCATTTATGGTCATTAAAAGTGTTAAACTTTTAAACATTAAAAAACAAGTTAATTCTTCATCCGTATGTCAGTCTCTAAGTACAGTGGTGTATTTTGTCAAATTTAAGATAAATGTAATTTTTCCCCTTCGGTCTTCTTTTGCTGCAGGGTATATTTCAGAATACAGTTTTGAGTTGTTCAGCTTTTTGTGATCTTTTACTGTTTAAGTATTGGGATTCTTCATAATCAAAATGGGAAAGGAACTCTCACGTCCTGTGCTAGCCTTTGAAGGGATGTTGCACGGCATCCCAGGTGGAGGTAAGGACGTTGGTGTTTACTCCATAGTTAGAGCACCCTGCCTCTTCCTCACTGGCCTTGGAGCCATTGCATTCATCTGTTCACTCATTCAAAAAATATTTATTAGGCACTTACTGTGTGCCTCAGGCATGGTCTGGTGTCTGTGAATTGTACTTGCATGCTTTATGGTATGTTTTATAGTCTTTTTCTTTCTTCTGTTTCATTAATGGGGCTTCCCAGGTGGCTCAGTGGATAAAGCATCCATCTGCCAATGCAGGATATGCTGGAGACTTGGGTTCGATTCCTGGGTCGGGAAGGAAGATCCCCTGGAGGAGGAAATGGCAACCCACTTGAGTATTCTTGCCTGGAAAATACCATGGACAGAGGAGCCTGGTGGGCTGCGGTCGATAGGGTTGCAAAGAGTCAGACATGACTTAGTGACTGAGCATATTCCATTAACATTTCTTTGTGGAATATAGTAGGTTCTTAATAATCATCAAATGAATGGTGCATATCAAAAAATCTAGGAAGGGAATTAGGGTGTTAGTGAGCAGGATGGACCTGTTGAAAATGCCAGTCCTATTTTGAATCCGAGTGCAAACACGAAGCACTGTGTTTCATAGAGGTGCATTAGCATAGGATGCATTGACTGCTTTTGAAGCATTTCTGGTACTTTGCTTTAATTTAGCAGATAATTCCACAGATGAATCAGATCAATGTTCAAAAACTTAATTTTTCATTTTTCACTCATCTTCCTACCTACTGCGGAGAAGGCAATGGCACCCCACTCCAGTACTCTTGCCTGGACAATCCCATGGATGGAGGAGCCTGGTAGGCTGCAGTCCATGGGGTCGCTAGGAGTCAGACACGACTGAGCGCCTTCACTTCACTTTCATGCATTGGAGAAGGAAATGGCAACCCACTCCAGTATTCTTGCCTGGAGAATCCCAGGGATGGGAGAGCCTGGTGGGCTGCCATCTATGGGGTCACACAGAGTTGGACACAACTGAAGCAACTTAGCAGCAGCAGCACCCGAAGAACAGATATTTAAGTTTTTTATACATTTTTTAATGCCAAACTTTCTTTAGCCCATTTCAGCTCTTTGCTGATTTGAAGGTGAGTCACAGACCATTCAGCCAACCGGACAGAAAACAAGAGGTTGGTGAGTTAAAGCTTCATGGGCTGTGTGTCCCCTCAGCTCTACCCCCATGCACCCAGCCAGTCCCATTCCTGGAGAGGCCCGGCCAAACCAGAGTAGTAGAAGGAGGTCCAGAATAGAATGTCTGACAAAGAGCGTTGTACCTATAAGAAGAAACTCTTTTGGAAGGCAGAAGTTGAAGGGTAATACCTTTGACTTCATGTGATTAATCTAGTGTGTGTCATTAAAAAAATTTGTGCTTCTTGATATTTTCATCTAGAGCTCACATTTTTGGAAATGCAGAAAGGAAGTATGTGATACGATTACAGGTTCAAATTCTGTTGTACTAAATGTTTTGGCTGCCCTGTGTTGTATAAACTTCTCAGTGACTTGCAGTTTCTTAAAAATGGGTCTAATGACATGTGCTTGGGAGACACCTTTGTGTCTATTGCAGTTTTTTTTTTAAATGATTTTAAGTTCATTTTTATTGATTGAGAATGAGACTGTCTTTTGAGGCAAAATCATATAGTAGTACATGACTCTATTAAGTTATTTAAATTAGAGTCACAGTTTAATACATTTGCTATTTGGGTATTACTAGGTTGATTCTTATGTTAATTCTAGATTTATTAACAGATATGCTTGAGTCTGACAATTATTCATCTTTTTCTGTTGATTCAGCAGTCATTTCTATAGTCCAACATGCAGATGGATTTCTTACCGTCTTTTAAAAAATGATTTTCTTTTGATTTCATCACTTGCTACAAGACATTTCATTTATAACATTTCTAAATTCAATAAAATATTGCATTATTCCATAAGCAATAATCACTGCAAACTCTTTACTCACAGTGGAAAAGTTTTCTTCTTAAATACACCTCACCATGTTTGTTTCTCTAAAATGGTAGTATTTTACTTTGTAAATTTTTCCCCAAGTAATGCATTTAAAACTAGGTCTCTCATTTCCACTTAAAAAGCATTTTTAAAAAATTTAATCAACTTGTATTGCTCTAAATGCTTTTAAATCTTTAGATGTTGAGCTAGCAAATATTATCCTTATATTGTGAGGGATGCAATTTCTTGCTATTTCCACTGACTGATTTCCTGTGAACAAATAAAATATCCTTGCATTAGTGTTCTTGTTCAGTTAGATTATATCTGTGCTTGAACACTTAGGCAGAAAATGCTGCCACTTTTAACAAGGGAATCAGTAACATAGGAAACAGCCTTGTTATCAGGCTTTATTTCGCTTGTACCCAGATAAAAGTTCTTTAGTCATTCAAAAGAAAGAAGTGAATAACCAGTCTTTTCCACAGAATTTATTTAGTGGGAATAGTGGGAGTGGAGGTGATCACCAGTTAAAGATGAATGAGAGAATGTAAGAATAATTGGCCGTGATGGATATTGACCTAAGAAAGGAAAATGATGCTTCAAATAAGTTCCCTGTATCTTCAAATGTCAAAAAAATGTTATATACTTTATACTTTTTTATACTGATGATAGTGAAGGACAAGGAAGCCTGTCCATGCACTGGAGTGCAGTCCATGGAGTTGCAAAGACAACAGTAATACTGATAATTAGCATTTGGGACTTGTCTTCTGCACTGGTACAGATAAGCAAGGTTGAAAACCCAAACTCGCTGCATTAAGCAGCTTTTTCCCAGTGTCCAGTTGAAGGAATTGATTAATTACAAATATCTATACCATTCCAAATTATCTGATAGTTACCTAATTTGAAACAAATAATTGTATGGAAGAGGCTTAGAGATTATTTTATTGGGAGGAATTCTGTGATCAGGAGGAAAACCGAGGTCCAAGGAAGCTTATTTTTTACAGGTGTTTGTGTATTAGAATGTTTTCGGTTGCAAGTGACAGAGTCCCTAATTGAAGCTAGTTTAAGCAAACTGATAACAAAGAGCTGTTGAATTACGTGGCTGGGAAGTCTTTGAGTGGATTTGGAACCTTGACAATATTTCCAGGACGTGTTCCTGCATCTCTTGGTACAGCTATTTTATCCGTGTTTCTACCACTGTCTCATCGGTGACACAAGAAAATTACAAGGTAGTAATTGTGCATCTTGTATTTTCTACACCAGGTCCCTGAGACAAGTATGACTTTTAATAATAGTGGCGATTGTAAGCCAGTTCCAGACTAGCCATTCCAGTAAGGGAGGAGAGTGGCTTTTTCTCTTGTATATTGTAGCTGTGTTTAAATTATCAGGAAATGCCCCGATTTTCCTGCCTTGGGTTGTCTGTGGATCTCCTCGGCAATTGCCATGGCCAGGGGTTGAATGTCATAATTTTAGGCCGTGCCCTCATTCCTGAGAAGGCTTGGGGAGAAGGACACGTAGGTGATGGCAGGACCGCTAGAGCCACCTGGAAAAGGAGAGGCAGGTCTCTGAAAAAGGCAGCGCAGCACCCGGTGCAGTGATGTGATGGCGGATGGAGTCTGGCCTTTCAACTTCCAAGCCAGTGTCGCTGCTGTCAAAACCTCGATACATGGCCAAAGGGATGGATAAATGAGAATGCCTGACTCTTAGTGGAGATTGTTGTCTATTTCATTCTCACTTAAAGGGCGCCCAGAAGTTTGAGTTCCAAAATCTTGACTCGAAGCCAATAAAGCTTGTAGTTACAGTCTTTTGGAGCATAGAGCTTTTGTAAAACAAATTCAGTGTCAGTGATGTGATAAACATAGACCCAGAATAAAGTTTGAATCTGCTAAAAAAAAAAAAAAAAAGTTTCTTTTTCTTTTTTCTAAATGAGAGTGTAAATAACTCCTGAGGGCATGTAAACTGCTCTGTTCAACAGGCAGATCCCTTCATCCTTTCTTTGCTGAGCACACCTGGGCCTGGCCCCAGGTATCTTCTAGGGGTGATGGTCCTTTCATGGTTCACATCTTCATGGGCTACAGCCCACCACCCACACTTTCCTGCTCCAGGGCCCTTTTATTATCTTCCCCACCACTTTCTGTTCATTTCAGTAGATGTTCCTGTTTCTTTTACCAGATGTTCAATTCCTCAAAAGCAAGTGCATCTTGAGTTTTTCTGTAGTCCTCATTTTTCCCAGGGAGGATGCTGAGAATGAATGAGGAGTTTTCCTAAATATTTGTTGTGTTTCTTACTTACCATCAAAGGTCCATATAGTCACAGCTACAGTTTTTCCAATAGTCATGTATGGATGTGATAGTTGGACCATAAAGAAGGCTGAATGCCAGAGATTTGGTACTTTCGAACTGTGGTGCTGGAGAAGACACTTGAGAGTCCCTTGGACAGCAGGGAGATCAAACCAGTCAATCCTAAAGGAAATCAAGCCTGAATCTTCATTGCAAGGACTGATACTAAAGCTGATGCTCCAGTACTTTGGCCACCTGGTGCAGAGAGCCAACTCACTGGAAAAGGCCCTGGTACTGGGAAAGATTGAAGGCAAAAAGAGAAGGGGAAAACAGGATGAGATGGTTAGATAGCATCACTGACTCAGTGGACATGAATCTGAGCAAACTCTGGGAGATAGTGAAGGACAGGGAAGCCTGGTGTGCTGCAGTCCATGGGGTCGCAAAGAGTAGGACAAAGCTTAAAACTGAACAACAACAACATCGGAATCATCTTGTAATTCAAGGGCCCATGCTAGGCTGAATTATATTTAACTGGTTCTTCTTTTCCTTAGTCATATAAAAGTTCCTATGTTATTAATCTACAAGGAAGTATGAATTACTAAGGAGAGTGATTATCCAAAATGGAATTAATAGATAGGTTTCGTCTCAACCAGTAGATTTGTCTTTTAGTATTAAATACTGTGTTAATGTATGTGTATATCTTAAATTTACATTTGATTTTGCCTCACTGTTCACAGTGGGTTTTTATAAATGTGATCAGAAACATTCCATTGTTATCAGGAAGGAGGGAAAGAGACAAGAAAAGCTGCAGTTAATCCCCAAACTGCATAATTTATCAAGATAGGATTGCTATCATGTAAAAAGAGAATGTTTAAGTTCTCACTCAAATGTACATATCATTCAGATATTATTTACAGAAATGTGTATACTTTAATCATACTCTGTATATAAAATCAGAGGAAGAGTGTGAATCTGAAGAAGAGGGTAATTAACCAAGACTGTATTCCTCTATCAGATGGGCTACTCTAATCACTAAACATTCTTATAGGATTTCATATGAATGTAGTGATTAATCAAAGGTAATTTTAAAAATGTAAGCATATCTGAATTACAGTGTTCTGTAATTACTGCTGTACAGCACAGTGACTCAGCTACACACACACACACACACACACACACACACACACACACACACACACACACATCCTGGAGAAGGCAATGGAACCCACTCCAGTATTCTTACCTGGAGAATCCTAAGAACAGACAAGCCTGGAGGGCTACCGTCCATAGGGTCGCAAAGAATCAAACAAGACTGAAGCAACTTAGCATATATATGGCTTCACAGGTGGCTGTAGTGGTAAAGAGTCTGCCTGCCAATGCAGGAGATGTAAGAGACTTGGGTTTGATTCTTTTCATATTCTTTTTCATACTGTTTTCCATTATGGTTTTTCACAGGATATTAAATAGTTCCTGTGCTGTAAAGTAGGACTTCCTTGTTTATCCACTCTATCTACATCAAAGGTAGTTTTAAAGTGGAAAATGTTATTTATAGACATTAGATTGTTGGGATCAGAGAATAGAGTGGTAAAAAATAGGCGAAACTTGTATTGAATGCTTGCTCTGGGTCCTGTACTACGTTTTCATGCACGTGAGGTAATCTTCCCTTCCATCCATGAGGCGAGCACTGTTGCAGATAATACTCCCCCTTACAAATGAGGAAACTGAGGCTTCAAGGGGTCAGCAAATGGTGTAAGGTGGATCCAGCCTTGACCCCTGGCCCTTGGGGGAACGATGAGGGATGTTGAGCAGTGTCTTGGAGCGCTGAACACAGAAGGTGCATACTAAGGGAAGGTACCTGACTTTCCAACCACCTGTTCTGTCTGTACCTATGGCACACATTTCCCCAAATACCTTAGGATCTAAAAGCAATTAGGTCTGCTAGGCTTATTGACTTGGTTCCGTGAAGAAAAGAAAAGTAGACATTTGTCTACTTTTGTCTGAGAAAGATTGCACCGAAGTAGAGAGTGCCCTTAATTTGCATCAACTTTTAAGAAGTGTTTTAGGCATGAGGAGTTTCCAGTTTTTCCCCCTAGGAAGGCTGCATGGCATCGTACCCAGGGAGGAGTGGAATATACATTAACCTCCTTCCAGACGACCATTTGTTCTCTTTTAGAGACGAGGTCTGCTCTTAGAAGTTGGGCAGACTTCACATCTAATTATTCTTCTGTCGTTACCATTTCCTCTTCTAATCCTAAACCCCGTGGAGGTTTTATTACTTGGGTTGGTGGCATTAGCCTGTCAACAGCTGGATGAGACAGAAGTTAGAAAATGGACTTTTCGAGGTCAGGAAGCTAAGCGGCCAGAAAAACCAATTTGTCAACTTAAATCATCTTGGGAATGGAAAAAATTATTCCACAGCATGGGGGAGAAAAGGCTGCTGTGAGCACCTGCTTTGTTTTGTGCTGTCTTCTGTTGGTGTTTTTATTTAAAAAAAAAAAATTTTTTTTTTTTTTTTTTAATAGCAGCATCATGTCTGCATCGCAGAAGCTTTCTGTGTTGACTTGATTTGTCAGAAGCTGCGGTGGGGTGGTCACTTGGGCTGCTTATCGGAATGTTTATCATGAAAATCATGGTCTCCTTTACCCTCTGGCTCAATTACCTGAAGCCACATCAACCTACAAACACGTAAAAGGTAGAGGGGCCCGAGCGTTCAGTCATAGCCTCTCAATCCACATTTTATTACTTTTAAAAAGACTGTCATCTTTGTAGTCACTATCTTTTAATAATGAGATATGAATGCATTTTCCTATATTTGGGGTGATGGCATATCAGGAATGAATTTCACTTCCTGGCTTTATGAAAATTATGATTTCACAGTATTTAGGAATATATGTGACATAGTGTTTTATAAAATTTGAATGTAATCTCTTAAAATAGATATTCTTTTGAGCTCTAAGAGCAAAGACATGGATTCCTTTTAGAAACTATGAGGTGAGGGAATGCGTGACAGCAGAACACATGTTCCCTCACGATGCTGCCTTTCGGTTACTCGTGCTTTTTTTTTTTCCTTCATGTGAGTCTTTATGAGATAAAAATGTCCATACGGCCATGGCCAGAAGTAAAAGCCACCATTGGAAAGCCTCTGTTTCTTAAGGCTCAAACCTGTATTTCTTTATTTTCAGTGTGAAATATTTTCAGTTTTTTGGGTTATTTCAATGGACTGAGAAATCCCAATGACTGTAATCCGGGCTTATTGTTTTAGAAGCCCAAAGAAAAGTTATTAGTTTTTACTCAGCTTATCTCTTTCTTTTCCTTTCTTATGTTGCACTTATACACAGAAGTTCATGAATGGATAATCTATTGATTAATTTCAAAATGTTATTCTGTTATTAAAACAATTTAATATTGAGGAAATAAAGAATTTTTGAAAGTTACAAGGCAAGAAAACTTGTAATAACCAGGCAGCATGTAATAATTGTTGGAATTTGTTTTATTTTTAATTGCCTGTACACTAGTATTACATAATTTTTTTAAATTAATTAATTTATTTTAATTGGAGGCTAATTACTTTACAATACTATAGTGGTTTTTGCCATACATTGACATGAATCAGCCATGGGTGTACATGTGTTCCCCATCCTGAACCCCCTTCCCATCTCCCTCCCCATCTAATCCCTGAGGGTCATCCCAGTGCACCAGCCCTGAGCACCCTGTCTCATGCATTGAACCTGGACTGGCTATCTATTTCACATATGATAGTATACATGTTTCAATGCTATTCTCTCAAATCATCCCACCCTAGCCTTCTCCCACAGAGTCCAAAAGCCTTCTTTACATCTGTGTCTCTTTTGCTGTCTCGCATATAGGGTCATCATTACCATCTTTCTAAATTCCATATATATGTGTTAATATACTGTATTGGTGTTTTTCTTTCTGACTTACTTCACTCTGTATAATAGGCTCCAGTTTCATCCATCTCATTAGAACTGATTCAAATGCATTCTTTTTAATAGCTGAGTAGTATTACACAGCTTTCTTATCCATTTGTCTGCTGATAGACATCTAAGTTGCTTCCATGTCCTGGCTATTGTAAACAGTGCTGCAATGAACATTGGGGTACACGTGTCTCTTTCAATTCTGGTTTCCTCAGTGTGTGTGCCCAGCAGTGGGATTGCTGGGTCGTATGGAAGTTCTATTTCCAGTGTTTTAAGGAATCTCCACACTGTTCTCCATAGTGGCTGTACTAGTTTGCATTCCCACCAACAGTGTAAGAGGGTTCCCTTTTCTCCACATCCTCCAGCATTTATTGTTTGTAGACTTTTTGATAGCAGCCATTCTGACTGGTGTGAGATGGTACCTCATTGTGGTTTTGATTTGCATTTCTCTGATAATGAGTGATGTTGAGCATATTTTCATGTGTTTGTTAGCCAACTGTATGTCTTCTTTGGAGAAATGTCTGTTTAGTTCTTTGGCCCATTTTTTTATTGGGTCATTTATTTTTCTGGAATTGAGCTACAGGAGCTGCTTGTATATTTTTGAGATTAATTCTTTGTCAGTTGCTTGGTTTGCTCTTATTTTCTCCCATTCTGAAGGCTATCTTTTCACCTTGCTTATAGTTCCCTTCATTGTGCAAAAGCTTTTGAGTTTAATTAGGTCCCATTTATTTATTTTTGCTTTTATTTCCATTACTCTGGGAGGTGGGTCATAGAGGATCCTGCTGTGATTTACAGAGGGTGTTTTGCCTATGTTTTCCTCTAGGAGTTTTATAGTTTCTGGTCTTACATTTAGATCTTTAATCCATTTTGAGTTTATTTTTGTGTATGGTATTAGAAAGTGTTATAGTTTCATTCTTTTACAAGTGGTTGACCAGTTTTCCCAGCACCACTTGTGAAAGAGATTATCTTTTCTCCATTGTATATTCTTGCCTCCTTTGTCAAAGATAAGGTGCCCATAGGTGCATGGATTTGTCTCTGGGCTTTCTGTTTTGTTCCATTGATCTATATTTCTGTCTTTGTGCCAGTACCATACTGTCTTGATGACTGTAGCTTTGTAGTATAGCCTGAAGTCAGGCAGGTTGATTCCCCCAGTTCCATTCTTCTTTCTCAAGATTGCTTTGGGTATTTGAGGTTTTTTGTATTTCCATACAAACTGTGAAATTATTTGTTCTAGTTCTCTGAAAAATACCGTTGGTAGCTTGATAGGGATTGCATTGAATCTATAGATTGCTTTGGGTAGTATACTCATTTTTACTATATTGATTCTTCTGATCCATGAACATGGTATATTTCTTCATTTGTTTGTGTCATCTTTGATTTCTTTCATCAGTGTTTTATAGTTTTCTATATATAGGTCTTTTGTGTCTTTAGGTAGATATATTCCTAAGTATTTTATTCTTTTCGTTGCAATGGTGAATGGAATTGTTTCCTTAATTTCTCTGTTTTCTCATTGTTAGTGTGTAGGAATGCAAGGGATTTCTGTGTGTTAATTTTATATCCTTCAACTGTACTATATTCATTGATTAGCTCTAGTAATTTTCTGGTTGGAGTCTTTAGGGTTTTCTATGTAGAGGATCATGTCATCTGCTAACAGTGAGAGTTTTACTTCCTCTTTTCCAATCTGGATTCCTTTTATTTCTTTTTCTTCTCTGATTGCTGTGGCTAAAACTTCCAAAACTATGTTGAAGAGTAGTGGTGAGAGTGGGCACCCTTGTCTTGTTCCTGACTTTAGGGAAATGCTTTCAATTTGTCATGATTGAGTATAACGTTTGCTGTGGGTTTATCATATATGACTTTTATTATGTTGAGGTATGTTCCTTCTATGCCTGCTTTCTGGAGGGTTTTTATCATAAATGGATGTTAAATTTTGTCAAAGGCTTTCTCTGAAATTATTGAGATAATCATATGATTTTTATCTTTCAATTTGTTAATGTGTAGTATTACATATTATAAGAAGAGTGTTTTTCTCTTAAAAGTTGCATGTTCATTGGCATGCTATAAATAGGATATTTTGTAATACTTTGGGGATTTTTGTGACAAAAGATGCACTGAGATTAATTCTTTTGCAAAACGAAGACTGGGTTTTTTAAAATAAACACTCTTTTTAATTGTGTTTATAAATTTAGATTGTTTTATACTGGATTATCTTTTCTTAAGAGTTATGAGCACTTTTATTTATTTTATTTTCAAATCAGAAAATTCTTTATTTACTGTGGAAATTCTTTCAACTAACACAGATGACCAGTGGATAAGCTCCCTTACTTCTGTAAAATATGCTAACTAATGTCCTTCTTATTCTCAACACAGAATTGTATGTACCAAAGAATCACTTATGTATATCCTCAACCCTGTTTTTTTGTTTAGTTGCTAAGTCATGTCTGACTCTTGTGACCCCATGGAGTATAGCCCTCTTCAGACCAGGCTCCTCTGTCCATGGGATTCTCCAGGCAAGAATACTGGAGTGGGTTGCCATGCCCTCCTCCAGGGGATCTTCCTGAGTCAGGAATGGACCTCACATCTCTTAGGTCTCCAGCATTGGCAGTCAGGTTCTTTACTGCTAGCACCACCTGGGAAGCCCATATCACTTAATATATATAAATACAATTTAAGTGTTAAAGTTATATATTTTTGTATGTATATATACATATTCCTCTATAAATAGTTAAATAGATTTGTATACTTACAATATAAAAGTAAAATTTTAAATTATAAAATTTAAATTTATATAAATATATAATTAAATAAATTTAAAATTTATAGACATTTAAATATGTATTAGTATAACTTACTATACATTAAAATATATAAATATATTTAAAATAACCATATATTTGATTTCAGTTAATACATCTGTATACAACTTTTGTCAGCTCTTTCATATAATTATACATCTCTTTAATATTAAATTAGCTAATTGGAAGCAGAATGTGTTTCTGCTGAAAACTCTCCAAAACCTTGTGTGGTAACCTTTGGAGTAGTTTTGTTAGAAATGTTATCTTTATAAGTGAAAGCCAGCAAGTATTTAATTAAATATTAAATATTTAATGGGGATAAAAGCCAGCTTTAATTTAATTATATAAAATCAGTTTTTAAATAACCCACGTCACTTGACACTATTTATTATCAGGTGCATTAGGGGGCCTGTGATTTAATCATGTTCCATTCTACTAGTGGAGCCATTTCAGCCGTTCCAGGAAAATACTTAGTGATTAGAAATGAAATTACTTCACGACCCACTTATTTTATCCAAAATGGGAAGCTTTGTTTTCCTTTTGTTTGGTGCACTTTTAATCACGAGAGAGAGAGAGAAAAAGACACTTTGAGAAAGTGTGCAGAAATAAAACTTAAAGCCATTTTAGTGGTAGGATGCTGACAAGCTTCTTGGCAAAGTATTAAAATGCACACGTGCTACTGTAAGCCATGTGGTAGCGGTGACTGCCTGAACTTCGTCCATGCCCCTGCAGAATGCTGCGCATTTGGCTGTCAGATGACTCAGGAGACAACGCAGAGGAAGGCAAGTAAATCCCTTGTGGATTTATAAATTGCTGAATTTATAAATTCAGAATTTAAATTTCTGCCCCTGCAGAAATTAAAAGTCCTCTAGTGAGTGACATTGTAGAGGACTAGACCATTGGGCTGCCCGGATGATCCTGTGGACAGCATCTCAGATAGAGAGCCTGGCCTTTGATCTTGGAAGAAGCGTTAAGTCAGGTTTTGTCAGTTCCCCAGGACTGTGTCTGTTCCAAGCTAGAGTCATTTGGGTATTTTGTTACTTATCATGAGCAAATAAGGCAGACTTGAAAAGAACTGAGTGCCCACGCCCTTTAGCCAGGGCGGCCTTTGTTGGCAAGCCCTGTGTTGCAGACACGTTAGAATCACACTGTTCCTGGTGGGGCTGGAAGCAGGGGGTGGAATGTGCTGTAAGGCTTAGCTTCCCTTCTGCACTCACAGGCCAGGTTTACAGTGGCCATGTGAACGTTAGCAGGGATGCGTCCTTGTCCCTTCCCTGTGTCTTGCATAGACGAATAAGCTGTTTCAGGCATGTGTGTGTTAGTTGCTCGGCCGTATCAGACTCTTTGTGCCTACATGCACTGTAGCCGACCAGACCCCTCTGTCCATGGGATGGATATTTGAGGTGAGAATACTGGAGTGGGTTACCATTCCCTTCTCCAAGGGATCTTCCGACCCAGGGATCAAACCCCATCTCCTGCATCATCAGGCAATTCTTTACCTCTGAGCCACCAGGGAAGCCCCATGTCATGTATATTTTACCACAATTTAAAGACAGGGAAAAAAATGATCGGATCAGTGAAACTGCCCTAATCAAGGATGTTTAACATTACACATTTGCCAGAACTCGTTGGTTATACATTGCAGAGGGAGCGGTAATGTAAATGTGGACTTAGTTAATAGTAGTGTGTCAGTTGTTAATAACAGTGTGTCAATATTAGTTCTTCAGTTGTGCAAACGTAGCACACCATGGCAAGGTGTTCATAATAGGGGAGATGGAAGGTGGAGGAGGGAAAAGGGACTAGGTGAGAACTGTGTATTTTCTGCTTGATTTTTTTCTGTAAAACTAAACCTGTTCTTAAAAAAAAAAAAGAAATCTATTCATTAAAGCCTTCCCAGATGGCTCAGTGGTGAAGAATCTGCCTGCTAATGAAGGAGATGCCGGTTCAATCCCTGGGTCAGGAAGATTCCCTGAAGAAGGAAATGGCAACCGACTTCAGTATTCTTGCCTGGTAAATCCCATGGACAGAGGGGCCTGGTGGGCTACAGTCCACGGGGTCGCAGAGAGTCACACTTGACTGATCCTGCATGCACGCACTATTCATTAAAACAAAGAAACTTAAAAAACACATGGGGCTAAAGAAGCAAGTAGTACAGCTGAACTAGCTTTTGAAGTAATTCACATACTGGAAAGAGTCCTGGTAAAATCAAGTACCCGAGATCACTGGGTTGTTAATACGAATATATTGTTAAAATGAATATATTGTTAACATGAATATATTGCCAATATGAGTATATGGTTAGTCTTCATCTCACCCTTCCTGCTGCTGTCACTGCACAGATGCCCTGGGAAGAATTTGGTGCCGCGTTGGAAAGAGAACAAGGGCTTGGTTTTTGCCGACGTGCTAAACGGGGACATATGTTTGGAGCACAGAGTGAGAGCTGCTTGGTGGTGCCACTGTTTACCTGCCTTCTTTTTCAGGGCTAATTGGCTGGACCTCCCGTCTCCCTTTCTTCAAGAGAACTAGGAAAGATTTCCTGTTTGCTTATTTCCTTATTTGTGGAGGGGATTTACCCATGTGGCGATTTTGTCTTCCCTCCCACCCGACATCGTGTCCCCGTCCTGCGGAGAGCTGTGGTCCTGCCCCAGCAGCATAGTCATCATAGGGCCGTGTCTGGTCCTCTTCCCATCCTCCCACCGCCCCTCCACTCTCTCAGGGGACCTGAGCTTAGGAAGCAGACGCAGTCACGTTTTCTTTCCATTTCCCTTCAGAATCTTCCAGCTTCTTAGCAGCCTCCCATTTTCAGACTCAACTTTGGATTCTTAGCTGAGCAAGAGGTGCTAGTTGTGTCCAGCTCTGTTTCCAATTCTTTGAAAGATGCTGAACACGACCACCTTTATCCCAGGAGCCCAGCCATCCCAGATCGTCGGAAGGTTTGAAGGCCAGGCATCTCCGAGCGCTGCTATTTCTGGATTTCACATTGACAGCCGCCAGATTTCAGTGAAGGCCGTAGACTGACAATTCCTGGCAGGCCTGCGATTGCCGTTGGCAGTCAGAGACAGCGGGCCCCTCCGTGCTCCTGACTCAGGACAAGCATTCCTCCTGAGGTGCCTTGTCCTTTCTGATGATGGATCGAGCGAGACAGGCGGCACATGGGCAGACAGACACCCGCCCAGGCGTTTGGTGCCATTTAACAGCTTCCTCCCACTCCTGACATTTTCATTCCTCTCCTTTGCCCCGTGCATCACTAACTGTTTGCGTCTTTTCTTCTTTACACAGCAGTAATGCAGAATGACAGGAGCCACGTCCAGCCTCAGTTCCTGTCCTCTGCTCTGTTTTAGTCCAATTATACAGTAGGTTTTTACAAGTGCTGAGCCACGCAAGGCATGCTGCAGTTTTGATTGTACCTGACTTGCGTGTTTGGTGGGGGGTGGTGGCAGGGGGAGAGTCATTCAAAATGGCTTGAAATTTACATGAAGCTCAGAAGTGGTAGAACAGGAAAGCGTTTCATCTCTGAATGGCTCACGCCGGCTTGGGCTTGCCTTGCTGGTCAGGAGGTCTCTTTCCCAGGGAAGAAGAATGAGCCTGGATAGTGTAGGGCTTTTCCTCACATACAGAAAGCCATTGCTTTGGAGCCCAGTGCTGTACAGTCTGGCTCACTTTATAAAAAGATCCCTCTGCATTTTTTTTAGAGAACAGATTATATAGGGACATAGGTGGAAGCCGGGTGACCCATTAGGAATCTACTGAATTATTCAGTGCAAAAAGTGTTGATGGTTGATTGGACTGGTGACCACGAGGCAGGTGATGGAATGATCAACCTCGGGGTGTATTTCTCATGGTAGAATCAGAGGATTTGATGTGTTGGATTTGAGTTAGAAAGGACTGGGTCAAGGGTGACTGTAAGGTTTCTGGTCTGAGCAGCTGGAGTGATGGCATTGCCAGTAACCAACCTTCTCCCCACTCTTTCCCATGTATGTACACTTTTCATAGCCATTTACACAAGTCTTGGAAACCTTATTATATTTGGAGGTTCCGATGCAAGTCAGTGTTTTGAGGGGATGGGGTGCTGGGTCAGGGTAGGTGGGAAAGTATTTAGAGGGAGTTAAAAGCAGGGACTCATGATTCTGTTTCTGGGTTGACCTGGGAGGTGGTCGGGGAGGCAGGTATATGGATCTAGGCCAGAGTTCAGGTGCATGCTCATTATTTAATATTGAAGCACATTTTTAGTCAATAATACCAGGCACCAACCCTACAGTATAGCCAGCTGAGAGGAAATGAAGCTCATTTACTTGACTGATAATGTTACCAAACAGTTTCAGGTGTTAGAAGTTCATTAAGACGGCATGTTTCTCTCACTGTACCGTTTACATTGTGTGGCAGGCATTTCATATTAATCTCGAGCATAATTAATAGTTGTAGCAATTAGATTACCATTTGGTGATGATCTGCAGTACAACAGAGAATGGGAGGACACAAGAAAAATGAGGACCTCGCAGATCTGTGTCATTCATGTCCTCAATATGAGAAACTTATCAAAACGGGTCACCTCCGAGCACTCACGTGTTGATGCTTCACTGCAGGTTGGTTTAGTACAACAGCTCAACAGAGAGACAGTTTCAACATGAAGTGGAACTCTCCTCGGGCCCTTGGTCCCAAGCCACCAAAATGGAATTGTTTTATGAGGATATTAATACTGTAACAATAGTCCTTGTTGAAGTATGGGTTACTTTTGATAATATTAGAGAAGTATTAGAGAAACCATAACACAAAATATATGGTTTTGTGTTAAGGATCAATGTGTGTAATTGAACCAAAAAAAAAAAAAAGAAGTTTGGCATTTTACAGCTTTAATAAATTGTTAAACATATTTAAGACAGAAGAGTGTTAGAGAGTGTTTTGAATAGCTTTTGTTAACCTAGAGAGACACTTGAAAAACTATCCATAGGCCAGTAGGAAAGGGTATTTGCATAGAAGTCCCTTTTCTGCCATGGTTGGCCCTGGAATGATTTTGGAGGATTGTGTAATGAGGGCAGAAAGTTGCAGGACTACATAGAAACTGCATGCTGCTTAATAAATTATTCATGTTTGCCCAAAGGTGTAATTATTCAGTGAAATGAGAACGAAAAAATTAGTTCTGTATTAATGTTTATTTATACTGGTATGTTTTAAAACATACTCACGTTTTCCTGCTAGACATAGTCCAAAGGCAATCCACATAAAGTGTTGAATCAGGTTGGAATTCCCAGGATCACTTGTGTTCATCCTTTTCTATTTCTATTATTGCATTTTGTGTGCTTTCATAGAAAGTTTCTTTCGTGTAAAAGGAAAATTCAAACTCTGATTAAAGCTATTCTGTAGCTTTAATGAAAAGCTAAGTGAAGGAGGAGAGTGGTAAGACACTTAAGTGCAGTGTGCCTGCCGCCCAGGTCTTACCATCTGCTCTGGGGTGACGAAGGTCACAGTGACACTGTTCTGTGTCTGATGGAGGTGGGGTGTCCTCTTCTCCCCTCTTCCTGGAGTCCAGGTCAGGAACCACGATTCTTTCCCTTTTTGTCTCAACTGTTGTTTCGCTATTCATTGCCACAGTGCTTAACACATTTTAGTTCAATAGTCTGTGCTTGCACCCTTGAACCTGGAGTATCCAGAACCACAGGCTGGGTGGTTTCTACAAAGCAGATGTCAGAGCAGATCTTTCCTCCACTTGAAGCTTTCCAGCAGGTTCTCATCTCAGAGCAACCCATGGCCCTGAGTCCTGCCTGGTCTGGGATTTTTCCTCTGCATCCTTCTGTCACTCGGCCCCTGTGGCCACAGCTGTGGCTGCCGTCCTGCGCATGGACCAGGCTGGCCGTGCTGCTCCCCACAGAGGCCCTGGGGGCCCGAGCCCACACCAGGGTGCCTGTTCAGCTCACTTCCTCACCCTGGACCCCGGGAGGCCAGTGTAGACGCTGCCTTCCCAATGAGGCTCATGCTGACCACTCTCTCCCTATAACTACTGTTCTGGGCATCCTTGGTCCCAGGCCCCCTTATCTTTGTCCTGTGCTAAGATTTTCCTGTTCAGCATTCAGCAATATTGCTCAAATGAATGAATGTATATATATATCCTGAAACTCCTCTGTGGAAAGGCTAAGAATGCTGTCCCCAGTGTTTATTAGAGAGCATCCAGTGCCCTGCTGTGGATGCCCCATGGCCACCAGGAATGTCCAGTTAGAGTAGAAAAGTGGGGAGGCAAGGACAGGAGGGTAGGAGGCAGTTGAAGCAGTGGAGAGTTTTCATAGGCTTAGGGCTGGGACTTAGCCCTTGACCATAACCCAGTCCCCTCCCCACCTCTGTTTGGTGGTCATGATTGCAGGATGAGAACAGCACAGGTGGCTTGAGTGAGTGGCCTGACCTATGTAGACATCCTGCTTATGTTTAACCCGACATAATTTTATGCACAGGTGTCTGTCCCTTCCCAGACCTGTTTGAATACCAGTTTCTAGAGCAGGGGTGGCTGCCATAGCTTGAGTGCATACCCCCTGGGAGACTGGGTCACCAGGCTTTGCTTGAAAGCTTTCACAGCAGGAAGCAGTGAAGCAGAGGAAATTTTTGGAAGATTTAAATGTCAAGAGATGAGGCTAAAGGCAACGAGCTGAATCTTGTGTTTCAGAGACCTTCCTGATGGGCAGCTTTGCAATTCCAGCCCCCTGCAGGATGTGCACACACACACATGTGCACACAAGAAAGTTAGGGACAGAATACATGTTATCTTATACTTTCGCTGGAATTAGTGGATGGTTGACTTGCATCTTAGACTATTTCAACTCTGTCCAATAGAAATATTTTGTGAACCACAGTTACAATGTAACATTTTCTGGTAGCTACATTTAAAAAAGTAAAAAAGATTTAATATCCTTTCATTATATATTTTAATATATTTTATTTAACCAAAATATTTAAATATTGTCATTTCAACATGTCATCAGTATAAAATTTATTAATGAGATCTCTTACATTTTCTTAGACTAAGTTTTCAAAATTTGGTGTGTATTTTATACTTGCATCTCAATTTGGACTAGCCGCTCCTCAGGTGCTCAATAGCTGTATGAGGCTGGTTTCTTCTCTATTGGACCATATTGGCAGCTGTGAAGAGTTGGCTGTAAGACAGGAAGCTTCCTATGTATGGATTCTCTTTTAAAGTGGATTCTGTCACTCCTTTAAAATGTTTTTTTTTTTCTTAAAGTTTGTTTTGATCCAGAGTATATTTTCAGTCTATTAATTGTGTTGTAGCATGCTCAATGTTATGAATCAGACTGTGGAAGACAGAAAAAAACATTTATTTACATATGATCATGAACATGGTCCCTGATGGTGGAGATGGTAAAGAATCCACCTGCAATGCAGGAGACTCGGGTTCGATCCCTGGGTTGGGAGGATCCCCTGGAGAAGGAAATGGCAACCCACTCCAGTATTCTTGCCTGGAGAATGCCATGGACAGAGGAACCTGGTGGGCTACAGTCCATGGGGTTGCAGAGTTGGACACGACTGAGCCCACAAGCACATGAACATGGTTGTTAGTGGTGATGATTCTATTTCATCTTAATCGTTGGTGAATCAGGTAGCAAAGATGTAGACAATAGGAACAGAGCAGCTAAGAGGGGATCTACGTGCACGTTCACGTAGGTCTGATATGACTTTCTGTTTTAGTACATGTGAATTTATATGGGTCTGGCTTCAGAAGTTGTGTACCAGTGCTCTTTTGTTTACTGCAAGATTATCATCTTTCAAAACTGAGCTGAGGCTTATATAAAGCAGTGACATTTTGGTCCTCTTCCAAGGAATTTTAACTACTAAATACTCCATATGAATTCTGAAAATAATATTCTAAGGATGCGTGCAGTACTGAAATAACTTGAGGGACTTTGAAAGATGATTGGAAGGTGTAACACATGCTAAGGATCTTAGGGTGGTCGTGGATGCCTGTGATATGAATAAGACGCAGAAGGTAGATCTTCACATCAGGAATAAATGGCATTATAGTTTTGTTCTTAACATTCCGAGCAAAACAACGGTAATAGTTGCTATACTTTAAAAAACCGTCACTAAAGGATGCAAACAGTAAAAAAAAATTAATATTGGAATGAATCCCCGAGTCTCAGCAACTTTCAGTTCATTCCCTTCTGTGGACGCTTAGCCCCCCTTGTGCTGTCTTCCACTCCCCAAACCCAATTCAGACAGACAAGTAATTATATACACACCAGCTAAATGTCTGGTAAAATCTCTGGGCAAAACCGAGTTGACTTGTGTGGAACTGAATTTAAAAATATTTGATGGAACGTTGCTTCAGTCTCTGCCTCCTTGTCAGGTTGCATTTCGTGCCTTGCCTGGTTCACAGGACCTGTGTCTTGGTCCTGAGAGTCGGCCATGGCCTGTCTCTCCTCTTTCCTGCCTCCTGACCGCGTAGTGCTGGCTTCTGAGGGCTCACCACCCAGCACCTCTTCATTTTGTCACTCTCAGTTAGAAAAAAATATACTCATAGCCTATCTGAAAATTTTGTTTCATACCTAAACACTGTCTTTTTAGGAAGAAAATATTTACCTAGTAAAATAGAGGAGTGTTTCATTATTGTGTAAGTGGAATGAAAATAATGCCCTGCATTAAAATTCTGTCTCGATCTGCATGTCTACTTTGGTAAGCTCTTCGTTCTGTTTCTGTAGATGCATAGAGATGCAGCCAGACACTGTCCTTTAGCTCAGTGTCATGGAAAAGAAATGACTTTTAGTTCTAGTGGTTCAAAAACCCAACTAGGAGTAGTCAGAGCCCTGGCTCTCTCCCTAGAGTGACCCTTTTTGTCCTCGATCTAGTGTGTGATTTGTACTAAAGAGCATTGCATGTTGTGTCATCCTGGTGATAATTACATGTTGAAACACTGTACATGCCCACACTGTATCTAGAAAAGTCATTCTCATCAACCTGGAGTAAAATAGAAGCAATAACAGCTTTAGTAAAAGAATTCTGCCTTGTCAGTATTGCTAATGGAAATATATTCTTCTTTTGGGGCAGGGTCCTTAGAGATTTTCGTATTAATTTAGAACCTTCATTTTTTTTAGTGTTTTACAAACACTATTTCACTTGTGCATGTAGTTTGCATTTTATTTTATTTCATTCCGTTCCATTTTATCTTAGTTTTTCATGTATTTTTTTTTCTTCCAGTTTTATTGAGATACAGTTGACCTTCAGCCCTGTGTAAGTTCAGGGTGCCCAGCATAATGATTTGACTTACATACGACATGAAATGATGACCACAGTAAACCTAGTGAACATCCATTGTCTCATATAGATACAACGTTAAAGCAATAGAAAAAAAAATTTTTTCCTTGTGACAAGAACTCTTAGGATTTACTCTTGTAACTTGTTTTTTAAAAAATTTTATTGAAGTACAGTTGATTTACAATGTTGTGTTAAGAATGACTCAGTTATACATTCATATATATTCTTCTTCATTCATAACTTTCATATATAACATATAGCAGTGTTAGTTACTTTTATCCTATGGTACATCACATTCCTAGTACTCATTTATCTTCCAGCTGGAAGTTTGTACCTTTTGACCAACTTCATCCAGTAGTTTGCATTTTTTTTTTATTATTCTTTAAAAAAAATTTTAACTTTAGGATACAGTTTGTGTTTTAAGTCATCTCACATGACTTGTTGGAAGCTGTGATCAGTGCTAAGGGAGCTGTAACATTTTAAGGGAAAACTGAACAGCATCCAATATGTGAGGGGAGTCTGGTCTACAGACCCATGAGAAGAACATGGTGCTTAAATTCACAGCAAAGAGCCCATTGAGAGCCCAGGCCTTTTTAGGACAACAGAAGTGTACCTAAAAGTTAAATCGAAAATGTGCATGTGGTGTCAAGGATCTACAGAAGCTTCTTGATGTCCCAGCTGCTTTTCATCCCAGTGCTGAGGACAGAATTCAGTTCAGTTCGGTTCAGTCGCTCAGTCGTGTCCGACTCTTTGCAACCCCATGAATTGCAGCACACCAGGCCTCCCTGTTCATCACCAACTCCCAGAGTTCACTCAAACTCACGTCCATCGAGTCGGTGATGCCATCCGGCCATCTCATCCTCTGTCATCCCCTTTTCTTCCTGCCCCCAGTCCCTCCCAGCATCAGAGTCTTTTCCAATGAGTCAACTCTTCTCATGAGGTGGCCAAAGTACTGGAGTTTCAGCTTCAGCATCATTCTCTCCAAAGAAATCCCAGGGCTGATCTCCTTCAGAATGGACTGGTTGGATCTCCTTGCAGTCCAAGGGACTCTCAAGAGTCTTCTCCAACACCACAGTTCAAAAGCATCAATTCTTCGGCGCTCAGCTTTCTTCACAGTCCAACTCTCACATCCATACATGACCACTGGAAAAACTATAGCCTTGACTAGACAGACCTTTGTTGGCAAAGTAATGTCTCTGCTTTTCAATATTCTATCTAGGTTGGTCATAACTTTTCTTCAAGCATCAGCTGTTTGGCCATGTGTTCAGAACCACTTGCTTATCCTCTTGTCAACTGGTGAAGAACCACTGACATGGTCCTCCCTGCCTCCAACCCTACCTGTGTAGATAACCAGCAGGACACACACTTTGCCAGCTGGTAGGATGATGTCATTTCCTTTTTCACTCAGTACACTTTTTTTTTTTTTTTTTAGTTATGAAATTGCAATGTGTGTGGCTCTGTGCCAGGCATATCAAGGGGCGAAGAATCTTATTTTCCAGAACTAGGTTCTAAGCTTTTAGACACTACGGGAAGCAGAGGCATTTTTCTTCACTTACTTCTTCAGTGTTTCCACTCTATAGCATTCTTGGCTTGGAGAAAACAGAAATTATTTATTGTTGCAATAGCTAGAAAGATCCCTTAGTCTCTCCATGTGCTTCTTTAGTGACAGGTCAGCAGATAGATAGCCTCTTGGTCACCTCAGGGCCCTGGCATTTGGGAAAGAAAGGTATGGTGACTGCTGATCACCACAACCGTGGGAGCATAATCCTCTCCATTTCCATGGCTTTGATGACTGTGAACTTCCTGTCTCATCCTTTGTACTGTATCTGGCTTGCAAAGGTCAGCCATGAAGGATTAATACATAGCTGAAACCAGTATTAGTGATTTTTGTAACTAAACTCTCATTTCCACCCCTCACCAAAATTTCACACCCTCCAAATGGTTGGTTGGTTGATGTTCCCTTTGGGCAAGTTTTCTATCAGCTGGAAGTTGATTGTAGGCCAGTGTGTGTGTGAAGGATTAGTGTTAAGATAAATCTAAAGCGTTAATTGCATAGATCTTATTGAGAGTGTATTTCCTGTTTGAATGTGTAAAAGTCGAACAATATAAAAAACATTTTTATCTTGAAATGTGAAAATATTTTTAAGTCGCACTTTTTTGGGGTTCTTTCAGAGGCTCTTATAAGTCTCTGTATGCATGCTTAGTTGCTCAGTCATGTCCGACTCTTTGCTACCCTGTGGGCTGTAGCCCACTAGGCTCCTCTGTCTATAGGATTTTCCAGGTAAGAATACTGGAGTGGGTTGCCATTCCCTTCTCCAGGGTGTCTTCCCAACCCAGGGATAGAACTCACATCTCCTGCACTGCATGAGTATTCTTTACCTGCTGAACCACACAGCACATCACTTCCCAGGCTTCCCAGGTGGCTCAGTGGTAAAGAATGTGCCTGCAAGGCAGGAGACACCAGTTAGATCCCTGGGTTGGGAAGATCCCCTGGAGAAGGGAATGGCAACCCACTCCAGTATTCTTGCCTGGAGAATTCCATGGACAGAGGAGCATGGCGGGCTATAGTCCATGAGGGTCACAAAGAATTAGACATGACTGAGCTACTAAGATCTGTAAGTCTCTGAACTCATATCAATTTTCTATGCTTTGCACGATTTTGTCTATGAAGTCATTGCTAAGCCAAGTCTAGGGCCAGCTGTAGATACTATTTAGGGATTTAATTTGGGATTTAAAGAGAGTTCTTTTTCTCTTAATTTTACTCTAGTGGACGCTTTCTAGACAGACAACATTTACTGTCCTACTTGTCCCAAATACCCTTAACTTCTCTTATGATCTTTCTCTTTCCATTCTGATGAAGCAGTTGTATAAACCTATATATCATTTCTAGAACTGATTCGGGGCATCTGGCGATTACTCTTTTCCTGACAGTTTATAAAACTCCACCAGAAGCTTCTCTGAACATGAGCTTTAGAATTGTTTGGAGATTAATACATGCACTGTGTCATGGAACTACTTAACTTTTTACTATTAATATTGGATATTCACAACCCAAAATGACAAGTGATAACTGGTTTAACAGCTGTATGTTTCAGTGTACATAGCAAACCAGTACATTTCAGTCTCTACATGAAGATGGCAGTCCATCAGAGCTTAAGTTTTTTTCCCTCTTATCCTTAGCAGGAGAAGCAGATGGACCACAGTTTAAAAGGGAGCTGATGAGAGGCGCCTTCCTTAGAAGGTCTTTTTTTTTTCGGGTTGATTAATATCTCACTGCCTGCCCTCAGACGCTAGTTCCATCAACACAGAGGCTGCTCTGTTTCTGCTCACCAAGTGGCAGCGTTCTTGGCACATTTACTTGGCTCATGTCTTGGAGGAAAACCCAAAGTCTTCCCTATGCAAGCAGGCCCACTGCTTCTCGGGGCTCACTCTGTGCAATCCAGGGACCATGCTTGCCTGGCGAGCCCCTTCCTGTCTTTTCTCTGGCCAGAAAGGCCCCGCCCCCTTTCCTTGAATCTCTGCTGAGATGCTAACACATCAGAACCCTTCCCACACCCCATATTCAAGAACTACCTTCATCTCTGTGCCCCTGCTGCTGCTGCTGCTAAGTCGCTTCAGTCGTGTCCGACTCTGTGCGACCCCAGAGACGGCAGCCCACCAGGTGCCCCCGTCCCTGGGATTCTCCAGGCAAGAACACTGGAGTGGGTTGTCATTTGCTTCTCCAGTGCATGAAGGTGAAAAGAGAAAGTGAAGTTGCTCCGTCGTGTCTGACTCTTAGCGACCCCATGGACTGCAGCCTACTAAGCTCCTCCATCCATGGGATTTTCCAGGCAAGAGTACTGGAGTGGGGTGCCATTGCCTTCTCCGCTCTGTGCCCCTAACTGGTCTTATTTTTCTCTGTGTGACTTACCACTCAACAGATGACAAACTGATTCCTTTCTTTATTGTCTTGTCTACCCCAAGCAGAAAAAAAACCCAGATGCTGGGAAAGATTGAGGGCAGGAGAAGTGGGCAGCAAAGGATGAGATGGTTGGATGGTATCACCGATTCAATGGACCTGAGTTTGAGCAAACTCCAGGAGATAGTGAAGGACAGAGAAGCCTGGCATGCTGCAGTGCATGGGGTCGCAAAGAGTCGGACATGACTGAGCGACTGACAACAACCACCCCACACAGAATGTGACCTCTACTGAGCCAGGGTCTCTGGACTTTGCAGTTTCATCTCTGGTACCTGGGTGCATGGTAGGTACTTGGTTATTCATCTAAGGAACGAATGAAGGATTAGGGGTGTTCGGTGTGTATCTTGGGATGAATGAGGGATGCTGGATGTGTCCCCTGGTCTCTAGTGGGTGCCGACATATTTGGGTCTTGGGATCCAGCATGAAAAGTTTGATGGCGTTGAAGGGACACATGTGTGAACTGGATCCAGAGTGCATCCTTCAGTTCAGAAGAAAGACTGGCCACTGTGCTTTAGACACCCTTACGTCTTTTAGGGTCAGCGTGTGCAGATAAGAAGGAATTCATCTTGAGGGTGCTTTCCCCTTATGTGAAATAGTTCTTTTTTTATTTAAAGTGAATCTCAGAATTGCCTGGATGATAATAATAATAATGGATAAACTTAATGAGCCCTTCTGATTAATTGTTGTGTATTATCTCATTTAATCCTCATAACTCTGAGACGACGTTCAGGGGGTCCATTTTGTTATTGAAGACACAGATTTAATGATGTTTAAAGTAGATTGCCAAGTTAAGTGTAGCTAGAAAGTAGAGGGTCTGTCTGCCTAGACAGACCCTCCATTTTATAGGACTTTGCAAAAAGCACTTTTTCTTAATGAGTGCATTTGTAATTGTTGGTTAATGGGTAAGTGGAGCCTATTGTCAGATGCTGTCAAATCCCTCTTAATAGTTTTGTTTTTAGCATCGGTTGGGTAATGCCTGTCTCTGCCCTGTAACCTCTTACTGCCTCCGTTTTGAAATTGAAATGGAGTTACATTTTGTAAAATAATGCTTATTTGTGTTCAGAAGTGGTTCCCAAGTGCACTGCTGGTGTAACTAGTCAGTGTTGCTAATTGGTCCTGCCTCGTGGATGGCTAGTCTGAGCAGACACATCACCCACTTGGTCTTGCTTACTTTTCCTTGCATAACAGCTCTGAAGTTTTTAATATTCATTTTACATTCATTCTGAGTTTTCATGTATGTGCTAAAAACGATGGTCTCTCTTCCCAGTGACTGGAGATGAGTGCATTTGTGGTTTCATTGGGCGGATGTAGGGATGGGGGACCCTGGAGGAGAAATTGCCAGAAGTCTCTCTGATCCCTTCTCCTGTACTGTGGAGGAGAGTCTGTGAGTGTAATGGAGCAGAACATTCCGGAACTGAGGCTTAGAACCGTGCCTGGCACCTGGTGAGCCCTGTTACTGCTCACCTTGCTTTCTGCACCCTGCGGTGCTGGGCCTCTTGGGAGCTTCACTTGCCAGGAGAGGAAGCAGGTTGTGTGTCTTTGGAAGTGGCAGAGCTGAGATCCAGTTCAGTTTGGTCAGATACTTGAGCCTATGGTTGTAACCATAGGTTTTTTGCCTTATCCTGGTTCACGTGTATTTATTTTTTTCCAGTAAAACTTTATTTAAAAAAAAATAGGTGGCAGCTGAATTTGGCTTACTTGTCAGTTTTGCCAATCCCTGGAATTTACCTAGCAGCTTTAAAAAAATTTTATTGAAATATAGTTAATTGACAGGGCTTCTCAGGTGGCGCTAGTGGTGAAGTGTCAGCCTGACAGTGCAGATGTGAGTTTGATCCCTGGATCAGGCAGATCCCCTGGAGGAGGGCATGACAGTCCACTCTAGTATTCTTGCTTGGAAATATCCTGTGGACAGAGGAGCCTCACGGGCTCCAGTCCATAGCTTCACAGAGAGTCAGACACAACTGAAGCGATTTAACACACACACATACAGTTAATTGACAATGTTCGGTTAGTTTCAGGTATATAGCAAAGTGAATCAGCTATAACATAAAATCTTTTAAAGATTTGTTTCCACCGAAGGTTATTACATGATACTGAGTATAGTTCCCCATGATATACAGTAGGACCATGTTGGTTATCTATTTTATGTACGTGAAGTGAAAGTCACTCAGTTGTGTCTGATTCTTTGTGACCCCATGGACTATATAGTCCATGGAGTTCTCCAGGCCAGAATACTGGAGTGGTTAGCCTTTCCCTTCTCCAGGGGATCTTCCAAATCCAGGGATCGAACCCTGGTTTCCCACACTGCGGGTGGATTCTTTACCAGCTGAGCCACCAGGGAAGCCCATTTTATATATAGTAGTGTGTTTAATTGGAGAAGGCAATGGCACCCCACTCCAGTACTCTTGCCTGGAAAACCCCATGGACAGAGGAGCCTGGTAGGCTGCAGTCCATGGGGTCGTTAAGAGTCTGACACGACTGAGCGACTTCACTTTCACTTTTCACTTTCATGCATTGGAGAAGGAAATGGCAACCCACTCCAGTGTTCTTGCCTGGAGAATCCCAGGGACAAGGAAACCTGGTGGGCTGCCGTCTATGGGGTCACACAGAGTCGGACACGACTGAAGTGACTTAGCAGCAGCAGCAGCAGCAGCAGCAGTATGTTTAATACCAGACTCCTAGTTTATCTCCCGCCTCTTTCCCCTTTGATAACCATAAGTTGTTTTCCATGTCTGTGAGTCAGTTTCTGTTTTGTAAATACGATCCTCATACTTAAATATTCTTACTGGTATCTCACGTAGAGATACCACAGATCTCATACAGAGGTGTATATATCACATAGGGTATCTCACACAGAGCTATTTTGAAGGAATGTCTAAGAAGATATACGAAACATCTTGATTGAAAAACCAGCATTAGAAACACACAACTGGCAGTTGTATTTGGAATCATTTGGCTGTGGGCTATGCGTCATCAAGATCATACGCTTTCTTGGAAGCAAAGGGAAAAAAGCCTATAGCATCTTTAATTTCACTCAGTGCTGCTCTCTGACTTCTGTTGAACTATCTCTGATTTATTCTAGCTTTTCCAGAATATAGGGCAATTACATGATTGGTACCGTGTCTCCTTGGTTTGCATTTGCCAGTAGAAAGTATTTCAACAGCTCTATTTGTTAAAGATGCCAAAAAACAAAAAAAAAGACCCATTGTGGTGTAATTGTAGGGTTGATGAGATATATGCCTTCAAGTTTAGTTTTAAAATGTATCTTAAAATTAGTCCTTAGTTATTTATAAGAAATTACAAATTTTTAGGGTTCACAAATACTTTGCTTACGAGCTTAGGGAAAGTCATTTACAATTTTTCATTTTAAATGGTACCATGAAGCTCCATTTTCCTTCAGTCTGAGGCATTGTGAGTTGCGAAATATTAGCCAGGGGGCCCTGGGACTGAGACATACTCTTTGGGCTTCTTTATTTTCCTTGTGGGTCCGTGTTCTGCAGTAGTTTTTGGGTGAATGTAATTTGGGATCAGTTTAACAGTAAAAACCCAGTTTAGGGACCAGGTATTTCTAGTTTGCTTTCATCTGCTGCCATGTGACTTCGAGGTCCTATGTAACTTACCCTCTGGGGGGCTTAGCTTCTCCTTCCATTTAACAAAGATACACTCTCTGCCACGAGGGTGCTCTTGCAACATCTGGACCCTGAAGCACCGCTCCTTAAGTATGGCCATCCTTCCCCTCATCTCTTCCCTGCCAGTGATAACTATCGTGTTGGGTGTAGGAGACTGGCAGAGGAACTAGGGGAGTGATTTCCCGGAAGAGACCTAGAAGCTGTGGTTTGAGAAGTAAATTTCACTGACCCAGGGTTTCCTGATCCAGGGATGTTTTCACTTGCTCTGGTTGCCTAGCAACCACTGGCTCAGCAGATGAAGACAACCGGCACTTCTTAGCTCATCTTTCTCCGTCGGAAGACCGCTTAGGGCATCACCAGGCCGAAATCAAGGTGTTTCCTGGCCGAACATTGGTCTGGAGGATCTGGGGAAGAAGTCACTTCCAGGCTCATTTGTGTTGCTGGCAAATTCAGTTGCCTGTGGCTCTGGCCTGAGGTACCCATTTCCTGGCTGGCATTGGGCAAGCAGTGCTCTCAGCTTTTCTAAGGTTCTCTGCATTCCTTGTCATGCCTCTCCAGCTTCAGGGCCAGCAGTGGCTCATTCTGACAAATCCCTCTGACTTCTGCCTTTGCCACCAGCCCTAGACAGCCCTCTCCTTTTAGGACTTAAGAGGATGTGCCATGTAACAACATGGCATCAGCATGTTACCATAATCATCATCGTGTATATCTCGATAAACCTAACAGTGAGTATAATCCCAGGAGTGGCATGTCTTCATATTCACAAGTTCTATACGGTATGGAATCTGGGAGTGGGTACACTTGTAGTATCCCATCCTCCATGAGATGAAGGCTATCTCTGAGCACCCCTGGCTCCATCTGCACCCTGCTGGAATAAGCACCAGCCTGGGCCATTATTCAGTGACCCAGCAAACATCTTATTTCAGTGTGTGCGTGTGTGCTAAGTCACTTCAGTCATGTCCAGCTTTTTGTGACCCCCTGGACTGCAGCCTGCCAGGCTCCTTTGTCCGTGAGATTCTCCAGGCAAGAATACTGGAGTGGATTGCTATGCCCTCTTCCAGGAGATCTTCCCCACCCAGGGATCAAACCCACGTCTCTCTCGTCCCCTGCATTGGCAGGCAGATTCTTTACCACTAGTGCCATCAGGTTTGGCTAATTTCATTTGGTTTTAAGAAGTCTGCAGTCAGAAATTTCAACTAAAGTATGATCATTTTATCTTGATGCCTCAATAGGTATTGGAAGTTCCTGATGGTAATATAAACCTATTAGAAAAGACCGCATCATTCAAGGCTTTTAGTACTGAGGATATGCAGACTCTTAATGTGTCTTGCAGGTGAGACAAAGACATGGGTCAATTCACCGCTCGTTTTATTGTGGGAATGAGTCTGCGGAACTGGCCCACTCGGGGTTCCTGCAAATATAGTTGAGATTAGAGGTCATAAATTAGTAATTAGAAGGTTATATAAATGGGCAGCTGCAGTGTTACCTTGTTGATCAGGTACCGAGTCTTAGGGCGAAAAGCAGCAACAACCACCTTGGATTCAGTTCACCGAAAGTTATTGATTTTTTTTTTTTTTAAGTTTGCCTCCTAAGGAGTCCTCAGGGCCACCAGGCAAGGTCAGGCAATAATTCACGTCTGGGAAGAGCCCCTAGAATAGAGTCAATGTCTGTTACTTTATCAGAGAGATAATCTCAGGAAAGGGCACCTGTATCAGTGAGTGTTCTCAGGTTGCAAGCACTAAAATTGGACCCCAGTTAATTTAAAGCAGAAAAAGAGTTTATTGTAAGGGCCTTGGAAAGCTCACAGAATCTAGTGGCAGACCAGAGAGCTGGGCTGGGGATAAAGGTCAGGAGAGATACAGAGTAGTTTCAGGGGAAGATTTATTACCTAATGACTGCCCTGTCTTTTGGGGGTAGGCTGTAGGGAACAAGACCGATTTTCTCTCTCTCTCTGAGCACCACACTAATCAAGACTGAAAGCCCTGGAGAGACCCTCCTGTGGACCTTTCCAGAGAACCAGGGACCCAGAGCCTGTGAAGGGGGATGCACACCTGTGGAGGTGGAGGATGCAAGCAAGGAGGGAGTAGATGCTCGGGGAAACCCTAAAACAAAAACACCAACCTTCACTCTGGAGTCTTTGTGCTTAAAATGCTTTTGTGAAAACTATTCTAATAAAACGTATTGGGTGGTCATTTCAAAAACACACTTTTGCCTTAAACGAGATTGCATTTATTGCTCCGTGAACGCTGCCTTTAATCATAGAAACCCAAAAGCCTCATGAAAGCTATAAATTAGACTATTTCAGGCATGTTCCCGTATTTGCATAATATCAATGAAATCCTTTGACTAGGTGGCTAAGAAGGACCCACTTAGCATATCACAATGAATACCTATGACTTAAAAAAAAAAATCTGCAAACAAATAACACGGAAGCAGAAATCATTGTTGTCCTGGAATGGTGTTTACTGATTATTTGTAAAGTGAATACAAACTATGAAGAATAATCCACATTCTATTTGTTGCATGATAATAGCTTTTAAAATGAACAACATTTGTGTCTCACATATAAAACCCTCTGTGTCTGACAATTTATGGGTAAGCGATCATGTTGTAATAGCATTGTATCAAAAGCTGCTTTTCTTTGTAAACCCTTATATTTAATCCTTGCGACCAGCCAACGAGCTACATGCTTCCCAGGGAATTAATTTAAGATTGAAGATAAAAAAAGAGGGCAAAGTTAATGACATCAAAGAGAAAGCTCCTGAAAGAAGTAATAGTTTCAAAAAGATTTTGACTGTTCTATAAAACAAATATAAGCTGCTGTAGAAAGAACTGGTGTAAAAGGAGGTTATTGCTTCTGACTTAGTCAAAATGATTTTTTTCTAGTTTATAACCTCAAATAATCTTGTAATAAATGTTTTAAGGTAAAAATTTTAATGGAAGCGTTGGGAATGACACTGACCAGTTTTACTGTTAGATCACAAAAAAGTGTTTTAAATATTGATCATGTAATTTTGGCAAGAGCAAATCATCACTTTTGATAGCATAAAATTTTTATACTAAATATGAGATTTCTAAATTAAAGCTTAGGCAAACCAGGGTTTCTTGGTGAGTTAGGTAAAAATCTAAGATTGAATTATTTATTAACAAGGAAATAAAATAATGGCATGAAAGCACCAGGAGAAAATTAAAAAATGATACTTTTGGTGAATGTTTTCCATTTTAAATAAAAATCTTGCCATGTAATGACTTACACCTATAGTGGAATTGAAGCAACATATTATTTACACATTTAATCTTATTTTGATTTACTCTAATTTATCTGATATTGGCAGCCTGTTAGATGATAATTTAAAAATCCGCTGCTTCCGAAATTGCTTTAGGAAACCTTCCTAATGGTAATTTTATTCCCCAGAATAATTTAACTTTCCATTTAAAATGCACCTGTAAACACAGTGAAGTGTGTATTGGCAACAGAAGATGTTTATGTTCATGTCGAATGATAATCTCCTTAATGGACAGCAATACTCTGCTTCATATTTTATGGTGATGGAGAAGGACTAAAATTACTGTTTATGGCAGGTTCCCTCTGGGCTTCCCTGGTGGCTCAGATGGTAAAAAAGTCCTCCTGCCATGCAGGAGACCTGGGTTCGATCCCTGGATCAGAAAAATCCCCTGGAGAAGGATAATGGCTGCCCACTCCAGTTTTCTTGCCTGGAGAATTCCATGGACAGAGGACCCTGGTGGGCTACAGTCTTCGGGGGTTGCAAAGAGTCATACACGACTGAGGAACTAACACTTTCCCTTTTTTCATAGGTACCTTCTATGTTTTGTGTTAAAACAAGGAGTTTTAAGAGTTTAAAACTTTAAAAGAAAAAATTCGCAGTAGTGCCTTCCTGGAGGCACACTGAGATCATGACGTCACATTTCATCAGCTCTCACTCATATTCCAGTCCAAGCTACTTGCCCAACATGGTTGCATTTTCAAAAACCTACATCTGGCTTTATCCTGGGAAGGTGGGCAGCACTGGTTCTTTCTTGGAAGCATGGTGATCTGTTCCTGAATCTTTGCTGCATGCCTGAGAGATGGAGCCCGCCCCTGCCCCAGGTCCTTCATTGACTTCTCTGCTGGAAGCTTTATTCCACAAGGAGCTAATGCTGGCAGAGTCCTCAAGTCTGCCATCTGTTGAAGAACGGAGAGGGGACGATGGAGAATCTTCCAAGGAAAGATGGTGTTAGGAACACAGAGCTGGCCCTTCCAGAAAAGTTCCGGGGATGGGATTACCTCCAAGCCTCTGAGGGTGCTTTCTGACTTGTTGTTCGGTCCCTACGTTGTGTCCAACTCCCTGTGACCCTGTGGACTGCAGCACTCCAGGCTTCCCTTTGCCTTACCATCTCCCAGAGTTTGCACAAATTCTTGTCAATTGAATCAGTGATGCCATCCAACCATCTCAGCCTCTGTTGCCCCCTTCTCTTCCTCCCCTCAATCTTTCCCAGCATCAGAGTCTTTTCCAGTGAGTCGGCTCTTCGCATCGTGTGGCCAAAGTATTGTAGCTTCAGCATCAGTCTTTCCAGTGACTATTCAGGGTTGATTTCCTTTAGAATTGACTGGCTTGATCTCCTTGCAGTCTAAGGGACTCTCAAGAGTCTTCTCCAATACCACAGTTCAAAAGCATCATCAGTTCTTCGGTGCTCAGCCTTCTTTATGGTCCAACTCTCATACTATAGAAAAACCATAGCTTTGACTATCCTGACCTTGGTCGGCAAAGTGACGTCTCTGCTTTTGAATACGCCGTCTAGGTTTGACATCACTTTTCTTCCAAAGAGTAAGCTTTCTGAATGTCCTCTGCCAATCTTTACAGGACTGAGGCGTCTAAATCTATTCCTGCAAATGTTGGGAAAGGGTTCAGATGTTGGGGATAAAATAAATTCCAGATGATACAGGAGAATCCCAGGGTCAGCCTGTGATGGAGGAAGGTTGAGAAGACTTCATGCCTAAGGTGTCTACTGTAGATGCTTAATCAAATTCGGAAGAGAGGACCCAGCACTTCCAAATCACGGGGTTTTACTGTCGATTGGAGGCAAAGGATAATAGTGGCCCCGAGAATCTCTCACCCTGTGCTTTTTATTTAGTTGGAGCATTGCAGCCCAGTTGGTTATGGCCCAGTTGGTAGGATATGTTTATCCTGGGAATTTGACTTTGTGGACTGGAGCAAATTTATGCAGATAAAACTGCTGAGGCAGAAACCCTTCCGAAGCGGGCCAGGGCTCCTGGCTGGCCCATGGGCATCGTAGTTGTCCAGCACAGGAAGAAACCTTCAGCTGTGGTGACTGGAGGCGGACTTAGTGACAAGATGCAAATTAGCATACTTCTCCATCCCAGACTTTTAGCATAAAGTCATTTCAGAAGTTATTTGTGAAGTGTTTTTTTTTTTTTAAGCCATTCGTCTGACCAAGATTTGAACCAAGAGTATGACACATATCTGTCTTCAAGCATGTCATAATTTTATGGAAAAAAATAAGTTAGAGATTGAGGCAATTCCAGTATAAATGTTATATTCATGGAATATAAAGAAAGTAGAATTCATGTGAAAAAGAGAGCTATTTCCCGGTTGAAGTGAATTGCAAAGAAAATGTATTAGGGTTTCTGCAAGAAACAGAAGGTACCTTTGAAATGGGTGATTGAGGAGGATTTAATAGAGACACTGGTTACAGAGGTGGAGCCGGGGTTAAGGTACGCGGACCGGGAATGCGGGAGCACCCGTCCACCCCTGGGAACTGGAGAGAGCTGTGAAGGGAGTCAGTCATAGGAACATCTGCTTTCTTTCTGTTTGTTTTCCTTTTCTTTTTTCCCCAAGCTTTAAATGTTTTCTTTTGTATTGGGGGATAGCCGATTAACAATGTTACGATAGTTTCAGGTGGACAGCAGAGGGGCCCGGCCATACATATACATGTATCCATTCTTCCCCAAACTCTCCCCCATCCAGGCTGGTGCCTGACACTGAGCAGAGTTCCCTGTGCTCTATAGTAGGCATTGTGGGAACCACTACTACCTTAGATGAATTCAGCTGGTGCTGAAGCAGAGCCTTCAGGAATGGAGGCTGTGGATGAAAATGCCACACATCTCTGTCCCTGGTCCTTCCGACCTCCTCCTGATGCCCTTGCCGAGCCACTCAACCAGAAGGAACCTGTGAGAACTCCTGTGTGGTTGGCTTCCAGGTCATGGAGGGTGGGTTTGGAGGAGCTGGTGGAGAATATCTAGCACAGGGGGTAAGTTTTTATTGATTTATCTGGCTGCACTGGGTCTTTGTTGCGGCAAGTGGAATCCTTGGTTGTGGCACATGGAATCTTTAGTTGCGACAAGTGGGATCTAGTTCCTTGACTATGGATTGAACCCAGACCCTCTGCATTGAGAGTGCAGAGTCTTAGCCACTGGAAAGTCCCTTGCACAGGTTTTATATAAATGTTTGAAGTGCACAAAAAATTTGCATTCCATTCCGTGTGATGATGAACGGTTAAAGGCCCAATGGATCATACGTGAGTTGTGCAGATAATGTTCAGCTGGTAAAACCTTAATCTTGTCTCTCATTCTTCTGGCTAGGTAATCAGAGGGATTTGTCATCCAGTGTTTTTCCTGACACTGCAAAGCTCTTTGAGACTCTGTAGCGATCCAAAGCACGTATAGAATTTAGGGTGGAAGTCTCCTGACATTCCTCGGTGTAGGGAAGAAGGATGGGTACTGGG
Organism: Bos grunniens; assembly: GCF_055505025.1. Classification (NCBI taxonomy): domain Eukaryota; kingdom Metazoa; phylum Chordata; class Mammalia; order Artiodactyla; family Bovidae; genus Bos; species Bos grunniens. Next base: position 42,038,236 of record NC_141188.1, read on the forward strand.
CTAGCTACAGAGATATTAAGCTACAATAACCTCTCTTCATTTTTTTTTTTCTGCATTCTACTCTTAAAAGTTGTGAAGTTACTAGAAGCTGTGCCATGGTAAGCTTTAAAAACGCCGAGGAATCTTATGAACAGACTAGGGCCATGACATTTGAGTGGAATTGAACACCTCAGACAGAGGCAGAGAGACCGTATAGCTCCAGGTGGTTGTAATGTTCTCCTTTGAGTGTGGTGACCTCATGAATTGTTCATATATAGAGATTTTTTTTTCTCTTTGCCTCTGTTATTTATAGGCAGGCTGTTAACTCATAGTTTTAGTATGTTACTCAGTGGAGTATCGTGGGCTACTTTAAATTTCAGAGACGCTGCAGAAAGCCATTTTTAATTTCAGAAATAAGATATAAAGTGTACCCAATGTAACACAAGGGAGAAATGTTCTTAGGTAAATAATTTAAGTATCCTGAGAAAATAACTCAGGACATGATAGAACAGTATTAAGGTGCTGGAAGAACGTTTTTATTATTCAGAATAACTTCTGAATAATATCATTTTATGTGTATCTCTTAAATATGCAATAATAAAAATATGACCTTTAAAATATGTGACAACGGAAATGAGGCTAGTGAGGAATCATGCAAGGAAGCCTTGTAGTTTCATGTGGACTGAATCCAACAAATACTGATACCAGGCAGGGGTTATAAATACAGTTATTTGGTTTTAGGCATAAAGGATACTGTTACTGAGGAAGGCAGCCATGCATCACCTTTATCCTAAAAAGAAAATATTACAAAATATGCTTTTAATTCAGCTCAGATACAGTTTGTGTGCTAAATCAGATATTTGTGCTAAATAATGTGTTAGTTGGTCAGTCATGTCCGACTCTTTGTGACCCCTTGGATAGCCTGCCAGGCTCCTCTGTACGTGGAATTCTCCAGGCAAGAATACTGGAGTGGGTTTCCATTTGCTCCTCTAGGGGATTTTTCTGACCCAGGGATCAGGAACCTGGGAACCTTACCCAGGAACCTGGGTCTCCCGCATTGTAGGCAGATTCTTTACCATTTGAGCCATGAGGGAAGCCCAAAACAGAAAGTTGATGCTGATTAGCTTCTTAAATCTTAGTAATCTGAAGCCGAAATAATTGTTGCACTGTGTTAATTTAGTCAGTTCAATTCAGTTCAGTTGCTCAGTCGTGTCCGACTCTCTGCAACCCCATGAATTGCAGCACGCCAGGCCTCCCTGTCCATCACCAACTCCTGGAGTTCACCCAAACCCACGTCCATCGAGTTGGTGATGCCATCCAGCCATCTCATCCTCTGTCGTCCCCTTTTCCTCCTGCCCCCAATCCCTCCCAGCATCAGGGTCTTTTCCAATAGTCAACTCTTCGCATGAGGTGGCCAAAGTACTGGAGTTTCAGCTCTAGCATCATTCCTCCCAAAGAAATCCCAGGGCTGATCTCCTTCAGAATGGACTGGTTGGATCTCCTTGCAGTCCAAGGGACTCTCAAGAGTCTTCTCCAACACCACGGTTCAAAAGCATCAATTCTTCGTCGCTCAGCTTTCTTTACAGTCCAACTCTCACATCCATACATGACCACTGGAAAAACCATGGCCTTGACTAGATGGACCTTTGTTGGCAAAGTAATGTCTCTTCTTTTGAATATGCTGTCTAGGTTGGTCACAACTTTCCTTATAAGGAGTAAGCATCTTTTAATTTCATGGCTGCAATCACCATCTGCAGTGATTTGAGCCCTAAAAAATAAAGTCTAACACTGTTTCCCCATTTATTTCCCATGAAGTGATGGGACCAGATGCCATCGTTAATTTAGCAAATTAGATGAAAAATGTTAGGGTGTGTGTGACAACTGAGATCTAGTCATCCTCTTCCTTATTGAAAAGGGTTGTGAAATATATAAAAGGACACAAACTTGTGCCATAAATAATTACTTAGGAAAATTCTGTGTGTATGTGTGTAACAAAGTGAGCCAAATGATTTCCTTGGATTATTTTCTCACTTTCATCTAAGTCAGAGCCAGTTCAGTAACAGTGTTTGTACTTGCAGTCCTCTCGTTATCATCTGCTTCTATCAGAAGTGTAGACATAGACTGGGTCACATGTTGTCCTGGCCTGATTTTACTCTCTTTGAAGGTTCTAGGGAACAGAGAGCAATATTCAGTGCTATGAAGGTCAGTCAGTCAGTGTTAGCCACTCAGTCATGTATGATTTTGCAACCTCATGAACTGTAGCCCGCCAGGTTTCTCTGTCCATGAAATTCTCCGGACAAAAATACTGGATTGGGCTGCCATTTCCTCTCTAAGCGATCTTCCCGACCCAGGGATTGAACCTGCAGCTCCTGAATTGCAGGCAGATTCTTTACCATCTGATCCACCAGCAAAGCCTGCTCTGAAGGTCATGGTCCTCTAATCCATACAGTGCAGATGGTGAATTGATGTGCTGCGGAGACATTTCTGGAGAAAAACAGAAAATACCCAAACTCTCTTTTTCAATTGTTCATGCCGTCGTGTCTGTAAGCATGAAATACTACTTTATAATTCTCAGTGTGAATAAAATATAATGATCAGAGTAGCTTTCCTGATTATATGTAAGTAAATGATGTATAGGTTTTTGCTTATCTTGTTTACTTGGACCAAGCTTAAATGTGCCAGTGTGTTATTAAATGAACCCCTGCGCCTCATTCTATTTAAATGTTGCTGTGTATGGTGAGTTTCTGGGGGGACCTGTCCATTGAGAAATAATGGATGTCAAGAAGAGAATGGCTAAAGGAAAGAAAATTTACTGAATTTTTAGAGGGAGAAAAACTGTTTCTTCCACGCCTCTCACTGATGATCCCAGTGTGACTGAATTCAGGGATAATTTCAGTGGGATTCAGAGACGACTTCCTGCTCTCTCTGCTGCTCTGGACACACACTGACAGTTTCCATCTTGTATTCTAACCATAGTCTGACTGGAATAATTCATAAGTGCAGATACAGCCCCACAATGACACAGTCAGAACCACTGGTTAATAATATCCTGAGATGTTTCTACGTTTACTTGCCAATGAATGAATGCATCTTTAATGTTGATTTTTATCCTATTCTGTTCTTAGATTTTGAATACCAGGTTTTCAAAACTGCTAAATGCTCTGTAATTTAAATGAATTTTAAATACTTGGAGATATTTTTGTCTTTCTGTGTTATGTATGTTTAGTTGGATTAGTTGCGTCTGGCTATTTGCAACGCCATGGACTGTAGCCACTAGGTTCCTCTGTCTGTGGGATTCTCCAGGCAAGAATACTGGCGTGGGTAGCCACGCCCTCCTCCAAGGAGTCTTTCCTACCCAGGGATCGAACTCAGGATCTCCTGCATTGCTGGCAGATTCTTTACTGTTTGAGTCACCAGGGAAGCCCTTTCTGGGTTATACTTTGAGGTAAACTTAATAAGCATTAGCTTAACAATGCAAGAGGCTTAGTCTAAAATGTCCTGACTTTAGGGTATAAACCTGGAAATCAGTTTCTCAGTCTGTTCCACATGGAGCACTGAATAGGTATTTCCTCACTGTGTACAATACACAGACCATTTTATTAGGTACAGTGAGGTACAGAAAATGAATTGGACTGATGTAACTTACAACCTAGTCTGTGAGACAGGTTAAGTATGAAGCTTTTATAATTTGAAATAGTAAATTCCAGAAGAGTTAAAGATACGGTTACTCGCTGAACACGCCTGCCTAATGAGGATGCATTTTGTGCAGCACCCTGCTGGACATATAGGAATTGTGTTTACATGGCTTTGGGTGTCAAGAAGTCTGGGGAAGGGTTCCTGAAGAAGGCGATGGTAGACCTGAGCTGAGTTGAACCACGGTGATGGTGAGCCTTTGGGGAAGGGACCAGATGCCAGGGGCTGTGCTCTGTCAACCAAGTGCAGGGGCAAGAGGGCAGGGCGAGAAGAGCACACAGGGAAGATGAAATTGTCAAGTATGCTTGGAGATGGAATGCCCAGGGGAGACTGGACACGTATCTAGAAAGGTCACTTAGAGGCACGATTCAGAAGAAAGGGAAGGGAAATATCATATATTATGTACTTAGCAGACTTTAATATTAGTAATATTTAGTAGACTATAATAGTTGTTATATAATATTATATGCTATAACTGTTTATACAGTAAGGAGTTTAGACTTTAAAGGCAGTGGGAGGGGGGACACTGGATTCTTGAGCAAGATAGTGACGTGATCTGAGAAAGATTAATCTGGATATCCCAGGCTTCCCTGGTGGCTCAGATGGTAAAGAATCTGCCTGCAATGCAGGAGACCCAAGTTCGATCTCTGGGTCAGGAAGATACCCTTGAGAACAGAATGGCAACCCACTCCTGTATTCTTGCCTGGAAAATTCCATGGACAGAGGAGCCTGGCAGGCTACAGTCCATGGGGTCGCAAGGAGTTGGACACGACTAAGCATGCACGCATATACATTTATATTGTACTCATTAAAGTTGTAATTAGTAGCAAGTACCTTTTTGTTAAAAGCAATCATTTTCTTAGTTCATATGGGTGGTTTATTCTCAGTGTTTTTACATGAATAATATGCCTTCCTAAGAAGGATTTATTGACCTTGATGGTGATCAACTGTTACCCTTTATCATTGTACCACGAAGAGCCCAATTAATTGTCAGCTCTATTATTTTTCTACATTCGGGAATCTTAGATTTTACCAGATGAATTGACATGCTGTTTGTTGAACCGTTGGCCCCATGGGTGCAATCAGGATCTTTTATTTACAGCTGTGAAATGTCATGTCAGTCAAAGTAAAGTCTGAGTTATGATAGATGACCAAAAGCAACAGGCAGCCAGACAGCCGTCTGCTCTTTCTATCTGGAAAAGCACGTGTAAGGAGATGTAGATTCAAAACGGCCTTCTGGTCACTGGTGGCCCCCAGCATGGGGCAGAAGCTGCATTTCTGTAAGGCTATGTGTTAGTTGTTGAGAACGGGTTTTGAAGGAAGATCATCTTTTAAACTGTGGTTCAATTCTGAGGCCAGCTCCCAAAGTGCATCTGTAACCACTGTGCCTCTTCCATTGCTCTGCCCTGTATGTTACTTATATTACTACATTCATCACATTGCATTATTCCTGCTTTCATTGGTTGGTTTTGTTTACTGGCTGAGAATTCCCTGTGAGCAGGATGGTGTGTTTTAGGAAGGACTCAGGCCTATTCCTGGAACCTAGGATTCACTGTGAATTTTCCTTTTAGTGAATGAAAGTATAATGTTTAGTAGGTTTTATGGATGTGAGAATTGGACCATAAAGAAGGCGTAGCACCAAAGAATTGATGCTTTTGAACTGTGGTGCTGGAGAAGACTCCTGAGAGTCTCTTGGACAGCAAGGAGATTAAAACAGTCAAACAGTCAATCCTGAAGGAGATCAACCCTGAATATTCATTGGGAGGACTGATGCTGAAGGTGAAGCTCCAGTGCTTTAGCCACCTGATGGCAAAGAGCCCACTCATTGGAAAAGACCCTGATGCTGGAAGAGATTTAGGGCAGGAGGAGAATGGGGTGACTGAGGATGCAATGGTTGGATGGCATCACTGACTCAATGGATATGGATCTGAGCAAACTCTAGGAGATGGTGATGGACAGGGAAGCCTGGAATGCTGCAGTCCATGGAGTTGCAGAGTTGGACATGACTGAGCCACTGAACAACAGCAAAGGTTATAAATAGAGTAATTAGGGATGTTCCTGGTTGTCCAGTGGTTAGGACTCTGTGCTTCCACTACAGGGGGTGGGGGTTTGATCCCTCATCTGGGAACTAAAATCCTACATGCAGCACTACGTGTCCAAAAAATAATAACAGATAATAAAAAGAATAATTGCACCAAAAGTCTAGGAAGGTTTGTAGAGGATGTGGCATTAGCACTGGACTTTGAAAAACCAGGTGGACTCAGGTTGGGGGCAGAAAGAAGGAATCAGGCTCAAAGAGGAAGGGGACTCATATGAGTAGGGAGAGGGAAAGGAAGAGAGGGAATGAAATTTTCAAAAATGAGCAGTGCAGGGACTTCCCTGGAGGCCTGGTGGTTAAGACTTCGCCTTCCAGTGCAGGGGGTGTGGGGGAATGAGACGTGTAGTTGGAACTGTAGTGTGTTCTAAAGACAGACGTGGTGGTCACGCCAGATCTTAGAAAGCCTGAGGACCTGGGCAGTTTTCGGTAGGCACTGTGTGTCCCAGAAAGCCTCGGGGTTGAGTTGGCTCGGGCACAGCTGGTTTCCACTGTGCCGTCTAATGATGGAGCCTGGGGCCTGAGGTCCCGGAGACCTGGTGACTTGTGTTCTGGGGGTGGAGTCTTCCCCAGGCTTGTAGGACTCCTCCTCTTGCCATATTGCCTTTCCTTTGTGTTGTCAGCTTCCCTTAAATCTGAAGACTCATCAGCCCCAGATCACAGGAAGTGTGTGCATTGTTGTCTTAATAAATCCCATATGTCTCGTGTTGCTAGAGTCATTTTCCATCTTGCAAGATGTCACCAGAAAATGCACATGATGCTGTGTGACGATGACTCTTCCTCATGAAGAATGCGCTTCGGATAACACTTTGAATTTGATCAGGTGGGGACAGCGAATCATAGAGAAAGCCTAGGAAACTGCTTTCTATAGCAGTGTTAAATCCAGAGGGAACACAACAGTACCTGAGAACGTGTTCATGGAAGGTTGCAGCTCTTTTATAGAATGTGGTAAGTTTCCAATGGCCAGAATAAATATGTTTAAAACAGTATTTTAAAAATTGAGGTTGAAGAAAGAACTTAAAAAAAAGGAGACAGAAGTGAAGCTGTCCTGAAGCCTTCCTGAGAACAGCTTTTGTGCTGGGTTTTTCCTAAGTGTTTTAATCCAGGCAGTAGTCCTGTGCTGGAGGGTTGCATTATCCCCATTTTGCAGATGAGGAAACAGAGGCTTTGAGAGTTTGAGCAGCTTGACCAGCAGGAGGGAAGCACTCACAAGAGGCAGAGTCAGGGCTTGAACCCAGGTCAACTGACTCCAGAGGATACTGTTCCCTAGTTAATTAGACAGCCAGAGTCCATCCTGTCAGTAAGAGTTCCCAGCAAGACACAGAAACCAAAACAGGTCCCACACCCTGTGAGTTATTCAAAAAGATACACGCACCCCTATGTTCCCAGCAGCACTGTTTTTTAATAGCCAAGTCATGGAAGCAGCCTAGGTGTCCTTTAACAGATGAGTGGATAAAGATGATGTGAGATATATATATATATATAATGAAATAATGCCTTTTGCAGTAACATGGGTGTACCTAGAGATTATTCTATTGAGTGAAATATGTCAGACAGAAAAAGATAAATATCATATAATATCACTTATATGTGGAATCTAAAAAAAAAATGATGCAAGTGAACTTCTTCAGGAAGCAGAAATAGATTCACAGACGCAGATAACAAACTTACCTAAGGGGAAAGGGGGGAGGGGCAAACTAGGAGTTTGGGATTGACATATCCACACGACAATGTATGAAATAGACAACCAACAGGGACCTACTGTATGGTGCAGGGAACTCTACTCCGTATCGTGTAATAATCTATAATGGAAAAGAATCTGAAAAAGAAAATGTGTGTGTGTGTAACAAAATCACTGTGCTGTACGCCTGAAACTAACAGCACATTGTAAATCAACTAGACTCCAATTTGAAAAAGAAGAAAAGTGATTTTTAAATGTCAGGCTGGTTTTACTAATGCTGTCCCCTTTTCTGTTGTGGGTTGTGTTTCCAGGAGCCCAGTGAAGCATGAGGTAAGGGCTCCCTCAGTGGATAGAGGTGGCTGCCCCCAATCATTTGTGCCGCTGTATCGCGTGTCAGTCGGTGATGCTTACACTCGTATGGGATGTGCTGGGGATGTTGGGGTGTGTACACTGTTGTACAGTCATTTCTGAAAGTTTTGAGTGCATTTAGCTGTCCGGTATTCTTGCCTGGAAAATCCCATGGACGGAGGAGCCTGGTGGGCTGCAGTCCGTGGGGTCGCTAAGAGTCGGACAAGACTGAGCGACTTCACTTTCACTTTTCACTTTCATACATTGGAGGAGGAAATGGCAACCCACTCCAGTGTTCTTGCCTGGAGAATCCCAGGGACGGGGGAGCCTGATGGGCTGCCGTCTATGGGGTTGCACAGAGTCGGACATGACTGAAGCGACTTAGCAGCAGCAGCAGCAGCTATCCGCTAAGTTTATGACAACTTACCTGATCTTTCTATACATCGTCATGTAATTTTAAGCTTTAAGAATGCCCTGGTATATTGACACATTGTTTATTTTTTGATTTCCTTGGTATTTCTTCTTTAGAGTTTACCTACTTCATAGGGCTTTCATTTAAAGTTAGCGTCTCAGAACGTCGGCTTTTGGAAAGTTAAGAGGAGTGGTGTTTGGCGCCACGCTGCCAATAGGTGGCTCAGGTCTGTGGTCCGTACCTAGCGCTCACCTCCCATCAAAGGGCGGCTTCACTGTATACCTTCACTGAAGTACCTGGGTTTTGACAGGAGTATTGACTTTGCTGTCATGATGGTTTGAAGATAAATAGGTGAAAGTGTTGCTTTAACTCCTTAGTGTAAAATAGTTCTTATAGAAGTTCCTTTCTTGGCTCCGATGACGCTGACAGCATTATTAATACTTTCAATAGTCTACTGTCAGCAGTCATTTGATATCAGTTTAATCATTTCACTGGTTATGCTGCCTTTTTAGCACAATCATTTAAATATCCCAGAAGACTGGGTTGATTATTCCTCACCAAGGAGATTCATTTTAAAGTCAAGAAAATTGCATCACTTGTAACATCAGCTATGCCTTTTCCAGGATTCTCCTTTAAATCAAGTCATTATAACTTATTGTTCTGACACTTAGTTATAGATCTATTTTGACTTGTTTTGTTTCTTAACAGAATCATGAAGAGTCCTTTTGCAAAGTAGGCCTTCAGAAAATGAAAACAACCACGTTTCCCCAATTCTAACAACACTCAAAAGTTTAGCGCACAACATCTCGATTTTAATTTTCCTCTATAGAATCAGATTTCCAGACTAGATTTCTTTTCACGCATGATAGTCTGTTGTATCTGTGCTACAGATAATTGTTTGCATCAGATTTGTCACTTTCTGGCATATTTTGAAATAGTAAGGCATTGGAATGTGTAAATGTTTCATTAGCTACAGAAGGTGCAAATGTAGCGTGTAAAAATGATTTGAAAACTTCTAAGAGCATCTGTGTTTTCATAGTTACCAGTTCACGCTGGTCAGCCTGTTGCTGGGTCTTCTTTATGCCTGTTTCTATGCAGAGCCCATTCACGGGGCTGTCCTAATGGTGCAGGCTTTATGTTTATGGACGATCCATAGACACACAAGGAATTGTAGCAGCAGTATTTCATTCTTAAGGCTGAATGGTGGCAGGCATAATTACTGAGGCTAACATCTGGAGTAGTTTATTGAAAGGAAACCTGCCAAGATTGTTAGCATATACCAAACAGCATTATCCATATGTGCTGTTTAATCTCTGTTGAATGCCGGGGTGTGTTCATATGAAAGGAAATGGCTAACATCCAGCAGAGCATCATGACCAACACGATACCTTTCCAGAGCAGATTTTGCTTTAGCTCGATGGAGCAGTTTGCTAGAGATTTTCAAGATCATGAGCATAACCCATCTGGAGGGTTTCTAGATAGGCCATAAGTACCTGGTTACTTGGTCTTCCCAGAATTAAAAGGTACCCTTCCTTGAAGTCCTGCATGCTCAGTTGTGTCCAACTCTTTTGTGACCCATGGACTGTAGTCCACCAGGCTCCACTGACCATGGCATTTCCCAGGAGAGAATACTGGAGCGAGTTGCCATTTCCTCCTCCAGGGGATCTGCCTGACCCAGGGATCAAACCCACATCACTTGCGTCTCCTACATCGGCAGGCAGATTCTTTACCACTGAACCACCTGAGAAGCCCATAGATATCTATATCTGTATTTATTTCTATTGTTGTTGCTTAGTCACTCAGTCGTGTCCAGCTCTTTGCAACCTCATGGACTATAGCTGATGGAATTCTCCAGGCAAGTTTGTTGGAGTGGTTAGCCATTGCTTTCTCCCGGGGATCTTTCAGACCCAGGGATTGAACCCAGGTCTCCTACACTGCAGGCGATTCTTTACCATCTGTGCCACCAGAGAAGCCAATTTATGTGCCTCAAAGTGGTTGTACTTGGGCTGTTAGTACTGTGTGGTTTCAAATATTCTTCTTCATTGTCTCTATTTTGTTATATTTCCAAGGTTAGATTATAATATTTTAGAAGAAAAAGAAGAAAACATCATGTTGGAGGAAACACCCAAGACACCATTGTATTATGTAGTATTGACCTGTATGTAGGTCAAAAAGCAACAGTTAGAACCAGGCATGAAACAATGGACTGGTTCCAAATTGGGAAAGGAGTACATCAAGGCTGTATATTGTCACCCTGCTTATTTATATATGCAGAGCACATCATGCGAATTGCTGAGCTGGATGAAGCACAAACTGGAATTAAGATTGCCAGGAGAAATATCAATAATCTCAGATGTGCAGATGACACCACCTTTATGGCAGAAAGTGAAGAGTAACTAAAGGGCCTTTTGATGAAGATGAAAGAGAAGAGTGAAAAAGTTGGCTTAAAATTCAGCATTCAGAAAACTAAGATCTGGCATCCAGTCCTATCACTTCCTGGCAAATAGATGGGGAAACAGTGGTAACAATGACAGACTTTATTCTCTTGGGCTCCAAAATCACTGCAGATGGTGACTGTAGCCATGAAATTAAAAGATGCTTGCTCCTTGGAAGAAAAGCTATGACAAACCTAGATAGCATCTTAAAAAGCAGAGACATTACTTTGCCGACAAAGGTCTATCTAGTCAAAGCTATGGTTTTTCCAGTAGTCATGTACAGATGTGAGAGTTGGACCATAAACAAGACTGAGTGCCAAAGAATTGATGCTTTTAAACTGTGATGTTGGAGAAGACTTTTGAGAGTCCCTTGGACTGAGAAGAGATCAAACCAGTCAATTCTAAAGGAAACCAATACTGAATATGCATTAGAGGAACTTATTCTGAGGCTAAAGCTCCAATATTTTGGCCACCTGATGCAAAGAGAAGACTCATTGGAAAAGACCCTGATGCTGGGCAAGATTGAAGGCAGGAGGAGAAGGGGACGGCAGAGGACAAGATGGTTGGATGGCATCACTGACTCAACGGACGTGAGTTTGAGCAAGCTCCAGGAGATGGTGACGGATAGGGAAGTCTGGCATGCTGCTGTCCAATGGATCGCAGAGTCAGAAGTGACTGAGTGACTGAACAACAACAGCAACGAAAATGTAGTTGATCATGTGCAGCAATTTCACGGTACTGGTGATTGGCAGAGTGCAGTCAACTGTCTCTAGTTTTTTCATTGATTGTAAAGATTAAGTTGGAGTTACTTCTGCATTTTAAATTCCAGTAAATAATTTTAACTTTGTAAATAAGTTTCTTTAAAAACTCAAAAGGATAGAAGAGTACTATATTGATCATTCCATATATAGAATGCATGAATCTCATTTCTGTTTATAATTCTCTACTCCTATAATTCCTTATGTGCTTTTTTCTTTCTCCACACCAAAGGACATTGATTTGGGTCCAGATAATGGAAAAGTGACATATGGTGATCATATAGTGATTATAGGCATTAGGGTGTGAGAGATGTCAAAAACAGTGGCATTAATTGAGGGGTTGTAGTTTTTTTTTTGGTGAGGGCTAGATTTTTTTTTCCCCTCACTCACATTTTAAAATAATTTAAGAGAGGTGCCTGTTGCAGATAGAAGGTAACTTTAAAAGGGTTGGAAGCCAAGACTCTAATGTGGAGAGACAGACTGTCCCAATGGAACAAAATGCAAACTACACCCTTGTTCTTGCCAATAAATAAGCAAGATTGCTTCTAGCTGTGTAAAAAAGATTATCCTGAAAATAGATGCTACATATACTGAGAATTTTGAGAGTGTTAGGAATGAGTTATGGTCTAAAACAGAAAAAATATGGAAAGGAACTATAAATTATTAGCCATCTTTGCCTTCAGACTTCCCAAAGAAATATATATATATATTTGAGGCTAGCCATGTAAAATGTTTTCAGATTTGGGAGTAGAGAAGAAATGAAGTAGTCAATATAAAATTTGACTTTTAAGGCAGTAATTTGTAAATCATTGGTAATTGGTGACTCCAGATGCCTGAATTCCTTTTGGAGATTATTGTGGAATCTGTTTTAAAAATCCACCTTGTGTCTGAGCAAGCATTTGTAAATCTCCTTGTGGGCAAATACAAAGCACTATTAATTACTTGAGGCCCTATCCCTTTGATTTTATATTATCCAACTTAAAATTATGAAGGAAAGAAAAATATATTTTATCTCCTGCAAACTGCTTTTTAAAACAACTCACAGGAACTTTACTTCTGGGTCTTTAAGGAAAATGTAAATTGACATCCAGTGCCAGAAGGCAATGGCACCCCACTCCAGTACTCTTGCCTGGAAAATCCATGGACGGAGGAGGCTGGTGGGCTGCAGTCCATGGGGTTGCTAAGAGTCGGACATGACTGAGCGACTTTACTTTCACTTTTTACTTTCATGCGTTGGAGAAGGAAATGGCAACCCACTCCAGTGTTCTTGCCTGGAGAATCCCAGGGACGGGGAAGCCTGGTGGGCTGCCGTCTATGGGGTTGCACAGAGTTGGACACGACTGAAGCGACTTAGCAGCAGCAGCAGCAGCCAGCTACCTAAAAATATACTGTGTCATTCTTTTCAGGATATGTCTCAAATTCTTTGTGTTAACTGTGATTTAGAGAGAGAAACAGAAGAAGTGGCGTTCATTCTTGACTGGGAAACCCAAAACTAGTCTGGCTCTGCTGAACATTAGACATATGACTTGGAAAATTGCTTATCTTCTTTGAGTTCAGTTTTTTCCTATTATGTGAGAGGGTGGAATTTATTGGTAGGTGATCTTCAAAGTCCTTGCTACTGCAATATTCTATTAATATTTGTGTTTGAACACAGTGATCCCCAAAATTGATACCCTATCTATTTTCCGGCAAGAATTACCTTAGCACTAGAATATTGTTCATCTTCTTTATTCAGCTTTTGAGTTGGCTTTCAGAAAGCATAGAGTAAGATTTTTAAATAGTGATTATCTGGACTATAGAAATATAAATTAAACAAGGAGTCAAGAGTATATATATTTTGGTAGTATATCAGACTTTCACAGTATCATATTGAGAACCTTAATTGTAATCAAATAATGTTCCCAGCCTATGTTTAACTATACATCAGCTCAGTGGATGGTTCGTAAAGGGTATAATTGACAGCTAGTAAAACCCTTGCAAAAATGAATCAGCTTTTAACTTCGTATTAAATTATCCTTTTCTAGAAGACTGAAAACTATAATCAAGTCCTTTCTGTGTAATTTGCGATAGATTACCACTCTAAGAGAATAACATCCTTTGTTAAAAAGGCTTTTCTATTATTGGCTGTGGTGTCCCCTCCTCTCACTGAATTAAAGTGTTAAACCTGCAGGCAGATGCCCAGAGCTTTTCACCTGAACGCTTTTACAATGAGGGCATAATGAATGTTGAAACTGGTACAGTTTATTTAAAATAAGCTTAGATTAGCTCACTACTGCTGTTCTTGACCTCCAGAGAGAGAAAGGAAAACAAGTTCCTTCGTAGAGATGGAATTTTTATCAAACGCTTTAGAGCTTAAACTGTACAGGTGATACTTGTAGCCTCCTACTGCTAGTTTTTTTTTATTTCTCAGGTCTACTTATTAGGTGAGCAAGTATGGATATTCTGACAGTTATAATGTGCCCATTGTGTATCATATACACTAGAAAACAATGTAACAATCAGTATGCTATATAGAAGAATTAGGAACTTAGAACTACTATTCATACATTTATCAAAAATAATATTAAACTTTATGTGTTTAGTATTGAACATACTATAGATGGAATGTTGAAAAATGCAACCAAGTTCCCTGCCTTCATGGAGGCTTTTCACAAAATTCAGCACCAATTCCTAACTTTAAGAAAAAACTCAATAAAATACGCACTGGTGATCAGTTATTTAACATGAGCTAAGGCAATGGCACCCCACTCCAGTACTCTTGCCTGGAAAATCCCATGGATGGAGGAGCCTGGTAGGCTGCAGTCCATGGGGTCGCTAAGAGTCAGACACTACTGAGCGACTTCACTTTCACTTTCCACTTTCATGCATTGGAGAAGGAAATGGCAACCCACTCCAGTGTTCTTGCCTGGAGAATCCCAGGGACGGAGAAGCCTGGTGGGCTGCAGTCCATGGGGTCGCACAGAGTTGGACATGACTGAAGCGACTTAGCAGCAGTAGCAGCAAACTATTTAGAGTGAAGAAATAAGGTCTACATCTTACCTCATGCTAAAGTGTAAAGAAGTATGCCACTAGCCTCCAAAGAAGGGAAGGGTGACGCCATCTTCACCTGTTTACCTTTTTATTGGTGGTATTAGCCAATGAGATTAGGACAAGGAAAGATAATTAAAGGCAGAAGATCTGTACATGAGGAAGTGAAGGCTTGCTCTTTGCAGGTGATACCTGGAAAATCCAAAAGAATCAATGAGGAGACTAACACAAACAATAAAAAAAATTATTAAAGTACCAGGATATATAATTTACTTAAAAAAATCAGAAACTTGCTCATCAGAAGATAACACAGAGAACATTTTATTTATGACAGCAACAATGTGCTTGGTCACTCAGTCTTGTCTGACTCTTTGTGACCCCATGAAAAGCAGCCCACCAGGCTCCTCTGTCCCTGGGATTCTCCAGGCAGGAATACTGGAATGGGTTGCCATTTCCTTCTCCAAGATGACAGCAACAATAAGAACAAGAAAATAAAATATCTGGGACTAATATTAAGCATATGTCTAAAATCTATATAAAGGACATTATAAACCTTTCCTGGAAGGGCAGCAAGTAGATTTGAATAAATGGATAGTTATAATCTGTACTTGGAAGGATTGTTACTGCTGTTTGGCTGCTCAGTCGTGTCTGACTTTTGGGACCCCATGGCCCACCAGGCTCCTCTGCCCATGGGATTTCTCTGGTAAGAATACTGGAGTGGGTTGCCATTTCCTTCTCCACTTGGATAGGATAACTAATCATAAAGATATCATTTATGTTCAAGTTAATAAATTGAATGCAACCAGAAAAAGTGACTCATTTTTATTTTGAGCTGAACAGTTTGATCATCATATTCACATAGAAACTAAACATACAAGAGTATCTAGGAAAACCTGAAAGGGGGAAAGAGTCATGGGGGATTTCTTTTTTCTGATATTAAGCCTCCACAGTGAAATATAGGGGTGCTAACACACCTGTTGGCTGCTGGGGGTGGGAAATAAAAATAGATCCTAGAACACATGATAATTCAGGATTCTGAAAGTGGATTCTCCAATCTGGGAAAAGATAGACTTAAACATTTTAGACTTTATTTACATTGTTTTTAATAGTGGTAAAATACACATAACATAAAATTTACCATCTTAAACATTTGTTTGGTGTATAGTTGAGTAGTGTTAAATGCATTCACACTGCTGTGACCAGTTGCCAGAACTCTTCATCTTGTGAAACTGAAACTCTGTATACGTTAAGTAATAACTACTTATGTCCCTCTTCCCTCGCCTCCAGCCCCTGGCAACCACAATTTTTTGTACTTTCAGTCTCTTTTGAATTTGGCTACTCTAACTGCCTCATCTAAGTAGAATCATACAGTAGTTGTCTTTTTCTGATTAGTTTATTTGCTTAGCACAATGTCCTCAACGTTTATCTTTGCTATAATGTGCATTAGCTTTTTGAAGACTGAATAGTACTCCGTGACAGATTTTATTTTCTCAGGCTCCAGAATCACTGTGGACAGTGACTGCAACCATGAAATTAGCAGGCACTTGCTTCTTGGATGAAAAACTATGACAAACCTAGACAGCATATTAAAAAGCAGACACATCACTTTGCTGACAAAGGCCCATATAGTTAAAGCTATGTTTTTTCCATTAGTCATGTATGGATGTGAGAGTTGGACTGACCATTAAGAAGGTTGAGTGCCACAGAATTGATGCTTTCAAACTGTGCTGTTAGAGAAGACTCTCGAGAGTCCCTTCGACAGCAAAGAGATCAAACCAGTCAATCCTAAAGGAAATCAGTCCTGAATATTCATTGGAAGGTGAAATGAATATTTCAGATGCTGAAACTGAAGCTCCGATACTTTGGTCACCCGATGTGAAGAGCTGACTCACTGGAAAAGACCTTGATGCTGGGAAAGATTGAGGGCAGGAGAAGCGGGCGGAAGAGGATGAAATGGTTAGATAAATCACCAACTTGATGGACATGAATTTGAGCAAACTCTGGGAGATAATGGAGGATAGAGGAGGCTGATGTGTTGCAGTCCATGGGGTCCCGAAGAGTCAGCCATCCCTTAGCAACTGAACAACCACCTTCAAGGTTGACTGCTCCTGGTATATATATATATTTAAAATAAATTTTAAAAATTGTAGGATGATGGGACCCTGGCTCATTTTTAACTAATAGTTGTGTTCCTGAGAATTAAAATGTTCTTATTTTTCATATACTTTCAGTATATGTCAGTTACCCAGGTTGGTAGTATTTTAGGGTTGCATTTGACCCTAGATTTCAACAGACCCAAATGACTTCTGTCAACTAGAGGCTTTCCATCTATGTATGGAAGCTGGTCAGGAGCTTATTGACTCAGCTTCTTCCTGAACTTGTGGTCTTCAGTGGTGAGATAGCTCATTCTGGTCAATGGCCATATCTGAATGATGGACTGTCCTCTAACTCTGTTCCAGATTTAACTTTCTCATCTTTTAGGCATTAATGCTTAAGTCTCTCTTCTGAAATTATAAAGTGCCGTTTTTTGTTCTTAATAAGACACAGTTTTATTGATATATACTCCACACACCATACAATTCACTGATGTAGAATGTACAGTTTGGTGGTTTTTGTATATCCAAGGAGTTGTACAACCATCACTACAATCTACTTTTAAAGCATTTTTCATTACCTTTACAAGTTCTGTACCCATTTTTAGCAAAGAATCCCCATTTCTGCTCCCCAGTCCAGCCCTAGGCAACTGTTGTACTAATGTGCAAAGTACTAATGATTATACTTTGTGTTTCTATGGAGTTGCTTATTATGGATATTCCTTATAAATTGAATTATATAATACCTAGTCTATTGTGATTGGCTTCTTTCACTTAGAATACTGTTTTCCAGTTTCATCCATATTATAGTACTTATCAGTACTTTATTCTGTTTCCTAGCTTGATAATGTATTGTGTGTATATACCACATCTCAATATCTTATACATCTATTCATCAGTTAACAAGCATCTGGGTTCTTCTCACTATCTGGCTATTTATGGACATTTGTGTATACAGTTTTATATGAATGCATCTTTTCATTTCTCTTAGTGATTTACCTAGAAGTAGAATTCCTGAGTCACATATGACTCTATGTTTATATTTTAGAAGAAGGACCAACCTTTTCCAAAGAAGCTGTAACGTTTTCTTTTTCACTTGCAGTGTACGAGGGATCCAGTTTCCCCACGTCTTTGCCAGTGCTTGTTATTATTACAGTTCAGTCGCCATCGTATTCAAGCAACCCCATGGACTGTAGCCCACCAGGCTCCTCTGTCCATGGGATTTCCCAGGCAAGAATCCTGGAGCAGGTAGCCATTCCTTCCTCCAGGGGATCTTCTCAACCAAGGGCTGGAACACGCGTCTCTTGCATCTCCTGCGTTGGCAGGCAGATTCTTTACCCTGTGCCATCTGGGAAGCTCAACCTCTAATTCTATTCTATGCCAAAGATACTTATGAGAAAGACCAGTTCTTTTTGTGTTTTTGTGCTTTCTGAGATGATATTTTCGTTGTACCTTTTCATCAGATACTTTTTAACCTCAAAAGATTGCTTTTATTCTTCACTGAATTATTTTGGCTTGTAAGGAAAATGCGCCATTCTTTGTATTAATCCTTGATGAACTTAAGTGTATGTTCGGATAAATTTTTGCTTAGTTGTGTATTCTCACTTTGTTTTTGTTGTTAAGTCTCACAGATGTATTTAGTAAAGTCTTTTGAGAGACAGCAGAGTCAGCTGACGTTTTTTGTGGCAAGCCAATAGCGTGTCAAATCTGAATTTATGTTGTAAAGCTGTTTTACAGACATAGAAGTCCAAATAAACAGCCAAATTACTATTTCTTCCCAGTTTGGATGTGGGAAAGTGAGTATGTATTTGGTTTTTGCTTCTAAAATAACTTGAAAATGGATAAATAGGTTTTTCTGTGTGCTGTGTTAAAAATTTGCAATTTTTCAGCAAATCCAAATGTGAAAAATTTGACCCCAAAGAATTATGTTAAGTGGTTGAAAAAATGTCTATTACTTAGGGTCATCTGCTGTGTGTTGTATATTTTACAGATGTTATTTTTTCAAATGTAATCCCCAAAATAGCGCTATAGGTATTACAATCATTTCTATGTTATAGGCACTAAAACCAAAGGCATCAGAATCAACAATTAGAATTTAAGGTTATTTGGTTAAGGTCACAGGGTCATTAAGTATGAATAACAAATCTGAGATTCAAACCAAGATCTGCTCAGCTCCAACCTCAGACCTTTTCTTAAAGCTTCCCCAAGTTATTCCAGTTTCTATTCTGTTGTACCATTACATGAGCTCTTTTAACATTCAGATATTTTGCTATTTTATTTTATTTTTTTTAAAAATTTTATTTTACTTTTAAACTTTACAATATTGTATTGGTTCTGCCATATATCGAAATGAATCCGCCACAGGCATACACGTGTTCCCCATCCTGAACCCTCCTGCCTCCTCCCTCCCCATACCATCCCTCTGGGTCGTCCCAGTGCACCAGCCCCAAGCACCCACTATCGTGCATCGAACCTGGACTGGTGACTTGTTTCATATATGATATTATACATATTTCAATGCCATTCTCCCAAATCATCTCACCATCTCCCTTTCCCACAGAGTCCAAAAGACTGTTCTATACATCAGTGTCTCTTTTGCTGTCTCGTATACAGGGTTATTGTTACCATCTTTCTAAATTCCATATATATGAGTTAGTATACTGTATTGGTGTTTTTCTTTCTGGCTTACTTCACTCTGTATAATAGGCTCCAGTTTCATCCATCTCATTAGAACTGATTCAAATGTATTCTTTTTAATGGCTGATTTTAAAATATTTCAAATTCATTACTCTGTTTTTTCATGACTATCCAATATCCAAAATAGCAGCATTTCTCTTGTTTTATGGGCTTCCCTGGTGGCTCAGACAGTAAGGAATCTGCCTGCAATTCAGAGACCTGCGTTCTTTCCTTGGGTCAGGAAGATCCCCTGGAGGAGGGCTGGCAACTCACTCCAGTATTCTTGCCATCCCATGGACTGAGGAGCTTGGAGGGCTACAGTCCATAGGGTCAAAAAGAGTCAAACATGACTAAGGCACTGACACTTCAATTTGATTTTTCTCTTATTTTAGTTGATAGAAGCAGGAAGGATTTATTTGTATCCTGGAGTCTTGGTGACTCCCACCTCAATTCCTATGTTTATTCATAAGTTAACAAACTGAAGATTCATCAAGAAACTAGCTATTAAGCATTTGAAAATGAAGTTCTCTCCAACTTTCTGAGTGTGGTTTTCGTGAATGAAATGCCTTTCTGTTTGTTGTACATCAGAGAAATGGAGAAATACTCCGTTATATAAGCTTAGCTTGTTTTCCCAGAGGACTGTGCAAGGATGTCTGTGTCCCTAATCCAGGGCACACGGGTCCCTTTTGGCAGTAAAGTGGACAGTCATCATAGGGTAGATTATGGACTCATGCTTGAGGCTGATCCCTGGGTACAATATTATTTCTTTCCCAATTTTCCCCTTATTCTTTAATTTTCTGCTACAGCAGAACTTCCATTGTACCTAAACAAAAAACAAAAAACAACAGCATCTATTTGCTAGTAAGTCGAAAAGAAAAGCAAGCAATGAAAAGCAATGGAAAGAAAGTAGTCAAGACAGAGTTCATGTTAGAAAAAAGGTGTAGTATTCATTGAAGAAAAGCAATTAAAAATGGTCTAGGGACTCTTAGTTTTATTTTCCGTACTGTTTGTTCTAAAACCACTCTTAAGTGTTTACCCCTTATCATCCGAAAGCACACATTTGAGTTCCTTACTTAAATTAATATCCTTAATAGCTGCTTCGATTTTTTTTTAAATACTTGCAACTTCAAGGATTTTTCAAACCTCTAATCATATGGACCCATATAAAGCTAACCTAACTTTAAATCCTGGCCTTATTTTTGTCTTAATGGTGAAATAATGAATTAAAGTCAAGCTTTGGACATTCTGTGTTGTTGAAGCTGTCTCTTGTGTATTCTCCATGAATGAAACACATATACTCTAAACGTGGTGGTGGTGGTAGTCACTCAGTCATGCCTGCCTCTTTGTGACCCCGTGGACTGTAGCCCTCTGGGCTCATCTGTCCAAGGGATTCTCCAGGCAAGGACACTGCGATGAGTTGCCATGCCCTCCTCCAGGGGATCTTCCCAACCCAGAGATGGAACTCAGGTCTTCCGCATTGCAGGCAGATTCTTTTCTGTCTGAACCATTAGGGAAGCCCACACTCTGAACATGCCTTAATGTTTATATGAAATACCTTTCAAGTGTCAAATATATATGGGAAAATCTTATTTTGACCCTGAATCTTTATTGTGCCTGAAAGCTCACTGTACCATTATCTTTAGATTGTGTAGACATGGAGGACACTTTATACAGTAACTCTGTTCTCTGAGGACCAGGATGGACCCTTGCCCAGGAAAGTGGGCTGTTAGTATTACACCGAAACATATCACTTTAAAGAGTCTGTATTCCCAGCTCTTTTAGAGTATGTCATCTTTGGATGATTCATGCTGAAAATGAGCCGTGTCTTGCTCACTTTTTCTCTGTTGAGCATTTTAAAAAACCTATTTAGACATTTGGCACATACATTATTTTCTTAGCTATTTGAATATTTAACTGTCAGTCATTTCTCTGTTTGTTTCTGCTTTCCGTCCTGAAGCTGTAAGTTTGTGTTTTCACAGAATGGCAGAGAAGAGTCTCTATTATACCTTGGTTTAGTTGCTCAGTCATGTCCACCTCTTTGCGACCCCAAGGACTGTAGCCCGCCAAGCTCCTCTGTCCGTGGGATTTCCCAGAAAAGAATACAGGAGTGGGTTGCCATTTCCTTCTCCGGAGGATCGTCCTGACCCAGGAATTGTCCCTGTGTCTCCTGCTTGGCAGGCAGATTCTTTACCACTGAGCCACCTCTATTACCTTAATTCAGTTCAGTCCCTCAGTCGTGTCTGATTCCTTGTGACCCTATGGGCTGCAGCATGCCAGGCTTCCCTGTCCATCACCAACTCCAAGAGCTTGCTCAAACTCATGTCCATAGAACCAGTGATGCCATTCAACCATCTCATCCTCTGTCATCCCCTTCTCCTCCTGCCTTCAGTCTTGCCTAGCATCAGGGTCTTTTCCAACGAGTCAGTACTTTGCATCACATGGCCAAAGTTTTGGAGCTTCAGCTTCAGCATCAGTCCTTCCAATGCATATTCAGGACTGATTCCTTTAGGACTGACTGGTTTGATCTCCTTGCAGTCCAAGGGACTGGCAAGAATCTTCTCCAGCACCACTATTACCTTAAACTACACATAATTAGAAACACATATGTGCTTAATACACACAGATTAAGTAAATACTACATTGTTACTGTAAGTCCAAATGAGTATCTTGGGATTATATACAGTTTCGCTGATTTGTGATCCTCTTCATTCAAATTTAGGTGGGTGATTAAAAGTCACTTATCTGGGGCTTTTGTATGACTCAGGAAATAGCGGACATGAAACATCAAGTTTCTGTCCCAGTTCCTCACAGTAAATTCTTTCCCTGAAGACAAATAATTACAGAGCCAGAAGCACTTTTTTCCCTGGGGGAGTGGGGGAAGTTTGCTGAGAAAGCTTACTTAGAAGTCCAAAATACTGCAAATTTGTTGAGACAGTTTCACTTCGCTGACAGGTTGATTGCGTGTCCCATCACACACAGTACCCAGGGACTTACTCTGTGAGGTTTCTGGCTTTCCCCTTTATCATAATTGTGGAGTGTCACACAGATCTGATGGAGACAGATTTAGAACAATTGTTGATTGGAAGCTCTTGGTATAGACAGGGAGTTCAAACACAGGCCCTGCCTGGAAATTTAGCAGTGAACATCACTCATCCATCATAATTTGGCAAATGGAAATATCAAGACAACCTGCCATCCATCATATCCGTTTAACTGTACTCCAGAGTGGATTAAATTGTATTTAACAACTTTTCTCATACAAGATTTACACACTCTGAAGAGGGAATAAGACTTCTTCATCAAGCTTTTGCTTTCTGTTTATCAACGTGAGATTTTGAAATTTGTCCCAGAACATTGTCTGGTAAATTCTTTTCAAAGTCTTTATGGCTGTAATTTTCTCCAAATTTTGTTTCTAACAGTAAGCGTGAATATCAAGTTAGTAGAGTAGCAAAGGAAACAGATTCTTAGCATACAGTGGTTAAACTAGTAAGTCATTCTCAAATATCAGTGTTCTGAATTGAAATAACTTTGGTATTGCAGGTATTAATTTGGACCCCCTGAAGCTTTGGTGGTGGAGGTTTAGTCATTAAGTCAAGTCTGACTCTTTGCGACCCCATGGATTGGAGCCTCCTAGGCTCCTCTGTGCATGGGATTTCCCAGACAAGAATACTGGAGTGGGTTGCCATTTCCTTCTCCAGGGGACCTTCCTGATCCAGGGATCGGACCAGCATCTCTTGCATCTCCTTCACTGGCAGGCAGATTCTTTACCACTAAGCCACCTGGTGAAGAAACTTTAACGAGTATCATTTTAGACCATAGCATCCTCGTGTTAGAGAAAGCGTGCGGCTCTCATCATCCAGTCTCTTTAGTTCACAGATGGGAAGGTGAGGCACTAAGAGGTCATGACCATCACAGCAGGGTCATCTTGACTTCGGCAGTAATGCCAGGATAACAATGCAAGTTTTCTGACTCTCGGGAATAGCATTTCTTTTCATTTTTACTGTACGTCTTCACCTGTCAGTTCTACACGGATCCTGTGAACCTCAAGTCTTATCAGTACCTTGGGGATTTAAGGGTGAGGGGACAGATGATAGTGGTGAGAATGAATCTTAAAACCTGATACTATCAGTTTGAGTCAAAGAGGAAATGTATTGGAGAATGTAGGGGAAAGGAACGCATTCTGTTCCTGTGTGTCTGCAGCTTACTTAACACTTGGGAGCTGATGAAAAATTTATTCATGAGTTGTGCTAACAGAGTTGCTGTGTGTTGCCCTCTTGGATAATTTCTATATCTGCAGAGACAAAGACCAAATACTTTAGGCTTTTTTTTTTTTTTTTTTGAAGAGCAAGAAAATTTGAAAAGAAAACATTTTCTAACATCCTAATGGGTGTTATTGGTATGAAACGTTATGTATTAGTTAGGATGAGATCCAGCCCAAGGTGATGGAAAACACAAAATGAAAATGTTATAAGCATATAGAATTTTATTTTCCCCTTCGAGTAAAAGGAATATGAAAGTAAGTAGACTCTGGTGGTGGTGGTGGTGGTGGACGGGCAGCCTCTTCTTTCTGGTTCCCTATACCATCCTAAAGTGGCACCTCAAAGCTCAAGATGACTGCTCAAGCTCCAGCCATCACATCCTAATTTTAGCTAACATGAATTAAGTGATGAAGAAGAGAAGCAGTAAGAGGGGCAAAGGGCCAATGTGTGCTGGTTTATAAGGTAGTTTCTGGAAGCAGCCACACAATACTTCACTTGCACTTCATTTTCATGATCAGGGCTTAGTTATGAGAATACTTCTTGCCGCAAATGAGACTGAAAATTTTGGAATGATTTTGGAAAATTCAGTCTATATTTTGGTGGCAAGCAGTTCAGCTGAATCAGAGTTGCATTATTCTATTTGATTTTGATAAGTTGCAATTTTTGAATTTGAAAGTTTTATCTGCCTTTTTAAAAGTTGGCTTAAGTTTAGCATGTCAGGTGGGAGACTGACATTTGTGACCAATGGTGTCATAAAGCTTGGACTATTAATCGCCTCCTCCCTCTCACGTTCTGAGTCTCTCTGTAAAGTCCATGTTTATAGTCAGTGCATTTTCCCTTGACCAGTACATTCGCCACAGTGGAGAAAGTGAAAGTGAAAGTGTTAGTCGCTTAGTTGTGTCAGACTCTGCGATCCCATGGTCTGTAGCCCTCCAGGCTCCTCTGTCCATAGAATTTTCCAGGCAAGGATACTGGGGTGGGTTGCCATTTCATTCTCCAGGGGATCTTCCCAACCCTGGGGTTGAATCTGGGTCTCCTGCATTGCAGGCAGATTCTTTACCATCTGAACCACCAAGGAAGCCCAAAGAATGAAGAGTATTTGGTAAATGTCCCAGGACTTCTAAGAAAATGGCTTGAAGAGAAAATTTTTGGAACACCTGTATTTATTCTTCAGTTGTCTTGATTGTCTGTGACTTGAGTGAATGGTACAAGCTAATGAGAAGTCAGACTCTGGAAAAGATTTCTGGGTCCATTCCTCTCCCACCCCACACTGGTACCAGCACATCAGTAGACAGACCCATGCACACAAGATATAGGGCTGTCATACAGAGGAGGACTCTCTTTGAAGCTCTGCTTTGTTATAAAGTATATCCTTTTTGGCTTCCTGTCTTCATAACCAGACCCTCGGTTCCTCTGTGTTCAGATGCTGCCCCTTCTGGCTTCCCAGTAGTTTTGACCTTGCTGCCTCCTTGAAGGAGAAGGATCAGTGCAGCTCAAACCAGTAGAAGACATTGCTTCTTTAATCCACCTGATCTTTAGAAATTCCCAAGGGACATTTTTGCAGTGTGGCATCTTGGGTCTCAATTCTGACACTGAATCAGAACCTCTGGGCATAAAGCTTGTGGGTTCATTTCCAGGGTTTTCCCAGGACTTCTCAGGCAGCCAGCTTCCTGCCGTGTTTAGGAATCTTTTCACAACAATACAGGAACTGGACATAGATCCCCTCCCTCCAAAGATAAAAATATTCTCCAGCTAAACATTTCATACCTAGGAAGGGCTTGAGACCCCTATGTACCCAACCTGTGCCAAAGCCAGAGGAGGCCCAGTCCAGCTTTGCTTTACAAGTGCCACAGACTTTTCTGAGCCATCTGCCCGTGAGTCTGGAGGACACATGCTTAGTGTTAACATCCAGAGCCATGAAGAAGGGCAAGGATGTGCTGTGCTTAGTCACTCAGTTGTTTCCGACTCTTTGCAACCCCATGAACTGTAGCCACCAGGCTCCTCTGTCCAAGGGATTCTCCAGGCAAGAGTACTGAAGTGGGTTGCCATTTCCTTCTCCAGAAGATCTTCTCGACCCCGGGATCAAACCTGTATATCCTGTGTCTCCTGAATTGCAGGCAGATTCTTGGGTGCACCCCAAATCTGCATGCTTCCAGGGTGCTGTGGTTTGGGGAGGGCTTTGGAAGGGGCCCATAGGGAAAGAGGGACCAAGGTAGTGCATTGCTTCTGTCCCAGGCGAACAAGGTTTCAGCGTAAATGCAGTGCATTTGCCCAGCCTCTATATTTCAGCTTTCAATTAGGTTTTGGCTTAGTTAATAAATCTGGAATATTTTTAGGTAATTCTGATTTTAGGTATCCTTTAGAGTTTCATGTTTAATTAGGTCACTATGCATTCATGCTAAGTCACTTCAGTTGTGTCTGACTTTTTGCTATCCCATTGACTGTAGCCCACCAGGCTCCTCTGTCCATGGGATTCTCCAGGCAAGAATATTGGAGAGGGTTGTCATGCCCTCCTCCAGGGGGTCTTCCCATCCCGGGGATCGAACCTGGGTCTATTATGTCTTCTGCATTGACAGGTGGCTTTTTTACCACTACCACTCCCTGGGAAGCCCAATTAAGTCTCTACTAGTGCTTTAAGTACTAAATTAAGAATATCATAAAATTCTGTTGATAGATAAAAATTTGTGGGGAGAGGGCAGGCATGTCTGGATTGTAGCAGAGCTGATATTAAAAATCTAGCAGTGTTTTAGTTTCTTTCTTAAGAAGTGAGGCCGAGTTCAGATCTATTGTGGACGTTAATTAGAAAAGGAGAGAAAATGGTATATGGGGTTTTACTACTGCTTGAAAAAGCCTTAATGGCATTAATGTTCTGGGAAGTATTGTGACATTGCTCAAGTTCAATTGAAAACAGTCTGTGGCGGCCCCGCCGGCGTGCGGGGTAAAGTTAATTGTCTGAAGAGTGATGGTTCTAAATTCATCAGGACAGAACCTTCCTGCGGTCCTTTGGGCATTTATTTCGACTTCCCCTGAGCTCCTGTCTTAGCCATTGTGCTGCTCTGTAGCAAGGACACCTGACGTCTGTTGCAGGGGCCCCAAGCCCAGGTGACTTCCTGGGGGAACAAGTGACACGAGTGGGTGAAGCCTCAGAGAAGAGGCCTCTGCTCAGCTCCAGGTAGGAATATGCACCCAGTTTTGCCAGATCTGCTGAGTTTTCATAAAAGCCCCATGTCTGGAATTTTCAAAGTGAAAATATCCTGATCCATGTGGCCAAGCCATTCAGATGAAATCTAAAAAAAAAATAATAATTGTGTGGACTTCCCTGGTGGCTCAGTGGTGAAGAATCTGCATGTCAATGCAGGAGACATGGGTTCGAAGAGAACTACTTTGCCATATACCCCAAACTAACATGACATTGTAGATCAGCTGTGCTCCAATACAAAATAAAAATTAAAACAAAAAACAAAAAACAAAAAACTAACCCAGAAGCAATGAGCCCCTGTAACAACTAATTTCTGGCCTTGAAACACCATTTCACCACTAAAAGAAGCCAAGTTCTTTAGAGAAATGGTTGATTCTTGGTCTGAAGAATGAGATATGTGAGAGGAGCTCGGAACATCTTGTCGTATCAGATAGTAATTAATATTAGAGACTAATAGCATGGTGTCCGAAAGACTCAAGAGACAAATGGGAGAGAGTTCCACAGGCCAAAGACGGAACATTTTGAGGGTAGTTACTGCAATGGACTGAAACACGTAAAATGCGATGAAATCAGTGAGCGTGTAAAGATACGAAAGGAAAATAACAAATCATCTTGAGAGGATAATAACCCAAAGGATTATTTTGAAAATTAGAAAATGAAGGTGATGTGTTTTTATCTGAACTGCGGTGGTGGATACACCAATCTATGCATGTGATGAAACTTTTCAAGTAAATGTATAACGACTCAGTGGACATGAGTTTGAGCTAATTCCAGGAGATAGCAAAGGACAGGGAAGCCTGGAGTCCTACAGTCCGTGGGGTCTCAAAAGTCGGTCACAACCTAACAACTGAACAAACAACAGCAAGCGTGCAAACACACACACACACACACACACACACACACACACGTATAAGAAAACTAGGGAAATCTGAAAAAGAAAAAAAAACTACAATATTGGCAGAAAGACATTTGTTTTCTTGTGCCCTGAAAAACTTATTTTTCTGTTTTTTTTTTTTCCCTAGAATGTTATCTTTGTTGGTCACTAATATTTTCGATTAATGGAAACACACAGGAATGACTCTGTGTTTCCCCTTTGGCTTCCATGAAGCACTAAAGGCAGTCATTTCTGATAAAACCGTTAAAACTCTTTAATAAGTGGCTTGACCTTTAAGGCGGGGAAACTGCATCTTAAGGGGTTTTCATCTCGATAAGGTGCCTATGCCTCTGATTAGTTTGGATTCATCCTTCAGGTTCTATTCGGAAAGAAAGCATGAATTCCTTTAGTGTAAATGAAACATTATCCCCAGCTTCATCTCACCAGATGCAGGGGAAATCAGCCTTTTTGTCCTGTAATTGCTTTCCGCAGCTCTCTAAGGCAACAGCCAAATTATAGATCCCAGGGGAGGAGGTTTTCCTGCAGGGAAGTTCCTGTTTACAGGAATGGCTGTGCACCCATTTGTCAAGAGCTGTTCTTCTCCTGACGTGTCACCTCCATTCCTCCCAGTTCTATAAAAAACACATGATATCTTTTAGAACCCAATTACTTATGTCATTAACACATTGTTTCCCCATTGAAGTTGCCTAGGGATCGGAGGAAGACAAGCTATGAGTGTGTGGGAAATGACGGTCAGAAATCTTCGGATATCTAAAACTGAAGGGTTTAAACTTGGAATTACTGGGGAAAAGATGATGTGTAATAGCACCCAAAGGAATCTCACATGCAGTTTTCATCTTCCCGTTTTTAAGGCACCGTATACATTGGGATTCCCAGGAGGCGCTAGTGATAAGGAACCCACCTGCCAATGCAGGAGGCTTAAGAGATGTGAGTTCAATCCCTGGGTCCGGAAGAGCCCCCCGAGAAGGAAATGGCAACCCACGTCAGTATTGCTGCCTGGAGAATCCCCATACACAGAGGAACCTGGAGGGCTACAGTCCATAGGGTCTCAAAGAGTCAGACATGACTGAAGGGACTTAGCAGCAGCAGCAGCAATGTCAATACTCGACGTGCTTTTCCTGATTTAATTCTGATAAAACTGCCATGAAACCAGTGATTATATTCCCATTTGACTGATGGGAAAAGAGAGGGCAAAGATGTTAAGTAGCATATCCAGTTGTCACCTCACCCTAAGCATCTGAATATAGATCAGAATGATGAGAGTCCAATATTTAGGCCCTAAGTTATTCTGCGCAGTAGAGAGAATGGTCCAGGTATCAGTTCTGAATTATCAACTGTGTGGCCACTGATGGTCACCTAACTTTTCTTTGCCTTTTATCATCTACAGGAATGGGAACTGGATTCCTTGTCTTATGAAATTGAATACACCATTTTGGTTGTGGGGATGTCGTGGAACAAAACATGTAAAACCTTTGGATGTAACGTCTCCTGTTATAGCAATGAAAGTTAACATACTTATTCCATCACATTTTTGCGTAGAATCTTTCACAACAGTCTAAGAAATTCTTCTGTCCTGGCTCATGGCAGTGACTTGTCAGTTTCCAAAGGTTTACTGGGTGGGAACTGTCAAATACCACCGTGGTAGGAATGGACAAATTTTGAATAATGCCATATTCTTAAAAGAAAGGCTGGTGGAAACCTGATGCTTTAACAAACTAGACAAATGGCGCACTTGCCTTATTTAAGAGGTGCGTGGAGGTCTTGCCCCCTATAGGATTGAGTATGTAGCTGGGTGATGTCCATGAATCTCCCCTTGGATATTTTGGACAGAAATTTATATATAGGATAAAGTATTCCTTAGGGCTTCCCTGGTGGCACTGGTGGTAAAGAATCAGCCTGCCAGTGCAAGAGACGTGGGTTTGATCCCTGCTTTGAGAAGATTTCGTGGAGAAAAGGAAGTGACAACCCACTCCAGTATTCTTGTGTGGAAAATCCAATGGACAGAGGAGCCTGGCAGGTTACAGTCCGAAGGGTCACAAAGAGTCGGACCTAACTTGGGAATTAAACAACAACAATAAAATAAACTATTTCTTGCAGATATTTTGGCTCGTGAACTGGTTTACATAGAAATTTATGCTCTTCTTTTAAACTGAGATTGAGTATCCATAGAAGATATCAAAATTAATAGTACTTTCGTTTACATGAAAGCAGGTATACATTATTCAGCAGCTCTTATTCTGGGCTTAGTGTGTTCTTATCTGAGAAGCTTCATGAGCATTCGAAAATTACTGTAAAATTCATCAGACAAATGGCAATGATTACCATGAAATCAGGCTTCTGACTTGGATTTTTCTGCAATTAGTGGGAAAGCCTCATACTTGGATTTATGTTATTTAGATTGACTGGGGAAATCCTTTTTAAAGCCTAAACCACACTATATGTTTTCAAGAATTACTCAGTAGAGCTTCTTTTAAAGGTTTTGTGCAAAATAAGTAAAATCTGATTTGGAAAAAAGTCTCACTCCATTTGCCTGCAGATTTGGGGGCTCAAAAAGGCCTCAGGGTGGAGAATAGCAGATTCTTTTGCAGAAGGATAATTTATGTATTTATTTTCCCCAAGTCATAAAGGCAGGGTAGTTACTCAGAATGGATATTGAGTGCTAAGGGTTTTGCCCGAGGACATTCAGAAAACTGAATTGGCAGGTGAAGAAAGGTGCAGTTACTGTGTAAAGAAGCATATCTTTATGAAGAATGGAGTGGGAGTGAGGTGGAGTAATTATCAACAGGGTTTTAGAAAATCTTTTGTAAAAGTAAATCCTACAATGTGCCCCATATCTCCTGCCCTTTTATATAGCTCTGTTTTCCCCTGTGGAACTTAGGAGCTATAAAATTGTCTTATGTGTGATGTTTATGTTTATATTTTGTCTCATCTATTAAAATATATCCAAGTGCCTAGAAAATTGCCTGGCATGTAGTAGGTAATAGATATATATGCGTGCTCGTACCTCTGTCCATGAGATTTCCTGGGCTGGAGTGGGTTGCTGTTTCCTCCTCCAGGGGATCGTCCCCACCCAGGGATCAAATCCACGTCTCTTACATTTCCTGCATTGGCAGGTGGGTCCTTTACCATTAGTGCTACCTGGGAAGCCCACATCATGGTCAAATTGCTGAAAATCAGAGACAGAGAAAGTGCTAGAAGTGTTCAGAGGGTAAAAAGACATCTGATCTTCAGAAAGCAGCAATAAGGTTTCAAGTTGATGTCTCAACAGAAACAGTGGCATCCAGAAGATTGTGACATGGTATTTTTGAAATCCTAGAAGCATTCTGCCAATCTGGAATTCCACATCCAGTGATGATAGCCTTCAAGAGTGAGGGTGTGAATCAGCTATTTTCACACATGTACAGACTCAATGGACATGAGTTTGAGCAAACAAAACTCTGGGAAATGGTGCAGGACAGGGAAGCCTGGTGTGCTGCAGTCCATGGAGTCACAAAGAGTCAGACCCAGCTTAGCGACTGAACAACAATTCTGTCAGTCCAAATTCTTTAGAGCCTGGAATACACCCAAAATAGAATAGTATTTTAGTTGTTAGAACCTGATTGCCATAAGCAGTGATCCTTC
Organism: Bos grunniens; assembly: GCF_055505025.1. Taxonomy (NCBI): domain Eukaryota; kingdom Metazoa; phylum Chordata; class Mammalia; order Artiodactyla; family Bovidae; genus Bos; species Bos grunniens. The sequence continues at coordinate 42,069,407 of NC_141188.1, forward strand.
TGTAAAATGGTGCTCAGAGTTCCTACTTTGGGCACTGGAATGCCTCTTCTGCCTTTTTACCCCATGACTGCCTTGACGGTAGGGTGATACCCCTCTCCTTCCCACATCTTTTTTAACAACTGGATGGGGAGTGGCTGGTGACTATTTCCATGGAGACCTTGGTCCAGCCAAGGAGGATGGAGGCATGTAGAAGGGCATCAGTAGCTGTACCTGTGTGTTCAGGGACAGAGGGAAGATGATGGAGACCTCGGTGACTTCAGGGCCTCTTGCAGGCTTCGCCTTCAGTTGAAATAGTCGCGTCTGGCCAGTATCCCAGGATTTGAATGCCCTTCTCCACTGGCTCCATCCATCCATCAGGGATGAGAATGAGCCCAATGGATGAAGTCTGATGAAATGATGTGAGGTCAAGCTCCCTCTTCAGACCTTGGAAGCATGGACCGGATGAATTCGGGTCTCCGGACGTTATGGAGCTTAGCTGTCAAATTGGCCCCGGCCACTTACACAGACTTCATCTGTTTTGTTGGGAGAAGTTCTGGTGTCTTGTTAACCCACTGACACTTGACTTTTCTTGCCCTGTTTGACTCATCTAATCCCCATTAATACAGGAGGCAAAAGCCAAGTATAATTCCCCAGCCTCATTAGAGATGGTAACAGGGTACTGTTTTATAGCATCCAGCATCATTGGGGTCACCATGAAGACAAATCAGCTTGCAAACAGGAGGCAGAGTTCTTGTATGGGGACCCTAGGCTTCGATTCCCAGGATTGGAGAGGCTGCTGTGAAGGGAGCCCCTTCCCCCCACCTTGGAAATAACCCCTACCATGGATGTGATATGCTAGAAACTTCTCTTCAGCACAAAGTTCAGAGCCGCTGGCCAGTGTTCCACTCTAAGATGAGGTTAGAATTCCTCAGTGGATATTTCTGATAACAAATTAAATGGCCCATGTCCACTTAGAATGAGACCTTTTCTAGTGAAGAGTCGTTTCACCAAGTGTGATTGCTTTGAAAGTCTTCCAGCCACTCTCACATCTGCCTTTACAGTTCCTTGCCTAAAATCTGCCTCCCTCCAATGGCCTTGTTAAGAACAGGTGTCTCTGCAGGGAGGAGACGGGATGTGGCCAAGTGGATTGCCTCTGGAGGCGTGTCCATGAGAGGGGGCGGCGAGCATCGTCTTGCCCCATCCCCATCACAGCCCCATTAGAGCTGGCATCATCACCACCCACACTTTTTGTTGGCAGCACTAGGGCAAGCTGTGCGTGTGTGTGTGTGTGTGAAAAACCACCATTTTTTAGTCAAGCTATTTTGACATGGGTTTGGTCTTTAAATAGTAATTGCTCATTAATTGCATTTCTTCCTACAGTCCAGAACCTGCCTCATCTCCTTGTATTCTTTGAAATATTCGGGTGTAAACTAAAAAGATTTTTATTTGAACTGAGATGATCAGCATGTGTAAAACCATTCCATGGGCCATGTGGGAAACGCATGGGAGAACTTGGAGCTGTGTTTGGGTATAATCCAGTCTGACCACATTTGATCGTGTTAGCCTGCGCCGTGGTCGTGGGGTGGCACATGGCACACAAGTTTGTGCTTACAGGATCGCAGACAGCAAGATGGGGTTTGCTAGAGAGCCACTCACTTTAATGCTTATTTTCCTGAATGTAGTGTTTTGTGGTTTATAAAGCCTAGGTATATTTTCTCATGCCCTATGTCAGGAATATAAAAAAAAAAATCTTTTCAGAAATCCCTTAGGGTTAAAAAATTTTGGTTTTTAGGTGAAGTTTCCTGTAGAGGTCGGATCTGCTTTGCTTTGTCAAGCATTTCCAAAATTCATTTAAAGCAATCGGATAAAAGCCCGTGTTTGCAGAGGGCTTAGAAAGCCTGGTGTCTGGTGTTGCGATGCCTGAAAGTCAGTTCACTGTTGCTTTTTTTACTTCTAAGGCAAGTTCTGAATTCACTTTAGGTTTTAAGACCTGGTATCCTACATGATAGGGTTTCTGTGTAAATCCCCCAATATATAACATCTTTCAAGGTTTTGCTGAGAAAATTGGAATTACAGGATAGTTTTGTGACTAAAGGATATTTTTCTCTGTTACCATTCTAATAAATGTAGAAGGAAATACCATGGAGATAAGTTGAGTTATGATAAGCTAAATTTAAATTTATATCCTTTGTGCACTTTTAGATTCTGTTGTTTTATTTATTTTTTTTTAAAGAACATTCAGATGATTTCCAATTAGTCAACCAAGCTTGCTATAGTTTTTTAACACACCATCTTTTATATTGGCAGACCTTTCTCCAAAGTTCTTTGTGGATCTGCCCTTTCTTCTTATCTGGAAGATGCCTGTGTGTTCTGGGCTATGCCGAGTCTCTTTTTTGTTCTGTTTCATACCGTGTAGCTGCAAGTTGAATACTATTCCTTGCATCCGTCTCTGGGTTTCCAGAATGGCTCTTTATTGGCCATGAGAGCAGATAAAACTCTTCTGTTTGACATGTAAGACCTTCTAGCACTCTGAGACTTGACATTCTTGGACCTGGACTAAGCTGCATACCCATTTTCTCCTGCCCACCTGTTGGTCACTCCTGGAGCAGTTCTTCTCTCCACAAGTCTGGATGGAATGTGTGTCATCTCGTGACTGCATCTTATTTCATCTGATTTCTTCGTTTGTGGATGAGTGCATTTCCACTAGAACTGCAACCTCTGCCCCCAACAAAACTGAACTCGAGTATAACCGAGATGTTCTATGTGCAGGATTGAACGTCCAAGGCCAGAAGTGAGAAAATGGAAGCATGCCCCCTTGGACGCAAGTGTGTTTGGTGAATGAGTGGTTTTTTCCATCTGGCATTTACCAAGCCTAGTAACAATCTTTAGTTTCCTCCCTCCTGTTCTTCCTCCTGATTCCCCTTTGACTATATTGTTGTTGTTGTTCAGTTGCTCAGCCATGTCTGACTCCTTGTGACCCCATGGACTGCAGCACTCCAGGCTTCCCTGTCCTTCACCATCCCCTGGAGCTTGCTCAAACTCGTGTCCATTGAGTTGGTGATGCCGTCCAGTGATCTCATCTTCTGTCGTCCCCTTCTCCTCTTGCCTTCAATCTTTCCCAGAATCAGGGTCTTTTCTAATGAGTTGGCTTTTTGCATCAGGTGGCCAAAGTATTGGAGTTTCAGCTTCAGCATCAGTCCTTCCAATGAATACTCAGGACTGATTCCTTTAGGACTGACTAGTTTGATCTCCTTGCAGTCCAAGGGAGTCTCAAAGAGTCTTCTCCAACACCACAGTTCAAAACCGTCAATTCTTTGGCGCTTAGCTTTCTTTATGGTCCATCTCTCACATCCATACGTGACTACTGGAAAAAACATAGCTTTGACTATACAGACCTTTGTTGGCAAAGTAATGTCTCTGCTTTTTAATATGCTATCTAGGTTTGTCATAGCTTTTCTTCCAAGGAGCAAGTGTCTATTTCATCACTACTGTCAAAACAATCTGCAGTGATTTTGGAGCCCAAGAAAATTAAGTCTGTCACTGTTTCCATTGTTAAAAGTTAATAAAACAAGTTAAATTCTGCTGAATGCATTTCTGTGTTTTCGGGATATTGTCATCTTTGTGGTGTGACTCTGAACATTGTTTGTACTTGGCCTGTATGACATTCTGGAATACTACTTAGAGTGCTCTCTTTTCTTTTTATATTTCTGTGATTTCTTGAAGTAGGAAGCGTGATGTGCTTCAGTCGTGTCCAACTCTTTTCGCCCGCATGGATTATAGCGATCAGGCTACTCTGTCCATGGATTCTCCAGGCAAGAATACTGGAGTGGGTTGCCATGCCCTCCTCCAGGGCATCTTCCTGACCCAGGGATTGAACCTGCATCTCCTGTGTCTCCTGCACTGAAGGCGGATTCTTTACTGTTTAGCCACTGGGAAAGCCCAGGAAACATGACATGTGTGTATGCTAAATTGCTTCGGTTTTGTCCGACTCTGTCCAACCCTGTGGACCGTAGCCCACCAGGCTCCTCTGTCCATGGGATTCTCCAATCAGTATACTAGAGTGGACTGCCATGCCCTTCTCCAGGGGATCTTCCCAACCCTTTGAACCCAGGGATCAAACCCCTGTCTCTTACATCTCCTGCACTGGCAGGCAGGTTCTTATCACAACCACCATCTGACAGTAATGGTTTCTTTTAGGGTTTATTAAGGTTGGACATGAATGTGTGGGCCTCAGAAAATAATCCTCAAAGAAAACTACCTACTCAGCTCAGATGTCCTTTGGCCTCTTAGCTGTGACCACTTGGCAGAAAGTGATCTTGCTAACTTTATCAGTTACTTAGATAGATGCTCTTGGCTTCAAATCTTTCTTGTTTATCTTTTGTCAGTATTCTTAATTTTCTAACACCTCTTAATCTTTGGTTTAGTAGACAGTTGACGCTGGTTTGGCCTAGAATACAGCTCTTTTTTCTGGGCCTACAGTCCATGGGATCACACAGAGTCAAACTCCACTAAGCATCTGAGCACAGCTCTTTTTCTACCTATATAAATATGATTGAACATGTTTGGAAATCAGTGATTTTGTAAAACATCCTTGGAGAGGTAGCCAGTGATCTCTGTATCCATCCAACACTCATGAGAAGAAATAAAAAACAGAGTGGGTAAGTTTTGAAAACAGACACGTGTTGATTTGACGGCTATTTCCTGTTATTAACTTGCTCATACATCTCGAGAACTTACCCTTGCCAGCTTTCCTTTGCTCCTCAGTTGAAGGAGCACCGTCCCTCCTGATGGGAGGGTTGTTGAGCATGAGTGTTCAGTGAGGTGTGTCAAAGTCAAAGCCACATAGCAGGGGATCAGTGGTATCAAATTCCCTTCTCATTCCCTGTATGTAATATAACCAGGGTTTAAATCCACAGAGTGAGTTACTTCATATATGGCTACATACCAGCTTTGTGGCCCAACCTTTAAGACATTTCAAATGGTTAGATTTGCTTCTCTTTAAATTGGCATTTTGTTATTTTTTTTTTAAACACCGTTCACATAATTTTGTTTTGGCTTTATGCACTCATGTTTTTGGTGGAACCCCACCGTTTTCTGTTGGCTTAATTTATAAATCTATTTTCTTTTTGGCTGTATGCATACTCTTTCATTTTGGGACCCGTTGCACTGTTGGATTTTTGGCTGCACTCACCTTTTTTTTTCCTTTCCTTCTCTTTGGCCCATCTCCTCCTATTTCATTTTGGCACAGCTAACAAAACTGTTCATGCATGAGCTGTAAGTCTGCCCAGTAGGTCTTTAATGGTGCAGTATTCCTTTTTATTCTTTTTTATTTTCCAAAATGACAAGCTTATATTTCAAATGTGTGAAAATGTCTAAGAATATCATGTTGAATATTGATTAGTGGACATTTAAAGTCTTAGCCAGGGTTGTAGGTTATGTTTTGGTTTTCTGTTTCTTCTTTATCTTTTTTCATCTTATACCAGGTAGTTTTGTCAGCAATGAATGACCACTAAGGATCTTTCTGTGTGTGACACTGTGCAGAGTCTCGAATGAAGTATTTTAACGAGACCCTATACCATTCATCCCCACTTCCTGTGTGTTATTTGTAGGCAGAGTTTCATCGAATATGGTGGTTGTCATCTTCTGGGTGGTTGAATCTAGAACAAATACAGGCACATAGTCCAGGTGAATATTTGAATGAGAGTGTAAATTGTGGGCTTCCCTGGTGACTCAGGCGGTAAAGAATCTGCCTGCAATGCAGGAGACCTGGGTTCGATCCCTGGGTTGGGAAGATCACTTGGGGAAGGGAGTGACAACCCACTCTAGTATTTCTGCCTGGAGAAATCCATGGACAGAGGAGCCTGGCGGGCTACAATCCATGGGGTCACAAAGAGTGTAAATAGTGAACAAATAGACACTCGCATCACTCACCATAGACCATACTCCGGCTCCTCCCTGGGCTTCCTTTCCTTGAAGGCCTGAGACGCCAGGCTGCTGTCCACACCACCTGGGGTAACTGCTAGGCAGCTGTGCCACTTGAAGACGAGGCTACACGTCCTTCGGCTGGTCGGGGAGTTGCACTGCCTGTGATGGACAGCCTTTGCTGCAGTGCTGCTTTACTCTTTCCAGTTTGTTCTCTGGAGAAATAAGCAGCAGGAGTGGACACCGATGGTTCGGGGGGATCTCAGAGCAAGAAGGAGGCACGCTCCCCTCCCTAGGATGGGGAAGAGGGCCCCTGTCCTCCCCTGGCAGCTGAATGTGGACATAATGACATGTAGCCAACTGGAAGCTTATCACAGGAAATGTGAACCTGAAGGGAATGGCCAGGGGTGGGCAGGTGTGAGTTAGAGATGATTCCCTGTGTGGCTTGGCCAGAGGGCAGAGGGCGTAAGAGTCCAGTGGTCCTCGGCCGACTGCCCCGGCATCTGATCCCATCTGTGTCACCTCTCTAGGTCACTGTCAGAGCCTGGCTCTCCCAGATATCCAGTCTTAGTTACCTTTCTCATGAGTTGCTCTTCATTTAAATTGACCATGCTATGCCTTGTAATATTTAGAATCAAGAGTCTGAACATGGTAGACAAATCCAACCATTGGTTGCAGTGGAGGACATGTCCCTCCCCTACAGCAAGGGGTAGAATTGTCAGTAAAAAATAGACAAATCAGATTAGCCTGGGTAACACGGAGAACATCCAGATAGTCACAGTGGGCCCATGAGAGGTGAAAAGGGAAATTTAGGGCTGATTTAGGGAAATTTAGGACTTAACAAAGTCCTGAAATTTAGGACTTAACAAAGAAGACATGTTTGGTTTTTCAGCTCGAAGGTCCTTGGAGGAGGTAGATATTGTGATCTTGTCAATCAACATGTTTTTTTTTGTTTTTGTTTTTTTCCTATAGTGAGAAGGACCAGAAGTGAGAAGAATAAGGAAGTGGCAACACACTCTTTCAGAGTAGGGCTTCCAGGTGGCTCCGTGGTAAAGAATCCACCTGCAATATAGGAGACACAGGTTCCATCCTGGCGTCAGGAAGATCCCCTGAAGGAAATGACAGCCCACTTCCGTATTCTTGCCTGGAAAATCCCATGGATAGAAGAGCCTGGCAAACTACAGTCCTTGGACTCACAGAGTTGGACACAGCTGAGGGACTGAGCATCCACACATACCTTTCAGAGTGTGGATAGAGGTGTTCTTACTGCTCTCGAGAGAAGGGCCCACATGTCAGAGAAATGGGTCCAGAGCTGACGCAGGATTTGAAGACAGTGCAAGAGTTTGGTGCTGTGTGTATCATTTGGTTTTTAAACTGATTCAAAACAGAATAAGGTGAAAATACTCTACATTGTCCCCATCTGTTTTTCTTAAATATCGGTGGCCCAGTTTTTGACCAACCGTTTTATAATGTAGAAAATCCTGCCTTACCAAATGATAGGATGCAATTAGTTATCTTTGTGCTCTTCCACAATTTTGCAAAATTTTGCAGTCCCTTTGCAATTATCTGCCCCTTTCTATGTGGAAGGCTAAGGTAAGAATTTGAAGAATAGGAGTTTTGAGATATTCTGGTCATATCCGTTTCAACACAAACATAGCTCTCTTTAGAGTTTCGCTTGCACAAATTGTTCCATTTTGGGTTCTTTGTAAGATCTGTCTTCATTTCCTCTGTCACTATTAGACTGCCATATTTTCTTGTCTTTTTTTGGCCAAGCGTCATCATTTTCTTCCTCCTGGTGAAACAGTAGCTGCTCTTTCAAGCTCTGATGTTAATTTCCTTTCTCGAATCCCAGCATCTCTTTCCAATTTTGAAGGGAGATTTGATCTCTCAGCACCCTGCCACTGTGTCTGTGTTTTCTTGAGGGTCTTCGTGGCTGCTTCCAGTGCAAGATCTGATTTCTGATGCAAATGGAAGAACAAACAAGCAGTTAATTCTGTGCATCTTTGTATCTTCCTGTAAACACGCCTGCTACCACGTTTTTACCCCCTAAGCACTCTTCCTTAACATACTTCCGTTTGTCACAGATTGATTTGCTCAACAGAATTATTGGTAGTTGATTCTAGGAGTGAATTTTCTCTGGTGTCTGTTTGTAGAAATAAATCTCACTTCTCCGTGTCTTTCTTTACTTAACTTGTTTCTGTTGTCATCAAATATTTATTTAATGAGTCTATAAAAGATCTTCAGTGCTCTTTGGGGATAAAATCCAAGACTGACATCTAACGTGTCCATTTTAGTAAAGATGCAGTTAACTTAAATAGTGTAAATGGAAGGTGTATCTATGGAGCAGTCATTCTGCTATAATCATGTGTTACAATTATACGTTAAGGACACCTGCCTTGAGGAGTTGGGAAATGAAGGGTCATGTTCACCTTTGCTGTCATCTGCCTCTGTCAGAGCAGTGGCCCACCTCTTCCGTTGTCTGTGAACTGGAATAATGGTTTTTCCTTTCTTAGTGGTTGTATCGACCACATGGAATCATGAATGTGGCAGTGTGGTCATCCCATTCTTGCCCTGGGAGGACCCCAGTCTGGGGTTATTCTGCTCTGCTTGGCCTCTGTAGCCTGGGCTTCAGTCCTCCTTTATGCTCTTCATGCTGCAGTGAACTTGAGTCCATGCGCATTTAGTAAGAGACCTTCTTGCTGGGCCCCTCCCTCTCTGGGTTTGTGTTTTTCAGAAGTCCTCTAACTGCCCCTCAAGACTGGAGCCATCTTCCCAGCCACATCTTTAAATGTTTTTTTTCCTACAAATTCTCTCTTGTCCTTCCTGATTTGAAATAACCTCTGAATGATCATAGTCCTCCATCACCTTAGTGATCTCTGGTCCTCCATCACCTTAGGGATCTCTGGTCCTCCATCATCTTAGTGATCCCTGATCCTCCATCACCATAGTGGTGTCTGGTCCTCCATCACCATAGTGATCTCTGGTCCTCCATCACCTTAGTGATCTCTGGTCCTCCATCACCATAGTGATCTCTGGTCCTCCATCACCATAGTGATCTCTGGTCCTCCATCACCATAGTGATCTCTGGTCCTCCATCACCATAGTGATCTCTGGTCCTCCATCACCGTAGTGATCTCTGGTCCTCCATCACCGTAGTGATCTCTGGTCCTCCATCACCGTAGTGATCTCTGGTCCTCCATCACCGTAGTGATCTCTGGTCCTCCATCACCGTAGTGATCTCTGGTCCTCCATCACCGTAGTGATCTCTGGTCCTCCATCACCGTAGTGATCTCTGGTCCTCCATCACCGTAGTGATCTCTGGTCCTCCATCACCGTAGTGATCTCTGGTCCTCCATCACCGTAGTGATCTCTGGTCCTCCATCACCGTAGTGATCTCTGGTCCTCCATCACCGTAGTGATCTCTGGTCCTCCATCACCGTAGTGATCTCTGGTCCTCCATCACCGTAGTGATCTCTGGTTCTCCATCACCGTAGTGATCTCTGGTCCTCCATCACCTTAGTCATCCATGGTCCTCCATTGTTACAATGGTGAGTTGTCATTGGTCACATATGTGTCCTGTATTGTTAACAAGATTAAAATTGAGGGTCAGGATTCTGATTCTTGCCTCTCAGTGTCCACGCTGCACAGAACCCTGGGTATGGATTTGGGGTTGCTGGAGGGTGTTTCATAAATCAGGCAAACCCCCAACCTCAGTTTCCTTACTTGCATAGTACTTTGAGTGATCTGTGGGCCTGGGTAGAAATGTCAGTTGGCCATCCTTCAGTCTTACTACAGATAGTTAAGGGGTGGCCACCCTAGGCAGCCGGCTGCCAGGCCCCTGCTTCTGTAATAAGGTTGATGTGCTTGTCACGTGGTTAGGGAGACCAGTGCACAAGTGTGTGCTGTCCAGAGAGCAAAGGGAGGTGGCTTCCTACAGGGAAGGGTTGTGGGCATTCAGTGAAGAGCTAGCAAGCCAAGAATGGTGGGCGAGAGGGAGAACTGGGACCCTGGGGAGCGGTGGGTCTTCATGGACGAGTGACAAGAGTCTGCCGGGAGGGTGGGCAGGATGTGTCCCCTGAGAATGTTCACTTGAGTCCAGGAGCCTGCTATGTGTGGGGCCAGGTGGTCGTGTGTACCAGACCTGGCGCGCAGAGCAGGTGACATGCACGCAGAGATGCCCTTTGGTTGTGTGGAAATGACCATAGAGAACTGGGCTCCTCAGGAGAGAGGCAGGTGAAAGCCAGGGGAGTATGGACTTCAGAACCAGCCGATGCCAGGACAGGCAAGGAAAGTGGCCACGGCAGGGGGTCTTTCCTGCCCTTCAGACTGTGGTGGTGGCATCACCAGGAAGATTGAAAATCCAGTCCCGTTGTTACAGCCTGAGGTTCTGATTCTGTAGGTCTGGGTGGGGCTCGGGGTCTGTGCTTTAGGAAGCTCTACGGGTGATTCTGATGCTGGGTCAGTGACCTACCCTTTACTCAAAGGATTGTATGCTGGATTGTAAACCCAGGGAGTGATCAGATAGATTTGCATGTCCTCTGTTTGTCTAGGCAGACAGCTCATGGATAGCTCTGTTCAGAGTCTCAAAAGGATCCATAAGTTCCATAAACCTTAAGAATCACTGAGCTAGAAGAAAATAATGTAAAACGAGAACAGTGCTGTAGCCAGAACGTGGAAGAGCAGTAACCTTTTTTTTTTTGGTGTGTGAACTTAGTTTCTCAGAATCTTTGCAACCCTATGGACTGTAGCCCGTCAGGCTAGTTCTGCAGGCAAGAATACCGGAGTGGGTTGCCCTCCCCTCCAGGAGATCTTCCCAACCCAGGGATTAAACCCTCAACTCCTGTGTCTCCTGCATTGCAGGTGGATTCTTTACCTGCTGAGCTACTGGGGAAGCCAAGAAACATTTTGTGACATGGGGGAAGTTTACATTTACAGGAACCTGGCTATGGCATGTGAGGAGAGGGAAGTCTTGTCACCGTCTTTGTATTAATAATTCAGGATTTATGTTTGGGTGAATATCTCAGGATTTAAAGGAGATACAAGGCATGATGGATCTAGAGATTTCATCAGTTCAGTTCAGTCGCTCAGTTGTGTCCGACTCTTTGCGACCCCATGAATCGCAGCACGCCAGGCCAGAGATTTCATAATTTATCTATAATAGGTTTTTTTTTTCCCTAAAGACAGTTTTCCCCTGACCTAATTAAATCGTCTGGTTTCCCCTGAGTTTTATTTTTTTAATTTTGAAGTTAGCAGTGTATTAAAGTTCCATAGAATGGAGGTCTTCACTGAGAATTTTTAGTAACAGTGCCACAAGTTGCTCTCCTGCAGCGAAGGTCATGTCTACATTTGTTTGATAAGCATCTTTCTGAAATTTATGAAGAAAAAATTGATACTGATGCAACCTGGTTTTTACTCCCAGCCTAACAGCTTTCATGTCAGTCAAGTGTACAGGGGAAAAGTGGTACTTCCTCCCTCTTTTCTTCCTGAACTCAAGGGAAGTGGGCATCTGGTTGATCTTGGCAACATAAGTGCCATGAGTGGTACGCATTAACTCTGAGGGGAAGGGAGGTCTGATCAGCAATGTATTTCCCAGCTGGTCAAGGCTGAGGGATCCACCTGTTACTGCAGGTGTTCTTGACAGTGAGGTTCGGCTCCTGAAGTCCCATATTTAATTGTTGGCTTCAACGTTACAGAAATTAAACTCGTCTGTGATGTTTCCTCTAGGCAAACATCTGGTCCCATGAAGGATTACTCTTTTTTAAGCCCAGACAATATTCTGTTGATCCACAAGAGTTTTATTCTCCATTCATGGGGTACCTATTCCTATGTGAGATATTGTCTGTATGGCCAAGTACCAAGGCCAACAGTTAGCTTACTGAAGAGCATCCCATAAGAAAGAGAAGCCCAGGCCACGTGTGATTAAGTGCAAAATTACACACTCAGATTATTCAAAACAACTCCACACAACACTTTAACTAATCCCAGTGATCACAGCTTCTTAAGATAACTCATCCAGATTGAAAACAAAATGTCTCATGAGAAGCAGAATTCTCCACTCTCCTGCATTTATATTAAAAATATCCCAGTGAATCATTTCTAAAGCAAATAGGGCTCATCCCAGGCATATTATGGAGTCATTGACCTTGATATTACCTTCTTTTTTGGAACATTTCCCCATCAGCATTTTCCATTTCTAATGTTACCTTTATCAAGATAAGAAATATCTCACATTTTACTATCTGTACTTGTGGATTTTTTGCTTAGGCTGCACGTGATAGGTCTCAATAAATATTTTTTGGAGAGGGTATCGTTAGAGAACCAGTTGTGTGATATGTGTTGGTTAGTGTTTGCTTGAGTTTTAGATTTTGAGCCTCTTAGACTGAAGAATATCCACTGGTTCAGATAATTTTAGACATGAGTCTGCAGATGCTGCAGATAGGGGCTGTTGAGGAGAGTCCTACTAAAATTACATTGGTTGTTCTCAAATGATTCTTTCAGCACAGATGATGTAATCTTTAGGGGGGGTTTGCTTGAATAGGAACAACACCCCAAATCCATCCTAGCCCACAAAGAGTTGAGAATAGTGGGTGCCTGGTCCTGTGATTTTGTGTCTTTGCTCTTCCCAGCCCTCACATACATGTTCACATCAATGGGGCTGCTTCTTCCTCCTCATTTCCTTGTCCTTAACCTTCTCTTCTCTCTTTAACCTTGGCCTCAGCCATCCTTTCACTTACATTACTTAACATGATCTTATTTCATTTTATATTATAATCACCGCTCCCACCCCCTCTCCCCAGCCGGACACCTTGGATATACACCAACACATTTAAACCTCCATTGTGTTCCTGATAAAGAAGTATTATATTTGAGAAGAGCAAGAAGTAATAGAATGTATACTTTTATAATGGAAATACAGCTGACCCTTGAGTGACATGGGCTGGTAGGTGGTTAGGGGCACTGACCCTACACACACTTGGAAATCCAGGTATGATTTATGGTGGGCCCTCCATATCTGGGGATCATCTGTATATGAGGTTCATCTATATCTCTGGTCCCCTAGATTCAACTAGCCAGGCCAGATCATATAGTGCTGTAGTAATTGCTGTCATTGTTTAGTTGCTAAGACATGTCCAACTCTTTGTGACCCTATGGACTATAGCCCACCAGGTTCCACTGTCCATGGGATTCTCCAGGCAAGAATACTGGAGTGGGTTGCCGTTTTCTTCTCCAGGGGATCTTATCCACCCAGAGATCAAACCCATGTCTCCTGCATTGGCAGGCAGATTCTTTACCCCTGAGCCACTGGGGAAATTGTAGTATTTACTACTGGAAAAAAAATCCAGGTAGAAGTGGACCCACACAGTTCAAACCTGTGTTGTTCAAGGCTCCATCCACTGTGTTATCTTAGGCATCATTTTGACCTGGATTTGTTAAACAGTGTTAAACAGTTTTTGATCATACAAGTCTTTTTAAAGTTGAAGCCCCAACATTTAAAATAAATGAAAGTTGAACATAGCAGGCTGAGTCAGGGTTTTAGAAAGACCTGGAGTGGGTCTGGAAGAACCTTCACAACCTAAGGGTTCTGAGGATCACAGTGTGAAAAACCAGCAGTCTAATTCCTCCAAGCTACATTATATAGATCAGGACACTAGAGAAAGGGAGCCGACATTGACTTGTTTACCTGATAGGAAGGTAGGTAACTGGATAGATAGGTAGATAGCACAATATGTATGTGTATGTATATAAACATGCACTTATATACAAAGCTGTTTAATCCTTATAATGTACTAGAGGGTAGTTGAGTACAGCAGAATAGATGAGAAAAGCTCCTAAGTTGACAGAGTGGGAGCTCACCTTAGGTCTTTCTGGTGGCAAATGTACATTCTTTGCCTCATGTCTCCACACTGCCAGCTGGCAGTTTTCCTGAAGCCACACAGGCACACACAGAACTGAGCCCTCCCAGACCCCCTGCCTCCTAGTCCAGGGCTCCCCCTTTAAACCGCCTTTTCACTTTAGTCCGTACCCGTGGAAAGAATACATCGTATATTGAGGAAACAGTTTAAAAAGAAAGATACTCCAGTTGTGTTGACCTTGAGAAGGGTTAATGTGCTTAGTTCCCTGTGTTTTAGCAAATAACTGGTCACGTAGAATGACGGGGGAGAATCACGGTGCTTTCTGTGCTCTGTACGTCTCATTCTTAGAGAACTTTGCAGGGAGTTTCGCAGTTTCCCAATTTAAAACATTATATGATGAATTAGTTTTCTTCAAAGTGTACTTTCTTTATGGCCTGAGAATTGAAGTTTGATGTTGAGTAAGTATTCACCGCTTTTATGTTTCATAAATTTGAAAGATACAGAACATGTAATCATTAACATTCTTTTTATGTTTGGAACATAAAATCAAACACGAGCGACTGAAGCATTAAACCAGAATTCCAGTACAATACCCAGAAAATCCCTTGGCTTTTTTGTTGACTTACGCTGAGGTCTGCCAAATAACAGCCTTATTATGCAGATTCTTAGAATAACAGGCCCTGGATAGCTCAGCTTCTTGCCTTTTGTCGAGGACTCCAGTTTTCTTTTTCTCGGCATGTTTGAGGACAGGATGTCTTCAGGATGAATTTTTGGTTCTTTCTCTTGGCTCCTGTAGCAGTGTTCATCTTTCTCCTTTGTAACTGCTTTCTGTTCCCCTAGTGACCTTCCTGGAGGATCGGGGCATCTTTATCATCATCCACGTCTTCCCTGTAGCCTTCATTTCTCCTCCACACAGGGTCTGACATAATGCCCAGCACAGAGTGAGATGAGAAGAGAGATCCCAGGACTCAGATCAGAGAGGTGGGAGCTTCCCAAAGCAGCATGTCTTCTTCCTTTGGTGCAGCCATAGTACTTAGAGTGTAGAGTCCATTTGCATATGTTTTTCTGCTTTGCAAATAAGTTCACCTGTACCATTTTTCTAGATTCCACATATAAGCAGTATTATATGACACTTATCTTTTTATGATTTACTTCCCTTTTCATGACTTACTTAGCTCTTTATGATAATCTCTATCTATGTCTCTGCAAATGGTGCTATTCCATTCCTTTTTATCAGAGTAATATTCCACTGTACATAGAGTCATAGATATAGAGAATAAATGTATGGATACCAAAGGGAGAAAGTGAGGTGGGATGAATTGGGAGTTTGGGATTGACATATACACATTATTGATACTAGGGATTGGGGGCAGGAGGAGAAGGGGACGACAGAGGATGAGATGGCTGGATGGCATTACTGACTCCATGGATGTGAGTCTGAGTGAACTCCGGGAGTTGGTGATGGACAGGGAGGCCTGGCGTGCTGCGATTCATGGGGTCGCAAAGAGTTGGACATGACTGAGCGACTGATTTGATCTGATCTGATAAAATAGATAACTAATGAGAACCTACTGTATAGCACAGACACCTCTACTCAGTGCTGTTAGGTGACCTAAATGGGAAGGGAATTTTAAAAAGAGATGGTATGTGTATATGTATAAATGATCCACATTGCTGTACAGCAGAAACTAACACAGCATTGTAAAGCACCTATGCATGTTCAGTTGCTGTCATGCCTGATTCTTTGCAACCTTATGAACTATAGCCCACCAGACTCCTCTGTCCATGAGATTTTCTAGCAAGAACACTGGAGTGGGTTGCCATTTCCTTACTGGGGAGCTTCCTGACCCAGGGTTTGAACCCCCGTTTCCTGAATTGGCAGGTGTGTTCTTTACCACTGAGCCACCAGGGAAGCCCCAAAACACCTATACTCCAAAAAAAATTTTTTTAAGCATTTCTTTTTCAATGTTTCTGATGAAGATAGAAAAGTAAACAGCTTTCCATCTTGCTTTTGTTACAAAAATCTTTACGAGATTCTGTTGAACCCATCAGGTCTGTAAGGAGTAGCAGGCATCTTTGTAGGACTGGGAATGCAGAGATGACAAGAGCTTCCCAGGCCCATAGAAGCTCACAATCCAGCAGAGAAGACACAGAGGCCACAGTCGTATTGGCCTGTGGGCAGTATGACCTGTGACCTGTATATCTCACAGTTATGGTACCCAGGAAGAGGTGATTGATTTTTACCCCTGAAACAAGCCCCCAGGAGAGGTGACCTGTGAGCTAGGATTTGAACAGCCATGAATGGAGTCTGGCATCAGACTCTGGGATGGGGATGTAGGGACTAATGTGGGACACATGGGCAGCAGCATCGCTTAAGTGGGTCAGCAGATAGTCAGGAATTGCAGGATTATAAGAGCTGACTCACTGGAAAAGACCCTGATGCTGGGAAAGACTGAGGGTAGGAGGAGAAGGAGATGAAGGAGGATGAGATGATTGGATGGCCATCACCGACTGAATGGACGTGAGTTTGAGCAAACTCCAGTAGATGGTGAAGGACAGGGAAGCCTGGCATGCTGCAGTCCATGGGGTCATAAAGAGCCAGACACGACTGAGTGACTGAATAACAAACAACAACTCTGGAAGGGAAATGGTGGCAGGAAATGAAGATAAATAGGTAGATGGGGGTCAAGTCTGGAAAACCTCCTTGGTCACATGATAACATTTGCACATTATCCTATGGGCAGCGAGCTGCCCTGGAGTCGTTTAAACAGGGAGTTTGAACAGCCGTTTTTAGCCATGTGTTTTATGAAAGGCCAGCTTGTTGGCTGTGTGTGGGATAAACTGGAGAGGGCAGAGTCCAGACACAAGAGGGTAGGCCAAGTTTAGTGGGAATGTGAGCTGAAACTCCAGGTGTGGTGTGCAGGGGATGGGAGTTGCATAGGAGAAAGTTTCAGGAAATTGTTTGGAAGGGAAGGTGTTGGGAGGATGCGTGGTTGACTCACAGGGTTTCGGCTTGAGCCTCTGGCCTGTGGTCCATCAGCCAGCATTGGCAGCATCCACACAAAACTGCCTGGCACTTTCATTTCCTGTTTCAGATCCCAGGCCCACGCATGGCCGTGGTCCCTTTTGATGTTCATCATCTTATCCTAACAGTGAGTGCACTTTCTCATCCGCCAGCAAGTCCACCCTCTCCCGGGGGGATGGATAATAAACATTATGAAAGTGTCATGTCTTCTGTAGGCATGAATAAATCCTCGGGGATGTGCTCAGGGGCAGAATTGCCCCCTGGACATCCTTCAGGAACTTCTAAGTGGAGGACCAGCATCCTGTGGCTCAAAGCCTGCGCATCTTTAAACATGAGGGTGATGCTGAGCCCAGTGAGATGCGTGCACTTAGGAGGTGTACAGGATGAAGGAACAGTGACTGATGTTCACCCACTGAGGCACCTGCTTCTGAGGCTCCTGGGCCGAAGGAAAGACTTCTATTTTCATGGTTGAAACCGTGCGTGCTCATTGTACCTATGATGTGTGTATTTCCTTTTTACACACAATCTACACACACAATCTGTGACGTGTCCAAAGATAGAAGAGGTAGCTGATAGGTCCAGGACTTCAAGAATCTGGGCCTCAGTTTCCAACTGAGTTGAATGAGCCTCACAAGTTCCCAGTTTTTGTTGTAGAATAAGTACTCCTAACGACAGGAAATTGGGATGAACATTTTACCAAGAGGATAGAGGAAATTGTATTGACTTTTTCCTTATACATGATTTGATTCTACCCAACAAATGGGATCTGTAGAAAAAAATGTTCATGGAGGGAAATATATTTAGTTGAGTTTGGGTTAATCACTGAAAATAAACCATTGGCTGGCTGTTTTAAGCTGGATAATACAGCTTGGCTGTACTGCCTGTGGGTGAGTTCTGGAGTTTATTTTATCAGCTGTCCCAGATAATGATTTTATGCTAATAAAATCATCAAGAGATGGATTTGTAAATCATACTAAACTGGCAGGAGCATTACGGGGCATAAAATTAAATTCTGTCCTTTATTAATTTCCTGGGTCTCTCTGACCAACACCCAGGATCGTTTTCCACCTAGGGTATCTTCTTGTTGAGTAGTTCCACTTAGGAGAAAAATTACAGATAGAGAGTTTCTTAGCATGAAATTAGAAAATAGAATTCACCACTTTGATCAAGCAGTGTTATTCTGTTGCCCTTATTCACCTGAGAGACATTTATGACTTAAAAAGACTTATTTAGAGCAGTGGTCTCTGAAAGGCTTTCTCCATGCCCTTTGAGGCATATAATACACAATCTGTTGATGTATGGAAGAAAATAATTGAACTTCAATTAAATTAATTTTGTAGTTTGTACTTTAAAATGTCAATTATATGTGTGTCTAATAATCTGAATATGTGGAGTACTACATGATATAATTTATAAATAAAATGAGATGATTGTACCTTTTTTTATTTATGTTTTAAAAATCTTAATATTCAGAATGTCTATTTAGCTTATAAAATGAAGCATAGTTAAGTTATAATGTTGTGTTTCATGCGTACAGCAAAGTGATTCAGTTATATAATATATACATTTATGTAATATATATTCTTTTTCAGATT
This sequence comes from Bos grunniens, assembly GCF_055505025.1. Taxonomy (NCBI): domain Eukaryota; kingdom Metazoa; phylum Chordata; class Mammalia; order Artiodactyla; family Bovidae; genus Bos; species Bos grunniens. Next base: position 42,087,781 of record NC_141188.1, read on the forward strand.
CTTTTCCATTATAGGTTAATACAAGATATTGAGTACAGTTCCCTGTGCTATAGGGGAGATGCTATACAGTAGGTCCCTGTGCTATCTAGTAGGTCCTTGTTATTTGTATATTTTATATATAATAGTGTGTATACATTAATCCCAAACTCCTAATTTGTCCCACCCCCCTCCCCTTCATTCCCCTTTGGTAACAGTAAATTTGTTCTCTATGTCCCTGAGTCTATTTCCATTTTGTAAATAAGTTGATTTGTATTTCTTTTTTAGATTCCACATATATGTGATAACATGTATCATTTTCTCTGTCTTTGCTCTCTATGACAATCGCTAGGGCCATCCATATTGCTGCTAATGGCATTATTTCATTCTTTTTTATGACTGGATAAAAGGTTGTGGCTTTTTGAAAAACTGAAGTTATCTTTACCTTCCTAAAACTGTTTGAAACTACTGATCTAGAGCACTTTTCTAAAATGGGTCAAAGATTAGTTTGTTCTGAGACCTTTTTTCCTAAGAACACAGATTCCTGAAGATTCTGGTTAAATAGGTCAGACTAGAACAATGATTATCAAACCTAAGTGTGCATCAGAATTATCTAGGGGTCAGGCAGAGGATGAGATGGTTAGATAGTGTCACTGACTCAATAGACATACATTTGAGCAAACTCCAGGGGATGCTGGAGGACAGGGGAGCCTGGCATGCTGCAGTTCATGGGGTTACTAAGACTCAGACATGACTTGGCAACTGAACGACAACTGGCTAGCTAAAGCACAGAGTGCTGATTCTGGCCCCAGCCCAGAGTTGCTGATTCTGTAGGTCGGAGGTGGGCCCTGGGTATTTCTAAGTAGAGGGAACAACTCTGAGAACCTCAGTCCCCACGTGGGACTCCGGACACACGTGGTTCCAGAGATGAGGTGATAACTACTGATCTGGATTTTTCAATCTGCCCTGGCCAGTTCTTGCAGATATTTTTCATCATTTATTTTTCCTTTCCTACTCTTGTTGCATTGGTAGAGGCAGACAGCTGCTTTTCACGTTGTATTTTTCAATATCGGTGTGGAGGATAGAAGCACCAGTGTGATATTCAGGGAGATTCGAATTTGCAAAGAATTCGTACAAGTGATTTAATTAAGTCCTCTCTGAGCTACTTATCTGTACGTGGAAAACCGAGACAGTCAGGTCACAAATGAGTTGGCTGCATCCGTACAATATTTTGGAATGGAAATAACACTATTAACCCATTTTTTAAAAAAACAGATTTTGAGATGAATAGGAAAAATACATGGTTGTGTTTTACAATCAGTTCTTTTTAAAAAATAAGGAACCAATAGATTGATATGAAATGAAGAATGCGATGTCATAAGCTATAGAAACTTTAAGAACAAAACGACTCATTTCCTTTGAACTATATAAAATACATCCATTGGCAGATAACACTTCTTATGATAGAGTGTGGCATCAGCCATTTAAATGCCTGTGCAATGTGTAAAAGCCGCTTGCTAGATTAAATTATGTAGACGTGCATTCTATAATGCTTACTGTCCGATTCACTAACCATCAGTGGGGCATTCAGAGTTTAAGAGGCATTATATACTTTCGTTGTTGGCAGGCAATTAAATGCAGAAGTCACTGGGATTGATTTAGAAGAGGAAAGCAGTGGCTTAGCTATATTGGTGCAGATTTTTTTCCCCACTCTTAAAACAATTATGTATATTATAGCTCGCTTCTGTTTATCCTTTGAAAATGTAGTTTACAGCCGTTTATCTCACAGCTCTAAATTTGAAATAAATGGAAAGGACCACCTGAGATTACATGTATTTTAGGAAAATAGAACATATAACATTAATTCACTTAGTTTTTGATTTGCCCTCTCTGTAGAGAGTCCCATTTAATACTTTATGCATTTTATAAAGGCTGCCTTAAATGGGGTCATTCTGTATTTAGAACAAATGAGAAAAATGTTCCAGAAATCTCCTCGAGGAGTATTACAGTCTTTTTACAAAATGACTTTAAAAGGACTGTAATTATAACAAGGAGAATGATTGCCTGAGTATATAAGTCAGTTTAACCTGTTAAAGTCAGAACAGTTGAAAATGTATGTGTATCTTCAGTTCAGTCCAGTTCAGTCACTCAGTTGTGTCTGACTCTTTGTGACCCCATGAATCGCAGCACGCCAGGCCTCCCTGTCCATCACCAACTCCCGGAGTTCACTCAGACTCATGTCCATCGAGTTGGTGATGCCATCCAGCCATCTCATCCTCTGTCGTCCCCTTTTCCTCCTGCCCCCAATCCCTCCCAGCATCAGAGTCTTTTCCAATGAGTCAGCTCTTCACATGAGGTGGCCAAAGTACTGGAGTTTCAGCTTTAGCATCATTCCTTTCAAAGAACACCCCGAGCTGATCTCCTTTAGAATGGACTGGTTGGATCTCCTTGCAGTCCAAGGGACTCTCAAGAGTCTTCTCCAACACCACAGTTCAAAAGCATCAATTCTTTGGTGCTCAGCGTTCTTCACAGTCCTACTCTCACATCCATACATGACCACAGGAAAAACCATAGCCTTGACTAGATGGACCTTTGTTGGCAAAGTAATGTCTCTGCTTTTGAATATGCTGTCTAGGTTGGTCATAACTTTCCTTCCAAGGAGTAAGCATCTTTTAATTTCATGGCTGCAGTCACCATCTGCAGTGATTTTGGAGCCCCAGAAAATAAAGTCTGACTCTGTTTCCACTGTTTGCCCATCTATTTCCCATGAAGTGATGGGACCAGATGCCATGATCTTCGTTTTCTGAATGTTGAGCTTTAAGCCAACTTTTTCACTCTCCTCTTTCACTTTCATCAAGAGGCTTTTTAGTTCCTCTTCACTTTCTGCAGTAAGAGTGGTGTCATCTGCATATCTGAGGTTATTGATATTTCTCCCAGCAATCTTGATTCCAGCTTGTGCTTCTTCCAGCCCAGCGTTTCTCATGATGTGCTCTTCATGTAAGTTAAATAAGCAGGGTGACATATACAGCCTTGACGTACTCCTTTTCCTATTTGGAACCAGTCTGTTGTTTCATGTCCAGTTCTAACTATTGCTTCCTGACCTGCATATAGGTTTCTCAAGAGGCAGGTCAGGTGGTCTGGTATTCCCATCTCTTTCAGAATTTTCCACAGTTTATTGTGATCCACACAGTCAAAGGCTTTGGCATAGTCAATAAAGCAGAAATAGATGTTTTTCTGGAACTCTCTTGCTTTTTCAATGATCCAGCGGATGTTGGCAGATATTAACATTTGGTTGTCCTCCATTAGCTTCTTAGAAACGTTACTTTCAGGAGCTTATTTACAATGCAATTCATGTAACAGTCATTACATAAATATTTCAGGTTGTTATTTGCTTACTTTATGGAGGTGGGTTAAGGGTGAGGATGAAGTGTTAGTTGCTCAGTCCTGTCCGACTCTTTGCAATCCCCTGGAATGTGGCCCACTAGGCTCCTCCGTCCATCGGATTTCCCAGGCAAGAATACTGCGGTGGGTTGCCATTCCCTTCTCCAGGGGATCTTCCAGACCAAGGGACTGAACCTGGATCTCCTGCATTGCAGGCAGATTCATTACCCTCTGCGCCACCAGAGGAGCCTGAAGGGTGGAGATGTGTAGACTTGAAGGAGTGTGAACTCTGGATGCATATCTGGCTTGGACTGCTGGCCCCACACCAAGCTCTCTGTGATGTGGGTGAAATGTTTGGCCACGTCAAACTGACATTTGTAAATATAGGGATGTATCCATAAAGAATATAACAACAGATTAGAATGGAGAGGTTGGCAAATAGGTAGAGTGTTCTGAAGAGTAGAGAAGTAATAGCACGTTTGTGAGGCAGCCACTGTTCCCGAGCAGAAATGAAGTCCTAGGAGAATTTCCCCCCAGAGCTGAGATCCAGGACGTGGTGGACAGCAGGGAAGTCCCTGTGGGGCCACAGCCATGGAACTCAGAGGAAGTGTCCTCTAGGGTGGCCAGGAAAGCTATTCATGGGAGGTGAGCCACCGAGAGGTGCAGGGGTGAGTGCTGTCTGCTGGACCCTATTGGCTACCACATGCTAGAGGAGCCAGATAGCCCTGACCTTGTGGATCTGGGGCTCCTGAAGCTGTGTGTGCTGGGAGCCTTCTGGGAGCTCTGGAAGCCCCCTCTTTCCTCCTGCCCTGCCTCTCCAGGACCCTCTGCTGGCCAAGCTTAAAGTCTTGTCAAGTGGAACAGAGCATGTAGTCAGAGGGTCTGCATACATTTTCTCAGAGCAAGCAATGAAAAGTGAATTTAGGGCTTAGAGGTAATACACTGATACCTGGGGAAAAAGATATTGATTCTTGACTTTAGGCTTTGTGAGACAGACATTTGCGTGGGGTTTGTTATGTGACGAGTTCTTTGATCAGACATTGAAACTATTGGCTTTCCAGATGGTGCGAGTGGTGAAGAACCTGCCTGCCAGTGCAGGAGATGTAAGAGACACGAGTTTGATCCCTGGGTCAGGAAGATCCCCTGGTGGAGGAAATACTCCAGTATTCTTGCCTGAAGAATCCCATGGACAGAGGAGCCTGGCAGGCTACAGTCTATGCAGTCTCAAAGAGTTGGATGCTACTGAAGTAGTTATGACCAACCTAGATAGCATATTGAAAAGCAGAGATATTACTTTGACAACAAAGGTCCATCTAGTCAAGGCTATGGTTTTTCCAGTGGTCATGTATGGATGTGAGAGTTGGACTGTGAAGAAAGCTGAGCACTGAAGAATTGATGCTTTTGAACTGTGGTGTTGGAGAAGACTCTTGAGAGTCCCTTGGACTGCAAAAAGATCCAATCAGTCTATTCTAAAGGAGATCGGTCCTGGGTGTTCATTGGAAGGACTGATGCTAAAGCTGAAACTCCAGTACTTTGGCCACCTCATGCAAAGAGTTGACTCATTGGAAAAGACTCTGATGCTGGGAGGGATTGGGGGCAGGAGGAGAAGGGGATGACAGAGGATGAGATGGCTGGATGGCATCACCAAATCCATGGACATGAGTTTGAGTAAACTCTGGGAGTTGGTGATGGACAGGGAGGCCTGGTGTGCTGCAATTCATCGGGTCGCAAAGAGTCGGACACGACTGAGCAACTGATCTGAACTGAACTGAACTGAAGTGATTCAGCATCCACACACACATTGAGAGTATAGTCTTATGCTGGTTGTGAGGATTAGATGAAATAATGACTCTGTTTTCTGAAGCAGAACCTGGCTAGCATGTGATGGATGTTCAGGAAATTGGGGTCTTTGCAGATCACAGGTCACTTCACAGAACACAGGGCACTCACATCATAGAGTTGAGTAGTAACTTCAAGCTAAACGAAGGGTCCCAGGTAATGGTTTTTACCCCCACACCTTAAAGGCCACAGGAGCACCTTTTGAAGGATCATAGAGTCAGTTTTCTAAACCCAGACACCACCCTTTTCAAAATCAGATAGAACAGAAATGAAAAAGGCCAGTATATCTCAGTAGAGATAAATGTGGTTTATGAAGTGTGTGTATACATGTGATGGGTTACGGTGTCATGACTATGGGTCACAATCAAAGAATATTTAGATACTGCTCCAGAGGGTGGGTTCTGATCCCTGACGGTTTGGTTTCTTTTGTCTTCTCTCCAGTTCTGGAGCTTTAGTAGGATATGGAGTGATCTTGTGAAAGAATTTTTAAGTTTCCTTTGGGGAAAAAGTGGACCATCCACTCAGTTATAACCTGTGTCTTAATGATGGCATACTACTCTTGGTCCTACTGAATAATTCTCTGCTGTTCCAAAGAAGGGCTTCCCTGGTGGCTCAGTGGTGAAGAATCTGCCTGCCATGAGATGTGGGTTTGATCCCTGGGTTGGGAAGGAAATGGTAACCCTTTCCAGTGTTCTTGCCTGGCAAATCCCATGGACAGAGGAGCCTGGTGGGCTACAGTCCACAGGGTCGCAAAGAGTCGGTCATGACTAAGTGACTAAACAACAGCAGCAAATTCCTAAGAAAGAAGAAAGATAAATCCCCTTCAATATGCAAATGATAATATTTTATTTTCATAAATCATGAATGACCTTTATAGACAACTAGCTTTACTATCTTAATTATTGCCAGAAAGAAAAAAAAAAGACTAACTTTTCTAAAAGCAAAAACCATAATTTGAAAGGAGACTTCATTAACATTTAGCTGGCTTATAGTTTTCAGCCATAATAAAAAAAACGAACATGTTCAGTGATTTTGTCACATTTGGAGCTGATTCATCTTGGAACACATCAGGACAGGGCTGGGTGTTTTTGAAAACAATTGAGATTGTTTTCATTGTTTAAGTGGATATTACAGTGAGAAAAAAATGTAGGCAAAATTATTGTGGCCAGATTCTGCACAGAGCTTTGGGAAATTCATCATCTGTGTTTCTGAAAAAGCATTTATTGGGTGCCTACCATGTACAGACCAGCCCTCTGGTGACTCAGACAGTAAAGAATCTGACTGCAATTCGGGAGACCCAGGTTCAATCCCTGGGTTGGGAAGATCCCCTGGAGAAGGAAATGGCAACCCACTCCAGTATTCTTGCCTGGGAAATCCCATGGACAGAGGAGCCTGGTGAGCTATAGTCCATGGGGTCGCAAAGAGTCAGACATGACTGAGTGAATATCACTTTCACTTTACCATGTACTAGCTCTCAGGAATATCAAGATGACTAAGAGTTATAATGATCTAAATGCTTTTTGAGGGGATTCCCTGGTGGTCCATTGGTTAGGACTCTGTGTTTTCACTGCCAAGGACATGGGTTCAAGCCCTGGTTGGGGAACAAAAAGATCCCACAAGCTGGGGCAGCATGACCAAAATAATAAAAATAAAATAACTTTTGAGAAGAATTCCTAGGCTTCTGGACACCTGTTTCTTTTAAACTCTGAAGTTTTTATAAAACAACAACAACAAAAAACCCATGGTTCCATCTTATTTCTAGAACCTATCGTGCATTGCTTCAGTAATAGCACAGGCTGGCTTCAGGGCTTAGTTGAGGAGTAAACATATAAATTCATGGCAGTCCACTAAGACTTTTTTGAGAGAAGCAATATTCATAAAGACCATTTTGAGGGAGGTTACAGTTTTATCCGAGGATGCTCTGAGCTCCCACTTAATCAAGTTTATTTAATTGAAGTTGGATGACATGCTGTCCTGACATGTTAACAAATGGACCCTAGAATCTGTGGCTCCATTGCGGTGGTTGCTCCCGAGAACTGTGTTCATTAATGCATATTGATTGCTTCATCCTGGTGCCCGGGGAAGAGAGGTCCCTCCCTCTGGATGTAGGATTAGGAGTTGTGTTTCTTTCCAGTTTTTAGTTTGGGAGATACTGTCACACAGTGTTAAGAATGTGGGTTTTCAAGACAGGATGCCTGGGTTCAAGTCTCTGCATCACTGTCTTCCACCTTTGGAAACTTCTGTGCAAGCTCTCAACCCTTCTGTGCCTCATTTTCTGTAACTGTAAAATGGGGATCATGGTACCTATGTTGTTGGGTTGGTGTGAGCGTTGAACAAGTCCTTAGAAATTGTGAAAGTGAGAAAGTAAAAGTGCTAGTCACTCAGAAGTGTCTGACTCTTTGCTACCTCACAGACTGTAGCCCACCAGGCTCCACTATCCATGGAATTCTCCAGGCAAGAATACTGGAGTGGGTTGCCATGCCCTTCTCCATTAGTAAATGGAAACCCCTGTTACTAGCTTTAGTATGTATATTATCATCTCCTAGATACTGTGGATTGTGTAATCAGTCATTATTTCCTCTTGGCACTGGCTACCCCAAAGCTCAGAGTGAAATACATGGCCAGTGAATGAGCCTAATGACTTTTAAAAAAATTATTTGGTGATAATGGGGGAGTCCTCTCCATAATCCTGATATCATCTTATTCTTACTTTCCCCCCCCCCCCCACTACTTTTCTTGCTTTTCAATTTTCACTTTTCTTTAATTGTATTAATTTAATTGGCATGTTACTATGTTGCATTGCCTGTCCTGGAACAAGCCTTATCATCCTTGTTGTCTGTTACCTGGATATTGACACCCGCTGACGCTTCCTTTCACATAATAGCTCCTTATTCCCTCACAGGTTGTGTGTTGTATGCAGATTTGCTAAGGAAAAGCCTTTCTCAAGGTACAATGGAGGCGTGTGTGTGTATTGATGTAAGAGAGAGAACAATAGAGAAGCAGATCACCACCCGTCTGGCTTGCATCACCTTTCCTTCATCACGTATTTGATCTTGGGTTTAGTCCTGATTCGGAGAAGGCAATGGCACCCCACTCCAGTACTCTTGCCTGGAAAATCCCATGGATGGAGGAGCCTGGTGCACTGCAGTCCATGGGGTTGCTAGGAGTTGGACACGACTGAGTGACTTCACTTTCACTTTTCACTTTCATGCATTGGAGAAGGAAATGGCAACCCACTCCAGTGTTCTTGCCTGGAGAATCCCAGGGATGGGGGAGCCTGTTGGGCTGGCGTCTATGGGGTCACACAGAGTCAGACACGACTGATGTGACTTAGCAGCAGCAGCAGCAGTTAGTCCTGATTCCCCTTCTCAAAAGAGAAATAATTTACCTTGACTGGTGGATGAATATGGTCCAGCTGTGGGCTGTTGGGTGTTTGTCCAATGCCCAGAGTTCTGGAGAAAACTTGGCAATTTGTTGCCAGCAGTATTCCTCTACATGATGGTAAGCTGTCTGTGTTATCCTGAAACTGCAGGTGACTTATTTTTGGAAAGTCTTCATCTCATGATGTTTCTGGGATTTTGCTTCCTTGTCACATTCTTCACTGGCCCCAAGGCACTCACTTGATAAGCTCAGCAAGCTCTGTTCTTCGCTCTTGTGGTGCCATAGAGAAGTCCACACTGTTCATTTCCCTACAGAGTACATGTTACCATTTCTAATTATTTATTCCAGCCACTTGCAGTGCAGTGAACTCCTGAGAGTCCTTGTAGAAGATACAAATGGTAAGGAAGATTTGTTGTTCAGTCACTCAGTTGTGTCTGACCCTTTGCGACCCCATGGACTACAGCACGCCAGGCTTCCCTGTCCCTCTCTATCTCCCAGACTCTCTATCTTCACTCAAACTCATGTTCATTGAGTCGCTGATGCCATCCAACTATCTCATCCTCTGTCACCCTCTTCTCCTCCTGCCTTCAATCTTTCCTAGCATCAGGGTCTTTTCCAATGAGTTGACTCTTTTCATCAGGTGGCCAGACAGAGTATTGGAGCTTCAGCTTCAGCATCAGTCCTTCCAGTGAATATTCAGAGTTGATTTAAGACCTTAGCTTAAATCCTAGTAAGATTATTAGTAATAGCTTTTACTAATTAGTAATAATAATTATTAGTAGTAGTAATAGCTGATACTGGTGGACTTGCTAACTCTGTTAGACCAGCCACACTGGCTGCTGAACTGACTTATCAGAAACACCAAGTGAGGTACATGTTATATTCATTTCGTTGGTAAAGACATTGGGGTTCAGAGAGGCTAAATGATTTGTCTACAAACACAAAGTCAGTGGGACAAGAATAAGGAAGTGCCAGGTGTCTGACCCTGGAACCTGTTCACATCATGTCTACCCAAAGTTGCCTTGAAATCGAAAAGCTTCACTGTGCTCTCTGTCCCATTGCTGTTGACCTGACTCTTGGCTTATTTCATCTCAGTGGACCACCTTTGCTGTTTTAGGGTTCTTTGTCCGTTGGATGAAGGCCAGTGATGGGTCCCTAGGTGTGTAGGGAGACATAGGTTGGGGCAACAGGAAATCCAGTCTGTGCGACTTCCTGGTGGTTCCATAGTCCTGTGTGGATTCTCTGTTTTCCTTCAAGTGGTAAAAGCAGCTTTATATAATAGGGATATTATATCCTTGTACCAGCATTGTATTAGTCGTTGGGGTTTGCTTCAGCCATACCACCTCTCACCATTGTATTTGCTTATTGGAGAAGGAAATGGCAACCCACTCCAGTATTCTTGCCTGGAGAATTCCAGGGACAGAGGAGCCTAGTGGGCTGCCATCTATGGGGTTGCACAGAGTCAGACATGACTGAAGTGATTTAGCAGCAGCAGCAGTGCCAAGAACTGGTTCCTAAACCACATCTTTAACCAGCCTTCCGTTGTTTTGCTGATGCCCCAAGCTATTTCTCACTGCGTAAGATTGCACGGCAGGACTTTCATCAAAGTACTGTCTGTGCTTCCACTGGGGGTCCCTTTTCTGTCAAAATTCATGCTTCTTTCTTTCTTTTGAATATTACAAGTGCTACTGCTGTTTGGGTTTATTCCTGGAGCAGTAAGGCTATTTTCTATATCAAAATTAGGGCTTGCAACCAAGAGAAAATATTTCTCATAAATGTTTGCATAGTCTTCTAACATTTCTTACCCGAAATTGTAAAGTTGTTAGTATTACATGCTTGAAACAAAGCCACTCTGTTTCTGAACTTGTTAAAGCTGAATAAGAGGGAAATATAAATTACCAGTTGTTGTCAAGGTGAAGTATTGAGTTAATGCTGTGTCTTTATAATGAGTTTTCTGTTCCCAACAGAATGTTTAATTGGGCAGTTCTGTTAAAAGCGTTACAGAAGATGGTGTCCAGGGCCACTGGAGCTAGTGACTTAATACAAAGAGTGAAAGAGGAGGGACATTCTTAAAATGCCCCTATGTCCCTTGAACATCTTTTATCAGTGATTTGGAGGCTGACAGCAAGCATGCTTCATCAAACTTGCAAATAACCCAGACCTAGGTAGGATAACTTAACACCCAAATGACAAAATCAAGATTGCAGAAGCTCTCACCAGGCTGGAGAGATGTACTGACAACAGAGATGGGGTTTAGAAAGGGAAAATGTAGAAAGTCACTTCCCTTATTGCAAAGGGGAGAAGGGGCTCGATGGCAGAGGTATGAGGAAACGTGTGGGATTCCAGGCTCCAGGAATCCCAGGATGGGCCAGCCCTCAGCTCAGGCTGTTGACAGAGCAAGAGGTCAAGGGAAGTAGTCAGTCGAATTGGGGCTGCAGTACTGGGAGTCCCTGGTTTAGATGAGTGTTGATAAACTTGACCGTGTTTAGAACACCTGCCTCCATGGTGAAGGTCTGAGAGCCTTCTAGTGGGAGGGAGGGAGGGAGGGGAGCAAAACATGTTTTGCCTGGAGAAGCAAAAACATAGAACTTGACAGCTCTTTTTAAATAGCTTTCTTGTGTAAGAACGGGGATTTTTCACTGTTTCTTCACAGGGAAGAGCTAAGATAGATGGGTATACATTTCAGGAAACTGCATTTGGGCCTTTTTAAAGGAATTGTCTACAATCAGAGGGATGTTTTCTAAATTCTGGGTGCCCACCTGTTCAGAGGGCTTCCCAGATTCTGCTTGCTGATACAAGGGATGCCGGAGGTGTGGGTTCTATCCCTGAGTTGGGAAGATTCCCTGGAGATGGAAGTGGCAACCCACTCCAGTATTCTTGCTTGGAAAATCCCATGGACAGAGGAGCCTGATGGGCTACACTCTTTGGGGTCGCAAAGAGTCAGACGGGACTGAGCATGCACGCACCTGTTCGGAAGCTGTCTGTCTGTCTAGAAGGTTGTAGAATTGATGTAAGCAAGTGGATGGAAATTGGACTAGGGGACCCTATGTCTGAGTGTGTGCAACTACTTTATTATTATTATTTTATTTATCTTTTTGCTGCCAGGGCATATGGTACAGCCACAGTGAAATTATATTCTTACACTTGTGTTTTCTTGACCAGACCCTCAATTCTCGTCATTGGCAAGTGATTATAATTAATCTTTTAAATTGATATAATTAATAACATTCTATGATAATGGGCAGTAGAATTTTCATGATAATTAAGATGATTGATATAATCCTTCACTTTGGCAATGTGAAACTTGACGCTATAATGATTCAGGGTAACAAGAGACATTTGAGAGGATGTGGGTGGGACTTTTTGAATCATCAGTGTGTCCCCAGATGCTGAAACAGCGGACCTGCTTTGCATATACTGCATTTTCTTTTATTCTTTGTTTCTTTATTTAGGTAGCTTCATTTTTAGCTTCAACATCCAGCAGATGTTTGCCCCATGTTTAATTTTGAATTTATCCTTGCCTTTAAAAATTGTGTGGACTGTAAGCAAATTTTTAATCTCTTTTAATTTTGAGACCTCGAATCTCCAAAGTATTAAAGCAAAACCTGTTTTTGTGTTAGATTTAGAATAATCCTTAGACAAATATTTTTCAAGCAAGGTCTACAATCTCTACTGTTTTGTCCCTGACCAGCATGCCAGTGTTATGATGGAAGTATTTCTCTTTTCATTTTTTGGACAAATTATAATTTTTTTTTCTTTTGAAGACATGTTGAATACCTAGGATGGTTCTATTAAAGTTTTGAACACAAGTTAATTATGCCAACTTCATATGAATCTGGAAAATATGAATTATAAATTTGCTTCATTTTTACTTTCAACTGGGCTGCCCCAGTGCTTTGCGGGTAAAGAATCTACCTGCAATGCAGGAGACACGGGTTCAGTCCCTGCGTCTGGAAGATCCCCTGGAGGAGGGCATGGCAGCTCACTCCAGTATTTTGGCCTGGAGAATCCCATGGCTAGAGGAGCCTGGTGGCCTTCAGTCCAAAGGGTCACAAAGAGTCAGACACAACTGAATGGCTATTACAAAGATGTCAGTCTTTTGGGGAAACAATATAATTTAGAATTATTGACAAGGCATGTCTAGTACTCAGACAACACTTACTTAGGATGCAGTGGGGTCAGGGTCAAATTGAGTTGAGCATCAATTGTGGGTTTACGGTTCTCTGCAGTCAATGTAGCTTATCCCAGAGGTCTAGTCATTATTAATATCACTCTCCTTTCTTTTACGTTTTAGGTGGTTGCCTCTTTGATGAGCCTTACAGCACATGTGGATACAGTCAGGCTGTAGATGATGAGTTCAACTGGGAGCAAGTGAACACTTTGACCAAACCAACCTCTGACCCGTGGATGCCATCAGGTTTGCTTTTAGTTTTAAGTTCTCTTTTTATAAACAAAGGTGCAGAAGAGTCTTAATATCACAGTCAGTGTCCCCTGGGTGTTGGTCGAATGAGGGAGGGTATTGGCTTTTGATTTTGGTGGCGAAGGCTGGTTATCTTATGAGGATGGTTCAAGAGAACCAATGACAGAGAGTTGACCCTTGTATCTCTACCTTTAAAGTCTAATTAAAGTTTACTTCCTTTATCTTTGGATTCATCCTTGCTAGATTAATGAGCATCACCCAATGGGATCCTTTCCCAGGAAGCAGAAATTATGGGAAATAGATTGATGTCTCTTCTGGCGAATGTGTCTGGTAGTTAGAACTCTAGCTGGGGAATCCAGATAATAAAGCCTCCATCACAAATAGGAGACCTGGGAAAGTGACTCACCTTGCACCTGGGGAATCTAGGAGGATGCTCGTGGTCTTGAAAGCAATTGGATAAAAAGGTCTGCGTACATGTGGATCCTTTTTCCACTGTAGAAACGCTTAGTAAGTTTTCTGATGAGTGAGAAACATTTGACCAGCTAGATTCTACTTTTTTTTTGCAAGGAAGAGCAGGAAGATGATGACTTACAGACTCTGATCAGTTGGAGGTTGATCATTTTAATAGACACCAGTTTTAGGCTGTGCGTTGCCCATCCCTTTAAAATGTTAGATTTGCAGATTCACTTAACAAATGGGGTGATGAGCGTACCCCATTCGGGATTCAAGCTGGAAGAGATGTTATTCTATATTGGGTTTCAGATAAAGCACAATTTTTATACTTTTTAAGTGGCTATTGAGGTCTTCATTCATGTATCTAGATTTAGCAGTATTTACATTTATTAAGTAGTCTTGGAAAGGTAGCTTGTGAACATGAAGTAGGTTTAATGGTGTTTGGTGATGCTTTTACAATTATGATGCCCACCACGTTCTTCCCACCTCCTTCCCACATTTAACTCCTTATAACTTCAAAGAGAGGAACCTTGAGCTCCTGAGCACTGTGGTTTCAACTGGACCTCAAATCTATGCTAGTTCTTGGTGACTTCCCCACAGCTGACCATCTCCTCTCCTGTCTCTCTCTTTCTCGTGTAAGTAAGTGCTTTTGAATGTTGTGTTTGAGTCAGTGGTTCTTTAGTTGTTTTTCCAGTCTAATCTGGTTTCATTCTTGTCAGTGATGGGGAGCTGGATGGGGGACATAGCAGCCCCCCTCGGGGGAGCTGACCTTTCCCAAGAGGCTTCTCACCCTGAAGGCCTTTGCTCTCACCTGCTCTTAATGAAAGAGTATGTGTGTGTGGAGTTAGGTGCTTGGCCCTCAAAAGCCAGTAAACAGGCCAGGTTGGTGAAAAGGAAAGTTTGCTTTATTTAAGCAGCAGCAGCAGCAGATGCCAGCAACTGGGAGGAGGAGGGGGAAGGTGGCGGACATCTGTCCAAAGACTGACTCCCCACCCCAACAAGCAGGGGGTGAGAGCTTTTATAGACGGAGTTGGGAAAGGGGTTACATGCAGAAACAGCACAGTCCTCTCTAACAGTCATCTTCGAATCGGTCATCAGTGGTCTGACCAGCAACACTGTGGTTGTTTTAGGTACAGTTCATCTCAGTTCCAGGGTCCATTTGTTCCCATTTCTTTGCAGTCAGTTCTCAGAAGTGTGGCAGCTCATGTCCTGGGTACAGTCTGGTCATCATGTAGTTAACTTCTTTACCCGGTGCTTTGGTATCTGTAAGACAACTCCTAGGATATGGCTCAGAATATTATCTATAGCCCCTGAGAAAGAACTGAAGGTCCTTGACTATGCTTAATGACTACATTATTATTATTTAGTCTCCTTGGACTGTTTTCCTTTGTTTCAGCATCTCTCACTGCTCTGAATAAACGTATCCTTTGCCTGAAGTTTCCCACAGACAGAAGGCAGGCAGAAGACATGAGACGGGAGAGGGGAGGGGAGGCAAGGACATAGGGTCCTGCTCCATTTCAGTCTCTCTCTCGAGCCTGGGTCCAGGGAGGTTGGGAGGATACTCAAATTCAGTCTTGGGAGTTTTCTCCACAAGAGTGAACCTGGGTTTTCTTTGTTTATTATTTTCAAATTTGGTGAACATTTTGTAATTCTCCACAGTAGGTACTTGGTTTCATCTTCGTGGTCCTTTAGATTGAAGTCTGACTTGAAAACGCCGACTTTTACAAAAGAGCCTCAGTAATGCTGGATCTTCAGCATCCTCCGTTGGCTCTATTTTTGTTACAGGATGACCTGCCTCTCTCCGCAAAGGAGTGCAAGGAATAGCTTCTTGTTACCATTCATCCTTTTCTTCTTTGTGATGTCCCGTAAGACCATCTCACACCAAGCTGTCCAGGCTTTAAACACAGAAAGGGTGGGTTTCTAGCTGAGGCCATTACAAAGATGATAACACACTTAAAGACCGTCTGTGCTCCGGAGCAATTGGTTTGTAATTGAAGCAACACAGGTGAAGTGACTTTGCAAAGTTTTGGCCTTTGAAGGCCCTTCTGCCTTTGGAAGCATGAAGTGGAGGCATTTTAAATATTCTTCCTGAATTTATTCTGCTTCTGTTGATTAATAGAAAACTTGGGGATTCATATTAGGACTTCTGCGTGTGGGCTCTTAGCTACCCAACTAGGGATGAAACCCACGCCTTCTTCATCAGAAGGCACAATCCTAACCACTGGGCTGCCAGGGAAGTCCCTATAGCAGGTTCTTATCAGTTATCCATTTTATATTATAGTAATGTGTGTATGTCAATCCCAATATCCAAATTTATCCCTCCACCTCCTCCACCTTGGTAGCCATAAAGTTTGTTTTCTACAGCTGTGACTGTCTTTCTGTTCTGTAAATAGGGTCATTTGTACCATTTTTTTTGGATTCTGCATGCAAGTGATATCATATCCAATCACTTTATGTATTGCAGTGCATCGTGTGGTTTCACATGTAGACTAAAAGGTATTGATTATTTCATGGTACAGAAACATCCACACAAGTTGACAATGGTTAATGTTTTTTTTTATATTGTTAAAGTATTTGTATTTGGACCTTAGGGCTCCAGTTTTATGAAATGAATATTTGACATGCTCCATATCTTATGTATTAGAAGTGTGATTCTGTTTATAAAAAAATTTAAAGAATAAGTTCATCCTTGGGGCTTCCCTGGTGATCCAGTGGTTAAGAATCCACCTTGCAATGCAGGGAACGTGGGCTCAATCCCCAGTCCAGGAGGATC
The DNA here is from genome assembly GCF_055505025.1 of Bos grunniens. Classification (NCBI taxonomy): domain Eukaryota; kingdom Metazoa; phylum Chordata; class Mammalia; order Artiodactyla; family Bovidae; genus Bos; species Bos grunniens. The sequence goes on from NC_141188.1 coordinate 42,104,004, forward strand.
CCACATGCCATAGAACAGCTAAACCCATGTGCCACGACTACTGAGCCCATGCCCTGGAGCCTGTGCTCCGCCACGGTGAGAAACCCGAACTAGAGAGTAAGTCCCACTCGCTGCAACTAGAGAAAGTCTGTGTGCAACAACAAAGACCCCACGCAGCCAAAAACAAACAAATAAATAAATAAAATTTAAAATAGAAAATAATTTCATCCATAATATTGAAAAATTAAAGGCAGCTTACAACCATAGTGAATAGTGAAAGTCGCTCAGTCATGTCCAGCTCTTTGTAACCCCATGGACTATACAGTCCATGGAATTCTCTAGGCCAAAATACTAGAGTGGGTAGCCTTTCCCTTCTCCAGGGGATCTTCCCCATCCAGGAATCAAACCAGGGTCTCCTGCATTGCAGGTGGATTCTTTACCAACTGAGCTATCCGAGAAGCCCAAGAAGAAAGGCACTTATATCCCCATGGTATAAATAACCTCTAAAAAGGCTGTAATGAAACAAATGGGGCCTTAGTACTGGGAAAACCTCGGTGCTCTTCCAGCTTGTGCAGTGTGCATCCTGGCAACCTCGCGTGGCCCCCACATCTTCTTTTTACGTAACTCAAATTGGGAATGACAGGCTTGCCGATCTTCACGCAGGTGCTGTGAGTGAGGATTAAGTCATTTCCGTGGCTGCCCATGTGAAAGGCAGAGAGAGGCCCGTGCAGGATGTAGGAGCAAGGTAGACTCTTAGCACGATGACCCAGAAAATAGAAAAAATTTGCCTGCATATATTTGTTTTGGGAAAGATGATAGATTGACAGTCAGAGGAACTGCAGTTTCCTCTTGGGGCACATTCATCAGGCATACTTTCCTCTTATTAGGGAAGATGTCCCAGTGTATTCACACTTCAGAGCTTTTACAGGGCTCAGTGAGTGACAAAGACCAGACGACTTTGGGCTTGAAAAGACATGTTTCCTCCTTAAATTTCAATGTGTATCTAGTGGGTAATATTTTTGGCACAGAGCAGTCACACAGTTGTTTAATTATCTCATTCATTCTTTGAGTCTGTCAACATTCACAAATATTTATTGAACACCTGCTATGTACAAGGCATCGTTCTAGAGGCTTGGGCTTTGACACTGAGTGAACCCAATAAGGATGCTTTCCCTGACAGTGCCCCCACATTCTGGTGAGATGATTCTTGCATTGCCAAAAGACCAGATCCTATCCCTCACTCGTTAATGACTTTCTGGATGTAAAAACGTAAAAGGTAATAAACAATTCAGTTCATCAGACTCAGCACAGGGTAGCATGAAATTGAGCTTTCTTGGCTGTGCTGTCTCTTAAAAAGACACAAAAAACAAAAGCCGAGCCCCCCCCCCCCCCGCCCCCGCCAACAAAAATAAAAATCTCAGGCAAGTGGCAGCACAGTGTCTTCTCGTAATTCTCCCTTATCAACCAAAGTAATCTTGTGCACCCAGATAACTCCTAGCCATTGCTAGCACTTACTTCTTTGCTGTGCATCCTCTGATTTTTGTGATGGCCTTGGGAGGTCAGATGGCATTATCTCTGTTTTACACCTTATTAGGACTCAAGTTCGGAGAAGGCAATGGCAACCCACTCTAATACTCTTGCCTGGAAAATCCCATGGATGGAGGGGCCTGGTGGGCTGCAGTCCATGGGGTCCCTAGGAGTTGGACACGACTGAGTGACTTCACTTTCACTTTCATGCATTGAAGAAGGAAATGGCAACCCACTCCAGTGTCCTTGCCTGGAGAATCCCAGGGACGGGGGAGCCTGGTGGGCTGCCGTCTATGGGGTTGCACAGAGTCGGACACAACTGAAGCGACTTAGCAGCACCAGCAACAGGACTCAAGTTCAGAGGAAGTGCCCCTGCCCCAGGCTTATAGGTGAGAGGAAAAAAACCCTGTTTGCTGTTTTGAGTGTTGGGGGTAAACGTCCCACCAGAGCACTTGCATCTGGCGGGGTGGGGGCAGCCTTCAACCCAGGTGGGCGCTGTCTGGATCACCTTGAAATGGGCACGGAGGTTCTCCTTGTGGGGCTGTGCCCCTTGTGGGTCAGATTCTGGCTCTGGGTCTTCACAATCATGGACCTCACCAGGCTCTTTAGCTCTTGGGTCCCCAGTCTCCTCACGGGTGTAGGACGAGTTAGTTGTCCGCGTTTGTGGCGTAATGGCCAGGGGCCTGACTGTCGAGGCTGCAGCGGCAACAGTGGAGTCTGCCCTCTGCTGAATGAGTCCCCCAGAGGCAGAAGGCAGGCAGCTGATAAGCGGACAGACTTGGTGGCTCAGATGGTAAAGAATCTGCCTACCATGTGGAAGACCTGGGTTTGTTCCCTGAGTTGGGAAGATGCCCTGGAGAAGGGAACGGCTACCCACTCCAGTATTCTGGCCTAGAGATTTCTGTGGACAGAGGGGCCTGGTGGGCTACAGTCCATGGGGTCGGACACAGCTGAGCATGTTTCACTTTATAGCACCATGGGGAGACATGCTAAGAGCTGTGAAGGAAAACTGAACCAGGACAAGGGCTTAGCGAGGGATGGGAGCAGCAGATAAGAACAGCTGCTCTGTGAGCAAAGATGGGGTGCCCTTGGGATCAAGGAGGCCAGGAAGGTGAGTGACCTCCCAAAGGGAAGAGCAGGGACAAAGACCTGGGGGCAGGTCTGCGGGGAGGGGACCATCAGCTCTACAGAAGCCCCAAGGCCTTGGGAAGGCATCTAAAACCCGCCTCCTGGGGTGATTGACCAGGGGAGCCCAAAGGGTCCACTTCAGGAACTTTGCCTCCTACCTGGCCCAGCACAGCGTTCAAGAAAAGCCCTCCTTTTATCATTATTAAGTGACCTTTCAGGAGCAGTAGGCATGAATCCGTCTCTTAGCTTAATTTGAACTCTGAAGTGGGCAGTTTCTGCTGATTTCTTATTTTCTCTTCTAAGTGATACCAAATAAGAAACAAAAGGTATAATTTCTGTATGGATTAATTAGAAAGCTGAAAGAAGCCCATTAAAATGTAAACCTATTTTGCCAGGATGGTGGGATTTGGGATAATTGTCCTGTCACGTATATATCACACATTTTTCTTTATAAGTTTAACTTCATGGTAAAAAAGATTATAAAGTACTTAAAAAGTCTTCTTTTGAAAAGTGTCTGGATTTTTAATAATTAAGTGTTCCAAGGGGGCCAGTGTATTCTGTAAGACTACTTATTTCAATAATTTATATTCAGTGTTCCCATGAATGCTTTCCTTTAGATTTATTCTAAATTCCTGTCTTGTCTGATTGGAAACTGTTACAAAATGTTATTTCTGGCTATTTCTTAAATATTTGCTAAAAAGTATGCAAGTCAGCCTGTATCTATAAATATATATATTTTTAACATAGGTTTATTTCTTGGTTAATTTCTCGTAAAATTGTACAGGATGACATCATGAGTTATGTGAGAGCAAGTAATGGAATAAACAGGCAGACCAGTGGTGACAGAAACTGTAAATCTCTCTGAGTCTGAGTGGAGGAAGGGCGAGAGGGGCAAGGGCTGGGGTCCAGGGGGATGGGACCACCAGGCAGCTGTGGTTGCTGGGCTGAGAAATGCCCATCCAGGGGCTGGCGGGCACCCACGTTTCTATGTTCTGTGTGCAGGTGCCCTGGAGCTGGGCCGGGCCCTGTTGTCGGAATGAAGGAGGCTGGAGAGAAGGAATAGTCTTACAGTCTTCCAAGCTACCTTGGACAGCAGAGGGGCAGCGGGTGGGGCTGGGCTGAAGACCCGAGAACCCCTAGCCTGAGGTAGTCTTGCCCTCGGGTCCAGCCGGCGGCAGCCTCTCTTGATGGAGGGTAGGTGTTTGGGTTAGAGGGGTTTTGGGTGGGCTGCTGGGGTGATGGCTGGCAGGTGAACAGTGGCGTGAAGCTGCCCTCACACAGACACTGGCGTGGGAAGCACCTGGGCCATTCTGTGTGGCCAGGGGCTCTGGTCACCCCCGTCTCCAGCCTGCGTCAGGCCAGACCATCACAGGGGCGAGGTCTCCTTTTAGCACCTTCGGGGCCTTCCGTGGTTCAAGAAACGGAAGAGAATAAATATATTCAAAGATGAACTAGTTGAGCATGGGTTGTTCTTTTCATCATAAGCCCAAGAGGGAGATGAAGTCCCTTCCCTTTTTGGGGCTGTAGCCTGTGAGGCCCTGGGTGCGCTATGGGCACTGGATGTAGTGATGACGTGGGGCCAGTCTCCCAGAGCTTCTGCCAGCTCTAGTGGGGGTCTGGCTGCTCCCCAGTCAGAGGCCAGGGGCTGAAGGCCAGCGGAAGGCCTCCAGGAGGAGGCGGCACCCTAGAGGGTCCAGGGGAGCATGAGGAGCAGGCCAGAGCAGGGGGCAGGCCGGGCGGAAGGAGCACCCTGTCTGAGGCAGTGCTGGCCGAGGGCAGGGCACGGGAACTGCAGATGGTTGGGACCGCAGGCATCATGGACAGGGAAGAGGGGACTAGGGGGCGAGGCTGGAGTAAGGACCCCCCAACCCCCACAGAGGCCGCCCTGAGCTGGTGGAGGATTCCCAGGAAGGAGGCAGTGTGACTCTCGATTTCTGATTAGAGACAGCAAGAAGCAAACTGACTATGCACAGAGGGAAAGAATCTCTCATACGAGGGAGCAGAAAAAGATAGAAGAAGAAAACTTGGTTAGTAAGTAAGTATCACAAAGCAGAGAAATGTGTAGGAGAATTCCCTAGTTCTTAGAAGATTAATGTTACAAGTGTGTGTGTGTTTATGTGTGACAGAGTATGTGTGTACCCGTGGTAACATCTTGTGTGAACATGCTAAGTTGCTTTAGTCACGTGTGACTCTTTGTGAGTCCATGGACTGTAGCCCGCCAGGCCTCACTGTCCATGGAATTCTCCAGGCAGTAATACTGGAGTGAATAGCTGTTTCTTTCTCCAGGGGATCTTCCAGACCCAGGAGGGATTGAACCTGCGTCTTTTGCATCTCCTGCATTAGCAGGCAGGTTCTTTACCACTAGCGCCACCTGGGAAGGTGTTAACAGTTGTCAAATCGGGGTGAAGTCTATATGAGCATTTATCACGCTACTTTTTCAACTTTTTCTATAGTTTCAAAACTAAGCAAAATTTGCAATATAAACAGGAAACAAAAGAAACAGAGAGCTTCTCTGACTTCATACCAACATGATTCTTATCCATGAATGCCTCTTTGGCAAAAAGCTATCCTGTCGAATCTCATTGAAAATATTTATATTTAAAAACCCCAAGTTGACCCCTGTCTTCTCTTCTGAGCATCTCTGGATGATTCCTTGGTCTTTCCTGGAGAGGTTTAGTGGAGCTGACGGGCCGATATAAGTGACACACTTCAGGGAATTAATTTTAGGGCTTTCTAAAATGGGATGGATGCTTCACGCTGCAGTCTCATGCCTCAGTGGGTGAACCAGCTATAAAGATCGTTATCCCATTGGCAGCTATTTTGGTGGCTAACTGGAACTTTGTAAGAAGACACATAAGGAGTTATTACATTTTATTTTTGGATACATACTTGCATTCATTTGTATCCTGCCCATAATCTGGGACTGAGCACAGAAAAATTCATAAAGAATTTCTTGGCAAGCTCTGTGAAATGATTGTGCAGATCATTATTTTAAATAAGTGGCCTTTAATGCATAGTTGACTGAGATTTTATCCGAGGAGATGATGATAAATTATATCTTAAAGTGAAATTTAAAAGCTTAAGTGGCTGAAAGGGAAATAAATACGGCTATTTAGTTAATTGTCGGCTGGACATCCTAGCTCCCCTCGGTGGTGGGTGACACATCCAGATAATTCATTACTCTGCCAACTCTATGCCAGATGTACGGGGTCACACGTGAATACAGCGGCCCCCTCCTAGAGGATGCCCTGAAAAGTTGGTTTTTCCAATATCCTGTTCTTATTTGAGTGCTTCAGGTTTTCTAATACAGAGCTGCTTCTTAATTTGATTTTTTCCCTGGCGCCTTCTAGAGAGCATCTTTTCTTCTGTGACCCAGAGAAAATGTACAGAATATTGAAATCTTTGGCATAAGGCTTGGAGGCATAGACTGGGTTTGGTCCAGGCAATTTTGAAGCAAATAGGAGGAATCAATGAGGTCTTGGCAGATGCAGGCGGGCCGGGAGGGCGGGGGGTCGTCATCTTGGGAAGGGATGAGCCCGCTCCCACAGTCAGCCCTTTCACGCTGCTTCCTCTTCCCATCTCTGCTGACCATGACACCTGTCCTGTTAAACACACACCTTGCGGAAATTGTGTCCCATCCCCGATTGTACTGTGTAAGCACAACGTGCCTGAGCTCCCGCGTTGGTCCCCGCGCACTGCGGAGTGACAGGCAGCAATTTGCCAGCAGGTCAATGACTGAGCTGATGACAAGTGACCTTTCTAACACTGCAATCAATGCTTGTTATTTGGAAAACAAAATGATACAGTTTGTATTTTTCAGCGGATGGGTCATGGGAGCAGCCCACCATTGACATGTGAATTTGTTACTGGGTCTGGATGAGTCAGTTCAGACAGGAATGTTAATTTATTTGAATTGATCTGGGTCTTGCTCTTATAAAAAGGTGTTGGACATTGGGTAATGGCACAAATGATTATGAATAATTGGTTTTACACGTCAGTCAAACAGGCATTTAGAACATTCGTTTTACACAGTAGTACTGTATACTAGCTTTGGCAACATATTTTGTTCAGGTTTGATGTTTTTCAGTTGTTTTGAAATTAAAAATGATTGAGATACGTGAATGTGTGTGTTTTTTGTGTGGTATTAAATGCCACATGTGTGTGGTATTTAAATAGCATCTCTCTGCATGTTTCCTGAAATGGTTGTTGAGGCCCTGTGAATACATGGTCGGGAGGGCACATAGCTTTGGGGAGAGATACTGGGAGGAGACTGGCTGCCAGCTCTCCTGTTCTGGAAACAGGGCGGCGTGTGCACCCCTGTGCCCTCTGTTGTGAGTGTGGCCGCACCTGCTGTGGCTGGCGGATGTGTGTGCAGGTGACACCTGTCCCTTTCAGGCAGAAGCTTCTAGAATCAGATTCCCCGTGATGTCTTCCCTTTGTCTTGCCTTGGTGATTCAGGTGCTTTTAGCCCAAGTGACAAAATGTAGAAACGATGCCCCTCCTCCAAAAGGCCTCTGCTGCCAACACACTCAGACATACATGGGCACCTGAGCGCTGGGGGCAGATGCCCGAGTGAGAGAAAAACTTCCTGTGTGAAGGCCCTGAGATTTGGGTATCGTGGGTTTTTTTTTTTTTTAATATTTTTTATTTAATTCATTTATTTGGCTGCACTGAATTTCAGTTGCAACATGTGAACTCTTAATTGAGGTACATGGGATCTAATTCCCTGCTGCTGCTGCTGCTAAGTCACTTCAGTCATGTCTGACTCTGTGTGACCCCAGAGATGGCAGCCCACCAGGCTCCCCCGTCCCTGGGATTCTCCAGGCCCCTTGCATTGGGAGCGCAAAGTCTTAGCCACTGAACAGCCAAGGAGGTCCCTTGGGGTTGTTTTTGAATGATTCATAAACTTTTTGGTCTGAGGACCCCTTTACACCCTTAAAATTTTTTTTGAATATCCAAAGAACTTTTGATATTCCTATTTTCTGGATTGAAAGGTTAAACTGAATAATTTTGATAACAGAGTACGTCAGCATACATTCCATTAGTCATCAGAGCAGTGATGTGCAACTCTTAGTAGTTGTGTGTGAAATGGGAATCATAAAATCGAACAATGCCCTATTATTATCAGGAAAAAGGTTTGACCTTGTGAACTCTTGGGGATTTCAGGGGTCCCTAGAAGATGCTCTGAGAACCACCAACCTAGACCATCTTATGAGATACATCTCCCTTGATGATTGACAGTTAAAGGCTTGGAGGAGTCTGGAAAGAAAAGAAAAAGAGGGAAGGATTTTGTAAATACAGTTGATCCTTGAACAACATGAGTTTGAACTGTGTGCTTCCACTTATATTCAGATTTTTTTTTTTTTCAGTAGGAAACACTACAATACTGCAGGAGTCAAGATTGGTTTAATCACTGATTCTGACCTGAATGGCATATACAGAAGGGCCACCTCTAAGTTATACACAGATCTTTTGTCTGAGTGGAGGGTCCATACCCCTAACCCTTGCATTGTTCAAGGGTCAGTTGTATTGCAAAAAAAGCTATCCCTGAGTGTCACAATTCACATTTTATTTCTGAATAAAGACAGTGTAACTAGTTTGTTTCTATTATTGCAGAATATTCTTTCCTTATTCTAATAAATACTCATTCAAAGTGAAATAATGTACACAAGTTGCGTTGTATAAAGCCACGTAACTGTGAATGTTACTAGTTCTCTGAAGTTGGGTTTATGAAGTGTCATGCTGTAGAAAAATTTAAGAGTAGGGTTCATATTCATATATTTGAAATTGTTTGAGTATAGGTTTTCTGAACTGCGGTGGGTTGGATAAAGTGAATTATTTAAACTCTTTACGAGTAAGCCTGTATAAAGTCATTCAGTAGTGCCATTTCTGAGATTTTAAACTGGAACTGTTGTATATATTGTTGTGATAAAATAATTTCAACCCCTTTATTATGAAGTGCATAGTGACACAGCGATATAAAGATGGTTGAGCATCATTCAGGGTGACTAGGAATTGTGCTGGATAGAAATGGCATAGGAATTGATGACAGATTCGTAGGTGAACTTACCAGTCACACAGCTCCTATCAATAGCCCTGCTATGTAAGGGGATACATTTATTTCCAAAGACATGAATTCTAACAAGAATTTGGTAATATTTAAAAGGCATTGACTGACTCAATGGACATGAGTTTGAGTAAACTCCGGGAGTTGGTGATGGACAGGGAGGCCTGGTGTGCTGCAGTCCATGGGGTCGCAAAGAGTTGGACATGACTGAGCAACTGAACTGAACTAAAAGGCATGATGGAGAAACATATCCTAAGTTTAATGTTAATATAGTCATGGAAAGAGTTACCAGGGAAGTCTAGTGATCTTTATAGGTTTTTACAACTATGAGAGATAGTTAATACTTAAGCTTGAGGATTCTTTATTAGCTGAGCCACAAGGGAAGCCCAAGAAAATTGGTTGAATGGGTAACCTATCCCTTCTCCAGTGGATCTTACTGACCCAGGTATTGAAGCGGGGTCTCCTGCATTGCAGGCGGATATGGGAGACCTGGGTTTGATCCCTGAGTTGGGAATATCCCCTAGAGAAGGGAGAGGCTACCCACTCCAGTATTCTGTCCTGGAGAATTCCATAGACTATATAGTCCATGGGGTTGCAAAGAATCGGAGATGACCGAGCACTTTTAAGCTTGAGGAAGAAGACAGATGTGGATGACCTTTCTAGTTCTTTCTAGCACTAGAAACTTTTCTCCTTTTTCAATAAATCCTTAGGAAGCACCTGCTGTGGGCAGGCACTGTTTTTGTGTCCCAAGTGATAATGTCATGAACAACCTCAGTGTGAGGAGGCGATGTTTTCCTTGACAGAAAGTATTTCCTTGATGAAGTTTTAAAATAGAATAACGCACTGAATGGAAGACAAGAAAATTAAACTCGTGCAGTGGCAGGGACTCACTAAGGATTAATTTAATCACTAATTGCCTACCCATTATGGTGGCTTTTGAAGCCTGGGACTCACTTTAGAAAGTCCTTGTTATTCGGAGTCCTGGCAGGCTGTGAATGCTTTAACAGGCTTCCTAGGAAGATCTGATGCAAAGAGCTGACTCATTTGAAAAGACCCTGATGCTGGGAAAGATTGAGGGCAGGAGGAGAAGGGGACAACAGAGGATGAGATGGTTGGATGGCATCACCGACTCAATGGACATGGGTTTAGGTAGACTCCAGCAGTTGGTGATGGACAGGGAGGCCTGGTGTGCTGCAGTTCATGGGGTCGCAAAGAGTTGGACACGACTGAGCAACTGAACTGAAGAAGATCTGATGGCTGTGATGTACAGTCAGAAGCGGCCATCTGCCCACTGGCTGTGGCAGGCACCAACAGCTGCCCTAAGATGCCAAGAGACACCCATCTCCTTTCTTAGGTAGAACTGTATGGAGGGAGGGCTCCTCCACTGATGGAGTCTTCTCTATAAAATGCTTGAGCTTGACTCACACTGATCCAAGAAGTGGAGTGTTTTCTTTCATTTCAACCTTTAAGTAACAGAAGTATATACTTGTGACTGGTGCGGCCAGTCACACTTTCTTACCCCTGAAATAAAGTGGGATAATATTTTGTCTTCTTACTAACGCATCTTTTTAAAGAACTTTAAGTTTTATTTTATATTGGAGAATATTTGATGTCCAGTGTTCCATTAGTTTCAGGTGTACAGCAAAGTGATTCTGTGTATCTTTAATAAGATTTTAATCAACTTGTCACCAAATCACTTTCTAATTCGGGCAATTCCTCAAGTCCCCCAGCAGGTGGAGACGTGCGGTTTTTTTGCTCTTTGTAGGGGCTGCTTCTTGCCCCTGTGACCAGGCTACACTTCAAGATGCAGAGAAAATGCAGTGTCAGGTTCTACAGGTGAGCTAGCAGCCATGTTCTCTGCTCCCCATCCCCTCCTTATGCCTGGTTAAGAGCTCCTATTTATTTCTGCGTTTTGTAAGGTCTTCATCATTAGCAACCTTCCCCAGCATGTAAGAACAATATTTTCTTGGATGACATACGCACAACAAAGCCAACAGCAGAGAAGCCCCTGCACCCCAGGGAGGAGGTTTAAACCTTCTGTGATCTCCCCACTGGCCACACCCTGCTGTGTGCTGACTCAGAGTAAACCCCAGAGGTCAGATCTTGTTCAGCCAGCAGGGTTGACGTTGGTCAGAGATTCTGTGAGCTCAGCATCCAGAGTACAGACAGAGTATCCTCATTTGCATCTTTCCACACCCACCCAAACAGTTCAGTTCAGTTAAGTCGCTCAGTCATGTGCTACTCTTTGCAACCCCATGGACTGAGCACGCCAGGCCTCCCTGTCCTTCATTATCTTACAGAGTATGCTCAAACGCACGTTCGTTGAGTCAGTGATGCCGTCCAACCATCTCATCCTCTGTCGCCTTCTTCTCTTCCTGGCCTCAATTTTTCCCGGCATCTGGGTCTTTTCCAATGAGTCGGCTCTTTGCATCAGATAGCCCAAGTATTGAGGCTTCAGCTTCAGCAGCAGTCCTTCCAATGAATATTCAGGGTTGATTTCCTTTAGGATTTACTGGTTTGATCTCCTTGCCCACACAAAGGAGTGGTAAACAGTCCTGGTTCCAAGGAGTCTTCTGATTCAAGTAATTTGTTTCTTTTCTTTCCTTCTTGATTAACTTATACCATTCCATTCAGGAGTTAAAGAAGAGATCTTTCATCTAAGACAAACTCCATGAAACCTTCCAAAAATATTAACTGTAGGAAAGCCCTTTATGACACTTATGACAAGGCCTAAATCTTGACATTTGTTCATTTCCTGCTATTTCTACTAATCAGTGGGGGAACATGATTGGTTTTCAAATTCTTAAGTCCAGTGCTTTCTGAGCTGTTAAATTTTCCTCCAGTACATTAGAAAGGAAAGAAAGGTAACATTCTGGGGTCATTCATGGGAGCAGCTGCTAATGTTTGAGAACTGCAAGTGAGAATTTGGTTAACAAAAATATCAATAGATGGAAAACAACTCAACAACCAAACAAGTAAAAGAAAAAAAAATCCAATTGTGACCAAAGGCTTTGTTCTTTAAGGAGCTAGTAGTTTATCATATTTTTGTATTATTAGACTTTCTCTATAATTTGAAGATGCAGTTTACAAATAGGTTGTTTTCCAAGGGAAATCATTAATTTCATTCATAAGAGGTATTTTCATTTACTTTGTAAGTCTTTGTACAGCAAATGCAATGATGATTCCATAAATGTCTATTGAATTATTGAATGAGTTCCGAGAATAGGATTCATCCCAACTCAATAGGTCCTGTGATCTACTTCCTTATTTTCAAATTAAAGAACTTTCTAAAGAAAATGAAGCTCTTTGTGTGTGTGTTTTTTTTTCTTTTTTTCTGAAAATGCATAGAGTACAAAGATGTACTAGATACTATGACAAATAAATCTCAACATCTCAGTGTTTCAATACTGGGGGCATTTATTTTCCTTGTATATAATAGTCTAGAGTGGCTCCAGTTTGGAGGTTTGGGGCTTGGGAACTCTGTTGTAGACAGACATTCAGGTTGAAAAGGATCTGCCATCTTTAGCATGTGTTCTTCAAGATTTCCCTCAAGTGAACATCTAGCTGAAAAAGAGCAAAGTCGTGGAGGATGGATGAGGGAGGCTTTTATGGACAGATTTGGAATGGGAGAGGAAAAAGTCATGGGACCTTGATGACCTGCAAAGGCCAGAGGGTGTACCATTTAGTGAGTGTCACCCACAAAAGAAAAAAAAAGAACGCTGAATACTCACCTGCAGTCCCTGCCACACTTGGCCTTTTTGTTGTTGTTGTTCAGTCGCTAAGATGTGTCCAGCTCTTTGTGATCCCAAGGACTGCAGCACACCAGGATCCTCTGTCTTGCACTGTTTCTTGGAGTTTGCTCAAATTCATGTCCATTAATTCAGTGATGCTATCTAACCATCTCATCCTCTGCTGCCCTCTTCTTTTTTTGCCATCAATCTTTTCTAGCATCAGAGTCTTTCCCAATGAGTTGGCTCTTCACATCAGGTGGCCAAAGTGTTTTAGCTTGTGTCGGCATCAGTCCTTCTGTTGCAGGAAGGGGGACCCCTTCCAGGGCCCAAAACTGGGCTCTTGTCTAACACTCGGAGATGAATTGTCCAAGGAGACACATGTGCTGACAAAGCAAGAGATTTTATTGGGAAAGGGCACCCGAGTGGAGAGCAGTAGGGTAAGGGAACCCAGGAGAACAGCTCTGCCGTGTGGCTCGCAGTCTCGGGTTTTATGGTGATGGGATTAGTTTCTGGTTTGTTTCTGGCCAATCATTCTAATTCAGAGTCTTTCCTGGTGGTGCACACATTGCTCAGCCAAGATGGATGCTAGTGAGAGGGATTCTGGGAAGTGGATGGACACGCGGGGTCTCCTTCTGACCTTTCCCGAACTCTTCCGGTTGGTGGTGGCTTATTAGTTTCATATTCCTTATCAGGATCTCCTGTCATAAAACAACTCATGCAAATGGTTACTATGGTGTCTGGCCAGGGTGGGCGGTTTCAATCAGTGTGCTTCCCCTAACACTTCCAGTGAATATGCAGGGTTGATTTCCTTTAGGATTGACTGGTTGGATCTCCTTGCAGTCCAAGGGACTCTTGAGAGTCTTCTCCAGCACCACAGTTGGAAAACATCAATTCTTTGGCACTCAGCTTTCTTTAAGGTTCACTTGGCCTTAGAGGGTTTTATTTAAGAAAAGGTCATAATCCTTCCTGGTAAATTATTATAAGAGAAAATCACTTTAAATTGAATATAATGATGGATTTCTTTTCCTTTAAAGGAGAAGTTAATTTATCAAGAGTAACTAAAAATTCCAGTTAATTGATCAAAAGTAACTTTGGGGAACTTAACTTTATGGTGTCTTAATAGAAAAGTCAGTGAAGAATTAATCCATAACTGGTAGATCTTGTACATCACGGGCCTTTCCTAAGCCCTATGTTATTAAACAAGATCTTAATATTTCTCTAAAATAGATATTCTCTTACCTTAACTGTGAGAAGATAATTTCTCAGATACAGCAAAGATATATGAGCATATATTGCTACTTAATTCAGTAAAGTAAATATCATTGAATAAATGTCAGCTTTTCCAGGGAAATCACTGTATATAACCTCTCTGGATAATATATTTATCAAAAAAAAATCGATACTGAGAGTAAACAGATTCTTAATACATCTGAAGGAGCTTCCTAATAAACCTGAATGCCAGCTCATAATTTAAAGCTATTGATACCAATGGGTGTTTACAGATGACATCATCGTCACTTTAGCAGATTATTCTTCATGGTAGTCGGGTGCGATGTATCAAATTCACTTTTAGCCTTGGGCTCAGGAGAGGTGGTGTGTTGTAGAGGTGTGTCAGGACCACTCTGGATTTTCTTTCTGCGCAAGAAAACTCTAGTGGGTGCAGAACCCATGGGCACTTCCATTCCCTTTCGTTCTGTTCTTCTCTGACAGTGCTTCTCTGGGGTCTCGAGGCTCAGCCTATCAGTCCTCTGACAGCAGCTGTGCTCAGCTTCCTGGGGCTCGTTTGTCTCATTATATGGGCTTGTATTTCACAAACTTTTGGTGCCCACGATTATATGGCTGACACATAATACATTTTTTTGAAATTAAAGGTCATTCACAAATTTTCTTTTCAATTTTTATTTTATATTAGAGTCTAGTTGATTTACAATGTCATAGTAGTTTCAGGAGTACAGCAAAATGATTCAGTGAAACATACACATATTATATCTATTCTCTTTCAAAGTCTTTTCCCATTTAGGTGATTACAGAATCCTGACTACAGAAGGTAAATGTTAAAAGGTTGTATTTTACATTGGCAAAAATAAAAGTGGTTTCTTTCCTGATGTCTTTGAAAAGACATTTGTTTTCCACTTACCTACAAACTTGGCCCTTGAGGTTTCTTCCTACAGACCATGCTAGGACCGTATCAAGGGACATCTCACACCCAAAGTCTGGAAGTTTGGATATTTCAAAACTTGGAGATAATAATAGGTAGATCCCCAAAGCATAGTGTGGTTGCACTCAGCTTTAGAAAATGTTTTCTGATTCTATTGAAGTATCAGGAGTGGGTTCTTATTCTCTCTATATTACACCCAACAGGCAGGCAGCTGTTAGCATGCTTTGAAGACTTTCAACATTATCTTCAAAATAGGATAAATTCTAGCACACAAAGACACGTGAACAAGAGTGAAAATAGACTCTATTCTTCATATGGCCAAATCTATATCTCACTGCTGGATCACATGGCTTACAATGTACCTGAAATTAGTATTTTTAATCTATTTTATTATCTTATGAATAACATAACTCTACTGCATTATAATATTTTTAGTGTTTGAAGTGTTCACATGTAAACATTTAAATTAACACCATCGAAAGATTATATCTTAGCATCTCTGCATTTTTTTTAATGGGCCAAGGATCTTAAAAATAGCACTGCACTCGTTGACTCTGAGTTTCCGGTGCCATCTGCCTGTGAGTAAATCAGGATGCGGGTTGGTCACCCGAGGAAACTCCCAGCTCCTTAATGGAAGCCTGGCCAGGCCTCTGGTAGGATGACCCGAGCACTTTTCCACTTCTACACCCTGTCTTACAAAACAAGCCTCAAGGACTTCCCTAGTGGTACAGTAGATAAGATTCCTCCTGCCAATGCAGAAGACCTGGGTTCAATGCTGGGTCCAAGAAGATCCCACATGCCGGGGAGCAAGTAAGCCCATGCACCACAACTACTGAACCTGTGCTCTGGAGCCTGGGAGCCCCAGCTACTGAGCCCACACACGCTAGAGCCCATGCTCCACAACAAGAGAAGCCTGCACACCTGCAGGCTACCTGAGAGTAGCCCCTGCTCGCTGCAACTAGAGAAAACCTGCTCAAAAGCAATGAAGACCCAGCACAGCCAAGAATAAATTAATTAAATTAAAAACAAGCCTCAAAAACATCAACCTCAATGCTTCAACCCTGAAGCTGTAGACTGCCAGGCTCCTCTATCCACGGAATTCTCCAGCCAAGTGGGTTGCCATTTCCTTCTCCAGGAGATCTTCCCGACACAGGGATCCTGCATTGGCAGGTGGATTCTTTACTGGCTGAGTCCCTAGGGAAGCCCCAAAGTTGTAGGAAATTCTTCCTGTAACCCAGTCTGTTCTAGAGCTGTTTCACAGGCTGCCTTCAGTGGTTATCTCCCGGCAGGTACTGTGGGCAGCCGTCATCCTTCTCCACTTGGGTTTTCTGTAGCCTTTGTGTCTTGGTATTAGCTTAGTGGCCAACAGTGTCATTAGACGCAGAGATTCTCTTCTGCTTTCTCTCCAGTCGCTAGCCTTGTGGCTGGCTCCTGGAGGACCTCAAAGTGTGATAATGAGACAGTCAATTCCTAGACAGGTTGATAAGAAGTCTGGGGTGCCCAAGGAGGAGAAAAGGGTGTCTGGAGCTC
This sequence comes from Bos grunniens, assembly GCF_055505025.1. NCBI lineage: Eukaryota > Metazoa > Chordata > Mammalia > Artiodactyla > Bovidae > Bos > Bos grunniens. Next base: position 42,120,124 of record NC_141188.1, read on the forward strand.
TTGAAGGGGAGATAGAGGTCTGGAATTCTCAAGGAGGAGGAAAGGACAAACATCGTTTTTTTTTCTCTACATTTCTTAGTCTTAGTCACATAAAACGTTTTTCTCTTTAAGCCCAGAACTGATGATTACACAACAAACAACTCAGTTCAAACTCTGTACTAGGGATTATACAACAGCAATGTATCCTGCTTGGACAGTTTCTCCTTCCTGAAAACTTGGCTAACCCTGTTATCTTAAAATGTAAATTATGGGAGTGGGTCTAGTAAGATCTTTCCAACCTTGAGACATTCTTTTGATTTGTTGTAATAACTAATTATAAAAGTATGTAACTCCCTTGCTAACACTAGCAGGGGGGCACTCTCCATCCCCCTTCTGATGTCTGTGTCAGAAGCTTTCTGTGTCCCTTTTCACTTTAGTAAAACTCTGCTGCACAAAAGCTTTGCATGCAGGTCAGGAAGCAACAGTCAGAACTGGACATGGAACAACAGACTGGCTCCAAATAGGAAAAGGAGTACATCAAGGCTGTATATTGTTCCCCTGCTTATTTAACTTATATGCAGAGTACATCATGAGAAACGCTGGGCTGGAGGAAGCACAAGCTGGAATCAAGATTGCCAGGAGAAATCAATAACCTCAGATTTGCAGATGACACCACTCTTATGGCAGAAAGTAAAGAAGACCTAAGGAGTCTCTTAATGAAAGTGAAAGAGGAGAGTGAAAAAGTTGGTTTAAAACTCAACATTCAGCAAACTAAGATCATGGCATCCAGTCCCATCACTTTATGGCAAATAGATGGGGAAACAGTGGCTGACTTTATTTTTGGGGGGCTCCTAAATCACTGCAGGTGGTGACTGCAGCCATGAAATTAAAAGACGCTTACTTCTTGGAAGGAAAGTTATGACCAACCTAGACAGCATATTAAAAAGCAGAGACATTACTTTGCCAACAAAGGTCCATCTCATCAAGGCTATGATTTTTCCAGTGGTCATGTATGGATGTGAGAGTTGGACTAAAAAGAAAGCTGAGCACCGAAGAATTGATGCTTTTGAACTGTGGTGTTGGAGAAGACTTGAGAGTCCCTTGGACTGAAAGGAGAGCCAACCAGTCCATCCTAAAGAAGATCAGTCCTGAGTGTTCATTGGAAAGACTGATGCTGAAGCTGAAACTTCAATACTTTGGCCACCTGATGCGAAGAGCTGATTTATTTGAAAAGACCCTGATGCTGGGAAAGATGGAAGGCAGGAGGAAAGGGGGACGGCAGATGATGAGATGGTTGGATGGCATCACCGACTCAATGGAGATGAGTTTGGGTAAACTCCAGGAGTTGGTGATGGACAGGGAGGCCTGGTGTGCTGTGGTCCATGGGGTTGTGAAGAGTCAAACATGACTGAGTGACTGAACTGACTGACTGATACAAAATCTCTTGAGTGATCAAGCCTGATCTCTGGTCCCAAAGTTAAATCTCCTTAGGAGATCACAAATCTGACACCGTTCACCGTAAGATATCAGTAATCATTTGTTTTTTTCCTGTGGGGATCATTTTCTGTGGAACCTCTGTAACTGGGAGTCTTTCCTTCTCTCAGGACAGCATCATTGATGTTGATAGAGGACATTAATGTGCTCATTCTGGAAAATCCCTGTTGGGTTACACAGAGATGCCACATGGAAAATTTTGCACACTTTTTGTCACTATTTGTGAGAGGTTTATGATGGCCTCCTTCCTGAGAACTGGGGGACAAATGCATTGTGCACAGGACAAGTCAGAGCTGACTTTTCTCTGCAACTGTGCATCTCCATGGACCACTTTGGTGGCCTACCCACTGGGGATCACCAGAGTTCAGTGCTCTCTGAGGCCAGCTGCCATGGGCAGAATCATGACCACTCATCTCTTTATCCCTTTCTACCCTCAGTCCCTGGGGGTCTAGTTTCTCTGCAGTGAACGTGGACCACCTTGTACATGAGCAGAGTGCCCAGGACTGGGTGTTGTTCTCCCTCCTCATCCTTGCTCCACTGACCTGATGCACTTGCAGGTGGCTGGTCCATCTCCAACGCCTTGGCTGCTGGAGACACCCTTGCCCATGAAGCCCCCTTCTCTCCCCATGGCCCCCAATGTTTGCTCTTAGTCCTATGGCCTCCTGCTGCTTGTTGTGGGGGTTTCTGTGGCCCCACTGTTCTTTCTCTGGATAGTGTGATGGCCCCCATCTGATATAGTCTGCCCCCGAGACCCGAGGTGCGTCTCCACTCAGAGCAGCCCCATCTTTGGCCTTCAGGTGTGTTTGTTTAACATGCAGTGGTCCTGTCATTGCAGATGTCAGCATGGAGGAGTGTTAATGAGGCAGACATCGGGGGACATGGAGAGAAGGGGGCTTCATAGGCAAGGGTCTCTCCAGCAGCCAAGGCGTTGGAGATGGACCAGCCACCTGCAAGTGTGTCAGGACAGCGGAGCAAGGCTGAGGAGGGAGAGCAAAACCCAGTCCTGGACACTCTGCTCATGTACAAGGTGGTCCACCTTCACTGCAGAGAAGCTAGACCCCCAGGGACTTAGGGAAGAAAAGGGATAAAGAGATGAGTGGTCCCTGTGGCTTATGAGCTACTCAGATGCATGTGAACTGCTGTAGGTTTGCAGGCTGTTGTCTGGTGCCTTGGAAAGTACTTAATTGGGCATAGACCTCGCTTCCTACCACAGGGAGGATGCCTGTGATCTCAAAAGCAGCGCGAGACCTGGGGCTAAAGCCCCCAGAAGGCAGCCTTTTACTGGTAAAGGCTCAGGGGCTCCTGCAGTAGTCTGAGCAGTTCTGTGGTTTTAAAGCTTCAGTCTTGGGAGCACCTAATCCCAGCTTCAGGGTCTACAGGTCCTATTGTGGTGGCCACTGACAACAACTCCCTCCCGCTGAGGAACCCCAGCAGGGTCCCTGGGCTTGATTTTGATGTTGACTCCCTGTGCTGCTTCCTCTGAAGCAGGGGAGGATCCTCCCATTCAAGCACGGACGTGAATTAGATTCATTAGAAGGTTATCCTATTGTCTGCTGGTTAGAATGGTCTTTCTTAACAAAGAGACAGAATGATTGAAATGAATGAGTTTATGATGCACTCTCAACAGCATATTAGAAAGCAGAGACATCATTTTGCCAGCAAAGGTCCATATAATCAAAGCTATGGTTTTACCAGTAGTCATGTACAGATGTGAGTTGGATGATAAAGAAGGCCAAACGCCGAAGAATGATGGCTTTCAAACTGTGGTGCTGGAGAAGACTTTTGAGAGTCCCTTGGACTGCAAGGATATCAAACCAGTCAATCCTAAAGGAAATCAACCCTGGATATTCATTGGAAGGACTGATCTTAAAGCTCCAGTACTGTGGCCACCTGATGTGAAGAGCTGACTTATTGGAAAAGTCCCTGATGCTGGGAAAGATTGAGGCCAGGAGGAGAAGGGGCAGGGGGACAGAGGATGAGAGGGTTGGATGGCATCACTGACTCAATGGACATGAGTTTGAGCAAATTCTGGAAGATAGTGAAGGACAGGGAAGCATGACCTGCTGCAGTCCATGGGGTTGCAAAGCGTCAGACACAACTTAGAGACTAAACAACAACATTTAGCATAAAAGGGGAAGTTAAATGTCCATGAAGGTTGGTAGTTTAAGAAAAAATCATGGCGATTGGTTGAACAGCAATGTGAATTATATTTAATACTACTGAACCACCCACTTAAAATGGCCAAGATGGTAAACTTTATGTTAATGTGTATTTTATTGCAATATGAAAAGTATTTTTAATTTTAAAACTCATCTCCAGATCTCTTCCAGGCTTCTGAAGGTTGGTGATGAATGAGGATTTAGAAGGATATTTATTAATCATTTCAGTAGGCTAAAAGAGACTTCTCCAGACCCAATCAATACACATTATAAAAGTTAATTTTTCTACCATTTACTCATATTAATTTTGATGTTTTTGTATTAGCGGGAATTTATGTAATATTTCATACATATTCATTGTTCTTTTACCACAAGTTGGCTTCTGGTGTCTGGTTATAGATATTTAGGCTATATTTCTCTCTGTAATCAGACATTTTTAGTTGCCTACTAGACACACAATTCAAACTCAAGGTGTTCAGTGTTGCACTTGCTTTCATGTCTTACGTTTGCCAGTCTCTGATCCATTCGCTGAAAACAGCTAGTAATCAAGACAACAAAGTGGTTAAAAAGGAATATCTGAAGTACCCAGGTTTGGTTTTGATTTATACAATTAGAGGAAAATTAGAGCACTTGGCAGTATTTTTAGTGGGAGATTTTTTTTGTTTGCTTGTGTTGAAGCTCTAGTATTCATAGTTTTTATTGTGGTAAAATGCATTCACAATCTGTCCATCCATCACTGCTGGCTAGTTCCATAACTTTCTCTTTACCCTAAAGGAAACCCTGTGCCCATCAATAGTCACTTCCCATCCCCTCTCCCACACTGCCTGCCCCTGTAAACCACTAGTCTTTCTGTTTCTGTAGATTTCCCTATTCTGAACATTGCCTATAAATGCATAGTATTAATTTTTAAACAAAATTGAAATCAGACTTCAGGTAGTTAAACCTGTTCTCAATCAGCTTGTGGTTTGATGTTTAAAGAAATCTCAATGTCCAGCTATCTGGGGTTGATTAAACTTGGGGTCTCCCTGAATTAGAAGGTGCCAAAGCCATTAGAGGGCTTCCCAGGTGGCAATAGTGGTAAGAACCCACCTGCCAATGTGGGAGTCATAAGAGATGTACATGGGTTTGATCCCCGAGTCGGGAAGATCCCCTGGAGGAGGGCATGGCAACCCACTTCTGTATTCCTACTTAGAGAATCCAATGGAGAGAGGATCCTGGCAGGCTAAAGTCCATAGGGTCGTAAAGAGCTGGACACTACTGAAGTGACTTAGCATAGCACAAAGCCATTAAAGTGGGCTGTAGGCATACATTTGTTGACATTTAAAACTATTTATATTATTAGCCAAGGTAAAAGTTAGATTACAAAATGATATGGTGTGATTTCATTCTGCAAAAGTTGCAGACACACAGATAGTATCCAGAAAGAGATAACCAAGGTCTTGACGATGACAGTTTAAGGTAGATAGCTTGCTTTTTTTTTTAAACGACCTTTCTGTAGGTCCTTAATTCCTCCTTTGTGTGCTTAAATGGGAAATAAAGGCTTATCTGTTGCCTTAACCAGCACGAAAATGGTTAGTGTAAGACTTCTTGGTATTTTAAAAATCTATTTACAGTATATTACTGTTCATTTGGAAGGAATGATGCTAAAGCTGAAACTCCAGTACTTTGGCCACCTTATGCGAAGAGTTGACTCATTGGAAAAGACTCTGATGCTGGGAGGGATCGGGGGCAGGAGGAGAAGGGGATGACAGGATGAGATGGCTGGATGGCATCACCCACTCGATGGATGTGAGTTTGAGTGAACTCCGGGAGTTGGTGATGGACAGAGAGGCCTGGCGTGCTGCGATTCATGGGGTCACAAAGAGTCAGACACGACTGAGCGACTGAACTGAACTGAACTGTTCATTTAATTAATATCTTAGACAAAAATTTATTGCTCATACAATCTTGAAAATGAAAATACTGCAAGTGAATTAGTATTAACCATATCAGTCTGTCTTCACGAATGCAGTTGTAGCAAAAAATCAGTGTTTGAATATTTTAAAGTGTTTTAGAAATGGATGTATAGATTAGCTTGACTAATGCAATTGCTAGAAAAGGGCAGACAACTCAACCAAGCAGTAAAATAAAGAAGTTGGACCAGATATATTAAAGCTCTTTAATTCTCCAACTATTTGGCATAGTGATGTTAATACTCATGTTATCTGCTTTTATGACTGTAAAAAAATAATCTTTTAAATAGGTGCCTTATACCATAGTCATAAAACTGGAAAATGATTGAATTGAAAGACAAGCTAGTTGAGAAACATATTAAATGACCCTTTTGTGTTATCTTGTTGGAGAAGGCAGCATCTTTTCATAGATTTGAGATGAAAAATCTATTCTTGTCTAAATTCTTCTATCCGTTGTTTGTCTTTAAGATTATTGTAAGTGTTCTCAGGTTCTTGACACAATCTTAGTATTGAACAAACACTAACCATGCCTGTCTTCAGCTAATTTAAATCAATCATGTGCCATGTTCCAATGTGGATTATTTTCACCATATAATACTTGACAATAATGATCATAAGACTGACATATTTCAAGATTTCTGTGGCTATGTATTCACTACCTCTAGTTTGCCTTCCTAAGACTCACATTTCAGCCACTTCTTAATTATGTCCTACCAATGAGCTTATTTAACTTATATGCAGAGTTATGCTTATATACATGAGAAACGCTGGACTGGAAGAAACACAAGCTGGAATCAAGATTGCTGGGAGAAATATCAATAACCTCAGATATGCAGATGACACCACCCTTATGGCAGAAAGTGAAGAGGAACTCAAAAGCCTCTTGATGAAAGTGAAAGAGGAGAGTGAAAAAGTTGGCTTAAAGCTCAACATTCAGAAAATGAAGATCATGGCATCCGGTCCCATCAGTTCATGGGAAATAGATGGGGAAACAGTAGAAACAGTGTCAGACTTTATTTTCTGGGGCTCCAAAATCACTGCAGGTGGTGAGTGCAGCTGTGAAATTAAAAGACACTTTCTCCTTGGAAGGAAAGTTATGACCAACCTAGATAGCATATTCAAAAGCAGAGACATTACTTTGCCAACAAAAGTCCGTCTAGTCAAGGCTATGGTTTTTCCTGTGGTCATGTATGGATGGGAGAGTTGGACTGTGAAGAAGGCTGAGTGCCAAAGGAATTGATGCTTTTGAACTGTGGTATTGGAGAAGACTCTTGAGAGTCCCTTGGACTGCAAGGAGATCCAACCAGTCCATTCTGAAGGAGATCAGCCCTGGGATTTCTTTTGAGGGAATGATACTGAAGCTGAAACTCCAGTACTTTGGCCACGTCATGAGAAGAGTTGACTCATTGGAAAAGACTCTGATGCTGGGAGGGATTGGGGGCAGGAGGAGAAGGGGACGACAGAGGATGAGATGGCTGGATGGCATCACTGACTCAATGGACATGAGTCTGAGTCAACTCCGGGAGTTGGTGATGGACAGGGAGGCCTGGCATGCTGCGATTCATGGGGTTGCAAAGAGTCGGACACGACTGAGCGACTGGACTGAACTGAATGATCATAGATGAAGATCACTCATTTTTGTTTATTTGTAATAACTTTATATATATTTGTAATAACTTTTAATGTGGAAAGTTGAGGAAACAATATCCAGTATTCAAGCTGCCTCAGTGTAGGCTCTCATTGAGATATCCTATGTATTTATTTATGTGATATTGAAGTTTTGGTGTCTCTAAGACATTTTTATTGTGAAATATACTTACAATAAAATGATTAAAATATGAATGTATCATTAAATATGGCTTCCCAGGTGGTGCTAGTGATAAAGGACCCACCTGCCAATGCAGGAGACATGAGACGTGAGTTCCATTCCTAGATCTGGAAGATCCCCTGGAAGAGGGCATGGCAATCCACTCCAGTATTCTTGCCTAGAGAATTCCATGGACAGAGGAGCTTGACTGGCTACACCCCAGGGATCGCAAAGAGTCGGACACAACTGAAGTGACTTACCGTGCAGCATGCAAGTACCATTTAATACCTATGGTACTTAGCCATAACTCAGAAACAGAGCATTGTCCAAATCAAAGAAATCTCATACCAGAGCACTTATCCTTTCCATTCACAACTGCCTTCCCTGTCCCTGGATGTAACAAGTGTCCTGAGTTTAGCTTCTCAAGTTTATTGCTTTTATAAAGATAATTTTAACACACGCACACCTCAGTCCATTTCAATTTTGTCTGCTTTTGAGCTTTGTCTAAATGGAATCTTCCACTCTGCTGGCTTATATACTAGATTTTTTTCTCAACATTAACATTCAAGATAGTTATGTAACTGTAGTTAGTTCATCTACATCGCTTGAAGATCCTCCTGTATGAAAATACCTCATTTTGTTTATCCATCTTCCTCTTGCTAGATGTTTGGGTTATTTCGACTTTTAAGCTGTCATGGAATGATGCTGCTACAAATACCCTTGTGTACTACCCTAATGGGCGTAATTGTGCAAAGACAGAGTACCAGTATGTGTGACTTCTGCCTTCTTCTCAGCACTGACCAGCATTTTCTAAGCCAACCAGCACCAAGCGGGGGACCAAAAGTTCAAGGAGAAGCCCTAGTATTGAGTCCCGTGCTCCTTCCTGAGCCCATCTCTGTGGCCAGGGACCACATGTGATACTTAAGCAGGCCAGAGTCATAGTTGTCTACTCTGATTTTTAGACAATGATGTTTTGAAAGTTTGCTTCTGATAGTAACAGTGTGTTTTGAGAGTTGTGAGGAGCTTTGTCACCGTATTTCTGTTAAACCAGCTCAGATGGGTGCATTGCTTGAATTTCTTTATCCTGTGTTATCATCAATGTGAATCTGAACTCTCATATTTATTGCTAGTCTCTGATTGCCTTCTGACTCTTTATGACCCTCGGAACTGTTGCCCACCAGGGTCCTCTGTCCCTGGGATTCTCCAGGCAAAAATACTGGAGTGGATTGCCATGCCCTCCTCAAGGGGATCCTCCCAACGCAGGGATCAAACCCTCATCTCTTATGTCTCCTGCATTGGCAGGTGGGTTCTTTACCACTAGATTGCTTTCTACAAATGGACCTGGATTTGAAATCTTAACATGTCCACGCTTGTGTTCTGCAAACTTATCCTTTAAAATCAGCACCAAGGCTTTTGGTAATGAATATCATTTGCCTGACATTGAAAAGGGAAATATTTAATTAAAGTTCCTATAAAAGTGAAATAAAATCAGGCTTTTATTTGAGATCGCTTTCTTCCCTTAAGCAACTGACGGTCTCTTTCAGTCTCTGTCAGCAGATTTAATCTCACTTCCAGTAAATCCTTCTCAGTCATATTATCTTCATTTAAATACAGATGTGCTTTAGGATAATTCCATGCTCTTCGTACATTGAGGACGTAATGACATCCTGCTCCCAGCGCTTCTGCCGTTTGTGCTTTCACGTTTGTAAATGGGCCATCTCGACTCTTCTAAGGGCACGATTTCCTATTGAGCAAATGGAAAATATACTAGACTGTGGTTATTTCTCTGATTGGTTTTATTTATGTGAAAGTGACAGAAATACTTGAAATCACTCCAGTCTTTACCATCTTCTATTGGGAAGCTCTGCTTTTCCCGACTCAGCCTTCATCCACGTTTCTCTGAAAATGACTCTTAGAAAAACAGCTCTGAATCTGACACCTTTCTCTCGTTCCACGTTCCCAGCTTTTTGTGTGTGTGTGTGTGATATGTATTTATTTATTTGGCTGGGCTGGGTCTTAGTTGCGGTATATGAGATCTTTAGTTGCGGCATGTAGGAACTTAGCTCCCCAACCAGGGATGGAACCTGGGCCCCCTGCTTTGGGAGCTCAGAGTCTTAGCCACTGGACCACCAGGGAAGTCCCCACAGCCTTGGTTTTTAATGTTTAACTCTGGTTAAGGCTTCTTCTGTAAACGTAGCATCTCTGAAACTGACCTCATCATCTTAGCTTCTCCGCTGTGCTCAGTCCCCCTGTTCTGAAGTCACCAGGGTTCCTCATTTACCCATTTCTTTCCAGAATGATTGCTACCAACCTGTTTGACTTTTTAGATTTTGTGAACCTCTTCAATAACCTGCTGTGCTTTTGTCTAAATCTCTTTCACATCAATCTCACTACAACGGAAAGAAAAACTTTCTGAAACATTATTAAAGTCCAAATAGTTTTGAGAATTGAGCTTGTACCCCACTCTTCCTCTTGGGGACACGTTTAAACACAATTTTTCTGAACTTCTTAGCCCTTGTGCGTTATTTGATGACACTTATTCGTTCCGTGTCTTTTTAATTTTTTCAATTTTTATTTTCTTTATCTGCAATATTGTGTTTCAGGTGTACAGCAGAGTGATTCAGTTATACGCACACATACGATACCTGTAGGCTTTTAAAGAGCTTGATTGCTACTGATCCACATGCTCTGCTCTCTTCTCCTATCTTATGTATTCCTCTATCAAGAATGCTTGATTAAAATCTTGATTAAAAGGTGGTGATAGTGGTAAAGAACCCGCCTGCCAATGCAGGCGACATAAGAGATCTAGATTTGATCCCTGGGTCGAGAAGATCCCCTGGAGGAGGAAATGGCAACGCACTCCAGTATTCTTGCCTTGAGAATCCCATGGATGGCCAAGCCTGCCTGGCTACAGTCCATAGGGTTGGAAAGAGTCAGACACGACTGAAGCAGCTTAGCACACACTTATATATTGAAAAGGCATCTGAGAAAAAATTTATCCTTTCCTAAAAGGTGGTTGCCTGATTTTTTTCTTTTTTGTTGTAGTCTTAGTTATTTTTGTGATTTTTTTACCACCCAGAAAGCCCCCCAAATGACCAAAAACGGCACCACTCTGTTGAGAAGTGAAAAATCAGTGCAGCCTGAGCTACTGAGACTTTGATTGTTGTGTTTGGGGGGTTTATGTGCTTGAGGAAATAGATATAAATATTTGACTGTGTGTAATTTTTGACTTTGTTTTTACATTTGACTCCGCGTGGGTGAAGTCTGCACAAGTTACTGTCTGTCTCATGGGTGTCAGTCTTGCCTCACATAATTAAGTACTCTAGAGGTACAGGCATTGCCTTTTATTTTTCTGTTTCAGATTCTTAACATTCTTTTCTAAGTTTAATGATTGACTAGTAAATTTTTGTGGCTCTCCCAGGAAAAGATGGGTTTTCCTGTGTCCCAGGGCCCCATTCACATTCATAACATGCTGGGAGTCGGTCTGTCGAGGGTGTTGGGAGGAGCTTGGATGGTTTTATTAAAGGCATTTCCCCTAAACCTCCTAATTGCCAGTATTTCTTCCTTCTTATCTATTTCATCAAATCTGTGCCGTAAAAATAAACTTGACAGAGTGGAATTTCATGTTCCCTTTTAATATTTTCTTACACTCCCTTGAAGAATGAGAAATGTATCAGGAAGTGTTTCCAAAGCCGAGAGGAGAAGAGAGGTGGGCGGACAGACCAGGAAGCCACCATCCCTGGTGGCAGAGAGGCGACTGGTGCCTGTGGGGAAGTAGCTCTTCTTCACCGGGAGATTCTGGGGAGCGATTCCAGGAAACTCTGTGTTTCCAGGTAATTGGACGAATGTGGAAAATGTAGAGAAAATGCTGCCTGCGCTTCTCAAGAGAATTCTGTGAGGTTTAAAGCAAGAAGTTGTGTAATTTTTCATTCTTCATTGAGTCTTCTTGGACTCAGGTAGAAAATGGGCCTGAATTTGGTGAAAAGACTTGCGATTCTGTTCCTGCTCTGCTTAATCTTCCTGTTTGACAAAGGACAGAAGTCGAATGGTTGAAAATACATCTGTTGTTTTAGTCTCTTGAGTCACGTCTGACTCTTTTGTAATCCCGTGGACTGTAGCCCACCAGGCTCCTCTGTCCATGGAATTCCCCAGACAAGAATACTGGTCTGGGTTGCCATGCCCTTCTCCAGACAATCTTCCTAAACCCATGTCCCTTGCATTGGCAGGTGGGTTCTTTACTGCTTAGCCACCAGAGAAGCCTGAAATTATATTTTGCAGCAGCAGATGATCTCAGGTGATCCTGCAGCAGGTTTTCTGTCAGTTGGGCATGCAGTTCAATTCTAAACATGAGAAGTGAGAAATTTCTTTGAATAAAGAATATTTTCTTAGCTTTGTTACTATTATGTCTCTAATATTCTATGATATTAAAAGTCAATATGAACTATGTAGAAAGATATTCACATCTGATTTATAGTATTTTCTTCACTGGAAGAAATGGAAGCTGTTCTTAGACGCTCAGATTTAAATAATAATAATAGTAGCCAATTATTAGAGTGCCTGCTCTGAGTCTGATGTGCTGTTATTTTCCTGCACATTTAATTCTCTGTAATCATTACCTACCTTGAGCAGTGAAGGGCCCCAGGGCTTAAGAGGTAGAGGGACAGTCTCAGTCCCTAGAGCCTGTTTTCCCTGACTTCATCCTCCAGGAATCACCCAGTCTTCTCTGGATGCCTCCAGGGCAACGTGGGGGAGGCAGCCTGCTCTGAAGTGGGTCTGGGTTCAAGTTCCTGCTCTGTGGCTCCAGCAGGCTCCTTGGCGTCTCTGGGCCCCATTTCTCATCCGTAAGTTATAGCCCTGTCTCTTCCCTGGGGTCCAGGGGGCTAATATACAAAGAGAGCTTGGAAGGGTGGACAGCTCCTATGAAGCACTCTCTCTTCTAGACGGCTGCTCTTGGGCACCGTGTTGCTCTCCCGGGTCTGGGCAGTGCGCACGGAGGTGGAATCTGAGAGTGGGGAATAAAAATGGCAGCTGGAGAAGCAGCTGGAATCAGAAATGCCTACTTTTAGAGACCCACAAGAGCAAAAACACCTCCCACCACCCCTCCGCCCGGCAACTCTTTTTGTATCCCCTCCCTCAGCTCCGGTCCCTGCCTCTCTGGCCTCAGGGACTGCCCTGTGCAAGCAAGCGTTGAGGTGTGGATGGAGCCAGGTCCCCCAAATGCAAGGGCACTTGCCCGGTTGGCATTGTCACTTGGTGATCACGTTTAGTGATGAGTGTGTGACAACACTAACCCTTGGGCACACAGTGGGTCATGTGAGTCATGGTGAATTGCCTGGGGATGCAAATTACCTGAAATACCTAGTTTCCCTAAGAACATTTGTTATGATCTCTAGGTACCTGCTTACAAATGAATTTTCTTGGGCAAAGCCTGTTTGTAAGCAGTTGGCTATGTACTTTAGCACTTGACTCATAAAGCTTCAGAGGTGCCAGCAATAGTGTGAACTGAGTTCCTGAGAAAGACACCTACTTAGTAATGTATGAGTTTGTGTGTGTGTGTGTGTTTGTGTGAGTGTGCAAGAGAGAAACAGAGAAGAAGAGAGGCTGCAAATTGAATAGACTTTGGGAGATGCTGTCTTTGGAATTTGGTGGGGGGCATTACAACTGTGGAATGATTTTAGCAAATTTTCTAAACTACATGACTCAGTAGAATGCATTGTTCTTGTCAAGCCCATCTTGTTTGAAATAGGCTTCAACCAGAGGATATATTTTCCTAAGCAACTTTTTTTTTCCTATGAAAAGTTTAGATTTTTTATCAAAGTCCACTCTGTTTTTCAATACTTTTTATATTTTATGCTATTTTTCAATGGAGAGAGAAATTTAACTTCATTTTCAATGAATAAAAATCAATACTTATCCACAGTTCACATTTTTTTTTCCTGAACAATTGAATACTTTGTTCAACTCTGCCTTTGCTCAGCATTTTTTTTCAATCAGTATTGGGCCAGAATTGCCACAAATCAGGTTGCAGCTTCCGGAAACGGTTCTATAGAAATAAAATATGCAAGCATCCATCAGGTTGCATGAAGCATTCTGCAGGGAGCAGGGGAGAAGCAAGAGGGGCCTCTTTGCAACTCCATGGACTGTAGCCCACCAGACTCCTCTGTCCACGGGATTTCCCAGGCAAGAATACCGGAGTACCTTGCCATTTCCTTCTCCAAGGGATCTTCCTGACCCAGGGATTGAACCTATGTCTCTTATGCCTCCTGCATTGGCAGGTGGGTTCTTTACCACTAGTGCTGCCTGGGAAGCCCAGTCATGAATGGCATGCAGTACCATTTAAAAAGCCAAGGTGTCTGCAGCATGGCTGTAGCCAGGCCCAGGCTGCCAAGTGTGGGCTGAGAGCTAAGGTTGAGGGCCCAGGGCCTGTCTTCCCTGTGGCATCGTGACACCAGCAGTGATTTTTTTTGACAGGGAGTACTATCCTCCAGTTATAGCACTTGAAAGAATTTATATAGCCAGGATTTATATAGCCAGGATTTATATAGCCAGCACATGTTTGGCTGTTACCCCCAAACTGGGTTCCCTTTGTTGCAGATATTGACCCAGTAGACATAACCAAGCCAAATCAGGAGAAGGAAGGAATTATTTGCCGCAAGTAAGGAGAACACCAGAGATCTCTCTCAAAACGGTAACTCCCTGAATGGCGAAATAGGGGAAGTTTTAAACTAAGGGAACATGCATATTCATGAGGGGCCTTGAGCAGAGAATTTGGCATAAAATTGAGGCAGTGGTTGACAAGAGTCAGGGCTTTAGTTGATTGAAGTCAGGAGGATCAGCATCATCCTTCCAGCCTCCACCTGGGTAGGGGCCTTAGTTCCTGCAGAACTCAAAGGTATTGGTTGAGGACCCAGGGCCCTGCCCCAAGGCTGCACCACTCTTTCTTGACTGCTCCTCCCTTGTTTCTCCTTCCCTACCCTTATTATGTGTCCCAAAGAATTGGACATGACTGAGCTACTGAACTGACTGAATTGACCCTTAAGATCATTAGGTACTGAGACATGTTCAAGGGCAAGCACTGTGGCCAGGCTTAGATCCCAAACTGGCTTAGATCCCAAACTGGCTTCTCTGGTTCATGAAAGCCATGCCTGGTTCTCTTTCTTCAGGGACCCCCTAGCCCATCTGCTTACATGGCGGCCTCTAGATGAGAGACCCCAGATGGGTTAACATCTGGGGTTACTTTTTATAAAATGAAATTCTAGCATATGACCTTGGGGTGACCGTGAACTCTGACTCTGAAACTTTTCTTTGATAGATCCTGTCCATCAAGGCCCTTGTCGACTGATTGCTAATCAAGACAAAATGAATTAAATCGTTTCAGGTTAATGGGCTTTCATTAGCACCCCCATCTCCATGATAACATTGTTAGGTAAATGAGATGCGGTCTACTTGTGGACACTTAGTCCTGGAATCGGAGAAGGTAATGGCACCCCACTCCAGTACTCTTGCCTGGAAAATCCCATGGACGGAGGAGCCTGGTAGGCTGCAGTCCATGGGGTCGCTAAGAGTCAGACACGACTGAGCAACTTCACTTTCACTTTTCACTTTCATGCATTGGAGAAGGACATGGCAACCCACTCCAGTGTTCTTGCCTGGAGAATCCCAGGGACGGGGGAGCCTGGTGGGCTGCCGTCTATGGGGTCGCACAGAGTTGGACACGACTGAAGCGACTTAGCAGCAGCAGCAGCAGTCCTGGAATCCCAGCTTTTCTGTGGACATCCTTTACTTTCCTTAAGGCTTGTTTTTCCCCTAATTTCAGCTTTGCAAGTGACTTTTCAAGTTCATTTTTATTATTTTAATGAGGCTGTTGGTTCTCTTAAGTCCATTGTGTGCTGTTCTTGCTTTTCCTTTTCTCTCTTTCCTTCCGTAAGCAGGAGCCTTTCTTATAAGCTGCTTTTCTCTTTGCAGTCAAGGTTCCTAGCACCAGCCCCATTAAGCTTTGTTGGATGTGGGTGAAGAATGATCTTCACAGTGGGAAGTGAGCCTCTTCTTAGATCTTAAGCTCCCTGGGTTTAGGGCAGAAGGGGCTCGATCTGCCCCTGGAATCTCCTGCAGCTGTTTATCAAAAGGTGGGTTCTTTCTCTTCCCTTAGGGGACAGAATGTGAGGGATTCTCATGGCACATATGAAAATAAAACTCTACAAAGCAGAATGGGAGAGCTGGGTAATCAGCCCAGAATTTAAAATATCTAGTTGCCAACTTTACCGCTGAATATTGAGACTTCCAAAGTTGTTTTTTTTTTTTTTTTCTTTTGTAGTGATACTTGTTCAAAGTGCACTTACTTGTGAAGGAGAAACTGGGTCTAGCTCTTTGAAGACTGAGTGCAGGGTACCATACACAGTGCGTGGAGGGGTGCGAAATGGCAGTGAACAGCAGGCGTGTAGAGGCACACATGGAACTTGTCAGTCTGAGGTCGGACTGGACCAGAGAGGAGGGTGTGCTAACACCTGGGCCAGCTCGTTTGTGCTGTTCACGTAGAATGCAGCTGACAGTGTCTGAGCCACACCTTTTGAGAGACATCATTTGATGCATGAACCCCTGTGACTCGCAAACGATGGCAGATCATGCCCACTTTGGTGAGGTTTCCCTTCTAGAGGACCTCTTATACAATTTTCCCATAAGATAAACAGGTGCCAAGGCCAATCACCAAGGTTTTGCTTGGAAATAAAAGTAGGAGGGGTCAAGGAGTTGGGGTGGAAGGAGCAGAGAGAAAGGAGAGGAAAGAGAATGAACGTGGGTGTAACTCTAAAGATATTCAGGAGGTGCTCGTTTGTGTATTGTGATCTCAAGAGCACATCTGCAGTGGAAACTTCATTAAGATTGACAGAATACAAGCTTGGATTCAGTAGCCAGTAAGGCCATTTTTCAAGGACAGAGTCGTCTTGCTTTCCTTCCATACTCTGGTTTAAGTAGGAGTATCTTTTAAATGCAACATTTCTGGTATCCACAAAGAAATGCTTCTAGTGTTTAAGACAGAGGACCTGGCTCCCAGGATCTTCTTGTCCAGATGGAGACCCTTGATACCTTCCTCCTGCTTGGACCTTCCTGGGTTCTCTTCACTGAGAACAGGTGCCTTCAACTCTGGACGGTTTTCTTCTATTATTTCTTTGGTCTCTTCTGTTACTTTCTCAGTTTTTTTCCATAATTCATATTACATAGGTGGCTCAGTTGGTAAATAATCTGCCTCCAATGTGGGTGACCTGGGTTCAACCCCTGGGTTGGGAAGATCCCCTGGAGGAGGGCATGGTAACTCACTCCAGTATTCTTGCCTGGAGAATCCCCAAGGACAGAGGAGCCTGGTGGGCTACAGTCCATGGGGTCACAGAGTCAGACACGACTGAGCAACTAAGCACACACAAGCACTCATTAGCTCATTAGATAGATGTTAAAAATTTATCTTAGCTTTTATTGCTCCAGCCGTGAGTGATTTCCTCACGTGCTGGTGAATACTCAGGTGGGCCCTTGAGGGGGATGCGCTGTGAGTCTCCAGAGCTCGCTGTCTGGGCAGCTCCCTTTTCTCCAGTGCCCTGTCCTGCAAACCCTAACCACCTTGCCCTCTCCAGACTCTTTCTGTCTGTCCCTTCAACCCAGGGCATGTGTTGGACTCCAGAATGACCCTGCCTGCGTGCAGCCTGGAGACCCTCCCAAGGGAGTAACGGGCGATTGTAGGGTTCACTTCCTTTTTTACCCATCTTTCAAGGACCAGTGTCCTTCATTCCCAGGAATCCAGCATCTTGTAAGCTGTTGTTTCTTGTGTTTTGTCTGTAATTTATTTGTTCCTTGTGGGATAAATCTGGCCTGTGTTACTCCATCTTTGTGGAAAGCAGAAATCCCTTTGTGGTGTTTTTTCACATTTTGTGGTGTTTTTCAGAATTTTTTTTTTTTTTTTTTTTGGCTTTCAGGATCTTACCTTAGTTCCTTCTGTGGTGGAAGTGCAGAGTCCTAACCACTGGACTGCCAGGGAAGCCCCAGTATTTTTCAGATTTTGAGGAATGGATCCCTTTTTCCAAAGAGTCTGTAACTGGACTAGTATTGCCTTTGGAAAATGCCCCTGTTAACAGGAGAGGAAGTGGTGTTCTGTTGGTTAAGGGATATTTATCTGATGCTCTAGTGCTTAGAAACCAGAGTCTCAGAGTTGACGTGGCTTGGAGAGTTGACACTGTGAGCCTTCAATCTGGTTGTCTTCAAACTCGAAATTTTTTAAGCAATAATGTATTCCCCTCATGCACTTACAAGTTGAATACAAAGTTTTTCATCATAAATTGCAATATGTATAAAGGATAGAATTCCAATAAATTATAAATATTGACATTTTAATATAAAATGAATAATTATTCTGTAAATGATAATATATCAATAATAATATAAGTATGATAAATGTGTCATCTGGAATCTGAATACCATTATCATGTGAGAACCATTATTTTCATTTTAAGTCATGAAAAAATTCTTTAACATGTAGAGATTTTGTTCAAGTCGGACACGACTGAGCGACCAAGCATGTTTTTCCCTGCTCTCCTCTGGTAATTGACAGTTGACGA
This sequence comes from Bos grunniens, assembly GCF_055505025.1. NCBI lineage: Eukaryota > Metazoa > Chordata > Mammalia > Artiodactyla > Bovidae > Bos > Bos grunniens. The sequence goes on from NC_141188.1 coordinate 42,138,113, forward strand.
CTACATAGGCCTAGACTTGCACAGTGGATAAAATACAACACATGCCTGTTATTATAATGAAAATATAACACATGCCTGTATTATAACGAAAGAACCCCTGGGTTTGTGAAGGATTTTAAAAGATTCCATTTATAAATGTTGTCTCTTCTGTTGGTCAAATCTACTCTGTGAGGTGATGCGTGCCTGTCCAGGGAAGCATTTTGGTCAGTATGATGGATAGAACCATCTCCAGTAGTATAATTGAGGTCACACTCTAAGGCTGGACTTGTCTTTGTACTGTGTGTTTCTCAGAAGTCGTGCGATTTGGGCTCAGGGCAGCCATCACGCACGTGCAGCTCTGGGCAGCGTTCATCTCACTGATGTTCTTCTCTTGGAATGAGTTGCAGGGAGGCCATAGGGACCAAGGCTACCACCCTCCCTACCTAAGCACTTAAGGATGATAAGGGTTTCCCAGGTGGTGCTTGTGGTAAAGAATCCGCCTGCCAGTGCAGAGACTCAAGAGACTGGGGTTTTATTCCTGGGTTGGGAAGATCTGCTGGAGAAGGAAATGGCAGCCCAATCCAATGTTCTTACCTGGAATATCACATGAACAAAGAAGCCTAATGGACTATAATCCATGTGTTGCACACCACTGAACACACACACACACCTGTATGTATAACTGAATCCCTTTGCTGTGCATTCGAAACTAACGCAACATTGTAAATGAACTATACTTCAATTAAAAAATATAAAATTCAGTTGTACTTTGTACTTTCCGGTCCAATTACTAAGGTTAAAAACTTTTCCTTGCCATTTATAGTAAAAACAAGAGGCCACCTCAGATATGGCTCTCCCTGGGGCTGTGGTGAAAAGGAAAAGGCCTGGTGGCCCTGGGTGCCTCGCCCAGGCCGACTGAGAGCCAGGCAGACACCTGCTGTCGCTTGCAAGTCCCTCCTGGAGGCTGCGGGGAGCCCTGCTATGTCACGTGGTACAGCTGCTTGCTGGCGCCCCTGGGTGAACGGATCATCACTGCGCTTTCCAGGCTTCAGCCTTTCTTCATGGGTCTGCACTGCTCACTCAAACATGTCTGTCTGTCTGTTTTCAAGACACAGAGATACAGGTCTCCTCCTGCTCAGGTTGCTCTAAGGCTGGCTCACTGTTGTCTCACCTGCGGTGGTCATCATTGCTGCACTGCCAAGGTATTTCTCTGGCTATTAAAGGAGGAAGTGGCAGAGAGCCGGGATGTATGGCACCATGTGGCATTCCTGCTTTATGTGCAGTTTATGCTCAAGAGAAGAGCAGTTAATTGCTAAGGCCCTGGTTCCCAATCTGTGTGCTAGGGCACCCTGGAACATGGTAGTACATTTCTTTTCTTTTTTTTTTTTAATTTTTATTGGGGTATAGTTGATTTACAATATTGTGTAAATATATGTATATATATATTCAGATTTTTTAAGGTTATTTTCCCATATAGGTCTTTACAAAGTATTGAGTTGAGTTCCCTGTGCTATAGAACAAGTTCTTATTAGTTATCTATTTTATCTAGAATGTGCATGCTAAGTCATATTAGTCATGTCTGACTCTTTGTGACCCCATAGACTATGTAGCCCGCCAGGCTCCTTTGTCCATGGGATTCTCTAGGCAAGAATACTGGAGTGGGTTCTTCCGAACCCAGGGATCTAACCCACATCTCCTGTGGCTATGCATTGCAGGTGGATTCTTTACTGCGGGGAAGCCCTTTATATAGAATAGTGTATATGTCAATCCCAGTCTCCCAATTTATCTCTCCCCCAGTTTCTCGGGTATTGCCAAATATTTTCATTTTCAAGGGAAACACAGTGACATGGGCTGGACATCATGCAAATGACTGCTATTAAGTTATTTAGATATTAATAAACAGAGCGACGAGCTATTTCTTTTGCCCTAGGTGCACCTTGAAAATTATGGCTGAAACTCTGAGAGCTCAGGAACAGAGAAAGTCCGGGAACTTCTGCTATACCTGAACAGTGAAGGCCCTTTAACACTGGGTGTGGATGGGATGCAGGAGAGGTTTGGACAGGGCCAGAGAAGGAAATGGAGATTTGGAAGGTGGGACATTGGGTCAGAATGACCAACCTAACATGCTTCCAGGGTGGCTGGTGGCCACTGATCTCCATGGGGCTCTGGACTAGAGATTTCTTCATTTTTCCGACTTGAGGGCCTGACATGCGCACCCCTGCCAGTCACCAGGGCCCCACACCCCTCAGACCAAGCATTTTGCATCTTCCTTCTTCTCCTAGTATCTGTTCATCCACTACAGGTTTCTCGGCTGCACCTACATGGAGGGATGGCAGCGAGCAGAACAGGCAGAAATAAATCCCTAATGTTTTGAAGCGTACATTTTTCTGGAATAATATCTAGTAGGATGTTATTGGTGCTTACCATGAGCCCGACATTGTTCTAAAAGCTTTGCATATATTAGCTCATTTAATCCTGACAAAACTAGCTCCATAAGTATAAGTAGTATTGCTATTTACGTGCATCTGATGTGATGGCAATTCTCAGACCACCTTAATCCTCCTGCTCATTGGAGAGTGTCCTCAGTGACCTGGCAGCTGTCAGGCAAGACAGCAGTGTTTAGAGCAAAACACGGTCCCATTAGTCCATTTACATGGATCACTGTGATGCTCTGATCCCGTCTTGTGAGCCTGCTCTCTCTTATCTCACAGCAAACCAAACCCTTGGCTTTGTCAAAAAACACATGTGTCTGAGCGTGTCCTCATCTCCGTGTGTGGGATTTATGTTTCAGGCATAATGGAAGCTGCTTTAGTGAAATATTAAGTCTTTCTAGTGGTCATGTCCCCTGGTAATGTGTCTTTCTAGGACTTCCTGTAAATACAACCCGGTGTATTTAAGTGGATGCCCAACTAGTAGGGCCACCCAAGCAATTTCTGATCACACTGAGGAGTGGCTTACTCGCCAGGCATGTCCTCCAGGGAAGTCAGGGGCTGTGACTTCAGAAAGTTGAGCTGGACAGAGCTAAATGGTTTTCTCCCATTTGTTGATGGGCTCAGGGGTCTCCTGGAAGAGCCAAGTCAACAGAAACTAAGAAATTAAAGGCGTTGAATGGTGGATTGTTGTATCAAATGAAATTTCCATGAAATAACAGCTCATGCTATTATTCTCTTTCCTGTAATGAATGTAATACTTGATCATCCTAGAAAATACAGAAAGCTGTGTACCAAGAGTAACAGCAATCATGTCATCCACAGAAAACAACTCTCTGCTTTCTGGTTTATGTTCTTTCAGTCTTTCTCCAGGCAAAGCTATGCTTCCCTCTCTTTGACAAGGTCATATTATGTGTCGAAGGTGCACGTGGGGTTACATTTGGTGTAATTTGGTTACATTTGGTGTAACCACTTCATTAATACAGGCAGGAAGAAAGGCACACAGTCATCTCCTGAATCCTAAACAAACTCAGTGCTTCCCTCAAGCCACACATTCCCCTCCGGTCTGCTGTCCTCCTTGGTTGTGGAACCGATGTCATTAAAGATAGCTGTGGCCTTGTTGTCCAGTCACTAAGTTGTGTCTGACTCTGTGACCCCACAAACTGCAGCACACCAGGCTTCCCTGTCCTTCTGTGTCTCCTGGAGTTTGCTCAAACTCATGTCCATTGCGTTGGTGATGCCATCCAACCATCTCATTAAAATTTACCTAGTGACAGAAGCAAAAGAAAGCATCTACTGCTGGTTTTTCCCCATTGCATGGTGCTTCCCACGGCTGAGCGCTAGTTTCCAAGCCTCTCTCCTTCTCTGGAGAGTAGATTATTTGCAGTTAGGTACTATCCTGTATGTATGGGCTTCCCTGGTGGCTCAGACGGTAAAGCGTCTGTCTGCAATTCAGGAGACCTGGGTTTGACCCCTGGGTCGGGAAGATCCCCTGGAGAAGGAAATGGCACCCCACTCCAGTACTCTTGCCTGGAAAATCCCATGGACGGAGGAGCCTGGTAGGCTACAGTCCATAGGATCGCAAAGAATCGGACACGACTGAGCGACTTCACTTCTCTTTCGCTTTCACTATCCTGTATGGGCTTCCCTGGTGGCTCAGACAGAAGGAATATGACTGCAATGCAGGAGACCCAGGTTCGATCCCTGGGTCGGGAAGATTGCCTGGAGAAGGGAATGGCAACCCACTTCAGGATTCTTGCCTGAAGAATCCCTTGGATATAGCAGCCTGGCAGCTACAGTCCATGGGTCACAAAGAGTTGGACACAACTGAGTGACTAAGCGCACATGCATGCACTATTCTGTGTACATCTTTTACCCTTGAAAAATTGTAACTCTTTGTATGTCCTTCCTGATAGAGCCTCACTCCAGGATACCATGGATCTTGGTTGGGACCCTGAGTGCCCAGGGTCACCTGAACTCTGACAGTGGAAGCCAAAGGGAGTCAGCCCCCATTGAGTTTTCAGGGAGTCCTTGGTCCATCCCTGTGGTCCATCCTCATGGTTGTGCTAGGGTGGTTTTAACTTTCCACGTGAGCACATGTGCCCATGACAGCATCTGCATATCCATCAAGGATACACATGTCCTAATATTGTCAAGAAACAGTTTTCTCTCATTTGTGGATGTTGTCAATTACCAGTCTGAGAATCTGTAGACACATTCCACTTGTATTTTACAGATGCTTCAGGGATTCCAGCTAGAGGAGCCAGAGACTGTCCACAGTCACAGAGAGTTCACAGCCCAAAGCAGGGTGGCAGTGGCTGATATATCCAGGCCAAAGAGCAGAGTCATTTAGGAAGTTTTTTTTTTTTTTTTTTAATCGAAAACTGTATGTGTGTGTGTAAATACGTGTGTGTGTGCATCACATTTATGTCTGGCTGTACCGCATATTCACTGAAATCAAATGTGTGTAGCTATCTGGAATTTTAAAGCTTCTCGTGGCTCTGGTGAGTGGCACAGTTTAGAAACTACTGATCTGGAATCCATGGCACCAAGCAGAGTGTGTGGGAGGGGAGGTGGAAACCTGAAGTCCATAAGACTGTGAGATCCTCGCAGGAGGGCTGTGTCTTCTGCATTCCTCATTTGTGTGGGCTCTGGCCTGGACCCCTCCACCCGTGCACCTGGGAAGATCCTTCACTCCTGAGCTCTGCTGAACTGAGCTGAGAGCGATGGAATTAACTATGCTGTGCATCTGGGGTGAAGGATGCTCTGTTTTCTTGACTGAAACGAGAAATAAGAAGTGTTACACAGAAGGGGAGCATTGCAGTGTAAAGAGAATTCGTGTGCTAGAAGCCTTCTCAGGACTCAAATGTGCGGCCAGCCCTGTTGGTATTAGGGTCACTATAATACCTGTCCCTGTATATTTAGTATTCTTGAAAAGATAAACGAAGTAAGAGGTATGAAATCTGTTAGTAAAAGAAAAATCGTTCCAGAAATGAGTGATAGTATCCTATAAGTATTCAAGAATGAACCACTTTTCTTCTCTTTTTTGTCTGGCCTTCAGTAAGTTCTAGCAATTCACATTCAGTACTGCTGAGTCCCATGGTATCAGAGGCGTGCATTGACTGTGAAAACCAAATTGTGTTTTGAAATCAAACTGAAATGATTTTCTTATTACCTGCCATTTGGATTATCTGTCCTATTGTTATCCTAAATAATGGAAACCTGAATGTGGATGATAATAGTAGTGATATCTTTGTGACGATGTGTCTGGTTCAGAATACTTCTGTGTTGAGAGGAACAAACGAAATAATGTATATAAATGTTGGAGATATTTTTGTGCATAATATTTTCAGGAAATCTGAAAACCTGAATACATAATAATTATATATTTGCCTGCCTTAGAATTCAAGTTGACACTCTCTTCACATTCAAGATAACAATCGTTGCATATTTTACTTCCCGGAAAATACTAGTGTATTCTACTTTACCTAATCAAGGTATTTGTATTCTGAAAAAGGTGGCCAAAATTAGATTGCTAATGTAAAGTGGCATGTTTATATCATGGTCTTATAGATAGTTGGAATGTAAATTGCAACATTGTATGTATAAGTAGCCCAACATGTGATTGTGTTTTTGTTGAGATTTGAAAATCCTGGCTGTGAGATCACTCTTAAAGATGTCTCAAGTCAATTGGACATGTAAATCTCAAGAGTATCATAAAAGATCCGCAAGATCATTTGTACGACACTAGAGTTTGTATAATTGTGAGTCTCATGCACTGAAATCCTTTCCTTTGGTCATAAAAAGGAAAAGTTAAGACTTATATGTCATATTTCTAAAATTCTTCTATTTCTAGGGGAAACTAGATGATTCATTCTTGGGAAAAAAACTGTTTAACCGAGTCCTCTCTCTCTTGGAAATTTGTACTTTTCTTCTTTCTCCTTCATTTCTTTCTGTTTATTTATTTACTTATTTATCTATTCACTTCTGCCCTCTTTTTGGTGTTGGACATTTTAATAATTGAGTATTGATTATCTTCATTCTTATTCATATAGTAAGGAAATAATCACTTTAACAAATAGTATCTTGTACTTTATACAATGAATGTTTTGGTTAACTTGGACCTCAATGAAATGCCTCCTTTATTCCCATGGTTGTGAGTTAAATCTCATTCAGTTCAGTTCAGTCGCTCAGTCGTGTCCGACTCTTTGCGACCCCATGAATCGCAGCACACCAGGCCTCCCTGTCTATCACCAACTCCAGGAGTTCACCCAAACTCTTGTCCATCGAGTCAGTGATGCCATCCAGCCATCTCATCCTCTGTCGTCCCTTCTCCTCCTGCCCCCAATCCCTCCCAGCATCAGAGTCTTTTCCAATGAGTCAACTCTTCGCATGAGGTGGCCAAAGTACTGGAGTTCCAGCTTTAGCATCAGTCCTTCCAAAGAAATCCCAGGGCTGATCTCCTTCAGAATGGACTGGTTGGATCTCCTTGCAGTCCAAGGGACTCTCAAGAGTCTTCTCCAACACCACAGTTCAAAAGCATCAATTCTTCGGCGCTCAGCTTTCTTCACAGTCCAACTTTCACATTCATACATGACCACTGGAAAAACCATAGCCTTGACTAGACGGACCTTTGTTGGCAAAGTAATGTCTCTGCTTTTGAATATGCTATCTAGGTTGGTCATAACTTTCCTTCCAAGGAGTAAGCATCTTTCAATTTCATGGCTGCAATCACCATCTCATTAACATAGTTCAATATACTTTATTGATAACTGTAATATAATAGGATGTAGCCAGTGTGTTTTGTGGATATGCAGTCCTTGAATAGAAAGGGTTATCTATACTTAATATAGTTATGTAAATAGCTATATTAATAACTTACATAGTCAGTTCTATGTAAATAATTGTAAATACAATGGATAGTTGCCCCAAAACGGCAGATTCAGGTTTTGGCTCTTGGAATTTTTTTTTAAATATAGAATTTAAACTTTTTTTAAATACAGAATTTAAGCTTTTTTTTTTTTTTTTTTGCAGAATAAACTTTCTAGAATTTTTAAAGAATATATTTTCCAGCCAAGGTTGGTTTGAATCTGCAATGCAGCACAGAGGATCAACTGTACTTAAAAATTTCATCTGAGGTGACAGACTTCATGAGGGGTTGGCTTAAAGTGTATTCTTTGAAGTTCCAGAGTATGGCTTAGGCAGAATTGTGCCATCAGGTGCGGGAGAACTTAAGTTCCTTAAAAGTCCTGGACTTGGACAGTCTTCAGTCTTACTGCACTTAGTTTGGAGGAAAATACACCCTCTTTTTAGTTTCAACAAAGGCTAGGTTGCAGCTGTCAACTATTGATTCTCTGTACTGGAAAGTGGTGTAGTGGTTTTAAATATTGCCAAAGGTAGTTTATATTTTACTTTGAAATAAAACCTTTGGGGAGCAAGTCTGCCTTCCTTATCCTGTCGGTCTTATACCAACACAAAAATATATTTATTTTCTGAACATTTCAATGAACATTCCTGGCAAGATCCCTGACGGACAGAGGATGGCTTCCTGAGTTTAAAATTTTGTTTGAAATGAATTTGCAAGGAAACAAAATATACATGTGATTTTCTAAGGAATAAATTAAACTAATTATGAGAGAAAATATATGCATATATGGTCATCAGGCAAATTCTTCTTTTGAAGGTGTCATATCTTAAAGCTTTTGGGGGAAAACCTTAGGGGGTGGGACTGTGATAATCTGCCTGTCTGTCTACTTCCAAAAGTCCACAGGGAAAATAATCCAGATTTGTCATAGTTCTGGCAGGGTCTCCATTGGAAAAGCATTGGCAATTGTCCATTATTTTCAGGGTTCAGCTTCCTGTTCCTTCCTCCTTCAGAGCTTGCCAGTAGTAAGAAATTGACAAATGGTCAGAAATGTGCCTTGGGTGAAGACATGGCCCTGCAATTTTGTGTTCTCTTCAGACGATGAATTGGTTTTACGCAGAATAAAAGCCATTAGAAACATATGGTATGACAGTTGGCTGCAGAATTTGTTTGTTTTGTTGTAACTCCAGAAGCTGCTACTATTTGGCGTTGACATGCCCTTGAAAATCCAAGATGCTTTGGTCAATGTGTTTGTTGTGTTAAACTTCATGTAAATTTTATTGGGACATTTGTTGTATGAGACAGGCATCCCTTTTTTGTTTTTAAATTTGAAGTTGATCTGAGATGAAAGGACAAGATGCAATTTGTGAAGCCCAACAGTGAAAGTACTTAGAGCAGCTTTGTGCAAAAATCAGGTTCATTGCTTTTTAGTCACGTGGCTTTATTTTAAGCCCCTTGAGTTGAAAAGCAGATTATACAAAAAGTGTTTCTATCGACGCTGAAGCTCATGGTAAATTGTAAGTGATCATAATGTCAGTAAAATTGTATAATTCAGAAAAGATATAGGGATCATTTTGGAGCCATTTTTTCTGCTTCTTTCCAAGAACAGAATAATTTTATTTCTAACTTTAGGTCAGACAGATTAGGGCATTTGGGCTCAAACTGTTGCTTAATGAGAGGCATGATTAGCCCCTGATTATTCAGAGAGCAGTTTGTAGATTTTCTGGCACCAGAGTTGCTTAAAATCCTCTGACATAAACTGCTTCTGAGGCTACTGGGGTAAGTAATAGTTAAACTTTCAAGATTCTGAGAAAGGAGTCACTCCAAGAGTTTAACACCGAAAGTACCAACATTTTGAATTTAGCTTCATTGGGAGGACCTTTTATTTCCTTAAAATGAATGATGCTCAAAACAGAGATACAGTAGACATAATTTGAGTTTCCCTGTTGACTCACGATTCAGATACCCAGTTCTTATGAGGGATGGTGACTGGAGGTCTAGTTCCTGGAGCAGGTGCGGGCACCCAGAGGTGAAGAGGATGGTGTCCTGGACTTGCTTACTCACAAACCCCCAGCGGGGCCCCTTCCTTTTATCCTTTAGAATCACTTTCACATAAAGGTGGGTGAAGCGTGAGACTAAATGACCCTCTGGTCTGCAAGATTTATTTGTATGTAATATTTAAGGGACACCTGGGTACTGTGTATAATTGTATAAGAGCTGTAGGTATAAACCAGGGCTGTCTGGGAACTAGTAGTTGGGACTCCCAGGCTCAGTTACCCGGCAGCATGTGGAATCTTCCTGGACCAGAGATCAAACCCGTGTACCCTGCATTGGTAGGTGGATTCTTAACCACTGGACCACCAGGGAAGTCCCTAGATGTGATTAACATCTAAATCAGGGGACTTTGAATTAAAATGAACATTGAATTCAATAGACTGTGAGTAAAACTTTCCAAGTGTGGGTGAGTCTCATCCAATCAGTGGACGTTTCCCTGAAGAAGAAATTTTCAAGAAGACACCAGAGAATTCCTGCCTGAGTTTCAAGCTTGCTGTTCTGCAGACTATTACTTGCCATACCCCACAATTACAGGAGAGAATTGTTTAAAATCTCTCTCTCTCTCTGATATATACCACTATATAACCAGTGTCTGCTACTGGTTTTGTTTCTGTGAAGAGCAATGCCTATTATGTAGACATAACCAAGGCCCAGAGAGGTTAATGAACTCATCTAAATGGCAACTGACTCCAGTACTTTTGCCTGGAAAATCCCATGGACGGAGGAGCCTGGTAGGCTGCAGTCCATGGGGTTGCGAAGAGTCGGACACGACTGAGCAACTTCACTTTCCCTTTTCACTTTCATGCATTGGAGAAGGAAATGGCAACCCACTCCAGTGTTCTTGCCTGGAGAATCCCAGGGACGGGGGAGCCTGGTGGGCTGCCGTCTATGGGGTCGCACAGAGTCGGACATGACTGAAGTGACTTAGCAGCAGCAGCAAAGTCAGGTTACATCGTTCATGGATGGGAAAATGGGAGATTTGAGCCTTGATTTCTAGACTCCAAATCTCAAGCGCTTGACCATTAAACTCTGTTGTGTCTTAAGAAAAAACATAAAACAACCACCAAAATCCCTCTTGTGATTTTTGTTTCAACTCGTCTCTTTCTTGCTGAGACTCTTCATTGTTACTGAGAACTTTGAGCTATTTCTGAACACCTACTGAAGTCTTTGTGATGATTTTTTTTAATCAATATTATAAGTACAGACACTTCTCCTGAAGACTATGTGGTGTTCTTGAATCTCCCTTGTACAAACTTTGGTCAGGGCATATGATGGAATATCCCTGTGCATTTTCCAGAATTTTTGGCATATCTTTCAGGGGAGGTCCCCTCCAGCCTCCTGACAGATCGTCAGTATTAACATCACTTTTGTGTCAATTCAGAGGTGACAAATAGGCTGGTGTGTCCCAAGCCTTCTGGAAAGGGTGACCCTCTGGACAGAAATTGTACCAGGCATGATAAGTACTCAGACTTCCATTTTTACATTATGGTGAAAGTACATATCTGTATGGAATTTAAGAGTTGAGATGAATATTTTGAGGCACAGAAACCTGCGGGGCTCAAAGCCACAATCACTGTGATTTCGCACAGTTTCTGTGTCCTGAATCCAGACAGGACACAAGGGGAAAGGCTTGTCTCTGCCCTGTAATGCTGAGGCTTCGGCTGGCGCTCTCAAAGGTCAGGGCCTGATCTCCTATGAGGGCTTGGCCACTTATGCATCTAGCAATTGATGCTGGGTCAACTGGGGCCCTGGCTGGGGCTGCTGTCTGGAGCACCCACCTTCTGGTCTTGGAAGGAACCCCAGGCCACATGGGGAGGTCACACGTGAAACAGGTTTCAAAGGCCAGTATCCTAGTGGGGAGGGGTGGGCACTGCTTTGCATTTTATGACCCAGCCCTGGACATGACACAGCATCATTTGCACTGCAGTTGCAAAGGCCCCCAGGTTTAAGCTAAGGGATCGTAGAGTCCCCTTAACAGTGGAGGCATGTCATCATCGCCTTTTAAGGAAGAATTTGTGGGACAGGATATATATTGGCGTGGTCATCCTTAGAACATACAATCTGCCCAGCGTCCTGGGACCACAGCCCTTCATATTACATCCCTCCTGTATGTAAAATACTTTCACATCTTTCCCAAAGACCTGTAAGTTTCAGCTCATAAAAGCATCAGTGGAACTTCCCTGATGGTCCAGTGGTTAAGAATCCTCCTACCAGTGTAGGGGACACAGGTTCAAGTCCAGGTCCACAGCAAGATCCCACATGCTGTGGAGCAACTAGGCCTGTGAGCCGCAACTACTGCGCCCGTGTGCCTAGACACTGTGCTCCACAACAAAGAGAACCCACCACAGTGAAAAGCCTGAGCACCACACCTAGAGAGTAGCCCTTGCCCCCTGCAACCAGAGAAAGCCTACACACAGCACAGAACATCCAGCACAGCCAAAAATGAATCAATAATGAATAAAATTATTTTTTAAAAATAAAAGTATCAGCTCAAAGCCCAGGGTGTGGAAAAAAAAAAAGTGATAGTTGCTCAGTCGTGTTTGACTCTTTGCAACCCCATGGACTGTAAGCCCTCCAGGCTGTTCTGTCAGCCCGCCAGGCTGTTCTGTCCATGGGATTTCCCAAGCAAGAATACTGGAGTGGGTTGCCATACCCTCCTCCAGGGCATCTTCCCGACCCAGGGATCGAACCTGCATTGGCAGGTGGATTCTTTACCATCTGAGCCACTTGGGAAGCCCAGGATCTCACCATCTATATCAGATACAGGTTCAGAAGAGGCACCTCTGGTGTGGTTTCGTGAAGCTCAAGTACAGGTCTTCTCAGTCTGAAGACCTTTGAACTAAAGGACAAGTTATTTGCCCTCTTCCCACCAACACGCAATGGTGGGACAGGCACAGGAGAGCCTCTTGTGGAACCTCCATCCAGAAAGTGCTGAAGCAGGAAGCACGGCAGGATCCCTGGCACATAGAAGCTCTGAAACACCACCTGGCCTCAGTAGCCACTGCTTAATCCTTGTGGAGTCCTATGGCAGGCATGATTCTCTGTGACCCTGGGCTTCGATCTGCGCCCGTCTGCCTCTTCCATAAGAAAGGAGTAGTTTTCCCAGCCTGATTTCTGCTTATAGTAGTTTGGGTATCCAGCGGCTTCTTTCCCTTAGAACTATTTCTGTCCAGTTTAGTTGGAGCTGGCACTTATTTTCAGCCTAGTTTGCTTAAAAATCTGAGTCTTACTGAGATTCCCTCCATAGAACAAAAGCCACACCCATAAATCTCTCTGGGATCAGCCCTGGGATGTCACCCTTAAGGTGTTTAGAGACAGTGTCCTCAGCATCCATGCCTTGTGTCTATGGGCCCAGTCCTCCAAGGTAGTGATTTAAATCTTTCTGAGATCTTATTAAAGAGTTTTGTAGGGTGCCGTCAGTTTCATCAGTGAAAGTTGTTTTCTGGTGGAATTTGTTATTATCTCTGCTAGAAGAGGCATACTACAAACTAAAAAAGTTTGAGGCTCTAAAATTACTTTTCCTGAGACAACAATTAGAGTACGACCAGTTGTTTCCCATGAGCTTTCCCTGGCTGAGTCATGGATGAATGTGTGACACCTTGAGAATTTCATGAAAAGGTGACAAAACTGCCCAGACCTATAGGCTTCACAGAAGCTCAGTTGGTGTTCAGTCACTTTTTCATGGAGTGAGGGACACTTGTATTCTCACTTATGCAAAAGCATCTCACTTTCTCATGACTTTACACATCCTGAAGGATTTGTTACAATCAGTTGAGTCATCATTTGGTATCACACTTTTCCCTTTTCACTGAGATGTCTTCCTTCATTAGAAGAGGGGCGAGTTGTCACTCACTAGGACTCACGTTTGTATGAGCTTTGTATTGGGTCGTGAAAGCATCTACACTGTTGTGTGTTCTTGGCACATTGTCCCAAGACTGTTGATAGATGCTCCAGCTCTCTATGGGAAATGTGGGTTCAACTTTGTACCTTTGAGGCCTTGGGACTCTTTCTTCTCCAAAGCTTGTATTTCAAAATAAGAAACCAGTTCTTGGGTCAAATGTTACCCGTCTGTCAGCTCAGTAAAACCATCAATAATGTCACTGACTCGAAGAAATGTTAATATGTTTCAGCCACTTGAAACCAAACTGTCAAACCAAAAACCAGTTATTTTATCTTTCCTAGCAAAACTGCCTTATAGCCGGTTTGTCACGCAGTGAAAGTCTTTGTAGTGAAAATGCTTGTAGCAAAGATGTGATGAACACTGGGGTACATGTGTCTTTCAGAATTGTGGTTCTCTCAGGGTATATGCACAGTAGTGGGATTGTTGGGTCATGTGATAGTTTTATTCCTAGTTTGTTAAGAATCTCCATACTGTTCTCCATAGGGACTGTATCAATTTACATTCCAACCAACAATGTGGTAGCTTCCCTTTTCTCCACATCCTTTCCAGCTTTTATTATAATTATGACTGATTCGCACTGATGTACAGTGGAGACCCCCACCACATTGTAAAGCAGTTGTCATCCAATAAGTAAATACCATCAAAAAAAGATGCATATGGGGAAAATGCTGGACTGGGATCCAAACTTTTTGTTTGTGAAAATTGTTCAGTACACGGAAGCCCAATATCTATGGGATCAATGAAACAGCCTGTTTAGTGATATTTTTCTGTAGCTATTGATTTGTCCATTTTACAGTTATAGACAAAACTCCCTTCTACTATAAGGTTGGCAGTACCATTTTTACGTTTGTCTTTTATCTTTCAATAGCAGGCATTTAGAAGCAAGAGTTTCTTTCCTTTTTTCTAGAATCCCTGCATCGTCTGTGGTGTGCAGAGACAGGGCACATTGTCGCAGGTTGGGTTCCCAGGGATGCAGATATGCATGCAGGTGTCTTTGGGGGGAATGCTCTTAGGATCAGAGTCTGGGGAAGGGAAGGAGAAGGGAGGGGAGGGAAGCAGCCCTACTTCCCTCTCTGCCCAGTCCTGTGATACAGAATCAACAAAGGCTTCCATTGGCCTCATCTGAAGCCCTGAAGCCTTAGCCAGCCCCATCTGAAACTTTCAAGTGCTAATGACCTTTCAGAGTTGTCCCGAGTTGGGGTGAGGAGGGTGAGTCTTCCTACCCAAGGGCTGACCAGTCACTGGATCTGGTGGATCCAAGTTGTCTTGGGTGACGTCACTCTTCAGTCAAGGCAGTGATGGAGGCTGACAGCTGGTGGCCAGCGGGATTCGCTGCAGCTGGCGTGACACAGGGATCTGGAGAGCACATCGGTCTCCACTGCTGCTGCTGCTGCTAAGTCGCTTCAGTTGTGTCTGACTCTATGTGACCCCATAGACGGCAGCCCACCAGGCTCCTCCGTCCATGGGATTTTCCAGGCAAGAGTGCTGGAGTGGGGTGCCATTGCCTTCTCTGTGGTCTCCACTACATGTACCTAAAACACAATGGGGTGGGGGAAGGTGAGAGGAATTATATGCATGTGGCCATGGTAGAGATCTCATTGGATAGAGCAGATGGTCTTTGGGGTGGATATATTTGTTTCCATTACTAAATCAAGGAAGAATTTTTGTTTGTTTTTACTGAAGCATAGTTCACATACAATGTGTTACTTTCTACTGTACAGCGAAGTGACTCAGGGATACACATATATACATTCTTTTTTGCATTCTTTTCCATTATGGTTTATCCAGGATATTGAATATAGTTCCCTGTGCTATACAACAGAACTACTGTTTTTCCCTCCTGTATGTAATAGTTTGCATCTGTTAATCCCAAACACCTGCGATCGCCCCGCTATTCCTCCCGCTAGACAACCACAAGTCTGTTCCCTGTGTCTGTGAGTCTGTTTCTGTTACATGCTTGCGTGTCCGACTCTTTGAGTGGACCCTATGGACTGTAGCCCACCAGGGACCTCTGTCCATGGACTTTCCCAGGCAAGAGTACTGGAGTGGGCTGCCATTTCCTTCTCCAGGGATCTTCTCCATCCAAGGATCGAACTCAAGCCTCCTGCATCTCCTGCATTAGTAGGCAGATTCTTTACCACTGAGCCACCTGGGAAGTCATTTCTGTTGCTTAGATCAGCTCATTTGTGTCATATTTTAGATTCCACATATAAATGATATTCATATCATATGGTATTTGTGTTTCTCTTTCTGACTTACTAAGGAAGAATTATTTTTATTTCATGGTGCAGGGAATAAAGCAGTATCTTCCTTTGCACAAGAATTATAGGCACTTGAGACACCTTTGACCATTTTCTGTTTTCCACAATGGGTAACAATTGTTTTTCTCTAGAAGGTCAGGGTATCACCTGGTAGCTAGCATCTGATGCTATGCCTTCATCCTTCCACTAGGCTGGTGGGCTTCCCCCACGTCTGAGCAGTAACCTGAGCCCAGTGTCATTGTTACCCCACCAGCTTGCTCATGGTTTACATGTCCTTGTCCTACAGTGGACTGGAAAGCTGGGACCTTGCTTCATACTCTCACTGTATTTGCCACCTTTATTCTGAATTGGTCATGTCCTTCCCTTCCCTCCTCAGCAGACCCTGTATCTCTTGTGTCCTGGCTGCAAGAGACTTGCATAATGTCTGCTGGAGGAAAGTGAAGCCAGAGAGTCAGGTTTTTATTTGCCTCCCTTCTTAAATAAGTCACATATCTCAGAATAAGGTTGGCCTGGCAGAAACAGTAGGAAAAATGGTGAATTTAGTTTAACCGTTCAGATTGTCATGCTGCTGAGAAACCTAACTCATGCGATAAAATGCAAACCACTGTATTTCACATGAAAAAAAAAATGATGCACTTTACTGTCATTGTCTTTGTTTTCATTAAGTTTTGAATGACAAGGAATTGCTTAAAAGTAAAATTTGCTTTGGGGGTCCTTTTATTATACAGAGGGCTTCCCTTGTGACTCAGCTGGTAAAGAATCTGCCTGCAATGTGGGAGATCTGGGTTCTAGACCTGGGTTCGATCCCTAGGTTGGGAACATCCCCTGGAGGAGGGCATGGCAACCCACTCCAGTATTCTTGCATGCAGAATTTCATGGACAGAGGAGCCTGGTGGGTTACAGAAGTGACTGAGCATGTGTGCAAACAAGCAGGTTTATCCTTACTGTATAAAAAGTGAAGAGAAAGTGAAAGTCGCTTAGTCCTGTCTGACTCTTTGTGACCCCATGAACTATACAGTCCATGAAATTTTCCAGGCCAGAGTACTGGAGTAGGTAGCCGTTCCCTTCTCCAGGGGATCTTCCCAACCCAGGGATCGAACCCAGGTCTTCTACATTGCAGGCGGATTCTTGGAAGCCCACGGCTACACTTACTGTTTCTAAAATGAAATATTTACATTTTTCTTTTAAAACTGGGTTGATTTATTGAATGAAGTAGCACATTAACTTCTGGAAATTAAATAGCTTTCCCTGTAAATGTGGCAAATTTCCTTATAAATGAACTATCAAGGGTGTTTCAGCCTTGATCTGATTTAGGAATAGGAAAGTTCTTGGTTCTTTTCCTCTCTGGTCCCCCAGGGGAACATGTGGATGACTTGGCTCGATCTGAGATGGCATCTGTCTCATTAATATAAATATATTTTTGTAGAATATGTTGCACCCAGAATGATTCTGACTTTGCCTCTTACCTGTGAAATGGATTTTCCTCCAGTGGCCAACTGTGATGTTTTGCTTATTTCACTTTGCATGGAATCCTTATGCCTATGACTGCAGGCAAAAAGTCTCATCAATTTCAGTGGGGATCCAGACTGTTTCAAGGTATCATGAAAGTGCTGTTTTCTCAGAGAATTCTGGTGTGTCTTTTAATGACTTTTTCCCTATGCCTTTCTCCTTCACCCCATGCTTACCCCCTGCCCTTGCAATCTTTATTAAGGGAAGAGAATGAATCCTAGATTTGTCTGCCTAAGAATATATAGTTGAAAATTTTCAGATTTGGTAGCTCTCTAAAAATATATGTGACTCTAGCTCCAATGCTTGAGTGGGAATCGAGCGTAAATGTTGACCAGCACATTCTTCTGAACATGATGGCCCCAGACACAAGGTGGTCGTTCCGGTTTTCGTCTGTGTCTCAGTTTAAATGAAGCGGATGAAATTGGGTTGTCCATTGATATGTGTGTTTGCGGCTGTGATGTGTGTTTGTGGCTGTGATATTTGTTTGGAAACACCTTAAAATAATGAGGCGCCAGTGAAAACTGTAGGGCAAATTTAAAAGCAACAACTGGCCACACTGCAGAAATCAGCAGTTAGATACACCTTTACCCAGCAAGAGCTTTCCTGGTGGCTCAGAGGGTGAAGCATCTGCCTGCAATGTGGGAGACCCGGGTTCAATCCCTGGGTCAGGAAGACCCCCTGGAGAAGGAAATGGCAACCCACTCCAGTACTCCTGCCTAGAAAATCCCATAGAAGGAGGAGCCTGGTGGGCTACAGTCCATGGGGTCACAAAGAGTTGGACACTACTGAGAGACTTCACTTTCTTTGACTTTACCCAGCAAAGATGGAGTGTAAGATATAGGAATGTCAGTCAGTATCACCAGAAGTAAGAAATTCCAAGGAAACTTCCAGTGTAAAGCATGGAACTTTCTTTAAGAATTCATGGTCTAAAGAATGCTATTTATGTTCATATTAATTACGCTAATAATGATCATAGTAGTTGGCTAACATTTACTGAGAGTGTACTACATACAGAGAGCAGACTGTACTTTCCTAAAGACTTCCGTATGTTTTGTTTACATCCTCACAGCTCCCCATGATGTAGGTAGTAAAATGATCCCCAGTGGACCAATAATGAAATGAGTGCTTATGCTCTCTAAGTTCTAACAGCTAATTTGAACCCAGTTATAGCTAAAACTATACTAAATATACATGAGGTTGATTCACTTCCAAGGCAGAGATGTCAGAGTGGATAAACAAAAAGAAAAGGGGGGAAGACAGTTTTACTGCTTATGAGCAGCGTATCTTAAATGTAAAAAGAAAGGGTGAAAATATAAAGTTGCGTCTCCTACACCAAAGAAAAACTAGCATATTTGATTGAAATCAGAAAAAAACAGATTTAAGGCATTTGTAGAAATAGGAATCTTTACACTGATGAAAGAGTCAAGGTAACCAGAAAATAGAACCCTTTTATATGTTATCTACCTGACAGCATAACTTCAAAGTTTCTGAGACAGCACATTAGCTAATATTCTGGGGGCTTGACTGTAAACAATAGACTTTGCCAAGGGCAGAGCAGAGAGCTGTCAGGGCAGTGGGAGCATATTCGTAATGGCTCCATCCATACATAGCTTTCAAATTCAGCTGTCATTCCTTTCCGTAGTTCCTTTAAAGGAGTTGACTGTTTTCTGCCCCCTCAGTTGTGTCCTTCCAGTAGTCATGTACAGATGTGCGAGTTGGACCATAAAGAAGGCCGAGCGCCAAAGAATTGATGTTTTTGAACTGTGGTATTGGAGAAGACTCTTGAGAGTCCCTTGGACTACAAGGACATCAAACCAGGCAATCCTAAAGGAAATCAGTCCTGAATATTCATTGGAAGGACTGATGCTGAAGCTAAAGCTCCAATACTTTGGCCATCTGTTGCAAAGAGCCAACCCATTGGGAAAGACCTGGTTCTCCACGTCTTTTTGCAGAAGTTTAAGATTGAAGACTGGAGCAGAAGCGGGCGACAGAGGATGAGATGGTTGGATGGCATCACCGACTCAATGGACATGAGTCTGAGCAAATTCCAGGGAGACACTAAAGGACAGGGAGGCCTGGTGTGCTGCAGTCCATGTGGTCGCAGAGTTGGACACAGCTTAGCAACTGAATAGCAACAACCACTATGTCATTGAGGACATGGAGGGGAGGGTTCAGGGTGAAGTTGGAGAGAACAGACTTGATCTGCCTTCCCAAGGGTTGAAGTTGGTGATGTGGGGTCCACGCCTGGAGCTTCAGGTAGAGTTCAGTATTGGTAGTAAGGCTGTTCGCTTCTGTGCCATTAATGGAAGAAACACATTGACTCGATAAGTAGCCAGGTAAAAGGAAAGGATGCAAGAAGAGTGGAAATCCCAACTTTGCTCATTTTTTGGCATCTCATCCAGTGTATCACAAATGTGAGTAGCAAGAAAACCACACTGGGTATCTGAATTTTTTCTTCCTTCTTTTTCCACTACTCCAGTTATTCTTTGTCTAAGGAAGCCATCTCCATTGAGTAGAAGTGATGAAGACATGTATATGCCTTTGGAAGGAATATATAGAGCTTGGGGAAAAAAAGTGTTCACGAAAGAGCTTAAAATAACCTTTACTGAGCTGATTCTCATTAAACTGCTGTTGTCCACCAAGATAAACAGCTTCAATCAGAGAGCAGTTTTTTCTAATCAGGTTGATAGCTTTGAACTTCAATGAAAACTGATTTTGTAAGTTGTTAGCCAGTGGGATTACGTTTTCAGTCTGGTTGTCTTTTCATTCAAAGAAGCCTAGCTAATGAGTGCAGGTGTTGGGAGAAAAATGAGTTGTAAGATTATCTTTCTCTATCTGTTGGACCTAGACTGCTGAATTGGCCGTTTGCTAGAATGCATTTGAGGATTTCCTCCTGAAGTTCTGCAGAACAGAAGATTTAAACAGAAATATTAATCTTTATATGTTGTGGTTGTTCAGTCGCTAAGTTGTGTCCATCTCTTTGCGATCCCATGGATTGCAGGCACGAGGCTTCCCTGTCCTTCACCATCTCCCGGAATTTGCTCAAACTCATGTCCATTGACTCAATGATGCCATCCAACCATCTCATCCTCTGTGGCTCCTTTTCTTCCTGCCCTCAATCTTTCTCAGCATCAAGATCTTTTCCAATGAGTCGGCTCTTCGCATCAGGTGGCCAACAAATTGGAGCTTCAGCATCAGTCCTGCCAATGAATATTCAGGGTTGATTTCAAACCAGGTAGGATTGACTGGTTTGATCTCCCTACTGCCCAAGGGACTCTCAAACATCTTTTCCAGCAAAGCGTGTAGCTAATGGAAATGATGGATGTAGTTGCTTTTAAAGAAATGGTTGTCTACCTTTTTCCTTCATTGTATTTCTTCTTTTATCATGTGATCTCTGGTTTTTATTGCTGAAATATAGGAAAAATAAAAGTGTAGTAGGGAAAGAATTCTGTTAACTTCCAGTGCTGGTGTTATAACTCTCTTTTCCTCTTTTGGCTAAAGTAGAAATAATGAAGATCTAGTGCAGTACCTGTTTAAACTTCTGCAAACATTATCCTTAACTTTTGCAAGGATTAAGTGAATTTTCTATGTAAAATTTTGACAGGTCTTGTCAAAAAAAAATTAGTGTGAAAAATGGAGCCTAATTTTATTTTACCTGAAACTCCATTAAGAATTGAAAGTTTGTAGTATAAGATACTGGCAATTACTTGACAGTACAGGTACCAGAATGGAAATATCGTTTTACTTGCTTCCTAACCTTAAAATACTATTTAAAGATGGACCTAATACCTGGGCGTATACACATGAGATGTTAGGGTTTGGTCACCTCTGTGTTTTGGAATTGAGAAAGGTTTGAGAGAGTGGGAGACTTTTTGATTTTAAACTTTTTGAAATGTTAGTTTTGTTTATTTTTACAGTGATGTGTTCTTTTGGGGAGGGATTTTTAATGACCTAGAAGTTTCCTATAAACTTTGTAATGTAAAGAGTATGGAAGAGAAGTTTCATTTCTTACTGCTTCATGCAGCAGACCACATGTGTGGTCTTTGTTTGACAGATTTGTTTTTCTAAGGAGGTGATTTTTGATAGTTAATCATACATGTATCCTTAAAGGTGAGGTAACAACAGTTCCTGCCTTCAGATTTGGCTTTAAAAAAAATTTTTTTTTTTAACTGTCGGTATACTGTTCTGTAAATCCCTTAAGACTACTCTTTGTGCTTTTAAGTTTCTGCTTATAAACAGAATAAGGATTACAATGAAACACAGTCAGTTATTTATAGAGATATGAAAAGTAAGTGAGGCTACAATTCCTCACCGAGGATTTTCACATCTTTAATATTTGAGTGCAATCTGGCTTATAGCAGCAGAACCTCGCAAGTGACAGCATAATATTTTAAAATATTTATACTTGTACCTAATGAGCATTTGCAACAGCTTATTTTGGAAGAATGGAAATGAGCCTAAAAACTCTACAAAGTATACCCTCAAGAAGCCTAAAAGCCATCACACTTTGAAGGCTTCTGTTAAATCAGCCCCTGTGTTGAGGTGAGGGTGTGGTGTGTTTTGATGCGGCCAGTCACAGCTGGGCACGCAGACCTCAATCCTCTGGTGGAATCCACACAAAAAGGTCTTTACCTTTGACTTGCAACGCTGCGCACTCTTCTCCTGGAGAAGGCGGTCAGATGGAGAGCGTGTGTGTGTGTGTGTGTAACAGAAAGAGAGAGAATCCTCATATATTCTCAAAGCCAAAATCCTGATATAGATAGGCAGAGCATCCACCAGGAAAAAAAAATGTAGAGGAATTTATAGGTAAATGTTCGATTGAGTATTAGAAAATCTCTCCTCCAGATTTATATCTTTTCTAGGTGCCTGAAATTCTGTTTTTTTTTTTCTCTCTCTCTCAACATTTTTAAAATGCCAGTGGTTCTTAAGGGAAGGCGAATCATAGAAAGGCTTAAGTGTTCAGAACATGGATTCTTAATTGTTTTTGTGTCATGGCGCCCTTGGCAGCCTGGTGAACCCTACAGACCCCTTCTCAGAATGACATATCTAAACAGATAAAACAAAATTCATCAGACTACAGTGAACCAATTAAATTGAAATGGAGGAATCCATATCTTAAAAGCATTATGACATAGTTATAACAACAATGTCTATAAACCATTGCATGAATAAAGTGGTTAATCTAACGTGCTACCTTGGTATGAAAATCATGTGATTTTCTGTCTGATGACTAAGAAGTACTGCTAACATGCTGGTGGTTTATTGTCTGTATTGCATTTGAAGGAAATACTACAGTCAATTAGAAGGTATTGAAATTTCAGAACCAGTTTTATTCTCATCCGATTTCATGAACCTCCTGAATTTTGTCCAGAACGCCTTCCAGGAATTTTTCTAATTTAGTTAAATGCAGCTTTAAGTAAATGAATGCAAAGACCTGGTGATGCAGGAGAAGATAAGTAAAAGGGGACCGGGGAGGTGGGAGAAGAACTTGACACTTCTGATGGCTCCTTCTGCTACGACCAGTAGTTTGGTACCCATCGGAGAGGGCAATGGCACCCCACTCTAGTACTCTTGCCTGGAAAATCCCATGGACAGAGGAGCCTGGTAGGCTGCAGTCCATGGGGTCACTAAGAGTCAGACACGACTGAGCGACTTCACTTTGACTTTTCACTTTCATGCATTGGAGAAGGAAACGGCAACCCACTCCAGTGTTCTTGCCTGGAGAATCACAGGGAGGGGAGCCTGGTGGGCTGCCGTCTATGGGGTCGCACAGAGTTGGACACGACTAAAGCAACTTAGCAGCAGCAGACCCTAAACAGGAGGCTTCTCTGATGGTGCAAGTGGTAAAGAACCTGCCTGCCAATGCAGGCAACTAAGCTTCGATCCCTGGATTGGGAATATCCCCTAGGGAAGGAACCGGCAACCCACTCCAGTATTCTTGGCTGGAAAATCCCATGGACAGAGGAGTCTGGCAGGCTACAGTCCATGGGGCTGCAAAGAGCCAGACACAACTGAGGGACTGAACGTACACACTTGACACTGAACAGTCTGCGTGTTGCAGTTACTAGTAAATGTGAGAAAGTCTTAAGTAGTTTCACCCTCCTTTGAATCTAAGGGGAGAGGATCCTTTGTTTATAAATATATTAATGATTAATTAATAATTATTACTTTCATACAGACTCAGGCTGTCTCCAGCATCAGGCAGGCCTCAGTGGACAGCCTGCCTGGGAAGTTCCATGGGGATTAGGGAGGCAGCCTGTGGCTTTGATAAGTGGGTTAGATTATCAGGGGTTAAGGATAGAAACTTTATCCAGAAAAAAAATGAAACATGGACATACTTTATTCAGCAAAATTTCCTTAAAAATTTTTTAAAATTGAAATACAGTTGATTTACAATGTTGTGTTAATTAGTGCTGTATAGCGAAGTGATTCAGTTATACAGTTATATATACACATACACTGTTGTTTGTATGCTTTCCCATTCTGGTTTATTGTAGGATATTGAGTATAATTCTCTGTGCTGCACAGTAGAACCTTGTTGTTTATCCTTCAGCAGGATTTCTGTGAAAACTCTGAACAGCCTCCTGTAGTCGTACTTCCTCTGTTAAGTTTGGAATGGGGAAGAGTATAGCAACAGCATTAGTCATCAGAATTTTACCACCCTGTACTTAAGGGCTTGTCTTTTTTTTTTTAAGTATAAAAATGTAATATAAACTATGAGTTTGACTTAATTGATCTGGGGCTTAGTGGTTTCAGGTGGGTAGTGAATGAATAGGCTCTAAGTTTTTAAGCTTCCCTAGGTAAGAAATTATCTTTTCTTCCTGAAGTGGCCATTATTAAACTGATGGCTGATTGATATGAACATGTTTCAGTGCAAGTATTTGCTGGATACTTTCTGGGGTTTAAGTACAGATGACACTTTGGTTATCCCACCACTGGTGACATTTCATGGTTATGGATCTAGGATCTCTTTTTGTTTACGTCTCACAGATTCCAGTAGAAGCTAGGTCGTATCTCTTCCTGTGGGTGAGAGGTTGGGGTGCAGGTAGGTTAATCTTTGCCATGTGGTCATGAAAGGTCACGGTTCTGCAATGAAAGTGAAATAAAGGTTGAAGTCACACCACAGATGCTGTGTTCCTCATCCTTCACTGGCTGACGAAGCTGTTCTGGAAGCTCCATTTCCAAGATGGTTCACAGTTGATCACTGTTGGTATCACCGTTTTCACCACTTTTCCATGAAAATCATCCTGAACTCTGTCAGGCACTCCTCTGCCTTGCTGACATAAGCTGGCGTGTTGGTGATAAGCTGAGGTCATCATTAAGAAAACAGGTTTTCCACAGACTTGCTGCAGCAAAGTGGTTACCATGCTCATAACTGCCATTGGCTACAGAGCTGAGACTTGTCCTGGCTGTCTTTAATGTGTTCCTTAAAAATAAAATTGCTTATTTATTTATTTGGCTGTGCAGGGTCTTACTTGCGGCACGCGGGACCTTTGATCTTCACTGCGACATGTGAGCTCTTTTAGTTGACTGGTGTGGGGTCTAGTTCACCAAGAGATTGAACACAGGCCACCTGCGTTGGGAGTGCAGAGTCTAAGCCACTGGACCACCAGGGAAGTCTCTGTATTCCCTTTTCCCCCTGTATTCTCAGCGATAAAGAATCTGCCTGCAGCACAGGGGGTCTAAAAGGGTCCATGGGTCAGGAAGATCTCCTGGAGGAGGAAGTTGCAACCACCCCAGTATTCTTGCCTGAGAAATCCCATGGACAGAGGAGCCTGGCAAGGCTACAGTCTATGCGGTCACAAAGAATTGGACTTAACTGAGCATGCCTGCATATATCCCTTTGTGATACTCTTTTCCTCATTGTTGCCTACATGTCTGCTTTCAGTCTTCCTTTCTTGTGAATTTTTGAAGATTAAGAAACCAAACAATATAATTTTCCTGTAATGGCAAGTGCGGGCTCTGGGTCATCTGAATAAATGCAGGCATTTGATGACATCCGTGTGAGATGTTCAGAGTTTTGTTTTGGTGTATTTACTCTCTGGGACTAAAATGTTCATGTTGCTGATTTATGACTCACTTCAAAATACATGATGCCCACCGCCCATCTCTTCATTTCACTGCTCATCTACAAAATGTAAATCTGATGGATACTTTAAAATATTAAATCTACTGAATGATTTTCTGCATTTCATTGTATTTTTTCTTTTCCATTATGGTTTATCACAGGATATTGAATATGATTTTTCATTCTATACAATAAGACCTTGCTGTTTTTTCATCCTATATATAATAGTTTGCATCTGCTAATCCCAAACTCCCAAACCATCCCTCTCCTGCTCCACTTCTCCCTTGGCAACTACAACCCCTGAAATAATTTTTATTTGAAAATATAATAAAACCCATTTAAGATTTTTTCCCCTGAACATTTAAAAAGTATTCTTTGCCTTTTGCTGGGTTTTCTTCTCTGGGTGTGGAAGTAATTCTGTGTAATGAAAAGGTTTAAAGATGTTCTCTACAATGCTCTCCAAAAGAACTACCTCTCTGGCAGTTAACTCCCACGGGGGTTAAGGAGCTTTCAAAGCCCTCACAGTAATAGTTTTAAAGTATCTGACCTGTCTGTGAGCCAGGTGGGAGTTCAGCTCCCTGGAAGACCACTTAAGGCAGCAATGCAGCTCTTGAAAGAAGTTTTGTGAAAGCCAAGCCCCACGCTGGAAAGAACAAAGCCTATTAATGTGAACCGCCACTGCTTCCGGAAGAGTTCAGTTGCCGTCCTGGAAAGACATCCTGTGATTCCTGAAATGGGCGTGGATTCGCCACTCTTCCTGTCGTCTAATCACATCTCCATCTTAGCTGTCTGTTGCCTGCAGGTTAATCCTGCTAACATTTGCACAGTGAATAAAGCCAGTTACAAGTATTCCTCCATCTTCCAAGATAAGGATGATCATTCTTTGCATTTGTGTTGCTTTAAGATGTCCCCGTGATGGTCCAGTTGGAGTTCTTAATTTATCCTGACAGTTATCCCAGAGTTACATTAGTCAATCTTTTCTTCAGTGCATCTCTACCGCCGAATGATTTGAGTATATCTCTGACATACACTGGGGGTTCCCCAGTGGCTCAGTGGCAAAGAATCCGCCTGCAATGCAGGAGACTTAGGAGATGAGGGTTCGATCCCTGGGTCGGGAAGATCCCCTCGAGGAGGAAAGGGCAATCTACTCCAGTATTCTTGCCTGGAAAATCCCACAGACAGAGGAGCCTGGTGGGCTACAGTCCATGGGGTCGCAAAGAGTTGGACATGATTGAACACAATCTTGTACCTACTATATGTCAGATAATGTGCAAGGCTGGAATATAGAAGTACAACATTTACTATTTTGCTTTTAGTCAGGGAAAATCCAATTGATAGCATGAGTCTCTGTTCTACATCATTTGGGTGCAAGATTATACTGGACAGCATCAGCTTGTCAGCCTCTCAGCATCCTTTCAGACGTAAACTCCTTTGAATGGAACTCACGATGTCCGTTTTGTCTTTCCCCACTTCTCCAGTGTCGTTGCCTTGGCTTGTTCTGCTCTCATTGGCCCCCTCTTCTTTACACGTGCCCTGTGTGCCACAAAAAATTATATGTTTGTTCACGTATATTCGTGTTTCTTTGTAAGTCTATCCATGGTCTCTTTCTCCATCTAGATTAAGAGCAATATCTTGTGTAAGTGACACAAATGAATTCTTTTACAAAGGAATTGTACAAGGAATGATTCTTATGGTGATTCTTTTTTGGATGAACTGTTTAAAGGTTTAATTAATTAATTAATTTGACTGTGCGACATGTGGGATTTCCTACCCCTGACCAGGTATCAAACCCATGCTTCCTGCTTTGGGAGTGTGGTGTCTTAACCACTGGCCGTCCAGGGAAGCCCTTCATGGTGACTCTGGACAGAACACATGAATGGGGGACTCCTTTTGAGAAGAAGACAGAGTTTTCTAAGCATCCTTGTGCCTCTGATGCATCATGACTATGTCTGACCCCCAGGCTCTTTTAGCTCTTTTAGCAGATAAAGTTTGTCTCTAGGGTTGTGTAAGCTAAGGAAATTGGACATCTGCTTTGAATAATTTGACCTCAAATCACATTTTTAACTAAAACCACATGGGTGTTATTATATCATTTTATTGCATTAGGAAGCAACCAGAATAAACAATATCCTCTGGGCTTCTGAAGAGATGCAGGGGCTGATCTAATTGTTTAGATGATATTAAATGTCTTATTTAAAATTCATATTTTCCAGTGAACCCTGGTAGTTTTTAAAGAAATAGATTTCATTTTCATCTCTTTATTTTGGTCACTACCTCTTGTTTACTTAAGGAAAAGTAACTAATTTTGTCCCAATACTGCCCTCTTAAACATGGGGGGTTTTAATTTTTGCTTTTCAATAAGAGAATACCTCATATGATTTTAGAATCAACTTATTTTTAAGAGTTATAATTCAAAGTTGAAGTTGATCCTAATAGCTTCTAGTACATTTTGGTTTCTCTAATTTTATTTTTTTCCAAAGAGCATATGCCACACATATTTCATTATTTTACTCAGAGATGTGCTATGAAATCTTGATTATATGTTGAGTTAAAACATTAGCCCTAGAATCAGACCTTGGAAAGATTTTTAACCCCTCCGAATATGAATTAATATAATATTCCCCCACCCATGGGTTACTGAGAAGATCAAATAAAAGAATGGATATAAAGTTTTTAGCAGGACTTCCTCGGTGGCTCAGTGGATAAGAATCTGCCTGCCAATGCAGGCAACACAGGTTCAATCCCTGGTCCGGGAAGATCCCACATGCTGTGGGCCAGCTATGCCTGAGAGCTGCAGCTGCTTGAAACCTGCATGCCCTAGAGCCTGTACTCCACAACAAGAGAAGCCACTGCAATGAGAAGCCCGTGTACTGCAACTAAGAGTTGCTGCTGCTCGTTGCAGCTAGAGAAAGCCAGCATAGCAACAAAGACCTAGCACAGACAAAAATAAATCAATAAAAAGGAAACTGCCTTAAAAAAACAAAGTGTTTAACAGAGCGAGTGGCACACTGCAAGTGCTCAGTAAATACTCAGTAACACCAACAGCATTTCTTGTTTAGTCACTGAGTCATGTCTAACTCTGTTGCAATCCCAGGGACTGTAGCCCACCAGGGTCCTCTGTCCATGGGATTTCCCATGCAAGAATATTGGAGTGGGTTGCCATTCCCTTCTCCAGGGGATCTTTCCAACCCAAGGATCGAACCTGCGTCCCCTACATTGCAGGCAGATTCTTTACCACTGAGCCACTGGGGAAGCCGAATACCACCAACAGCAACAGCAGTGATAACATGCAGAGGAAGCCATGGTGAGTGTCTGTGTTTGGAACAGAGACAGCCAAGAGGCAGCTTCCTCTGGGCTCAGACCCACTGTCTCTTTAGCCAACCCACTCTTCCCTGAAGTAATTGGGCCGTTCTGTGCAAACCACTGGCCGTTATCCTTAATAAATAAAAAATTACTCTTTTCATGTCTGAAGCAGTTGTTTAGTATTTTTATTTCATAAATCAAAACACTGAAAACTTAGAAATGCATCTACGTTTTGGCAGCCTGGTTTGTAGGGCTCTATTCCCCACAGTGTGTTCACATGGATTCTATTGGAATCAACATGGTAGCAGCAGCAGGCTGGGTCCATGTGTCTGTATTGGCCTCAAGAGTTACCCATGTTATATTATTGGCTAAGAACAAAACAGACTCCAAAGGAACATGTCACATTATTAATCTTTAAAAAACATAGGATAAGGCTGAAAAATACATCATATATGTGAATATATGTTTGTATGTGTATAAACAAAGAATTTGAAGGAAATACACATTTTATTGGGATAAGTTTGTGGCTGTTTGAGTGAGAAGGAGTTAATTTTCCTTTGAAATCCTTTATTTTCAACTTTTTATAATGAAATATATTAATTCTATTATTTTAAAAAAATTAAAGGAAAAAGTTAAAGCACAAAGAAAGAAAGATCTGGGTCTCTGTAAAAGAAGAGAGTCTGCAAGGATGTTTAAAATTTGGTTATCCATATCTTTGCAAATTTATAGATTTTCCCCTGACCTTTTCCCAAGTACACAGTTGTTTCTCCTGTAAGGAGATCAATTCAGCATCAAGTGAGTACATTTTGAAAGGAGCTTAATAACAATGAATAATTTAAATTGGTCAGAATTTAAGCTATATTCAATTGACTTAAAAGGAAAAATAAAATATGCTAGAGACAGGGGAAAAAAAGAAACCTCTTCAGAACTTCATGAAAAATGAGAGAGGCATTTTAAAATCTTAGGTCTTAATAGAATTGTAAAAATTTATACTGTATTCTAAAGGAAAGTAGTGGAACTCGTATAAAAATAATTTTCTACCCAGCCAAACTCAGTGATAGAATAATATATCTGAATTTATTTCTAGCTCACCTACCTAATAAACTAAATCAAGATGTGGTGAGTTGAAGTATTTTAATTAAACTATAGTTCCTACAGGTTGAAAATGATGATAAAATCACAGTCGGACATTGACTGAGCACACATATTTACTCATATATCTGAAAATTTGTAAACACAACTCACAGCTTTGGCAATCACCATTAATTATTATAGAATTTTACCCTTTCAATAAAAAATGTACATTTTCAATAAATATGTATAATTCCATGGATTTGGTAAAATTTCAACTCGGAGATTTCATTCCAAGTTACATTCAGATTGGTTAGGCATGTTTGAAGATTAGTGTTGGACACTGGAAAGAATCTGAATGCCATACCTGGTGAGTATTTCTAACCTTGTTAAGCTGAAAGCATGAGGGTATAGTCCGTATAATCACATGGTCATTGAGACACATGACCACAGGAGGGCCAGGAATTACCCTGAAGTAGGAATTCGGCTATTCCATCTCCCTAAGCCACCTCATGTGAAGAGTTGACTCATTGGAAAAGACCCTGATGCTGAGAGGGATTGGGGGCAGGAGGAGAAGGGGATGACAGAGGATGAGATGGCTGGATGGCATCACTGACTCGATGGACGTGAATTTGAGTGAATTCTGGATGTTGGTGATGGACAGGGAGGCCTGGCATGCTCCGATTCATGGGGTTGCAAAGAGTCGGACATGACTGAGCGACTGAACTGAACTGAACTGAACTGAAGCTAAAACCAAATACATTTGGATAAAAACCAGGGCCCAGGCCAATCTTTGGTTAAGTACCTACTCTGTATCAGGCACTCCTCTGAGAAGCCTTCTAAGTGAATTCCCTCATTGAATCAGTTCACTGAACAACTTCTTTGAGATGAGCACAATTTTATCCCCATTTCCTAGGTTAGGAAACTGAGGCAGAGTGGAGTGAGCTAACTCGCTCATGACTTCCAACAAGTGGCCAAGTCAGGATCCAGATTCAGGCCGTCTGGCTGCAGACCCCCAGCCCTGCCCACCGAGGTCAAGGTGCTCCTGTGTCCTGTCCTGCACCAGAAGGAATCCTTCGCCCACCCTGGTCCACACAGCCCTCAGAACCTCTTTCCAAGTGGGCACTCTTATCTCTGGATGGGTCTACTCAGGATTCTCCCCAGCTTGCTCAGACGGGTATGGTCTTTACAGTAGAAATGCAGGAGTCATCACCGCGCTTCCTTCCTGAGGGCGGGCAGGAGCTTTGCCAGAACCTTACAAGTGTGTGGGTTTGAAATTTTTACGTATTTAAGAAATTTACTCATGTTTTAAAGTATCCCCAATATGTGCTTTAATTTTCGTGGTGAGGATGAATGTTTTCCCAGGCATCTCTTCTCTAATTGCATTTCTGCTGATACAAACTGCCTTTTCATATCAATTGCTAATCAATATAAAATTATTGATATGAAATAAAGACATCAGTATCTTTATGCTTTTTCTGATTAATTAATCCAACAGATTCCTTAAAATTCTAGACTGTTTTGATCACTTATAAATTTGACATTGTATCACCAGTGTGATGCAGAGACCAGGTTAATTTCCTCTACTGATTAACCTTGTTAAGTTTGTTTTTGTTTTTGTTTTAATTAATTTATTTATTACTTTTCGGCTGTACTGGGTCTTCCTTGCTGCTCCAGCTTTTCTCTAGTTGTGTTGAGTGGGGTTTACCCTTTGTCGCAGTGCGTGGGCTTCTCATTGTGCTGGCTTCTCTTGTTACGGAGCACATCTCAGTGGCTGTGGTCCATGACTTAGTTGCTTCGCAGCATGTGGGATCTTCCTGGACCAGAGATTGAACTCATGTCTCTTGCGTTGGCATAGCGATTCTTTACCACGGAGCCATCAGGGAAGCCCCCACCCCTAGTTACGTTTTAATCATTCCTCCTTTCTGCTCTCTGATCCCAGAGGAATCCTACCTCGGCTGTGTCTTCTGACCCCAGGCAGGCTAATGAAACATCTTACGCAAAATCATTTGTTTCCTCTTCAGGAATATGGGGAGCTCCCTGTTGGGGATGTTAACAGAACCCTTGGAGTTCTTTGGAGGACTATTTTTTATGGCAGGGTAGCTCCTTGAGCTGAAAATGTCAAAGATGATGCACTTTAAAAAATATTTCAGTTTTGTTTACATTTCATATAGAAGTTTACTGTGTAATATCTTTTTAAAATCTTTTTTTGCTATATATTTATTTTTTTGTTGGGAACGTCTTCTTAAAGCAAGACATAATTTAGCTGGTAGACAGTCTATCACTGTATACACATGTGAAAAAAAATCGTCTCTAAATTAACAGTAATTTAAGGAAAAATAAGCAGTAACTTACATCGTGATGGCTTGTGTCATTCTGAGACTTAGAACAAAAGTGAAGTTGTTTCTAAAGCTGTCAACTGATAAAAAGCCTGACTTATGGGAAATTAAGCAGCCTCTTGAGAACATCATAACCAGCTACCTGTCACTTTCCTATCATAGTTCCTGTGGCTCGCTTCCTGAGATACAGCCATTAGAGTCATCAGATGGTTAAAATGTTGTGTTTGCTCTGCATTTGTTCTTTACTTATAAATTATAAATCACACACCTAGTATTTTCCAGATAAGTCGTTAGAACAGTGTGTCTAGATGACACACCATATGTGACTTCTCACTGTCATACTTTTTATGAGAGGAGAGATGTTACTTCTCTAAATGAACCCACGGAGTTTCTTCCCTTTTCCAGAAACTCTTCTTTGTCTCTCGTATGATAATCGTGTCTCAGAACTCATTTTATATCTGCATCTCCATTCCTTCCCTGCAAATAGCTGCATCAACACCATTTGTGTAGATTCCATATATATGCATTAATATACTAAATTTGTTTTTCTCTTTATGACTCTGTATATTAAATAACAGGCTCTAGGTTCATCTGGCTCACTAGAAATGACTAAAGTTTGTTCTTTTTTAAGGCTGAGTAATATTCCATTGTATATATGTACCACATCTTCTTTGTCCAGTCTTCTGTTGATGAACATGTAGATTGCTTCCAATACACTCTTGTTCATGTATGGCCTATATCATAATGAAAAGGAAAAAGGAAAAAGCTCTTTTTAAAAAAATGAGCTTCTGGTTGATAGTTCTAGGTTCTAAACCTACAAATTTTACAGCTACTTCATGCTGTGGCTATGTAAATATTTTGGTAAACTTAATGGATCTGATCTGCTAATTTGTGGATTTTTTTGTTTCTGTGCTCAATACAAAATATTTAAAATATGATAGACATCTTAGCTGTAAGATTCTTGCTGGAAGAATTGGTCCAAGTTTTGTTTTCTGAAGTTCTCAAAGTGCTTAGTACATAATGTTTGCTCAGATGCCTCTTGCCATGGCTAAAAGTGCCTAGTTAAAGTGACTTAATATTTGGTCACCTCAGTATTTTTATGAGTAATAAAGATAAAAATATCTATTCAATTATGCTGTGAATCACTAAATTAACAATTGCAGTATCTTTGAGGCATTTAGTTTAAATGTCCTGAAGCAACTGTTTTATACCCATTTTAGATGTGAGCTGTGCTTTTTTTTAATTTTTATTTTTTTTTGAAGTACAGTTGATTTATAATGTTTCAGGTGTACAGCACCTGAAACATGTATATGAGTTATACATATACATGTATTCTTTTTCAGATTCTTTCCTATTGTAGGTTATTACAAGATGTTGACTATAATTCTCTGTGCTATGTATATAGTAGATCTTGGTTGATTATTTTATATTAATATATAGGAGTGTGTATCTGTTAATTCTACTTTATCCCTCCATTCTTTCCCCTTCATTAACCTTAAACTTGTTTTCTAGTCTGTGAATCTATGTCTGTTTTGTAAATAAGTTCATTTATATCATTTTTTTAGGTTCTATATATAAGTGATATCCATATGATTTTTGTCTTTCTTTGTCTAATTTATTTCCCTTAGTATGATAATTCCTTGGTCCATTCCTGTTGCTGTAAATGGTATTATTTCATTCTTTTTATGGCTGAATAATATTCCATTATGGTAAAGAATCTGCCTGCCAGCACAGGAGTCTCTGGAGCGTGGGTTCAGGGATCAGTCCCTGGGTCGGGAAGATCTCCTGGAGGAGGAAATAGCAACCCACTCCAGTATTCTTGCCTAGGAAATCCCATGGACAGAGGAGCCTGATGGGCTGCAGTCTGTGGTGTCACAAAGAATCAGACACGACTTAGTGAATGGGCATGTATGCACACAGTATGCCATTATATAGATAGATAGAATGTCCCCCACTTCTTTATCCAGTCATCTGTAAATGGACATTTAGGTTGCCTCCCTGTCCTGACTATTGTAAATAGCTGAGCTGTGCTTATTGTTAATTTCATAACACTTATGTTGATGTGAAATTCCCTTGAGGAGCACAGACTGCCTTTTACTGGCCAGCATGACTTGCAAGGAGGCCAGGTCACGTGAGTCCCCAGTTTCCCTCCTGCTGAGAGCACATGCTAGACTCTATAGGAGGGAAGAGATCGTGCAGTTGGAGAGTGTACTTGAGCCTCCTTGTGGGCTGGTGTTGCTCCTCTGCCATCTTACTGTGTTTTCACCAACACTTTAGGAGAGTGGCAAAAATCAGTGCAAGTCACAGATGTTCTTCCTGCTCAGTAATTATTGAGAATCCATCAGAAAGGCAAGAAGAGAGAGGGCAAAAATAGAAAGGGAGAGAGGACATTTGGATGAAGGGAGAATTTTTTTGTTAGAAGTTTTCTTCTCTAGTGGTTGCAAAACACATATTTCATACGTGTGCTCAGGTGACATTTTTGAGAGGAGCACAAAAGAGCCTGTGCCCCAGGAAGGAGGCTTGACAGCTGGTCTGCAGGACAGGAGAGTGGTTGTGGCGAGAGCAGTTTCATCAGGCTGAAATGGGTGCTAATAAGTGTTTCTACAGTGCTGGTGGCACCTCCCCGCAGCGGTTTTGTTCTCTTTGAGATTTGCTCCTGAGTTCATTTATTTCTCTGCAGGCTTCACTTTCCCTATTTCACAAGGTTTCCCATCAGAAAAGACATATTCTTTAGGACCATTTTAGTACCGGCTGAGGGAGACAGGGGAGGGATGTAGTATTTTGTTGTTTAAAGGATGAGATCAAATTTAGAATTACAAATTGACAAGAAAAGGCTTTCTTAACTGAGCAGGCAGAGCTGTTTTAGATTGTCTCAGGGGGCTATTTCCGTAAGGCCTTAAAAGCAGTCATGGGCTCTGAAATCCATGTGGGTTATGGCCATGACTTATTCATGTTGCAAAATGAAATCGGGTAGAAGAGGAAATTTGAGTATAATGACCAGACACATGCTATAGGGCAGCATACATGCGTGATGCTGTGAGCGCGCACACACACACACACATTCAGACGCACATATAGTCAACACAAAACTCTCATGGAAAAGGGCATCATATCAACTTAAAAAAAATGGTCACAACCCAAAAGTTGAGAGTTGTATTTTACTTGGTGGGAATTGTTAAGACTTCAAGCGTGAGAGACAGCATCTCAAGTAATGTAGAGAGAACTCTGAGGAGGAGGCGAGGGGAGGAGCCAGGTTATATAGAAGGTTTGCAACAAAGGGCAGGTCGTCTGAACATCAAAAGAGTATTATGAATTAAGGAAAACTAGACATCCCAAGTTAAGGAATTTAGCACTTTTCTATGTATGGGAAGATGCAAGAGTCTGGGCTGGCTGAAGTCATTCCTTTTATAGGCATTTTAGCTATTCTGCGTCAGTATCCTGTGTTTTCACATCCTGAGCTCCTTTGGGGCTTACCGTAGGGAGTGGCTGAAGCCTGAAGACTGCTAGATGGCAGGTATTGTTCTCTTTCCTGGATGCCCTGAGGCTCACACTGGAAGGCTGCAATCTCTGATGCCTGTGACATCCTTGTTTACTGATACGGCAGGAAATACTCCATCTCTCAAGTTATCAGATGCTGCTTCTCTGTCAGCCAAGGTTTTGAATAGCACACTCTTCCTAACACATTTGTCCTGTGCACCGAGTTTCTCGAATTTTGCAGAAGAATCCCTGCAGTTTCCTCAGTCTTTAAAAATCTAGAGCCTGGAACACCAGTGCAGATTTTAATGATGGGGTAGAAGGGAGTAACTAATTATATGTCATTATTGCCTCCGTCACCAACAATGATGGAAGATAGACTAATCACACGCATGTGCCAATGGGTATGATTAAGCTGAATTTAATTCACCCAAAGAGTTGAGAATACGAACATCACATGTTCTCATAACAAAGTTTTCCTTTTCAGAGAAACCAAAATAATGATTCTTAAAGACCTGCCGAGCTGCCTGGTGAGACAGCCCCTTTTGAAGCTAACTCCATTCCGTAGAGATCTTTCTTTCCATTTGCCCTGCAACATTATACTCTCTCATTTCTGTACTTGTGACTTAAGGGTGTTTTTTTATTTGAACACAAACAGAATTTTGATGTTAATTTGAATCCTGATTTCTTTTATTTATTTTCCCAGGTTGGGCATTTTTGTAGGGTAAAAGATTGTCGTAAGGACATATCGACAAAGGGGATCCAATGACTCTTTGAAAATGCATTTTATCACAGTCCAAACATTGAAGTAGACGTTGAAAATTAAATATTCAACCATATAGGGGCATTGTTAAAAACAGACTTAATAGTCTAGAATGTGAATGCTTTGAAGTCTTTAACATCAGTTTGTGAGTTGACTTTACTTCTATAATAGGCAGGTGATACATTCAGACAATTAAAAGGCACCTGTTCCTCTGACCTGCCATCCCTTTAGGCACAACTGGGACTTTACTCCAGGAGTCCAGAGTTGCTAGAAGATGCTAAACATAAATGTTCACACTTTCTTCTGCACACTCACCATATAACACTAGGGCAGGAAGTACTAGTGTTAGCTGAAGTGTAGTCTTCCAAACTTGATGGGCTTCCCTGGTGGCTCAGCAGTAAAGAATCTGCCTGTAATGCAGGAGACCCCGGTTCGATTCTTGGGTCAGGAAGATCCCTTGGAGGAAGAAATGGCTACCCTCTCCAGTATTCCTGCCAGAAGAATCCCGTCAACAGAGGAACCCAGTGGGATACAGTCCATAGGGTTGCAAAGAGTTGGACACGGCTTAACGACTCAACAACAGACTTGAAGCCACATCATAATTCCTCATGACCACATACAGAAGTAAAGGTTTCCTTCCCAAAGCTTAAACGTAGGGGCAAGATTGATTGAGTTGAAAATTTTCTAAAATTTCAGTAATAATGTTCCTCTCCTTTGAAGAAAGGGAACTTAAACGTTACCATTTTAGGTGAAAAATGATAGCACCAGTTGGGTTTTGGACAGGCAGGTGGAAATATGTCGAGCTAAATGCTGAAGACTTGAAGACGATTTAGAGAAGCCTGGCATTAGAAGGTCTAAAGTACACAATAAACGTGATGATAATTGTCAGTAACTCTTGGGCTTGTGTTATATGGCAAACACTGTCCAAAGTGCCTTTATATGTGTTAATCGTTATTTGTGAGGGCTACATAGATGTAGCAGTTGAGCGACTCTGGAGGAAGAAAACAGGGACTTCTCAGCAGACAGTACCCCAGGGAACAGGTACTCAATAAAGAGAGACTTTTTCTTTTAAAATTAGTATTAGAGACAGAGAAATACCATGTGATGTCACTTGTATGTGGAATCTAAAAAATACAACTAGTGAGTGTAATAAAAAAAGAAGCAGATGGAGAACATGGAGAACAGATGGAGAGAACAAACTGGTATTACCATTAAGGAGAGAAAAAGGTTAAGAGTAGGACTTTGCTTGTGGTCCAGTGGTTAAAGCTCCACGCTTCCAATGCAGGAGTCATAGGTTCAAGCCCTGGTTGGGGAACTAAGATCCAACTTTGCCTATAGACAAAGGCAAAAATAAATAAATAGTTTAACTTTTTTTAAAAAAGTAAAGGAAGAAGAGGCAATACTGTGTAGGGGATTAAGAGGTACAAATTCTTAGATATAAAATAAGCTAAAAGGTTATGTTGTACTACATGAGGAATAGTATTTTACAGTATCTATAAATGGAGTGAAACATTTAAAACTGAGTCACTCTATGGTACACCTGTAATTTGTATGACACTGTACAGCAGCTGTACTTCAATAAAAAGAATAATATGTGTGGATGAGCTACTCGGGTAGTTTCTGGACTGTTTAGAGGTGGAAGACCTTTGCCTGTGACCGTGGGGACAGTCCAGACCCAGAGGGCGGAAGGAAGTTAGGAAGGAAGATGGTCCAGGTCGAGCAGGAGCTTAGACCAACGTCACACACCTGTCCTTGGAAACCCTCGGCCTAACTGCACGAAACTGCACTTCAAAAGTGCTAGATCTTGTAAGAAAAACAGCGCTGACCATTCAAATCTATGCATCTTTGTATAACCGATAGCAACAGTTTGTTGTTGTTGTCCAGTTGCTAAGTCATGTCTGATTCTTTGTGACCCTGTAGACTATAGCCCACCAGGCTTCTCTGTCCACAGGATTCTCCAAGCATGAATACTAGAGTGGGTTGCCATTTCCTTCTCCAGCGGATCTTTCCAAACCAGGGGTCAAACCCGCATCTCCTTAACTCTAGAATCCGTCCTTTGCCCTGTGCTAAGGACTCTCTCATCCTCCTCCTCACTAGAGGGGGCCCAGGGAGTCACTCCTTTCAGCTGGAGACCTCTTTATGCCAACTGAAACATTAAGATCTCGGGCTTGTCTGAACTCAGGAGGGGAGCAGAACCTTTGCGGCTTTTTCATCTAGGCTCGCAGTTTCCCAGGCAGCTTAACAGAGTAGAAAGAGGAATAGCTCCGAAGAACCACCGAACTTCATGTTGCTTTTGACCCTAAGCGAAGATATTTTTGCAGGAGTTTTAGCTTTGTCGAATGGGCATCACGTTGCCCTTTACTGAAGAGAAAAATTGATGTTGATCACTCTAAAACCTTCAGTTCAGTTCAGTCGCTCAGTCGTGTCTGACTCTTTGCGACCCCATGAATTGCAGCACGCCATGGCAACCCACTCCAGTATTTTTGCCTGGAGAATTCCGAGTACAGAGGGGCCTGGAGGTCTGCAGTCCATGGGGTTACAAAGAGTAGGACACGACTGAAGTGACTCAACACACACATGTAAGTCAGGATCATTTACGTACCTGCAGTTCATAACACCTGAATTTCATCTTGACCTCAAGATAAAAATATTTCTATACTTTAGACCACTTAAGAAGCTGACAGAGCATTCTGTGCTGGGATGAAGCTGAATGGGGTCAGTATTGAAGGACAGGCTGTGTAGTGGGAAAAATGGTGTCTTAGGGAACTCCAGTGATTCCTGAACAACTACAGTAGGAAGTTACCCAGTTTACCCAACCTGTGTAAAGAGACCCTTCATCTACGCGTCCAGATCCAACCTCCCCAGATACAGGAGACCTTTCCTTGTATGCGCATCAACGCGTTTACCACCTCTGGTCACCACATGAAAGTGATGGAAACACTCCAAGAAATAATATTCTTTTTTTTTTGTATGTTTTGTTTTGTGCATTTTCTTTATATATTTTTAAAGTTTTCTTTCCTTTTGGCTGCACTGGGTCTTAGCTGATGCACGCAGGCTTCCTCTAGGTGCCGTGAGTGGGTTTCTCTTGTTGTAGAGCATAGGTTCTAGGGTGAGTGCCCGTGAGTAGTTATTGCTCCGCAGCATGTGGAATCTTCTTGGACCTGGGATTTAACCTGTATCCCCTGCATTGGCAGGGGGATTCTTTAGCACTGGACCACCAAGGAAGTCCAGAAATAATATTCTTGACAATGTGATGATACTAAAGGTTTTGGTGTTTCAGAGCCGGCTTCAAGTCTATGTCACACCTTGGCCTCATCAGTGGGAACATTCGACATTGTAACTATGTTGCCAATGCCACAGCCCCAAATGACAGAATGTGGAATCAATTTTCTTATTTTACTAAAAGCAACAGAGTACAGTTTTTAAGTCTTGTTGTAAATACCATAGCCAGCTATAAGTTTGTGATGGGGTTGGTCAACCCTGCATCTCTTGAAGAGACCCCCACCCCATTTTGTAGAATATAGCTAACCCCAATCATTTCGGTCACATTCTCTTCCACACATTCAGTCTCTCTGTCCCCATCTCTTTCTTAAACCACGTTTGCTGTTCTTCCTTATTACTGAAATATATGTTCCCTAACCCCTCCCTTGTGGCTTAGCTTTCATATTTCCAGGTACATAACATTCATCTCTTGAAAAATTGCTGTATT
This sequence comes from Bos grunniens, assembly GCF_055505025.1. Taxonomy (NCBI): domain Eukaryota; kingdom Metazoa; phylum Chordata; class Mammalia; order Artiodactyla; family Bovidae; genus Bos; species Bos grunniens. The sequence goes on from NC_141188.1 coordinate 42,177,838, forward strand.
TTCAAATAGCACTTGTAATTTTCCTTCACTGTCGTGAAGGGGTTTGTTTTCTCCATATGTGCTCGCGTGGCACAGGAGGAAACCTGGGGTTATTGGAGTGTAGCGAGATGAGTAATGGGATGGAAACTCAGAGGCTTTAAGTTCGGGGTTTGCCACTGACTCATCCTTAAACCTGGATAAGATGCTTCCTGGTCTCTCTGTGATGAAGTTCCTGTTTTTCTTGAATGGCATTAGCAAGAGCTCATCTAAGAAAGCGGTCTTGAGAGCTAACAACTAGATGCAAACATTCTGTAATACTGATCCCTTAATAATAGCCTATTAATTTTTAAAGGATATATCTACATTTTTTTTTAGTTCTCCTAATTATTCTCTGAGAAAGGTAGTCTCATTTTGCTGTTCTGCTGTTTAAGAAACCACAGCATGTAGATGAGAGAAAAATTCTGCACCTTTTCTAGGATTGTGTATGTATGTTTATAGATATATGTGAGCGTTTACTAAAATATATTGGGTTGGCCAAAAAGTTGTTCAGGTTTTTCTGTAAGATGTAATGGAAAAGCCCCAAAAAACTTTCCGGCCAACCCTATACCCACAAGCATTCATACATGTAAATTGAAAATTATGGTTTACAGTGATGGAAATTTTTAAAGGAACAGTCAACTGAGGGTAATAGTCGTTTTCCACAGTGGAAACGTCCAACCACCCTGAGCAGTATTTTTTTTTCACTTTGATTCTCCAAATTTACTTGTTCTTCCCTCTGAGAATTTCAATACATTTTCCCCTCTCTGCTAAAGAAGACTTGTGATGACCAGTTTTCCCTTTTATCTTAGAAGATTTTATCTTACGCATTGTGATATATAAAATTCCTGTCATTATTATAGTTGCCATTTCTTGAACCTTTCAAGTGACCTTTCCTAAGATCAGGGTGCCTGGGAAGCTTGCATCAATATGGAAACTCTTGGTCACTAATGGGTGGGTTAGTGCCCTGGATGAGAAGATAAAAGGAGTTACAGAGACTTCTGTGAATGACCATCCTCCCTGGGCACAACCGCTGACCAGACTTCATCACCCTCCCCACCTCTGGGCAAGGAGCCAGTTGTGCCAGCAGTGGGGGAGGAGCAGTGGTGCTGAGCTGCAAGAAAATCATCCTGTATTGACGACAAAGAACATCATCTTGTCTATACAGTTTCTAAGGTTCCTCAAACCAGACCGGCCTGTTCCCTTTCTCTAGATTATATGGAAATGTTAGTGGTGGTACCATGACAGAATCGTGCTGTCTAGAGATGGTGGAGAAATTCAAAATCTGCACAGCCCGATATGGCAGCACCTGGCCCCACGTAGCTATTGAGTACTTGAAGTGTGGGTCGTGTGGCTGAGGACCTAAACTTCCAATGTTATAGAATTTTTTTTTTTTATCCAGGTGCTGAGTGCTTTTTTAAGAATGTAAATTTATTTATTTTAATTGGAGGCTAATTACTTTACAATATTGTATTGGTTTTGCCATACATCAACATGAATCCACCACGGGTGTACATGTGTTCCCCATCCTGAACCCCCCTCCTACCTCCCTCCCCATACCATCCTTCTGGGTCATCCCAGTGCACCAGCCCCAAGCATCCTGTATCATGCATCACACCTGGGCTGGCAATTCATTTCATATATGATATTATACATGTTTTTTTATTTATCTTTTTGAAATTGAAGTACAGTCAATTTGCAATGACTCTTGAGAGTCCCTTGGACTGCAAGGAGATCCAACCAGTCCATTCTGAAGGACATCAGCCCTGGGATTTCTTTGGAAGGACTGATGCTAAAGCCGAAACTCCCGTACTTTGGCCACCTCATGTGAAGAGTTGACTCATTGGAAAAGACTCTGATGCTGGGAGGGATTGGGGGCAGGAGGAGAAGGGGAAGACAGAGGATGAGATGGCTGGATGGCATCACTGACTTGATGGACGTGAGTCTGCGTGAACTCTGGGAGTTGGTGATGTACAGGGAGGCCTGGCGTGCTGCGATTCATGGGGTCGCAAAGAGTCGGACACGACTGAGCGACTGAACTGAATGTTGTGTTACGGAGAAGGCGATGGCCCCCCACTCAGTACTCTTGCCTGGAAAATCCCATGGATGGAGGATCCTGGTAGGCCGCGGTCCATGGTGTCGCAAAGAGTCGGATACGACTGAGCGACTTCACTTTCACTTTTCACTTTCATGCATTGGAGAAGGAAACGGCAACCCACTCCAGTGTTCTTGTCTGGAGATTCCCAGGGACGGGGGAGCCTGGTGGGCTGCCATCTATGGGGTCGCACAGAGTCGGACACGACTGAAGTGACTTAGCAGCAGCAGCAATGTTGTATTAATTTCTGTTGTATAGCAAAGAAAATCAGATATATATACATATATATATACACACACATTCTTTTTTACATTTTTTCCCATTATGCTTTATCTCAGGATATTTAATACCATTCCCTCTGATGTACAGTAGTACCTTGTTATCCATTCTGTATGTAATACCTTGCATGTACCTACCCCAAGCTCCCAAATATTCCTTCCCTGTTGTTTGGTCGCTAAGTTGTGTCTGACTCTTTGAGACCCCATGAACTGCAGCATGCCAGGCTTCCCTGTCCTTCTCTATCTCCCAGAGTTTGCTCAAATTAATGTCCATTGAATCCATTCCTTCCCCACATTATCCAGCAATTTGACTCCTGGGCATATATCTGGACAAAACTATAATTCAAAAAGATACACACACCCTTATGTTTATAGCAGCACTGTTCACAATAGCCAAGACATCAATGTCCATTGACAGATGAACAGATAAAGAAGATGTGATATGTACAGACACACACACAATGTAATACTACTCAGCCATAGAGCAAAATAATCCCATTTGCAGGACCATGAATGCAACTAGAGATTATCATACTAAGTGAAGTATGTCAGAGAGAGAAAGACAAGTATCAGATAATATCACTTATATATGGAATCTTAAATATGACTCAACATTACAGATTTTTAATTAATTTCTTAAAAAAACTACATGTGGCTAGTGACCATCAGATTGAACAGTACAGAGAAAACCATGCATGTTCCTTAGGAGACTAATCACAGTGACATCAAGGGGCTTTGCCATCCACTCATCTTGAGAACACTTTGGGGGTAAAAAGAGGTGAAAGAGAGAGGACTTTGAAAGCCAAGGTCAACTGTATAGAATTGCAGTGTTGACCCATGGACATGTTGATGGCTTCTCAGAAATGCCCAGGAAGTAGTTTTTCATATTGTGACCCTCCTTTGATTTTTTTTTTTTTGCAGGCTCCTTCATGTTGGTGAACACATCCGGGAGACCCGAGGGACAGAGAGCCCACCTCCTCCTACCTCAGCTGAAGGAGAATGACACCCACTGCATTGACTTTCACTACTTTGTGTCTAGCAAGAGTAATTCTGCCCCTGGGTCACTCAATGTCTACGTGAAGGTCAATAATGGGCCTTTGGGGAGCCCTATCTGGAATATATCTGGAGACCCTAACCGTACATGGAACAGGGCAGAACTGGCCATCAGTACCTTCTGGCCTAACTTTTATCAGGTATGCCCTTTATTTTTCATTTCCTGTTTTGTAATATCCTCTAACTTCTGAAAATATAAATCATTTTTCTATTAGTCTAATTGGAGAATGGGTAAGAAGCATTGGTATTTTTAGACCAAGGTAAAGAAAGTTTGTGCTCTTGGATAGGGAATATATGAAAGCTTTGTTGTACATTACCTTGAGAAATGAGTAAAAAGCTAAAAAGTTAAACTTGTTTTGTATATATCAAGTTAAGAAAATAGAAAGTCATCTGTAGCAGGGCAGGAAGTACTGTTTGTAAGGATGTTTAGCTTTCTGTGTTGTGTGTGTGTGTTCAGTGCTCAATTGTGTCTGACTCTCTGCGACCCCGTGGACTGTAGCCCACCAGGCTCTTCTATCCATGGCATTCTCCAGGCATGAATATGGGAGGGGGTTGCCATTTCCTCCTTCAGGGGACATTCCCGGACCATGGATCGAACCCACTTCTCCTGCATTTTCTGCCTTGGCAGGTGGATTCTTTACCACTGCGCCACCTAGGAAGCCAGCAGTACACATGTAAATTGCTAAAATCCTTTCGGCGTGCACTTGGGCAATACATTTTAGAAGTGTTAAAAAATTAGATAAGTCTAATTTTAGCAATCTACTATTAGGAATTCATCTTAAGGAAATAATGAAGACCGGTTGCAACTAATTAGCTACAAGTATATTCATGGCAGTATGTTTACAATAATGAAAAATCAGAGACAGTATTACATTTCTAACAATAGAGGATGAGTTAATGTATGCCACCTCAATACAAAAAGTCATTTTGCAACCATTAAGAATAACATTACAAAAGATCATTTAGTAATATATATAAGCTTATGTTCTTAAGTGGATTAAACTGGTATAAAATCATAAAGCATCATTTTGGATTCAATTTTAAATTAAATACATATGTATTAATACATAAATATGTATATATAATTGGCCTTCCCTGTTGGCTTAGATGGTAAAAGAATCTGCCTGCAATTCAGGACAGCCAGGTTCGATCCCTGGGTCAGGAAGATTCCCTGGAGAAAGGAATTTCAACCCACTCCAGTATTCTTGCCTGAAAACTCCCATGGGCAGAGGAGTCTGGTGGGCTACAGTCCATGGGGTCACAAGGGTCAGACACCACTGAGTGACTAACACTTTAACTTTACACATACATAATTAAACTATATGGTGAAATAAATAAATGAAAAAGTAATATAGCCCCAGCTAGTGACTTAAGTTTTTCTTTCCTTCAGATGTCATATCCTAAATTTTGCACAATGCCCATGTGCTATTTTTATGTATAAAACAAAAAAGAGTAAACAGTAATTTTTCCTCCAGAGGAAAATGCTCTACTTACTGCATATGCTTCTTTTTTATAAATGTATTGATAACCTGTCAGGGGCATAATTAAAAAGTATGGCCTTTAGGACAAAGTTTCTTCTTTTGTTGGATTAAAATGGAAGCAAAGGAAGTGGGTTTGGCTAAGGTAGGTGTCAGAAGGGTCTATGTGATGGATGAAGCTAAGGGGCTGAGTGTTTTGAGAAACTCCTTTTGAAGGAGACCTTCCTACAGTAGCACTCGTGGTTAAGAACCCGCTTGCCAGTGCAGGAGACAACAGGAGACATGGGTTCATTCCCTAGGTCAGGACAATCCCTCGGAGCAGGAAATGGCAACCCATCGCAGTATTGCCTGGAAAATCCCATAAACAGAGGAAGCTGTGGGCTCTGGTCCATGGGGTTGCACAGATGACTGAGCACACACGCCAAATCTCATAGTAGAGAAGGCCCGGCAGGTGCCCATCTGGAACCTGCGTGACAGCCTTCCTTAGTCTGCTTGGCCTCGAGACAAGATCAGAAGGAGCATCCTGCTCATCTCTGCCCTAATCTTCTTCCTTCCCCACCCAGAACTTCTAAGACTCAACTCTTGCGGGACCCTCCACAGCTGCCAGAGCCCAGCGCATGGGTTTAGTTTTGGCACTGGCTACATTCCAGTGTCTAGATCCCAGTGCCACAGTTAGGCGTTGGCATGCTACAACTAAGGATCTCAAATGCTGCAACGAAGACCCAACAAAACAGAATAAATATTTAAAAAAAAATAAATAAAGGAAGTGACACCTTTTTGAGACCCTTTCTCACTGCCCAGGGAATCTGCTTCCCCCAGACACTCCCATTATTTAGGCTACAAGATATTAATACATGATAAAGATCTAGCAAATTAATGTGGAGTGACCATATGCTTAAAATACTACCATATTAAAATACTTTATATTCATATAGTACTTTATTTCCATAAGAGGCTCTTTACACTTTTGAAGGTAGTTTTGATCTCATGAGTAAAGATTGGTGAATGAAGTCATTTAAGGAATTTCATTTTATACTGTTATGATTTCACATTATAATATTGCTTCAAAACGGGTAGCATCATCATCTAGTAAAAGAACATGTGCTTTGCATCAGACAGAACTGGATTTGGATATGAAATCGGTTTTTAGTTTGGGCAACTTAAACTTATGAGCCTTCCTACTTACAGGACTAAGTTAAAGACAGGGCGAGGCGGGAAGAGGAAGGCAAAGCACAATTTGGATGTTCTCATCTCTCAATAAATGGTGGTAATTTATGGAGATTCAGATTTGTGGAAAACAGAAAAAAGGAGAAGTGGATAATAGTTGATACTTTTTCCTGCTCAGTCACTCCTTAAATGTGTTTGGTGCCGTGGCAGAAAGTGTGCAATGAAAACAGTTTCCGGCAACAAATCATTCATTGAAACACTGAAAGGGAAGAACCCAGGGCTTTGCCACCAGAACATTATAGCAAGGTAGCCCTGGCGCTGCCATCATGGTGCTCTGCCTACCCCTGGGGGCAGGTGCGCTGGGTGGGGGAGGGCAGGCATGGGGGTGCTGTGCTGAGCGCCTCCTATCTCTCCTGTCTCTGATCCTCCCTTACTTATGTCAACAATGTCTGTTTCTCCCGTATCTTTGGCTGCAAGATCCTGAGTCAGTTCTCATCTCGGTCAGAATCTGAGTCTTGTAAGTTATTGGGTTTGGGAAGGTTTTCAGTGCAACTGAACACCACTGGCCTGTGTATATTGGATAAATATAATCTGTTCTCTTGGGCATCCCTTTGTTTTTACAACCTGTCTGCTCACATGATCTTTATTAGGATGTGTAGCATTTCAAAACGTTTCTTGGCAGAGTGGAGTGTTCTTGCCACGTAGTCATTTAGTGGAGCTTTTCCTATTTATGGGAAAATAGTATTCTGCAGGTACCCATCACGATGATGACTTGCATGGAACACAGGGACTTGCAGGTTAATTACTGTTCATTAACACACAAACCGTCAAGGGTATGGAGCTTGAAAGTGAGAGTGAAGTTTCTCAGTCTTGTCCAGTTCTTTGCGACCCCACGGACTTTAGCCTGCCAGGCTCCTCCATCCATGGATTTTTCCAGGCAAGAATACTGGAGTGGGTTGCCATTTGATTACCGCGTACTTAATTCCTCAATTAGTGTTGTCCTAACCGCTGTGACGTAGAACCTGCCACTCTGTTGGGGGCAGCATATGCACAGGCTACCTGCTTTCGCCAGGGCACCTGGGCTGTAGCCCCTGCTTGCTTTGATTTACTCACTGACTGCCATTTGAAGAATAGCATTTTCCTCTCTCAAGCTCCATTTTGCTTTGTTGTGAAGGTTTTGGAAAATACTTCACTTGGATTCCGTTCCTTCCCTGCTCCTCTCTCTTCTTCCCCACCCCCACAAGTTTCTGGAGGCCTCTGATGGATTCCTCTGGGTTCCTAACCCTGTGGGCACCCAGAGACACTCCTGGAACCCCACATTCACTGCCCTGCTTTTGGATACAGTGGCTCTGAGTCCTGACTGAGGGCAGTGATCTTTAACAGAAATGGTTGTTTTGAAAAGGAAAAAATGCACAGGTAGTCTAGAAATCCATCACCACCACCCCCACTCAGCTCCTGAAATAAGGGGTCATGCCAGGCAGGGGACAGTGACAAGAAGGATGGGAAAGTCAGGGAAGATGACGGTGTTCTGGTTGCTCCACTTGTTGTCTAGTTGCTCAGTCGTGTCTGACTCTTTGCCACCCCATGGACTGACTGTAGCTTACCAGGCTCCTCCGTCATGTCCAACTCTTTCTGCGAACCGTGGGCTGTAGCCCACCAGACCTCCTGTAAAAACAAATCATTTAGATGCACTGAAGGGCCTGGCAGGAGAGGAGAGGTGGATCCCTGCTCTCTGTTCTCTGTACACCAAGCTTACCAAGGGACTAGCATTTCTTGGGAGGCTAAGCCAAGATTGACCCTTTACCCATCTGCCATCTTTCCTGGTGGATGATGGTTTGAGGGACTAGGAAGGACTTGGTCTTTCTTACCTCTTGTCTTCACCTTCCAGCTGGACTCCCACATGACAGCCTTGGTTTCTTACTGGACTGGCCTTCAGCCCACTTTCGAGAAGGTCACGAAAGCCACGCTGAGTGGTAGCAGCTCAGCAGGCACTTGCTGCTAAGTTGTTGTTGTCGTCCCGTCGCTAAGTTGTGTCTGACTCTTTGTGACTCTGTGGACTATAGCACGCCAGGCTCTCCTGTCCTTCCCAGAGTTTGCTCAGATTCATGGTCATTGAGTTGGTGATGCTATCTAACCATCTCATCCTCAGCCACTTTCTTCACCTTTTGCCTTCAATCTTTCCCAGCATCATAGTCTTTTCTGATAAGTCAACTCTTCGCAACAGGTGGCCAAAATATTGGAGCTTCAGCTTCAGCATTAGTCTTTCCAATGAATATTCAGGGTTGATTTCCTATATGATCACTGGTTTGGTCTCCTTGCTGTCCAAGGGACTCTCAAGAGTCTTTTCTAGCACCACAATTTGAAAGCATCAGTTCTTCAGTACTCAGTTTTCTTTATGGTCCAACTCTCACATCCATACATGACTTACTGGAAAAACCATAACTTTGACTATAGGGACATTTGTCACCGAAGTGATAGACAGTGTCTGAGGTCTGCATGGGTGAGTGTTTTCCAAACTGCGTTCCAAGGAAGGTTCAAAGGCATTGGCCAACCAAATGGAAAGAAGCACTGATTTAAGGGAAATCGAATCTATCCTGTATCACAAGGCATTTCAGAGCCCATGGGTGACACGGGGCAGGTGCATATACTGGGGTGAAACGTGGACATCCATCTGGGCTTTAGCAGAACATCTCTTGAGTCTCGTTGTTTCCTGGAGCACACTTGGGGAATCCTGGTATGTACTCATGGAAGAAGAGAAGGCTCCCTGACTCCATTAATTCCTTAGCTTATGGAATTACTTAATTCAATGTGTGAGACCAAGTGTGAGACCATTGAATCGCTTTGTACCAAGTGCAAGACAATCAGCTTGCTTTGTCTGTCTGGGGGACACAGGAAATTAAATATGGCAGTGAAATGAAGCCCTGTCTCAGGCAGGAAAGCTGTTCTAATCAGGTACCCCGCCCCCTGCATTTTGTGCTAAAAAGAGATGAGTTTGAAGAAATCAGTGAGGACATATGAGGCTGTCACTTTACTACAGACACAGAGCTGCTTTTAGGAAGCAGAGGGATTCACATGACAGTTTCATATCTTCAAAGATGATGTTTTATCCATTCATTGTGAAAAACTTGCATATCTCTGAGTTTCCTTCTCAGTTTATACTTGTTATTTGATGATTAAGGACAGGTCCTTCTTCTGGGTGAACATCTTCCATTTCCCTGAGTTCTGTCGCTTCTAGCTTCTCATTACTTTTCCTTATCACTTTCCTATTTCGTTTCCCTGTGCCTTAATTTGCTTACGTAGCCCATTTTGTAGAATGGACATTTGAGCCATGAGTAGAAAAGATTAGAAAAGAACATTTCCACTTTCCAAAAGAGAAAGGGAAAACACAAGAAAATTGAAGAAATTAGTGTTGATTGGTAGGGAAAAACATGGCATCATTTCAGAATGTCCTGAGTGATGTAACAAAGCACCAATAATCAGCTCCACTGTGAAGCTTGTCCTTTGAATGCTTTTAACCTAGAGAAAGTAGGTTTTCACATGACTTCAATATGTGCATCTAAACAAAGGTCTTGGTTCTTTTTTCCTGATTTTCTAAAGTCGTAACATTTGTGGTTTTGCTTTGGCTCTTCTTTATCACAGAAACTTTTCTTTTTCTGTGTATGTTTTAGTTTTAGTTTTTTATTTGGAAAATAAAGTAGCAGTTTTTGTGAACATGATATACTTAGCCTTTGGTGGGAGTGTCAAGATGTTTTTTATTAATGTGTGATGTGGGCAAATATTTTACAGTTTTGTTGAATTAAGTATGTAAAGAAAAATGCATAAGTAATATATATGTATTTTGATAAACGTTTATAAATTAAATATGCTCATGAAGTCATGACCCATATTAAGAAATTGAACACGCTCCACTCCTCCAGACTCGCCCCTCTCCCAGCCTCTGCCCCTCTCATATTTAGCCCATCCTCAGAAATAATCATGTCTTAACTTCCACTATAGACTGAATGTTTGTGCTCCCCTCCAAATTCATAGCTTGAAATTCAGTCCTCAATATGATACACTATAGCTTTTTATTTAAATCAAAACCAGAAAGGGGCTATGGGGCTCCGTGTGGGAAGACAGACAGATGCCACGGGAGCCCTTTGTTCTAGGGACTGACAGATGGCTTCCACCAGCCCATCTTCCATGGAGAGTGTTTGTGTTGTAACCTAAGGCCTTTGCTTTGTTCACATGTGGCCAGGGGAAATGGCAGTGTAGAAAGCTAAGTTTGCTCCTCACTGAAGCGGGGAGCACCAGAGATGCTGCCGGATTAAACCTCTTCCCATCTCCCGTTTGGCGGACTCAGATCCAGGATGAGTCTTCATGAGCGAACAAAACAGCACTCATTAGTCAGTGGTGTAACCAGCTCTTTCCTAACTGAAATTTAGCAGCTTTCCCCCAAGGCTCCAAAGACGCCGGGGGTGCAACATCTTGTCCCCCAGAGACATTGTGTGTTGAGTGATGGAATGTCTATGGGCTCTGTCTAGCCTATATGTCTTTACTTCCCACCACTGCCAATAACATCTGGGAACCAGCAGCAGAAATGAGCATCGAGTCCTTCCAGCGGCCAAGAACTTTCATAGAAGTAGGCCTCGGTGTGAATCCAAACACACTCCTGCAGTTTTGTCCCAAACATCACTGTGAGTGCTGAATCAGTAAACACTGCACCGCTGCTTCTGTGGGGAGCACGGCGTCAGCCCCGCCATGAGAGCCTCTGGCCATGAGGTTTTCATCGACAGGTCAAGGCATAACCTTGGTTTATGTGTGCCTTGTTTAATGTATGTCATTGATTCCTGTCATTGAACGTGGCCAAGAGCACTAGCTCAGGCCTGAAGGAAGTTTATTTATTTAACAAATGTGTTTTCTCTGTAAGACACATCACAGCCTTGTGTGCTTGGCAACGACCAGACAGCACTTTAGTGCTGAGCTGGGGGCCGTCTTAAACAGCAGCATCGCCAGTAAAAGGCTCGAAAAGGTGAAAAACGTAGAACATTTAGCCTCGGATGAGGACAGTTGTTAGCAGCAGAAGAGGGGAAACTAGAAGGCAGAGCCCCTTTTTCCCCAGCCTCTGCTGGGCCGCGTGTGTCCGGCAACTCTAGCGTTTGCTGCTCTGTCCTTGTTCTCACATGACCAAGAATGCTTTGTGAGGATTGATTTTGGGATTTCAAATAAATTACAGAGCAGTCAGATTCAGAATCAACAAATACTGAGGATTCATTGTGTTTTCCATTAAGTCAGATTCCCTGCCTCCCCCCTCAAGAAAGGTGATATAACTGTATGGTGACAAAATTATCCTAGAATAATGCAGTTTGACTCTGTGATTCCATCTTACCCACCCCCCACTTCGGCTTTCAACCTTTCAAATAATCATAGCTTAGGTTAGGCTGGAGGGCAAAGGCATTTATCCTAAAAATGCATGTGTATCAGTAAAAACACAAACATTTAGCTGCAATCTAGCGAATGCCAAAGGACTTTGTGTAGAATGAGATGTGAGAGGCTTGAATATGAAATTTTTATTATAAATTCTTCGTAGTTTGGCATCTTTATAGAGGATTTGCCTTCTAAATGAGCTGGGTTTTCTTTCCTTTTTAATAAATTTTTTCTTCTTTATTTTTTTAGTTACTTTTTGGCTGCATTGGGTCTTTGTTGCCGCGTGTGGGCTTTCTCTAGTTGCGGCAAGTGGGAGCTACGTCTAGCTGTCCTGTGCCGGCTTCTCACTGTGGTGGCTTCTCTTGTTGCAGAGCACTGGCTCTGGAGCATGGAATCAGTAGTGTGGCACCCGGGCTTAGCTGCTCTGCAGCATGTGGGATCTTTCCGGACCAGGGATCAAACTGGTATCCCCTGCATGGCATTCTTAACCACTGCATCACCAAGGAAGCCCTGTTTCATTTTTAGTTTAATTGTTAAGACAGTGTTTTGAGGTTTATCAAGTAATTCATTTCTATGGTTTTGTTTTATGCTTTAAAAATTTGGTAATGATTACTGCAAGGTAATGTGGGTGAAAACACCCACCCCTGTAATAGAGTTGAAACAAGCCAGCCCAGGAGAGGGCTTTCTCCCTGCCATTGCTAGAGGAGTACAAGGCTCCCCCAGCAAGTGCAAAGCATATTGAACTTGCTGTGACGAATTATTGCTATCGACGTATGCTTTCTTGTTAACCAGAGTCATTACTGGTTAACCAGCAGCTGCTGGTGAGCCAAGCAGGAAGGTTTCCTCTTAAAGCAGGAGGCTGGATAGTAAATACTTCAGGCTTTTCAAGCCAGATGGTCTCTGTGGCAGCAACTCCACGGTGCTGAGATTGTGAGAGTCACCATAGATAATCCATAAATGAATGGGTGTGACTGCTTTCCAATAAAGCTTAATTTGCAGGCATGGAAATTTGAGTTTCATATACTCATGTTGGGCTTCCCTAGTGGCTCAGACAGTAAAGAATCTGCCTGCCAATGCAGGAGACCTGGATTCTATCTCTGGGTCAGGAAGAGATCCCCAGGAGAAGGAAATAGCAACCCACTCTAGTATTCTTGCCTGGAGAATTCCATGGACAGAAGAGCTTGGCAGGTTATGGTCCATGGGTCACAAAGAGTCAGATACAACTGAGCGACTAAGCACACACACACACACACACACATATTTCTCGTGTATCACAAAATCTTCTTTTGAGTTCCTGCTACCAATGAAAACTGTAAACACCATCCATGGTTTGTGGGCCAGACAGAAACAAGAGATTAGGGGCAGATTTGGTCCATTTGCTATAGTTTGCTGACCCTTGTCTTGAAGTTCGTGTTGTTAAAACTGTGTCATAAAGTTTGGCCCTTGCAGCTATATTTCTGGGTCAAATAGATGGCTACATTCTTACTTCAATCTAGAAATAAAGAATTTAGAACATATATGCATTTATGCAGTAAAAGTTATATATGTATATTTGTGTGTGTGTATATATGTGTATGGGCTTCCCAGGTAACACTAGTGGTAAAGAACCTGTCTGCCAACGCAGGACACATGAGAGATGCAGGCTCGGTCCATGGATGGGGAGATCACCTGCGGGAGGAAATAACAACCCATTCCAGTATTCTCGCCTGGCCCGGAAAATCCCATTGACAGAGGAGCCTGCTGGGCTACAGTCCATGGGTTTGCAAAGAGTCAGACGTGACTGAAGCGACCGAGCACACACACACGTGTGTGTACGCATGGTTGTATATTATATGTGTATATGCATACATAGGCAGTCGAGTCACATGAAGAAAGTTCAGACTTGGAAATAAAATAGACCTGGAATTACACCCTGAGTATGTGACCTCAGAAAAATCACTTAACTTTGTATCTACTGAGGTAGATAATATTCACTCCAGTGGATATGGTTGACTGAGAAAAATTAGATAATACATACAAAAGGTGCCTGGGACATGGATGTAAATGGTAAATAAATGTTTTTTGAATTGTTGATTTTTTATAAAGAAAAAAATTGGTGTGGTTCCCTTAAGAGGCTCAAGTCTTACTTCTAATATAGATTTTTAATAGGTTCTGTCCTGTTTGATAAAAATAAGCATGGCCACATCCCACATCAATTTTTACACCTTTTTTTTTTTTTTTGCTTTCCGGTGGTGCTGTCTATGGTCTTGTGTTAGTTTCCTCTGACTTCCATCTTTCTGGCTCTGGGAGCAGGCATCTCAGACACTCCTGTGATCCACCCCCACCCCTTCATGTGTGTTATATTTCTGTACAGCAATACTTGTCTTTTGATAGAGTGGTCCCTTGTTTGAAAAAAAGAGACAAAACTATTTCTGCTTCTGAAGCTTTCTTGGCAAGGGCATTGGCTAGAAAAAAAGTACAAACTGGAAAACTTGCCAGAGAGCAAGGGTTCACGACGAGAAAAGCTTTTCAGGGCATGCTTAAATATGCTTTTAAGAAACTTGTTTAAGGACTTCCCTGGTTTCTCAAGTGACACAGCAGTGTCACTTGACACGTGTCACATTGACACGTCGATGCCTGCAGTGACGGAGACTCGGGGGACACAGGTTCAATCCCTGGGTCAGGAAGATCCCTTGGAGTGGGAAATGGCAACCCACTCCAGTATTCCTGCTTGGAGAATCCCATGGACAGAGGAACCTGGTGGACTACATCATGGGGTCGCAAAAAACTGGACAGGACTGAGCAACTGAGCAGGCGTGCACACTTGCAGTCCAGTGCTTAAGACTTTGCCCTGTCTTTCCTGCTGCTTCCGTGGAGTCGCGAAGAGTCGGAGACGACTGAGCGACTGAACTGAAGTGAGCTCCTGCTCCTTCTCCCTCCATCCCTGAGCCCTGGCAAGCACTCACCTGGCCTCCGTTTCTGAAATGCTGACATTACACGTTGTTACATAAATGGAATCATATTGCGTGTAATCTTTTCTGATGGGCTTTTTCACTCAATGCTGTTCTCTGGGGATTCATCTAGTCAGTGGTTCTGTCGGTAGTTAGTTCCTTGAATTTGAGTCAGTTCTAGTGAGGTGGATGAACCTAGAGGCTGTTAATACAGAAGTAAGTCAGAAAGAGAAAAACAGATGTTATATAATAATGCATATATATGGAATCTAGAAAAATGGCACTGATGAATCTATTTGCAGGGCAGCAGTAGAAACGCAGACATAGAGAACATACTTGTGAACACAGCAGGGGAAGGAGAGAGGGACAGATTGAGAGAGGAGCAGCGACACACACACAGTACCGTGTATGAAACAGACAGCTAGTGGGAAGCTGCTGTGCAACACAGGGAGCTCAAGCTCGTGCTCTGTGATGACCCAGAGGGCTGGGATGCGATGGGAGGGGCAGGGAGGCTCACGAGGGAGGGGACATATGTATTCTTATGGCTGATTCACATTCTTACATGGTAGAGAGCAACACAACATTGTAAAGCAATTATCCTCCAATTAAAAAAAAATTGTCCCTTTTTAGTGCTGACTAGTAACAATGGAAGGCAATAGAACCCCACTCCAGTACTCTTGCCTGAAGAATCCCATGGACAGAGGAGCCTGGTGGGCTGCAGTCCATGGGGTCACTAAGGGTCGGACACAACTGAGCGACTTCACTTTCACTTTTCATTTTCACGCATTGGAGAAGGAAATGACAACCCACTCCAGTGTTCTTGCCTGGAGAATCCCAGGGACGGGGGAGCCTGGTGGCTGCCGTCTATGGGGTCGCACAGAGTCGGACACGACCGAAGTGACTTAGCAGCAGTAACCATGGATGTACCACTCTCTGTTTAATCATTTGAATGGCATCTGGACTATCTCTGGCTTCTGCTTATATTGAATAAAGCTTCTATGAACATTCATGTGCAGGTTTTTATATGAATAAATAAGTCCATTTCTTGAATGGAGGATGCTGGGTTGTGCATTAAGAATGATCCTCTTCATGTGGTCTCCCTGCGACACGGATTCCTGCTGTGTCATGTGGACCTGTTAGCATTAACACTAGCCTGACAATGGAGAGCTTTTGTTAGTGGTTCTTTTTTCTCCTTTAGCCTCAACTTCTCTGAGTCCACTATGTCAAAATGTTATTCGTCTTGAGGACCTCAGAGCATGTTTCCCTTTTTCTGTTGCCCTGCTTCTCCTAGGATCAAACAGTTGTAAAGCCTTCATCATAAGATTTTTATATCATTTTCCTCCCAGTTCATACTCTACCATCTGAATTTCAGCCAGCACAGCTCTTCTCTGTATTTCTAATATGGTGTGTTCCCTATGAGTGGAGCCTCTGCGCCTGGTCACAGCTGACCTTTAGAGCTGTAGGTCCCAGTTTTCCTCTTTATGGTCACGGTCATGTCCACCCCAGGGCCTTTGCACATTCCCTGGAAGATACCTTACACTCTTCTCACCTTTGGCTCGTTCACTGCCAGCTCTCAGCTCAAACACCGCTTCCTCATGGAAGGTCCTCTGGAGTATGTCCTCCTAGTATCCTGTTCTCTTCTTTCATAGTACTTTAAACATTTTAATTGCATGTATTAGTTGTATAAAACCTAAGACCCCATGTGGTTCCAGTTGGTCCATAGAGTCCCCTCAAAGAAGTTGACCAGAAGATATGTCGCATGCATAATAAGTCACTTCAGTTGTGTCCGACGTTTTGCAACCCTATGGACTGCAGCCCACCAGACTCTTCTGTCCATGGGATTCTCCAGGCAAGAATATTGGAGTGGATGTCCGTTCCCTTCTCCGGGGGATCTTCCCCACCCAGAGATGGAACCCATGTCTCCTGCGGCTCCTGCATGGCACGCAGGTTCTTTACTGCTGAGCCATGGGGAAAGCCCAGAAAATATATTATCTTAAAGCAATTTAAATCTTAACATCACCTCTGGAAGATGACTCAACCTCTGTCTTTTGAGTATCGGTTCCTCCCTGGGGTCCCCCCTCACCTTCATGGGGTGAGACCTTGATTGTACTGCTGTCTGCTCCCCACATTCACCTCCCAAAAAACTGAGTTTTAGTCTTAGTTGTTATTGCAGTTTTAGAACCTAGACCATTTGACTGTCGGATTACTAGACATTCGATGATGTCTGTGGGAAACATGAATGAATGGTTGAAATGAGGTATCTTATCTACAGGAAATGTTAGGTCAAAGTTGATAAAGTGAATGAATAATGAAAACCTTTCTTAATCTTTCAGGTGATTTTTGAAGTCATAACTTCTGGACATCAAGGTTACCTCGCTATTGATGAAGTGAAGGTGTTAGGACATCCGTGTAGTAAGTTGCCTCAACTTTTAATCCTTCAGGGACATGGTTGGGGGTGTATTTATGTTATGGATGGGAGAAAGTGCTAAAACCTGGAGGGAAGTTTGTCCTATCTAGAGAGTCCCTCATGGAGTTGTAGGTGGCGCTGTGCTAGCCCAGAAGTTCACATACATGTGTCATGTGTGAGGCATTGTAAGTGAAAAATGACTGAGTGCCTTGAAAGTGAAAATCAGCAATGGGGACTATGGGAATATTTGGTATGTTGAAATATCCAACCTCAAAAGAGAATGTTGGAAGCTGAGCAACCAAAACTCTGCAAATCTATGTGTCTGTGTCTGTGTGTGCTTAGTGCGTGTGTGTGTGAGTGTGTGTGTGTGTGTGTGTGTGTGTACAGAGCTTCCCATAATCATGTGCTCAGAAAAAATCAGTTATGTTTGCCTTTTATAAATTCTTTTTTTGGTGCCATGCCTCACAGCATGAGGGATCTTAGTTCCTAGACCAGGAATCAAACCTGCACCCTTTGCAGTGGGAATGTGGAGTCTTAGCCACTGGACCACCAGGGAAATCCCGCCTTTGTAAATTCTAATGAGTGGCATTGAACAGTACAAATCACTCTCTTCTTTTCTTCCCCTCTTAACATTATATTTTTAGGTCAGTCCATCAGATTGCATCATATACATATACTACACTGTATTTTTGTATTCGTCTGTGAATATTTAGTTCCCCCTAAGACCCAGTTTTTCTCTGTGACAGACATGGCTGCAGTACACACCCGTGTGTGTGTGTGCACATGCATGCCTTTGCATGCAGTTTGTGAGAACCTGGGAGATGTGTATTCTTACAGGCAGAGTTGCTGAGATGTCGGTTAGAAAGTTTTACGAGATGCTGCCAAATTGGTATGAAAGGTGTCTGCCCAGTTCCACACCCACCAGCAATGCGTGGATATTTGAGTTGCCTGTATCCTTGCCCCAGGTTGATATTGTCAGACATTACGTCTTTGACCATCTCAGAGATGGTGGCCTGCTTTACTTTTAGGGTCCCTGGCTTTAAAGGGAAATTGGCTCATTCAGACCATTCTGGATCTCTGCTGAAGCATGCATGTGTGCTAAATCGCTTCAGTCCTGTCTGACTCTGTGCAACCGTGGACTGTAGCCTGCCAGGCTCCTCTGTCCACGAGATTTCCCAGGCAAGAATACTGGAGTGGGTTGCCATGCCCTTCTCCAGGGGATCTTCCCAGCCCAGGGCTTGAACCTGCGTCTCATGTCTCCTACATTGGCAGGCGGGTTCTTTGCTGCTAGCGCCACCCTTTCTGCTGAAGGTCCCCAGCCAAATCCATGGGGGTGTGGTTATAGCTAGGCTGATACTAGAAATAAAAACACTTGCAGGAATGTCTGCTTTTACTGTGTGGGCTGAGACATGCCCCAGTGATTACTCCACACGGTAGTCACAGACAAGTCTGGGTGGCTGTTATCCACTGGGCTATCATGACACCATTGTTTGATTCCACCCCAAAGGGTCTTGCTCTCTGAGATCTTTATCTGGTGTCCCAGTTCAAGCTCGGCAGTCATCTTGCTCATTACCCGGTCAGGACGTTCCTATTGTAACTCAGTGCTCGGCCTTTTCTTCTGTCAGCAATACTAGCGAATTCAACAAGAATTTCAGTCCCTTTTTTCTGAAAAGGCAAAAAAAAAAAAAAAAAAAAAAATGTTCCTAATGGGAACAGCAGGGCAAATTCAAGAAGCAGAATATAATTACCTGAGTTGGAATTTGGCCAAATGCTCAGAGTCATAGCCTCAGGCTTGGAAAAGTGCCCTGAGATCCTCTCAGGCGCATGAACGTTCAGGTCTTCTGATTCACCTCTCGCCAGGAGAGACATCAGATGGACCTACTGTGTGCTGAGCCGTTTCCTGGAGCAAACCTCACGACCCGGCAGGTGTCTCTGCTGCTCTGGGTGCAGGTGCAGAGGCCTCTGGCCAACAGAACGGCTCCTGAAGTGGACCCCCTCCCATCCGGCAGGATTCTAGTCACTGCCTTCAGTAGGAGAGAAAGACTTAATGCTTCCCCTTCCGTCAGAGCCTTCCTGAAATGTGTCTCCCACAGTTCAGTGCATTCTTCCCAAGACCAGCTGCCTGCAGCCGCAGAAATGGTGTTTATGTCTCTCCTTTGGAGAATACCGGTTCTGATACCTAATTGGCTCTACAAACTGCTGTTAGGAGACAGAATCGCAAAACAGCCTGTGTCCCAAGGTGATGGATGCTACAATGGTGTGTTGAACTGTGAGCTTTAAACGGTCTTGATGATGGCCTTTCTGTCGTTATCTTCTCCTGAATTGCCAAGTTTATGGGGAAAACATGCAAATAAAGATTTTAAAGAAGGCAGTCGTTTGGTCTTAAAAGGGAAAGCTTTATAGTTTGTATTCTAGGGGATTTCCTATCAGGGTTTCTAAATAATAATCAATTATTTTGAAATGCTGAGGCTCATTAAATTTACATCGTGAAGGAGCATAAATATTTCATATCCAAAATTCTGCTTTCCCCAAAGATGTAAAACTGCTGAACTTTATTTACTTCACTCTAAAGGCTCCTGTTTGGATTCATATAGGTTTATGAGCAGGCATTACGACACTTTTTTAAAAGTAGCTGTTCTGTTAAGGGTGTACAGTTGCTCATAAAATTGATTTTCGCGTAGTGACAGTAAGATGCCAGATCGTTTTGAAATGTGGAAATGCCTGTGCTGTGGCTTCACACAGCTTCTGATGAACATAGATAATTTCTGTATTTGGTGTGCACCCTAAAGCTATATTTTGAATTTGGTTCAATAATCCTGGTAGGAGAAACTGAAGAAGCGGTTTTTTCAGCTTCATAATATTGTCTCCTGTTTTTAAGCAGGTCGTAACTTAGGCATATGTGGGTATTATTATTATTATGACCTTGTGATGCCGGTATATATTTTTATATCTTATAAGCTATGCAGCATTTTAACATCACATATCATTCCGTTCATCCTCTCAAAGTTGTATGGGAACGTGGGATGTTTTTCCTTTTACTCAGGCTTTCTAATATTTCCTTCAATAGTGTTTGCAGTCTTCAAGGTACAAACTGAACTTCTCTCATTAAATGTATTCCTATGTATTCATTTTGATACTGCTCTACAGGAGCCTGGTGTGCTACAGTCCATGAAACTCGACTTGGCAACTGAAAAGCAACAACAAATAAATGGGATTGCTTTCTTAATTTCATTATTAGATTGTTCATTACAAGTGTATAGCAACACAGCTGATTTTTGTACAGTGACCTCATATCCCGAGACCCTGTTGAACTTACTTATTATAAGTGCTACTTGTTTTTTGTAGATCCTTAGAATTTTCAAGACCCGCGATCTTTAGGTTTAGTTTTATATCCTGTTGTTCAGTCTGGGTACCTTTGATTCATTTTCCTGCCTACTTGCTGGGGCTGAAACCTCCTGTACAGTGCTGAGTACAAGTGGAAAGAACAGATGTCTTTGTTGTGTTCATGTCTTTGGAGGGAAATTTCCAGCCTTTCACCATGAAGTGTGATGTTAGCTGTGAGTTTGGGTTTTTCATAGATGCTCACTATCAGGAAGGACATTCTCTTATATTCCTACTTTGTTAGATGTTATTTAAAAATCAATCATGAAAGGCTGTTGGATTTTAGCCAGTGCTTTTCCTTTACTTATATAGGAGAGGGGAAAGTTTTATTTGGCCCTCCTAGGGTCGCTGACAGGATCTGAAACCGAGAAAGACAGATAAATGGGAGAAAAGCATATAGATATACTTCCTGTATGTTTTATGTGACACGGGAGCCTCATAAGGAAATGGAGATGTGCACACACAGACCTGAGTATGTTTATACTGGTTTTCATGAGGAGTGGACATTCATGGAGGAATGTGGTATTGTATAGACAATACTGTGAGTGTGGTAAGCTGAGGAAGACCCAAAGCAGGTGTCTTCACTTTGTTTTCCACCTTTGTCCTTAGAGATAGGGAGCTCCTTTCCTCTGGGCACTGGGAGGGCATCTGTCACGAGGGTTTTATGGCCTGTTTCAAGGGAGAAGGGAAGGAAAGGTCAGAGTGACCTTCTTGCTTCCGCTGTTTTCTCAGACTCCTTCAGCTTAACATATTCGGTGTACCCAGGTGCCATGTTTTTGATGGCATTTCCTGAACTCCATTAACTGTCAGATTATGATATAGTTTTTGTCTTTTATTCTGTTGGTGTCTTTTATTATTATATTGATTAATTTGGGGATGTTAAATCAACCTAGCACTCCTAGGATGAATCTCACTGGGTTATAGTGTACAATCTTTTTTTTAATTAATTTATTTTTTAATTGAAGGATAATTGCTTTATGGAATTTTGTTGTTTTCTGTAAAACCCCAACATGAATCAGCCATAGGTATACATATATCCCCTCCCTCCCATCTCCCTCCCCATCCCACCCACTCTAGGGTGATACAGAGCTCCTGTTTGAGTTTCCTGAGCCATACAGCAAATTCCTGTTGGCTATCTATTTTACATATGGTGATGTAAGTTTCCATGTTTTACTCTCTCCATACATCTCACCCTCTCCTCCCCTCTCCCCATGTCTATAAGTCTATTCTCTATGTCTGTTTCTCCATTGCTGCCCTGAAAATAAATTCTTCAGTATCATTTTTCTAGATTGTGTATATATGCATTAGTATACAATATTTATCATTTTCTTTCTGACTTACTTCACTCTGTATAATAGGTTCTAGGTTCATTCACCTCATTAGAACTGACTCAAATGTGTTCCTTTTTATGGCTGAGTGATATTCTATTGTGTATATGTACCACAACTTCGTTATCCGTTCATCTGTCGATGGACATCTAGGTTGCTTCCATGTTCTAGCTATTGTAAATAGTGCTGCAGTGAACAATGGGATACCTATGTCTTTTTCAATTTTGTCTTATAGTGTACAGTCTTTGTTATTTGTTGTCATATAACACCTTAAATACAAAGATATTTGCATATATGATTCCTTCAATTGTGAAATCTAAAAATTATACAGAATCATGCCTCATTATTGTTCTGCCTATTTTAACAAGTAATAATGAAAAAGATTGCAAAAATCCTCATAAACCTATGTGTCATATATTGGATAAAATGAATGCAAAATCTAAGACAGTTCTGTATTACTACTTCGCAGTATGAAGTAAGTCAGCAATTTCTTTAAACACTTAAGAAATGCTGAGTTCATAATATGGCATTCTTGATTCAAATTTATTCTTATTTTATAAAACAAAATTAATTTTTCAATCATATTTATTTGCATACTCAAACATTGCCTACTTTCAAATTTAGATTTTTATGAAGACATTAAACTGTGTGATTAAAATAAGAATAACAATGACAAATTAAAAAATTGGAACTGTTTTCTGAATTATGTTTGTTGAATAAAGGCAGACCCAATAAAGGCATTGTTTGAGAAATGCACAGAACTCAGAACAGTTGTTTCATTTTAAAGGTAGGAAGTTACTTGGGTTTTTCTCCAATGGACTATCATTTTTCTTCAATATACAGTGACTAATAAAAGTTATCTTTACATAGTGGCTCAGTTACTTTTCTGTGATAAGAATGTTGAGTCTGTTTTTCCACTTGACAAATTATTCCATTAAGATCCATTCTTACAGGACTGCTCTGTTGGTTCAGTGGGTAAGACTCCAATGCGGGGGACCTGGGTTTGATTCCTGGTCAGGGAACTAATTCCCCCATGCCGCAACTAAGACTTGGCATGGCCAAATAAATAAAATTGTCTTACAAAAAGATCTGTTCTTACCTACAAGCAAAACAAATGTAGCTTTGTCTTGAAACATGTTTGTTAAGAGCTTTCTGCTCACAAGAGTTTTTTGGCCTTTGTGACCTATTATCTTGCTCAGGTAGTGGGGATAATAATAATAATAATGCTTTCCTCAAAGGGTAAACGTAAGGATTAAATGAGTTAATGTACATAATGAACTTAGAACAGTGCTTAGCACATTTCTGCTGCTGCTGCTAAGTCGCTTCAGTCGTGTCCGACTCTGTGCGACCCGATGACGGCAGCCCATCAGGCTCTACCATCCCTGGGATTCTCCAGGCAAGAACACTGTAGTGGGTTGCCATTTCCTTCTCCAATGCAGGAAAGTGAAAAGTGAAAGTGAAGTCACTCAGTCGTGCCCGACTCTTAGCGTTAGCGACCCCATGGACTGCAGCCTACCAGGCTCCTCCATCCATGCGATTTTCCAGGCAAGAGTACTGGAGTGGGGTGCCATCGCCTTCTCTAAGACCTCAGTAAATGTTAGCTGCTATTATTATGCCTGAATTCTGATTGACCCACTGGAATGAATTAGCTGCAGATTGTAACTCTAAGTAGAAATACTGATTGGTTTCTTAGATGGGATAATTTAGCAGTGTCTGTTTTAAAAGTTAAAAAAAAAAGTTTGCAAAACAGATTGTGTTCAGATAGTACCGGGTATTCTCTTTAGCAGAAGTTGGCTCTTTTGTTTGCAATGATGTGCTGCACAAATAGTAGTGTTGACTCTGCATTCTGGCAGGCAGGCATGGCCCCAGTCCATCTCAGCCTTTGCCATTACATTAAAATGTAAATGTAAAGACAAAGGGGTCAGGACACAGTCTGCCCGTTGTCCATTTCGGTTTGCACTTTGATCTTGCAAATTACCATTCTCTGATTTTGTTGTTAGCATTTGGTAGCAGGCTTTGAAGAATCAATGATATGAGACATCTACAGAAAGGTTTGCATCCTGGTCAGTGATAACTCCTGGCTTTGGAATCAAAGGCTGATGTGAGATCAATTAATACCTGAAAACCTCTATTCTTTTAAAAGTTGTTTTCTTAGTAAGAAGCAACAGAATATGGCAGAAATAAAAAAAAAATAGAAGAGTTCTACTCAAAAACCTTTTAATATTCATGGAAGATATTTAGTTTTTAGAACTCCTGCAGATTTTAGAGGAAAACTGGCATAGCATTTTGAAAGGGTACCCAGGAGACAAATGGGCCTATAAATTTAGAGAGAAAAAGAGAATTTTTCTTTTTGAGTATGGGCTAGATTGGAATTTTCCACTCTACTGGTGCTCTACCTGTGTTCCAATTAAGGTGGTTTGGCAAGGTTCAGAGCACGCAGCTCAGCGTGGACCTGAAACTTTTCTGGCTATAGACCTCCTTTTCTTGGGATCTTTTCCAGTTTCCAGTGATAGATCAGTTATTTTAAATAATAATGAACATTTTTGAGGCTAAGTACCAGGCACACAGAATGTCTTCTCCTGGCAGCATCTTCTTTGATCTTTATCCCAACCCTATGAAATACGTACTTTAAAAAAAATCCCAGTTTTGCAAATTGAAAAAAAAAATCCACTAAGGCTTGGGTTTAGGAACTTTTGCATCTATTCAAAGGCAGTGAGAGCTTGAGCTTGAACGTATATACACTGAGAGTGAAGTTAAAGTGTTCGTCACTCAGTCTTGTCTGACTCTTTGCGACCCCAAGGACTGTAGCTTGCCAGGCTCCTCTGTCCGTGGAATTCTCCAGGTGAGAATACTGGAGTGGGTAGTCATGCCCTTCTCCAGGGAATCTTCCCAACCCAGGGATCAAACCTGGCTCTCCTGCTTTGCAGACAGATTCTTTATTGTCTACGCCATAAAGGAAGCCCATATGCTGAAATTCCAACCTTAAAATAGTATTAGCCTTCAATTGCTTCCCAACCAAAAATATTTGTAGGGTTTACAGCACTAGGCAGGGAGAATCCAGGCGTCTTAAACCTCTGGAAAGATTATCTATACCTTTAATGTTTATTGAAAAACCTTACAAATGCCTTTAATAGAAATCTTAACCTTCCTGATCTTGGAGGAAACTGATCTGAAACAAAGAATTCCACAGTCCCTTTGTCTTATTTACCCTGGTGGATGAGTTACTATGTTCTGTTCATGTCAATTAATTCTCTTAATTGAAAATGATAATTTGCTTATAAAAGGGTTTATGCTTAGTAGGTTTCTCTGTCTTCATCTAGTTTCCATTTTGAGGTATGGCTTTTATTATTTTAGCCAGATGATTTTTTTTTCCTGGAAGTCTTCATCTCAACCAAGAGACACTGTTGCCCCAACCAAAGACAGCCAATCCATTCCAAAGCAGTGTGTGTTTGATCAGTTGCTCAGTCATGTCCTACTCTTTGTTGACCCCATGGATGGTAACCACCAGACTCCTCTGACCATAGGAGTTTTCAGGCAAGAATACTGGAGTGAGTTGCCATTTCCTCCTCCAAGAGATCTTCCAGACCCAGGGATTGAACTCGTGTCTCCTACTTCTACATTGGCAGGTGGATTCTTTACCACTGAGCCATTGTTCCAGAGGCGCCCACGCACCTCCCTCCCCCGCCCAAATACAATTTGGACAAAGGTATCAATTCCTTAGGCGCTAACCTTATTGTGCAAATAATAAACCCTGGAGTCTTCGAGAAAGCCATATTGAACATCAGATCCTTTCTAAAGGAGAAAAGATAAGCCCCATTCTGAGAAGCATGTCTTAATAAGGATGAAGATAAAGAAATAATATCACACAGTCTTATCTTTGGCCAGCAAATTAAAAATATAAGTTATAACCTAAAAGAACTCCTAATATAATTAGAAAACTGTATTGATAAATCAGCTTTTCTATATCTTTCTCTTTGGTTCAGTAGCCACTGCTAGAAACAGGGCCCTTAGGAGAGCAGCCTCCCAGGGCAGCTTTACTGTGCATGAACAGACCTATGGCAGAACCATGACAGTTCTGATATTCCTGTTATTTATTATTGTTAGGTAAGCTGATGAAGCAGAGCACATATATTTAATCAACTTCTTCAGAAAAAATACAGAAATTAATACTTAGCATACCCTGCTGGTAGAAATGCAGTTTGTTATACACTTTAAGGAAAGCAATTCAGCAATTTGTGTCTAAAGTCTTTTAAAAATGCTTCTTTTTGTCTTAGTAATTCGATTTCTAAAAATTCACCCTAAGGAAAAAATTAAAAGTCTACATGAGGATTTAATTATGAACTCTTGTGTCTTGGCATTCTGTTTAAGAAACTCAGAAGTCCAAAGTAAAGGAATGTTCCAGTTAACTTTTTTATGTTCATATGATATATACATCTGTGTATGTGTATGTGTGTGTGTGTACTCTTTGTGACCCCATGGAGCCTGCCAGGCTCCTCTGTCCATGGAATTTCCCAGGCAAGAATACTGGAGTGAGTAGCCATGTTCTCCTCCAGGGAATCTTCCCGACCCAGGGATCGAACCCAGGTCTCTTGTGTCTTGTGCATTGCAGGTGGATTTTTTTTTTAACCATTGTGCCACCTTGGACGCCCGTATATATGTAAGGATTTCACGACCTTGACATTATTGACATGAGTATGGGTAATTCCTTTCTGTGGAGGCTGTTGTGTGCATTGTAGAATGTTAACACCATCGCTGACCTCTGCACACTGGGTTCCAGCAGCATCTGCCCCGCCACCTCCCCTACCCCTGTTGTGACAAACAAAAATGTCCCAGATATCATCAGATGTTCTCTGGGGGTGACACGATCCCTGATTGTGAACTACAACTTTTTCTTATAGTTTTAGGTAAATATTTAACAAGCAAAATGCTCACAATATCTTGTTAAATTTTTTTCAAAAGTGCACAATAGTCACAAAAAGGTAAATAGGTAAATACCAATAGACTAAAAGGTAAATACCAATAGACTAAGTTAAAGGATGTAATTTCTTTAATGACCAAGGCCTGCTCTAATAATTTTATGCAGAACCAGGAACTCCCACCAGACCTCAGAGCCGCCCATAAATAATGTAACTGCCAGATACTGGAAGCTTCTGTTGTTGTTGTTCCAGTAGGATTTTTTGTTTCATCTTCATTTCTCTCCTGACGATCACCCCCCGTTTGTATCTGTTCTCATAGTATGGTTTTCATCTGCCTCCTTACTTAGTACAAATAAGCAATCTGTAGGAACATTCCTGGAGTCACTGTGAGCCTTGGTGGATCAAAGTGGGTATTTACCAGGCTCTCTCAGAAGGCCCACGCTTAGGTCTGCAGACAGGTGTCTCCGCCACAGGTTACCAAATGCTTTCCATTTAAAAATCATAAACTGTGCGGGCTTCCCTGATCGCTCAGCGGGTAAAAGAATTTGCCTGCAATGCAGGAGGCACAGGAGATGTGGGTTCCATCCCTGGGTTGGGAAGATCCCTTGGAGAAGGAAATGGCAACACACACCAGTATTTTCACCTGAAAAACCCCATGAACAGAAGAGCCTGGTGGGCTACAGTCCATGAGCTCAAAAAGAATCGCATGATAGATAGTGCAGAAAAGCATACCTATTTCCAAAGCTGCTTCTTAAAGGTAAATTTATATATGATTAAGAAACAAAGTAGTTAGAAAATTCTAAATTCAGGTTTTTAATTTAAATTTAAAAATGTTATTTCTTTAATTTTAATGTTTATTATTGAAAGTGGTTTCTAAAGGTAAAAAAATTATTTAAATCAAAAATCTTAGGAAAAAGAATGGAATTGATTTTAAATACATTGGACATCTTTTAGTATTTTAGTTCATCTTGGTAGGAGGGATATGTAAATGAAGATGATCTAGGTAAGTCATTTCAGGAGGCAGTTTGGATTTGGATACAAATAAAGTATGCTATTTTTCAGCAGTTCAGAAACAGGCTGTAACATTAGAAAAATGGAAAATAATATATGTGGCCCACCCTTGCTCTTCGAAAATAACGATCCTGACATGCCTGATAAAGAATGAACTTAAAATTTAAAGATTGAAATTCATTTTCTATAAATTATTTTAGTCTGTGGGAAACTTATTCTTGATGCTGCAAACTAAATGTTTTTTAGCTTTCCCTGTGTGCCAATTAGAAAGTGCGGGAGCCTTTGAAAGGCTGCAGATCTCTGGGGGAGAGGTCACTCTGGGAAGAAAGACTTTCCTTGCATTCCTGCCTCCCTAGGGGAGAGGAGGGTGCAGAGCTCTGCAGCCCCACGACACCTGGATGAGCCCTTCTGGATGAGAGAAGCTAAGGGAGCTCAGTCATCAAGCATAAGGAAAAAGAGGGGTTTTGAGAATGCTGGCAGCCTTGGAGGGTAAGGAGGGTGAAAAGGAGAAGGATCATAGGTGAGGTACAAGGTAGGAAGCCAAGGTCTAAGACAAGCATGAGCAGCACATGGACATTTTGCAGTGGATTTTTAAGGGAGACTTTTTTCATCAGTAATCAAAGAAAAGCAAATTTAATAATGGTGAGTCTTTTCTTGCAAGGTAGTAAACATATTTTTAGCACTCCGTGGTGTGGGCTGTCTTATACATTGCAAATAAGAATATATATTATCAGTACCTTTAATAGTGAAAGTGAAGTCGCTCAGTCGTGTCCGACTGTTTGCAACCCCATGGACTGTAGCCTACCACGCTCCTCTGTCCATGGGATTTTCCAGCCAAGAGTACTGGAGTGGGTTGCCATTTCCTTCTCCAAAGGATCTTCCCAACCCAGGGATCGAACCCTGGTCTCCCACATTGTAGGCAGACGCTTTACTGTCTGAGCCACCAGGGAAGTCCTATCAGTACCTTTATGTCTTTTAAAATAGAAATATAGTTGGTTTACAATATCATGCCAATCTGCTGCACAGCAGGGTGACTCACTTATACACATATGTATGTTCTTTTTTAATGTTCTTTTGCATTATGGTTTATCCCAAGAGGGTAAAATTATTTAAATTTTTAGTAGCTTAACTATGTGGGGATATATCCAGGGTGATACTCAAAATAATTAGCAACCCTTCAGCACAGACTCTGGAGAGACCCTGGGTTTAACCAGGTGGGGTGACAGTACCCAAGTGGTCATGAAAGATGGCTCCACACCCAACATTTTGTGTTAGGAAGCCAGTATGTAGGAGTGATTTGCAGCCAGAGGAAGAGGTGGGAGGACAGGAGCTGGACAGGAGAGGGTAACACCAGTGAGATGCCCGACAGAGGACAAGTGGTGGTGCAGAGGTCTGACAGCAAGCTGAGGGAATCCATGCAAGCTTTATGGAAAGAACAGCACTGGAAAGGGGCCTTGAAAGGAGCTTGAATTACAACAGTCCGACCGGGAGCCATACCTGGTGGGATGCAGAGCCTGCGAAAGGCATTCAAAGTTACAAAGCAGTGTTGCCTAGTGGGCAGCATCTGAGCTTTGGAACTGGCCAGACCCAAGTTTCCACTCCATGTCTGGCTCTCATTGGCTAAGTACCCACAAGTAAAATAATGGAAAAAAACCTTCTTCAGAGAACAAATGTGAGTCATCAATGGAAAAGTTTCTGCCCCATGAAATGCTCCAAAAAAACGTTACCTTTTGCCACTTTTTGAAAACAATGGTTCTTTCAGCTTCTTGGGAGAGTTAGAAAAAGAAACTTGATGCAAGGACTTTTTGCACAGATCTTTAAAAACCATAGACCTGTGCTGTTCTTGACTAAGGGGAATTTGATTAAGTTAATGAGAAATAGTTGATAGGCTTCTAAGTGAATATAATAGTATTAGAGACAATGACCCACAGTTATACTGCTGTTTTAGAAATTACTGAGGACATTTTGCATGCCAGGCATCATGAACGCATTGTTGCACTTATTGCTGGTCTTCAAATGAGTAACGGGGGTTTCCTCTGTGTTATTGGTATCAAACTACATTTTTCTTTGTTTTTGGATAAAAATTCATTTTCACTGCTAATTGTGCTTTTTTAAGTCTTTATTGAATTTGTTACAATAGTGCTTCTGTTGTTTTTATGTTCTGGTGTTTTGGCAGAGAGGCTTGTGGGATTTTAGCTCCCCAAACAAAGATTGAACCCCCAACCCCTGCATTGGAAGGTGAGGTCTTATCTACTGGACTGCTAAGAGAAGCCCCCTAATTATGTTTTTCACAGGCTAGTGTTAGTGCTATATATCATCTTTGGGTGCCCAGGAGTGGTGGACCATTCTTTGAAAGGTGTGATCCAGAGACACGTTGGCTGGCAAGGCATAAACAATGCCTTCTAGCTGTTGTTCAGATTTCTCTATTTCTCCCAGAAAACATCACCATCCTGTTTTCTTCTTTTCTACTCCCTAACCTCCCCCTACCCCACCTCTTGCTACTCTTTCACTCTATCCTTGTACTGGTAAGAGAGTGTTTCCCTAAAGGAGAAGTTATAAAATTTAATTTCCAACCCATGCCTCCAGTTCCTCGATGGATGTCTTCAGTGTGCTACTGAGATGGATCTGTGCTTCTTAGATCAAATAGAACAATGCTTTGTTTAAACAGGTGTCCCCTATGGACAATGCATGTTCTGAAACTTAATGCTATTTAGCAGTGGAATCATTCTTTCTCCTTGAATTGGAAATAAGAATCAGCAAAACCCGCCGTGCTGTGGCAGTTCCAGTGTAATTTCGCAGTCTGTCTATGGGGAGAGTATTTTGGTCGCTGGGAAATATTACATGAGGAGTGCTGCATACCAATTACTTGTATTAAAATATATATTACTCACAGCTCCGTACTTGGCTTAAAAAGTTTCCTTGACAACATCATTTAACTTCTTACTGTTCTTTTCATGTTCCTAGTATAAATATCTAATATGTTTTTGTTCAAAACATCAATTAGGCCTCAGTGTAATCTTTATTAATACAGATCTGTTATTACAAGAAGACTGCTGAGCTATGATAATTTGCACAGCAGGGACCATAAAATATCTTCTTTCCGTCTGGTTCTATCCCAGAATGCCTGGCTGTTAGAGAACACAGCAGATCTTTCCAGAACCTCTTTTACAGGCGTAATGAAATCTTTAAAGCTCTTAGAAGCAAAGGCATTCTTTTCTTCAAAGGTAAACAAAAGGGAGAGGCCCGAAATTGCAGGCAGATTTGAAGAGAGACAAACGGGTTCAGACCTCCACTTTTAACGTCTTTCCTTCTTCGTCTTCCTGCAGCCAGAACGCCCCACTTCCTGCGGATTCAGAACGTGGAGGTCAACGCCGGCCAGTTTGCCACCTTCCAGTGCAGCGCCATCGGCAGGACCGTGGCTGGAGACAGGCTCTGGCTACAGGTACAGTCACTCACGTTCATGGTTCAGAGTGAGTCCAGCAGGCAGAGAGCCTGTCCCTGGGGAGGGCCCCAGAGATCCGGTTAGTGTCAGGACACCAGCAGGGAGGAAGAGGATACTCTGAGCAGTCTCCCCAGTTCTTCTCTTGCTTCCACAGTCTGTAGCCAGGTAACAAAGAGTTCGAGACAAGTTCAATGTTATTCTTCATAAACCTTGCTGTGAACTTCTGGTTTTGCCCTTGCTTCTACTTAGCCATCTTGTTTGGACAATCTGGTTACTGAGTTGCTTTTAGAGCAAGATGTTGGAGTCCAAAATATAATACCCTCTCCCTGTTCATCCTCTTGGAATCACATGGGCATGTCACACACAAACTTACAGGCATTTTTGTTAATTTTCAGCTCCCTAGCCATAGGCCTAAACCTAGAAATTAGTAACACATCTTTTACTTTTAACCATTTTTATTTGTTTTTGTTCTGTTTTGTTTAGTCACTAAGTCTTGTCTGACTTTTTGCGACCCCACGGACTGTAGCCCACCAGGCTCCTCTGTCCATGGGATTTCCCAGCAAGAATACTGGAGTGGAGTGGGTTGCCATTTCCTTCTCCAGGGGATCTTCCCAACCTAGCAATTGAACCTGGGTCTTCTGCATTGGCAGGCAAATTCTTTACCATTGAGCCACCTGGGAAGCCCTTTGAGCATTTAAGTAGACATTTTATTGTCGTTGATGATGATGTTTGGCAGAAACCAACAAAATTCTGTAAAGCAGTTATCCTTCAATTTAAAAATAAATAAATTTTTTTAAAGAAAAAAATAAGTAGACCTTTTTTAGTGTCATCATCACTTATGTGTCTTGTTTTATTGTCTTAGACACTCTACTATCTGTATTTTGCACAGCCAGTAGTTTTATGGACAGATCAAGGGTCTCAGGAATTCTGACCAAATGGGATTAAGTGACCTGTCCCCTCTAACCAGTTTGCCATCCACTTATTTAGACTCTAGGTTTGGTTTCCCCCATAGCATTCTCCAGTTTCGTTCTTGTTGCTTCTTGCTGTGCATCAGTCCACAGGCTGCTCGTTCCCCACCTTGACTCGTGTTGATTTCACCCCTCTTTCCTTAGGGATCCTATAGTGGGTTTTGGTTTGGTTTGGTTGTTTATTTTAGCTTGCTATGGATCTGCTTTATATTCTGACCCTTCTGTGCATCTGTTCCACTCCACTTGGGCTTCTGTTCCACGCCTGCCGACTTCTCGGTACACATCACTCTCCACCTATCCTGTGTCTCCTTCTGCAGCATAGCAACAATTGTCATGTGTCACATTTGCCTGATGCCCTATAAAATGTAAAGTTTTTGACAGTGGTAAAGGACCACCTGCCAATGCAGGAGATGCAGGTTTGATCCCTGGGTTAGGAAGATCCCTTGGAGAAGGAAATGGCAATCCACTCCAGTATTCTTGCCTAGAGAATGCCATGAACAGAGAAGCCTGGCGGGCTGCAGTCCATGGGGTCACAAAAAGTCAGACATGACTGAGCATGCACACATGCTATAATTTTTAAATCCTGTATTCTTTGAATCATCACAACTGAAGTCAACAGTCATTTTTTATTTCTTCTCCATTTCTGGGGGAAATGAAAAACAGCCAACTGTGCTATCCCAGGATTTGTCAGCAGGACAATGACAAATGGGAACAAATTCTGGAAGAGACACCTTAAATGCTTTGGGGGTCCTCTAACATCCATGACTGCATGTTGCCCTGCAGCTTTCGAGAAGGGTTGTGTCAAGAAGGGGTTGATGACAAAGACAGAATAGAATGACTTTCAAATTCTTAGTGACAATGAGATTGTCCTGGACTCAGCCTGTTATTTGGCTTGTGAGTCTTTGTGTTGTTCGAATAGTTTTAGTGTTCAATAATTTATTTCCTCTGTTTGGATAGGCATTTTGTGGGGAAATGTTTATTTTATTAATAGCGGATGAAATAAGACAAATGTCTTTTGCTTGCAAGGATGGCTTCTATTAACCTGGATTTGTATGAGATAGTTCCAGCAGCATAAGGGTTTGTGGCCGGGGGTGGGGTATGGTTTCACAGAGTCCTCCTGCTCTCTTGCCTGGGCCCTGAGTCTTTGCTTTAGGCCATTCTTCACAAGTCGTGGGGAGAAGCAGCCCTGGAAAACTAGACGAAATCCCTCTGGCCTTGGAGGTATGAATATGGGCTTTTCTTCCTTCTTCCTCTAATGTTATAACACTTAAAAAAAAAAATGCTTTTCTGCATCTCAATTCACTTGGCTCCTCAAAGTAATTCTAAGATTCAGGCAGAAAATTGAATGAAAGATTGTTTTAAATTTTTCTGTCACTTGAATCTTCCCAGTAGTAAGTCAAGATTTAGAAATGAATAAGACATTCTTTATTTGGGGAACATCCTTTATTTGAGAGTTCCCTGGACAATAGGGAGATTAAACCAGCGAATCCTAAAGGAAATCAACTCTGAATATTCATTGGAAGTACTGATGCTGAAGGTGAATCTCCAATACTTTGGCCACCTAATGTGAAGAGCTGATTCTTTGGAAAAGACCCTTATGCTGGGGAAGATTGAAGGCAGGAGGAGAAGAGGGCAACAAAGGATGAGATGGTTGGATGGCATCACCAGCTCAGTGAACATGAGTTTGAACAGACTCTGGGAGATAGTGAAGGACAGAGGAGTCTGGCATGCTGCAGTCCATGGAGTCTCAAAAAGTTGGACATGACTTAGCAACTGAACAAAAACAACATCATTGTGAAGTGTGATCATTTTTACTTACATTACACAGTAATTTGCATCTTTTGAATTCTACCATAATGCATTTTTCAGAGTTTCATGTTGCATCCCTTGGCTCTGTACTTTTTTATGAGTTTGAGGTGCAGGGTTGTTGAGAGTCACGAAGGTAGATGGCATACCTGGAAATAGTCCTGTTTCTTCACTTCTACTGCAGATTAATTCTACTCCGTTGTGTGGGCTTCTTATATCCAGAGCTAGGTGAATAATCTGTGTGCACTTACCACTCTGTTAGAGGGATTTGGATGTAACTGACATCACATGATTTACATCCAGGAGGCATATTGACAAAAAAAAAAAAAGTCCATCTGTACAACGTGTACATCTTGATCCACATCTATGAAAAATGGCCAGTGGTTTGATTGCTTAAAAATATAGATTAAATATAATCAATGTCAGAGTCTTTCTCAAAAACATAACACACATAAATCTGAGGATGACACTAATGAAGAAGTGTTTATGGTTAACAGATGGACCCCATCTGCTTCCGTCTTCTCCATCTCATCCGTGGGCCAGGCAGGTTGCTGCCAGCATGGAGCTGGTCTTTCTAGAATACAGAACAACAAAATGAAACACAGCTCATGAGCCTCCTTTATTACAGCTGCAAAATACTTAAAACAGCTTCCAGACAGTGTGCAGGAGGAAGACAGCATCTATCAAAGTATTTTTATGTGGTAAAAAAAAAAAAAAACAAACTGATGTGCATTGAATCTGCTGAGTGTCCTTGCTGTGTACTATCAGATGTGGTGATCTTTGTATGAACCTGAGCTGTAACCGTGGGAGACACTCAAATGAAACAGATTTGGAAAACCATTCAAGTAACCAAAACAAGAGCACACATTTCTTGTTGTTATCAACTTTCTGATCACTTGTGGAGCCTACAGTTTGAAATATCCTAGAGTAAGTTTATATATAAGATACTGAGAAAATAGAATTTTAGATGTTCTTTTTTATACTTAAATATTATTTGCTGATGGTATCAATTTCTGAGTTATATATGTTCATACAGTCATTGACCCTTTGAGTCACATGTAATTATATTAGAATTACTGTTGTTCTTTATGAAATATTTAAAATTTTATTTATCTCCATAGGCTTATCTTGGGAATTAGTATTTATAATACCTCTTTCAGCTTTTCAGTAAGTCACCAAAGCACTGTAACAAAAATATTGTAGACTGGGAGGCTTAACCAACAGACATTTATCTCTCACAGTTCTGGGGGCTGGCAGTCTTAAGATCCAGGACCAGCATGCATGTTCTTGGAGAGGACCAGCTCCTGGGTCTACAGACCAACAACTTCTTGCTGCATAGTTACGTGCATCCTCTGGGCTCTTCCTCCCCTTGTAAGGGCCTTCATCCCACCCTTCGGGCTCCACACACACAACCTCATCTCAGCCTCGTCTGAACATTGAGTGTTAGTTGTTCAATCGTGTCTGACTCTTTGTGATTCTATGAACAGTAGCCTACCAGACTCCTCTGCCCATGGGATTCTCCAGGCAAGACTACTGGAGTGGGGTGCTGTTCCCTTCCCCAGAGGACTCTTCCCCACCCAGGGATCAAACCCGGGCCTCCCACATTGCAGACAGATTCTTTACCATTTGAGCCACCAAGAAAGTACATCTCAACCTAGTTAGCTTCCAAAAGCCCCATCTCCATTATGGTCACAGTGGGGAGTAGGCCTCATCATATGAATATGGAGGAGGATGCAAACATTCTGATCTACAGAACTCAGCTACCACATCAGACTCAGATGTGGGTGGGAAATGAAGGTGATCCAGCTTCCAGGACAAATGCCAGAAAACAAGGAGGTGGTGGAAAGGCCTTTTCTTTGTTTATTTTAATTTTTAAAAAATTAATCAATTTATTTTTGGCTGTGCTGGGTCTTGGGTTCTGCTCAGGCTTTTCTCTAGTTGTAGAGAGTGGGGGCTGCTCTTCAGTTGCTACGCACAGGCTTCTCGTTGCGGTGGCTTCTCTTGTTGTGGAAAAGGGGCTCTAGAGCACAGACTCAGTAGTTCTGGTGTACAGATTTAGTTGTGCGGTATGTGGGGTCTTCCTGAACCAGGGATCGAACACGTGTTTCCTTCTTTGGCAGGCAGATTTTTTACCACTGAGTCACCAAGGAATCCTTGAGATGCCTTTTCAAAAGTAGGTGGATGGAAGCTTTGGTCAAGCCCAGGACTGCGCATTGAGTGAATGGTAGCTGGTGAAGGAAACCTGGAAAATCATCCTTTTCTCTCCATCAATTTTAAATGGCTCACTTTTTAGCATTACAGAATTATGTAAAGCCTGAATTTGGAACAATCTTCAAATTAAATTCCGCATTTTATTAAAAAACAAGCTCAGAAGAGATAGGGAACTTTAACACACTCATCTGTCCAATTATTATATGTATTGTAGATAGTTCTGTTTTGTTAGTGAAAGTCAATTATATGTATAAATGTATTTGCTTATTTATAAATGACTAAATTCTGTCACTTGGACATTTTTCTCCACTGATTGACTGACCTTGTATTTCAGATATTAGCCTGTTAACCAAATATTCTCAGATTTACTGTGAAAATGCCAGGATTAACTTTTTATTTTTTATTGTTTTTAATTGTATTTCATTTAACTTTACAATATTGTATTGGTTTTGCCATATATCAAAATGAATCTGCCACAGGTATACATGTGTTCCCCCTCCTGAACCCTCCTCCCTCCTCCCTCCCCATACCATCCCTCTGGGTCGTCCCAGTGCACCAGCCCCAAGCATCCAGTATCGTGCATCGAACCTGGACTGGCGACTTGTTTCATATATGATATTATACATATTTCAATGCCATTCTCCCAAATCATCCCACCCTCTCCCTCTCCCACAGAGTCCAAAAGACTGTTCTATACATCTGTGTCTCTTTTGCTGTCTCGTATACAGGGTTATTGTTACCATCTTTCTAAATTCCATATATATGCGTTAGTATACTGTATTGGTGTTTTTCTTTCTGGCTTACTTCACTCTGTATAATAGGCTCCAGTTTCCTCCACCTAAAGTTAATCCTGATACATTTGAACCAAGATTAACTTTAGAACCATCATTTTGTTGTTGTTCGGTCGCTTAGTCATGTCCAGTTCTTTGCGACCCCGTGGACTGCGGTGGACCACAGCTCCAGGCTATGTTCAGCAATTTTTCTTCACTTAACTGATCCCTATGAGAATTCTTTTATGCACCCATTTACAGAATAAAGATGTAATAAAGATGTAACTGGGTCTCGGAAAGTTTCAGAGATTTTTGCGTTGACTTGTTGCTAGTAACAAGAACTGGGAGCCAGGCCATCTAAGTCCAAAATCTGTGTTCTTAGCTGTAATGCCTCTTGCATAGAAAGATGATCCAGATCTTTCCTCATGGATTCATAATCATCAGTTGGCAATTTAAGTGATACATCCCTTTTATCGGCATTTAAGATGAAAATTATGGGCTTTGCAGGGGGTGCTAGTGGTAAAGAATCTGCCTGCCACTGCAGGTAGACATAAAGAGATGTCGGCTTGATCCCTGGGTCAGGAAGATCCCCAGAGGAGGGCATGGCAGCCCACTCCAGTATTCTTGCCTGGGAAGTCCCATGGACAGAGGAGCCTGGCAGGCAATAGTCTATGGGGTTGCAAAGAGCAGGGCACAGCTGAAGCAACTTAGCACACACACAAGATGAGAATTGTATTCCTGTGTGTGGAAGGTTGCCTTGGCTTTTGTGTTTCGGAATGTGTATATTTGGTCAACATTTCTTGCTGGCTTTTAGTTTCCTTTATAGATTGTGAGGGGAAAAAAAATCACAGCTGTATATCAGAATGATTTTGTTATTATATATAAAAACCATAAAATGATTTGAAAGGGAGTCAAATTATGGTTCCCTTGTCAAGCCTAACTTGGGTGTTTTAGGCCCTGTGTATTAAAGCATAAATTTAATACCACTTACTGTCATAGAAAATACCAGGAAGGCACAAAAAGGATTGTCTTCAGTTGCTGTAGGAACCACTGGCTCCTTAAAGGTTTTTTTTTTTTTTTTTTTTCTTAAAGTTTTGAGTGGTTGAAATCACATCCTTTATTGTTTTAGTCAGTTCAGTATCCATCTATATGATATAATATTGAATATTCAGCCTGAAACCACCGACAACCTTGAAAGCTTACATCGTCTCTTTTAACTGATATGATTTTGGGTTACCTCCATTTAAAGGTGAAGGTTTCTTTCACATGGATGAAACAGTAGGATATGTCTATGAAGATTCTGGGAGAAATTGATTAAAAATTGTACTTGGTGATATTACCTGCCTCAGTTAAAGAAGGTGTAAGTGGCTGGTACTTTGAGGAGGACAGGCCAGGAGTTGATGGAGCCTTGTGCAAGGGTCTCGTCCTCTGATGGGGTCTAACGACCGCTGGGCCAGGATGTGAGGATGTGCTGTGAAGACCGCAGGTCAGGATGGTTCCTGTAGGAGGACGGGAGAGAGGCATCAACTGCTAACCTTGAGGACTGCCGGCTTTGAACCCAGGAACCACACGTCCTGTTAGAGCATTTATGCTGCCTTTCTTTTCTCATATTCATTAAAGGGTTAGTGTATGTCTCTTGCTTCCAAGGATCCACAGCTGTGTCATGAGAAGGGGAGATGCAGAAAGCCCTGCTCCGGAATTCCCGAGATCGAGAGTTAAGCATCCGCTACCCTGTCTGCTTTTGGTGTTCTGGGCCCTAGAGCGGGGACCCTGGAGAGTTTGGACACTGTTAGAATCTCCTTCTTTCTCTTCTTTTTGGACGAGGAGGGAAAAATGGAGGATATTTTAGCTAGGACTTAAACATGCCTGCTTTAGGTAATTTTGAAAGCCCTAGAAGATTTTCAGTCTAGTTATCTGGAATTGGTGGTGGTGTTACTCAGTCACTCCGTTGTGTCTAACTCATTGTGACCCCGTGGACTGCAGCACGCCTGTCCTTCACCATCTCCCAGAGTTCGCTCAAACTCATGTCCATTGAGCCGATAATGCCATTCCACCATCTCTTCCTCTGTGGTCCCCTTCTCCTCCTGCCCTCAATCTTTCCCAGCATCAGTCTTTTCCAGTGAGTTGGCTCTTTGCACTGGATGGCCATAGTATTGCAGCTTCAGCTTCAGTATCAGTCCTTCCAATGAATATTTGGAATTTCTTTTAGGATTGACTGGTTTGATCTTCTTGTACCTAGAAAAGAGAGTAGGGGGGAAATTTGACAATTTTGTATGGGTTTTAATTTCAAAATTGTCTTTAGGACCAGAGAAACGGAATAGAGAAAAATTCATGGTGCTTTTAGTCCTAGAGGGACCCAGTTTGGGACCAGGTCAGAGACTTCTGTGACTGACACACAGTGGCAGTCAGGTAGTTCCTATAGGGGATGAACTTTGAAATCATAAATCATATTGTTATTCTCATCTGCATTTCTCCTATGTGTAAAATGCCACCCTTCATTCCCTTCATTCAAAGCAAAGGGAATTGGCTGTTGTCCAGGTGCAAGAAAACTATGTGTGTCTCTGTTACAAGAAGTGATGTCCACTAAAGACAGGAGACAATGACAGATTAATGGAGTTTCTGTTTATTCTTGAGATGGAGGCCAGTGACTGCTTTCTTTCAGGAAGTATGTATCCTACACTTTCCATGTGCTGGGTGTATGATGATTAGTTATGCGAATGCTGCTACAGAGAGGGCTGCTACCCTGGACATGTGGCTTCGCCTTTGGCAAACTGCATTTTCTTCACTTCTGAGGTGGGATCTTTGTAGCAGAGTGACTTGCTACTTTTGCAGGACGCAAATGACACCTGGACAAAATGGTTCTTTGATTCCTATAGCTTTGCAGTATTTGTGAGCTAGCAGCAAAACCATCTATTTTTCCTGGGGAAACTGTGATGGTTCAAACAGTTGTTTAAAAATGCAAAAAGAAGAGATTTTCGTCTAATTGCTTCTTAGAATTATTTTCTTTTTATTTTTTATTTTACTTTATTTTTAAAAGATACTGAGTATAGTTCCCTGTGCTACACAGTAAGTCCTTGTTGGTTATTTAGTGTATATATTTGTTGTTCAGTTGCTAAGTCGTGTCTGAGTCTTTGAGACCCCATGGACTGCAGCATACCAGGTTTCCCTGTCCTTCACTCTCTCCTGGAGTTTGCTCAAACTCATGTCCATTGAGTAAGTGATGCCATCCAACCATCTCATCCTCTGTCACCCCCTTCTCCTCCTGCCCTCAATCTTTCCCAGCATCAGAGTCTTTTCCAATGAGTCGACTCTTCGCATCAGGTGGCCAAAGTATTGATGTGTATGTGTTAATCTCAAGCTCCCGTTTTTAGTACAGAACTCATAAATAAACACAGAGGTAGAGAGAATGATGTAAAAAACTCGATGTACCCAACATCGACTTCAAAACCAACAGCATGTGAGACCACTTTCTTCCCGTGTGCCCAACTGCTTCCCCTCTGATGATCCCAGTCATCATATTATGTAACTTGTAAATGTTTCTCTAAAACAGGAGTCAGCAAACTTTTTCTGTGAAGGGCTAGGTAGTAAATTTTGCAGGCCAGAGGGTCTTCTCTGCCATCATAGCATGAAAGCATCCATGAACAGCACAGAAATGGATGAGTGTGGCTAGTTTCTGGACAGGTTTATACATGGACATGTGAAAAGTCTTTCACATCATTTTCATTGTCACAAAATACTATTCTTTCACATCATTTTCATTTTCACAAAATACTATTCTTCTTTTGATTTTTTTTTCAGCCATTTAAAAAAACTTAAACACCATTCTGAGCTTGCAAGCCTTACAAAACAAGTTGCAGGATGGACTTAGCCTCAAACTGCTGCTCTAAAAAGATAAGAGCTCTTACAAAAATAGAATAATCACCATGTATGACCAGTGAAAACAGTCAGTGTTCATATTTCTTGTCTGTCTAGTAACTATTTATTTTAGCAGTTTTATTTGATTTGTGATTGTGGTAAAGTTCACACTTTGCAGTTGGGTGATGAGTGTTTTCTTTATATATGTACAAGTGGTAGGTTCTCATTAGTTAGCTCTTTTATACATAGTAGTATAAAAATATACATATGTCAGTCCCAATCTCGCAATCCATCCGACCCCCATGACGAGTGTCTTAAGTCCTTTTTATCTTCAATATTTCTGTTCATTTCCCTCTGTTTGTGGTGGTGGTGGTTGATGTTGTTGAGACTGGGTTTGTCCTGCACAGCCTCTCATGTTTTGAGTTTTGCCTGTCGACTTCTGGTAGCATCATTGAGTGTGTTATTCTGACTGTTGTGTGTCTTGCCAATTATATCATGCTATCGGCTACTGATACTCATTTCTAGGGTCACTGATTCATTCAGGGTTGCAAGCAGTCTCATTCTCAGCCCTTCTTTGTTTAGTCACTAGAATACGTCTAAAAAGACAAACTCTCCTGTTATTAACCGCTGGGGTGTCCTCGTATATAAATCATATATGGAAGGTGGTATAAATACTTGATGTTTTTATCTTTTTTTGGCATATTGTCAAAATAGTGAGGTAGTTCACTAACATCACCTGAAAGTGACCAAAGGGGTTACTGCTGTTACTGTCACTGACACCATCATCTGTCATCATCAACTTGTGGATTTAAACACATTTGATGAGTTTCAATCCATTGCACTTATTATCCTTATCGCTGCTCAGATCTTCCATCCCTAAACAGTGGGCTTACTCAGAGTGGGAGTCCCTTGAGCTGGGCCATCTCCATGGCTTTCTTGCTTTTGGGTATGACTGTGTGTTTCAGGCTTGTATTTTCCATATTGATAATCTAGAATTAGCCATTTTGTCAGGGAGCCCTGGTTCTTTTTCAGGGGAACTGGTAATTAGAAATTACAATCTGAAAAAAAAAAAAGAAGAAATTGCAATCTGAGGACAGAGGTGCTTATTACTACTCATTATTGTTTATGGATCTTCCCATTGGATGGAACTGGTATATGTGTGTGTGTGTGTGTGTGTGTGTGTGCGCGCGTGCGCACATATACATTTAAGATTAAAGCATGTCTGTCTTGAGATCAAGACAGAGTGACAATTCCAATTCAGTGTGACAATTCAAATTCAGATTCAGAACTATAGGTCTTTTAACCCTTATGTTGTGCCTTCTTTATCTTTTCAACTATTTTTTTCAGAAAGACTTGTATGTTTTAGGGCTTCCCTGGTGACTCAGATGGTAAAGAATCTGCTTGCAATGCAGGAAACCTGGGTTTGATCCCTGCTCAAGAAATTCCCCTGGAGAAGGGAATGGCTACCCACTCAAGTTTTCTTGCCTGGAGAATTCTATGGACAGAGGAGCCTGGCAGGGGACTAGAGTCTTTGTATGTTTTAAGGCATATTGATTGGGGAAAAAGTAATGTCCTTTGTCAGCCTCATTTATGACTAACCTTGCCTTTTAGATCGTGGATAATTAGGTAGGTTCTGCCATCTTCCTCATGGTCAAGTGCTGTTATTACAGTTTAGAAGTAACAAGGTTATGTTCTAGCCTGGCAAACCCAAAATCTTTAACCCAACAGAAATGTCAGGCACTGTCAGATTACTTAGTTTGGTGTGGCTAGATTAGCCTCATCGACAGATTTTAAGACAAAAGAACTTCTAATTTCTTGGTATTTCTTTTTTTTGGTATATCTAGTTACTGCATTATTATATATTATTAAATAATATTATTCACATATTGCAAATATATATTGAACTGTGTCTAAATATCAGAATGAAGTTCTAAATTTTCATAATCAAACTTTTTTACTCAAATATGCATGGAAGACTATTATATGTTTGAATAATATGTTATTTTGGCTGTCTGTGGGCTTCCTTCATAACTCAGTTTGTAAAGAATCTGCCTGTAATGCAGGAGACCCCGGTTTGATTTCTGGGTTGGGAAGATCCCCTGGGGAAGGGATAGGCTACCCATTCCAGTATTCTTGGGCTTTCCTTGTGGCTCAGCTGGTAAAGAGTCTACCTGTAGTGCAGGAGACCTGGGTTCAATCCCTGGATTGGGGCGATATCCTGGAGAAAGGAAAAGCTACCCACTCCAGTATTCTGGCCTGGAGGATTCCCTAGACTGTACAGTCCATGGGGTCACAGAATCGGACATGACTGAGCGGCTTTCACTTTGGCTATCTGTATCCCCATTAGCCAATTAAAGAACATTTGTCAATACATATTCATAGTATATGATAATAG
This sequence comes from Bos grunniens, assembly GCF_055505025.1. Classification (NCBI taxonomy): domain Eukaryota; kingdom Metazoa; phylum Chordata; class Mammalia; order Artiodactyla; family Bovidae; genus Bos; species Bos grunniens. The sequence continues at coordinate 42,220,750 of NC_141188.1, forward strand.
GAGTAAGACTTCCAGTTGTAGCATTCCACATGGATAAATATTTGTGCTGGCTTGGTTATGGTCTAGAAATCAAAGGTCAGCACTTTTATTAGTTATTATTTATTAAAATTTAAAAATACGTGGGCTCCAGAAAGTAGATTTGTTGAGATAGTCAATTAAGATTTAGATTACAAGAAATGTTTTAAACGAAATTATTCCTGGCCCTACAGATACTGTTAGTGACCCCAGTGGTAAGGATTTCAATCAGTATCTTACAGATGGACATATTTGATAGTGGAATATGTGGATTATTTTCCCTATTAAAGAAATGAAAGTGTGATTTAATCTCCACCTGTATGGCTGAGGAGCCGCCTCTGGCTCCCCTGTATATGCTTAGCTACTGCACTCAGACCAGCTCCTAAATAGGATTAATTTGCTCTAAAGGCGGCTAACTGCTCAGACCTCACTTTCTTTCAATCATTGCTCTGGTTATTGCAAAACTCTTTCTGAAAGACTTAATATGCATCTTTTTTTGCTGGCAAATTACTGCTCATTTAGAAGTCCTAGAGTTAGCCCACTGCAGAAAGAAGGTTGGAAGTCTAATTTAAATAACTATCAGGACTTTTTCTCAGGCTTGCTCAAATTAAAATGCATGCGTGTTTGAAGATACTCTTGCTTTTATTAAAAAGCTGTATTTAACCCACTAAGATCATTTCCTCGCAGACATGGCTGTTATGCTTGTCTCATTAGGTTGACAAAAGATGGGTCAGAGGTTGCTGTAACACCTGGACACCTGGTGCCCTGCTCTGTCTGGAGTTGGGGATTTTGTCAGAAGGACGCTGAGGCTCTCTTACAGGAACTCATATTCTAAAGAACATCACGGTCCCGTCCTTGTTGGTGCTTCCTCGTCCTGCTGTGACGATATTAAGAACCAGCTCTCCAGTCCCTGGCAGGGTTGCCTCTTTCTAACTCTGTGAAAACAGAGAAAACTGCCTGACAAAGGTCCTGTCTCTTCCCAGCAGACATTTTCATCGTTTTCTTTTGCCGGAATAACGAAGTCTCCCCGTGGTTTCTTAGATGCTCAGGGTACCCGAGTTTCTGAGCACACTGTCCCGTCTGGCCCTCCCTGTCATGGAGAGGCAGATGGGGGCTGGCCCTCATGACCTTTTCTCACTGCCCTGCATCAGAGAAAATAGGCCAGCCTCGGTTCCCTGGCTTTCCTGTTGAATTCTGACCTGAGGAAGGGTATCTGGGGACCAAAACATCTTAAAAATCAATTTGTTCAGTTGCCCGTTCAATGCCTAAACCCCTTTCAGTATTAGCACTAAAGCCCCCTGGGATGCACTGGCCATGGCTCTTGTGCGATAGATGCAGCAGCAGAAAACCTGGAGAAAGATCCCTGCCTTTGTGGGGCCTGAAGTCGAGTAGCAGGGAGGTGGGCAGTCTTTGCTTTTATCCCAATGTATCCATTCGTGTGCCAGTTATTGGTCACCTATACATTTGACAGATGGATCTGTGATGCCATCAAAAGCACTGACAGGCATGTTGGAGGAGTCAAGGAAATAACCTTGAGCCAAGGCTCCAGAAACACCCTCCCTCATCCACGCTGACAGGCAACCACAGCCTCTGCTCGTGCACAGGTTTCTAGTTGGCCCCGCTCTCCTGGCATTTATCCCATGTTACTTCCCCGGATCTGTGCAGGTGTCACAGGTTCTTCTGTCTGGTGCTTGCCAAGGGCTGTGAACGCTGTCCTCTTCCTTTCGTAAGGACCCAGGAAATGGGATCTGACACTATCAGAGTGATGGGTGCACTCTCTCCTTGCCACAGCCCCAGTGCTCTGAGGACTCTCTCTCTTTCCTCTTCATGAACCCAGCCATCCATTGCTTCTTTTTGTTGTCATTGAAGTACGGTTAGTTTACAGTGTTGTGTCGGATTCAGGTGTTCAGCAGAGTGATTCTGATATACATACACATATATGCATATGTATGTATATATGTATCTCCATTCTTCTTTAAATTCTTTTCCCTTATGTTGGATTATGTGTGTGTGCTCAGCTGTGTCTGACTCTTTGCCACCCCTTGGACTGTAGCCCACCAAGCTCCTCTGTCCATGGGGATTCTCCAGGCAAGAATACTGGAGTGGGTTGCCATTTCCTCCTCCAGGGGATCTTCCCAACCCAGGCATCAAACCCACATCTCCTGTGTCTCCTGCATTGCATGCAGATTCTTTACCACTGAGTGACCTGGGAATTAGATTTTTTAGATTTCTTTCCCTCATAAGGTTATTACAAAATATTGCCTGACACAGGAAACCAGGAAAAGGAGCCTCACCAGAAAAGGGACTGAGGGTCTGTTGTCCAGAAGGCATGACTTGAGGCCAGGATGGGGGACACGCAGGACTTTTCTTGGGCAGCGAAGGAAGACAAATGGAAACAGTGAGTGTGCAGAGCTTTGTAAAAGTCAACTAGAACTGTGGGAGATGGTAGTTGATTCTGCTCTCAGTTCAGTTCAGTTCAGTTGCTCAGTCGTGTCCGACTCTTTGCAACCCCATGAACCGCAGCATGCCAGGCCTCCCTGTCCATCACCAACTCCCAGAGTCCACCCAAAACCACGTCCATTGAGTCGGTGATGCCATCCAACCATCTCATCCTCTGTTGTCCCCTTCTCCTCCTGCCCTCAATCTTTCCCAGCATCAGTGTCTTTTCCAGTGAGTCAGCTCTTCACATCAGGTGGCCAACGTATTGGAGTTTCAGCTTCAACATCAGTCCTTCCAATGAACACCCAGGACTGATCTCCTTTAGGATGGACTGGTTGGATCTCCTTGCAGTCCAAGGGACTCTCAAGAGTCTTCTCCAACACCACAGTTCAAAAGCATCAATTCTTTGGCACTCAGCTTTCTTTATAGTGAAACTCTCACATCTGTACATGACCACTGGAAAAACCATAGCCTTGACTGCTGTTGCTGCTGCTAAGTTGCTTCAGCCATGTCCGATTCTGTGCGACCCCATAGATGGCAGCCCGCCAGGCTCCACCGTCCCTGGGATTCTCCAGGCAAGAACACTGGAGTGGTGTGCCATTTCCTTCTCCAATGCATGAAAGTGAAAAGTGAAAGTGAAGTTGCTCAGTCGTGTCTGACTCTTTGCAACCCCATGGACTGCAGCCTACCAGGCTCCTCCGTCCATGGGATTTTCCAGGCAAGAGTACTGGAGTGGGTTGCCATAGTCTTGACTAGACAGACCTTTGCTGGCAAAGTAATGTCTCTGCTTTTCAATATTCTGTATAGGTTGGTCATAACTTTCCTTCCAAGGAGTAAGTGTCTTTTAATTTCATGGCTGCAGTCACCATCTGCAGTGATTTTGGAGCCCGGAAAAATAAAGTCAGCCACTATTTCCACTGTTTCCCCATCTATTTGCCATGAAGTGATGGGACCAGGTGCCATAATCTTAGTTTGCTGAATGTTGAGCTTTAAGCCAACTTTTCACTCTCCACTTTCACTTTCATCAAGAGGCTCTTTAGTTCTTCTTCACTTTCTGCCATAAGGGTGGTGTCCTCTGCATATCTGAGGTTATTGATATTTCTCCCGGCAATCTTGATTCCAGCTTGTGCTTCCTCCAGCCCAGCGTTTCTCATGATGTACTCTGCATAGAAGTTAAATAAGCAGGGTGACAATATACAGCCTTGACGTACTCCTTTTCCTATTTGGAACCAGTCTGTTGTTCCATGTCCAGTTCTAACTGTTGCTTCCTGACCTGCATATAGGTTTCTCAAGAGGCAGTCAGGTGGTCTGGTATTCCCATCTCTTTCAGAGTTTTCCACAGTTTCTTGTGATCCACACAGTCAAAGGCTTTGGCATAGTCAATAAAGCAGAAATAGATGTTTTTCTGGAACTCTCTTGCTTTTTCGATGATCCAGCAGATGTTGGCAATTTGATCTCTGGTTCCTCTGCCTTTTCTAAAACCAGCTTGAATATCTGGAAGTTCATGGTTCACATATTGCTAAAGCCTGGCTTGGAGAATTTTAAGCATTACTTTATTAGTGTGTGAGTTGAGTGCAATTGTGTGGTACTTTGAGCATTCTTTGGCATTGCCTTTCTTTGGGATTGGAATGAAAACTGACCTTTTCCAGTCCTGTGGCCACTGCTGAGTTTTCCAAATTTGCTGACATATTGAGTGCAGCACTTTCACAGCATCATCTTTCAGAATTTGAAATAGCTCAACTGGAATTCCATCACCTCCACTAGCTTTGTTTGTAGTGATACTTCCTAAGGACCACTTGACTTCACAATCCAGGATGTTTGGCTCTAGGTGAGTGATCACACCATCATGATTATCTGGGTCCTAAAGATCTTTTTTGTACAGTTCTTCTGTACGCATGAATCTTATAAAGATTATACTTCTATGGTCATCTTGTAATATTTTCCTAATGGAATAAGCCTGTGTCAAAAGAACGTTTATTGAAAAGAACCTTCTGATTCCGCTCTGCTGGAACACAAATGCTCCTGGAATGGCAGGTAATGAGGCTGGAATGGCAGAGTCCACACTCAGGAATGGGGTTTCCCTGGTGGCTCAGATGGTAAAGAGTCTGCCTGCAGTGCAAGAGACCCAAGTTCGATCCCTGGGTCAGGAAGATCCCTGGAGAAGGGAATGGCAGCCCACTCCATTATTCGTGCTTGGAGAATTCCATGGACAGAGGAGCCTGGCTGGCTACAGTCCATGGGCTCTTAAAGAGTTGGACACCCCTGAGTGACTGACACTTTCGCTTTACCTTAATCACCTCTTTAAAGGCCCTGTTTCCAAAAGCAGCCTCATGCTGAGGTGCTGGAGGTTATGGTTTCAACATATGAATGTGTGTGTTGGGGGGTGCAATTCAGCCCCAACAGGGTAAAAAAAAAAAAAAAAAAAAAAAAGGCAAGGGAAGCTATAAACAGAATTCTCCAAGCAAGAATGCTGGACAGAGTTGCCGTTTCCTTCTCCAGGGGATCTTCCTGGCCCGGGGATGAAACGCTAGTCTCGTCTCCACATCTTTTGCATTGGCAGGCGGACTCTTTACCACGGCACCACCTGTGAAGCCCTGTGATTACATGGGATTAAAAAAATAAAAGGGCCCATTCCTGAGGGTTCCTATGAGTCATTGGAGTTGGGTAGAGCTGTCAGTTTCAAGCTGTTTAAAGGATGAATTAGTGGCCTGAAGACCACAGGTATGAAGTAATGCTCCTCCTGACATGTGTATGCATCCAGCACGGAGGTTTCCTTAACCTTGGCTGCCCTTCATACAGCCTTGAGTACTCGTGAGGAATACATAAGGGCATCCTTTAGAATTCTTTTCAATAAATGTTCTTTTGAGACAGGCTTATTCCATTAGGTAAATATTACAAGATTACCATAGAAGTATAATCTTTACAAGATTCATGCGGCAAGTAAGGAAAGAAAGAAATATTAATAGATAGCCCTTTGGATGTTGTCCTTGTTTTTAATAAACAAAACAAAGAATTATAGATGTGAAGTCTGCCTTTCTTCAGGGCTCAGTTTGTTTTTTTTTTTTCTTTTTAAAACAAGGTTGGCTTTATTTTCAATTTGAAAAAGACAATTTTATAGAGTAGGTGATCTAAGCTTACTCTTAATGGTAGAATTCAGGTTTTTTTTAAAAATTTATTTGGGGAAGAGGATGGGAGACTGAATGTGTGGAATACAAAAAGAAATACTCTCTCCTGTTGAATTCATGAATCATACTAGGTTGACGTTGCTTTGTTTTGTTTATCTAACTTTTCGGTGCCCTTTGTCAGACCAGATTGAAGGGGTTTCATTTTCCAAAAAGACACGTAATATATGTAAGGTGTATATTTAACGTCATATTCAGATCTATGACTTTTTAAGCTATCAACAAGGCTGTCTGGATTGCTAGTTCTAAAGATGGTAGGAACTGTAGTTCCCCAGCCCTGATGTTTCCTCTGCTGTGGCAGGAACTGTACTGGCGCAGCACCCTGGTGCCTTTTCTCTGTCCACGTGGAACTGCTGGGCAGGAGGCTGGGAGCACGCATGGTCCAGGCCCTCCTTTGGGAACTCGCTCCCCCTAGCAGCCCTTCCTCCATCCTGGGAGTTTGCCAGCAGCTCCTGACACAGGGAGGCCTTGTGGCTTTCTGTTGCTGCCTGTGGCTGGGTGGGTGAGTCTGTTCCGTTCTGTGCCCAGTTCTAGCAAGCCCATGTTTACTGCACATCAGCTGTAATCTGCATAGTCTGCACGGCCGGGCTCATTGGTAATAAAGGCGGTGTTTTGACAGCCTGTCCACCTGTTTTCTTGAGCTCATCCCTCAGCTGGTCCAGAATCTGGGAGGGGACCAGTCATTAGGCATGTGTCTTAAATTCCCACAACTCCCTGACAGTTGTAGCATCTCTTACAGATGAGGAGGGGGGGAGCCCCAGAAGGGTAAATCACTCTGAAGTTACATGTGGAGTCCTGGTCAGTCTAATTCTCAAACCCATGTCCATTAGGACACACTGACAAAATATCACAGGGAAAGCTATTAGAAGGCTTTACTTATATAAATCACTGAGCTCTACAGAGGAGTTTTATTATTGGTAGCCTGGCATGCTCACACCTATAAACACAGACATTTTCATGCAGCCTGCGAGTCCTGGAATGCACAGATGCTTGTCCACCTCCCCAGTTCCTCTGGCTGCCTTGGCATCCTCCAAAGCTTTACACTCTTTCTAACATCCCAGGCATCTGTTGTCTCTTCTGCCTGGGATACTTCCTTCTCTGCCATCCTCCCCTTAGCCTGGGAGCTCCTGCTTACCCTTCAGATCTCAGCTCCCAAGATCAGTTCCTCAAACCGGCTGCCATATCTAAAGACAACTCCATCATGATTTCTGCCAGCCACCTGACCAGCGATCACTGGTGATCACGTGTGCATTTCAAGCCTACACTTCCCAGCAACTGAAGCGCTATGAGCACTGTGGTCACTTTTCTGTTGTCCACCATGGTGAGCTTAGTGTCTTAATATAGTGACAGTGCGATGGTGGCCCCCAACGTGGTTGCTGGGTGAATAATCAGACAAAATGCATTTGCCTTAAGCTCTTTGCTGGTTGTTTTCTCCTTAATACTTGTAAATAGCATGGTAAAGAGAGCCTCTTTCCTGATAACTGTACTAAAAATATATAGGACTGAAATCTATAGTCGTTTTTGAGGCTTTAAACTATGGGAAGCATAGAATGAATTTCTAAGTGTGCATAAGTAAGGACTTATTTACTGTCTCGGGCATGGAATAAGACAGCTCTGCCCCAGAGATGGAACCGGCTTTGTGTGGTCCTGGCTGTGGAATGTGGAAAGGAACTTCTCCCCTCGCATTTCAGTGTTAGGTGATATTAAGCACCAACTTCTGCTTGCTTTTTGTAGCTCCAGGAAGAAAATTGTAAAGCTGAATCTAGTCCTTCAGACCCTTTCCATAGGAGCTATGCTAATATCTACTTACGTTTTTAATATAGTTCTTGATAAGCTATTTATTGGTTCATATATAAAATGAGGTCAGTCATAGTGTAGTGTGTGAATTAATTTTTTTCTAGCCAAGTATAATATGATTATGTATTATAAAAAGACTAAGTGTTGATAGTTTGGGAGCAAAATAAAGGATTTTCCCACGTGCTTCTTTCTCTCCTCCAATTGCACTAGAATAACAGTGAATATCTTAGAGGTGCAAAACCAAAGACATTTCTTCACACTTAATTTTGCATCTGTCAAATCCTGAAAGTGTTGATCAAGGCAGAATTTTGGTTTCTGGGCAGCTGTTTTCCTGCAACAACTGCCCACAGGTAATTAACAAGGGGCCGGGATCTGGGTTGTAAGTAACATTGACCACTGTGCCTTCAGGAGTATGTTTCTGGAAGACAGCTGATATTGTTTCTTTTTGTCCTCTCCACCCCCACGACACAGGGCATTGATGTCCAGGATGCTCCTCTGAAGGAAATAAAGGTGACCAGTTCCCGGCGATTCATAGCATCATTTAACGTCGTGAACACAACCAAACGAGATGCTGGAAAATACCGCTGCATGATTCGCACTGACGGGGGAGTTGGCATATCCAACTATGCAGAGTTGGTAGTTAAAGGTATATAATGTTATTTTTATACCCCCATATAGTCTATTAAAACAGGCATGTGGGACGGTTATAAGGTCATGATTTGTTGAAAACTCAGACTCATGCTCCTGTTTCTGAACAGTGGTTTGGTGACAGGCTGTATTGATGGATTACATTTTAAGTACAGATTTCACACGTGAGCAATATTTTTGAAAAATGTATTTTATTTATGTTGGTTCAGTTGCATACAAAGCAGTGAATGTGCTCTTGGCAAGTTCTTCTGCCAACTCTGTATACAGAGATTACAGCCTATAAATTGTTTTTTTTTAAGGAATGAAATTTTTTGTACTGATACAAAATCACTTAAAATGCAAATATTCCCCCATCCAGGGTGTTTACGATAGCAGGGTGGTTAATAAAATGAGGCAGTGTCAGTATAGAAATGCTCCGTCATATCACACAGACCACTCTGATAACAGTGAGTTAGCATTCATAATGCTGCCGTTAGGGTCTATTACTATATTTTGTGTGACTGAAGAATTAAGTCATTATAGTCAGGAAGGTGGGAGATGAGTTAAATAAAAGGGGGGATATAAATTTCCTTTAGCTAGTTTGATGTTTTTTGTGTGTGCACGGACTTTGGAGTTTATAGTACTGAACTGCTAAGGCAGTTTTTGGTCCCAAACAGAATAATTTGGACTTTTAGATATACCATGAGGCATTTTTATACAACTTGTGGCAAGCCATTTCTGCTTCTTCCTAGGGGAACAGAATGATGCCTACTTTTAAATTTTTTCTCCTGCATTTGTTAAACAGGGAATGTAAAATCGGTTTCTTTTGGAGGGACTATTGTCCCTTTTGTCAGCAAATTTCTCTATGCAGGCAGTTCTGCAGACTGCGGGGTTCAAACCCCAGCGCTAGCTGCATGGGTGTGGTCCTGTGCTCTGGATGCTTCTCTTTCCTCAGGTTTAAAATAGACTTACTAATGTGTTTGACCCAGGACTCCCCGGGTGGGTCCAGTGGCTAAGACTCCGAGCTCCCAGGGCAGGGGATCTGGGTTCGATCCCCAGGTGGGGAACAAGATCCCACATGCCACAGAACTAAGACCTGGCACAGCCAATTGGAAAAGAATAACGTGACTGACCCTCAAGGGCTATCAGGAAGATCAGATGCAGCAAATAGGTGAATGGCACTAAGAATACCTCGTGGGCAGCCCACCGCTGTTCAGTCCATGATGGGGGAGAGGTGGCTCTTTCTCTGCTCTGGTCCATTAGTGGTCCTCATCTGAGAATGCGCAGCTCAATCACCTTTCCAAAAATAATAATAATAATACACCAGCCCACTTCTTCTCCACCTCCGCTACCACACCTGTATTGAATCAGAGTCTCCAGGGGCACAGCCTCTGCGATAAAATCTATAGGCGATGTGGGTAAATGCTTCTGTTGTGAAACTAGCCCCACCAGTGTTAGTCATGCCCGGCTTAGGGTATAAGCCAGCAGTGTTTATCTGTAGCTAACACGACTAACATTCTGCGGAAGGAAACAAGGAGCCAGCCGCACACTGCCGTTTAGACTCGAATGACCTAATTTGCCATGCCTGATCCCTGTGAGTGTGGGCTTGTAGCAAAGCTTTAGCCTGTCTGGCTACTTTTGGAGTTTGGATTTTATCTGTAAGCAGAGGGAACTGTGCATAGATGTGCACACTGTCCCCTGCAGAAGGGTCTCTGGGTAGAAAACCCACACCATTTGCCAACAAATCCAGAGGACCGGCCACCTTGCTGGTCCCAAGGCTGAGTTCTTTATTGTCATCGGTGTAACTTCACTGTCATCTTGGCCCAGTTCTTTGTGGTTGTGTCCTGTTTTCTGATTTCTGGTTGCTCCAGTGCTTCACTGTGACCCCCCTGGGCCACCTGAGGCATGGTGCTCTGTAATCACTGTGATGAAAATTTAGTCGCCTCTAAATATTGCCTCCATGGGAAAGTTGATTTGTTGGGAGTTATAAGCAAATCACATGGCAAATAGATGGGGATAAAGTGGAAACAGTGACAGATTTTATTTTCTTGGGCTCCAAAATCACTGTGGATGGTGAGTGCAGCCACAGAATTAAAAGACCCTTGCTCCTTGAAAGAAAAGCTATGACAAACCTGGATAGCATATTAAAAAACAGAGACATTACTTTGCTGCAAAAGGTCTGTCTAGTCAAAGCTATGGTTTTTCCAGTAGTCATATATGGATATGAGAGTTGGACCATAAAGAAAGCTGAGTGCTGAAGAATTGATGCTTTTGAACTGTGATGTTGGAGAAGACTCTTGAGAGTCCTTTGGACAGCAAGGAGATCAAACCAGTCAATCCTAAAGGAAATCAGTCCTGAATATTCATTGGAAGGACTGATGCTGATGCTCCAATACTTTGGCTACCTGACGTGAAGTGTCAGCTCATTGGAAAAGACTCTGATGCTGGGAAGATAGAGGGCAGGAGAAGGGGGCAACAGAAGATAAGATGGTTATATAATATCACTGACTCAATGGACATGATTTGGAGGAAACTCCAAGAGATAGTGAAGGACAGGGAAGCCTGGCATGCTGCAGTTCATGGGATCACAAAAGAATCGGACACATCTGAGAGACTGAACAACAAACAATAACAATAAGCAAGTCAGACATCTCTGGTCTGCCAGAACACAGCTAAGCACAGAGGATGTGTGGGTTCAACTCACATTTCTGTCGTACTTTTTCCTGCCTTAGGACAGCATGGAGAGGTCTTGACTCCTTGTAATAAAATGTCCAGACACCTCTTTTGCATCTCTGCATCCTGCCCGAGTCAGTGACAACTGGCTTGCAGTTACAGCACAAATCTGGAATTTGACTTTTTCTCCACTTATAATTTTTATTGCCATATTTTGCATATATTTTATTTTTTGAAATGTGGTAACATGCCAGATTCTACTAGTTAGGTAAAGAATTGCCTCGACACAGTTACTTTAAAATACATAATGACATGTTTAGGCCACATGTATATGATTGAACACATTTTGTATGTGTGTATTTAGAGTGCTAATATTTTTTAAGATGACAAAATCTTAAGTTGTTTACTGCTTTCTTCAGGTCAGTCTCTGATTTGATGTCCCCAAATGAAGCCCAACTCATTTTAAACTATCATGCTTGTCTTATTTATATCTACCACTGCTTTTGGTAATCAAAAACAAGAAAATATTTCATGTAATCTCTGCAATGCATGTATATATGCATATATATCAGTGTCATATTTAATTATAAAAGACGTATTAAGAATTCACTTATATATATCAATTATATATATGATATGTATCTATATGTATATAAATTCTATTTATATAAATAACTTGATTTAGAATTACTTTTAACATGCCCTTTCACTTGGATTAAATATTTTAAATTGCTTTTTATCACTTAGTAAGATTGAGTGCCTTCCTTCTTTCCCTTTGATAAAATTTATTCGAAATTTAAATATTGACTTATTATTGTAGATTCTTCCAGCAACCCCAAAGTCCTTTTGAATGACTGTCTCACTTATTTCCAGAATCTAGTTGAATCTTTCATTTGACTTAATGTATTTGGTACTCTTCCTAATGGGGAACTAATAGAGAAAATAGTCTTGGGACGAATAAGCATTAAAGTCCTGTTTATTTTAGGAGACTAGGAACAATGTCCTAAATGAATTGTGTGCTCAGTAACCTTTGTGGCTTTGCCCCTGAGTCATATTTTGAATGGCACTTCAGGATGCCTTGCTAGCATGTACAACTACAAAGTAATTAACTGCTTTTTCAGCCTGGCTTCGTCAATGCCTTAGGATATACTAGAAAAGGCCCTTTTCATGTCTTGGTTCAAGGAATCGCCTAATGATATAAATTGATGTTAAATCATTATGAGTTGCGTCAAAGCTATCTCAAGAAATGAAGAGCTGGCACAGAGTTGCAGTTCATAAACGATAGGAACAATAATTTAATGAATTTTCACTAACTTTGCGGTCCCCTAAATAAAACTCATCTTGTGTCTTATGTAGACTAAGTCTCATAAGATTTCCCTGACTATTTTATTTTTTGACATAACCCCTTACATTTATTGAGGAGAACATGGCAACCTACTCTAGTGTTCTTGCCTGGAGAATCCCCTTGGACGGGGGAGCCTGGCGGGCTGCAGTCCATAGGGTCGCAGAGAGTCAGACACGACTGAGTGACTAAGCATGTACGTTTATTTATTTTATTTGGCTGTGCCAGCTCTTAGTTGTGACGTGTGGGATCTGTAGCTGCAGCCTGTGGAATCTAGTTCCCTGACTAGGGGTCAAACTCAGCCCCTCTGCATTGGGAGCATGTAATCTTAACTCCTGGACTGCCAGGAAAGTCTCTTCCCAGCTATTTTAAAAGTCAGTATGATTTATCACACTTTGAATATGTTAAAGAAGAAAAAAGCTGCCCCAACTTAACAGAGGGAGGTCGTGTTGTTCATTTCTTATTGGTCTAGGATCCAACTTGGTATCATCTCAGGGGCCACTCTTAGATGAGACCAGCAGTCCTAACGTCCTGATCAGCAGGAAACGTGGGAGGGATCAACTGGCTATGTATGTCACGAAGCCGACAGGTGCATACGCCAGTGACAGAATTGTTCAGTCACTAAGTCATGTCCAGCTCTTTGCGACCCCAAGGACTGCAGCACACCAGGTGTCCTGTCCTTTACAATCTCCCGGAGCTTGCTCAAACTCATGTCTATTAAGTCAGTGATGCTATCTAACCATCTCGTCCTCCGTTGCCTTCTTCTCCCCCTGTCCTCAGTCTTTCCCAGCATCAGGGTCTTTTCCAGTGAGTCAGCTCTTTTCATCAGGTGGCCAAAGCCCTGAAGCTTCAGCTTCAGCATCAGTCCTTTCAATGAATATTCAGCTTGATTTCCTTTAAGATTGACTGGTTTGATCTCCTTGCTGTCCAAGGGACTCTCAAGTCTTCTCTAGCACCACAATTCAAATAGCAGGCTTTATTTTCCATACATTTGTGTGAACTAGATGAGGAGTTGAAAACAAAAACACACCGAAAGGCACAAACCACCTGCAGAAACATGCTCAAAAAAAAATCATTAGAGCTTAACATTTTTCTCTAATGGAGATTCATTAAATAGAAATATATTATTTCATACAATTACCTTCCTCCCTAATGTCATGTATGGTGCCACTCACAGTGACATTGGCGCATGGAATGTCTTTATTTGGTGCCTGGAGAGCCATTCAAGTGGCCCTTGATATACTGGGAATGTTGTTGAAAACAAGATTGCCTGTTTCTCCCGTCTCAAAGGTCCAGAGAAAGTCAGTCTCGGATTTTAAACAAGGAGGGGGACTTTCTTGAGTTGTAAAGAGTGTTTGCTGTTGATTGCTTAGAGGTTTATCAAGCTGGGCATGTGTTTTGTTTTAGAGCTTTTCTTTCTCTCTGTGGCTTTAATAATATTCATTATTGAAAGTTCCCTTAACAGTGGCTGTGCTGGACTTTATTACCCCAAGTGCTCACTGCTCTGGGAGCAGAAGGAATCCATTGGGATGGCTTTTTTGGGTAAATGAGGCATCCTGGAAATGCATTTATGATGAGATAAAGTGTAATTTCATCTGTGTTTTTCAAGTGATGATGTTCTTGGAATATAAATGTAAGAAGACTGAATTTAATGATGTAAGTAATACCTTGGGTGATGTCAAAGACACTGTTGACAGTGGTGAGCCTTCTAGAGCTTAATTACTACCACTTGAGAGAGTTTTTACAAGTTACTTTTAGTGCAAAATAAAATCCTTTGATGCCTATGTACGTATTCAAGAAAAAATGAATTGCATCCTAAAACAAACTGGGGTTGTACCTACCTGAACAGGCTTGGGCTTTAAAGGTGGCTTATTTCACAGGTTTGAACACTGCAGACCTCTCTCAAGGAGCTTTTTCTTATTAACCTGAGCAAAACCGTTCTCATCCGTTCATCGCTAAATTGTCAGCATCTTCCCGATTTTAGTGATTGATGTGCGTTTAGGTCTTTCCACGTGTCTGAAGGATGGCCCTCTGGTTTGCCTTTCAGAGCCCCCTGTCCCCATCGCACCCCCTCAGCTGGCCTCCGTGGGGGCCACCTACCTGTGGATACAACTCAACGCGAACTCCATCAATGGGGACGGGCCCATTGTGGCCCGGGAGGTGGAATACTGCACAGCCAGTGGGAGCTGGAGTGACCGGCAGCCAGTGGACTCCACGAGCTACAAAATTGGGCATCTGGACCCCGACACGGAGTATGAGATCAGTGTGCTCCTCACCCGGCCCGGGGAGGGCGGCACCGGCTCCCCTGGGCCCGCCCTCAGGACCAGGACCAAGTGTGCTGGTGAGTCTGGGGATCCTGGGGCCGCTTGTCCGTTTCTGATGGGGTCTGACCTGCAGCCTCAATGCAGGTGGCTCCCGCTTTTCTCAGCTCTGCTGGGGCCCTGTCTGGGCACAGGAGGTCCCTTCACCTGTGGGCAACCACCTGTGGATTCAGACCTCAAGGCTTGGTCTCACTCAGGACGTCTCCACCCCTGTTTTCCCTGTTCTTCATTTACACCTTCCTAGGATTATCACCTAGTTCTTATGGAAATCATCCCAAAGTCGACACAAACTGTCCACTTTAATGATGTCTGCTCATCGGCCAGCACCTCCCGTCCAGGTCTCTTCAGTTTATGTTCCCCGTTGATGTGCTTGTACCTCGTGGTGAGGGGTGGGGGCGCTTTGGAAGAACAGATTCCACCTTAGCCATGTGTTTTTATGGACGAATATTGAATGGAGGGGCTGCTTGCCAATGACCCAGGGCCCATTTGTAAGATAAGCCAGGGTGATTTTCAGGCTGCACGCAGGCTTTAAATTCTCAGATGATAAAGTTCTAATTGACTATGTGGAGCTGGCTCTGTGGGGTTGATGGAGAGAGAAATGCAGAGTCTTATAAAAATCAAACCCCGAAGGAAGCTCCCATCAGAGGTTCGAGTGCTGTTTCTGTCTGGCTGCTCTCGGGTTGAAATAACAGAGAGAAGTAACAGGTTGGGACACTGAAGTGTTCTTTCATCATTTGAATGAAGATTCTTACACTGAATTGCGGCCTGAGCTGATGAGACTCCAGAAGTTTTTATGGAGACAATTGATTCTTCAGGTAGCATTATATAAGAGGACATTTATCGATAGGTTTCATTTCTTCTTAAGTTTTGAAAGTACTCAGAGCAACAGTCTAACCCTGTCTGGTAGGACAAATGATTAAGCCTTGACAATGGTAACTACTTGGTTCTTTCTTCATAATTTTGAGTATGTGGTTTCCAAAAGCCAAAAACTCATGGGAAAAAAAAATTGTTTTTGTAAAAATACTTTGTTGGAAAAGAAAACGGGACCCTTATTCTTCTTGGGGTGTTGCTACTGGGCCTGTCTTGTCCACCTTGTCCACCCAAGTCTCTTTCCTGGGTCCCCCGCCCCCATGGTCATGTCACGCTCAGTGCAGACTCTGGCAAAAGACCTGTGGTGGTCCATAGAGAACAGAGCTGGGTAACAGCTTCTGTGCCTCGCTTTCCTAAACCATGTCATCTCCTCTCTGTTTAACGAATACATTTTCCCTTCTTTCTTTGAAATCGTTTATCATCTTTCATAATGCAAGCAATAGCTTGTAACACTGTTTACATCATTTTAGAATTTAGGAATTGCTTTCAAATCTGTTACTTATTTTATAACTGCCTTGTGAAATCTCTGGAGTCAAGACTATGACCCACTTCCTTATTGTTGTTTAGTCACCAAGTCATGTCCAACTCTTTGTGACCCCATGGACTGTAGCCTGGCAGGCTCCTCTGTTGATGGGATTTCCCAGGCAAGAGTACTGGAGTGGGTTGCCATTCCCTTCTCCAGGGGATCTTCCCGACTCAGAGACTGAGCCCATATCTCCTGCGTTAGGCAGGCATTGGCAGGCAGATTCTTTACTGCTGCACTACAAGGGAAGCCGACCCCCTTCCTAGAGACTAGGAGATGGAAGCCCTTGTGGTCTGCTTTCCTCCACACCTGCTCCTTGAGCAATAAGTTTGTGTTCTCTGACTTCAGCGTTATTTGGAGGAATCCTGCTTGGGGGCCATGGTGCTCGTCAGTCTTCCTTTCTCTTCAGAAGAAGGTTAGGATCCCATTCACTGACAACCCCTCCCACCTCATGTTTTTAGTTCTGGTCTTTTCTCCTGATTCTGTGTCTGTATATTTCAGGTATTGACATGATTATTACCTACATTTCCCCTAAACCCTAAGGTGTGTGTCTCTGTTTTCAAGAAGCTTTTTTGTTACTGTGATGTAATGTGTAAATGTAGAGCCTTTCATAATAGATTGGCAGCCCTTCTTAAGACAATAAAACCAGTTCTGAATGGATATTTGCATGTCAGCCCTGTGCCTTAAAGTTTTAACCTCTCTTAAGCAAGTAAGTCTGATGAGAAGGCAAGCTTTTTCCTCTTACCATTTGCAACCCACCTTGTTCACTGTTGCAGGCGTGTCCTGCACAGGCATTGAGCATTTTTTGAAAAAGCTGTGGTTGAGCAAGTCAGTCTTAGGAAATAGAAATAGGTGAGAGGCTCAAAGCTAGAAATAAGAGCTGAAGATGCCGGGTGGGTGAGCAAAGGGATGTTGAATGAGCCTTCTACTGTCAAAGAAATAGAGCTTCACCCTTTCCTGACCTGAGGCTTTTGAAAAATCTGCAGGAAAGCCTGCCTACTGCTCTGGTGAGCTGTGTGGAACGGTGGTGCGCAGGACAGAGTGAAAAGAAGGAAGACTCTAGACTGAGAGGTGTGCTGGTGGTCCTCTCCTCTTCCTCAGGTGGTTCACCAGCATTTAAGGCTCAGAAAGAATGAGTCATGGACCTCATAACCTGAGAGAGATGCTGAGCATTCTGCAAAGCAGGTGGAAGATGGAAAATGGCCTTGACTGGGCATAAACAGTGGATGAATCTAAGAGGGTGACAGGAAGTGGGAATAACTGAATATTCGTCCCAGGTGGTTTAAAAGGCCAAGACTATGTGTCCAGAAATAGAGAAATAAAATTTAGCAGCAGTACATAAAAAAAAGAGAGAGAGAGATTGAGGATTAGGTGTAAATGCGTATGAATATACAGTATGGTCCATATGGTGTTAGTCATTCTGTAGTGCTATTGCCTTGCCCTCACCTCCCCCCAAGTGAAAGGTGGTGCTGGAGAAGACTCTTGAGAGTCCCTTGGACAGCAAGAAGGTTAAACCAGTCAATCCTAAAGGAAATCAACCCTGGATAGTCACTGGAAGGACTGATGCTGAACCTGAAGCTCCATTACTTTGGCCACCTGTTGTGAAGATCCTGATGTTGGGAAAGATGGAAGGCAAAAGGAGAAGAGGGTGGCAGAGGATGAAATGGTTAGATAGCATCACCAACTCATTGGACATGAGTGTGAGCAAACTCGGGGAGATAATGAAGGACCAGGAAGCCTGGTTTGCTGCAGTCCATGGGGTCGCACAGAATCAGACACAACTTAGTGGCTGAACAACAACAAAACAACCCCCCCCCCAAAAAAAAGTCCCTAATGTAAGTGTAGGTTGCATTAAGAAAACAAATGCCTATGTTGAGGAGGTCAGCTATTATTATTATCACTCATTTTAAAAGAGAGAGAACACAGAACAAGCTGAGCTCAAGGGAACGCATCCTGGATAGGAAATGCTATGAACTTCGCTCAACCATTGAGGAATGGTGGAAGAGTTGAGATGGATGATGGAGAAGAGCAGGGTGTCTGCACATTTGACAAGAAGTAAGTCATGACCAGGAGTTTCAAAACTCCCACAAAACACCCAGTGGCTGGTGGGTTCAGGCGGAAGCCGGTGTTGCAGAAGGAGATTCTATGTCCATGAGAGGATTGAGCTGGCTGAACCTGGAGGCCTCTTCCACGTGAGGATTCTATGGTCTCTTTTTAATGAAATGATCCAGTGTGTTCTTCTAGCTTGAAAACCTCTGAGTTTACTTTTTTATTTCATACTTGATGAAATTCTCCGTAATAATGTTTATCAAGCAGTGCTCTGCTGGCCAATGGAGGTCTCCGATGACCTTTGCAAAAGCCTGAGCAGAAGTAGGGAAACACTGAGTTTTAGGGTAGCAGTTTTTGTGCTAAAATATCACTTTTATGAAATGCTTGTGGTTTCTGGAGCCGGAGTCAACAGTTGAGAATTCAGGCTCTGAGACCAGGCTGCCAGGATTTGAGTCCTGGCTCTGCCTGGAGCTAGACACGTGGCCTTGGGAAGAACTCACACCTTCTCTGAGTTTCTGTCACCTTATCTATGAAACAGGGGTGATACTAACATTGGGCATCTCCTATCTCCTAGTGTGGTTGTGAAGCCTTAGAAGACAATACATGTGAGGTGCCTAGGACAGAACCTCACACATAGCAAGTAGTCAATACAAGTTAACTGCCAGTAAAAAAAATTATCTTTTAGCATTTTCATTCAAAAGAAGTAGATGCGGGCAACCTGATTTCCTTGCCTTAGATAACTTAATCTGGTAAGTAAAAAAATCAGATGGATTCTGTTTATATTTGGACTCAGAGAATCCCTTGCAGTTGGGCGTTGGATCCATCCCAGACATCATTCTCTTTTTTTTTTCTATTAAATCTGTTTCTTTTGGACAAACTGTTTTCATTACTGTGCTGCACCCATGAGGCTTGTCCTATCCCACTGCAGTGACACCCACAAAACTGTATTTCGTTTCTTGCATTGAAATGAAATGGTCTCTGTTTACGGCCCGTCTCTGTGCGCTGACATTGATTTTTGCATGTGGCGTGTAGATATGGTTTCATCACCTGCCAGGTTTCTTTCAAGAATTGTAGGGGAGCACACTGCCAGACCTCTTGCTTTCTGATGCTTCCCCAAATTATTTTCAAATGTATGCACAGGCTCTGCGTGTGTGACCTTGATCAAATCACTGTTCTTCTCTGATTCTCCAAATAGGCACCGTTGACACCTGCCCAGATCATATCCAAGGTGTTTTAGAAGATCAGGTTAGACATTATCTGTGAAAGTATTTTAGAGATGAGCAAATCCTCTGCCTACATGGGATATTAAAAATGATTATTGTCAAGAGCTAGTTTCAAGATTTATACACACATCTAGTTATTTTCCAACTTTGCCATTCAGCTAGAGTTGGGAAATCTCGGAGAGCTGAAATTATTTCAGTATCCAGTGGAGCAAAATGCAATTTAGTTTGTATTTTCTATTATATCTTATATTCTTGTAATTATGTGCAGCCTGTACATCACAAGTCATTAGCTGGGAGCTCCTTGAAAAATAGAAACAGGAGATGCTGTTAGCTTGATTCTCATAGTGGACTTTTTAAGTGTTTTATCTGAGGATATTGCTTTTTATGTATCCTGGTTATTGTTTAACTGTGGTTAAGTGGCTTGCTAATAACTGGCCCCAGGAGTTAAAGCAGGATGATGATAAACTAATGATTTAACAATTAAGATGGTAGGAGTGAAAAAGAAAACTGAACTGAAATGTGTTCTTTAGAGTTAGTATAACTAAAATTATTTTAAAACAGAGAATGATTGCATTTTTAAAAAATTTTATGCATGTGGTAATTTATTAAGCATCCATATTTGCAAAGCACTGTCCCAAGCCTTGAGGACAGAGCAACAAGACTAGATCTGACCTTCAGAGCTGATATATTCGGGGGAATTGGAGGGAAGAGGTGTTCAGGCAATAAATATATAAATTATGTATCTATGTTCTTCTGTGTGTGTATGTGTATGTTAGTTGCTCAGTTTTGTCCAGCTCTTTGCAAACTCACGGACTGTAGCCTGCCAGGCTCCTTAGTCCATGGAATTACCCAGGCAAGAATACTGGAGTGAGTAGCTATTCTCTCCTCCAGGGGATTTTCCTGACCGAGGGATCAAACCCATGTCTCCTGCATTGCAGGCAGATTCTTTACAATCTGAGCCACCAGGCAAGTTCATGTACATATAAATATATGTATATTGTATATACACATACATATAATACAATAAATGCTATGAAGGGAAATGGAGAAAGGAATAAAGAGCAGAAAGGTCAAATTTTTCTATTATTTTTAGTTTTAATTGTGCCAAAATAATGTAACACAAAATTTACCATCTTAAACCATTAATATTGTATAGTTCAATAGTGTTCTGTTCACCCAGCCAACCTCCAGGAATTTTTCATTTTGCAAAACTAAAACTCCCTACCTCTTCCCTTCACCCCCCAGCCCTGAAAACCCCCGTTTCTGCCTCTCTGAGTTTGAGGACTCCGGGTTCCTCATGTAAGTGGAATCAGTCTTTTGTGTCTGGCGCATTCACTTAGTGCAGTGTCTGTCAGGTCCATCCGTATTACAGCACGTGCGATTGCGCCTCTGTAGTTGCTCTGACCGGAGAAGGCACTGGCACTCCACTCCAGTACTCTTGCCTGGAAAATCCCATGGGCGGAGGAGCCTGGTAGGCTGCAGTCCATGGGGTCGCTGAGCGACTTCACTTTCACTTTTCACTTTCATGCATTGGAGAAGGAAATGGCAACCCACTCCAGTGTTCTTGCCTGGAGAATCCCAGGGACGGGGGAGCCTGGTGGGCTGCCGTCTGTGGGGTCGCACAGAGTCGGACACAACTGAAGTGACTTAGCAGCAGCAGCAGCAGTTACTCTGACCATGTTGTGTGGTGTATACATGTCTGTGATTACTCTGACAGTGTCGTGTAGTATATAGTTTACGTGGTTCTTTGAAAACCACTTTGAGACTTTAAGCAATTACATTGGTTTTCCATGAGTAATCCTCGAAGTTTAAAAACATTTTATCTTTCTGACTTGGGAACTCATGCCTCCTAGAGCAGACAGTACTTCTGTGTCTTCAGACTTCAAGTGTATATATAAGAGATGTGTCAGGATGCTATAGCCACCCACCAACAGGCAGCCTTCTGTTTGTCCAGAATAATGAGTGAGGTAAGTAATTGGAGGGTTTAAGAAAATAATGTAAACGAGTAAGGGAGTGTACATTTTATATTCACAGAGAGCTGTGTATTTGTTTCACACATGCCTAGCTGGGAGCCTTTTCTGTGACTGTGATAAGAAGTTCAAATGTGTATTACATGAAATTGCATTTTTGTTCTGCTCAGGGGCTTGGATCGAAGCAGTCAAAGCTGCCTTGTCTGTCCTACCTGCAGTGACAGGAGAGGTGGGCCATGGTTTTCATCACTTCAGGCCACTTCACCTGTGCCCTGTGGCCTGTGAAAGTGGGTGTGTGCTCACCCTGTTGCAGTGTGCATTTTTGTGCATCTCCTGTTCTTTGTGATGGCAGTTGTCCCGTTGCCCCAGAACAGATGTGTTTGTGTAACTCTCCTGTGTCCTCACCACGTGCTTGGATGATGACCTACAGGTGTGAGCGTGGTGTTCTTCAGAGCAGAGGCCCCGCATCCCTGACCGTGAGGATGTTGTACTGACCACAGGTTAATGTTTCGTGATGTGTTTTACCAGAGACCCTGAGACCATCTTTTCTCTTTTAATTTTTTAAATTAAATAATTTTTGTTTGTTTGTTTTGATTGTGCTGTGCACAGACTTCCTCTAGTTGTGGCAAGTGGGGACTGCTCTCTAGTTGCGGTGCTCAGGCCTCTGATTTCGGTGGCTTCTCTTGTTGTAGAGCACAGGCTGCAGACACTCAGCTCAGTAAAAAGTTGTGGTGCATGAGCTTAGTTGCTCCAAGGCATGTGGGATCTTCCTAGACCAGGGATCGAACCCACGTATCCTGTGTTTCCTGTATTGGCAGGTGGATTCTTTACCACTGAACCACGAGGGAAGCCCCTTGAGAGTTAAAGAATGAGGTCTTTAACCTCATTTACATAGCAACATACTCTGTGCTACCAGCCCTAGTCTAAATCTCAGGAGATTTAGGTTAATATAGGTTTTGAGGTGTTAATTTCACTGTGGTTGCTAAATGTGAGACAGGAGTAACTCCTTTTATATTTTATTTTTATTGGAGTCTCGTTGATTTCAATGTTGCATTAGTTTCAGTCGTACAGTAAAATGAGTCAGTTATGCTGCTGCCACTGCTGCTAAGTCGCTTCAGTCATGTCCGACTCTGTGCAACCCCATAGACAGCAGCCAACCAGGCTCCGCTGTCCCTGGGATTCTCCAGGCAAGAACACTGGAGTGGGTTGCCATTTCCTTCTCCAATGCATGAAAGTGAAAAGTGAAAGTGAAGTCGCTCAGTCGTGTCTGACTCTAGCGACCCCATGGAATACAGCCCACCAGGCTCCTCCATCCATGGGATTTTCCAGGCAAGGGTACTGGAGTGGGGTGCCATTGCCAATCAGTTATACATATACATATATCCACTCTTTTCTTTTTTTTTAGATTCTTTGAACATATAGGTCACTACAGGGTATTGAGTAGAGTTCCCTGTGCTATAGAGCAGGTCCTTATTAGTTAGTTATCTATTTTATATAGAATAGTGTGTGTGTGTCAGACCCAGTCATCTTAAATACTCTTGAGTGGGGTTCCCATGTGGGAACTGAACAGTGATGAGATTCTTGGCAGGAGGGCTTTGCATGAAGCCCAAACTGCATGGTACCCACACGCACTAAAGGCCAACCTCTCTGTGTCTCTTTATTATTCTTAGTTCCTCTTGTGGGAACAAAACAGACGTTCCAGTTGGAATGGGTCTGATCTGAATTAAAACCCTGCCAAAATTTGTTTTGTTTTCTTCCTAAATCAAGGTGGGGGCAGAGTTGTCTCTTTTATACAAAACTTGCTGGCGACACAACATGTATTTGGACCCACAAGGACGACCCAAGGGCACTGGGGCGGGTGGGAGCCCGACGGATACCTGGCAGCGGCTGAGATTCAGAATGAATATAGGCCAAGGCCTCACCGAATGGAACACGATTTATTTTTAATTTAAGTTTATTTACCAAGGAAAGAAAAATTAAAGTGGGCTAATTCTAATTCTAAAACAGTTCTGCCAAAGGGCAACAGGTTTTTTTTTTTTTAATGCATTTCCAACACATTAAACCAATAAGAACCTTTCTTAATGATAAACATTAAAAGGGAATAAAAAATATCTGCCCGATTAGACTGCAGATATAAATACACGGCTTTGGGCAGCGTGTTGCAGTTGGGTGAGGAAGAGAACACAGCAGCATCCTGGCACCTTTTTTGTTATGATACATTCAGTCCGTGCTGCACAGGTCTTCATGCCCCACAGGCTGTGATATCTAAACCTCAACACTGCCTTGAAACACTGAGTCAGCACTTTCCATTGTCTATGTGTGTTAAGTGCTCACTCGTGTCCGACTCTTTGCGACCCCATGGACTGTTGTCCACCAGGCTCCTCTGCCCATGGGGATTCTCCAAGGAAAGAATACTGGAGTGGGTTGCCATTTCCTCCTCCAGGGGATCTTTCTGACCCAGGGATTGGACCCGGCTCTCCCACATTGCAGGCAGATTCTTTACTGTCTGAGCCACCAGGGAAGTCTGAACCCTAAGGCCATGGCTGGGGAGGAGGTAGGATTATAACTTCTGGAGCAATTCTGTGTGACGGGTTTGGAAAGGCTTCTAGAGAAGCCAGCTTTGGCTGCTACTCATATCCAATGGCTCAGTGGATAAAGAATCTGCCTGCAACGCAGGAGACATAAGAGATGCAACTTCGATTCCTGGATTGGGAAGATCCCTTGGAGAAGGAAATGGCAACCCACTCTAGTATTCTTGCCTGGGAAATCTCACAGACAGGGGAGCCTGGTGGGTTACAGTCCATGGAATCAAAAAAGAGTTGGACATGACCTAGTGACTAAGCATGCTGGAAAAGCCAGACAGATGGAGGCGGTTGCTTTCAGAGTCCTCATTATCCTGTCTCTGCCACTCCTAAGTGCCCTGATGGTTCTAGAAGGTGTCAAGCAGGCCCCTTGTCTGTAAAGAGTAAGCATCGCTCATGGAACTTCTAGGCGTGAGGTTGAAGTCTTTGTAGGCAGCTCCCTGTGTGGCTTGGAATAAACTGAGGAGGCAGAGAAATTTAAAAGAAGGATCTGGAGATTATCAGTCAGTGGCTGCAGCTTTCCCAGGCCATACCTCTGATGGGCCATTTGACGCTTAAAAAAAAAAACAACTTCAAAATCCTTCCATGCCATGTTCTGTATGTCTTGACCAGGTTCCCGGTGCAGTGCTTTGATGGCATCGGTCTCTATGAGAGGGGCTCTGCTGTCTTAGAGAAACATGCCTGTGGTCAGGATTGAGATTGGAGATGTGGGTCCTGATTCTGTGGACTAAGGGACTGAGATGGGTTCTGATACTGTGAACCTAAGGAACTGAGATGGGTCCTAATATTGTGGATTAAGGGACTGAGGTGCGTCCTGATGCTGTGGACTAAGGGACTGTGGTGCCCAGGTGCACTCTTCCTCTCTAGAGTGCTTCTGAGACAGGCTCACCTTTATTCTGAGCCCATGACCGAGTGAAAACCTGAAAGGACTAGTCTCAGAATCGCCTTTGTGTTCAGGACATTTCAGGAAAAGTTCCCACAGGCTTTAACTTATCAGGTTGCTGTGGGTTTTTGCCTCAAGTGCAGCAAGTCCCATTTCATAAACTGGGAAGAAGATGGACACTGTCCTTGATCTCATAGGTCCTTGTGCTTCTGTTCATCTTGCCTGGGCAGGCTTAGATTCATCCTCCTCTTCTCCCACCAGCTCTCAGCTCATTCGTCCTTGTTCATGTGGCTAGAACTCATGGAAACAGACTCAGCTACATTTGGGCTCCAATTAGAATTTTCCTACTTCATCTCTGAGGAAAATCCTACTCGTGCTTAAAAACTAAATTAATAAGAAGTTAAATGAGAGCTAAAACTTGCAGAATGATAACAATGAATTATGAAACCTTGATGAAATGTCAAATTTTTAGTTTATGAGGCTGAAACATATTCCTTTGTTTGGATAATATTTTTCTAAATTAATTTTAAGAATATAAAGAACCGGTAATTGCATTACCTATTAGAATAAATTGTAAGTGAATAGAAAGCTTTAAAAATGAATAATGCATATAAATGAAATTAAAACTACAAATACCAGAAATTTTATTAGGAAGCATGGTTATACCTATTATTAAAATAAGAAAGATAATAGAACTGTTTGAGATCAAAACTGCTGGTCTTCCATCCATGTTATTGCCTTTGTAGAAAGAGTAAAATAAGTAATATAACTATTCAGGTAAAATATTTCTATTGACCAAATAGCAATATTTCTTTCTTTCAGATCTAGACAACTGACTCTAGACATAGATTTGTAGCTGGCATTGAAAACTCTTTCTAGCATATATTAGCAGTAGAAAAATACAGATATTAACATATATATATATATATATATTTCTGTTAGGTGTTATATATTGTTATTTACTATTCTTTAGCTAGACTCTATCACTCTTAAGATGGATCGTGACTTCATCATACCTAACATTTTATTTGTTAATGTTTATAGCTTTTTCATGATCTGTTTTAACTACTGAAGCCAGAGGTACCATATAAGAAGGCAAAATATATAGAAATATATAGTGAAGAAGGTCATGGATTTCCTCATCTTTCAATTCCTTTCCTGGGAGTAATACTTGGGTGTTTATCTTTGTACATCTCTGTCTCTACCCATTTGCACATATATGTATCAGTCTATGTCCCAGGTCTGTTACTTACTCTTTCTAACCATGGAAGAGCATGTTGTTCATGGGTTTCTGCAATTTGATTTCACATTGGTCAGTACTGTCTGAACATCTCTCTAGTGGCTAGAGTCTAGTGCAGTATTTATGTATCTTTCCCTCATCCTTAGCAGTAGCTATTTGTATCCTGAGACATGCTGTGCTGTTAGTCGTTCTCAGTCATGTCTGACTCTTTGTGACCCCATGGACTGTAGCCCACCGGGCTCCTCTGTCCATGGAATTCTCCAGGCAAGAACACTAGAGTCGGTAGCCATTCCCTTCTCCAGGGGATCTTCCTGACCCAGGGATCAAATTGGTTCAGTATAGCAAAGGCGGTGCCTGCCTCTGGAGTGAAGGGCAGACAGGCGTGCTTTCTCCCAAGTAAGAGTTTTGGGTTCCCTGAGCTCAGGGTCTCAGCAGTGTAACACACATCTCCTGTGTGCAGCACGGCTTGGACCCTCACTGTCGCCCTCATGAAACTTTGGGGGCAAAGTGTGATGTGACGAGCTTTATGCTCAAGCTACTCACTGTGCTGTCAGTAGTGAAGTCCTCCGTTTCTGACCCAGGAAATCTCCTGTCTTCTGCTAACATCCATGAAACTGGGGCCGGGAACTCATTAATGTGAAAGTTGGGTGAAATCTCAGACTCTTCAAAGTTCTTAACAGTATATACTTAGAAGAAAAGAAAAGTTGCTCTTTATAACATCCTCTGACTCCTACATTTTGAGAAGTAGGAGACTGAGCCCTGGATAAGCAAAGCAACTTGCACGAGTGCACAATAAGTCTGTTTACACAAATGCATGGTGAGTCTGTGCAAGTGTACCACCAGTCTGTTTGCACAAGTGTACAGTTTGCACAAGCGCACAGTGAGTCTGTTTGCCCAACTGCATAGCTGCAGATGTGGCTCTCCAAGCCAGCCCTTGGTCAGTCAGCACACTTTGCTT
Organism: Bos grunniens; assembly: GCF_055505025.1. Taxonomy (NCBI): domain Eukaryota; kingdom Metazoa; phylum Chordata; class Mammalia; order Artiodactyla; family Bovidae; genus Bos; species Bos grunniens. The sequence continues at coordinate 42,247,444 of NC_141188.1, forward strand.
TGCCTGTCACTACGACATCCGGCTCTGTGAGGACAGCCCACAGCCCTGGAATAGATAAGAATTTCCTATTTCAAGAGAGAAACAAGTGACGTAAACCGAGAGGCGTGGCTGTTGCATAGAGCGTATAGCTGTAACCTGACCAGGTGATTCAGCATGGAGAGATGCTCAGAGGATAGAAGATCAATATCGACCAGGGTCATTTTAGCTCTAATTCTCCTAAGAACTGCAAAATGACATTAGTTGGCCTTCTCTCGTGTTTCTCGATTTGTGTGTTTTCTGGTCACTACAATTCTGAGGTCGGGTGCTAGTGCATGGACACCTTATCTTTGACAAAGGAGGCAAGAATATACAATGGAGAAAAGACAATCTCTTTAACAAGTGGTGCTGGGAAAACTGGTCAACCACTTGTAAAAGAATGAAACTAGAACACTTTCTAACACCATACACAAAAATAAACTCAAAATGGATTAAAGATCTAAACGTAAGACCAGAAACTATAAAACTCCTAGAGGAGAACATAGGTAAAACACTCTCCGACATACATCACAGCAGGATCCTCTATGACCCACCTCCCAGAATATTGGAAATAAAAGCAAAAATAAACAAATGGGACCTAATTAAACTTAAAAGCTTCTGCACAACAAAGGAAACTATTAGCAAGGTGAAAAGGCAGCCTTCAGAATGGGAGAAAATAATAGCAAATGAAGCAACTGACGAACAACTAATCTCAAAAATATACAAGCAACTCCTACAGCTCAACTCCAGAAAAATAAACAACCCAATCAAAAAATGGGCCAAAGAACTAAACAGACATTTCTCCAAAGAAGACATACAGATGGCTAACAAACACATGAAAAGATGCTCAACATCACTCATTATCAGAGAAATGCAAATCAAAACCACTATGAGGTACCATTTCACACCAGTCAGAATGGCTGCAATCCAAAAGTCTACAAGCAATAAATGCTGGAGAGGGTGTGGAGAAAAGGGAACCCTCTTACACTGTTGGTGGGAATGCAAACTAGTACAGCCACTATGGAGAACAGTGTGGAGATTCCTTAAAAAACTGGAAATAGAACTGCCTTATGACCCAGCAATCCCACTGCTGGGCATACACACTGAGGAAACCAGAAGGGAAAGAGACACGTGTACCCCAATGTTCATCGCAGCACTGTTTATAATAGCCAGGACATGGAAGCAACCTAGATGTCCATCAGCAGATGAATGGATAAGAAAGCTGTGGTACATATATACAATGGAGTATTACTCAGCCATTAAAAATAATACATTTGAATCAGTTCTAATGAGGTGGATGAAACTGGAGCCTATTATACAGAGTGAAGTAAGCCAGAAAGAAAAACACCAATACAGTATACTAACGCATATATATGGAATTTAGAAAGATGGTAACAATAACCCTGTGTACGAGACCGCAAAAGAGACACTGATGTATAGAACAGTCTTATGGACTCTATGGGAGAGGGAGAGGGTGGGAAGATTTGGGATAATGGCATTGAAACATGTATAATATCATATATGAAACAAGTCACCAGTCCAGGTTCGATGCATGATACTGGATGCTTGGGGCTGGTGCACTGGGACGACCCAGAGGAATGGTATGGGGAGGGAGGAGGGAGGAGGGTTCAGGATGGGGAACACATGTAAACCTGTGGTGGATTCATTTAGATATTTGGCAAAACTAATACAATATTGTAAAGTTTAAAAATAAAATAAAATTAAAAAAAAATAAAGTGGGGCTCTGTTTGATCACAGATATTAAATATACCTTGTAGCCAATAGACTGTGCAGACTTAACAAGGTGGTGGCTTTGCCCTCAGTTAAGCCCTGGAACATCAGCAGGGCCGTTCTTTTCACTTATTAGGTGTATATATATGTAGAGCCTGTTTTGTTTTTACGTGGTAGCATGCATCTTCCTCTCTTTGGAAAGAATTTCTTTGTAGTATTGTGAGATTGTAACTCTTCTATGTTTTATCAGTAGTATTCATAACTCTTCTAGCACACTGATCACTTCTCAACTTCAATTATTAAACAGGTTTCTATTCTAATAGTGACTTAAGGATATTGACTGCTACAAGGAGTCTGCAAGCAGATGACAGTCATCTTTCATATAAATTCCAATCAGGTTTCATCATTTTTTAAGAACAAAGACACATCTCTCCACCTCAGAATGGCCTTCAGCAAATTTCATAAAGCAGAGCTTCTGCGTGGAAGCTGACAGAACATGACTCTGGGCTCTGCACCTGTGTATTGGCTGAGCCCCAGGCCTGTGGCAGAGAAAATTGAATGTTCCCTGGGTGACCTGTCTCGAAGCCGGGTCTTTAATCCCACGGTGGTTATTGAAGCTCTCACTGTGGCCAAAGTGAAAGCAGAAGTGAGGCCAGAGGTGACTTCTGCAACAGTCTGGATCCAACCACAGAGGAAATCGTTGACACCCGCCCCCCGCTGCCATGGCTTCCTTCTCTGGCCACTCGTGTCTAAGTCTAGAAAACTCACAAAACCTTCTGAGAACCCTGCAGTGTCTGAGAATGACTACTGAAGAAATCAGCAGTAGAGGCTGTGCACTCAGGCACTCAGTCATGTCCAACTCTTTGGGACCCCCATGGCCTGTAGCCCACCCGCCAGGCTCCTCTGTCCATGGGATTCTCCAGGCAAGAATTCTGGAGTGGGTTGCCATGCCCTCCTGCAGGACATCTTCCTGACCCAGGGCTGGAACCCACGTCTCTTATGTCTCCTGCACTGGCAGGCAGATTCTTCACCACGACTAGCGCCACCTGGGGCAGAGTAAGGAGTTCATATTTTACTGTCTTTCCACTATTGCTTAGACTTGTATGATCACATTGGACTTTAGAAAGATCTCTAACTGCAGGACAGAGAGACTCTGGAGGGGAGCGAGGGACACCTGGGATGATGAGTGAGAAGGATGCATGGAGAGCCTAGGGGTGAGGGCTGACGCTGGGGCGGCCGCTGTGCAGATAACCTAGGTAAAGCTGCTGAACCCAGGGCTTCTAGGACCAAGGATAGAGAAGATGTAGTGACTGGCTCCCTGCAGAGGGTGAAGCAGTGGAAAGAGCCAAGGGTGAGTCACAGGTTTCCGGCTGGAAGGAGCGGGCAGCTCGTGGAATTCTTTACTGACCTCAGGGACAAGGGCAGAGGAACATTTTATCCATGGGGAGGGTAAGAGAGAGAAGTCTGTGAGGAAGAGGAAGACATGAAGTTGCGTTTTAAGGGTGCAGAGCTGGAGACGCCCAGACATCTAGGTGAGGGTGTCCAGCAGGCAGCACCTGGGGCTCCCTCTGAGCTGGCTAAGGCCACATCCCTTGTCTTACCTCATCCCATGGACAGAGAAGCCTGGAGGGTCCACAGGGTGGCAAAGAGTCAGACACGACTGAAGCGACTGAGCACTCAGCCTCCTCTAAACTTAACCCTGGCTTCATCTCTCTCCACCCCTCACGTCTGACCCCCCTGCTGCTAGTTTTGCGTGTTGCTGTCCCTCCCTCCGCTGGACTGTAAGCTCCAGGAAGGCAGCGTGTTCTGTCCTTCTCATTGGCAGCACGGCCAGGGGGACCCTCAGGGAGCAGGAGTGAAGACTGGCTCCCCTGCCCTCACAGTCCGGCTCTGGCCTCCTCGCCATCAGCTCCCCCGTCGCGTGCTGTCTCCCCAAAAGCTGCCCTTTCCTGCCTGGAAGGACCATGGACAGGGGACCCCTGCCACCCTCGCTTCCCCAGCGGGTCCCCTCCCTGGGGCTTGCCCTCAGCTCTGGGTTCTGGGCAAGGGAACCATGTGTTCCCATGGGGTTATTTTCGAACAGTCTGGTCTCTGGGCTACACGGGAGGCCTCAAGCCTTCAGGATGAACCTCTGTCTTGTCCACGGATGCACACACAGCACCTGCCTGGTGGCCCTCAGCAGACATTTAGTGGACGAATCCATGTGACTCAGGGTCTGGATTGGCACCTAATGAGCAGCAAGTGATGAGGGTTTTCCCTCCAGAAGCAGCTGCATCAGTCAGAGTGTGGTCATCAGTCTGATGCCGCCTGCCAGCCTCCTGTTCTTCATGTACTGACCCCTCCTTCCCTCCCCGAGCTGCCCATGTTCCCCCCAGGGAGCAGCTGCCCTCTCCAGTGTTTGAGTACAAATGAGTGTCAAGTACATGGTGTCCTGAGGCGGGGGTTATTATAATCAGGGGCTTTAGGGAGGACTGTGGGGATCTTCACCTTCAGGACCCCCCACCCCCGGCCAGCTCCTCCTGGAAGCTTATATTTCAGTCACCTCGGACCTCGTCCAGCTCCCCGAGCACATCATCCAGGCTTTCCCATCGCACCTCTGTGCCTTTCCATCTGTTGTTCCCTGTCTCAGAAACGCCTTTCCTCCTCTCCTTTCTGCTTGTCAAACGCTTAGCTCATCCTCTGCGTGCGGGAACCATGAGGCCTGTTGCTCATGCAGCCAGTATCCTAACCATGTCCTTGGGAAGACACTGACACTGCCCAATCTGCAATAAGACACTGTCTTTCTGGCGGTGATTGTCTCAGGTCCTCAGAACTCGCTTTCGGTCTCTGGCTGCATGGTGACTGCTGGAGAAAGAGGACACGATGAAGACTGAGTTCTCTTCAGGCCGTGACACCTCACCTAGCACACGTGAGGGCCCACGGGTGCTCCGGCCGTTGGTAGAACGGCTCCTGCTTCCTCCCATCCCCTCCAAGTCAGGCTCCTCTCTCCCGTTACACTTCTCCGTGCCCTGTCTGGCACCAGCCTCCTTGGAGAACAGCATCTGGGGAAGCCATTATCAGGCTACCTCAGTGCCTATTCAACGCGTGTTTAGCTGCCTTACTGTCACATAAAAACGTAAGGTGGTAAAATAGAGTAGTAAAACTGTCAATAAAAGCTCCACTTCCACCCACTATTTAATGCCAAAGAGCAGGAGACATTTGAGATTTTCATCCATAGTACTAAATTGGCACCATCAAGGTTGGTAGGCAGTCAATTTGCCTTGAAATATTGTTAACTTGATGAATAAAAATGTAAATTTTTAGAATGCAGTGGGGTCTAGAAAGCAATGTGTTGCCGAGTTTCTTACAGAACAGTCTTTGAATAAGGTCAGGATAGGAAGGAGTCCCACACCTTGGGGCCCCTGGGTATTCTTTTGACCTTTTCTTTTGTATTGGGGTGTAGCTGATTAACAGTGTTGTGACAGTTTCAGGTGAACAGTGAAGGAGTCGGCCTCAGCTGTACATGTGCACGTATCCACTCCCCCAAACGCCCATCCAGGCTGCCAGGTAGCATTGAGCAGAGTTCCCTCTGCTGCACAAGAGGTCCTAAATACAGCTGTGTGTACATGTCCATCCCGAACTCCCTAGCTCTCCCTTCCCCCGATCCTTTCCCCACCTCCGCCGGCAACCATAAGTTTGTTCTCTAAGTCTGTGAGTCTGTTCTGTAGGTATGTTCACTTGTAGCATTTCTTTTTAAACTCTGAATACAAAGGATGTCATATGATAGTTCTCCTTCTCTGTCTGACTTACTTCACTCAGTGTAACAATCAATGTCTAGGACCATCCACGACCGAGTGGTTTTAAACACAGAAATGTAGTCGTGGAAGAATCTAGAAAGATGGCCCATTGACCCCACTTTTAGTGCTCTATAGTTTGTACGTTAAGGCCACATGCCTTGTCTCACCTCATCCCCCAGATGACCGTGAGGTGGATAACAGTCTCCTCCTTTTCCAAATCAGGGAGCTGAGAATCTGAGGTGTCAAAGGTCTCACAGAACCAGGCTACAGTTCCTCCTGTATCTGACTCTGAAGTGCTTTCTTTCTGGTTTGGCCCAGCTGCTTCATGGCTGGGGACCTAAAAAAAAATCAAATTGATGCAAATGCCTAGAGGCTCCCTAGACAGTCCACCATCCTGCTTACTGTCCGAAGGATAACTTCCCTCAGTGTCCAGGGGCCAGGTGGGCTCCAGAATACTTGCAGTCCTTCCACCATCCGGGGGAGGGTATGGATGCCAACAAAGATCTTTCAGAGTCTGGGACTCATTCCTGAAAGCATCAGCCCATTGTCCCTGATGGCACAGAACCTTCAGAATCCATGAGAAAGTCGGCTTATATTTCCAAATTATACTTTGAAGTTGGAAGATAAAAGGAGGGCCGTCTCAGGCCCAGTGTCAAACAGTGGGGCTTGAGACTGTGTTCACATTCTAGAGAGCTTATTAGAACTTGAAATTATTCATGTGATAGCAGATCTAGAGGAGAGTCCTCACCACCTTATAACTGGGTTTAAAGAAGTTTAGCTCAGCCTTAGACTCCTGGAATCAAAGCCATTGGTAGGGTTTTTGAAATGTGTTTTCCTTTTCTCCAGGATGGAGAAAAGCAGATCCCTGACTTTCATATACCTGGTCTCCTGGGAAGGCTTTCCATTCCGTGATTCAGGTCCATTCTTAGAGCAATGCAGAGAAACAGTGGCACTTACATGTCTGAAGGTGGCCCTGGCCGGGGAGTGTTTCCTGTCGTCCTGTGCCCCGGAAGGAGCCGGCCGAGTAGGGTTAGGAGATTCAGACCCAACATTGGGAACAGTGGATGCCCGCGCTTGACTGAGGCTCCTGAATGAAGCTGGTTCCTTAGAGATTCAGTCAAGTGTGGGAGTGAGTAAGTACAGAGCGTAGGTGTAGACTGCTGCTGCTGCTGCTGCTAAGTCACTTCAGTCGTGTCCGACTCTGTGCGACCCCATAGACGGAAGCCCACCAGGCTCCCCCATCCCTGGGATTCTCCAGGCAAGAACACTGGAGTGGGTTGCCATTTCCTTCTCCAGTGCATGAAAGTGAAAAGTGAAAGTGAAGTCGCTCAGTCATATCTGATTCTTAATACTGGAGTGGGTTGCCTATGGACTGCAGCCTACCAGGCTCCTCCATCCATGGGATTTTCCAGACAAGAGTACTGGAGTGGGGTGCCATTGTCTTTGAGCAAATATTATTAAACTCAGAAAATGGCTTTATGCATGTGCATTTATAGTGACCTTCTGAGTTGGCATCGTGGACTGAACTGTTTTCTCCCCAAATTCATGTTGGAGTCCTAACCTCCCACTCTTCAGAATGTGACAGTATCTAGAGAAGGGTCTTTAAAGAAGTAATTAAGGTGAAGCTAGATCATTAGGTTGGGCCCTAATGATCTAATATGATCTTATGACCTAATGATCTAATATGACTGATGTCCTTATAAAAAGAGGAGATTAGGACACAGATACACCCAGAGGAATGGCCATATGGGGACACAGAGAAGACGGCTGTCCACTGGCCCAGGAAGGTGGCCCCAGGAGAAACCAATACTGCTAACACCATGATCTTAAACTCTCTGGCTTCCAGGACTGTGAAAAAATACAAATCTGTCATTCAGGCCACCCCGTCAGTGGTATGTTGCTATGGCAGCCCTAGACATCAAATACAGTCAGTACCCACAATATGAAGACCGTTGGTGAGACACAAGTCTTCCAGGCTATGACTGTACCCCCAAATCTGTCTTTATTTCCCTCCTTCCCACAGTATGTCTCTTGAGAAATGTGTAAAAGTTTGTGAAAACCCTTGTCTGGCTGGGTTGAAATATGACTTTATGAGGTTTTTTCTTTGATGATAATTAGAGGAAGGTTGAGGTGGCTATGAGCAGGAGAGTCTGTGAGGCTGGTTACGCCACTGCTACAGGAACAAGTGGAGAACATTTGCTGTCTTTGTTGTTGCATTATTAACAGCATAAGCTCTCACCTCCAAATGTTTCGTGTGTGATAGACGTGAGCCCCAGTGACCAGGAAAGAGGAGCATGATTCTTCCTCGACTGTCTTCTCATCATCGTCATGTCATCATGTAGCCGATTTGCAAATCCTACAGCGAACAGCTGTGTCAGTGATTCTCCATGGACAAAGGGTGACGCGTGGGGTGCCCTGGACCCCGGGGCACAGCGAGGGCTGGTGTTGAAATCGACCCAGGTGATGTTCTAATTTCTACTTTACCTGGTTTAGATATACCCGAGGAAAGAAAGTGCATTTAACACTCTTGTTACTATTAGAACTATCTCATTTTAAAAACATATCCTAGAAGATTAAAAACCACATTTGCAGAGTGTACACTGCTATGATTGGTCTCTTTTTATTCACAGTGTTTATTGATTTATTTTATTCTAAGATGTTGAGTAAACAAAAACCTCTCCCTCTTCTTTGATGTTCTGAAAAGCAAATATGTGTTTGCCAAGAAAATTGATTTAGAGATTCTTCTGATGATCTGAAATTTTTAGGAAAATAGATGCAATCTGTTCATTAGTTTATGGTTTGAATAGAATGAATAGAAGGGTTCTAGTTTTTATCAAGAGGAATGTCATAGAAACCCCTAGTAAGGCCTTTTTAAAAAAATGTTTATTGTGGTAAAATTACCCCCAACTAAAACTCTGTACCATTAAACAACAGCCCCTATTTCTCCCCTCCTCCCAGCCCCTGGCAAATTCTACTGTTTACTGTCTCAGTTGACTTGTTCTAAGTGCTTCATATAAGTGGAATCATACAATATTTGTCCTTCTGTGTCTGACTTATTTCACTAAGTTTAATGTTTTAAAGGCCCATCCTTGTCGTAGCAAAATCAAAAATTCATTCATTTCTATGGCTAAACAATATCCACTGTATTGAATAGACCACATTTTATTTATCAGCTCATCTGTTTATGGACATCTGAGTTGTTTCCAACTGCTGTGAACATGGACATAAAAATATCTGTTCAGGTTTTAAGGACTTCTGATACAAGTTAGATTTAAGTCCCATAAAATTTGAGGTTGAAGGTTGAGTTTAACGGAAGCATGAAGAAAATCAGCTAGAGTAAATGACCATCACTAATATCTGAAGATTAGAGAAAATGGTACCTTTTCTTAGATGCTTTTATATACATTGCTTATGGCTATATACATTGGCTATTGGCTTCCCTCTTGGCTCAGATGGTAAAGAATCTGCCTGCAATGCAGGAGAACCAGGTTCAGTCCTTGGGTCAAGAAGATACCCTAGAAAAGAGAATGGTATTAATAGATATTCAATTAATATTTATTGGATTTAAATAAGCTGAAAGTTCACTCTGTATTATTTATAATAATTATTATTATCATATATTATAGTATATATTATAGTATTAGTTAATATCTGGACTAGCAGTCTTAGAAAGGAATGCATGTCATAGACCAGATATAAGTAATGGTTTTAGTAGCTTCTACTTTTCAGCCTACAGGAGGGGGCACAGTGTCTGCTTTAAATTTGGGCTCTGCCAGTTAACCTCATGGATCACCTTGACTAGGGATCAGTAAACTGCAGTTCACAGGCCAGGCTGCCCCCAACTTTGCGTGGTCTGAGAATCCTCTAGTCATTGAAAAAAAAAAGATGAAGACAATGAGATATTGTGACACATGAAATTATATAAATTCAAACTCCAGTGCCCATGAGTGAAGTTTTATCAAAACACAGCCACACATATTCCTTTACATATTGTCTGTCTTTGAGCTTTAAAGGTCAGACTGAGTAGTAGCAGCAGAAACTGGTCCACGGAGCCTCAATCTATATGCTCTGGCCCCATACAGAAAATACGGACTCTCTGGCCCTATAACAGGAGCATTCCCCCAGCCCTGACTTGAACATGTTGTTGGACCAGGCAAGGCCTTAGTTTACTAATCCATTAAATGGAATTAGAAATAGTTTCTACCCATCAGGCTGCTGAGAAGTCTAGTCTGATGGTGAATACAGAGCCGCTGGTTTCTCTGGATCATGGCAGACACACAGCCACCAGTGGCGGGATTTTGTTTGGTGGTCATTAAGTTTATTATTGAGATTCCCTGGTGGCTCAGATGGTAAAGCATCTGCCTGCGATGCGTGAGACCCAGGTTTGATCCCCGGGTTGGGAAGATACCCTGGAGAAGGAAATTGCAACCCACTCCAGTACTCTTGCCTAGAAAACTCCATGGATGGAGGAGCCTGGTGGGCTCCTCAATTACGGTTAACAGCCAGCTGAGAGAACAGGGTTAGCTGATGGAACTACCTTAGCCTAATTGCAAACAAAGGATCAGGAAACAATGAATTTCCTCTGGTATGTGGCAGCAGCGTGCTGGACCCTGAGGGTACCAGGGGCTAGCAGTTTTGGCTGAAATCCGAGCTTGTTTTGCTTACCTGTGGTTTTTGTCATCAATGGAGGTCCATAGAGTCAAAGCTGTGGCTTTTCCAGCAATCGTGTACGAATGTGAGAGTTGGATCATAAAGAATGTTGAGTACTGAAGAATCAATACTTTCAAACTGTAGTGTTGGAGAAGACTCTTGAGAGTCTCTTGGACAGCAAGGAGATCAAACCAGTCTTGACAAAGTTTTGTGCACGCAGAAGTTTAATTCCTTTTTCATTGTTTATTTTTATGCAATTGTTAAAGGTTACCTTCCATTCACAGTTGTTACAGAATGCTGGCTCTGTTCCCATGTGGTACAGCACAGCCTTGAGCGTTTGTTACACCCGACAGTTTGCACCTCTCGCTCTCCCACCCCTAGGCTGCCCTTCCCCCTCCCCACTGGTAACCATCAGTTTGCTCTCTTTGAGTCTGCTGCTTTTGTATTATATACACTCGTTTGTTGTGTTTTTTAAATTCCACATATAAGCAACATCATACAATATTTATCTTTCGCTGTCTGACATTTCACTTAGCCTAATGCTGTCCAACAAAGATCATGCATCTGGTCCCATCACTTCATGGGTAATAGATGGGGAAACAGTGTCAGACTTTATTCTTTTGGGCTCCAAAATCACTGCAGATGGTGATTGCAGCCATGACATTAAAAGACGCTTACTCCTTGGAAGGAAAGTTATGACCAACCTAGACAGCATATTCAAAAGCAGAGACATTACTTTGCCAACAAAGGTCCGTCTAGTCAAGGCTATGGTTTTTCCAGTGGTCATGTATGGACGTGAGAGTTGGACTGTGAAGAAAGCTGAGCACCGAAGAATTGATGCTTTTGAACTGTGGTGTTGGAGAAGACTCTTGAGAGTCCCTTGGACTGCAAGGAGATCCAACCAGCCCATTCTAAAGGAGATCGGTCCTGGGTGTTCTTTGGAAGGACTGATGCTAAAGCTGAAACTCCGATATTTTGGCCACCTCATGCGAAGAGTTGACTCATTGGAAAAGACTCTGATGCTGGGAGGGATTGGGAGCAGGAGGAGAAGGGGACGGACAGAGGATGAGATGGCTGGATGGCATCACTGACTTGATGGACATGAGTTTGAGTGAACTCCGGGAGTTGGTGATGGACAGGGAGGCCTGGCGTGCTGCGATTCATGGGGTCGCAAAGAGCTGGACACGACTGAGCGACTGAACTGAACTGAATGCCGTCCAAGTCCATCCATGATACTGCAAATGGCAAAATTTTGTGTTTTTTAATGGCTAATTTCAGTTTTATTGAGACATAATTGACATGAAAAATTGAAAGATATTTGAAGTATATGTCATGGTAATTTGATATATTTGTGTGTTGTGAAAGGATTCTCCCCAGCTGGTTACTCAATGTACCCATTATATATTTATCTCTTTTTTTGATAAGAACATGCAGGTTCTACTCTCTAAGCAAATTTCAGTTAAACAGCACAGTGTTATCAGCTATAGTCAGGATGTTTTACATTAGGTCCTCAGATGTTATTCATCTTGTTGCTGAAAGTTTATACTCTTTTAACACCATCTTCCTGTTTCCCCAACCCTGCAGTCTCTGGTGGCTACTCTTTCTATGAGTTTGACTTTTTTTTTTTTCAGATTTCACATATAAGTGACCCCATGCTGTATTTGTCTTTCTCTGTCTGGCTTATTGCACTTAATATAAATGCCATCAAGGTTCATCTACGTTGTCATAAGTGGCAGGATTCCATTCTTTATCATGGCTGAATGATATCCCTTTGTATTATATCATATCCCCTTTGTCCATTCATCCATTAATGAATACTTGGGTTGTTTCCATATTGTGATCATTGTGGATAAAGGCATAAGTGAACACAGGGGTGCAGATCTTCAAGGTCTGGTTTTTGTTTCCTTTGGATCTCTCCCTGGAAGCAGGACTGTTGGATCGTATAGTAGTTTTTAGATTTTTGAAGAAACTACACGCTGTTCTCCATAGTGGTCCCACTTACATTCCCACCAACGTTGCATGAGTTTTCCTCTTCTCCAGATCCTTGCCAACACTTGTCATCTCTTTTCTTTTTGACGATGGTTGTCCTAACAGACAGGGGGTGATACTGGGGATTTGATTTGCATTTCGCTGATGATTAGTGCCTGTTGGCCATGTGTATGTTGGTCAGCACTTTTAATGTTGGCTTCGTTCACTTCTACACTTGTATGAAGTTAAATTTCATGCCCAGAACATGGAAGCTGCATTTCTGTGTTGCTCCCTCCACTGGCACTCTCAATCCCTCCCCCCTTCAACCCCCACACACACTGTCTCCTCCTTCATTCAGCTCTAGAAGCCTTCTCTAACTTATAAGATGGTGTTTTCTCCTGATCTCACCTCCTGGAATATAGACCTTTAACATCTATTCCAACACTAAGCATCCTTCAAAACCCACCAGAGCCATCACATTTCAGCTGTGTGATAAATTGCACGTGAGTGTGATTGTGTGTGTGCTGCCTGTGTTTAGCTTGATTTTCTAGATGGTTCATGGCAGCCTGCTTATCTTGTGGTTTCCTAGTAAGGAAGGGACTATAGTGACTTTTTTTAATAATGTCACATGTAGATCCCTGTCCAGCTAATGACTTCAGTGGTGGTATTTTTGACTGATAACTACTTAGATAAGCATTAAAAAATACGAATGTAAAATGTATTCTGTGTACAGCCAAGCTATTTTAGGGTTAAAAATTTCAGGTGGTCTATTTTCAGGATTCAGCAGTTCTTCCCAGAAGGTCGGCAGTGCTGGCTAGCACTGATGCAGAGAAAAGGTGTGAGCCTTCCACCCTGGAGGGTAAACCCCAGGAGGCTCACACGGGCAGTCTACAGCCATTACCTAGTTGGAGGAGCGCCTCCTGCCTCTTCATAGGTTGTTTGCCCCGTGTTCATGTCAGTCCAGCTCCATGTGTATTAATGATGGTTGGGCCCTGGGGGCAGGACGATGGCAGTCTCACAGAGCTCTTCTCATTGTGCCAAGCTTTACGGCTGGTGTTTTGAATGGTTTCTTACATGAGTGACTGTTGCAGCTGATGGACCTTGTGGAAATGACTCAGATTAAGCTTCTGCTTTGCTTGAAGATTACTGACCCCATGTCATGGAGTGTAACTCATACACTCCAATTACTCATAAGAATAAATTTCTGCTCTTACAGTTAATATCAATATATTCTCAAAAAAAAAAAAAAAAAAAACCTGAATGAGATACCTAATCTATTTTTCTGCCCAGGCCCTCACCTCAAGGACAATATCATGAAAGCACTGGGGAAATTTTATTTTAAAAATCCCCTTTAAAAAACCCTTCTCACCCCACCCACTATGAAGGCTAAATACTGTGTTCATGTGTCACCATTTTTAAGTGAGGAATAATGTAAATAAGGGTGTAGGTTTTATTCCAGCAATACATGCTTTCAACCATTTGAAGATTGTAGTGACTTTAGTACTCTTGCCTGGAAAATCCCACGGGCGGAGGAGCCTGGTAGGCTGCAGTCCGTGGGGTCGCTAAGAGTCGGACACGACTGAGCAACTTCATTTTCAGTTTTCACTTTCATGCATTGGAGAAGGAAATGGCAACCCACTCCAGTGTTCTTGCCTGGAGAATCCCAGGGACGGGGGAGCCTGGTGGGCTGCCGTCTATGGGGTTGCACAGAGTTGGACACGACTGAAGTGACTTAGCAGCAGCAGCAGTGATTTTAATGGGACTTCCCAGATGGCTAAGAGGTAAACAATCCACCTGCCAATGGCAGGAGAAGCAGAGATGAGGTTGGGAAGATCCCCTGGAGAAGGGAATGGCAACCTGCTCCAGTACTGTTGCCTGGAAAATCCCATGGACAGAGGAGCCTGGTAGGCTACAGTCCATGAGGTCACTAAGAGTTGGACTCAACTGAGCACTCACGCATGCACAGTGACTTTAGTAGTAATATTAATGGAGTTACTATTCTGTGTCACTGGAAGATGGCTCATGACTGGGGAGGGAGGGAAAGAAAAAGGAAGGGAGGGAGGGAGGAAGGAAATAGAGTAAAATCTAAGGCAGCTTTCAGAATTATTAAAGTAAAACAGAAATGATTGTTTGCAAGGCCACAGCACATAATAGAATCTCAGAGTCTTAATTTCATTAATATCCTTGCGGCCAATAATTCTTCTTCCAGAAAGGAGCCAGCTGACTGGGTTCAGTTCAGTTCAGTTCAGTCACTCAGTTGTGTCCGACTCTTTGCAACCCCATGAACCACAGCACGCCAGGCCTTCCTGTCCGTCACCAATTCCCAGAGTTCACCCAAACCCATGTCCATCGAGTCGGTGATGCCATCTAACCATCTCATCCTCTGTTGTCCCCTTCTCCTCCTGCCCACAATCTTTCCCAGCATCAGGGTCTTTTCAAATGAATCAGCTCTTCACATGAGGTGGCCAAAGTATTGGAGTTTCAGTTTCAACATGAGTCCTTCCAATGAACACCCAGGACTGATCTCCTTTAGGATGGACTGGTTGGATCTCCTTGCAGTCCAAGGGACTCTCAAGAGACTTCTCCAACACCACAGTTCAAAAGCATCGATTCACCGGGTAGATTTATACTTTACAGTAGCAGGCCCCTTCTTATTTTAGAGAGAACATCTTTGGCTTGGTTCAGTTGTACAGTTTTCGATGCCCAATTCAGGAGAACTTGTTCCCACTAGTTTGACACTTAAGGCTTTTGCTGGTGGTCCATGTGGTTCCTGGTTCCCAGGAAAACATAAGCAGTGAATGTGTCAAGGGTCATAATTCATGGGATGTGCATAAGAAGCCCATAACTTGTAGGAATTAGGTAGGAAAGAACTCTTCCTGAGATGTGTGGGTGGTATTTCAGATTCTAAGGATTAACAGCCTCTTTATAAGTGTGATCTTGGTTCAAATGTCTGAGCATCTCATGGTCCAGTCAACCTGACACATAAAATTAACCACCACAATCATGAATGCCACCAAAACCACTGGGCTAATCACTGCCACCTCACTGATTTGAATGGCATGAACCATGAGCCAAAAACCATAGTGTAAATGTGGAGTGTGTGTGTGCATGCACGTGCACATGTGTGCATGTGTATGGCCTGAAAGGTTTACTAGAAGTTTGACAGAAATTAACAAGAGCTGCTGAGAAAGAGGATACTTGCCAGGTGGCCCAGTGGTAAGGAATCCACCTGCCAATGCAGAAGACAAAAGAGACCAGGATTCGATCCCTAGGTTGGGAATATCCCCTGGAGTAGGAAATGGCAACCCACCCCAGTATACTTGCCTAGGAAATTCTATTGACAGAGGAGCCTGGCAGGCTACCGTCCATGGGGTCGCAAAGAGTCGGACTCAACTGAGCACAGCACAGCTGAGAAAGGGGACATCCACCCAGGCAGCAGGGTTTTCTGACCCTAGAAGGCTGCATGGAAGGTGAGGGTTTTGATTCCCAACCCCCATCCTCCATCGTCACCAACTTTTGTGACTTCAGAGAGCTCTCCTCAGATATAAATTCCCAAATTAGTAATCACTGTGAAATGATTTCAAGAACCCAGTGGTCAGTCTGCTCCACCCAGGAGCCTCCATCCTGTTCTTCGGGCTGAGCTCTCCTCGGGGAAGCCCTGCACTGCCCCTGTCGACTGCCTTTCTTTGCTGACCCCCAGCAGCAGAAACTGGCCTGATGAGCCTGACTGATGCTCGGCAGCCCTGTCAGGCATCGGGACAGCCTACAGGCAGAAGGCTTTAAGACCGGCGTGACTGCACAGTGATATTCTACCCGTGTTAACGCGTGTATTTATGGCTCAGCAGCCCCGAAGTTCACTGTCAGCACCTGCTGTGCATCAAAATGGATGCTTTCCTTTGGTTTCCTTGAGCAGTTCCACCTCAGCTGGGGTGTCAGGTTTAGAATTTGAAAAGAGTTACTGTTAAATGTTGAGAGCTGCTCCTGATTATTGTAGCCATCACGGACCACGTGGGGTGTGGCAATAGGAAAATTGCAGGTAACGTATCCCCTCATATTCGAGCTGTAATTAGATTTGTGAAGGTCTCCTGGAGGCAGAAACACCACCTAGGGCTGGGGCAGATCTCAGAATAAACACAAACCATGTAAAGAAAATTAGCCTCCACCTTACGTTTCCTGTGCTTCCATGGTGGCTCAGACGTAGGAGCTGCCTGCGATGCAGGAGTCTCGGGATCCCTGGGTCAGGAAGATCCTCTGGAGGAGGGCATGGCAACCCACTCCAGCATTCTTGCTTAGTAATCCCATGGAAAGAAGAGGCTGGTGAGCTACAGTCCATGGGGTCCCAAAGGTTCAGATACGACTGAGTGACTAACACTACTTTTCCAGAAAACTTGAGTGTGTTCCTCAGCTCTCTGTTTTGGATTTGTTGATCACGTCTTCCCTTCTGAGGGTATTTCAATGAGGACTGCTTTCTCGGGCCATGTAAATGATGAGTGTTTGCATCTCCAGAATCTCCTGCAGTCTGATTATGTTAATGGTGAGCACACACTATATTGTACTTCCCACAAGCATGTTTGCACTTGTAAAACTGAGTGTTTAATATATTTCAAAGCTTGTTTAAAGAATGGTCCTTTGGGCACGGCTGGTGAATAGTTGCATGGAAATGCACCCCAAGGCAGGGTAACAAAGTTGTGGAACAGATATGTCTCAATTAAGAAAGTCCCTCTGATAATCAAGGTAACTGTGCTATAGACAAAGCCTCAAGTCAGTAATCCTCAGGAACACAGGTGGGGCCACCTGAGTTCATAACGACACAAACAGAAGAGTTTCATGCTCAGCACCCCTCCCCCACCCAGGCTGGCTTTAGCCTGTTAAAGAGAACAGGCTCACTTTGGACAAAGCCACCTCTCTGGGAGGTTTTTATTTTCTGCCTCTAGCCTTTTGACGTACAAGTGGGGCTTCACTTGGGTCCAGGGCTCCATGTGTTGACAGCGCTTTTCCGTAAGTAATTTCAGCAAACTCCCAGAGTTGTGGTACAGGTTGATATCATTCCCATTTTATATTTTCTTTCTAGGCAGTTAGATTTTTTTTAAATTATTTGTTAACTTTCACCTTTGTATTTTTCCTGCCTTGTCTGACTTGTTTTGGGAACATAATTGCTTCACAGCATTGTGTTCGTTCCTGCTGTACAATGTAGTGAATCAGTTACATGTACATCCCCTCCCTCTTGAGCCGCCCTCCTCACGCCCCACCCCACACCCTCAGGTCGTCACTGAACACCGAGCTGTGCTCCCCATTTTACAGATAAGTAAACTGTGGTTTGGGCCTCCAGGTGGCTCAGTGGTAGTGCCGGCCACACAGGTTCAATCCCTGGGTCGGGAAGATGCCCTGGGCCAGGCAATGTCAAACCACTCCAATATTCTTGCCTGGGAAATCCCATGGAGAGAGGAGTCTGATGGGCTACAGTCTGTGGGGTTGCAGATTTGGACGTGACTGAGCGACTAAACGACAACAACAAGCCGTGGTTCAGTGAATTGAAGACACTGTGAATTTCATAGCGAGTGAATAGAGCAGGACTCAGATATGTACCCAAGCTCCTGCCACCACACCCAGCGGCATTTATCGCTGTAGAAGAGTGTCCCTTTGTCGCCTTAGGGACAACGACTCTAATTTGGGGAGCCTAGCCCTTCCCAGGGTACTCACTTTCTTCCTCTACTCTGATACAGCTCTCAGTAGTCACATTACTATCATTATTTTACTGTTGTACAGCTGAAAACTCACTTATGCGTAAACACCACCTCAACGTGTCTTCTGTATGTGAAGCCTTCTCATTTCTAATTGTGGAATATGTGGCTTTTTTCCTTATGAGAATCAATAGCAGGGGCTGCAGTTGGGTAAGCCTGTATCAAAGACTGGGGATATTCTTTCTAGAACCCTCTGGATCCCTGGAGCTCTCTCCGTCAACGGGTATCTAATTTATTCAGTTTTAGGGTGATTTAAAGGGAGGTGAGGTAAAAGGAAGCTTTCCTGGCCTCTTCCTCCTCTGATGGTTTGTCTGTGGCTGCTGGAGACCCAGCTGAGGTTTGCTGGAGCCCTGAACCAGTCAATGAACAAGCTTCTTCCAGGATTGTTGCTGACCAGCCCAGGTTCATGCATCTTGATTGCTAATCAGAAAAATCTGTTTGTACGTGGCCACTAGCTACAGCTCTGTGAATTCCTAGTTCATGTCCTGCCTCTCAACTAAACACTTATAAATACCTGGAAGATGTCAAGGAAATTTAAACTTCCTTATAAAACTTTGTTTTACAAATATAGGCATGCACGGTTCGCAGGAAAAGCTCATAGCCACGATCAGTGTTTCTGAGCCAGAGTGGGAGCCGCGCGAGTCCCATGGTCCTAGTGCATGCTCAGCGAAAACACGTGTCCTGTTACGTTATGAGGCGTCCCTCTCAGCCTTCCTGGGCTCGGTTAATCACAGGGTGCCCTGGGACGTCCCTGCGTGGCTGGGAGTACAGGGCAGGAGAGCTCGTGGTGGAGGCTGGCTCCCTCCAGCTTCTCTCCCTCAGCTGTGGCTTTCCCAGCAGTGGAAGCTGGCATGTATCTGGCCCTGTTTCCAGGAGATGGGAGACAGACCTAGAAGGACCTTGTCTTCCTAAAACTGTGGCAGCCTGGGACAGAGGCAGAATTTTTTTTTTAAACTTTATTGGAATATAGCTAATTAAAGTGCTGTGTTAATTCCTGCCTTACAACAAAGTGACTCAGTTATACACACACACATGTGCACGTGCATATATATATTCTTTTTATATTCTTTTTCTTTTTTAATTTAAATTTAATTATTTTAATTAGAGGCTAATTACTTTACAATATTGTATGGTTTTGCCATACATCAACATGAATCTGCCACGAGTGTACACGTGTTCCCAATCCTGAACCCCCCTCCCACCTCCCTCCCCATACCATCCCTCTGGGTCATTCCAGTGCACCAGCCCCAAGCATCCTGTATCCTGCATCGAACCTGGACTGGTGATTCATTTCTTATATGATATTATACATGTTTCAATGCCATTCTCCCAAATCATCCCCCCTCGTCCTCTCCCACAGAGCCCAAAAGACTGTTCTATACATCTGTGTCTCTTTTGCTGTCTCACATACAGGGTTATCGTTACCATCTTTCTAAATTCCATATATATGTGTTAGTATACTGTAAGCCAGAAAGAAAAACAGCAATGCAATATATTATTTTTCATTGTGGTTTATTACAGGATATTAAATATAGTTACCTGTGTTACACACACAGTGCTTGATTCTGTGTCCTCCCAGCATCATCCAGACGCCCACACAGATTCTAGAAGATGGACTACAGATGGGCAGTGGGCACATGTCTCCTGTATATCAGTTCTTTTTTAAAAATAATTAATTTTAATTGGAGAATAATTACTTTACAATATTGTGATGGTTCTTGCCATACATCAGCAGGAATCAGCCATGGGTATACATGTGCCCACGGCACCCTGAACCTCCCTCCCAACTCCTTCCCCACCCTATCCCCATGTGGGTTTCAGTGTGGACAGAGAAGCCATCTGTCTCCATTTGAGACTCTCTGAAGTCTTATTTTAGGAAACTCACCTCAGCTAGAGAACAGATAATATACTCCTTTGTTCTCAACACGGTTTAAGGTTTAATTTCCATTTCACTTCTCTATAGGGTACTTGTCTGCATGCATGCATGCTTAGTCATGTCTGAGTCTTTGTGACTGCATAGACTAAAGCCCACCAGGCTCCTCTAGTCCATGGGATTTCCCAGGCAAGAATACTGGAGTGGGTCGCCATTTCCTCCTCTAGGGGATCTTCCTGACCCAGAGATTGAACCCAAGTCTCCTGCATCTCCTGCATTGGCGGATGGGTTCTTTACCACTGGGCCATCTGGAAATCCCATAGGGTTCTTGTCAACTTGACCCAAATGGAACAATTGGGCCCTAGAACCCCTCCCTCCTCAAACTAAACCATATTACTCCAACTAGATGACTGTGTATTAAGTTGCATGAGAACTAGGATTCTGAACAACAGCACGTTTGTCCTTTTATTCCCAGACTCAATCTCAAGGAGCCAGAATTTTGCATCTTCACAAGTGCCAGCGAGTCTCATTATCAGGCAAATTCAGTTAATGGGACTAGTTCCTTAAACCAGAATCTATTACCTAAGTATCATCCTACATTTCTTCTATGTAACGTGTGCTTCTCCAAGCACTTGGCACTGTGTTTTCTGTTGGAATATTCTGGAATGTGTCAAGTCTCTTTTTCATTGACTTGCCTGTGGGTGCTCAGCCAGTTCCTTGGGGGAATACATCCAGGCTTCTTGACCAGTGCTTATCGGGATTTGACAAAAACAGCACAATTCAACTCATCAAATATTTAAGACACCACGGTTGAGGTCCACCACTGTAGCAGATGAAGAGAGCTGGCAGGATAAGATAGAGATGCGGGGCCCAGTGTTCAAGATTCAATACCACATCTGCAATTGATCATGGAGAGTTTTAATTCCAAAAATTACATTTTAAAACATTACATATAAAAGTAAAAATACAAATCATGTATGAAAATACAAACTATAACACTGAGTAGAAAACTGTGCATTAAGTTATTTCATACATTGTGATGATTTCTGGTGGTAGAAGCTTACCTAATGGTTAAAGATGTCAGGAGATCCTCTGGATTAATTTTTTTAAGAAAGTGCAAGTCACTCAGTCATGTCCGACTCTTTGTGACCCTATGGACTAAACAGTCCATGGAATTGTCCAGACCAGAATACTGGAATGGGTAGCTTTTCCCTTTTCCAGGGGATCTTCCCAACCCAGAGATCAAACCCAGGTCTCCCACATTTCAGGTTGATTCTTTACCAGCTGAGCCACAAGGGAAGCCCAAAGATACTGGAATGGGTAGCCTATCCCTTCTCCAGCGTATCTGCCCGACTCAGTAATTGAACCAGGGTCTTCTGCATTGTAGGCAGATCCTTTACCAACTGAGCTATTAGGGAAGCCCCCCCCCTTTTTTATATAATTTTATGTATTTATTTACCTCTGTGCTGGGTCTTCATTGCTGCATGGACTTTTCTCTAGTTGGGGAAAGCAAGGGCTCCTCTCTAGCTGAAGTGCTCTGGTTTCTTATTGCATTAGTTTCTCTTGTTGCAGAGCATGGATTCTAGGCACATGGACTTGAGTAGTTGTGGCTCGTGCACTCTAGAGCACAGGTTCCGTAGTTGTGGCACATGAGTTTAGTTGCTCCATGGCATGCGGGATCTTCCTGGATCAGGGATAGAACCTGTGTCCCCTGCATTGGCAGGTGGATTCTTATTCACTGGACCATCTGGGTAGTCTCCTTTGGATTAATTTGAATTCCCCGGGTAACTGCTTTCTAATGCCTGGGCTGCCCATGCCTCCCTCCTGCAGGGCTGACCTAACCTGTAAATGGCAGCGCATCTTACCTATTCTTTCGGGCCCGTGTACTGTCTAGGAAGGGCTTCCCAGGTGGTGCTAGTGGTAAAGAACCCGCCTTCCAGTGCAGGAGATGTAAGAGATGCTGGTTTGATCCCTGGGTCAGGAAGATCCTGGAGAAGGGCATGGCAACCCACTCCAGTATTCTTGCCTGGAAAATCCCATGGACAGAGGAGCCTGGCGGGCAATAGTCTATGGGGTCGTAAAGAGTTGGCCATGACTGAGCAACTGAGCACACTGTCTAGGAAACATTTCTGTGGGACTCATCCTGAATTCTGTTTGAGTTATTTGCAGTGGGGCAGTTGTATGAACCGACTGAGAGACTTCCCTTTCACTTTTCACTTTCATGCATTGGAGAAGGAAATGGCAACCCACTCCAGTGTTCTTGCCTGGAGAATCCCAGGGATCGGGAAGCCTGGTGGGCTGCCATCTATGGGGTCGCACAGAGTCGGACACGACTGAAGTGACTTAGCAGCAACAGCAGCAGTTGTATAAACAGAGGAAAATCAGCTGAGGGGCGTGGTGCTGGAGAGGACTTGCTGCATCGGAGGTTACTGTTGCTGCCCTGCCCCCAGCCAAGCTCAGGTCCTCCTGTCCTCCTCTTGCATGCCACAGGGTATCTGATGTGTCTGGGGGGAGGTCAGCAGTTCAGCTTTGGACTATACAGAATAATTTGCTGGGAGATCAATATTCAGCAGCTGATGAGACTGACCACGGGAAAATTAAAGGCTCAGGATGGAAGATTGGTGAAAGGTTAGCTCTTTCAGCTTAAAATTCTCAAATGGAAACCTCTCTTTTCTGTTTTATATTTTTAAATCAACAATCTTTCCTTACTGTTTTCAGGAATAAATAATCAAGGAAGGAGCGAGGAAGTGTTCTCTTGCCTAGCGCTTGAACCCCTTGGTTCAAAACTTATATAACCTGTCATGTTGTTTCTTTGTGTTTTGGGTGATTTAGAGTTTAATAATGTGGTTGGTTGATAGAGAAAGATATAATGGATTGTTCTCTTTGACTTCACGTTGCTTTGCATGTTGAGTGTTGTTTTCTTCTCTCTGGAGTTTTGGAGACTGACCCACAGAGCAGCCTTGGAGCTGCTGCTGCTGCTGCTGCTGCTGCTGCTAAGTCACTTCAGTTGTGTCCAACTCTGTGCGATCCCATAGACGGCAGCCCACCAGGCTCCCCTGTCCCTGGGATTCTCCAAGCAAGAACACTGGAGTAGGTTGCCATTTCCTTCTCCAATGCATGAAAATGAAAAGTGAAAGGGAAGTCGCTCAGTCATGTCCGACTCTTAGCAACCCCATGGACTGCAGCCAACCAGGCTCCTCTGTCCATGGGATTTTCCAGGCAAGAGTACTGGAGTGGGGTGCCATTGCCTTCTCCTAGCCTTGGTGCTGGAAGCCAGCATCTCGTGCTCAGCTCCATGGAGATGGTCACGTGCCTGCAGCCCTACGCTTCCAGGGCCACAGCATCCGGTTTGTGGATATGAAAAGATGCGTGAGCTCTATCCTGCTCGCTCAGAGCTGAGAGTCTAGAAGGAAAAGCAGAGAGGGAAAATTAAATGCTGAATAAGAATGTAAGGAGGCTTAACAGCAGATGACTGGCTCTGGGCTACAGACAGGCTTGTGTTCCCACCCTTCAGCAGAGGTGTAGGTTAGCTGTGGCCCCAGGAGAAGCCTCCCCAGAGGACTGAGCTGTTAGGCAGAGCCTCGAAAAGCAGACAGAGGTATTGGGGAGATGAATGGAGGGAGGAAGCAAGGACACTCCAAACGTGGGAGCATCTCCTGGAGCCTTGCTCCTTCATAAATCCATCTCATGTGCTGAGGAGATTTCATGGTGAGGTATGCAAAACATGGGGCTAGATGCCTAGTATTTAAGGTGCTCAATAAATATTAACAGTCATCTTGAAGGATTATGGTTAAAAGATGACGTGTCATGAGACAGTGAATAAAGCAGTTGTATTTCCTTGGCTTCTATAACTTTTTTAAGGAGTCCATTACCTACTCTAGTTAGAATCCTGGTTTTGCCACTGAGTAGCTAAGAAACTAAATAAATCATCTTTTGCTTTAAGCCTTGCTTTTCTTCCATGTAAAGCATGTTAGTTGGAGTAAATGACATCTGCTGTACCTTCCACTTTGAAAGAGAGCAGTTGATTTTGTTATAATGTATGAGGGGAACTGGGAACTAGTTTGCCAATTTCTTTTACTGATTTATACTCTTTCATTAGTCATACCTATTTGAATGTAAACTTATTTTACATTCCTAGGGATATTGAAATGCTAAATTATTTGGGAATTAAAATTTAAGAATAGGTATAGAGAGTTGGCTGATATTTCATTTTTTTTTAATTTTCCATTATGGTTTGTTACAGGATATTGAATATAGTTCCCTGTGTTATACAGTAGGACCTATTTTTTTTTAAATTTTATTTTATTTTTAAACTTTACATAATTGTATTAGTTTTGCCAAATATCAAAATGAATCTGCCACAGGTATACATGTGTATTTTTTATCCATCCTATATATAATAGTTTAAGTAATAGTTATATAACTGTATATAATAGTTATAATTAGCATCTGCTAATCCCAAACTTCTAGTCCATCCCTCCCTCACCCACTCCCAGCAACACCAAGTTTGTTCTCTATATCTGTGAGTCTTTTTCTGTTTTACAGATAAGTTCACCTGTGTCCTGTCTTAGATTCCACATGCAAGTGGTATCATATGGTATTTGTCTTTCTGACTTACCTCACTGTGCGTCACAGCCTCGAGGCCCACCCATGTGGTTGCAAATGGCATCATTTCATTTTTTATGGCTGAGTGATATCCCAGTATATGCATATACCACATCTTTATCCACTCATCTGTCAATGGACACTTAGGTTGTTTCCATGTCTTGGCTACTGTATACTGGCTGGTATTTCTTATATGGAAGTATTGGCTCCATCCTGAAATAAACAGGGTATGAAATCAGAGAAGTCTATCTTTAGAAATGTGTTATGGCAGCTGTGATGGCTGTAGCAGCAGGTAATGCAGATGCAGGAGGACATTCTGAACTACATGACCCACTAGGGTCCCTTTATTGTTTAGAAGACGCTTCCTGCTGTACTCTTTTTCCTTAGTGTTCTTACCAAATTAATTTTCCCCAAATCTCTTTGGTCAAGTCATTTCCGTGCTCAGAGGCCTTCAGTGTGTCTTGTCTCACAGGTTAAGTACAAAAGCATTAGTCTTCCTTGTCTGGAGTCATCTTCTCTTCCCTCTCTCATTGTTTTTCCTTAGAACGTTTCTGTTCCTATGGGTGTAATTTACTCACAGACCTGAAATACGTCCCAGTTTTTCATGCCATCCTGGTTTTGATGTCAGCTGTCTCATAGCCAGCCAGACTCTGTGTTACACGACTCAACTTGAGAAGGAAGATTGTCCGTGTTGCGAAGAGTAGAAGTTGAGCAGGAAACACTAAAATGTTTGTAATACAATTCTCCCTAGGCTGGGTTGCAGCGTGTGGCAGGACGGGCAGATGCAGAGGGTCAGAGAGCTCACAGAGTCATTCATTGGAGATGGAGAGAGAGGTGGAAGCAGGGGTGGGTAAGATGTAAACCAGAGATGCTGGACATCCCATACCCTGAGGCCAAAGATGCCTCTGGAGATGAAGGTCAAAAAAGAAGAGGCAAGAGGGGACTTGGCATTCTTTGAGTCAGATGGACATGAATCTGGCTTGTAGAGGTACAAAGTCATAGGCTGTAGGAGGTGAAGGGAAGGAGGAAGCTGGACACAGAGCGGAGGCTCATTGGGAAGCTGTTTGGATGCTGTGGACGTGATCTGACAACAGGCTCTTGAACGTGAACTAAGTGGTACTAAAAAAATCAAAAGTCTTGAAGAAGCCAAGAGATGCCGAAGAGCCCAACCCGAGATCTTTTCCTATAGTCCATGGTATTCAGGAGGAGTCTTTGGATTTGGGAAAACCCAGGCTGAAATAAAGGAAATAGTTTCAATAGAACAAGTTTTCTGGAAAAGGCCAGAGAAATATTGGGCCCTGTAGACCAGGGTGAGCTGAGTTGGGTTTTTTGTTTTTTTAATTTATTTTATTTTATTTTATTTTTTAACTTTACAGTATTGTATTGGTTTTGCCATATTAAATTGTACAAGGAGAGATAGAAGTGGGTGTAGACTGTATATAGTTTAGGCTGGAAGGTAAACTGGAGACAAACGTTGTCAGTGGAAAACCATAGCTGACATATGGACGCCCCAAACTTCTAGACCCGGGCTGCCTGCCGGCAGGGTGTTGGGAAGACAGCAAGTCTTTCTTTGTAAGAGAGAAACTGACCAGGATGTTTTGTGATGTTTTTGGCCAACCATCTATAACCTTTAGTACCAGTAAACAAACAAAAAACAAAAACCTTTGGTGTCATTTTGCTTCATCCCAGTAAGTTTCTTTTAAACTTATGCATTTCAAGGTTTGAGCATCTCCAGTGAGTTCTGCTGTCAGTTCTTGGCTCTGAGTCACTCTTTGCCCAATGTAAACTATTGTAACCTGGAGGGGACTTTCACAGAAATATGGAATTTGTTTCAACAATTTCCTACTCTGGCTCTTCCATCTGAACTTTCCAATGCAAATGCATCCTTGAGATGTTAGTAAATATTATTATAGGGGAAGATCTGCAGGATTTAGGGTGGCTATTCATCTGGTCCCATCACTTCATGGGAAATAGATGGGGAAACAGTGTCAGACTTTATTTTGGGGGGCTCCAAAATCACTGTAGATGGTGATTGCAGCCATGAAATTAAAAGACGCTTACTCCTTGGAGGGAAAGTTATGACCAACCTAGATAGCATATTCAAAAGCAGAGACATCACTTTGCCAACAAAGGTCTGTCTAGTCAAGGCTATGGTTTTTCCAGTGATCATGTATGGATGTGAGAATTGGACTGTGAAGAAAGCTGAGCACCAAAGAATTGATGCTTTTGAACTGTGGTGTTGGAGAAGACTCTTGAGAGTCCCTTGGACTTCAAGGAGATCCAACCACTCCATTCTGAAGGAGATCAGCCCTGGGTTTTCTTTGGAAGGGCTGATTGCTAAAGCTGAAACTCCAATACTTTGGCCACCTGATGCAAAGAGCTGACTCATTGGAAAAGACTCTGATGCTGGGAGGGATTGAGGGCAGGAGGAGAAGGGGACGACAGAGGATGAGATGGCTGGATGGCATCACTGACTCGATAGACATGAGTTTGAGTGAACTCTGGGAGTTGGTGATGGACAGGGAGGCCTGGCATGCTGCCATTTATGGGGTCGCAAAGAGTCGGACACGCCTGAGCAACTGAACTGAACTGAACTGAACTGAAGGAATTCAGTGGAGAGATCAGGAGCAACGTACCATGTTTGTAACACAGCTAATGATCGAATGTTAACAGCTCACTGGTTTGTGAAGAGAGAGCTCTTTCACCGTTAAAAGAAGAAGGTGAATGAAAGTACAGGTCACTCAGTCATATCTGACTCTTTGCAACCCCATGGACTATACAGTTCATGGAATTCTCCAGGCCAAAATACTGGAGTGGGTAGCTTTTCCCTTCTCCAGGGGATCTTTCCAACCCAGGGATCAAACCCAGGTCTCCAACATTGCAGGCGGATTCTTTACCAGCTGAGCCACCAGGGAAGCCCAAGAATACTGGAATGGGTAGCCTACCCCTTCTCCAGGGGATCTTCCCAACCCAGGAATCGAACCGGGGTCTCCTGCATTGCAGGCAGATTCTTTACCAGCTGAGCTACTAGGGAAGCTGGTAGCTCAGTGGTAAAGAAGCTACTTGCCAATGCAGGAGTGCAGGAGAACACAGGTTTGATCCCTGGGTCTGGAAGATCCTCTGGAGGGGGATATGGCAACCCACTCCAGTGTTCTTGCCTGGAGAATCCCATAGACAGAAGAGCCTGGTGGGCTACAGTCTGTGGGGTCGCAAAGAGTCAGAAATGACTGAGCAACTGATGATGCACGTTCCATATACATTTGTGAGCACTAATCCTAAAACCACTCATGGTAAAATGACCAAATTCTAGAGATAGGTGTGAAATGAAATGTTGTTTTTGCCGTGGCACTTCACCTTCCCTCTTGTAGAGAAGATCGGGGTTTGTTGTTGCTGTGGTTTCCGTTTCTGCATTCCTGGGGACTCTGAGGGATCCTTCCGTGTGATCACCACTGCTCTGCAGTAATGTTCATCTGTGTGGCTCATGACATGGTAGTGAATTCTACCTCTTTCAAAGTGGTAATTAGACCTCATCATTTATTTTCTGAAGACACGAAAATTTTCTTCATTGATTCCATACAAATCTGGGAAACGGTACATCTACTTTTATTTCAAACTTAAGGGTTATTTTAGAAATGTCTTTTTATTTTTCATATTTTGTCATATTTTGTTGTTAACAGCATGCTGTTAACATTCGATCCTGAAACTCTAAAGGATATCCATTTTTATGGTACATGGCTAGAGAGGAATTTTCTAAAATGGTTACTTTGCTTCTTCCAGGGGTCCCTTTGGCATTCTACAGCCTTCCAATTATATTGTCTTTGTTCTTGGCATGAACATCTCTGTCGTATTTGGAAAGGAATCAGGATTTGTATTGAATGGTGTATTTCTCAAATCAGTTCAGTCACTCAGTCGTGTCCGACTCTTTGGACCCCATGCACTGCAGCGTGCCAGGCTTCCCTGACCATCACCAACTCCATGTTTTTTGTTGTACCTGGGTCATGGACAAATAGGTAACATTCAAAGGAGGCTACCCATTCGAGGGTGGGTAGTGGGTACCCCCAGCAGCTCCTTGGGGAGGGAGGGTCAGGGCATAGAGATGGGAACAGAAGTCTGTTATCAGACCTGGCACTTGCCTGTGGGTGCAGGTCTCTGTCCAGAAGGAGGGAAGCCTGACTGTGTGAGCAAATACAGATCTTGATGTGAACACTATTCTCAGTGTATTCACGTTTATAAGGACTGGTTCAGTTTTCAACAGCATAAAAATATTCAGAGAGCAGTATGAAAACAATACTAAATGCAGAATATTTTACTTTGTAGCAACCAAAATCCAAGATTTCAATCATTTTTAGTTTAGAAATGACCCACTGCCTTTCGTTGACCCCTCTGATGGAGGAGTACCATTTCTCCTGGAATGACAATTGGAAATGACCACATATTCATTTGGGGGAGAAAATCCATTTGGGCTTCTATAAGTTTTTCTGTAGTTTCAAAAGCATCAAACTGTAGGAGTTATATCACTCTATTTATAGAGATTATACTTCTTAGCATTAAAAACTTAGACCTTTTAAGAGAAAAGTACGAATATATGTTTTAAGTGCAGGGTTCTTTTTCCATCCATTAGTGAAAATTATATCTAAACATACCATCTTGAAATTCAAGATTTCACCATAAACAACAAATTCAACTTAAAATGAAAAAAAAACCCTAAGGTTTTAGTATCATTCCAGTTTTTCTTCTTTAACATAGAAAATATAAGAAAAATGCAATTTTATTTTTGTAGATTTTGAGGAAACTAGGAATTCTTTTCATGATGACTGAAATACAAGAAATTAATATTGGGCCATTTTTTTGAAAATTTACCTGTCTCCAGGAATTTAGATAATCAGACTTTTAATAATATAAAATAGTTAATATTTAAGTTTATATGCATATATGTATATATTTTATTTAGAAAGCCTGTGTTAAGCTAGTAATTCAGTTATTTATTGTAATTAGGCACCCTTTTGACTGGAAATTTTATTTTTCATATTTTGTCATTTCAAAGATTTCTGGTTTTTGAA
Source organism: Bos grunniens (assembly GCF_055505025.1). NCBI lineage: Eukaryota > Metazoa > Chordata > Mammalia > Artiodactyla > Bovidae > Bos > Bos grunniens. Next base: position 42,276,863 of record NC_141188.1, read on the forward strand.
GAAGTGATATTCTCTTAGATTAGTGAACTGTTAAAAAGAACTGTCTTTTCTATGTTTTTTTCTTTCTTGAAGAATGCAAACATTTGTATACCCACACAGTTAAGGAAAAAAGAGCAAGTGTTACAAGATAATTAGAACAGTTAGGATAATTGTCTTCTATGGATATGTAATACTTCAGTTGTTTACTGCTAAATGAAATGTAAAACTGTATTAGAGGAAAGAATAATGCATAAAATAGATCTAAATACAAGAGAAATTGTGCTTTGTTTGATAATGTGTAGATAGGTCTAAATTAAGAATAAATGAAGAATGCCTATTTATGTATATGCACACACACATATATATATGTGTGTATGTGAGAAATTACATACACATACATGCTTATATGCATACACACCAAATACACGGAAACAAGTCTGTACTTAGTGTCACAAGTTCGTGGTGAAGAATAAATGTGATTTATCCTCTGTGATAGTTGATCCTTTCCATTGCTTTCCCATAATGCACTGCTGTGGATCCAGACGAGTTCGTCAATAATCTATGTTTCATACTCCAGGAGTTACCTGATTCCTCAGAGAAAAGACTGAACTCATCTTTGCAGCTCACTTTAGATGTTTGGGAGTGTCGTTTGAGCTCATCAACAGAACTCATTCTTGAGCAGCTCACTGAATTTCAGAAAGCATCCTTTTCCATGAATCCATGTTTGCATGCATAGCTTAGTGAGCCACCCACCACTGACTCCATCACACAAAGAAAGGGCACCAGGGTTTCTTACATGATGACAAATCCAGGGGCTGTGGTCTCTGCCCAGTGTAAAGGCCCACTCCAGAGAACAGGTGTAAGACTAAATGAACAGTGGCTGCTAATCAGGCATTTTTATCCCATTTTGTTTTAAAGTTGACAGAGGACAAATATGCTTCTCAAACTTCTGGGGGAATTTTTGGTATTAAAGTCATTGTCTCATTTAAAGCTATTTATACTCAATTCAAAATATGATGCACAGCCTCAAATTGAGCAAAGAAATTTCCCCTGACCGTTGAGTAACCTCTGGGAACTTGAATCTCTGGCCATCTAACCACTGTAGTTGACAACCTATCTTACTTACTTGGTTTAACTCCACTTGGAGTGGTCGTCCTCAGATTAATTTAGAGTGAGGGCTTTTCATCCTTTATGTGACAAGAAGGTCTAAATACTTGTCTGAGAAGGAAATGGTCTCTATACAGATGCTCCTAAGTTTTGAAAGAAGATTACTACTAGTTATTTTGGAAATAAGTGTAGAATTGGGCATTTATAATTTTAAAGCCTTTTAATTGGATTTATAATAGAATATGCCACCTCCTCCCTGACCCCCACCAGAAAAACCCTACAACTTTTTAGGTGCCTGGAGATAAGAAAACTGGAATTTACTGGAATTAACCTTAGGATGAATACTAGAGTTAGTTGGAAAAGTAGATTAGTCTTCAAGGTGTATGTACTCGGTCATATCTGACACTTTGTGACCCCATGGACTAGAGCCCACCATGCTTCTCTGTCCCTGGGATTTCCCAGGCAAGAATACTGGAGTGGGTTGCCATTTTTCTTCCAGGGGATCTTCCTGATTCAGGGATCGAACCCGCAACTCTTTCATCTCCTACATTAGCAGGCAGATTCTTTACCATGAGCCACCTGGGAAGGCCAAGATATAATCCAGTTTAAAAAGGATCATGCCGAAATGTCTTCTGAGAAGCATAGCCTGTTAGCTGGGGTGCCTTTGTGTGTGTGTGTGTGTAAACATTGAAATGAAATTTTGGAGTAAACTTGAGATGGTCCTGAAATGCTGTTATTGGAAAAGAAATAATTGATGCAGGGGAGTCAGGGGATGGGGTGGCGGGTAGACCTGGAAAGAAGAGAGAAGTGGAAATCTGATGGCTGATGGGAGAAAAATGATGAATAGGCTTATGTTCTTGAGGGTTTGATGCAAACACCCTAATTTGCCTCCCTTGAAAAAATCTTGAGAATAGTGTTCAATGGTGATCAGTTCCTTCTATAAACACCTTCTCTCTGGTGGGCCTAGATTTCTGCTTTTGGTGGGTACAGGACAAAATGGAAGCTAAACACATGACCTAGACTAGAGGACAAGAGGAGAATTGACAACAAGTTACGTAGACAATAGCATAGAATCCATGCAGCTGTGGATAACATTGGATCACTCGAATGGCTTCCCCAGTGGCTCAGTGGGTAAAGAATCTGCTAATGCAGAAGAACATGGATTCAATCTCTGAGTCAGGAGGATCCCCTGGAGAAGGAAATGGCAACCCATTCCAATATTCTAGCCTGAAAATCCCATGGACAGAGAAACCTGGCGGGCTACAGTCCATGGGGTTGCAAAGAATTTAAATTGTTCTTTTAAAGAACATTTCTGTCCATATAAATAATTTGAAGGTGATCCCACATTTTAAACAAAGAGTGTATATAAGTCTCTTTGATCTGTCTCTCTTCCTTTCCTTCCATCTGCATTGCTGGCCAATATTCCTACCTGGGTAGATGTGGTACCTTCTCTGGTCCTCACAGTCACTGTATAGTTACAATAAAGTGTTTGGATGTCCATTATGTAAACTGATACATTCATCTATACTGAATTTTTTTTCCACTACGCTCATCTACAAATTAGACACCAACTGGGTAGTTCTATCACCTGCTGATTTCTGAGAGTGCTTTCTTTAAGCACGTCTTCCTTGAAGTGGATCAAATATGTTATTACATAGACCATGTGTTCATTATTTCAAGTTGTCTTTATGACATAAGACAGTTTATCCTTAAAAAATTACACACACATATAGGTATAATATCTTATACTTGTATGTGTGTGCTCAGTGGCTCAGTCTTGTCTGACTCTTCACTACCGAGTAGACTATAGCCCGCCAGGCTCCTTTGTCCTTGAGATGTCCCAAGCAAGAATACTGGAGTGGGCTGCGATTTCTTCCTCCAGGGGATAGCAAAGCACAATTTACAAAACAAATTTTCAGTTATACTCTGGGGTGGGGAAAACAGCTTCCCAAAAGCAGGTTTCATGGGTCCATTTTACATTGAGGTGGCCGGGGTGAGTGACATCACCTATACAAGGCCATTGGCTCTCTGCACCCAAGTATTTTACAGCTGGTAGGGTCTCTGTGCTGCATTTGCCAAACATTCTGGGCTCACCTGTTTGAGAAGCAAAGAGGGGGATGTCCAAGGTGAAGGACAGACAGAAAATATGTTTGACCACCTGTCAAAGAGTGCACCACCTTAAGCAGGTGGTGGTTAGTCATTCAGCCATGTCCAACTCTTTGCGACCCCATGGACTGTAGCCCACCAGGCTCCTCTGTCCATGGGATTCTCCAGGCAAGAATACTGGAATGGGTTGCCATGCCCGTCTCCAGGGAATCTTCTTGACCCAGGAATCAGAACCAGGTCTCCTGCATTACAGGCATACTCTTTACTGTCTGAGTCACTAGGGAAGCCTTGTTGAGGACCAAGCAAGAAATGCTGGTTTCATAGAGGAGCTATTTACGTGCCCTCGGAGCAGGAGGAGGCGGTGTTCAAGCTGCATAGCACGCAGCCTGGATAGCCCTAAGGAAGTGACCCTTATGCTGAGCCTTAGAGGGTACCCAAGAGTGCTCCTGGTAAGGATGCAAAGTGGGAGCGAATTCCAGACTGAGAAAGGGCATTCACGGAGACATGGAATGGTTAATATACTTTTAATTTTTATTGTAGTTTTCAACCATCCAGTGTCCATTACATGAAATGGGTGCCTCATATGTTGAGACACTTATAGCCCACATATGAGAGGTTATAGCCCAACCTTGATATGTGTGTTTTCCTGAATTCATTTTTATTCTTCTTAAGTGACTGCACAGAAGATAGCTTTTTGATCAAGATTCAAATAAAATAGGAGGCTGATTAGTAATAACATTAGGGATTATTGGGATACCTATATAAACCCTAAATAGCAAATTTTTATGTTTGCTGTGCATTTGTAAACTTGGGAAGAAGCCTCCTCTTGAACTGAGCTGAGCAGAGACACAAGTAGCTTATATTTGTCATGCTCCCCTCATGGTCACAGAGCATTAGACTGGCTCTCCAGGCAGAAGTAAACATCTGCCCCTGATGAATAGAGGAGGGAACATTTATCAGAATGACATCACTCTTTTTAAGAATTCTTTAAGGAAAAAAAATAATTAGTCTACAGTGTTAGGGGATCAACTCCTTAAGGAGAGAAAAAAACAATGTGAGCACAAATTGATGGATAAATTCATTTTCCTTTCTCATGTAAAATTGTTGTGACATGTTAAAATAATTTATGTAATTATAGAAGGAAATTGGATTTTCTTTCAACCTTTATGTATGTGTGGTCTTAGGATTGAATATATACTGAATATTACACTAGAAACTGAATGATGACCCAGAAGAGTATAGTTGACATTTGGTTTCATTAAAGATTAATAGGAGCCTGGCCTTGTGAGTTTTACCATATCACAAAAAGCAAGATTTAGTGGCTGGGGCTCTGGATTATGTATTAGGTGGCAAGGCTTCTGGTCCAAACTGCCACTCATTTACTGATGTTCTGATTACCAGGGCTCACTCTAATTTCCCCACCCATAATAACAATAGTGATGCTATTCATAACCACTGTGCCCAGATAGATGGTCCAGACGAGTAAGTTAATGTCTACAGTGCTCAGTTGCTTCAGTCGTATCCGACTTTTTGTGACCCCATGGACTACAGCCTGCCAGGCTCCTCTGTCCATAGGATTCTCCAGGCAAGAATACTGGAGTGGGTTGCCATGCCCTCCTCCAGTTGCACACGCCTCCTGTGTTTCCTGAACTGGCAGGAAGATTCTTTACCCTGAGACGCCTGGGAAGTCCAGTGAACGTCACCTGTAAGATCCATTCCCAGGTTGCTCGTGCTCAGTTGTGTCCAACTCTTTGGGACCCCAAGGATTGCAGCTGGTCAGGCTACTCCATCCATGGGATTTTCCCTGCAAGAATACCAGGGCGGATTGCCATTTCCTCCTCTAGGGGATCTTCCCAACCCAGGGATCAAACTCATGTCTTCAGACTCTCCTGCACTGCAGGAGTTTCTTTACCCCTGAGCCACTGGGTCCTCTACAGGCTTTAGACTTCCTAGAAAAGTAATGAATAAAAATGCAATAGAAATGCCTTCCTGAGAGCATCAAGCAAATCACTACTTCGCTCTTCAGAAGAGGAGCACGTTGGAACTCTGGGAGGTGGTGTAAATGCCACTGGGATGATGAGGTGGGGGAATGCAGTGGCAGACACAGTGTGTTGGCCTTGGACTGAATCCATCACTCATTGTTCGTGTGACTTTGGACAAGTCACCTGAATGTGGTGGCATCTCTTTCATTCTCCTTAATGAGCAGTAACGTGCCTGAGAGTTGCAAGAATTGAATGTGGCACATTGATTCATTATAATGTTCAGAAGCATGCGCAGGAAATTCTGCCCAAAGTTCCCTCTTCCGTTTTGGCCCACGGAGAGAAATACATTAAAAGCATCATTATCCTATAGAGTTGACAAAATGATGTGGTACACAGATGATAATTCGGTCATTATTTCTAAAAGTTTTGCCATCTCTCTAGTCTTTACATTTTTAGACTCTGCAGCAGTGGAAAAGAAAACACCTTTTGTCCTTCCTTCTCTTTCTTATCGCTTCTGATTGTCATGAATTCAGACGATGAGGATTGGAGATCGAGTTTTCTCTCTGTTAAATGGACTTGAAGTTCATTGTGTATATAAACAAGGTTGTTCTCCTGAATCAGCCGTGCAACTCAGAGTAAGGGAAAAAAGATCCTCCCAAGAAACCCGATTATTATGTAATATAGGGGCACTGTCACCTTTTTCCTGGAGAAGGCAATGGCACCCCACTCCAGTACTCTTGCCTGGAAAATCCCATGGACGGAGGAGCCTGGTGGGCTGCAGTCCATGGGGTCGCACAGAGTCAGACATGACTGAAGCGACTTAGCAGCAGCAGCAGCATCACCTTTTTCTAATAATTAAGAGCAGCAAGAAATAAGCTTTAAAAATCTTATCAAGGAGAAGCCTGGAAGGCGAGTTTTCTTACACATGAATCATTGCAAGGAACTGTTGACACATTTGCGTTAGCTCTTTTTATTGAAATATCTGTGGCAAAAAGTATCTGAATACCCAAGCTCATTACTCTCCACTTAAAGAAACCACACTTCACCCCATCCTTTTTTTTAATGCATATGGTGAAGTCATCCAGATCCCCTGTACAAATAATATTTAATTTATTTAAATCTCACTAGTGGGATTCTCATTGCAGGTTCACATGTCTTTAGGGCAAGACACCATCTTTTCAGTATTACTGTATTACTGTAAAGTATGTGTCTAAAAAATAATGTATGTGATTAAAGACAATTTTCCTGGTCCTGTGAATATTCAGAACTCAAGGGGGGAAATCTAAGACTTATGCAATACCCTAGATGATGCTTTTTTACAAAACAGTGTTTGAGTGAGGTGAAAGTACTTCTGAAAATATTTATAGATTCCATGGGCATCCCTGGTGGCTCAGATGGTAAAGAATCTGCGATGCAGGAGACCTGGGTTTGATCCCTGGTTCGGGACAATCCCCTGGAGAATAAAATGGCTACACACTCCAGTACTCTTGCTTGGGGAATTCCATGGACAGAGGAGCCTGGCAGGCTACAATCCAGGGGGTTGCAGAGAGTCAGACACAGCTGAGTAACTATCATAGATGCCTTGAGAATTTTTAAACGGTCTAGAACGTGGAGCATACTGTGTGCTCCACGGGGTTTCTGGTATGTTTGCTTTGTCAGCTGAATCCCTTCTTGGTCTTGTAGTACTTAGTGCAACTCCAGCCCAATTATGAGGTGTTTATATTGTGCTACACACTATTCTTGCAGGATTTTTTTCTTCCACTTTTGGTGAATGGGTTTGTTCATCAGTGGTATGAAAAGAAAAAGATGACTATCACCCAGTGCAGTGAACACCCGTTCTGCATGCTGTTTCTGTGCCGTGGATGAGCAGAGCTTCCCTGAGCACAGTGCCAGTGGCCTTCTCCCAGACTTTGGTTTCCACTACAGTGAGAGGACTTTGTTGTAACTGGTAATAAGTCTGTGTCGACCCTAGGCAGAAACACTTGTGAGGAAGCCTTCCAGAAAGTTCTTAGCATCTGGCAGTCTTCTGAATCATGCTTAGTGACCATCCTGCTTTGTCAGAAGATTGCATTGGGCAGTAACAAATACTTCTGTGCATAGTGACAATTCAGCATTTCTGACCTCGGCCTTGGTTGACATGAGCTGGCCGCTTCAAGCCACCTCTTATAAGAGCTGTGATTTACTAGTTAAGCTGTTTTGGTTCCAAATAACAAAAACCAATAGCTCAGTGATGAAGATTCCACCTGCCAATGCAAGAGGCGTAGGTTTGATTCCTGGGTTGGGAATATCGCATGCAACCCAGTTCAGTATTCTTGCCTGGAGAATTCCATGGCAGAGAAGCCTGGCAGGCTACAGTCTATGGAGTCACAAGAGTAGGACACAACTTAGTAACTAAACAACTGATTTATACTCTTCTCTATTATGTATAAAACAAAGGACCTTTGCCTGAATTTTATAATATCTTCATCAAAAATCAAAATCTACTTCTAAAGAAACACTATAAATCATTGTCAAAGTTAAATCTTGATCTGTTCACTTAAGGATTAGTGTTTCAGAATTTGAATGTCATAATTCGATATTTTTCATATAAATAAGTTATGTAGACAGTTATTTTGTGTTCCTAGTTACATTCGATTTCTACCCAGAGAGATTGCCTGATAATTAATTTCCTATGTCCTGGGGTGATGGAAGAAAAGAAGAAATTGGAAAGCCCTTTAAGAAAATGGAAGCCCCAGCATCTTTGGCACCTGAGAGTTATGGGGGTTTCACATTCCTCTGGAATGCACTGTGTATGGAAATGTGTACCGATCCCTAACTGATAACCTAATTTTTCTTCTTGGAGGGGACCAGGTAGATCCTAGCAAAATGCTTAGCCCTTCGGATCACTGTAGAAAAAAATTATTAAATAACTGTAGATACAGGATGTACATTTTTAGATTTATAGTTGGTAACTTTGGCATGTTTTTAATTCAAGGACATGATCAGTATGAGTTATTGTCCAGAACTTGCCCATTAAAGCCATATGTGCAACTCAGCTTCAATTAAAAACAACTCATATGAGCATTATTCTCTGTACCACCTCCTAGAGTCCTGCTTAGCAGTTCCCATGAGCAATAAATTATTCATTAATTAAGGTAATATTTATTTAGTACCTACCACCTTAGACACTGGAGTTAGGAGTCTTTGTAATAGTCTGGGGTAAAAGATTGTAGCTCGGTCTGCCATGTTGAAAGTGCATATGGTTTCAGCAGCACGTTTACATTCTGTGCTCATCCACGGCACAGAAACAGCATGCAGAACGGGTGTTCACTGCACTGGGTGATAGTCATCTTTTTCTTTTCATACCACTGATGAACAAACCCATTCACCAAAAGTGGAAGAAAAAAAATCCTGCAAGAATAGTGTGTAGCACAATATAAACACCTCATAATCGGGCTGGAGTTGCACTAAGTACTACAAGACCAAGAAGGGATTCAGCTGACAAAGCAAACATACCAGAAACCCCGTGGAGCACACAGTATGCTCCATGTTCTAGACCATTTAAAAGTTATGCATAGGCATATATATATATATTCTTTCTCAAATTATTTTCCCATGTAAGTTATTGCAAAGTATTGAGTAGATTTTCCTGTGGTATACAGTAGGTCCTTGTTGATTATCTATTTTATATATAGTAGTGATGAAAGTGAAAGAGGAGAGTGAGAAAGTTGGCTTAAAGCTCAACATTCAGAAAATGAAGATCATGGCATCTGGTCCCATCACTTCATGGCAAATAGATGGAGAAACAGTGGCTGACTTTATTTTGGGGGGCTCAAAAATCACTGCAGATGGTGACTGCAGCCATGAAATTAAAAGACACTTACTCCTTGGAAGGAAAGTTATGACCAACCTAGACAGCATATTCAAAAGCAGAGACATTACTTTGCCAACAAAGGTCTGTCTAGTCAAGGCTATGGTTTTTCCAGTGGTCATGTATGGATGTGAGAGTTGGACTATAAAGAAAGCTGAGCGCCGAAGAATTGATGCTTTTGAACTGTGGTGTTGGAGAAGACTCTTGAGACTCCCTTGAACTGCAAAGAGATCCAACCAGTCCATCCTAAAGGAGATCAGTCCTGGGTGTTCATTGGAAGGACTGATGCTGAAGCTGAAGCTCCAGTACTTTGTCCACCTGAGGAGAAGAGCCAACTCATTTGAAAAGCCCCTGATGCTGGGAAAGATTGAGGGCATGAGGAGAAGGGGACGACAGAGGATGAGATGGTTGGATGGCATCACCGACTTAATGGACATGGGTTTAGGTAGACTCCGGCAGTTGGTGATGGACAGGGAGGCCTGGCGTGCTGCGGTTCATGGGGTCACAGAAAGTCGGACACGACTGAATGACTGAACTGAACTGAGTGTGTATCTCTTAATCCCAAACTCCTAATTTATCCCTCACACCCTCAACCTTTCCCATTGACAACCATAAGTTTGTTTTTTAATGAGTCTGTTTCTGTCCTGTAAATAAGTTCATTTGTATCATTTTTTTAAGATTTCACATATAAGTGATATAGTATGAAATTTGTCTTTGACTTAATTCACTTAGTAAATCAACTGTATGTGTTTAGTCACTCAGTTGTGTCTGATGCTTTTGCAATCCCCTACTCCAATATGAAATTTAGAATGTTTTAAATTTTTTAGAAAATCATAAAGGGAATTAACTTTTACACATCTACTTCCATCTGTTAATCATAACATCCAGCATTTCCACAGACAAGACTGTTGATATAAAATTGAATAAAATTATTTTTTGCCAAAAAAAAGCAAGTGGGGAATTCCCTGGTGGTCCAGTGCTTAAGACTCCATGCTTTCGCTGTCAAGGGCCTGGGTTCGATCCCTTGTCGGGGAACTGTGATCCCACAAGCTATGCAGTTTGGGGAAAAAAAAAAAGAATGAAAGTAAAGAACAGTTGATTAGGTCAAAGGAGGTTTCAGGAAATGTAGCACAGAACAATTGCATGTGAGGAAAGAGGAACACAAGTGAGGTGACTTCTGCTCGTGGAGCACATGTCCAAGGGCAGCAGTGTCCACCAGGAGCGCACGATGGAAGAACCCTGAGTGTGCAGGAAGCTTGTGAACTTAGTCATGAAAGCGAGCCCCCTTCACCACTGTGCCTTGAAATGACCGACAATAACATCGCAAGTACTGACAAGGTCAATGCATTTTAATTCACGCTCTGGTTTTTGGTTGTAGAACATTGTCATCCAGCTAAAGCCTCCAGGAAATGAAAGTGTAGGTCCTTTATTCTCTTTTTCCCCAAGGCCCTTCCACATACCTTGGATCATGGGTATATTTCCTAACTGGATCATGAAGTAACTTCTTGTCTGCTTTCGTTCTTCTGGTTTCCCTCAGGTCAAGCCCACCTTGATGTCCCTGATATGTGTGTCCTGCTGGGACCTCCCCCACCACCAGCCTTGCTGGCCTGTGCACCCTCTGCCCCCAGAGAAGATGTCACCTCCTTGGGGACGCTTTTCTGCCCCGACCCCCAATTAGGAATGTATTCCTTCCTTCCCTGAGCTCTTTCCTACTATACTTATGTTATTGTCCTCATGGACGGTTCTGTGCTTCTCACCAGTTTATACATCAGCCTTCAGCACCGAACAGGAGCTCCTGGAAAGTGGGGATTACATTTGATTCTGTTTTGTAGCCCCAGCATTAAGATCATACTGGAAAACAGGAAACCTATATTTGCTGAATTGAATGTTTTCCTCCTACATCTTTCTGATGTCCAAGGGATGAAGTCCAAGCTCAGCTGCTGCCCAAGGGTGGTCTAAGCTCACCCATGACTGAGGCAGCCTGTCTGGGGACCTTGGCTCAGGACCCAGAGACATTCAGTTCATGTTGAACTTTTGGCAATGACTCTGTCCTCACCTAGAATGCCTTCCTGCTTTCTCCTGCCAGTGAACAGTTCAGACCCATCTCTCCCTTTATGCAAGATCCCAGGCCCACTACCTTCACAGGCCAGGTAGCCATCCCAGCCTGTCTGACGTCTTTCTTCTCAGAACCCTCCATGCAGTGTGGGCATTCCTGACCATCGCCACCACCTGTTCCATGTATATTAGATTCATACTCACTGCATAAAGAAACAAATATTTTGAGCCTTAGACTCATACCTCATTCTTTGTGGGTATACTCCACATCCCTGGACACAGCATTGGGTCTGATGGTGGGCTGACTAGTCATTGTGGCTGCAGGTGGACAAGAGTGGGAAATGATTTGGAGCATGGGACCTGGTAGACTAGCTTCACAGAGTCACTGCCGAGTAGATGTCCCGTCATTCTTCCCTTGCCACGTCACTTTAAAGCCAGGATTTATTCAGTCATGTGTATAGAATATGTATACTGTGTTAGTGGTGTTTCTGCAGGAAGAGGGTAGCAGGCTAACCCTGGGATTATCGTTTTTTAATCCTTTTGTTTTAATTGGAGGATAATTGCTTTACAATGTTGTGTTGGTTTCTGCCACATGTCAACATGAATCAGCCATAGGTATACGTATGTTCCCCCCCTCTTGAACCTTCCTCCCACCCCCGTCACCTGCCTTTAGGTTGTCACAGATTTGAGCTGGATTTGAGCTGGATTTGGATTTGTCACTGGATTTGAGTTCCCTGCCTCATAGAGCAATTTCCCACTGGCTATCTGTCTTACATATGGTAATGTATACGTTCCAATCCTATACTCTCAATTCATCCCACCCTCTCCTTCCCCAACTGCGTCCGCACGTTTGTTCACTCTGTCTGCGTCTCCATTGCTGCTCTGCAAATAGGTTCACTGGGGTTATATTAAAACTCATCTATCATAGTAAATTTTGAAATATTACATCCTTTCATTTCTCTTATTGAAAACTTTTGCTCTGTGTGAAGAATGCAGGGAATTCCTAGATGAGTTCTCCCTTCTCAACAAGTATGGAAAATAGTACCAACCTTATGAATAAGGTGCAGACAACATGAAGTTATTAAAATGAAATTCTCAGTCCAGTAACCAGCACGTTAGAGATGGAAATGGCAAACCACTCCAGTATTCTTGCCTGGAAATCCCCATGGACAGAGGAGCCTGGCAAACTACAGTCCATGGGGTGGCAAAAAGTCAAACATGACTGAGCGACAAAACAACAAAAACCAGTGCATAGTAGTTCCTTAGCATGTAATTGTTGAATGATGAATGAGGTCATTAAGTCTTGGTAAGACTCTACCATGTTTTGTATGTGAAGGGATAAATTCTGTTTCATAATATTTTGCAAAAAACAAGACATTTTACTGAAAATGTCAGAAGAAATTACCTGTGAACTATCCAGTCTTTTGTTCCTAAATTGCAATATTGAATACTTGCATTTTCTGCTTTGGAAACTTTTTCTTTTTTTTCAAGAGTGTGTGCTTTGTATGTCTTTTGACTCTTCATGGAAAACAGTGGCCATTTCAGCTGATCTTTGAGAAACTTAAGCAGTCAGTTACTTAATATTTATTTCCATCTTTCTAATTTGGTGGTAAGTGGCAGATTATGTAGGCTGTTCAGTAGTAAACATTTGAGTTAGCTCATGCTGATCACACTCTTAAATCTTTACCCTCTTGAAGATAACTGATGTAACCTGCTGGAAATTAAGGCTATAAATTTTCAGGTAGGGATTTCAGTGTTCCCGCAATCAATACTTTGCAGATCACACTACCAGTTTTTCCTATGAAATATGTTGGCTGGTGGGTGGAAAATCAATGCCTGGGAATGAAAAACAGGTGTCAAGTTTGATCGGAACATCATGCATTTCATGTTTGGAGGCCAGAGCATCCTGTCAACAAACACAGCAGTAATTCTGTCAGATACAATATGCATGAGATTAATGAAAACACCAGAAACAAAGCAGACTGGACTGTGAGCCAGGTCTGCAAAAAGTCAGGGCAAAACATGCATCTTCCTCTTGCATCCAAAGTGAATGTTACATTAAGTGTTACATTAAGTGTTACATTAAGACAACACTGGAGAGGTAAGATGAGGCTCATTTGCATAGCTGCAGTCTCGATACAAAGAAACCAGGGTGTCAGAGGTGGACTTGCCACCCGGGGGCTGTCACAAGTGTCTGGCAGACACGTGGACATCATTGTAACAGAGCACAGTAGTTGAATTTGAATCTTACAATCTGCAGTCTTTTTTAGACAAGTCGAGCTTGGCCTCGTTCTGAAGTTGGTGATGGATGACTAAGGCCTGAATGAGCCAGGATGGAAGGGCAAGAGATCAATGACTGATGACATATTTTTAACATGCAAAACACTTACCAGATACAGTAACCACTGATGTCCTAAAGCAAAAATGACTCAGAGTTATTCAGTATTAGGGACTGTTTACCAGTTCCATAAATTAGCAGAAAAAATGAAATATAATACTGAAAAACAGAGAATAAAATTGTCAGCTTTTTTTCACAAACTATTCTACAGGAAATGTAGAAGAATCCTCTGAAAAATCAATGAAAAATATGTTGAGAGCCCAGTAAAATACACAGTTACAAAGTCAAATATATGAAAATTAGTTACTCTAGAGCCACACTGCTGAATACAGATGCTGTCTGTCATGTAACTTGGGCAAGTCACTTAATGTCTCTGTCTCCGTTTTCTCACCTGTGAATGAAGTAGTACGTCGAAAGCCTTGGAACAACGCCTGCTAAATCATCAGTAAAATATGTGTTGTTAGTATCATTGTTTTCATTCTATTCCTAGCTATCCTACTGGTAAACAATCCCTATTTGTGTATTTCCTATATAAAATGTAATTAAGAGGATTCCATTTACAGTGCAGCTGAAAAATGTACAATGCCTATGACAAAACTTAACAAGAAACATTCTTTTTTTTTTCTAATTTTATTTTATTTTTAAACTTTACATAATTGTATTAGTTTTGCCAAATATCAAAATGAATCCGCCACAGGTATACATGTGTTCCCCATCCCGAACCCTCCTCCCTCCTCCCTCCTCCCTCCCCATACCATCCCTCTGGGCCGTCCCAGTGCACCAGCCCCAAGCATCCAGCATCGTGCATCGAACCTGGACTGGCAACTCGTTTCCTACATGATATTTTACATGTTTCAATGCCATTCTCCCAAATCTTCCCACCCTCTCCCTCTCCCACAGAGTCCATAAGACTGTTCTATACATTAGTGTCTCTTTTGCTGTCTCGTACACCGGGTTATTGTTACCATCTTTCTAAATTCCATATATATGCGTTAGTATACTGTATTTATGTTTTTCTTCTAATAAACAGAGGAAATCATATTTTCAAAATGTCAGTTCTCCCCAAAGTTACTTATACCTTTAATATAATTTCACCCCAAATCCCAATAATTTTCAGGGACTGGAAAATACTTGCAAATTATTTTTAAAGTTTGTTTGGAAGATTATAGTTATGTGAAATGAACCCCCCCAAAAATTGTTAACCCAACATATTTGTTAAAGATTGCTAGATTTGGCTACGTACTTTTAGTTCCAATACAAAAATCATTTTTAAAAGGAAGACAAATGACAGCCTGGATAAAAAATATATATATATATATATATATTAGAATAAATATTTATATATATAAATATGTAAATTAAATTATATATTTAATTTACAGAATTAAAAATAGTATCTTCAATATATTATGAACTCTTAAAAATCAATAAGAAAAACACAGGGAACTATATTCAATATTCTGTAATGAATAATGAAAATAAATAAGTAAATAAAACATTTTTAAATCCATTAAAAAATGAATATCAAAAAAAAAAGATCAAAGGACTTTAACAGACAATTTATGAAAACAGAGGAAGAATGACTATCAAACATGTAAAAGTCAGCATCATTTCTAAATAAATGCAATACAGATTAAAATGATATATTTGGAGTATACATCAAATTGGCAAGTTTTTATAAAAATAATATTACCTGTTATGTTACAGTTATCTGATATTGGGCACCATAACAAATTACCACAAGCTTCTTGGCTAAAAGTAGCAAAAATGTAGCAGTAGAAATTTAGTTAGCACTCTACAAGCCAGAATCCCGAAATCGAGGAGTTGGCAGGGCTCTGCTCCCCTCAGAAGCCATGGGGAAAATTCCGTTCTTGCCTCTTCCAGCCTCTGGGGCCGCTGGCGTTCTGTGGCTTGTCCCTGTGTCACTCCAGGCTCAGCTTCCACCTTCACATGGTCTCCTTGTCAAATCTTCACTGTGTATCCCCTACAAAGACAGCGATCATTAGGGCCCATGCGTGTAATCTGGGATGATCTCATTTCCATATCTTTAGTTACATGTGCAAAGGCCCTTTTTCCAAATTAGCTCACGCTTTCAGCTTCTGACCCGTGTGGGCGTGTGCTCGTTCCTGTTTAACTCTTTGCAACCCCATGGACTGTAGCCCGCCAGACTCCTCTGTCCATGGGTTTTCCTAGGCAGGAATACTGAAGTGGGTTGACATTTCCTCCTCCAGGGTATCTTCCCGACCCAGGAATCAAACCAGAATCTCCTGTGTCTTCTGCATTGACAGGTGGATTCTTTACCACTGAGTCACCTGGGAATCCCTCTGGAACATAGACATATCTTGGGGCAAGCAGGGGGAACACCACTCAACCCATCTCAGCCCACCCTCTGTCCCTAAAACATTCCTACCTACCTCATATGTAAAATGCATTCAACCCAACATCCCCAAAAGTTTGATTTCACGATAGCATGAAATCTAAACCCCAAAACTCATCTTAATAGCAGCAGCTCCAAATTTCCAAATCTAATCACATAAATCATCTGAATCATGTATGGCTGAGACTCTGGGTATGATCCACTCTAGGGCAAAATGCCATTCTATCCACAGACCGGTGAAACTCAGAAACAAACTGCCTGTGGCAGATTAATTTTGATATTTGGCAAAACTAATACAATTATGTAAAGTTTAAAAATAAAATAAAAAAAAAAGAAACAAACTGCCCGCTTCTCAAATACAATAATAGGCAGGCATGGGATAGGCGCTGCTGTTCCCAAAAAAGGGGGAAATTGGAAGGAATGAATCATCCCATACATTGGGACTTATCCAATGTCCACTTGTTTCTTCCACTGTTCCTTGAGCCCCAGCAACACTGAGGATAACGAGGTGCCCCACTTGAGTGCATATTTCATGTGGGTACATCTGAATTGAGTCTGCAAAGCCGTCCTGTAAGATCGTTATGTTTGTATCTGATCGTGTGAATATAACGCTCTGGTGTCTACCAGCAGGTAACTACCAGGCAGAGGAAAGCTGCCTTTCACCGTGTGCTTATCCATCCTGGGGTTTGTGCTGGTTGAACTTTCTCTGAACTGGAGCTCTGAGCTCCTTGTTCTCAGAAAGAAGTCACACCTGAATGGAAGTGAGTCTCTCAGCCTGATAAGTGATGTGGGTGAAATATGGGGATTGAATATGAGTGAAAAATGAAATTGAATAAAACCCCTGGAACAAGGGAGAAAGCCCCTTTGTAGCTCTGCCTTCTCAGAACAGATAAAGGCTTTCTCGATGTGTGTGTGTTTTTGCACAGAGCAGCTTCATACGCGGCAACCCTTAAACCTTCATGTGTTCATGTGTTAGAGTGACCATATCCCTGTGTCGCCTCTGTCACGGAGAATGTCTTTCTTACATCTTTTCTAATTTACTCATCAATCTCTCAGGATGTACATATGAGGGAAGATATTTTCTGCTTCTGATAATTTCTTCTTTCCTTTTTAGATGTGATTTTACTGTTTAACTAAACTGAGGCACCCTACTGTCCATTTTTCTATTGCTGGGTGAAGAGCTCACTTAGTTAACTAAGGTTCTTGAAAAATACTTCTTTCCCTTGAGGTACTGAATATCTCATTTTGAGAAACGAGTTAAATGTCCGTATGACTAACGCAGTCTGAACCCCTCACCGCTTTAAGTATACCTTGTTTCATATGATAGTTTGACAAATCTTTTCAGGTTCCAATTCTCTGAACCCTTTTTTTCTCAATCCAATTCAGATTTGTCAAAATTTTCAGTGGATTATGTTTTCTTCAGTTAATTCTGGGGTGCTTTTTAAAGCTGAGTGTTAACTGGTAGGTGGTGCCCTTCTGACCTAAGGGATAGGCGTGTAGGATGGGGAGACCCAGACACTCACCCCAAAAGTGTCTGGCGAAGGTCCTAAGGCCAAAGTTGCCTTGGTTTGTATTAGCTAGAAATCACTGGCATTTATCTATTGATACTCGGGGCATTTTCCCCCTCTCATAGGGCATCATTGAAAGAACTTGGTTCTGTTTTTTAAATTCTTACTCTGTATTGAAACAGTCATGTAGCACTGATGCTGATGTAATAGAGTCTGAGCTCTTGGACCCTTCATATATAAATACCCTTGTAATTCATGACTCACGCTTGGTCATTCTTCCCTGGATAGCCAAAGTGTTGGTGGCTTAGTAGCTAAGCTGTGTCCAGCTCTTGCGACCCCATGGACTGTAGCCTGCCAGGCTCCTCTGTCCATGGGATTTTTCCAGGCAAGAATACTGGAGTGGGTTGCCATTTCCTTCTCTAAGGGATCTTCCTGACCCAGGGATTGAACCCAGGTCTCCTGCATTGCAGGCGGGATTTTTACCATGTGAGCCACTAGGGGGAAGGCCCAAAGATCCCCCCTCAGATAACTCCTGTGAACCTGCGGGATAGATCATGAGCAGTCTCTCCTGCTTCTTCCACAAGACTCCAGAAAAATCTCTGGAATTTAGGATAAGGGTTAATTGTCATTTTAATAAAATGTTCATTGGTTTAAGGGTCACAGATAGGAGGGGGGAAAGGTGCCAGCACAGTTTTTTAACAAACACCAGCTCTCTGCTCTTTTTTTTATTCCTTCCCTTTGCAGTTGGCTTCTTGAAATTTTAGCAGGAAACCATATTTCTAGTTGTATTATTGTTACAATATTAGTAGTGTTTCCAGTAGCTGTTTAGTCCGCCTCTCGATGTTTACCAGACAAGTCTTTCTCCCTCCTTTCTTTTAATTCTGGGGAACTGCAGAGTGATTAAAGTTAGATACCTATCCAGAATCAGGTATTTGCTAGAGGTAGTTCTGGGAGCTTAATCCATGATAAAATGTGTCGTTATAACATCTTGAAAAGGTCTTAATATGAATAAATAAACAGGGCTACTTTTTTTTAGTTTATTTTCTGCCAGAATTATGTTAGCAAAAGCGTGATGCATTTTATGATTTCGTACAATGCAGAAGTAATTACCAAATTCATAATTCTGTAAGGAGCAGATTTTTAATACCTACGTTATTAGAACACACCAGATTTATTGTCTCGAATCCAGCCTTGGAAGTTAATAAAATGCGGTTGTCAGTGTTGCAAATACCCGTTAAATCTTGTGTGTTATTTTGTGTGCATACAAACCATCCATGAAGAAATGAAGCCTAGTAAGAAGGTCTAGGAAGTTTTACAGATGACTATATTTCTCTCTGCAACAGTCTAATGCTTGCTCAATTTTGTGTCCTTATTTAAATTAAAGGAGGTTTGGTTTAATCTTATATTTCCACAAAGTTTTAAGTGTAATTTTAGAATAGTCTCTTCAATATTTAATTAATAATTTTCCCATATATATATACACATACACTCACACACACACACACACACATACCCGACTAGTATACTACTTAGAAGATAACAGTTAAAAATGATAGAATTATCTTAATGTTATATTTTAAAGTGTGGTATTTGACACCTGGCTAGATCCATAGTTATTCCTTTCCAGGATATACTTTCAGACAGTGGGCAGTGGAGATTCACACTAGAGAAGTTCTTGAGAATTTGATACTATTGAAAACAAACCTTCCTTTCATTGTGGATTGCCACACCCTGCTGCTGCTGCTGCTGCTGCTGCTGCTGAGTCGCTTCAGTCGTGTCCGACTCTGTGCGACCCCAGAGACGGCAGCCCACCAGGCTCCCCCGTCCCTGGGATTCTCCAGGCAAGAACACTGGAGTGGGTTGCCATTTCCTTCTCCAATGCATGAAAGTGAAAAGTGAAAGTGAAGTCACTCAGTTGTGTCCGACTCTTAGCGACCCCATGGACTGCAGCCTACCAGGCTCCTCCGTTCATGGGATTTTCCAGGCAAGAGTACTGGAGTGGGGTGCCATTGCCTTCTCCGTGCCACACCCTGGTCCCACGTAATCATTGCAAGTGTCAATTAGGAGAAAAAAATTTGTGGATGTATTCCAAACTGGATATACTACAGGCTGATATAACATTAGGGTTGGGAGTTTAAATATTCTTCATTCATAGCTCTACCAAAGAAAAAATCATTTTTTGAGATGGAAGAAGATGAAACCTTTGAGGAAGGCCTTCTGCCAAGGTGAGGGTTGGATGCTCACCCAGTGTGGGTACCTCTTCCCCACAGGGCCATGCGTTTCCCTCTGAGGCTTCCCCAGTCTCTGACCCCGCTCCCATCCCCCCAACTCCATTCAACCTCCTCTTGCCCTTGGACCTCTTGATAGGGTTGATGCTGTGTCTCGGCCCCCACTGCAATCAGTTCTTTTAGTTTTAGCCTCATGGGTGACCCATCCCAAGCATCTAGACTTCAGCAGTAACATGGGGCAAAGCGTTTCAGTTTGTGAAGGTGTATGGGTGCTGGTTGGCACACTCTTTGAATTTGTATGTACCCTGTGCTCTGAGATACAGCAGCCAGGCATGAATTTTACTCTCCTCCCCACCCAAATGTACCTGCCTTGTTAGTCGCTCAGTCGTGTCCAACTCTTTTGTGACCCCATGGACTGTATAGCCTGCCAGGCTCCTCTGTCCATGGGCTTCTCCAGGCAAGAATACTGGAATGGGTTTCCATTTCCTCCTCCAGTGGATGGTGGATTCTTTACCATCCAAGCCACCAGGGAAGCCCTTTGTTCCCATTCAAAATTATACTTGTCCATGGATGATTCCTTAGGTCCAGAGCCAGATACTCTGGCTCCCTGCTTAGCAGTGGGTACAATAAGTGCAAGTTTACATTGGGATAAAAACATGTGTGCTGCTGTTAAAATTATGTGGCAGGTCAACCAAACTGACTTGGAGTTGAAGGGATAAGATACAGTTCAAGGTCAGTGGTAGAAGTAAGATTCAAGGGAAAACAGTCATAGGCTTTTTGAGAATAGAGATATGGTGGAGGTTTTCTTTTGGGTGGGGGGTGTTGGTACTGTTGTATAGGGAAACAGAAAAAGAATAAGATTCAGCCAAAAAGTAAAAGTGAATTTCTTTTCGTGTGTTACCTTTTAATCTCAAGTCTTTGAGTTTTTGCATCTGTGCTGTCTTCTGTGTTGCTGCCAGATGTTGAGAACAGTCATCGCATAATTGCCTGGTGAGAGAGCTATTTCTGTGCATTCTGGGCCTGAACACACCGAGCAGTTCTGAGTGAATTCCACCAGTTGATCTGGAGGACATTGTTCATCTATCCGTCTCTGCACGTGAGAGTTAATTTGCCAACTCTGATTGCATTCTACACGCCTTGACTCAGGTTGATCACACGTATCGGAATGTATCCATTTAGAAAAAAATGAACTTGGCTGTTTAGCCATGTAGCATTAATTGATGACATCTCTTGAGCATGGATTTATGCGGCCATGCAGTCTTGTCTCGTGTTCAGTAAAGCCTTGTGTGAGACTCGATTTAGCTCCCATTGTTGGGCTAATGACTGCGAATTAGTGTAGTTTGTCAGCAGCAGCAGGCTGCCACGAGAGCAGGAGTGTCCCGGTACGTCTTCTTCAGACTGATATATGAAATCGCACATCCCATTTATTTCTGTGCAACATTATAAACAACATCTGTGTTTCTGCTTCCCTGGCAAGGATGGAGCTGCTCGAATCTGAGATTTATACCGTGGTTTATCATCGTCCCAGGTGATTTTCATGGCAACCTTCAAAGCTTAAACCAAGAGCTTAAAGTATTTATTGCTCAGGTGTGATCATCGATTGACTTAAATAATGTTTTGGAAATCAGTTTACTCTCTCAGCTTCTTGGTGCTGTAGAAACCCACGTTTGACTCTTGGTGGTGTTTGGAATTTAATTAGAGGCATCATGAGGCATGGCCTTGGGTTCGTCTTCGTTGAAATGCCTTTTGTGGGACCGAATTTGAAATGGCCAAGCACATTTGTCATTTTTAGTACCGGGTGATTATATTTTCTGGTGGCTTAGATGGTAAAGAACCTTCCTGCCAATGCAGGAGATGCAGGTTAGATCCCTGAATCAGGAAGATCCCCTGGAGAAGGAAATGGCAACCGTCTCCAGTGTTCTTGTCTGGAGAATTCCACAGACAGAGGAGCCTGGAGAGATAGAGTCCTTGGGGTCCCAAAGAGTCGGACACGACTGAGTGATGGACACTTTCGCTTCTGGGTGTTTTTCTGCCTTACACAGTAAGCTGAAGTTCTGCGTTGAGTTTGTGCAGCATTTAAACACAACCCACCCTCCTTTACGAAGACCCCCCATCATGCTCTGACTGAGTCCAGTTGTGGCTGGGATTCTGAACCCCTGCAGGTCTTTGGCTTGGGGTGAAGCGCGGTTGGCAGACTGGTGACGTCTTGTTGACTTAGATATGAACCGTGGCACCTGGGTACAGTGGGGCAAATTGTCGCTGACGTGAGGATGAGCTGAAAAGTATATGTCTGTAGGCTTTTATCTTTCCTTTACAGCTCGACACATGCTTCCTTCACGACAAGGGAAGAAAATCACAAGGACCGGAGCTTGTCTCTCTTTGGAACTCTCTAGAATTAGCTTGTCATGAAATGTAAAACTAATGTGCAGTTGTAAAAACCGTTGCCAGCTCTTTCCTCACTGCTGCCTGATGGCTAAGTAGATTTGGAAATGAAAGGGGTTATTATAAAGTGATTACTGAATAGCTAGGTGTGTCATTTTAAACAAGCAGCTAAAATCTCTCTGTTAGACGTTCAGGCTGTAGTCTTGTTTTGTATCATTCATATTTCAGACATGATTTTGATTGTGGAGGAGTAATCAAGCACTAGGGGTAATTTAAGAAAAAAATACGTATATGGGGTGATATTTTCTTTAATTCCTTATTAAAATACATTAGAATTTAAATGAGGCATTCTCTAAAAATGTGTAACTATTAAGTAGGTACCAAATACAAAAATACGCATACCAGTCGGCTCTAGTTGAGAGCTGAAAATTCTTCACCTGAGGAAAAACTTTTCTTTTAAAGTTCAAGCAAAGCCTATTGTAAAATAATGTGTTGAAAGTGGCACATATCAAAGAATGAATGGTTTAAAAATTATAACTCTTAATATCTTATTACTGTCAGTTTCATAGGGGAGAGGACATGCCACGAAGAATCTTAAAAGGAAAACATAAAATCAAAACAAAAAGAGGTCCGTTTCTGTAGGCTTTCTTTTGCTTTATCCCCCTCTTCTTTCTAAATACTTTTCCTGGGAATCGCCATCTGTGTTAGTGACTTGAACAGTTACGTAACCTCCAAATCCTTCCCCACTTCCCCCCGACCTTGAGCTTTAGGTTTATCCTGAGGGCCATACCCGCTGTCTGCTCGTGGATGGCTCAGGCAGCAGGCAGTCAGGCCCATCACACCCCCAGCTCTCCCCTACTCGGGCCCCTGTCTTGGCAGGACTGCCTTCCTGTCCCTGGTCCCACCCTCCCCCTGACCGTCTAATGATGACATTCCGTGGTGTGTGGCTCCAGGATGTTTCCCGAACTGCCGTTCTTCTAGTGCAGGCTGGCTTGGCCATCACCAGCGGGTCCTCTGGGGAGAACCCAGCCTCGCACCCCTCCCTCCAGGCTCTCCCCATCCCAGTCCATCCTCTGCTGCCAACAGGCCGGCCCCCAGATCTGCCCCACAGGCTCAGCAGGCTTCCTCTCCCCATAGAATTCAACTTCAAAATGGCTGAAAAAGCTAAGATATGTGGTATCATATTAATAACTTATTAGAAGTATTATCTGTGGATCCTCCCGAAAATGTCTAATTAATTTTCAGTATGTCAGAATCCTGAGTATTTTTAACACTAAATGGCAAATGGGTGATCTATTTTATTAAGATTATCCAATATGTTCCGTAGTTTTTAAGCCCCTCCTAAGAAATATGCAAATATTCAAGGAAGCATAGTTGTTTGTAATTTTTTAAGACAAGTTTCTGTGGCAAATTAACCAAATTCAAAAGGAAATAAATATTTATCAGTGAACTGTGATTTATTTTCAAAAGTTGAGTGAGGAATGAGCTGTAATATTAAAAAAAAAAAAAACTCTTATTTGTGACAGTTTCCTTGTCCTTTTATTAAAGAACAGTTCTTTTCTTAAAGATGGAAAATATGGCTGAGCAAATGCCCTGGTGGCCCAGTGGTTAGGACTCTGCTTTCACTGCCGAGGGAGAGCTAGGGTTCAATTCCCTGGTGGAGGAACTATTAATAAATAGGAGGCTCTGAACAGGTAAAAAGTGTTTTAAATAAGATTTCTCTACTTAGTATCAACTAGAGAGAATGGTTCTTATGGGTGAATCTAAAATGGTATTTGATTGGCTTTTTTTCAACACTCATCACATTCTTCCATAACCAGCAGTGACTGGCCTGGGTACGCTTTTCCTCTGGATGAAATAAACAGATCCAAACTTGTAAGATCCTTTTTGTGGTCATCACAGCTTTATGAGGGTTAGAGAAGGTCAATACACATTCGCAACCAATTTTTGACAGTTCTGAAAAACTCTGTGAAAATCACTTGCCTCCTCCTTTAATAGAGCCTGAAATAAATACCAAGAAAGTCTTTTACTGGAAGCTCATTTCTATTTCACACAACAGTTTCTTGTAAAGTTCATCTATAGGATGAATTACAGCTCGTTTTTGCAGGGCAGCGGAACAACTGAAGACTCGGATTTGACTGTATAGCTGCAGTGTTCTTCCCGCAGGCGTGAACTTTACACTTCGGAAATGTCACCAAGGAGCCGAGGCAGAAATGGACCATTCCAATCGTTAGGGGAGCCATGTTTATAAAGCAGAAAGTAAGACAGAGACATGCAAATCGCAGCGCAGAACTTGGAAAGGCCTTTCATAGAAAACTGGTAAATACCACAGAAAAGGAGATGGTTTCTGAATTGACTTATGAAAACAAAGGAACTGAGCTAGATGCTTGGTGTTTATTATACTGTGTTAGCATCCTTTTAACTAATACACTGATAAGTGAACATAGGCTCCTTCTAGGATAAAGCATTTGTGTTAGACATGGGATCAGTAGTCAGTGAACTTGATTGTTAACAGAAGACAGGAAAACATACAGAAACGTAATCAACCTGTGAACATGAGGATTTTGACAATGTGGGTGTCTAGAAGCCTCAGAGTTCTTAACTAAGAAAAAATAGTTATGAAAGAGACCGATTTTGAATCAAGATAGAAAGGGATTGAAGACTACTTTTTTGCAGATAAAAAAGGTGACTAGTACTGTATGTGTATGGACCTGTGAGACCAAAGATATTAATTTTGGAGGGAGAATGGTATTTGGGATGCAACAGACAGATTTGCCTGACTGGTGTGCAAAGCAAGAATGGTTATGACCTGTTTGACAGGAATGACTTACTCATGGAATCATTTTTATTTGGTTCCTATGATAAGAGGGCATCAATTAGAAGTCCTTAGATTGATTCAGACATACCATCAAAAAGGAAAGTCATGAAAGACAGACAGGATTAGGGAGGAATAGCTAAAACTTGTACCTTCATGAAAATTCAATTTAAGCACTGTATGTGGATATATGGCTGTTGAAGTTAGTATTTGTGGTTAAAGGGTAAGCGAGTAAGTGGTATTTGTTTGCTGAAAAAAATCCACATACTTCTGTCAACATGCACACAGCGTATCCACTTCTGCACACCTGCTTTATCTTAAGTTTTGAAACCGTCTGTTAAATTCCTTCAGAACTCTCAGTACATGTCGCATGCCTATATCTTTTTGGTCATGGAACTTGCATGTTTTTGAACAGCACACAAATATACCCACATAGACACACACACACCTACACACACTCTTTCCAGCAGGGCCACAGTGTACAGTTGTGCAGAGTGTGCACGGTGTAAGCATGCAGGACCCATTCATTGCACGGACCCCATAGATTTATATGATTCTTATGCAGTTTTCCAGCAGATGACAATAAGTGCCTTAAGGAAGGGGTGCTTTTCTGTTGTACACAAACATAGGTCAGAACATGAACAACATGTGTACACCATGTACACAAACATGTTGTACCAAATGGGTCAGCTGTGGCCTTGGACAGTTACCTTGCTCACACTCTTCCCTCCTCACGTGGCCCTCCTGAGCTCTGCTTTAGGCCTCTCTGAGAATCCAGGAATGAAACAGGGTGAGGTTCAGAGCTGGGGTCGGGGTCAGGAGAAGCAACACCTGTCCCCTGAGTGGCTGAGCTGGGCCTGAGACTCAGCCTGCAGGATCCAGGGGTCTGGTATCTGGGCCAAAAACATCGCTGGTGAGATGCCTGTTACGTATGTGAGTACATGGCTCCATAAAGCTCTTAAGGTCAAAGGCCCCCAGCCATGGATAAATATCCAGAACGTCTTCAGTGAGATGTTATCCTGCTCCCCTTAGGTCTGGCTGGCAGAAACCGCAGTCTTTCTCTCCTAAGAACCAAGGGTAGACTGTCCTGCAGGAAGAGAATTTCAAAGAGCCAACAGAATTTCTGGGATATTCATGCCTTCCTGTGATAACCTTCTTTTAAGTTATTATATTGTTGTTTTTCAGTCGCTAAGTTATGTCTGACTCTGTGGCCCCATGGACTGCAGCATGCCAGGCTTCCCTGTCCTTCACTATCTATATTTGACATAAACAAAAGAATATATGTCATCTACATAAATTCTGCTACATAGCAACATTAACTGACTCCTTAGCTTCAAAATAGAGCCTCCTTAGAACCTCTGCATCTAACTGCTTCTCATTTTATTCCCCTGCCTCTAGGACTGAGGTCACCAGTATCCTGAGTTTCCATAGATATTTGTCCTGTTTTTCTCTTCTTTCTTCATTTAAGTGGTTTTAACATATATGTATGCTGTAATTCCCTTTTGCTGATTTTTCAGTGTTATAAAATTATATCATAGTTCTCTACTGTGACTTGAGTTTTTCACTCAATTCTTTAGAGAATACTTTGCCATTGTATGATTATCTGTCTGTTTTCTGCTCGTAGACATTTAGGTTGTTTCTGTGTTTTTCTCTCTTATTCTTGTGTCAACAGCGCTGCTAAGAACGTTTCTGTAGCTATCTCCTGGCACCCCCAGGGAAGACTTTCTCTAGGAGTGCGTATGTCCTAGTGCCCCCAGGGAAGAATTTCTCTAGGTATGTGTATCTCCTGGCGCCCCCAGGGAAAAAGTTCTCCAGCAGTGTGCTTCTCACTCTTCTGCTGCAGTGTGAAATATATTTTACATTGTGGACATAGTCCAACACACCCGTAAATTCCCAAGAACGTGGGTATGTAAACTAAAACAAAACTGCCCGTCCTCACCGTCTAACAAAATGCATTTGAATGTTTTAGTTGCTTTGTGTGTGTGTGTGTGTGTGTGTGTGTGTGTGTGTGTGTGCGTTCAGTTGTATCCAACTCTTCGTGACCCCATGGACTATAGTCCGCTGGGCTCCTCTGTCCCTGGGACTCTCCAGGCAAGAATGCTGGAGTGGGATGCCACTTCTCCCTCTAGGGGATCTTCCCAACCCGGGGATCAAACCCACCTGTCTTAGGTCTCCTGCGTTGGCAGGCGGGTTCTTTACCGCTAATATTCCTTACTAGTCTTAAGACCCGAGGGCCCAACCTGCATTCTAAAAAACACTCCTCTTTTTTTTGTGGCATCTTTGTCAGGTTTTGGTATTAGGGTGATGCTGGCCTCATAGAATGAGTTTGGAAGTGTACCTTCCTCTGCAATTTTCTGGAAGAGTTTGAGTAGGATAGGTGTTAGCTCTTCTCTAAATTTTTGGTAGAATTCAGCTGTGAAGCCATCTGGACCTGGGCTTTTGTTTGCTGGAAGATTTCTGATTACGGTTTCAATTTCTGTGCTTGTGATGGGTCTGTTAAGGTTTTCTATTTCTTCCTGGTTCAGGTTTGGAAAGTTGTACTTTCAGGTTTGGAAAGTTGTACTTTTCTAAGAATTTGTCCATTTCTTCCACGTTGCCCATTTTATTAGCATATAATTGCTGATAGTAGTCTCTTATGATCCTTTGTATTTCTGTGTTGTCTGTTGTGATCTCTCCATGTTCATTTCTAATTTTATTGATTTGATTTTTCTCCCTTTGTTTCTTGATGAGTCTGGCTAATGCTTTGTCAATTTTATTTATCCTCTCAAAGAACCAGCTTTTGGCTTTGTTGATTTTTGCTATGGTCTCTTTTGTTTCTTTTGCATTTATTTCTGCCTTAATTTTTAAGATTTGTTTCCTTCTACTAACTCTGGGGTTCTTCATTTCTTCCTTTTCTAGTTGCTTTAGGAGTAGAGTTAGGTTATTTGACTTTTTTCTTGTTTCTTGAGGTATTCCTGTATTGCTATGAACCTTCCCCTTAGCACTGCTTTTACAGTGTCCCACAGGTTTTGGGTTGTTGTGTTTATATTTTCATTCATTTCTATGCATATTTTTATTTCTTTTTTGATTTCTTCTGTGATTTGTTGGTTATTCAGCAGCATGTTGTTCAGCCTCCATATGTTGGAATTTTTAATAGTTTTTCTCCTGTAATTGAGATCTAATCTTACTGCATTGTGGTCAGAAAAGATGCTTAGAATGATTTCTATTTTTTTGAATTTACCAAGGCTAGATTTATGGCCCAGGACGTGATCTATCCTGGAGAAGGTTCCGTGTGCACTTGAGAAAAAGGTGAAATTCATTGTTTTGGGGTGAAATATAGATATCAATTAGGTCTAACTGGTCTATTGTATCATTTAAAGTTTGTGTTTCCTTGTTAATTTTCTGTTTAGTAGTTCTATCCATAGGTGTGAGTGGGGTATTAAAGTCTCCCACTATTATTGTGTTATTGTTAATTTCCCCTTTCATACTTGTTAGCATTTGTCTTACAAATTGCAGTGCTCCTATGTTGGGTGCATATATATTTATAATTGTTATGTCTTCTTCCTGGATTGGTCCTTTGATCATTATGTAGGCCAATATCACTGATGAACATAGTTGCAAAAATCCTTAACAAAATTCTAGCAATCAGTATCCAGCAGCACATTAAAAAGATCAAACATCATGACCAAGTGGGCTTTATCCCAGGGATGCAAGGATTCTTCAATATCCGCAAATCAATCAATGTAATACACCACAATTAACAAATTGAAAAGTAAAAGCCATATGATTATCTCAATAGATGCAGGGAAAGCCTTTGACAAAATTCAACATCCATTTATGATAAAAACTCTCCAGAAAGCAGGAATAGAAGGAACATACCTCAACATAATAAAAGCTATATATGACAAACCCACAGCAAACATTATCCTCAATGGTGAAAAATTGAAAGCATTTCCTCTAAAGTCAGGAACAAGACAAGGGTGCCCACTTTCACCACTACTATTCAACATAGTTTTGGAAGTTTTGGCCACAGCAATCAGAGCAGAAAAAGAAATAAAAGGAATCCAAATTGGAAAAGAAGAAGTAAAACTCTCACTGTTTGCAGATGACATGATCCTCTACATAGAAAACCCTAAACACTCCACCAGAAAATTACTAGAGCTAATCAATGAATATAGTAAAGTTGCAGGATATAAAATCAACACACAGAAATCCCTTGCATTCTTATACACTAATTATGAGAAAATAGAAAGACAAATTAAGGAAACAATTCCATTCACCATTGCAACAAAAAGAATAAAATACTTAGGAATATATCTACCTAAAGAAACAAAAGACCTGTATATAGAAAACTGTAAAACACTGGTGAAAGAAATCAAAGAGGACGCTAACAGATGGAGAACTATACCGTGTTCATGGATCAAAAGAATCAGTATAGTGAAAATGAGTATACTACCCAAAGCAATCTATAAATTCAATGCAATCCCTATCAAGCTACCAACGGTATTTTTCACAGAGCTAGAACAAATAATTTCACAATTTGTATGGAAATACAAAAAACCTCGAATAGCCAAAGCTATCTTGAGAAAGAAGAATGGAACTGGAGGAATCAACCTGCCTGACTTCAGGCTCTACTACAAAGCCACAGTCATCAAGACAGTATGGTACTGGCACAAAGACAGAAATATAGATCAATGGAACAAAATAGAAATCCCAGAGACAAATCCACGCACCTATGGACGCCTTATCTTTGACAAAGGAGGCAAGAATATACAATGGAGAAAAGACAATCTCTTTAACAAGTGGTGCTGGGAAAACTGGTCAACCACTTGTAAAAGAATGAAACTAGAACATTTTCTAACACCATACACAAAAATAAACTCAAAATGGATTAAAGGTCTAAATGTAAGACCAGAAACTATAAAACTCCTAGAGGAGAACATAGGCAAAACACTCTCCGACATACATCACAGCAGGATCCTCTATGACCCACCTCCCGGAATATTGGAAATAAAAGCAAAAATAAACAAATGGTACCTAATTAAAATTAAATGCTTCTGCACAACAAAGGAAACTATAAGCAAGGTGAAAAGACAGCCTTCAGAATGGGAGAAAATAATAGCAAATGAAGCACCTGACAAATAATTAATCTCAAAAATATACAAGCAACTCCTGCAGCTCAATTCCAGAAAAATAAATGACCCAATTAAAAAATGGGCCAAAGAACTAAATAGACATTTCTCCAAAGAAGACATACAGATGGCTAACAAACACATGAAAAGATGCTCAACATCACTCATTATCAGAGAAATGCAAATCAAAACCACTATGAGGTACCATTTCACGCCAGTCAGAATGGCTGCTATCCAAAAGTCTACAAGCAATAAATGCTGGAGAGGGTGTGGAGAAAAGGGAACCCTCTTCCACTGTTGGTAGGAATGCAAACTAGTACAGCCACTATGGAGAACAGTGTGGAGATTCCTTAAAAAACTGGAAATAGAACTGCCTTATGATCCAGCAATCCCACTGCTGGGCATACACACTGAGGAAACCAGAATTGAAAGAGACACTTGTACCCCAGTGTTCATCACAGCACTGTTTATAATAGCCAGGACATGGAAGCAACCTAGATGTCCATCAGCAGATGAATGGATAAGAAAGCTGTGGTACATATACACGAGGGAGTATTACTCAGCCATTAGAAAGAATACATTGGGATCAGTTCTAATGAGGTGGATAAAACTGGAGCCTATTATACAGAATGAAATAAGCCAGACAGAAAAACACCAATAGAGTATACTAACACATATATATGGAATTTAGAAAGATGGTAACGATAACCCGGTATGCGAGTTAGCAAAAGAGACACAGATATATAGAACAGGCTTTTGGACTCTGTGGGAGAGGGAGAGGGTGGGATGATTTGGGAGAATGGCATTGAAACATGTATAATATCATATGTGAAACGAATCGCCAGTCCAGGTTCGATGCAGGATACAGGATGCTTGGGGCTAGTGCACTGGGATGACCCAGAGGGATGGTATGGGGAGGGAGGTGGGAGGGGGGTTCAGGATGGGGAACACGTGTACACCCATGGCGGATTCATGTTGATGTATGGCAAAACCAATACAATATTATAAAGTAATTAGCCTCCAATTAAAATAAATAAATTTATATTAAAAAATAAATATAAAATAAAAAACACTCCTCTAAGTCAGAGTTTCTCAGACTTTAATGTGCAAAGGAAGATTCTGCTTCCGGCCATTGGAGGTGGGGCCCGAGCGTGTGTATTTCTAAATGAGCTGCCGGGTGTTACCCGTGCTCACTCTTCACCCCTTGTAATAGGCAACGTGTGGGCTCAGCCTGTCTGCTCCTCGGGAGGGAATACATAAGTAAACTACAGTTAATTTCCTTAGTGGAATTTGATCTGCATATATGATACATGTATACATTTGATTTAGATGAGTTAAAATGATCTATATGATCCATCTGCAGACCTAAGCCAGATCTATGAATTTCAACTTGGCTGATGTGGAGCCCATCAATCTGCAGAGAGTGGTAGCATTTGTGTAAAATTTTAGGCATCCTGGACACTTGTAATAAAAGTACAAAACCATGTCTGAGAGTGATGTATAATAACCTTGAGGTAGCCTACAGGACCCTGGAAAAGATTTATATCAGCAGTATTTTATTTCTTTAATCAAAAGTGCTCTGAGGCAAAACACCAATGTTAATATGTGATATTAGTAGGTACACAGGTGATTGTTTTATGTTGTACTTTTCAATGTGGTTTTTTTTTTTAGAAACTTATTACTTGAAATTTTAAAAACCTTAAATTAACACCAGAAAAGAACTCTTTGTATTTGAAAGAAGAACATCTTTCAACCACTGTTGGACTCCTAGCCTTATTCTGAAAAGTTAATCAATTCAGGCAGAATAAATTATGAGAAATATTACTGTCAGTGAGTCTGTTATCAATGCCAACACTTCTTTATTGTGGAAGATTGTCAGTAGTGAATCGTTTATTCCATCTTTTTTTCCAGTTCCCATTCAACTAACTCTTAAGAATATTAAATCTTAAAATTCTTAAAAAAAAAATATTCTAAAAGTCTCGGTGACACTATCCTAAAATGAGACACCAAAAATGACTAACCAAAGGCCAAATCTGTGTTCTTTTACTGTAGGTTTTGTAATGTACAGACCAAAAACTAAACAGAGCACATGCACAGCATGCTCTCTTAGGGTCACTTAGGGTCACCTGAAGCACAGGTAGCTGCCCCTCCAGGCTGTCAGCCATCGCTCACGTTCAGAGTGTGGTTGCAGCCCCACCCTCTTGCCTGAAAGGGTCTGCATTCGCACCTTGGTCTGTGTTCTCATCATTTCTTATGTAAGATCATCTTTACATTTCCCATAAATTATGAATAGAAATTCCTGCTTTCATCTGCAATCAAATTAGATTGATCAATAGGATTGATACATGGAGAGTCCAGTTCCCAGCAAGGTTACTTACCTTTAGGATTTAGGCTGAGTACAAACCAGCACTTGTAATACAGAACAGATATGGTAAATAACGCATCCATCCTAAACCAAGAAATACAGGAGGAATTTGCTTCTGTGTGAGGCCTGGCATGGCTGCCCTTTCCTTCATTGTTCAATAAGACTGTTTTCTCAGCTATTAATTTAGTACTGTTTTTGTTTTGTTGTTGTTGTTGTTTAATTGCTAAGTCTTACCCAACCCTTTGTGACCCCATGGACTGTAGTCTGCCAGACTCCTCTGTCCATGGGACTTCCTAGGCAAGAATACTGGAGTGGGTTGCCAGTTCCTTCTCCAGGGGCTCTTCCTGACCAAGAGATCGAACCCGGGTCTCCTGCATTATAGGCAGATTCTTTACCATCTGAGCCACCAGGGAAGCCGAAACTATGGAAAATAGCAGCTAATTCAAAAACTATAGCTCTGTCACTTACAAACAGGGCGCCTGTGCCTGGAATCTTTGTTGCTTGTGTGTTAGGCATTCAGTCGTGTCCCACTCTTTGTGATCCCATGGACTGTAGCCTACCAGGTTCCTCTGTCCATGGAATTTCCCAGGCAAGAATATTGGAGTGGATTGCCATTTCCTACTCCAGGGATCTTCCCAAGGCAGGGATCAAACCTGGGTCTTTTGAAGTGCAGGCAGATTCTTTACCGTCTGTGTCTTTGCTGCTTAGGAATATTAAATAACTGGGAAGGCCAACATAATATCAGTTAAACAAGCCTTTGCTCTGATTTAACTGTATAGCAAAGTAAATAAAGCTGTTCCTTTATTATTTTGTCACCTTCTTTTGTGTGACTGGTGAGGCAGAAGTTTAGTAGCTGAAGATGCCAGAAGGGACCCACCCTGCCATTCTGGGTATCATTCCTTTTATTGCAATAGACCTCTGGAAAGTCCATGAAGAGGCAGAAAAGAGAAACCTGTTAGCAGGAGCCTCAGTCTGTAATCTGTGTTTTTGATTATCAATGACAGGATTCTAAAATTACACCCAGATGTATCTCACAGCTTCTGAAATTGAGTTTCTGAAAAAGCAGTGTAGTCGTAATGAAAGGTAAAGGGCAGGGTTCCAGAGAAACGAGCTGTGAATTGAACCTGCAGTGGAAATTGATCCTATCACTCAGTTTCTGCCCTTACCCGCGGAAGAACAGGACTGGCTACGTGAGGAGGCGGGGTCCCCAGCTAAATAGGATTGCCAGAGTGCTGGAGGCCAGAACCAGCTCACTGGTCCCTCAGGTCAGGGCTGCAAGTGTCAGGTGTCTCTGCTTGAAACCCGACTCAAAGTGGCAGAAAGAGAACAGAGGGGAAGATGCTGCCAGTGGTGCTGGCAGGGAAACCAGTGAGAAGTCCCTGCTGAAGCTTTAGGCATGACAGCCACCACACTCCTCAGGGATACCGCTCTGGTCACTTATTGTGAGCCCATGGGCCCAGACTGGGCCCCCTGGCCTCGTGACTGGTGCCAACGATGCCTTCCGGTACCCATTCCGCTGAGGGCAAAGGGATTGTGAAGAGAAGTTACTGGCCTTGGAATCCACACACATCCTCCAAAACATCTTTAGGATAGTGAGAAAGGATAGACATATATTCCCCAACTAGTGACTATGACTTACTACCCTGTCATCTGGCTTCCCTGGTGGCTCAGATGGCAAAGAATCTGCCTGCAATGCAGGAGACCCGGGTTCAATCCCTGGGTTGGGAAAATCCCCTTGAGAAGGGAATGGAAACCCACTCCAGTATTCTTGCCTAGGAAATCCCATGGACAGAGGAGCCTGGCAGACTACAGTCCATAGGGTCTCAAACAGTTGGACACCACTTAGTGACTGAGCAAGCACACACAAAATGTGGTTCAGCAAATTGAAGACACTCCCTGAGTTTCATAGCGAGTGAGTACCTGGACTCAGATTAGTACCCAAGGCTCCTACGACCACCTCCAGTGGCATTCGTCGTTACAGAAGAGTGTTTTTTTTTGTCACCCCCAGGACAGCTTCTCCTATTCGAGGAGCAAATTTATTTATTTACTTTTGGCTGTGCTGGGTCTTCATTGCTGTGTGCGGGCTCTCTCTAGTTTTGGAGAGCAGGGGCTGCTCTCTGGTTGTGGTGTGAGGGCTGCTCGTTGCAGTGGTTTCTCTCGTTGTAGTGCACGGGCTCTAGGCACATGGGCTTCAGTCGTTGAGGCTCAGGGGCTAATGAGTTGTGGTTTGCTGGACCTAGAGCATACAGGCTTCAATATTTGTGGTGCATGGGCTCAGTAGTGGTGGTGCATGGGCTTAGTTGCTCTGAGGCATGTAGAATCTTCCTGGACCAGGGATTGAACCCATGTCACCTGAATTGGCAGGTGGATTCTTATCCACTGCTCCACCAGGGAAGTCCAAAATTAAAATATTTAAGAAAAGAAATATTCTGTTTGGAAAAGCTTCTGCAAGATGGTTTTGTTTGCACTGATCAGGAACAAGATAAGATGCAAACCAGTCTGGACAACCCTGCTTCCATTTAAGACTCAGGACTCACACAGCCTCCATCTCTGGTCTCTTAATACCATCTGTGACAATCAGGACTCTGGGGACTTGGTCATAGAGATGGTTGTTTGTGCTAGGCTTAGCTGTTTGACTTGGCGAGTTTACAGGAAGACATCACTTTACCGTGATGTGATTCTGAGAGGTAATAACAGACGGGAAGAGAGCATGTACTTCAAGACAGCTTGACCAGTAGACAGAGTCTTTGTTGTTTTATCCTGGGGCTTAATTCACAAGTGTGTGTTCTTGGCTAAGGAGTATTAAAATGATGCAGGCTTACTTCTGCAGGAGAAAGTAGTTTTTCTAGTGAAATTAAGTTATAACTGCACTGCTTGTTGAAATTAATATCTGAAGCATTTAGTCATTTAGTAAGTAAAATTGATGAAAACCTTGGAAAAGTGCTTTAGAACAGTCCTTGTGGAGACTTGTGATTAATAGGGAAAGGAGTGAATAGATGCACGTTAATCTGTTTATATAAGGGATCTGGAGTGTATTAAAAGTTTTTGTAAGCATTCAACTAATGAAGCATTATATAAAATTAGACATTGCCTTTAGATGGTCAAAAGTCAGTAGACTGGAAAACACCTTCAGTGTTATCACTAGGTAACTTATTTGTTATATTTTCCCGAACACTAGTAATTTAAATATGAAAAAATTGATTCAGTAAAATGGAACGTTCCATGAGCATCTTCCACTCAGGATCCTCCAGGGAAATTTTTCCTCACTTGTCCTTGCTTCCTAGAGTTATTATAGCACAGAGTAGCATGAATGGTTATGATTAACCTTGTGTTAGGGTTTGAACAGATAACTGGCAGATAAACCCCGTCTCACAAATGCAAACCCAGAACATTATTTCACATGAATCGTTTCATTTGTTGAAGACCACAAGAAAAGGGGGTTCCCTAAGTTCTCTCTAGGCCTTAAAATAATGGAGAAAACAAGGAATTTACACACAATGAAAAGCAAGATATGAACATCAGACAGGTTTCTGGTGGCTAAAAATTATAGGTGTGGTTGTCTGGAAAACCAAGGCTGGGGAATGTGCCCTGGGGCCCAGCTTCCATGGAACCAGAGGGAGTAGCAGGAAGGGTTCTTCCCAGCACTTTTGTCCCAAGGTTACATTCACAGGACTTTATTCTAGTTTGCATCCCTTGATCTTGTTTCTGGTGGAGTTTTACGGGTCTTAATGTGTGGTTTTTTAAAAAATCTGATTCTCTTTATTTTGGTGGACACACCAGTAGGGTGGCAACAGCGTATGTTTCATTGTCAAACATACAAATGCAGAGCCACGGTCACTCCTTGACCTTGAGCAACTTGTTGACCCCATCATGGTCACAATGTTTTCATCTCTATCTTGGGAAAAACTGGATTGTTAAGGAGTGGAGATTATATATACAAAACAACCCATACATTGGAAGTGCACACACAGGACACAGTAGCTGTTATTTCTCCAGTTTTTATGGGTATTTCCCCTTTCAAATTATAGATCTCTTTATAGGTCATAAATGGTAACCACCTTCAGGAAAACAAAAATCAAAATATATGGATCAACTGAATGTATGGATATACTAAAGTAAATATTTTAGATTAGGTGCTCCCCAAACCCATAAGAGTCAGACACGACTGAGCAACTTCACTTTCACTTTCCACTTTCATGCATTGGAGAAGGAAATGGCAACCCACTCAAGTGTTCTTGCCTGGAGAATCCCATGGACGGAGAAGCCTGGTAGGCTGCAGTCCATGGGGTCGCACAGAGTCAGACACGACTGAACCAACTTAGCAGCAGCAGCAGCAGCAAACCCATAAAAGTAAACTTCTTAGAAAGATGCAAGGTATATCATAGGGCTCAGTATATGTTTTATAATTAGTATTATTGTATTTTCATCCTCATTTCCATAAATAAGTTTAGGCTTTCTCATAAATAACAAAGTACTACTGTATAGCACAGGGTACTGTATTCAATATCCTGTGAGAAACCATAATGGAAGAGAATATAAAAATAGAATATATTTGTATAACTAAATCACTTTTCTATATGGCAGAAATTACCACAACATTGTAAATCAACTGTACTTCATTAAAAAATAAATATGCATGAAAAAGCTTTCTCTGTATATATTCTTTCTCTTAAGCCAATCAGAATGCTCATACTGCAAATCATTTAGATTTCTAAGTTCCAAACTCTGTCCCTGGAGCTTGGGCTGAGGAACAACACTGAGACCTGATCAGGGGTAGGAAAGAATTACTTCAGTAGTGACTGTGTGGAATTCTCTGTAAATCAAAATCTGAAAAGGCTAGAGTTCTGCTCAGAAGTTTATACTCTTTAATCATTGTATTTCATGCTGAATTTGGAAGCTTTTACTTTTATGTTTTCTAATTCCATAATTATGAATTAATTTAAAAAGATAAAAAGTATATGCATCAGTTAGCATGAAGATTAGTTTTGTGTATCAGAACCCCAGAGGAAAGAGCCTTAAATAAAAGCATTGTATTTCCCTCTAATGAAAACTTTGGGAGTAGACCATTCAGGGCTCATATGGTAACCCCGTGATTACCAGGAACCCCACTTCTTTGTTGTCATTGCTTTGAATTCTTCATGTTTAAGTGCAAAATGGTCATGCAAGCTGTCCTAAGTCAAGCTAACAGGACAGAAGGAGGAACAAAGATGGGGAACCCCTTCCTCTCAAGGAGACCCCCCCAGAAACCATTCCTGACATCTTACCTTGTATGCCATCCACCAAAACTTGGGTTCAAGGATCAGACTTCACTGCTTAAGAGGATGGAAACTGTAGTCTTTATTCTGGGTGGCATTATGCCCAGCTAAGTTGTAGAGAGTTTATTCATATGGAAGAAGAGAAAACAAGATATTGGAGACCAATATAATTATCTGTGGCACCTAGGCTTCACCAGAACTTTTATTATCCTTTTCTCTTATGTTTTCTTTTTTCTTCTTTTCCTCCTTAG
The DNA here is from genome assembly GCF_055505025.1 of Bos grunniens. NCBI lineage: Eukaryota > Metazoa > Chordata > Mammalia > Artiodactyla > Bovidae > Bos > Bos grunniens. The sequence continues at coordinate 42,314,572 of NC_141188.1, forward strand.
ATCCCATGCGTGGCCCAAGGAAGCTGGAAGTCGTGGAAGTCAAATCTCGACAGATCACCATCCGCTGGGAGCCCTTTGGGTATAACGTGACCCGTTGCCATAGCTACAACCTCACGGTCCATTACTGTTACAAAGTTGGAGGGCAGGAACAGGTGCGAGAGGAAGTGAGCTGGGACACAGAAAGCTCACACCCCCAACACACCATCACCAACCTCTCGCCCTATACCAACGTCAGCGTGAAGCTCATCCTCATGAATCCGGAGGGGCGGAAGGAGAGCCAGGAGCTCGTAGTACAGACGGATGAAGATCGTGAGTACTTTGAAGTGATGTGTTTATGTGAAACATGCAGTCTTTCAAAAATGCAGCTTATGTTTCTAACTGAGATCTTTACAATGAAAATGGAAGAAAATTGCTTACCATGTTGAATAACATGTGTCTGTGCTGCATCTGCTGAAACACTGATTAAAAAAGGTGAAGACAATAAAGATACAGAGGCTTGTTTTAATTTTTATGTCACATAATTAGTTTTCTACATACGATAATCCTACATGGCTCCGAATAGTTCTTCGTTCAAATTTTGTCATCATGTTGGGACTGAGGTGTTGTTTGGGTATTAGATTATCTATAGGAAGGACTTATACATATGGCATTCTGAAACATTTTTCATAATTCAGATTAAAATTCAGCCCCAGATAGAGGCTGCCTTTGCTCTTCAGCACAGTGCTAAGAAATTACCACATGAGGTCGGTGGTCAAGTAATAGTCATTCTTTTCCATAGGAACAATGTAATTGAATATTACCTCAATAACCAAGACTTCAATAAATAGACATCTATTAATATGTGTCAGAGTACTTCTGGAGTACTTAGTAGTAGATCATTAGTATTCTAGAAGCCTTATTAATATGAACAGTGATATTACTGTCTATTTTATCTTTCTGCCTTGAGGGTTTTTTCAAACTATATTTTAAATTGAAGTCTAGTTAATTTGCAATGCTAGCTTCAGGTGTACTGCAGAGTTATATATATATATATATATATATATATAGAGAGAGAGAGATACATAGAAATAAATATATATGTTTATATATATATCATATATATTATATATATATATAACTCTGCAGTACACTGGAGGCTAATAATACGTATGTATATATAAGTATATATACAACTGAATATATATAAATATAGGTGTACATTCTTGTTAAGATTCTTTCCCATCATAGGTTATTGCAAGATATTAGGTACAGTTCCCTGTTGTACAATTCCCTAGGTACAGCAGGTCCCTGTTGTTTATCTATTTTATATACAGTAGTGTGTGTGTGTTCATCTCTACTTCCTACTTTATCTCTTCCCACTCCCTCCTTCCCCTTTGGTAACATAAGTTTGGTTTCTGTCTGTGAGTCTACTTCTGTTTTGTCCGTAAGTTCATGTGTATCGTTTTTTTAATTCCACATGTAAATGACATCATGTGATGTTTGTCTTTGTCTGACTTACTTCACTTAATATGCTGATAGGTTGTTCTTTTCTCTCAACTTCCACTGCCTACATCCAGCTCTCATTATTTTATTCTGAAACTTCTGTAGTAGTTTTTGACCTTTCTTTGTAGTCCCAGCTTCTCCCGTTCCAGGGCCCCCTCCCCACTCGCTAAGCTTACATGTAAAATACCTTTTTATCACCTCCCTGTCTGCACAAGAGCCGTCAGTGGCTCTCCCTGCCCACATCTGCATTGTCAAGGCCCTTGGTGTTCCTGGTGCAGACTCTAGACCTGGGAGCCTCTCCTCCCACATGGCATCCTGCAGAGCAGTCCTCTGGGCACGGGTCCCAGTGCACACCCCTCGCATCGGAGCGCCCCACAGTCTGTCCTCTGCACATCCCTCCCACCCGCCCGCCTCCATTCCACCTCCTCCACTACCCTCCAGAGTGCTCCTCAGTTTCAGGTCCTTCATGAAGCTGTCTCCAGCTCTTCCCACCCTTATTCTCCACATCCTCTGACCTTATTGCACTTGACAAGATCTTTAAATATCTGAGCCTTAATTTCCTTGTCTGAGGAGCAAGAATCATACAGTTCTCCAGCATTTTAGGGTTAGAAGGCATTTTCATCCAGGGCTGTTTGTGGTTAAGAGAAGAGTCTTTAGTAGGTGAGTGTTATTATTGTTGTTGTAACAGATCAAATCAACTTCTCTTGACTCTTACTTATTCTCTCATTATATTACACGTGATTTTTCCCTCTTAACTGTAAATTACTTGAGAGAAGAAGCCATCTATTTTTTTTCTATAGCAATATGGATGATATTGAGTAGGCAATAAGCACTCAAAATACTTTGTTAGTCATTAAATAGAAGAGTAAAGTTTGCTAATAATCTTTTAATTCAGGCTTAAATCAGCAGTAGTTTTCCATCATATGAGTGGGATGTCAAATTCAGTCTTTCGTAGAGATAAGAGATGTTATGCTGAGGCGTGAACCCACCAAAACTTTGAGGTTTCAAATTGACATGAACGGAGAATTCTGTTAAGTACTGTTGAAACATGAGGTTAGAGTAAGTTACTTATCCATCAGTGTGTTTAAAGTAGCTTGCTAGTCCCCAGAGTTGGGCATGCATGACTTCCAAGCAAAAACCTATTGTTTTCATAGCATACCAGCATCTAGTTAATTAGAAAAACTTTGATTTCAAATTATATTTCTTAACAAGAACAAACGAAAAAAGACTTCAAAAAAGGCAGAAAAGGACAGAAAGAGAAAAATGGATAATACTGAGCTCTAAGAAAAAAAATTGAAGTGTCACTATCTGCCACTAATAAAGGCTACAGTTCATTGTACATTGTGAGTTTTATTATAGTATAATAATTTTGTTGAAATATCATTTATTTTATGAGAAAATATGTGGGAAAGATGTATTTTTTATTGGTGTTATGAGTGTCACTAGACAGGGCTCAATTCCACAAACTTAGATATATTATGGTTCAGTACTCCAAATCATGAATTTCTACAACTTCTAAAAACCAGTGTCAGACCTAAGTTCCCATGAAGTGCTATCTTCCTAATTTAACTAACCTTTCTGCTATTTTATTTTAATCACTTGATCTGTTCTTGACCTAAAAGCAATTATATGAATCCCATTTAGGTTTTCCTGTTGTTAACATTTTCACGGTTAAGGCCTCCAGTACATTTTATTAAGTTTATCCTTTTAAGATACCCTCTGTGCAACATCATTTTGACAATCTATTTTTAAAATTTTACTCCCATTTATACTAATTGAATTAAGTCAAAGATTTGTTTTTTCTAAGTTTTTGCCCTCCTTGCACCTGTACATAGATTAATGAAAGTCAAAGTGTTAGTTGCTCAGTTGTGTCTGACTCTTTGTGACCCCATGGACTATAGCCAGCCAGGCTCCTCTGTCTGTGGGATTCTCCAGGTAAGACTGGAGTGTGTAACTATTCCGTTCTCCAGGGGAACTTCCCAACCCAGGCATCGAACCCGGGTCTGCTGCATTGCAGGTGGATTCTTTACTGTCTGAGCCACCAGGGAAGCCCTGCATAAATTTATACACATTTTGAAGTCAGAAGATTATCATAAAGCAGTAAAACCACACACATCATAATCATCTTGATACTTTTAGGAACCTGATGACGTCAAAATAAACACTGTCAAGGTCAAGGAGAAGAGAATGAGTCGAGCTTTCTCTGGTTTGGCCCATCATAGTCCGACTTCTGACTGTGTGGAACATTTTAGTCTCAGAGCCCAGAATCCAAATTTTCTTGGAATTCACCAGTATCATCACTCCTTAAATATCTTGTTTCTTTGCTTCACTATAGTTTCTCATCAATTCCTTCAATCTGGAACAACTGTAACTATTTTCATATATATATATATATATATATATATATACACGTATTTAGAGTTTTGGAATTAGGGATCAACTTATTCCAACTTCCTCATTTTAGAAATGAGACATCTGAGAACTAAGAAGGGTCAGTGCATTGCCCAGATTTCACTGTTTAATCCCTGGAAAGTCTTAAATCAGAGCCCAGGCCTCCCCTCTGAATCAGTGATATTTTTTCTGCTATGCCCCACTTAGTTCTATTTAGAGTAGCTGTCAATATCCTCCCTCTATAGGTAGCCCATCAACTAAACAAATATGTACAACCTTTGTGTCCTCTTGAGATGCTGGTCAGTCTTTCCAGTTGGCACAATCTCAGCAACTCTTAAGGGCTCCTCATACCCTCCATCAGCTAACAAAACATTTCTCTAGTGTTTATCAAATCATGAGCTGACTTGGGTTGTTTCTCCTCTTTGGTTATTATGAATAGTGCTTCTCTTAATATTTGCGTACAAGCCTTCGCGTGACCAGTCTTTTCAGTTCCCTTGGGTATATACCTAGGAGTAAAGTTGCTGAGTCATATGGTGGTTTATCTATGTTTAACCATCTTCCAAAGTGGCTGCACCAGTTTACATTCCCATGAGTTAATGTGTAGGAATTCCCATCATTCCACATCCTTCTTTATTTCTGAACAATAAAAAAAAGTTTATTTACAAAATTAAAAAAAAGTTTATTTACAAAAATAAAAAAAGTTTATTTACAAGACTTGAATTGTCTGATTCAAACATTTTAGAGAAAAAAATGGGATGAAATTCTTTTCTTTATAAAGACAGTATAGCCAAAATGGTTTTAAATTCTAGGTTTTTGCCAGAAAGTGGAATATATCTATTAATATAATCTTTTGACTCAATAGAGAGTTAAAAACCTATCAAGTCTAGAAAAACTTTTCTTTTTTTCTTTCTCTCTCTTTTTTTTTTTTTTTTACTGAAATACGTATCGATTTCCCCCACTTCTAGTTCCAGGCGCTGTTCTTACTGAATCCATCCAAGGAAGTACCTTTGAAGAGAAGATATTCCTTCAATGGCGAGAACCAATTGAAACCTATGGTGTCATCACTCTCTATGAGGTAAGATACACCTTGTTAGTAATGTACTTTTTTACTATAACTTGTCTGATTGCTCACCTATCTAGTATTTAAAAATACATAGCGGCATCATGCCTTTTAAGAAGTGGAATGCTTTCACTAGTTATAATGGTTACTGAATAGAAGCAGAAATAATTAAAGATGGGTTTTCAAATTATGAATAATTTCAGGATGTATACTCACAGTGATTTAGATGTGTCCAGATTACCTGTTATTGTATGAAAAGCCACAACATGACATAGTTTAAAAATGACTTTTTTTTTTTTTGCTTTTTTTGCCACTTGATTTTTTTAATCGAAGGATAATTGCTTTACAGAACTCTGTGGTTTTCTGTCAGACATCAATAGGTATATACATAATGTATAATCATCCATAGGTACACCCATGTCTACTCCTCCCAAACCTCCCCCCTACCCCAGCCTTCTAGACTGTCACAGGGTCCCTGTTTGAGTTCCCTGAGTCATACAGCAAATTCCCATTGGGAGACCCTGATGCTGGGAAAGATTGAGGGCAGGAGGAGAAGGGGATGACAGAGGATGAGATGGTTGGATGGAATCACTGACACAATGGACGTGGGTTTGGGTGGACTCTGGGAGTTGGTGATGAACAGGCGTGCTGCGGTTCATGGGGTCACAAAGAGTCGGACACAACTGAGCGACTGAACTGAACTGATCCATTTTACATGTGGTAATGTAAGTTTCCATGTTACTCTCTCCATATATCTCACCCTCTTCCTCCTCCCCTCCCTAAAATCACCTTTATTAAAAACAATGTGTTCTGTAGTACATATTAGTTTGGGCTTCCCAGATGACGCTAGTTGTGAAGAACTGCCTGCCAATACAGGAGATGAAAGAGACACGGGTTTGATCACTGGGTCAGGAAGATTCCCCTGAAGGAGGAAATGGCAGCCCACTCCAATATTCTTGCCTGGAGAAATCTCATGGACAGAGGAGCCTGGCGGGCTACAGTCAATAGGGTTGCAAAAAGTAGGACACGACTGAAGCAACTTAGCAGGCATTCGCGGTATATACATTATTTAGGAGGCAACCATGGCCTCCTGTCCTTGCCAGCTCTAAACTCCTCTGAAAGTGAAAGTGAAATCACTCAGTTGTGTCCAGCTCTTTGCGGCCCCCTGGACTGTAGCCCACCAGGCTCCTCCTTCCATGGAATTTTCTAGGCAAGAGTACTGGAGTGGGTTGCCATTTCCTTCTCCAAGAGATCTTCCCCATCCAGGGATCGAACCCAGGTCTCCTGCTTTGTGGGCAGATGCTTTACCATCTGAGCCACCAGGGAATCCTTAAACTCCTTTACTCCTGAATTATAGAACCCTGATGATCCAATTAGCAGAGTCACTAGACATTGTCTTGGGTTAGCAACAGAATAATTTCTCTTGGTTTCTTATAGACTATAGACTTCTGTGACATAGTTTTGCCTGTTGATAGCAGAGCAGAACCTGATGACTTGTTCAGGGGGAAAAAATGACAGCCCTAGTGGGGTGGCAGTCATCATCACCTCTGTATGAGCATGATTTCACTCTGCCTATTGTCATAGAAACAAGCAGGTGCATTTTTTTCAAGCTAGCACTTATATGAATGCAAATTCAACAAAATTATATGTTGTTAGGTTTCTGAAATTTGCAGCCTTTCTTCCCATGGGACCTTTACCTGAATACCTTTCAAAGCTACTGACAAAGCTGGGAAAGATTTGCTGTCAGACAGTCATCACTGGTGACCCGTCTCCCTGACCCAACTAGCCTCACAGTTATGCTTCCTTGTACCTTTGGAAAATTGGTATTGAAATGCAAAAAAAAAAAAAAAAAATGTTGTTCATTGAAAGCTAAACAAAGTAAGAGGAAAGGAAAAAAGTTGATTTTCGTGTGGAATGATTGACACTTTCCTAGGCTGCTTCATGGTAAAAGAATAGAGTGTTATGAAAATTCATGCCTCTGCTTTTGTAGAGTTGTTTTTTACAATCAAGTCAAACAGGTTCTTTTTTAACTCTGTGATCAGAATCTTTTAGTTAATACTTTTGGCCCCATGACCACTTTTTAGTTCTGCCTTCTAGATTCTTATCTTAGGATAACAGAATATTTTACTAAAAAATATACAATCTTTGAAATCAATGTTAAGTTCCAAGAAATTGGTCCACTTTCCTGAAAGCCACATGTTGATATCTAAGCAGACAGAAAATAAAGACAAGATTCTATTTTTCTGATCCCATGGAGCATAATCTTTGTATAAGAAGTAGCTTTTATTTTTTTAAGAAGTAGCTTTTATATAAAAACAATAGGAATCATAATTCAGAAACAGAACCCATTAATCTCTCTGATTCAACAGCAAAGATGTCCCAGTTGACACTGATCTAAACGCTACTACAAAAGGGCTGTGTGAATGTGTCATAAAGTGAAGTGAAAGTTTCTCAATCATGTCCAACTCTTTGCAACCCCATGGACTATACAATCCATGGTATTCTCTAGGCCAGAATACTGGAGTGGGTAGCCTTTCCCTTCTACAGGGGATCTTCCCAACCCAGGGATTGAACCCAGGTCTCCTGCATTGCAGGTGGATTCTTTACCAGCTGAGCCACAAGGGAAACCCACTGTGTCATAAACCAGGTCTTAAAACTCAAATATAGGTAAGAAGAGGGCTTCCCAGGTGGCGCAGTTGGTAAAGAATCTGCTTGCAATTCAGAAGACGCAAGAGATGCAGGTTGATCCCTGGGTCGGGAAGATCCTTTGGAGGAGGGCATGGCTATCCACTCCAGTATTATTACCCGGGAAATTCCATAGACAGAGGAGCCTGATGGGCTCTAGGCCATAGGGTCACAAAGAGTTGGACATGACTGAGCAACCAAGCATAGTACAGTATCAAAATGCAAACACCACATATCGAGCCTGGTTAAGGAAGTTTATCAGTTATTACTAGCTTCCCTCATAGCTCAGTTGACAAAGAATCCGCCTGCAATGCGGGAGACCCCGGGGTTCGATTCCTGGGTTGGGAAGATCCCTGGAGAAGGGACAGGCTACCCACCCCAGTATTCTTGGGCTTCCCTTGTGGCTCAGCTGGTAAAGAATCTGCCTGCAATGCAGGAGACGTGGGTTCAATCCCTGGGTTGGGAAGATCCCCTGGAGAAAGGAAAGGCAACCCACTCCAGTATTCTGGCCTGGAGAATTCCATGGACTATACAGTCCATGGGGTTGCAAAGAGTCAGACATGACTGAGCAACTTTCACTTTTCCCCAGTGCACAGGAATACATGTCCCAGTATTTTCATTGTCCCCACTAACTGTATATGGCCTCCAGGCTGTTAGTCATGAGAGTAACACATCAACAAGCGTTAAAAAAAAAAGAAACCACTTAGTATGTATAAGATGCTGGAAGAGGACAAACTATATAAGATCCCTCCCTCCTCTTTTAGAAGTAAGCAGTCCCGTCAGCAACTAAGTATGGAAAAGAATGAAATGAGAACCACGTGTTGCTTCTATGCAGCAGTGCGTGCAAGATTGTCAGGCACATAGTAAAGAACAGTCTGGAGTCGTCAGCTGATTGGGGATGTAGACAGTCGGAGCATTGAAAATCCCTCAAAACGCCCAGCCTGGAGAGCTGGGCTCAGTGAGCCAGGGTCCCCTCAAAGGAAGAAAGTCAAAGTGTTAGTTGCTCAGTCACGTCCGACTCTGGGACCACGTGGACTGTAGCCTATGTCCCTGGGATTCTCCAGGCAAGAATACTGGAGCGGGTTGCCATTTCCTTCTCCACGGGGTCTTCCCAACCCAGGGATTGAATGCAGGACTCCCGAAATGCAGGCAGATTCTTTACTGTCCGAACCACCAGGGAAGCCCAATGAGACAGATCAAAGGGTGGAGAGAAGGAAAATTGAGGGGCCTGTTTGACATCAGTGTTCCAGGCCTCCTGTGGTACCATGCCAGTTGATATTCATTACTGCTTCTGCCATGATTTTCAACTGGAATGGAAGGAGCTGTGTGTATGGAATTTTCTTTACCCTGTGAACCTTCTGATCCATCACACCTGCTTCTGCTGATACTTTCTTTCCTCCTAACACCTTCCCCTCATTCTCCTTCTAAGGCACTTCTGCTGATCTTTCCTACATTTCAGTCAAATTTTGAACTTTTCCCTGAAGTATCCTAGGTTCTTGTGTCCCCTGGAATCAGATTGTTGCTTCCTCTGATTGCTTGCGCATGCATTGAAGGACCTAGTTAAGGCTGGCTGGCATTGCAGCCATGGTCGGAGATGGGGTGTTATCCCATTTTGGTTCTCTAGGATTTGAAACTTAGTCATGAGAGGGGAAGATGATGCTGGAGTGCCACAGGCCCCAACCTGCCAATCAGAAATCACCCAGTGTGTGCTCCTTCCATCTCACCTAATTGATCCCATGTGTGGTCTGCCTGTCAGTTTGTTTTCAGCATGGGCTTTGTATCAAGTCCCTGGGTTCACCCTGGAACATCAGGGTTCTTTCTTAATAGAGGTGTTGTTAGAATCGACTTGGCCCTCAGCCAGAGAAATGGCCAAGTGTGAGCTGAGCCCTGGACTTCCCTCCTGGGAGTCCCTGCTGGTCATCCACAGCCTGGTACTTGCTAGGCACTTCCCAGACATGCCGAATGAGCAAATGAAAAAATAAATACTGAAAAGGCACATTACACTTGGGTGCGAGCGTGGAGCTGGGTGCCCTTCGGACATACCACTCAGGAGGAGAGGCACTTACTGACCATTATCAGCTCCTTGCAGGCCGTGGAGTTCAGAGCCAAGTTCACTCTATTTCCAAGGAACCTTTTTATCCCTGGAATTCAGACTCCCAGGGCTCTGGATGAGTTTTAGGATGGAGGAGCCTGGTAGGCTGCAGTCCATGGGGTCGTGAAGAGTTGGACACGACTGAGCGACTTCACTTTGACTTTTCACTTTTATGCATTGGAGAAGGAAATGGCAACCCACTCCAGTGTTCTTGCCTGGAGAATTCCAGGGACGGGGGAGCCTGGTGGGCTGCCATCTATGGGGTTGCACAGAGTTAGACACGACTGAAGTGACTTAGCAGCAGCAGCAGCATGCACTTTCCAACATTTTGTGTCCACTTGGACACAACAGAGTTGCTCTTTAGGGATTTCTTAGATGAGGGAGAGGGTTCGCTATTTTTTTATTTTAAGAGGAGTTTATACAGGCATTGTAGTGGCTCACTGGTAGAGGATCCACCTGCCAGTGTGGGAGATACAGGTTGATCCCTGGGTCAGGAAGATTTGTTCCCTGGAGGAGAGCATGGCAACCCACTCCAGTATTCTTGACTAGGAAATCCCATGGACAGAGGAGCCTGGCCGGTTACAGTCCATGGGGTCACAAAGAGTTGGACTTGACTTAGCAACTAGACAACAACAAAATGTGCATTGTTATGGGTCAGGAAGAGAGAATTTGTGCTTTTAAATAAATTATTGAGGGGTGTTACCAAAAGAGAGTTAAGAAACCCAGTCTAGCTGATCCTGCAAGGTCATGGCTAGAGGTGAGCCCAAACCCCTCAGCCCTGGTAAAACAGCAAGTTCTCTGATGAAGCCTTTGCTGTTTGCTTTGCTGTTGGCAGCAGCAGAGCGGACATCCTCCTCGCTGCACTGTGAGCGTGTCTGTGAGTGCTCACCTGCTCTCCCTGGGAGTTCTCAGGAGAACATACACTGAGGGCCAAATACTTACCTATCACAGTAGGATCAAAAAGAATAAGGTATCACTCTTCAGAAAAAAAAAAAAAGAGAGACAGTTGTATGGAAAGTTTGAATTCCTTTGTCATGTTTAATCACGATTTTAGACCACAAAGAGTTCTTAGCGCACTCCATGAGTTACTGCCAGATGGATGGTGGGGACACCGTCACAACTCCAGGGTTTAGCAGATCCAGAGATCCTCAGAGTGGGATTGGGAAGGATTTATGAATACGCGGAATGTGAGCTCCAGCTAGAGACAGGGTAGACAGGTCTTTGGTTTCAGTCTTGAACTCCCAGCAGTCTCTCTGAAATCATTCCCTTCTTGTTGTGTTCAGTCATTAAGTCATGTCGGGCTCTTTGTGACCCCCACAAACTGTAGCCCCCAGATTCCTGTGTCCATGGGATTCTCCAGGCAACAATACTGGAGTGGTAGTCATTTCCTACTCAAGGGGATCTTCCCAACCCAGGGATCAAACCCACATCTCCTGCATTACAGGTGAATTCTTTACCACTGAGCCACCAGGGAGGCTAGCATGTTCCAATTAGGCTGTGTCGTAACTTCTAGGTTGCATCTCTCTTTAATCCACCAGATTGCTCCCCCCGCCACCAGTCAGTCATCACATCGAGTCACCATGTGAGACCCCAGCCCAGAGCACCGTGCTTGGCACCCAAGAGACATGCAGTAGAGATGTTGTGAATGAGTGAAGTAATGGACTTGGGGGGAGTGGTTATGTTGTCACAGCTTAGATCTGCTTTCTCTGGGGCTCTCAGGGTGGGAGTCAATGTAAGCAGCTAGGTACACAGAGGTGGCATTGAAGTCACTGGACAGGAGCACGAGTGGACTCAGTCTTACTCTTTACTCTGAGGAACCTTGAGAAGGAAACCAGCGAGAGGGTTAACAGCAGATCTGCTGTCAGACTCTGATGGTGTCGTGCACGGCGGTGATTAATACATACAGCAAACATTTTCTTGCCATTGCTTAGTTGATTCAATCTAAATATTCTCTCAGAGAGGTCTCCTTAATTATAATGACATGGTGTAAATATAAGAAGAAAGAATGTCAGTTATCACTTGGTATAATAACAGTGTTAGTGTTCATGCACATAAATTATAAGTAACTTTAACCTATTCGAAAGCAAGAAAAGTGCTCAGTTTTGCAATTTAAAACTTTTGAATATGCTGCATTTAAAAATTATATCATTACAACCAGGAGAAGTTAGTAATCACCCCTAAAATGCACGTTCTTGAGAAGTTGATGAACTACTTAGAGTGAAATTCTTTCAAGCATCATTTGAAAGGGCAGAATTTAAAAACACCTATGTTATATTTATTTTCACACAATCCAGACTCATCCAGGGTGCTTTGAACACTGTTATGTGATAAACATCATGAAAACTTCCAGAAATGCACTGAGTCCAAAATGGCAGCTCCTAGTTATTTGGGCATTTTAAGTTTTAGTTAATTCAAATAAAATGACTCATAGCCATAGAAGATGAACTTATGATTACCCAAGGGGGAAAGGGAAGAAGGGATAAATTAGGAGTTTGGGATTAACAGACTGTAGGCTCCCCGGATGGTTCAGTGGTAAAGGGCGGATTCATGTTGATATATGGCAAAACCAATACGATATTGTAAAGTTAAAAACTAAAATTAAATTAAAAAAAAAAGAATCCACCTGCCAATGCAGGAGATGTGGGTTCAGTCCTTGAGTCAGGAAGATCCCCTGGAGAAGGAAATAGCAACCCACTCCAGTATTCTTTCCTAGGAAATCCCATGGACAGAGGAGCCTGGTGGGCTGCAGTCCATGGCCTCACAGAGTCAGACACGACTGAGCACATATCCACCTTGTTGTTTAGTTGCTAAGTTGTCTACATCAACTATACTTCATTTTTTAAAGGATTTTTTCAAATAGTAATAAAGTGAAATAAAATGTTCAGCTTCTCAGTCTCACCAGCCATGTTCCCTGTGCTCCATGGCCACTTGTGATTAGGGGCCACCACGCTGAATAGTGCAGAATAGAACCTTCCCGTCCTGACTGTCCTACTGGACAGCTTTGCTCTGAAGAACAAAAGTGAATAGGACACTATCACAAACACCACAGTCATCCATCAAGAGCTGCTGACGAGCGTCTAGGATTTATTTTTGGAGCAGATAACTTTGCCCACATGGAGTAGAACGCTTAAAAGTACTCTTGTTCCCAGTAGACAGTAATCCTCTTCAGTATAAAACCAGACTCTGGCCCCTGGGTGAGAGATGAGGCCCTCTCCTTGTCGGGTCTTATCTGTTTGAGTTGGTTGTCTATTTTGTTATTTTGTTTTAAGCCATCTGTAATGTAGTTTTCCAACATGACATTTTGAAAGCAAACAACTTCAAGATATTAGCTTAAACATGAGCTCATTCTTTATGTTCTAATCTACTGGCTTTCAGTTCCTCTGTCTATAAAAGTAATAACTCGTAACAGTTTTGGCTGAGTTCCTGTGCCCGTTCTCTGGGTCCAGGATTCTAAGAGTCCAAGGGAACAGGAGAGCTTATCATCAAGCATCTGACAGTGCATGCATCACGAGGGTTTATTGGATAAAGATGCCATCTTGGTCCATCTGCCCAGACACTTCATCACATTCTTATTCTCTTACAGATCACCTACAAAGCAGTCAGTTCCTTTGACCCAGAAATAGATCTATCCAATCAAAGTGGAAGAGTTTCAAAACTGGGAAATGAAACCCACTTCCTGTTTTTTGGACTGTATCCAGGAACCACGTACTCCTTCACCATCCGAGCCAGCACAGCTAAGGGCTTTGGACCCCCGGCAACAAATCAGTTCACCACCAAAATATCAGGTATCATACATTCATGAGCTTTGTCTTTTATCAGAAGTAGCCTTCGAGTACTTTCTCATTCCCGTTGTCAAGTGTGCAAAGCTCACCCAAACGTACACATAAATTTGTATTTGGGAATGTATGAAAATCAGACTCATGAAATTTGGTAAAATGCTACAAATATTTACCAGCCAGGAGCTTCAGATCGTCATCCTGGTCGGGAAGTAGGCACTGATTCAAGAGTGTATATTGAAGAACTTTAATGTGAACAGAAGATCCTGTTCTGAGGACCCTCTGCCCTCCTCCATCCCAAGTTCCCAGAGCAGCCGGGTTGGGAAAATGTCTGTAAGGAGATCTCTCATGATGAAATGCTCAGCAGAAAGGCAGCTTTACGTGGAGTCCCTTCCCGAAGGCTCAGCCTTCCCTAGACCTTGACCATTAGTGGTTTCACAACCAGAAAAGAGAGGTGACTACGGGCAGCGGGGAGCAGGGGGAGCCAGGCACTTATACCTGCCAGCTCTTTTCTTGTAGAGACTCAATTATGCTACCCAACAAAAGACGTAACTTGGGAAATATTTCTGGGCACGTGCGACTGTGCAGAAAATGTCTTTGAGCTTCAGACTAGAGGAAATGGAGTTACCATCTGGTGTGGGAAATGCAGCAGCCATAAGCACAGTTCCAGGAACATTTTTCTCTTCCATTTTCCCCCTTTGGATCCAAGTGCAGAAGTATTTGAGTTTGAGCTGTAACTGGTTGGGGGTTAGAAGAGCAGAGTGGAGGTGAGGGAGGTCACTTCTCATCAGTCAGGGTTAGCCAAGTGATAGCCTGATTTTCATGCCTGTTGTCCCTCATCCCTAGTTTTGTGAAAGGTTTTACGTTTTCCTTTAAAACCAAAGGGAGAAAGATAAACTCAAGTACTGTAAGCATTCTATTAGGTTTTGAGAGAGCAGGAAGGTTTGGAATTTTGATTTTAAGCAGGTATAGCTTAAGGGATAACTTTGCATTGTATAAGAGTTCATTTATGAGTACAAACTTAACTTGAAGTTTAATAGGCACTTGACAGTTGATAGAAAGTTTTAGCTTATAAAAGCAATGTAGAGAATAGTAAAAGAGGAAGAATACTTGGGAGGTTGGGAAAATGACATTAAGTGGTACAGATGGGTGAAGAGAAAGACCACTGGGCATGGAATCAGAAAATTTGAATCCTAGCTATTATTTTCCCAAGTACTTCTTCTCTAACCTTGATCTAGTGAATTTACCCTGGATGTAAATCAAAATGGTATTAATCTGGTGTATGAATTTATCACAGAGATTTAAAGAGGTCATGTGTACCAATGTACATAGCTTCACATCCCCCTTCTGGGGGTAACTTCTCCCCATGGAAATCCTATTTCCAAGGTTATTATCTTTAAGAGGCTACTCTTTTAGAAACTAATTCATTTTTCCCATTTGTGTTAGATAAAAGTTCTGGTTAGCATGAGTCTGATCACTCTTAGCTCATCAAGTTCTGCAGCTCTGTCCCAAAGCAAAGCCAGTTAACATCTTAGTTATGCTGGAAAGGTTCATTAGCAGTAAATATTTGATTTTTATAGTTCAAAAAAAATTTTTATAGTTTATGGACCCCCCCATTTTCTCCTTTCATGGACTTCCAAGAACTACTCTCTACACAAAATGTGATTTCTGTGTCATTAATTGGAGTTCATTTTTGGTAGAATTTGAGCTAATTTTAGTGCTGAGAAAATCCAGTAAATGGACCTGAGCTGTAATCCATGTCTTTTACAATAAAAGCTTTTTATATGTAAGAGATTTTAGAAACTGTATTTGCAAAAAATGATCTTTAATGTTCTCATCAGGTACGTAGACCTGAGGGTCTTAAAAAGGCCATGTTCCCGCACCCCCAGCATCACAGTCTTCATGAAATGATGTGTCGTGTCCACAGTGATCACAAAATTATTCAAGAGCTCCGTTATCTTGTCGTAATTAGACTTAATCTAGAAAACAAAGAATGCCCAGAAATGGCCTTGGAAATAGGAATTGTGCTGCAAAGAGATTGAACATTTGTAGAATTATATTTGCCCCACTCTCTTTGTCTGTAATCCCTTTGAATTCCCGTAATAACCCTACAGGATAATTTCTCCTGTTTTAAAAGATGAGTAACCTGAAGCTTCAGAGATAATAATTGTCCCTGAGCTTTCATGCTGGTCGAAACAAAATGCAGCAGAAAGTCAAACCCAAGCCTTTCTTACTTCAACTCAGTATCTTTCTCTCAGTCATACTTTCCAGAAGAGCCCACAAGTGGTCATTAAGTCCAGCAAGGCCCTCTGACTCCTAAGGACCTCTTCAAATCTTGGATGAACCTTTGGGACACTAGAAACCTTGCCTTAGATGGGAGAACTGAAATGATCAGTTTTATGATCTTAGCAATTATTTCTTAAATTTGCATTTAATTTTTTGAGAAAAACATATGTACATAAAAACACACAAATTAAACTTATTTTACAATTTGCAATATAATTGCAATGATGTGCATGAATGTATGGGTGTAATGGCTACATCCATCAAGGGAGAACCGAAATCAATAAACAGAGTATTACCAACACCTCCTAAGTCCCCTCATGCCCCCTCCCAGGTTAAACTCAAGACCAAAGTCAACACATGCTGGTTGTAACAGTTGTCCCTCTTGTTAAAGGTTGGGCAGATACATAAAGGCTGTTCATGGCAATTTATTAACAGACTAAGTGTACTGTGTTCTTAGTGCTCATTGTAAATGAAAGTAGGAAGAAAAGGCAAACCAGAAATCATGGGTTCCCCATCTCCTGCATCTTCCCCAGCACCCTCCATGCCGGCTTATGAACTGGAGACGCCCTTGAATCAGACGGACAGCACAGTGACGGTCCTGCTGAAGCCTGCACACAGTCGAGGTGCACCCGTCAGGTATGGAGCCGAGAAGGGGTTGTTTTAGGTGAAAACCCAAATCAGATGGGTACATTTCTCCCACGTGCCTTCTAGGGATTTGCCGCAGACCTCACTCAGCATGTAAAACCATGTCCTTATGAGTTCTAATTAAAGGAAAGGACTGAGGGGAAAGAAGGGGCTTTGATGTGAGTGATTAAGTGTTCTGTAAGGAGTTTGATTCTGATGCACGTGGTTGTTCTTTGAAGTTAAGGAACAAAAACCCCAATCTGTTCAGAGGTGGCTTTCCTCCTAAAAGGTAATTGCTCTCTGCAGTTTAGTTACCCATGGGCAGATGGTATCAGTGTCCTGAGCTGTAGTCCTTAAATAGATGCTGAGTTATTTTTGTCTATTTGTTTTGTTTACATGGAGTTTTAAATCTTTAATCTTTAGTAAACCAACTAATCTTTCCATTGAATGTGTACTATATAACTGTACTTTTTTAAAGAAACAGGTGATTGGAAAGACAATTGTGAAGTCTTTATTTGAACAGATTTAGGTTTATTACCACCATGTAGACCCCATTTCTCATCACATGATGATTTATATAGCCAAGAAATTACAAATTATAACTTTTACAGTGAATGAATAAAATAAATGTATTCTTCTTAGGAAGGAGCAAAGGAATGCCTCAATAACTCTTGAATATGAACTTGTCATAAGCTCAATAATTTATATAAATGAAATTTCTAGTCATTTCAGAAGAATTCCGATATTTTGTGCTATCAGAATCACTTCCCTTCAAAATAATCTATTCCTTTGAATAGCATTCTCCAAGGAAACATTTACATTCACAAATAAGGCTGTGTGGGGTTCATTTCCCTGTGCCTTTTGTAGAGTTTTATTTCATTAACCTTCTGAAACCTGGCCGTCTTTGATCACGTTTTCTCTACAGTATCAAAGAGTGAGTCACTGAACTTCCTTCTGCCTGATAAGATATATAAGTTTCAGTTCACAGGCTCAAGATGAAAAACAGACAAGCATTAGTTGATAGAGAGATCAAATTAGTGTAGAAACAGACATTTTTATTTGAAAACCCTACAAAATGGCAAGAGACAATTTTTAATTTACTCTGCTTTCTTAACGTAGTAGGCCCTGAAGGGATTTCGGATGGCCATTCATAGGCCCAGTGAGTGAGAATGCTTTGAAATATGTAAAAGCTCTCTCCAGGTGTAAGAATTATTTCTGCAAGAAAAGCAATGCCACTGACACTACCCAGGCCCTTTGGGTTGATATGTGTGGCACTGATATGGGTTGCACAAACTGAATGACCCAGACTCACCCTCATTAGGTGTCTGTCCAAAACCCAAGCATACCTATAACCGTAAGTCAGACTCTGTTCACTCCAGAACGCTGAATTATTATTAAAGGATAATTCACTCTCCAGCCGTGGCCTTGAGAACATTGTTTTTCTCTGACCAATTTAAGAGCTGCCCAGACTCAGCAATAACAGGCCATGAGGACAGGAGTCAGGGTTGTGTCGAAAGGCTTCATGATGACATGAGGGGGTGGAGGTCATTTACTTTCAGAGCCTCCAAACTGAAGGAGGCTGAAATCCTAACCATTTCTCCCATTCTGTTCTATTCTTACAGAAACTCCTTCACACTTTTCGGTTCTTGTTGCTTCTTTCCTCCTAACCTTTTCAGCTGGATTGTCACCTGTATCTTTGTGTAGGTCTTTCCAAGTCTTAGGTTTTCCTGTAACATTTCTTTGGGCAATCCATGTTAGTCCTCTCCCCAGAACTCCTTTTCTTGTCTTTCAAATTTTTCAATTGTGTCCCAAATGACTATTCATGTTTTCCACCATCTGCCTTGCTAAGACATGATTTTGTTCTTTTCCTTTACATCTTGGGCTTCCTTGTGGCTCCGATGGTAAAGAATCTGCCTGCAGTGTGGGAGCTGCTGCTGCTAAGTCACTTCAGTCGTGTCCGACTCTGTGCGACCCCATAGACGGCAGCCCACCAGGCTTCCCCATCCCTGGGATTCTCCAGGCAAGAGTACTGGAGTGGGTTGCCATTTCCTTCTCCAATGCATGAAAGTAAAAAGTGAAAGTGAAGTTGCTCAGTCATGTCCGACTCTTAGTGACCCCATGGACTGCAGCCTACCAGGCTCCTCCATCCATGGATTTTCCAGGCAAGGGTACTGGAGTGGGGTGCCATTGCCATCTCCGGCAGTGTGGGAGACCTAGGTTCAATTCATGGGTTGGGAAGATCCCCTGGAGAAGGGAATGGCAACCCACTCCAGTATCTCGTCTGGGAAATCCCATGGACAAAGGGGCCTGGTGGGCTGCAGTCCGTGGGGTCACAAAGAGTCGGACATGACGGAACTACTAACACTTTCACATTTGTTTTCAGAGACTCTGGAGCTTTACTAATTAGTTGGAGACACCCTCGGGCTTTTTATTTCTATGTCTATAAAAATACAAATTCAGATGCTGATCAGGGTGTCCAAAATGCAGGTGCCCCATCATTTCATCAGGCCCAGCTCTAACTCTGAGAAGATTTCAGTTTATGTTGTCATATGCTCTTTCACACCTGTTATACCACCTGATTTTCTGAGTTCAGCACTGTTTTGCTTTTATGAAACATCATCTTGTTATTGGCTAACCATCCCTGGGATTGGCCAGGGTCACTTTGCATTCTGCCTCTATTATACCTGCTTTCACAATGTTAGCAACTTGAAATGAACAAATTTACTATTTGTATCCATCAAGGAAATCTATAATGATAGAATAGAGATCAATTCTTATGGCAGCCTCTTACTATCATTATAAAGAAATCCACTACAGATGCTACCTTACTGGAAGGATGCTTGTCTTAAATGGGAAAATTTTATTGGCACAAGTTTGAGAAAGGAAATTATCTCAGACTCACCTGTCAAAAAGATTTTTTTGCAGAAAAATGAATATTCTCTTCAAGAGATTCATTATTATAGTGCGGCATAATGGGACTGATTACCTATTGAGTAGATAGAAGCCCAATATATCTAGAAAGACTAGTTTGGAAAAAAATTGTCCATAATGCTCTCAGTCTAAATGGGTTATATGAAAATTTTCAATTTCATTTAATGTTTAGAGAAATAAGAACTCTGATTAGGGAATCAGAGGGACCTAAAATATAAAGCCATAATGTAGATTGAAACATTTGAACACATCTGGAAATTTGCAAAATGCACATGTAATCAAACTGCAATACAAGAAAGCTTTTCCCAAATGGTAAGATAAATACGAGAAGAGGAAATGGAAGCGAACATCTGTTAGCTTTCCTGGATTTTGCACAGTATTATGTGTTCAAAAGTACTGTCATTGTGTGATTGCAAAGAACCCATTCTTTCGATTGATTTGATTTTTCTTGAATCCATATTCATTGGTGTTGAAAATTTAGTCATACTTCACTAAGGCACTTCACTAAGTGAGGTGGTTGTATATTGATTCCACTACAGACACTCAGCTTGCTTAATGCAGATTCTTGAAATTGCACTAAACTCTTAGCATAAGTGATTGTTGTCTTTTTATTGATCAACACACCAGCTCTGTCACATAAAATTATTTAAATCCCAAGATGGCCAGGAGGAACACAGAGTCCATCATTCCGGCAGGTAAACAGGCACCCAGGACAGAATTTTAATGTCTGTCCATGGGTTCAATTTTTTTTTCCTTTAATAAGACAGGGAAAAGCTTCATTTTCTTTAACTCATTTAGAATCACCTGCATTCTCTCTTTTCTCTCCACTGTTTATTACACGCAGACACAGTCCGACGGAGGAAACCCTTATAATCTGGCAGTAAAAGAGCAACTCTAAATAAAGAATGAGTTGCACACAAAGTGCTGTGCTTTTCGTGCACCAACAGAAGTTCTGTCTATGATTTTACTCCCGTGATGTATGTGTTTGTCTTGTAATCTGCTCTGTGCAGTAACCCTCATTAATGATGTTTTATACCTTCTAATGGGCTGTAGCTTGAGACTCCATCACGTTGTTGTAATTCCAATGACTCTCATTTTTGTTCTTCAGGCATTGTTGCTTTAATTTGTTCCTAAATGTTTTGGAGCTCTGTGTCTTCTTAATTAAAACTCAGAGCTTGAGTATGTTAACTAATTAAATATTTTGATATTCATTTCAGTGAAATGTTCAAAGATTACCAAATCAGTCTTTGATTCATTCATTCAGGAGAAACTATTGACTGGGGAAAACATCTATTACAGTTGTGAGTCTGCAGGGAGAAGGGGAAGGAGGGCAGAAATCACATCAGCAACCAGGACATTAGGGCTGAACTGCGTGAATGTAATTTTAATTCATGGCAGCAACTTCGTTCTTCTAATAAAGAGAAAGCCCCAATTTTTTTGTTGTTGTCGTTGAAATATAGTTGATTTACAATCTTGTGTTTAATTTCTGCTGTACAGCAAAGTGACTGTTAGATATATATATGTATAACTTTTTCAGATTCTTTTCCACTATGGTTTATCATAGGATATTAAATACAGTTCCCTGTGCTTCAGAGTAGGACCTTGTTTATTCATTTTATATATAATACTTTGCCTCTGCTAATCCCAACCTCCCAGTCCATCCCTCCCCCACCCCCTGACCCCTTGGCAAGTCTGTTCTCTCTGTCTGTGAGTCTGTTTCTGTTTCATAGATAAGTTCATTTGTGTCGTACTTTCAGTTCAGTTCAGTTCAGTCGCTCAGTCGTGTCTGATTCTTTGCGACCCCATGAATCGTAGCACGCCAGGCCTCCCTGTCCATCACCATCTCCCGGAGTTCACTCAAACACACGTCCATCGAGTCGGTGATGCCATCCAGCCATCTCATCCTCTTTCGTCCCCTTCTCCTCCTGCCCCCAATCCCTCCCAGCATCAGGGTCTTTTCCAATGAGTCAACTCTTCACATGAGGTGGCCAAAGTATTGGAGTTTCAGCTTTAGCATCAGCCGTTCCAAAGAACACCCCGAGCTGATCTCCTTCAGAATGGACTGGTTGGATCTCCTTGCAGTCTAAGGGACTCTCAAGCGTCTTCTCCAACACCACAGTTCAAAAGCATCAATTCTTCGGTGCTCAGCCTTCTTCACAGTCCAACTCTCACATCCATACATGACCACTGGAAAAACCATAGCCTTGACTAGATGGACCTTTGTTGGCAAAGTAATGTCTCTGCTTTTGAATATGCTGTCTAGGTTGGTCATAACTTTCCTTCCCAGGAGTAAGCGTCTTTTAATTTCATGGCTGCAGTCACCATCTGCAATGATTTTGGAGCCAAAAAAAATAAAGTCTGACACTGTTTCCACTGTTTCCCCATCTATTTCCCATGAAGTGATGGGACCAGATGCCATGATCTTCGTGTCATACTTTAGGTTCCATGTATAAGTGACATCACATAGTACTTGTCTTTTTCTTTCTGACTTACCTCGCTTAGTGTGGTAATCTCTAGGTCCATCCTTGTTGCTGCGAATGGCATTGTTTCATTCCCTTTATAGCTGAGTAATATTCCAGTATATCCATACCACGTCCCTCTTTACCCATTCATCTGTCGATGGACATTTGGGTTGCTTCCTTGTCTTTAGCCCTGATTATTGTAATGCTGTGCATTGGTAGTCATCGGAGACTTATATGTGGTTGGCCTTTCAGTTGAATGCTTCCTCAACAGATAGGTTTAAAAAGCAATTTGTGAATAGTTTATGTGGCTGAGAATTGGGGCCAAAATCTTAAAGCAAATAGGAATTTCATTGCATTAAGAATAAAGAAGAGCAGAGGGCATAAGGAATTGAAGGCATATTTTGCCTTACTTTTTCAATGTGTGTTCTAGTTAATTAAGATTTCAAATGAGATAGGAAATATTTCTTGCTAGTCAAAGGCAAGCATAAATGCTTTATTCATCCAGACCACTTCTGATTTAAAAACGAAAAACCTGCATCATGTAATAGCTGCAGTTTCATATAGAAGTCAAGAATTTGTTTATTTTTATATAACATGTCCAGATTTTTGTTAGACTGGTTTTGCCTTGTATTTGTCATTATGGTAGACTGCAAACGTGTGCTGTTTTCATTTACTCCTGTCCTTTTCCCTCATGCTGTTTTGCCTTACATAGTAAAGTAGGAAACATGTACTGATATTTAAGGCTTGTTGTTAACTTCTGATGTTTATTGTTTACTCAGTTACTCATCAAGGGCTTCCCAGATGGCACTAGTGGTAAAAAAAAAAAAATGCTTGCCAATACAGGAGACATTAGAGACATGGGTTCCATCCCTAGATGAGGAAGATCCCCTGGAGGAGGGCATGGCAACCAACTCCAGATCCCACGGACAAAGGAGCCTGGTGGGCAACAGTCCACAAGATCACAAAGAGTCAGACATGACTGAGCATGAATACACTCATCAAATACTCTTTTGTAATAAATTACGTAGAAAATTTTAAGTGCATTAAAGGATGCTATTTTTCTCATTATAGAGCTCTTCTCCTCTGAAAAATCCACTTTTCGTCTTAAAAGAAGGTGAAGAGCAAATTTTCATTCCATCGAGAATAAAGAGGCAGTAGAGCATGGGGTCGCTAAGAGTCGGGCACAACTGAGCGACTTCACTTTCACTTCTCACTTTCATGCATTGGAGAAGGACATGGCAACCCACTCCAGTGTTCTTGCCTGGAAAATCCCAGGGACGGCAGGGCCTGGTGGGCTGCTGTCTATGGGGTTGCACAGAGTCGGACACGACTGAAGTGACTTAGCAGCAGCAGCGGCAACTTTTGGACAGTAGAGTAAGCGTCTCCCTGGCAAGTAGGAAGGGGGTCTCTCTGAGACCACAGACCCCCCCATCTCCTGGGGGACCAACACAGACCACTGCTTCTATCTTAATTTTGTTTGGCTAGTCTTTCTGAGGAGGTGATGTAGGGGCCAAGATTCAATGTATGTGGATGAGTTAAGAAGGACCAGGTGACTTCACTTTCACTTTTCACTTTCATGCATCGGAGAAGGACATGGCAACCCACCCCAGTGTTCTTGCCTGGAGAATCCCAGGGACGGGGGAGCCTGGTGGGCTGCCGTCTATGGGGTCGCACAGAGTCGGACACGACTGAAGCGACTGAGCAGCAGCAGCAGCAGCAGAGCAATTGTATTTATTTAAAGAAAATGTGTTCCATTTCTCAGACGTGTTCCATTTGATCTTGGCGCTATATGGGAAATGAGCTTTATTCTCCTTGTGGGCCTGCGCTCACGTCTCCAGCTGGGTATAACACAGCAGGTTTTGTTAAAGGGACTCAGTTTGAGAGCACCAGTGAGTCTGTGACACCTGCTTCCTCTGTCCATGGGATTCTCCAGGCAAGAATACTGGAGTGGGTTGCCATTTCCTTCTCCAGGGATCTTCCTGACCCAGGGATTGAACCCACGTCTCCTGCATTGGCAGGCAGATTCTTTACTGCAGAGTCACCTGAGAAGCCCATAGAATGACTCTAAAAGTCAAGTTCCCTATATGCCAAATCGACAAAAAGTCAATGAGGCAATTAACTTGCTTGACTCAGTAGAATCTGATGTTCTGTGTACCCTCAAAGAGTCTGCTTGTCCTTTCACTCTCTTAAAAGAAAGGTATTTGTGATTCACTGGGCTGGCCTGATCTGGGGATAAGTGTGTTATACTTACAGAGGGTTGGCGTGGCTGGATGGGAGGAGAGGAAGGGAGATGGGGCTGGATCAGGTGACCTCATGCTCCACACCAGGGGGTGAAGGTGCAACTGCTAGGCTGTGAGCAGCCATCCAGGGATTTACAGAAGGAAAACGTGTAGGAACCATCAGCCGGAGCCTGGAGGGCAGGTAGCTGGGCAGGGTGAAGGGCAGATGTGACAGAGGAGGTATACCTGCCCGGGTTTTCATCCACCCAGTCAGATACTGATAACCCTTAGAGCAGGGCTCTTGTAAATGCCAAACACTATTTCTCCTTAGGAACAGGGCTTCGGGGAACCAAAAACATTTAGTTTTTCGGAAGAAAAATAAAGAGAGAGAATGTATCGCCTAATCAGACTGATTGGTGATATTAACAGTTTAAAGTATTATTGAAGTGAATAAAAACTAGCTCAGCCATGACTCTGATAATTTATTGGAAATTACTTATTGTTTGCAAATATTTTTTAGACCTCAATTTCTGTAAACAGCAAACAGGCAGCACGATTAGTCCCTCTTACTCAGAAGAACCTTCTGGATCATTCTGTTTTTGCTTCTCTCTACATTCCCTTTGCTGTATCACCCTGATGCCTTTGGCCTGAGCCTGTGCTTGGCACTTTGGGGCTGATTATTGAATATTATACATGTTGGGATGTGTTTCAATGCCTGTGAATGGATGAGGTGCAGTGTCTTGCTTACTGTAAGCCAGAGCACAGAAGGAATGAATGCTCCAGGATGCTGAGCAGATACATGTGGCTAACTCTTGACTGGGGGCAGGGAAGACTCAAGTTTTTTATCACACTGTTTCTTCTCTTTTTTTTTTTTCATTCCTATGCCCAGAGGAACCTGTGTTTGTCTCTGCAAAGATAAATGTCTGAGGTTAGAGCTACAGATTACATGAAGGCCCTTGAGCATTTTTCCTAGTGGAGGTCATACGTTATACGTGACCACCTCCCTGGAGGTGAGGTCAGTAGCACTTTGCACCCCCTTCCCACACTAACCAGGACCCCAGAAGCCCCCCATCGGGGGAGGGAGCCAGACGTACAAGTTGAAGTCACTGTCCACTGATGATAGAGAAAGTTACTTGCTGTTTCTTTCCCTTCATCTATCTGGACCACAAGTAAATCTTACAGGCGAATCATTTAAAACCCATCTCAGTTGTAAACCCAGAGAGCTCGTGGCAGATCAGTGCTTGAACAACTTACCGCCTGATTGATGAATCTCAGCACTGATCTGCCGCGAGCTCTCGGTACTGTTGATCTTCCTAATCATGATTATTGATTCCACAAAGTTGAAGGGATGGGTTTCCAGACGTGTTCCCAGCTAAGACTGAGAACAGGATCTTGGACATTTTGACAAAGATCTCACTACAGATGCCTCGCTTTCATTTTTTCAAGTGTTACAATCACCTAAGGGCTTCCGAGATAGCTCAGTTGGTAGAGAATCTGCCTGCAATGCAGGAGACCCCAGTTTGATTCCTGGGTTGGAAAGGTCCCCTGGAGAAGGGATAGGCTACCCACTCCAGAATTGTTGGGCTTCCCTGGTGGCTCAGATGGTAAAGAATCCACCTACTGTCTCACCATCCTGGCACTGTGACTTGAACATAAAGATGCTTTGTAGATATTTGGTAAACAAATAAATGAGTAATTGGCCAATGTTGGTGCTCAAATTTCTTACAACACTTTGGCACTGTTACAAAAGGCAGGATTTTCACCAGACTAATAACTTCAGAGAGCTCTTCTCACTGAGCAGGACATATACTGACACTGGACAGGAAACGCTATAAGGAAACGCAGAGAAATGAAAAAATGGGACACAGAGAGAGAGGGAGACCTGGGTTCAATCCCTGGGTGGGAAAGATGCCCGGACACCCCACTCCAGTATTCTTGCCTGGGAAATCCCATGGACAGAGGAGCCTGAAGGGCTGCAGTCCATAGGATTGCAAAGAGCTGGACACGACTGAAGCAACCAAGCACACACACACACACACACACACAATCTCATGAATACATGAGAAAAGACTACAGGTTCGAAGAGGCTGATACAGTCAATCTCCAGGCAGACAGTAAAAGCCAGTCCAGGCAGCTGCTGAGAGCTCTGGGCTTTGGGAGCCCAGGGTCCACTTGAAGAGGACCTGACGCCTCTCCGCAGGTATCAGCACCTTGTGATCCTATGGGTGGGGGGTGGGGGGCATGGCCATATAATAAGAACAGGTTTTGTCATTGTCCTCAGCAGAGAACATTTGCTCAACCAGCACTTCTAAATATGCACAGTGTAATTATTTATGATGAGAACAGCAAAGCACAGGAACATGCTGATGTGCCTTCTATTTTGCCAAAAACTATTTTATTAAGTCTGTTATTACATTATGCTTGTAGGGTTACCTGTACTTGGTTTTCAGATTCTTCATTTAAGTAACACTTCACTCTTCAATCTGTTAGATACAGAATGATTAGGGAGCATTGTTCATTTTTTCCATATCGTCATATCCCTTTGGAGTTGTTCTCCGTGTCCCTTTTTCATTCCTCTGCGTTTCCTTATAGTGTTTCCTGTCCAGTGTCGGTATATGTCCTGCTTGTGAGAAGTGGTAAGAGCTCTCTGAGGTTATTAGTCTGGTGAAAATCTTGCCCTTTGTAACAGTGCCAAGTGTTGTAAGAACTTTGAGCACCAACATTGCCAATTATTCATTCATTTGTTTACCAAACATCTATGAAGCATCTTTATGTTCAAGGCACGGGGCTAGGATGGTGAGCAAGCTATATAAAGACTTACTGAGGGCATGTGACAGAGGAGGAAACCCAACAAGGAAATCAGGATGTGCTGTTTAAGCTGAAACTCAAAGGAGCTGCAGGAAGTGACCACTCAGGACTGGAAGACCACTGTAGGTTCACTGAAGAGAGGAGCAGCCCATAGAACGGCCTAGGATCAGAGAAAATAAAGAGGTGTAGACAGTGGCCATCTCAGAAAATACAATTAAAACTGCATACGCAGTAAATGAAGTTTGACCGGCACTCAAGAGTATTAATTAAATTTATGAATTTAATGTTGGAATGAGCCTTTTCCTGGGCTAATCATTATGTAAAATGTATGTAAATGTAATAGGAAATCCAAAAAGGTCGCAAAATGATTTTCATAATTTAGTTTCTGAATATCCTTCAGTACCTCAAACCTAATTAAGTGTGCAATAGATGTTTATTGAATTGAACCTCATCTTTTCCTTGTGAGCAGAAGTCATTATCACTGACGCCTTTATAGATGAGAAGCTGAAGGTCTCAAAACTCATTGAACATATAAGGAAGAAGAGGATTTTATATTTATATTCTCATCACTAAATAAAAGTTAAATACTACATTTTTCCATAGAGTACAGAGGCATTAAAAAAAGTACCCCCCTTTTTACCCTTGGATCAATCGTATTGTTATTAATAAGATTATATTCAGAAGGACTAACTTCAAAGGAATCATTGTTAAAAATACACATTTCATCGGAAGGTCACTAGAATCTCACATGCCTATGCTGAAGCCTTTGAAACTTCTCCTGCTTCCCACCTTGTGGGGTCACTGAGACCCCTCCTTTTCTCCTTTTCTTTCCATCCCCCCATAGGTGAGAAAGAGGGTTGGGAGGTAGGCAAAATGAATGAAGAGGGTCAGGTGGGTAGTGATGGATGGTAACTGGACTTGTCCTGGTGATCACTCTAGAGTGTGTACAGATGTTGAATTTTAATGCTCTACAGTGGAAATCTATATTCCAAAAAGCTGGGGACCATAGAGAATTATTACAAAGAATTCTCTGAAAACAAAGAATTCTCATCAAAGTCAATTAAAAATGTAATGAAAACTTTAAAAATTAATTTATTACTAGCCTTTTTTTTTTTTTTAAGAACACTCACATGGACCAGAAGTCTTCAGTTTGCATCTGGGCTGCATTGTTTACTCTTGTGTGATCTGGGCATCCTATGAACTCTCTTTCTTTACTTCTGAAATTGGAGTCCAACACACGACCGATCCATCTCATGACACTGTCATGAAGATTAATACGGTGAAAGTTCTTTGTAAGCTGAAGTGTTGAGAAAGTACAAAACTGTAATATCAGACTTTGCTTAGCAGAAATATTGACCGGATTGGTGTTTAGTTTTTATTCCCCTTTTTTCTTGCTTTTGGTAATGTGCCTAAAATTTCTCATCATTACTGCCTTTAACTTTTATACCAATATACACAATTATCACTTAAGTAGGATCTGTGTTCTAAAGGAAACCCATACTTTGACAGTAAACTGATGGTCACTGAAAGAAATGTGTGTGACAATTCTGTAAAATTATCAAAGTTTTAGAAGACCTATTGTTCCATCAAAACCCCACAGTGATGAGAAAGAATTGTTGGTTGGAGTAGTTACAAACAAGGGCCCTTTCCTGGGAAGGCAGGCGTTCAGAATCATCAAATGTGCAGCCAACTCCAGCACGGAGTTTGGTGACCCTGGGTTTAGATCCTGGTCCTTATGTGCCCCATGATCTCAGGCAAGTGGCACAGCTTTTCTGTCTCATTCTCCCCCTGAAGTAGATGTGAGTGAGAACGTCCACCTCCGAGGGCAGCTGGGAGGTGAATGATGGGAAGCAGAGCTCTCAGGACAGCATCTAACACAGACATCCTCTGCTCATTGTAGGAAAGCTCTTCTTATAACTGTTGATGCTATTCTGGTCTGTGAAGACGGTCATGTCTTATAGACAAGACAGTAGCCCTTGTCTTATGCCTGTGTTGCAGGAAAGCTTCTAAGTCCCAGTAAAATACTCCTGAGCCTCAGTGATGATCTGACGGGAATGATAATTATGATAATAAAAAATGAAGCATTATTGTGACTTAGATGGAGCAGCTATACTGTGTCAGACCCATGCTTGGCCCTTTATGAAATGATTCTAATCGTCAGAGCAGACAGCCTGCTCAGATGCCGGCGCTCCATGCACAGATGAGGAACTGAGGTCTAGGGGTGGGGGGTTGACAGCCATGCTCTCCCTGTACAACACTACGTGGCCTGCAAGGCGCCTCCCAGGAGCCGTCCGCACCGCAAACATCGTCCCAGCAGGATCTCTTTGGAACCAAGGTGGTTGCTTCTCCCTTTGCCAACAAGGGCTTTTCTGAAAATTACTATCTTTTCTTTATTGTCTCTTCCAGGGTTAAGAAAACATATCACACCTTTGTCTTTAGATTATGATCCTTTCAATCTTGGGGGCTTATCAATATTAAGAATCTTAATTCTTAAAAGTTAGAAGCAGGGGTTTGGGGTTGTTGTTTTCATTATTTCTTTGTTATGATCTTTAAACTAAGACTTTGTAAAAACTTTTGCTCAAGTCTAACTCCATCAGAATCTGTTCAGTGTTTACCAGTGAAATACAT
The DNA here is from genome assembly GCF_055505025.1 of Bos grunniens. Classification (NCBI taxonomy): domain Eukaryota; kingdom Metazoa; phylum Chordata; class Mammalia; order Artiodactyla; family Bovidae; genus Bos; species Bos grunniens. The sequence continues at coordinate 42,344,016 of NC_141188.1, forward strand.
TTTGATACTTAAAGGACTTGGGTTGAACAGAGTTGCTTTAGTGTTTGGGATAGTTTTGATCAAATTCATCAGTCTTTTTTGTTGATCTGTATGTTCTTTTTTCCCTTTTAGCATCTTAATAGTCCCCAAAGAATAAAGAAAGAAAATACCAATTCTTCTGAAATGCTTATTAATGGTTTTTTAAATTGTTCCTCTCTTTTATTGAAGAATTGTAACCTGCAAAGAGCACCTTAAACCTTTGGGGTTAGAGGTTCTTTTGTCACAGTTGTGGAACCTTTGGTAAAGGTTCTATCCATCGCCAACAAAGGTCCGTCTAGTCAAGGCTGTGGTTTTTCCTGTGGTCACGTATGGATGTGAGAGTTGGACTGTGAAGAAGGCTGAGCGCCGAAGAATTGATGCTTTTGAACTGTGGTGTTGGAGAAGACTCTTGAGAGTCCCTTGGACTGCAAGGAGATCCAAGCAGTCCATTCTGAAGGAGATCAGCCCTGGGATTTCTTTGGAAGGAATGATGCTAAAGCTGAAACTCCAGTACTTTGGCCACCTCATGGGAAGAGTTGACTCATTGGAAAAGACTCTGATGCTGGGAGGGATTGGGGGCAGGAGGAGAAGGGGACGACAGAGGATGAGATGGCTGGATGGCATCACTGACTCGAGGGACGTGAGTCTTAGTGAACTCTGGGAGTTGGTGATGGACAGGGAGGCCTGGCGTGCTGCGATTCATGGGGTCACAAAGAGTCGGACACGACTGAGCGACTGATCTGATCTGATCTATCCATTGCTAAAATTGGTTAAGGAAAACAGCTCTAAGTACCTGACTTCCACCCTAAAATTTTTCCTTTTTTTCTTTGGTATACATAGTCACAAAGACAAAAATGTCACTTAACAGTAAAACTTCAGTTTTATATTACTATACAGGCTCAGTTTTTTATGGCTTCTTATAGCTGAGTTGCTACCGAGTATGTTCACAGCATCCGTGCTAAGTCTCTTATTACCACCACCACCACCCTTCTGCCACCTGATTTGGAGTGACTTCTATCGTATTAAAAAATAATACTCTGGATCCCTTTACTGCCAGGAAACAAAGATCATTTTTATTAAAGTTGCTTTTAGGATGACAGTGTCAGTCATCTCTTTGAAAATTCATTTTGGAAACTAAGTTTGTTCTTCCAGAACCCTTGAAAGTAACCTGAAAAAATGGCAGGGGAAGATAAAAATAATAGAGTAGGTGTAGTTGAGCTTTTATATGATGGAACTTAATTTAACTTTCCCTCCAAGTCCATTTCAAACTTGTTCTTGTGCATGAAAATATATTGCCTCTCTGTCCTTCCCCTGTTCCAGATTTTCTTTTTCTTGAACGTAATCCCCTCTGAAGGATTCTAGGTATGAGATCCAGCCTGGTGCCCCAGGGCTTGCGGGGCAGGCGCACAAGCCTCGCGTTCGGGGACAGGACCAGGCAGGACCTGTGGCCTGAGAGGCAGCAAGGGCACCCCGCTGCCAGATTCTGCCGCCATCACCCCCCAAAAACCAACATATCTGTAATATTTTGACTTGATCTTCGTAATCACAGTGGATATCAAGTGAAATAGTAGAATTGAGACATGATGGCTCTTGTTACCTGCAGCACGGTTGTAGAAGGTAGGAAAGGTAGTTCCAGGTTTGCCAGGGTGGGGGCCTGGGGAGAGTTGGGGCAGGGGAGCAGAGACCCCGAGGAGCAGAGGGACCTGCTTCTTGTTCCTCCCCTTGGGCATCACGGGGGGTGGGAGTCAACACACAGCCCTGTTCATTAGGCCCTGCAGTGTCCTTCTAATAGGATCTGGGCACCATGGAAACTGAGGAAAACCCAGCTGCTCCCAGGGTTCCTCTTGGGGAAACCCAGGGATTCTTGGGACAGACCTGCTGGGACCCCCACAGGCATCGGAGCCACAGTCCGGCCCATTACCCTCAGTCTTCAGTCCTACTGATGAAGGGTCCCCAAGGGTCTTGGGAGCTTTGCAGGCAGGCTCTGATGAGTCTGACAGGAAGACCTGCTGGGACTTAGGTAGAGCTTTGTACACCCAGGGGGTTGTAGTGAAATAGGGTTTGCGCTGGGACCACAAAGACATTCGGTCTTTTGTTTGTTGTTGTTGCTTTGACTTTAATTTGGGGGAAAAGTTGGTGGCCGTAGGCAGCACAGGACAGTCTTTGGGTGTCACCAGCAGCAGGAGCGTTTGGGCACCAGGTCCAGACCAGACGTTCCTGGAGCAGCTGATGCCACAGGAGGCTTTGATGTAGACAGAGACTGTTTCCTGCTTCCTCCTCCACTTGCTACAAACCCTTATCAGCTTCTCGTCCCAGTTCTCAGTTTGAGGAACCTGTTTCTAACACCCCAAGGCTGTGCTTGTCAAGATGGGGACAGTCTGGTCTTTGTTCCTCTTTTCCTTCCTCCCCTGTGCCTCTTACAGGGCTTGCATGTGATAAATATCACAGAAAGGAAGGAAATATGGATAAAATAGTTTTCTTCTCACTCATCGATGTCACAGCTTGCCTGACCTCATACCAGGAGCTATGAAATATCAGAGCTGAAAGGACCCTAGTGGTCAGGCGGTGATTTGGTGATAGAGCTGGACTGACTCCCCTGGTGTGGGGCTCAGTTCACTGTGCCCTCGCCCCTTCTAGACGATGGCATTTAAGAATCCACCTGCCAGTGCAGGAGACGTGAGTTTGATTCCTGGAGGAGGACATGGCAATGCACTGCAGTATTCTTGCCTGGAGAATCCCATGGGCAGAGGAGCCCGGTGGGCTGCAGTCCTTGGGGTCGCAAAGAGTCGGACACGACCGAGAACATGAGTGCACATCTCACCTGGCCTGCACTCTCGCTGTGAATACTTCTAGAGACTGAAGGATTCTGAATTAAATATAATATAAACACACAACAATGAAGATATTTAGTGTGGCTCTGATAGTATTCAATTTTTCTAGTTTTATTTAAAACCCTACAGCAAGTTAGGAAAACAGCTTTAAAAATCGTAGGGGACTTTGGGTTAGAATTTTTACAGTCATGTGTTTGTTATGCAGTTGTGATGATTACATTATGATAAACATAAGTGAAATGAAATGTGCAAAGGAAAGCATCTTCACTTGGCAAAAGGGGGAGAAGTCACTCTTAAAGATGTTCCATCTTGGGCTAATTTACTTGCAGTTTGGTGCCTGTTGTGAAGATTAATAACACATGGCCTTTTACACAGCTTCTCAGCCCAAGTCTAATGTTCCAGTTGTCCTTTTATTACCCCAAACCTCCATAACTGTAGGATTTTTTCCTCCCTTCCCTGTGTTCACAATATGGAGCAGTAAATGAGTTCATATTTCTCGCCCAACCTTTCAGCTATAATTAATATTTTATGATATTAGATTTATCACTAACTAGCAGAACAGTATGATGTGGGACTACATGCTCAGGCACACATGCACACACATCCAGTACAGAAGTAACTTAGGGATGCCAGGCAAGCTCCTGATGATGAATTACAGCTGCAAGAACATCAGTTTTATTTGTGGCACCCTGCAAGTGTGCCACAGCAGTAGATGGCCAGTCTTATCTAGAACAGAGCAGGATAAAGAGAAATGGAAGTGGCCAACACAGAATACTCGACCCCATGGATCAGTTTATGCTGCACAGTGTTACCCAGGGTCCACTGTCCATGGAAAACTGTGACCAGACCTCATTTGTGAGTCAATAAGCAGGACATGCTCGTTCAGCTGCTCTCAGCTCCCATGTTACATGGATCCTAGGCATGATGATAAACACATTGACCTTACTGAACTGACCTTTTTTCCCCCTAATTTTCAACTGGTGGCAATATTTTTAAAATGTTATTCAGTTGAGCCAGGTCGTTCTGATATTCAGGGTGTCATTTCAGTAAATGCTTGCAGGTTTGGGGAAAGGAAATGACTGGAAAAGGAACAGGAAGGAAATGCAGTCTGTGTTATTGCATAAATAAACCTGAATTACACATTTCTATTACCCGTTTTGCATATAATTTATATTTTCATTTTCCCTCACCCCCCCAAAGAGTTAATCTTCAAGAAGCTATTGATATCAGATTCTATTCTTTTTAAAATTTTTAATTGAAGGGTAATTGCTTTACCCTTTTGTGGTTTTCTGTCATATATCAATAAGAATCAGCCATAGGTACACCCATGTCCCCTCCCTCCTGGACCTATCTCCCATCTCCCTCCCCATCCCACCCTTCAGCCTGTCACAGAGCCCCTGTTTGAGCTCCCTGAGTCATACAGCAAATTCCCATTGGCTATCTATTTTACACATGGTATTGTAAATTTCTCTGTTACTGTTTCCAAACATCACCCCTTCTCCCTCTTCTCCTCCCCCTCTATTCTTTTTTGAAAAGAGAAAATAGATGGCTTTGACCAAAAATTGCAAATCAAGTTAAAGTTACTATTAAGTGTTCCCAATGTTCATCGCAGCACTGTTTATAATAGCCAGGACATGGAAGCAACCTAGATGTCCATCAGCAGATGAATGGATAAGAAAGCTGTGGTACATATACACAATGGAGTATTACTCAGCCATTAAAAAGAATACATTTGAATCAGTTCTAATGAGGTGGATGAAACTGGAGCCTATTATACAGAGTGAAGTAAGCCAGAAGGAGAAACACCAATACAGTATACTAACGCATATATATGGAATTTAGAAAGATGGTAACGATAACCCTGTATACGAGACAGCAAAAGAGACACTGATGTATAGAACAGGCTTATGGACTCTGTGGGAGAGGGAGAGGGTGGGAAGATTTGGGAGAATGGCATTGAAACATGTGAAATGTCATGTATGAAACGAGATGCCAGTCCAGGTGCAATGCACGATGCTGGATGCTTGGGGCTGGTGCACTGGGACGACCCAGAGGGATGGTATGGGGAGGGAGGAGGGAGGAGGGTTCAGGATGGGGAACACATGAGAAATAAAAAAATAAATAAATAAATAAAAATTTTTAAAAAAGTGTTACAAAATGAACACTATTCTAAGCCTTTGACATGACGAGAAACACCAACTTTAAAGGATTAGCAGAAGCAACAAGGAAATAGATCAGGACTTTTCTCCCCTCATCTCTCCTCTTCACCCAACATTCTGCTATCTAGTTGGATAGTGAAAGTGTTAGTCACTCAGTCATGTCCGACTCTTTGTGACCCCATGGACTGTAGCTCACCAGGCTCCTCTGTCCATGGAATTCTCCAGGCAAGAAATACTGGAATGGGTAGCCTTTCCCTTCTCCAGGGGATCTTCCCAACCCAGGGATCGAACCCAGGTCTCCTCCAGTGCAGGTGGATTCTTTACCATCTGAGCCACCATGCAAGTCCATCTAGTTGGATAACCTTTCAATATTTTATGCTGATAAGGAACAGAATAAGTAGGTAAGAAGAATGGACTTACAACTAAAGGCTTAATCTTGAAAAGAATTAGGACACACATTTTAAAGCCAATCTCACACCTGCAGCAGGCTTATCCTCAACCTCTTTAAAGTTAGAAAATGCCAAAACCATTTCATCGCATTTGAACTTTTATGTTTAACAAAGTCCATAAAAGATGTTCAGATGTTCTTTCCTAGGTTATACTTCAAGGGCTATTCTGTATAAACGCAGATTTCTTATTCTCCTTCTAAGAGGCTTAGAGTTTTGTTGTAGGAAAGCCTAGCATCAATTAAATTCTAAATCTCATTCCATAAGAAAGTTTGGATATAATGATGTCACATTTTTGGCAGATTAATCCTCACAATGGATTGTGCTTTCATATTGCAAATGCTGCAGAAAAGTTTTGTGTTACTTTAAATTCCAGAATAGTGGTGGAAGAAGGCTGGCAATGGTGTGACTGATAAACAAAAGGAATATGATTAATACATTAAAAAGATAATAGAATTTTAATTCAGCTCACTAAGCTAGAAACTTCTATTTGGTTTACCATCCTTGAGAATTTCCCTTTTTTCCCAATCATCCTTTTAGGAGAAGCATTCAAACAGTGAGATTTTCAAAGCTGCTTTTTAGCTAACACTTGTGATGGGAAAGTTCTTATGAAAATCATCAGTGGGGATGATGTTATTTGTACAAAAGAAAAACATATCAGTCATCGAGTTCTGTTGAGGTACTGTTGACCTGGCTGTCAATACCATGTTAATTTCCAACCGGGGGCCAGCAGCGTGTGGCCACTGGGCAAGAAAAGGGACTTGGCCATTTTTCATTAGCGCCTGGACTTTGATAGAGGGGGATAGAAAAGAGCTGCCTGACCTTTCAGTTCTTAAATTATTAAAGAGCAAATAGATTTGAGGTCTGGATGCTTGCAAATCTAATTTGTCTTTGGAGCAAGGATGAAAAGACATTCTGGGTTTGAAATTGCTCTGGTCTACTTATTTCTTCCTTTAATATATCTGAAGATGAGTAGATGGTGGCTATTTAAGAAGTAATATTTCTGGAGTAGAGTGTTTGGCCTAACATGCCGACTGGCTAAAATCAAGCCCATTAAATAATCATTTAGTCCTTGAATTTTCATATGATCCTCATAAACTTGCTCATTGGAAAAATTAATTTTTTTTCATTCATATTCCCTTAGATGGCATTTCAATTCCAAAACGAACCTGTCTTTCTCTTGTTGTTGTTGTTTAGTCACTAAGTCGTGTCCGACTCTTTGAGACTCCACAGAATGTAGCCCACCAGGCTCCTCTGTCTATGGGATTCTCCAGGCAAGAAAACTGGGGTGGATTGCCATTCCCTTCTCCAGAGGATATTCCCAACCCATGGATCAAACCCGTGTCTCCTATATTGGCAGGTGGATTCTTTACTGCTTAGCCACCTGGGAAGCCTTAGGGAGTGTCAAATATATTGTTCAAGTTAAAACAGGGCAGTGCCTGGCACATACTAGGGGCTCAAAAAATGTTTGTTGAATTAATAAAATAGTAGCATTGGGGAAAACCAGCAAAGGTGGGAGGTGGAAACAGATGAAAAGTGAGAAGTGGCGGTGATGGAAGAGGGGGGAGAAGAAACAGAGATGCAACTTCTGATTCCCTCCAGTTCTTGTTTATTTGTGGGTCGTACAGCATAGACTTGCAATCTAACCAGCATTATCTTATCACAGAACTTCTCCTTAGTAATTTCCTCCTCTCTCTGTCCTTGTATATTTAGGAAATGAATCCAAAATAGGCTTAGTATTAGATTTTAGCAAAGCAAAGCATTTTATTAGCAATCATCAGTATATTTCCTCCCTATATATTACATATAAGGTACATAAAGTAGAAATTACTTCTGGATTATGTTATGTTTTCAATACTTCATGGCCCACTTCATTCTAAGTCTCACAAGATACAGAAATGACTGTCTCGCCTGATGGTCAGGAGACCACGTCAACTATTACTTAACTATGTGCCCCAAAGAGAATGGGCACTTCACCTCTGAACCTCAGTTTTCTCCTCAGTAAAACCCGAAAATAAAACCGACATGTGCAAGGCACCTGGGGTAGTATTTCCTGTATGAAATAATTTCTACAATTTTTTTCTTTGCATAAATCTTCATATATCTACATTATCTATTATAGTATACTAGACTTCCAAGAAGTTGTTTTTAAAGTGGAATTTGGAACATCATGTCATATATCAAATAAATTGGAAAAGATTTCTAATAGAAGAAAGCCAATGTTAAAAGTTATTTAATGGAGAATGTCTTTGCAAAGCAATGAATTATTTTTTGATTTGTCCATCTTGCAAGAGTAGTCCTTGTATGCTGAATAAAAAATATAAAATGTACCTTGGAGATGCATCTGATTGTCTCATTTCATCAGAAAAAATAAGATCCAAAGACATTAATTTAGAAGCCAAGTTTTAGCAGAATTAGGAGTAGAGCTTAAATGGTGCGCATGCCAGTGTCGGCCACCCCAACATCAGGCCCTGCAGAAGAGTCACAGTTTCTCAGTGATGTTTGCACTTCTCTGACTGAAGCCTTGAGAGTTGCACATTGTCCTTATGTTACATTCTGTTGGTTGCATGCCATTATCAAGGTTAGCCAATCCCATACTTGGTGGAGAAGTGTCCAAGAACTTGGCAGATGTATTATAATTGCCACATCTGACTGTAGATGTAAGAAGTCAAAGAGAAGGGGGTGTGAAGTCAAAGTCCCCTTTCACCTCTGTCTGTGTTCCTTGTCCCTGACCCCTATAGAAAGGTCCTCCCTAACTTCTTCCTTCCAGGTTGCATCCATCCTGCAGGTGAGAACACCACAGGGTTTGGTGGAACATCCTGCAGAAACGGTAAAAAGTCTTGAGGTTAGAAAGAGCCCTATTTTCTTTTCTGAGTTTACCTCCCTGTTCAGAAAGCCCCTTATCATTACACTATAATCCTGGACCCCCTGCCTAGTGAGCAGTCTCATGTTCTACAACCATCAATTTTTATTAAAACAGAATTACAAACTGAATGGCTACTGCATGGCATGGCCGTAATAGAATGTGCTAAGTGGTTATACTTCAAGAAACAGGAGATTCACCAGGTGCAGATCCAAAGTTCACAGGGACAGGAGCATAGAGAGAGACCTCCCCTCGCTGACTCCAGCTGGTGGGGGTGGAAAGCACCTCCCTCCTGTTCTGTTTCCCCAGCTTAAACGAGTGTCCATGCTGAGCAACCCCAGAATTACAGACTTGTGCTCGGGGAGTCGTGGTGCTTTTCTGATAAAGTAAGAAAAAGATACATCTCCTTGTCAGAAGAACTTGCAATCTAATCTGGATTCAGTTTTTCAAAACTGCTGCCAAGGTTTCTCTGTATTAGAATCATTTTTTTTCTCCAGCCGAACTGCACAGAAGTTCATCATTCTAGTAAATGTATGCCTCTCAGTAAAGAAATCCATCCCTTCAAGGTCTCTCCCATTCTCCTAAGGCTAATTCAAATTTCACAAACGTTGAAAGGGGGTGTGGAGAGAAAGGTGGGTAGGAACCAGGAGACCCAGTCCTCCCAGGGGACATCTGAACTTACAGCATCTTCTGAGGATACTCAGCCCCATCTTATCTTTATATGTAATTCAAATACCCTGTTCATAATTTCCTCTTAGAAACTGCTTTTGACTCCAAGTTGTTGGCTTTTGAAATGCAAATGCCTTTTTTTTCTGCATTCCTAACGTCCTGTCTTTCCACTGACTGAATACAGTGAATGCAAAGGAATATAAGAAAATATGGGTTCCTTTTTATGGCTGAGTAATATTCCCTTGTGTATATGTACCACAACTTCTTTATCCATTCATCTGTTGATGGACATCTAGGTTGCTCCCATGTCCTAACTATTGTAAACAGTGCTGCAGTGAACATTGGAGTGCATGTGTCTTCTTCAATTAGTTTAATATATGTGGAATGTAGAAAGATGGTGCTGATGAACCTATCTGCAGGGCAGCAGTGGAGATGCAGACATAGAGAGCAGACTTGTGGACACAGTGGAGGAATGAGAGGGTGGGATGAATTGAGAGAGTAGCATGGAAACATGTACATTACCATGTGTAAAATAGATAGCCAGTGCAAATTTGCTGTATGACACAGGGAGCTCAAATCTGGTGCTCTGTGATAACCTAGAGGGGCAGGATTGGGTGGGAGATGGGAGGGAGGTTCAAGAAGGAAGGGACATATGTATACCTATGGCTGATTCATGTTGATGTATGGCGGAAACCAAAACAATATTGTAAAGCAATTATCCTCCAATTAAAAATAGATTAAAAAAATATATATATATGGAAGTTACACCTTGGTTAGCCTGAATCATCACACCTTGTATCTTGTGACCTGGTAAAAATTCACAGGTGTTCATACAGATGTCACTGAAGAAAATATTATGTTACCTTTTTCAATGAACTTACAGCTAATATAGTTTCATTGATTGGTTGAACCAAGTTCATTTTCTACAAATTCATCTTCGATACTGTATAAGAGGAACATTGTCTTGGTGTTCTGCTCACATCAACAGCAGAAATTGCTATATAAAAATGTTTTAACTATGGTGAATTTTCTTTCCTTCCAGAAATTGTCTTATTCGGGGTTAGAGAGCTCTGTGGAAGAACTCTAAGCACTTCCTGTCTCTTTCACGGAGCAAGTGTGGAGTCCATGTCCACTAGGCACTAAGCCCTTATTACTGACTCTGTCCAGTTTGCTGTTTATCTGGGGTGTCCTATGGGTCCGTGCAGTTGAACAAAAGGGATTCGGCTCTGTTTTCCTAAGCCGTCACTGAGAATACTCTCTTTTTTTCTAGTGTCTACCAAATAGTGGTTGAGGAAGAGCGTCCTCGAAGAACGAAAAAGACCACAGAAATCTTAAAATGCTACCCGGTGCCCATCCACTTCCAGAACGCCTCCATACTGAATTCCCAGTACTACTTCGCTGCAGAATTCCCAGCCAACAGCCTCCAAGCGGCTCAGCCCTTTACTATTGGTGATAATAAGACTTACAACGGGTACTGGAACACCCCTCTCCTTCCCCATAAAAGCTACAGAATTTACTTCCAAGCAGCTAGTAGAGCCAATGGGGTAAGTTTTATAAATGGCTGTTTGCTTAGGCTGTTCAGGATTATTAATGCGAACACAGTCAAATCACATATTGTAGTCGTAAGAAGGGAAGTCATGCTTTTGTGTGTTTTTACTTGGAATAAATGTGTTTTATTCTCTCTTTTTAAAAATTATTTTCACCTGGAGAAATTCCTAGGAAAAAACAAATATATTCGTACATGGTTTCAGTAGGAAGAATATATTGTCAATGGGATGGTTTTTATTTTCAGTTTTTACTCGTTACCAAAAGTTGGCTAGTAATTCTGCTTAGCTTACCATTTTACAGGAAAACAGCACAGCTCCAGCACGTACATTCAGCTCATTTACAATTTTGTGAGATTCACAACATCTGTCTTTTCAGCATATTCTGTCCCATTTCTTTGGTGCCACAAGAGTTTATGCTTCTTATAGCTGGGACTAAATTAGTTATCTTTTTTTTTTTTTTTTTTTCTTTCCTAAGAGAAAACAGCTTTAGAAAGATAAGATGAAAACAAACTACAAACTATCAAAGTTGTTTTTGAATTTTTCTTCCCTTTCCTGTTTAGACCAACCCAGAGCTCTCACGAGACAAGAAAGTCTCCTTAGAGAAAAGGGTGACTTTTTCAGACTCAACAGTGGTTTTTCCGACTACCTTTGGCCAGTGAGAATCAGGGAGACAGGTTTTCCCCACAAGTGTTTGCACAGGGAGTCAGTGAGGGGTCTGGAGAAGGGAGTTTGGGGCCCCCCACCAGGCGAAGCCAGTTCTGTGCATAGCTGCTACCCACCGCCTGCTGACAGATGCCCACAAGCACCACCACCAGCATCCCTGGAGCCAGAAAATGTATCAGAGGTAATCACATGTGCTTAATGCCACACTTGGAACAATGAGACCTCCCCTTATCTGTGTTTAAGAAGAACTGCAGAGATTTTATTGGTTTCACAGAAAACATGAATAGTGATTTTTCTCCCCTCTTTATTTAACACAGGAAACCAAAATAGACTGTGTCCGAGTGGCCACAAAAGGTAGGTTGAAACTGTGGGTTGTTCTGGTTTCTGTCCTCTCCAATTTTAGATGGTATTTCAAAACTTCTTGAAATGTTCACGTCGCTGAAAGAAGTGTGTTGGACATGTGTGTGTCCCCATGTGTGTACTAGGATTGTATGGCGGTGAACTATGTTTCATGTAGATTTTTTTTTCAAACAAGAAGTCATATTGCTGTGTTTCAAGCAGTTTTCAGTGGTTATCTTTTTAAAAATTCTATTAAAATAGAATTACTTTTTATATGATCGCCTATCTGTGTTTTAAACCGTAGTACCCTACCTAGTAATACTGTGTTTAGTGAACCTCAGATGCAGGACAGTAAATTACCTCCTGCTGTTTTAAAGCAATTTGTTGTTTAGTCGCTAAGTTGTGTCCGACTCTTTTGCAACCCCATGGGCTGTAGCCTGCCAGGCTCCTCTGTCCATGGGATTCTCCAGGCAAGAATACTAGAGTGGGCTGCCATTCCCTTCTCCAGGATACCTTTCCAACCAAAGGATGAAACCAAAGTGTCCTGCATTGGCAGGCAGAGTCTTTAATGTTGAGCCACCAGGGAAGCCCTTTAAAGCAATTATCTAGTTATAATCTGTAAAACACAGTCTGCTTGGGCTCTTTTCACTGGTGACGTGTGTCTCTCTCAACCCAGGGACCAGGAGATGTTACTGTGGACCTTCTGTTTCCCAGGCCTGGTTATAATCCTGAAAAAATGTGATCAAGGAAGAGATGTAGATTAGAGTCAATCAGCATAAGCTCTGCACCTCCTAAAGAAGAGACTGCAGGGGTGTGTGTGTGTGTATACATGCTGTGACCTCATCTTGTCAACCTTGCAGTGTGCTTTTAACCATCCCGTGGAAGTGTATAAATACCTTTAGAAATGTCCAAAGCTACATGAGAACAAGGCAGCATGCATTAACACTTGTAGTTAAATACACTCTTTCAAATCATTAGACAGGACATGAGGACAATGAGCAAGTGCTGTGAGGCTGAATTTAGAAAGGATGGCAGAAAGCCCCAGGTTTCGTCAGATCACAGGGACTGCCTTGATGACTTCTGTTGGATGAAAACACCTTGTTGTTTTTGTCGTTTGGCGTTCAGGCCACAGAGTTTAAATAGATTACAGGTGCCCATCGGCATTTTCAAAATTCTCATGTCCTGAAGATACATGACCTCTTTATCCCGTTGACTTGACAGATATTCTTGATTTCCATTTATGTGTTAGGCCTTGTGGGATGTACTTAGCTCATTTATATTTTGTTTGTCCTCATGGGCTCATAGCTCAATTTCCAAGAATCTCCTTATATTGATTTTAAAATTCTCAATTCTTTATATTATATTGTACTTGATTAAGAGCCTTTATTTGTAGGGCTAAATTACTTTTTAAAAAATGGAGCTACAGACATTGATGTGTTTTCTAAATTGTAATTCACTTTTAACTATTAATTATTACAGTATGATAAGGCCTTTGAGTGAGGTGTTGACCATCTTAGGCCTCCAGATCATGACCCATGCTCAGATTGCTTTATTGAATTCTGAAAACCCAGTTCCAGAATGCCTAATTTATAATGCCTTGCCTTTCATGTCACAGCTGAAAGTTAAAATTGCTTTCATATGCATGTTCTCATTTATTTCTTCTAAATTACTGTGAAAACAGAGACACAAATTGCTATTTTTCTGAGATGAAAAAAATGCATATTTGGGGAGACGAATTGACCTGCCATTGACACTCATCTAATAATCTGTGGGTCAAGGCTTGATCCCAAGTGTTTGGACTCCTACACCAGTTTCCCTGTATCTCCTGGCTTTCACCCAGCAGATCCTCTGGCCACTCACGCTTTTTGCAGTGTATGAGTATCTGTCCTCATTTTTACTAAAACTGAGTCAGTGCCCAGTTGACTCAAAACAACAAAATATCTGCTATCTTGTTCATTTGCATAGTTAGGTAATTATATAAATAACACACTAGTAAACATGGAAATCTGATGTTTGCTGTTTTCACAATAGATTGAATTAGATGGTGATTTGGATGGTTTTCTTCCATCATCAACTAGATTTAATCAATATTGTAATTTGTTTTTCAATTCACCAAAGGATGATTAAGCAATCGGATGACCTGATTGACTAAATATTTCCCCGCTCAGATTTTCTGAGTCAGTTTGCAAACATTTACACAGCAACAAACTCTATTCTATCAAATAAACTTGGGGAGAAAGAGGGAAATAGATTCTAATATTCATTGCACCCCATTGTTATTCCTGCTCATAAAATCATCACCAAGGAGGGAACCTTGGGAAGTGCACTCCTTGTGGGTGAAACTACAGTGTTTGATACTATTTTACTTCATTAATTTCTACAGTTACAGATTCAGCAACCTTCCTTTACTGCACCGTCTAATGTTTCCTCATCTTTATAATCAGATAATTTTTTCTGATTGATACTAAAATTGATTTTGCAATGAAGGAAGCCATTCCGTCTTGACCAGTCAAAACAGAAACAGGCAGGTCTGATAATGTTACTGACACCATATCGTAAAGATGTTTGAAATTTAAAAGAGTTCAGATGTCTTGACTGTTCCTGCCACATATTGCTGACAGTATAGTGGCTTAACTGAATTTTCAGACACTAAACCACTATCCTAAGCAGCATTTTGAATTTACAAAGATTTCAGTGTTCTCATGAAACAACTGTTGACATGTATCTTTATAGAGCAAGTATGGAAGTAGATTTTTTTTCCACAAGGAACTAATTTGTAATTTCAAACACAGATATGTCTCTTAAAGATGTGTTTCATGATAATTTGAAATTTAATGTAGTGATTATTTTAATCATATTTCAAGGGTATGTTTTGGTACTAGTTATCTCAAATATAAAGCCTCGTAAAAATTGGACACAGGAAAATACCTAAGATGTGTTATTACATGTCTTTATATATTGAAGAATCAACAGCATTTTTATGTATCCTCCTTTAATGTATATATCTAATTTCCTCATAAGTATATGTAGCTTTATTTTGATTATTAGCTATAGGCAAACTCTTTCCAGAATATTCTGTCTCTTACATTAAAAAGACATTGTATGATGACACTATATTAATACTTGATGTTTGAGGGTTAGTCTCCCAATTCATAGAATTCTTTTTAATCTTTATGGTAGAATACATAGAAATTTTCCTAGTTTTTATTTTTTATTTTTAATCACATTCACATGTTTATAGTTGAATTCTTTTTAAGACCACTTGATCCAACTGTGTCTTAGGAATCAGTGTACATCCCTTATGGCTGCCTTATAGTAACTAGTAGGGTGGAAACTCCTTTCTGCTAATTTTGGAAGACTTTGTTGATAATTCTAAACTGAGAGGATACACTTAAAAGTAAAAATCTGTTTTGTTAGTCGGTTAGAATTTTTGTCTTAAATGAGGTATAGTCATTCCAACTGATACAATAATTAGTTTAAACTGTATACTTTGCCTTAATCTCCCATAAAATAATGTTTTCCATGACATAATGCCAGCTATGTTTCTCCTTGACAATATATACATTTGGAAACTTGTTATACTTTTTATTTTTTTAATTTTATTTTATTTTTTAACTTTACAATATTGTATTGGTTTTGCCATATATCAAAATGAATCTGCCACAGGTATACATGTGTTCCCCATCCTGAACCCTCCTCCCTCCTCCCTCCCCATACCATCCCTCTGGGTCATCCCGGTGCACCAGCCCCAAGCATCCAGAGGACATACATAGACTGTAAGTGAGGAGACAGAAAAAGATACTTCATGCAAACAGAAATGACAAGAGAGTGGGAGGGTCGCAGTGCTCATATCAGACAAAATAGACTTTGAAACAAAGTCTATAAAGAAAGATAAAGAGGGATATGTATAATGATTAAAGTATCAATACAGGAAGAGGATATTATAGTTGTCAACTTATAGGCCCCTAATATAGAAGCACCTAAATACATAAAACATATACTAGCAGACATAAAGGGAGAAATTGACGGGAATAAAACAATAGTAGGAGACTTTAACACCCCATTCAAATCAATGCACAAATCTTCCAGAAAGAGAATTGATGAGGCAATAGAGATCCTAAATGATACAATAGGACAGTTAGACTTAATCGATATCTTCAGGAAATATCCGGAAAACCAGAGTACAGAGTACACATTCTTTTCAAGTGCACATGGAACATGCTGTAAGATTGAGCATGTTCAAGGACTCAAAACAAGCCTCAGCAAATTTAAGAGGATGAAAAATATTTGAGGGCCTATTGTATCAGGCAGAGTGTAATCTAAAAGACTTCTAAGTATAGATGTATATCCAAGTATAAATGTATCACTTTTTAAATTTTGAAGATTTTGAGTTAATAAACATTTGGAGGTTTTTGTTTGTTTTTGGTGTTTGGGGGAGGGTGTCATTTGTCTTCCTGTCCTTGCTGTGATTTGAATAACAGCAGTATAGCTAGAAATCAAGACAAAAACTGCATGAAAACATATGCTGAATTCTTTCCAAAAGTATTATAGTAGACAGATATAAACCCTAAAGAAAAAGAAAACAAAACCATTATTTTAATGTCATATTTTAAAGGTGAATTTTCTGTGCACAAATGCTTCACTGTTTCTAAGTGTAGTCTTTCACTTACATTTGTATGGCAATGTGCTTTGCTGGGAGACCTTCAGGAAACTTTGAAGGATTTCTATTGTCCTGATACAATTTCTAACTATATTCAGAAATGTGAATGTTTCTTTTTTTAATCACTAGGCTCTTTGAGAAGTTCCTCTAGACTGTTTTTCTGTTCACTGTTTTGTTCAAAGAAATGCCATCCTTTCTAGGCCACAGTGCTTACAGAATGAAAGTACAGTGAAAAGAAGAACTGAAAAGAATGTCTGTCGAGATGTAAAGCTAATTAAGATTCCTTTTAATTACTCATATTCAACACGCGAGAAAACAAATTATATAGCAAGGCTGCTCATGTATGCTAATCTGCTAGCATTTAGCTATGGATTTAGAAATAGAAACGTAAATATGATACACATTTGCTGCTCTGTGTTTTACAGAGAAAATATTTCCTTTTCTCAGTCTGAAACAGTCTTCATAATGCATGTCTTGAGTGTATGAAGGGTCCCGAGAAGTTCCTAAGAAAAAGAAACCTGTTTATAGCTTTGTTCAACCCCAACGTTTCTAACTTTATTTGACCCAAACTCACTTCTCAAGGAACCCTGGAGTTACATAGAACGTAGTTTGGTGGCTGCTGATTCATCAAATTCCAGAAGACTCCACCACCAGTAACTGACACACCGGTGTGCTGCTTAGTGTGCTGTGTGCACCTCTGTCCCTAAAGGAGACCCTAGGTTTATCAGCACCAGATGCCATCTTTAAGGCACCGGGATTTAGCAGTATTCTCTTCTGTAGTGCATTCTTTTGGTATTTAAGACATAGTACAGCCAGTTTTCCTGTAAAGAGTAGCCGGTAAATATCTTAGGCTTCCTGACCAACCCACAGCACCTCCATTTCAGCCCCTCAGCCCTGCCTCTGATGTGCATGAGCAACCACCATCATGGGTGAACAAGGAACATGGCCTTGTGCCAATAAAACTTTATTTGCAAAGGCAAGCAGTGGGCTGGCTTACCCCTGCTGCTGCTGCTGCTGCTGCTGCTAAATTGCTTCAGTCGTGTCCAACTCTGTGCGACCCCAGAGACAGCAGCCCACCAGGCTCCCCCGTCCCTGGGAGTCTCCAGGCAAGAACACTGGAGTGGGTTGCCATTTCCTTCTCCAATGCATGAAAGTGAAAAGTGAAAGTGAAGTCGCTCAGTTGTGTCCGACTCCTAGCGACCCCATGGACTGCAGCCTACCAGGCTCTTCCGTCCATGGGATTTTCCAGGCAAGAGTACTGGAGTAGGGTGCCATTGCCTTCTCCAGGGCTTACCCCTATTTTATAGTAATTTGTAATAAAATCAAGAGATCCCTTGTAACTAAGAATAATCGTCACAAAGGAACATTTTACAAAGCAGAACATAATCAGATAGAAAATCCTGAACTTTTCCATTTGAGTTTTGAGTCACAGGTTTCAGCTTACCTTCCTTTGAGTTGTGAATGCATGGCTGCCTGACATAGGTCAAAAATCTTTTTGTTCATTATCATTTACCAATTTCAGTATCGGACAGATGTTCAGTTTTTATGGATACAATATAATTTTTCTTAGAAGTAGAGTGGGTCAGATTTTCCTGTAGTTAATGGAAAACCTCACAGGAATGTTGGTTGAACACCAGTATCTATGACCAAGCAAGTGTTCTGTGTATAAACTTGGAATTGGTACCAACTTTTTCACAAGTCTTAGAAATATCATTTTACTATTTGCAATTCATTACATCAGTACACAAAATCTCAGGCTGTGTCAAACCAAAAAGAAAATTTCTTTGTAATACTTTGAGAGTTCTCCCTTCTCTGACCAAACTGTTAAGTTTATTCATATCACTGAGCAACACTAAAAAGTTTTCATTAATAACATGTGAAAGACGATGATACCACTTTTAAAGCCAGTGGCTGCTGCTGTTTGGTTATAAGGAGAAGCACTAGTTGAAGGGTGCAGAGGGATATTTCAAATATTATGCACTGGCAGTTTTGGGTTTAATTGTCTGCAGATGGTAGATGATCTATGTCCCTTACTCATTGCCACATTTCTAACAGCACCCGGGCTGTTCCGTGTAAATTAGTAATCATTCATGTAAGCCTGTCCTTAATTCTCCAATATTTTTTCTTTGCATCATTTTCCAGCTGTATCATGTTAGAACTGACGTTTTAATTTTCTTTATTTTTTTTTCAATATCTATGTGTCATAAATGTTAACCATTTAAACTCAGCTGCTGAGCTGTTTAGGCAAACTGAGCAGCCCGCCTGCTCTGCTTCAAGGCTCTTAATCACACCTCTGGTCACATGTTAACCATGATAACTAGAGCAAAGGCAATGATTAGTCTTTTTGTTTTCAACTGGTGTTTTGAGATGCATTTTTTTTCTTTCCCTGCATGCGACAAAATAAACTTCCTAAATGGAAATGCTCTACACAAAATTTAGTGATCAGAGAAATTTCTCAACATAAAAATGTTTTTAGTGAAGGAAGATAGTATTCTCCACAAAGGGGATTTTAGCAAGAAGAGCAAATATTGTGATTTAAGCAGAAGAATTTTAAATAACCTAATACATTTTGAAAGCTGCAAGTTTGGATCATCAGAATTTGCAATGAATCTTTCTACCCTCTACTCAGTAGCAGTTAAAGACACTATTCAGTCTAGCTCTTTCTTTAGAGTTAATGTTTTTACTTTTTGTTTTTATTTTCTCCTATAGTCAATTTAACCAGAATCTCAGCCCAAGCTTGCAACTATATAGAAAGCTAACTGCCTGATGAAAGCCTGTCTAAGGGAAATGAATTCAGAACATTCAACAGCTCGCTGCGGTTGTTTTCTCTTTTCCTTCTCTTTTTGTTGTTGGAAGAAAGTTGAGACGATGTGATATGCGGATGGAGATTCTCCTTGCTAGCCTAGCTTCAGTCTGGCTTTTTCTTCCCTCATGCATGCTGACCTGGGGATCTTCCTTTGCCATAGCTGCGATAATCGTGACTCAGCTTACGACACCTCATATTCGCATCGCCCCTGCCGCAGGCGACGACCAGCTGACAGGTCAGACGTTCAAGTACAGACGAGTCATCTTGCCCATCTCCTGCTCATTTTTCTCAGCTTTGTCTCCCCTCTGCATCTCCTCCTTCGCTTTAAGGCTTGTTGACAGTGTCTCCGACTCTCGGTGCCGACGTGTGCCCGCGTTGATGCCATGGTGTGCTCATTGTTCTGTGTGCACTTGTGTCCCCTGCATCCAGCACAGCCCCGCCGCATGACCTCATTGTCTGTCTGTCTGTCTGTCGGTATGCTCCTCTCTAGCTTAACGTTATACAGAATGAAATTTGTTGGATTTGCCATGGCAGTGCCATCAAAGTCGATCTCTATCAAAACACATAAAGGTGTTTCCCCAGTTATCCACGTTAATCTAGAAAGGCGTCAAGATTTGAGCATGAGAGGTCTGTTTTCACCTTGCAGGGTCTAGTTTGCACACATTTAGCAATCCACAGGCTCGTCTGCCTTCATTAAATGAAGCCACTCGAAACTGTTTGGGTGACGCTGTTCAGACGGCTTTTTGAGTTCCCACCAGTAGAGCAGAGTCGATTGCATTCCTTACAGAGCCTTGTTTCAAAGCACACTGTTTATAGACAGCAGAGACAAATCTGCAAGTCAAATGCACTGAATAATTTATGGAAGTTTTTAAAAAATTGAATGGCTGAGAGTTGCATAATTGAACTGCATGCTTCTTTATACCAGGAAGAGTTAGCTTGTCCATCCCTCTAAAGGTGTGTGGACAAACACATAAACTCACATAGGAAAGGAATCCGGTAGATTCCTGCACATCAAAGGTGAGTAGTTAGAGCATGCCAGAAGACCAGCTTTGGTCCTGCAAGATAAGCACACCATCATCAAGATTTCTAACACCATCACGTGGGCAGGACTCTAAGTGTGCTTTCAGAGCATCACCAGTGTGGGAGTTCATTGCATGAGTTGTAGGCATGATGCAAGCCGAGTAAGAAACACAGCTGCTCTCCGTAGGATTTCCCACTCCTGCAACTGTTTCATGTGTATGAAATTAAGGAATATACCCTACCATTCAGGGGGAAAAAAAGTAAAGCTTAACTCATACTAAGAATTTTTGATGGAGGTTTAAAGTCTTCTGTGAGCTTAGTATTTTGGAAAATCAAGCAGCTGAGACTCAGGAAAACTATAGACTGCTTTTTAAAGAAATGTAGGATAATTTTACTTCTTTCCCTGCTGTAATTCCATACATGTTTTCAGGCCTCTGTTTTTAGAGCCTAAAAGCTGTAAACTTGTTAGCAGTTCTGCTGCCCTGGCTTTCAAGTTTCTTTTAAGCGGATTTCTTTTACTGCGTGAAGTTCTGATGGTCACAGATACGCTCTTATCCTGAATCTGTGACATGTTCCTCCCAACAGTAAATTTCCTTAGGGGATCATGTCTTTTCTTATATAGATCTTCTCCTCCGAAAACCTTTACATGTCAGGCCTGGCCCATGGTTCTCTGCATAGGGTTCAGTGTCCATCACCTGGAAGGTAATCTGGGCTCTTCAGCAAGTCTGACCTCCCCATTGTCCGAGTTGGCACCAGTCCCTGGCCAGCAAACATTAAAAACAAGTCAGCCCCACCATTGTAAAACCAATACCTGTAGGAAATACAGTTAAATAACCCTTTTTGAGATTTTCCCTAAAGCCGCTACCTTTGAGTTTAGCCCATTGTTTACTAGGAATGAAGTAAGAGACATTTTGAATATCATGTTCTTTCTAAAACTTGCATGATTAAGAAGACACCTCATTAATCAGCCTCTTTCACGAGGCTTTCAGATCCAGGGCACCTTACTATTTTGGAACTAGTCTGCAGGGGAAACAGATGTAGCTGAAGTATAATGGTAGCCATTCTTTTAAGGGCTGCAGGTGATCGCCAGCGTTTACTTTGGTTTATTAGGGATGAAAATGGCAGAGTGTTAGAATAAGCCCCCCAAACTAGTGCAAAACTACTCTTGTCATTTTTTTATAGTAGTTCCTGCTGCTGTTGGTGATGGTTCCTCTTACCCAGATAAATTCAGGCTCAATTAATTTTTTTCCTTTTTCCATTTGCATCAGCCCATCCATTGGATAGCAAGTAGCTTGTGTTCTCTGTCGTTTTTAATAGATTTATTCATGAGTTGTACTGCAAGCTTGAGAGCTCATTCATTCAATCACTGATCGACATTAATCGAGCACCTTCTGTGTGCCAAGTCAAGGGAGGGCACTGACTCCCACAAATACATTTACTTTCTAGGGTTGCCCAGACTCTTGGCATCAGACACATTTGCACACGTGACACCAAAACCTACACACACATGCTTTTATGGATGAAAAATGACTCTCACGCTTGTTGCACAGTTGAGAAGAGACAACAGCTTTGTAGCAATGGGGGAAAGGACATGAATTTCCAAGTCTTTCTTGTGGTATTGAGTTGCTTAGGAAATGGTCCATGGGGCTCTTCTGAATCTTTCACATCTCTGACGCAGTGTTTACCAGATCAATGCAGGCCCTTCCAGAAGTCAGCGGGAAATCACAAGGGATGCATTCTGAATGATGTCTTCAGCAGTTTTCTGGTCTGTTTTGTTTTAATTGTGCTGATGTTTCGCTGCTACAAATGCTGTCAGATGCTGTAGGTAGAGGAAACAGTGATAAGACAGTGAGTCTTCCACAGCCTGGATCCCGGGATGTAATCCATGCTGGCTTGGTCCATCCCGGTGTATATAGTATGCCCCCTTCCTTCTCTGCACAGAGAACATAAGCAACCCACTGACCTCCATGTCAGACACAACCAAATAGCCCATGAGAGTTAGCTGGTTTAATTCACTAAATGAATGGAGCTCAGATGCAGGATGCTGGTCTGGCATCGCGCTGGGACTGTTTCATAAACATTTTTGACTCAATCAACTGTAAGAATACATCACCACCAGTATACACACAGACACAGACATTTAACTGAAGCAAAAGATTTAGAAATCGTTCTACCAGTGCCGCTCCCTGGATAAGCTGCACTCTGACCTGTTCTATTCTGTCCTATCTTATTCTGTTTCATCTTTATTAAAAAAAAATTTAGTTGCTACCTACTAAGCTGATTTCATTTCCCACTAATGGGTTATAACACACAGTTTAAAAAAAAAAAAAAAAACAATGCTTTACTAAACCACTATAGTTAGGGAATTGTGAAAGGGAACAGAATATATAATTGGAATAAAGGTCCTGTCTTACCTCAAAATTTATGCTCTAATGAGAGCACACAGAGAAAATTCTAGAAATTGGAAATGCTTCTGCTTTCTACTTGGTTCTCTTAGTTCCTTTATTAATTGTCTGTAATATAGAACTGCTTTGGGAAGAAAGTAACAACTACACATGCTAGATATTTCTCTTTAAGATTTTTTTTTACTTTACTTTATAAATAACTCTAGGCTGTTTATTTTATATTAATATATTTCTGTTTAGGATTTAAAACCCTGGTCAGCTCTGAGATGCTGTGGAGAATGAGTTCCTTCAACAAATACTTCTTATCATCTGTTTTGTTTAAGCCCTACATCTTAAAATGATAAGATCCATATAGTAGAGTGTTTATAAACAAAGTGACTTCTGGGATTTGAGTACAATTGAGATATGTCAGACCATGGAGAATTACTTGCTAGATATAATTAGTACTAAATATAATAGAGAACTAGCCAACAGTTATTTCTACATAAAATTTGAAGTTTTTGAAAAAGGTACATGTACCAGATGCCTGTACTGTCAAAGATAAACACAGCCCAACATCAGCCAAAGTCGTGAAAACAGATTTTATTCAGTAATTACTAACTTGTAAGGGACTGAGCTGAGCTCCAGTCTGACTTGCTCAGAGGTGACTGGGACTTTACAAGGAAAATGAGAGAGTGGGGAGCAGGTGATGGGGACTCAGTAGGGTCAGGGAGATGAAACGTTGGTCCATGTGACACCATCCGGCACTATCTGACTGGCGTCTGTCAGACTTCTGTCATCGCACAGAAGCTGGGAGCTGGGACCCTGTCCTCAGGGGTCTCTGGAATCCAAAGTCAGTTCTTCGGGCAGCCTTGAGTTTCTGTGGTGGGCACTTTGAGGGGCCTAGAGTTCCCAAGGGATGCAGCCTTGAGCTGTTAGAAATTATGTTCGCCTTTGTTCACGTCTCTGTGGGCCCAGGTGGGGTCCTGGTGGGAAGAGACTCAGAGGAGCCTCCTGGGGTCTCGTCCCAGACCAGCATCCTTGTTACTCCCCCTCCTTCCCAAGGGACCAGCGGTGACTCACTGGACGGGCGACACGTGGAAAAAGCCATGAGAGTGTGTGACCAGCCCCTTCTGGACATCATCCTCAGGACACACATATTCCTTGTGTCAGAGGGACTCAGAAGAGTCTGGCTAGGCTTTGGCCATGGAGAGAATCTTTGTCAGTATATCAGCAAAGCTCTCATGAAATAAGCCCCAAGGAATTTCTCTTTCTCCTTCATGTGACACTTAAAGCAGACAGAGATCTTTTTTTAATGTCACATATACCACATGGATGCTTTTCAACTGTGGTGCTGGAGAAGACTTCAGAGTCCCTTGGACAGCAAGGAGATTGAATCAGTCAATCCTAAAGGAAATCAACCCTGAATACTCATTGAAAAGACTGATGCTGAAGCTAAAGGTTCAATACTTTGGCCACCTGATGCAAAGAGCTGACTCACTGGAAAAGACCATAATGCTGGGAAAGACTGAGGGCAGAAGGAGAAGGGGGCGACAGAGGATGAGATGGTTGGATGGCATCACCGACTCAATGGACATGAGTTTGAGCAAACTCAGAGAGATAGCTGACTCAATGGACATGAGACAGAGAGATAGCTGACTCAATGGATATGAGTTTGAGCTAACTCAGGGAGATGGTGAAGGACCTGGAAGCCTGGTATGCTGCAGTCCATGGGGTCGCAGAGTCAGACACGACTGAGCAGCTGAACAACACATAACACATGGAAGCTAGTGAAGCAGGTCCCCACTGAGGAATGAAGAGGCTGCAGTGTTTGTTTATGGAGGACCTTCTGTTCTAGATCCTGGGCAGAGGTCCGACTCCACCTGTTCACTGACTCCCAAGGTAACCCCACAGCCTGCCTTCTTGGCTACTTGTCCTTCCAAGTGTTGCTGGAGAAACAGCAGGAACAAGCTGACTCATTCTAGACTCTGTACCATGACCTGGCCCTCAGTGACCGCCCCCTGCCTAAGCGGTGGCAGAAGCTCCCCGCCCCCCAACATAGCCGGCTCCCCCACTGCACCAGCCCACCGATCCCGCCGGCCCCTCCAGAGCTTGTTCTGCCTGAGAAGTCTTCTCATCCTTTAGGTCAGCCAGCCGGGACCCTGAATTTTTGGTATTTTCTCTGCTTGGCTCTTGAATCCACCTAGAAATTACTCCAGAGTTGGCCTGAAGTGTGTTCAGGATGGAGGTCCAGCTTTTTTTCAGAGAAACAAGCAGTTAGGCTGCTTTCATCATTAGATAAGCAATTACTTTCTCACAGAAAGGCCATACTGTCATATATTCAGTTCTCACCTGTAGTATAAATTTCTAATTTAGTCGCCCTTTCCATTGCAAATAAAATAGACTCATGGGTTTTCAGCCAGTTTACAAAAGCACAGTTTTAATCAGCCATTTCTTTTGGCGTGAGTCATAGAAAGGTTTCACTTTCATGTCACTATTGGAGAGAGGCCGACCCACTCACACCGGCGTTATCTGTCTTGTTCCCAGTCTCAGGCTGCGTCTGTCCACTTCTCTGCCTCAGCCCCAGCCAGTGGGTCCTTGGTGCCCTTCGTGAGCAGGAGTGGAGGAAGAGAGCAGACTGAGCCGATGTGACTAGAAGAGCTAAATGCCAGGAAGCCGATTCAGTCTGAGTTCCTGCCCTGGGTTATTGATCATCTATCATCAGCGTGAAAGCAGACGTGATAGAAACTTCAGGCACAGGCTCACATAGATCATGGAGGCACTTTGTGGACCTTTAAGATGGGGTGGTTTCCTTCAGCGTCTGGCCCCAGGTCTCCATGTGTTTTGAGCGCTATTTACTGGGGTCTTTGTATGAATCAAAACTGGCCAAGAACAAAAAGGATAATAAAGCTCAGCAATATTCAGGCCCTGAGATAAAATCTCACTATCTTCAGCTGCAGACAGTTGTACCTGGCCCTTTCAAGAGTTCAGTCATTAGACTTACAACGTGTTGTACTGGAGATAGTTACCTGTGTCTACTATGAAATAGGTGTGGAAATATTTGTATCTACTACTCCAAGGGCTGTATTTTATATCTCTTTATACTTTCCACAACCTGCCACTCAGAGCTGGGCGCTTGAAGGGCACTCAGAGACCAGCTCTCATTTTTTGATAGAATGAATTCACTTGGAAAAGATGTAATTGCCTTACAGGTATGAGCTAATTTCCACACCACTTTTTAAAAAATAACATCCCCCACAAAGGATCTCCTGTCCCTGCTGTCAGGTCTAGGACCAGGGAGGTACAGAGTGTCCCATGGGCCTCCAATGCCCAGACTCCCATCCAGCACTTTTATTTAATTCTGATAGAGGTAAGTCACAGTGTTTCAGTCTCTGAAGCCCTTGGCTGCAGGGCTGAGCATCTACCGTCAATGCTTTAGGAGAGGAGGTCCTCTCATTCATCCATCACATTGAAGAGCCTCTCACCTCCTTGGAAAGCTTGATGTATAACCAGCTCTGTGTTAAGAGATGGGAATTCAAGGAAGTGTAACGTGAACTCTTTACTTATATTTACCATCATTGTTAGGACTGACATAAGCCGTCCAGTAATTATCCCACTTCAATGAATGCACCAGTATCTTGGGCTCTTTGTAGTACAATAAGTGCATCATGAACTAAGTTAACATATACTCAGTTGTGCTCTAAAATGTAGTATCATATGATTCCAGAGACATTTTCAGTCTCAGGAGCTTCGACTTGACCTTTCGAGGGAATTTTGGGAGAAAATTAAGCAAAGAAAATGCCTCCGTTAGACTTCCTTATGAATTAAAATGCCAAACTCTTCATTAAGCTGATAATTGGAAATAGTGGCTGAATAAGACCTACCGTTTTCCAGCTAGTGAGGTGTCCTGGCTTTATTCAATTCTGTATCATTTCAGTATGGGGGATTAGCAATTCACATGCCCCGTCTTGGGCATTTCATAGTAAACAGTGACCAGGGGTATCAGTGCTGTATGTTTTGGAGGCCAATGTGAACAGTTAACGTGAGAAATTTGGTTAGAATTTCAGCATCTCTTAGAAGTGTGGCTTGAGAATTCTAAACTTTCCTTTTCAGGTAGAAGAATGTAAAGTGAATGGAGATTTTTATTCTTCCTGCAACACCAGCTGAATGCATTTTAATAGGCTGTAGTGTCACTGGTGATTTATTGCCCTTTTTTGTTCTTTTATGTGTTATATTTGTCATTTCGCTGTGGCAGTTTCATCTATAAAATGGTATAGTTACAAGAAAATGGTGAGAGGATACAGCACTGCCATGGGAGATTCTGTTCCTTCTTCCTTGTCATTTTTGTAAGCAAATACTGAGTCAAATGTCAAGCATTTGGTTTCAAACATAATATAATTTAAAGGATATATATTGCACTAAAATAGTGTTGCTTTTTCCATTTTTACTACATAAACTTTGGAATTTCTATGTAAAAGATTTTCAAAGCAAGAGAGCAATTTAATTTTTCAGTATCCTTTTGTGTTTTCTCTTTCCATCAGCAGTGTGATAAAGGAAACCAAAGCAATGCATTTAAGTGCCTTTTATTTGCTTAAGGCACAGAGCTTCCTGGCTTGAAAAGCATAAATTGGAATTTATATTTTAGGAAATCTACCTTTTAATTTTGTTATTAATCTCATGCATTATGCATATCCAAAATGAAAGCTGAAGGTAAAGGTTTGAGCTTAAACGAAAATGTTGGCAAAAGATGCGAAATACTAGGGAGAAAACAATGCTTGTAGTTTTAAAAAATAGAGATTTTGCATGAAAGATTTTATGCTAATGAGTTAAATTATTCTTGCCTTTCCTGTAAGGAATATATAATATCAATTTTATAGTAAAATTATGTTGGTTCATATTTGATGTTAGTAAACATGGAAAAGGCCTGGATATTTTAATTTATTTTTTAAATAAACTTTTTTTTTAAGAACAGTTTTAGGTCTACAGGATTATTGCAAAGATAATAAAAAGTTCCTATATACCCCACACCCAGTTTCCCTTTGGATATTTTAAAAATATTTATTAAGGCTGAAGGACAATAGCTGTTTTACCAGGTCTTTGCTTTTACCCCAATGGCTAGCATGGAACTAGGCAACATCATAATCGTTCATCGACTCTTGTTGATAGATACCAATTGTGCTACTTTCATTTTTAGCCCTTCACTTGCCTTAGAAAAACACGACCATAATTTAGAACAGAAGGCATCAAGATGAACTCCAACAGCTTCATGTCTAAGAAACCAGTGAATTCCATTGAGAATTTGTAGGCAAAGGGCCATGTCTTACTGCTGTGCTTTTTGGTTGACTTTGGACTAGTCTCTCTTACAAATAAGCTTTTTTAGAATACTGTAAAATGCTTAGTATTTGTGAGAGGTTTTTTAAAGTATTTATGGGTGTGATCCAATATATTGAGTCAGAATGGAAAAGAAGTCAGAGTTTCCCCCAATGTCTTAACAGAGCCAGATGTTGAGGCAGCAAATCCAGAAAGCTTAAAGGGTAGAGCTCAGAGAAACAGAACTCTTTTCTGGAGAGAGAATTATTGTTTTAAATACTCTGCTGACCTTGTATTGATAATCAAGGGAAAGTCCAGAAAATTGAAAAAGCTCAGTCCTTTCGATCCAAGTGCCTCATCTTGTTTACCCTTTTGTTGATATCAGTATCAAAACTTGTTCAATATCAGTGTCTCCAGAGGGCTGACAGGGACACCTGGAGCCTATGAAAAGACTGACTCCTAAAGTTCCAGCCTGTTAACCACCACCTCTGCAACAGACAGGCACACTCATGCACTGCTTTTAGAATTGTCATTATTTTCATGTAAGAGAATCTTGGGTTTGGCTTTGAATGTCTGATTCCTTCTCAAGCCATGGCTTTTCTAGCTTAGGAACCACATGTATGCATGCATGCTAAGTTGCTTCGGTTGTGTCTGAATCTTTGCAACCCCGTGAACTATAACCCGCCAGGCTCCTCTGTCCATGGGATTTCCCAGGCAAGAATATTGAAATGGTATGCTATTTCCTTCTGCAGGGGATCTTCCCAACCCAGGGATTGAACTTACATCTCCTGCATTGGCAGGAAGATTCTTTACTGCTGAGCTACTGGAGAAGCCCCTAGAAGGGGGCGGTACCGGGTTCGGGAGGAAGGTACCACTTTCCTTGATAGTAAACCATTTCAAACATTGTTTGTATTAAACATCAGTATATCATGGAGGAACAGGCAACGTTTACATGCTATATTCAAAAAAATCAAGCAACAGACTTCAAAGAAATTTAAAGCCAATGATCGACCACTTAGGATAAGGCTCCTGCTTGTCCTTGCCTGCGTGACTCTTGGGGACAAATGGTGGATCATTGTAAGAGTCAGGGCTTCCCTTTGACCAGCTTGGAGGGAGCAGGGAAAGCCCTAGAGTTTAGACTCCAGGTCATCTTCTATACTTCTGAACTTCATCTTCTGAACCACCTGGCACTCTTCCTAGGGCCGTTTTCAAACATGTCAGACAGGAATCTGGGCCTCAGAGTCTCTGTCCTGGATTCAATAGGGCAGTTCTCAGGTAAAGTATGGATCCCACACACCTAATTCAGAAAGTATCTGCTTGAGATACAAGGTCATGAGTTCAGACTTCTTGGGCAAATCTCTTAAATTCCAAGTCTCAGCTTCCATGTCTATAAAACATGGAGAATACTGCTTCTTAACCCCAGTGGGGGCAGTGGGAGAATTACCCCAATGACATATATAAAGGGCCTTTCACCAGCTGAGTCAGGGCCAAGGCAGAGGAGTTGGCAGTTGCTCGTAACTTTCTGTCATGACTTTGTTACTCACTGTTGTCCTGATAAAGGATTGTTTATGCCTCCTAGGACTTTCAGAAGCCCATGGTAATTAATCCAGGCCACTGCTCTTCCCAAGCTTGAATGCAAAATTGAACTTCCCAGAAAATGAATGGCTTTCTTGATGCTAGGTAGGGTATTATTTACATGAATACCATGTGGCTGCTGGGGTCTCCAAGAGCCCCAGAGTGTGGGAGGAATCTGATTATTTTCTTATATGTCGAGACCTGTGATGAGTTCCCCCACGGGTGGTATTTCCCACTTGCCTGCCTTTGAGATATAGGTGCATCAGAATATAAGCTATATTCTCTTGCTAGTGGTGACCATGGTGATGATGCTAGTGATGAAAAAAAAAAAAAAAAATCACCACATTTTCAAAGACAGCTGCTTTATTTGAAGCTGTAATAGCCCAGAGCAGTGTCTAACCTATTCTGCACCTCCCTGTGGCCCAGAGCACGGAATAAAGCGCCAGGCTCCCCTTTGTTGTCCTGGCCACTGGGGCTCCATCGCCCCTCCTCACTGTCCTTGGTGTTGATGTGAGCACCTCTCTGTGCTCGTCCTTCAGTTACGCCGGTTCTCAAGGGAGCCCAAGATGACGCACTTTAGCAGAACTCTATCTAGAGGGATGATAGATGATCTCATTGAGTACCTTTTTTCAGACACTTGCTATGAAGTTGGAAAAATATGGAGCAGTTGGCAAGGGAAGGTGAAGCCACATAAGTTTTCTTCCACATGTTGTTTTCATTTTGAAGAGTGAGCGACTATCTCTGAGAAACATCTTTGAAAATCAGCCTGGCACCTGCCTGGGAGTTAATAAATGACATGTGTTCAACACATCTGTCAGGATCTCTGATGAGTTTTCCCATTTCCTCCAGTAAACATCCAAGCCATACATCACCCTAGCACTGTAATTGATGTTCAGTTTAATCTGTATAATGTATTATTGGTATTGCTAATGATGCAGTTATTAATTGTGGCCTATTATTAATTATAACAGTTTACTCAAGTTAGAGTTCTTGGTCAAAACACATATTAGCATACCAATTTTTGTCTGGAATTTTTGCATATGTGCTGTCCTTGTGGTGGTTTTTGTTGTTTTTTACTCAAGATTGTGTCTAACTTCATAGGAAACATGATAAAAAGTGTGTGATATTGTCACTTTGGTGGGTACTTCTTATATGTCTTTGAATAATTTCTTTAGATATTGGAGTATATTTACATACAAATATGCGCATGCACACACTACATCAGAGCGAGTTATGTGTGTTTTTTGGCCAGTTTAAAGGCTTAAAAAAAAGGGAATTTTCAGATTTCTACCTTATTTCTTCTCTGAGTAACAAAGAAGTTAGAAAATGCTTCTAAAGTAAGGTCATAGGAATGATATAAACATTTTATTAAATAAACTTACAATAACTTTAATCATAATAGCATTATCTTAGAAATTTCTCCTTTTTCGCTTTCTTAAAAGTCCCAGACCATTTTAATTACTCTCCAGCATAAATTTTGGCTCCTTTAAAGACTTCTAAAACAAATTCGACATATGATCATGAAAAATGGTCTACAGCTACTTAATCATTACAAATATTGAGCTCATAACACTTTATTGTTGACAGATACTCATTTCCTGTCTCCCTGATATGTACCCAGTTAACTTTCTCGTCATTGATGGATATATATTTCACTGCTTTGGTGCTGGAAATATAACATTTTGCCACTAGTATTTATTTTCATGCTCTTTCTTTCTAGTAATCTCATTTTATCATTGATGAAAGTTTGGTCAGTAAATTTACTGGCAAAGACTTTTATCTGTCATCAACCTCCTGAGGAACACCTCCTGTGCCTGGCTGGCTCACAGTCCCTGGAGCCCAGGCCCAGATGGTCTGTCTTTCTCGGGGTATTGTCTTAATGGCCACAGAAGGTCATCTAAAGGCAACCACAGACCCCATTTGTCTTAGTAAGCCCTCGATAAATGCTGGGAAGAGGCAGAGGAAAGACCACAAAACAGGACTTGTCTTTACACTTCTAGTTTTTCCTGTTTTCTTTCCTTTTATACCCATCACCCTATGTATGGGAACTCTAGTGCACATGGAGAAAGAATAGGCTGGCTATGAAAAGAGCGCAAATGAGAAAGACAGAAAAATTAAAGTGAGATTTATTGTGAGAGAGCTTTGATTCAGCATGAACTTCAGACACATAATAAGATGCTGGGCTTGGTCATGTGAAGACTAAAAACTAAAACCAGCTTTGTCCCAAGGAACTTATGTTAAGATGTAATATAAAGGACTTACCAAAATAATGGAACTTGCAGTTGAAATAGTCAACAGGGGTGACAAGGAGAGGCTCCATCAGTTCAGCAGGAGAGAGAATACTTCCTGCAAAGCCACAGGGACAGTGCTGGGCTCACTGGCCTTTGAAAGACAAGTAGGCCTCTATGATGTATGAGAGGGGATGGGTCCACAGAGCAGCAGCAAAGGTCCTGAGAAGGGAGATGCTGGCTGTGGAGCTAGAGGGGGAGGAGAGGACTGGTCATCTCCCTTTGGTTGGAGCACAGGTGGATGTAGGAAAGTCAAAAGAGAAGAAGCATGAAGTTTGGAAAAGAGTTGGGAGGCAGCTAATGGGAGGCCCAGCTGCCTTTTGAAATAAGCATTTGGAGGCTTGGGGGTTTTTATTTTGTTTTTTAAATGAAAGAGTGAGCTGATTAGGCCTGTTCTTTAGGAAAATCACTGTGCAAGAGGCTAGATGGGATGTCTCCCTAGGAGACAAGTACAAAATACAGAAAAGAAATAAACCAGGTCTGTGGCAGTGGGAAGAGAGATGAAGAAAATACAGTGTGTTTTTAATTTTTAGAGATTGGGTAGGGAGGTAAACTGACCTGGTGTTAGGTGACTATCCTTCAACCCAAGATAGAGTTTTGTTTTAATGCCTTCAAAGTTTAGTTTCAAACAAACTGTTGGAAATATACACTCTGAACTGATAATATCTTCAAAATCACCCATTCACATTCCCTTTATTGATTATTCAGTTTGTATGAAAGGTGAACACAGCTGATGCCATCTTATTGACAAGCAGTTCACTCATTTTATTACTTGACCATGATTTGAGAAATACAAATGGAAGAAATAAAGCCATTTCATCAGACCAGTAATGGCACTCATAATTCTCTGCAAACTTCTAGTGCCCAGAGAATAAGTGATCAGGATTTGATAGATCATCTTACCCACAGGATGTAGACCCATCAATCAATGAGAGCAGTAACTGTCATGAAATTAGAACAAAAATAAAAAAGTAGATTAATTTTTTAGAGACGGTATATATCAAACAATCCAGCGTCTCAGTTTTATATGAAAAATTATGTTTCTGATTATTACTTGTACGCCGTACATGCTCTGTGCGCCCTGCAGTGGAAATTAGGTACAAGGGAAGAGTTATAAATTCAAAAGCATAATCAGGTTACAAACAATACATAAAATGTGAACAGAGATTATTCCAGGGGTGCTGATTGACTTTGCATTCCCAGAAAGAGAAACAGTGATGTGTAATTTAAATGAAAAATCTTGGAGATATTTCGTGATTATATATAATAATATCAAGGTACAGCCGGAAAAACCAAACACAGATGACAAGGAATTCTAATTTTCTGAGCAATAAGACTTGAGTGAACTACAATAATCTTTAAAACTGGGTGTTGCTATTTTTAAGAAAAAGAAAAGATGTCTGCAAAAGGTGAAAAAAAAAAACTATGATAATTAATTGAAATAGATTCTCTATTCCATAAAGTCATAAAATGCTAGTCCAGAGTGGCTGAGGCTTCCTCGAAGGACGTTTTAGAACATCTTTGAGGACCAGTGCTCTTTGAAACACACTCTGAGAAACAATATCCTCATGTTTCCATTTCATTTTTTCTCATAAGGTTTCTCAACCTCCTGTTTCTCTTTTCAGCACCTTCCCAGGATGGCTGTTCCTGACCCTTTTTTCTCTCCCCCAACCACAAATACCAGAGTGGAATTTTGGTATTTGGTCTTGCATGTTGTGAGAATGGAGTATTTTGTTGTTTGAATTCAGTGCAGGCATTTTACCCAAACACCAGTTCTGTCACCAGGAAGCAGGCCAGGTTCTTCCCTGAGCAGTGCCGGTGTCCAGTGCCCGGCTCTAAGGCCAGAGGGCCTGTGTGTGGCCAGTGGGCGCCTTTTGTGAGCCCCTCCTCTTTGTAGTTCCAGTCACTCCCTGGGGCCAGACACTGGAGGCCCCTAGCCCAGGGGGCAGTAGCCTTCACTGCTCTCCACATGGACTGTCCTTCTCTCCTCCAGTTGGGTTTTGAAGACATAGTCAGACATGGTCCCTCTCTCAGCCTCTTGTGTCTGGCAGAGAAAGGTGAACTCTCACTCGTCTTACTCATCTTGAGTGTCCTGCAGGGCCTCATTATGGGTCCTGAAGCACAGGAGGAGCTGTTTATCTGAGACCGAAAACCAGGCTTGACTGCGTCCCAGGGATGGGTCAAGCAAGCATCCGTTTCGTGTCCGTCCCAGGGACGCTCCCGCCTCTGATGGCTCACGGATCACTTAGGGTGGAACTCGGAGCCGTGTCACCCTCTGCCTTTTCTCCTCCTCTTCCTTTCTCCTCCTCCTTCTTGTTATAAGGAGGGAGGAGGGGGCCAGCTCTGTGCTCCTTGATAAACTCCCAGCCCCACCGCAACCCTCACATCTCCGTTGCCACCTGCTTTGAGATCACCAGGATTCATCTCACGAGGCCCTTTTTCTCATAAAGCCCTGGCGTCCAGCTCCCCCGTGTTCCCTAGGCCCTCATCCCCTTACCTCTCTGTACGACCCTCTCCAGGCCCATCCCTTCCTGTCCCATCAAGGTCGTTACTCCAACAGGCATCTCCTTTCCCTCCTGCATCATCAACTTTTTCCCCTCCAGGGGTCCAGAAGCATCATCATTCAAAATGCCCTCATTTCTCCCATCTTAAAAAAGAGCAGTTTCCCTGGATCCCCACACTCCTCTCTGGCTCCGTATCACACTGACTTCCTCCTCCCCCTCCCTCCTCCCTAGATCAGCAGCTCCTTTTTGTCCCCATTACTGGCCCTTCTTATGACCCACCCTCTCAGTTCACCTCCCAAGCACTCTCCTGTAGTCTCATGGCTTTAAATATCGCCTGGCAACCCCCAAATGTTTGCCCCGAGTCTAGATTTCTCCACTTTATGCCCAACACCTACTTCATATCCTGCTGGGCTGGCATCGTGGGCCTCCAGGGGAAGTTTGTATGGTCTGTGTAGTGGTCAGAACTGGGCCCAGACCCTAGAGCCAATGGCTGAGTACATCGAGTTCTCAACCTGGCGAGCTTCTGTTACTGAATTTAGCATCCAACACTGGGCCAAGACAGACTGGATTCTGCCAAGTTGAAAATCAACCAACCACTGCCATGGATAATCACTCCTTTTCTTTAGAGATTTTTTTCACGTTGGATGTTATATCTGAAACCTGGAACACCATCCTTTTTTTTTTTCTTGGAAATGCTCTTCTTGGTCATTAGAACAGTCCACTTGGCGCTGTCACGAGGAGTCAGCAGCCTGCACATCCGTGGAGGTGATATTCACCCTCCTTCCCCCTGAAATATTTAGCATATTTATCATTCTAGTGACTGTCCAAGCCCACATAATACACACTTTTAGATGCATTTGAATTTATTCTCTTCAAAAGGAGCTACACGTGTGGACATGTGCAGTAACCTCTAAGCGGAATGCACAGTAGAAGAGAAAAAAAAAATGCCTTTCCATGAAGAATTTGAATTTATACCAAGAAAAAAAAAAGGAATAAAAGGTTGTAACATTAGAAACCTGGCACGAAAATAACAAGACAAGGGGAAAATATTGTTAAAAAAAAAACCTCTTGCCAAGCAGTTTGTTAAGTTACACTGTTACATTCGTAGATTTGGGTGAGGGAGAAAGAAGTGAGTGAAGTAGCTCAGCCCCGTCTGACTCTTTGTGACCCCAATGGACTATTTAGTCCATTGAATTCTCCAGGCCAGAATATTGGAGTGGGTAGCCTTTACCGTTCTTCAGAGGATCTTCCCTACCGAGGGACTGAAGCCAGGTCTCCCACATTGTAGGCAGATTCTTTACCAGCTGAGCCACAAGGGAAGCCCAAGAATACTGGAGTGGGTAGCCTATCCCTTCTCCAGCAGATCTTCTTGACCCAGGAATCGAACCGGGGTCTCCTGCATTGCAGGTGGATTCTTTACCAACTGAGCTACCAGGGAAGCCCCCGGGGGAAAGAAACAAGCTACCAACTGCAGCCACATTCTGTCACAGATTATCCTGTCTGTGGCTGACTGACAGGTCACAGCCCCAGGTTTCCAAAGGGACAAAGGGGAGAGAAGCGCGTCCGGAGGGAGAGGGACAGAAGGAGGTCCACCTCAGGCAGGATGGAGGGCAGAGCACGCAGAAGGCAGGGGTGGTGTGTCCCCGAGGGCACCTGCAGTAAGTGACACACTTCCGTGAGATTGTCCTGGGGTTGTGATTTATTTCAGCCCAGTTTGTGTTTATGTTGGTGCTTCTCCAGAGTAGTTGTAAACCCAGACTCCTCACTCAGCCCCTTCACCCAGGTAGTAAGCCAGTGACCGTGTGGGGAAACCTGCAGGGCAGCCCTCCTCGCCCTTTTTGAGTTGCTCCCCCATTTTGCACGATTTCTGCCATGATCACCTTGCCCCTGTGTCCTGTGGAGGCTGAACGTTGCATCTTCTTGGCCTTCAACATGAAACAAGTTGAGTAAGTGCTAAGGAACGATGATGCTGAGCTTTGCCGGCTGCGCGGCAAGTGCACTGGCCTGTTTGCGACAGGAAATGAGGCATCGCTGGGCTGATGTCTCTCCCTGACCCGAGGATGGGCAGAGTCACACCCTGGTTCTCACAAAGCTTAGAGAAGAGGCTAAAGTACAACAAGACTAGTTGTTTAGTTAACAGAAGCAGACATGAGACCATTAATACGACCAACTCTTCTCATGGAGTGTTTACAATCCTTGTAATTGCTTATATTTAAATTTTTAAGCCATATCCAGTTTTTCTAAATAATTTATTCCCTGAGTATTTATTGGCATAATTTAGGTACAAAAAACTTAGAGAATCATTTGTTTAGAAAGTCGTCTACCACCATACCACCCTGAACATACCCTATCTCGTCTGATCTCAGAAGCAAAGCAGGGTCTGGCCTGGTTAGTACTTGAATGGGAGAAAGTATACCTGGATAACTTGTAATCTATCTCTAGTGAGATAAATGGAGTGGCTCCCAGTGTGCCAGCATTTGGAAGAATAAAACCAAATAGCTTTCTTTTTAAGTTTCCAAATTATATTTAAAAAATCAAAATTGAAAGCCATTAGGCTTTTTGTCAAGTTTCGTGAATTTGAGCTATGTTATTTTTACATGGATGGCTGTTTTCACCTATTATTCATTTTTTAAAACATACACATTTTAACTTAAATTTTTTTCTTAGCAGTTTAGTTAAAGAAGTACTATCCTCCAAATATACCACTTGGCTATGTGTTCCAGTATTGGGGTATATACTTCAGATGTTATTACAATAAAAAATGGTAACAGTGATATCTTCAAGGTTCATCTGACACCTGTTCGAGGGACATTCTTTCAAACAGAATAGCAGGACATCTCCCTGAAGTAGTCAGAAATAAAAATGTCCTGTAAAGAGTCATTCTATCCAGAAGAGCTTGTATTAATAAGGTGTGATTTTTGCATCATAACTACTCTCCTTGCTATCGTCGATTGTATTGGAAAGAACACGTGCATGGAACCTCAGGCTATGGTGTTTCCTGCCTTGTGTTTCTCTGATCTTGACCAGTTCCGTCTATCTGATGGCCACAGCCATGTTCAGAGTCCAGAGTCTCATATAAAATCTTAATATGAATAACTTTTTAAAGAAGCGTTAGTACGTTCCCAATGGAAACAGATGGCAAGTTTATAGTCTGACCCCTGTTCCCTGCTGTGACTCAGACCAAGCCCCATGTGGAGCGCGTAGGACACAATGATGGTTAAGTTTTTCAAGAATCAGATGACCCATAAATGCAAAACCCAGTGGAAGGGTAGAAAGGGCTGGTACCAAGAGTCAGTGTTAATTTCATTTTTACCAACAAGAAGAAAATTCTAACGTGGGAGATTTGGACATAAAATCTCCACTTTCCCAATGAGCTATATCAGTAGGGAGAGGGACGTGATGGCTCAGATGCCGAGGGCGGTCGTGTTCTGACGAAAAAGGGAGCAGCCCTTAGAAAATGGATTCTGTTTAGAGAATAGAACGATAGAATCCTAATATTTTTCATCCCGAGCTCATTTAGCAGAGGTAATGGATATTTCATCAGACACAGATATGCCATTCCATTGCATTACACTGTAAACAGGACGGACAGTGTTTGGGAAATGGGAGAGCTAAGACAGTAGCCACTGGCAGGCCCTGGTTATCTCATTTAAACAGATACCAAATGTGGGCAACAGTAGTGTGATCGTCGGTTGCTTCCCACTTTGTGAATAAATTGCTTAGAAGGAGTCTTTGCCTACCAGATGTGACCTAGATTTAGCTTTTCAAAGGCGGGGGGTTGGGGGGTGGGAGTATCTCTATTGTGTTAAAAAAACAATTGCTGGTAAAATGCACAGTAAGTGAGCTTATCTCCCCTCTCCAGGTGTTTGGGCTAATATGTTATGGAATTACTGCTTCATTTATGAAAAATAATTGGGGGAAATGTTCCAGCAAATCAAATTTGGATAAAGGCTGAGGATGTCTATTGTGTTGTTAGCAAGTTTTTAAAAAGGCAGAAAGATCAGGGAGCCCATAGAGATAATAAAAATATTTTAAAAACTGTGTTTGAGAAGAGTCTCTCATAAAAGGGTCAGGCGTGGGTGTACTTTCCAACTTGTGTTGGGGTTTAGTGAAATATGGAAGAACAATGAGAACAATTACACCCCTTTCAGCGCCTGTGAAAGCTGCTGAAAAAAATCAAAGCCCGTCTGTCTGCTGGCTCCGATAAGTCTTACGACTCTGTTAAAGGTGGCGAAAATGTAAAAAGCTAACGTTTCTATTCTCCCTTACCCACCGTGTCTCTTTTCTTGTCTCCCCGCCTCCTGCAGGAGCCGCCACTCCAAAACCAGTCCCAGAACCCGAGAAGCAAACAGACCACACGGTCAAGATCGCGGGGGTCATCGCCGGCATCCTGCTGTTCGTGATCATATTTCTCGGGGTCGTGCTGGTGATGAAGAAAAGGTGAGCCCCTGGCTGTTGCCATGCAGGTGCTGCTGGCCCACTGTTGGCCAAGAGGCTTCTCGTGCGTGAAAGCGTTCTGTTAGTCCGTTGTCTTGGATGACCGAGCCGCACCTGTGGCTCTGGTGGTTCGTATTTTGCATCATGTAGCAGTCAAGGTTATGGGAAAACATTTGGAGTCCGCAGCTGGATTTTGTGTGACTGTGAAGAGCTTCTTATGCCAGGTCAGCGTTAAGGATCAGGTGTCTTCCCACCAGTTGGTACTTACTTAAAGCTCAGCAGAATCAGTAAAATCACTTGTTCACCAGGAAATGTTCAGTATTAATACTTATTACTAACAATAGATCTTGAGGAATACAAGAAAAGAGACTTCTCCTTCTCATGATAAGGAAGATAATGACAATGACAGAGTTTCTTGGCCCTGCGTTATGTGCAGGCACCATGTCAGGAGATTAAACAGCACAATATCCCACGAGAGAGGGACTCTCAGGATCAGACAGACAGCAACTCAGGGCGTGGACACATAAGGACAAGGATGGTAACATGTTGGGTGTAGTAAGGTTGCCCTTTCTAGCCAGGGGTGGTCAAGGCAGGAGAAAAACACATATGGCCGCAGAAAGCAATCGTCACCTCCAATACATGAAAAATACACAGTCTCTTTTGTCTTGTGGAAATGAGAACTTGCTTAATAATACAGTGTTCAGTTTATATAAAAATGATCAACATAAAAGATAGATGGCAAAAAGCAGTAAGATAAATTATCCGTTTTTTATGTAGTTTAAAATTAGTTATAAACAATTATATCCTACTGTATAGCACAGGAAACTATATTCAATATTCTGTGATAAACCATAATGGAAAAGAACATGAAAAACAATATATTGAATATATACATACATATATATATATATATACACATGTAAAGAACCATCACATTTCTATACAGCAGACATTAATACAATATTGTAAATCAACCAACTTCAATTTAAAGAAAAATTTAAAACAATGATAGAGTGTGAGCAAAGTTACAGATGACAAGAAGTGCAGATCGAGAGGTTGACAAAGCCAAGTCAGGGAGGTCTTGTCTGGTCACCTAAGGAGCTAGACCTGGTTGTTAAGTCCACTGGTGGCCTTTAAGCAGGTAGTAATGGGATGTGCTTTTTCTATTAGAAGGATCACTCAGTGTTAAGGTTGAACCCAGCAAGGAGAGAAAAGGGCTCGAGGCAGGAAGACCAGCAACTTTAGAAACATCAGGAGGTTGCAGCCGCTTGTAGGCCGATCCGGGGAGCTGAAGTAACACAGAAAGAACCTGTTGTTGGCGAGGCCGTTGGTGGGGGTGTCCCCGCTCCCCAGTCATGGGGTGCGTATGAGCTAGGCTGTGTGGGGCACGAAGAGGGGAGCTCAGCTCTGCACTTCTATGTCTAGTCTTCCTGTGCCATGGAGTGGACACGTCCCCTGGGCAGGGGGGGGTGTGCTGGCATGCAGTGCTATCCACAATCAGAGTCATCCATCCACGTGTGCCCAGCTGAAGCTGGGGCTCGAACGTGGGCGCTCAGCGCGACTGTCAGAAGGAGGTCGAGGGTAAAGGTCAAACCTTGGGTCACAGGGATATTTAAGGGATGAGCTAATATCTGAATGTATAGGCATACATATACAGCTTTCCTTGCTTCTTCTTTTGTATTTTGTTTACTGGTCCGGTGAGGCCTCAGGACGAGGCCTTGTCCTGGCTCATACAGGCCTGGCTGGTCCCCATCATTTCAGCTCCTCCTCCCTCTTGTCATCCACCTTTTCTTCCTTTCTTGTTGGTCACACATCATTTAATTTCACTCCATTTTTAAAATATTCTTTCTTGTGTTGAGAACTTTGGTGATCTGCTCTCTTAGCAGCTTTTAAATATATAGCACTATAGTGTTGTATATACATAGAGGCTCAGATGGTAAAGAATCTGCCTGCAATGCTGGAAACCCAGGTTTGATTGTTGGTTCAGGAAAGATTCCCCTGGAGAAGGGAACTGCAACCCAGACCAGTATTCTTGCCTGGGAAATCCTATGGACAAAGGATACTGGTGGGCTACAATCCATGGTGCTGCAAAGAGTCAGACCCAACAGAGCGATTAACACTTTCTTAATTACTTACTTACGGCAATGGCACCCCACTCCAGTAATTTTGCCTAGAAAATCCCAGTCAGACACAACTGAGCGACTTCACTTTCACTTTTCACCTTCATGCAGTGGAGAAGGAAATGGCAACCCACTCCAGTGTTCTTGCCTGGAGAATCCCAGGGATGGGGAAGCCTGGTGGGCTGCCGTCTATAGGGTCGCACAGTGTCGGACACGACTGAAGTGACGCAGCAGCAGCAGCAGTATAGTGATATTAACTACAGTCACTTGCTGTAGTCATCCCATCCCCAGAACTTCTTAACCTTGTAGCTGGGAGCCTCCTCCTCCCTCTTCACTTCGCTTATCCCTAGCTTCCTTTTCTTTATCTTCTCTGCATCTCTAGCTGTCAGTCTCTATTTCTTTCTCCCTTACATCTCTGTCTTTTTCTTCCTCTCTTACTTGTTCATCACCCTTCATCCACTTTCTCATGGATGCTCTTTTTCTCTCCCACCTCGATGTTTATATAGAAAGCTTATCTTTGGTACGGGTAGTTTGTACTATTTTTTTAAAATATGATCCAGTATGAATTCTAAGCAGCCCTAGGCCCTTGCATGCCTAGATATTCAAACTAAGCATTTTGGAGAGTTGATTTTTAGTCATGGGAACGTGTTGGATTTTCATGTCATCTGGCAAGTCCTCCATGAGGAATTGCCTGAAACCACCAATCCAGTTGCCCTCACGACCTTAGCTAAATGTTAATTCATCCTCCAAGGGTCTGATTCTGCTGGATTAATTTATTATTCTACTTTGGACTCTCAGGCAGACATGGAGGTTATGTTATAAATTATGCATTTGAAGAAATTGCCGATGGTAACATACGGCCTTGATACAACTTTAGACTAAATTCCAATAACTCATATCAAATTTGTATGATTATTTACTAGATGATAGCCTTAAAAGGGTTATTTTCACAGCATGTGCCACTTTGGTATTTGCTCTTTCTGAAATATAGAATATGCTGCCTTGTAAGGCAAATTTGTCAGAAACTTGTAAGATTTTGACCTGAACAATCATGTGGTTCAGACTATCCTAGTTAATAGAAATTCCGAAAACTTCTGATTGTTCAGGGTTTTCCCTCCAAATTGAAGCCTAGAATTTTAAATGTGTTTTTAACAGACCAGGGAAAACATGATAGTAATCACAGGTAAGTGGCTGGAGAGTTACTGATAAACAAGCTACAGAATTTGGTTAGCAGACAGAGAGTTTAGATTTGGAATTCCTGGATCTGTATTTTAACCAACTCTGTGATTCTGAACTTCTTTGCCCCTTAGTTTATTCATCTGTAAGTTGAGCAAACTGCACTCAACCACATCTGAAGTCCCACCCAGGCCCAAACTCTCAGGCTTTCTATTACGTGGCAGCTGATGCTGGCGTCCTACAAGGGCAGTGAGGACTCCTTATGTATCTCATGCTATAAACATACCCGGCCACTCCTCCAAAGCTCACTTTGTGCAGTGGATTCAAGTCTCCATGGAGTGTTGGCTGGTGAAAGTTCATCTTTCAGCCACATGCTTCCTGTTGTCATACAGTAGGTACTCAGATAAAGGGGAGCAGCAGAAAGATGAAATGAGAGAGAATGAGCAATAAAGAGCCAGCTTTCATTGTAGTGTTGGTCATGTTTGCTGGTACAAGCCTGTGCTCATCAAACTGGGAGACCCACTCCTGCCCAGGCTAGACTCAGTCACCAACATGAGCTTGTGTCATTGGTCATAAAGGCAGCCTGAGCCAAAGAAAAAATGTGGGTGAAGCAAATGCATCAGTACTTCTGGTAATATAGGCGGAAGTCTGTGCTGCCAGGGAAGAGTGAGAATTGACCATCTGGATGGGTCAGTGTTCTGGGCCACGTGGGCCTGAGCTCTTGGGAGGGGGAAACAGCAAATTTCCCTTGAAGATGTTGCCAATTATTGTCTTAACTAAGATCCTGTGGGCTTCTGAAAGGCCAGCCATCTCTAAAAATTAGTTACTGAAGGTAGGCCTGGAACAGAACCTGTAAAATCTGTTCTCTTTGCAACCCTATGCACTCTACAGTCCATGGAATTCTCCAGGCCAGAATACTGGAATGGGTAACCGTTCCCTTCTCCAGGGGATATTCCCAACCAAGGATCGAATTCAGGTCACCCGCATTGCAGGCAGATTCTTTACCAGCTAAGTTACCAGGGAAGCCCAAAATCTGCTCAACTCATACTAGCTCATGGAATCCTTTCACACCCAAGTCATAACGACAGAAAACTGAGATGACCTTCAGTTTTATTTAGCTATAATGTTTTATAACCTATCACAAATTAGTTGTTACCTGTTTGTGAATATTTATATACTGGAGCCTGGCCTAGAAAACAAACCTACTTTCCTTAATGCCCTTTACAAAACCTTTACATGTATTTTTATTTATTTTATTCTTTAGGCAAAACAATTTCTTGGTATTTTCCCATTCCCAGTTCTTTTGAGGGTGCAGTATTTTGATGAAGCAAATGTTAAGAAGGGGTGTTAAGATGAATATCTATGAAATTAAAAGATCTCTTGCAGAGTCACATGACAACACACTCAAAATTAATGTAAGTTGAGTTGAAGATACTTAGTTTTTCTCATTTTCATCCCTGTATAATTAAATATATTTGTATAAATGAAAATGCCTGCATGTTCAACATTTTTTCATAAGGAATAATTTATCTCAATAACATGTTTGACAGAATTTAGTATATAAACACTGTCGATTTTTATCCTGATTAATTATATTTACTATTGTTTCTAAAATTGCTATAGATCTTTTAGAAATTTGAGAACATTTATATCAATTACAGTAATATTTCTGTCTCAGTCATTGTGGTAAATAGAAATTACAGAAGTTTTGACAAAATGGAAATCATTAAAGAGATACACAGTCTTGGTCAAAATAGCAAATGTTAGCTCTCCCACTGCATGCACACCTGTTATAGGTAAATATGACTGTTGCCATTCTGTAGCACAATACCTCACTCTCCTTTCCATAAAGCATTTTAACAGATGTGCGTTTTGCAAATGTGGGCTTCTCAGGTGGCGCAGTGGTAAAGTACCTACCTGCCAATTCAGGAGACGTGGGCCTGATCTCCGTGTCAGAAAGATCCCCTGGAGAAGGAAATGACATCCCACTCTAGTATTCTTGCCTGGGAAATCCCACAGACAGAAGAGCCTAGAAGGGTACAGTCCAGGGGATCGCAATCTTTTGTCAGACATGACTTAGCGGCTAGACAACATTTTGCAAATGCAGCTTATGTCATTAAATATTTAGCACCTTTCTATTGTATTTAAAAAACAGTGTAACTACCAAGAAAAAAAAATTCAATACTGTAGGAAGAGTATCCAAAAACAGGAAACCAAAAAGATAAGAGAGAAAAATGTGATGAAAGTCCACTTTCTAAAGAGATGTCTGCAGTGTATGAGTGGAGGTAAGTTGACATTAACTGTAATTCCCTTACTAAACCTGTTTACACTTGAGATAGAATTTTTTCCACTATATTTAAGGGTCAGTTGCATGTAAAAAATGTCTCAAGTCTGAATGCTTTACTCAAAGTCCTGTTTCAAAATCACATTTTCTGAAACCGTACTGAGACAGTCCTGTGTAGCCATGTCTTTGTGACTGTTTAGACTACGTGTACTTGACATGTAGTCGTTTAGATAATAATCAGGTGCTGAGACTCTTCTGCGGTAGCACATGCTTCAGCACACGTGAAACAGGACACACATGTAACCAACTGGTCTGGAAATGCCCTCCTAATTAATTAGCTAGTGTACTTTAGTTTTCTAATGGTAACTGAATGAGCTCCTTGTTCAGTGGTAAAATATAAATTTATCTTATTTTTAAGATT
Source organism: Bos grunniens (assembly GCF_055505025.1). NCBI lineage: Eukaryota > Metazoa > Chordata > Mammalia > Artiodactyla > Bovidae > Bos > Bos grunniens. The sequence goes on from NC_141188.1 coordinate 42,388,536, forward strand.
TGTTTTTGATGTGGAATATTTTTAAAGTCTTTATTGAATCTGTTACAATACTGCTTCTATTTTAAGTTCTGGCTTTCTGGCTGCACAACATGTGGAATCTTAACTCCCTGACCAGTGATGGAGCCCTCACCCCCTGCATTGGAAGGCAAAGTCTTAACCACTAGACCGCCTGGGAAGTCCATAAGTTGACCTTTGTCAGTTCTTTTCTAACCAGGACTTTATGTGGTAACTCTAATAGCTCCCATAGTCGCACTGTTTCTGGATTTGACCTATTGGTTTATTTGACTATGTTCTACTGGGGGCTCCTTATAAATATTTTCTTTTAAAAAGGAAAGTAGGGAATACAGGTACCAGTTTTTTTTTTTTTTTTAAATTTAACAGGAAGAAAGTGTCAGAATGATAAGAGGCAGTCACTGGACTTTAGAATCGCACAACCTGGGTTCACAGCTCCACTTGGTGCTGGCGTAAATTCAGGGGTGTCATGTAACCTCATAGTGGCGTAAATTCAAGGGTGTCGCATAATCCCGTGTTGGCGTAAATTCAGGGCGTCACGTAACCTCTCTGAACTCACTTTGCAGATGTGAAATGTGATGATGATGACTTGTACTTCACAGGGCTGGGGGTGGGGAGGTGGGGTAGGAAAATTAAGTGAGAGGACTCAGGCATATAGTTGGTGCTTGATAAATAGTAGCCCAGAAGTTCAGGAAGCTGTTCAAGATCACATGGGTGGTACTCGGAGAGCCTGGGGTACATCCAGGTGTGTCTTACTGTTCCCACCTGCTGCCCTGGTCGCAGCAGTCAAGTTCAGAGGTGCCTCTCGCTCAGTAAACCTCAGCTGCTCTTTGTAACCAATAGTTAGGGACACCAAACAGTCATCGTCTTATTGCCATTTACTCTTGCTGGAAATCTACATGTATTTCGAACTGGCAGCGTGTTTTAATCTCCTTTCTGAGCTATCACTGGAGAATAGCTGCAGGATCACTTTTTCCTCTTAATCCTTTCGAATGTGTGTGTTCATGGCATTCTTGGAGCCATCGGTTTTCTCCTAAGAACTCACAGCAGAGAAGATGCTGTGTCCTCGTCTGATTAGTGAGTGAGAGAGCTTTGTTGAGTTTTATAGTAAGCCTTCAGCAATTGAGCTTCACTCCCTCCTTCTCAGACACAAACTCTAGGGTCTGGGGGCTGTGGAGGATCTGCAGGGCCCTGGAGATGAGAGGCTGACATGGGCCCCTGCGAGCTATGTGGCCCGCAAGCTGCTGGCTTTGTGACCCCAGTTTCCTCAGTGTAATGCCCCCAGCGGGTTCCAGCTGGTGCTAGTGGTAAAGAACCCGCCTGCCAATGCAGGAGATATAAGAGATGGGGGTTCGATCCGTGGGTTAGGAAGATCCCCTGGAGGAGGGCATGGCAACCCATTCCGGTATTCTTGCCTGGAGAATCCTATGGACAGAGGAGTCTGGCAGGCTACAGTCCAGGAGGTCACAAGAGTTGGACATGACTAAAGCAACTTAGCATGCCTGCATGCACAGTGTCCGGAAGTCATAACAGACCTTTCCTAGAGTGTTCGGAGAAGACGATGTGTCATTGGCATTGTGGTGCTGACCCCAGTACTAACTATGTGGTCAGTGCACACACCGTGCTGCTGCACCATTGAGCTGGAGCTGTGTGTCTCATCACAAACTTAAAGTCTTAGTTTCTGCCCCCAGAGGCCAGCAGGACCAGGAGCTGGAGGAAGTGTGGCGTCCACTTGGAGAACATGGGTCTCTGTTGAGAAGGTTACTGGGAGGAAGGCCACCAGGGGCACAGCTTACGGTCCCCACAGCAGGGCCAGGTCTGAGCGGAGACTGTGGAGCCGAGAGCACAGAGGAAACTGCTCCCGACCAAACTGGCCCAACGGTCTTCCTCGTGCAGAGGCCCCTGCTCCATCCAGGGTTTTACTCCCTACAGAGAAGGAAGCCGGGTGCTGGGGCCCCGACAGCACCTCCCTTGGGGGTTTCCTGCTAAGCCCCAAGGTCATGTGAGTGGGCGTGGCCTGGGCACTGAGCACAGATTCTATGGGTATCTGAACCTGTCAGACCCGGACCCGGTCCAGGGCCGGTCATCAGGACAGAGGACGGGGTTCTCTCTCTCCTGTATCTGGAGTAGCACCCTGCATCTGTAGGGATCCCAAGCCCTCTTCACAGCCCAGGCCTCTCAGCTCTCACAGGAGCATCTGAGGGTGGACCCTCTGGTCATGAGACTGGCCCTGAGCTGGGCTCTCTCTGCCACCTCAGGGCACGGCCATCCTACTGATGCCTACCTGAGTGCCCTGGAACTTTCCACCACAGCTCCTTTGTATCTTGTATCCATTAGCACAACTTATTAAAACATGTTCTTTCTCTATATCTTAGCCTTGAGGTTCAAGTCTAACAGAACCTATAAGGGGGTTTCATGTTTACCACTGAAATTGATGGTTCATTCTCTGAGGTGGCTGGCCCCCAAGCCTGTGTTGATGCTCCCAGCTCTGTGCCCCCAGGCTCTTTGTGCTCTGTAGAGGGCGACCATCTCATTCATGTTGACACGACCTTGCATTCTAGTTTGTAGAGTAGGAAACACCCAGGACATGAAAGCTGAGGATGCTTCATTTAGGATGATAGGATGACAACCATCATCCTAAGACAAACATCACTAAACCTGTCTTCTTGGTCAGTGAATCTGTGGATTCAAACTTAATATTATCACTTCTTCAATTCTTTCTAATTTTGTATTAATGACTAAAACAGTAATGAAAAATACTTTCACTATAGGAAATATATATAGGTTAAGAGCAAACTAGTGTCTAACCTGACTTATTTAGGCAAAATTCATGATCTCTCTAACATAAATCTGAATTTCAAGAAGGAAAGAAATTATAGCTGAAATCTTTAATCTTCTTTAATCATTTATGAAGAAGATAAAGAGGAGCTATCGTGTTAATTAGTAGAGGATGTTATTTCTTTTCTTTTTTTTTTTTTGCATGTCTCAGCTTTACAAGGTGCTGCAGTAAATAACGTATTGACAAATAGGAAAGGCATGTTGTTGCCCAGCGTCCTCACAGACTGTGCCCTTCAAGGTGCATCATGCTTCATTAGGTCCATTGGAAGGAGTTTGGGTTATTTTCATATATAGCTCCCCTCTTGGCACTGATGTGGTGCAACTAAAGTAAAACTATGTTTATGGGTTTTACTGCAATAAGTAAAAACTGACTCACTTATTAAGTCCAACCTCCTTCTATTTGTTTGTAAGAACAACACAAAACCAAAACTTGGCCAGATGGGGGAGGAGCCAAGATGGCGGAGGAGTAGGACGGGGAGAACACTTTCTCCCCCACAAATTCATCAAAAGAGCATTTAAACGTCGAGTAAATTCCACAAAACAACTTCTGAATGCCGACAGAGGACATCAGGCACCCAGAAAAGCAATCCAACTCTTCGAAAGGAGGTAGGAAAAAATATAAAAGACAAAAAAAGAGACAAAAGAGGGAGGGACGGAGTTCCGTCCCGGGAAGGGAGTCTTAAAAAGAGAGAAGTTTCCAAACACCAGGAAACCTTCTCACTGCCGAATCTGTGCCGAGCTTTGGAAGCACAGAGGGCAACATAACAGGAAAAAAAAATAAATACACAATTAAAACTCGAAGATTGCGAGTCCTACGGTAACTCCCCCAGCAGACAAGCAGCGCAGACGCCTGCACGCGCCATTAGCAAGCGGGGGCTGGGCAGGGAGGCGCAGCGCGGGCTGCATCGCTTAGAGTAAGAATCTGGCCTGAATACCCTGAGCACTATCTGAGCGAAATAATTTGGGCTAGCAAACCAGACTGTGGGATATCTACCACGCGAAAAGCCAGCCCTAACCTAAGACCGCCAGGCCCACGCACGGAACAAAGAATTGAACAGAGATAGCCGGCTACAGACCTTCCCCCTCCGGTGACAGGCAGCCAGAGCCGGAAGGGGGCAATCGCAGCCCCAGAGAGACATTATCTATAAAACTGTAAGCAGGCTTCTTTGCTAACTAAAACTTCTTGGGGGTCTGGACGGTTAACATCTGCCTGAGAAGGTGCACTGGTTTTACACCCAGATAACCGAGTTGCAGGAAGGCGATAAGTCGCAGCATTGGCGCTCGCCAAACACCTCATCACTTGAGCTGCTCGGACCTGGGAAGAGCACAAAACTCAGGCCCAACTGAGTCTGCGCCTCTGAGGACTACCCGAGTGCCTGAACCGAGCGGCTTGGACCTGGGAGGTACATGCAACCCAGGGCCAGCCTCGGATTGTTCCCAGCGGAACAACCTAGAGCCCGAGCAGTGTGGGCAGGGAGGCTACACGCGCCGTGAGCGGGGGCAGACCCAGTGTGGCTGAGGCACTGCGAGCACACGCCAGTGTTATTTGTTTGCAGCATCCCTCCCTCCCTTCCCACAGTGCGACTGAACAAAGAGAAGAAATACAGCTCCACCCATCAGAACACCGACACAAGCTTCCCTAACCAGGAAACCTTGACAAGCCACCTGTACAAACCCACACACAGCGAGGAAAAGCCACAATAAAGAGAACTCCACAAACTGCCAGAATACAGAAAGGACACCCCAAACTCAGCAATTTAAACAAGATGAAGAGACAGAGGAATAGCCAGCAGATAAAGGAACAGGATAAATGCCCACCAAACCAAACAAAAGAGGAAGAAATAGGGAATCTACCTGATAAAGAATTCCGAATAATGATAGTGAAATTGATCCAAAATCTTGAAATTAAAATGGAATCACAGATAAATAGCTTGGAGACAAGGATTGAGAAGATGCAAGAAAGGTTTAACAAGGACCTAGAAGAAATAAAAAAGAGTCAATATATAATGAATAATGCAATAAATGAAATTAAAAACACTCTGGAGGCAACAAATAGTAGAATAACAGAGGCAAAAGATAGGATTAGTGAATTAGAAGATAGAATGGTAGAAATAAATGAATCAGAGAGAATAAAAGAAAAACGAATTAAAAGAAATGAGGACAATCTCAGAGACCTCCAGGACAATATTAAACGCTACAACATTCGAATAATAGGGGTTCCAGAAGAAGAAGACAAAAAGAAAGACCATGAGAAAATACTTGAGGAGATAATAGTTGAAAACTTCCCTAAACTGGGGAAGGAAATAATCACCCAAGTCCAAGAAACCCAGAGAATCCCAAACAGGATAAACCCAAGGCGAAACACCCCAAGACACATATTAATCAAATTAACAAAGATCAAACACAAAGAACAAATATTAAAAGCAGCAAGGGAAAAACAACAAATAACACACAAGGGAATTCCCATAAGGATAACAGCTGATCTTTCAATAGAAACTCTTCAAGCCAGGAGGGAATGGCAAGACATACTTAAAATGATGAAAGAAAATAACCTACAGCCCAGATTATTGTACCCAGCAAGGATTTCATTCAAGTATGAAGGAGAAATCAAAAGCTTCTCAGACAAGCTTTTGAAGAGAATTCTGCACCACCAAACCAGCTCTCCAACAAATACTAAAGGATATTCTCTAGACAGGAAACACAAAAATGGTGTATAAATTCGAACCCCAAACAATAAAGTAAATGGCAATGGGATCATACTTATCAGTAATTATCTTAAACGTAAATGGGTTGAATGCCCCAACCAAAAGACAAAGACGGGCTGAATGGATACAAAAACAAGACCCCTACATATGTTGTCTACAGGAGACCCACCTCAAAACAGGGGACACATACAGACTGAAGGTGAAGGGCTGGAAAAAGATTTTCCATGCAAATAGGGACCAAAAGAAAGCAAGAGTAGCAATACTCATATCAGATAAAATAGACTTTAAAACAAAGGCTGTGAAAAGAGACAAAGAAGGTCACTACATAATGATCAAAGGATCAATCCAAGAAGAAGATACAACAATTATAAATATATATGCACCCAACACGGGAGCACCGCAGTATGTAAGACAAATGCTAACAAGTATGAAAGGAGAAATTAACAATAACACAATAATAGTGGGAGACTTTAATACCCCACTCACACCTATGGATAGATCAACTAAACAGAAAATTAACAAGGAAACACAAACTTTAAACGATACAATAGACCAGTTAGACCTAATTGATATCTATAGGACATTTCATCCCAAAACAATGAATTTCACCTTTTTCTCAAGCGCACATGGAACCTTCTCCAGGATAGATCACATCCTGGGCCATAAAGCTAGCCTTGGTAAATTCAAAAAAATAGAAATCATTCCAAGCATCTTTTCTGACCACAATGCAGTAAGATTAGATCTCAATTACAGGAGAAAAACTATTAAAAATTCCAACATATGGAGGCTGAACAACACGCTGCTGAATAACCAAAAAATCACAGAAGAAATCAAAAAAGAAATCAAAATTTGCATAGAAATGAATGAAAATGAAAACACAACAACCCAAAACCTGTGGGACACGGTAAAAGCAGTCCTAAGGGGAAAGTTCATAGCAATACAGGCATACCTCAAGAAACAAGAAAAAAGTCAAATAAATAACCTAACTCTACACCTAAAGCAACTAGAAAAGGAAGAAATGAAGAACCCCAGAGTTAGTAGAAGGAAATAAATCTTAAAAATTAGGGCAGAAATAAATGCAAAAGAAACAAAAGAGACCATAGCAAAAATCAACAAAGCCAAAAGCTGCTTCTTTGAAAGGATAAATAAAATTGACAAACCATTAGCCAGACTCATCAAGAAACAAAGGGAGAAAAATCAAATCAATAAAATTAGAAACGAAAATGGAGAGATCACAACAGACAACACAGAAATACAAAGGATCATAAGAGACTATTATCAACAATTATATGCCAATAAAATGGACAACGAGGAAGAAATGGACAAATTCTTAGAAAAGTACAACTTTCCAAAACTCGACCAGGAAGAAATAGAAAACCTTAACAGACCCATCACAAGCACGGAAATTGAAACTGTAATCAAAAATCTTCCAGCAAACAAAAGCCCAGGTCCAGACGGCTTCACAGCTGAATTCTACCAAAAATTTAGAGAAGAGTTAACACCTATCCTGCTCAAACTCTTCCAGAAAATTGCAGAGGAAGGTAAACTTCCAAACTCATTCTGTGAGGCCACCATCACCCTAATACCAAAACCTGACAAAGATCCCACAAAAAAAGAAAACTACAGGCCAATATCACTGATGAACATAGATGCAAAAATCCTAAACAAAATTCTAGCAATCAGAATCCAACAACACATTAAAAAGATCATACACCATGACCAAGTGGGCTTTATCCCAGGGATGCAAGGATTCTTCAATATCCGCAAATCAATCAATGTAATACACCACATTAACAAATTGAAAAACAAAAACCATATGATTATCTCAATAGATGCAGAGAAAGCCTTTGACAAAATTCAACACCCATTTATGATAAAAAAAACTCTCCAGAAAGCAGGAATAGAAGGAACATACCTCAACATAATAAAAGCTATATATGACAAACCCACAGCAAACATTATCCTCAATGGTGAAAAATTGAAAGCATTTCCTCTAAAGTCAGGAACAAGACAAGGGTGCCCACTTTCACCATTACTATTCAACATAGTTTTGGAAGTTTTGGCCACAGCAATCAGAGCAGAAAAAGAAATAAAAGGAATCCAAATTGGAAAAGAAGAAGTAAAACTCTCACTGTTTGCAGATGACATGATCCTCTACATAGAAAACCCTAAAGACTCCACCAGAAAATTACTAGAACTAATCAATGATTATAGTAAAGTTGCAGGATATAAAATCAACACACAGAAATCCCTTGCATTCCTATACACTAATAATGAGAAAACAGAAAGAGAAATTAAGGAAACAATTCCATTCACCATTGCAACGAAAAGAATAAAATACTTAGGAATATATCTACCTAAAGAAACTAAAGACCTATATATAGAAAACTATAAAACACTGGTGAAAGAAATCAAAGAGGACACTAATAGATGGAGAAATATACCATGTTCATGGATTGGAAGAATCAATATAGTGAAAATGAGTATACTACCCAAAGCAATTTATAGATTCAATGCAATCCCTATCAAGCTACCAACAGTATTCTTCACAGAGCTAGAACAAATAATTTCACAATTTGTATGGAAATACAAAAAACCTCGAATAGCCAAAGCGATCTTGAGAAAGAAAAATGGAACTGGAGGAATCAACCTACCTGACTTCAGGCTCTACTACAAAGCCACAGTAATCAAGACAGTATGGTACTGGCACAAAGACAGAAATATAGATCAATGGAACAAAATAGAAAGCCCAGAGATAAATCCACGCACATATGGACGCCTTATCTTTGACAAAGGAGGCAAGAATATACAATGGATTAAAGACAATCTCTTTAACAAGTGGTGCTGGGAAATCTGGTCAACCACTTGTAAAAGAATGAAACTAGAACACTTTCTAACACCATATACAAAAATAAACTCAAAATGGATTAAAGATCTCAACGTAAGACCAGAAACTATAAAACTCCTAGAGGAGAACATAGGCAAAACACTCTCTGACATACATCACAGCAGGATCCTCTATGATCCACCTCCCAGAATATTGGAAATAAAAGTAAAAATAAACAAATGGGACCTAATTAAACTTAAAAGCTTCTGCACATCAAAGGAAACTATTAGCAAGGTGAAAAGACAGCCTTCAGAATGGGAGAAAATAATAGCAAATGAAGCAACTGACAAACAACTAATCTCAAAAATATACAAGCAACTCCTACAGCTCAACTCCAGAAAAATAAATGACCCAATCAAAAAATGGGCCAAAGATCTAAATAGACATTTCTCCAAAGAAGACATACAGATGGCTAACAAACACATGAAAAGATGCTCAACATCACTCATTATCAGAGAAATGCAAATCAAAACCACTATGAGGTACCATTTCACACCAGTCAGAATGGCTGCGATCCAAAAGTCTACAAATAATAAATGCTGGAGAGGGTGTAGAGAAAAGGGAACCCTCTTACACTGTTGGTGGGAATGCAAACTAGTACAGCCACTATGGAGAACAGTGTGGAGATTCCTTAAAAAACTGGAAATAGAACTGCCTTATGATCCAGCAATCCCACTGCTGGGCATACGCACTGAGGAAACCAGAAGGGAAAGAGACACGTGTACCCCAATGTTCATCGCAGCACTGTTTGTAATAGCCAGGACATGGAAGCAACCTAGATGTCCATCAGCAGATGAATGGATAAGAAAGCGGTGGTACATATACACAATGGAGTATTACTCAGCCATTAAAAAGAATACATTTGAATCAGTTCTAATGAGGTGGATGAAACTGGAGCCTATTATACAGAGTGAAGTAAGCCAGAAGGAAAAACACCAATACAGTATACTAACGCATATATATGGAATTTAGAAAGATGGTAATGATAACCCTGTATACGAGACAGCAAAAGAGACACTGATGTATAGAACAGTCTTATGGACTCTGTGGGAGAGGGAGAGGGTGGGAAGATTTGGGAGAATGGCATTGAAACATGTGAAACGTCATGTATGAAACGAGATGCCAGTCCAGGTTCAATGCACAATGCTGGATGCTTGTTTTATTTCTTTTTTTCAAAAAAAAAAAACAAAACTTGGCCAAAAATGTAGGGCAGGTAATCCCATCTAAGCATGGCCCATGTTCTCTCTCCTGCACACCCAAGCATGAATACAACTTTTTTATGTTAGTTACATTCCTGAGATGACTTGGAGCCCTATGGCCCAATGCCAGAATTCCAGCGTGGACCTAGTATTCGGTACTTCCCATATCTCCCTTGTCACAGTGCTCAGACTGCCCTTTCCATGCATTCAGCCTCCTGAATTACCTGTGTGCCATCTGCCTCTGCTCTTAGATCCTAGCATGTTACTGGCTGTGATGTGGTCCTTTCTAATCATCTTTGACACCCTTCTCACACCTAGTACAGTCTTTGCTGCTAGTGGACATATAGTATATTTAGTAATTAAAGACTGAAAACACTCCTTTCATGCAAGCCCTTCAGTGCCACCCTGGACTTTGAATTGCTTTTTATTATAGGGATGTGTAAGTTTTATAAGATGCTGTATTAATTTTTCCATACTGTAGGTTTTTTGGTGAACAGATTCCTTCTTTTGAAAAGTATAATTTTTAAACGTCTGAATAACAATTAGGTTTTCAACTTGATGTATTAAAATCATTTAAATGAATAGGGATATATTTAAATTCAGATACAGCTTAATTAAAAGAAAAATGGGCTCATATCTATCATTTACTTAAATTATCACTTATTTTTAAACCACCTTTGAAACATTTTTCATAAACAGCCTTGCATGTTTTTCACAAGCAACATCAATTGAGATAGAAATTATTATATTTACAAAATGAATAAGAGCCTCAGGATGAATTTTTCTCTATACAATGAGCACCTGCCCTAAATAAATTGAATATCCAGTTTTCCAGGTCTTCCATTCAGCGGGTTCACAATGGAAATGCTCAGCTTCGTGTCTTGGTAATTCACGTGGGTCTGCAGCCCTGTCGCCACTGAGAGCACTCCCACTGTATCCACACACGGCTCAGTTCCTTCGAGTGCACTTGATGAGAATTTATGATAAACATTAGCTCACTGGCCTTACGTCAGAAGGAAAACATTAAGAGAAACAAAATCAGGGAACAGCCATTTCCTGAGCGGCTTAATGTCCGTGTGTCAGAACACCCTTCATCCTTTCACCTGATGTGTCTAAACCGGCTGGTGGGTTTGGAGTCAAAAGTCAGTTGTGGAAGAACTTGGCCACTCCTCAGAGTGGATCCTGCCTAATTCCTAGGACTAGTCCTCACCTTTGCTAAACAAAAGGGGAAGGGGGGAAAATCTCAGAAGTACATTAAGACACAGGAACATACTGGTGACGTAGCATTAACTGAGACTCTTGGCTCGGTGGCTGTCATCTGGGAGTGGTATTGTCACCTTAGGGGAAGCTTGGACATGCTTGAGGACGTCTGCATGAGGAATGGCTTAATTGTACACATCTGCCATCTGCATGGTTCCGTAGTCACAATAATCAAGATTCTTCTTTATAATTTATCAAGATGTGGCTGACTCGGAGTTCAGGCCTAAAAGTCGCAGGAGGCCTAGTTTAAGCATCACAGTCAAAACTGCCTCCCGAGGGGCCAGGAAAACTGACCAGGTAGTGAGGGGGGGCCTGGAGAAGAGCAAGTCTAGAGAAGATCTGGGCTGTTTGGGTCCCTTAGGTGTGCTGAAATGTCACAGACAGTCCTCTTCCCTTCAGTCCCTGGAGAAGCCAAAAGTCTTGATTTCTTTTATTAAATCTACTAAAGTTTTTATCATTGGCAACTAACCATTTGTTGATACTCCGTTGGCCAGATAAAATGGGTATCCAATCGCCAATCATCAATTGCTGACTCCCAATTCTATTTTAAGATAAACAAAGCAGGAGACGTGAAAATGACCCTATTTAAAAATTCACCTACAACGCTTCTGGCTGCAGATGATGTCTTAGACCAGGAAAAAACGACGGACTCCTTCCTTGTCCACGTCCTTAGCATCTGTGGTGGTGGTAGTTTAGTCGTTAAGTCACATCCAACTCTGTATGACCCCATGCACTATAGCCCGCCAGGCTCCTCTGTCCATGGGATTTCCCAGGCCAGAATACTGGAGTTGGGTGCCATTTCCTTCTCCACCTCGGCTCCTGAGATGCCCTCAAATAGGTGAATAGGTGGCTCCTGCTTGGAAATACATGACCATTTAAGCTTCGTTTATCTTGTCTGCGATGCTGACAGTAGTTTGGATAGTGGATCCCCAGTTTGTGACAAGAGCAGTCCCCTCCTTCTGCACGTAGAATGGCTGTTGACTTCTGTATCTCTACTCCATGGCTGCACGTAGAATGGTTGCAATGAGAGCAGTCCCGTCCTTCCGCACTTTGAATGGCTGTTGACTTCTGTATCTCTACTCAGTGGCTGTGCATAAAATGGCTGTTGACTTCTGTATTGCTCTTTCTAAGCAAGGTCGGGAAACTTTGGAATCTAGAGGAGCTTCAGATTGCAACATCTATTAGAGCACCATCATTCAGAAGATTAACATTAAATTTATTAAATTCTGTTTCTATTTTAATCATCTTCCTAGTCTTTCAAAACAGTTCCCCTGTATAGGAGAAAGGTTCCTAGGCTGCCCCTGAAGCCGAATCTGGCGGCTGCACTCCGACTCTGAATTAAATCTCAGAGAGAGTTTTGGATAAAGTAGACGAGAGTAGCTTTATTGCTTTGCCAGGTAAAGGGGGGCCACAGCAGGCTAATGCCCTCAGAATTATGTGTCCCACCCTGGAGGGGATAGTGAAGCTCTTTATAGTCATGGTTCAAAAAAGGCATGGTCAGCTTATCAACTTTCTTCTGATTGGCTGGTGATGACATAAGTGGGCTTCAGCATCATCAGCATTTTGGTTCCAACCGGTCTGGGGTCTCCCTGCTTGTGGGCAGTAGACCGTTAACTTCTCCCACCTGGTGGGGGTTTCAGTACCTGCTAAACAGCTCAGAGTTACTGTTATGTGTATCCCTTAAGGGGAACCAGTACCTGCCCCAAGTCTGCACTGGTGTTCTTGGCTATTCCTCCCTTGTCTCTTTATCTCCTCCATTCCCTGATGAGCATCTGTTTGAATCTGCCCCTTGGAACTCTGTCAGGGAAGGTCCTGGGAACTGAATGAAGCCTACTTCCTGTAATCAAGGAATGGGGGACACAGGAAGGCTTTTGTGCCCAAGAAGCCCACAGGGCCTTGCTGGCTTTCACGCCTGGTCATGGTCATGGTCATGATGTGGATGCGATCTCATGACAGAGGGCTGGGGGGAGCCGGCCCCCATCAGTAAGGCCCTCCTAATAGACTGCAGCTGGCTGACCCAGTCAGAGCCCCGAGTGCCGTGGGTTCTCCCACTGCCGAGCCCAGGTGACAGAACCAAGCTGCCTGCTAGCACTGTGGCTGTTGACTTCATAGGCTGGGTTTGAGAAGGAACAGGATTTATGGATCTGCTATCATCTGAGAATACAAAGGTCGTGTGTTACCCTGTGTGTCCTTTACCTCCAACCCAGCACACATCCATCTTTATGACCTGTCTTTAAGAAAGAGAATCCAAATGTAAATAATCTCCAGGGCCCTGGAGTTTCTGAGCTGACCCAGTATCCCTCCCAAGACCCCAGTCGGTGCTGACCTCAGACCATAGTCATGAGAATGTCCTGCTGCTTGGGTTGTGGTGACTCCTGGAGCCTCCACAGCACACCAGGCAGACCTGAGACCACAGCCCTGCCCGCTCTGCTCAGTGGGCATCTAGCACTTTGCCAGGAGCCCAGAGTGACTCCATGGCTGTCACTCCCTAGCAGAAAATTGCTCAGTGCCTGAGCTCCACTGCCTTCGCTTCCAAAGCAGTTTAATGTCTTAATGACCACCGTGCTGGTGTCTGGACTTAAATAATCCATCCATTAGGATCTCCAAAGAGCTTCTAACTCACCCTGAGACTCCTCCCTAAGTTCTAAAATGGTGATTTTTTTTTAAATCTGGAACCTTGGGGTGCTGGCCTGATTCTGTAAACCTCACCTAGCTCTAGATCAATTCTAATGTATTGAACACCCCTCACATGGTGACATGGGCTTTTCAGGTGGTGCTAGTGGTGAAGTACTCGCCTGCCGATGCAGGAAACATGAGATGCAGGCTCGATCACCGGGTCAGGAAGATTGCCTGGAGGAGGAAATGGCAACCCACTCCAGCATTCTTACCTGGAGAATTCCATGGACAGAGGAGCCTGGCGGGCTATAGTCCATAGGGTCACAAAGAGTTGGACACAACTGAACGCATGAACACACACATATGGTGAGATGCCCACCAGTGTGGCAGTGGTGAGGTCTGTCACCCCATCCTGAGCACCCTACCATCCACAGTTTATACCCAGGTTGCCAGTGATAACTTCCAAGGGAAGCCTTCCAGGCACAGAGCCCCTGACGATATTTTAAGGAAGGAAAGCAATATAATCCATGTGTTCTTATTCTGCATACATTTTTACTCTTATGATCTACACTGATGCAAAGAACAACAACAGCAACAAAATTTAATTGAAGTTAGAAGTCACAGAGTAAAATGATGGTTCATTATATGAACGAAGAAACCAACTCAGGTATGAATGTGGTTGATTAATGAGCTTCATTAACAAGTTCACAGTTGCAGAGGTCAAAATTATAGATCTGATGACATACGAGGTGACACTCTTCAGTGGTGTTCAGGTCCTTTTCCTAACACAGAGCATCTAAGGGCATCACCAACAATTATTTTAATACCATGTGTTCTATGACTTATAAAATTTTGGATTCTCTGAATATCTTGTAATTACTATCCTGACCAGTACATCAGCCTCCACGTTGTATAGATTACACTGAGGGCATTCAGCAATCATTTCTCTTTCAGATGTGACCCTGCTAACTTTAATGGTAATATGTGAAGAATCTACAACAGTTAAGCTGGGAGCTTTGAAAAATAACAAATCCAGTGACTGAAGCTAAAGAAAAGAAAAGAGCCGTAACAACAGATCCATAAACTAAAAAAGAAACTAAGCAGGGTAGAGAAAGACAAATTAGATTTTTGGATTCTAAATCATTGTTGATTATGATACATTGAGGGGCTTCCCAGGTGGCTCAGTCCATCCCTGGGTCAGGAAGATCCCCTGGAGGAGGGCATGGCAACCCACTGCAGTATTCTTGCCTGAAGAATCCCACAGACAGAAGAGCCTGGCGGGCTGCATTCCATAAGGCACAAGGAGTCGGGCGTGACTTAGTGACTGAACAGCAGCAGCAACAGACAAAGGGTGTCTGGACAGGTTCTGAAGGACTGCCCTCACCACTCTACCCAACAGTCAGCCTTAGAGCCTTGGACCAGTCTTGGCACTGGGGGCTAGGCTGTGACGGAGTGTCTGCCTTGAGGACTCATAGGCCTGGGAAGCTGGGAGGGTTGCTCTGTCTGGCCCACAGCCGGAGAAAACGGATGTGATTGTGCATGTTTACCTGAGGCTAGGAGGGCCGCAGAAATACATCTAGCCACATTGAGAGCAGGCAGCCCGAAGTGTTCCTACATTGTTACTGACAGCAGTGACAGCGAGGAGACCAAATTGCCTCTGAAAAGCACCTCCTGAACTGTCACCTTAATACCCTCCTAAAGCCAGGCAGGACGGCCATCAGCCTGGAACCAGCCAGAACACATGTGCCCAGATTGCTGGGGAGGCACTGCTTATTTCAGTCATAAGTGAAGACAGCAATGTGCATGCCTTATTTTTAGACACCAGCGAGTGGAATGTGGGTCGTGCTGGCGGAGGCTCTCGCAGCTGTCAATTTTTTTTTATTTTCCTGACTAGTAATGGCAACTCTGCACAGATCACCAGCAAGCAGAACGTGAGTGTGTCTAGCGTTCTAGAAGCTCACAGCACTTCAGGTCCAGTCAACATCACTCCCCGGTGCAGGCTGCAGAATTTTTGCAATTTCAGCCTTAGGGGTTTGATTTAAAAACAGAAAACAAAGAAGCCTGTGTGGGCAGGTCCCGAGTTGGTCTTTGGTTTGCCTGTTTCTAAGCAGACTTACTGTCACTGAGTTGACTAGAAGCCCCTGAGGTTAGGAACATAAAATTGAGTGAATAGACAACAGATCCTGCCAACATGAGCCCTGGACCCTCTTCCCACCACGTCCCCCGACTCCTCCCAGAGGTGCTGGTGTTGTTCATTCACTCACTCATGTCTGACTTTGCAATCCCATGGACTGCAGCACACTAGGCTTCCTTGCCCTTCACTCTTCCCTGGAGTTGGCTCAAATTCATGTTCATGGATCCATCAAACCATCTCATCCTCTGTCACCTCCTTCTCCTCCTGCCCTCAAATCTTTCCCAGCATCAGGGTCTTTTCCAGTGAGTCAGTTCTTCCAATGAATATTCAGGGTTGGTTTCCTTTAGGATTGACTGGTTTGATCTTCTTTATGTCCAAGGGACTGTCAAGAGTCTTCTCCAGCACCACAGTTCGAAAGCATCAGTTCTTCGGCGCTCAGCTTCAGCTCAGTGGCTGCGAAAAAAACCCTATGACCTGTATTGTAAGCAGCATTCTCATATTTCCCACCTCATGCATTTGGTGAGAGAAGAAAATTGTGCCCCTCGTGAGACAGGAGCAGGGCGAGGTGAGGCAGGCAAGCTTAGAACTGCCTCGAGAACCCAATTCTGCCACTTGAGCTTAGGAAGCAGAGGGTGGACCTGGGTGGCTCAGGCACCTTTCAGAGCCTTTGACTAACCACGCAGCTCAATGGGCTTGAAATGAGCCACAGAGAATGGCCATGTTCATGCCTACGTAATGTTCAGGGCTCACTGTCCACACGTTGTAGGAATCCAGGTTGGACCTGCAACCTCTCTCAGGCAAACGCAGTGAATACCCAGCTTGGAAACCCTGCTGCCGCCCCTGCTTCTGCCGCGTGTGACATTAGACCTGAGTCCACACAAAGCCTATCCTTGCCAGGCGTGTGCCCCGCGTCACCCCTGAGGCCAGGTCTGGCTCCTCAGCATGCCCTCATCAGCTGGGCTCATCGTTTAGGACACAGTCCACAACGTCGACCCTGATTCCAACCCACAGGAAAGCCCGGACCTCAAGGCTCCAGCTGGGTTCTCGCTTCCCACGTCTTTCCTGTGAGAGCCTCAGAGGACAGGCGAGGCCGCAGGCTGTGGGGACACAGGATCTAGTGTGTCCTGCATGTCGGTGCTGCTGGCCTCTCTTGAGGAGGAGCCGCTTGCGGCTGGTGGAGGCCTCTGGGGTCCAAAGGCAGGGAGGGTAGTGTCCTGAGTGAAGGAAGTCCATGCACTGTGAGGTTTGCCCCTGAACCAACCAGGCACAGGCTCTCCAATGGGGTCTCCAAATCTCCCTTCAAAAGCTGGCAGGCTTGGCTGGAGTCCTGGTGTGTGGAAAGTTGGGTTAGATGAATGTGACACAGCAGCTCTTACGTTTTGGTCTCTGTTGACATCATGTAGCATCCTGTGTAGTAGTTTAGTTACTAAGTCCTGTCTGACTCTTGTGACCCTATGGACTGTAGCCCGCCAGGCCCCTCTGTCGGTGGAGATTCTCCAGGGAAGAGTACTAGAGTGAGTTGCCATGCTCTCCTCCAGGGGATCTTCCTGACCCAGGGACCGAACCCTCGTCTCCTGCATTGGCAGATGGGTTCTTTACGACTAATGCCATCTGGGAAGCCTGTGTAGCATCTGAAAGTGAGACAAATATTACCTTCCAGTGATGCAGAGAATGGGATGGTGAGCCTTTACAGTGGTTTATGTCTCACTATTTTGGCTGGCCCTGGGGCTCTAAAGTGACTTTCATTCCATGCCTGCTTGCTTATCCCCAGCTGTATTTCCCATTCGTATTCTCTTCTGCTGGCGGGAAACCATCCCAGCCCCCCAGCCCTGGACAACACTGCCATGTTTCTAGCACTCAGCTAAAAATACTTACTGACATCTGTATCTATTTCAACATCATTTCACAGTATTAATCTTAGTCTGAAAGGTATTTCCTGAGAGCTATTGCATATCTTAAATGAATTTGGCCAGGACATGTTTTCAGTTTGATCACATCTAATCTTAATTGGATGCCAAACTGTGTGGTTTTCACATTAAACCTGGCAGCCCCAGACCACTTTATAGCCAAACCAAAATAACAGGAAACTTACAACAAGGTCTTTATAACATCTTTTGCAATTCTTACAAAATAAGCTTTGAAGTAGCATCATAAATATTTTAAATTAAACTTAGCAAAATGAGATGCATAAAGCACAGTTAGTGCCTGTGGTACTCCGAGTTTTAATTTTTTTCCTCCCTCTCACTAGCAAATTTGCTAAATTTGGTAATTTGCAGGCTGTTTCTTCTACATTAGTGAGAAAAATAAGTTAGTTTTATATTCATTTTTCTTAAAATAACTATTTTCTCAAGTTCCCTTTCTAAGTAGAATCAGCACTCAATTATTTGTGTTAATGGAGGAGAAAGATGATTCGTATAAAACAATGGATAATCACAAGTTGTTTACACAGGGGGAAAGTGCTGAGTTTTGTGAAACAAAGCTGATATATGGGCTGTTACTAACCCTCTCTTCCTAGCTTATGTGGAACAAGATGTCACTGGTGCAGATCTACAAAGTGACAGAGATCATTACACTAGAATTCCCTCCCTGCCAGGGCCCTGCCAGGTGTGTGTGTTTCATCTCAGGACAGCACAGACCCCTGTCACCATTCGCAGGTATAAGTAGGAACCTCTGTTCTCACATGACCCACATTCATCCGGTATCATACAAGTAAGCCCGGACTCCATGGAAGAAGTCAAATAAAACACAACTCGTTCCTGTTTGACTTTTGAATTAAATTTCTCTATAAACATCCCGTCAACACCCTTAGAGAGAGCTTCCTTTTTTTACTCATTTGTTTTGTCTACGCTGGGTCTTTGTTGCTGTGCGGGCTTTCTGTAGTTGCAGCAAGCAGGGGCTACTCTTGGTTGAGGAGCACAGACTCTAGGCGCGTGGGCTTCAGAAGTTGTGGCGCACGGGCTTGGTTGCTCTGCAGTAGGTGGAATCTTCCCAGTTCAGGGATCAAACCATGTCCCCTGCATTGGCGGGCAGATCTCAACCACTGGACTACAGGGAAACCCTAGAAAGAACTTCCTTAAAGAAATATTGTGAATATGTGGAAGAAGGATCCAGACTGAAAAGAATAAATGTCACTGACATATCACAATAAAAACAGAAACCTCATTCTCCTCCCCTGCCTTTCTGTGTTCATTATTTTCTTTTCCTTCCCCAAGAAAAGTTAACTGAGAAAGGCCTATTGTAATGTGTGACAGGCACACATTAGTTACATCAATAAAGTGAAAGAAACAAAGTGAAGTTGCTCAGTCGTGTCCAACTCTTTGCGACCCCATGGACGGTAGCCTACCAGGCTCCGGGTCCATGGGATTTTCCAGGCAAGAATACTGAAGTGGGCTGCCATTTCCTTCTCCAGGGGATCTTCCCAACCCAGGGATCTAACCTGGGTCTCCTGCATTGCAGACAGACGCTTTACCATCTGAGCCACTAGGGAAGCCCATAGTTATATCAATGGCTGCCCCAAAATCATACCTCTAAAAATATCTTGCTGACTAAGGCAAATATTAAAGTAATAAGACTTATTAAAGTAATAAGACAAAAACTTTTTGTTTTTCCAGGAAAGAGAGAAGGGTTAAAGTTATAGATTTAAATAGATTTATTTAAAACTACTTTCCTGGACTTAACTGGTGGTGGTCAAGTGGCTAAGAATCTGCCCACCAATGCAGGAAACACAGGTTCGATCCCTGGTCTGGGAAGATCCCACATGCTGCAAAGCAAGAATGCCCAACATGCTGCAAAGCAAGAAAGCCCATGCGCCACAACTGCTAAGCCTGTGCTCTAGAGCCCAGGAGCTGCAGCTACTGAAGCCATGTGCCCTAGAGCCCATGCTCTGCAGTAAGCAAGGCTCCCTCAATGAGAAGCCCGCTCACTGCAACTAAAGGGAGTTGCTGTGCAGCTTCCTTGCACAGCAAGGAAGACTCAGCACAGCCAAAAAAATAAATAAATAAAACTCTCCCCCCACCCCACCCCTGCCACTCCTGGGTGCAGTCTCTGAACAATTCATAAAGCTTCCTCCACTTAACTTTTCCAAATAGCAGTGCTTTAGACATAGAAATACTTAACTTTTCCAAATAACAGTGCCTTAGACGTAGAAACAACATTCTCAACAGCAAAGAAGAAAGAAAGCTTAGCTCACTCATCTGTAGCCATCATGAGATTCTATCTAATTCATAGAACTGGTAAGAATTTCACCCAAGGCAGAAATTCAGTGTGGTGCATGTGTATACTTTTATTCAGTCTTCAGGAATCACAGGGATTGATTATGATTGCTTTTTTTTTCTTGCAAAGCATATATATATATATATATATATATTCATGTAGGCTGAATGAATGTTAATTCCCTGCCACGTGATTTTCCTTTTCATACTGAGTGCAGTTGTGTTTTCTGTGAGTACTTTTTCCTGACACAACAGTGTAAGTAATTTGGAAACATGATTTAGTATGCGAGAATTCACTTTCCTCTCCTATCATTTGGAATGCATTTAATGCACAAGATTGCTCAAACCAAATGATGCATAGAATTTCAAGAGCTGCAAGGAGCTTTGGAGTTCATCTCTTCCTAACCTCTCATTTGATAGATGAGGAAGCAGAGCCCAGATAAGCTAAATGCTTCAGTGGTGGTGTTGGGAGGGTAGAGTGGGGAGCCCCCACAGCTGCACATCCCAGTGGGCAGTTTCTGCACAGATTGCTTTAACTCGACTTTTCTGGTGGCAGCTTAGCTGAGTGATGTCAGCTCTGCGGATCTCGGGATGTGTCACTGACAATGCAAGGACCACAGGATTAATTTGAGGACGTCTGTATTTTTCCGGTGCATCTAGGTGAGCTCCGCTAAGCAAGAAGTCTTAATCTGTGACAGTGCCCAAATGAGGGGACAGAGGGTCCAGCCGGGGACAGAAAGCGTGTGATTGATCACTGTGCCAGCCATGCAATTATAGCCATCACAGTCTGTGCTCCTTGCAACTTCCAAGCCATAAATTTGAACCCGAGCCGAGCATTCACTATTATTAAAGCTTCATCTTAACTGTTCTCCGTAGGCAACAAACATTTAACATTTAATGTTAACTCGAGGATAAAAAATAAATAAATAAAAAGCAGCTCTCAAAATTATATCTAGGCAGTTTGGGGCCTTTAGCTAGTTTATTTAGGGCCTTTAAAAGTAATTTGCAAAGATTTGCCTACCTTTCTGTTTCTTATTGGGCTTCCCCAGTGGCTCAGTGGTAAAGAATCCACCTGCCAATGCAGGAGACTCATGTTTGATCCATGGGTCAGGAAGATCCCCTGGAGAAGGAAATGGCAACCTGCTCCAGTATTCTTACCTGGAGAATCCCATGGACAGAGGAGCCTGGCGGGCTCCATGGGGTTGCAAAAGAGTCAGATGCGGCTGAGCAATGAAACAGCAACAACTGTTTGCTATTACAAATAAAAGTTCACACTCGTAGCCTGGGTAGGAAGAGAAACTCATTAAAGGGGCAACACACAGGAAGATTCCTAAAGGATCAGACTGGGCCAGTCAGGCATTATTAACCGCCACTGGAACTGAGGCTCTTCACTCTCCATCCCTCCTGGTAGCCATCACAGAGGGATGTCCAAGCTTCTCTTTCTTGTGAAAACTACATTTAAAGATGGTGTGGAGTGACCACCAGTTGTCAGAATGAGTTCAGAATGAAGCCACTCATCCCTGTTTACTTCTGAGTCACACAATCTGCAGATGCCCAGCAGCAGAAATAAATTAGCTCTAAATTTTCTATTGAGCAGAGTCTTCTGACTGGGCATCTTTTGAATATTCGTCCATCATTTTGCTGAGGGTGAAGAGAGACTCAGAAGCCCTCCCCACACCCCGTCCCGCCAGGCTACAGGAGTACCAAGAAACTCATACTCCTGAGAGAAGATGCCACATTAAATTCCTGGATAATTAATGCAAAGTACAAAAATTGTGCGTTGTAGACCTCAGTCAACCTTTCTGGCAAAAAACTTTCTTTCTTTGAAGTTCCGGTGTTTACCGTTGGAGGGAGGCTTGGAGGCAAGGATACGCTTCCTGCATCCAGACTGTGTGGAAAGTGCGCAGCCATAAATGTCTTGGTGGCAAATGGGCTGCACGGCGGCTTCCAGGCAGCCCTGGAGGTAATTTATGTGGCTTAGGGACTGTAGTTTTCTCATAGATTGAACTGTTAGTTTTCAGGAGGATTTAATGAAATATTGAACCAGATGCCACTGGTCTGCCATGAGTGGGACTATGAGGAATGAGGAAGTGTTGCTTTGTAAACAGCTCGGACCTCTGTGGGCGGGGAGCCAGCTTATGTGAGCTAGCAAGAGTCACAGCCCAGAGAAAAGGGGGCCGGTTTTGAGTCCATGAGTTTGTGTCTCTGGCCTGTGCTCATTTAGAATAGGAAGCTGTGTCTAGCCTGGGGCCTTTTGTTGTCCAAAACATGGTCTGTATTTGGAGGCAAGCAGCAGGGGCTGAGGTTCTTCTGTGTCATTATTAGTCATTATTATCTGTGCATTCCCATCCGCATGATCCTGTAATCCCCCAGATAAGTTAGTGGTGTATTCCCGTTTTCAATAATACTGTCCGCTAATTGGCATCAAGATTGAACTGGACAATTTTTTGCCAAGAAAACAGACTCTTCAGAATGGAATTCATACACATCATTTTAAGAACCTTGACAATTAGACTCTTGCCTTAACATTTTAGGACTTTTCTTCTTTTCATGACTGTGGTCAGGACAAGAAGCTCATTTCTCAAAAACAAAAAAATATTCAACAGGTGAATTCAAATTTTTATTTTTCTCTTTAGGACAGGCAGGTATTGTTAGATATTTCTTCTCTTCTATGAGTACTCATTCCAACTTAAAACACTTTTTTGAGCATCATCTGGTTAATTTTACTTTACTTTTACATTTAAAATGTGCCTCTGGTTGTCTTATTTTAAAGAGGCTTCTTAATTCTTCATAGACTGTCCTAACCAGCACCTAAAAGCCTTCTGCAGAGGGCCACCCACAGTGAGAAAGGTCTGGCATAGGTCTGGGTTAAACATGAAAATGTACTTGCCAATTAAAGCAAAAACTGTGAGTTTAAAAATGAATAATCAAGTCCACAAGGGTTCATGTCCATGGGGAGATTCTGTCTAGATAATTAAATATCCTGTGTAACCTGGATTAGCTTTTAATGAGAAACTGAAAGTCACCCAGTTTTCTCAAACTACCTTGGACAGAAGTAGACAGCATAGTTAGAAACACTGCTTGTGTAATTCTGTCTGGTCCTGTGCCAAGCCTTAACAAGGCCAAGCTGATCCTAGGAACGGGGTAGGAAGCCAAAGGGAAGAAGATACCTCCCTGTGTCAAGTTCCCCATAGAAACCTCCATGCCTGCTCTGTACGTATTAATCTGTACCCATTTGATGATATAATGTAGTAGCTCTTCTTGCAGATTACTCAAGGGAATACCAGTGGAGTAAAATCATTAAAGTTCTCCTCAAAAAGATTGAGCTCATCCTTGTTTGGAAGCCAAAGCCTCAGGCTTTGTCCAGCATCCTGTATCTTGACCCCAGGAGAATAACAAAGTAATCTGTGACCTTTGTCAAGTCCTAGGACCTCTCCTGACTTCTCTTGTTTGATAAGTCTAGGAACTACCGGATAAAACACATGGTTCCTCAGCACCACTGTTGTCTGATTCTGATAGTACCAGCTCTGATCTTTCCAACAAAGAAATAAACTAAAACTCAAGTAGCCTTCGTGAGAACCCTAGTCCACTTACTTGCTTGTCCATTTCTATGACGCTCACTCTAGTCCAGCAGATCTATAGCCTTAGATGTACAGGGAAGCCTGTTTCCATAACACTTTTTGTTTGGCTACCAGTGAGGTTTGCAACTTGTTCATTGTATTCTCCATGCCCCCATCTTGCCCTCAGACACTCCGTGTAGAGTAATGAGGACTTGCTGCTGCCCCAGCCACATATAAACCACATGCTTATAGCTCTGTTGGCTAAAGGGCAAAGAGGAATTAAAAAACAAAGGATTGACTGATAAGTTTTTTAGACATTTTCCCTGAAATCACTCAGATGGGTGAAAGATGGCACGTGGTACAGATTAACCTGACTATCCCTACATGACGTTTCAAGTTTGACCCTCTCTCACTTTCTGGATTACCCTCTCCCTACAGCACATGCAGAGTGGGCACCATCCCAGCCTGTCCGATGGTCTTGCTGGGATTCACAGCCAGTTATAGCGAGGTCTTCAGAGCACTGCAGGGTTCAGTGTTGGGCAGGTCGGAGCGGTTTCCAGACACAGGACTTGCCTCAGTGTGGACACTTTGGGCCACAACCTCGCACGCAGTGGGAAGGAGGGAGGAACGTGTGATACAGCGATGACACTTTCTGACGTTTAAGACCACTGCCCTGGGCTTTGGACCAGCTGTTGACACTCCTTAAATGTGTGAGGCAGGTTCTTGACCATAGCAAATTGGCTCAAACACCACGAGAACTAGCTGCTCAACCCCATGGGAGCCCATGGAAGTGGAAGGAACTTTTCAAGAGAACCTAATCTGTGGTCCTCGTTCTACAGGTACCATGTGACCATCTAATAGCAAACACCTTATTATTTATTTAGTTAGTTTTGGCTGCACTGGGTCTTTGGTGCTACGTGTGAGCTTTCTCTCGTTGTGGAGAGTGGAGTCTGCTCTGCCTTGCAGTGCACAGGCTTCTCATTGCAGTGGCTTCTCTTGTCGCAGAGCACAGGCTGTAGGACACGGGGCTTCAGTAGTTGGGGCACACGGGCTTAGTTGCCACCCTGACCTGTGGGATCTTCCGGGACCAGGGATCGAACCTGCGTCCTCTGCATTGGCAGTGTGTGCGCTGTGCTTCGTCTCTCAGTCGTGTCTGACTCTTTGCAACCCCATGGACTGTAGCCCACCAGGCTCCTCTATCCATGGGGATTCTCCAGGCAAGAATACTGGAGTAGGTTGCTATACCCTCCTCCAAGGGATCTTCCCAACCCAGGGATCAAATCCAGGTCTTCTCCTTTTCAGGTGGATTCTTTACCATCTGAGCCACCAGGAAGATGGATTCTTAATCACTGGGCCACCAGGGAAGTCCACAAACACCTTTTAGGATGAAGGCAGCTGGTCTTGAGTGGCCCCTGATGGACTCACCTGGCATCATAATCAATTGTGACATTCATAAAATAAAGCTGTGTGTACATATGCACATGTATGAATACACAGAAACACATGTGCTTTTGTTTTAATTAATGGTGTACTTAAGGTCTCATCCTTCTTAGTGAAGCATTGTGTTCAGTTCAGGGGTTTGGAGTGGTTGAGACATATGAATTCATTCAGTGAATACCTGAATCCTCCTTATTCAGTGTACTAAGCCAGGTGTCTTGGGGACAGCATGTATCATACTAACCCAAGGACCTCAAAATCATGAGAGTCTAGTAGGAAACAGAAGCCGTGGACGTGAAGACACCATTGGGTTGAAAATAATAAAATGCCTTAGAATGTATGAGTACAGTCTCTGTCAGTTCAAAGAGAAAACTTTTTTCAGCAGGAGGAATCAGGAAGACTTCAAGGAGGAGGTGGCAATTATGTTGTAATTTTCAGGCGTAAGAGTTAAAACAGGTGGCAGCATGTGTTCTGGGAGTAAGTACTATTATTATTAATAACTGTTGCTTTCATAATATTTCATGTTATTGTTCAGTCGATAAGTCGTGTCCAACTCTTTGCGACCTTGTCCTTAACTATCTCTGGGAATTTGCTCAAACTCATGTTCATTGAGTCAGTGATGGCATCCAACCGTCTCATCCTCTGTTGTCCCCTTCTCCTCCTGCCCTCATTCTTTCCCGGCTTCAGCGTCTTTTCCATCTGCTCTAACAGAGCGCCTAGCTTGCTTATCTCACGTACCGAGTGATAGTAACAGGTCAAGTAAAAAAAGTACTGCTTTCCAGGAAAAGGTATTAGTCCACTTATAAAAGAAAATAACATAAGTGTGATTTCAGAAGTAAACTTAAAGATCAAAGCAAAGACAGATGGGATGGGGAGTTTCACAGCCTACCAATCAGAAATATATTATTGTTAATTTGATGAAAGAAGTTATCAGCTAATGGTAGGAAGTAAAATGCTGATGGAGCGTAGAAAAGTGTTCAGCTCAGAAATGGTGAAGCAGAAAAAAGAGGGGAAAAATATCCACCAAGAAAGGGCAATTTGCTGCCTCTTACTAAATTTAAAAATGCACTGCTGCCTGAGTAAGGATGAGAATATCTTCTTCTTAAAAATATCTTTGTCTGAGGATTACCTGTTACTGTCTGAATCATAACTTTCACGACTGCTTTCATTGAAAAGAAGCCGGTTAAACTCACATACTTCCTGAATATGCACAGTGTGTGAAAGCTTTAATTAAATCTACAAGTAGAGCCTTAAAAGAACAAGGATCAAATTAATTGCAACATAGGCCATGCATTTGTTTCTCTGACAGTCCCTGTGCTGTAGCGAAAAGGCAATCTGGGCACTCTTATCTGAATTAGTAAACTCGGTATCACTTTCCATTAGCACAGCCAGTCAGGACCATGCGTCTGCCTCCGACACGGCTTCCATGTTAATGCCTCCACGAATAGTCTGTTCCAACTGGTTTCCTATCAGATTCCCAAGCAGTAAATCCACAAGGTGGAATAAGGGGTCTTCTGCTCTCTGCAGAGCTGGCATGTGTGAGTTGTTCTCCAGACTGAGCATCATAATTAGACTGTGGAGTAATTAAGGAAAATTCAGCACATGCAAATAGGGCAAAAGGATTTACTGCTAATTATGGTTGTTATACCACCATCAAGAAAAATCAATTTGTAATATTATTATTTGGCTTTTCGGTGACCTGCAGAGGTCTAAAATGAGGACGTGAGGTTTGGTGCTCGGGAAAGACCTCTACCACTGGAGTTAATGAGCATTGGCCCCAAGAGGAAATTAGAGATAAAAGAAAAATATTTGAAATTTTTAACCAAAGAAAAAAAAAAGACTCCAAAAATGCCTGTGCTCCAAAAGCTTTAATGTATATTTACTTTACTTTTATTGGGGGTGTGTTTTTAGAAGGTGCTGGTTTGTGATATGCCTGTCGTACAGTGGGCTTCCCAGATGGTGCTAGTGGTAAAGAACCCACCTGCCAATGCAAAAGACACAGAAATGCAGATTCGATCCCTGGGTTGGGAGGATCCCCTGGAGGAGATCATGGCAACCCACTCCAGTATTTTTGCCTGGAGAATCCCATGGACAGAGGAGCCTGGCAGCCTACAGTCCATGGGGTCGCAAAGTCGGACATGACTGAATCAACTCAGCACTCACTCATGCATCTTGCAGTATCATCTAACTAGCAGTCTGTACATACCTACTTCCCCTACCGTTTTCAGCATTTGCAACTGGGAATTTAATCAGACAGCATATAATTTTCCTGTTTTAAGATCTTCACCTTTTAATCCCCTCACCAAGATCAGACATTTAAAGCCAATGACCTAAGGTTGGTTATATTCAGCTTCTAAGGAGGGGGTAACCTTGAACATGGTGGCCTGGCTGAACCCCCAAGTCAAATAGGCATCTTCAAGGTAACTTTGTTGGTTGCACATTGTTTGGATTTAGAAATTACAAAGATTCCTACTTTGAAACATTCTGTGTTTGAGCATCAGGATTGTTTCGTGGGCAGAGAATTGCATTTTCTCCCTGGAAATGGAAAGCAGATTTATTTGTGAACTGTCCACCCCTCCTTGCTACATGTTTTCTGCCTTGTTTCTCATCTCTGTGAAGCTGAGGACAAAAACACCAACATGCAATCTTAGGACTAAAAAGGGGGAAAGCAGCATTTTTAAGAGTAAAGGCTTTGCATGTTAATTAAGAGAAGCAATATTCACCAAGTATTAAAAATTTAAGATTTAGTCCATCCAGGGTCAAATTGGGAAATTTAAAAATTGATGAGCTTATATTGTTAATAGTTTCCTGAGGGCAAATCCATCCAGTATTTTGAGCTATTAATGAATTTCTTGTTGTATGGCAGTATAATAGAGAGAAAGCATACAGTCAAACACAATCTAAAGTTCTTTTGGAAACAAGCTAACAAGGGAGCCTTGTAATCTCTAGCTATTGCAATCTCTAAAAATAGACCAGATAACCATCTCTCTTCAGAGATTTCAGAGTGATATGCCTGGAGGCAGGGAGTGGGGTCTGGTGACTTCTGAAGTGCCTTCCACTTTTTGTAATTCTCATGATTATGCGTGCAAATATAAATTCAGACAACATGGTTTTCTTTATGCCAGTTTTCACTGTGTGAAAAAAGCCTAGAATTCAGCAGTCCCATGATAGAACATTGCTGTCAGTTCTTCAGCTTCACCCCATAGAGCTGTCTTTGTTAATGAAGGAAACCAGAGTGTACCTCATCACCAACAGGATGGTCATTTGTGATGTCTTTTAAGTGTCCGGATGACCATGGCATAAAGGGCTGAGAGGAAGGTCGCATAGATTAGCTCCACACATACCCAGTTGTTACTCAAGAAGGATTTTGCTCTGATGAGCAAAACACCAAGGCCAGTCAGGGGAAAAAATCAAGGCCAGGAACCTTCTGAAACTGAAGTCAACTTAGTAACAAACAAAGACTTCCACCATCAGTCAGGCCTCCACGCCCAGCCCACACAGGATTGATTAATAACATCCTTCACTGTGGCTTGAAAACCCTTGTGGACAGTCCTGTCTCTGATTATTTGTGGATCAGATGGGACTGAAATACATCTATTTCTTTGCTACCTTTTCTTTTGCCCCTTCTTCTGCCCTTTGGGGTAGAGGGGGTGTGGTTATTTAGGACTCATTCAAATACTGATAGCCTTTAGAATGAGCTAAATGATTTTTAAGGTTTTTGTTTTTTTAACCTTTATAGAAATACGGAAGCTTTTCTTAGACTCGCGGTCTATATTTTCTCAGCCCGTCATCCACCCAATAAAATAGTTTCTTTAGTAATTCTTTACAAAGTCTTCCATGCCGCCTTCTTTGTTTACTTATTCATTCAACAAGTTTTTGAGAATCTACTGCATGCCAGACACTGCTGTAGACATTGTGAATATAGCAGTAGACAAAACAAACAGAAGTCTTGACCTCTCTGGAGATCCAAAAATTACTCAGAAATTTTGCTGTGTGAGCAGTAATCAAGGAAGAAAAGGTGAGAGTTGAGGGTGCTTTGTTCTTCTCCAAGTACGTTGCAACCTTCTTCATTGTAGTTAACGTTGGCTATATGACCACAGTCCACTAAGACTAGCCCAGAGGAGACATGCAGTTGCTACAGGCAAGGATGAGTCGGAGTTTCTACAGGACAAGGGAGGGATACAAAAACAGAAGGGAAGGGGAGGACCGGTCTGGGAGCAGAGCGGCTCCCCACCTCCAGCCAACCACGGGAAGGCAGCGACCTCTACAGAAGGATAGGGGCCTCACAGAGGAATGCCCAGCACAGCTCTTGTCCTTGCCCAAGGGCACCAGAGCCTGGAGGGGTTGGAGGGAGATGAGGCCAGACTGGGCTAGGCCAAGAGGGCAGTGACCTCTGTGTAGGCCAGGCGACTGCCTCGGGCAGCTGGGGTTCCGCCTGGGTTAGTGTGATTTTCTCCTGCTGATGCATCTTAGAAGAGTGAAATTGTGTTCTCAGATCTTTCCATCTGCTACTTCTCCTGACCCTCGGTTGAATGAGACAAACAGAGAACCTCTGAGGGGATGTGAGCCTGCACCAGATTCTCTCCAGATTAACCCACTCCCTCCATCAGCACTGGTCATGCGACAAAGATCATTCTCTGTGGCTGAGGATCCCCAGAGCAAGTCAGCCTCTTAATGCCTCCTCATTGAGAAGAACTGGACAACGAAGGGAGCTTGTCATTCTAAGTGCTTTGGTACCATTTTCAGATGGAATTGAGTGGCGTTGGTTGGAGGCTTTAATTGCAGTGGGTCTCTGGCTCACCTTCTGAGTCTCCTTTGACGTGTTTAGTGCTTCCTCTGATGGAATTGTCTTTCCTGTGCAATGATTCTATCATGCAAGACAGTCGCTCAGATTGTTCACCATAAAGAAGAACCACACAGGAGCAGGACATGTTTATAGGTGCCGAGCACATAAAAGAATCTCATTTATTTCAGAGATGTCTCACCTCCAAGGTGGGGCTGAGGCTCCAAGATATTGTTTCAGCTGATCTTTGTGTTGTTGTTCAGTCGCCAAGTCGTGTCCGACTCTTTGTGACTCCATGGACTGCAGGATGCCAGGCTTCCCTGTCCTTCACTATCTCCCAGTTTGCTCAGATTCATTTCCATTGGGTTGATGACGCTATCTAACCATCTGTTCCTCTGCCACCTCCTTCTCCTTTTGCCCTCAGTCTTTCCCAGCATCAGGGTCTTTTCCAATGAGCTGGCTCTTTGCATTAGGTGGCCAAAGTATTGGTGCCTTAGCTTCAGCATCAGCTGATCTTTAATGCATTTAAAAAATTTTAAAGATAACGTGAGCTGTTATGAATGCCATACCAGTTATAGGACCTTTTCTCTTTGAGCTTCTTTGTTGCTAAACTTACCTCCAAATCAGAATCAATGAAGGGACTTTCTAGATACACAGATATGTTGCCCCACCCACCCCACATTGCCCCAAAGAGAGAATAATCAGAGAGCTCTATTTTTAAAAACACACCACAGGTGATCCTATTTGGAAATGCAGGAGGCATGGCAGTGCTGCTCACCAAGTTGGCCAAACATAGCAGAGAAGGGAAATCCCAGGTGTGGGACCTGCACCCACCTGCAGACAGGTGTGGACCTCAGCTCAGATCTGGCAGGATCCCCACATGAGTCCCCGTGACCTACTGTACCCTTGAAGGGCAGCCTCCAGTGTGTGCTGAGCAGTAGATTCCACTTTACTCCATTTGCTTTGTGCAGATTTGTGTGCAGGTGAACATTTCAGATGCTTATTAACACATTTCATATATTTTTCCTGTTTATTTCCAGCCATTCTCTCTCTCTTTTTTTTTAACCATTTTTAAAGTCTTTATTGAACTTGTTACAATATTGCTTCTGTTTTATGTTTTGGTTTCTTGGCCGTGAGGCATGTGGGATCTTGGCTCCCTGACCAGGGATTGAACCAGCACCCCCTGCATTGGAAGGTGAAATCATAACCATTGCACTGCCAGGGAAGTCCCCTTTCCAACCATTCTTAAAAGCATACAAAGCTTTTCACTCCATGAGCTAAAATTACATTTCATTTTGTAAACAGAAGAAACTGTGTCAGAAAGTCTAGGTTCCTAAATCCAAAAAAAAAAAAAAAAATTGCTTACATTAATTATTTCTCAGATTCTGATAAAGAAGTGAAAAGGAATTTCCAGCAGAGCATCTCATTTTTATTTTTTTAACTTTTTTTAATATAAATTTATTTATTTTAATTGGAGGCTAATTACTTTACAGTATTGTATTGGTTTTGCCATACATCAACATGAATCTGCCACGGGTATATACGTGTTCCCCATCCTGAACCCCCCTCCCTCCTCCCTCCCCGTACCATCCCTCTGGGTCATCCCAGTGCACCAGCCCCAAGCATCCTGTATCATGCATCGAACCTGGACTGGCGATTCGTTTCATATATTATATTATACATGTTTCAATGCCATTCTCCCAAATCATCCCACCCTCTCCCTCTCCCACAGAGTCCAAAAGACTGTTCTATACGTCTGTGTCTCTCTTGCTGTCTCTCATACACGGTTATCGTTACTATCATTTTTAAAAGGTAAAACAAACCCTGGAAGTCCAAAAGGCACACAGTTCAGATTAAAGCTAACCACAGTTGTGTGTGAAATTTCAATACCATGCTGTCAGAGGGGAGGTTCTTCCTGTGCTTTGTACAGAAGATGTTCGCGGCTGGTGTTTTTACAGACCCTCATTGAAGCTACAGCCAATGTTTTTCTGCATAGTTAACACTGAACTAACTCTTGATTTTGAAGCCAACACTGTAGGAAATATTTAAGTGAACACGGTGGTCCTATTATGTAATGAAGCAAATGCTGAATGCTTCTAAAACCCAATCATGCTCTCTGTGTTTAACTTGGTGAGCAGCATAGAACTTAAGGCTGAAGACCATTACACTGATGGTCTTTACCATGAAATTTTTCTTACTTTCATTGTATTAGTTTAATGGACAAAACTTAATTTTCTTAAAATGAAGGAGTATGGATCAGAGGCACCCAGAAAGTTTTTTTCCCCATCTAAATACAGGGATTTAGATTCCCCTCCCCCCACCACAGACCAACCCAGAGTCTCCGTGGGTGATATGCAAACATGTACTTTAAAATTTTATAACTTAAAAAAAAATTTACACTCCTTCTAGTTAAAAGCTATTGAATTAATAAGAGTAGTGGCTATATTGAATCAATTTTTCAGAAAATGCCTTTCTGAAGATGTTGGTCGTAAGTTATTTTTGTTTTATTCATTCAAAGATCTCAGAGTTCCAGGATAAATGGAGGAAACAGCCTTTGTTCTTGGAGAGACCAGCACAGGGGTGGACATTGTTGTCTTTAAGTGGTCCAGGCAAGGGCATACTGACCCTGCCCAGCACCGAGGTCAGGACCTTGACAGCCCAATACGCCTTATAAAAGCTAAAGCATCCCGCCAAGTAAGCCCACTTTCTTCTTGTCAGCCCGAAGTGAGATGACGACAAAGAAATTTTGAGATCTTGTTCTCTATGCATGAGATCAGTATCCTTCAGAGTCAGTGCGTCGGGTCTTCATTTGTTCAATGGAGTGGAGCAAAGGGCAAGGTAACCCACCTGAAGGAGGATTCGGCGTTTCCCCCACCTCCAGGTCTCCTGACCTGAAGTATCCAGGGAAGTTCTCATCTGGGAGACCTGACCCCAGGGTGACTACAGGGTTGCCCATCACCCTGTAAAGAATCATCTTTTAAGATGCAACAAGATAGTGTCAGTAAATATATCTTCAATATTAATCACTCAGTTGTATCCAATTCCTTGTGACCCGATGGACTGCAGCCCACCAGGCTCCTCTGTCCATGGAATTCACCAGGCGAGAATACTGGAGTGGGCTGCCATTTCTTTCTTCATGGGCTCTTCCTGACCCAGGGATCAAACCAGGGTCTCCTGTACTGCAGGCCGATTCTTTGCCGTCTGAGCCACCGGGGAAGCATTGGCACATAAACTGATTGTGTGGCAAACATTGTAACTAGACTGAATTTTCTTTTAGTGAAAAAGAATTGTGTGTGTGTTGGAGGGGGGCGGAGAATGTCACACAGGTAGGTCATAGGTTAACAGTTATAGCTGGCATTGTTGTTGTTCAGGTGCTAAGTCGTGTCCAACACTTTGCAACCCCGTGGAATGCGGCATGCCGATCTCCCCTGTCCTCCAGTATCTCCTGGAGTTTGCTCAAACTTGTGTGCACTGAGTCAATGATACCATCCAACCATCTCATCCTCTGCCACCCCCTTCTCCTCTTGCCCTCAATCTTTTGCAGCATCAGGGTCTTTTCCAGTGAGTCAGCTCTTCACATCAGGTGGCCAAAGTACTGGAGCTTTAGCTTCGGCCTCAGTGTCATTTGCCTATAAAAACACACATACATTATTATTACAAAGAGAACTCAAGAAGAGTAAGCTCAAAAGGCCTGAAACTGGTTACTATGGGGTAGGTATGTGGGAACAGGGTGGAAGGAGTAAAGGAAAATGAGCAAGAGACTTTTCTAAGTATAAATGTTTATAGTTTTCACTTTTGAAGCATGTAAATGTTTTTTGTGAATTCAAAAAATTAAGTTAAATTGAAAGTATGAAATAAGACAATCTGGAGATTCAGAATAATAGAAACATGAATTAATAATATTATAGGCCAGAAAAAAATTTTAATAACTTTTGAACACAAGTCTCTGTGCACTGTTAGTGGTGCTACCGAACCAAACTTGGGTGTGCTTGCAAGCACACAGTAAAACCAATCCACTGACGCCAGGTTGTGGTGGAGGAAAGTGCAGCGTTTATTGTAAGGTGCTGTGCAAGGAGTGAGTGGCAGCTCGTAGTCAAAAAGCCTGAACTTCCTGACGAGTTTCAGGGAAACATTTTTAGTGAGGGGGAGGAGTTGCACGGTATGTGATCAGCTTGTGCATAGTTCCCTGATTGGTTGACGGGTAAGGTAACAGGGTGATGTCAAAGGTCATTGTCAGGCTCATCATGTCCTCAGGCTGCAGTTGGTTTGGGGATCTACATGGTCCTGGGCCTCATGTAACTAACTTCTTCCATTGGACGGAGGTTTTAGTATCTGTAAAACAACTCAGAAATGTGCATAGATACTGTTAGGGAGGAACTAAAAATTCTGTGACCATCATATGGCTGATTTACTGTTTAAATTGTTACTGGTTCTCCTGGCCCAATTGTTGTCACTACATTCTCACATCCTTTCTGAGGTTAATTCCTGAGCCAGGCCTTTGTGACTCCAGGGAGACCTGGGAGACTAGCTTTTCTACAAACAAAAGGCAGCAGAAGACATGGGGACACCCGTTAGGGTCCTGCTCAGTGACCATGGGCTATATTCCAAGGACAAAAGGAGCTAAAATGAAATCGTGGACTTTTTTAGTCAATGTATTTTTCATAGTAATGTTCATATTGCTATTCTAAAACTATTTTTTATAAAATAGGATAAGTAAATAAGCCCCAAAGTTTTCACTGTAAGAGAAGAGATACAAATACTTTTTAAAAAGAAATCTCTGTAATGTTAATGGAAATATCAGTATGAAGCCATATCAGTATGATGTCATGACTTAATTATGTAGAGTATATAATACATGTACAATTTCCTAAGCTTTATTCACTCAAGAGTTAGAAACAATGAAACTCTGGTGGCAGGGAGCACATGTGACACTGAGATCTTGATTTCTAAATGCTATTCCCCAGTAAAAACACCAGGGCTTCTTGGAGAAATGACTCATTCTAGCTGCAGATCAGAGAAGAGCCAGGTGGGTCTTGTAACATCTAATGCCAGGAAGCAAGGTCGTACCCAGTGACTAATGGGATGATGTCAGAGGGTCACAGAAGCCAGCCTAAAAGGGCTGCTGCATGCCAACTTTGGGACAGTTGGATCATCCCAAAGAATAATGGCAGTAATTGATTATGAAGCACTGACTTTTTAAAAACACATTCATTTGTGGTAAACACTTAAAAACCAAAAAAGAGATAAAAAGAAGAGGACAAGGGAAGTTTTTCTTTGCAGGATAATGCCAGTGAGTAAATGTAGAAATGGGAGGATTAGAAAATCACCATTTTGCTAAGCTCAGTGTAATCATTGATTTCAATAAGAATCATCAGTGTTTACTATTAATAAAAACAAGTGGGTGAAAGGTAATCTGAGAGTGAGAAGATTCATGCAATTTTAAAGTGTCACCCTGCAGATGATTTTATTCTGAAGAAAAACTGAGCCTTTACAGTGGGAAGGTCTGTCGGGCCACACCTTTCTCATCAAGTCTAGCAAAGGCAGTGGCGGCTCAGTTGAACATCACATGCCCCACCCCCAAGGGCGTGCAGTGAGCAGGATACAGAGTCACCTGTGCTGTACTCTGACGCAAATGTTTAATCTGGGACAACCAGAAATGTCTGTCTAGATGAGACAGTACAACTAGGCCTGACTCCTCAAAAGTCAACATTAAAAAAAAAAGTGGCGGTGCTTCGCTGGTGGCTCAGTGGTGAAGGACTGCCTGCCAAAGATGCTGGTTCGACCCCTGTCTTAGAAGATCTCACATGTCGCAGAGCAGCTAAGCCCGTGTGCCCCAACTACTGCACCTGCATGCTGCAGCTGCTGCAGCCCAAGTGCCCTTGGGCCTGTGCTCTGCAACAGGAGAGTAGCCCCTGCTCACCGCAGCTAGAGAAAAGCCCTAATGCAGCAAGACAACCCAGCACAGCCAAAAATAAATAAATAGATAAATAAAATTATTTAAAAGAAGGAAAAGAGAGACTGTTCTTCATTAAAGAAGGCAGTGGCAACCCACTCCAGTACTCTTGCCTGGAAAATCCCATGGACGGAGGGGCCTGATAGGCTACAGTCCATGGGGTCCCAAAGAGTGGGACACGACTGAGCAGCTTCACTTCTTCAAAGAAATAGAACCCAAAGCTCTGTCGAGCCTGTGCTCTGCAACAGGAAAGTAGCCCCTGCTCGCCGCAGCTAGAGAAAAGCCCATGTAGCAATGAAGACCTGTCACAGCCAAGAGTAAATAGATAAATAAAATAATTTTTAATAAAGGAGAAAAGAGGTTGTTCTTCATTAAAGGAGGCTGAAGCAATATAACCCAAAGCACTGTCTGAATCTGGATGCCAAATTTTTTTTTTTTTTTTAAAGCATTTAGGGGACAGTTGGGGCTATTGGATGAATAGACAACATATTAAATGACGTTACAGAATCGGTGTTTCTTTCAGTTGTGATTGTGGAGGGTCTGCAAAGGCTATCAAAGGCTTCGGGGGAAGGCTGTGTAAGATCCTGATACAGACGTGGAGAACAGCAGAGCCGTCAAGCAAACGCTTGCAGTTGCTCAGTCTGGGGAGAGGGTGTTCGCACGTCCATTGTACTGTCCTTTAGCTTCTACCGTAGACTGGAGAATTTTCAAGATAAGAAGTCATGGGGAAGAAAGCTGTCTGGTCATACAGCAGTACAGCTGCACTTTCTTTTCCAGGTGCTCGTAGATTGATTTTGCATGATTTTTACTCTTCTTTCCAGTATAAAAGTTGAGTCAACAGAATGTGTGTAACTCCCAAAGCCCTTTATAAAATACGATTACGTGGCAGCAAAAGGGTTTGCTGCCCCCAGCGAGCTGGGCCAGCTGTGCTGAATGAGGGCAGCCCACCTGTGGACCCAGCCAAATGCCAGCCCCAAGCGCACCTGTGCAGACACGTGGCGCTGCTATCTTTAGGGCCCTGCGAGGAGGGGGAGGCAGAGAGCAGCGGTGAGTGCACAGCTGGTGGCCTTCTGCCCTTGAGTCAGAGATGCCCAGGGTAGAGACCAGGGCTGCGGCCAGGGTTGAAGGAGGACCCTGCTCCCGTCTCTGGTTCAAACTCAGGGCTGCAGAGACAGGGCCCCCACATGAGGGCCCCCCACCCAGTGGTGTTGGTTTGGGATGACTGCTTTGTACTGACATTGTTTGTTTCCTCAGTGACCCTGGAATGTCACCTTCCTACTAAATCCTCCTCCTTATAACAGGTCAGCTTTGGAACTAAGCAACAGGTGGCTAGGATGGTAAAGGATCTGCCTGCAATACAGGAGACCTGGGTTCAATCCCTGGATCAGAAAGATCCCCTGGAGAAGGAAATGGCAACCCACTCCAGTATTCTTGCCTGGAGAATCCCATGGACAGAGGAGCCTGGCAGGCTACAGTCCATGGAGTTGCAGAGTCAGACACAACTGAGCAATTATCACACTCCTATTGACTTAGCAGCCCTCCAGTGTTGAAGCCATAATGTGGGCTGGGCAGAAGTGGTATTCAGGGAGGTTTGGGGGGCTCCCTTGCATCAGCATCCCTTAAGAACCCTGGGATGGGGCCTCATACATCAGGCTCTTCCTTGGTGTACGTACAGGTGAAGCCTACCTTAGGATGCCTGAGTTCAGTCAAAGGTTTACACCAGGGATGTAATGAAAAGCTGTCAGCTACTGTCTCTTTTCAGGTAAAGTCTACTGGCTGAGTTCACTGCTCTAACTGCAGAGAGATGGGAGTAGGAGGGAGTGAGACGAACTGTGTTTATCTCCTGGAAGAAGAGTGCTGTCGTTGCAGGGAACGTTGAGCAGCCAGAAGACAGGCTGGCATCAGGGGCAGCAAGGCCCAGAAGCTCTCCTGTTTGCAGGCAGCATTTGCGTAGGATGCCAGCCACCTGGCATCAGTGCCCATGTTGGGGGGGTGGGGGTGGCGTTTACCGGAGCTTTCTCATTGGAGCTGCCTTTCAGATCGCTTCTTGCATTTGACAGTAACTACATTAAGAAAGATCATTAGATTATGTGAAAAAGCAGTTTGGACAAATATGTGTCCACTGGAAAGGCTCTAGCACAGATGTTTGCAAATGGTGTGTGATGTTGCCATGTTCCCATACGGGTCCTGCTGTGCTGTCACGAGCTCGGGTTAGGAACCACTGTCCTTCTGAACCATGATGTCACTTGGGGAGCTGCGCAATCACTCAGAAGCTCAGACTTGCACGGAGTGCGTGATGGGACTGAAAGAGCTCCTGGTGTAGCTGTATGGACCTTGGTGAATATCTGACATGAGGATGTAGAAGTAGGCAAACTGAGGGGCCGTTAATAACACTGTTGACTGCTTCTTAGTAATTAATTAGGAGTGTGTCATGTAGAAAGCTAAATCAATGCTGCCTTGCAGCACTTGCAGTGAGGACATTATTTGATTGTGCTTTGATTTGAGAGAAGAATGATTTTTATACATAGTGAAGTGTTAGTAGCTCAGTTGTGTTCGACTCTTTGTGACCCCAAGAACTATAGCCTTCCAGGCTCCTCTGTCCATGGGATTCTCTAGCAAGAATACTGGAGTGTGCTGCCATTCCTTTCTCCAGGGGATCTTCCCTATCAGGTGTCACACCCGGGTCTCCTGCATTGTAGGCAAATTCTTTACCTTCTGAGCCACCAGGTACTTAGAAATATTTGTTGAGTGTTTGGGTGAACATCAAGGCATCAGATAATGTTGCAGTCATGGTGGTATTCGCTCTAAGTGATGATCTGAGTTAATTATTTTCATGATTCATATCATGTATTATTTTAGGTGATAATGTCCCTATTTATGGGGCTTCCCTCATAGCTCCATCGGTAAAGAATCTGCCTGCAATGCAGAAGACCCAGGTTCAATTCCTGGATCGGGAGGATCCCCTGGAGAAGGAAATGGCTACCCACTCCGGTATTCTTCCCTGGAGAATCCCATGGACAGAGGAACGTGGCAGGCCACAGTCCATGGGGTCACAAGAGTCGGATATGACTTAGCAACTAAATGATGACGATGACGTCCCTATTTATGTGTTGTATGTTTTCATGGGAAATAGTGTGTGACACATGCTCTGACACTAAGCCAAGCCTCCTGGCTATTCACCCAATTGATTATTACTTATGAATTTTAATGTGATCATCAACCCCAATTGTTGGAAGGATGTTTTTACAATGAAAGGATAAGGAAAACTAAAAACATTACTTTTTATCACTTTGTGGAATTTCATGAGTCATTACTTGGGC
This sequence comes from Bos grunniens, assembly GCF_055505025.1. NCBI lineage: Eukaryota > Metazoa > Chordata > Mammalia > Artiodactyla > Bovidae > Bos > Bos grunniens. The sequence continues at coordinate 42,427,451 of NC_141188.1, forward strand.
ACTTTCCTTTCTGTTCCTAAAACGAGGTTACGATTAAGGGAAATTGAATTAAGAAGTTGCTTAGGAGTCAGCTTTTGTGTTTATTGGGAGCTGGTATTGCACATTCATAAATTTATCATCTGCATTATGTTCCAGCAGTATGTTAATGCTGAGTTCATAAGATTCATCAGGCCACACGCGGTCCTGTGGTTTCACTAATACAGTTCTCAGTTACATCAGCATTTTCTCTGTAACTCCACACACAAAACGCCTTACAGAGCATTGCATAAGCAGTCCTAACAGGCAAATGTTCAGACATAATTAGAGATGAAGTTTAGCTTTTCTGTTATGGTTGGTGAGCAAGATAATGTTCTTTAAACGGTATGATAGGAAAATAGAGCCAAGGCATTTGGCTGCCAAACCCATGCTGAAAACATCAGGGAGGATTTCTGGAATGACTGGAAGCTCATTCCAGGAATCCCAGCCTCTAAGGGATCAGACTGGTTGAATGAGAAGGTTCAAGGTCTAATGAGTGGAGACAGGTCACACTGTCTCTCTGGCCATGTTTTCCTCCATGTCCACTCTGCTTCTGGAACTCTGAGTAACTGGATATCTGTTGCAAGATCACTTCCTCTGGTGTGAACTCAGAAGAGAGGTGCCTTTCACAAAACTAAGAGGCTTCCCAGGTGGTGCTAGAGATAAAGAGTCCACCTTCCAAGCAGGAGATGCTGCCGGTTGGATCCCAGGGTCAGGAAAATCCCCTGGAGGAGGAAACGGCAACCCACTCCAGTATTCTTGTCTGGGAAATCCCGTGGACAGAGGAGCCTCGTGGGCTGCAGTCCATGGGGTCACACACAGATGGATTCAACTGAGCACGAGCACAGGCACTGAAGTAAAATTTCGCCACTGACTGAGGAATTGGATCATAACTTGAAACTGAGTTGTGTCTTCTTAATTAAAGACAGGCCCCTGTTTACCCAGCCCCTGCTAGTGCTCAGCACCCTCCCAGGTGTGGTCTGGCAGTGGTGAGCAGAAGGACCTAGTATAAGGTCGTCCACAGGGTGACGTCCGCTATTCTGAAGACCACGGCCATCATCCTGTTATTTTTCTCCTGGACGCTGTTCGGCCACTCCTGCTCTTCCCCTTCCCCTGGGCAAGCCCCTCCCTCTTACTAAAGCACAGTTGGAGCTGCAGAGAGTTCCCGCAGGCCCCCCTCTGTACCCGAGACCACCCCCCCCCAACGTCACCTGTCAGCTTGCCTCCCTCCTGTACTCAACACCCCTGCAGTCTCCTCTGCCTGGTGAAGGACCTGCTTACCTCGGCTCAGACACCCAGAACTGTGATTACCTTCCTGTTCATCACCCCTAAACATCAGTGTGCACTTTAATTTGCAAATATAAAATATATGTATTTGTTTACAGCGAACTTAACTGAATGTGTATCCATGTGATTACTGCTAGTTCCAGTGATTCTTGGGGAAATGCAGGGAGGAACTCGCATCTGATACAATTGATATTTGGTACAGCTCCCGGCATAGAGTCATTCTGAACTTTTGAAGGCAGCAGGATGTAACTGGTATTGCATATATTAACACTCAAGAGTTTCTTGGCCTCTTAAAAATAACTGGAACTCAGAGAAGTATGATACAAACTACTATGGAGTGAATTCTTCCTTATATGTCATATTAGAAAAAAAAAAAAAAAAACACACAGGTTACAAGAAGTTTTTATAAAACAATTGGTTTGTATTCTTTGAAAGCCCAGTATCATGAAAGGGAAAAATTCAGAGACTGCTCTAGATTCAAGAGACTAAAGAAACATGACACATAAAGAGAGTTTTTGCTCCTTGATGGATTCTCAAGCAAAGAAAAAAATGTCAAGGACATTATTGGAACAATTTGGAAGTTTTGAATATGCCTATATATTAGATAATGTTTTGAATCATGGTTGGGTTTCTTGAGAGTAGTAATAATACTGTGGTTATGGAGAAATCCTCATTTTCAGGTGACATATGCTAAATATTAGGGGTAAATTATCATAATGTCTTCAACCAACTTTCAAATGATTCAGCAAGATAAATGTACATATTACATGTATGGATATACATGTTCATACGTTTGTGTATACACCAGACACACACAGATGGAACTTGCAAAAGCTCATTCCTGTCATCCCTTATTTCTTCTAAAGGAGTGAAGGATAGTTTTCTAAGTTAACTGTCCTACTGATGAGTGAGAGGTTTTTCTTATGCTCTGTGAGACAAAGTAAAGGAGCGACGGCGTAAACTGCGTGCGTCCTCACCCTCCGCAGCCATCCCTTCTGTACTATGGGCAGCATTCACCTGCACACCTGCTAACTGCAGAGACGTCCCTCTGCTATTTCTTAAGAAAAGGAACCCAAGAAATTTAAACACTTGATGTCAAATGATCCCCAAAGGGTTGCCAACCTTTGGAATGCCAGTCTTATGCTTGTTAGAGGAGGGGATGGGGAGGGGAATTGCAGTCAGCATTGTGGACTGTCTTGCCGTCTCTGCATCGGTGCCCTCATTAACACTCCTTACGGTCATTGCCTGCCTGACTTTGGAGCATATGTGACCCTCTTCTTTAAAGGTGTGTTGAAATGTGTAGGAAGGTAAATTGAGTCTCAACATTCTGAAATAAAATAGCCTTTTCTTTCTAAATCCCTCAAGTTGTTTAGTAAAACAGTTCAGTTCAGTTGCTCAGTCGGGTCCGACTCTTTGCGACCCCATGGACTGCAGCACGCCAGTCTTTCCTGTCCATTAACAACTCCAGGAGCTTGCTCAAACTCATGTCCATCGAGTCAGTGATGCCATCCAACCATCTCATCTTCTGTTGTCCCTTTCTCCTCCTGCCTTCAATCTTTCCCAGCATCAGGGTCTTTTCCAATGAGTCAGTTCTTCGCAAAAGATGGCCAAAGTGTTGGAGCTTCAGCTTCAGCATCAATCCTTCCAATGAATATTCAGAACTGATTTCCTTTAGGATGGACTGGTTGGATCTCCTTGCAGTCCAAGGGGCTCTCAAGAGTCTTCAACACCACAGTTCAAAGACATCAATTCTTTGGCACTCAGCTTTCTTTATAGTCCAACTGTCACATCCATACATGACTACTGGAAAAACAGTAGTTTTGACTATACAGACCTTTGTTGGTAAAGCAATGACTCTGCTTTTTAATATGCTGTCTAGGTTGGTCATATCTTTTCTTCCAAGGTAGTTCAAAAGAGGTTTTTAATTTAGAGGTCCCCAACCTCTGGGATCTAATGCCTGATGATCTGAGGTGGAGCTAATGTAATAATAATAGAAATAAAGTGCACAGTAACCGTAATGTATTTGAATCATCCCGAAACCGTCCCCCACCCCATTTGTGGAAAAATTGTCTTCCAGGAAACTGGTCCCTGGTGCCAGAAAGATTGGGGACCACTGTTATAATTGATATATAAATAAAGGACAGATTCATTTTGAAAACACAATACCATCTTTACAAATACAAAAAAAAGTGCGGGGGTGGGGGGTGGAAAGAAAACAGGGAAGTCTCTGCCTGATGTCAATAATAGCTCTGAGGAGGAAGGAAACAAGGGACGGGTCACAGCCTGTACCACCTCCACTCAGGGCGGCATCAGTGTGAAGGGTGACAGATGGGCCACTTCACCTGTGCCACTTCACGTCAGAGCTGTCCAGAGCTGCGTTTGAGCTTGATATAGAAAGTGACTGGATTGAGAGCATTCTTCTTTTTTTTCTTTTTTTTCCTAGATAGAAAAAAGCTTTATGTCTTTAAATAAGTAATTCTTTTGTGGTAACTAAAAAAAAAAAAATGCATTTTTACGTACTACTTCCCATCATAAAACCAGAAAAAAATTGAGAATTTACATCCTCTTGTTTTCTGTCCAATGTTTTTGTGATTCTTCAGGTCCGAGTGTGGAAAGAATTCAGATTATCAGCACGTGCCGTATTCTATTTGCTACCTAAGCATTTGCAAACATAAACTGGTACTTTACTGTTTGAGTTGCTGTTGTGTGCTTAGGTTTTTCTTTTTTTCTTTTTTCCAGTGGAGTTGTTCTTACATTGTTAGAAGCCAAAATATTGTGTGGCTAAATGATTTCAGTTTGTTTTAATTTGCTTGACAATTAGACAGCCATTCTAGCCTTGGGAAGAAAATATGTTCATCATAAAAAAATTAAGAATGTGTTCTAAAGTTCAAAGCGAGAATATTTAGCCATTTAGTTAGTAGAAAGCTTTCAGAACTCTGCACTTAGTCTGCAAAAAAAAAATCATGACTTCTCACCACTATAAGTTCTGTTTCTGTCCATGAAAGGAAAATACATCAAGTTTAATCATTTGATATCAAAAAAATTCCACTAGGCCACCTTGGGGGGCAGGGGTTTGCCAAACTAACATCCAAATTTTTGCATACATGTATTACTTTAGGTTATGTTTATATGATTTCATTTTTAGAAATGTTTACCAAGCATATGCATGGTTTCCATTACTAAAAATCACCTACACTGAGTTCTATGGATCTGCTTTCTTTATTCTTTATGTTTATTTGGTTATACGTGCTTTTTCATTTTCAGTATTTTAGCATTTTAGAATACACACAGCAGTATATTTACAGATCCATATACAGACAGTCCCTGACTTAGGACAATTAGAGTTGAAATGTTCCAACTTTACGATGATGCAAAAGCAATCAGTTGAAAACCTCTTTGGAATTTTGAATTCTGAGCTTTTCATGCTCTGCGGTATGATCCTTTCTCATGATGTTCCCCCGTGGCAGCATCCCCACTGGCCACACGATCCAGAGGGTAAAAACCTGATGCACTCAGAACCATTCTGTGCCCAGACAGCCGTTCTATTTTTCACTTCCAGGACAATATTCACTAAATTACATGAGATGTTCAGCACTTTATTATAGAGTAGGCTTTGTGTCAGAGGATTTTGCCCAACTGCAGGCTAATAGAAGCATTCTCAGGAAGCTTAAGGTAGACCGATGTTTGGTAGATTAGATGTAGTGAATCTATCTTTGACTTAGGGTATTTTCAACTTATGATAGGTTTAACGGGCTGTAACCCTGTCACAAGTCAGAATGCTCTGTGTAGTTATATCTGGAATGATGTTATGCTTGAGTTACAGAAGTAATTTGACACATCCAGTATGTTCAGTGGATAGCGTGTCTGCCAGAAATATTTCCACTTGCACACGGCCAGCTTCCATACATAATTACTTTCTTGTTCATCTCACGACATAATGTCAGCTTGAACTATGTCATATGAAATAATCTCATCTAGACACATAATGAATTTCTATTATCTTTATGTTTGATGACTTTCTCCTACTTTGGGAAAATATATTTCAGAGAGGAAATTGAGACGTATTTTTAAAACCAGTGTTGTTTTTTTTTTTTTTTTTTTGCATTATGGTGTATTCAGCATGCCCAGTGATTAGAATCACTGTTGTTTAGTGGCAACGTGCTAAGCCTGAGAAGTGTGAGAAATGGTTCTTGCCTCACAAATCTCATAAGACAGTATACATATTGAAAGACAATTAATCAAATGAGACAGGCTGAGGTCAAGATAATGACTGCTTTGGAGTTCAGAGAAAAGTGACATCACTGTGGACTAAAAGATTAGATGCATCAAAGAACCCAGCCCTGAAGGATGGGAAAAAATGAGCTGCTGTAGGAGAAGGAAAGAGCAAATGCATGATGAGATGGGAGAACAGTGGAGGCAACCAGAGACTTCGCTCAGTTATTTTGTAACACATGGCTGCTACTCTTAATGTAAGCCATTCAAATCCATGAATGGGTGATGCACTAAGATTGTAATAGAAAAATGGGCACAGGATATGAATCACAATTTATAGAAGGGGAAATGCAAATAGTCAATATATGCATTAAATGCTATTCATTCATTCATTAGCAATGAAATGTAAATTTAGACAGCAAATTACTCTATTTTTCATATCAAATTAACAACTACTTTTGAAATACAGTAAGGTACAGTGAGAAGGGCCTCATGTACTTTCTGGTATAGTAGAAATTAATACAAATTTTTAAAAAGCCATTTATAGTTTGTAGCACTGCTATTTTAAATGGACATTCCAATTAACCCAATATCACGAAGAACTTTTTCAAAGGGAATTTTCGGATTTATAGATAAAGATATTCATCACAGTATTATCTATGACAGTGAAAACTTTAGAAGCTAGCTAAATTTCTAAAAGACACATGTCATTTTGATTAAATATTCAGTTCAGTTCAGTTCAGTTGCTCAGTCGTGGCCGACTCTTTGCAACCCCATGAATCGCAGCACGCCAGGCCTCCCTGTCCATCACCAACTCCCAGAGTTCACTGAGACTCAAACGTCCATCGAGTCAGTGATGCCATCCAGCCATCTCATCCTCTGTGGTCCCCTTCTCCTCCTGCCCCCAATCCCTCCCAGCATCAGAGTCTTTTCCAATGAGTCAACTCTTCCCATGAGGTGGCCAAAGTATTGGAGTTTCAACTTTAGCATCAGTCCTTCCAATGAACACCCCGGACTGATCTCCTTTAGAATGGACTGGTTGGATCTCCTTGCAGTCCAAGGGACTCTCAAGAGTCTTCTCCAACACCACAGTTCAAAAGCATCAATTCTTCGGTGCTCAGCTTTCTTCACAGTCCAACTCTCACATCCATACATGACCACTGGAAAAACCATAGCCTTGACTAGACGGACCTTTGTTGGCAAAGTAATGTCTCTGCTTTTTAATATGCTGCCTGCTGCTGCTGCTGCTAAGTCGCTTCAGTCGTGTCCGACTCTGTGCGACCCCATGGACTGCAGCCTACCAGGCTTCTCCATCCATGGGATTCTCCAGGCAAAAACACTGGAGTGGGTTGGCATTTCCTTCTTCAATGCATGAAAGTGGAAAGTGAAAGTGAAGTCGCTCAGCATGCTGCCTAGGTTGGTCATAACTTTCCTTCCAAGGAGTAAGCGTCTTTTTATTTCATGGCTGCAATCACCATCTGCAGTGATTTTGGAGCCCAGAAAAATAAAGTCAGCCACTGCTTTCACTGTTTCCCCATCTATTTGCCATGAAGTGATGGGACTGGATGCCATGATCTTAGTTTTCTGAACGTTGAGCTTTAAGCCAACTTTTTCACTCTCCTCTTTCACTTTCATCAAGAGGCTTTTTAGTTCCTCTTCGCTTTCTGCCATAAGGGTGGTGTCATCTGCATATGTGAGGTTATTGATATTTCTCCTGGCAATCTTGATTCCAGCTTGTGCTTCTTCCAGTCCAGTGTTTCTCATGATGTACTCTTCATAGAAGTTAAATAAGCAGGGTGACAATATACAGCCTTGACGTACTTCTTTTCCTATTTGGAACCAGTCTGTTGTTCCACGTCCAGTTCTAACTGTTGCTTCCTGACCTGCATATAGGTTTCTCAAGAGGCAGGCCAGGTGGTCTGGTATTCCCATCTCTTTCAGAATTTTCCACAGTTTATTGTGATCCACACAGTTAAAGGCCTTGGCATAGTCAATAAAGCAGAAATAGATGTTTTTCTGGAACTCTCTTCCTTTTTCCATGATCCAGCGGATGTTGGCAATTTGATCTCTGGTTCCTCTGCCTTTTCTAAATCCAGCTTGAACATCTGGAAGTTCACAGTTCATGTATTGCTGAAGCCTGGCTTGGAGAATTTTGAGCATTACTTTACTAGCATGTGAGATTAGTGCAATTGTGCAGTAGTTTGAGCATTCTTTGGCATTGCCTTTCTTTGGGATTGGAATGAAAACTGACCTTTTCCAGTCCTGTGGCCACTGCTGAGTTTTCCAAATTTGCTGACATATTGAGTGCAGCACTTTCACAGCATCATCTTTCAAGATTTGAAATAGCTCAACTGGAATTCCATCACCTCCACTAGCTTCGTTCGTAGTGATATTTTCTAAGGCCCACTTGACTTCATATTCCAGGATGTCTGGCTCTAGGTGAATGATCACACCATCGTGATTATCTTGGTCATGAAGATCTTTTTTGTACAGTTCTTCTGTGTATTCTTGCCACCTCTTCTTAATATCTTCTGCTTCTGTTAGGTCCATACCATTTCTGTCCTTTATTGAGCCCATCTTTGCATGAAATGTTCCCTTGGTATCTCTAATTTTCTTGAAGAGATCTCTAGTCTTTTCCATTCTGTTGTTTTCCTCTATTTCTTTGCATTGATCACTGTGGAAGGCTTTCTTATCTCTCCTTGCTATTCTTTGGAACTCTGCATTCAGATGCTTATATCTTTCCTTTTCTCCTTTGCTTTTCACTTCTCTTCTTTTCACAGCTATTTGTAAGGCCTCCCCAGACAGCCATTTTGCTTTTTTGCATTTCTTTTCCGTGGGGATGGTCTTGGTCCCTGTCTTCTGATTAAGTATTGTTAGTCATCAAAACCTTTGTTTTCAAAAAAGTTTTAATGACATTTGGAAGTCATAGAAATAAGTGGTACAGAAAATTCCAAATATTTTAAAAGTTAATATGTATTTTAAAAAAGACTAAATTAAAATACCCTTCTGCTGTTTAGTCACTAAGTCATGTCTAACTCTTTATGACACCACACCATGGACACCTCGATCCTCTGTCCATGAGATTCTCCAGGCAAGAATACTGGAGTGAGTTGCCATTTCCTTCTCCAGGGGATCTTCCTGACCCAGGGATCAAACCCATGTCTCCAGTTTGGCAGGCAGATTCTTTTACCACTGAGCCACCTGGGAAGCCCTTTAAAATATCCTGAATTGTTAGCATTTTTTATTCTGAGTATAAAATTATAAGTGGTTATATTTCCTTTAGCTTTCTATTTTCTAGATTTTGTTCAATTGAAAATGAATTATTTTTAGAAAAAAATATATTAAAATTTCATTTATCTTAATTTTTTGAAACAGGACAAATGATGTAGTTGCGTAAAGGTTTCAAAGAGAGGATTTTGGAAGTTAATAAATGCCAGTGTTAACCTTTTGACCAGCTAGTGAAATGAAGTTGCTAAATAACAAGTTTGTGTGTGTTGGTGTGTGTGTGTGTGTGTGTGTGTGCATCAGTGTATTGTAAGACCTACAAAAATTTTCCACTGGAGACTCTGCTGAGGAAAGTCTGGGTCTGGTGTACAGTCCGGGAGCTACAGAGACACCTAAACAGAAGGAGTTTCCACACCCAGGTCAGAAATATTAGTGGGAGCCAGAATAAGATGGAACATGATGTACAAGATTAATAAGAACCAGCACTGTTTAAAATAACTAAAAAATAATGGAGAATAGGAAGAACTGTAATGTAGTCAAGGTGGCAATTATTCTAAGAAACTTCTTGCCATGTGTTTACACACAAAATATGTTCCAATGACTTTGCACTTAAGAACTCAGTGCCCCCTTCAGGGTCATTTTCAGCCTGACCTGCCAGTACGTCAGCCTGGCATGGTCACATCTCAGCACTGTGACATCGGGACTGAAGTGATTCTGGCCTCAGTTTCAGAGAGATTGGGTTCTTCCAAATAGTCACCATCAAATATCAGCAAGACCCTAGATGACAGAGGAGTAGAGATCTCTGTAGAAGTTTTTTAGTTGAAATTCTACCATTCACCTGAAATATACCTGTATGTTTATTATAAAGAATTAAAAAAAAAGACCCTAGTTAATGATCAATTATGATCAGTATGCATGTTGTCAAATTAAACACAATTTTAAAAATTAAAATAGGTAAAAACTAAAGGAAAGGGATAACCTTTGGATAAACACAATTTTTACTCTAGAAAATGTGTATAGATAATAAACTGAAGAGCAAGATAGAATTAATACTAGTACTATATGGTTTTCCAGCTTTCACAATAAACAGTAAAATTTGTAATAAAGGATGTTAACTTTAAAAAAGTGTTTGACAACTGGAGAGGAACACTTGGGTATTTGATCAACAAACTCCCAGAAATTAGATGTTATGTCTAAAGACCTTAGGCGTTGTGTCTGAATAGAAAAACAAGTTCAGAGGAGATAAACAGCGTTAGGGCCACAGGTGAGGGCCCCTATCAACAGCACGGTCACAGGACAAGATCTGGTCACACACCTGCCGGTCTAGACTTGCAGGTGCTCATATGTGTAGCCTCCTCTTTCAGTGTACAACCGCAGCACTCTACAGTGCAAGTGAGTTATTTCAACCCTCCAGTGAACAGGCTCACATTGGCTGGTACTTATGTGGATAGAATATGGGTCTCTTCATTCATCTAGCAGATGCCAAATGAGCAGCTGTGAGCAGCCAAGTTCTTAAGTTCTGCAGAAAGGAATCAACAGAATTTCTTCTCTCATGGAATAAGCTTGCTTTCTGATGGGAGAGATAGACCATGAAGGAGATAAGTAACTTAAAGCTGCAGAGGCAGCCAGGGAGGGGCAGCGAGGGAGGGAAGTTGGAAGAGGCTAGTCTTATAAACAGAGTGGTCATCAGACTTCTGTCTTGAAACAAAAGTGTTTTCTACACTTGTCTTCAGTTCCTCTTGAAAGACTAAATGTGGCCGCTGTGCTAAAACCAGACTACGATCGTGTAGACATTGAACAATATTAGTTCTTCCTATCCACGAACATGAAATGTCTTTCCATTTATGTGTATCTGCTTTCATCTCTTTCCTGCGTCTTTTCTAGTATCTTTTGTCGGTACATACAAGTCTTTCACCTCCTTGGTTAGGTTTATTCCTAAGTATTTTATTATTCCCTAGACTGCAGAATGTGACCTTATTTAGAAATGGGATATTTGTATAGGTAATCGCATTAAAATGTGGTCATTGTGCTGGGCCCTAATTCAGTGTGACTGCTGTCCTTATAGAAGAGGAAATTTGGATGCAGACGATGTGAAGGGAGATGCCATGTGAAGACAGAGACACAGCCTGGACTGACATTGCTGTGATGGGGATCCAGGGAGATAAGAAGCTGAGGTCATGAGGAGGGACTGTCATGACTCCCAAGGGACATGCCTGAGTCAAAAGAGAAGCAAGAACACGAGAAAATATGGACAGCTTGCTGAAAGAATAAACAGAGATTTAAGGAAAGAAGAAAACTGTCATCTCAAACAATTCAGTCTCGTAAAGAAAAGAGTCATAAAAAACAAGTTTATGCTCAGGTATACAAAAGGGACCACAGAAGAAGTGACAGGAATATTCCCGGAGGAGTGGGGTCACCTGTGCCAGGGGTGCAGGACCAGGAGTAACTTCAGAAGGAATTCATCAAGAATGGATGAGGATAGACAGATGGGCAGGTGAGCAAGGGCAGGCACGCGGAGAGGACTCAGTGCAAACGGGACCCCCAGGGGTGACAAGGAATGCTTGGCAGGCAATGCGTTGATTAATAGACCTGGAAATTAGTGTCTTCTCTGTCTTGGATTGTGACAGTAGCTGTTATATTTTTTAATTACAAATTTAATGATTCTCCATCCTCTCCAGTATGTGTGCATTTTTGTGTATATATAATTTGTTATGGACTTCCCAAGTGGCTCAGTGGCAAAGAATCCGCCTACCAGTGTAAGAGAAGCAGGAGACTTGGGTTCAATCCCTGGTCAGGAAGACTCCCCTGGAAAAGGAAATGGCAACACACTCCAGTATTCTTGCCTGGAAAATCCTATAAAGGATCCTGGCAGACTACAATCCACAGGGTTGGACTGTAGTCCAAAGAGTTGGACAAAATAGAGCATGCACGCATGCACTGATAATTTGTTATATGTAACTCACATACAAAACTGATTGTATAAATTATATATGTAATATATATATATAAGATTTTTAACTAACATGAACAGCTCATAAACACAGAACAAAAACACATCATTTCCCTTTTCCCCCTGCCCATACACCAGCTGCTTCACCCTAGCCTCCTATCTCAGACTTCCTGAGCACCCTTCTCACCATTTCCAGGATAATTCCTCTTCTTCTGGCCTTTATGCAACTCCATGTGCCAGTATTCCAGAAGACCAGCTTGAAAATATGACTCAAAACTCTAGTGTTTCATGTGGGTTCCCAGCACATAACACATACCAATATTAAGAACAGTATGATGGAGCTTACCAGAGCTTGGCGCCCTAACCTTTTTCTTGTGAATTATGAACACGTCACTGGGAATTTAAAGTTTTCGTTTTGGATTGTTGAATCACACAGATAACAGAGGTCCCTCATGCTAAGTATATTCTGTGAGCACAGTCCTTGCATGAAAATGTTTTCCTAAATGCTTAAGCAGTGTTAACATGATTTACTATGGTAAGGTCTCAGCGTAGTGAAACCTAGCAGGCTGTGGGGCGTCATGGTAGCACGAGTGGGTCCTCTGAGACCTGCAGTCCACTGATGACAGAGTTCTGAAACTCATTTGGTTACTCTTTTCCAAAATGTTATTTTTTAAATACCAGGTATGTTCTGATTTAATTTTTTGCCTAACTGGTTTACAAGCCGTCTCTGAGTCATATGGCAACATATTGTTTCCATGGGCATGCCTATGCCTAAGCATTTTGAGGGTAATTATAGGCATTTCGTAGAAGTGGTTGCTCTTTTTTTGCAAAGAGCTGGCAAAGATTTTTTATTTCAAAGATTGTACGCAAACCAGTACGCTGTTGATGTCCATCAAGAGTTCTCAGGGAACTCCTCCAAAGCAGCTGACATGGATGCCCAGGAGATTAGCCGACTTCTCTCTGGAACATGGATTAGGGAGGGTTGGTATATATATCCCTCATGTAAGGAACTGGCTGTGCTTCCCTCTGACCCAACCATTTGCTGATGAACGCCCCTTTGTGGAGAGTGCTGGACTCTCAGCCACTTAGAAACCTTTTGCCTTGGCGATATCTCTCTCTTTCGTTTATGGCTATAGCAAGGTTAATATGTACCCATAGTTTTCCTTCTCTGTGTCGCGACATGTAAGTTGGGCCATGCCGGCTTGTCAATTTCTAAAGTGAATCCGTTTATCTTTGCTTTAGCCTGAAATTGCAGTAGAGTCTGTTTCCTCCTGGGATGTGGATGCAAAGTAACTGAAGCAGATTGAAGCTGGCAGTGACTAATGAAGTCTCTGCACACGTCAGCGAGTCAGTGGGTTTCTGCATATCAGGGAGGATGAGCGGGAGTAGCCAAAGCCTCTGTGAGATCAAGGCGCTTCTTCCCTTTCCCCTTGAGCCCAGCTCCAGAAGGGGAGGGAGACTTAAACATCCCTCCTCCGCTCTTTCTAAAGACATCAGATTTGCAGTGTACAAATTTGTTACATTACTGATAATTCCCAGCTAGCTTCCTTGTTTAATGAGCCATTTCAGCTGCCTGAAGGTATTCTACATACAATCATTTTAATCAGTCACATAAAATTTATGAAGCTGCGATTCCAGTGAAAATTAGCACGAATTAGAGCAGAGTTTCTTTGAGGACTCCTTGAGCTGCTGGCCACCTCGCTCCACCGTTAGTGTTCTGGAAAGGATTCTGGGCCAGTGATGAACATCCCAGGGACCACCTTACTCCTATTTTTGTTGTTTGTTCACCAAGTCGTGTCTGACTCTTTGCAACCCCATGGACTACAGCATACCAGGCTTCTGTCTCTCACCATCTCCCAGAGTTTGCCCTAGTTCATGTCCATTGAATCAGTGATGCCATCCAACCATCTCATCCTCTGTCATCCCCTTCTTCCCCTTATTCCCCTGCCTTCAATCTTTCCTTAGCATCAGGGTCTTTTCCAATGACTTGGCTCTTTGCATCAGGTGGCCAAAGTATTGGAGCTTCAGTTTCAGCATCAGTCCTTCCAAAAATATTCAGGGTTGATTTCCTTTAGGATTGACTAGTTTGATCTCTTTGCTCTTTATCCAGCCTCAGTTTTCAGGAGTGTGGGTGGCTTTGCTTGTTTTGTTTTGTTTGTGGTCAGTATCTGCGTATATTCTCCTGTATCCCTTACACCGACACGCCTTTGCTTTAGAAAATTAACTAGAGTAATTTCTTTATTTCTCTCTCGAGATGTTTTATTTTTGCTCCTATTTTTTAAGCCTTAAAGCAGTTTCAGGAACCCATAGCATCTCATTGCATTGATAAGTTTACACACTTACTCTTTGCTTGGTGTATTAGAAATATGTTTTGAAAGACATCACTGGGCTTCCTCCCCTCGATTCATCTCTCACAGTCTGTGCCCACACGGAGAGGAGCAAGATTTGTGTTTTCCAGCTCATTAAACTGACAGCAGAAATTAGTTTGTGGTATTAAAAACTAAAAAGTTAAATTACAGCTACATGTGTCCTTTACGCAATGGGCCGTGCGGAAGATGTTTGATTTTAATGTTTGCTATAATGGAGAATTTAAATTACAATGTTTGTCAAATCTCTAATCTTTGTTACAGGGCGGAATATTAATTACGCTTTTAAGTACGAGAGGTAAATAAAATGGGCATCCACCACACGCCCAGGGGTAAATTGCACATTACCCACAACACGACAGAACACACTAAATGTCAGTTTCGTCAAACAAATTTAGAGGAAGAGTGAGGCCATTAGCTTCCCGTCGTTCCTAGGCCCTTCTTGCAGCCAGCGACCGTTTAGAGCAGCAGGGACCCTGAGCCGTCTGGAAGATGAAGGGGGTTAGATCGAATCAGCAAGATGAATGAGGAGACCCCACACTCAATTAGCTGATAACTGTCTATTAACTTCTGCAGGCGGTTTTGACTAAATAGCCGATTAACCATTGCACTTCGTGGGGACTCGGGGAGCCAGGGCACAGGGGCCGTGAGATGCTTAGTGGGGAGGAAATTTTCCAGCTCTGTTGTTTTTTTTTTTCTCCGTCTTCTACTTTCTCTGTTTGGGTCTGTTGAAGTAGTCAGAGTTTTCTACGGGTTTTGAGGATAAGCCACGAGCAGCAGCCCCGCCCTGATGTATCTCTTGGTTGGTCTTGCCGGGAACACTGGTGGAAGGCTCTCTGAAGAGTGAGCCAGGTCCAGACGGCTGGGTACCTGCCCTGGGGAAGAGAACTCTGACTCTGGGTTCTTAGGATTCACAAGAAAAAGTGTCTCCATCAGTGATCAGAGCCAGGATTTCCTCCTGAGAGTGTGGAAGGGATGCTGAGCAGGGAGTAACCCCCCATACACAGCCTCACAGGGTGGGTAAAGCTTTCCAGGGAAGGCGTCATTCCTCAGCTTGGTGTTTTGTTATTGTTGTCGTTGTTTAATTGGAGTACAGTTCATTTACAATGTTGTGTTAGTTTCAGATGTGCAGCAAGCACAGTGATTCGGTTAAGCATACATATATCTATTCTTTCTCAGATTCTTTTCCCTTATGGGTTAATACAGAGTATTGAGCAGAGTTCCTGGTGCTCTATAGTGGGTCCTACTGCTTACCTATATTGTAGCTCATCTCATGCTCACCTTGTGCTGTGTTGAGAAAGCATTACATGGTATGGTGATGCCATTCCTCTTGAGAAGACCTGCATGTTTCCATATGAAATTGTTCAAGAAACAGTGTGACTTAAGGGTGACTTAAGGGGAAACAGGGAGACCACGATGGGAGAGGGAGGGAAAAATAAGACCAAGAAAATGTGGAAACTGAGTGTTAACTTCAGGAACTTTGAAGTATTTCTACCGGTTCTGAACTTACAGTCTTCACGTATGTGTATCACCTTGCCTTTTTTGGCGGGGGCGGGGGGGGGGGTGGGAGGTGTGGAATGCAGACATTATATAAAACAAGCAATTTATCAGAATCCTTGTGTATAATACCATTCCTCATAAAATACTCCTCCTTTTCACTATACACACACACACACAGAGATTCATTTTTCTTTTGCTATTTTGAGAAAGCTAAACAATGTATCAGAGAAGGCAATGGCACCCCACTCCAGTACTCTTGCCTGGAAAATCCCATGGATGGAGGAGCCTGGTAGGCTGCAGTCCATGGGGTCGCTAAGAGTCAGACACGACTGAGCGACTTCCCTTTCACTTTTCACTTTCATGCACTGGAGAAGGAAATGGCAACCCACTCCAGTGTTCTTGCCTGGAGAATCCCAGGGACGGGGGAGCCTGGTGGGCTGCCGTCTATGGGGTCGCACAGAGTCGGACACAACTGAAGTGACTTAGCAGCAGCAAACAATGTATACTTAGTGCTCACTATGGCCAGATTGGGGCATTGCTCGTGTAGAAATCTCTCATTGGGAGCAACTGTCAAGAGGGAATCAGGAAAAACACAGCATGAAGTGGATGGATTCCCTGTGTGCTCAGTCACTCAATCATGTCCAACTCTCTGCAACCCCCTGGACTGTAGCCAACCAGGCTCCTCTGTCCATGGGATTCTCCAGGCAAGAATACTGGACTGGGTTGCCATGCCCTCCTCCAGGGGTTCTTCCCAACCCAAGGATTGAACCCACATCTCCTGCATTGGCAGGTGGATTCTTTACCACTGAGCCACCTGGGAAACCTGAATGGGTTCCCTAAATCCATATTGTTATTTTGAGTTAAAAAAGCTGTAGTCTCTCCTGAAGAAGCCTCCTTTGAGGAAGAGTCAAGACTTTCTCTAGCTCATGGTTATCTGTTTTGATACCTTGTGACTATAATTGCTGCTTCATTTTATAAGATGATAAAGGGATCTTTGATGATCTCTTGCATTATGTATCTGAAGATCATTGATGTCTCTAATACCTAATTGCACTTTGGATGATAGTGAGTGAAAGTCACTCAGTCATGTCCGACTCTTCAAGACCCCATGGACTATACAGTCTGTGAAATTCTCCAGACCAGAATACTGGAGTGGGTAGCCTTTCCCTTCTCAAGGGGATCTTCCCCACCCAGGGATCAAACCCAGGTCTTTCGCATTGCAGTCAGATTCTTTACCAGCTGAGCCACCAAGGAAGCCCAATTGCACTTTGGATGATATGTAAGCATTGATGTACTGATGGATGCTGCATCTTCTTTATAATCACTACTAGAACCATCTAAATGAGGGCAGTTCGCTCATCAAATACTGCACGACACTCTTAGGAGATAAGATCCCAATGAGCAAAGTTATAGTAATCAAGTGAAATAATAGTCGAGTGATTGCCTTGAAAAATAGGGACATGTTGCTTAACCTGAACTTGAACTCTCTTTCTTCTGTGCATCCCTCCAAAGCTGCCACTGATTAGAGAGGGTGTTTATTTTGCAAGCTACAGTTAGAGGGACTCGTAATAGAAGAGGAGGGTAGGAGTAGACTTGAAGAAGAGCACTACTGAAATGACGGTCCAGAGTGTAATCCATCTGCCTGTGCTGTCTGCTGCTATGTAGAGTCTGCATCGAGCACGCTTCATCACTGCTCTCATCACTTCTGTGCTGGTCTTTTGTGCCCATCTATCTTGGCAACTTTGAGTTTCTTAGACATGAGAACTGACTTCTTCACCTATCCCAAGCTGCTCGCACATGATTGGGCTCACAGAGAGTGCTTATGAGCTGCTGAATAAATAGATATTAGAAAAGAGCAAAAGATGTCTTTTATGGATTCTTAAATACCCAAGAACAGCCGAGTTATTTGAAGTAGCAATCAGCTTCTAGAAATGGATCTGTCTTGTTTTCCCGTAACTGTTGAGTCCTTCCCAAGCATCAGGGGCTGCACTTCCCTTGTTATTCTCACTTAATCCTCAGAAGCACCCTACAAGTAGGTGGTTTGCTCTCCCCACGTGGGGAGACCCAGACTTGAGAAATGTTCTGTGTCTTTCATACAGAAACCCAGAACTGGCAAACTGTGTGTGGGGTGGGGGAGGGGAGGAAGGAGTAGGGAGTGGGGTGTGGATGTCATGTCCTCTGATTGCTACTATTTAGTTGGTGAAATGAGAGGCATTCGCCTGACAGAAGAGAGGGAGAGACTCGTGGAGGTTTGAAGCAATGAGAGAGAATTCCCTGGTGGCTCAGATGGTAAAGAATCTTCCTGCAAGAAAGAACCAGCAAACGCCGGTTCGATCCCTGGATCAGGAAGATCCACTGGAGAAGGGAATGGCAACCCACTCCAGTATTCTTGCCTCGAGAATCCCGTGGTCAGAGGAACCTGGCGGGCTACAATCCATTGGGTCGCAAAGAGTTGGACACAACTGAGCAACTAACTCTTCCATGCTTTCACTTTCATTCCCTATAGTAGTTTTCTCTGCTCAGCGTAACTTTTCTTGTCTAAGTATTACATCTCAACTTCTCAGCTTCACCTCCAGAGCTTTCCATGGAATGACTCCAGGCCTTCACTGTGTATGTAGGAAGCTCAAACCCAATGTGTTTGGTTAAAAGTTGGTTGACTAATTATAAACTCTGAAATGCATAGCCATATGATAGTAATTATAAGAATTAATGATTGTATTTTGTCAGAATGAAATGTTAAGGGAGCTTCAAGTCAGTGGCCTAGAGATGCTGAGTAGAAATTTAACCCATCTTTCCAGCAGATGTTTTAGCAAATAGTTTTCCAGGCTCTCCATCTTCATATGAGCCCCAAATATTGCAGAGAATTTTCACATAGTTTTTGTAGGTCTCTACCTCCTCAGCAGATGAAATCCTGAGCATTCTCCCTATGACCCAAGGAGCAAGACCCTTCATGGTAGAACATTCCTTTGCACACAACCCCAAATCACAGGACTGAGAAAGAAATATGTGTGTGACTGAGGATGATTTGGACTGTTTTTGCTATTCCCCCCACCTCCAAGGGGTTTTCCAGGTGGTGCAGAGGTAAAGAATCCACCTGCCGATGCAGGAGACACAGGTTCAATCCCTGGGTGCAGAAGATCTTCTGGTGAAGGAAATGGCAACCCATTCCAGTATTCTTGCCTGGAAAATCCCATGAACACAGGAGCCTGGCGGGCTCCATACAGTTCTTGGGGTCTCAGAGAGTCAAAGAGTTGGACACAACTTAGCAACTGAGCACAGCAGGGCACCACCCCCAAGAGGTCTTCACTGTCCCAACTGCTCATGACAGTACCCCTCGCAATACCAGTTGTGATTTACGTCAAGTGCCGTATAAGTCTGTGTCATGCCATTCCATGGGGAGGTAGGTGATCTGTAAATTAAACAAAGCCACGAACCTCTTCTGTGTGTATAATCTATGAAAGGGAAGCTTTCAAATACCTCCCACCCTGTCTCTTCCCCCTTAACTCTTTGAAGTGTGTGAGGCACACCATAGCACCACACAGATAGGTCACTATGTTTGAATTAGTTGGGGGTGGGAAGGGGGATGGCCATCTTTCTCTTTGCTTCAGAAATCAAAAGAAAATGCAGTACCTGCCGGGTACGTCTCCCCTGAAAGTTGCCAGCAGTATTCACTAGACAGCTCCTGGATAAGCAGATGGCTTCTTTAATGATTAAACCCAATTTTTCTAAAATGCTAATTAGTTAGAGGAGGATAATTTGAAAGTCTGTCATACATTGCAGAAGAATGTCTTTCATGTCTGCGTTATTTGCTCCTACGAATCATACAGCCGTCACCTGAGCTGGCTCAGTTTCTCGATTTTTATTTAAATCACGTGACTCTTCAATCACAAGAAAAGGGGAAAGACGGTTAATGAGGAAAAGGAGAACCGCCTTTCAGGATGAGTGCTCAGTTAAAAGGAAGGCTATCTTTCTGTTTGCAGAAATCAGCCTCTTTGTTACTTCTGAACTCAGCCTTCGGAACAGTCACTTCAGAGGCTTCATATGGCAGATGCATCTCAATTCATTTTTCTATGAATTTCCACAGAAACACAGAAAAAACCCAGTTGTCCCCATGAAAGTTAGTTCTGACTCTGAGCTTGTCAAGCTGGAGGTCTTGGTCAGAATGGTTTGGAATAAATGAAGTAAAGGACTGGAGACCTGGCTTTTGCCTTTCACAGGTGTGTCTTCATTCACAACGTGGACTCCCCTGTTCTGCCCGCCCTCGTTTGTTTGTTGAATGAGCCCTTCATCCTGTGGAATCGCCCATGTTCTGAGTTGGTTGACGTGTTCTCATCTAGGCTGCCCTCTCATCACCCGTGCTTCCTGTGATCTGGGCGAGAGCGGGAACTGAATCGGCTCCTTGTTTTGGTTGGAACTGCTCACGGTCATGCTGCATGGGAAAGCACGCAGCACTCAGATTGATTACTGGGTGCTGTTTTTGCCAACCTGATCCATGCGTTATAAAGTTCCACGTCAGCCTTTCACTTAATGGTTTTTAAAGTTACTGATGATGATTGCCTAGATCTATTATTTTTTAAGGGGTTTCAAAACAGTGACATCCTAATTCCATCACTGCATCCATATTTATTAAATGCTGTCTTGGCTCAAATGTTTGGTTATCTTGAAATGTATTTTCTATAGGAAACTTGAGATAAACATTTAATTCATTCCCTGTATGTTCCAGTTTCAGAATGAATTGGTGTCATAACAAGTAGTACCATTATGGGCTGAGGGATTTTAACATATTTAATGTGTTTGAACACTTTACAGTAACTAGTGTTTGCATGTTCAGAGCATCTCCTCTTTGGCCGGAGGAGCCCCTTCAGGTTGTCTCTTGTGTCCTTTCAACATGACTCCAGAAATCTTTGTGAGTTCCCATGTTGTCTGGTCCAACAGGATGGTCTCAACTCATCTAGTGCGTTGTCTGCCCTGTGAAAATGGACATTTCCCCAAGAAACCTTAGGGTTTTTCAGTGGGTGATGGCATTTAGACAACACGATCTGGCTACAGGGGTGCTTGGTGAATCTGGTTCCTTCTAGACCTGTGTCAGCTGCTTTCACCACCTTCTTGAAAGTTGTTGTCTGCTTATCTTTACGCAGAACCTGAGAAGCCTCACATCTAATCCATCCCCTTTGTCTCTGTCACTAAGAAGAGAAAGAGCACTGCATATAATAAAGTGATCTCAGAGTAAGGAGTGCCCTAAAACCATCATGGAAATAATCGTAAACTTCTATATACCCAAGCACACCATAAACAAAACTTTAAAACAAGCTACAGATTAGAAGAAAATATTCTTAATATTTATATATTGAAGTACTAGTGGCCTAACTATAAAAACAAATCTAGACATCAATAAGAAAAGACAAACTGAAATGTAAAAATGGGTATGAAATATACATAGGCAACTTACAGAATATCAATGTATGGCTAAGTGACATTTGAAAATGTATTCAACCTTACATGTAATCAGGTACATGCTGATCTATACAACATGAGATGCCATTGTTTTACACATCAAATTGGCAAATGTTTTTGACTGAAATCGAGCGTTAGTGAGTATGTGGGGAAACACAACTTGGTTAAATATGATAATTTAGTACAACTTTTGTATTCCTTTGAAGAATTCATTTTAATTTTGAAAAAAATTCCAGTTTCACATCATACCCCCCATATACACATACATAATAAAGAAATAGTATATAAAAGCCAGATTATTTCCTTTTCACATCTCTCATAACAAGTAAGAACCTTTCCCTACCAATGTACCAAAGTACTAAAACAAAGTAGTTAGCCTTACCTTGTTCTATACAAAAGAGAAACTTAATTCAAAACCGGGAGTTGGTGATGGACAGGGAGGCCTGGCGTGTTGCAATTCATGGGGTTGCAAAGAGTCAGACACGACTGAGAGACTGAACTGAACTGAACTGAATTAAAAATCAGATGAAAAATGTTTTAAGAATGACTTTTATATTTTCCATGAGGAAAATGATTGTTTTCAATAAAGTGACCATTGTTTAGAATCAGTTAATAAGAAAAGATAGACCTGAATTGGGAAGAGTGGTTGGTATCTAAACTGATGTTTTAGAAAGGTCAGATGACTAGTCAGCTGACCACTGGTGTTGTTGCTTAGTCTCTCCGTCCTCTCTGACTCTTTGCAACCCCATGGACTGTAGCCTGCCAGGCTGCTCTATTGGTGGGCTTCTCCAAGCAAGAGTCTGGAGTAGGTGCCCATTTCCTGACCCAGGGATCAAACCCCCATCTCCTATATTGGCAGGCAGGTTCTTTACCCCTGAGCTACCTGCACAGTCCCAACTGACCACAGTAATGCCTGTAAGTGATGAAACAGTAAAGCTGGCGCTTCTCAAACAGTTGCTCTTGGTTGTTGTGTTCTGTGCAGGTTGCTAGAGCCCGTAAAGGATCAGGCTGTATTTACCCCTGAATAAATTAACCAGCAGCTATATTTTATCTATATTATATTTATTTTTTATATTTACATTATATTGTATTTCTATTATATTTATTTAACTTTGAATAGAGTTATTTTGTGGAAAATGTTCATCCTGCATGTTTATGAACTTCTTGGATACTTAGCTCTGTGTCTCCAAGAGGTCACCTGGCTTTTATGATAAAGTCCCTGCTTCATTCAGATACAGAACACACTATTTTCTTGTTTATTGAACTTTAGTTTCCCTGCGTGCTGACACCAGTGGCTTGCTCTGTTTTTATTAGACAAGCACTCCAATTTTTTAGTGAGCTTAACAAACTTCTTCAAGAGGAAACTGGAGGTGCTATTCTGGTATGACACACATTAAAAATTCCTCTTTCTCACTCTTATTTATAGTCTGATGGAGGATAAACAGTATACCAATTTAGTCTTGCGGAAGAGTGACATTTTTGAAAGCATTAAATTTCAAGATAATGTGCACACACGGAATTCAGCAACATTAGCCAACTGAGCAGGGACCGGCTCGCACTAATGCCACGTTATTCCCATCTTGCTCTGTTGAGGGCTGCACCCGCTTCCTATTTTCTGTGCTGTTGCTGGTCCCTGTCCCCCTGGATTCATATGGCCCTGATGTGAGAAATAAAACTAAACAAAAATATTACTAAGGATGACAGATCCTGCATCTATTATTTTTACTGCTGACTTTTTTTTAATGTTTCAGAATCTTCAGCTGGTCTGGGAAAGTACTGTAGATGCTTGTATGAGTGTGAGTTACTCCCAAGTGGAAGATGTGTATGTCAGAAGAGCAGAGTGTGTGTGTGCCTGTCTGTGTGTCTGTGTGTGTGTGTTGGTCCTCTCTGAAGCCTCTTTTCAGAGGAGGCAGCTGACACTGTCATCAAACAGTTACAAAACAGGAGCTCTCACGCTCCAGGCCAGATAGAGAGTGGGGGGTGGGGAGTGTAGGGAAAAAGTTGGGCTCACAGGGAATTTCTGTTTGGTCAGAAAAATAACCAGGGAAGTGGGGAAGAGACCCGAGCAGATAGGAAGAATGGAGAGTGATCATTAAGTGTATTTCAGGTTTTACCCAATGGTTTTTCCTTCTGGGCTGTTATAGGGATAATGTTAAGTTCAAGTTAGCCCAAAGCAAGAGTTGTGGGAGTTTTTTCAGTTCCTCTTTATCACTTAGAAAAATTCAAGGAAAACATCTTCATCCATGTTATATGTTTTCAAGCTGCTACATTTGCCAAGGGTCCTTTCCATTCTTAACATGAACTAGAAGCTAGAGGATTTAGCCATGGGCAGCACGTGTCAGTTCCAAGTACTGACCCGGGGACCTTCAGATTGATTAGATGTGCATCAGAGTCAGAGTCTCTCTTATCTGTCCCTCTCACACACAGTAATGTTCATCCTATATTTCTATAATTAGGAAATAATATGTTGAATCAGATAACTGGAATTTGACAGAAAACAACAAAATTCTATAAAGCAATTATCCTTCAATTAAAAAATAAATTTAAAAACAAGCAACCAAAAAAAAAAAAAATACATGACCCCAACGTGCATGGTAGCATTATTTACAATTGGCAAGATATAGAAGCAGTGTAAGTGTCCACCAACAGATGAATGGAGAAAGAAAATGTGGTGTGTAAACACATGCATATATGAACATACAGCTGTGTATATATTATGGAATACTGCTCAGCCATTAAAAATGAAATCTTGCCATTTGAAACATCATGGATTGATTTGGAGGGTGTTACGCTAAGTGAAATAAGTCAGGCAGAGGATAAATACTGTATGACATTACTTATAAGTGGAATCTAAAAAATACAACAAACTAGTGAATATAACAAAAAAGAAATAGATTCTGATACAGAGAAAAGCAGTTACCAGTGGGGAGAGGCAAGATAAGGGTAGGGGATTAAGAGATATTAAGTACAGTGTATAAAATAAATAAGCTGCAAGGATACCTTATACAGCACAGGGAATAGAGCCAATATTTTATAATAACTATAAATGGAGCATAATCTTTAAAAATTGTGAACTGCTATGTTGTATACCTGAAACATATAATACTGTAAATCAACCATACCTCAATAAAAATTTTTTAAAAATAAAAAAAAGAACAAATATAGACAAGTATAAGTTGAGTATGTTTTTTTTTTTCTTAATTGCCTTTGATCGACAGATCTTAGCTGACAGTAGAACCTGATTTCTAGTGGAAGACAGGTCTTTAGATTTCTAGTAGAAGACAGCTCTTTATTTTATGTTATTATTTTTTGGCTGCACCACACAGCATGTGGGATCCTAGTTCCCCAACCAGGGATCGAACCCATGCCCCTGGCATTGCAAGCATGGAGTCTTAACGACTGGATCACCAGGGAAGTCCCCTAGAAATATTTGTCCTAGTATAGTTCTAGGACAGGATATACAGCAAGCAAAAGAATTAAAAGCCTAGCCCTCATACAGTGGACACTAACATTTGCTGAGAAGCACAGTAAAATACCTGTTGGCTGAGCATAAAAATGATGGCTCCCTAACCATATCCAGATAATGCTTTCCAATCAGAGGTTCCTTTGAAATTCAAGGGGGAGGACAAGTTTTATCAAACACTCTACTGTTAAAAAGCTTTGGGTATTTGGACTCCCTCCAGAAAATAGCAGATTCCATTCCTAATTCTGTTAATGCCAAAAATAAAACACAGGGTATTGGAATTATTTTGTCCCCACGTGTTTGTTCAACATATGAGTCTGTGAATTTTCTCACAATAAACAATACTTTCCTAGTACCTTTTTAATTGTAATTTGTGATAATTGACATCATCAGAGTCATATGAAAGATATACATGATTTTTGAAGTGATTCTAGATTGTAATACATGTAATTTCAACTTCTTTTAAATGAAAGTCAACCTTTTCCAAATTTTTCTTTTACAGCTTCTAAGTTTGAGAAAGGCTAATTTTTCATCATGTTTGTATAATATGACTCATTATTTGAGCCTTTTCACCATGAAATGCTTATGGTTATGTGTGTGTACGTGTGGACAGATAACCTAACAGCTACTTGCCTAAGAGGTCCACTGAGTTTGTTCCTCTTTCCTGGCCTGTGTCCCTTGCAGACACCCTGACCAGTCAGTGGAGCAGTCTAGGTCATCTTTGCCACTGGGTGACCCAAAACAAAGCTGTAGTCTTAAGTGATAGGTTAATGAAATCATGAACTCAGATCATGAACTCCTTATTGCCAAATTCAGACTTAAATTGAAGAAAGTAGGGAAATCCACTAGACCATTCAGGTATGACCTAAAGCAAATCCCTTACGATTATACGTTGGAAGTGACAAATAGATTCAAGGATTAGATCTGATAGACAGAGTGCCTGAGAACTATGGATGGAGGTTCGTGACACAGTACAGGAGGCAGTGATCAAGACCATCCCCAAGAAAAAGAAATGAAAAAAAAGCAAAATGGTTGTCTGAGGAGGCCTTACAAATAGCTGTGAAAAGGGGAAGCAAAAGACAAAGGAGAAAAGGAAAGATAAACCCATTTGAATGCAGAGTTCCAGAGAAACGCAAGGAGAGATAAGAAAGCCTTCCTCAGTGATTAATGCAAAGAAATAGAGGGAAACGATAGAATGGAAAAGACTAAAGATCTCTTCAAGAAAACTAGAGCTACCAAGGGAACATTTCATACAAAGATGGGCACAATAAAATACAGAAATGACATGGACCTAACAGAGGCAGAAGATATTAAGAAGAGGTGGCAAGAATACACAGAAGAACTATACAAAAAAGATCTTCATGTCCCAGATAATCACAATGGTGTGATCACTCACCTAGAGCCAGACATCCTGGAATATGAAGTCAAGTGGGCCTTAGGAAGCATCACTACAGACAAAGCTAGTGGGGGTGATGGAATTCCAGGTGAGCTATTTCAAATTCTGAAAGATGATGCTGTGAAAGTGCTTCACTCAATATGTCAGCAAATTTGGAAAACTCAGCAGTGGCCACGGGACTGGAAAAGGTCAGTTTTCATTCCAATCCCAAAGAAAGGCAATGCCAAAGAATGCTCAAACTACCGCACAATTGCACTCATCTTACACTCTGGCAAAGTAATGCTCAAAATTCTCCAAGCCAGGCTTCAACAATATGTGAACCATGAACTTCCAGATATTCAAGCTGGTTTTAGAAAAGGCAGAGGAACCAGAGATCAAATTGCCAACATCCGCTGGATCATGGAAAAAGCAAGAGAGTTCCAGAAAAAACATCTATTTCTGCTTTATTGACTATGCCAAAGCCTTTGACTGTGTGGATCACAACAAACTATGGAAAATTCTTCAAGAGATGGAAATACCAGACCACCTGCCTCCTGAGAAATCTGTATGCAGGTCAAGAAGCAACAGTTAGAACTGGGCATGGAACAACAGACTGGTTCCATATCGGGAAAGGAGTACATCAAAGCTGTATGTTGTCATCCTGCTTATTTAACTTCTATGAAGAGTACATCATGAGAAACACTGGACTGGAAGAAGCACAAGCTGGAATCAAGATTGCCAGGAGAAATATCAGTAACCTCAGATACGCAGATGACACCACACTTATGGCAGAAAGCGAAGAAGAACTTAAGAGCCTCTTGATGAAAATGAAAGAGGAGAGTGAAAAAGTTGGCTTAAAACTCAACATTCAGAAAACTAAGATCATGGCATCTGGTCCCATCACTTCATGGCAAATAGATGGGAAACAGTGGAAACAGTGACTGACTTTATTCTTTTGGGCTCCAGAATCACTGCAGATTCTGCAATGACTGCAGCCATGAAATTAAAATACGCTTGATCCTTGGAAGAAAAATTATAACCAACCTAGAGAGCATGTCAAAAAGCAGAGACATTACTTTGCCAACAAAGTCTGTCTCGTCAAAGCTATGGTTTTTCCAGTAGTCATGTATGGATGTGAGAGTTGGACTGTGAAGAAAGCTGAATGCTGAAGAATTGATGCTTTTGAACTGTGATGTTGGAGAAGACTCTTGAGAGTCCCTTGGACTGCAAGGAGATCCAACCAGTCCATCCTAAAGGAGATCAACCCTGAGTATTCATTGGAAGGACTGGTGCTAAAGCTGACACTCCAATACTTTGGCCACCTGATGCGAAGAACTGACTGATTTGAAAAGACCCTGATGCTGGGAAAGATTGAAGGGGGGAGGAGAAGGGGAAAACAAAGGATAAGATGGTTGGAAGGCATCACCGACTCAACGGACATGAGCTTGAGTAGGCTCCAGGAGTTGGTGATGGACAGGGAGGCCTAGCATGCTGCGATTCATGGGGTCGCAAAAAGTCAGACACGACTGAGCAACTGAACTGAACTGAACTAATGAAATCAGTCCCCACTTCTCAGTTGCTGGGGAGGAAAGCCATGTCTAAGGCCCTCTCCCAGTCTGCCAGCGGCCACAGCAGCCTATCAGGTCATCCCATCACAACGTCAAGAGGTGAACTCTGAAAAAGACCTAACCAAGATCCAAAGGCTGACTTGTCTCAATGTGAAACTCTTTTCTTTGTGATTAACACAGGCCATGTGTACTAGTCAGTGAGAACTGGAAGGCAGCTGGGTGGATGATGAGCATCTACAAGACATGGATGTAGTGGTTTCTCAGGGGATGATGCAGTGAGCAGCCTTGTTAGAAGAACAATCCAGGGACTTCCCTGACTATCCTGTGGTTAAGACTTTGCTTTCCAGTGCAGGGGACACAGATTCAATCCCTGGTTGGGGAACTAAGATCCCACATGCCTCGCAGCCAAAAAACCAAAATATAAAACAGAAACAATATTGTAACAAATTCAATAAAGAATTCAAAAATAGTCCACATCAAAAAAAAAAAAAAAAATCTTTAAAAAAGAACGCTCTTACCTTGGTTGACAGCTGCAAATCCTAGCTGGTAAGGAAAACCAGCCTTTATTTTCTGTGTCTGAATTTAAGCAACCAATAAAGTTTGTTTAGTGATGCCATTGAGTCTTATGAAGATGGTTTTATCTCAATGCAGGAAACTATGCCAGAGGTCTCAAGTCGTCTGGCCATGTGGTCGTGGGCAACTTAACACCACCATGCCTCAATTTCCCTCTCTTTAAGACTGGGATAATAATAGCAATTTCCTCACTGGTTGTTGTGAGAACTAAGAGTTAACGCATGTAACATCTCTGATTTATCTCAAGTCCTACAGAACTTTCGGTAATTGTTACCCTCATTGTTTTTCTATCAGCTATTGTAGTGATGGTACTTTTGCATTGAAAATATTGATATTTAAAACATAGGACCATTTGTTTCCTTTTCCTTAACATTTTACCTTTAAAAACAATATCATCTGGTAGCCCTCACAGATCCATCTTTGAGGTGACAGCTCCCTATTCATTGAGGTTTATTCAGCTGAATCTGGGCAATTTGGTATAATGTATGCATTCTTTGACTCAACCAATATCTATTTCTTCCCTACTGTGAGGAAAAATTAAATACTTCTTCTCCGTTCCAGCCTCTGCCCCCATCCTTAATTAAGTCGAAGCACACACTTAATTGTAGAATCCAGAACCAGAAAGCCTTTTGCCTTTCCCTTATGTCTATATGCGATCTGCAAATCCTCAAGTTTTGCCTGCCCTGTAGAATTTCAAATGACAGATCATTTTAAAATGAAGACGCCTTTTTTATAACCAAGCATTGACCTTCAGGTCAGTGTTACCAATTTTTGTCTGTCACAGTCTCTGTTGGTGTAACCCAACATGGCAGGGCCTCTAATAGAGATGGACAAGTCAGGCTCGTTGGAGAATCATGTCCTATAACCCTGAGTTGCAATTAACCATGGGTGAGACTAAGGTCTGAACTGAAGTTGACCTTTGTATTCCTTCCCCTTAAATCTGCTCCCATCCTGATCCTCTGAGAAACACCACTCAGTTCAGGTTCAGGGAGGAAACAAGGAGAAGGAAGAGTTATTTCTGTTTTTCCCCGACCCGTGCTACACTTGGGTCTCCTAACTGGTGGCCATTGTCCTGCTACTCTTCTCCCATAGGACATGATGCTGAAGACATCGTTCTTCACCATGTTCTCTTTACCGACTCTGATTCATGCCTGTCACATAGTTAATAACTTGCCAAGGATTTCTCTTCCCTTTCCCTTGCCCTTGTTTCTTGTTTTTATTTTTATGCCAGGAAAGAAATATAAGAGAAATATTTGAATAGAATATTCATGAAGGGCCATCCTTTTCATTTGACTTCATCCCACATTTCTTTCCTTCTCTTTTGTTCTAGTTGGGAAATTTAGGGCTATAACTATGTTTTTCCTCCCTTTTAATTTTTTCCCAAGCAGTATTATAGGGTTTTTTGTTTTTTGTTTTACATTCCCTCCCTTTTATTTTATTTTTTATTTTATTATTATTATTTTACTTTACAATATTGTATTGGTTTTGCCATATATCAACATGAATCTGCCACAGGTGTACACGTGTTCCCCATCCTGAACCCCCCTCCCACCTCCCTCCCCATACCATCCCTCTGGGTCATCCCAGTGCACCAGCCCCAAGCTTCCTGTATCCTGCATTGAACCTGGACTGGCAATTCATTTCTTATATGATATTATATGTGTTTTAATGCCATTCTCCCAAATCATCCCCCGTCTCCGTCTCCCACAGAGTCCAAAAGACTGTTCTATACATCTGTGTCTCTTTTGCTGTCTCGCATACAGGGTTTTTTGATAGAATTTATTTTTTAGAGCAGTTTTAGGTTTACAGCAAAACCAAGCATAAAGTATAGTGAACCTTTTCAGATTGGTCTCTTTCACTTGGTAATATGTTTTTGCTTCTTTTGTTTTCCATCTATTCTTGAGTGTTGTCTTCTTATCCATTAGAGGCTTTAGCCTATAACTCATAGTTATTTTAAATTCCCAGTCTGATAATTCCACCATCCCTGCCATATGAGCCTTATCCCAGTGGTTCCTCTGTCTCTAAACTGTGTTGTTTGCCTTTTAGTCTGCCTTGTAATTTTTTTTACTGATGTCCAGACTTGATGTACCAGGGAAAAGGGATTTCTGCAAATAGGTCTTTAGTCACATGATAGTAAGTTATTGGAGAGGCAAGGAGACCCACAATTGGGTCTCAACCTTTTAGTGAATTTGTGTCCTGAGCTGTGACCTTCACAGGCACTTCAGCAGCCCCCTCCTTGGGTGGACAGGATGGCTGGAAGGGGCTGGGTTTGGATAACTTTCCTTCCCCTAGATTGGGTAGGGCTCTGATAAAATCACAACAGGTTAGCCTCTAGGAAAATAATATTCTTGAGGGCAACTATTTTAAAAAGCATAGAATGTTTTGAACATATTCAAGTTGGCTACTTTCCTCCTCCTGCTGCTGAAAGCCAGAGGTGATTTTTTTTCCTCCAGTCTTTACTTTGAGAACCAGGTAGGGCTCCTTAAGATAAAATTCAAAAAGGTGTGAGGTCCCCGTTAAGTCTGGACCCTGCTGGAGTTTTTAAGTCTCAGACTGATCCACACTGAGCCTCCAGTAATTCAATTACAGTTTGGGTTTTTCAGCCTCAGTGCTGACTCTCACATAGATTTCTGCTCGTGCGTTTCTGCTCTGGTGAGTTGTGATTCTCCATATCTGCATGTTTGTAATTCGAGGGACAGTCATTTGCCCTGTGACATCAATTATCTTACAAGTTAAGTCAAACAATTGTCTGTTCAGCTTTTTTACTTGTTTTTAGGACAGAGCAATGACCTCCAAGCTCCTTCATACCCAACAAGAAACCGAAGTCTTCTCCTTAATTTTTTATGCTCCATTGACGTCTATAAGAACATTTTGTTCTTGTTGTTATTACTAAGGTCTTTGAGATTCATGCAATCCAAATTTAGAGATTGGAGGTTTAAATATTTCAGACAAACCATTTCTTAAAAATCAAAATGGAAAATAAATTTACCTGTGTCTTTAGATAAGATCGCAAAGAAAAATTGCC
The DNA here is from genome assembly GCF_055505025.1 of Bos grunniens. Taxonomy (NCBI): domain Eukaryota; kingdom Metazoa; phylum Chordata; class Mammalia; order Artiodactyla; family Bovidae; genus Bos; species Bos grunniens. The sequence continues at coordinate 42,458,464 of NC_141188.1, forward strand.
TCCACTTTAGGAGTTTTCCTGCACAAAACACTATTTCATTAAGTTCACAATGTTTTTCTGACAGTTTTAGAAGTTTTCACTTGAGAAAAAAAAAAACCAGATCTGAAACACAAAGTCCAAAAGAGAAATAGAGAAAAAAAGAAAGAGAATAAATTTCAATTTATCCAGTCATTCCCAACCCTCAATTCTAAATCTAACCTTCCTCAACCATCTTAATTATGGAATACAGTGTTTAATTGTACATGAGGAAAAACCAAAAATCCCAAGCAGTGACTCATAATGTCTGTGACCAAGCAAGCTACTTTTGATTAGTAGGTTGTAGATAAACTCTTTTCTAATGCTTTGCTATGACAATTGTTAATTCAACTACTTTTTTTTGTTAATTCCTACTTTTTACAGTGCATAATATTTAGTCATGAGGTGATGGAGTATTCACACCTGAAAGCAATTTGGTGAAAATTATAATGTAACTTGTATGGAAATGTAAATTAATGAAATACTTTGTTAGACAAAGCACATTGTTCTAGAATAAGTACCTTTGGGGTCAAGAGAGATCTGGGGTGTGATTCCAGCTCCTCCACAATTTGGACAGTTTAACTTCTTGAGACTCAGCTTCATCTATAAAACGAGAAGAATAGCTCTTACCAGGTTGAAAAAAGTAAAAGTCAGAGTGTTAGTTGCTCAGTCATGTCCTGCTCTTTGCGATCTCATGGACTTTAGCTTGCCAGGCTCCTCTGTCCATGAAATTCTCCAGGCAAGAATATTGGAGTGGGTTGCCATTTCCTACTCCAGGGGATCTTCCCAACCCAGGGATCGAACCCAGGTCTCCCACATTGCAGGCAGATTATTTACCGTCACTAGAATTAAATGCGGAGAAAGCAATGGCACCCCACTCCAGTACTCTTGCCTGGAGAATCCCATGGACGGAGGAGCCTGGTAGGCTGCAGTCCATGGGGTCGAGAAGAGTTGGACACAACTGAGCGACTTCACTTTCACTTTTCACTTTCATGCATTGGAGAAGGAAATGGCAACCCACTCCAGTGTTCTGCCTGGAGAATCCCAGGGACGGGGGAGCCTGGTGGGCTGCCGTCTATGGGGTCGCACAGAGTCGGACACGACTGAAGCAACGCAGCAGCAGCAGCAGCATTAAATGAGAGAGTGCTTACAGAGCAGTGCCACACAGTAGCTGTGCATTGTATGGCGGTTTCCACGCTCTTCCTTTCCAACACAATTAAGTTCCTAAGTGTGTATTAGTGGCGAGCAGAAGTGTCCAAAAACATCTTTCTGTGGACCACATAGTCTTTTTAATTTTTTAATTTGAATTATTTGACAATACTTAAAATTCAATTCCTATAAAATCTGAATTTGGGGTTTCTCCTGATTTACAACGTCTGGGCCCTCTATGGGGCATCCAGCCTCTGGAGCTGAGTGGCTGTCTCCCCTTCCACTTCTCCAGCACCCACCACTCCTTATCATCTTAGACCTGTTTCACTCCCTTGTGAGGTCTGCCTGGCTCCCAGTGACATCTGTGTCTGTGGTCAAATGGTGAGGTTAATGCAGGAAGGCTTGCTGAGGACATGGGAGGCGGGTTTTAACAATTCACAGGCACAGAGTGTATGGTTAATGGACATGAGCTTAAAGCTGTGAGTCTCCAGACTGGACCTCTGCTTGGTTTTAGTAGGTTCTCACCAGTCCTTAATGGCCATCTTTTGTGCTTCAGGAAGATCAGCAGTGGGGTGTGTAGCGCGACCTCACTGAAGTTAGTTCACACACGGGGAGGTAAGAAAGGAGAAAGATCTTTCTGGTACAAGCTTGGCTTTTATTGTTGCACACACACCCCCTCCACCACCTCATCTCACCAGGGGTAAGAAGCACTTTCACTGCCATCTCCTAACCTGAAAGGATTAGAGAAACACAAGAGAAGACAGAGAGGGAGGGAGGTCTGGCAAACTTGACCGTGTCTCTCTTCATAGGCAGAACAGAAGAGAATATTGAGGCAATTATCTGCATAAATCAGCCTGAAGCACATTAAAGAAATTCCAGCAAAAAGGGGACGTTTATGCCTGAATAATGGCACTAATTATCTCCGGCCTCCACTTTAGCGCTCCTGGGGAAACCTGGCTTAAGAGTGCTTTTCCAGTGAGCTGGCAGACTTGGAGGTGGAGAGAAATCATATTGTCATAACTGCAGCTGTGGACCTGGAGTCAGTGCTGCCTCTGCCCAGAACACCTGTTGAGAATATCCAAGCCCGCATTCTGCCTCTCAGACTCACTTGATGGTCTGGAGAAAAGGGGGGCCCTGGGGAAGACAAGCAGGTTCAGCAAGCTGGCACCTAGAGGAACCATGCCGCTTACTTTGCAAAATCTTTACAGCTTTTTACTGTAAACGCATAATCTCAAAAAATTTTTTTGAAATATAGTTGACTTACCATGCTTGTTAGTTTCAGGTATACAGCAAAATGATTCAGTTTTATATATATATATATATATGAAGATATGAATATACATATTCTTTTTTAGATTTTTTCCATTATAGGTTATTATAAGATACTGACTATAGTTCCATGTCCTGTATAGTGGGTCATTATTGGATACCTGTTTTATATATAATAGTGTGTATATGTAAATCTCAAACTTCTAACTTATCCCTCCCACCTTCCCTTTGATAACCATAAGTTTATTTTCTATATCTGTAAGCCTATGTCTGTCCTACAAATAAGTTCATTTCTATCATTTATATATTCCATGTATAAACTACCCCCTGGACTGTACCCCGCCAGGCTCCTCTGTCCATGGAATTCTCCAGGCAAGAATACTGGAGTGGGTTGCCATTCCCTTCTCCAGGGGATCTTCCTGACCCAGGGAGCGAACACAGGTGTCTCACATAGCAGGCATAGTCTACACCATCTGAGCCACCAGGAAATCCCCATATCAGCGATACCATGTGATATTTGTCTTTCTCTGACTGATTTCACTGGTATGATAATCTCTACATCCACCTATGTTGCTGCATAATGGCATTATTTTATTCTTTTTTATGGCTGAGTAATATTCAGATATTGTGTGTGGTGGGAGGAGTTCCCTGGTGGCTCAGATGGTAAAGAATCCACCTGCAATGCAGGAGACCCAGGTTTCAATCCCTGAGTTGGGAAGATCCCCTGGAGAAGGAAAAGGCAACCCACTCCAGTATTCTTGCCTGTGATTATGTATCTCTATTTATCCATTCATCTGTCAATGGACATTTAGGTTGCCTCCATGTCCTGGCTGTTGTGAATAGTGTTGCTATAAATATGGGGCGTATGTATCTTTTAGAATTGGAATGCATACATCAGCTATATGCCCAGGGGTGGGATTGCTGGATCATATGGTAGCTCTATTTAGATTTTTGAGGAGACTCCATACCATTCTCCACAGTAGCTACACCAATTTATATTCCCATCTTTACAACTTTAACGTTGTCATAGAAGTTATAGATCATTTTCATTTTTCTGTTTAAAAATGTATCTTTTTTTCACAACAACTTTTAGCAATAAAAAAGGGGCAACTTATTAATGTTCTGCCTTCTAAGTATGAATCAAAAGATTATTATAACTACAGGCAAGAAAGCATTTGGATTATGTGGCATTTGGAAATGAAAATAAAGGTTATCCATATGGTCTGATGTTGTCAATGCCTCACACTGCATTAGTAATCACCGAATATGGGGGTGATTTTGATTATGCGGCTCATTTTAAATTGTGCCGTGTCCTGGGTCAGTCAGAGTCAAGATGATTTACTGGAAATAGCTGCTGTTTTCTTGTGTAAACGCTGCTAAGTGCTTAAGCAGAATTAGAATATTTAGGACATCGTACTTTTGGTTTTACGGTGTTATGGTCTTCTTAAAGCTTCTCACTTTATACCTTCTTAAGCATCACTAATTCTATTCTTGTCTGTCCTGAATGCATCAAAAACCTCCAGTAGTAAGAGCTATAAAGTGTGTTTTATGCATGTATGTGAATGTCAGTTTCCCTTCGGTTTTATAGCTTTTGTCCTGGTCTCTGTAACTTAAAAGATTATGAGCTTCTGGTGGTTAATGAGAATGATTCAAAGGCCAAGGTTTAACCTTTGTCTCCCAAAGACCTGGAGCTCTCCCTGCCTTCCAAGGCCTTTTTGCATCTCATTCACCAAGGGGCTGGGGGAAGCCCGGGGATTATTCTTCTGCGGACCTGCAGGAAAGCCAACAACTTGCCTTTTCTTTTCCTTCTGGCCCTGCTGACCAGCATTGCTGGAGAACCACTCTGGGTTCATTTGGGGTTAGGTCCATGTCACAGCCATCTGAGGGTCAGAGGCTCATGCAGGCTCATGCAGGGTCAGAGGCTCATGCAGGCTCATGCAGGCTCCTGGCAGCCTCCTCCTTTCACTCATGCACTCCAGCGTGAACACCATTGGTTCCAATCGTCAGTCAGGGCACATGGTCCATCCTTGCGTGTGTCTACATAATGAACTCTCTGTCCCAAGGAAACTGGCCCAGAAGCGGAAGGAGACAATGAGCAGCACACGGCAGGAGATGACGGTGATGGTGAGCTCCATGGACAAGAGCTATGCCGAGCAGGGCACCAGCTGCGACGAGGCCTTCTCCTTCATGGACACGCACAACCTCAACGGGAGATGTGAGTGGGCGCCCTTCCTGCCTTCGGGGCACCTCTGGGGTCCGGGGGTTAGGAAACAAAACCTCCCTAGACAATCCTTAGGCCCTGTTGATTTCGCCAGTCCCTTCAGATGATGCTGGACACATCCCCATGTGCCACGGCGGCTTAGGAACGATGCTGCGGGAGGGGGGAACGGGACCAGGTCAGAGCACAGGCAACCACGGCCACGTGTCTGTAAAGACCTGAGAGCTCTGACACCAAGGCGGCCCTCCCCGCCCACAGAAGCACCTGCTTCCCACCCTCCCTGCTGTTCCTCAGCTCCTGTTTGTGAGCGAGCCAGGTGTGGAACCACACGGGGGAAGCCTGTTATAAAACAGCTCACTAAATGGCAGTAACAAGCTAATTGTTTATTTGTTTAGCTGACACGTTCTGCCTTTATTACAGGGCTATTAGTGGCAATTAATAAGTTAAACTGTATTTCCACTTCAGAAGGCTTACATCTCACACCAGGTGGGTAAAGGGAGCTCAGCTAACACCTTCCCGTGCTACCACCTGCCATCCAGGTACAGGGCACTATTTGAGGAAGCTAACAATGACAAGGATTGTTGGAAATACAGACAGTATTTCTGGCCTCATCCCCTGGTGATCTTTTTGGGGACCTAGATAAATCCACAAGCTGTGCCTGATGATGTGGTTCCCAGCCCTGCTGGGTTCAAGGTCAGAGGTCTCCTCATTTCATGAAATTCATGCCCAAAGGCTGCTGCTGACCCTGGCTGCATTAAATCAGGATGCTGGACAACAACGGGATGGATTAAGGGGAGCTGTCACCAACAGTAATAAAAATACAGGCGGGGGCTTGGCACAGACCCTCAGCCTCCGCTGGAAGAGGGCTGGTCCCAGTGCAGTGCTCACGCCTGTCCTGACCACCCTCCTGGGGTGTTCCGATCAGCATCTCCGCCAGCGCCCTCCCCACATCACACACAATGTGGTTTCTTCTTCTCCGTCTCCTCCCACACCTGCCTTTCCCCCCAACATTCAGCAAAGCTTCATAGAAAGGCCTGCTTTTTTCTTTCCACAGTGGCTACGCTTGTCCACCTTGTACCAGGTAGAGGTCCTACATTTATTTATCCACCTGCAACCCCCACTCTCTGGCATGGGACTTCAGCACACGCCGCTCTCACCTGGGCGGGTGGGACGCACTCCTCATCCGTGGTCACTGTCCTTTGCCCTTTTGTGTTATTTTCAGTGTAGGTGGCAGAATCTGGGGTACTTAAGTGAAAGTGAAAGTGAAGTCGCTCAGTCGTGTCCGACTCTTAGCGACCCCATGGACTGCAGCCTACCAGGCTCCTCCATCCATGGCATTTTCCAGGCAAGAGTACTGGAGTGGGGTGCCATTGCCTTCTCTGCTGGGGTACTTAGGTTTACCACAAATTCCTTCCTTAGGTTCACCACAAATTCCTTCCTTTTTTGGAGACTTTTCTCTGCTTTTTTGTAGCAAATACTATCTTTTTCATTTCGAAAGTATGTAATGCATTTCACTGCCAAAATAAAGCAACTGAGGATGCATTTGTTGGGTGGAAGGGTTGAGGGGAGAAGTCCTTCCCACTACACACAAGATGAGAATTTGTGTTGGGGGGTAACAGAAGATGAGATGGTTGGATGGCATCTCAATGAACTCAATGGACATGAGTTTGAGCAAGCTCCAGGAGAAAGTGAAGGACAGGGAAGCCTGGTGCGCTGTAGTCCATGGAGTTGCAAAGAGTCAGATAGGACTGAACGACTGAACAAGTTACTTCTTGAACATCGGTGTGGAGGGACCGTTCGGATACACGTCCTCTCTTTCCAGGATCACCTGTTTATGTTCCAAATCTTCTGTGTCATGGTGAAATTGCTCACAAATAAATTTACCTGGGCTTACTTACCCAAAGAGCAGAAACCTACGTTAAGAGTTTCTAGGCTTTGGAAGTTTGAGCAATAGAAGGTATTTGCCTCTGGGTAGGGTATTTAGTTTGGCATTGCCTTTTTTAAAAATGAATGTATCTGTGGGAATCCAAAACTGCTCCTATCGAGAGGGCTGCTGCAGACTTGGGGGCAGCTTGGGGCTTGCTGGCCATGAGGGATTACTTGTTTCTCCCATCAGTGCAGCCAGTGGAGGAGATACAGGAAGAAGCTTTTTTTTCTCCACTCTCTGAGCAATGGGTGGGTCTCATGGAATCCCATCCACAGGGACCCTAATGGTAAACTCCATCATCACCACATTCTCTTAACGCCTTTAACGTGTGCTGTGCGTGCATGTGTGCTGCGTCACTTCAGTCCAACTCTTTACGACCCCATAGACTGTAGCCCGCCAGGCTTCTCAGTCCATGGAATTCTCCAGGCAAGAATACTGGAGTGGGTTGCCATTCCCTTCTCCAGGGGATCTTCTCCACCAAGGGATCAAACCAGTATCTCCTGTGGCTCCAGCATTGCAGGCAGATTTTTTACCACTGAGCCACCGGGGAAGCCCAATGCCTTTGTTGCATAAGAACAATTACTGGAGGAGGAAACTTTCAGGAAATGTACTCATTGGACCACTAGACTTCTAGCCTTAAACCACTGCAAGCCTGGGCAGGTTTGAGATCTTTCAGGGTTGGGAGGTGAGTACCTTTTAGGAATGAGACAGTGAGAAAACTGAGGTTGGAGAATTTAAAAATAAGTCTGAGCACATTTATAACAGTGTGGAATAATCTGTCCACCAAAGCAAACAGGAGATGTGCAGAAAGCAAGGGGGAAGTAGTTATGGAGAGTGGGGGTGGGTTTAATCTTTATACAAAGAAGTTTCTAAATACATTTTTTAAAGGTGAAAAGAGACATAGTTATTTTGTATCTGCACATTGTATTTTGCACATTTTTACGAAACAAATACAAATGTCAGCAGGTAACAGGCATTTTACTTCCTTATTTTTATCAGTCATTCTCTTTTTTTTTCCTGGAGATTTATCATAAACATGCATCATAAATGTGACACTTCTCTATTTTAGCAAAGTATAAATGACAGGCAGCCTAGTTTCCAGTTTCGTCATTTACTAATTCGGTACTTTTAAAACATAAACACAGGAAAAACCATTGTCTGAAAGGGAAGTACTCCAAGAGAATGAAAACGTATCAGCGTGTCCTCAGAATAAAGATAAGATGCAATCACCACAGGGACTTGGTTGGTAGTGGCCCGTTTAACACCTGTTTAAGCGGCATTAAGGGATTCCCCAGTGGCTCAGCAGGTAAAGAAACTGCCTACCAATGCAGAAGATGCGGGTTCAGTCCCTGGGTGGGGAAGATCCCCTGGAGTAGGAAATGGCAACCCACTCCAGTATTCTCGCCTGAAAAATCCCATGGACAGGGGAACCTGGCAGGCTACATACAGTCCATGGGGTCACAAGAGTCAGACATGCCTGAGCACACACACAAGTGGTATTAATTAGTGTTCTGATCAGGATGTCAGCATCAAATAAGCCATGTAACTACATTGGAGGAATTAAAGTTTAGACTTACATCAACCAGCCTGTGCACTTAAGCACATTCAAATCATTTATCCTTATGCTTTAATGAAATTAAAGTGTTTTTAAAGCACTAATCAATTAAGATGTTGAAGAGAGTTAAACTACTTTAAAAATAGGAAATATCCACTTTCAATGGGATCAGATAAATTGGATGGGGTTGGCTTTACCTCTTAATAACAGTGGAAAGAGAAGGTGTAAATAGTTAAAGCTTGAGTGTTTCAGAGGAAGATTTCAAAGGAAAATAAGCAGGTTTTTAAGAATTTAAGGCCTAATAGGCCAACATGTAGGCATGCAGCTTTCATGTTAAAAATAACACATATGGAACATCTTTATTTTTCATAAAATAGAATATTGTGAAATGTTCTCTCAGTGTCTACAATAGGAGAAAGGTGAGGATTTAGAAAATTGCAAAAACATTGACATTTGGAACATTCTCCAAAAGCCATGTGTAGACACATTCTCATCCTCTTAGTCGTAAATAATCAGCTGAGCATTTGGTAAAATTCTACAAGCAAAGTGAAAAAAGTGAAAGTGTTCATTGCTTGAGTTCTGTCCGACTCTTTGTGGCCCCATGGACTGCAGCCCACCAGGCTCCTCTGTCCATGGAGTTCTCCAGGCAAGAATTCTGAAGTGGGTTGCCATTCTCTTCATCAGGGGATCTTTCCAACTCAGGGATCCATCCTCGGTCTCCTGCACTGCAGGCGGATCCTTTACCAGTGTGAGCCACTAGGGAAACCCCCTACAAGCAAAGGCTAGGAGTCAAAAGGGAGAGTAATGAATTTCTGCATCCAGAAAGGGGCTGTGGTTGTGGGTATTTTCCTTCATTTGTGGGGTCAGAAAATCTTTTAAGTGGTGAAAGGGTACGTGTCCTCTAAAGTAGGTGTCCCCAATCTCAAGGATGATGATCTGAGGTGGAGCTGATGTAATAATAGTAGAAATGAAGTGCACAACGAATCCAGTGTGCTTGAATCATCCCCAAACCATCCCTCCCACCCCCAGTCCATGATAGAATTACCTTTCACGAAACCAGTCCCTGGGGCCAAAAAGGTTGGGGACCGCTGCTCTAAAGCACAAGTAAGTCCGCAGGGCAGGTGGAGAGGGACAATATCCATCACAGAGACGCAGGTGAACCTCTGATGTTTCTGTGGTCCACAGTCCACCCAGCCCAGTTTCTCATGCATGACCTCAGGGCCGTACTTTCAGGTTATTGCCTCTCTGCCCCCACTGACACGCCTGTCTCTCATTTACAGCTGTGTCTTCACCATCGTCCTTCACCATGAAAACCAACACCCTGAGCACATCGGTGCCCAACTCCTATTACCCAGGTAACAGATCTTTCCGCTGTTGCATCTCTTCATCACCCCGAGCACTCAGAGTCACCCAGGGCTCACTTTGCTGCCCAAGATGCTTGAGGAGCTTACTGTGTTTGATGTGCTGTAACCGGATGCTTTCTGTGGCTTCTACGGGAAGACTGGGAGGGGGGGCCTTTCATCAATCATTCACTGTTCTCTCTCTTTTTACTTTCTCTGCATTGACCTGCTTACGGTGTATGACAGACCCATTTGTGCCAACTGCAATTTTAGGTGAGAACATTTCCCTTTATCACAGTTCATTACAGGAGTAATTTCGAAAGTCAGTGGCCGCTCTATAGGAGACGGGAGTTTGATGCAGGAGTTGTAACCAGGACAGCGGGTGGTGGCTGGTCTGGAGGGGCGGGGATGGGCGCATAACAAAAAGACTTTCTCCAAACAGTCCTCATTGATAAGAAGGGTTTGCTGCGTGTGTTCTGGGAATGATTCCGAAAGGTTCCAATGAGTGAACCCAGCTCTAGCATTCTCCTTTGCCAGGTTCAGACTTTGCAGTCAGTTTTGATCCCAAGGAAAAATCACAGCATGTCCAAACTCAGCTATAAGACCTGAAGTCTGTCCAGTGTGACAGCCATAAATGTGGAAATAGCTCATTATTATTGTCACTTACTGCTGAGCACTAAAAACAGCTGTTTCAAAAATAGCATTTTTCTAATTATGCCAAACATTATGCAAAAAAAAATAATCACAGTAGAGTTTAGGCCCCCTGCCCCTCCTCGGAGCCACCCAGGGCACCCCCAGCGTTTCCAAGTGTCTGTCACGCAGTGGGATTTCAGAGGAGCCGATGGTCTCAACAGCAGAATGACAAGGTGACACTTTATAATCACATGGTTTACAAGGTGTAGGATGTCACTGGAAATGAAATAAAATGTTAGCCCCTTCGGGCAGAATGCAATGAAAGTAGGAAGTGTTCCCAGTGGGAGATAAAGAAAAAAATCCCATTTGTCCAAATACAAGGAGGGGGAGGAGAAATGGTGTTACCTAGCCGTGATGGGCCCAAACAAGCGTGAGCCGCTGTTGTCTTTGAGACCATAACCGGTGTACCAGGCTGCTTTCTGCCTATCACTAACCTTCCCGAGAAGGAGCACCATACGGATGACTTCCAGGTGCACAACCATCCATCGTAGACAGGGCTCCAGCCTCCGCTGTGCCAGGCCTGCTTCCTAGTTCTCCATGCTCAGTCACTCAGTTGTGTCCGACTCTTTGTGACCCCATGGACTGCAGCCCTCCAGGCTCCTCTGTCCCTGGGATTTTCCCAGCAAGACTACTGGAGTGGATTGCCATTTCCTTCTTCATAACTCTCCTATCAAGGGTTTATATCTTGGCAACATAATTTTTCCCCCTGTGCTTCTCTTTCTCTTAAGTTGTTACGATTTTTATGTAGAGAGTGTATTTTTTTCCCCCGTATGATGTTTTCTGGGCTTGATTAAGCCAGTTTGTTGCCTGAGGGGAAAAAAAGAACTCAGACAGAAGGTGAAGAATAGACTAAACCAGAATTTTTTTTATCTGCGTTGTTTTGAGGGCTAATAAGCAAACCCCACTAATGCCAGCACCTTTGACTAGCGACAGTAAGGGAAAGAAAGCTGCATTTTTAGCCTTTTCGTGAGTGAGGGGCTAATCGTAGGCACCCGAACAATGCAATCTATATGCAGATGACATTTGCAGAATCTCTTGATAAGCAAAGATTTGCAATTTCTTTGTGTGGCTGGCATTCATTCCTCGATTCCTCTGGTAGATGTTCTGACCTTGGGGGAGCTGTGAGGGGGTAGGGCTGAGATGCACATTATCAGAGGCAAGACAATGTTCAGATTTCACAGCAGGATTTAGATAAGCTTATTAAACAAATGCCATCTTTTAAAGTCGGGGCTTTGTTATTACAAACACTAATGACATCTTTTAAAGTTGGTTAGGCTTCTTTACAGGGAAAGAGTCACTGGAACAGATGATTCAAATAGAAAAAAAAAAAAAATACACATTGGGAAAAATAAGTCAGCCAGATCAACAAGTAGCTGTTTACCGTGTTGAACTGGTACCAACATGCCAGTGTGTCAAACAGCAGTGCTTGGGTACTGTCCGTTCCCCATTACTGGGTGCAAAGGTGAATCTGTGTGTCATGTAGGTTATCACTTGAAACCATGCAAAGAAATTAAGCTGTGCATCTACTCTGGCACTTTGGGGGAATAGTGGTATTATAATTTGCAGGAAGGCATGTTTTGTTGTGACTCAGAGCTTGGCACAATTAAATCCTCTAGTGCTTTTTATGCACACAAGCTAAGGTGCTCAGCCCTAATATATAAAGCTTTAGTATGCCTTTGTATCATTTTCTTGCAAAACGTAGATAGATGATAGATAAGTAGGTAGGTAGATAAGTCAGACCTCTCCCTACCTCAAAAACAGCATTCGTTTGGAGATTTTTCTAGCTGGCTCATTGAAAATTCTAGAAAGTTTACAAGAGAATGTAGGTAGAATGAGTTCTCAATTCTTTGAAAACCATCAGAAATGTTAGTGAGAAACTTTATTTCTGATTTCCTCTTACACATAATTTCTAATTTAAAACGTATAGGTGGGTTATTTTTAACAACTATAGGAAGTTAGGGACAAATGATATATTTTATCTGTAATCATTCTTTTTGAAGAAGGCAGAGGTAACTGATGAATCACTCATTTCAGTGGAATCGAGATTTTCTGCTGGTGTGGGTGACCTGATTTCAGAACAGATATCACACCAGAAACCTTCTATTTCCCTGTCAGTATCTATGTACTTGATAATAATATTCTCATTTTAGATGTTCTGGGTCGTGTGTAGATCCTCTGAGACATGTCCACGTAGTAGTGAGATCACACTGTCCTGATGCAGTGTGGGTGACACACACAAGGTGACAGTGGTGGCCACTCTGTAGACCTAAAACTTCAAGAATGCCTCACCTTGGGGTCTGAGCACTGCCTGGTTGCCAGTGGATCTATGTGAAAGACTCACATGATTCATTTAAGAGAGGTTAGAACAGAAGGTCCATCCACAGTGGAGGTCATTTAATTATGTTCATCCCAAAAGGTACAAAACTGAGAGGATGAGAGGCACGGGGGGAACTAATTAATGTTCCATTTATTTGAGTATAAAGAGCAAAGCTTCCTGCTGGAGCAGCTGAAAGCTCCAGGGATTCAGGGCTTTAGGAGGGAGACTAGCGCCCCTTTGTGAGCTTGGCAGTTGCCAATGAACAAATCTGATGTGAAAATGTCCTGGTTTATTTGCGACTATTCTAAGAGATGGGAACAAATAAATTTCTAAATCTCAAAGCAAATCCAAATGGAAAAAGATCATAAAATCAACTGACCACCTTTTTTATTTCGTCTTTGTGTCTGTAGCCACCTTGCAGTGATCAGGTGCCATTTCAGCAGCAGCGCATAGCTACACACCTGTGTGCCACCCTTCATGCCATGCCTCCCGGGGGCTTTGCGATGCAGATAGAAGGTCCCAAACCCAGGCCCAGCTCACCAAGTGCCCTTGAACTAAATTTCCCTGGGAGCTGAACTTCTCAGTTTAAACAGACAAAAACCCGCAGCTGAATTCTCTATTGATAAACAATCTGGTCATTTTCTTTTTAATTGAACACATCTTTTCTTATATGTTTTCACTCTTTATGCCTGAAACCAGTTTCAATTTAATGTTCTCATTTTAAGTGACTTTCTCATTATATTTTGATGTGTCATACCCTGAATCAAAATGGCTAAAGAGATTCAGCATTGTAATGAGTTAACCTGTAAAATGTGGAACTCTTAACCTAATAACATCGTCCTGCCTAAGACATTTTTTAATAGCTACAATTTCTGCAATTCATTAATCTAATTTACTAGGAGCCTTCCATTAAAATATAGCCTCTTAAGGCTTATTTGACCAAATTCTGACATTAATTTCATAGTACAATTTGGTTGACTTGTTCAAGAAATTTAAGTGAGAAAATGTGTCGAGTACAACTAAGACTTATTTAGTCATTACTTGGTTCATAGGGGATGAAAAGCAATTATGATACTATTTTAACCTCCTAATGTTATTGAGTGCTTAAATTAAGCACCTTCATCCTTATGTGATGGGAGAAATGAGGCCTTGCCTTCTGACCACCTATGAATAGAAAACTGTAAAATTAAAGCACAAAATAAAAAATACCTGTACTTATTCACTTAGTATTATTGCTTATGCCCTGTTTCCTTTTTCTCCTCCTCTTTTCTCCTGATATGTATCTTCTTAAAAGTGCCTATAAATGGTAAGTTCCCCCATGCACCCACCCCATGGAGAAGGTGTGGAGGGAATGGGGGTGTGTGTCTTATCTGTAGATCCAGACAAAGCCAGCTGGTTCCGCTGTGCGTTGGCCTGCATGTTCGCTCTCATAGAACATCCCATGAGTGCTGTGTCCATTCACCGTCTTTCCAGCTTTGTGATCCTGGAGCATGCAAAGTGACTCATCCAACCCAATTCCTTTCTTCCCCCCACCCCATTCATCTTGGATCTCATGTATCAAGTTCACGTTTTCATCGCTAGCTTTATAAGCCAACCCATTCTGTGCACTTTTTCTTTGCTCACAGAACATTTGTACTTCGTTGATTTCCATCTTCATACAAACTAGTTCATGAATCTTCAGAGGACAACAAGACTGGTTTGGAACCAGGCCTTGACGAAGTTTCAGAGCGAAACTTCGGTGAACTTTAGCGCCTGAAGGCTAAAGGATTCTTACCGATCAGCTTTGTGAAAACTAGAGATCGTTTGGACTGCTTTGTAAAAACAGATTCCTGCCTCATCCCCACCAGTACCGCCAACCCCATTTAAACCTGTAGACATTTAACTTTTCTTTTTTGCTGAATCATCGCGGGGATTGTGGCAGCTGTAGGTTGAGGGGATATCAGATTCTCAGCAACCCCGGCATAGCCACTGGTTCCCCTCACTTTCCCCATGACCTTCTTTTCCCAGACGAGACACACACGATGGCCAGCGACACCAGCAGCCTGGTGCAGCCGCACACGTACAAGAAGCGCGAGCCGGCCGACGTGCCCTACCAGACTGGACAGCTGCACCCCGCCATCCGGGTGGCTGACCTGCTCCAGCACATCACGCAGATGAAGTGTGCCGAGGGCTATGGCTTCAAGGAGGAGTATGAGGTGAGCACACACCCCGCCTGCACCCAGGCTCCCCTCTGCCTCCTTGGGCTAGGCGCCAGGGCTGTGCATCCATCTCCCCCCTGCCAGGGCGCCCATGAGACGGGTGGGGAAGGATCAGCTGTTTCAACCCTGGATCCGTTTCCATCTGCCGGTGAGACTTGGGAAGCTGGCCTACTTTAAATGGAAAAAGGAGGACTGCTTCTTCACCTCTTTCCTTATTCCGCACAAATACTCCTTGAAAACAGAAGCCTGCAGGCTCTCATCCCCCTTCCTCATACCTTTCCAGGTTTTTCCTGTAATGAAGTCTGATGTTAAAGTCCAGGAATTTTGAGTGTTAGCTCAGAAAGAAGCTGTCCAGCTAGAGCAGAGCCATTGTAGGCCAGCCAGTGATGTCTTGTGCTGGAGATAAGATGAAAGTAGAGGGGCCAGCTAGGGTCATGGAGTGACAGCTGTCACTGCCCCGCCAGCTCAGTGAGCAGGTCACTGTCCTGGGACCCAGTGTGGGCAGCCCTTGAGGGCCTTTCAGGAGCAGTGGTTTATACTCTGACACCATATGAACAGAGTAGGCTTTACCCCTTTCACAGCCTCTGTCCTTAGCCAATTCTATTGGAAAGTCTTTGTCGAACTGGAGAGAATTAATTGACTGGATGAAGACTGGTTCAGAAGAGCACAGCGTCAGTGTCAGTGTGTGTATGTGTGTGTCTGTGTGTGAGTTTGTGAACTGGGTGAAGGAGGAGGCTTGGATTTCTCTGTTACCTTATTAAATAAAATGAGTTCACAGTCATTGGTGAAGATAAAGTAGCAGTGTGCTTATAGTAAAAATAGGATTATACAACCATGTGGCTTTTTAAATCAGAGATGTTTCCGTACTTTGTCTACCTGGCTAGCTCCAAGTTGAAAAACATCATGTCTGAAATTAGAGTATTTTTAAAATCAGTGTCTACCACCTCCCTGTACTTCAAGGTTCAAACTCTGCTTCTTTCTCCTCTTGGGCGTCCCTCATACCGCAATTTTAGCAGTACAGATGCTGTACTGTTCGGTTTAACTGTCAAGGACTCATTGCAGCAGTCAGAGCCCCACCACTGCTCTGCTTCTTTTAAGACCGGGTCTTTGACTTTCCTCGTGGTCCAGTGATTAAGACTATGCGTTTCCAGTGCAGGGAGCATGGGTTTTATCCTTGGTTGGGGAACTAAGATCCCACATGACACCCAGCACAGCCAAAAAATTTTTAAAAAGAAGAGCAGATCTTTGTCCACCTCAAGCAAATGCACAGACACACTTTCTTCTGTTAACGCATGTGTCTCACATGTCGCCAGTGACCTCAAATCAAAAGTCTGCAAAACCAAGGACAGAAACTTGGACCAGGCCCTCATAGCTTAGTTTAAAATATGTCCAGATGAAAGTCGATAAAATATGTCCAGATGAAGTTCTGCATTTTAGCCATGCTGAAATTCTGAGGTTTACCTTTTGTGATTTAATTTATAATTCAGTGAAATTGACTGCCTTTGCATATTTCCTCCTGCACTTTAAAAGGCTGGCTTAGGAATTAATAGGATTAAGACCAAGACTTCCAAAAGCATTAATATTTTATGAAAGACAAAATTAGGTTATTGAGAAAATATAAGCCTAATGAATAGAGATGACGTCTTTAGTTCTCTCCAGTCTTCCGAATGCAGATATTGCTCTAAAGTTTATTAACGATGTTAATGTCAAAGAGATTAGTTATAGGCTCAAATAACAATTTATGAAATAACCTGAGTCCAATTTTTCACAGACTATTTTAAAATACCTACCTTAGGACTTCCAATAGCACACCATAGATGATGCATATTTGAAAATAAGAAGAAAATTATTTCATTTTCAGATATCCTTATCCTGAATAAATATGATTTATAAGTGCAAACTGAAACAGTGTATAATTTTTAAGCATGTTATAGTTTAATGATTCAATAAGAGTCGTCATACTCTGAAATAAAATGTTTTAGTAATTACATTTCAAAAACCTCTTTTTCCCATGCTAGCTATTCAGTGGATCAGAGGGGACTGTTCGTTTTTTTTTTGTTTTTTTTTTTTCATTTATTTTATTGAAGTATAGTTGATTTACAATGTTGTGTTAATTTCTGCTGTACAGCAAATTGATTCCATTATGCATATACATATATATATATTCTTTTCCATTATGGTTTATTACAGGATATTGAGTATAGTTTCCTGTATAGTAGGATCCTATATAGTAGGATCTCATTGTTTATCCATCCTGTATATAACAATTTGCATCTATTAATCCCAAACTCCCAATGCAACCCTCCCCCAGCCCCCTTCCCCTTGGCAGCCACAAGTCTGTTCTGTACATCTGTTTTGTATATGTGTTCATTTGTGTCATATTTTAGATCCACATGTAAGTGATATCATATATTTGTCTTTCTCTGACTTACTGTGCGGAGTATGATCATCTCTAGGTTCATCCATGTTGCTGCAAATGGCATTATTTCATCTTTTTTATGGCTTAGTAATATTCCACTATATATATGTGGATTACATCTGCTTTATCCATTCATCTGGTAATGGACATTTAGGCTGCTTCTGTGCCTTAGCTGTTATAAATGGTGCTGCTGTGAACACTGGGGTGCGTGTTTCTTTTTGAATTATAGTTTTGTCTGGGTATGTGCCCAGGAATGGGATTGATGAATCATATGGCAACTCTGTTTTTAGTTTCTTGAGGAACCTTTATACTATTTTCCATAGTGGCTGCACCACTTACATTCCCACCCACAGGGGAGAAGAGTTCCCTTTTCTCCATATCCAGAGAGGCCTGTTTAAAATGAATATATACAGGTATGCTATCGTCACATTATATGCCCTCAAGCTATACAATGTTACATGTCAATTATATCTCACTAAAGCTGAGGGAGAAAGTAAAAACTTTTCAGTGACAAAACCATTATCAGCTTTCTTTTTTAAAAAGAAAGGAAAAAAACGCAAAGAGAATATGTACCAGAGAGGTAAGCAGGAGTACATGGGAACGGGCTCTTGGAAGAAAGACGAGGTGGGAAGTCCTGTTAGGAAGGTTCCCGGTGCTCGGGAATCTTCAGGTTACTAAGTGCTCACTCCTGGGGGCAGGGAGTGGATGTCGGGGGAGGACTGTGGTGGGACAGAGTCACCGGGACGTGATGAGTAATGCGCACCGGGGCAGACCTGCAGAGTGGCCTCAGGGAGAAGGAGGTGCCTGCTCTGTGTCTCACCTCCATCCCCAAATCTGGGCAAGGATGGCTTGTTCCTTGAAGGATGATTTGGAGTGGGTCTGGAGAAGTGAAAGAGCACGATTCCAGGTAGACATGGAAGCCAGAGAACATGAGCAGTCAGGGCTCTGTGAGTCCCTCCCAGAAGCTCGGACATTATTCTGGCTGCCATGGGAAGAGAAAGAGGTTCAGGTAACGCGTGCATCTCATTCTCATCTGTACTTGGATGGAGTTCTGTTCATACAAACAGCTTAATTTTTAAATGCTGTCGTACAAGGCCCACAGGCACAGCTTGAAAGATGATAATCCACACCCCAAAAGTGAAGGGGAGATGGGAAATGTATTTACTGTAAAAGTGTAACAGCAACTGCATCCCTCTCTCCCCATTCAGAAAGCAAAGTGATGTGAAAGTCAATCAGTCGTGTCTGACTCTTTGCAACTCCATGGACAGTAACCCACCAGGCTCCTCTGTCCATGGGATTCTCCAGGCAAGAATACTGTAGTGGGCTGCCACGCCTTCTTCCAGGGCCTCATCCCAATCTAGGGAGTGAACCTGTATCTCCTGCACTGCAGGCAGATTCTTTACCATCTGAGCCACCAGGGAAGACTGCAGTGTGAAAGCTTGGCTTCCACATTTGTCCTAGCCATGAGTTACTCCAGTGTCGAAACGTTTCTAGGGGAGGAATGTCAAGAAAGCCTCAGGTTGCCCCCATGACTCAGTACCATCACCCAGCCAGTGGGTTTCCTTCAATTCAGATGTCAAAAAACACCAGCCTCATAAACTGTAAAATAATTGTGAAACAGTGAGTTTCTCTCCGTTGACACTGTCTGAACCAATTCATCTTTATCTTTTCCAAGAAAGAACTGTCTGAAAACTGGCCTCAACCCTGGAAGGGTTCATTACCACTCGAGGAGCCGACACAGAAGTGTGTCCAAACCGTAGGGAAGACGTGGTGGGGACGAGAGAGAGCAGCAGCGGGTGCAGATTTTTTTTATTTGATTTTGTTCTAACAAGATCGTCATATGGCATCTCTCACCAGGGAAATGCAATAATTTGATTCCAAAGAAACTCAGACATGAATCACAATAAAAAAGTAAACAGGCAGAATTGAACAGAAAACGGCACATTGTCAGCGGAGATGGGACGGAGGGTCTCAGGAGACAGACTCAGCGGAGAGGGCAAGTTTGTTTACATTGCTGCCAAAAAACGAGCTGGTTATTCTTCCCCCAGAGCACAGATCAGTCGGTGCTAAGCCCTTGGGGAGGAGCCATGGGTCTCCCAGCAGTGGAGAAAGGAGGGGACTGCACTCGGGGAGCATTGGAACCCTGCGCCAGCCGCCTCTGCAGACTCCCAGGCCTTCATCACCTGGAATGAAGGTTCTCCAGCTCTGCCCCTGGCTGGGAAGCACTACCCCAGACATGGGGGCTGCTCTTCCCTACCCTACTGGTATGGAGCGGGGCCCAGCCTCAGGGGTGATCCTGCAGAGTCAGAGAGGGAGTTCCTGTCCCTCTGTTGTCCCCCAAAGGCCTTCTTTGGCCCTCAATTTTTGAACTGAATCCAGGTGTTTTCCACGATCCAAGCAGAAAAACATTAACCTGAAGTGGGAAAAACAGTCGTGTAATTCTGAAAGAATGTATGTTGTTATCATCGTAAAATTAAGATAAAGGAAGGACAACAATTTAAAACTACTCCCACCTAGGGCCTCCTGGAAAGCACAGATGATATTGTTTTATCAGCTGACAACTAATATTGCTCTGGTGCACAAACATTTATTTTCCAATTACTGGATCTGAAATGTATGTGTGTGTGCTCAATCGCTTCAGTCATGTCCAACTATCTGCGACCCCATGGACTGTAGCCTGCCAGGCTCCTCTGTCCAGGGGATTCTCCAAGCAAGAATCTGGAGTGGGTTGCCATGCTCTCCTCCAGGGGATCTTCCCAACCCAGGGATCAAACCCACGTCTCTTACGTCTCCTGCATTGGCAGGTGGGTTCTTTACCACTAGCGCTACCTGGGAAGCCTTCTGAATTACCTAAGTAATTCATGGAAGCTACTCCTCGGAAAAAAATGTGTGTGTGTACATATGTCTAAATTTATTTAGCAAAGTATTATCCTCACCCCACCGACTTTTCTCCTCTGTGTTTCTCTAGGGCACAAACACAGATGATTAATTTTGTAATTGAACATGGAGACTGGTTTTTTGCTCAGTTTACACTGGGGAATTGGAGACATTATGCCAAAACCTTCAGGCTCAAGTACAACCTATGCGTTTTCCCGAGGAACCTGCATTTTTTTTTTTTAATGTGTCTAACACCTTACAGCTCCTTGTAAATCTTTTAAAAATGTATGGATTGTAAATTTTCCCTTCTCATCCTTCCCTGCTTTCTGAGTAAAACAGCTGATTTTTTTTCGGTGTAAGCACAATGTTATATTTGATGCCTTTTTCTGTATTTGACACAGACCCAGTAGTTGTGGCACATGGGTTTAGTTGCTCCGTGGCATGTGGGACCTTCCCGGATCTGGGTTCAAACCCATGTCTCCTGCACTGACAGGTGGACTCTTCACCACTGAGTTTCTGGGGAAGCCCAGCATCTTTTTGGAGCTTCCCAGGTAGCCTAGTGGCAAAGGATCTACCTGCCAGTGCAGGAGATGCAGGTTTGATCCCTGGGTTGGGAAGATCCCCTGGAGAAGGAAATGGCAACCCAGTCCAGTATTCTTGCCTGGAAAATCCATGGACAGAGGAGCCTGGTGGGCTACAGTCCATGGGGTTGCAGAAAGTCAGACATGACTGAGCACACAGGCAACGTATTTGGCAAAGAGTCACAAGCTAAGAAGGAATTGTCATTAAAAAGCCTCACTCGCCCTCTCAAATCTGGGTATCTTTTCTTGCCTTTTTTTAAATTTACTTGATTCTCATGTCAAGGAAGCCAGTGAAAACTAAAAAGGGAACACCACTCCCTGAAAACCCACCTCCTCGCCTGGGAGAGTGTCACTCGCTCAGTCGTGTCCAACTCTTTGCAACCCCATGGACTGTAGCCCCCCAGGCTCCTCTGTCCATGGGATTCTCCAGGCGAGAATACTGCAGTGGGTTGCCATTCCAGTTCTAATTCCTGTGGAGAGGCCGTGAGACAGGAGACAGGCTGCATCCTCAGGTGGGCGCAGCGGGTCTGGTGAGGAGAGCACCCCGGGCCTGGGCCCTCCCCGTAGGGGAATAGTGGGCACAGTTGCAGGTACCTCTAGAAAAGCTCTAAGAATGGTGCCCAGCGCCCCCTTTGTTGGGTTTTGAAAGCAGAGGCGGGCAGGGGGAATGAGAGGTGCCTTTTGTGTTCTTACCTGGTGGGACTGTTGCCAACGCAGCTAGTCCATGCTTGTGCGCTGTCCAGGGTGGAGGCGCCCCCGCGCTCACCTCCAGCCCACACGCTCTTCAGATGCGATTTTCAGTTCCCGTTTCATATTCTAAGGCACCAGCTGAGCCCATCAATTGCCACAATCAGTGCAGGTTCTTTTCTGTCCCACAGGGTACAAAATAAACAAAACAAAACCATTGAAAGCCAAGGATGGGGAGACGGGGAGCCTTGGCGAGCGCTGCAGATACATTAAGAATCACAACAGCTGCGCCTCCAATGGCTGCCGCAGCCAAGTGAGTTCTGACGTATTTTTTTCCTTTAATTATTATGGGGCTGCTGAGCCAGGTCCATAAGAAGATAAAAACTTGCATCTCAGATTTCGAGGTTGCTTCAAGCTGTTTGGGGCAAGTCGAATGTATGAGTTTGAGAATACTTTCTTAGTAGGTGAAAATTTCAGCATAATTTAAATAAGAGCAGCAGTTGGTTTTTCTTTGAATACTTGGTAGATTGTTTCCCCTAAACTACAAATATAAAAGTGTTGTTGTTTGTCACGGGCTCCATTGTGTCGTATTTGCTTTCAGGACCTCTGATGTGTTAGGTTAATTTTTTTAATCTGCTTCCTCTTGCCCACGCCCCTGATAATAGCATGGAATCAGAAAATGTAGTTTGTTGTTGTGTTAGTTGTTCAGTCATATCTGACTCTGAGACCCCATGGAGTGTAGCCCACCAGGCTCCTCTGTCCATGGGATTCTCCAGGCAAGAATGCTTGAGTGGGTTGCCATTTCCTTCTCCAGGGGATCTTCCAAACCGGGAATCAAACCTGGGTCTGCTGCATTGCAAGCATTATTATTTCTTCTGACCCTCCATCCTCTTGCTGATTTCAATTCATGGTGGGAGACAGTTTCCAGTTGGTTTGAAGTAGTTCCCATCAGCTGTCTGGTTTCCACGTTGAAACCGGTGATTAGAATTGTTTTCATCTCCCCTGGGAGGGGGAGAGCACTCTCCCCACTGGTTAACATGCTTTTAGTGTCAAATGCTGTTAGATCTCAGGACCTGGCCCAGCAGGGACATCAGGAGCTGGTGTCCCAACACCTCAAGGGTACCAGGCATCAGCTGGATGCTGTCACCGCCCACTGACCTGGCCCAGTTGCTTCAGCAGAACTGTAGTGCCCCTCACCCACCTCCACTCCCACCTCCCAGGTCCTGCCTGCTTCTCCTCCCACCGTGTCCAACAGTAGCCCATCCTCTGTGAGCCCACTGGCTGCCCCCCACTTCTTGGAATAGTTCCCTAACGAGAGTCTCTTGGCCAGCAAGGAGATGAAGCCAGTCAATCCTAAAGGAAATCAGTCCTGAATATTCATTGGAAGGACTGATGCTGAAGCTGAAGCTCCAGTACTTTGGCCACCTGATGGGAAGAACTGACTCATTGGAAAAAAACCTGATGTTGGGAAAGATTGAAGGCGACAGGAGAAGGGAGCGACAGAGGATGAGATGGTTGGATAGCATCATCAACTCAATGGACATGAGTTTGAGCAACTCCAGGAGACAGTGAATGACAGGGAAGTCTGGCGTGCTGCAGCCCCTGGGGTCTCAAAGAGTCAGACACAACTGAGGGACTGAACAACAACTCATCTCTTGACATTTAATCTCCCTGTTCATATCCACCCTCCACTCTGCAACAAGTTTTCTTTGGGAAACACAGATGTTATCCCATGTGAGACTAAACCACCTGCTCTGGATTCTGTACAGAAATGGGCACCTCCTTAGCAGAGGTGCCCGGTTCGCAGGTCGTGGCCCCAGCGCATGCTCCGGGCTTCTCTGTAACTGCCTGCAGGGGCTACCTGCTGTGCACCTCAGGGTCAGCTCCTCTGAATCCCTGCCCCTCTCATCCCCTCAGCACCTCGCTGTCTCTGAGCCACACTTCACATCTTGGTTTCTGCCTGGAGGGACTCCCGGCTCCCTCTCTACCTGCCAAACCCCTTCAGACCCAGTGCAGATGGTACCTCCTCCTGACATTTTCCCCAACCTCCCAGTCAGAGACACCAGTCTGTCCAGGGTCTCATAGCTTGGCATATGAATAACATAGTGGGCAGTAATAATACAGTGGGCAGGGTATTAACAAAATAGGGTAAGCTGTATATTAATTGATTATCCAATAGATACTTAAGAAACACTGATGGAAACAGTGAGAGGCTATTTTGCAGGGCTCCAAAATCACTGCAGATGGTGACTGCAGCCATGAAATTAAAAGATGCTTGCTCCTTGGAAGAAAAGCTATGACCAACCTAGACAGCACATTAAAAAGCAGAGACATTACTTTACTAACAAAGGTACGTCTGGTCAATGCTATGGTTTTTCCAGTAGTCATGTATGGATGTGAGAGTTGCACTATAAAGAAAGCTGAGTGCCAAAGAATTGATGCTTTTGAACTGTGGTGTTGGAGAAGACTCTTGAGAGTCCCTTGGACTGCAAGGAGATCCGACCAGTCCATCCTAAAGGAAATCAGTCCTGAATATTCATTGGAAGGACTGATGCTGAAGCTGAAACTCCAATACTTTGGCTACCTGATTCAAAGAAATGACTCATTGGAAAAGACCCTGATGCTAGGAAAGATTGGAGGCGGGAGGAAAAGGGGACAACAGAGGATAAGATGGTTGGGTGGCATCACCAACTCAATGCACATGAGTTTGAGTAGGCTCTGGGAGTTGGTGATGGACAGAGAAGCCTGGCGTGCTGTAGTCCATGGGGTTGCAAAGAGTCGGACACGGCTGAGCAACTGAACTAAACTGATAAATATGTTCCTTTACATTTGTTGAATTGATTTCTGTGTATTTCAACACATACACTCCTAGAAGGGAAAATGAAATTACAGATGGATGGAACTATTAAAAATACATGCTCAGAATGGTACACATCATCACGTAGAATCCAGCAGGTTTAGCAACATTCAACCAGAAAAAAACTCTGCTGGATAACTTGAACCTTATCAATACCGATGGCTTTAAAATGGGAAGGTGAATGGCATGGTTCCATCTGATGGTTTTACTCACTGTATGCCAACCACATATTTTAAAAGTGAGAGTATTTTATTCTATATATGCTTTCGTGCTTTTTTGGTCCTTAATAGAAACAATGTAGAATTATCTAGTGACTTCAGTACATTTCAAAACATTACTATTGCAGGAGAGAAACTGTGTATTATCATAGACTGTATATATCACAGATTCAGAGTTCAGAAAGGTAATTTGTGTTACCGTGGGCTTATGAAGGCTTCCAGGGGTGGACTTTTCATGAAATTTCCCGTGGTTCCTAGAATGTCAATGAAGATGTTGATGGCGCCTACCTTGGTCTAACACCTTATGTAAACTCGCTCTACAAAGACACACACACAGGTAAACAGGGAGAAAGATGTATCTTTCTAATCACAATGCTGTTGTCATTATCACACCCATTTTAGAGATGAGGGAGTGACTCAGAATTAAGTCTCTTGCCCAAGATCGTCCCGCTCTGGAGTAGGGGGATTTCCCCCAGACTCTGTTGGCTCCCTGCTGTTTCCCCTGCACCGCCAGCTTCCTCCTGCAAAATTCAGCCCTACAGAAGGCAACCTTGTGTTTTATTGATTAGATTTGTGATTTCATGGCAGGAGCGTTGTCCTCCTCTGAGCAGTTCTTTGTGCTTTGAAGTGCTCTGTCCTTTGGCAGAGGATCCAACCAGCCCCGGGGGCCCTGCTGACAGCGCCAGCTCTGGTTCATTTCAGAATCTCCGCATCAGCAGATGCTGCCTGTTAACCTCTCTCAGTGTCTCCACTCTGAGAGCACGGTCACTCTGACATCTCTCCTCTCCTGCTCTAGCTTTTCCTTGTAATGAAATGCACAGAAATTATCCTGCACAATATCAGCCACCTGGCTCATCAGAGACCCACCAGGACCAGGTGTAAGTTCACATCGAGCTGCCACTCTTGAGAGGCTTGGACCCCATACCCTGCCTCCCTGGATTGTTGCATGACCGCCAACCAGCCCAGGAGAGGGAGGGAGAAGAGGAAGTGTAGACGCGAGCTGTGCATAATTTTCTCAGAGATCCTCTGATAAGGTTCTGGAAATGGTGTACTCTTTTTCCAATGAGGTTATACAATACAGCAATGACCACCTTGTGAACTGGATCTCTGACTGCCAGGCAGAACCAAGATAACGCCTCTCATCTTTGACTAAATGCTGCGAAAAATAATGAGTTGAAAAGACAATTACTTTTTTTCACAGTAGTTCTGGGAAATTCAAAGGACAGTGGATTGGCAATGAGGAAACTGGGTCCCACGTCTTCAACCTTGCATGTCACTAAAGAGTACTTGGGAGACCCTGACCTGGGCCCTTGAGTGAATCATCTTCACTGAAGCAACTGGATCGGTTCTGAAGACCACGTGTTCTCTAGAGTCTCTGTAGACCACGTGGTCACTAGAGTCTCTGTAGCATTAGGCGAGCTGTTGCCTTGGTGATGCTGGCCTCCCAGCTTGGTAGATGTACCTCCATGAACGGGATGTGTTTGGTTGATGTATCTCCATTGCCATGGATGGGATGGCCTCTAAGGGCCACCCTGACCAGCTGGCACTGGTGTGTAGAGGACCATCACCTGGGACCCACGGGCACTTCTCTGGCCCCTCTTTCCAGTTTTGAGTTTATTCAGCATTTCTCAATGAGGGCATTTCTATCCTGGTGTGCCCTTCCTTGCTTTTCCTCCTCTCCCCATCTCCTACTCCCACTGCCAGCCCCCACCCCATCTCCAAAACCCTGGGAATGCCAGCTGGAGAGGATGCGATAGTGATGTCAGACATTTCTGTATCAAGTTCTCACCACGCCTGTAGAATGTCTATGATCAGAGTTCCATTCCATCTCTAACTCCCACTGTCCCCTGAGTAATAAATATATGAATTAGATGTTTGGAATTAATTTATTTCACACTTTATGTAATGTAAATCCACATTATTGTTACATGTATTATTCAGACCAAAATAATATTGAATCAGAGGCTGTGGGTTTTTTGACCTGTCCTGCCTCTGAAAACAGAGAACCTGCTGACTTTTCTAACTTCTTCTGTTGCATCTTCTGAACAAAGTTTTATGTCCACGATGGCCTTCACCTATTATTCAGCATCTTAGAAAATTTTTCAACACCTCTTCACTCCCTTTATCTTGTATTGTTGCCCTTTAGGGGCACGCGGAAAACCTTTTATCTGTTTACTTCAGGGAAATTATACAAGAGATACTGAATAATTCTAATGCATTCAGTGTTAATTGAAATGTACAGCATATGTTTTTATATATATTGTATTTATGCTCTTTAAGTAATTATGCATTTGTGTTCCTTGCCAATTTTATGGCCAAAATATTTCACTTGGCTGATTACTAAGTGTATTTTAAGCTTACTTCTTGAAACATGAAGAGAATATACTATAAATCCAATTAACATAATTTATCTGCCTAAAGAGAATGCTTTCTTTTATTTTTTCTCTATTTTAATGATGAAAAACACTTGTAGGGAGGCAGAGTCACAAAACATGCTTTTATAGGTTTCTGAGTCCCAGTTTTATCATTGTTTTCCTCTAAAAACAACACATAATTTTTGAAAGAAATTTGGAAATTTTAAGAAAAGTGTAAAGAGAAAAAGACAATAAAAGCCACCCATAAACCTACTCTCAGTTTTCAGTAGCTTTCCATCCAATATGTTAATGCACTAGAATCTTTATATAAATAGTGTCATATCTTGTCTTTGCTGTGAACACTGCTATGGATAATTCTTTGGATTTACCTCCACTATTTTTTACAGATAGACTTCAAGAGGTGGAATTAATAGTTCAAAGTATATAAAATGCTTATGATTCTTTATGCATATTGAAAACCTGGTTTCCAGAAACACTGAACCAATTCACACTCGTAAACAGTCTCCAGGAGAATGTTAACCTCAACACATCAGCTCTCAAATAAGTTTTAGTCTTCTTTTTTAAAATCATCTTTGCCAGTTTGATAGGTGGAAAAAGAATATTTCATTCTTGTTCCATTTGAAGGTGGAGATGTCTTATATGTTCACCAATCGGGTGAAAATGTTCTTTTGTCAACCATTCATACACTGTGCCTCCATTTTTTTACTTGAGTGTTAATATCTACTACTAACCTGTACAACCTGTTCTGTGGTTGCCTTGTTATTCTCAAGAATGGATTGGTCATCCTTAAGCCTTGTGTTCCATCATTTTAGGGTCACCTTGTCCATGAAAAATGTAGACATTTTATACAGTCAGCTTCCTGAAAAGCTCTGTGTAATGTTGTTTGGAACTGAATATATAAAAGCTTGAGGAAACTGACTTCTTGGCAATATTGGATCTTCATCTCTCAAGATGGTTTATGCCTTGATGTATTTGGGTCTTCTTTTATATTTTTCAGCAGAGTTTCAAAATGTTCTTCATAAAATCTCATACATCTTTTATTTATGTGTCCTTTTTTGTTTTGGTAGTTTTGTTTTTTATTTGCAAGTAGATAATAGTATGTGTATAAATATATAGAGATGTGGGTATGTAAGTATATGTGTGTATAATATGTCCACACACAAGCACACACACACACATGCTATGCCCTTTGTATATTGCTCCTTTGTCCAGAAACATTTCTCATCAATGTTGATTTCAATCATTTCTCTGTAGATTACTCTGGAGTTTTTCATGGAGAAACCAGGTCAACTTTCATTATTGACACTTTTCTTTACTCTTCATCCTTATATGTTTTATTTATTGTTTTCTTATTTATAAAGCTGACTAAAATCTCCAACACAACATTGTGAATGAAACTTAGGTTGGCAGGCATTCTTGCCTTGGTCCTGATTTTCAGAGAAAAGGCTTTTAATGATTAACAACTAGTTACAATTAGTTTGAGGGTATTCCCTTCCATTTCTGATTTATTAAAACTGTTTATTCCATTGGATAAATACTGAATTTGATAGAATGCTTTTTTAGCATTTATTGTTATATGAAATGATTATTTTATTCCTCTTTTTTAGTATGTTAGCGTGGCAGGTTAATTAATATAATTAACATTCTAATATTGAACCAACCCCTCTTTCTTAGAATAACCTTAATTAGTCATGGTATGTTTTAAATATTGCTGAAAACTGTTAACTAATGATTTTTGCATCTATGTCCATGCGTGACTAGTCTCTTAATGATCCTTCTTATATTTCTATTTTCCCATGTTAAGAATGAGCAACGTATCTGCTTTTTAAATGAATTATGTAGCATTCTGTATTCTTTCTATTCTCTTCAAAGAGTTCATGTAAGTTTCAGATTATCTTTAGAAGTCACCTATACAAGACTGGCCAGGTCTGGCATTTTCCTCCTGGTAAAATTTTCAGTTACTATTTTTTCAATAGTTATAATACTATTCTGGATTTGTAGTTTTTCTTAAGTTAATTTTATAGTAACTATCTTTCATAAGAATTGTGGATTTTGTCTAATTCTTTTGCTCAGGGGTACACGTTTGTTTATATTTTCTTATTGTTAACTTATCTGTACTTGTGTTCCTTTTTTCCGTTATCATCATTAATAGTATTTATTTGTGCCTTTTCTCTTTCTTCTTTCTTAACTTTACTTGCCAGCATTTTGTTGGTTTTATTAGTTTTTTCAAAGAAATAACCTCTGGCCTTATTGATGCTTCATATTGCATTTTTTTAACTTCTGCTATTCCTGATCTTTACTCATTTCCTTCTACTTTTTTTTGAGTTTATGCTGTTCTTATTTTCAAACAGAACGCTGAATACATTAATTTTCAGTCTTTTCTATGAGAAGCATTTAGTTAAAACTATTAATTTGCCCCCTATGTAACAGTCAAGTATCATTATCATTAATTAAGTATTTTAAAATTTTTATCACAATTACTTCTTTGACCCATGCATTATGTAGAGCATATGAGTGCTTGAATGTGTGTGCTTTAGTGCTCAGGGCATGTGAGATTTTGGGGTTGTCTTTTTATTAATGATTTCTAACTTAAATGTATGATGGTTAGAGAAGATTCATTGGGATTTGTGGACATTATTTAGAGGAATCTGTGGACGTTAAACTTCCTTGTAGTCAATTTTTAAAATATTTTATGTATTCTTAACAACCTTCTTGAGTGCCAAGTTCTGTATATTTTTTTTAGATCAACTTTTTAAAAAATTTGCTGTTCAAATTTTCTGTATACATGCTAGCTTTTTGTCTGTTTAATCTGTTACTGAAAAAGATTCAGGTCAGTTCAGTCACTCAGTTGTGTCCGACTCTTTGCGACCCCATGGATTACAGCACACCAGGCTTCCCTGTCCATCACCAACTTCCGGAGCTTGCTCAAACTCATGTCCATTGAATCAGTGATGCCATCCAACCAACTCATCATCTGTTGTCCCCTTCTCCTCCTGCCTTCAATCTTTCCCAGCATCAGGATCTTTTCCAGTGAGTCATTTCTTCACATCAGGTGGCCAAAGAATTGGAGCTTCAGCTTCAGCATCAGTCCTTCCAATGAATACTCAGGACTGATTTCCTTTACAATTGACTGGTTTGATCTCCTTGCAGTCCAAGGGACTCTCAAGAGTCTTCTCAACACCACAGTTCAAAAGCATCAGTTCTTTGGCACTCAACTTTCTTTATGATCCAACTCTCACATCCATACATGATAACTGGAAAACCATAGCTTTGACTAGACAGACCTTTGCAGCAAAGTAATGTCTCTACTTTTTAATATGCTATCTAGGTTGGTGATAGCTTTTCTTCCAAGGAGCAAGTGTCTTTTAATTTCATGGCTGCAGTCACCAACTGCACTGATTTTGGAGCCCCCCCAAAAAAAGTCTGTCACTGTTTCCATTGTTTCCCCATCTATTTGCCTTGAAGTGATGGGACCAGATGCTGTGATCTTAGTTTTTTGAATTTTGAGTTTTAAACCAGCTTTTTCACTCTCCCCTTTCACTTTCATCATGAGACTCTTTAGTTCCTCTTTGCTTTCTGCCATAAGGGTGCTCTCATCTGCATATCTGAGGTTATTGGTATTTCTTCCAGCAGTCTTGATTCCAGGTTGTGCTTCCTCCAGCCCAGCATTTCTCATGATGTACTCTGCAGAGAAGTTAAATAAGTTGGGTGCCAATATACAGTCTTGACGTACTCCTTTCCTAATTTTGAACCGGTCTGTTGTTCCATGTCCGATTCTTGAAGCAACAGTTGTTGCTTCTTGACCTGCATACAGATTTCTCAGGAGGCAGGTAAGGTGGTCTGGTATTCCCATCTCTTGAAGAATTTTCCACAGTTTGTTGTAATCCACACAGTCAAAGACTTTGGCGTAGTCAATAGAAAGCGGGTAAGAAGAAGTCATATATTTTGAATCTAAGTTATTAGGTAAATATAAGTTTAGAATTATCTCCCCCACGTGAATTGACCATTTCCTCATTAGGCAGTAATATCATTATTGTTCATTTATTTTGTCTAATTTCAATATAACTATGCCAGTTACTTTCTAATTAGTATTTTCCTAGATATATATTTTCAATCTTCATATTTTAATTGTGTCTGTTATAAATAGCGTATTGTCATTTTTCAGTCACTAAGTTGTATCTGACTCTTTCTAACTCTTTGCA
This sequence comes from Bos grunniens, assembly GCF_055505025.1. NCBI lineage: Eukaryota > Metazoa > Chordata > Mammalia > Artiodactyla > Bovidae > Bos > Bos grunniens. The sequence goes on from NC_141188.1 coordinate 42,489,361, forward strand.
AAAATAGCATGTAGCTGGATTTTATTATTTCAATTTTTACTTTTAAAAGTCTTACAGCTTTTACCTTTAAAATCTACTAATTTGCCACTTGATATATTTTGAATTTGTTGCAGTTATTTATTTGAATTCATTTCTGTCTTGTTACTTGTTCCATCTTTTTATGCTTCTTCCCCACTTTTTACTGCCTACTTTTAATTAGTTGAATTTTTGTCTCATATTTTCCCACCTACTAATTTGGAAATTACACACTTTTTTCTTTTACTAGTCACTATAGAAATGTTAGCTTGTATGTTTTAAAATCTAGAATTGTTTAACCTCCTCTCAGATATCTTTTTTCCCCTCTAAATATCTCATGATAAGGAGAACCCTTGAAAACAAAGATTTCCTGGGATTTGTAGCACCTACAAAGTAGCATTTCTTTAATTTGCTCCTTCATGAATTCAGCAGATGTCTGCCAAGGACCCTCAAAAGTAGACCCTAGGATTAAAAAGATGAATAGATATTGGTGTGTATCCTGCAGACCATCTTTTTGTTTTCTTCTCCAGGAGTAATTAGACATCTACCCATGACCACATGGCCACCCACTCCAGTACTCTTGCCTGGAAAATCCCATGGGCAGAGGAGCCTGGTAGGCTGCAGTCCATGGGGTCACTAAGAGTTGGACACGACTGAGCGACTTCACTTTCACTTTTTACTTTCATGCATTGGAGAAGGAAATGGCAACCCACTCCAGTGTTCTTGCCTGGAGAATCCCAGGGACGGGGGAGCCTGGTGGGCTGCCATCTATGGGATCACATAGAGTTGGACACGACTGAAGCGACTTAGCAGCAGCAGCATGACCATATATCTTTCTTGATCCTGAAACCATATTTTCAACCTGGTCATCATGTAGTTCCAGCAGCTGCAGGGTTGCAGGCTCATGACCATGATGGCCATGCTTCCTGTACCACGGGGCCCCATCCCCCTTTGCTGTCAGTTACTGATGGTGGTCATCATGCTCAGTCACCATCTTCCTGTTACCCGAGATGCTTTCTGCTGTAGCACTTGCGTCTCTCCTCTCTGACTGCAGACCCCTATTTCTGCTCAGTGCCTTTGCGCACAGGACGGACGTGTCGATGGGCTGAGCTTCCCTATCGAATTTCTCTTTAGTACATGGATCTCCCTAGTCTTCATCGTTCACGTTAGCTCTGATGTTCCTCTGAATTGTGGTGATCCTGAAAAATGGGATTATATGTTCCACTCCCTAGGCCCTGTCACCTCTTCTTTCCTGCTTTCTTGGACTCATCTGTCTTCCTCTCTCTCATCTCTGCCCTCAGCCTGGACCTCAGCCAAGCTCACTTGTCTCTCACCGCAGATTCGTTTCTTCCTCTCTTCCTTCCACTTCTGGGTCTTCACGCTGTGTCTAAAAGCTCTAAATATTTTTGGTGTTTTCTTCTTTTTTTAATTGACTTTATTGAAGTATAGTTGATTTACAATGTTGTATTAATTTCTGCTGTACAGCAAACTGACTCAGATATATATACACACATATATATTTATTTTGTTGGTTTTTTAAATTTTTTATTTTTTTATTTTATTTTTTAACTTTACAATATTGTATTGGTTTTGCCGTATATCAAAATGAATCCGCCACAGGTATACACGTGTTCCCCATCCTGAACCCTCCTCCCTCCTCCCTCCCCGTACCATCCCTCTGGGTCGTCCCAGTGCACCAGCCCCAAGCATCCAGTATCATGCATCGAACCTGGACTGGCGACTCGTTTCATATATATTATACATGTTGCAATGCCATTTTTTTAATATTCTTTTCCATTATGGTTTATCATAGGATATTGAATAGAGTTTCCTGTGCTATACAGTAAGACCTTGTTGTTTATCCATCTTGTATATAATAGTTTGTGTCTGCTAACCCCAACCTCCCACTCTCCTCCTGTCCCATCTCCTCTCCCCCTTGGCAACCACATGTTCTTTATATCTGACTCTGTTTTGTAGATAAGTTCCTTTATGCCATATTTTGGATCTCACATAGAATTGACCGCCTATGGCATTTGTCTCTCTCTTTCTGCCTTGGCTGAGTAGGCCAATCTCTAGGTCCACCCATGTTGCTGCAAATGGCTTAATTTCTTTCTTTCTTTTATGGCTGAGCAGTATTCCATTGTATATATGTACAGACCATATCTTCTTTATCCATTCATCTGTTGATGAACATTTAGGTTGTAAAAGCTCTAGTTTTTAAGCGAGATTGTCCTGAAAATATCTAATCAGTTGTCAGAGGTTGAGGGGATCAGCAGGTATGCTGGTAACAGCTGGTCTAGGATTGGTCTTTTTATAAGTTATATGTGTAGGTCAAGGCTGCCTGCATTTAGAAATAATCCAGCCTGTACTATAACTGGTGAGCAGGAAGGAGAAGAAAATGGAGCTGGATAAGCAATTTAAAACTGACAGAAAAGTGCTTTGCTCAGTAACCCCTTGGAGTTTGCCTATTTTCCCCTGCCCTTAGTTAATTCTTTTTTTTTTTAATATTTTGAACTTTATTTTTTTATCTTTTTTTATTTAAATTTATTTATTTTAATTAGTCTAATTACTTTACAATATTGTATTGGTTTTGCCATACATCAACATGAATCCACCACGGATGTACACATGTTCCCAATCCTGAACCCCCCTCCCACCTCCCTCCCCATACCATCCCTCTGGGTCATCCCAGTGCACCAGCCCCAAGCATCCTGTATCCTGCATCGAACCTGGACTGGCGATTCGTTTCACATATGATATTATACATGTTTCAATGCCATTCTCCCAAATCATCCCCCCACTCCCTCTCCAACAGAGTCCAAAAGACTGTTCTATACATCTGTGTCTCTTTTGCTGTCTCGCATACAGAGTTATCGTTACCATCTTTCTAAATTCCATATATATGCGTTAGTATACTGTATTGGTGTTTTTCTTTCTGGCTTACTTCACTCTGTGTAATAGGCTCCGGTTTCATCCACCTCATTAGAACTGATTCAAATGTATTCTTTTTAATGGCTGAGTAATACTCCATTGGGTATATGTACCATAGCTTTCTTATCCATTCATCTGCTGATGGACATCTAGGTTGCTTCCATGTCCTGGCTATTATAGACAGTGCTGCAATGAACATTGGGGTACACGTGTCTCTTTCAATTCTGGTTTTCTCAGTGTGTATGCCCAGCAGTGGGATTGCTGGGTCATACGGCAGTTCTATTTCCAGTTTTTTAAGGAATCTCCACACTGTTCTCCATAGTGGCTGTACTAGTTTGCATTCCCACCAACAGTGTGAGAGGGTTCTCTTTTCTCCACATCCTCTCCAGAATTTATTGCTTGTAGACTTTTGGATCGCAGCCATTCTGACTGGCGTGAAATGGTACCTCATTGTGGTTTTGATTTGCATTTCTCTGATAATGAATGATGTTGAGCATCTTTTCATGTATTTGTTAGCCATATGTATGTCTTCTTTGGAGAAATGTCTATTTAGTTCTTTGGCCCATTTTTTGATTGGGTCGTTTATTTTTCTGGAATTGAGCTGCAGGAGTTACTTGTATATTTTTGAGATTAGTTGTTTGTCAGTTGCTTCATTTGCTATTATTTTCTCCCATTCAGAAGGCTGTCTTTTCACCTCGCTTATAGTTTCTTTTGTTGTGCAGAAGCTTTTCATTTTAATTAGATCCAATTAAAATGAAAAGCTTCTGCCCTTAGTTAATTCTGACCATCACTGGGGTGCCCACTAACTGGAGCGTCTTTTGGTGCTGACGGATGGAGCTAGTGGATGGAGGTGGTTGTTTGAGCTGGTGGGTGGAACTGGAGCTGGTGGGTGGAGCCAGGGGGTGGAGCTGGTTGGCGTCGCTCATTGTCGTGCTACTCCATGCCTGGTTCAGTTCGGTTCAATTCAGTCACTCAGTCATGTCCGACTCTTTGCGACCCCGTGAATCACAGCACGCCAGGCCTCCCTGTCCATCACCAACTCCCGGAGTTCACTCAGACTCACGTCCATTGATTCAGTGATAACATCCAGCCATCTCATCCTCTGTCGTCACCTTCTCCTCCTGTCCCCAATCCCTCCCAGCATCAGAGTCTTTTCCAATGAGTCAACTCTTCACATGAGGTGGCCAAAGTACTGGAGTTTCAGCTCTAGCATCATTCCTTCCAAAGAAATCCCAGGGCTGATCTCCTTCAGAATGGACTGGTTGGATCTCCTCGTAGTCCAAGGGACTCTCAAGAGTCTTCAACACCACAGTTCAAAAGCATCAATTCTTCGGTGCTCAGCCTTCTTCACAGTCCAACTCTCACATCCATACATGACCATAGGAAAAACCATAGCCTTGACTAGACGGACCTTTGTTGGCAAAGTAATGTCTCTGCTTTTCAATATGCTGTCTAGGTCGGTCATAACTTTCCTTCCAAGGAGTAAGCATCTTTTAATTTCATGGCTGCAGTCACCATGCCTGGTTGGTGGGGAGTAAATCTTTCATATAGACTTTAGTGGTTTATGCTTTGTTTAGGCTCTAGATGTCCAATTGTCTCATCCAGCTGTTTTTTATGACTTGGCACAGATCTCATTAACACCACTGACCCCTTAACCGTTTTAAAGGGCATAGGGTGGGTTGCATAACACGGCATTTGATCTCTTTCACACTAAATAAAATTTTTAATTTATGAGTTTGAGTCCTAGTCATGATTACTGCCTTGGTCAGGTAACTTTAATACTTTTTTTATTTTTAAAAAAGGCCAACATTTGACATTAGTGTTCCCATAAAATAAGTGATTCTTTATAATTGCCTTTCCAAAGCTTTTCCCATGCGACTCTCCCCAAAATTGTCTGAATAGTGGTTGTCACAATTCCTGTGAACTAGCACTTAATGTCAGATAATTTAATCAGTGCTTGAACTGGGCTGGCGTTACTCTTAGAAGACCATTTTTCAGAATGACATCCCTCTGAGCATTTGTTCTATAATTAGACCCAGAAACCCTTTTGCCTACAAGGACCTTCAGAAGTATTTGTAGACATTCAGAGCCTTCAGGGAGAGCCAGGGCGCCACCGTAAGTGCCTGAGCACCGTTCTGGGCAAAACTAGAAAACGTTGAGCAAGGATGGGTAAGAGTTGGAGTTCTCTGTCCTTAGGAAACCGTTCCTGCAGCGTCAGCATCAAGGCAGAGCTCATTGGGATTTTGATTGACATCAGACACTGCTCCACCATCACGTGTTGAAGGACCACTAGCAGGGTCTCCCGTAATTTGTGGGACATGTGTGATTCTCCTTCAGTCCAAAATCATTGTGGAAAATGTGTTTCTTCTGCAGCCTTCAGTGGTATGTTCTGTGGGAAGGTGATGCTTCAGAAATTGGGACTTGGGACTCTCCTGGTGGTCCAGTGGCTAAGACTCTGCACTCTCTATGCAGGGGGCCCAGGTTGGATCACTGGTCAGGGAACTAGATCGCACATACCGTCGCCAAGAGTTCACATGCCGCAACTAACGATCCTGCGTGCCGCAACTAAGAACTGCACAGCCAAATCAATCAATAAAATATTTTTTTTTAATTAGGACTAGACTTTAATGTTGTGATTAAATTGATAGTAAAAATTACAGCATCTTCTTTCAGATATGTCCCTTGGCTTTATGAGGAGGCTAATAAAGAAAAAGGAAAGACTTTAATGCCTCCCAGAGACGCTCTTGTGTTTAGACCTTTGCAGGAAAGCAAAGAGAATAACAGGTGAGTAAAGGAAATGCTGGCCATTCGGGTGAGACATAAGTGAGGGCAAGAAGTCTGAACATCTCAGGACACTTAAGCAAGGCCCATGTTACATCTGTTCGGGCCTGTGTCGTCTCGCTGTCTCTCAGTCACCTTTGCTGTGCTGGTTACTAAATACAAGACACACCCTTTTTAAATTTTTATCATATCAGATTATAGTTGATTAACAATGTTGTGTTGGTTTAGGGTGTACAGCAAAATGACTCAGGTATAAATATACAAGCTTCTTTTCCCATTTAGGTTATTACAGAATATTGAGCAGAGTTCCCTGTGCTGTACAATGATAGGCCCTTGTTGGTTATCAATTTTAAATATAGTAGTGAAGACACCCATATTTTTAAAGAAAATTTTCCAGGTGTCCTGTGTGTGCTGCTGACAGAGGATGCCCTCTGTGATGGGTGCCCCTTACAGGGTGCCTCTCAAAGCCTCCAGCCCCTCCTTTAGAAGAAGGGATGTGTGTCTCCCCACGGGACTGTTGTGGAAACAATATTCTGTGTGTGCATCCATGTTATGCATAATATGCAAGTAGATCTTTCTGCTGTGACCTGGAACTGAGCCCCTACATTCTTGAGTCACTGCCAGAGCTTTGAGCCACCATTTCTGATGGAATCAGTTACTTGACCACCGTCAGGCTTGGCTTTCCTAAGTCACATTGAAATAGCACTCACTTCCCTCTGCTGGGAAACCCCCAGCGTCTAAAGCCCAGGGTGGTTGGGCTGCCACCAGCAAGCTTCAGCTCAGCTCTCCTTGTAGCCTTTCTCTCTGTGATAAAAATCTCTCGCTCTATCAGACCATCTCCTCTTCCCTCATTCCCACGCCTCTGTCTGTGTTGCTGGTGTCATTCACCTGTGCTCTGAGTCCAGTCCCGTCTCCCTGAGGCCTCCCTGCCCGCCCACCCACCCACCCACCGAGTGCTCCCTGATTTCTCCAGACCTTAACAGCACATGAGAGTCCATGCAACATGACTCAGTGTCTCTTTGTACATCCCTTTTACTCTTTGCTGTCTGTCTCATGACTGTGACCCTCCAGGGACGAGGCCACTGGCTCTTTGGTGTGGTCTCTGCACTGTTCGGCACTGGACTTAGACCCCAGGAGGCAGGCTGGTTGGCTGGGACAAGGAACCCTTTACAGGACTTTCTTTTGGTGTGTCAACACAGGCCAGTGGTGCCCAAGTTCGACAACCAATCATTATAATTTCATGGTTTTGAAAATCATGAGAAGCAGGTAGTGGGCATCGTCATGGTGGTGGTTAGAGTAATCAACCTTTTATCATAATAGCAGCTGACATTGGTTGGGCATCAGCCATGGGCTGCCCTGGTCTAAGCTCTTCCACATACTATCTCATTTAAAGCTCACCACACCCTCCCACTCTGGACAAGAGGAAACTGAGGCTTAGAGAGGTCCATCTTTTACACATGTCACAAAGTCCACGTGGGGAGCTGGATTTGAACCTGGACAGCCACACCTTTTAGGTACAATCAGGCTCAGAATCTCCCTCCCACCATGCTTTAGCCCTTAAGACATGAAGAGGTGGAGATCAGACAGTTGGGATAGGGATCCTATATATGTCAGGTACCCAGAAAGCTTGGTAACTTGCTACTAATTGGGACAAATGTCAGGTCAGCATTTCCTAAAGCATAAAGAAATGATGCTTTCGAACTGTGGTGTTCGAGAAGACTTTTGAGAGTCCCTTGGACAGCAAGGAGATCAAACCAGTCAATCCTAAAGGAAATCAACCCTGAATATTCATTGGAAGGATGGATGCTGAAGCTCCAATACTTTGGCCATCTGACATGAAGAGCTGACTCATTGGGAAGGACTCTGATGCTGGGAAAGACTGAGGGCAGGAGAAGGGGGCGACAGAGGATGAGATGGTTGGATGGTATCACTGACTCAATGGACATGAGTTTGAGCAAACTGGGAGATAATGAAGGACAGAGAAGCCTGGTGTGCTGCAGTCCATGGGGTCACAAAGAGTCAGACAGGACTTAGTGAAGGAACAGCAACAACAGCAAAGAAATGGTAGAGAGGTTGGAAATTAAGTTTATTGACTGCATGACTATGTGGTGTTGATGTAAGAACTTTCACCTTGTGGACTGACCTTGTTTTATTCATACCATGTTTATGATTTCCAGTTGATCTGAAAATGTTAAGAGTTAGACGAAAGTGTAGATTTGGTCCAGTTAACACTCAAGGAGTCAGAGGAAGGAGAGTTAAAGAGACCCAAGAAATTTGTCCTTTGGCGCTGGCCATCCAAGGGATGCCATATTACACTTAAACCTTGTAATACTTTTTCGGGACAAGTGCAAGAGGTGTGATCAAGTAAAGAAACAGTGGGAAAGAGACATTGAAATTATTTGTCAGTGTTCAGTATGTAAAAATAAATATTTCAAAAATCAGTCTTCCAGCTTTACAACTTTCAGAATGTAAGACAAATCCTCAAGACTAAAGGCAAAGCTCAAAGTGATCAGGATTTTTAAAAAGCATGCTGTTTCATGTGGATGTGGATGTGTGTGCTTTGTGTGTTTAAAGTTCTTGTGGCATGATAAGCCAGGCAGTGGTCTGTGGGATCACTCGTAGGTGGGCAGCCAGAAGTGCTACAGCTTTTAAAATAGTTTCTGCCTCTAGCACAGTAAGTATTTTTAGAGCCTTCAGGTAACAGTGATTTAAATGGAAAAGACAACATATTTTGTGTGCCTATAACTTGACATGTGTAGGCAGAAAAGTGGGACAGGGAAAAACTATGGAAAACCATGAACATGTCTGCACATAGGATTTGGTTTCTTGATGTGTAAATGTTTCGTCGTGACATTCTGATAGGCAGTACATGTTCATTCTTGAGCTCTTTTTTGGACAACATCCTGTATCTGCATCTCAATGCATACCTCCTATCCAAGCCAAGAAACCATCTAAATGAATCTCTAATGGACCTAATGAATAGAAAAGGCTAGAGTCTTTGTAAGATAATATTTATATAACAGAGCTTCCCTGTTTGGTTGTTCATTTGCTCAGTCATGTCCAACCCCCTGTGACCCCATGAACTGCAGCATGTCAGGCTTCCCTGTCCTTCACTATCTCCTGGAGTTTGCTCAAACTTGTGTCCATTGAGTTGGTGATGCCATCCAACCATCTCATCCTCTGTTACCCCCTTCTCCTCCTGCCCTCAATCTTTCCCAGCATAAGGGTCATTCCCAGTGAGTCAGCTCTTCACATCAGGTGACCAAAGTTATTCAAGCTTCAGCTTCAGCATCAGTCCTTCCAATGAATATTCAGGGGTGATTTCCTTTAGGATTGAGACTCATTAGTCTCCTATTTGGGGTGCATTGCAAGAAAATCAGAAACATCTGCTGTCTCCTGGGCTCAACGTTGTAACATTTTAAAGTAGCTAATTTAACCTGAGTACACAGTCCAAATGAAAGAAGTCACAGGACAAAAACGCAGAGCTGAAATACATGTCTTCAGTGTCCTTGTAAGTCTGGTAAGGTGCCATGCTCTCCTATGCTTCTGTAGAACAGTAAGTGAGGGGCCCATTGCAGAAAACTAAATTATACATAAAATCATTAAGCCTCCACCTTCCCTTCTGATTGAGGGATTGTTGCAGGAGTCAGTGAGAGCAGAGGCAAATGAAAAAATAAATAAATGAAAGACCTGATCACATTATGCATTTCAGTGGAAAGGTAATTGCTTATAAATTCATTTGAAGTTCTTGGGTAGCTGCTAGAAATAAGGGGAAAAAAATCATAGCTGCTAGAATTAAGAAAGAAACCGTGGGACATAGCATCCTTGTGAACTCTGCATGTGACCTTCAGACATGGTGGGCCTGAAAGTCAGAAGTGGGTTCCCAGTGATGCTGGAGTCTGGATGTCCTGGATAGCCCCACACTCTCCTACGGATTGAAATGATCACTCTTTCTTAGTGTGGCTTTCCACCCAGAGATGTACTTCTGTAGATAGCACCATTTATTTCTCTTTTTTTGTTGAAGTATAGTTGACTTACAATGTTGTGTTTCAGATATATATGGATATATATAAGGCTTCCCTGGTGGCTCAGGCAGTAAAGAATCTGCCTGCAATGCAGGAGACTCAGATTTGATCCCTGGGTCAGGAAGATCCCCTGGAGAAGGGAATGGCTACCCACTCCAGTATTCTTTCCTGGAGAATTCTATGGACAGAGGAGCCTGGCAGGCTACAGTCCATGGGGTCACAAAGAGTCAGACACAACTGAGCAACTAATACATGTGTGTGTGTGTGTGTGTGTGTGTGTGTGTCTGTATATATACACACATATATATATATGTATATATTTCAGATTCTTTTCCATTATGGGTTATTATAAGATACTGAGTAGAGTTTCCTGTGCTGTACAGTAGGTCCTTGTTGGTTATTATATATATATAGTAATGTGTGTACCTTAGTCACAAACTTGTAGTTTATCCCTCCCTGCCTCCTCTGTTGTCCCCTTTGGCAACCATAAGTTTGTTTTCTGTGTCTGAGTCACTCACTGTTTTGTAAATAATTTCACTAGTGTCATATTTTAGATTCCACGTGTAAGTGATATCATACAGTTTTGTCTTTCCCTGGCTTTCTTCTCTTAATAAGATCATGTCTAGGTCTATCCACGTCCATTTACTTCTTTTCCAAAGCATTTTTGTAACTGCTGCTTTGGATGCGTGTCTGAATAGACAGACTCTTTAGGAAGGTTAGAAAATCTCCTCTTCCAAGATCATATATCCTGGAAAATGTTCTCATCTGTCAAAGCTGATCTAAATGTGAACATTTTGAAAGGATGACGTGCAGTAATGACATCTGTTGAAGTCACCATCTACTGCCAGGAATATGAAATGTGAAGGTCACTTACATATAAGCCTTTGTAGCTTGGGGCCCCTCATAGCTCACAGAGCTGGAGAAAGCCGGAAGACCCTTGATTAACAGCCAGGACTCTGCAGATGACTGCTGCCTCTTCAGCAGCCCGGTATAGTTCTTTTAATTCTGGCTGTCAGAGTTGCCCACCCTGTGTCACTGCAGATCATGCCACAGCCGAGGAGTGGGGTGACAGCCACGGTAAGCCCGTTGACGGCCTTTCCTCTCCGTTTTACTTCTAAGCTTCCTTGTTGCTTTCTCGGCCTTTCCCTGGGCTCTTACATGTCCTGGCAAGTCCACAAAGGTTTCTTTCCATCCACTGTCTTCCTTTAGAAGACGGTGTTCTCCTTGCTCTCTCCTCCTCAGCCTACAGTAGGATGCGTGTTGCGGGGGTTGCCTCCCTGACCCCGTGGCAGCTGAGCGTGATTCTCCTCTGGAGGACAGAAGATGCTCCCTCCAGTGCTGTGGTCACAACCCCTTGTGCTGCAGATGCTTCCTGTGTGGCTGGTGCCCCCAGGGGACCGAGCGGACAGGATGCAGCCACTCTGCCTTGTTTAGGGAGCTCGACTGAGCCAGGGACTGAGGGTCAACATCTTCTTTTCCCTCAGCCTTATCTGCAGCATCCTCCTTTCCCCAGAAAGGATGCAGGTCACAGACAGTAACCCTGGGAAAGGGGGCTGCCTCCCAGTTCATTCAGGGGCAGAGAAGGAAGCAGAGAAGGGAGGCTCCTGAGTCGCCCTGGAGAGCTTTGTGGGGTCCACATACGTCCTCACAAACGCCTCCCAGCTTACGTGCTGACACCAACTCTGCAATGTCAACTTTTCAACACTCATTACTGTTCATTTTAGTAACTGAATTATCGGACATTACAAACTCCTGCAATGTTTTCAATCCAATAAAAGGAATTTTGGTTTGGGGGGACCTGAGGTTTGGTGAACAGTTTTTAGACATCACATCAAAAGCACGATCCATAAAAGAAATACCGTCAAGAGAATGGACTTCATTAAAATAAAAAATGTTTGCTCTAGAAGATGATGTGAAGAGGATAAAGAGACAAGCTCTAGTCTGAGAAAAAGTATTTGCAACCCACATATTTGACAAGGGACTTGTATCTGAGAAAATAAGAAGGTCTCTGAGACTCAACAGTAAAAAAGCAAATAATCCAACTAGAAAATAGAAGACACTTCACCAGAGAGGATAATGGAGGGCAAATAAACACATGAAAAGATACCATGAACAGCCATTAACAAAATGCAAATTAGATCACAAAGAGACATCACTATGTGCAGATTACAACAGCTGAAATAAAAAGTAGGGACAATACCAAATGCTGGTTAGAATTCAGTTGTAAATTGCCAGAGAATGTCAAATGGGACAGCCTCGCCTGAAAATAGTTTGACAGTTTCTTTAAAAATTAAACACACATTTACCATACAACCCAGCAGTCCCATTCTGGGCATTCATTCTAGAGAAATCAAAACTTAAACTTCTTCCATAAAATGGCATCTACATTGGTCCAGCTTGTGTTTCCTGGTTTTAATATTGCACTGAAGTTATGTGGTAACCATTGGTGAAAGTGAAAGTGAAGTCGCTCAGTCGTGTCCGACTCTTTGCGACCCCATGGACTGTAGCCTATCAGGCTCCTCCGTCCATGGGATTTTCCAGGCAAGAGTGCTGGAGTGGATTGCCATTTCCTTCTCCATTGGTAGCCCCTGGGAAAATTAAAGGGTACACAGGGCCTCTCTGAGCTATTTCTAGGCTCCCTGTGAGCCTAGAATTATTTCAAGATAAAAAACGTTTTTTAAAAAGTTATTCTTTGGTATAGTTTAAAATTCAAAGTTATTGATTATTAACATAATTATTCCTGAACTCACTGGTGATGGTAATAATCAGGTTGACTGTCATGAATATGCCGAAATCTCTTCCTTGAGCGTAAGTTAAACTATAAGAAGAAAAGGAATGAAGGAGTCGTATCTATAAGGAGGAGACATCTATGAGATGTTTTAGATAAATAACATATGTGTTATTATGCATAATAATAAAGCAGTAATGTTATGAATAATACTGTCTATGAGATATTAAGGACTTTTCTGGGGGTCCACTGGTTAAGTCTTTGCCTTCCAGTGCAGAAGGTACAAGTTGAATACCTGGTCAGGGAGCTAGGATACCACATGCCTCACAGCCAAAACCCTACACATAAAACAGAGGTAATACTGTAACAAATGCAATAAAGACTTAAAATAATAATAATGTCTATGAGACATTATGGGTAAAGCACCTAGAAGAATATTTAGAACTTAATTAATATAACAATAATGTCATCTATTGGAGAAGGCAATGGCACCCCACTCTAGTACTTTTGCCTGGAAAATCCCATGGATGGAGGAGCCTGGTGGGCTGCGGTCCATGGGGTTGCTAGAGTTGGACACAACTGAGCGACTTCACTTTCACTTTTCACTTTCATGCATTGGAGAAGGAAATGGCAACCCACTCCAGTGTTCTTGCCTGGAGAATCCCAGGGATGGGGGAGCCTGGTGGGCTGCTGTCTCTGGGGTCGCACAGAGTCGGACACGACTGAAGCGACTTAGCAATGTCATCTATTATCTGTTGCTCTTAATTAATATTGAAAGTTTCTTGTGATTTCACTAAAAGAATTGTTATGTAATCAAAATATTTTGAACCAAAGTTCTTTTTCCTTACTACACTTCTTTTTGGCAAAAATTCAGCTTCCCTTTCAGAAATCTTCTTGGCTGCAACACCAGTGTCTGCCTGTTATGTGAAAGTTAGTTCTGTCTTGTGAGGGAGATGGTAACATAGGTCCTCTGAGGGCATTGGATCTTTGCTCTCTGCATTTCAAAAGTGACCCTTGCCTTTACTTTACTTTACTTTCAACTCTCTTGCCTTCTCTAAAATGTTTGGAGGCATTACTTCTGATAGCATGAAGCGTCCCATTTTTAGTTTAATCCCAAACCTTGTAGTTCTAAATAAAAAATGAAACTCTGTGCCCCCAAGGCTTTAATCTAATATCTGGTTCCTTGAATTAGGGCCAACTCGTCATTTTTCAAAACATCAGCAGATTCCAAATACACTTTTGGGTACTTCCTTTTAACACCTGACCTTGGTTCACTTAAACTAATTCGTGTCCTTTAGCAGATTATGATCCTAAAAAAAAAAGACTTACCCTGTAGAACACTGATGGAGTTTTTAAAATGCTAAGTACAATGCCCTCCATGTGAGCAGTGCCTCTTCAGTAGTATTCCCTTAGTTTCATAATTGAAGTATAGTTGATTTACAGTGTTGTGTTGGCTTTGGTGTATAGCAAAGTGATCCATATACATACATAATCCTTTTCATATTCTTTTTTCATCATGGTTTATCACAGGATGTTGAACATGGTTCCCTGGGTCAGTAGCACTCTCTTATTTAATCATGATAGTAATTTATTTAAATCTAAATAAAAGCATATAATTTAAGAAAGAATTTTAAGAACGAAGCTTCAAAAATATTAAATTCATATACCCTTGTAATGTAGGAATCTTCTGATTTATAAGTGTCACCTGTGCATTCACTAACACAGAACACCGCCTACCTGCCAGGATGCAGAGGGGCTCAGCTCCACCATGTGGGGCACCCGGTCAAGAAAGAGACAGACCTTCATGCTCTGCTTCCTTGTACGTGACATGCATTATACTGATGACATGACAGTTGTGTGTGTGTGTGCATGCATGCTCAGCTGCTGTTCTATGTCCAACTCTTTAAGACCCCATGGACTGTAGCCCACTAGGCTCCACTGTTATATGGCTGGCACTTAATGTGTAAAGGATCCTTTGTGTTCTTGTGACTGATATGCATTGGTTTGAATACTGAAAGCAATTCTGTTAAGTAATTTAAATTATTAGAGTATTCCAATTAGGTAAATTAAAAAGCAAGTTCAGGAACTGGCCTGTGGCTTCGTGCTCAGGAATCCGTCAGACCTGGGGTTTCAACACCACCTTTTGAGTCCTGGATCCCAGGCTCTATCTTCTCCTGCAGCCTGTGTTGGGAGCCAAGATTGAGGGTGAATTCAGAGATCCCTGTGCCCCAACCACAGTGTGAGATGCAAATGATAGATGGTGTGCCTGGTGGCTTTGGGGAAGCCCACTCACGATGAATGAACAGGCTGAGACACAGGGTGAGGAAGTGGTTGCCTATCCAGCCGGTTCTTTCGCTCCTTCAGTTCCTCTGTGACCTAGATTGGGGCTAGTGCGTCTCTCTCATCTGAGAAGCAGAGACCTCAGGCTCCAAATGTGGCCCAAGCACTGCCAGGCGAGGCCAATAGCTCTGTTGTGGTTTCATTGCCTTTCCTTTTTCTGTTGCCCATACCTGTGGTGTATGTTTTGACTTTCCACTTACTGAAGTGATACAAAATCTCATTTCCAAATAGACGTATTTAAATATGAAAAATGTGTTAGTCGCTGAGTCGTGTCCAACTCTTTGCAACCCTATGGACTGTAGCTGGCCAGGCATCTCTGTCCATGGGATTCTCCAAGCAAGAATACTGGACTGGGTTGCCATGCCCTCCTCCAGGGGATCTTCCCAGTCTAGGGATTGAACCCAGGTCTCCTGCATTGCAGGCAGATTCTTTACCACTGAGCCTCCAGGGAAGCCCATATTTAAATATATGCTTCTTTAACTAAATAAATTAGAGGGAAGAGGTGAGAAGACAGGGGAGATGGTGAAGCGGGGACACACAGACCAAGACAGGACCAGCTTATGGAACGATGCTGGCTGCTGGGTCATCCTCACGAACCTTCCAGATCCTTGTTTCATCTTCCCCTCCACCTCCCTGCAGCTCCCCAAACCCAGAGCATCTTCAGAAGATAACAGTCTGTAGGGAGCACATTCAAATGAATGAAGCATCCCACCCCAAGGTCGATGGTAAGGTGGTCGTAGCCAGTGATGTTTGATCTGCTTTAAGATGAGTTAGTTCTTTCAGGATCCCCTTTCTCTGGAGGAGTGGTCAGCACGTGGAAAATTCCGCCAAGACTCCCACCCTGCCTGGTGCAGGCTCGCTGTTTTCACTTCGTTTCTAATCTCCCCCTCACACCCAGAGTCTAAGGCAAGGCTCAGAGCCAAGTCTTTCATCACAAGAAGTCTCCAAATGTGTAGGATGATGGTGTCACCAACTTTCTTTTCTTTATTATTAATTTTTATTGGAGTATAGTGGTTTTATAATGCTGTGTTAGTTTCTGCTGTACAGCACGGTGAATCATTTCTATGTAAACATATGTCCCCTCGTTTTTGGTTTTCCTTCCCATTTAGGTCACCATGGAGCATCAAGTAAGGTTCCCATTAGTTATCTAGTTCATGCACAGTATCAATAGTGTGTTTACGTCAAGTCCAGTCTCCCAGTTCCTCCCACCCTCTTCAGCCCTGGGTAACCATGAGTTTGTTCCCTACATTTGTGACTCTGTTTCTGTTTCGCAAATAAGATCATCTGTACCATTTTTTCTAGATTCCACATATAAGCCATATTATATAATATTACAATATTTGTTTTTCTCTTTCTGACTTACTTCACTCTGTATGACAATCTCTTAGTCCATCCACATCTCATTTCATTCTTTTTTATGACTGAGTAATATTCCCGTGTGTGTGTATGTATAAATCATATCTTCTTTATCCATCCTACTGTTGATGGACATTTAGTTTGCTTCTATGTCCTGGCTACTGCATAATACCGATTCAGCAGCACCACTGGCTACTAAATAATAACGGCAATGAACACTGGGGTCCATGCATCCTTTCAAATTATGGCTTTCTCCGGACATATGCCCAGGAATGGAATCGCTAAGTTATCTGGTAGCTCTATTTTTAGTTTTGTAAGGACCCTCCACACCCAACTCTCAATAAGAAACAACACTTGGCCAAACATCAGTCAGTAAAGGAAAGCAGCTATGACTCCAATTTCAAAATAGATTATAATTTTCACTAAAAACATTTGCTTCTAAAAGAGTGTGGACTTTCTTACAGAATACATTGAGATGTAATTATTCTCCACTGCCTTGATTTCCAAGTTTCTAAAATAATCCTCCCTTCTAAATTTTTACCGTGAATCTCCGTGTCTCAGGTTCTACAGGAAGAGCCTAGGAATGGTGCTGATAGGTTTTGTAAATGAATAGATGTCAAAAAGAGAGTTGGAAACCTCTCATTAAAATTCCCTTTTCTGCTACACTTGTTCATTCTTAAGCCTGTCATGTCTAAAAAAGTATCCTTAGATTTTCCATCACATTTGATGGAGCTTCTGTGCTGTGATTTGTGAGGTGAGGACAGTTTAAAATTCACAGCCCTCCAAGAAACACCTTGGAAAAGATGTTTGTTAACAGACGGGAAAGATGAAACAATAATCACCCCACTTCTAAATGCTATACAGAACCCGTGGAGGAAAGACGGATGGAGAAGAATGGAAAGGATATTACCAGGGAGACAGTACCAAAAAAATGGCTGCAAAGTCAGTAAGGATTGATTACCAACGAAGTTTGGAGCTCTGATGTTAGAACAAGGACAGTAACTGCTAGAGCTGACTGAGTACTTCCTGTTTCCTGGTGCATTGCACATGTGGAGCCTTGAGTCCTGTTCAGCAGGGAGACTTCTTAGGTATTCACATAGGACAGAGGCAGGTACCCAATGCTTTTGTGAAAGCTCACCCAGGAGAAGAGTATAAACCAGAAGGCAGTGGAGTGGCCAGGTAGGACGCTACTGCAGTGATGCAGGCCAGAGGTGCGTGGAAGTCAGAATTTCTGGCTGGTCTTGAAAGTAAAGGAGCAGCTCACTTTCTGCAAAAGCATCCATTTATTCTCTAGACGTTTCAGGGATTCCTTTTTTCCAGAAGGGATGCTTGCTCATCTCTGAAGATGTGGGCACCATTAGCACAGGCTTACCAACAAATCACTCTTCCAAGGCAGGTACAGAGGTGGAGGAAATTACAGTCCTTGAGTGGTATTATCATCTCAGACCCCTGCAGTATCTGCATCTGAGGGGAAATGAAAACCGCTCTCTCAGAGATGCTAGCAATCTCCAAGGAAGACTCAAACCCACAGTGACTTAGACAGTCTGCAAGGCAACTGCTTCAGGCACTCTCCCCTACCTGGGAAGCAGAGCAGTCCACTTTTTGGTGTGAGCTGTGACGAGCTGCTCGTTGGCATCACAATTTTGACACCCCATGCACCAGGATAATACAGCGAGGACAGGCCAGGTCCAAGTTCCAGAACCTTTGCAAAACTGCTTGATCTCATGATGTCCACCATGATCAGAGATAGGCAGTGTCGAAGTCAGAAAATGAAGTTCTGACCAAGTTCTTTGTAGTGACTATGAACAGTGCTCTAAATCCCTGCGGTGCAGCCCTGCCGCGCCCCCCAGGGGGGCAGGTGCACAAGAGGCAGCAGAGGCCCCATCAGGACTATCGAGGAGAATGAGTCTGCAAATGCAGCCTTTGACCTTCAAACTGAGGGATGGCCTCCTCTGATGGCCCTTGAGAGCCCCCTTCAGAGACCAGTGCCACAGGACCAGAGATTCCCTGAGACTCTGAGCTGCCTCTGCAGCATCAGTGGGTGACAGCATCCTCATGAGGCTGAAAGTGGGGTCCGGCTGCTTTCCCCTTGAAAGCCAGTAAAGAGGCCAGGTTGGTGGAAAGAAAAGTTGGCTTTCTTTCAGAAGCCAGCAACCTGAGAGAGGATGGACTCCTGTCCAAAGACCAACTCTCCTCCACTGACCACCAGTGGGCTAGAGCTTTTATAGATGGGGGGAAGGGCTCCATGCAGAAACAGCACAGTCAGCTCTGACTGTCATCTTAAAATTGGTCATCAGTGGTCTGACCTACATCATCTTGATTGTTTTAGGTACAGTTAGTATTCAGTTCCAAGGTCTGTTTGTTCCCATTTCCTGAGGCTAGTTCTCAGAACCGTGGCAGCTTATGTCATGGTTACAGTCTGGTCATCAAGTGATTAACTTCTTCCACCTGGTGGGGTTTCAGTATTTTTAGACAGCTCACAGGATATGGCTGAGAATATTATCTATCGCCCTAAGAAGGAACTAAAGGTCTTTGCCTTTGCTTAGTAACTAAACTACTATTGTTGAGTCTTGTTGAATTGCTTTCCTTTGTTTCTGCATCTTCCCACTTCTCTGATTAAACTTATTCTTTGGCTAAAGTTTTTCTACACACAAAATGCAGGTGGAGGACACGGTGGGGAAGGACCATAGAGGCCCTCACGTGTGTGGGACAGGGGTGCCCAGGCCTTAGAAGGCTGCCCAGATGAGAGGGATTGCTGGGCCCTGCTGAGCACCAGGAATCTTGTCACTAAGCTTCTTCCAGGGAACAAAGGAAGAGGAATGAATGCCAGGAAGAGAATAAATATCCCTGAACAGCTACCCTCTGCCTCTTAGAGTTAGTACTCAGCTGAATCCCCAAATATATCAAAATAGCCTCCTTTTATGTATGTATATTTTGTTATTAAGGTACATCTGATGTATAATATTTTGTAAGTTTTAGGTGTAAACATAGTGACTCACAGTTTTCAAATGTTATATTCCATTTATAATTATTATAAAATGTTGATTATATTCCCTGTGTTAAACAATACATCCTTGTAACTTATTTATTTTATACCTAGTAGTTTGTACCTCTTAATCCTCTACCTCATCTTGTCCTCTTTTCCCTCTCCCCACTGTAACCACTATATCCGTGAGTCTGTTCTCTTTTGCTGTACTCACTGGTTTGGTTTTTCCACATGTAGATGATATCATACAATATTTGTCTTTCTCCGATTGACTCATTTCACTCAACATAATGCCCTCCAAGTCTACCCAGTTATTTCAAATGGCAAAATTTTATCTTTTTTTTTAATGTCTGAGTAGTGTCCCATTGTAATACATACCACATCTTCTTTGTCCATTCATCTGTTGATGGACACAGGTTTTTACATGTCTTGCCTACTGTAAATAATGCAGCTATGAACATTGGGGTGCACATATTGTTTCAAATTAGTTTTCATTTTTTTTATACATAGCCAGGAGTGGAATTGCTGGGTCATATGGTAGTTCTATTTTTAGTTTTTTTGAGAAAAAACGTCCGTCCTGTTTCCACAGTGATTGCACCAACTTACATTCCCACTAACAGTGTACAAGTGCACACTGTTGGTAAGAATGTAAGTGCCCCACAACCTCTGTGTTTGATATTTCTGTTCTTTGTGATGAGGCCCATTCTGACAGGTGTGAGGTGATATCTCATTGTAGTTTTAAGGGATTGGGGGCAGGAGGAGGAGGGGACGACAGAGGATGAGATGGCTGGATGGCATCAATGACTCGATGGACGTGAGTCTGAGTGAACTCCGGGAGTTGATGATGGACAGGAAGGCCTGGTGTGCTGCGATTCATGGGGTCGCAAAGAGTCGGACACGACTGAGCGACTGATCTGTTCTGATCTGATCTGATGACTAGCGATGTTGAGCATCTTTTCATGTGCCTGTTGGCCTTCTGTATATCTTCTTTGGAAAAATGTCTATTCAGATTTTCTGCCCATTTTTAATCAGGTTGTTTGTTTTTGTGATGCTGAGTTATATGCACTGTTTATATATTTGCATGTTAACCCTTATCAGTCATATCATTTGCAAATAGTTTCTCCCATTCTGTATGTTGTCGTTTCATTTTGTTGATGGTTTCCTTTGCTGTGCACAAGCTTTTAAGTTTAATTAGGTCCCATTTGGTTTTGTTTCTGTTTCCTTTGCTTTAGGAGAAAGATCCAAATAAATGTTGCTATGATTTATGTCAGAGAAAGTCCTGCCTAAGTTTTCTTCTAGGAGTTTTATGGTTTCCAGTCTCATATTTCAGTCTGTAATGCATTTTTTACAAAATAGCCCCTTTTTAAAGCCATCTTGGAGAAGGCAATGGCACCCCACTCCAGTACTCTTGCCTGGAGAATCCCATGGACAGAGGAACCTGGTAGGCTGCAGTCCATGGGGTCGCTAAGAGTTGGACACGACTGAGCGACTTCCCTTTCACTTTTCACTTTCATGCATTGGAGAAGGAAATGGCAACCCACTCCAATGTTCTTGCCTGGAGAATCCCAGGGACAGGGGATCCTGGTGGGCTGCCGTCTATGGGGTCGCACAGAATGGGACATGACTGAAGTGACTTAGCAGCAGCAGCAGCAAAGCCGTCTTACTATGCCTCGGTCTCTATAATCCCAAAGGACACTGGCCATGCCTGTGGAATGTTTAGCAGCAACCCAGGCTTCAAAGTGACTGTTTTTACCTCTTTTTCTCTATCACTCAACTGAAGAGTATTTTTTCCTCTGCCCACTTGATCAGTGGTTTTCAGATTTTTTTCCTGCTTCACTTCACTTGAGGGATATGTCGTATCATTAGCAGGAACTTAGTACTTCAGTGATTTTCAAGGTGGAAAAAAGGAGGGTTTTGAAATTGGGCACGCTGACTGAAAGGCAGGTAGGTCGCGGGTTCCTCCAGGGTGCACCTGGATGCCCGGAAAACCAGTGTGCAGACAGCAACCGAGTTGTATGTCATCCAACAAGCTTGCTCCATTGCTGAGCCGTGTCTGACTCTTTGTGACTGCATGAACTGCAGCACGCCAGGCTTCCCTGTCCTTCACTATCTCCTGGAATTTGCTCAACTCATGTCCATTGAGTCGGTGATACCATCCAGCCATTTCATGCTCCGTCATTCCCTTGTCCAACAAGCTTATTCCACAAAAAGTGGGAAGCAGAAATGCCTCACAGCTTATGACCCTCGGCCGGATGGCTTCAGAAAGCTACACGCACAGTGAGATGTGGCCAGCTTGGTGGCCAAGTGTGAGGGACAGAGTTCAGAGCCAACAGCCCTCAGTCTCGGCTGCTCCACTGTCTGATCTCAGACAAGCCACTTCACACCTTTTGATCCTAAATTCCCTTCTTCGTACAGTAGAAATAAAAAGACTCACCTGGTAGAGCTTCAAAGATCCCATAAGCATATATTATTCATATATGACATTGCTGTAAAAAGTCACTCATTCAGAGCAATATTCAACAGAATAAAAAACATTTTTAAACTCAGTCAAATGTCAGGGGTAGTGTTTCTGGGCACCGAAACATCACATAACTTTTTTAGGCTTCAAACGTCAATTCCATTTTCACATGAAATAGAGATGTTAGAGAGCAGGAAGGCCATAGAGCAACCACTGAGAAGGTCATCACCCACTGAATCTCGCAAAATAGAAAAATTCTTCAAAAATGGAGTTGAATTAAATTGCAAGAAAACATGGCCATTTGAAGTCCTGAGATTAATTAGCAACTTTTTTAAAGATATCAGAATGTTGACATTTAGATTTCAATTTGTTTAGAAGTAACAGTACATGAACTAGACAGCATATTAAAAAGCAGAGACATCACTTTGCCAACAAAGGTCCATGTAGTCAAAGCTACAGTTTTTCCATACATCATGTACGGATATGAGAGTTGGATCATAAAGAAGGCTGAGTGCCGAAGAATCAGTGCTTTCAAATCGTGGTGCCAGAGAAAATTCTTGAGAGTCGCTTGGACTGCAAGGAGATCAAACCAGTTAATCCTAAAGGAAATCAAGCCTGAATATTCACTGAAAGGACTGATGCTGAAGCTGAAACTCCAATACTTTGGCCACCTGATACAAAGAGCTGACTTATTGGAAAAGACCCTGATGCTGGGAAAGACTGAGGGCAGGAGAAGGGGATAGTAGAGGATGAGATGGTTAGATAGCATCACCAACTCAGTGGACATGAATTTGACCAAACTCCAGGAGATAATGATGGCAACCCACTCCGGTATTCTTGCCTGGAGAATCCCATGGACAGAGTAGCCTGACAGGCCACAGGCCGTGGGGTGGCAGGGAGTCAGACACAACTGAGCGACTAAGCATGCATGCATGGCAGGAGATAATGGAGGACAGAGGAGCCTGGCATGCTGCAGTCCGTGGGGTTGCAAAGAGTCAGACATGACTTAGTGAGTGAGCAAGAACAACAACAGAACATGAGTCAAGATTCTGGTCCTCCCAGTCCTCACCTCTCTTGAGCCCCACACAGTCCCTTTGGCTGCCTCCATCCAGGACATTGATGATGGCAGTAACCGGTGGCCACCGCTTCTCTGGCCCTGAGCTCCCGGCCCACCTTCCCATTGGCACTCCACTCTGCGGCTTGTCCAGCAGCCATAGTTGTGTCTTCAGTTGCTTTCATGCAATAACAATAAATAGTTTATATGGACCAAATAAAATACAACACTTGGAAGAACCCAAAAAGTCGTATGGACAGAAAACAAAGAAAGTTCAGAGACTTGGCACACACCAGGGAGTGCATCTTCCTTCTTTGAGCGTGATGATCTTAGTCATTTTATGTGCCCAGTTTAGTTCATATGAGAAAGGGAGAAAAAATTTGATTTCAGAAGCTTCAAAAAAAACTCGATTCCACACTGCCTGAGAACATACCGTGCATTATGTACAGCCCTGACCTGCATCCTGTTCTTGCAGGCAGCTTTTCTGTTCAATAGGGGTTTTTTCCTCCTTTTTTTGTATGTGGCATTTTTAACAGACTGCAGCATTTTGGAGTCACGTTCTCTTTAGGTGGGCAACTGAGATGTACCTTTAAATCCTGCGGAAAGTGACGGTGGGATGAGAAGTGGGGAGGAAGTTACTGAATCGCAAAAATGTGTTTCCTGTTCAGACAAAAATGGCTGTGTGAGAGATGTCCCCTGTCCTTCTGCTCTGTGCCTGGGGACCACGTGGCATCTTCATGTGGAGTCATTGGTATTCGCTGGAGCTTGCCTGCCTTCATTTTTATTGTTTCTGAGACTTATTACTCTTTCAGAGTGTTCCCCGGTTTGCTGCCTCTTCTCAGTATATATGAGCTAAGGTAGTCAGAGGAAACACTTTAATTACATTTTAAGTAGAGTCAAAGCCTAAGTCTATTTATGAAAATTCTAACAGACGGTATAGCAAGGCCATTAACTTAAATCCCCAAAATAACATAAAGTGTTTTTTTAAATAATAAAAAGTCCATAGTTGGTGCGTTGAATTGTATCTGCATATTAAAAATAGGCCCTGAACATTAAATATTGCCTAACTGCGCAAATTGTATTTAAAAAGCCCTGCTGTGAAAAGCACCCTGGGACCTGGACTGTCGAGGTGTCTCCCAAGCTGGTCTTTATGCGGCTGCTCCGAGGACAGGGCCTCATCAGCAGCTAACGATGCTCTCGCATTGCCTTCGCTATGTCTCACTGGGCCTCTTTTTTAAAGATGCTCCTGTGCTTTGGTTAAATTGGATTTTAACCACAACCTGCTCATAACTTTAGTCAAGCAAAGACTGGAGAGATTAAGGAGGATTTGAAGGTTGTACTTAAATGTAAACTTCAGGGTGGGTAAGCTGAGTATCGCCCCCAAAATTCCTGTGCTCAGGAATCCTCGTGTTTCGTCAAGAACCCAAGCTCTCTCTATCTCAGCCACTGCAGGATTCAAAACCTGGTTGGCTTTCCTTCCAGTAAATGTGAGGGGAGCAGCTCTTCTCTAGAGCCTCATAAATGATGTGATTTCTTCCTTCTCAGGAAGACTGGTTCCAAGTAGGATTCTTCTGAAAGCATTCAGTGATTCAGTTGATGTAGCTTTATTGGATCACGTACAACTTTTGACCTCCTTGGAGATAAAAGAGATAGCCAAAGAACCTTTTGTTCTTACCCCCAAGAAAAATGCCCAGCAGAAAATCTTCTAAAATGTGTGTCGATTTGCTTCATTTATTAGAAGATATTTAGAAGCCAAAAGGGCTGTGAAAAAGGACATGGTAGAATGATTGTGTAGCAAAATTACTTAATTTTCCTTGGGCGCATTTCAGTAGTGGGTTTATTAGCAGCTATCTGTCCAACTCATGGTCTGCAAAAAAAAAAAAAAGTGGTATGTCACAGAGTAGTCAGAAGGCTCGGTGCCTCAGGAAGACAAAGCCTGGAGGAAGAGCCACATCTGCCTCTGGAGTCTTAGATCTATGCTGGGCCTCGCTGGGGGCCAGACAGGAAACTGTGTTCCATGTCCCTGATGACCTGCATTTCTGCCCTGGTTATTATTTTGCTCAGACTTCCCAAGCCAGGAAGGCAGCCAGGGACTCACTCTGTCAAAGACCCATCTTCATGTCACAGCTTCTCTGAATGCCAAGTGGCTCTAGAGCTACAGACAAAGTTTTATTTTCTAAGTAGAAATTTAAAAAGTTGACTTTCATCCTACTGCAGGAATAAGAGGGAATCCAGTCTAAGGTAAATATTTTCTCAACTATTTTGAAAATGTACGCTAATGGAAAGCGGTGACATTTACAACTGGGTCCATCTTAGAAATTTTTACAATGATCATCTCCATAACAAAAAGAAACAAAGCCAAGTTATCAATCTAGAAAGTCCTTTTGTACTCTCTGAGTTCCCCATTAGGTATATTACTGATGTTACAAGCCAAAGACAAGAACACATGGTTTTCATCATGAGTGAATTCCGGGGGAGATTGGCTGCGTAATTGGAAGCAAAACTGTGCCAGAATATGCTAGACCCCGTCAGCAAATTCACGAGTTAGGAGAGCATGGGTGGCACCAGCCATCTGATCATTTCCTTGAAGCAGCTTTTTGGTTTGCTTTGTTTTGCTTTTGTTTAAAGAAAATACATCTTGCCACTTAAACTTATTCATATTATTCCTGGATAGGAAGCTGGGAGGTTCATGGCAAGAACTCTCACTTCTGCTGTCTCACTCTTGCTATCCCTTCCCTGTGACAACCACATTATACCTGGAGTTAAAATTTCCTGTTTTGGGGAAGCAATTCAACATCTCATATTCTCTTGTTGTAAACCTTCATTTAGAGACAAGGAGATATGGCCTAGATTGGAAAGCAGTCCTTGGTCATGTGTGGATTTAACTGTTATCCCCTCCAAAGTCCTTGTTGGGAGGGGCACTGGAAGAACCATGGATTTATAGTCAGGAAGCACTGAGGTCTGACCCAGGCTGGTCTGTGATGAGCTGGTCTGTGGTAAGGTCTCTCTGTTTCTCCTATCCTCAACATAAATCAGGCAGGCAGTCCTCCATGGCTGCCGTTCTCATGAATATTAGTCAAGGCAATGGACTCTTCATCCTGCTCACTTATCGATACCCCTACCCGTGTGGTCAGTGCTGGGAGATGGAGAGCATGGGCCCCACCCTTGTAAAAGCATGCAGAGCTCAAGTGCAGGGAGATTGGTTATCATCTCATTGCTTTTGTCTGTTTCCTGGTCACCAGGTACACGAAAACAGCCAAATTAAGATAACTTTTAGATTCACAGACTTAGAGAATGAGAATTTATGGTTACCAGGGGTGAAGGGTTGGGGGATGGGGTATAGATTGGGA
Organism: Bos grunniens; assembly: GCF_055505025.1. Lineage (NCBI taxonomy): Eukaryota > Metazoa > Chordata > Mammalia > Artiodactyla > Bovidae > Bos > Bos grunniens. The sequence goes on from NC_141188.1 coordinate 42,515,385, forward strand.
GTTTGGGATTGACATGTACACACTGCTATATTTAAAATAGATAATCCACAAGGACCAGCCATATAGCACAGGGAACTCTGCTCAATGTTCTGATAAATGGGGAAATGAGGGAAAGAATTTTTAAAAGAATAGACATATGTATATGTATGACTGAATCGCTTTGCTGTACACCTGAAACCAACACAATATTGCTAAATCAGCTACGTTCCTGTTGTTATTCAGTTGCCCAGTCATGTCTGACTCTTCAGGAACCCATGGACTACAGCACACCACTATACTCCAATATAAAATAAAATGTTTTAAATAAATTTTTTTTAAAGCAAGGGCTATTGGAATTCCTGTGATCACCACCAATGCTAAAGAAACACAAGTGTGATGTGAGCGCTGTCTCCACAGGAGAGCATCTGTCTGTCAAGAGTGGGGAGGAGCCAGCATTAGTGGCTCAGGGTGGCATTGCCTCCCATGGCCCAAGAGCATCTCCTTGTACTCATGGAGCCAGTGCCTCCTCCCTGCGCCATAGTTGCCTCCCTCCTATCTGTCTATCTCTTATCCTGTGGTGAGTTAACTAGTAGCCAGGGATCTCCTGGAAGACACCCGGGTCTTTCCCAGAATCAGGTCCCTTCTTCATCTTCCCGTGAAAAAAACAAAGTGGAAAGTTTCACACGTGTGGAGAAGGCAGAGGGGAATGAAATTGGTAATTACATCGCGACAGACTCAAAGTATTAATAGAATTAAAATGTCATAAGGGAAGTCAAATAATAGTCATTACTCAACGGTAAAATAACTGTCACTCATAGAATAACAATGACACAATTCAGAAAAAGAGGATGACTTTTAAATCCCTGAAGCTATTTTAAATGCATATTTTATGGAGGAACAGAAGTTACATGTCTGAATAAATCCTTTATCCTATAATGGTCTTGTTCTAGATGGAATTAACTCGTGATTTTACTGTATTATTGATTTAATTTATTAATAACCCTTAACATGTTTTTCTTGTTTTTGCCCTGCATTGCATGACATCCTACCCTTCAGTAGCAGAATACATTGTGAATCTGTGGTTGTTATTCAGTGATAAGTCGTGTCCGCCTCTTTTCCACCCCATGGACTGCAGCACTCCAGGCGTCCCCGTCCTTCACCATTTCCCAGAGTTTGCTCAGAGTTCTGTGCATTGAGTCAGTGATGCCGTCCAGTCATCTCATCCTCTGCCACCCCTTCTCTTCCTGAATCTCTGAATCTGTTAATACAGCTCTTAGTGTGTAGTTCATCTAATCCTTGTCTGCCTCCATGATTTTTTTCAAAATGATAAATACAATGTAAAAACTATTAAGACAACGAGGAGTCAACAATGACTGTGACTAAGATACCTTAATTTTAGATGGGCAATTTAATATTGTTGATGCGAATGTGAGTTGGTGCAACTGCTTTGGAAAACAGTATGGAGGTTCCTCAGAAAACTAAAAATAGAACTACCATATTAGCCAGCATATACCTGGGCATATACCTAGACAAAACTACTATAATCCTGGGCATATACCTAGATAAAACCACTGTAATTCAAAAAGATACATGCACCCCCTATGTTCATAGTAGCACTATTTATAGTAGCCAAGACATTGAAACAGACTACATGTCCATCAACAGATGAATGGATAAAGAAGAAATATATAAACATATTTGTATATGTTTATATATACATATATATGGTGGAATACTGCGGCTGCTGCTGCTGCTAAGTCGCTTCAGTAGTGTCCGACTCTGTGCGACCCCATGGACGGCAGCCCACCAGGCTCCCCCGTCCCTGGGATTCTCCAGGCAAGAACACTGGAGTGGGTTGCCATTTCCTTCTCCAATACATGAAAGTGAAAAGTGAAAGTGAAGTCACTCAGTTGTGTCCGACTCTTTAGCGACTGTCCAGGCAAGAGTACTGGAGTGGGGTGCCATTGCCTTCTCCGGTGGAATACTACTCAGCCATTGAAAAAGAACAAAATAATGTCATCTGTAGCAAGTCAAATGCAACTAAGGATTATACTGAGTGGATTGGGAGTGGGGAGGGATGAACTGGGAGTTTGGAGTTAGCAGATGCAAACTGTTGTGTACAGAATGAATAAACAACAAGGTCATACCATATAACACAGGGAACTATTAATAGATTCAATATTCTGAGATAAACCATAATGGAAAAGAACATAAAAAGAATGTGTATAACTAGTCACCTTGCTATACTGCAGAAATTAACACCACATCGTAAATCAGCCATCACTAAAAACTGTTTGCCATGGGGTCTGTGAGCAGATGTGTCCCCACCACAATCGTACTAAGGAGCAGTTCAACTGATCGGACACAACTGGACCCATGAAAAGGGATCATAAATTGTTTCCGTTGAACCCCAGACTGATCACTTAATAGTAGCTACTGGGGTAAATAGCCAAGATGGCCAAATGCTCTGGGGGGATGGAGATTAAGGGAGCGGAAAGGAGCTTTCTGCTCTAAAGAGGGAAGTTGGGAAGCCGCCTTGAGGTGTGTTTGAGGATGTGAGTTCCTGGCAGCACGTGCTCTGGCCCTGGAATGTTTCAGTACAATGCTTTCAGGCACCTGCTCTGCCTTCACGTCTTCCTCCTGCTCATCTCTTCTTTCCCAGTTGCTGCCAGAAATGTAAAAGTAGGTACAGGAGAAACAACAGATCAGTGTCACCAAATGCTGCTCGCTACCATCCTTCCTCCCAACACTTCCTCGTATTGTCGACTACATGAAGGTGAAACAGAATGTGGACTAAAGTGGAAACTAAAATCCCAGATTTTTTTTCACATGTCAGCTGATAGCAGAGGACATTTTCATTATAACTTGAATGGAAAAATGTATATCTGACTACTAACCCAAAGATTAAAGACCCTGGGCTTAATAATGCCAAATCCTTAAATAAATGGACATCTAAGCTCCATTGCAAATGAAGGGAAAACTCTGGCAGAAGTTCTTAGAGGATTTTAAGCTTGAAGTTGTGAAGTCTTAGCTTACCTACTTTCAATTTTAACCAAAAATAAATCTTTCAGTTTGCAATTGGGAAGAAAAATGATATCTTTATATCCCATAGGAGAACACTGAAGGATGATAACATAATTAAGAAGTTGAAAGAAATGTTAAATTTTCTCTATTAAAGATTCAAGTACAATAGAGATAAACACCCAGCCATTTTTAATACATCCTACAGATGAATTGGGGGCTTATTCTTCAGTCCCCATCCATATTTGTAACATTTTAACTAAAGGAAAACAAAAAAACCTAAATATTTAATATATAAAGTAGTTTAATAATCCATTATCTCTTTCCTGTGAACATTCTTTTCCTTCCTTGACCCTCGTACATTTTTTAAGAACACCCTCCGTCGTTAAAATCCCTGCGTTTGTTTACTGCACCGAATTGTAATTCGTCATGTCACTTTTCTCTTTCTTCCAGAGCTTCTTTGAAGGGCAGTCTGCACCATGGGACTCTGCTAAGAAAGATGAAAACAGAATGAAGAACAGATATGGGAATATTATTGCCTGTAAGTGTTGACAGCATCATTGCACTGTGATGTAACTTTCTTTTCACATCTGCTAAGATTGACCACCGGCCTCATGCAGCGAGAATTTGCAGTGCAATTACTGCCTTCATCTCGCCGGAAAAGCTGGTGTGATGCTTTTCCTTAAGGAAAAGAAAAGCTACCTAAATACCCCCGCTACGTCCCTGTGTCTTGCTGTGGGACTGGTTTTACTTTTAGATATAAAGTTTGGGTAACTTAGGTAATGTGCAAATGCTAAGAAAATGCATTCTGGAAGGAGTAAACAAAACAGATCTGATGATTCCCAGCTGCTTCTTGGGAAGGAATAGAAATAACAACTCGAAGCACGCCTCGATGCCAGGAGCCCGGGACTCTCAGCAGACACGAGCTCATTAATCCTGGGACACTTGGGATAAGGAGGTCAGTAACAGCCCCATTTTGAGGACAGGAAACTGAAATGCAGAAGTTAAATGATCGTCCCCGTATCACAACACTCATTAGCAACAGAGCTGAGATGATAACTCAGAAATTCCCAGTTCCCATGAAGCGGAATGCCACCAATCCATAATGTCTCAGTCGGTTCTTAAATTGAGCCCAGCCTCATTAATGTTCCGTAACGATGCGGAGAGGCCTGGTAGATTGATGAGCTTCCCTCTTCCAGGGCTGAAGCCATCCATCCCTGCATTGCACTGCTCAAAGCCACACGAGTACCAACAGGGTACTCACAGAATTAATGCTGTTTCTAAAGATACGTTAATTTAAAGAACAAACACTACCAGTGTGAAATACAAAGCACCTAGCCCATCCAGCCCTATTATTTATAAGAGAACAAATTTGAAAGGTTCAGGTAGTCCCAGGGAGCGATGTATTAGCTTGCTTGATGGTGTAAGTGCAGTTAGATTTTCACCTGCCTGGGTTAATGTTTCTTGGTGGGACGGTTGAGATCCTGTAGCAGTGTCACTTAGCACAGTGAATGTGCTAAGTCATGTCCAACTCTTTTCAATCCCATGGATGGTAGCCCAGCAGGTTCCTCTATCCATGGAATTCTCCAAGCAAGAATCTTGGAGCGGGTTGCCATTCCCTTCTCCAGGGGATCTTCCAGACCCAAGGATCAAACTTGAGTCTCCTGCAGCTCCTGCCTTGCAGGTGGATTCTTTACCACTGAGCCACCAGGGAAGGCCACAGTATGGTGACTTACACATCTATGAATAGCAAAATATGACTGCAGTCAAGCTAGTGAAGTACAGTATCGTCCCCTCGCATAGTTGTCATGTTTCATGTGTGATGAAAGCACCTGAAATCCACTCTCTTGACAAATTTCTGGATTCAGTACAGTATTAGTAACCCTCGTCATCATGCTGTACATTTCCTCTCTAGATTTAGTCATCCTGTGTGGCTGTCACTCTGTCCCCTTTGACCAGCAACCCCCATCAAAGCTGTTCCCCCACCTCCCAAGCTCCTGGTAATGACCCTTCTACTCTCTGTTTCTATAGATTCGACATTTTTTAGATTCCATATACAGATGAGATCATGCTGGGGTTTTCTTTCTGTGTCTGGTTTATTTCACTCAGCATAATAATGTTGTACAAGTTCATCCTTCTTCTTGTTCAGTCACTAAGTCATCTCCAACTCTTTTGTGACCCCTTGGACTGTAGCCCACCAGGCTCCCCGTCCATGGGATTTCCTGGGCAAGAATACTGGAGTGGGTTGCCGTTTCCTTGTAGTTACAAATGGTTACCTTTTCTTCTAGTTTTTTATTGCCTTCAAAAAGAATCCCTCTAGAACTGTCTGGTTGTTTATATAATTGTCTGTAAGCATCTACACTGGCACATTCTGAGACATTAACCACTTAGACCACCTACAAAAGACTATTAGGGCTCCCAAAATAGGGTTTGCCGATTTTTAGATGCCACTGTTCATCCACCCCAGCTAGCAGGAGTCTGATACTGCGTGTCCAGTCTGGTGCTGGAACTCACATCTGAGCACTGTCTCACTGGGGGGCTTGCGCTCCTGCTCAGTTGTGTCCAGCTCTTTGCAACCCCATTGACTGTATCCAGCCAGGCTCCTTGGTCCATGGAATTCTCCAGGCAAGAATACTGGAGTGGGTTACCATTTATTCCTCCAGGGATCTTCCCATCCGAAGGGTTGAACCTGCGTCTCCTGCATTGGCAGGCAGATTCTTTACCACTGAGCCACCTGGGAAGCCCCTCACTGGGTGTGTGGGCAATTCAGCCTGAGCTCCCCGGTAGGTCTGATGAAGCCACTGCCATGCTGAGCACCCTTCTGACAATCACCATTTGGAACTGCTTCATCTGAGACTCTGTATGTCTTTAATCAGTCTTCCCTGGTGGCTTAGACGGCAAAGAATCTGCCTCAATGCGGGAGACCCAGGTTCAATCCCTGAGTTTGGAAGATCCCCTGGAGAAGGGAATGGCAATCCACTCCAGTATTCTTGCCTGGAGAATCCCTTGGATAGAGGAGCCTGCTGGGCTACAGTCCATGGGGTCGAAAAGAGTCTGACACGACTGAGCAACTAACACACATGTTTTTAATTATACCAAAAATGAATCTTTGATATTGTTGGTGTTGTAGGAGGACTTGAAGAATAAAAATACTTCCCTAAATCACTCTAATGTATATACTCATACTGGTTGTTTCTTTAAAGGCATAGAGAAGAGTATTACATCTCCCTTTCACCCTAAGAAATCCTGTGATTGTAGAAAACTCAGTTTCTCTGGCTGGGAAGCCTGCTCCAGGGAGCCCAGGCTTTGGGAATAGCACTCTAACTAGGATGAGGAATTGGGGGATTCAGGGAATGGGTCCTGGAGATTCTTGTTATTGCTTTTCAGAGAACATAAAAGTGCTTTAATGATCACATTCATTGTTTTACAACAGTGTTTGCATATAAAATGGTTTTAATGATGCTTAAAAACTGTTTATTGGCTGTTGTTCTTAAGTAAGTTGAACTTTTCCCTTATTTACACATTTGCTGAGCTAGCCCCTCCAAGTATAAACGAATACTCCCTCCACCATTGACACACACACAGACACATGTATACAGACACACAAGCAGAGCCCTCCTAATACTCTCAGCAGTTCATTTTTTCATTCCACTCTTTTTTTTTATCTTTTTTAATTTTTAAATTGGGTTTCCCTGATAGCTCAGTTGGTAAAGAATATGCCTGTAGTGCAGGAGACCCCGGTTCAATTCCTGGGTTGGGAAGATCTGCTGGAGAAGGGATAAGTTACCCACTCCAGTATTCTTGGGTTTCCCCTGTGGCTCAGCCGGTAAAGAATCCACCACCTGCAATGTGGGAGACCTGGGTTCAATCCCTAGGTTGGGAAGATCCCCTGGAGAAGGGAAAGGCTCCCCACTCAGTATTCTGGCCTGGAGAATTCACAAAGAGTCAAATTTAAATTTTTTGTATTTTTACGATAACACATCTCAGCAGTTCTTAATTGTGACTAACAATTACAATTGAGAAAATAAGATGCAAGTCAGAAGAAAAGAATGAAACTCTGCCATTTGAAGCCACTTGGATGGCCCTAGAGGGTATTTGGCTAAGTGAAATAAGTCAGAAAGGAAAATGCAGTATATTTTCATTTATGTGTAGAATCTAAAAAATAAAACAAACGAATATAATAAAACAGCAACAGACTCACAGATACACAGAACAACCTGTGGGGTGGGGGCGAGGAAGGAGGGAGGTGCAGGACAGGGTAGAGAATTGGGAGGTATAAGCTACTAAGTATAAAATAAATAAACTACAAGGATGTCACATACAGCACAAGGAGTGCAGCCAATATTTGATAATAAGCTTAAATGGAGTATAAGCTATAAAAAATATTGATTTACTATCTCTATTTTATATACCTGAAAGTAATATAATATTGTAAATCAACTATACTTCTACTGAATAGATGATAGAATAATGGATAGATGTGCAGATAAATGGTAGGATGAGGATATGATATGATACGACATGATGTAATAGAAGAAATAGATGGCTTCCAGGAAGGCATGGAGTCAGAAGTGGCTCCTGTATTCCTGACTTGGGTAGATGGAGAATGGGTGAGCGAACAGATAGACAGACGGAAGTACGGGCCGTTTACAAGCTGTGTAACCCTGGAAGGGAAAGTGACTTGGAGCTCAGGGGTAGCATGGAAAGCTTGTGAGTTTAATCCAAATACATATTGCCATGCCTTTGACATATTCAGATGGGTTTCAAGTAGGCAGCCATGTGGACAGGCCTGGAACCCAAAAGAGATGTAAAGTAGTGAATCTTCAGGCAAAGGACTGGTGGTTGTCAGCTTGTCTGTGGAGGAAGCATGGAGGGCGTGGAGGGCCTTGGTCCCAGCCTAGAGGGGCTTTAATAGTGAGAACTACTGAGACAAAAGCCCTGACATGTGCAAAGGAGCCTGTGTCACGGAGGGGCGGGGCAAGCGTGGTGCCGGTCTGGTACTAGGAAGATGAGGATGTCACAAGGTGGGGAGTAGCCCAAAGCTACTTTGAAGTTGCCCACAGCTGCTTGGGGTGGGTGGGGAAGGGGAAGGGGGTGCAGCCCTGACAGTGGGGGACCCTCGACTCTCACGTGAAGAGGAGCCCTTCTGAGGTCTAGTTTTCATCTGCACTCGGGGTCCCCATGCTTTGTGAGGTGACTAAGAGGACAATGAGACCCAGTCTGTCCCGCCCAGGTCCTTACCAGCAATCTCGTCTCTGTGGCCCGTGCAGAGGGCTGCACATCCCCAGGACTTTGTCTTAAATCAGCATGCTTCTTCCTGCTAATGGAGCGACTCCAACAGTCCCCGTGTCACTTCTGAGGGACAGACTACTGTCGCGATCCAGGTTAGGTGTAAAAGCAAACAAGGGAAGGAGAGAGAGAGAGAGTTGGAGGTGAGTTTAGAAGGATAAGACTCACCAGGAGAGCTGCTGCTGCTACTGCTGTGTCGCTTCAGTCGTGTCCGACTCTGTGCAACCCCACAGATGGCAGCCCACCAGGACCCCCATCCCTGGGATTCTCCAGGCAAGAACATTGGAGTGGGTTGCCATTTCCTTCTCCAGTGCATGAAAGTGAAAAGTGAAAGTGAAGTCGCTCAGTCGTGTCCAACTCTAGCGACCCCATGGACTGCAGCCCACCAGGCTCCTCCGCCCATGGGATTTTCTAGGCAAAAGTACTGGAGTGGGGTGCCATTGCCTTCTCCGTACTGGGAGAGCATCCAGCATCAAAAATCCAGCAGATGAGAGTAAGACAGAAACACACCCACCGAACACATGTAGAAAAGAAAAGGATAAATTCTAGGAAAATTAGGCAAAATAAAATTAGAGTCAAGGGATCTGCCAGGAGCCTGAAAGGAGTAGGCATCCCTGACAGAGGGTCTCAGTTTAAAAAGTCAGGCACAAGGCAAGACTAAGAAGTGAGCAACACAAAACCCACAGCCGCACGGAGCCTCCAGCACTCAGCTCAGAGCTCCTTCTTCTCACCCTGATCCTGTATGGCTGGACCTGGGCCCCCCACCCCCTAATGGGCAATGGCAAAGACCCCAGGCTGGAGCAGGGGGCAGGGGTGGCAGGATGCCCAGCACTTCTTCTCAGTTACCTCGGCCCCTCTGCCTCTTGTACCTTGAAACCAGTACAGCACCTGCCCTTGGCAGGATGTATCCACTGGGAGAGCAAGGCTGTTATTTGCAGCAATCAATAATAATTAAAATTAATTTTGAGTCTCCTGTCAGAGGGCAAATGTTACTTAGATCATCGTGATTCCAGTTTGCCTTAAACATGTCATCAATATTTAGCAGAAGGGGAGAACTGGTTAGAGATGAAAGATCGTAGTGACAGACGCCATCTCTGCCGCTGCAGTAACAGCTAATCACTTACAGGTTCCAGCTGCAAGGCTGTGACCCAGATCCATCGTATTCAATATGAAAATGTTAAAATATTTGAAGCTACATGGAGGTGTTTTAAACATAATATTACTTGATAAAAAGGGCATAAATAACGTGGTTTAGGGATTGAGGGACCTGCTTTAAATCTCTAATGACCCCGCCTCTGATGTGCAAAGGCAGTCATACACACACACACACACACACACAGACATATATACACATAAACACACATATATACACATATATATGGTGTGTCTATGTGTGTGTGTACATGTGTACACACAGATACACAAATAAGACTGACTTATGTACACACAAGTGCATACATACATGGGCTTCCCAGGTGGCTCAGTGGTAAAGAATCCGCCTGCCAATGCAGGAGACGCGGGTTCGATCCCTGGGGTGGGAAGAGCTCCTGAATGAGGAAATGGCAACTCATTCTAGTATTCTTCCTTGGGGAATCTATGGACAGACGAAGCTGGCAAGCTATAGTCCATGGAGCTTCAAAGAGTTGGATGTGACTGAGCACATACACACCCATACATACATATATAAACACACATAAATACATATGTATATACACACACATAAATACATACATACACATTCATAATGTGTATACATATACATGTATATATACTCATGCCATAAGTATATACACACATACATAAATACACGCATGCAGACATACACGCAGGAAAGTACAAGCAGATCATAATTTTTCAGCAGTAAGCAATGGTTTGTTATGACCAAGTCTTAATGTACCTATCTCTTAACCAAAAATATCTTTTTGCCCTATTTCATGTAGTAAACAGGGAAGAACTTAGAGGAATGGCACAGACATTTGATGCAGATCAAGCTTCTCAAAATGGCAGCTTATTACCCTTCTGGATGGGGTAACATTGAGTTGTGGCTATTATATAAACATTAGTTGGAGTTTGATCCTATTCCACTCATCCATGGCTAAATAGGTTTCTTTTTCCAATTGAAAAACAATTCGTACACAGTCAAGAAAATGTGTGCAGTAAAGAGGGGGAAATTGGCCAGCACCTCACCCAGCAAATTCAAATTCTGCTAACATTTTATTTCTCTTTCCTTCAAATCTCTTTTTTCTATGGCTTGACGTTGCTGGCTTTATTTTGAGCAATAAAAACAGATTTTTATTGTTTTCTTTCTGATTCCTAAGACAGTGCAAACTATGTAGACAATTGAAGTGGTGTGTAAAATCATAAATGGAAGAAGAAACATGCCTCCCAATTTTGCCACCCAGCAGATGTCCCATCCCTCTGGTTGCTCACGATGCTCCTACACACACATCCAAGTGCATTCGATTATTTCATAGAAACAGACTCTCGGGAGACATGCTGCTTGCAACTCACTCTCCTTCACTTAATATTATGTCACAGAGATTGTTCCGAGTAAAGAAATTTAGAATAATCTTTTACAGTGATCGTTTCAGATTCCATTGTTTCATAAGATCACTGAGGATCAATTCTTTGCTGATAGTGAATGGTTTAAACTGGGTGGGGCTAGAATAAATTGTGTCTTAGAAAAGGAATTTGGGGCTATCATATGACCCTGCAATCCTACTCCTGGGTATATATCCAGAGAAAAACATGATCTGAAAGAATACATGCACCCCAATGTTCATTGCGGCACTGTTTACAATAGCCAAGACATGGAAGCAACCTGAATGTCCATCTACAGAGGAATGGATAAAGAAGATGTGGTACATGTATACAGTGGAATATTAGCCATAAAAATGAAATAATGCCATTCGCAGCAACATGGATGGACCTAGAGAGTGTCATACTGAGTGAAGTAAATCCAACAGTGAAGAATATCGAATGACATCCTTTATATGTGGAATCTAAAAAGAAGTGATACAAATGAACTTGCAAACAGAAACAGACTCACAGACTTAGAGAGTGAGCTTATGGTTGCCAGGAGGAAGGATGCGGGGGAGGGGACAGGGAGATAGGGAGTTTGGGATGGACATGTATACACTGCTCTATGCCATGAAATTAAAAGATGCTTACTCCTTGGAAGGAAAGTTATGACCAACCTAGATAGCATATTCAAAAGCAGAGACATTACTTTGCCAACAAAGGTTCATCTAGTCAAGGCTATGGTTTTTCCCGTGGTCGTGTATGGATGTGAGAGTTGGACTGTGAAGAAAGCTGAGCACCAAAGAATTGATGCTTTTGAACTGTGGTGTTGGAGAAGACTCTTGAGAGTCCCTTGGATTGCAAGGAGATCCAACCAGTCCATTCTGAAGGAGATGAGCCCTGGGATTTCTTTGGAAGGAATGATGCTAAAGCTGAAACTCCAGTACTTTGGCCACCTCATGCGAAGAGTTGACTCATTGGAAAAGACTCTGATGCTGGGAGGGATTGGGGGCAAGAGGAGAAGGGGACGGCAGAGGATGAGATGGCTGGATGGCATCACTGACTCGATGGATGTGAGTCTCAGTGAACTCCTGGAGTTGGTGATGGACAGGGAGGCCTGGCGTGCTGCCATTCATGGGGTCGCGAAGAGTCGAACACGACTGAGCGACTGATCTGCTCTGATCTGATCTGATCTAACATGGATAACCAGCAAGGTCCTATATAGCACAGGGAACTCTGCTCAGTGTTATGTGGCAGCCTGGATGGGAGGGGAGTTTGGGGGAGAATGGATATATGTATAGGTATGGCTGAGTCTCTTCCCTGTTCATTTTAAACTATCACAACATTGTTTGTTGATTGACTATACCCCGATACAAAATAAAAAGTATAAAAAGAAAGGAAAAGGAGCTCTTGGCATGGATTCACTGGAGAGGGAGGAATCTGAAGGCAATTATGAAATGGTTCAGGTGAAAATATCAGGTCTTGAAGTCACAGCAGTAACGATGCGAGTGACAGAGCTGTGTACCCATGCATGGCTTACACTAACTCAGTCTGAACAAAAGCACTACAAGGTAGGCACTATGTTATTTCCATTTTACAATGAAAGAAACTGAGGCACAGAGGGTAAATACTCTGTCCAGGGGCATAAACTAGAAAGTGACAGAATTAGGAGCAAACGCAGAGATTTGTACTCCAGAGTCTGTGATCTTAACCTCTGTGCAACACTGCACACAAACAGGGGTGGGAAAGGAAAGCTGTGGAGCAGATGCCAGGGGAGTCAGACGAAGGGGCTGTTGGGAAGGATTCAACCTGTTTCCAAACCTTTACCTCCTTATGCTTTAACACTCGCTAAATTCATCTTCCCCAGAAAGTGGCTATGTGGAGTTTTCAGTTCTACCCTGCTCTCCTGGTCCCCAAACAGGCCTACAGGGCTGGTTGTGCTGTGAATTGCCAGACTCCTGCAAGGCTATTGCCTTTATTCGTAGAAGAGAGTAATTTCCCTTTTTTTACTGAAAAATGGTTGATTTTCAGTGTTTCAAGTGCACAGCAAACTGGTTCAGTTATACATACATATATACTATTTTTCAGATGCTCTCCATTATAGGTCATTACAAGCTACTGAATGTAGTTCCCTGTGGTATACAGCAGGTCCTTGTTTAATTTTTATATCCTATTGTGTATCTGTTAACCCCAAATCCCTAATTTGTACCTCCCCGCTGTCCCTGCGCTTCGCGGGTGACACTAGTAGTAAAGAACTCAGCTGCCTGTGCAGGGGGTGTAAGAGGTGAGAGCTCGATCCCTGGGTCAAGAAGATCCCCTGGAGGAGGGCACGGCAGCCCACTCCAGTATTCTTGCCTGGAGAGTCCCATGGACAGAGGAGCCTGCTGGGCTACAGTCCACGCGGTCGCAAAGAGTCAGACACCACCGAAGCAACGTGGCACAGCACTTCTACTTACCTATCTGTAGCTCTACACCTGTATAGATCAGTCTCTATGTATCTGTCTAGATGACTAGATCAGATAGTCTTTACATCTGCTTTGTAAATTCTCCCTGAATCAGTTATAACATCTCCCTGATTCTGTCATTAAGTAAATAAAAATCTTTGACATGTGTTCATCTTTAAAAAAAAAACAAACTGGAGAATAGCAGTGAAGTTTAAAAAACACAAAACTTTGTGTGACTAGTAGGAGATGGTAAGAAAATTATTTCAAAGGCTCTGTTTATGGGAAATGAGAGTGCAGTCTTTGCAGAGATCGAATTCCCTAATGAGAACGTTCCAGAACTACTTGAGATGCCCAGTGGCAGTAAATTGTGGGGAATGGGCAGTACTCCCCCTGAGGCTCCCAGGGAAATAAAGCCTGGAAAAGGAGGGATTCTGATAGGGAGCACAGCAGATTCTGAGACAGCCCCAGGTCAGAGGCTTGAAAGGCTTGGATGCGGTGCCTGCCTTTTAAAGCACGGCCCGGGGAAAGTCAGGGAGTAAAGCTGAGCATCAGAGGAGCTGACTGAAGGCCAGGGGCTGCAGCAGAGCGGGGTTTGGTCCTATTGTAGCATCTTTCTTTTCGGAAGCTCAAATGGCTTTACCCGGAAAACTGCTCGGCACTCCCCTCTGACATCGTGTGTGGGTGCTGGCTCTTCCGACACAGACGAGAGCCGTGACCATCCACATGTACCCCGTTCCCCAGGAACTCCCCTCCCCATGACCCAGGCCAATTCTGGACCACAGCCTCTGGTTTTAAGCAAAACGGATTCCAGGATACTAGTCCTCAGAGCATGTCTGCCGCGGGAGAATTTCTGCTCGCCCGGGGTCCATTCCTGGGTCACTCTTGTCAGTCTGGGCAGCAACTGTAAAGGTGGTGAGAAGAGATGCCCGCGAATCTGACCCCAGCACGTGGTGACAGCGACAGCGGGCATTCTCCATCACTCGCTTGACACCAGGCTCTCCGATCCTCTCTTCCTGTGGTTTAGCTTCATGCTCACAGTAACCCCATGGGGAGGCACTGTGACACCCCATTTGCAGGTCAGGGAAGAAAAGCCCAGAGAGATGAAGCAACTTGCCTGGAACCACAAGGAAGGGTTCCCCTGGCACTCCGGCCCCAGAGACCACACACACGCCCACTGCCCAAGTTCTCGAAGCAGAGCAGGGGGACGTTGTCCCTCCAAGCTTCGCCCATGTCTGACACATCTTTTCCCCACTCTCCAGATAAAGGCGTAGTTACTGTTTTTGTTGTTTAGTCACTAAGTCATGTCTGACTCTTTGTGACCCCATGGACTGTAGCCCACCAGGCTCCTCTGTCCATGGAATTCTCCAGGCAAGAATACTGGAGTGGGTTGCCATTTCCTCCTCCAGGGGATCTTCCCGACCCAGGGATAGAACTAGCATCTCTGCGTTGGCAGGTGGGTTCTTTACCACTGAGCCACCAGGAAAGCCCAAAGGTATTGAGCCCAGGCTGATTACAAGGCTCGGACAGAAAATGGTGTGACCATCTTTCAGGAACTGGAGTGAGAAGTCCCACCCATGAAGGAAAGCTAGAAACTTGACACAGAGCTCCTCCTGTGGAATCAAGTACAGCGGTCCTCCACAGGGGGTTGAACTTGAGGGACCAGCTGAAATGTTGGCTTTCACCCATTAACAGGTCACGACAATAAATAGGTTCCCGTCAGCCGTTCATCCGGTGATCTCGGGTCAAATGCCTGTCACCTGCAGGCACCCTGACTCTCGCCTCAATCTGGGGGTGTCATTTCTCACCCACTAACCCAGAAGAAATGTCAACAGTGTAGAGGCAGGACCTCCCCTGCCCAGGGTCATGGCAAGTGGGGTCTCAAAGCACTTCCCCCAACCCACCTCTCGGACCCTGCAGTCCTTCCTTCTCAGAGAGGCTGGCCTTATCTTCCAAATACAGGGTGGTAAGAGCTTTCACTGGAAGGAAGATTCCTCTACCCCAAAGAACATTAATTTAGAAAAGCAATTTTTAAAGGACATTAAAAAAAAAAAAAAAGTTCACTTTTGACTCATTTAAAAGACATCTGGGGAACTTCCCTGGTGGTCCAGTGGCTAAGACTCCACAGTCCCAAGGCAGGGGCCCTGGGTTCAATCCCTGATTAGGGAACTAGATCCCACATGCCACAATTAAGACCCAGTGCAGCCAAATAAATAAATAAATATTTTAAAAATGAAAGATATTTGGGAGTAGGAGAAATTCAATGTTCCAGACACAAACATAGGGATTGGGGGTGGGGCAGTGAGCAAAACACGAAAATCCATCCCCTTTTAGGGCTTCTAGCACTTTCCTTTTTAAAAGATAGATTTTCAAGGAAATAACTGAGGTGTCTGAGTAGCATTTATAGAGAACATTTTCCATGCAGAAAAAATGTTTAATGTGGCTAATTGATACCACCAGCACGACCCCTAGATGGGACTTGCTATGCTTGAGAATTTATGTTTTTGTTTAATCATTAAAACAGCCCAGTTGGAGGCAGGCGCTGTCGTCCCTCGTCCAGATGAGTGGCCGAGACTTGGTGGCATGGCTGATGGGGGCCAGCCTGGCTCCACCAGCCATGCCCTTGATGCAGGAGGAGAGAACCCTGGTCCAATGATTGAGTTTAGAACCGTGTCCACAACTCCCAGAAAGCTGGGTGGTGGTTTATAATTGTTGTTCATCAAGGTGGATGTCAGAGACAGCCTTCAGAATCTCAGGGCTCACGTGTGATTTAATGGAGTTGCTAAACTTCCAGTCCAAGAACTCGTCCTGCCGTGATCCACAGGACTGAGTAAAAGTTTCAGACCTCTGCCGGCGTTTCACGTCTGTAAACGATCAAAGAATGTGTTAATGAGATTTGCTGTGAAATGCAGAGGAATATAAACCCTTCCCCGTATTAACAGAAGTGTAAGGGTGTAACGTTTAATTCTTTGTTTATCTCTAAAGCGGCAGAATGTGGATGCCCTCTCTATAACATGCTCACGTTCTGCAGCTCTGCACAGCCCCACAGACAGCGTGTGTTAATTGCTATTTTCTTGTCCTTTTCCTTCTGCAGATGATCATTCCCGGGTGAGGCTGCAGACCGTAGAAGGAGACAACTCAGACTACATCAATGGAAATTATATTGATGTACGTATTCTGGGGCTCAGATGGTAAAGGGTCCGCCTGCAATGCAGGAGACCCAGGTTTGATCCCGGGTTGGGAAGATCCCCAGGAGATGGGAATGGCAACCCACTCCAGTATTCTTGCCTGGAGAATCCCATGGACAGAGGGGCCTGGTGGGCCACAGTCAAAAAGAGTCGGACACAACTGAGTGACTAACACGTATTCTGACCTGTCAGTAAACCCAACAGTTCTGGCACGTAGCATCCTGTGTATCTGCTCCAAGACAGGTAGACACAGGTTCGACCAAACATAGCAGCCCTGTCCCATACGTGCAGAGCTTGACCGTGAAGACAGGTCAGCCTCGGGCTGATGAGCCTCCCCCACCAACCCCCATGACAGTCTCTGCCCTCTTGGCCACTCCATGCTTACGCAGACTAAGAAAATTGCATTTCCATTTTTGTCAATAACTTGGATTATTTGACATTTAAAGAAATCTGTTTGCATATTAATAGGACAAAACTCTCTAATTCCTCATTCGATGATTTGCCATCTCCTGTCATCACGGCACTTTTAAGTTGCCTTCAAAGTCGTCTGCAGCTGTTAACCAGGACTTCTGACACACGCAAGACGTGTCATTAAATATGTAGGCTGCTTAATTATTGAAGCCTGCTTCTTTGTTCATTCTGCATCATGTTAACTGAATGTCTTACATTAGAATAAATTCTTTGGGAGACAGCATGTTTTCACTTGAAAGAATGAATGAAATCAAAAGTAGACTGAAAATCAAGGGAAGACTGCCGTTACCTCCAAGGCCCAGTTTAGACTGAAGAGATCTCAGCTCCTGAGGCATCGTCCTCTGCGCTTGGACTTCATGCTGGTTCTTAATCCACAAGCATCTCTTTGCACAGGTTTTATTCAGATGTGTGGGTTCCTTTCTTGTCTTTGTGGAGTATTACTAAGAATATTAGCATCACAATCACTAAGAGTTATCTAAAAATAACTCTTTGGAAAAGACCCTGATGCTGGGAACAATTGAAGACAGGAGGAGAGGGGAATTACAGAGGATGAGATGGTTGGATGGCATCGCTGACTCATGGACATGAGCTAGTGGGAAATAGTGGATAACAGGGGAGACTGGTGTGCTGCAGTCAGTCCATGGGGTTGCAAAGAGTCCGACATGACTTAGCAGCTGAACAACAACAATATTCTACAGGATATTTGGGTAGTGCTCATTGGGAAGGTTTGGCACTGGGGGTTATAGAGTTGAGGGTGGGGCTGACGGAGGATTATCTGAAGAATAATTCATATCTCAGTCTTCACACACCCCTAGACTCTCCTTTTGCTAATGACCAGAAACATAGCTAACCCAAGGCAGAACTTCTTATTAACTCACAGTTTCCTCCTAGGGCACACTGACTTATTCCTTTGTTCAGGAAATGTTTAGGGAGAACTTGACAGGAATGCCCAGAGGTGCCCGAGACCTGTTACCTTCTCCCCGAGGCCTCACAACTTAGAATCTGAAGTAAGAACAATCTTTGCTGTGATGCTCCTTCCCTGGGGAAGAGTCCAGGGGAGCCCTGTTCATACTGCAGTGCAGCCCTCCAGCCCTTGGGGTCCTTGAGCAGAGGGACAGTGTCTGGTCGGGCTGTATTCTGCCCCATCACAGGCTAGGATGCCGTAAGCCCTCAGCGTCTTCTAAGTCACCATCTGAGCAGTAGCTGTGATCAGATTAGGCTTGTCCTGGGGGCCTTTTGTGGAGAAGGCAATGGCACCCCACTCCAGTACTCTTGCCTGGAAAATCCCATGGACAGAGGAGCCTGGTAGGCTGCAGTCCATGCTAAGGGTCGGACACGACTGATCGCCTTCACTTTCACTTTTCACTTTCATGCATTGGAGAAGGAAATGGCAACCCACTCCAGTGTTCTTGCCTGGAGAATCAATCCCAGGGACAGAGGAGCCTGGTAGGAGGCGGTCTATGAGGTCACACAGAGTCGGACACAACTGAAGCGACTTAGCAGCAGCAGCAGGGGGTCTTTTGAACTAAGCTTTAAAGAACAGCTGTGTAAGGCTTCAGGTGGTCCAGTAGTGAGCCGCAGCTACTGAAGCCTGCAAGCCCTAGAACATGTGCTCCGCAACAAGAGAAGCCACCACAATGAGAAGCCCACGCACCACAACTAGAGAAAGCCGTGTGTAGCAACAAAGACCCAGAGCAGCCAAAAATAAAGAGAAAGAGAAAAAAAAAAAGAATGGCTGAGTAGGGACACAGAGAGGAGAGGACATAAAAGTCATGAACATACTAGAGTCATTAGTTTTTGTTTTTAATAGAGAAAGAGTCAGTATTCAGGGCCACTTTTCACTTAATCGGTGAGATTTTATTGAGCATCTATTACATGTCAGTAACTGTTTGAGTTGCTGGTGTTCTAATTGTGAATAATTCAGGCCAAGACAGAATACTAAGCACTGACATAAGAGACCTAATGATCTAATGGGGAGAAAGAGACCATAAATGAAACAATCACTGAAGTCTGGTATTTTGGACATCAGGTGGAATAGAGTGGGTATCTCCACGGAGAAGGTGGGGGTCCGGGCCAGCTGGGTATCTCAGGGGGTGAGCCTCCAGGCTTGGAAGCAGCCCTAGGAAAGGCCTGGCTGAGGAGCACGCCTGGCAGATGTGGAGTGATCTGGAGGGGGTGGCGTCCAGGTGGTGGGGTGAGGAAGGTAATGGGCAGGTGAGTGCGTGGCGGTGAGGAGTCGGGCTCTTCCTGTGAACCAGGAGGTCAGAGGGTCAGCACAGAGGAGTGACTGGATCTGGAAGTGAGAGGAGAGTGAACTGTGGGTTGGCGGGAGTCAAAGTAAGGCTGGCTGATGGTGACCTGGCCCATCAAATGACCCTCCCCTCTCCCAGCACCTTGCAGCCCCACACAGACAGTGGTGAGTCCCACCAGGTCCTGTCTCGTGGAGCTTATCAGCTGACAGGAAATGCGTGCCCATCAAAATAACCCTGCTTAGTATCTGTTGTGACTCTGTGTCAGAGACCTACTCCCAGTCGGGGTAGAGAAGAATGTGTCTGCTTTTGTTGTTCACTCTTCTAGACTTGCTTTCAAGAGCAAAAAGACCTAAGTGGTCTGAGAAGTTGGCATTTCCTCTCCAGTCTCTTTGCTCTCTTTTCCGTCTGGCTTTGGGCAGTGTTTTGTGCCTTCTCAGGGGAGAGAAAGAGAAAGTGTTAAGATCTGTGGCAACATTATACGTTCGTGCACCCGCTCAGTCGCTCAGTCGTGTCCGACTCTTTGTGACCCCATGGACTGTAGCCCACCGGGCTCCTCTGTCCATGGGATTTCCCAGGCAAGAGTACGGGAGTGAGGAGCCATTTCCTATTCCAGGATGTTGTGTGTTACCTGTGTGTCATTTTCTCTAAGCTGACTTAACTTGTTGACTAACCTGCAATGTCCCTGTTCCCTTCTTGCTTTGGTCCCAATTTTCATCTTTCCCCCTTCTTGTAGGGTCATGATAAAAGGAAGGGGTCTTGCAGAATTTCTGCTTCTTTAAATTCCTGGTCCTGGTACAGCATCATGTCTTGGTATCTGTAATGTTTAAAAATGATGTTTGGTATACCCACTCCAGTATTCTTTCCTAGAGAATCCCTTGAACAGAGAGGCCTGGCCAGCTGTAGTCCATGGGGTTGCAAAGAGTCGGACACGACTGAACGACTGAGCACAGCACACAGCACATTACTATTGATGTGACTGTCTATACCAATATAACAGAATATGAGTTAAGGCTTTGTCACATTGCCAATAGCATCCGAAACACAAATGAAATTCTATTGCATATTCCTAGCCGGTTTGCACTCTAATCAGAGTCGTGGTCATGTTATTTCAGAAAATCCATACGTTGTTAGTGTTTATTGCTCATCCGTCATCTCTTAGCTTGTGTGTGATTAAGTTACTCACCCACTCCTCACTGTGCAGGCATCAGAACTGTTACACACTGATGCGCCTCAGCTTATTAAGAGATGCTCAGTGGTCCCGAGTCTGGTGATATAACTTCCTGGTAATGCAGCTGTTGATATTTGAAAGTGCATTCATTTTGGCAGACTTAGTATGTACTTCTGTGCTGCTTATTGATTTTCAAGTTTGTCTAATATTCTTTCTCATTTATTTTTTAGGGTTATCATCGACCCAATCATTATATTGCTACACAAGGTAAGTTGATTCCAGCTTTGATGTCTTTTTTGGTTGTTTGCCCATTCTCTGTCATTTCATACCCAGCTCACCCTCCCCAGGAACTCTGTCACATGCTGCTGTAGCCCCGGGGGCTGATCGCATTTCCAGCCATCAGCACGTGCACTCCTGGTTTCCTATCAGAGGTCCTGGCGATGTAATCATTCAGTTAGAACTTCATACTGAGATCAGTAGAGGAAATGTGTCCATCAATTAATTATTGAATTAACTCTGCCTGCCTTAGCAATTAATCTGACATTTGCTAGAATAGATGTATAGATACTCGTTGAAGAAATAGATACTGGATATTCTGTGTATAAAGACCTGAGCTGATTGCTGCTGGGGATGTGAGCCGAATCCAGCAGGCACCCTTATTACATCGGTGTGAGTTAGTAGGGAAGACGTGTGCACAGGCTGTATACTTAAAACCTTGTGTGAAACCAACATGCCGTTGTAAAGCAGTTATCCTCTAATTAAAAAGTTTTTAAAAGCCTAAAAGAAAACAAATGCCAGCGTCATGGGTCCTTTGTGAAAATTAAATAAGATAAATGACACCTATTCAATACTGTTATTATTACTATAATACTTATATGATTAATATAAAATATATGATTGGTATATGATTATAAATATGACTAATATAATAGATATTACATAAATACATATTTATATTAATATAGCAATATAAAATCAATATATTAAATCTATAAAGTTAATATCTACTAAATTTATCTTGATATATAAATATAATATAATAAACATTGATGTAAATATTATAAAAAACATTAATATTATTATTTTAAAAACACCTTTTGTGAGAGGTACAGATAAGGTGTTAAGGAAAATATATAATAAACATTAATGTAAATATTATAATAAATATTAATATTATTATTTTAAAAACACCTTTTGTGAGAGGTACAGATAAGGTGTTAAGGAAATTCAGAAACTCAGACAAGAAAGAGGTCGCTTTCAGGTGGGATGGTTCAGAAGCAGCCTTGTGGCAGAGGTAAGCCTGGGCAGGGAAGGTGTGACTGGCAGAGACATCACGAGCAACAATCTGAAAGCAGCAAGTCCATGCTCCTGGGTAGAAGACAGTTGGTGTCTCACCGTGGCTAAAGGAAATGGAAGGCCAGAGGAATGTGTCGGGGAAGTCCATGGCGTGATTTTTTTAACTTATTTAATTCAAGAACAGTTGACGTCCAGTGCTGTGGTAATTTCTGCTGTACAGCAAAGCGGTTCAGTTGCACACATTTACATGGCGTGGTTTCGGTACCGTCTTCCCCACCAGTGATGGGGCGGGTCATCTGTGGAGAGTGAGGATCATGAGAGACTGAGGCTTTCAAGAAGAGGTTGCTGAGCCAGTACAGGTGAACAGAGGAAGTACTGGGAAACAGAGACACCCACTCGGGTTGAAGCGATAGGGACGAGTGAAATGTGAGTTCTCTGTGTTGTATCACTTAATCATTGTTTCGGTAACACATCATATCCCAGAAACAGGCATGGGGAAACCAAACGGATACAACCTGCCACCAGTTAGGAGTTGGCAGGGGGGTGCGTGAGAAAAAGTCAAGGATACCAAGAAATCATGTGTGTAAAGTCTCAAATTGGAGACAGGGAGGCTTGAGTGTCCACTGGGCCCTGAGGAATGGGGAGGCGCTGAAGGATTGAGGCCAAGGTCAGTGGCGAGTCAGGAGGGAGAAGAGGTGGTCGTAGCCAGACACCAGAGTCCCGGCGCCTAGAGCAGCAGTGTCTGGCAGAGCTCTTTGCTCTGGTGGAAATCTTCTCTGTGTCGTCCGGTGTGGTGACCTCTAGTTATCCATGGCCACTGATACTCAGAGTGTATCTACTGAAAAGAGGAACTGGATTTCAAGTTTAAACAGCTGCAATTGGCTCTTCCCCATTGGAGGTGTCAGGCAGCAGAGCTCTGGGGCAGACAGTCTCTGGGTGTGGCCGGAATTATCCTCCTGATCCCCACGGCCACAGCAAAATCCTGGGGGGCACCACTCTCAGAGTCCAGTGCTGTGTCATCACGTCCAGATGCTGCACTTGGTCCAGTGTGCGTCCTTCCGGAATGAAAGCAGTAGTGCCTCCCTCCATAGTCGGAAGGAGAACCGCACAGACAGTGCCCACTGTGAGCCTGGCAGAAGCCCGGCCCTTGGTAGGAAATGCTAAGGGCTCCAGAAAGCACGCACTTGGTTTGTCTCACATCTGGGACAGAGTGAGGATGTCTGGACCCGACAGCCCTGGGAGCTTCCACACAGAGTGGACCGATACTGGGGCTTCATACCTGTCCTCCAGGCTGCCAGAATGTTCCCAAGTCAGGTCATAACAGCTCTGATTTATACATGGGATGATTATCGGACATTTGCAGTTTTTACAAATTTACATGAACATTTTGTTGCAAAATATACAAAACACTTCTGAGTTCTTGTCGAGCAGCCCACGTTCTCATAGAAAGTATAACCAGAAAATTAAATCTGACTTAAATGTCCACAGTTGAGGGCTGTAGATTCATGTGAACAAATAGCCAATGGAAGTACAGATTGAAGACCCCAAAGTCCTATGTGGGGCCCCTCCCTCGTTCATCCTCTCTGCCCCTCTGTCCCCAAGGGGAGGTCACCTCTGGAAGAAAAAAATGCCATAACAGAAGTCACTTTCTGGCCCCATTAGAAGTAGTTTGAATGATACTTATTTGCTCTGCAGCCATCGTTGGCAGCCTTCACCCTATCAAGTATTAATGAACAGATATATTTGCAGACAGATGAGAAATGGCAGATGTCCTCAGTTTGAAGGAGACCCCCACGGTGCCCTTTAGCGGAAAAGGGCCCCCCCACACCCTACAGAGCATGGCCCTTTCCTCGGTGACTGGTGGGCCACAGGCTGGACTTTAAAACCTGGCAGTTCTTGCATCACTGTTGCTGGTGCAGAAGAGGAGGAAATGAGCTGATTTTTAATCTAACGTTCAGTCCAGATAGTACCCGTCCTGTTACGAGTGATACCTTCAGACCATGATGTTCGGATTAAAAAGTCAGAATGTCTTTCCTCCAGTGCACCACAGGCACAGTGTAACTGGTGGCCTCGGGTAGCCGGTGATAAAGATTTCTGCTCATCTGCAGTAATCGACCGGGACAAGATGGAACATGTTCGTGGGTGGCCAACAGAATCACGAACAGCCTGATTCTAAATTCAGCAAATGGAGTGATGAAGACTAACAGGCAGATGCCATGTTTAAATCCCTCCTTGCTCTTTTTGCCTCTGTACTTTGCACTGAGACGAGTCTTTAAAAATCTGTTCACAGCAGGAACCCCTGAAACTACACGAATGGTCCATTTTCCTGACAACCAGTTCTATCCCCAAGAGTTGGAAATACATAGATTCCTAGCAGGTCCCCTCAATGCAGAGGGCATGTCATGACCGTATCCCTTCAGCCTCTCCCCCTCCCTCCACTTTATTGATTTTTCTACGAGTAACTGACTCTGACCTTTGGTGATAACGGTAATGTTTCTGCAGATTGAAGGGACCACATTCAAGCCAGAGTGGTGGCTTTTTTGAGTGTGTTCTTCCCGTCTCCCCGCCCTTTAATTGTTCTTCATCTGGCAGCTAATACATTGATGCCCCACTGCATCACATCTGCCTGGCCAGATATTAATACAGTTATAAACTTAGGACTAAGGACCTGCCACACAGGGGTCAAAGGACAGACTCATGTTTGTAGCTGCCTGTCCACACTCACGGAGAAGGCAGTGGCACCCCACTCCAGTACGCTTGCCTGGAAAATCCCACAGACAGAGGAGCCTGGTAGGCTGCAGTCCATGGGGTCACAAAGAGTCAGACACGACTGAGCGACTTCACTTTCACTTTTCACTTTCATGCATTGGAGAAGGAAATGGCAACCCACTCCAGAATTCTTGCCTGGAGAATCTCAGGGACAGGGGAGCCCGGTGGGCTGCCATCTATGGGGTCGCACAGAGTCGGACACGACTGAAGCGACTTAGCAGCAGCAGCAGCAGTCCACACTCAGAGCCAGGGTAGAGCTGGGGGTTCAAAAGCTGGTTCACAAAGAGACGCAGTACTCACTCAGGTGGGTGGAGTCACCCAGAATGGATCATAATCAATCAGAAGATGCCCCATAGAGACCACGGAAGAGACCACCACACAGGCCGTGAGCTGGAGGAAGCTGTGCATATCAGAACTGCTCCTCCACAACCAGTCATGAACTCGGGGTGATGGAGAAAGGAAAGGGAAAGGGTTAGTCACTCAGTTGTGTCCACTCTTCGTGACCCCACAGACTGTAGCCCACCAGGCTCCTCTGTCCGTGGGATTCTCCAGGCAAGAATACTGGAGTGGGTTGCCATGCCCTCCTCCAGGGGATCTTCCCAACCCAGTGATCAAATCTGGGCCTCCCACATTACTGGGCCTCCTTATCGTCTAAGCCACCTGGAAAAAGGTTCTCTTTACTATTATTTAGGTTTATTTTTCAAACTGACTCAAGGGTCCTGCTTCAGAGAACTCAGGAAAGGCGGTGCAAGGTACTTACCGAAGAAATGGCTGTAAGTCTGTGGTGGACACGGCTGTCCGCTCCCTCTGACTCACGTCCAGGTTCCTCTGTGGGCTGGAGATGCATGGAAACACGGGGGGATCCAGAGGATCCTCCTGCATCACAAAATCTGGGGTTCACGTTGCAGTTTAGGGGTGGGCACCTGCACTTGGCCAGGGTCTCGGAGGAATGGGGACGGGTGGATAGGGAGACAGGTGTTAGTCCAGAGGTAGGCCGAGTGGGAGGACATCCGAGATCCAAGAGGAGTGGGGGCCCGAAGGAGACGGCTGAGAGGGGCGTGGCACCTGGGGTGGTCTTAGTTGCTGGTTGAAATGGATCACCACTCAGGAAAAGTTCACACAGACACACAGCTTTACATGGAAGTTTAGGCATGCTCTGACTTTCTACAATCCAGCCTGAAAAATTCTATGCCCCCCAGATTAAAACCCTTGAATTGGGGGGTTGGGGGTGCTACGAACAAAGAACCAACAGGTGAAGTGACGACACTGATTAAAAGGCTTTGAACAAGGAGCTTTGTTTAATGAATGGCAGAGACGCAGGGAGGGAAAAGGAAGGGTGTTTCTAAGCTGTGTGGTGGTAAGAACAGTGCTTTAAGAAGATTAGTTAGTGTGGAGTTATCCTGGAAAGAAAAACCTGGAAACAAAGATAGCAGGGAGTAACCATAAGAAAATTTGGGGTAGAGATGAATAGTTCAGACAACAGTAATGACAGTAATATAGCTGTAGTTTTTATTTTATTCAACAATCCAGGTTGCATATGACTAAAATATGTTTTCTAATATTAAATACAATACGTTCTGGTTTCAAAACTGTTCATTTTTAAGCATGATTCCTTCTCATTTAAGAAAATGCAATCAGTATATTTCCTTTATGTTTCAGTAGTTAGGGTTGATACAATACTATTCTTCCTGAAACACAGCTTTTTTCTTTGTCCATTCGCTCAGTCAATATCAAGGGCCATTTATGGACTAGGCTTTGTGCTGTAACTAAGTTAATGTAATTTCCATCCTTCGACCATTTAAGATATTACTTGTCTCATTTCATAAATAAAATACTTGAGGCCCATGGAGAGAAGCAGGGGTTGAATACAGAGCTAATGCATAGCTGAGTGCCTGTGCCGTGTATGTCTCTCTATGTCTGGATAATGTGTGATCCCCACTGGGCACTGTGTGCTGCCGCTTACGTGGGCCTCATGAAGGTCACCCCTCAAAGTCACGTGATGAATCTTTTATGAAATGAATCTAGGATCCAACCCTTTCCTTCTAAGTAACCAGTCATGTCCAACTCTTTGTGACCCCATGGACTATAGCCTGCCAGTCTCCTCTGTCTATGGAGTTCTCCAGGCAAGAATACTGAAGTCGGTTGCCATTCCCTTCTCCAGAGAATCTTCCCAACCCAAGGATCAGACCCAGGGAATGAACCCAGGTCTCCCGCACTGCGGTCAAATTCTTTACCATCTAAGCCACCAGGGAAGCCCTTTCTATGTAGCAGTTCTCTAAAAGCAAATTTTCTATGATATGTTCATATCTGAAAACACCTTTTAATTAAAATGGTCTTAAATGTCCTGAAATATGACTCTGAGTATTTGAAATTGCCTTGTTCCCAAGTGGGCCTCTGGACACCTGTCTGGAAGACCTGCTGGTCCAGGGCTTAGCTGGTCCAAGGAGCTGATGCTGCTGGTGGCAAAGAGACTCGACATGGCCAGATCAAGGCCAAGTTCAGAATTCCAGTCAGGGGGCCAACCCTGTTGAATTAGCACAATTCAGCAAAGAAGAAATAATGAAGTAGCTGTCGGGAGCCTAACTGTATGGATTTTCACAATCTAGGGTTAGAAAGACATTCATCTTTCCTACTCAGAGACTCTGAACACTCAGAGTTCAGAGTTTCAGGGCACCAAGTCATACTGGCATAGACGCAGGAACTGATAGAGAAAACGCGATACCAGATACTTACTGTCCATCAGACAGAACCGCTTGTCAAGGGCAGTCTGCGTCTCAGGCCAGCCAGAGAGGCAGATGCTTCGGCAGAAGGCCACTTCCTGGCTTGCATCTGAAGAAGAACCACAGAGTTCATCCACTGATCCACAGGCATGTATCTGCCCATGGCCTGGTGGAGGGCGGGAACGAAGCAGATGACCAGTGGGTTGGCAGCAGCCAGGGAGGGAATGAAGGGAAGAACAGATGAGCAAACGGGGGGCTGCCGGCCATGTGCCCGACACCAGTCAGGACTGGAATATTCCACCCAGGCCACAGGACGCCTCCTGCTGGCTGGTGACGTGTCTACTGACACAGGTGGATATTTGTCTTCAGTATATGTGATTCCGCTCTAAGTTAAGGACTGGTCAACTCCTATTCTGGTGGCCACTTTTTCTTTCGACGTGTCAGTAAATTGAGGCACTGTTTTTGGAGACAGTCCATCTTGTCAAAGCCACTGTTTAGCTCCCCTCTGACTCTGTTGGTGCATATATAATCACCTCCATCTACACCTTAGATGGTCAGTCTTATTTGTCCATAATTATAATCTGTTACTAACTTGGAGAAACCTGAGACAGATTTTCTCCCAAGACTTTGAGCTAAGGGCAGACTTTCACATGAAAATAATAGGGGCTTCCCTGGAGGTCCAGTGGTTAAGAATCCGCCATGCAATGCAGGGGACTCGGGTTCGATCCCTGATCCAGGGAAATCCCAGCTGTCTTGGAGCGACTAAGCCCGTGTGCCACCGCTCCTGAAGCCCACGTGCCCTAAAGCCTGTGCTCCACAAAAATAGAAGCTACTGACATAAGAAGCCTCCCCACTGCAACGAAGAGCAGCCCCTACTTGCCGCAACCAGGGAAAGCCAATATGCAACAACAAAGACCCAGCACAGCCAAAAAATAAATAAATAAGGCTTTTTAAAAAATAAAGAAAAGGAAAATAACAAAAATGTGGGTCATGAAAGTTTACAGTGAAAATACCTCCAGGTCCTCCACTACTGTAGAACAGTTGAAACTTTGCTGCTGTTGAAACTTTTCATTCTGTTTACTCTTCATCTGTTTTTCTTCTGAATTTCATCCACATACCCTGTGTGGTATGAACATTGTTAATAAGGGTTTTCAGAAAGATGACTATGGGTTATGTTTTCCCAGGCATCTGAAGCAGTAAATACCATTGCTTAGAACAGAACACTGCTTTGCTCAGCAGGTCAAGACTTGTCAGAGGGTCAACACAAGTCCCACACTCTGTAAAGAGCTTTTGTCTCCTGGGTTCTGGCCTCCAGGTGGAGATGAACACTTGAAATTATTTCTCAATAGAACTGAAACATTTTTTTATATCCAAAGCTAAGCCTTCAGTAAACATCTTTTGTTTTTATCCCTCCAAGCACCAGCTCTGCACACTCCTCAGGCACAGATTTTCCATTAGCTGCTATTGTTCTTCCTGCTGAGCTGTTCCCCCATTGTCAAGGGTTGTAGGTTACATTTGGATTCACTTATCATATCCTACTGAAGATTGGTTTACAAGTATTGGTCAGTAAAGTGGAGTATTCTCTGGTCTGCAAACTTCAGGAGGAAGACCGTGAGGAAGTGTGACTTATATGCAGATCTCTGAGGAGGTGTCAGTATCCCTGACACCCAGGGCCATGCCCTCCACGTCGGGCTCACCTGCCTCTTACTCTCCATCTGCAGATCTTCAAGGCAAAATGAATAGGCGCAAGCAACAGCTTATCCACAAACTTCCTCTGAAACAATAATTTTTCTTCACCAGGTTAATTTCAAATATACTGGCCAATATGCTCAAAGGTCTGATCACAGACATTGCTCAGCCCCGTGCTCTTCTTAAACTCAGTCGTTAGAAGGGAGAACATTTAAAGCTGGCTTGCGAATAAAAGGATGAAACCGAAATTAGACCGTGTTAGATACCATCCACCGTGTTGTCCTAGGTGCTATGGCAGAAACACGTCCCTCCAGGAAGGGAACCTAAGTTGATACAGAATAACTGGAAGACAGATGATGTCCTGCAGGTTCTGGATCCTTGAACCAAATGTTTTTTGAATCTTTCAGAGTAGTTTAGAAGCGTTCCTGTTTTGTTTTTTAATATTTATTTATTTGGCTGCACCAGATCTTGGTTTTGGCACGTGGAATCTCCGTTGCAGCACACAGACTCTGTAGTTGTGGTACGCGGGCTCAGTAGCTGTAGCAAGAGGGCTTGGTTTCCCTCCATCATGTGAGATCTTAGTTCCCTGACCAGGGATTAAACCCGTGTTCCCTGCATTGCAAGGTGGATTCTTAACCACTGGACTACCAGGAAGCTCCCAGAAATGTTCCTCATTTAAAGTAGAAAAATTATAGCACCTTTTAGAGCTGGTAAAAACTTTAAAAATCTTCAAGTCCAACTCCCTTCTTTTGTCATCAAAGCAGTTGGAACTTAAAGCACAAACAGCTTTAAGTGACTCTCATCCATGTCAGCTCAAATGAGTCACATATGCAGAAGGCTTTGTGAACTACACAGGTGAGCATTCGTACTCGAATAGGGCTTATGCCGGGTTCATCTTAGGAGGAACAGCCTGGGTTCCTGGCCTCCTAAGGTGCCTCAGTCAACAGTGAGGAAGAGATAGAAGGTCTCATCGTTCTCCCAGGTTCAGCCCTGAAAGAATGGAGCAGTGACTAGTGCCCAGGTGTTTTTCTCCAAGGACTGGCATTCCCCCACCTTCACCCACTTTTGCAGAGCCAAGCTGTTGCTTTCAGGCCTAGTCCATTGAAAACTGAACCAATATTTCTGTGCATCTACCAAGGGCCTGCCAAGTGTGGAGTCGGGGACAGAGCATGACTCAGGAATTAGACAACGTGGCAGCCAGCTGTTACCGACCTGTTTGGTAACAGGTTTGCTGCAGTGTCAGATTTGGGCAGGACTTCAGCTTTTTTTCTCTCCCAGCCCTAAACTGTTGAGCGGGTGGAGGAATGAGCCCTGATTCAGCCCAAGAATCACTCTTCCTGAGTCTCGGGACCAGGATCCTTTATTGCCCATCAGGGTGGTTTTGGATGAGTCTCTCAAGGCAGCAGACTTGAGGAAGTGTCTAGCCATTGCGAGCTCTCTTTCTCCCCTTCTCACTCAAAAGGATACTTCTGGAAACTTCCCAATACCATTGAAAGCTCGAGACTGCCTTCACTCTGCTCTGTCTAGGGAGTCAACTTACCTCTATTTTGTTCATTTATTAGATTTATTCTCTTTTGTCTCAAATAAAAGAGGATCCCACTTGTGCACTGAGAAAAGCTTAATTAAAGAAGAGAGTGACTAACGAAAGCCTTAATGTCTCCGACAGTGGCCCCTGAAGCATGTGCAGGGAAGTTTTTGCCTTCGTCTTGCTTCTCCTTGACAGAAGGCAGGCGGGTCCTCTGGGTCACCCAGCCCCTCCACGCTGAACGCTGCCGTTCTTTCTTTTCTCCTTGATTGCTTCTCTCTGTGCCCCTCTTTGGAGCGTGAACAAGCACTCAGAATGAGTACACAAGGCTTCTCTTTGGAGACAGGCCTGATGGATGTTCTGCGACTCAGCCTGCAGGAGACTCTTGTGCTGTGAGCATCTGTCATGTTCCTCCCTCCCGAGGCTGCAGACACTTTCTCAGCTGCCTCTTCCCAGCTCTTCGAGTGGTGTTTCCATCCAGCTTGCTGCGGGGATCAGGGACCAGCAGATCCCCAGGAGTGCGTTTCTGTACCTGAGCGTGGGCTCTTGCCCTTCTCTGCCAACCACCTGTCCGTTCTCCTCTAGCACGAGTTCTTCTTCGGAGGCCTCATCTTTGCCGCCACTCAGATCTGACTTATCTGCTGTATCCTTCAGTTTCCATGTCAAGAACAATAGCAGCTTTTGCATTCTTTCACAGTGGTAGGGCTTCCCAGGTTGGCACAGTGGCAAAGAATCCACCTGCCAATGCAAGAGATGCAGGAAGGTACAGATGCTATCCCTGGGCCTGGAAGATCCCCTGGAGTAGGAAATGGTAACCCACTCGAGTATTCTTGCCTGGAAAAATCCCATGGACAGAGGAGCCTGGCAGGCTGCACTCCATGGGGTCACAAAGTCTCAGACACAACTGACCACACACCCAGACTTGCATTCCTGTTCACAGTGGTACCACTGCAAGATGGAAATGTTTATGTAACTGCTGGGAATGTGTGATTCTGGAGGAGGGCTAGGTTTAGTCCAAAAGGAACAAAATCCAGTTTCAGTTCAAAGTGAAACCCGTGGCAAAACAATAGTTAACAACCACCCTTGAAAGATGCAGCTTCCCAGGTGACTCAGTGAATCCACCTGCTAATGCAGGAGACATGGGTTCAACTCCTGGGTCGGGAAGATCCTCTGGAGAAGGGAATGGCTACCCACTCCAGTATTCTTACCTGGGAAATCCCATGGACAGAGGAGTCCATGGGATTGCAAACAGTCAGACAGGACTAAGCGACTAACACTTCCACTTCACTTTCACTTCAACAGTTCACTTAAGCAAAGGGGGTTTCAGAAATGCCTTGCAACATTCTAGTCCTGGCAGGAGTCACCCTGTTACTGGTTTTTGTTTGCAAATATTCCTTTGTTTTTGCAACATGGTCACAATCCAGTTTTTTAATTCTGTGGATTTTGTTTGGCCCTAAGATTCTTTCATATACAAACATGTTTTATGTCAGTAACCAGGACATGGATTTTACCCCTCCCAGAGATGGTGGAGCAGAATGGTTAGTTAGAGAGTAGACACTGACGTTACACTGTTGGAGCTCAGACACCAGCTCTGCCAGCAGCAGCTCTGCCAGGCATTAGCTGAAACTCTTGTCATCATTCCATTGATTCCAAAGACACAGCTCTCAAGGCACATAGGCAGCCAGGCTTTAACCCAAGTGTAGCGTATGCTCACGTCGTCTTCATAAAAGCTAATACATCCTACACCTGTTCGTGCTTCTTCCAGGATGTTCCAAAGGGAACCACTTAGGTTTTCACCAGCATTCCACATTCCCCTCCAGGGTACAAAAACGATCGTCACTGTTATTGACTTTTAAACAGATGTGGGTTGCAAAGACAATAAGCTGTCATCCACTGCAGAAAGCACATTTTCCTTTGGTTTTTGAAGTCTTGCAGACATTGACCATTTCTGATTGCAACAAAGGACACCAGCGTGGGGTCCTGCAGGCCTCTCTGAAGCATCCTTAGGGTCAGGTTACAGGTAAGTGAAACAGCTTAATTCCAAACTGAACAAGTCCCTCTCCAACAGGCTTCATCCAAACCAATTTCTGATCGAAGAGTCACACAGGATACTTTAGAGAGAAGCTTTGGAAGCCAAGAAACCACTAGAGAAGAAAATGGAGCTGAGCAGTGATCTGGGAAAGAGAACAGATGACAGAGAAGCAGAGCGGGAGTTAGAGGAAGACGTAGGGAAGACCTGTGCTCTAGGCCTGTTTCTGCAGCCTGTGTTGGGTGGAGCCGGCAAGGCAGACTCCAGCTTCTGTTTGGCTGACCAGATGCCTCAAAGTGGCCAATCTGCACCAGGAAGCTGGGAGACAGAGTAGGGCTGGAGAAAGAGGAATTCTTGCTCCAGGCCACTGGGATCAGCATCACATAGTGGAGGCCCAGGAAAGGTGGGGGTTCCTTGATCCCTGCACATTAGCTTAAGAGAAAGACCATGGAGTCCATCATTGATGTGTGTACAGTGATTTTTAAAATTAGTGTTCTTTTTAAAGTGCAATAACATTATCATGGTTAATATGTTCTTTAAAATAAAAAACCCAACGAAACATTTACATGCAAATAATCAAATGCAAACATTACACTAGGAGGTAATTGTGGCTTTGAGTCCTTGCAGGTGACCCCACCCTGACCCCACACCCCAAGCCCCCCTGTTCGCACAGAGGAAAGTGAAAGGGATAGTAACAATTTTTCCAATAACTTATTAGCAAGTTTCCAAAACAAATTTTCTAGCAACACAGAGACTAATTTTATTCTGCTTTTCTTTTCTAACAGAGATTTTGTTGTAAGTTTTCTTAACGTTGAGAACATTGGTACCACATTGAAGAATCTCTTAATTTTGAGTATGTCAGTGTTTTATAATTAAAAATATGTTTGTTGGTTTTAACAAAACCCTGTTAGCAATTTAAATCATCACATGGCAGATGTGCTATGGGAGCACCAATGTTATTTCTAATATGACTTTTTATTTTTTAGCCTTTATTCAGGATTTTATTAACACTTGAGTGTATCTAAATGGTTAGGACTATTTGTGTATCAGAAATAATTTAAGGATGGTCTTGTAGATTTTTTCCTTTGAAATGTCTCATACAAATTAGTTTTAACCCATTGCTTTTGTTTAAGAAAAAAGAAAACTTCTAAAAATATCATTTCAAACTTTGGTCTCAAAGCCACTATTTTCATTTATTTTTGTTTCAAGGTCTTAAAGTAGTGGATAAGAGAAAGAAAGAGGGTATTCAGAATACATGACTCATTTTAAGTTTACTTTTTTTGGAAATGTGCTTCTTTATCTGTTTTTGCTGTTGACTTGAGACATAGTTAAAAGTGGTATGGAAATGCATGAACTTTGTCCTTATAAAAATAAATTAAGGAAAACCACAATAAAAATTATGAAAGCTATTAGAAAATTATAACAGAAAAGAAACTATAATAATGACTAATCAAGGTAGGATGAACTCATATTGGAACTAAGATACTAGACAACACAAAGATGAAAAATGGTAAGGTGACGATTAGAATTAAATAGGAAGTTCCTGGCATCTCTTTGGAATATAGTAGGTATTATTTAACATATCTTTATTCATGCTAGTGTGCTAGTATTAGTTGCTCAGTTGTGTCCGACTCTGCAACCCCATGGACTGTAGCCTACCAGGCTCCTCTGCCCATGGAATTCTCCAGGCAAGAATACTGGAGTGGGTAGCCATTCCCTTCTTCAGGGGATCTTCTAGACCCAGGGATCGAACCCAGGTCTCCTGCGTTGCAGGCAGATTCTTTACCTTCTGAGCCATCAGAGAAGCCCCATATTAAATAATGCCTACTATATTATTCTCTGTTGTTCTTAAATATTTCATAATTACTTCTAGCTGAATAAGTGAATAAGATGAGAGTCAGAGTATTAACCAGAAAAGAGCCAGAGATTGAAGGGTTATGACAGACACTACAAAGATTTCCAGGCTCTTTTCGATTTTATATGTAACCTGTCCATTAGTGTTTGGTTTATACCAGTTTTCTCATAAGGAAGTCTGACATGATCTTTTGGGGTCCAATCAGGATTTCTTATGTTCTTGTGCTGCACCTGAAAACCGACATCCCATGACTAGTTATCTAGAGAAACCCACGGATATTTGCGCAGCTCATATTGGCACACTTTCTTGTTTCAGTCTGAAAGAATTTTAAGGCATGGTTTGAGTGCAGTGTACCATCTGTGAGAATGGTATGTCCCAGAGGGCGGAAGCAGCACACACGGTAGATGCCGAGTTTTCTCAGATGTGAGAGGAGTACACGTACCTTGTGAGCCAATTCAGGAGAAACAGGGTGATCAGCAAGTTCCTGCTCACCAATCAACTGTGCTTCAACTTAAAAAGGAAAAGAAAGGAAAACAAGTAGAAAATTAAAAAAAGAAAGACTTGGGCTGTGTAAAAAGGGATTTGTTATTGTGTGACAGCCACGTAAATATAGGAAAGATAGTAACAAAAAAGAAAGGAAAAGAGGGAGGAAGGAAAAGAAAGGAAAAAAGCACTATTTGACATCATCAATTTAGTCATCACGTTTGACACTACTTCTTAGCAAGGCATATTTCATAATAGCGCCAATGCCAAATTTCTCTTCTTTTTACTACATTCAAATTGAAATTCCACTGGACTGGTCACTAAGTAAAATTTCTAGTAGACTGGTGAACATCCTTATTCTATAATTCTGGACATGAAGGGTGTTTCACATAAGAGTTGCCCTTAGAAAACGCTACCAGTTATATTTTTGAGTTGAGATTACATAATGTATTCTCATGTTTTCCCCATCATAGAATAATTCTGTGTTTGCTTCAAAATCCTTAGTTGATTTTTGTTGTTCCTTTTAAATGATAATCGGGGGACAGGGATGCTCTTAACAATTCAGGAAAATAAACAGATTGAATCCCATGCAACCAGCCATCTCAGCTTTGCTTCTCTTTTTCTGCAGCTGAAACCAAAAATTATTCATAAAAATTCCATGGTTTTTGCTTATCTAGCTTCAGGGGAAAGCCAATGCACCTATCAAATAAGTGTTGTTAAGGTTTATTAATTATTAATGTGAAAGCCGACTGTTTTCTGTGTCGCCCTTATGCCTTTTGCGACGTACCAGATTCAGTCCGTAAAGCATGGTGGCATATTTTAACTTTTACATTTCACTACTGCAAAAATGAAAGGCTACTAAATGTAAAATTATAAATGTAAGTGTTACGGAAGCATCATAGTGAAAAAGCATGTAAAGTTTTGTAATAAAAACTTACTCAGAAGCCGCTGAAGGGACGTCTAATGCTCCAAACGTTGAGTAACTGACTTCATAATACTTTATGTAGATTATCTCCAGCAGCAGTGAACAATAATGGATCAGAAATTTAGGGCCAGTTTTATTTATGAGTAAGAGCTTGAAAATGAATGCATAAATCCTAGACCCCTGTTTTCCATTCGGTGTCCCACCATCGGGGCCTTCTCCTCCGATGGAGTGAGCCAGAAGCCCCAGAGCCTGACGCGGGCCATGCCCGGCCAGCGCCCAGAGCCCTTGGCCTTTTTGCTGACACCACAAGTCTTGTGCTAGACTCCTGCTCGGTTTTATCCAGAACTGCCCTCTAAGGGCAGCCCCCGTCATCCACAGTCTGACTCAAAGGTCAGCTCGTCCATGACCCACCAGTTCCTGAGCCCACCCAGATCAGGCCCGAGACCCTGCTCCACACCTGGAGCCTGGCAAGTGGCACTGGGGAGGCCAGAGGGGACCCTACCGCCTGCCCAGCCCGCATGACCTTCTTGTCCCGGAATCACCGCTGGGAGCCACGTGCTGTGAGCCCTGGGGTTCCAGGACTCTCTGCCCAGATGTCTCTTTACTGTTGTTTGTTGTTCTTAGTCAGTGTTTTCCTGTTTCCTGGGAGCTTTTGTTCAGTAGGCTAGATCCGTCCTTTCTGGACACTCATCCATCTGCACCTTCGGGGAGCTCAGAGGCTCCTCTGGACTTGGCCTTTGGATACTTGGCTCAGCTTTCCAGCCCACTGGGTCCCCTCCTCTGGGCCCTCTTCCTTCCCCCTCTTCCTTCTTCCCTTCCTCCCTCTTTCTTCCTCATGGTTGTAGACACCTCATCACACGTCAGCCTGAGACAACCAGACACTTCCTCCTCTGCATTCTTCCTGGAAGGCAGGCTTTCCATCTAAAAGATTTCTTCCTAGTTGTGTTTTTCTACTACTCATGAAATCTGAACCCAAATTTTTTGTAAAATTTTTGCATTCTTTCTGAAGATGGCTCCGCGTGTGTCCCCTCCCCCATCAGGCGGCACTGAGTCACCAGTACTGGACGTTCCACCCAAGGGCCTGCCCCCCATATTCCCCCCGGCAAAGTCACATCCACTCTACAGTTCAGCACTGCAGGAAAAACAATATTGCAAGAAGAAATACAACTTCCTCCTGACTTTGACTACTGTAGACATAAATACTGGCTTCCAGGTGGCACTAGTGATGAAGATGGTGCTAGTGGGAGAAGGCGATGGCACCCCACTCCAGTACTCTTGCCTGGAAAATCCCACGGACGGAGGAGCCTGATGGGCTGCAGTCCATGAGGTCGCTATGAGTCAGACACAACTGAGCGACTTCACTTGCACTTTTCACTTTCATGCATTGGAGGAAATGACAACCCACTCCAGTGTTCTTGCCTGGAGAATCCCAGGAACGGGGGAGCCTGGTGAGCTGCCGTCTATGGGGTCGCACAGAGTTGGACACAACTGAAGTGACTTAGCAGCAGCAGCAGCAGCAGTGGTAAAAAAAAAACCCACCTGCCAATGCAGGAGACATAAGAGACTCGGACTCAATCTCTGGGTGGGAAGATCCCCTGGAGTGGGTTGCATGGCAACCCAGTATTCTTGCCTAGAGAATCTCATGGATGGAGAAGCCTGTTGGGCTACAGTCCATAGAGTCACAAAGAGTTGGACATGACTAAAGCATGCATGCACGCAGGCATAAATACGTCACAGGCTGACAATGGTCTTCAAATGGTTTTGCTTGTGAATCCCCAAAAGAAGTTTGAAAAAATTATGTACCCACTTTGAACATTTTAAGTTGCTATCTAAAATTTTCATCATAAGTTTATGTAAGTTTACTTGTTAATAGGAGATAGACAATATTAAATTATTTTCTAAGGTAAAATGAGGATGGAAGAAATGAGAATAAATATTTTATGATAGTACAATAAATAGACTTTAATCACCTTAAAGATTAAAGCATGCCAAATCTGAAAGAAAACACATGAAACTTTCATCCATGGGTTGTATCCAGGAAAACTTCAGGGGTCCCACAGAACAGCCCAGCTGCAGTTAAAAGAATAAATGTTCCCAGGCTCTGCCACTTTGGATGTTGTGAATTCAGAACATCTCAGCATGAACCAAAATATCCCATTTTTAACACCAGATTTTGTCCTTCACAGAGATACGTTTCATAAGAGAAGGCGGGAGCGTTGTGGGTTTCTGCAGTCCGTGTTTCTGTCCATCCCTCAGTCTCACACTTGCAGGTCTCTTCACCTGGGCAGCGCCCCGTAGTAATAGTGGAGACGAGTGAGGACTTTGTCATGTTTGAGAAAGACCCCTGTTCCTAGACTCCTTCTCGTAAAGATCAGTATAGGCAGAGTCCATAAAGCCACTGAGTGTATAGAAATTATTAATACTATTTTGGAAACTATCCACATCCCGCCTGGAAAATATCCGTGTGTCTGCAGAGGTGTGCACATCTCCGTTGAAAGTTAGGAGTCCAGGGTTGCTGACCTCACCACACTTTATGTGCACACGTGGCGTGTTCTTGCCTTATCTGCACCTGGTAGAGCCTCAAGCTTCTGTGAAGCAGGGGCTGTGTTGCCATCATTCACCGTGGCACCCTCACCATCCCAGGATCCTGGCATGCAGCAGGCTCACCTGTGGATACAGGTCACACCCTCAGATCTCCCTCAGGAGCTGGGAAGGGGGTGAATGAGTGAATCAAGTTCAGAGGGGTCCTGGTGGGGGATCCTGCAGGGGGTCCCAAGGACACAGCACCTGCAACAGCCAAAGCCAAGAGTGGAGACCTGGTCCAGGCACAGAACTGGGGGACCAGTCTGCCTTATTCAAGAATCTGGGATTTACTCAGTGGAAACCCCTTGGAAGGTTTTTAAGCAGGAAAATGACACTTTGCAGAGGTGAGCTGTGGCTGAAATGGAGAGAACAGAGTGAGGGGGGCCGAGTGTGAGGCTGGGCTCGTCATTCGGGGCACGTGGCTTGGACTGGGATGGTGGGGGATGGAGGGAGTAAACCAGGATGTGCTGGGTTCTAGAAACGCTTGGGTATAGGGGAGGTTGGGACTGCCAAGGAGGGCAGTGCTCATGAACCTGAACTTGGGAGGGGCCGTGTTCATGAACTTGGACTTTATTCTGTAGCAGTGGGATCATGGGACTCTTGAAAGAACATTGATGTCATAAAAAATGCGTTTAAAAGGTGGTTGACGGTGGGTTCCTTCTTTTTTATTCTTGCTGGGATCGTGATGACTTGTACACGTGCACCTGTCATGCCCGTGGATGCTTACCTGGCAGCGTTGTGACTGGTGGGGCCAGACCTCAGGCTCAGCCCCGTGGACAACTCTGCTGACTTCTCTCTGCCTCAGTGTCCTTCCAGTAAAGTAGGGGAATGTGAAGTGAAAGTCGCTCAATCATGTCCAACTCTTTGCAACCCCATGGACTATATAGCCCATGGAATATTCCAGGCCAGAATACTGGAATGGGTAGCCATTCCCTTCTCCAGGGGATCTTCCCAACCCAGGGATCGAACCCTGGTCTCCCGCATTGCAGGCAGGTTCTTTACTAGCTGAGCCACCCAAGTGGGGGAATAGTAGTGCCTATTAAGTAGGGCTGTGATTTTTAAATTAATGACATAATATATCTTGTAAGACACTCAAAGGAGACCTGAGAAATAGGAAGAGCTCAAAAGAAGTTAGGTTTTATCCTGTTTACAGTGGAATACTGGGGCATATCTGAACTCTTTCTTCCCTTCCAAAAACTCGCGTGCGTCACTGTGAGCTCCAAGGACCTTGACTTCCTGTGGCTCTAATTAACGCAGAAAACATACTGCATAGAAATGAGAATGTGAAAGGGAGAGGGCAGAGGCATCTATCAAGACCTTGACATTGTAATTTTTAATATCTCTCACTGCCCATGAGCCGGAGAAATAGTC
Source organism: Bos grunniens (assembly GCF_055505025.1). Lineage (NCBI taxonomy): Eukaryota > Metazoa > Chordata > Mammalia > Artiodactyla > Bovidae > Bos > Bos grunniens. The sequence goes on from NC_141188.1 coordinate 42,554,959, forward strand.
TCACACAATAGAGCCATCCTTGGATGTCTTTCACTCATGGCTTTTCATTGTTTTTATTCTGCTCTCATTCTTTCTGCCCCTTCTTGTTGCTGCTCCCCTGGGGGCTGGGTGGTGTAAGAATCACCCATCTGCATGTCTCCTTCTCTGCCAAGAGAGGTCTATGTGTGCCGATGGTCATCAGGGAAATGGGATGTAGTGCCGGCCTGATGCTATTGAAATTTCAAGACCTTACTTTCAAATGCTTTGGTCCCCCTAGGACAGCTGCTGAGAATAACCTTCCCGCCTATTGTACCAACGTCTGTAAAAGCGTAGCCACACTGATCATGGGCCCCTACCCAGCCAGCAACTGCAGAAACCAGATACCTTCCAGGGTTGTCATCCCAGGTGTTGATGCCGGAGGGACAGGGTTTATGTCATCCTTTGCCTGCTGTTTTGGATTCCTTGTCATAGGAATTTAGCTGTTTGTCCACCCCGAGAGCAGTCACCAGTGACCTCTCCATGGATCACGCCCTTTGCTTTGAAGATACCCCGAAAGTAGTTAAGTAAACATCGTAAAAAACCTGTGTCACCTTGACTACTGCTTTGCCCCTCAGTAAAATGGTGCAGCCATGTTCCTAGATGATATCTTATGAGTGAAAGTGAAAGCGTTAGTCACTCGATCATGTCCGACTCTTTGCAACCTCGTGGATCATAGCCTCCGGGCTACCCTGTCCATGGAATTCTCCAGGCAAGAATACTGGAGTGGGTTGCCATTCCCTTCTCCAGGGAATCTTCCTGACCCAGGGATCAAACCCAGGTCTCCTGCATTGCAGGTGGATTCGTTACTATCTGAACCACCAGAGGAGCCCCCTCTTATGAGTCAAGTTCCTTCTAAATCAGAAAGAATTGGGACTTCTTGATTCGAAGAACTTATATGAGGGTTAGACTGTTCAGTAGATTCAAAAGCCACAGATCTTGGGTGTTCCACCTCTGAACAAGACCACCTGACAGGTCAGAGATGTAGCCAAATGCCTGGATGCTGACTCTCTGTGGTCCTTCCCCACGAGACCAACCCTCCCAGGCCAGTAAACCCAGAAACTCTTGGGTTAGGTCATCAGAATTTTGTAAAGCTGCACAGTGATTATAATATGCAGCCAGAGTTGAGAACCGTTGGTGGAAGCCAGAATTGCACTCAGGCTCCAAATGATGGATTGGGTTGAGATTGGAGGGAAAGTGTTGGGAGCAGGGGGACTCCAAGGAGCCACCGGCTCAGCGGTTGGAACCAGCTTCTGCAGCACTGCCTGGCAGCATTCTGGAGACCGGGGGACCCTCACGCTCACTCTAAAGAAGCCCTCGCAAAAGATGCCCCCCTTTATAATAAATCAGGAAGAACTAGAGGCAGTGTTCTTTCAAGCTTCTACAGATAATCTCCAAAAGATGTCAAGAAAGAGACTCCTACAAGTATTATCTATTAATAGTACTTAATATTTTTATGGGGCTTCCCTGGTGGTTCAGATGGTAAAGAATCCACCTGCAATGCAAGAGACCCAGGTTCGATCCCTGGGTGGGGAAGATTCTCTGGAGAAGGGAATGGCTACCCACTCCATTATTCTTGCCTGGAGAATTCCATGGACAGAGGAGCCTGGCAGGCTACAGTCCATGGGGTGGCAAAGAGTCCACACTCTTAATATAACACTTTAATAGTAAATAATATGGTTTATAGCAATGCATACAGAAGTACTCATTCATTCATGTATTTATGAGCCCATGCTCTGTGCTGGGTACTCCATGGACCCTAAGGAAAGAGCAATAAGCACGACAGCCTCGTTCCTTCCTCCCAGGGGAACTTGAGATAAGTGATCACAGGGGCTCTAGAGTCGAAAAAAGGCCAGTGAGTTGTACCTGGGAACTTGCCCAGCCTTGAATGTCTCTGTTGGGCACTGAGGGGAGAGGAAGATTTCTTTCTGAAAGCACATGCATCTGCAATGCTGGGGCACCAGATTCATCCACAGTAGCCATTGTCATCAGAACTGGTTCTGGAAGTTTCAGAGCAGGTGGCACAGGCCTGTGTGTCCGGCGGAAGCAAAGAGTGTCACTCCTTTGTTTCAGGGTCGCAGTGGAGAGACTGTGTGTGTCTGCACAAAGATGGACTGAGGTTATTTTTTCCTTGTGAATAAGTAACAAGCCGTTAAGTACACAATGGAGACACCTCTCTTCCCGTGAGCTGGAAGCGTAGTGATTGATGAGATCCGATGTTTACTTGTGTCCCCGGTAACCTTGACTGAAGTCACTGAAATCTTCAGCCCGTCCATCAGGAGAATGGCACGCACACGCCAAGGGACGGGGCAAGCAGCAGGCAAAGCTTCGTGGGGGGCAGCGCTCAAGGTCCCATAAAGGGACTCGACGCAGAGGCTCAGGAGGTGGAGGGGTTCTCACGAGGAGGGGAAGAGTGTCGTCACGGCAGCAGGAGGAACAGTAGACATTTGTATTCAGAGAAAAGGGAAGGAAGCTTGACAGTGAGGAAGAAGAAAAAGGAGAAACTGATACTTGGTCAAGAGGAACGGGCAGTGACTGAAGGGGCCAGGTATGCCCCCTTTGCTCAGCCAGCAAGTGACCATCAGTAAATAACTTTAAATGCACCCTTTTTTTTGTTTCTTTGTTGGCTTTTCTGTTGTTTTTTTGCATCTTCAGCTCTTTTATGGCCTTGGGCTTTAGAAGCTTTAATTTCCGTAATGTTCATTTTGTAAGGCAAACGAAGATTAGAAGTTCTTCTCCCTAACCTATGGCTTAACCTACTGATTTCTGCAAAATAATTTGTGGAGAAATATCTCTGTTTTTACTGACCAGATTCTACAGTCAATGATAATATATCTCTTGGTGAGATTTTTTTTTTTAATATTGACATAGAAAACTTCAAATATGAACAAAAATCGACAGAATTGTACAATGAATCTTCACGTAGCCATCATCTGGCTTAAAAATTGATCAACTTACAGCCCAAATTGCTTTAAATATACCTCCAGTTTATCCTCTCCATTTCTCATTCTATTTTAATGTAAATGCACCTTGGGTTATTGTTGTTTTGGGGGTTTTTTTGCACCTGGTTTTTGTTCTGACATGTGACTGTATAAAATGCCTGAGTCAGTGCTCATTCCACAGATTCTCAAAATAACCCTCAGCCATGTTCCTGAAATCAGTATGTAGATAAAGAGAGATGCAGATACTAAGGTCGCAGTGTTATTTTCTGGCTTTTTTCTCTAATTATAACCATCCCAGGGGGTATGAGATGGTATCTTACTGTGGCTGTGGTTTGCATTTTCCTAATGACTAATGATGATGGGCATTAGAGAAATGTCTGTTCAAGTGCACTGCCCATTTTTATTGGTAAATTGGGTTGTTTGTCTTTTTTCATGACCAAGTAACTTGCTCCACATCACACAGTCGGTTCAAAGCCAGAGGCAGATCCCAAACTCACATATTCACATATTCACACTCCAAACCTGGGCATCTACAACATCCAGATCCAAGAGCACAGCTGTCCAGCCTGTCCACCTCTGACGGCGTCCTCCTCTCCTATCCCCACATGTCTACTGGTCGTATAAAGACTTATGCTGTTAAAATGGAAGCCATAGAGTAAACGTCACTCTAGAGATACGCACCCAATAGAACTGTCTAGATATGTTTTCAGCAAATAATTCTGAGAGCTTGCCACCAGCAGAACCTTAAGAAATTCCTGAAGAATATATTTGATGATTGTGAAAAATTAAAAGATGAGCTAGACAAAAGTTCTAAAATTGTTTGAAAGGGAGCAAAGAAGTTGACAAATGTGAAAATATAAACATTGTATTAAAATAGCATCCATGGTGGGCTTCAAAAAGTGATAAACACTATAGAAAAATTGCATGTAAATTGGGAGTAGTCAGAGATAAGTCCTTTGTAATTTTAGTAGAAAAGGCTAATATGCTAATTAACCTTAGATTTTTAATTATGTATTACTGACACACTGAAATAAATAGGAACCATGAAGATTTATCCAAAAAAGATTTATTCTATTACATGGAGACCCTCAAACATGTTTGAACATAGAGTTTGGGTCTTTTTTAAAAAATCTACATTTAAAGAAAGTTTAAATTCCAGCTTTCTGTGCCTTTACAGTGTATATAGCACTGGCAGATTTTCCCTCTTTTTTTCCAGTCCATAAAAAGAGCTCCTTAATGCTCAGATCCCAGGAGCTGGGAAAGCAGGTCATGGTCAGTGACAGGAAGTACAAGTGCTCGAAACTCCGAACTCGCTGGAAGGTGTTAGGTGAAAATTCTAGAAAAGATTAATTTGACAGATAGCACAGATTAAGAAAAATACTAGAAACCAGAAAAGGCCATCTTTCCTATAGAGGCTCATTTCATTCTATAGACTGCTTCCCTGGATATCGCCAGTTGTTAGCAGAAAGAGGGATGGTACCCCTTTTTTTTTTTTAAATCACACTCTCGAGTATTATAGAGATAAATAGCTAGATGATGAAGAAACAACTTTCTTTCACAGCAGTCATTTAAGAAGGGCAAAAAGGGCTCAAATACAGATGCGTTGGATGACATGAGAAAATTAAGCCATGAGTGAAAAATCCTGTGTTTCTAAGGGTGCTATTATAGGAAGAGTGCCCCCCACCGCCACATCAGCACTAGAAGGGAGAGCTCTGTCCACCGAGAGGGATGAGGGACTGCCTGCGGCTGTCCGGAGATTTCTTTGTGAGCTGCAGAAGTGCCGCAGGTGCAAGCTCCCAAAGACAGCAAACGTCTCTGCTGTGTTTTGCTGCAGGGCCGATGCAGGAGACGATATCTGACTTCTGGAGGATGGTGTGGCACGAGAACACAGCGAGCATTGTCATGGTGACCAACCTGGTGGAAGTGGGGCGGGTAAGTGGCCTCTCCGCCTCCCAGTCATCTGTTCCTTCCTTAGACACCTGTGTGAAGGAGGGCAGGAGCCAGCCCTGGATGCAGTGTTGTGTCCTTCCGAAAATGCTAACCACTAGGCTCCTCCTCTGGCTTGCTGTCCTTGCTTATACATTATCAGTAAACATAGCCTGAATTGCTTTCATGTGTTGCGATAGCAACAGACAGGAAAGGCACTCAGGATTTAAAAGCAGTTGTTACCCGGATATTTTGAGCACACAACAACACAAAAACGTAGTGACGCACGCGGGCTGGTGGTTGGGTGTCAGAGCACAAGGGGAGCCCCAGGAGGCAGGCCTGCACTCCCCACCTGGGGGAGAGTCCTCCCTGAGAACAGCCGGAAGCCCAGAGTCAATCCCAGGCTTAGAATTCCAGCATCTCCTCTCGCTTAGATCGTCCCTTTCCTCCCTCTCCTGACCTGTGAAGTGGGGACCACACGCCGCCCCCGAGGCCTTGGGTTGCTTCATCTGTATTAACTGCAGATGAGCTATTTTTATTTAACCAGGAAATTCTTCAGTAGTTAAGATCTCGGTCATAGGATTCAACAGGATTATTCCCAAAGGGGAATTTGAAAGAGAGAAGACACACAGGATGCAGCTGCTCTGCTGAACAGTGAGGCCATTTCCATGGTTCTGCTGAAGGACTGTCACTTCTTAGAGACACTGACATTGTGAGATTTACTCTGCGCCTAGAGATTAGCCTCCAATTGAAATATTAGGGGCAGAAGTGATAGAGGGGTTGTTTCGTAAGATTCTCTGTCAGCCTTAAAAACGAAATCCTGCCACTGACAACTCGGTTGCATCTGCAGGATGTCAGGTCAGGTGAAGTAAGCCACTTAAACAGGGCAGGCACTGGACTATTCCACCCATAGGCGTGAGTGATAGAGAAGAGTCAAGTCACAGAAGCAGAAAGTGCAGGAGTGGGTGCCAGGGATTGGGGGAGGTGAAGCTGGGGTTGATGTTCAGTGGGTATAAGGTCTCAGTTACACCAGAGGCACAAGTTCTAGAGATCTGCTGTACAAAGCTTGCTTGTAGTCATCAATACAGCGTCACCCACTTAATTTGTTAAGAGGGTAGACCTCATGTCAAGTGCTCTCAGTACACACACACACACACACACACACATGCACAAAGCCCAAAGGCATATAAGAAACCGCAGAAGGTGGTGGATATTGCCCCTGACCTGGGTTGTAGTGATCGTACCAAGGGCATTCACTATGTCAGAAGCCATCCAGTTGTGCGCCTGAAGGTGTCTGTATTGGGTTGGCCCAAAAGTTCATTCGAGCTTTTCCTTAATATCCTACGGAAACCCGAACGAACTTTTGGGCCAACTCAGTACATCAGTTACACTTCAATAAAGCTGTTCTTACAAATGGATTTTCAGAAGGTCTCAGGAAGCACAAACCAGGAAGAAGAGAGACTTAAAAAGTGGGATAGTTAAAATTCTAGCAAAGATGACAAGCCAAAGAACCTGAAAATCCTCCTCTTACAAACATCCTGAAATTGTAGATAAAATGTAAATGAGTTTTAATGTATTTAATATAAAATATAAATGTATATGTAAACATAAATGTTAAAAATGTTTCACTTAGCTCTTAAGAAAGTAAACTACTAGAGAACAGAGAAGAAGCAAGGACTAGAGACCAGAGAAAGGGGGGAGGGGGCAACAGGCTCCCACTAGAGGCTGACGTAATGGTGCCCATGGGTCCTGACAAGTGGGGTAGGGCTTTAGTCTCATGAGCTTGGATCTTGAGTTCTAAAGCCCACCAAGAACAGGAGGTAACACCTTGGACATGTACAGTGCTAAGAATTTGAACTGAGACGGCCACATGAAACCTAAACTCACAAAGGGTAGATGCTCAGATAAAGGGCCAAGGGGGAAATAGGGGAGGGGCAAAGGAGAGGGAAGCCAGCCGGGCACCAGAACAGGGAACTGACAGAGGCAGATGGGTCCTCACTTAGGCTCTGGTGAGAAAACACTTCCACTAATTCACGGGTCAAAGCACAACACCCTCATATCACTCAGAAAATACTTAGAACTGTGAATCATGAAGCATCATGTAGTAAACGTGTAGGATGCCAAGCAAATGGTACCCAAAGTATATCTATGTTCTTCAGGGTTGTTATTAGAAGACTAATTAAGCATCTAATTCAAGAAGATAAATGAGGAACAGGGTAAACTAAAAAAAGAAAACAGTAACAGCAGAGCAGAACGTTATTAAATAAAAATCAAAGAAACAATAATAAAGATCACCGTGATCAAAAAGGTTTTGTGGAAGGACTGATGAAATTGACAACCATCTGGCAATCAGAAGAAAAGAAATCAGAAATAACAAATAGTGGGAATATGATACATTTTTAACATAACAGATAATATGAATCACAATAAATTTGAAAATTTAGATAAAATCAACAATTATCTTAACAAATTTGATTTTCCAAAACTGACTCAAAAAGAAACAGGAATTCTGAAGAGACAAAAATTATTTAAAAAGTGAATTATAGTTAAAAAGTGACCCATGGAAAGCATTACTCCCAATTGTATTATAGATATATTCTGCTAAATACTCAAGGAATGGGTAACTCAAATCTTATAAAAATTATTCTGAGAAGAGAAAAAGAGAGATTATTTTCCCATTTTAAGAGGCTAGTATAACCTTGATATCAAAACCAGATAAGAACATAGCAAAAGGGGAAATGATAGACACCGTGAATCAGGAAGAAATAAATATATCAACAGATCAAAAAATGAGAGCCCAGATGTTGATGTAGGCATTTGTAGGAAAATGTGTAATTAGTGGGAAAAACATGAGCTTTTCCATCAGTTGAACTGGCACTTTTGGTTATTCATGTGGACTAAAAGAAAAGCCCCAAACTAAAAGAAAAGCCCCAAATTGAATACCAAATAAAACCAAAAGTTTTAAATGTTTTAAAACTTTTAGAAGAAAATATGGAGGGCACATTTATGTCCTTTGTTTTAGAAGTGTTTCAAAGAGACCATAAGAAAAGGACAGGGAAAATTGACCATTAAAATGTAAACGTTTCTGTAAAGGATATTAGTAAAGTGATGAGACAAGAGGGGAGAAGCTACGGGACTATTAGGTAAAGTATAAAAACTGAAAAAGCACAGGTTTACTGCCAACCGTGTAAAAGCCATTTACGCCTTTGGATTCCCTGTCTCTTGGGAGATGCTGAGAGCAGGGAAGCTGGCCTGGGGGGATGCGGGGAGCTCCTTGTATGACCAGCCTAGAAGGGGTCGCTGAGCTCCCCACCACTGGCCCCCACCTGGGCAGTGTAGATATCATGCCACTGTTTTATAGGGATTTTGTAAAGATTAAATGAGTCTCTAGATGGCAGGTGGTTAGAGAAGTTCCCGCCCCATTCTGAGGACTTCCTAAACGTAAGTATTAAGGTAACCCTTACCTTTTCTCCAGCACAACTGAGACCTCTAGTGGCATTTATGAATTATCTTCCTTGGGACTTCCCAGGTGGTCCAGTGGCTAAGACCATACTCCCAATGTAGGGCCCCAAGTTCCATCCCTGGCCAGGAAACTAGATCCCATGTGCCACAACTAAAGATCCTACATGCTGAAACTAAGACTGGGCACAACCAAATAAGTAAACAAATAAATAAATACTTAAAAATAAATAAATTACCTTTTCACCCCCAAATCAGTAGTTTCCTATAAAAGCAGTAATGACTACTGAAAAAAACAAATTTTCAACTCTGCCATAAAAGCAACAAACTCCTTTCAGGGAGGAGACAGCATTATAAATTTGTGGTCTCTCCCTCCTAGAGCTTAGGAAATGCCCAGCAAAGCTAACAAAGGAGAATTTGCCCCACCTACAGCAGTTGGTATCCACCAGGTTCACTGCGAAACAGCCCAGCTCAGTGTTTTACCTGTTTCTTCCCCTGAAATGTATGATTGATTCTGAGTCCTCACTCATCTCACACACACGTGTTGACTGCCTCGTGTGCTGAGGAGGAAGAGATATGGAGACTGCTTCACACTGCTTTGCTTTCCCGATAACAATATTCATTGAGTTATTTACCAGATTTTATGTATACTCAAAGCTATGGTCTTTCCAGTAGTCATGTGTAGATGTGAGAGTTGGACCATAAAGAAGGCTGAGTGCTGAAGAATTGATGCTTTTGTACTGTGGTATTGAAGAAGACTCTTGAGAGTCCTTTGGACAGCAAGGAGATCAAACCAATCAATCCTAAAGGAAATCAACCCTGAATATTCAATATCCCTGGAAGGACTGATAGTGAAACTGAAGCTCCAATACTTTCGCCACCTGATGTGAAGAGCCAACTCACTGGCAAAGTCCCTGATGCTGGGAAAGACTGAAGGCAGGAGGAGAAGGGGGCAACAGAGGATGAGATGGTAGGATGGCATCATTGACTCAATGGACATGAGTTTGAGCAAACTCTAGGAGCTAGTGAAGGGCAGGGAAGCCTGGTGTGCTGCAGTCCCTGGGGTCACAAAGAGTCAGACACGACTTAGCGACTGAACAACAACATATTTGCATCAGAGCTCACTTAAAATCCTCTGGAGAAGGAAATGGCAACCCACTCCAGTATTCTTGCCTGGAAAATCTCATGGACGGAGGAGCATGGTAGGCTACAGTCCATGGGGTCGCAAAGAGTTGAACACGACTGAGCAACTTCACTTCACTTCAGTTAAAATAATCCCAAGATAAATTATTTTGAAAAGTAAGTAATTATTAAAAATAACAACCACTACTGGATTTTTCTTTAAATAAAGGCATGTGCGTATTTTTTGCTTAATTGAAATTTCAAAATGTGCTGTCTCAGGACCCAGTGACTAGATATGAGCTGTTCTCATATGATAAACCCTCTTTCTTTAAGGAAAGATCGGGACAGCATGGTGTTTGGCTAACAGATCAAAGGAAGACCATGCTGTGAAATTATTCCAGTGAAAAAGCCGCAGACCCTAGAGCCCACTGTCTGTTGGACGCGGCACCTTTTAGTGGGATGCAGGCTTCACTCTGAGTTGCCTGCCTTGGAATAAATAGGTGGCCTCTGTTCCTTCCATCAGGACCCGTCCCATGCAAGGTGGCCCCTATTGACATTTTTGATGGAAACAATTCTTTCTGACAAATAGCCATGGACACTTCAGCTAATAGTGTGCAGCTGAAGGGGAGAGCAGGGGCCACGGTTCAAGTTCAGCCTTAAATGGAAGCCCACAGCCTCACAGAACTCAGGAATTTTAGGTCTGGTAAGCTTATTTAAAAAAAAAAAAAAATCCTTCCAGATCCTCACCCAGTTTGCAGGGACGTGGTAAGCTCTAAGAGTCCTGCCCTGCCACCATCAGCCCCGTGGACTGGCCTGAATTCAATTAGTGATGTGCTTCATGGCGTCTGTCCTTGAAACGTCTGGTGCGATCTGGGGGTGTTGACAAGAGGTCACATGCCCTCTGGGAAAAGGTCATACCTCATTCCAGGCCATTTCCCATTGTTCATCCTGCACATTTGTCAAGAGACGACATGCCCACGTTCCACGCTTGGAAACAGCGACGACAAACCACTGAAGAAATGAAAATGACATGGTTTTTAAGGGCAGCAACTAGCTGCTTACCATGTTGACTGCAAGCAGCGGGTGCTTCATGAATCAGGCATGAGCCAGGCCGACGCTGTTTGTTTACACAGACTTGATTCATTAAGTCAGAGCCCGGCAGCTTTCCCCGATCTCTGCCCCGGAGCGCCCTGCATTAGGCCGCTGTAATTGCCCCTGTTGGAGCCTCTGGGAGGCCTCCGGTCCCAGCACCTGTGCAGAGGACTCAGAAACCACACTTCCCTCCTGCAGGGCTCCCCCCATACACCTGCCAGGACCCGTCATTATCTAAGGCTTCCTGGTCGCCCCTGCGCATCCCCCGCAGCCCGTGTGTTGTGGGAAGGGACGCTTGTCAGTTTCCTTGGCACCTGCCGACAGCCGCACACCTGGCATGTAAATTGCGTCGGATGTTGTGGTTGTTTTCCCTCTTTAATGAACCCACCGGAGGGACCCCAAGCTCTTTATCCAACGCCTGGTTCCCAGGAACTCCCACCGACTCCGCTGTGTTGTTGTACTAATTCATCTGCCAAAAGTCTGGGAACCCAGTCTGGGGCTCTCCCAAAGGAGGTTCTTTTTTGCACTGGTAATTTAAGCTAATGATTTCTAAACATATTTAGTCAGTTTGATGAAGACTTCATTAGGATGTAACTGTTTATTAAAAATCCAAATGAGGTCTCGGAGTAATGTAGGAAGATGATTGTTGAGCTGCCCTGAATAGTTCTGATAACAGGTGGTAAAGGGTCTTGGAGCCAAGAAACCAGAGATGCTCACCCCCATCAATATATAATGGATGCAAGGGAACTGATGGATGCTTTAAAGATTATCATCTTCCCAAAGAGATTGTCTTGAAATTCCTTTCACGTGTGTCACTAAAAGAGTAACAAAAGAAAAAAGTTAAGATGAACACTGGATGTCAGAATAAGCTCTAATGCACATACAAGATGGGCTTCCCTGGTGGCTCAGATGGTAAAGAATCTGCCTGCCAATGCAGGAGACCCAGGTTTGATCCCTGGGTTGGGAAGATCCCCTGGAGAAGGGAACGGCTACCCATTCCAGTATTCTTGCCTGGGGAGTCCCATAGACAGAGGACCCTGCCGGGCTATAGTCCATGGAGTCACAAAGTGTCGGACATGACTGAGCGACTAACACTTTCACTTCTTCACCTACAAGGAAGATGTATTAAGGTTCCAAGTGCACCTGGAGCCTTAATACAAAGAACACTTGCTTTTCTACAAAAACCCACCAGATCCAAGATCAATGGAAGAAGTAAGAGAGAGGAAAGATTTTCCCCTTAATAACATGTGGAAATAGTTTAATAGTAAAATAATAATAATAATAACGTAGGTAATATGTAGCAGTACAAAATAATAGTTTTTTTACAGAATCTCTTAAGTTGTTCCAAGACATCCAGTTCGTACGTGAAAGGGAAGAGAGATTATTTTTGTAGGCATTACTGAAATTTTTCTGTCTTGAACTCTCATGATTCAAAAAGATCGAACTTTCATCGATCTTTTTTTTTAACGAATTGGGTATTTAAGATTGACATTTTGTGACCTGAGTAAAGATAGCCTTAACCTTTGATGAATTTATACTCATTCAGTAAGTATTCCTCTGCATTTTGATACACCATCAACCATCATATTAATGTAGCTGATTCAAGCCTTGCCTTCCTCTGTAACTTTAAGATAAAACTAGGAAAACAGGCAAAGTCTGCACTATCCCATTTTACAACTGAAGAATGGAGGCACCAAGAGAGGGACACACGCCAATCATTGTCCTCGGTGGTAGCAAGTCTCCATCCTTCCGCAGGATGATTTAAATTTCAGGAATGGCTAAAAGTCAAGGCCAATCTGCTGAACAAGGTGAGGAACAAGCAGCCTGGGTATATGTGTTTCTTCAAAGTGCTGATGATTTGTCATCGAGTTAGGTAGGAGAGAAAAGGAACAGGACATTTACCAGGGAGGTCTGCAAGATGACACTTGGAATTCCACAGGAGGCATCGGGCCACTTGTTTCTTTACAGCAGATGAAATGTTACGGATAAGGATGTGATGTTGTATGTATTCTAAGTATTGAATAATCTCTTCATTAAGAGATGCTAATGGAAGACCAGATAGAAAACCAGAAGCCCTGCAGGAGGAGGTTGAGGCAGGAGCCTGAAGAGGGACTTGCTGGTGCCGTGAAGTGATTCTCCCAGATTCACACCATCCAGACCTCTAGCGGTTAAAGCAGGCTTCAGATGTGCTTCCCAGAGGAGAGGGCAGGGCCGAATGTGGCAGGTGTCGGAGGGAGGAGCTGGGAACCTAGGGCAGGCCAGGTACTGTTTTAGGCAGACGGTCTCACTTACTCTCCAGTCTCCCTAAAAACAATGCTACAGTCCCATTTTGTGCACGAGAAACCTGAGGCTCAGCGGTACCCATCATCAGCTGCAACACAAGTCAGCAAGAAAAACGCAAGTGCACCTCCATCTGACTTCATCACACAGGGGCCAGAGAAATCTGGATATTTAACCGAGTGAATGTTCTCATTGCTGTGGGATCTCTGTTGAAGACAAAAAGTCCTGCACACTATAGACCTGTTCTCTTGGAAGCTTCGCTGGCAGGTGGCTCTTAACCAGGGCTCTTCAGTCACTGTGCTTCCCTGCAACGTCCCCACTCTTGTCAACAGCGTGCCCAGCAAAGCCACGCTCAGCTGGCCCCTGACACAGCTGTTAATAGAACTGTGGTCACTCTCTCTGGATGTCTTTTTAGAAAAAGTCTGCCCGAAAATCCCTTAGTGGATCAAAACTTGTACCAGTGCCTTTGTCTTTTTTCCTGCCTGCCGCCTCCTCGATGGTTTTATCTGTTCAGTGGGGCAGTGGTGGCCAAAATGAAGGGCTGACTTCATCCTCCATGATCACAGACTCTTTATCAAAATGAGTCCTTGGCCCAGCACAGAGCACAGAAACAGACCTTTACGGTCTGCCCCAGCCTCCGTCCTGCCGCCCGAAGAGCTGGTGATACAGGAGTATCCACGAAACAGAGCCACTTGTGATCAGGGATACGAATGGAGGATGCTGCCATCGGATGTGTCTTTTCTTCCTGCCCCTTGCCCTCCTACTCCCTCCCACCCCAAGAGGCAAGACAGCTAAAGTATTTCAGGGCTGTCTGTTCGGTATCTGTCCCTGAAGCCGGGCCTGGAGAGACTGAAGACAGCATAACTGACCGTGAGCCCCTCCTCCAAAGAGCTCTGCTCTTGGGACCTGTCCGCAGCCTCTCCCAGCCACCATCCACTCGTCTCTGGAGTGAGTCCCTCTCAGTCCCTGGGCCGGCCTCTTGTTCCCTCCTTTCAGGACTCGAGCCAGGGTGATAAGGAAGCAGGGGGCGGGTAGGCCGGCTCTGGCCCCTGCTGGCTTACCCCTCGAGCTGGCCACTGATGAGGTCACGGTGATGAGAACCCAGGGTCTCAAAGCAGAGTCCAGGCAGGAAGAGCTGGGTCTGACAGTTGTGATACTCTGGAAGAGAAGTGTTTGGAAACTGTCTCTGTGGCTCCTCTCAGCTCTACTGGGTGGGAAGCTCTCCCCACCCCCAAGTCACAGGACGCTTTCCTAATTCCTGCGTGCATGCAAGCATGCTCAGTCATGCCCAACTCTTTACAACCCCACCAGGCTCCTCTGTCCGTGGGATTCCCCAGGCAAGAATACTGGACTGGGTTGCCATGCCCTCTTCCAAAGACACCCTGAAGGTCACAGTAATGTGTGGCCAGCCTGGGAGCTACAGCCTGAGTGTCCGGGGGTCTCTGATTTTATTGTACATGGGATCATTTGGGCTGCTGGCTAAAAATGACCCTTTGTGAAGGCAGTTAGAAATCCAGGAGTTATTCTGCTTCCTGTACTGTTTCACGTTTGTGAATTTTAAAGCCAGCAACCATGCCCCGTTGGAGGCAGGAGCCCATCATGCACCCCCGCCACCCTCCACAATGACGGGCAGGCAGCAGCCTCAGCCACAGGGTGCCTGAGTGATGGCCGGATGGAAGCGGCGCTGAGACGCCGGGTAACTGGCATTCTGGGCTGAAGACTGTCCGGTGCCTTAGGTGGTGAGGCCGTGCGGGGAGCATTGGGCTGCAGCGGGGCAGCATGGTCAGAGGAGAGGAGCATCTGGTTCTTCCACGCCTGGGCTCCAACAGACACCCGGTAACCACTGGTCTAAACATCCATGTCCGCAGAACATAAAGGCCAGGAGGCGACTCAAGCCCCGACTCCTCCGACTGGAGAGCCTGCATCCAGAAGGAAACATACTTTCCTCTTGACACAAGTCCAAGCAGTTAAAAAGATACTAAAGTGAACCCAATTTAGAAAGCTTTTGAGTAGGCTGAAAACAGATGTGGCAAGCCATTTCAGGATATTTTGGGAGATGAGATGGGAGGGCGGGATGCAGAATGGCTCCGCTGCTGCTTCTGGACACGCCCAGCCAGGTGCCTCTGCTCGAAGAAGGCTGCCCACAAGCATCTCTTTGGAAGGAGGCTTCCTTTCTCCTAATGACCGCTCCTCTGGACCCCAGGGGCAGAAATAAGCAATAGAAAGCCCTCTGCTTGCCTGCAGGTAATAAGCAGGCCCTCACCCAGTGTCATAGCAACAGAACTGGCACGTCCTATCGGACCATCAACAGAGAGCTCACACCCATGGAGGAAAGACTTTGAAGGGGTGTGGCATTTGAGATACTCTTCAAAGAACAGATGAAATGTTCAGCTGGACAAATTGTGTGACTGGGAGGGGCCTGAGTAAGAGTCTGGACCGTGAGGTCTGCTGGGGGATCAGGCAGACCACTTGTCTCTGAACATAAAATACATGTGGCTCGAAAGAAGGGTAATAAAAATATAAGAATGAAGATGCTAGTCTAGTTGTAGCCAAGTACAAAAAAGACCTGTACATGCCAGGCCAAAGTTAATTTCTCTTTAATTTCATGGGCAGTCATTGGAAATAGAAGTTTACTGAGCAGAGCAAGTCAGTGCCAGAGGGACCACACTTGGAAGGGTTTTTGCAGCTTCTTGAGGAGGGGATGTCCACACAGGAAGTTAGCAGAGCCTTAACGAAGATGGTGGCGGAGGGAATAAAAAGCTGGAAAACGTATTTGAAAGCTGTTTCAACCGCTTGCTCGACTTGGCACTTGGTTGGGTTTTGGAGAAGGATCTCCAGGTTTTATGCTTGGGTGACTGAAGAAATCATTAACACGGGGAGTTCACCAGGTTTTGTACACTGAATTTACTTAGACAAAAAATGAATCTGCAATTGTAACTTGAGAAAAACACATAGTTATTGCCTTCTTCAGAAAAAAAAAAATCTCTAATCTTGACTTTTGGCTCTAATTTCCTGCTCGGTCTCCTCCAAAATGTTCCATCAATTTCTAAAACTAGAAGAAATTTAAAGTTCAGAGGAGCTAAAATATTGCAAGCCACCTTTTGTAGTTTATTTTTCCAGGCCACTCCTGAGTAGAAATAGACAGGAAATGAATGGTTACTGTAACTGGGATATTTGCAGTATAAATACAATCTGTTAACTTTAGACCATTTTCCTAGGTTTTATTCCTCCCATGACTCAAATTGTGTTTTATTCTGGGGAGAGAAAAAAATATACAGGTGATCTAAAAAGAACAAAGTTAAGCTATATTTCTGATTTTGTGCACAAATTGTATCCTATAAATTATACTGTGACCCATCATTTAGAGAACTCCAAAAAAAAAAAAAAAACCCACTTTAGCCTCATTTCCTTTGTGTTTTCTAAAGGTCAAATGCTGCAAATACTGGCCAGATGACACGGAGATCTATAAAGACATTAAAGTTACCCTAATAGAAACAGAGCTACTGGCAGAATATGTGATAAGAACATTTGCTGTTGAAAAGGTAAGCTTTCACACTATTTTTGAAAAGCTACAGTCAGACATTAGTGATACCAGCCTCATTAACTTATCCGGGATAATTCATCTGTGGTCTCACCTGAACGCAGGTAGGCTGTAGCCAGTGATGACTCAGGACTGCATCCTACCTTCTGGTCCTGCAGCACCTCACTTCCATCTTTGAAGCAAATCATTCCCATTTCATAGGAATATGTATTTTGCTGCTAATCCAAAAGATACACCTAGGTGTCCACTTCCTTTTTCTTTTCAACCTGGTTGGTATTGTTCAGCCCGTCTCTCTCTCCTTGTTCAGAGGCAGTTGATAAATGTCCTTCATGCTGTATGTCCATGTGGGTTCCCCGGTACTGAGTTAGCATCAGTGTGGAGACACGGGTTCTAACTCCTCCTGGATACCCTTCACGTCCTCAAGCCTTTCTCAGCCTGTGGTTTCATGCAGATGATGGACTTTCCAGGTGGAAGTGTCTGCCTGGAAACAGACACTTTTTCTGTAGACGTGGGATGCTTCTGCATGAACCAGCTTCTCCATTCACTCACTCCCATGCTGGTTTCAGCCCTTGGTCCCTGCGGGTGCGGCATCCCAAATGCTCATCCCATGCGCATGGATGGGGCTGCTGCTCTGAGCATAACAGGGAATCTCCTTACCCCCCTCTTTCTGCCGACATAGGGAGGGCCCGGAGGAGAAGCACACTGCAGTCCATCCCGAGAAGTGTCACAGGTAGGCTGCGGGGGGCGGGGAGTGGAGATGATGTGTCCGGCGAGTTCTCTGCCTTGCTGTCCTCCAAGAAGGGGACCCCTGCTGTTGTCTGTGGAGTCCCCAGGCTTCTGTCCAGAGCTGGTTCTCTGCAGCCAAGCCCTACGCTGCACCTAGCGATGCTGGCACGAGTTGCCCAGTGGTGGGTTCCCTTAGAGACCCCAGCGTTGTAAGTGAACCTTTGGGCAGTTGGTTCCAGCCCTTCTTCCCCCTGGATATCAACGCAGTCTCCAGACTAACGAGACCAGTTGTGGGGAATAAAGAAATGGCAGCGTTTGCTTCCTGGCTCATTTACCCCAATGTTTTTAACACCTCTCCTGACTTTCAAAACCCTATTTGTCATAGAATCACAAGGCTGAAGAGACTTTCGTTTATTTTAATCTGTTTCTCGTACTATTTAGCATTTTTTTTTTCCCTTAGCCTGTCTTTTTTAATAAGCAGACAGGAGGCTTGAAGACTTCAAAGAATGTGGAGTTCTGGTTGACTCAATTCTTTAAGTTCTGAACCTCACACTTTGATGTCAGTTTTTTTTTTTTTTTTTTCCTTTTTAGGCAGAATCAGGAGGGAAAAAAAGAAAAGCATATGGAGGATTTTTGTATGGCTCTTGGCAAGAGCACTCATGAATAACTGCATTAAAACAGATAGTGATAAAAGACCCCGAATATTTTTTTTCTTTAAAAAAAAAATCATCCGAAAGCCATCACTTAAACATGGAGTTCTTTGAACAATAGTCAGCTCTCTAATAAGCTGAAAATGCATCTCAGTGGCTAAAGGAAGGATTTGTTTGTTTCTTTGCTCTTTTTTTAACCTCTTAGTGTTCTCTATCCCAGCTGCACAGAAATGTTTCTGAAACACCCAGGTATTTTAGTCCTAAGACAGCCAGCAAAGAGCTGGTGGAAGGAAAGGAAGGATGAGGAGCTTGTTAAAGCATTTGGGGAAATCAGAATGACATGTTAGTGATTTTCTAACCAGCAATTGGAATCTTTAAGGAAAACAAATCGTTAGTACTTCTGCGGAGCACTTCTTGTAGGTTTTAAACTTCCTCATTAGAAAGGAAACTTTAAAAAAAAAAAAGAGAGAGAGAGAGAAACAGCCAAGTGAAGTGTGTGCTTTGCGAGTCCTGCAGTTCTGATTCTATTTTGAGAGGATTTACATCAAGGGACCTAAAGGTGAAAAATAGGTTTGGGCTTCATTCTGCAAACAAGCAGGAAGGTTTGCAATTTGAAACTGATCAATGCCTGTTTTGCATGGGGTGGTCCTCTCTCCTTTCCCATGAGGCTGATGACCCGGAGCTGAACAGATGTTAAATGACAAAGTGCCCATCCTGGCTAGAGGAAGACAGCTGAAAAGCTTCTGTGGATCTAAGCTGTCAGGGGAATCTATCCTCACTGATGCTGGCAGCAAGGAAGTTGGCTACAGACACCAAATTCCCTCTGCAAGGAGGTGCCTGGGGCTCAGAAAAGCAGGAATATGGCCTGAAACCTGTCAGAAGGAACACGCACCTAGGGATTCATTATCCCACACTTATTTATCAAGCACACTGTCTGGATTAGGCTCTACTAGGCATCTTCCTTCCCATTAAAGTACAAGGAGAATGAAGTAAATACCACACCTTCTGTTGTTGTTGTTCAGTCACTAAGTTGTGTCCAACTCTGTGACCCCATGGACTGCAGCAGACTTTCCTATCCAGACTTTCCTATCCCTCACTATTTTCCGGAGCTTGCTCAAACTCATGTCCATTGAGTCAGTGATGCCATCCCACCATCTCATCCTTTGTCGCCCCTTCTCCTCTTGCCCTCAATCTTTCCCAGCATCAGGGTCTTTTCCAATGAGTTGGCTCTTCACCTAAGGTGGCCAAAGTATCGGAGCTTCAGCTTCAGTATCAGTCCTTCCAATGAAGATTCAATTGATTTCCTTTAGGATTGACTGGTTTGATCTCCTTCCCAAGGGACTTTCAAGGGTCTTCTCCAGTACCACAGTTCGAAAGCATCAACTCTTTGGCGCTCAGCCTTCTTTGTGGTCCAACTCTCACATCCATACATGACTACTGGAAAGACCATAGCTTTGGCTATACAGACACCTTTACATAGCATTAATATTTATTACAATTTATATATATAATGATGATACTGATTTATACCACATTAAGTCTTGTTGAGCAAACTCTGGGAGACAGTGGAGGACAGAGGAGTCTGGCATGCAACAGTCCATGGGGTCACAAAGAGTCAGACACAACTTAGTAACTGAACAACAACAAAATCTTGTTAATGAAAAACAAAAATATACTTGATATCAACTTGCAACATGTTGGGGCTGTGATCACCAATCACATCTATGATCTATCCCCCCAAATATATTACAAAACAGCATAAGAGGGAACTGCCGCATCCGTGAACAAGAGTGAGAAGTGACTCAGAAGCCACTCCATTGCTCGTCTCATCAGTAGTGAGCACATTAGAGATCAAGGTTTATTTTGGAAAGAGGTTTGCTGCATCCCAGACACTGACATTTACCCTGCTAAGAGAATAAGCCTTGCATCAGTTGGCCGCCCCTTTCCCACCCCATGATGGATGGAGTTCAGAATCTGGGGATGCTAGATCTGAAACCTAGAAAAAGAAGTGCTCAAAAAAATTAAAATTAACAGTGTATCGGGGACATAAGTGCTCTCTTGTCCTCTTTGGAATGAAGAAATATTTGTTATAGGCTATCCCCTTTCCTGGGACCACCCTTGTGCCGTCGTCCTACGTAAACCAGGGGAGCACTCGGGTGGCACAACCTCACCATTTGTCTTCTGATGGAGGCTTTGGCCAACTGTCATCATGGTTTCAGCAAGAGGAAATGTGGGCTCCTAACCACCTAGGAATCTTGCTCTGAGGTCACAGAGCGTATTTAGCAGATGACAGTGTTGATTTTCCTTTGTGAATCCCTGACGGCTTAATTCCTTAATGCTTAAACCAACTAAAGAACAGCATGATTTTCTAAGAGAAATGAAGCTTCCACACTTCTGTGTTATTAAACCAAGACAAATGAACGCCCTGATAGCAGACAACTCTTATCTTTAGAACATATAGTTGTTGGCCTCTTCTGATCTTTCAAAGCACATAAATTTCTTCCTGGCTAAGTTTCCACAAACTGTGACTGATGGTGAACAAAGGGTTCCTGGACGGTTTGTGTTGAGATAGTAAGACCACCCCCAGGGCCTAACACAGAGATGGTGTCCAGGAAACAGTGCTAGAAAGAGAGAAGGGGGAAAGTCAAGTTTTATCTCAGGTTACCTGCAGCCTTGATTCTGGAAGTAATTGTTTTCAAAACAGACTCTTGTTTTAAAACACAGTCTTCCTGCATAGATTCATAGTTAGGAAGAAAAAAATGGATAAAAATCAATTTAAAGTACTTAATTGCTCAATCACATCCAATTCTTTGCAACCCCATGGACTATAGCCCACCAGGCTTCCTGTCCATGGGAGTCTCCAGGCAAGAATACTGGAGTGGGTTACCATTTCCTTCTCCAGGAGATCTTCCTGAACCCAGAGATGGAACCCATGTCTCCTTCATTGGCAGCTCAGATTCCCTGAGCCATCAGGGAAGCCCATAAATCAACTTAGTTATTCTCAAAACAAAAGTAAATTTTAAAAAAATGCTTGAAGTCTGTTTCCTTCTGCCTCCCCTTCAGTTGTATGGCAGACCACCCTCCCTCTTCAGTTTACTGATCTAACATAGAATTCCAGCAAAAATATCTATTGGTTTCCATGGTCCGTATATGCTGACATGCCTACTTCCTGAAAGCCAACCACTGAAGACACCTCTGTCACTCTAGACCCTGGAGTCAGACCTGAAGAGCTGCGTTTGCATCTGATTGTTGGTGACCAGATGCATGGATTCAGTGTTTACCCCAATTAGAAACAGAAGTCTAACAAACTTGAGTTCCAATGAAAAGTGGTCCTCTGGCCTGTCTGGATGGAAGCTGTCCTAGGAGCCTTCCTGTACACATAGGCGTGTGCACAGCCCAAGTGCCCGGCACAGATGGCACCAGGACACGGAAGAACTGAGCAGGAGTCTGCATCTCAGCTGCTTGTCTTGAGACATAAAAACACCTTAGACCCCTCCCACCCCCAATCTGTGTCTCGGGGCTTGCTCCTCACACCATAGGGTGTGAGTGACACACAAACGGTTAACAGAGCCTATGGCTTAGAAAGGAGGCTCGAGGAGTCTCAGCGCCCACCACTATCCATTCACTGCCGTTGCACCTGTAAACTCGCGTGTTCCCCAAGCATCACCTCCCCTTCCACCCCTACAAACATCTTCCTCCCTGTGATGAGCTCTCAGAGTCTGTGTTACCTTGGAGAATGACTTTCTTCCCAGCAGTCAGTTACCCAGCCCCAGGCTCCCTGACGCTGAGGGTCCTTGGCGCTCTCCTGGCCCCTCATTGTCTATTTCCCTGTGTTCTCTCCTGTGCTGACCGGCCCCTGGCAGCGAGGCGTCCACGAAATCCGAGAGATCAGACAGTTCCACTTCACGGGCTGGCCAGACCATGGGGTCCCCTACCACGCCACCGGGCTGCTGGGCTTTGTCCGGCAGGTGAAGTCCAAGAGCCCACCCAACGCAGGCCCTTTGGTGGTGCACTGCAGGTGAGTGGGGGCCGAGTGAGGGCAGTGGGTTCGAGCCCCCTTGGGGTGATGGAAATGTTTGGGAACTAGACAGAGGCAATGGTCGCACAGCATTGCAAGGGTGCCAGGCGCCACTGAGTTGTATACCTTCTGGTGGTCATTCCACGTTCTGTGAGTTTCACCCCAGCAAGGATCTAAGAGGAAGCAGCAGCGGGGGTCCCTTCTGCCCCCCCTTACTGAGCCCCCCTGTCCGTGCAGTGCTGGTGCGGGCAGGACCGGCTGTTTCATCGTCATTGACATCATGCTGGACATGGCCGAGCGGGAAGGGGTGGTGGACATCTACAACTGCGTGCGGGAGCTGCGGTCTCGGAGGGTGAACATGGTGCAGACCGAGGTACTGAACCCCCGTCCCCCCCTCCTCCCCCTGTCCTCCTCCCCACCCCGTCCACGCCCACCGCCAAGGCCCACGTCCCAGGGCCAAGGGGCGGGGGGAGAGAAGCCACGGTTCTGTTTTCAGAAACCCCCAGCAGAAAAGGCGAGGCACATGGCCATCCTTTCTTCCCGCCCTCCTCCTTCCTTCCTTTTCTTTCTTTTCTCATAAACACATGAAAAAGGCCAGGAGTCTGCCAGGTAACAGAATCTGCTCCCCAAGCCCAGCTTTCCCCTTGCTTCTGCGTCAAGGGTCCCCGTCGAGGCTCCGCTTTGAAGCCTTCAGGATTTCGATACCGTTTCTTTTTATTGTGTCTTTTAAACTAGCTGGTAACCAGAGCGAGACCACCCCTGAGAATAGGCAGGCATTTGCAGAGTGATTTTTAAGGGTAATCTCTGTGCATTTCCTTCTCTTTTGACTGTCCTTAAAAATTCTGTCCAGTGAGTGGCCTGGCATCGTGGGAATTTGCCCACTTTCTGGAAGCACTCTGGAACTTCTCTAAGTTAGAATTCAAGGTGTTTCAGGAACTTAAGTGTTTGAGAAAAAGTATTCCACCCTGCTCCTAGGAAATTAATGTTTTTACTAATGTGCGTGCATGTTAAGTCACTTTAGTCGTGTCCAGCTGTGTGCGATCCCATGAACTATAGCCCACCAAGCTCCTCTGTCCACGGGATTCTCCAGGCAAGAATACTGAAGTCAGTGGCCATTCCCTTCTCCAGGGGACCTCCCTGACCCAGGGATCGAACCCACATCTCTAATGTCTCCTTCATTGACAGGCGGTTTCTCTACCACTAGTACCACCTGGGAAGCCCCAGTGTCTGAGTGGTTTCCATCAGTGTGTTGAAGCCTTCTGTACTGAGCCCCTGCTTACCTCTCCTCCTGCTGGCCTCCGCATATGGCCAATCACTAATGCCCTGCCCTTCCGTTGGAGGATGACAGGATTACTGGCCCTGAGACAGCCCCCTCCGAGCAGCCAGGTCCCCTCCCTGGCCTTCTCTCCAGAAG
Organism: Bos grunniens; assembly: GCF_055505025.1. NCBI lineage: Eukaryota > Metazoa > Chordata > Mammalia > Artiodactyla > Bovidae > Bos > Bos grunniens. Next base: position 42,578,144 of record NC_141188.1, read on the forward strand.
GAAGGCGTGCTCTGGGACGGGTGAACCATTGTTCTCTGGTCCGCGAGGGGCTACCTCCCCTCTTCCTCTGGTTCCTGGGAGTTACCTTGGTTTCTCTGCTTCCCCAGGAGCAGTACGTGTTCATCCACGATGCCATTCTGGAAGCCTGTCTCTGTGGGGACACCTCGGTGCCCGCTTCCCAGGTCAGGTCTCTCTACTATGACATGAACAAGCTGGACCCACAGACCAATTCGAGCCAGATCAAGGAGGAATTCCGGGTAGGTCATGCTAAAGGGATAAGGCTGTGACCTTGCTCCTAAGAAGAGCCTCAGAGTCGGCTCCAGAACCTTTGAGCCCATGCAGGGCTTCTCAGCCTCAGCACTGTTGACGCTGGGGGCTCAGTTGTCCGTGGCCGAGGGGCTGTCCTGTCGGGTGTTCAGTGGCATCCCTGGCCGCTGCCCACTGAATGCCTGAGCCCTGCCCCCTACACACCACCCTGACGGCCAGACCATGTGCTGATGTAGTTAGCGTCCCCACATCAAGACCCACTGGTCTGGCAGAGCCAGGCCCTCCCCACCCCTACCCCTGCTCAGGGAGCAGATGTCAGACCAACCCACAGTGTAACCCCGACAGCTAGACCAAGCCAGGCACATTCAGGGTGCTTGCTGGCAAGAGTGCACGCATTCTAAGTCATTCAGTCGTGTCTGACTCTTTAGGACCCCGTGGACTGTAGCCCAGCAGGCTCCTCTGTCCATGGGATTCTCCAGGCAAGGATACTGGAGTGGGTTGCCCTGCCTTCCTCCAGGGGATCTTCCCGGCCCAGGGATCAAACTCGCATCTGTTAGGTCTCCCGCATTCGCAGGCAGGTTCTTTACCACTAGTGCCCCCCGAGTGCCCTGTGCCATTTCTCATGCTCGCCTTGGGTCTGAATGCACCTGACTCCCCACCTAACTCCAGCCTGACCCCTGCCAATCTCTTCCTCCAAACCCCGGTGTCCAGTCCTAGCTGGACTCATTGGCACTTGATCTGGCATACGCACAGCAGTCCTTGTGTCTGCCCGTGCAGAGTCCTAAAGACTAAAGAGAAATAAAAATCTCATTGTGTAAGTGGGGTCCAGGGAGTGGGGAGTGGGGTCGTCAGCTCCAGGACACGGGGTCCCCTGAGGTCTGCACACGAGACGGGGTTCTCTTCCCGAGCGTGCCTGCTCTGTCCCCCAGACCCTGAACATGGTGACGCCTACCCTGCGCGTGGAAGACTGCAGCATTGCACTCCTGCCGCGTAACCACGAGAAGAACCGCTGCATGGACATCCTGCCGCCTGACCGCTGCCTGCCCTTCCTCATCACCATCGACGGCGAGAGCAGCAACTACATCAACGCGGCCCTCATGGACGTGAGCCCCCCAACCCCCGCACCCCCTCCCTGGGCAGGGCACGGCAGGATGTTCCTCTGGGGGCAGCACCTGGGTCCTCTCCCTGGTTTCCTTTAAAGCTGTGAACTGTGTTTTCAGCGAAGTGCACTTCTGCCTCCGTATCTGCTTCTGTGTCGGGACCGACGTCCTTGGTCTCTGGGAGACCCCGGTCCAGGAGGACTGATAAATGAGGGGTGTGTCGGCGGCGCTCTGAGCACTTCAGTTTTTTAACCTGCTGGCCAGAGAGCAAGAGACAGCTATTAAGTCAGGAAGGCAGTGAAGTGGGATAATATGGTTTGCAGCATTATTTTAGTTCCCATTCCTCCTAATTTAGGCAGTAATTAACATGGGGGAGAAATTGCCTGTCAGCACAGATAGTACACAACCCATTACCTCCTGTCAGTCTATTTACTTCTAACTGAATGAGCATTTGCTATTCAATTGATGGGAAAAGTGAATGGGGATTTTCAGTGCTAATGCAGAAATTTTAATTCTATTGGTGTGATATTGGTAAAAAGGTATTTAAGCTTGTCTGACGCTCTGCAGAGCTGTCAAAAGTGTGTGTGTCCTTGGATGGCAGGAATAAGTAACACCATCTCACACATTTAAACAATAAGTGCACAGATTTTAGGAGAAACAGAACTATCTTAATCATGCATATTTTTTTTCTAATTTTATTTTATTTTTAAACTTTACATAATTGTATTAGTTTTGCCAAATATCAAAATGAATCTTTTAAAGTTAAGTTTTCTCCATTAAATTAGTTATGTGTAGAGTCGACATTGCCTTTCTACCAGAAATACCAAACAAATTGTAGGAGGTACTTATTAAGTTTTCTGAGTATCAAAGTGAGGTGACTTTAGCATTGTTTTTCTGCAGATGAGTCTATTTTTGGCCTGTTTTGGCATGGACCATGGTGATGGAATTCACCAGTTGTTAAATATGTTCAGTGTTTTGTGTCACAAGCTCCCATGTGTACAAAATAACTTTGCTCCCTCCTGTCGCGTTCTCCCGGGTCCATTTGGATCTCTCTTGTTTGCGTCTGCAGAGCTATAAACAGCCCTCGGCTTTCATAGTCACCCAGCATCCTCTGCCAAACACGGTGAAAGACTTCTGGAGGCTGGTCCTGGATTATCACTGCACGTCTGTGGTGATGCTAAACGACGTGGACCCTGCCCAGGTGAGATGCATGGACTGCGGCTGCCAGAGCCCGGCCCACAGTCCGGTCTGTGTTTTCTGTGTTTGCACATCGAGAATGCAGTCCCCTGGCAGCAGGTTACAAACCCCAGGCGAGAACAGGGAGCCAAAGATGCCTGTGTTACAAACCAGACGGGGGACTTCCCTGGCAGTCCAGTGGTTAAGACTGCACCTTCCAATGCAGGGGCTGTGGGTTCGATCCCTGGTCGGGGAGCTCAGATCCCACATGACTTATGATGAAAAAAAAAACAAAATACAGAAGCAATGTTGTAAAAAAAAAAAGAACTCAGTGAAGAGTTTAAAAATAGTCTGCACACACACACAAAAAAAAAAACTTTACAAAAAATAATAAAAACCAGGTGTAATTAGGGATGGCAGCAGAAAATAGTCTGAGACCAAAAAGATGGACTGAACTCAGAGACAGTGTGAGTGACGGGGAAACAGAGGGTCATAATCTGGGCTGTTCTCGAAGGATGGAAATGCTGACTGGAGAGAGATGCAGGGTAACAGGCAGTCAGGACTGACCCGGGGGCTGAAGGACATAAAGCAAGCCGACCAGAGACGATGAGAAAGGCCGTCAACCTCTAACACAGCCCCGGATCCGGGCTGGGAGTGTCTCCGAGCCTCCTGGCATGGCCCACCTGGAGCCCACAGGTGGCAGTCAGCCTAGCAGGGTGAAAAGAGTGGAGACTTTTTCACATCTAAGGGATAGCAATTACTTTTGTCAACTCTTTGGTAAAGATATATTAAAGAGAAATGAAACTGAGACTGGAAGATAAGGAAAACTGAGAATGATGAACGTGATTTGTTCGTAGCTCCTCTTCTTATACAAAGAGAGATAGAACTGGGCGGTGGTGACTCAGTATTAGTAATGGGGTTAGAAGGATTTTCCTAAAGGGAATTGTCAGGCCAGAGTGAGCCCGGGGGCCCTGGGAGCTGGATTTATCACTTTAGAGCCCAGCTATTCTAGTCATGGGCTGACCTACCGTGACAGAGGCCCTTGTGGGAAGTTTGAACTTGGTGTGTTGTAAGAATAAACTTGTTCTGGAACAGAATTAATTTTCTGTTTCACAGAGACAAATAAAAAAAAAAAATGAAAGTCTGACATATTGCAGCAGCCAAAGTGGACAAAAATTTTCCTTCCTAAAATCCACTTTATTGTCATCAATCTGCCAAAAATGCCATGGACCTTCACTTCAGTCCTGTAATGCTTTTCATTGCATTTGAAGCAATGCATTGTCTCGTTAAGGCTATAGCCCAAAAGCTAGTTAATGAAATAATAATGATCGTGCTTGTCCTCATCTAGTCCTTTTTACTTAAGAAGCTTAAATATTTCAGTAGTCTCCCTTGGTGATCCTCTCCTCTCCAAAGAATGGGTGGCAACCATTTATAAAAGCAAGCAGACACCACAGCTGGGGACCCTCCATGACACAACCAGAAATAGGACAGAGGGTTCTGGTTTCTAACTCACAATGCCATGCATGCGGCTCCACTCATTCAGGGTTGCTTAGTCACAGACAGAGGATAAGCGAGTGTTCCCTCTTCAGAATCATTTTTTTCCCCTAATGTGAATACTGAAATGCAGTGATAGACTGTTTTTGTTTTTGTTTTTTTTTTTCCGTATGAGTGAACCAGACATCAGTGGTTTACACACGTTCTTTCTGGACGACACTGTTGAATTCTAAAGCATGTTAGTCACTCAGCCTTGAACTCAGATAGTAAAGAATCTGCCTGCAATGCAGGAGACCTGGGCTCGATCCCTGGGTCGGGAATATCCCCTGGAGGAGGGACTGGCTACTCATTCCAGTGTCCTTGCCTGGAGAATCCCATGGACAGAGGAGCCCGGCAGCTACAGTCCATGGGGTCGCAAAATATTGGACATGACTGAGCAACTAACACTTGAATTCTAAAGTCGCATCCTAACCTACAGTTGTCTGGGCTCTTACCGAGCCTTGGCTGCCCTGGTGGGAGAGACCAAGGTTCCCATCCCGCTCAGCAGATGGAGCTGGTGCTGGTTTGGAGAAAGGATGCTCTTGGGATTCAGCCTTTTAGAGAGCACTAAACGGAGCATTTGAACCGAAAGTCTCTGCAATCGCGCAAGAATAGCACTCAGCTGCTTTAAGTATTTATAGGCCCAGTTCATGGATGTGTTATGCACTATTTAAGCCATTTTCCGCACGGTTTCCTTGGGCAGGATGCAGAATGCCATAATCCAGGGGCCCGTGCCAGCCGGGCCGTTCGTGTTTCTCTGGTGAAAGTGACGAGCTTTAGATTGAGGGCTGAATTGGGAGGACAAACAGAAAGTAAGGCTGGCTCCGTCAGGAGAGAACGGGCAGGACGGTTCAGATGTGCATGCTAGGGCTTTTCTCCCCAACTCAGCTTCCCATCATATGCCTGTTAATTTTAACATGGGTACCCTGGGGGTCAAAGAGAAAATAAACTTCAGCGAGCTGTCTTTTGACAAGGCAGTTTTATAACTTGTCACCGGGAAGCTCTGGTGAGGAAGGAAAAGTTTCGTGGAAGCATGCATGCATGCCTGCAGAGCTTTAGAACAGATTTGTGATAACAGACAGGGGTTTTTTCTCACCTGTCTCCCAAGTTCAGTGTTGCTGCAGGGCAGTGGCAGTGACATCTGCCATCGTGCTTGGCACCCTGCCTGCCACACTCATCAGCTGCGCCACGTTTCAGCAGAACTCCTGGTTCCCCAGTGTCACTAATACCTGGAGTGTGAGACGCTAGGAAATTGAGTTTTTAATTGAAGCCCAAAGCGGTTACTCATTCCGCCGTGTTTTCTAGGTCTGAGCTGGGAGGGTTTGGACCAGAGCATGAGAAAATGTAACCCAACACTGTTATCAGTATTTTGTCACTAAACAGCCCTGTTCTCAAAGTGATTACATACTACTAGGTGGGCCCAGATGGAAGGCTGGAGACTCGGGTGTCAAGTGGGTCATCTCAAATGTCTTTACTTTTGTAACGGCAGCTCAGGGCATCTCCCCAGGGCTGGAAAAGAATGCCTTTCAGCAGCAAAAGAGATCTTACAGCGATGGTATTCAGGAGGCCCACATGACCTCCTTGGGAGGCAGAATTCCTCGTGGCTTAGTGATGCTTTCACAGAAAATAGAGAAAAAAGTACTAGATGGACAGGGAGAATTAACGGCTCAGCCAACAAGAAAGTCAAGCGGTCGACTGGGGGGAAGGAAAAGAGAAAGGAAATGAAGTGAATGAGGGGTGTTGGGGCCTGATGCTGGTGGTGACCTTATCCAGACGTGAGCAGTAAATGTATTCGGACCATTAACCTCGCGTTTCTGCGTTTTGAATCCAGTTGTGTCCACAGTACTGGCCAGAGAATGGAGTCCACCGACACGGCCCCATCCAGGTGGAGTTTGTTTCTGCTGACCTGGAAGAAGACATCATCAGTAGGATATTCCGAATCTACAACGCAGCGCGAGTAAGATCCGCAACCACCATGGCTGGTGTTGCGGTTTCATTATTTTCTCATCCATTGACTGGGTAGATGGTCTGGGTCAGTCAGTGTTCTGGGAGCCTGAAGGCCCATCTAGGAGTCTGTGAACAAAACAACGTTCCCTGACCCTGTGGAGCTTACGTTCTAAAGGGAGGAGACAGGAGAGGATGGACACAAAGATTGCCTGCTAGATTTGCTAGAAGGTACTGTGTGCTGTAGGAGAAAAATGGGAAAGCAGAAGGTGCCAGGCCTAGACAAGAGTGTGAGCAGAGGGGCCGTATGAATGCAGCCTGGCGGGCGTGAGGGGCAGCCACATGCTCTCGTGCAGTTGGCTTTAGGGGCAGAAATGACAGTCAGTGCAAAGGCCCTGAGGTGGGGGGATTGTCTGGTGAGTCCCATAACAGCAAGGTGGCTGATGTGTCCGCAGCCCACGAGGAGAAGGCGGGAGTAGCTGCTGGGGCCAAGGTTGGGGTCCAGGGGGCAGAGGTCACTTAGGGCCCTGCAGGCCACCACCAGGATCGGGGCTTCTGCGCTGAAGGAAAGGAGGTGCCATCACAGGGTCCCGAGTGAAAGAGTCTTGTGCTCTAATCTAGCTTTTAGAAGGCACGCTCTGGCGTCTGTGCTGAGGACAGTGAGAGAGCGGGTCGGGAGGCTGTTGTAATAATCCAGGTGGGAAACGACAAGGGTAGGCACAGTGGCAGTGGCCGGGGGAGGTGGAGGGACTCGGGTACATTCTGGCCTCAGAGCCAGTAGGATAGGATGGGCTGATCGGTTGGATCCCAGGGACTCACGAGCAGCTCTCAGCGTGTTGGTCTTGCGAACTGGATGGAACAGACATTAACCAGGTTAGGGAAAGCTGTGCAGGTAAGATTGTTAGGGGTCGGAGCACGCATGGACAGAAGGCAGGTCAGCTGGGTACATGCTGGGTTTGAAGTGACTGTTTGATGCCTGCATTGGAATATTGTGGAGACCTTGGAATCTGTGAGGGTGAAATTCAGGAGCAAGGTCTGGAGACCCAGATTGAGGACTCACTGGAATAGTTAAAGCCATGAGACTGAATGAAACCTTCAAGAGAGAAGTGGAGAAGAGAAAGGGACCCAAGGACTGAGCCTGGGGCCTGCATCAGCAAGAGTCTAACAGGAAGGGAGGCCAAGAGCTGTGGGGTTTGGTGGGGGTACAGCCAGGAAGGAAATAAGAGTGATCCCCTGTGTCGGGTTTTACCGGCAGCCACAAAAGATTTAGCCCAAGAGAGTCAGACTAAAATCATGTGGCCTGGTTATTTCTTGACTCCTAAAATTCTATTTAAATCCTCCTGCCAGTGCAGGAGACTCAGGAGACACAGACACAGGTTCTGTTCAATCCCTGGGTCGGGAAGATGCCCTGGAGGAGGGCATGGCAACCCACTCCAATCTTCTTGCCTGGAGAATCCCATGGACAGAGGAACCGGGCAGGCTTTAGTCCATGGGGTTGCATAATTGGATACGACTGAGCAACTGAGCACATACACATAATTCTATTTAATTACGGTGAAAGATCAACTATTGATATCTTAGCAAGAGTCATGCCAGTGAGCAGAACCGTGTTATACTCCCAGGACACAGGGTGTCATCTGTAACACTCTGAACTCACAGACATTGCCAGATCACAATTTATCCTTTACCTTTAGTTTACTTGTAATTAAAGTCCAGCCTATTTACCACTCTCAGCCCAGTGTGGTCAGTGCTCAGGTCGTGTGCTGTTTTTCACACGGCGTTTGCAAAGCTGTGAGCATTCCACTTCGCTTCTGTCTGCCCTCCCATTGGAAACACCTGGTGTTTTATATCAGCTCGCGATTCAGACTCCTAACTCCTTGGGCCATAGATGGTCCATTCGTTAACTACAGGCAGGCCCTCCTTCCCTCGGGCCCACTGGCATGAGGAGGTGGGGTCAGCGCGCTGGAGCTTGGCCCTGAGAGTAACGCCTGCTTTTTTTCTCTCCGCTCCCCTCCGATCACCTGGCCCTCTGCAGCCCCAGGACGGGTACCGGATGGTGCAGCAGTTCCAGTTCCTGGGCTGGCCGATGTACAGGGACACGCCGGTGTCCAAGCGCTCCTTCCTGAAGCTCATCCGCCAGGTGGACAAGTGGCAGGAGGAGTACAACGGCGGGGAGGGACGCACGGTCGTGCACTGCCTGTGAGTACACATGTCCACCAGACAGACACCAGCCCCAACGCCTTGGCTCACTGCCTCTTGTTCATTATAGGGGAGAAGAAGTAAGCAGATCTGGGCGACAGCTTAGTTTGCAGAAAACAAGCACATGCGCATTTTACCTTTGGAGGGAATGTCGCTGCTATAAATTGAGCCCCAACCTTGTGACTGGAAGCCGCTGCCTCCGGAAAAAAATACCTGGGTGGGTTCAGTGAGCTCCTTCCAGCTCTTGAGAGCACGTTGTTAAGCTTCGGGGAATTTTCTGAGCTGATTGTGAAACTGTTGGTAACCTGAAATCCTCAGCGGCAGACATGTTTATGTCACGGACGTCAGCAAATGCCACAGTCAAGGGCCCCTCCCCGTTACGGCAGAACTGGTTTGCCAGCGCACTCATTGGTGATTCTGTTGGATTTCATGACAGAGGTTTCAAAGGAACTGTTTCCTTCTTCTTTGTGGCTTTAAGAGAGTTTTGTTTTGTTTTGTTTGCCTGGGGACAGATATATATTGGGAAGATTTGGTTACAGCCAGGGTCTGCAGACTGGTCTCCAGACCAGCAATTTTAACAAGTGCTAAAATGGGAGATCCTTGGCTGCAGAATAATGGTTCCCAACCTTGGCTGCACATCTGGGGAGCTTTAAAAAACAAACAAACAAACAAACAATGCCCAGGCCACAGCAAAACAATTAAATCCAGATCTCTGGGGGTGGGAAGACTGGGCAACAGTGCTTTTTTTAACTCCCGGATTATTTCAGCACGAGGCCGAGGTTGCGAGCCTTAGCTTGAGTCTGCGTGCTTTTCAAAGCACTTTCACCTGCATCTTCTCATGGGCGAGGAGAGGAGCTAATCAACCGGCTGAAGGTGGCTTAATGGGCAGCGATTAGAAAGCCTGGCAGTCTGGGGAGATGGGGAGAGAGTCTGTGGACACTGAGTATGAGCTTCCTTCTCTTTTCAGTGGAGCGTTGTTAACAAGCTCCCAGGGAGCTCTCTCCCAAATTGAAGGGAAGACAAAGCTCTGCTCCGGGGACACCGACCCTGGTTACAGCAACCAGCATGGCCGAGGGCTCGTTACTCTCTGCTCGCTGCCGTATCTTGCGAGATGCCCCACCCTCAGCCCCCACCCCGGGTCTGGGAACCCAGGACTCTGCCACCTCTCAGCACCGAATGTGGCAAGAAACCGCTGTCCCCTCAGAAACAGTCTTATGAAGCAACCAACACTGGCCCTTCATCAGAAGTCCCCCAACTCCTCCCCTCCACCTTCCCCTTCTTTCTCAGGGACCCAGTTCATTAAAATCATCTCCACCGGGAAAACGTCCAGAAGGATCAATGAACTGCTCCCATCCCCGTTTTTATTCCTCTACTTGCAGACTTAACTTCTGATCAGAATAAGATCAGAGGGTCACCTGTGTGAGGTGATACAGCCCTGGCGAGGATAATCGACATTTTAGTGAGAGCTTGTATTCGATCGGTTAGGTTTTCTTGGGGATGCAAAAACAGTTTGCAGTTACCAATTTCTGCATCAGGAGCCTGCTAGCCTCTGGAACTAGGAACATCACACTTCTAGAAGCTTCCTGACCAGGGCCAGCCCTGGGACCCAAATGGCTGCATCCCACATGTATTAAGTTCACCTTAAAAAATGCATTCCGGTATACAGTAGGTGCAGACAAATACTGTTTGATTCCACTTATACAAGGTGTACCTAGAAGAGTCAGACTCATAGAGTCAGAAAGTATTAGTCCCTCGGTAGGTGCCAGAGGTCGAGGGTGGGGTTGAATGGGGAGCTAGCATTTAATGGGGACAGAGTTTCAGTTTAGGAAGGTGAAAGTTTTCAGGCTATGGACGATGGTGAGTTGTACATTGTGAAGGTACTTAGTGCCACAGAACTGCACAGTTAAATACGGTTAAAATAGTATGTTTTATGTCATGTGACTTTTACCACAATAAAAAAAACTTTTTTTTAATCATAACAGGAAAAAAGGAGGGGGCTACATCCCAGTAGTGGGAGATCTGAGGCCCCAGGAGGGGTTTGCGGGGAAAATTCAAAGACCCATTAAGTCACTGCACCTCGTAGACCACCCTGTAGACACTCTCCCAAGGCACAGCTATGACCCCAGACTGAACAGTTCCACCCCCTGCCCACGGGATACCTAAGACAGTGGCTGTTCTCTCACCCAGTGGACACTGCGGGCACCTGCTGCTTCTGCCCTCCTGCCAGCCGAGCCCCTGGCACCTTCTCCTGCTGAGAGATCCTGGACTTCTCCCTGGGAACCATCCTCCCCACAACTCTGAAGTCCCAGCTGTTGCCATGGGGCTGCCATTTACTCTCTCCATATCACGGGGGCAGGGCGTGAGACCCAGGCTGGGGTCAATGCTGACTGTTGTCAAGATTTTAAAATCTTAATCTTAGGTTTTTTAGTTGTAGGAACAGAGTTAGGTTAAATCGGTATCCTTCAGTTCAGGCCAGGAGACGTTGCCTTGACCCACAGGCAACCTGCTGTCCACCCCACCACCTCCGAGATGAGACCTTCTTCCTATTCAGTATAGCGCAGTGCCACCTACTGGCCATGGGCAGAGTATCCATTCCCGGGACGCCCTTCAGGGCTGTGAACTGGATGGTTCACAGAAAGCAAGCAGGGAATTCTTTGTCTTTATACATGTCTTCCAGCTGATAAAACTAGTCAGAATGGGTAGAATTAAGGTCTCATGCTTTTTCAACCCTTGATGAAAGTAATGGATGTAGACAGTGGTCATCGACAGCTGCTGAAAGCATTAGATGAAAAGCCAATGGAGGAGAAACACTGAGGTGTCAATGCAGAGAGAGATAAGAAACTGAAGAGCAGAAGAGAAAATTCAGGAACAACCACACCTCGGGGTCCCCTGACTCACAGCAGGGTCCCACAGCAGCACACCACCTGCAGGGCAGTGATCTCCCTTCTCACGCTACCCAGAGAGCATCTCTAGTGCATGCTGTCTTCGTGCAGACCTGCAAAGGAAGACAACAGAGCTTCTACAGAAAATCTTCACCTGAAGGAGTAATCAGAGATGAGTTACGCAGGACACAGAACAGCGGCCATAAAGGAAGACATTGGTAAATTGGGTCGTTAAAGCTGAGCACTCCCGTTCATCCAAGGAGCGTGGAAGCACAAGACGGGACACTGACATTTGCTCTCCATACATCTGACAAAGAATTCCTAGCCAGCATGCCAAAGAACTGCTGAATTCGACAAGAAAAGGACAGACAATCCAACTGTTGGGCAAAATGCTTGATGAGAACTTCATTTTTTCAAAAAAGAATATCCAAATAGCCAATAAGCATAGAAAAGGCATCATTAGTTTTCAGGAGAATATGCATTAAAATACAGCAAAATTGGGTGCCCCTACATTCTCACCAGAATGTCTAAAATTTAAACAAATAAATGGTTCTAAGTGTTGGGAGACTGTGGAGTAACTGGACTCCCAAACACTGTTGGAACAAAGTAAGCACGTACAACCATTTTGGAACCATTTAAATAGCATATGTGTGTGCATGCGTGCATGCTAAGTCGCTTCAGTCGTGTCCAGCTCTTTGTAACCCTGTGGACTGTAGCCCACCAAGCTCCTCTGTCCATGGGATTCTCCAGGCAAGAATACTGGAGTGGGTGGCCATGCCCTCCTCCAGGGGATCTTCCCAACCCAGGCATCAAACCCATGTCTCTGTCTCCTGCATTGGCAGATGGATTCTTTACCACTAGCGCCACCTGGGAAGCCCTTTAACAACATTTACCAAAGCTAAATATAAATATATCCTCTGAGCTCTTCTGCTGTGAGGTCTGTGACTGCAAAAATGACTCATAAATGCAATAGGAGACGTGCTTATAGCAAACATACTCATAATATGGAAAACTGCAAACAGCCCAAACATTCGTCAGCTCCTAGATAAAGAAATTATGCAGTAGTACATGCACTCAATGGAATTATTCTCAGCAACATAAGAAGAAAAGGCTTCCCTGGTGGCTCAGATGGTAAAGAACTGCCTGCAATGCAGGAGACCCAGGCTCAATCCCCGCGTCCAGAAGATCCCCTGGAGAAGGGAACAGCTACCCACTCCAGTATTCTTGCCTGGAGAATTCCATGGACAGAGGAACCTGGCGGGCTGCAGTCCATGGGGGTCCCAAAGAGTTGGACACGACTGAGCGACTAACGCACACAATGTAGGAGGGCAAACTGCTGATACAACGTGGGTGCTTCCCACACAGTTAATGTTAAACAAAATAAGCCAGACTCAGAGAGTACATGCTGTATGATTCCATGTGTACAGAATTCAAAAACAGACAAAAGAAACTAATGATGCCAGACCTGAGAACAGAGATTATCTTGAAGGTGTTGGTGGTTTTGGTGAGGAAGGAATACTGGGGAGAGGGGATCCAGGGGGCTGATCGTGGTCAGTATCTTGATCCAAATGGTAGTTAATGGTATATGCATTTGCAAAAGTTAACTGCGATCTATACTTAACCACTTGTGAGCTTAATTGTAGGTATCTTATACTTTATTTAAGAAACTGATTTGGAACTTAAGCATGGAATGATCAAGCTGGCATTGGAACACAGTGATCAATCTTAAAATCACAAGACAAGGTGATGTCCTATGCCTGCTTCCTAATGAAAGTTCACTTATAAAGTATATTTATCCAGAAAGAAAAAAATCCTGAATTTCTTATGAAACTCTGGAGCTAAATCCCAATTAACAGAAAGCACAGGATTAGAGATTGGTGAATGTGGGGCTGTCTGCAGGGAAAATGACCCCATTTCCTCAACAAATAAATTGCCAAGAGGAAACAATGAGAGAGCAAAAAGAACCCACAGATTAAAATAAACTTGCAAGACTTGTCAACCGAATGCAGTGTGGACTTTGCTTGGATGAGGATTTGAAAAAGTCAACCGTAAAAAAAAGTCTAAACAACCTGGGAAATGTGGACAGTACCTAGAAATTTGATTCTGTTAAACTGTAGTGTTTATTTTAGGTGTAATAACAATGGTATTGTGTTTATTAAAAAAAAAAAAGTCCTTTGCATCCTTGGAAAAGTGGTTGATTCCAGAGCTGGTACAAGGGAGAAGTTACAGGACCAGTTAGAAAATCTCATGGTTCTAGAAAGTAAGGACGTGCTTGAAAAAGGTTGGAGGAACCAGCCTGATGGAGCTCCTAATGGCCAAAGCCAGAACAATTTCAGCAACAAAATAAACATGGATACTATTTTAGCTCAAAGAAATGATATGTATAAGTCTAAAGTGACATAAATAATAGAAATAAATAAGCAAATAAAATTTCAAACAGTGCCTGAGAGTTCTCTCTTTAGAGCAGGATGTAGAAGGAAAGAGTGATGTGGACACCAATTAGACAGGTGTCAGAGACGTCACTTTGCTGACAAAGGTCCGTAGAGACAAAGCTGTGGTCTTTCCAGGAGTCATGTATGGATATGAGCGTTGGACCATAAAGAAGGCTAAGCGCCGAAGAATTGATGCTTTCAAACTGTGGTGCTGGAGAAGACTCTTGAGAGTCCCTTAGACAGCAAGAAGATCAAACCTAAAGGAAATCAACCTTGACTATTCATTGGAAGGACTGATGGGGAAGCTGAAGCTCCAGTACTTTGGCCATCTGATGTGAAAAGCCGACTCATTAGAAAAGATCCTGATTCTGAGAAAGAATGAAGGCAGGAAGAGAAAGGGACAAGAGGATGAGATGGTTGGATGACATTACTGGCTCAATGGATGTGAGTTTGAGCAAATTCAGGGAGATGGTGAAGGACAAGGAAGCCTGACGTGCTGCAGTTCGTGGGACTGAAAAGAGTCGGACACGACTTAATGACTGAAGAACAAGCAGCACAGTGAACACTGTTGCAGACAGGATCCCTAAATGGGCATGAATAACAGCGGATGAAGCTTTGAGGAGAACAAGATAGTTACATAATCCCAGTGTATTTTTCCCAAGATACTTATTAACTACAAAGAGAAGCATCATGAGTACATGGTGAAAAAATCTGCCAGACATCCACCATCTTAATAAGCAACCAAGGCCAGCATCGCCAGCAACAAGACAGTCAACACCATGAACCTTCGAAGGAGGCGACAGCCTTTCCATGGTTTTCTTACCAAAGTGCATAACCTCATGTTCAATGATAAGAAAGCATCAGAGGAATCAAAATGAAGGTACTTTCTACAATTTGTATTTTGTGATGACTTCTCAAATCGTGGATAGGGGACCATGGCTCTTTTCTGCATCTCATTCTGTATTCCATATTCTGCAAAACAACTGACCAGTCCTCTTTCAAAGTGTCAAGGTCAAAAAAGACAAGGGAACACTGAGGACACAGCTCATAGGAAACACTAAATGCTAGGTGGGTCCTGGACTGAATCCTGGACCAGGAGAAAGGACGGTTGTAGAAAAACTGGACACCCTGACCAAGGTCTGTAATTTAGTCAATAGCATTATACCAGCAGTAACTTCCTGGTTTTAACCGTTTGCTACAGTTATGTAAGACCTTCACATCAGGGAAGGTGGGCATACAGAGAACTCTCTGTGCTATTTTACAGTGATTCTGTACAATTAAAATTAATCCAAAATAGAAAGTTTTATTTTGAAAGAGCCCTTATGAAGCCGTTTATCTCAAATTGGGACTGGAACCCAGCCAAAATCCACGGTCTTCTGACTGAGATCACAGACCGAGTTTCAGGACCTAATGAAACTCAGGTTTTCAGGTTTCATTTCTCATCGCAGAAAGTATTCCGTGAGAGACAAAGTGATAGGTAGGAAGTGTATTTATTCAGAGAGAAACACGCTCCACAGACAGAGTGTGGGCCATAGCAGCAGCGAGTGTGGCAGTCTCAAACTATGGTTGTGATTACCTTTTAAGGGATGGGTACTTTCCTAGGCTAGTGAGTGGGAGAATTATTCCAACTATTTGGAGAAGGGGCGGGGATTTCCAGGGATTGGGCCATCGCCCACTTTTTGGTCTTTGATGGTCCACTTTGGAACTGCCATGGCACCTCTGGGTGTCATTTAGCTTGCTGATGTTTTGCATTGAGCTTGAACTGAGGATCAAGGTTTAGTCAAGTTGACTTGTCTGCCTTCTAGTACCCATTTGGATCGAATCAGTTTTTGCTGTGTTCTCTAGCTGTGTCATTCTTTCCAAGGTTGTGTGCTGCCCTCTTCCCTCCTGTTTCATTTATTTTAGAGACAAAGCATGAAATGCTAATAGATTGTCTGAGGCCAAATCCATCTTTGAGCATAACCCACACCCATCCCAGTTTTCCTGCAGACACTGCATGAGATGTTTGTATATTGAAAATTTTCCTGCAGGTCTTATGCAGCCGTGGGGGCAGAGGTGGAGCTGAGAGAGCAGGCCAGGTTCCCATCACCTCTGGTCAGGTGATCTGTGGGCTCTGGGTTCTGGGCTCTGTTTGCATCAGGTAGAGGGACTTGCTCGGGTGAAGCATCCCGGCCAGGAGGGCTTGGGCAGCAGATGTGACCAGGTGGTGTGAGCCATGTGCTGTGATGGTGACCCAGACCCACCACCTGCCTCTCCTCTTCCTACAGGAATGGGGGCGGCCGCAGTGGGACCTTCTGTGCCATCAGCATCGTCTGCGAGATGCTCCGGCACCAGCGAACGGTGGATGTCTTCCATGCCGTGAAGACGCTGAGGAACAACAAGCCCAATATGGTGGACCTGCTGGTAGGCCCCGGTCCATCTATCGTCCCACTTGGAGTTGGGGGGGTGATGAGGAGCCATCCCTGGTTAGCTCAGTCTGATCCCTGGTGGGAGAGGCTCGTGCTCACGGTGCATTCGCTGTGCTTGTCCGAGTTGTTCTCCTTTCTTCTCCCTTCCTCTTGCCTTTTCACCAGTAGGCTTCTCTCAACACATCTGACACGTAGAAATAGTTGAAACTCACAAGCGCACATTCTGATTAATTGCCATTCTCAGCAGCACCTTCCACATGTCTAAGCACTTCGTCTTCACAGAGAAGAAATAATCATAGCACATGAAATGCCAGATTTTCAAATTACAGATTTTATAAATAGCTTAATCACCTAATATTTATCAAAGCTGGGAATTGGAGTTTGACATCCGGACGATTGCATTTAATTACGGCGGGTATCTGAGGAGAGGATGAAAGAGGTGGAGAAACAAAGGACGAGGTGGAATGGTTTTCTTCGGGAATTTCGTGAAATCTCTTTATTGTGCAGAGCTGTTGAAATGCCGGCTGCTGTGACTCCAGAATAGGAGAACAGTTTAAAGGAGGAAGCTTTTCAATGAGGTTTTTGTATTTCTCTGTTAGTGGAGGACGGATCTGAAGGAGACAGGGGGATTAATCCCAAGGTGGGGAGAGTGGCCTGGGATGGGGAGGGAAAAACAAGGTGGAGTCCCTGAGGAGCTTGGAAAGCTGCTATACATTGTAAATACCTTAACGGGACTAAAGAGGGAGTGGAGAGTCACGCTGAAGCTGAGGAAACAGCGATGGCCTCACCCATGATGGCCAGCTCCTGGGACCCACCCGAGCCCTGCTCAGCATCCAGGGCCATCTGCTTCCCCCACAG
This sequence comes from Bos grunniens, assembly GCF_055505025.1. Taxonomy (NCBI): domain Eukaryota; kingdom Metazoa; phylum Chordata; class Mammalia; order Artiodactyla; family Bovidae; genus Bos; species Bos grunniens. The sequence continues at coordinate 42,594,943 of NC_141188.1, forward strand.
ACGTGCTGGGTGCTTCATGAGCTGTTCTAGTTTCCAGATGCATGTGCTGCCCTGGGAATTTAACAAACAGGAACCTCTTTGGCCAGGTGCAGACTCTCAAAACCATCAGCAATTACCATGTTGGCTTCTGCGAAAAAAGGGCTGTACCCCCCACACCACTACTCCCCACCCTCCCCTGGGTGGTTGTTGTTCAGTCACTAAGTTGTGTCCGACCCTTTGTGACCCCATGGACTGCAGCACGCCAGGCTTCCCTGTCCTTCACTATCTCCCAGAGTTTGTGCAAACTCATATCCGCTGAGTCGGTGATGCTATCTAACCATCTCATCCTCTGTTGCCCCCTTCTCCTCCTGCCCTCAATCTTTCTCAGCATCAGGGTCTTTTCCAATGAGTCAGCTCTCATCAGGTGGCCAATGTTTTGGAGCTTCAGCATCAGTCCTTCCAATGAATATTCAGGGTTGATTTCCTTTAGGGTTGACTGCTTTGATCTTCCTACAGTCCAAGGGACTCTAAAGTGTCTTCTTCAGCACCACAATTCAAAAGCATCAATTCTTCGGTGCTCAGCCTTCTTTATGGTCCAACTCTCACATCCATACATGACTACTGGAAAAAACCATAGCTTTGACTATATGGTCCTTTGTCAGCAAAGTGATATCTCTGCTTTTTAACATGGTATCTAGGTTTGTCATAGCTTTTCTTCCAAGGAGCAAGCATCTTTTAATTTCATGGCTGCAATCTCTGTCCATAGTGATTTTGGAGCCCAAGAAAATAGAATCTGTCACTGTTTCCATTTTTTTCCCCCATCCTGCCCTGGGGATGTCCCTCAAACCTGCCTTCTACTCTCAGCTCTACTCATTCAAGTGAAGTGACCTCAGACAGATAACCTTGACATCGCCTTGGGCATGTCACTCTCCTGAGCCTGAGTTGTAACCAGGGATGATGTTGGTTTGTTGAGATCATCCCCTGTGACGACATGCATGAAAGTGTTTTGGAAGTGCCCCAGGTGAGAAAGCCCGTCCCTAAGACTGCAGGTGTCTACAGGGCACAGTGTGACCAGCAGCACACCTGATGCAGGTAAAAAAGCACCAGGTGCAAGCGAGGAGGCTTCAGGAGCAGGAGCATGTGTACACGTGGCACTTACAAGTGCCTTTCACACAGTCCAGACTTCACGTGGATGGGCCAGGTGCTGTGCCCAGACTTCACTGGTCAGAGGACCGTCTCACTCCCCGGGTTGTTGTTCAGTCACTAAGTCATGTCCGATGCTTTGTGACCCCATGGACTGACTGCAGCACACCAGGTTTCCCTGTCCTTCACTATCTCCCAGAGTTTGCTCAGACTCACATCCATTGAGTTGGGGATGCCATCTAACCACTCCTCGGGACCCCCCTGAATTTTAGAGTTCCCCCACCCAGAATTCTCCATCTTCTGGGCTGAGGGCAGTTAGAGGGGGCCCGAGTTTAGGACAGATAAGCAGATTGGCAGAGGCTGGAAACAAATGCATAAATGAAACCATTCTGAGACATCATTCGGTATTTAATGCCCTGATTCAGGGACAGGCATGTAGCTTCCAAACATTAGTTGGCATCTGAGTAAAGTGACCTTGACTTTTTAAAAAAAGTGTAATCCCCTTCTCACTGCAGCCTGACTTAAGCACATCGTTAGAAACAGACCCTTCCAGGTCTTTCCCTGAATGGTTCTGCTGAGCTTCCTTCACTCACGAGTTTTTTGGGCAGAAGCAGCGAGGCTTTTCCCAGATCCATGGTGCAGACTGCAGGATGGGGTGCTTTTCCATGAAGGCAGCTCCTGACTGCAGCCCACGTTCCCATCATAACCTGGGCGTTTCTCTATTCATGTGCGGTTCTGAGGGAGAAACAGGATTCTTGGATTCCCAGAACCCCAGAGATCCACACCAGTTTTATGATAAGCTCCACGGCTGAGAAATGTAAGAAAGTCCTGCAATTTCCTGAGGAAAATGTCTGATGAATCTGTCACGGTGCCTCCTGATGGGATAATAGAGCTTATCTGGTAACCAAAGGGAAAATGTCACGGTCCTCTTTTCAGTGGGCTTGAAGATTCTTGAGTTGAATCAGGGCTCTTGTCGCTGGCATATTTGTTTTTGCTGTGAGTATAGTTCCTGTTTAGTTTGGCACTCGTGTGTGTGTGTGTGTGTGTGTGTGTGTGTTGGCTGAGATAACTAATTCAGGTCAGGGTGATAAAACCTGGTACAGTTGTATTGGACATAAAAGATCACCCAAGACTTGAGTCTTTCCTAAGTAGAGAATGTGATACCAGTAGCTGAGAAGCTGGCTCCTAGCTGTCTCTTTGCAGGAGGAGGCTAGAGCCAGGGCACCCTAGAGCAGACCCCATGCTGGCCGCCAGGAGGCAGGCAGGTGGGCGTGGGGAGGCAGGAGGGCCAGGCCCCTCTGGGTCTGCTCATCCTTCCATTCAGACCCCAAAACATGCTGCCACAACCCCCATCCCCCAATCAGGGCAGGATGAATGTTCCGAGGGGATCAAAGTGGTCCCATCTCCATCTCCCCTTGAGGCTCTGATTATTTTTCAAAATTGTGTCTGAGTTAGAAACTTCCCCGTCCATTTTGAAGCATGGCACTTTCAAGGGAGAGTCAGAGGGCCTACGGATTTATTTCTTCAACTGCTTAGGTCTGGAGGCTCCAGGGAAAAGGCAGTAGATTGCCAGGAAGCAAAATCATTCTAACACAAGACTAGATGTCTTGATGGGCTTCCCTGGTGACACCATGGTAAAAGATCCAATGCCAATACAGAAGGCCCAGGTTCGATCCTGGGTCGGAAAGATCCCCTGGAGGAGGAAAGTGACAACCCACTCCAGTATTCTTGCCTGGGAGATCCCAAAGACAGAGGAGCCTGGCAGGTTACAGTCCATAGGGTTACAAAAGAGTCCAATAGGACTGATTGACTAAACAGCAGCAAGGTGTTCTGATGCAGCAGGGCCACTGGTTTTGTCTCCTGACCCCTCTTGCTGCCGAACTTCTCAGTGATCCACCTCTTCAGCCAGCCCCCAGCCCTCATCAAAGGCCTGGATCCCCGAGGGGCCTCCTGCCACAGTGCAGCCTGAGACTGGCGCTACTTAACTGGTCAGATGCAGACGGGGTCCCCCACGCTGAGCCACTTTGCCTCTCTTACGGTTGCTGGGAAACCAGCTGCTTCAACACACAGTCTGCTCTCACCTTTGCTTCTGCACTTGGCTTTGAAGTTCCCAGGTCTCTGTGTTAACAGAGAAACAGCCTTTAGGAGCCAGATCTTACCCGAGAAAGTTACTGTCCCCGGGAGGCAAGGGGAGCTCTGGCCAACATGCTGACCTGACACACTCACGTTGTGGAGTGGTTCCCTAGACCACGGTGATCAGCACAACTGTGGGCTCTCGGGGTGAGTGCAGCTGACTCTATGTGGTCAGAATGCTTGTGATCCGTGGTCAGCAAGTTTCAAGGGTACAGTTCCATATCATTAACTCTGGTCGCCGTGCTGTATGGTAGAGCTGTGGAATTCACTGCTCTTATAACTGAAAATTTGTACCCTCACCAGCATCACTCCACTTGCCCCTCCCCTGACAATGACAGTTTTAGTCTCTATCTCTATGATACTGACTTCTCTGTAATGGGACCTTTAAAAAATTCTGAGCCCCAGGCCCACCCCAGAGACTGATCCAGGTGACATGGACCTGGCTTCAGCAGCCGTGGGACAAGCGCCCCAGGTGACCTGATGTGCAACCGAGGATAAGAAAGTTCATGGGTGGTCTAGAAAGGCCCTCGGCCCATCCACACGTTGGATCAGCTGGGGCACTTCACAGATACAGGAGCCAGGCTGCGCCCCCGAAGATGGGGGTAGACAGAGCCTGTGTGATATGCCGCAGGTGAGAAACACAGCTCAGGAGGACGAGAGGCCAGTCCTGCAGTATGGCCACGGTGGTGGCGGGGCAGGCCAAGCCCACTTCCCATTTCTTCTCTTTACTGGACCCAAGAACAGGGATCTGAGCTGCTTCCAGGACCAGGGAAGGCAGTGGCCACAGGCCAATGGGTCTGACTAAAGAACCAGATGCACAGACAGCATGTGGCCTTGGAAAGGGAGAAAGTGCTTCAGACTCTTTCAAAGCTATACTGAGTGCAATGACCCATCCATCTATCATCAGAGACAGGCAGCTGCCCCCCAGGGGTCTCATAGGCTGGTCACCCAGTGCGACCCCCTGGGAACACTGATCCAAAGAGTCCCGCCTGAGGGTATTGGCACATGGGCCCACTTCCCCTCCTGGCAGGCATGTCGGGCAGAAGCGTTTTTCTGCTTGTCAGCAAAGATCCAGCTTAGACTGAAGCTGGTGTTCATTTCCAAAAGCAGGTGTGTGTGTGCAGGGGTGGGGAGGGGGAAACTCTGCCCCAGGTGAGTGCACAATCTCTTTGAAACTTCTCAGGCAACGTGGAGTGTTTGAAGTGACAGGCTGACTATGGGGCCATGTTCCGCAGACAAAGGCACTGTCCGGCCTTTGGGGGAGCCGCCTGCAGCCACCAAGGCCTCCCATGCCCTCCCTGAGGGCAGGGACTCTTACAGCGTGACCTCATGTGGGGTATCCTTTCAAGTTTCACTTTCTCCCTGTTTTGTGAGAGCAAGGGGCATCTGAAGTGAAGGTGGGGGCTTGAAGAGGAGTTGCCAGTTACTCTGGTTGCAGTCTAGCACAAAGATGCTCACGTCATCAGCTAATGTCACCCAGATTGGGAAATCCTGGGACCAAAGCATAAACGCCCTTTCTCCCCTGAAGCAGAGATGGTTCATGTGGCTTAATTATACTGTTCAAAAGAGAGAAAACCGCCAAAGATGGGCTGTATCTGGTGATCAAGTGTAATCAGGTTCCAAGTGGGAGGATTTCAGGTGTTTTTCGAGGTGCCTGGGGGAGGGGACCAGCAATTTGTGATCCTTCTGCTCATTCCCTGTACGGAACCAGTCATCACAGTCTGTGGAGCTAGCAGCCTATTTAGGAAGGATGAGATGAGAGAGACAACTCATTTTGAAAAACTGTAGTCATGCCTATGATGGGGCACCTTCAGTGATTCCCCCCCCAACAGCCGACCCTTGGGATGAACCCGAAACCCCTTCCTGGCTTCCTCGTTCACCTTTGACCCAAGGCAGCAGCCACGTGGCCCTTTAAGTGCATCTTACTATGTTAAGGATCAGCAGTAAAAGAGCTGCCTGCCAATCCAAGAGGCGTGGATTTGATTCCTGGATCGGGAAGATCCAGGAAATGGCAAGCCACTCCAGTATTTTTGCCTGGAGAATCCCATGGACAGAGGAGCCTGGTGGGCTACAGTCTATGGGGCCGTAGAGAGTTGGACACGACTGAGCAACTGAGCATGCATAACACTCTGTTAAGAAGACGGTCCCTAGTTGGCATTGAAACTAACTGCACAGCTAGCTTTGTACAAAATCATGTTTCTGCAAGAAGGAACTGATCTCTTAGGTTTCCACGAAAAAGAAAAAAGAATTGTCTGTGCGGTTCACAAAAACAGCAATGATTGGAGCTCGCCTTAGCCAGTGTCAGCCATGAGCTGACAGCATCAGGATTTTGAAATTCGAGTGATTTCTTGTAAATATTCTGAAAATAGAAGTATCAGATCCCAAAATAATAAATCCTAAAATGTGGATTGAAAGCTTGCGCAGGTGCTGGTCCGGGATCTGAGAAAGCTGCACTCAAGAGAAATGAGTTCACTGCCCCATTAAGAACTGGGATGTGGCTCCCAGGGGGCATCAGACGTTGCCCCCAGTGCCTGTCCCTGTTCTGCCATCTTTACCCGGGCAGCCTGCCAGGAGGACCACAGTCAGGAGGCCCCCAGGCTTTACCATTCAGACTGGGACACTTTTGAGAGCAAACAAGGCTTCAACTCTCCATTCCGCCAAGATAACAGGCATCAGTCAAGACTGTCCTGGGCAACCCAAGGCACTTAATATCCACCTCCCCCAGTCCACATGCTCCTCCTCCAGCTCCCCATCACCTGCCACCCCCTCACATCTCCCCTGAGAACTGCTGCTCCCCGCTCCACTGCACCCATGTTGGGGACCATTCGTGGGCCCCACTCAGCTCTGCCTCTTGGGGGCCCTTGGGTCCCTGTCTCATCCTCCTCATTGGACCATGGACTTCTCAGAGTCAGGGGCCAGGTCAAGGTACTTGGTATTTAAGAGGTGCTTAATAACTGTTCATAAACCAGAGGGAGTCCTGCTGACTGACAAAGGTAAAGCCAGGCCAGGCGTGAAGCCACGTTTATTCACTGAGCAAATCAGGAAGGCGCATCTCCAGCCTCCCTCCCAGTACACCTCTTGGCTTTCCCATAATTTGTCCTCAGGATGTTGATATAACAGGTGCACTTACACGTGTGGACAAGCAGATGTGTTCCAGTTGTCTGGAACTTTCCAAGAAGTCTCACAAGTGTAGATGTCAGAATATTTCTTTCATTGGCCTTGTGTGTAATATCTACAGTGAATACGTGTGTGGTCCAGGATTGTGACGTCCTAGCTCGTTTCTGATTCACCTCCTTCTCAGGTTGATTGCTTCCAATTAAAGCCCTAACTGGGGCTTCTGAGCAGTAAAGAATCTGCCTGCCAGTAGAGCAGGTGCAGGTTCGATCCCTGGGTCTGGAAGATCCACTGGAGAAGGAAACGGCAACCCACTCCAGTATTCTTGCCTGGACAGTCCCACGGACAGAGGAGCCTGGCGGGCTGCAGTCCGTGGGGTCACACAGAGTCAGACTTGACTGAGCACGCACTCACGCACAGCATCATTGCTTTCAGAGAAATGGGGCCCGCTGTGGCCGCGCTGATGTTCTGTCCCTTCTGTGTTCCAGGATCAGTACAAGTTCTGCTACGAGGTAGCCCTAGAGTACTTGAATACTGGCTGACGGCGTGAAGAGCCCCGCACACGAACCTTCCATCCTGCACAGCCAGGAAGTGCCACGGTGTTTGTGCCGATGAGATGAAGACAGCTCCATATGCTTATTTTGCTTTGCCTAATTGGCTCTTTTTAAAAAAGAGTCCAAGAAAAAAAAGTGTTTATAAAACTGCTTGCACTGCCCGATTCCCAATAGTGCTGTTGCCTGACCGAAACCCACCCACAGCACCCAGCGGTCCAACCCCGTCGTCCTGGGCACCGGCCCCTTCGAGCAGCGCGGACAGATGGTAAATTGAAGAGCACAATTATATTCTTATGAAGGAATTTGTACCTTTGGGGTATTATTTTGTGGCCCGTGAACGTTTCTTATTGTCACAGCTGAGTGTACATTTTCGTTCTGTGGAGAATGCTACCTGGCATTATGATAATATATTATTTTAGTTAATATTTGTATTTTAACATGTCGCATAATATATGTAGCTTTCCAAGACTAACAGATAAACGTATAATGAACCAAGAGATGTTGTATGAGTTGTTGTTTCTATCAGATTTGTATCGTTTCCGAGGGAAAAGCTCGGGAGGCGTTCGGTTCAGGAAGGCGGAGGTCAGCGATCAGGTTCACAGATCTGAAGTTCTTCAGTTCTTCCTGTGTGTTTATATTGTAAATATTTTTGATTTCATCAGATTATTTATTCATTAAAAGAAATTTTTGTGAAGCGCGGTGAGTGACAATCATTTTTATCCAGCCCTGGAAATCATTCACTGTATGATGCTACCTGTGTGAATTCTCAGCTCAATAAATAAAGACGTGTGAGCAGTGTGGTGTCTGCCTGGTGTCCTGACACCCCGCGGGGCAGCTCTGGTCACTCCTGGCCTCGGGCAGAGAAACCATGGCTGGTCTGCTGGATTGGAGCAGGTGGAGTTAGGATTTCGGAGAGATCTTTTGTCAGGGAGAAATCGAGACCCATCCTGAGCTGCTCCTCTGAGCCCCAGAGGCCACCGGCCAGTGAGCTCTGACCTGGCGGGCAGGCTCTGACAGGAGCTCTGGGCTGGACTCCAGAGTGGTGATTTTCTGAGCAGGAGGAGAAGCCTCTGCCTTTCTCTGGGGGATCATCTCCATCCTTTCCAGGCTTCATTCATGCCTGAGACTCACTGCCAGAACACTCTTTAGAGAGTGGCAGGACCAGAGTGCATTTGAGCCGGACACCACGCTGGACAGACGTTTCTTGCAGAAGGGACTGCAGCCTGAGGGCTCTGCTGGCCTCTGAAGGAGGAGGAAGCTGGGCGAGGTCACACACCGAGTGCAAGCTGAGCCCCAGCCTGTGTGACCCGTGGGTGACAGGGACAGTCCTTCGAGAACACCCGTCTGTGCTGAAAACTGCAGGGGCTTCCTCTAGTGGCAGCAGGTCCTTCCCCCCAATGGTAGGACTGGACATAGTTTGGAGCCATTGAGCCATCGGATAGCTGAGAGACTTGGTCACAAGAGACTGAGCAACGTGTCCAGAGTCACCCGGCCTGGTGGGTGCCGGCTGCCTGCAGGGCCCGGGGTAGGTAGGGGCAGCGTCCTAGCATCACACCTGTGTCATTTATACAGCACTCGGGGTAGGACCTGCCCAGGGGCTTCCCTGGTGGCTCAGCTGGTAAAGAATCTGCCTGCCAGTGCAAGAGAAGTAAGACGCGGGTTCGATCCCTGGGTCCGAAAGATCCCCTGGAGAAGGGAATGGCAACTCACTCCAGTATTCTTGCCTGGGAAATCCCATGGACAGAGGAGCCTGGTTGGGTACAGTCCAAGGGGTCGCAGAGTCAGACACGACTGAATGACTACCACAAGGTAGGACCTGCCCCTCCTGTGAGACAGGACACAGCCCACTGCCCGCTCTAGGCATCTCGGTGACTAAGACTGACAAGGTCAGAGGTTGTCCATCAAGGGCCCGAGGTTGACCCTGAATCTGAGACCTGCCGTCTTCTGCACTCTGAGTACACTGTCCCCTAGCCCCCTTGAAGGGGAAGGAAACCCATACGTGCTCGGGAAGTGCTAGCTGCCACCGATTGGGTCTGGACCAGATAACTCACTACCCAGGTCCCCCAGGTCCCCGTAGAAAGTGGCCTCTATGCATCACCACGCCAACCCTCTTGGACGAGCTCCTGAAAGATGAAAAGCCTCTTGCTGTCTACCTCTCTGGGATTCAGGAATGGGGACCATTCCCGTGTCCAGGGCGCCCTTGTACCAAGGCTGGGTTGTGAGAGAAGTGGTGCCCTTGGTCCTCTTGGACAAGGTCGTGGTGGTCTTTACTCCACGAAGCGTGGGAGGAGGAATCATTCCAGGAGGGCCCAAGATCATGGGTGTAGGAATGCTGTTAGCTCTTGGTCCCTCCCTTTTAGGTCAAAGCCGTCTCACCTGGGAGCAGTGGTTTCCACCAGACTTCTGAACCTGTTAGATTTTCACCCTCCTTTCGCTTGTCTTTAGCCCTTAGCAGAAATAGTGCTGGAGGAGCAGTGACGTTTGGAGACTGTTTCTCATCCCGTGAGGCGGGCTGCAGGGTCAGGATTCCTGCCGCTTTCTGGACACAGCAGAAGTCCCTGCCCTTTGCAGATGAAAGAGGCCGACCGCTCAACTGTGTCCCTTCTCTGTCTTCTCTCAGGACCCGGGGTCCCCCTCCCTGTGGCGTCCGGTGACAATGAGGTCCAGGTCCCTGACTTCTGATACGGTCCTGCTCAAGGACAGCCTCATCATAGCGTTGGGTCTGGGTGCTGTGGTGTCTGTAATGTGTAAACTTGGCCTCAGTGGACCGCGTTTCCCAGGATTCCATTCTCTGTGTTTCCAGGTAGGTGGCCCCCGGAGTCACCCAGTGCCTGATGCAGAGGCAGGAGTGAGGTGGCAGCTCTGCTGTTTTTACCCTCAGAGGCCCAGCAGTTGCCCCAAACTGACTGGGTGACCCCGCAGTGACTGGCACCCAGCATGAACTGCTCACCATCTGGATCCAAACCTATGCCTGTATGGTTAGGTTTTTCTCAGACCTCCCAGTTCTGGGTACCAAAATCAGCACCAGTTATCTACTGCTGATTAACAATCATCCCAAAATCCAAATGCTAAAAACACCAAAAAACAGTGATTATCTCATGCAGTTTCCATGGGTCAGAAATCCAGGAATGGCTTTGCTGGATGGTCCTGGCTCTAAGTTCACTCATGCAGAGACTGTCCAAGTGTTAGGTTAGGGCTGTGGTCATCTGAGAGCCTGCAGGGGACAGGGACCCGCTTCCAGGGTGGCCCCACACACCTGACAAGTTGGTGTAGGAGGCCCCAGTCCTCTCCACATGGGCCTCTTCACAGGCTGCTCTTGTCCTTGCAGCATGATGAGGTCTTCTCCCAGTGACCCAGGCAGCAATGCAGAGGTCTTTCATGACCTGGCTTTGGAAGTCATGCCGTCATTTCCACTGTATGCTATTGCTTTCTAAAGTCAGCCCTGTTTCGTGTGGGAGGGGACACACCAGGGCACCAGTCCCAGGATACAAGAGTCCTTGAGGCCTCCTGGAGGCTGGCTATCCCCCTGCCAGCCCATCTCAGACCCCCACCTCAGCTGGAACCTCTCCAGTGGGCTGGTCAGCTGGACACAGTAAATCTTATCCCCAGATGCTAAGCCTGTCAGTCAAGGTCACTCCTCTCATGTGTGGTACACTCCCTGTTGCTGTACGTCTTTATTGTACCTGCTTCTTCTGCTGACATTACCTCTAGTCGCCTTTGCTGTGTCCTAAGGAACTTTTATTTTATTCCATTGTAAAGGAACTTACTCCACAGCCTGGATTCCCATGAGGCGCTCTTTTCCCACCTCCCGAGGAAGCACCCCTCCCCCCAAGTAGAAGCAGCTCATTCTTCCACATTCCAGGTGCTTCCTCATCTTCAGCAGCTGCCCTTCATATGCCACTTGAGCTAACAGATGGCCACATCCTGCAGCTGGTCACCTCGTATGGCCTCGCCTCTGAAATCTTCCAGCTTGCCAGACTCTGACCCCAGCCTCTTCGGCTGCCAGCTTCCCCTTGCCCTGTCACCACCTTCCTTGCTCTTTGAATGTATGAAGCCCTTCAGGTCGTTCTCTGAGCAAGGCTCCCCTTCTTACCTTCTTTCCCAAAACAGCCTAAGCCTCATAATGCAGTGCTTCATCCAACAGCCTCGGTGCTCTTGACTCCTTACAGTAGCATCATGTCTGTCCTACAAATGGTCAGCTTTAGAGAAATCTATCCAGGACTTCACAGAGAAGGCAATGGCACCCCACTCCAGTATTCTTGCCTGGAAAATTCTATGGAAGGAGGAGCCTGGAGGGCTGCAGTCCATGGGGTCACTGAGGGTCGGACACGACTGAGCAACTTCACTTTCACACGCTGGAGAAGGAAATGGCAACCCACTCCAGTGTTCTTGCCTGGAGAATCCCAGGGACGGGGGAGCCTGGTGGGCTGCCATCTATGCGGTTGCACAGAGTCGGACACGACTGAAGTGACTTAGCATCCAGGACTTCAAGTCCCAGACGAGCTAGAGTAGCAAAGACTAGATTTATCCTCCTAATTGAAACCAAAAAAAGCAGTGGGGGCGGGGAGGGGAGTGTGAAATATCCTTTAAGATAATTCTCAAGGGACTTTCCCGGTGGTCCAGTGGTTAAGACTTTGATTTCCAACACAGAGGGGGTGGGTTCAGTCCCTGGTTGGGGAGCTAAGAACTCACATGCCTTGTGGTCAAAAAAGTTGAAGTGTAAAACAGAAGCAATATTGCAACAATTCAATGAAGACTTTAAAAATGATGCACATCAAAAGAGAATCTGAAGAAAAAAGAAAAGATGGTTTTCAAGACACTGGACATCAAATAATGCTGGGAACAGAAAACATGTTAAATGAACCCTAGGATCACCCAGCTTACAGACTTGAAAGAATATCCAGATAATGGATGCACAGAGGGGAAGTCCAGATGGAGCCCAGTGGTTCCCCTCATTGTGTGAACTGAAAGTTCAAAATAGCCAGAATGCCTAGTTTGCAGAGCAGAGTAGCAGAGATAAGAATGCTGCATAGAGAAGGAATTCTGAACATCTGCAAAGTCCCAATCAAGTCTTCAGCTAAATATTGATCAGGATAAACATCAGGAAAGGACTTGAGGCTGAAGAAAGAACCACCCAAAAAGACAAGAGTGAAGAATACTCAGTTCACATGGGGCCATACAGCTCCTGTTCCCACTGGACAGAGAACCCAAGAAAGTTTGGCCTCGGTAGGTGGGGAAATTATCTCTAGACTAAACACAGCTGTAGTCCTGCCTAGCAAAGCAATAACCAAAAGGATCAAACTGTTTCCAAGTAACTTAACTCACCACAGAAGAAAACTCAAGAATATTTATAGGAATACAAAAATACCCAGTACCCAAGAAAGCAGACATCCAATTCAAAATTACCAGGCACACAAAGAAGCAGGGATGTATGACACACACAAAAAGAGGAGAAAACTAATCAATTGACACTAACTCAGAAATAACATGGATGACGGTAGGCAAATACATTAAAGCACTTATTTTATAACCTTATTCCAGATGACGAAGAATCCAGAGAAAATATTTAGCATATTTAAGCAAAAAACATGGAAGATACTTTTAAAAAGCCAAAGAGAACTTCAAGAGATGAAAACTACAAAGCCTGAGATTTTAAAAAATATTCCAAATGGGATTAACAACAGATTTGACCACAGAAGAAAAATATAGTGAATGTAAGACATCAATAGAAATCATTCAAAATAAAGCACACAGAAAAGACTGAACAAAAAATGATCAAAGCACCAGTGAACTGCTGGTGTCTCCCCAAAGTGGAGGGAAAGAAAGAATGGCAGATTTTTTCCAAATTTGATGGAAATTATAAGCCCATAGATCCAAGAAACCAAATCAGCCTCAAACACCAGATATATAAAGAGAGCTACACCAAGGTACATCATAATCAAATTGCTTAAAACCAATGATAAAGAGAAAATCTTAAAAGATTTTCTTAAAAGAAGCCAGAGGGGGTAAAATGTTGTGTGCAGAGAAAGATGAGACTTACAGCAGACTTCTCTCTGGACACAATGCAAGCCAGAACATAGTGGAGCAATAATGTAAATACTGAATGAAAATAAAAACTGTCAGCCTGGAATTCTATACCTTGTAAGAATATTTGCCCCAAAAAAGTCTAAATATAGATGTTTCTTGACATTACCAAAGTTGAAAAATTCATCACCAGAAGATCTATGGGTATAAGAAATGAAGCTATGTTGCAGGTGGAAATCTGCATCTATACAAAGAAATGAAGAGCAGTGAAAAGAGTGAGTACCTGGGTAAATCTAAAAGCCTTTCCATATTGTTATTTAGATATCCTTAAAAGATAATTGACTGTTTAAATTTAAAACATGGTAACAGTGTATTATGTAGTTTATAACATAGGTAAAAGGAAAAAGTATCACAAAAATAATAGAGTGAAGATGGAGGGGATGAACAGCAGTTCTGCTGTAAGATTCCTCTGGTGCAGAAATGGTAGGAAGTCATTTAGAGGTAAACAGTGAGAATTTAAAGATCAAACTCTAAACCTTATGTCAACCACCAACATGCCACAACAGAAAGCTATGACTACAACAAAGGAGATAAAAATGGAATCATAAAAAAAGGCTCAATTCATCCAGTAGAAGGCAGGAAAAGAGAGAAAAATGGAACAAAGAACAGATGGGACAAATAGAAAACAAAGAACAAGATGGTAGATTTAAATTCCACTACATCAATAATCACATTAAAATGTAATTGGACTGAATTGCCCCAATTAAAAGATTGTCAGATTGGATTAAACACAGCAGACCCAATTACATACTACCTACAAGAAACCCACTTTAAATATAAACAAAGAGAAATCGATCCATCTGTTTTCTTTAATATAACCAAACTACTGAGAGCTGCTAGATAAAATGTATGCATATATTGAATATATGCAAATAGGCATATTATTGCTGCAGTATATCCAAAGTGTCCATCTTTCCTTTCCAATTCCCCATCAATAATCCAGGACTGTCTACACTCAACTGTATTCACTCAAGTTGTATACTGCAACAATGGCTTTATTTCTTCCTTCAAGGGAAAAATAAATTGTCCACCCTCATATCTATAGAAGCATTTATCTCTACAGCCATTTTCACCTCCTTTTCACCAAATTCAGAGAAACAAGCCTTCAAGAGACAGATTCTGGAGGGCAGGGACCATCTCTGAAGTCTCAGGCATAGGACTGTATCAGGGATGAAGCAGTGGGTTTGCTTTCTCCTGGGGAGATCCTTCTCACTGTCTTGGTATTTGACCCTCTGTTCCCCAAGTTGTTTAATCAGGAAATCTGAGCTTTTCAGAACTACCCACCTAAGCAGCTCCCAGGTTCTTGACCCTTGGAAAGTTTGTGAGATGATACATATTTTAAGCTACTGGGTTTCAGGGATAATTCTAGTACCTAATAGGAGCTTTCAGAAAGAGGTTCAGTTCAGTTCAGTTCATTTCAGTCGCTCAGTCGTGTCCAAGTCTTTGCAACCCCATGAATCGCAGCACATCAGGCCTCCCTGTCCATCACCAACTCCCGGAACTGTCCATTCACTCAGACTCACGTCCATTGAGTCCGTGATGCCATCCAGCCATCTCATTCTCTGTCGTCCCCTTCTCTCCCACCCCCAATCCCTCCCAGCATCAGAGTCTTTTCCAATGAGTCAACTCTTCGCATGAGGTGGCCAAAGTACTGGAGTTTCAGCTTTAGCATCATTCCTTCCAAAGAAATCCCAGGGCTGATCTCCTCCAGAATGGACTGGTTGGATCTCTTTGCAGTCCAAGGGACTCTCAAGAGTTCAAAAGCATCAATTCTTCGGCGCTCAGCTTTCTTCACAGTCCAACTCTCACATCCACACGTGATCACAGGAAAAACCATAGCCTTGACTAGACAGACCTTTGTTGGTAGGGCAAAGCTGATTGTTTAATATCTAAAAAATGCTAATTGTCTAAAGTACCTCAGGAAGAGGTACTTGTAGCCAAGAAATTTAAGGTGTAGATCACTGCTCTTTATTACCCCCTAGGTTCTAGAACCTTCTGCTCAGGGATTATTTCCTGAAGTATGGCACACAGACCCCAGGTGGTTCACATGACAATTGTAACTGGTACAAAGATGAGCATTTATTCTGATCACAGTTCTGAGTATTTCAGTATGTACCAGAAAAGTACTGGCTTTCCATTTTCAGTGCTGATGGAATTCTTAGTATTGGAGGGGCATCTGTGCAAGGAGAGGAATAGACACTGCTAACTGTAATTTAGGCTACACCCCAGTTATTAATCTTAGGAATTTATTAGACAATTAGCATTTTTTAGATATTAAACAATCAGCTTTGCCCTAAATATTTATATTCACTTACAACTAATAAATAACATATTATAGATTCAACAAAATAAATGTTCCCAATCAATAAAAACCCTAGATTACAAACTTACCCCAGAACTTTTAGGCATTTAATTAAAATCTCAACTCCAACATATTAATTCCCTTCAATATGCTAAGACTCTTTAAATGCAAAATGGTCACACAAAAAGTATAAAAGCTACAGAATCAATTAATGTCCTTACACTAAGAGAGGTTACAAAGATTTGGTGCTATGGCTTTCACTGGTTTTCTTTTTTGGTCCTCACTCTTTTTATTGTATATTCCCAGTGTCACACGCTTTACACTGTTCTAGGATTTCAATATCAGCTCAATAACCAATATTTTGCACCTTTCTAGAATTTTGGAAATTTTACCAGACCCCAAAGTAAAGGACTATTGCCTTGACTGCCCTGAGGGATCCAAGCTTTGAGCTGGAGACCTATTGATTCTTAGTGGGGACTCAGTTGAACAGACCAAGTTGATTCAAACCAAAGCCAGTGGTCTTTGGGGTGAGTTTCCTTTTCTTGCAAGGAAGCTGCACTTGTTCTATCAGGGAACGTTTAGGTTCCTTTCTTCCTTAACCATGCTGACTTTGAGATTTGGAGTCTTTCCAGGAATAAAGTGGCCTCTAAGATTCATGTGCACTCACTGTGCAATCATTGAGATGTACCAGTCTGGTCTATTACCATAATTGGACATATGTCTTATCTGTTGTTGTTCAGTCGCTCAGTTGTGTTAGGATTCTTTGCAACCCCATGGACTACATACAGCACAACAGGTTTCCCTGTCCTTCACTATCTCCTGGAGTGTGCTCACTAGGATCTCCCTGTGTTGCCAAGGGTTTCATTCCTTGAGAAAAGACAGAGTAAGTCTGGAGTGGGCTTTCTTCTGTTAAGGACATTTGGCTATTCTGTTATCTGGGAACACGTGTTTGGATATTTGTTAACTGGCGAGATCAGTGACGCTCACTGATGGCTACTTCACTTCCCACGTGCCATCCACTCTTGCTCTCGGCACCATTCCTTTATTCACTGGGGTTACTGTAGCTGACTCACCAGTTTTAGTCACTCCTTCTGCTTCTGCTGGTCCATATCTAACATCTGATAAACAGACAGGAGCTTTCCAAAGAAACATGAGATCCACAGGTAGCATAGATAACACTTTTACATTATGAAAAATAACGAGGGTGAGACATGTTCCATCAAATTCACTTTCTTTGAATAACTTCATTCTTTCATCTTTTATATTGCCTATCTGGATATTTTTTATATGCGTGCTCCAAAACATGCCTTCAATCCCCAATTCAGTTTTTTTTTTTCTTTCCATTGGAAAAGAGTGTTAGAGACCAAAATCTGGGCCCCACAAGCGTCCATGAGCTTCAGATATTCAAAGAAATGCCGTTTCTCTTGTTGTTGGGACATTTTTTCCAACAGAAACGTCAATGGTATTTAAGTCCATATGTATATATGTTGACTTCTCAAAGTTAGTGTATAATCAAATTACCCAAATCTCTCTAATAATAATAATGGATCTAATTGATTCCATCAATCACCAAGACTAGGACTTCCCTGGAAGTCCAGTGGTTATGACCCTGTGCTTCACCTGCAGGGGACAAGAGTTTGAACCCTGGTTGGGGAACTAAGATCCTATATGCCATGAGGCACAACAAAAAAATTAAAAATCACCAAGACTGTCTCTCCAGGATTGATGTACAGTGGGGAGATAATGCTTCCTTTTATAATATAAAGCAATTAAAAAGACACTGCAAATAATATTACTGGGGTAAGACAAACACCCTGAATGTGGATTGTGACTGAGGGAGGCTCTGTGCTTGCCCACCAGTCTGTCCACCTATGAGGTACTCCCACCCAGCCCAGGTGGGTGAGGGTCCTGGACCTGCTGTAACAGACACCACAGACTGGGGGGCTTAAAACAACAGAAAAGTACTGTCTAGGCTCTGGAAGCTAGAAGTGTGAAGCCAAGGTGTCTGCAAGGCCAGACAGTCTGAAACCTGCTCAGGGAGCATCCTGGCCTCCCGGGGAGAGCAGGTGACGGTGCTTCGGGATGGCACTGGGGCCCATATGTGACTTCCAGGGGGTGAGAGCCAGCAACATGAGGAATCGGCCTCGAGCTCCCCAGAGAGGCGGCTCCAGCAAGAGGCCAGGACTGCGGGATGAGCAAGCAGGTGAGGCCACCCCTTCCGCCACCCCCAGAACCCCCATGCTGGAGCCCGGCCAGCACCCAGTCCAGGCCAGCCTGGATAGCTGTGCTCCTTGGAGGTCTGCTCCCGGCTGGCAAGAGAATCTGCCATTGAGGAGCCATTCGTGAGTGTTCTGCATCCTTTCAGTGCCATCAGGTCCCAGATCATCTGACCTAAGGGCTCCTGGCTGCTTAGCAAAATCCAGAAACTGGTGGCAGCCTTCCCTGGGCTGAAGAGAGGTTGTCCTAGCACTAGAAACTGACTGGGTTTGGGGTGTGCATGACCCAAGAGCTGGCTCCCCAGCCCAGCCTGGGGCAGGACACTGGGTTTCCCATCACCTGCTGATTTAGCGAGGGGTCTGTGTCCATCGAGGCTTCCCAGGTGATGCAGTAGTAGAGAATCCACATGCCAGTGCAGGAGCCACAGGAGACATGCATGAGGAAGATCCCCTGGAAGAGAGCATGGCAACCCACTCCAGTATGCTTGCCTGGAGAAGCCCATGGACAGAGGAGCCTGAAAGGCTATAGTCCACAGAGTCATGGAGAGTCAGAGGCCACCGAGTGACTGAGCACACAGGCATGCTGTGTCCATCTGCCGAAGTCCCCTCCCTTCTTCATGCTATCTTAGCATCTCCATCTATTTTGTAAAACACTAATTTATCAGATATTACCCTTATTTTCAATTATGTACATTGGTTTAAACATAATTCACCTTCTCTTTCCAATCCCATTAGGTTATAAAAGCGTTAGCAAATTGTCACACATTTAAATGACCGCGTAATGGGTATTGGTTTTAATTGTCAGTACTTAAGTGGCCATTAGAGCTAAGTGTTGTGCTTTGTAAGTCAGGTAAGCCCCTCACTCTCCAAGGAAAAGTGCCTTAGACTTGGCGGCTGCAAAGCTCAGAGCTAAGTTTGTTGTCCACACACAGAATAGGACATTTTTGACTTCAGCTTAAAAAAAGTCAGAAACTTAAAGAGTTTTTTGTTGTGGCTGTTGTGAGAAAATTTACATAGCATCAAAACAGAAATAGATTCATAGATACAGAGAACAAGCTGGTGGTTGCTAGAGAGGGCAGGGTGGAGGGTTGGGCTAAATAGGTGAAGGGGATTCACAGACACAAACTGCCAGTTATAAAATAAGTAAGTCACGGGGATGTCATATACAGAATAGGAAATAAAGTCCATAATATTGTAATAGTGTTAAATGGTGATAGATGATAACTGGACTCATTGTGGTGATCAGCTCATGATGTATATAAGTGTTGAATCACTAGGTGGTACACCCGAAACTACTATAATATTTTATGCCAGTTATACTTCAACTTAAAAAAAAAAAAAAAAAGCATTGGGAGCATATTGACCTCAGTTTTAACTTCCCATGGAGCCTAGTAGGATACTTGGCACATAACAGGCACCCAAGTGTCTTTTTATCATTGATTGTGAGTCTCATTAAGTTACAATCTGTCTCTTTATATTTAAAAAAAAAATAGTTGATCAGTCGTGTCTAACTCTTTGTGACCCCATGGACTGCAGCATGCCAAGCTTCCCTGTTCTCTGTCTCCCAGAGTTTTCTCAAACTCATGTCCATCAAGTCAGTGATGCCATCCAACCATCTCATCCTCTATGGCCTATATTAGATGTACAGCTGTAAAGAGAGAGATAATAGATATATCCAATATAGATAGAAATATAAAGCATTGACTCAAACGCATCTCTCCCCCAGCTTAAGTGTAGAAATAGGAAGTTTGCTGCCTCTCCTGCCAGACCTGGCCCTTCGAAGTCTGGACTGGACATCCCACATCCTTTCTGTGGGAACAGACGTCTGGGCCTTCCTGTTCTGTAGAGGAAGGTGTTAAGTCCGTCTTCTTGGGGCAAGTGTGGTCTCCACAGTGAAAGAGGTTCAAGACCTACTTCCCTGCTTCTCTGTGCTCAGGTTTCCTTCCCAGGAAGGAGAGAACAGCCCACAGCTTCCTCTTGCCACACTCTACGGCTAGTGTTCCCTGTAGGAGGCCTAGCCCTGCTGCAGCGGCGGGGGGCTCTGTGGCCCAACTCCGTTGTAAAATCACCTGCTTTGCTGGAATCATGACAGTTGCATACGCTGTGTCACCCAGAGGCCACAGCATCACTGATGTGGTTGAGAGTCCAGTTCCTTAGTGTGTGTGTGGCGGAGGGGGGCGGCAGGGACGGGGTTAACGGCAGTGGGCGGGGGGGCGGGGCGGTTAGTGGGAGAAAGCAGGGCTTCCACTGGTGAGAGTAGGAAACACCTCACCATGGCAACCAGGAAGGATGGCTGCCAATATAAATTTTCCCATCAACAAGCATAGAACTTACCCATAACTTGATCACTGTACCCAAGGCCCTGCTCCAACTCCTATCTTCCTTGTGGTTAATAACGTTTTAGCCACCAGACGCCCCATGAAGCACTCCTCCCTACGGGGAAGTCTGCTGCCCAGAACTGAAAAGCAGAGTAATGTAAATATAGAGTGATGGGTTTTGTCAGTCAGTTTATGTCAGAATGAGGCGATAATGTTCCCACCCAAATTAATGTATCTGAGCAGATGTTTAATTTTTGAATATCCTGTTTTGAATATATATTACCTGATGACGTATAGATACTGAAACTACTTTTTATGTCCACTCATTAAATCTCAGTCAAACCAGTAAATAGCCAAACTACAGAGGCACAGAGACCCTGTTTCGCTTTTTGTCACGTGGCGGCAGTGTGTTGTGGTGTAAGACGAATGAACTGCTGGTACAGTTTTAACATAACGGCAGTGACACAGCCAAGTGTGCAGGAGTCCTAAGTGTGGGTTGCTCAAAGACTGGGAGGTGGTTGCGGGGAGAGGGGGAGAGCGCCAGGTTGAACTCTGGTTGAGCCAATCATCGGGTGACCTTCAGTGGCTACTTGGTCTCCCCAGGCCTCTGTCCCCCTCTGCAGACAGCGACAGTTATTGTGCTATTTGGGGGGATCCACTTGAAGAAAAAGAATGCAACCTAGGGATACAGAAGGGGCCTTGGAAGGGGCCCATGCAAGCAAGGGGGCCACCACCCCCCAGGGTTTTATTTCATGAGTTTCATAGTAAATCTGCACTGGAGTCAATAAATAAACCCATCGGTTCAGTCAGTTCAGTCGCTCAGTCGTGTCCGACTCTGCGACCCCATGAATTGCAGCACGCCAGGCCTCTCTGTCCATCACCAACTCCCGGAGTTCGCTCAGACTCACGTCCATCGAGTCAGTGATGCCACCCAGCCATCTCATCCTCTGTCGTCCCCTTCTCCTCCTGCCCCCAATCCCTCCCAGCATCAGAGTCTTTTCCAATGAGTCAACTCTTCGCATGAGGTGGCCAAGGTACTGGAGTTTCAGCTTTAGCATCATTCCTTCCAAAGAACACCCAGGGCTGAATGAATAAATGACACTTGGTATCAGGTTGTCTGAGTTTTAAAAATTGGTTGGTATTTTTATTGGGATCGTGTTCAATGTATGAATTAAAATAGAACTGGCATATCTATGCTTCCCTGGTGGCTCAGACAGTAAATAATCTGCCTGTAACACAGGAGACACAGGTTCAGTCCTTGGTCGGGCAGATCCCCTGGAGAAGGGAATGGCTACCCACTTCAGTATTCTTGCTATATTGCTCAGTTGTACTATTCAAGAGCCAGGGGTGTGTTAGTATTTGTTCCAAAGGTGAGAAGTCTGTGTTTAGAAGTCTGAAATTTAATAATTTCAAATTACTTTATGTTCAAATGACCACATTATGTGGAAGGGGCTATGTTTCTTTTTCTGTGATGTGTTTTCTTTGTTGCTTTAGTTTTTCATCTTCTTTTGCTATTTAGGAAGGTTTATAGTCTATTCTAGGGCTTACCTTTGTAACTCACACCTTTTTAATTGTCCCCAGTCTCCAGTTATTTTATTTATCTTTCACTTTGTCTCCCGCTAATTGCCTAGACAGCAATCAGTGAGGTTATTTTGCTTTCTTCTTTGCTGCTCCTTTCTCCTTCCACTTTTGATTGAATTATGTCTCCTTCGTGATAATATATAGCAATGTACCTGCGTGCTCAGCTGCTTCAGTCATGTCTGACTCTTTGCAAACCCTATGGACTGCAGCCTGCAAGGCTTCTCTGTCCCTGGGATTTCCCAAGCAAGAATTTTGGGGTTGGTAGCCATTCTTCCCAACCCAGGGATCAAACCACATCTCTTATATTCCAGGCAGAGCCACTGGGGAAGCCCATATATATAAAAATAACATGTAGCACATAAAATATTATTCTTCCACCCTTGTTGTGACTTTTCTGTATTCATGAATCTACGTTTATATATATTAAGTTGCTTTACTATAAGTCCTCTCATTGAAGTTTTTCCCTTCAGTTCTTTCTTTCTATTTTGTTTTGTTTTTTTTTTTTTTGAAGGCCATAACTGGGGTTTTTTGTTTGGGGTGTGTTTTTTTTACCTTTAATTTGCTTTAATTCATTGAAAATCAGAATCTTTAAAGCATCTTGTAGTCGCTCAGTCATGTCTGGCTCTTTGCGACCCCATGGACTGTAGCCCGCTAGCCTCCTCTGTCCATGGGATTTCCCAGGCAAGAATGCTGGAGAGGGTAGCCATTCCCTTCTCCAGGGGATCTTCCCAACCCAGGGATCAAACCGAGATTTCCCACATTGCAGGCAGATTCTTTACCATCTGAGCCACCAGGGAAGCCCCGGGGGGAGATGGGCTAGGGAGAAACAAATTCTCGGAGGATGCTATGGCTCTCTTTGACATTATACCAGGCTGCCTCTGAGGCCCCCTTCACCTCCTCAAAGGGGTAAGCCTCTCCTGTGAGTTCTGCAGTTTTTGCACCATCATTTTCCAGCACTGCCTCAGGTT
This sequence comes from Bos grunniens, assembly GCF_055505025.1. Classification (NCBI taxonomy): domain Eukaryota; kingdom Metazoa; phylum Chordata; class Mammalia; order Artiodactyla; family Bovidae; genus Bos; species Bos grunniens. The sequence goes on from NC_141188.1 coordinate 42,617,335, forward strand.
GAATATAGGGTTTTCTGGGCTGGATTTTGGATGCAGTCCTCTGGGTTGTGGGTCAGGAGTTGTGGCTGGAGATGAAAGACCTGACCTCAGCACTGTGACGTCCTGTGACGTCCTGCATTCCACCTGGTAATCTCCTGGCAGGAGGCCAAAGAAGTTGGCTACTTGCTGGATCACAGAAGCGATTAGATTGCGGGTTTGTTGTGAGAGGATTAACTCAGGAGCAGTGAGATGGAAGAGAGGCACAGGGCAAGGTCTGGGGGAAAGACACGGAGCTGCTGTGCCCCTGAGAGCAATAGAGCATCTCCTTAAATCTCCGTCTGTTTACCAATCCTGACGCTCTCCCCTTAGTTCTTTCTCTTTTACAATATTTGGGTACACTTTATTTTTATATGGGTTAACATTCTGCTATATTTCATTTCATTCATTCTTTCTAAGAAACTGAAACTTGAAGATCATTTCCAACCAGTATCTGAGTCTTACAGTATCTCATTATGCAGCCCTTTCTTCCCGTTATTTATATATATATATATATTTTTTTGCAAATAATAGTCATTTTGACCCATATCCAGCATAAATAACTTTTCACCTAACTTAAGACAACTGAAATTTACAATCATGTGGCAGTATAAATTTTTAAATTATAGTACATATACTTTACAATCAAGGTAGTCTGAAGTAGGAAAAGTAAGCTTGCCTTTAGCTGAAGTACCTTTTTAAATATTAGACCTGCTAGCTAGTCTACAAAAAAATACAAGTTTTGGATGTTCTTCAAATACCTTTTGTATATGTCATCTGCTAGTAAACAACACATGCGGGTTTCTAGATTTCCCTCTCCCCTTAATTCTTGACTGATACAGTTTATCCTGTGGTCCATTCCTTAGACAGAGGATTTGCTACATGCTTGTTTATTTAAAATTCTCTTTTCTGTAAACTTCATACGTAAAGAATGGCTTGGCTTGATATAAAATCATTGATTCCTACATTCCACAACTTTTTCTGAAAATAACAGCCTTAAGGCTATGTCGTTTTTTAGGAACAATGATGCAATTCTTACACTTCTTGCCCTTTTAAATTACTCGATCCTTCGGCTTGGAAGCCTTGAGGATTTTATTTTTTCCTTTCTATTTTTTAAATATAATTTTATTTATTTATTTATGGCTATGCTAGGTCTTCAGTGCTACGCGGTCTTTTCTCTAGTTGCAGCAAGCGAGAGCGGCTCTTCATTGCGGTGCTCCAGCTTCTCATTGTGGGGGCTTCTCTTGTTGTGGAGCCTGGGCTCTAGGGCGCACAGGCTCAGTAGTTGCGGCTTCTGGGCTCTAGAGCACAGGCTCAATAGTTACAGCCGATAGGCTTAGCTGCTCCACAGCATGTGGGATCTTCCCCAAACAGGGATGGAATCCATGTCTCCTGCATTGGCTGCTGCTGCTGCTGCTGCTAAGTCGCTTCAGTCGTGTCCAACTCTGTGCGACCCCATAGACGACAGCCCACCAGGCTCCTCCGTCCATGGGAGTTTCCAGACAAGAGTACTGGAGTGGGTCGCCATTTCCTTCTCCGCTGCATTGGCAGGCAGATTCTTTACCACTGAGTCACCTGGGGCCTTTATCTTTGAGTGCGTGCTAAGTCACTTCAGTAGTATCTGACTCATTGAGACCCCTGGACTGTAGCCGCCAGGCTCCTCCATCCACGGGATTCTCTGGGCAAGAACACTGGAATGGGTTGCCAGGCCCTCCTCCAGGGGATCTTCCTGACCCAGGGAGCAAACCCACGTTTCATTATGTCTCCTGTATTGCAGGCGAGTTCTCTACCACTAGTGCCACTGGGAAGCTCTCCTTTGTCTTTAAATTCCAGTAATTTCACCAGATGTGTCTTGGAGTTTGCTGGTCTTGGTCAATTCCCCCAGGGACTGAGTTCCTTCAATATGCAGATTCAGGTTTCCTCTTGCTCCTGGCAGGTTTCCTCACATTCCAATTTAAATATTAGGTTTTTTCCGTTGTTTTGTTTTCCTTTGTCATGGTTTCTGATGATGTCTGTTGGTTTTTGTTTGCCACATTGCCTTTCGATGGCTTTCTCTCCGAGCCTTTTTGTTCTTTTCTGTACATCTGTTTTTCTTCTTCAAGCAATGTCCCCACCTTTCTTCCATGCACCTTATTGAATATGCATGGGCATCTTTCTCCCCTTGCAACTCATTTTTCATTTCTGAGGTCATTTTGTCTTTTTCGTCTTTTTTTTTCTGGAGATCAATCAACTCTTCATTTCTTCCTGTGTCTGCCTGATTCTGGCTTTGACTTTGGAACTTCTGATTCAGAGTGGGATTATAGATCCTAAAATGCTTGATGACATTTAGTTCAGTGCTGAGGATGATGTTACAGTTATCTTCTGCTTTGGGGTCATTTGGTGGAAGCAGATTTTTAGCAGCTGAGGACTTCTTTATGTTATGGTAGTTTTGCATATGTTTAGTCTGTTTCCCTATTCATTGTCCTGAGTGGCTTAAAGATTCCTCGTTAGCCCTACGGACTTCTCTGGTGGTCCAGTGGTTAAGACTCTGCGCTCCTAATGCAGGGACCTGTGTTTGATCCCTGCTCAGGAAACTAAAGGCTTCCCAAGTGGCTCAGTGGTAAAGAATCTGCCTGCCAATGCAGGAGATGCAAGCAACGCAAGTTTGATCCCTGGATGGGCAAGATCCCCTGGAGAAGGAAATGACAACCCACTCCAATATTCTTGCCTGGAGAATCCCACAGACAGAGGAACCTGACAGGCTAGAGTCCATAGGATCGCAAAGAGTCAGACACGACTGAGCACACACGCAGGAAACAGATCCAACGTGCCTTGAAGTGCAGCCAAAAAAAGAAAAAGATTTCCTCATTCAAGAGCACCTCTCCTGTCAGTGTGGGGAAGTGTGGCTTCTGTAATGAATAGTTTTTCTGGATGGGTTTGAGTAAGGGATTGTGTGAATGTTTTGCCTCTTTCCTGCCCTTCAGAGCCCATAAACTTCTTGGGCTTCTTCCTTCCACCCTGCCTGTCCTCCAAAGTGTGCCTCTTCCTTCCTTTAGAACTTCTCCCCCAAAAAGAACTTCTCTCTCGCCTTTGAAGACTGCCCCTTCCAGTCACATTCACTCCCGGGGCATGTTTGTACCTCAGAGCTTTTAGATGACTTCCCTGGTGGCTCAGAGGGTAAAGAGTCTGCCTACAGTGCGGGAGACTCAGGTTCGATCCCTGGGTCGGGAAGATCCCCTGGAGAAGGAAACGGCAACCCACTCCAGTACTCTTGCCTGGAAAATCCCACAGACAGAGGAGCCTGGTAAGCTGCAGTCCATGGAGTCTCAAAGAGTCGGACACAACTGAGCGACTTCACTTTGGGTCCTACCACTAGGCTCCCAGATTGTCATCCACTCAGTTTATCCCAGGCTACTCCTGCCTTCAAGAGTCTTGAGGCGGGATGTGGAAACAGGCTACAGAGGCTGGGTGTTTATTTTGCTACTCAAAGTCATTTGTGCTTTGTTTTTGTGGGATTTCTTTTTTTTTTTTTTTTTTTGGTCTTAAGGTATGTGGGATCTTAATTCCCTGACCAGTGATTGAACCCACATCCCCCTGCTTTGGAAGGCAAAGTCTTAACCAGTGGACACCAGGAAAGTCCCTCAAAGCCTTATTTAAAGCCCAGGCATTCCGTTGTCCCTCTCTGCTGGCAGCTGGGTTCCATTTGCCCTTCTTGTTGTCTGCCTCTGGCTTGGGGAGGACATACTGGAAGATCTGGATGTGTGAAGCTGCTGTTACTTCAACTGCCCAGAATCCTTCATATTTTCTGGATGAATATAAAAGGAAAAAATTTACCTTGTATTTTAAAATTTTAAAAACCTTCCAGCAAAATGAGATGTATTAGAATGATTTTCAGCTTATTGGAGGTTCTGGGAGGGTCTTTGGTTCTAACATAACTCAGTGCCATGTGATAAACAAAGCTTCCCAAAACCTGATGTCCTCAGAGGGAGAAGCAATGAGATGTGTCCCCAGTAGTGTCACCGTCAGGAATCTCTGGAGGGACCCTTCCTGACTCTGAAATGCCACGACTCTGTCCACCCCACCATGAAGCCGAGGCAGGGGTGCCCCAGGCACTGAGCTCAGGGGAGTGGACATGGTCCTGTCCCAGCAGGTGGCCCTCAGTCTCTGCTCCTGGGGGTGTCTGGGTGTCTGGCTGGGGCGTTTCTGCTCTCATAGGCACCAAATTGACCTGAGCTCGATCCCTGGGTTGGAAAGATCCCCTGGAGGAGGGAATGGCTCCCGTATACTTGCCTGGAGAATTCCATGGACAGAGGAGCCTGGCGGGCTACAGTCCATGGGGTCGCAGAGAGTCGGACACGACTAACTGACTAACACAAGACAGGGCGCCAAATCACGGTCCACTGCATCCTGCTATTTGTCTCAAAGAGAAGAAAAAGCATGAGTCTGTGACCGGGTGCAGTAAAACAGTCTGCAACTTCTTCACCGTTTTTTGCCCTTGCCCTTAATCATCCTTCCTGCCAGATGGAGATACATACACAGACTCAGACAGAGAGGCTCAGGAAGATGAACTGGGCCAGGAGTCACCCAGGTCTCCCGGGGGCCCCCTTCAAGCACAGTGGGGACCTAGGATATGACAGTCCTTAATCAGAGAAGCAAACGGAAGCTGTGGGCATCTCTTCTACTCCAAGGCTCCCAGCTGACGGGGCTGCACAGAGGGCCTGCCTCTCGGCCATCACTGCATCCCTCGGGGCCTCCATCAACCAATTCCCCTCCATGGGAACTGGCTCTCTCTTTGTTAGAGAACCTTGATCCTCGTGGAGTCATCCTGCATTGATGCAAGGAGTATGAGATGGAATATGTCTCTGTAAACATCTGGTTTCGGATGCAAATTGTGACCATCCAGAACAGAGCATGGGATGGCTCCCAGAACCAGTGGCCTCGGCCTGCTTGTCCCCTTTCTATGGAGCTGGTCCCATGCTGTCTCTTTCCCCACCTCCTGTGAGCAGCTGCAAAGGGCAGCCTTCCCAAAAGAAGAAAATTACAACACGGAATTCCACAGTTATAGCTGCAGCTCCAAAGATTTCTTTTGTGTGCAAAAACAAAAAGGAAAAAAAAAGTCTTTAATCTGCCAAGATTTTTACTTATCACATATGAAAGGGTACCGTCTTCTACACATTTTGAAATGCTTTAAAAATGGGTATCAAAGAGTCCGAGGCCCATTAATCTAAATTGCTTTAACACTTAGAGAAGAATAAAAGGCACTTTCTAAAATCTGCAAATGAGTGTAACCTACAAAATTATAGATTAAATGCTGGGGGCTGTGGGGTGAACCTGAGTTTCTCAGCTTGGAACAAGCATCTTTAAAGGGAAAAAGAAATATTACTTCAATATTTTTAAATCATGTTTTGAAATAGATGAGAAAAAGAAAGATATGTACTTAGACATGATGGAAAGAGGGAAAAAATTTTTAGTTTGGCTAAAACTGGTCGCCATTAAGTTCCATTCAATAAAGATTCGCAAGCAGGGCTGAGCTCCATAAGTGGTTTATTTTTTACCACCTTTGCAGAAACCCTTGAATCTCAATTCTCTCCCCAGAACAAAAGATGCACAGTTCTCAAAATTCTCAGACCTGAATTCTCAACTGATACAGTTGGCAGGAAAGAAGTCATCTCACTTTTCTGTCTCTCCATTTAAATTTATTATCCAGTACTGTGATTGTAAAAATAGGACAGAAAGCCTATAATATTTGATTGTCTTGATTTCACAGCCCCAGCCGGGATGAGAAAGCCATAATCATGTAATAACACCTTCAATTTACATCCTCTGTGTCTCTAAAGAACTAATTGACTCTTACCAGGCAATTTTAAAATCTGATTAATCCCATCGTCATCCTGACACGTAGGTTCTGTGGAGAAGGTGTCTGCCGTCCTCAGTGAACAGCCCGTGAAGTGTCATGGGTGAGGAAGACCAGGATACACGTGTGCCAGGCTGTGTCTCGCCATTTGCATTTTTTCTCTCGTTGAATTCTCCTGCCATCACTTTATGGTTGATGCTTGCGACAGATTGTAGATAGCCTCAATTCTCCAGCCTTCCTGTAAAGCAGGTCCAGGCCCCAGCCCCTGAGGTCTGGCTGACCATGGGACTTACTCTGGTGAATGTGAACAGGTGGGATATAGGCAGAGACTTGGAAAGGTGTGCACACTGGGCTTCTTGAAACATCATCACCAGGCCAGCCTAGGAGACATGGAGCCTAGTCACCCCATTATGTCCAAGTGTCAGACTTGAATGCGGCTACCTTGGACCAGCCAGCCTGCAGCCAGCCTGCCCACTGTCCTCACACACAGGTACAAGCCCAGTGGAGACTTGCCAACTCTGTCTAAACCAGAAGAACCACCCACCAGAATCACAAGCTTAAATAAATGCTTTTTGGAGACTCCCTGGCAGTCCACTGGTTACAACTCAATGCTTCCAGTGCAGGGGGCATGGGTTCCATCCCTGGTGGAAGAATTAAGATTCTGTATGCTACATGGCATGGCCAAAAAGTAAAAAATAAATGAAATAAAATCTTTTTCACCCATGACATTATGCAACAACAACAAAATAATAATAATCAATACAGCACTAGCCCCACTTTACAAAACAGAAATGTTGGGCTCAGAGAGACTTTGTAATTGGCCCAAGGTCTTCAAACTCAAACTGTCTGATTGTAAAGTGTATACAGAACCCATGCCATGGGAAGAAAAGTTGGGGAAACTCCATGTGTTAAACTTGAAAATATTTAAATTTTATGGCTATCCTCAAAGATTTTGAAAACAATTGAACAGAAGAAAAGTAGACCTATATTTTGGGTTGATTCATTTGGGCCAAGGAATAGAACTTTAAAGAAAGCAAAATTTAAGTTTAAAAAGAGGAATCACATGACAACATCCAGGGTGATTTACAATACCATGGTCGACCACAGAGGGAATTACCTTGGAGGCTAAGTGACACCCCCAGATCAGTGATTCCCTCCCTGGGAATGATGTGTTGTAGGGATGGAAAATGTACCTTGCCTACTCCAGGGTCCAGAGTGACACCATGCTTCAGACCTTCTGTTGGCATCTGCACAATCCTAAGATGTTGTGTGTAAGACCTCTGGGATGTGAATGAAACCTGGCCAGATTGGAAATGCATGTCACCTCTGATGTGTCATTTCCCCCTGGAAGTCTTGTCACCCACTTCCTTGGGTCCTGCTGTGATGCAGATTTTTATGTCCCACAGGTGAAGTTTGGCCACATGTCTAATGGGGCTGGAGTTCTGGTCCTCTCTGTCACAGGGAGCCTTGTCACTGTCCCCCCAACCCATGCAGTGCAGCAGAACTGTGGCTGGTGTCACCACAGGGAGCTGTGCTGTTAGGGGTTACCCCCCACTTTCCGTTCTCTGTCCGAATTCACATGGGTCTGCAGATCAGAAGTCTCTTGACTTACCCTGGTGTGGGTGAATGTAGGCTCACCTCTCAGGATGGGGTGGGAGTCAGCTTGACCTTCCTCCCATGGTTTTGTGCATTTCATAAAAGGCCACCCGAACACCTCTGTGCAGAACCTAGTCAACACCTTTCAGTGATGCTGGTCTTCACTACATGCGTGCTAAGCACTTCAGTTGTGTCCAGATCTTCGCAACCCTATGGACTTAAGCCCACCAGACTTCTCCATAGGATTCTCCAGGCAAGAAAACTGGAGTGGGTTGCCATGCCCTCCTCCGGGGGCTCTTCCTGACCCAGGGATTGAACCCAAGTCTCTTACGTCTCCTGCGTTAGGAGGCATGTTCTTTACCACTAGTGCCACTTAGTGATCTACAAATCTTTTACATGTTAACCGTGTTCTAATATGATTCTGTGTTACACAGTGTCACCCGTTGGTGAAGAGAATTATATGATTGTCAAGCATTTTGGGGGCTTCCCAGGTGGCGCTAGTGGTAAAGAACCCGCCTGCCAATGCAGAGTCACGGGCTCGATCCCTGGGTCAGGAAGATCCCCTGGAGGAGGGCACGGCAACCTACTCCAGTATTCTTGCCTGGAAACTTCCATGGACAGAGGAGCCTGGTGGGCTACAGTCTATGGTGTTGCAGAGTCAAACACGACTGAAGTGACTTAGCACACATGCATGCAAGCATTGTCAAGTGTAAACCTGATAATGTGTAAAACATAAATGAGACATACCTATCTGGACTGTGTGGAGAAATTGGGGGTTGGGGGAGAGTGACATAACTGTGAGGAAAACTGCTTTGGGTAAAAATAACGATCACTCAGAATGTTGATTTCTTTGCGCTGGATGCTGGTTTAAGGAGGAAATCTGGCTCTGTGGAAGCCTGTTGTGATATGACCCAGCCACTAAGAGGGCTTGTAATTCTCTTCTCATTAGTTTATTCAAGTATTTATTTGCTTGAAGGCTGCTTCCTCTAAAGAAAGAAATTTGCATGCAGCGACCAAAGCAAGCAACCCAGTCTCTGTACCTACTTCCCGTTGAGTTTCTTAGTTGTGTATTGTTTTTTAGACTCCATCCATCAGTGGGAATGGCTCTGGGGTCTTCTGTTGAACCTGAGTTTATATTTCACATTTGAGTGAGCTGTTTATGTCTGATGTAAAGGAAGTTTGTGCAGTGACCACCACCCCGCCCCCGCCATAGCCTTCTGATATGCCCATCAACATAAAAACCTGATGTCATTTGGGGAAGAAGCTGAAACCGAGCACACACTCCCCGTGGCTTAGAGATGGGAGGTACTCTGTTCCATCCAGGAAGCTTCCCCCTCATTTGTCCCACACCACAGCCATGCACCCCCACCCCCTCTTCCAGGATCTACACAGAAGACTAATCACTTTTGGTGATGCTTATAAACAGCATGGAGCTCCATTTAGAAACTAAAGTACAGAACAAAAGCATGACCCTAACAATTTTCTGTACCGCTTTTAGCTCCTCACGGCAATAGAACAGACATCACCACTATTAGGCCCTTGTTGGGGTCTGAGCAACACACCTCTCACATTTTGGGATGAGAGCAGCAGAGTGTTGAACCCTGACTGTCACTTCTGTTTATTCCTAATGATCTTTATCCCCGGAAGGAGCCGCCCCTGACTTCTTCTCCTGGGTGATGGTCATTTAGACCCCGTGGCCCACAGCTTCTCCATTTCTCCAGTTGTCACTTCAAGGCAAGTGGATTCTCTTCTCGCTAAGCCAGCATTCCTACTCCATCCTTCTCGTCCTTCTTCCTGGGCTCAGAGTAGAGACCTGCACACCTCTCGCGATAGCAGCTACTTCTTTCCCACGAGATGTGGGCTGGTCCAGCTCTGGGGCCATGAGCATCAGGTGAGAGGAGGGAGGAGGTAGGTGAGGGAGGCGTTCAGAGACAGAGCCAGCTGGAGGGTCCAGATTTAGGATGAGACGAGGAAAACCTGTGGTCGTGCAGCCCTTAGCTCAACCCTCTCCGCAGGGTGAGAGCTGGCGCCATGTTGAGAGGAAAGGAATCCTACAGAGAACTTGCTGGTGACGGGGAGATGGAGGAGGTCTCAGGAAGAACCCTCGGAGAGCTTGACCCTCTGGACTGCCCTGAGTGCTGCAGGCTGACATCTGGCCGGGAGGTAAGTGGGGGCTGAAAGCCCTGTTCCCTCACCAAGCCCAGCACACCCCGCTATGTTGCCGGGAGGAAAGACGCCTCCTAATTTGCCGAGAGCATCACTTACACTCCCCTGGCCTGGTTATTTGCATCTCCAGCCAGCTCCCAGGTGATGCTGAAGCTGCTGGCTCTCAGACCCTCTTAGGGGAGCAAGGGGGGGCAGAGAAAGGAGGGCTGCAGTGTGGGCCACAGATGGCTGCATGGCCTAAGAGCCTGCGTCCAAGCCCAGCTGGAGAGGAGCAGTAGGTGTGGGCCTGGCTTGGCTGGCCTGGCCTGGGGGCAGCAGTCCCTGCCTGCGGGCCTGTTCTGGATGGTTGAGGAGACCCTCGAGGAGAAGGCTGGCTTCCCAGAGCAGAAGAGGGTTGAAGGGCAGATGCAGGGAGAAAGTAAAGCTGTCCTGGTGTTATGCAAAGCCCACCAGGCCTCACTGTGCAGCAAGGGGCTGGTTCACCACTGTAGAGAACAGGAACGGATAGACAGGCTGCATTTCATCACACCAGCAAATATCAGTAAAAATCCCACAGACAGTGGTACTCGAAACTGGGAGGGTGCCACGAGATGGGCGCCCTGATCTAGGAGCATTCCAGTTGTTCAAAACCTTGTGAAAAGTAAAGTGGCAACAGATAACAACAGCCTCACAGGTATTGAACCAGCACGGCTCAGTAATTACTGTAATTATACTTTTAGGGCTCCATCCAAGGGAAATAAGAAATAAAGATCTTCTTTGCACATAGAGGAAAAGCATTTTTAAGTGACCCAAATGTCTAATGTTGGTATAAAATGTTATTAATTTTTGTTATTTCAATAGAGTATTTATAGGCATTAAAATTATGTCTATCAGGCACTTTTAAGGCCTAAAACAATACTTAGTGAAAAAGTGGAATTCTAAGAATGCGTAGGAAAAAAACAGGCCAGAAGAAAATGCACTGAAATGGAGTGGTTCTCGCTGGTGATGGGGTTGTGGGGGGCTGTGTTTTCTTTTCACTTTATATTTCCCACAATAGACATATATTATTCTTCCAACTAGGAAAAAAAAAGGAGAAAAAGCATATGAGTGAAAGTCCTGGTGGCTTGTGGTCTGGTACTTGGTGGGCTTGTGGCCTGTTGGCTTGGTGGCTTTGGGGGTCTTGGTGGCCTGTGGTCTGGTGGCCTGTTGGCTTGGCAATCTGGTGGCCTTGTGGCCTGTGGCCTGGTAGCCTGGTTACCTGGATGCCAGTGCCCGTGGGCTGTGGCGGGTGAGGCACGTGGCCAAGCGTGCGGGTGACCCTCTGGGACCTGGTTTTGCCCGGCAGGGAGGCTCAGTTCTGAGCAGCCTGGGTGCTGGCAGGAGGCCATCTCGACGGACCTGGAGTCAAGGCTGAAGCAGGCTGACACAAGCAGGCTGCATCGCCACCTCAGGCTCAAGTGGGTCCCCACCCTGAACTCAGGGGTTGTGGGAGCTTTCCTGAAGCTCCCATTTCTGAGGAGCAGACCAGTCACCAGAGGATCTTGTTATTAAATAAAATGCAGACTCTGATCCAGAGTGTCTGGGGTGGAGCCTGAGACATCCATTCCTGCTAAGCTTCTGGGTAACAGAAATGCTGCCCATCCAGGATCCCTCTGAATGGTGTGGCCCCAGGGCAGTTCCTCAGTCCTCAGTGTCCATGAGAGTCCCTCCGGCAAGTTGTAGACTCTGAGACCTGGGCCCACAACCAGAAACTCCAGACCCCTCAGTCTGGGCGGGGCTCGGAAATCTGCATTTCTAACAAGCTCCCAGGTGATGGGCCCACATTGCAGTCCTCTCCTACTTCCCCAAGAGGGTCCAAGAGCCAGCAGCATCAGCATCACCAGGAAGCAGCCAGAAATGCAGATTATACCAGACCTGGGGAATTACAGCTGCATTTTCACACCATCTTGGGTGATTTTCTGCACAGACTTCCCTACTGGCTCAGAGGGTAAAGAATCTGTCTGCAATGCAGGAGACCGGGGTTTGATTCCCTGGATCGGGAAGATCCCCTGGAGAAGGACATGACAACCCACTCCAGTATTCTTGTCTGGAAAATCCCATGGACAAAGGAGCCTGACAGGCTATAGTCCATGGGGTCACAAAGAGTCCATGGGGACATGACTGAAGAGACTTAGCACGTATGCATGTACAGGAGACTCTCAGAAAGTCTCATCAACCAGGGTCCTGCCATTCCTGCCCTCCCTCTCTGGGTGACCAAGGCTCTCCTCCCTCTGAGACCAACAGGGCCACTTCCCAGTCTCCCTGCTGGTCATGCCATGATAGTCCCTAAATACCAGTACAGGGATTATCCCTGCCCTCAGGGACAGTGTCTGCCCTCGGCTCACTTCCTTGTGGTGCTGGGCACCACAAGACTGAAAAACATCTCAGTCACCATGGAGTTCTTGCAGCAATTCCTTAAATCTGAATCCTTGTCTAGATTGTTGTGGGTGACCAATGGAAAACATTTTCCAGGAAGGGGAGATGGTACAGGATTGCAACAAGGAATTCTGGGAGCAGCTAGAAACATAACTCGTCAGTTGCTGCTAGAATAAGGGATTGCTTAAGATCCTTGGCTTTGGGATTTCAGAACCTGGAGTGAGAGAGAGACTTCTTATGTTCTAGGTAACTTCAAAGCAGTGCAGTGCTACACAGAGTTGTGTCATTTCACTAGCATGATCTCCTTTGAAAAATATCCTGTCCCCTGCTTCCTTTTAATATACTCTAACTTTAAGGAAGAAATCTTCCCCAGGAAGGTAGGCTAATAGAAAAGAAAGAAAAACTGCTCTATTTATAGGGGACATTTATTTGCTAAAGTATTTTTCTTAGCCCTGGGCAGAATAAAATATACAATCTGGACTTTTCTCTTGGCTTGAATTTAAATGCAGTTGTCATATTTCATGCTAGTTGAAGATTTTGGTTTTTTTTTTTTTTTTTTTTTTCTAATCTGACAGGAAGAGGGGGAGGAAAGCTACTACTCACCAGTGGCTATTTGAAGTTTACTGATTGCTCAGAAGGGGGAAAAAAAACACTCTGGTGTTATTTTTAAGCAATGACTATTTTGCACTAAACTAAGAAATTACTGCAATTTGACACATGGAATCTAAGACATAGATAAGGGTGATCTTTAAAAATTGTCTTTTGGGAGCTTGATAGTAACAAAAAAATAATCATGTCAATGCTACAGGCATTTGGTCATGGTTTAGTGAGAAATCAGCCCATGCAGCAGGCACTCTCTCTGCGTTGTAACAGGGAACGTGGAGCTGACTGCTAGAAATTACAAGGGCAGCCACTCTGCCCTTTGGACATGGCAAATCCTGGTTGTCGCCTCCTTAAAGAAAATCACTTCAAATGACTTTAAGGTGAATTATGCAGTCTGACGTACTTAAAATCCTGCCTCTTTATACAAGGTGTAGAATTACCCCATTAGTGTTCTCGCTCTGATTTTCCTTTGGAGAAAAATCCACTTGTTCCCTAAGTTAAATTGAACACATTTACACAACCATATCGATTTTTAAAACTTGCATTTACTGATAGAAATACCAATACAGGGACTGTCACAGCAGTCCAGTGGTTAAGACTCTGCCTCCCAATGCAGGGGGCACAGGTTTGATCCCTGGTCAGGAAACTTAGGTCCCACATGCTGCAGGGTGCAACTGAAAAAAATTTTTTTAATTAAAAAAAATACAAGATACAAATCTCTGAATGTAACTGTAGCCTTTGAAAATGCTTTCACGCAAATTACTTCTGGGTTATCGTGTAAGCTGTCACTTTCCAAAGGTGATGTCATAGCAACTTTTGATCCTACACCGTCAGACAAGGGTGGAAGTGCATGGCAGGATGCAGGGGGATGGTCTCTATGCCTCTTGGATATGAAGGCATAAGCACAGTAACCTCTTTAGATTTTGAGAACTTTCACTGTGGAATGCATGAGTGTGCGAATGTGGTGGGGAGAGTGGGTTTTGTCTAGTTTTGCCAATTAGAGTCAGCTCTTGTGAAAGTTTCCTACAGTGCCAGCTGGAACCTGGCCTTAGTGGAAAAGGAAGCAATCAACAGTTGACTCCTAGTGACAATGACCCAGGCCTAAGGGGCAGACAGGTCCATTGGGTCCATCCTGCCCTGCCCCTTGAACCGCAATCCGAACACTTCCAGTGGCCTTTGAGCATCAGAATGAAGACTTCTCACCAACTGCTCATCCTTTCTTTGCTGTGTCATCAACTCTGTTCCTTTCAGAGATAATGTTATTTGAGGAAATCACAAGCCTTTGCACTCTCCATAGAATGTACTTACAAATATCCCCATCAAGTGGAAGAACTGATTCTAGAAACTGACTCATGGTGGGCAGAGACCCCACAGGGACCACTCCTACCAACAGTGTTACCTTATGGAGTTGTGGGGGTTTGTCTTGTGAGACAGAAAGAGGAATAAAAATGGTTTTGGAAAAGACCTTGATGCTGGGAAAGATTGAGGGCAGGAGGAGAAGGAGGTGATGGAAGATGAATTGGTTGGATGGCATCATCGACTCAATGGACATGAGTTTGAGCAAACTCTGGGAGATGGTGATAGACAGGGAGGCCTGGTGTGCTGCAGTCCATGGGGTCACAAAGAGTTGGACACAACTGAGCAACTGAACAACAACAACAATTCATCTTTTGTAACTTAAGAAAAATGTGTAAAATAAAAGCAAAAACTTTCTGTGAATTTCACGTATCTGTTGTGATCAGTTAAGAGTGGACACAGATGAGAACAGTCCCAGGGAGGAGGAATCAAGAGAGGAAAGGCATGAACGGGATGCAGAGAAGCTGAGGCAGCCTGAGAAAGATGAAGACCAGCAGGAGCATCAGGATTTCCTGGTTAAAAAAACAAGCAAAACAAAAACTGGTTTCATTTGGCCTTAAGCTCAAAGCACAGACCGGAAAGTCTTCTCTCTCCCACACTGAAACATACTGAGGATTCTCAGCAGGCGTTTGGAGAGCTGGCACCACCTGTCACCTGTCTTCCAAAGCCCGCCTTTTCAAATAAAAATGTTGCACGTAACAGTGGGACCTCCGGTAAACTTTATCAGATCCTCTGGAACCCAGTGCATAGACGCTGATACGTGTTGAACAAATCATGAAAGGTACATTTACATTGATTGTTTATTAATGGGGGGAAGAGTCCCTAAACATTGGCACAGCACTGCTAAAGAAATGTAGTGAAAATCGTCAGGGGCTGTTTGGATGTGTGGTTTCAGGGGTGCTGGGAAGGCCAGAGGCTCCTCAAATGTTCCCTGGTCCCTCCTGACCACAGCGGCCACTCTGCTCTTCACAGCCCCCAGATCCTTCTTTTCTGTGACTTCCTCCCTGTGAGGTCCAGAAGTTCCTCCCTGGGAGATGTATTCCTTTAGCTTAACACTTGGACTCCTTTTCACCTAGAACTAGTATAATGTTATATGTTAACATTCTTTTTTTTTTTAATTGTTTTTAAATGTTAACTATACGTCAATTAAAAAAAAAATAATGGTAACATTTATTGAGTGTTTGCAAAAAAAGAGACTTGTCTCTCTTTAAAATTGCAGGCAGCAGGGTCAGAGTCCCAGGAAGGAGAGCTCCAAGCCCTGAGTGCAGGCTTTCCCAGGGAGCTTGTGGGCACCCAGGGATCAGGTCTCCACTCCAAACACGCCGTTCGCCTGCCGTCCCATCTCTGTTGCGACTCTGCCCTTTGACCCAGCTTTGACAGGGCGCAGGGACAAAGTGACAGTGGTTCTAAGCAGGACCACAAGTGGTGAGAGCCGACTGGCCTCGTGGGTCAGTCCTCTGACACTGTCCCAGACTGCGGGACCTGAGCTCTGTAACAGAAGAGGAACCTGCCAAGATCCCAGGCGCCAATCCCAGCAGTGGCTCTGCAGGCTGGGGCGTGACAGGTGGATAGGGCGAGGGGGACAGTGAGCGCCTGGAGTCCTGAGGATGACCCAGAGGAGGGAAGAGCAGAGGAGGCGGCTCCGGAGGCTCCTGGCGGGTGACCAGAGAGGCGGGGCTGGAATGAGGGGGGTGCGTGGTGAAGGGACATATTTGCTCCCCTATTCCTCCTGCCTGCTGGCTGCTCAGAGGCATTGCTTAACCTCTCGGTATTCCTACCAGAGATCTGTAAAATGGGGAGAAAGACCCAGTGACTTGGCCAATTCCCCCAGCGGCTGATGGTCACACAAAGCTTTCACATCACTCGGGGCAACTTCCAAAGTCTCAACCAGAAAGTTTTTTCAGTGGTAACAGCTCCCATAGAGGAGATGAGGTGTGATGTGTCCTGTTTGATGGAGGGACATCCGGATTGTGGTGCCAATAAAAGGGTCGGAGCAGAGAGCAGTGGGCAGTGCCCGGGAGACCAGGAGGGCCAAGCTCCTGACAGGCGGCCTCCATGTCTCCACGTGATTTCTGATTAGCATTCTACTGCGCTTGTGGTAACGGTGGCCCAGAGGATCAGATTAATCAAAGAGGAAAGCCTTTCTCTCTATCATAAATTGCAATTACAACCATTATTTATGTTATTAAAATTAATTGATCACTATTGATAGCCTTTACTATTTTTATATCACCTTGGGAGAGCCGGACAAACCAACCTCCGGTCCCTCCCAGGGGAGGCAGCTGCTGGCCAGGAGGCAGGGCTATTCTCCTCGCCACATGATGGAAGAAGAAAGAAAGGTTGTGCAGTTATTAAAATTTAATGTGCAATTTCTATGTAAAGCAACACTTGATTTATGTTCTCATATTTTCTTGGCTAAGAGCTTAGGCGCTCTTTAATAGACCTGTGTCCCAGACATCAGTCTCCCACATCAGCATCACACTGGGGAGGGCCTGAGGACACTTGCTGCCCTTGCCCCTCTTCAACCCATAAACCAGGAGGTTTCTCAGGCCCAGCACCATGACTGAAACTTAGCGGGATTGTCAGTGTGTTGAACTGAACTGTTCATAGACGTGAAATACCGTGTCTACAAATGTTGCCAACGTAAGCCCTTCATCTACCCACTTGGTTCCCTGGGTTTCTGTTGGGTAAGAAAGTGAGTGATACACTGAAAAGCAGGTGAAGAGTAAGATCAACAACAGCCTTCAAAACAACTTCTCCCCGTCTGTGCGCTTCTGCCCAGACACCAGGATCATTTCAGCCTTGGTCTCAGGCCCAGTTGGTTAATGTTACAGATAAAAAGACTTCTTGGCTCTCAAGTCCTGTTTGACTTTGAAAGCCCCTGCTAGGATGCAGAGCAGAGCAAACTCCATTTTCGGCTTTTTCCTGGGATGTTTTGTGTTTGGCTGTTGAGCCAAGAGAAAAGCTTCCTTGAGGTTGTTGATGATCAAGTGCTGACACCTGCAAGCACTTCCCCGCTTCCCTGGCAGAACAAGGTACCCAGGATGGAAACCTCGCAGCTGGATGAGCCCACTTCCGATTCTACCCTTAGTGCTGCTTTGAAACTCTACAGTTCACCGAGCAGCGTTGTCTGAAGTCTCGGCAGTCCAGTGGTCCATCTACCATCACAATTGCGAACAGTCCTGCCCTGATTACCGTAACCTAGATGGCCACGCTTTCTGCTGTACGGGAGAAGCTAATGACATGGAGCACTCTCTCGGAGGCGAACCTGCTGGCCCAGTGCCTAACGTGCAGTGTGGGACCTCGGGGAGCCCGCCTCCCGGATTGCCGACGTGCCTGCTCAGAGCCGAACTTGCTGATGTGCATATCGATCTCAGTAGGGTGGAAGTGGACTGTGAAACAGAGCAGGAGATGAGCGGAGACCCTGGGGGACACAGCTGAACAGTCCTCTCAGCACATGTGCTATCGCTGTCACCTCAGAAAAGCCTCTTCCTGGGAACAGAGCTGTTATCTGCCCTGTGGGTGCGGGAATGGTGGGCTGCTCCAAACACGAGGAGCAAAGCCTCAGGTCTGGACACCCACATCAGTGAGCAGAGTTTTCACTTATTCTCAGAGATGCTGTGCCTCCCAGCAGCTGGCTGCCTTGTTGTTTTTGTGATTAAGGTGAGTTCAGATGATAGGAGTTGCTGGCAATAAGCTCTTCACTGAACTTGCTCTTTTCAGCCCAAAGGGAAGGGGATAAAATAGACCGGAGATCCAACCAGTCCATTCTAGAGGAGATCAGCCCTGGATGTTCTTTGGAAGGAATGATGCTAAAGCTGAAACTCCAGTACTTTGGCCACCTCATGTGAAGAGTTGACTCATTGGAAAAGACTCTGATGCTGGGAGGGATTGGGGGCAGGAGGAGAAGGGGACGACAGAGGATGAGATGGCTGGATGGCATCACCGACTTGATGGACGTGAGTTTGAGTGAACTCCGGGAGATGGTGATGGACAGGGAGGCCTGGCGTGCTGCTGTCCAACAAAGAGTTGGACACAACTGAGCAACTGAACTGAACTGAACTGAAGACACGGATGCTGGTTCCTCTGCACCAATCAAACACTAACAGAAGGGAAGATGTGATGACAAGAGCCTGGGTGGATACCCTGATGGTTCTCCGGAAAGGATCAGAAGCTTTCAGAAGCAAGAGTCCAGCTGGCTGTCCCACACACCCTGTCCACCTCCCTGACACAGGGTACCGTGCTTGATGGTGGGTCACGATAATGATAAATGCTGGAACTGCAACTGCCTTTTCCTACGTACTACCTATAACATACAAAGCTATGGTTTTTTCAGTAGTCATATACGGCTGTGAGAGCTGGACCATAAAGAAGGCTGAGCGCCAAAGAATTGATGCTTCCAACTATGGTGCTGGAGAAGACTCTTGAGAGTCCCTTCAACATCAAGATCAAAGGAGTCAATCCTAAAGGAAATCAACCCTGAATATTCATTGTGAGGACTGATGCTGAAGCTGAAGCTCCAATACTTTGGCCACCTGATTAGCAAAACTGACTCATTTGTAAAGACCCTGGTGCTGGCAAAGATTGAAGGCGGGCAGAGAAGGGGGTGACAGAAGATGAGATGGTTGGAGGGCATCACCGACTCAGTGGACATGAGTTTGAGCAAACTCGGAGATGGTGAGGACAGGGAAGCCTGCAGTGCTGCTGTCTGTGGGGGCTGCAAAGAGTTGGACAGGACTGAGCCACTGAACAACAGCAAACAACACATACGATACATTTTATTCAGTCTACTTCTCTGCCAGGATCCGACATCATTAAATGAGGCGAACAAGAGAAAGAAATGCTTGGCCCTGGATCTTCCCTCAGAGACACTGAAACCACTTTCTCCACTCTGCTAAATCCGCGTGAGACTCCATGGGAACGGCAGACCTAACACCTGTTCTCCTCCCATTTCCGTCTGCTGGGCTGGGGGCCAAATTAAAACCCTGCGAGGGAGCAGCCATCAGCACACCTGTGGCCTGTTCTGTCTGGATGCACTGTCGCCTGCGCTTGGTGGTGGCACCCTGCAGGTACGTGGGCTGGACTGGCTTCCCCAATCACAGGGTCTCCTGGAGAGCTTCCCGTGCTCTCAGCTCTGTGGCCTCCACTCTGGACTTGGAAACCAGAGCTAAGCAGGTTCAGCCCCATACGTGAGAAGGAAGGTGACGTTCTGTGCAAGACGAGGCACAAAACAAAGCAACCCCAGTGAAGCACAACCTGGCACTGCTGCAGAGATCGGGGGGCGTCAGAGCCAAGTGACCCCTTCTTCCAGGCTCCCTTCTGAGCCAGCAGAAGGACCCCTGCCATGTGTGTGGCAGAGACCAGCTGCAGGCACTTGTGCTTTTTTAGCAGCGGTCTTCCCGCTTGACTCCAGGCTCATTAGATGCAGACATTCTGGAGCACTCTCCTCTCCCCCGTAGCTTTGTCATCCTCGTCACCCCAGCCTTCTTCCAAGTTCCTGATCACTGCTTCCTGCTTTCACCATGAGAGGGACACTTTGACTCCAGCCTGGGGACTGATGCTGCTCTGCGCTCTGCAGGGTGGTTGCTCACAGGGAAGGGCTGGGCTGGGCAGGAATGGGACTTGCCGATGCTGGTTGGGCCACCTGGACTAAGCTCTCTTACAGCAGGGTTATCTCAGCATGCTGTGATCTGCCTCCAGTCACAACAGAGAGGTTTTTCTGTGTGTGATGCTTCTGAGCTGGAAAATTGAGGCCAGCACCAAACCTGTCTAGGTCCCATCAAAGCTGGAAATAGGTGGCACGGTGGTAAAAGAATCCACCTGCAATGCAGGAAACACAAGAGACACAGGTTTGATCCCTGGGTCAGGAAGATCCCCTGGAAGAGAAAATGGCAAGCCACTCCAGTATTCTTGCCTGGAGAATCCCATGGACAGAGGAGACTGGCGGGGTCACAAAAATTCGGACATGACTAAGCAACTGAGCACACATACCCTCACTGAAGGGCATCTCTGGATTGACTTTGATGGGCCCATAACTGTTTTCTGAGCCTGTCCTTCGTGCTAGATGCTAAGCTGGATGCTCAGAAAGTTGGTCCTCTGAGTCCTTCCAGGAACTGGGGATCCACAAGAGGGCTAACCTTCAACACCAGGAGACAACACACAGCGTGAGGCAGAAAATAACACAGGGACAGAAGGGCCAGAGGAGGGGAAGGCACAGGGCACTGAGACAGAGCTGCTCAGCTGGTCTCTCCATCCCCTGTGCTTGGCAGCCACTTGTGTCATCACAGGTGGCAGTCGGGCCCTCAGTGAAGCCACACAGTCCATCCCTCTTACATGAGACAGAATCCTTTCACAGGAAATGAAATCCTGTCGGTCTCGGTGATTAGGTGAACTGCCGAAACAGAGTAAGTGTTTGTTATCTGAATTAGTGAATTGCAAAGCCTTCATTCCTGCATGTGGCAAGAAATGGCTCCAAAGACGGATCTTGCCCTCAGCAAGCCCATGTCCACCTATGCAGAGGGCCAGCATGGCGTGTTGGTGCCCAGGGATCATTCAGAGGTGGCTTCGTGCCCCTGGGTCCACCCTGTCAGCTTAGGGGAACAGATGGTTAAATGTGTGTGGACTTTGTAGCCGGTGGTAAACCACTGGTACCTTGAAACTGACCAGAAGTGCAATGTGACACCACGGAATTCTACAAACACTGTCGGGTTATCTTACTTTGGTGTGTTTCTATGTGCGTGTTACCAGTGCACTCTTGGTTTGGAAACTTAGCTTCTCAAAGCCTCAGTCCCCTCATCTGTTAATCTGAATAATGATACCAGTTTCAGTTTTGTTGGGAGGGGTGAGAGAGAAAACGCACATCATGAGTGAAGTTCTGTGTCCAGCCCACGGGCTGGTCTCACTCAGCACAGAGGAAAGACTGTCCCAGGGCACAGTGGTTTCCAAGCCCCCGTCCTTCCCAGAAGGAAGAGCACCCCTGTGCTAGCGGCTTTGGGCCACCTTCTGGGATGTGCCAGGCCTGAGAAGTCTCGCGGTATCAGAAGAACTACAGGATGATTCCCATGACCGGGGCGGGCGGCCCGAGAGTCCCCACCGGGAGGATGAGGCATCATGTGAGTCACTGAGCCCTTTGAAGCTGCAGGAAGCTCAGCCACTCCTGTTTCTCCGATTGATCAACAGGAAAAATAGATACTGTGCCCTTTTATAAAAACCTGGCCTCCGCTCAGCCCATCATCCCCTCCCCAGACACGATGTCAGCTGATCTGACACACTTCTCCAGCACATAAACCACCATGATAAAAAAAAATAAATAAAAAATAAAAACTTAAGCCTGAGTAGTACGTTCATGGTTGATGAATGTTGTTAATGGTGGCAAAACCCCGTGTGTCCCCATGTCCCTCATGGGACACCCTCATGGAACACACCTCATGGAGGGCCAGGTCACGGGTAGGGCAGATTGCTCTGGTCTCCCCCACCTGCTGCCCTGGGGAGTAATTCCCTTCCACTCCCTTGCGTCAGGGTTCCACCAGCTGCTGCCAGTTGATGAAAAGAGTAAGCTAATTTTAAGATTCTTGGAAGGGAACTTCATGTCTCTTATCGAGTAGTGTGCTCTAGTCTGCTGCTATGTATCAGGAGGCCCTCTTATTTGGTGTTTTTCACATTAAAAAGCATTTTTTTAATAAAAGGAAATCCACAATTCTCTATAGAAAAATAGGAAACGGGCTCTCCTTTTAGGATAGATGATATTTGTATTGTGAGTCTGTTCAAAAGGGGCCATACCAGTGTGTGTATCAGAATTGGAACAAGTAAGACAGGAAGAAGCCAGTTCAGGCCCCTGCTGTTCAGGGGTCTTTATTAGAAGGGCCAGGAATGAGCTGGTACATTGAGGGGCACTTATTTTGATGATGAGACTATGTATTAAATTTTTTCCAGTGCCTTTGATGACAAAAATGGCCCCAGACCATTTAGACCGCTTTTCTCTGTTGACAGATTCTTCAGGCTGACACAGCCCTCCTCAGTGGGCACCCAGCTTCCAGGAGGCAATGAGAACCTGACCGTCCTTTGCACTCAGGAATACGATTTCCTTTAGAGTCATCAGAAGACTAGTTCATTAAACTAATCAGAGACCGGAGGCTGTGCTATTATATCTTCAAATATGCAAGTTGGTCAGCTAGGGCAGCCTAGTTTTGATTATTTGCATCTTCAACCCCGCTGTCATCATCTTGGAAAACCAGGTTGAGTCTTTTGAGGATGAGAGCCAAATAGCATCAGGGAAAAAATACCAACGACCCCGAGAAAAATGAATATATCTGGATTTATCTGGAACAGCCATTGAGTTTGAATTTTACTTTATTTTTTGGTTAGATAATCCCTAGGAGGTGATACTCAGGGATGTTGATGGAATGAATGGGTAGACAGATGAATGGTGAAGTCCTCTCTGGACTGACCCGAGCCTCGAACGGTAAGTTCGTGGTTGATGAAAGTTGTTAACGATGTTATGGGACACACCTCATGGGGGCCAGGACCCGGTTAGGACAGGCAGCTCCGGTCACCCCCACTGGCTGCCCTCAGGGTTATTCCCTTCTATTTCCTTGCCTGCTGGTACTGCTAAGTCA
This sequence comes from Bos grunniens, assembly GCF_055505025.1. Classification (NCBI taxonomy): domain Eukaryota; kingdom Metazoa; phylum Chordata; class Mammalia; order Artiodactyla; family Bovidae; genus Bos; species Bos grunniens. The sequence goes on from NC_141188.1 coordinate 42,639,913, forward strand.
GTCTTCTCCGTATTTTCCCGCTTGCCATCTGCTCTTCCTTTTCAGCAAGCATGGCGCTGTGGCTGGAGAAGGAAGTCCAGAGAAGCGTCACTGCCCCCTGATGGTCCCTTGAAGGCTGAGGAGTCAGAAACAATGAGTCTCTCTCCTACCGAGTATCTTGATTGACAGCAGGAGAAACGAGAAGACGCAGTCTCATCTTAGAAACCTCGGAGTGGCTCCGGGTGGTGGTGAGTCATCTGGCTTCCCAAATCCCACCTGCTCAGGTGGGATGAGTCCAGCCACCCCGAGGAATGCTGCAGTCTGGTTTCATGTGGAAGGTGGTACAGCTTGATATGTCTCAGTGTCATTGTCCCAGTAAAGCAAAAGGACGTGGGTCCAGTGTGGCATCAGCAATGTCCATACCACATGCCTCGGCCCTAACAGTCAGGGTATCTTGAAAGATAGTCCCGCAAATCTAAGAGAGAGAAATTTTCTTACTTTTGTTGGTTCACTGTGTTTTTATTTTTCCATTTATTTTTATTGACCTGTAGTTGTTACAATGTTAGTTTCAGGTGTACAGCAAAATGATTCAGTTATACATATATCTATATTCTTTTTCAGATGCTTTTCTCATAGGGACTGGGAGTGTTTTAATCTGAAAAAAATAATCCACAAGTGGTCACTTTATGAAATACCTTCTACATATCTTTGATCCATTTTATAATAGAGCCATACACAATGACTTCTTATCAATTGTTTCAAATGTTTGACTCAGATTCCATTTATTTTTTATCATTGTTCATTATACTTTAGTGTTCTCCCAGCGTCTTTGATAGCCAGTGGGAAAAGGATTAAAACGTATTTTAAAAATCCAACAAGATGCAGAGTTTGAGGCTTACAGGCTTGACTCATGATAATATCACTCTAATGCTCTATTCTTACTTAACACCTTTCAAAAAGAGGTTGAGGAAAATCTTGAAAACAGTAACTTAATTCTTGCAGTGTCTCTATAAAAGCAGCATTATAATCCCTGATTTATAAATGAGGAATTAGGGCTAAAAGCGGTCAAATCACAAGCTATATCCTTTTACAGATTTATGCCCACACTTCAGATGTCAGAAAGCCTGTAGTGCAAACCGGGTCGTTTACACACACACACACACACACACACACACACACACACACGTACACACACACACGTACACACACACACTCACATGCGCACGCATGCCCCAGGATAGCACTGGGAAGAAGTGGGAGTTCTTGCTTTTCGTGGTTCAGTTCAGTCACTCAGTCATGTCTAACTCTTTGCCACCCCATGGACTGCAGCACCCCAGGCCTCCCTGTCCATTGCCAACTCCCAGAGTTTACCCAAACTCAAGTCCATTGAGTCAGTGATGCCATCCAACCATCTCATCCTCTGTTGTCCCCTTCTCCTCCTGCCTTCAATCTTTCCCAGCATCAGGATCATTTCAAATGAGTCAGTTTTTCTAATCAAGTGGCCAAAATACTGGAGTTTCAGCTTCAGCATCATGGTTAAAGATATGTTATCCCCCCATTTCCCCAGAACTCACCCTGTGCTCCCTTCCCTTCCCCCCTCCCCCATTGAGCAGAGCTGCCTCCCCCATTCCCGGCACAGGTAGATAACATACCCCTACTCTCAGAACCTAGATAACACCCCATCATACACTGCTTGCTAACTTCCGGCCACCAGTGCACCACTCAGCAAGCACTGACTCAGTGAAAACCACCATCCCGCTCTATGGAATCAGACATGAAGACCCCCAGCCAAGCTGCAGAGCCAGGACCATGCGGTCCTCCCAGCTGGGCTCAGGCCCCTCGAGGGGAGGCCAAACTCAGTCCTTTGCTCTGTGCCAGGCGCTAGGAGGCAGGAGTCCTGAGTTGCTCAGGAGGCCCCAGGCCTCTGTAGGTACACACACAGCTGGTGTTAGGGGAACACGTGAGCCGCACTCCGCCAGCCAGGATGGGCCCCTGGAGGCTTCACAGACGCCATCCTGGTGGCTGAGTCTGCAGGCTGCATGGGAAGGGCCACGCTGGGTAGGTGGGATCACCCTGGCCACTGGGTGAGCCCCAGGGGGCTGTCCCCCGGGACACAAAGCCTCCAGTGGGGGTGGGTGGGGAAGAGGCCCCACAGCTGGTCAGATGGAAGGTCATGAGGCCTTGGGGCCCACCCTACCCTGAAGTAGGAGTTGGGCAAAGCTGAAGCGCGCTCTCTTTTGTTGGGGTTGACTGTGGGGGCCAAATTCGGCAGGTCAGTTCTGAGTTTGGTTGAGGTGCCTCTGGGACCCCCAGCTGCTAAATCTATGATCCTGGCCCTGGGGGTGCCCTTGGGCCATGGGAGAGGCTATGCTCGAGTGAGGAAAGGGGGCAAGGTGGAAAGCAGAGGGGACAAACGCCACCCCAGGGGACACCACCACTCAATGGGCAGTGAGAAAAAAGGGAGGATTCCCAGGGGTCAGGGAAGCAGAGGTCAAGCAGTTCTCAGGAGGAAAACCTGAGAAGGAAATGATGGAGTCGGCTATAGGAAGCAGATGGTTTGGTCAATGGTGTCAAGTGCTGTCAAGTCAAGAAGTAAGAGAAGCGTTAAAAAATGAGCCCCCAATTAAGCCACAAGGGGGCCAGTGGTGGCCTTGGAGGAAGCAGCTTCACCTGATGGTTAGGGCTGCAGGCAGGATGCAGGTGGAAGAGGGGGCAGGAGGTGAGGAAGCGGAGAAGGTGAGAGGCTCTTCCCAACATCCAAATGCTAGGACAAGATGTCATATTTAATAGACCCAGGCAGGAAAGACAAGAGGAGATGATAAAAATGTGGAAGGAGGCAAACAGGAAACTGAGGGTTTCATGGCCATTATGCAGCTGGTGATGGGACCACCTTCTGAGAACAGGCAGGACATCAGGACCGACAGTGACGAGACTGTCAGCAAGTCCCCTCACATGCCTGGCACAGCCCCCTCGTCTCTAACCCTTGGACCATCCTCTACTGGGCAGTTACCATCACCCTTTGACAGATAGGACCACTGAGGCCTGGAGGACATTGGTGGCATCTGAGCAGAGCGCTCAAGGAGCTGGAGAAGAAAGTTCTGTGGCAGGAGCTGGGAGAGAGCTGACAAGGGAGCCACTGGGGGACAGCTGAGCAGTGCTGAGTACCCGGCAGGGACTGGAGACACTGTGAAGCTAATGGTCCGGAACCCAGTGGTGCTGTGCGTTCGGCAATCAGGTTTCAAAGTGGAAACAGAGAGTTGGACGATCGGGGGCTGGGGTTTTGCTGCCTTGGCAGAAGCTGAGGGGACGGACGTGGGGTCAGGATGGAGCAGTCTCCATTCTGCCTGCATTGCAGAGTCACCTGGGGCACTTACAGTGCTCAAGAACACCTGTCTCTAGAGATTCTGGCTTAATAAGCTCGGATGGAGCCCTGGGCTTGTGGGCTTTAAAGCTCCCCAGGTGATTTGAATCTGCAGTCGGTGCTGAGAAGCCCCCAAAGCTGAGCTTTTCCAGGGCAACCCACATCCAGAGCGTCAGCACCACCTGCCTGCCTCTCAGAAATACACAGTCAGTGGCTGCATCCCAGCCCTTCGGGGTGGGACCCTGCCATCTGTGTCTTAGCACATCCTCTAGGAGATCCTAATGTCCCCTGGAGTTTGAAAGCCATGGGTTTAAGGGGTCTGAGAAGAACAGTGGCGTTTAAGAGCTTCCCAGCTGGGGTCAGCCAGGTTTTAGGTCCAGGATGACTCTGATGTGGAATCAAGACTCAGGTCCCTGGGGTTCGTGGCACAGGGATGCTGGGGCAGGGATCTGTCATGGTGAACTGAGCTCATTCGAGTGATGTGGAACTTTTTAAAAAAATTTTTTTCAAGTCTAGTTGATGTGCATTGCTGTTAGTTTCAGGTGTAAAGCAAAGTGGTTTGGTTATCACACATATATGTGTATGTGTATATATATTCTTTTCCAGATTCTTTTCCATTATAGGGTATTACAAGATGTTAAGTAGAGTTCCCTGTGCTCTACAGTAGGTCCTTGTTGTTTATTTGTTTTACGTATAGTACTGTGTATCTGCTGATCCCAAATTCCTAATTTAGCCCTCCTTTCCCCTGCCACCCCCCCGCTTCCCAACTGAGCTCACTCAGGTGATGTGGGACTTTCCATAGGCGCAGAGTTTGGACATGAGTTTGAGCAAACTCCAGGAGATAGTGAGGGACAGGGAAACCTGCATACTGCAGTCCACGGGGTCACAGGGTTGGACACGACTTAGTGACCGAACAGTAACAACAGAGTTTGGATCCTTGGTGCCGGGGGGGTGTAAGGAGGTGAGAAAGAAGGCTGCATGGCAGGTGCTGTGAGCAGAGAGCTTTGAATGGGGTCGGGGTGACTCAGAATAAACCCGAGACTGCTAGCAGAGAATACGAGGAATAACTCGAGATCCACAGTAGTTGTGATAGAGAGATAGGGTGATGGTTGAATTTTTTGATTAACTTTTAAAAGTTCAGTATTTGGTAAAGGTGTTTTCCAAAAGAAAAACTGTTTCTTCAAAAGTTTGCATTGGGCCAGCCAGGGCCTCAGTAAAACTAAACATGAATTCACATGTGTTCTGGTTCCCGGGAATGGCCCTGGGACCAGTCAGACCCAGCCCGGCCTTGCCTGGATTGTGGGTTGATGGAGGGACAGAGCTGGAAGGAACCATAGCATCATTCACCCACCCTTATTCTGCAAGCTCAGGGGTCAAGGCTGTGTCCACGTTCCTATAACCAGGCAATGGCACGGTGGTGACTGGTCTGTAGACGGTATGATGACCAGCAATGTCTGGCATCGGTGCCCCCAGCAGAGGGTCGGCACTTACTGCCCACCCTGACTCCACAAGCCCTGGCACCGTGGCTCCACAAGCCCTCGAGGCAAGACAGCTGCCAGGCCCCCTCGGCGATAACCCTGTGCCCCACCAGCCCCCAGGTTCCCTCCGTCCTTCAGATTCAGCATCACCTTTGCTGCCCTGAGCCTTTGAGTTGCTGATCTCATAAGTGCATCCTGCCTATTAAGAGCAGAAAACAACCCATTTTTTAAATTGCCATGAGAAATGTCTTTTTGGGGATTTACAGGACAAAAATTGCTCATTTAAGCACAGCTTCTTTTTCTATTTAAACAAAGTTTGTAAGAAAAAAAAAATGGTGGTTCCTAGAACAGCTGGGTACAAGATACCTGTTTCCAGACATGCTTTTGTATAGCATTGGTATCCTGAGGGTTAACCCAGTAAAGCCTCCTGGTAACAAAGGAAGAAACCTTTCAAGGAAAAGAGAAAAGCACTATCTCTAGACCGGGATGGATAGCATCGTCATTTGCCCCACGAGCACCACCCACAGCGCCGGCCAGCGCCTGGCTCCCGCTGGCAGCCTCTGACCCAGACATCGTGGGCTCTAGAAAACCTTTGCTGTAGCTGCAGAGCCATCTCGTGGTGCTGTGCAGTATTAGGGCCAGGAGACACACTGCACCCAGCCCGTCTCTGTGTCACAGCTCTGCTCAAATGCAGCTGAGACAAATCCCCGTTTGTAATCAATGACATCCATCCCTCCACGCACAGATGCATGTTTGCAGACCACTTCCGAGGAAGGGAACATGGATAATGCGGAAAAAGGGTGCTTATAAGCCGATGAGAACTTGAGCCTGGGGAAGTCTAATGCTGGAGGAATTAGATGCTCTATCCACGGTCCTAACAACTGACACCTGGCCAAGGCTGGGAGAAAATGCTGCCTAGCCTTGTCTACGAGACGAGGAAACAGTGATGGTAGATATAGGACATTGCACTTTTTTTTTTTAACAATTCTCAGAGCCCGAAGCCTGGCTGCCTTTGGGAAAAGAAATTTCAGCAGGATGCGTTTGCATTGCTGTGTTTCTGTCCGTAGCACAGGTCACCATCCTGGCTCTGGAACTCAGGCTCTAGAGGTTCCTTGCTTGGTCTGGATCATCTCGCTTTTTGGGGGGACACATGCAGACTGCCGGCCAGTGTGCTCTCTGGCCTTCTGATCTGAGGGATTCCAATTTGAGTGACAGCTGGTTTGTTAATTATGACTGCTGTGAAGCCTGGAGAAAACCTAATAAAAACCTTTATCAAATAATTTAAAAGGAATCTCATGGTAACTTCTCGAACCACTTGAAATAATCCCGAGACTGCTAGCAGAGAATACGAGGAATAACTCAAGATTCACAGTAACTGTGATAGAAAGATAGGGTGATGGTTGGACTTTTTGATTAACTTTAAAAAATTCAGTATTTGGTAAAGGTGTTTTCCAAAAGAAAAACTGTTTCTTCAAAAGTTTGCATTGGGCCAGACAGGGCCTCAGTAAAACTCACCATGAATTCACACTCCCAGGAACGGCCCTTGGTGTGGAGCAGCCAGACCCAAACCCACCCTTGCCTGGGGTCATGTGTTGACGGAGAGACAGAGCTAAAAGGAACCATTATATCTTTCACCCACCCTTCCCCTGCAAGCTCGGGGGTCAGGGCTGTGTCCAGATTCCTTTAACCAGGGAGTGACACCGTGGTGAGTGGAACAGAGACAGTGCAATGACCAGTAATGCCCAACATCAGTACCCCCAGGAGAGGGTCAGCACTTACTGCTCAGGTGTCCGGACACCATAAGCCCTCAGGACAGGACAGCTGCCAGGTCCCCTGGGCTATAACCCTGTGCCTGCCAGCCCCTGGGTCTCCTTAGTCCTTCAGATTCACCATCACCTTTGCTGCCCTGAACCTTTGAGATGCCAATCTCGTTAATCTTTGGTTCTGATTTGCATTTTAAGATGACTTCCCTGGTGGCTCAGATGGTAAAGCATCTGCCACAGTGCAGGAGACCAGGGTTCAATCCCTGGGTCAGGAAGGTCACCGGGAGTAGGAAATGGCAACCCACTCCAGTTCAGATGGTCAGTTTTGCGGCTTTTCGGCAAAAGGGTAGGTACCTACAAGACTATAAGTGTGCTCCTCTGCTTGCCCAGGGACTAGAGGACAGCGACTCGGATGACATAGAGACCGTGGCCGTGGAGAGAAGGGAACGAACTCAAGATGTGTTTTGCCGGGAGAACTGACAGGACTGGCAGCTGGATTCGCATGCAAGTGAGGAGCCCAGTATGGGGCCCGGTTTCCAGTCATGATGTCATTTGCTGTCACAGGCACAGCTGGGGAGTGCAAGCTGGTTTGGGGGAAAAATCAAGAGACTTTGAAGACATGTTAATTTTGCCCTGTTTCAGACAGGCATAACTGGAGGTTCTCTGAAGATGCCAAGCAGACAATCTGAATCCTCTCTGGTCTCAGGTTCCTACTCTGGAAAATGAAAAGATGGGGTACAATCCATCGCCCCTCACCCACCCGAACAGCCTTTACCCCAGCTCTGCAGTCGAGGATGGTGTCTCTCTGTGGAAGTTACAGCTGGACTTGTTGGGTTTTGTCTCAGAGAAGTCCAGGGTGTGACATGCACTGGGGAGATGGCGGCATAAGGATGGGACTTACATTCAGGAGAACTTATGTGCTCATCTGAAGAATTGATGCTTTTGAACTGTGGTGTTGGAGAAGACTCTTGAGAGTCCCTTGGACTACAGAGAGATCCAACCTGTCCATCCTAAAGGAAATCAGTCCTGAATATTCATTGGAAGGACTGATTCTGAAGCTGAAACTCGAATACTTTGGCCACCTGATGCAAAGAACTGGCTCATTTGAAAAGACCCTGATGCTGGGAAAGATCGAAGGCAGGAGGAGAAGGGGACAACAGAGGGTGAGATGGCTAGATGGCATCACTGACTCAATGGACCTGAGTTTGAGTAGGCTCCAGGAGTTGACGATGGACAGGGAAGCCTGGTGTGCTGCAGTCCATGGGGTCACAAAGAGTCGGACACAACTGAGCTACTGAACTGAACTGAACTATGTGCTCATCCAGAAAGAAAGTGTGGGTAGAAGAGACCATGTGGTTCAGGATGGGCTGAGCCCCGAGGGAGCCCACGTGAGTGGTGAGAGAGAGAGGAGGCCCCTAGTCATTGCCGTTCTTCAAGCATCTCCAAAAGAAAGTGGACAAAGTGATAGAAAACATAGTAAAATGCACGTGACTCACCATTTCCTCTGCTGCTGCTGCTGCTGCTGCTGCTGCTAAGTCGCTTCAGTCATGTCCGACTCCGTGCGACCCCATAGACGGCAGCCCACCAGGCTTCCCCGTCCCTGGGATTCTCCGGGCAAGAACACTGGAGTGGGGCCCACTATTTCCTCTAGCTGTGAGTAATAACCAAGAAGTTCCTCTACCTATGAGGCCAGGGACCTGGTTAAACCCAGAGGTGCTCCAGACCCCAAGGAAAGGCTTGTTTTTTTGTTTCTAAGACATTTCTATTGAAACTCCTGGAAACTGAAGATATGATTTAAAACAGCCTGACAGCTGATTCCATGGTGGAATGTGTTAATGAAGCATAAGCAAACAGTTAATGATAGAAAACATAATCGTTTCTGAAGGAGGGAATTACCAAAGGTTGTTTGTGCCTCAGTAATTCTTCAAGAGGCACCAAACACAAGCTAATGGTGAGTTTGCCCACATACAGTGAAAAGCTGCAAGTCCAAACAACAGTGGATACAGATCCAAATTACGTAATTCATACAGTGAGCAATTCTGTCATTTTTTTAATGTAAAATTGGGTGGCTTCCCCAGCATCTTTCTTTTTCTCATCAAGATAAGTAAGTTTTCTGCCCCACTGGGTATCCGGCTAACTTCCAGCTTCTTTGTATATTAGAGGTAAATTTAGAAACTACAATTGGATTTAAAAGAAGACATGCTGCTTACTCACGCACTTTCATCTTAAACAATTCAATTTCTGAAACTGCTACCTAAACGAAAACGAACAAGATCATTTTCATTTTCAAATTACAGGTTACTACAAAACACAACCAGTAACTTCCAGCTCAGGAAAATCCTCTAACTAGGAGTCTCCACTAACCATTTGTGATGATGAAAATGGTTGAGATTTTTTTTAATTGAGATTTTTTTCAGACTCTAAGTACTACTGCTGCTATTCTTTGCTAAAAAATAACCTCAGTGGTATTCTGTCCTCCAAAACAATAGTTTCTGTCTCCATATCAGACCTCCCAGAAATATATCAGAAGCCAGTAAAATAAGAGCATCCTTTTTTTTGGCCATGCTGTGTTGCAGATGGGATCTAGTTCCCCTACCAAGGATTGAACCCATGCCTCATACAATGGAGGTGCAGAGTCTTAACCACTGACCCACCAGGGAAAGCCCAAGAGTATAGTTTTAATGCAAATAATTCAGATCCTTTTTGAAAAAGATTAATATCCAACTTCTATAGCATAGCATTTTTCTGGCATTATTTTAGTTTGCTGAAAACTAGAATATCATATGTTCTATAAAAATGACTAATACAATGGAAAATAATTTGGCTAGCTTTATTGTTTGGGGAAAAGGAATATTACAGGTTCATTGTAAATTAAAATATAAACAATACAGAAAATAACAAAAGGAAATACAGCTCACCTACAATGGTATCACCCAGAGATAGCTACAGTTGGCATTTCCGATGTATACTTCCAATCTGTTCCTCTGCAGGTAACTATGTACTCCACACCCATGTGCACTTCATTCCATGCACACAAAGTTAGATTGTATTGTCAATACTCCTTGAAATCTTCTTTCATTAATACAGTGATCCCTAACCTTTTTGGCACCAGGGACCGAGTTCGGGGAAGACAATTTTTCCATAGATTGGGAGGGGGGCAATAATTTGGGGATGATTCAAACACATTAAATTTACTGTGCACTTTATTTCTAATTGAATGCTGCTGCTGCTCCGACAAGAGGTGCCGGTCTGCAGCCCAGAGTTTGGAGACCCCTGCCTTAATAGATCATGAACCCCTTCCTTTGTCACTTAACAGTCTGCTCATGAGTTTTCATGTCTACTTAGTATCCCATCAGAGAGCCATAGCAACATCTACTTGCCATGCCCAAATTGTTGAACCTGGGGTGTGTATTTTTCCAGTTAAAAATAACGGTGCAATGAAGACACTGTATATATAAAATTTTGTTTACAACGCTGATGACTTCCTTAGAATAAATTTCTAGATATAGAGTAATTATATCAGAGAATGTTACCCATGTTAAAAAATTTTTTTTGTTAAAAGACTTTTTTATAAGGTAGGTCCTTATCCGTTATCCACTAATTTTTTTCTTTAAATTCTTTTGTATTAGAGTATAGCTGCTTAACAATGTTTCAATAGTTTCCAGGTGAACAGTGAAAGGACTCAGCCATACATATACATGTATCCATTCCCCAAACTCTCCTCCCACCCAGGCTGCCACATAACATTTAGCAGAGTTCCCTGTGCTCCACAGTAGGTCCTTGTTGGTAATCCATTTTAAATATAGAAGAGTGTACATGTCAACCCCAAACTCTCTAACTACTGTATATCATGGGAAACTCTGTTCAATATCATGTAACAACCTAATTGGGAAAAGAATTCGAAAAAGAATAGATACATATGTATGTATAACTGAATTACTGCCTTGTACAACCTAAACCCAAGACAATATTGTCAATCAACTATCCTCCGATATAAAATTAAAAAGCTTTTTTAAAAGACAAGGGCAGTTTTAGGTTCACAGCAACTTGAGAGGAAGGTACAGCAATCTGCCACACACCTCCTGCTCCCCACAAGCAGAGCTTTCCTCATCATTCACACCCCCGTCAGATGGGACATTTGTTACATCTAATGAATCACATTGTGTGTAAGTGTGCTAAGTCACTTCAGTGGTGTCTGACCCTTTGCAACCCCATGGACTGCAGCCCTCCAGGCTCCTCTGTCCATGGGACTCTCCAGGCAAGAATACTGGAGTGGGTAGCCATTCTCTTCTCTGGGGGATCTTCCCAGCCCAGGGATTGAACCTAGGTTTCTTGCATTGCAGGCAGATTCTTCACCACTGAGCCACCAGGGAAGTTAATCTGGTTATACATATTTTTTTTTTTCACTTTACAGGGTCTTTATTTTTGCTTTAAGTAATTAGTTGTCTTTTAAGCAAGTTATGAGAAGAAAGGAAAAAAAGTCTCTCATGTTTCCCATTATTTATCATTTCCAGTGATCTTCATTTTTTCCTGTGGATCCAACTTTCCATCTGGTATCACTTCCCACTTGCCTGAAGGATATCCTTTAGGATTCTTTTATTATACAGTTCTGCTAGCAACAAATTCTCTTAACTCTTCTCTATTTGAAAATGTCTTTATTTCATCCTCATTTTTGCAGGATATTTTCCTTAGATAAAGAATTCTGGGATGACAAGTTCTTGGTATTTTCTTTCAACATTTAAGGAGCTTTCATTGTGTTCTTTTTGTTTATGGTGAAAAGTCAGTGGAATTTCTTACCCTCATACACAATGTTTCCTTTTCTCTGTCTTTCAAGGTTTTCATTTTTAAATTTCACAAGTTTCTGATGTACCTAGGTTTCCTCTCTCCCCCAATATTTATCCTTATTACAGTTTGCTGAGCTTCCTAGATCAGTTAATTTGTTTCCACCAAATTCAAGAAGTTTTCAGCCATTATTTCTTTTTTTTTTTTAAACTTTATTTAAACTTAAATGCATATTGTCACAAACATTACTTCTCATCATTTTATTTCTCAACAAAGACAAGGTCTTGCTCTAACTTCTCCTTCCCCTCACCCAAGTTGCCAACCCCAAGACTCACTACTGTTTATTTTCACAGTAATTTAGCTTTCCAAAAGCCCAGAGATTAGACAATACACTCTGATAAGCTACATATTTTAAAGGCAATTTAAAAATTATCTAGGAGTAGACCAATTCATATTCTACCAATATACATGAGAGTTTCTATGTACCTAAATTATAATACTAAGAATTATAAGAAAAAAGCAACCTTGCCAATTTGATAGCTTAATGGTGATATCTTATTTTTTAATGAATTTTAGTGGTACATACGGAGAAGGCAATGGCACCCCACTCCAGTACTCTTGCCTGGAAAATCCCATGGACAGAGGAGCCTGGTAGGTTGCAGTCCAAGCGGTCGCTGAGAGTCGGACATGACCAAGTGACTTCCTACTTTCACTTTCAACTTTCATGCATTGGAGAAGGAAATGGCAACCCACTCCAGTGTTCTTGCCTGGAGAATCCCAGGGACGGGGGAGCCTGGTAGGCTGCCGTCTATGGGGTCGCACAGAGTCGGACGTGACTTAGCAGCAGCAGCAGCAGCAGCAGTGGTACATATAGTTACTGGTTATTTGAATTGTATACCTGCTCATGCCCTTTGCCTATTGTAAAGTTGTGTTACCATTTTTATTGCTTTAAAAGAAATATTTTTATTAGCTATTTTCATGTACATCATAACTATGTTTTTTCCTAGTTTAGGGATGACCTTTTACTTCCTATATTTAGTGATGGTATTTTATTTTTTGACATACTGAAGTTTTCATTTTTATGTTGTCAAATTTGTGGGGAAAAATATAGCTATAAATGCTTATATTTTTTAAAAAATCGAGGCTACCGAGAAATATCAGTAGCCTCAAATGTGCGGATAACGCCACCCTTGTGGCAGAAAGCAAGGACGAACTGAGGAGCCTCTTGATGGAAGTGAAAGAGGAGAGTGAAAAAGCTGGCTTAAAACTCAACATTCAAAAACCTAAGATCATGGTATCCGGTACCATCACTTCATGGCAAATAGATGGGGAAATAATGGAAACAGTGACAAACTTTATTTTCTTGGGCTCCAAAATCACTGCAGATGGTGATTAAAGCCATGAAATTAAAAGACACTTGCTCCTTGAAAGAAAAGCTATGACAAACCTAGACAGCATATTAAAAGGCAGAGATGTTACTTTGCTGAGAAAAGTCCATCTGGTCAAAGCTATGGTTTTTCCAATAGTCATGTATGGATGTGAGCATTGGACCATGGGGAAAGCTGAGCACTGATGAATTGATGCTTTTGAACTATGATGCTGGAGAAGACTCTTGAGAGTCCCTTGGACTGCAAAGAGATCAAACCAGTCAATCTGAAAGGAAATCAGTCCTGAATATTCATTGGAAGAACTGATGCTGAAGTTGAAGCTACAATACCCTGGCCTCCTAATGCAAAGAACTGACTCATTGGAAAAGGCCCTGATGCTGGGAAGATTGAAGGCAGGAAAAGAAGGGGACGTCAGAGGATGAGCTGTTCGGATGGCAACACCAACTCGATGGTAAGAGTTTGAGCAAGCTGCAGGAGTTGGTGATGGACAGCGAAGCCTGGTTTCCTGTGCTGCAGTCCATGGGATCGCAAAGAGTTGAACACGACTGAGCAACTGAACTGAACTGGAAAAAAAAAATCTGAAATCCACAACCGAACTTTACACTTAAGAAACTAGAAAAAGAACAAACTAAATCCAAGATGGCAGAAGGAAAGGAAATAATGAAGATTAATGCAGAAAGAAATGAAACAAAGGACAATAGGGAAAATCAAGGAAACCTAAAGCCAGTTCTTAAAAAAAAAAAAATTAACAAAGCTTTCACTATATGGACTAAGAAAGAAAAAAGACTCAAATTACTAAAATTAGAAATGAAAGCAGGGACATTACTACCAATTGTATAGAAATTAAAAAAAAAATTCTGAGAATCCTATGAATAATTGTACACCAACAAATTGGATAACCTAGATTCAGTTCAGTTCAGTTCAGGCGCTCAGTCGTGTCCAACTCTTTGCGACCCCATGAATCACAGCACGCCAGGCCTCCCTGTCCATCACCAATTCCCGGAGTTTACCCAAACTCATGTCTATCGAGTCAGCAATGCCATTCAGCCGTCTCATCCATTGTCATCCCCTTCTCCTCCTGCCCCCAATCCCTCCCTGCATCAGGGTCTTTTCCAATGAGTCAACTCTTTGCATGAGGTGGCCAAAGTATTGGAGTTTCAGCTTCAGCATCAGTCCTTCCAATGAACACCCAGGACTGATATCCTTTAGGATGGACTGGTTGGATCTCCTTGCAGTCCAAGGGACTCTCAAGAGTCTTCTCCAACACCACAGTTCAAAAGCATCAATTCTTCGGCGCTCAGCTTTCTTCACCGTCCAACTCTCATATCCATACATGACCACTGGAAAAACCATAGCCTTGACTAGATGGACCTTTGTTGGCAAAGTAATGTCTCTGCTTTTTAATATGCTATCTGCTGCTGCTAAGTCACTTCAGTCGTGTCTGACTCTGTGCGACCCCATAGGAGGCAGCCCACCAGGCTCCCCGTCCCTGGGATTCTCCAGGCAAGAACACTGGAGTGGGTTGCCACTTCCTTCTCCAATACGTGAAAGTGAAAAGTGAAAGTGAAGTTGCTCAGTTGTGTCCGACTCTTCACAGCCCCATGGATTGCAGCCCACCAGGCTCCTCCACCCATGGGATTCTCCAGGCAAGAGTACTGGAGTGGGTTGCCATTGCCTTCTCCAAATATGCTATCTAGGTTGGTCATAACTTTCCTTAACCTAGATTAAATGGACAAATTCCTAGACACAAAACAACCAAGATTAAATCTCAAAGAAACAGGAAATCTGAATAGATCTATAAGTATTGAATCAGTCATCAAAAATCTCCTGATAAAGAAAAGCCCTGGATCCTGTGGCTTCTACTGGCAAATTCTACCAAACAGTTAAAGAAGAACTAATACTAATCCTTCTGAAACTTGTCCAAAAATATGAAGAGAAACACTTCCTAATTCATTTTCTGAGGCTAGCATTACTCTAATACCAAAGCCAGACAAAGACACTGTAAGAAAGGAAAACCATAGACCAATATTACTAATGAACATTGTTTCAAAAATCCTCAGCAAAGTACTACCAAACCAAATTCAGCAGCGTGCTATCAAATGCACAGAAAACACTGCTAATTGTTACACAGAGAAATATCTAAGTGCAACTTTGTCTTAAGTATGTACAATAATGGTTGCTGGAAAGTATGAGGCTTGGAGTTAGACCTAGCTTCTCACACTGCCCTTAGCAGGTAGGCTCTTTGATTTTGGGGAGAAGAGGGGGTTATCACTCTTCTGATGGAGATGGCATAATAGTGCTTCTCTGCAAAATCAGAGAGTTAATGTATGGGAACATGCCTGGCACGTACTTGGTAAGGACTTAATGTGTTTTTCCTGCCCCTGCTTTATGTCAACCAATTACTCTTTTGACACATGTAACATAATATTTACATTCCATCTGTCAAATCAAAGTGAGGTGGTGTGAATATTTAAGATATAATAATACAGCCTAGTTACTGCGTGTCTGCTGTTTGTATTAGGTAGTGAAGAAGATACAGAGACATAAGAGAAACTAAAACTGCACCTGCTTTTAACCAATTTAAAACGATAGTTGGAATGTAAGAGGTATGTCTTAGAAAATAACAGCAGGAAAAATTAGAACGTGATAAATGCTGCAAAGGACGATGGGAGGAAGGAGAGGAAAGAAGACAGCTGACATGGAGGGTGGCTCAGATATGCCATTTCTTATTTTCTTAAAGAAATGAAATCCAAATCAAGCCTTCATCTCCCTGGACTAGCAGGAAATTTCATCCCAAATATGACCTATTCCTCCCCCAGACTTTCCTCTCTTGTAAGTTACACCCCCACCTATAACTGCTTAAATCTACACTTAAGGGGAATTCCCCGGTGTCCCAGTGGTTAGGACTCTGTGCTTTCACAGCCAGGGCCTGGGTTCAATCCCCTACACTCCAGCTAGACTCCTTGATGCCTGTCCCCCTCCCATCGCACTTCACATCAATGCTTATCAACAAATTTGACCCTCCAAAGCCCACCCAGCCCCTCTGTGTCCTCACCCTATCCATCCCTTCACCTGGACCACTTCTCTGACTGCTCCCCCCAGGTTCCCTCCTGCATCATCCGTTCCCACTGCAGCCTCCAGAGAGTCCAGAATAATCTTTGACAAGAGTATCTCAGGTCCCACCATATTCCTGCCCAAGTTCCGCCTGTAACTCTCTGTTCTCCTTGGGAAGATGGACAATGGTCCCATTTCTCCTAACCAGCTTCAGAGGCCTTCGTGGTCTCTGGCCCTGCCTGCCTCCTGGCCTCCCCACCGCTCTCCCTGTGGGAGCCTCCTTTTTGTTCTTAGCTGTCTCCCGTTTGCCCTCCCTGGGTCTGGACCGCAGCATAGCTGCCTCTGCAGCTGAAGTCGTTCCCTCTGAGGCCATGCCCTGCCACATCATCTGAATTGTCTTTAAATTACTTTCCATAATAATAAAAAAGTTAAAAGCAACCTTAACATCCACCAGTAAGAGATAACTTAGAATGGTGAAATACAGGCAGACCTCAAAAATTATATTGTAGAAAAACACTTCATGTTATGAAAAACTGTTCACTATTTAGACAGATTTTTAAACAAAAATTAAAAAGGGGAAAGTGCCGGGAGCCGGCATATTGCATATTGAGTGCAGCACTTTGCACAGCATCATCTTTCAGGATCTGGAATAGCTCAACTGGAATTCTATCACTGCCGGGAGCCAGCATGAGGAACTCCGCCCATGACAAAGGTCATGAGGAAGGAGGCTCGGCATACGCAAAGGCGGGATCGAGCCTCAGGAGTCCCCCTGGAAATTCTCAAGCATCTACCCCCAAAACCAGAGTCTGTCTACTTTCTGCTTTGTGCTCTCACCTACACCTCTGACTTTATGGGGAGCTGTCCCCCACTACCTCTCTCTGAAAAAAGAGTTAGCTTACAGCTCCAGTTAACAATTCCTGGCTGTGACAGTGTTTCAACCTACAAACTCCTTTGGAAGTCCTCTAGCCTGCCTGAATAGGTTTTTCCGGCCACATGTGATTGTTCAGAGCCTCCCAACTGTGAGAGGCAGGAGATGTTCTAAACTGTCTAAACACAGATTCCTTTGAGTAGTTAAAAGATTGATTAGAAATTGTATTGGTGAAGGGTTTTTCACTTATTAGGCCAATGTTTGCTGCTAAGTCTCCATACCCCTTACCTACTGTGTTCTTGGCAGTGTATTGATTGATATAATGGGTGTATAGAAATGTAAGTAGTAGCCTCAATGTTTGTAACCTTGGACCCTTGAGTTAATTCTTTTCTTGATCGAGCCCACCTCACCTTTGCCCTATAGGAATGCAGCTTTGTCCAATGCTTTTTTGGAGGCTGGTGCCTGACTTTGGAATAATCACCTTTAGAGAAAAATAAGTTTCTTAAAATGTTAACAGGCCTCCTGGCCAGAAGATGATGTAATTCACCTGAACTTTTGCATATGATACGTTTGAAAGCCTGGCTTCGATTAGGACCATGAACTGCTGTCCTTGCATGACTCCACCCCTTCCCCCATTATCCTCTATGCACAACTTAAGGTATAAAAACTACTTTGGAAAATAAAGTGCGGGCCTTGTTCACCGAAACTTGGTCTCCCCATGTCGTTCTTTCTCTTACCTTCTGGCTGAATTATTCAGCCTCTTTTCTTCACTGAATTTTCCTACTGAGCTATCCTTATTTCAGCCTCTTTTCTCCACTGAATTTCCTCACTGAGCTATCCTCATTCTATTACTTTTTATATCCTTAATTAACATTTAATTAAGCAGTTGTTTCCTGATCCTCGCCTACGCCGTCTCTCCTTCGAATACCCTGGATCAGCCAGGGCTGGACCCCGGCAGGAAAGATTACAAAACAAGAGCTCATTTCGGAATATACATATGTATATTTAAGAAAAAAACACTTCAGAGTATGTAGCCAAATTTTAGCCTTAATTATGATTCAATCATGGTATCAAAGGTGAAATTAATTTTTTTGTGCTTTTCTTTTTCCTTTTTTTTTTTTGGATAAAAAACCCACAACAATGAACATTATATATTATTTTTCCAGTAAGGAAAAAGATAGGAATAGAGAGCTTACTTGTATGTATGTGTGTGTGTATGTGTGTATATATATATATACACACACATATATATATATTTTTTAAGACCCTTGATGGTGGAGGGCCAGCATCCCAGCTGAGGTCCCCCAGGAGCCCTTGCTGGAGGAAGGAACAAGGGGAAGCAGGACTACAGCCTGGACAGGCCCAGGACTGGGGGCACCTGTGGTTTCCTGTTACCTAGGTGCTGGCAGCTGAGATGGTTAGTGAGAACCTCTTAGTTAGAACTTCTTCCAGTCCCTTTGCCAGGATGCCTTGGGGAGCCCAGTACATTTAACTGAAGTATTGAAGAAGCAGTTACCATGTGCTGAGCATGGCTTTTGGGCTTTCAGCAGGCGAGAAGTGGCTCCAGCTAGAGAATCACATGAGCCAGCTGGGTAGACTGGATCTCAGATGCAAGCCGCTGAAACCAAGAGGATAAAGCTAGTGCTGAAGCAGAGAGCTGACGGCTGTTCTCACGATGGGATGAGAATTGATTTAGGATCTCGGTACTTCGATCTTGTGTCAACATCCTGGGAAGGTAACGCACGGTGACTTCATCTGGCCTGGTCTCTCAAGCTGCTGAGAGCATGGGTTGACAAGCAGAGACTTGGGCACATCTATTAGCTCTGAGACTCAGGCACGTTCTTAACCTTTGCATGTTCAGTTTGTGCTTCCATAGAGTGGAGCAATGGTGCCTGCATCAGAGATGATGGGATGCTGGCAATAAATGAGGTAGCTCCTGTGATGTGCTCATGGCTTTACTCCTGGAGCATTACAGCAGTGGCGATGACAATAGCATGGCCATCTGGGATCGCCTCCAGGGGCCCGGCTCTAACCACAGTCTGCGCTCAAGCAGGGCCCCAGCGGCCAGTGTCTTGGGGCTTGAACCCAGTAACCTCAACCGCCAGGAGCCAGGAAGGTCCATGTGGCCTGGGTCAGGGTCACTTTGCTCCTGATTTCTGGAGGGAGGGCAGGCAGTGACTGACCTCCTGCCTCACAGGGCAGCAGGGCCCCCGGTCTGGCCAGGACAGAGCAGGAAACCCCACCCTCTCCCTGGCTTGGCCTGATTACATGCCGACTGACGTCAGTCTCAGCTGCCTTCCAGCGGGTCTGGGAGGTCTGTTTCTCCTGTGAATTACAGCCTCTCCCTTGCTCCTCCTGCCTGTGTCCCTGGCTCAGCCATGCTGCTGTGGCCCCTCCCCACCAGGGCCTCTTGGACACCAGCTGTGCGCTTACAGAGTGCCCAGCCTCCTGTCTCTTTGTGTCCCAGGCCACTCACGTGGTCACAGTGTTAACTCTGTGTGTGTGTGTGTATGCGTCTGACCTAGGATCTTCTGCCAAATTAAGCCCTGTCCAGACTATCTTTTACACCTTCTTTTCCATTATCTGTGACCTTCTTGGGTTCCATTCACCTGGAGTTTTGATATTTGGTGCCCTGGGCTGGATTTGAACCCAAGCCTGGCGGTGTGACCACCACTTTGCCTCCCACCCTGAGATCCTCTCCTTCAGAGTGATGGAACAGTACCCGTCACAGGGGCTGCCAAGGGGATTAAATGAGGCACAGGGACTCACCTGGTGTGAGATCTAGTATACAGCAGGTGCTTAATAAATGCTCTTTACTTCCTAGTTAGTTTTACAGGCCGCCCCCCCCCCCAACCCACCTTTTTAATATTTATTTGACTGCTCCGGTCTTAGTTGCAGCACAGAGGATCTTTACTTGCAGCATGTGGGATTCGGTTCCCTGACCAGGGATCAAACCCTGACCCCCTGCACTGGGAGTGTAGAGTCTTAACCACTGGCCCACCAGGAGTCTCACAAGCCCCTTTAAACTTTCCATGCAGGCTTTTACCTCGGGTGCCATCGGTCAGGGTGTATTGGTTGCAGAGCCAGGCTGGGGCAGGAAGAGACACGAGCCTGGGCTAAGCTCATGCTGCCCCTTCCTTCCCCCTTCCCAAGGAGGGGGTGGTGGGTGACATCCCAGAGCTGCAGGCCCTGGAGGACCTAGTGACCTTGGCTCTTGCACTAGCTGAGAGGACTCCTCCCCTCTCGGCCCAGGGGCAGCCTCATCGGGAAGACAACCTCCAGGACACAGACGGAATGATGGGGATGATCTTGAGTAGCTGCCTCCAACAGAAGGGGCTTCTAATACACTTTCCATCCGCACTCACTGAAGTGTGCTCCATGGACCTCAGTGGGTGATGAAAACAAGAGCCCTGAGGAGGGAGGAGGATGGAGCAGGTTCCACGTGTGTGGGACATCCTAGGGGGAGGGCAAGCTGGGTGGGTGCCCTGGTCCCAGGCCTTTCCGGGGACCCTGCCAATCTCTCAGTGGGAAATAGCTATAGTCTGCCCCACGCACAGTTGACTGCAGAACTCCTCTTCACACTTTGTAGAAATAGGATCCTGCTGAGAAATATTGCTGGAAACATTGCTTCTTTTATACAACCTTATTGAAGCATATTTTACAGATCATATAATTCACCCATTTCAAGTATACAATTCAATGCTGTTTAGAAAATGGAAGTGGTGCGATCATAAATCAGTTTTAGAGCATTTCTGTCTCCTGCTACCCCATCCAAATTCTCCTGCCCATTGACTGCTCATCCCTGTTCCTAGCCCCCTGCCCCAGGCAATCACTAATCTGCTGCCTGTCTCTGTAAGTTTTCCTTAAGAACCTTTGCTTTGTTGTTACCATGGTAGAATAAGTTGATACATACTGAAATTTACCTTTTGTTTTAAATTTGGCTGTGCTGGGTCTTACTTGCAGCACATGGGATGTAGTTGCGCCATGCAGCCTCTAGTTCCCTGATCAGGGATGGAACCTGGGCCTCCTGCATTGGGAGCCCAGAGTCTTCACCAGCCTAATGAGTGTGAAGTGGTAGGTCATTGTGGTTTTGATTTTCATTTTCCTTAAGATGAGTGATGTTGAACATCTTTTCATGTGTTCATAGGCCATCTGTATATCTTCTTTGGAGGAATGTCTATTCATTTCTTTGTCTATTTCCAAATTGGTTTGCTTGGGGCAATGGCACCCCACTCCAGTACTCTTGCCTGGAAAATCCCATGGGCGGAGGAGCCTGGTAGGCTGCAGTCCATGGGGTTGATAAGAGTCAGACACGACTGAGCGACTTCACTTTCACTTTTCACTTTCATGATTCGGAGAAGGAAATGGCAACCCACTCCAGTGTTCATGCCTGGAGAATCCTAGGGACGGGGGAGCCTGATGGGCTGCCGTCTGTGGGGTCACACATAGTGGGACACAACTGAAGTGACTTAGCAGCAGCATGTGTTGTAGGAGTTCTTCATATATTCTGGCTATTACTCCCTTGTTAGATATACGATTTTCAAATAGTTTCTCTCATTCAGATGTTTGTCTTTTCATTTTCTTGATAGTATCCTTTGATGTACAAAATTTGTACTTTTGACAAAGTCCAGTTTATTTACTTTTTTTTCTTTTGCTATGTGTGATTTTGATGAAAGAAATACTGCTTTTTAAAATTCAACCAGAAAAAAAGAGAGCTTACCTTGAAATTAAACAAAGAGGAAATCCCCTGCTATGATAAAAGACATTCTTATCTTTCTTCTAGATACAGTTGGTTTTTTTAAGCTAAAAACTCCTGAATATTATGCTGTTTCAACCTTGTGACTTGGCAGATAGCTAAACAACAGTTGTTGCTGTTATTTAATATTCGTTATGCACCAACAGCTTGTCAGACACCATCAGAGATGAAGATTCAAGCAAGTCTCAGCTCTGGAGCTGTCTGTCTTAAGTGGGATGAGAAGCATATTTATTAGTAAAAACTTTCAGTTGCAAGTGACAGAAAACCAATTTAAAATAGCTTTGATAGGAGAATTCACCAGAAGAAACTCCTGGACAAGGAGGAGAAGGACAGTCACTGTAATGTTCATGTCTTAAAAACATAATAATTTGAAGGGAATATGACAAAATATTAACACCCATGTTCACCTGGAGTCATGAGTAAATAGATGCCTGGTTTTTACAAAGTATTTATTCATTTAAATTAATTTCCTGTCTTTAGTGGGACTTCCTGATGTATATCCATTAATTACACATTAATTCTCTAATGACATACCACCGTTACATGAAATTTTTAAATTAGAGACAGAAAGGTTTTTAAACTACTTTTCCTTTCCAGGCAAATGAACAGAACTGGCAGGGGGAAAAAGGGGAATTCACTGGCTCATGTTGAAGAATATAGTGCTTTTATCCAAATCCAGAAGCTATATCTCAATTCTCTGTCTCTCTGTTTATTGGCTCTGCTTTTCATCCTCCTTTTATGCATTGGCCTCTTTCCCTCCTATGGTGTATAACTTTCTTTATGCATCTCTGGTAGGGTCATGAACATATGTTACCATAGTGTACAATTCTAGTAGTTTAGATCTTAAATCCCAGTGAAGACACTGAAAGAGCCTCTTTGGACCTCATGTCCACCCCTGAATCAACCACTGTGGCCACAGGGAATAGACTACTCTGACTGGCTAGCCTGGGTCATGTGCCCAACCCTCCGGCCTGCAAGTAGGGACTCAGAGATGGTGGACAGGGGTCTCTAAACGGGAGGGTCCGCACTGTGACTCTACAGGGATATACAGGACCACACCCGCTGGGTATTTGCTGGATTCCTTTTAGTGCAATCTTTCTCTCAATTTTTCTCATTTGTTAGGATTTTTGTGGATATGAGTGTGAGCATTATGGTTTTATAAAACTGAGGACTATCCTTTGATCCCTGAAAGTTCCAATTGGAATATTTGAGGGGCTCTTTGGACTAGAGGATAAATCACTTTACAGATAGCAGAAATGTACATGTGAGCAGCACAGCTGAAGGGGCACAACACAGTCAAGTGAGAGGTTAGGACAGAAAAGCTGAATGATGATGATGAATCTTTCAGGAAACAAGATTGAGAGAAATAATCGTGAAAGTGGCTAAAAGAAGGAAATGTCAGGATTCTTTAGGTTGCAAGTGATGGACAACTGCTCTGGTCTAACTGGCTTAGGGCAAAGAAGGCAGTCTTCCATTCACATAACTGCAAAGTCTGAGGATGCTTTCAGGTATAGCTTGATCTAGGACTTACTGTCAGCAGGAGCCATCTCTGAGCTCCACATCCACTGGCTAGGCACCTTCTCAGGGTTTCATTGAACCTCCAATGGAGCTCCAGGCACTCCACCTTATGGGTGCAGCAGCTCCAAGCCTCCTATCCATGCACCCCTGAGCCCAAGAACAAAACATGTAGGTTCCCCAAAGTGGGCCTGAGTTCTCTATGATCAGGCAAACTGAGGCCGTGGGCCACCTCTGGGTGAGTCAGCATGAGAGGGGGACCTCGTGGCCTCTCCTTGAGCTACATCCCTGGCACTGGGATCTAGTGGGGGGCAGGAATATTCAAATTGACCCCTAGACTGGAAGATGGAGTCAGGCCCACTCAAACCCCATGGCTGAGAACAGAGGAAGGGCTGGTTTTAAATACCCAAACAAAACAAATGAAAACTCAATACTTACCAGGAGGGAGGTGGGGGGCAGTGGAGGGGACAGGGAGGGCTCTGGCAGCAAACAGGTGTCCACTATAGGGACCATAATCTGATTACTGAAGATGAAGGTAACAACAGAAGACGGAACCGAAGGACCAGGCAGGTCAGTGTTGAGTAACAAGGCACCTCCGGGGGCTAATTGCAAGATCAGTCCAGGTTCCCAGGGACTGAAAATGTCATCCATGCCTGGCTTTGAGGAGAGTCAGATGAAGAGAGAGACTTGTATGGCTCGAGGTCCTGAGGATGAAATCCCCGCCAGGCACCCCCACCACGGACACCAGGCCAGTGCCAGGTGGGCCAGGATGACCAGGTGGAACCCATGGATGTCATCAGGAGGCGGAAGCTGCAGCTGGGAAGGAAGCACAGGGTGGTGTCTGTGTCAGTGCACGACGTGTCAGTGGTCCTGTGTCCTCCCTGCTCCTCAGTGATGGCCCTGTGCCGGATGAGCGAGGCGAGTGTCTTAGAGCAGAGCAGCTTGGAGCAGGGCCACGGGCCGTGCAGGAGGGGACGTTGCCCAGAGCAGGTGTGCAGGGCGTCACGTGGAGAACTTCTAATCCGTTATCCAGCTGGGGTACCAGCCCAGGCATCCGGCTAATTGATGGACTGAGGTCCTTCTAAAGTACCAGCACAGAGCCCATTCCCCAAAACTGGTCCTCTCTTCCTTCACTGGCTTGCCATTTTGATTGAAGACCTGTGCCTTTGATGCCAAAGACATATTCCTAACACAGTTTTCCTGGAGCATGTGATTTATTCTGTTATTTTAAAAATCCAGTCCATCTCATCATCTATTATTGTTGTCATCATATATATTTAAACACATTGCTTCAGTGGATTTAAAATGCTTTTATTTTATTCCCTTAATAAATATTCATTTCAAGGTGACAGCCAGATGGGCTTTAAGCAGAAAAAAATAGTTTATCCTTTGAGCAAATTTATTATTGGTGCATTTTCTTCTATGCTGTCATAAAGGCCAATCTCTCACTGCACATTAATTTTATGACTTTATTTGTACTTCACGTGAACGCCAAACTCCAATTCACTTTTCTATTTACTCACAGACAGAATCATTTTATTCTCCCGTGCAGAAAAGAAATATTATATTAGGCATGAATTTATAGCAGGATTAAAAGTTAGTTTGCTTGGAGAGCTCTTCCAGGAGGCAATGTCTATTTTAAAAAAACGATTTCCGCTTCATTGTAGGACAAGAACTTTCATATTTTTAATCATGGGATTTTTAGTAGAAGCCTTGCTTTTATGTGCTCCATCTTTGTTTACTGGCTGTGTTGGGACTAATTATGATACCAGGTACCCCCTAATCCTTACTCCTCCAAGTCTCAGTAGCTCACGTCCATTTCCTGCCCTCATTCTGCTCCATCCTCTGCGTCGTGATGATGCTGGCAGTGATGAGTGTAGAAGTGATTGGTACTGACAGCACAGGTGAAGGAGCCGTGAGGGTCAGGAGGTGCCCAGCCCCCACCGCCCCCCCACCCCCGCACCACAGACTCCACAAGCATCTCTTTGAGGGCTCTCGTCTGCATCGAAAATCAGATTTCATCTCTTCCTCCTAATCTAATCTTTCTTTTCTTTATTTTTGGCTTTGCTGGGTCTTTGTTGCTGCGAGGGCTTTACTCTAGTTGCAGGAAGCAGGTGCCACTCTCCCGTTGTGGAGTGCCGGCTCTAGAGCACAGGCTCGACAGTGGCACACGGACTTAGTAGCTTCGAGTCATGTGGGATCCTTCCTGACCAGAGATTGAGCCCAAGCCTCCTGCAACGGCAGATGGATTCTTTGCCACTGTGCCACCCATGAAGCCCTCCTGATCTTACTGAACAGTTTCTCCTTTTCTCTGTTCTCCAGCTTCAGATGTTTCCATCCTAGGGGCTGTGATAATTTGTACTACAAAAAATAAATAATATTTACTATTTAAAACATGATGAAGATTAATGCCATGCAGAGATAAAACTGTTGCATTTAACCAGCCTTTTAAATCTTGGGATAAATTATTGGCACGATCTGAGAGAGGGTCGAAGGGCACACATAAACCTTAAATCCACAAGCCTGCCTTGGGGTTCCCCTCCTAGCAGTGCACTAGACCTGACCTCTGATACAGCCCCCTCCCCAGGCTGTAGCTGGAAGGTGCTAAGGCAGAGTATCCAAGGACCCCCAGAGTGGGACCCTGCACTCGGCCCAACCTGCTTAGCTATTGGTGCTAGGAGTTCCCCCTATGAGAGCTGCATGGGTCCTGTCGTGATGGACTGAGTATGTGGGTGATCTGGAAGGAAAGCTATGACAAACCTAGGCAGCACAGTAAAAGCAGAAACGTCACTTTGTCGACAAAGATCTGTCTAGTCAAAGCTATGGTTTTTCTAGTAGTCATGTACAGATGTGAGAGTTGGACCATGAAGAAGGCTGAGTGCCAAAGAATTGATGCTTTTAAACTGCGGTGCTGGGAAGATTCCTGAAAGTTCCTTGGATAGCAAGGAGATCAAACCAGTCAATTCTAAAGGAAATCAACCCTTAATATTCATTGGAAGGACTGATGCTGGAGCTGAAGCTGGAGCTCTGAGAGTGTCCCTATATATAAAGATAGATATAGATATCCCTATATATATAATATATGTATATAAAAAAAAATATATATATATATAGGGATCCATTTAAAAAGAATGGGCTTCAACTTCAGTTTTCAGAAATCGATCACTTTAGTCACATTCTCAACACTGCTTTCCGTTAAGTCCCCCTCTAGTCGAGTTCAGGCAGAAGCTATAGCAGCTGACCTTGATTTCATTACACCCTTGGATGCTCAGGGTGGGGAGACTCAGAGGTCTAGGTCAGTGTGTGCTCTCTATGCAAGCCCAGCTAAGAAAGGATTATCATTTCCACTGTCCATAAAAGCAATATACATAAACATTGTAAAGCAACTATACTCCAATTAAAAAAAAAATAGAAAACACAGTGAAATGTCACTGAAGGGTTCAGAATCGACTGACTATTGTCACTTAGGGTATTATAATTTTCAAAATAAAATCTTAGGACAATTTTGTAAAAAGCACATAACTTCCAAATGACAATACTGAAGCTGTTATCCAGTACTTCGACTGCTAAAAAGTTGGTTGTGATGGAAAACCAGCCATCTCTGTTCTTTTATAGTAAATCAGAAATGATTTAAACACACACACACGCGCGCACTACACTTAAACTCCCTTCTACTACTTCTAAAACTTAACTTGTTTTTAATGGAAACCAGGAAACAGTGAAAGATGAAGAGCCAGCTGCTCATTGTGCTACGTGTGTGTGTTCCTTTTATCCCTTGCCTAAAGCCACTTTGCATTTAGAGGCTTAAATCCTGAGGCTTAAATGACCACGTCAAGATCTTCCTAAAGCTGTAGCCTGAGCAATGCACTGTAATTTTCATCTTCATAGTGAACTGAAGCAAGAAATCTCCGCTGCCACATTCACACTCTGATTAGCTCTTATTCACTCCTCCCCATGGCGAAACAGAAAGAGCATTTAAATGAGTGTTAAGATCTGAGTTTTTAATCATAAGTCTGCTCCTTCCTATCTCGGCTTCAAGCATATCACCTGATCATCTCTGCAGGAGATGTATCTCTTCCACTGTCCCCAGCCCACTCCACACCTTCTCCACACTGTTACATGTCCCAGGGGCTGACCTGGAAGCCAACATCAACCTCCCTCCCTGTTGTCTGGCTTTGTGTTAGGTTTGGCCACAAAAGGGAGGTCACCACAGGTCAGAGGGCCAAGGGGAAGAAGGACAGGCATGTGTATTTCCACCAAATTGCTCTGCTTGGCTGGGTCCCTCGACGCAAAGCTCCCACCGGGCAGCCCTAGTAGCTCAGAGCTGCCTGCTTTGGGCTCTGCTAACTGCTTCCCTTTGCGTCTTCAGACTGGGAGAAGACAGGAAAATTTTCTTGGGAAAGTTTCATGAGTTGCCAAAATTAAATTACCTACCAAGTAAGTGCTTAAGTGAAAGTCGCTCAGTCATGTGAAAGGAAGGTTATTTAACTCTAGCCAGTGTAGGTTATTTAACTCCAGTACAAAAATAAACTTCTAACTTTTTAAGCCCCTTTTACTTTAGGGGTTTGCTATTGTATATAGCAACATCTACTCCTAATTATAGGACCCAGATAAAAGTGAATTTCTCATCAAGCAGGTACATGATATTTCCTTTGCAATACTGTGTTGGCTCACAGATGTAAGCCATGCTCTTCCTCATACGGGCTTCAGCTGCCATATACCTTACCATCCTCAAACCTGCCCTCCCGTGAAGTGGGACTTTCTTTTTAAAAATATTAATTAATTAATTTGGCTGCACCAGATCTTAGTCGCTGCATGCAGAATCTTTAATCTTCACTGTGGCATTCGGGATCTTTAGTTGCAGCACGTGGGATCCCTGATGAGGGATCGAACCCAGGCCCCTGCCTTGGGACTTCGGAGTCTTAGCCACTGCACCACCAGGGAAGTCCCTACTTTTTTTCTTAATGTTGCTGCTGCTGCTGCTGCTAAGTCGCTTCACTCGTGTCCGACTCTGTGCGACCCCATAGACGGCAGCCCACCAGGCTCCCTCGTCCCTGGGATTCTCCAGGCAAGAACACTGGAGTGGGTTGCCATTGCCTTCTCCATTGTGTGAAAGTGAAAAGTGAAAGTGAAGCCTCTCAGTCACGTCCGACTTGTAGCGACCCCATGGATTGCAGCCTACCAGGCTCCCCCCTCCATGGGATTTTCCAGGCAAGAGTACTGGAGTGGCTTGCCATTGCCTTCTCCATTTCTTAATGTTAACATTTGGCAAATGATTAAAGTCTGCCACAAGTCCTGGATCCTCCTGGAAGCTTACCACAGCAACTGGCTGGTGTATTCTGCTTGGATGGTGTCCTCTCGGGGCCAGAGCTAAGCCTAGACTCTGCTCCCCAGGAGTCTGTGTAGGAAGTGGGAAGGACTTGGCATGGGGGATCAGGTCTGGCAAACTTAGTGCCAACCTCCAGTGAAAAAAAGATCAGAAAAAAAAGAATTATCTGTTAAACGGGTAAAAACAGTGATACAAACAAACACCTTTTCCTGTCTCATGTTACCGGCTGTGCTATTTTAGGACCAGAACACAGACTGTACCATCCTATTTTTAAACAATGGGTTAATGTAATAAAAATGTAGTCTGTCTATAAGGTAATTGAACTGGGTTTTTTCTTCTGAATTAACCAACTTTTAGGTATTATAAGCATGATCTCTAAGTTTACTAAATAGGTCCTGTGAAATAAAAGTAGCTGAATAACCACAGAGATCATCTACACAGAGACAGACATCACCTCTTGAAATCTGTCAATGTGTCTATCATTCCAGGACAGTGGTTTTTGGAAATTTGTATTTAATGCCTTTTATCAGTTACAACTCTAATAGAGAAAGGAAAGAGGAAAATGCCTCTTTTCTTCTTCTTGACTGGGCTAATTTAATTTTTATTGTCGTTCAGTCGCTCAGTTGTGTCCTGATTCTTTGTGACCCCATGGATTGCAGTATGCCAGGCTTCCCTGTCCTTCACTATCTTCTGGAGTTTGCTCAAACTCATGTCCATTTAACCTGGTTAATTATAGAAAAAGTTTTTGCTGTTTTAATGAAACGAATATGATCTAGCTGTGTAAATCTAAGTAGAATTGCAATATTGTATTTCAAATGTAGTGTATCACATGAAAAGATGCTCAACATCACTCATTATCAGAGAAATGCAAATCAAAACCACAATGAGGTACCATTTCACGCCAGTCAGAATGGCTGCGATCCAAAAGTCTACAAGCAATAAATGCTACAGAGGGTGTGGAGAAAAGGGAACCCTCTTACACTGTTGGTGGGAATGCAAACTAATACAGCCACTATGGAGAACAGTGTGGTGATTCCTTAAAAAACTGGAAATAGAACTGCCTTATGACCCAGAAATCCCAATGTTGGGCATACACACCAAGGAAACCAGAATTGAAAGAGACATGTGTACCCCAATGTTCATCGCAGCACTGTTTATAATAGCCAGGACATGGAAGCAACCTGGATGTCCATCAGCAGATGAATGGATAAGAAAGCTGTGGTACATATACACAATGGAATATTACTCAGCCATTAAAAAGAATATATTTGAATCAGTTCTAATGAGGTGGATGAAACTGGAGCCTATTATACAGAGTGAAGTAAGCCAGAAAGAAAAACACCAATACAGTATACTAATGCATATATATGGAATTTAGAAAGATGGTAACAATAACCCTGTATACGAGACAGCAAAAGAGACAGAGATGTATAGAACAGTCTTTTGGACTCTGTGGGAGAGGACGAGGGTGGAATGATTTGGGAGAATGGCATTGAAACATGTATAATATCATATATGAAATGAATCGCCAGTCCAGGTTCAATGCAGGATATAGGGTGCTTGGGGCTGGTGCACTGGGATGACCCAGAAGGATGGTATGGGGAGGGAGGTGGGAGGGGGGTTCAGGATGGGGAACACGTGGACACCTGTGGCAGATTCATGTTGATGTATGGCAAAACCAATACAATATTGTAAAGTAATTAGCCTCCAATTAAAATAAATAAATTTATATTTTAAAAAAACAGATAAAGAAAAAAAACATAGTGTATCAGAAAAGAATGCGTTTGAAGCCAGAGCAAATGCTTATTATTACAAAGATAGTAAGCTGCGTTTGGTGTCTTTGAGGTGTTGCATACTAGCATTGATCCCCAAATGGAATTAATATCTCTTGCCTTTCATATCTGGCTGTGGGAGTGCCCTGCTGCTTAACTTGAAGTTTCTTCAGATCAGATCAGATCAGTCGCTCAGTCGTGTCCGACTCTTTGCGACCCCATGAATCGCAGCACGCCAGGCCTCCCTGTCCATCACCAACTCCCGGAGTTCACTCAGACTCACGTCCATTGAGTCAGTGATGCCATCCAGCCATCTCATCCTCTGTCATCCCCTTCTCCTCCTGCCCCCAATCCCTCCCAGCATCAGAGTCTTTTCCAATGAGTCAACTCTTCGCATTAGGTGGCCAAAATACTGGAGTTTCAGCTTCAGCATAATTCCTTCCAAAGAAATCCCAGGGCTGATCTCCTTCAGAATGGACTAGTTGGATCTCCTTGCAGTCCAAGGGACTCTCAAGAGTCTTCTCCAACACCACCGTTCAAAAGCATCAATTCTTCGGCGCTCAGCTTTCTTCACAGTCCATACATGACCACAGGAAAAACCATAGCCTTGACTAGACAAACCTTTGTTGGCAAAGTAATGTTTCTGCTTTTGAATATGCTATCTAGGTTGGTCATAACTTTCCTTCCAAGGAGTAAACATCTTTTAATTTCATGGCTGCAGTCACTATCTGTAGTGATTTTGGAGCCTAGAAAAATAAAGTCTGACACTGTTTCCACATCTATTTCCCATGAAGTTTCTTAATTGAGATCAATTCTCTCCCTTTGCACAGGGCAGGGTCTCAACCTCCAAGGAACCGCCAGGGTCAAAGGTGGTACAGACCCACATAGATCCCCACCCGCTCCTGCTTTCCAACACTATTGCACAATTCGCTGAGCTAAATTAAGATGTCCTTTTTAAAATAGAAACATCTATTTTCCTGTTTCAACGTTTACTTCTTTAACAGAATTTTTCATAGAAATAATTTTTGACTTAGTTCTAGAAATAATCACATCCGCTTATAAATTGCTGGAGGCTTTTTAACTGAAGCATATTGATTTACAGTGTTGTGTTAATTACTGCTGTGTAGCAGTGTTGTTTAGTTCTACACACATATATATTCTTTTTTAATATTCTTTTCCATCATGGTTTATCATCGAATACTGAATATAGCACCCTGTGCTATACAGTAGGACCCTGTTGTTTATCCAGTCTGTGTATACAAGCTTACATCTGCTAACCCCAACCTCCCACTCCTTCCCTTCCCCAGACCCCCTCCTCCTCGGCAACCACGTCTGCTCTGTATGTCTGTGAGTCTCTCTCTGTTTCATAGATATGTTCATTGGTATCGTGTTTTAGATTCCACATACAAGTGTTGTCGTATGGTATTAGTCTTTATCTTTCTGCCTTACTTCACTTAGTGTGATAATCTCTAGTTTTGTCCATTTG
This sequence comes from Bos grunniens, assembly GCF_055505025.1. NCBI lineage: Eukaryota > Metazoa > Chordata > Mammalia > Artiodactyla > Bovidae > Bos > Bos grunniens. The sequence continues at coordinate 42,671,444 of NC_141188.1, forward strand.
TTGCTACAAATGACATTATTTTATTCTTTTCATGACTGAGTACTATCCCATTGTATATATGCTCCACATCTACCTTATTCATTCATCTGTGGATAGACATTCAAGTTGTTTCCATGTCTTGGCTGTTGTGAACAGTGCTTCTATAAACACAGGGGAGCATGTATCTTTTTGAAGTACAGTTTTGTCCAGATGGGGCTTCACTGGTGCCTCAGACAGTAAAGTGTCTGCCTGCAATGCAGGAGACCAGGGTTCAATTCCTGGGTCAGGAAGATCCCCTGGAGAAGGAAATGGCAATCCACTCCAGCACTCTTGCCTGGAAAATCCCATGGACGGAGGAGCCTGATAGGCTACAGTCCATGGGGTTGCAAAGAGTCGGACACAACTGAGCAATTTCACTTCACTTCACTTCACTTGACTTTGTCCAGATATATGCCCAGGAGTGGGATTACTGAATCATACGGTAATTTTATTTTTACTTTTCTGATGAACCTTCATACTGTTTTCCATAGTGGCTGCACCAACTTATCTTTCCAGCAGCAATGTAGGAGAGTCCCTTTTCTCAACACCGTCTCTAGCATTTGTTACATGTAGACTTTTTGATGATGGTGATACCTCATTGTTGTTTTGATCTGCATTTCTCTAATAATGAACAATGTTGAGCATTTTTTTCATGTGCCTATTGGCTATCTGTATATTTTCTTTGGAGCAGTTTCTATGGAAATATGTCTTCTGCCCATATTTCAGTCTGGCTGGTTGTTCGTTGTTGAGTTGTATGAGCTGTTTGTATGTTTTGGAAATTAAGGCCCTGTCAGTCACATTATTTGCCAACATCTTCTCCCATTCTGTAAGTTGTCTTTTTGTTTTGTTTATGATTTCCTTTGCTGTGCAAAAGCCTGATAGTTTGATTAGGTCCCATTTGTTCATTTCCATTTTTATTTCTATTGCCTTGAGGAACTAACCTAAGAAAACACTGGTACACTTCATTTCAGAATGATCTGCCTATGATCTATTCTAGGAGTTTTATGGTGTCGTGTCTTATGTTTAATCTTTAAGCCATTTTGAGTTTATTTTTTGTGTCTGCTGTGAGCGTGTGTTCTGACTTCATTGGTTTACATATGACTGTCCTGCTTTCCCAGTACCACTTGCTGAAGAAACTGTCTTTTCCATATTGTATATTCTTGCCTCCTTTGTCGAAGTTTAATTAAGCTGTTTACTGAGTGTTGGATAGGATTAGTAACTTGGAACCAGATGCCAGCAGTGGCCTCACAGCCCTTGTTATCATTCACACAACAAGAATAAATCATTGCCTAGACTGTCTTCAACTCAGGAACATATCTGATGCCCTCACAAAAGAAATTATTTTGAAAGTGAAATAAGCAAGTGAGTGACTGTTCTAAATTTGAAAGGTAATACACAGGGAATTCCCTGGTGGTCCAGTCACTGGGACTCAGGGCTTCTAATGCAGGGAGCGTGAGTTCAATCCCAGGTTGGGGACCTAAGATCCCACATGCCCTTTGGTGCGACCAAAAAATTAAAGAAAAACAATAAAATAATATATGTGTAAGCTATATCATTACTATTTTTTAAAAAGAACTAAAAAATAAGAATGTTAAAGTAACAATGATATATGTTAATGTAGAAGTGACTTACAGCATATAGATATTAACAAAAGTGATGTTACTTGAGAAGCATCATTGCTCTCAAAGTCCGTTGGTCATTTCCTCCCAAAGTCCACCCCTAACCCCTTCCCCCAATAGCACCCTTCTGCCCTCCTAACCTTTCCCCATTTCTCCTCTTCTCCACCTACCAGGATCCCCAGACTTCATCTGCCAGGAGGAAACTGAAATTTTCTGGTTCTTAGACATCCAGAGTAATCTACCTGTACCTTAACTCAACCATCTTCTCCCAGGCAAGACAGACACACACGCAAAAAGCAAGCTACTGTCAATGGGCCCGTCTTCCCACAACAAGTGCGGATGGAAACAAGAGGGCATGGAGACCTAGGTCAGGCCCTAGTGTTTGCTCTAAGCAGACCGTGGTGGCTCGGGCTGCTGGATGGTCTACTCTGGCTTCCTAAGCTGTGGGTGCCTCTTGGCATCAGGCTTGACATCGTGCTGTAGAGGGTCACACAGGACCACTGTGGCCCCTGCACTGGCAGAGGCAGCAAAGCAGAGTGCAGTCTGAATGCTCTGATCAGGTATGCGCCTTGCGACCTGAGTCACTCTGCGGAAGGGAGAAGGCCCTCTGACTTGTATACGTGAAAGCAGAAGGCATCAGTATTTTTCTTATGATATCTAATAACATGAGGAAGGTGTCCCCGGTGGTTCAGTGATAAAGAATCTGTCTGCCAATGCAGGAGACACAGGTTCGATCCCTGACGCAGGAAGATCCCACATGCCAAGGAGCAACTAAGGCTGTGTGTCACAACTACTGAGCCTGTGCTTTAAAGCCCTGAAGGTGCAGCTACTGAAGCCTGTGCCCCCTAGAGTCTGTGCCCCAAAACAGGAGAAGTTACCATGATAAGCCGCTGCACACTGCAACCAGAGATAGCCCCCACTTGCCACAACTAGAGGAAAGCTCGTGCAGCAGTGAAGACTCAGCACAGCCAAAATAAACACCTAAAATTATTTTTTTGAGAAAAGAATAACATGAGAAGAAAATAAAATAATGACACAAAAGAAGTGAAACAGGATGAACCAACAAGATAAAAGAGCAATTGCTTTTTGGTAGGGAATTAAAAACATTAGAAAGGTACACGAGCCCTATGGAGTAGAAGGTACTGGGCAGTATGGATGGGAGGGAAAGCTACTCTGGAAAGAGGAAAAGTCCCAGGACTGAGGAGCAGAAGCAGAAAGCCTGGATAGTTGCCAGTTTGGGCGGGGAAGGAAGTGGCAGAAGGGGGAGCAAGGCCAGAGGGGAGCCTGGAAAGACCAGGAATGACTTGCATTCTTGTGATCACGAAGGTGAGGTCAGCCGGGAGCAGACACAGTGGGAGTTTGACTCAGTGAAACATCATGAGTCAGAATCTAAACTGGACCTGGCGAGGGGCCCCTCTCATTATGTAGATGGGCTGTCACGAGGGGAACCACAGAAGTCCAGGTAAACAGTAATCACAGGCAGGGCTTGGCCAGGCCTGGTTAATCCCACCAGGGGGCCCGTCTGGAGAGAAGTTCAGTGGTCACCTGTCCCTCAGGTGAACAAGGGGGAGGACGAATGGGACTTCTTTTCCCTAACTGAGGTATAGCTGATTTACAATGTTGTTAGTTTCAGGTGTACAGCAGTAATCCGGGCATACATATTCTTATTCTTGGATTGTTTTCTATTATAGGTTCTTACAAGGTATTGATTATAGTTCCCTACGCTATATTTGCTTATTTATGTTGGTTTTTTTTATGTTTACAATTTTTTTAATTTACTTATTTTTAATTGCAGGATTATTGCTTTACAGAATTTCGTTGTTTTCTGTCAAACCCCAATAAGAATCAGTGATATATATACATATATCCCCTCCCTTTTGAATCTCCCTCCCATCTCCCACCCCATCCCACCCCTCTAGGTTGATACAGAGCCCCTGTTTGAGTTTCCTGAGCCACACAGCAAATTTATATTGGCTATCTATTTCACATATGGTAATGTAAGCTTCCATGTTACTCTTTCCATACATTTCACCCTCTTCTCACCTCTCCCCATGTTCGTAAGTTTATTCTCTATGTCTGTTTCTCCACTGCTATCCTGCAAGTAAATTCTTCAGTACCATTTTTCTAGATTCTATATATATGCGTTAGAATACGATATTTATCTTTCTCTTTCTGACTCACTTCACTCTGTATAATAGGTTCTAGGTTCATCCACCTCATCAGAACTGACTCAAATGCGTTCCTTTTTATGGATGAGTAATATTCCGTTGTGTATATGCTTATCTATGTTATACAGAGTACTGTGTATCTGTGAATCCTTAATTTATCTTCCCCTCGAGGATGTGGCTTATTGAAGTTGTGTGCTTCAGAGAACCGCTGGGCTTCACTCATTGGCTCTTTGCGGAGCTGTGAGCTTCAGGGATATATGTGCCTGTGGTTCCACCTGCTCTCACCATCTCAGGGGAAATTGGCTAAGGCCGCAGTGCACGCTCCGGGAACCCAGGGGAAGTTGTCAGGGATCCAAAGCAGTGCAGGCAGCCACAGCCCTCCCTCTGTCCCTGCAAGGGAAGAGCTGACCCCAGGACATCTCCCTAGACAGTGGAAGCAGCTGCAAATGACATCATCTTTTTAGTCACATCCTCTTCCTTACAGTTACAGGTCCAGCCCAATCCAGTCTCTCCTTGTAGCCTTGATACGACATTCCAGAAATTCTCTGAACTCTGTGTTCTCTTGTTGAGATGTTCTCTGTAAGGCACTCCAGTTCCTTCAAGTGGAGGTGAAATTGCCTTTCTTGAGCAGGAAAATCTTCTCACTGTTTTTCCTAAATTAGAAAAGTATTTACACCTCATTTAGGGTAGGACAGGCAATCCCACAAAGCAAAGCAATTTTCTACTAAATGTTATTTACCATTTTCAGTGAGAATTCTGACGTGCTTGGATAAGCACAATTTAAATTTATTCAGAGACCACATTTAACGCTAAGCAAATTGAAAACATCTAAAAAGATCTCTTGAATATTCCTCTCTTCTGTCAACATGTTCCACCTGGCACAGCAACCATTCACACTCGATTTTGTGTAACTCACAGATTCAGAGCACGCTCGGCAGTCGTTGGGATCTGCTGCTTCTCTGCACATCAGCACCAGCATCGAGTGGTCAGGATTCTCTGCACACCCACGTTCAAGATGTGTTACAAAGAGCATTTGTGCCCAGCCTCCTAATAGGTAGGGAGAGTGCGGTTTTGAAAGCATACAAAAAATTAACTTTTGTGGCAGAAAACCCCAGTTCCACATTAACAAGCCATTATTCCAGATGAAATGACCAGTCCCCATGGAAAGCAGTGACCTCAGCCTTGGGAAATGAAGTTAAAGCAGCGATAAGAGAAGCACATGTGGTCTGGGTGACAGAAGGTCCTGCACCCAGCCTTCCTGCAGACGCCCTGCTGGTCACTGGGGGCCGCCCTCACACGGAGAGCAGACAGGCCACACCTCTGACCCCAGCAAACACGTGCGGTGTTCACACACAGCGCTGTCCAGTTTAACCTTCAAGTTCAAATGCTTCCTTTCAAGGAAGGAAAAGAGAAAGCTGTTTTTCTTTTCTTTAAAACATGAACATCAGTACGTACATGTAAAAGAATATTTGAGACAAAGAAGAAAACTATACGTAACCTCGATTGAGGTACAGTCTTCCAAAGTTTTAAATTCTTTGTGTACCTTCTCATTTGCTTACTTGCCGGACACAAAGGGATACATTATTCATAAGGCCATCAGCAGTCCTTTCCTGCCTTCTGATTCTGAACAGCTGAGTGTAGAATAAGCAGTTTCGATGTACTCCTTTTTAAACCCCAGAGTGCAGACATTACAGGCATGCTCACTTCCGTTTGAAGCACCGCAGGATGCAGCCCTCAGCTGTCCAATGTTCAAGGATGGATGGACCAACTAACAACCAAGTCAGTTTGCATTTAACATTTTTCTAGACTAAAAGCAGCTTGTAAGGGTGCATCTATATCTACTTTTTAAAATTAAAGAAATAAAAGGGGGAATTCCCTAATGGTCCAGTGGTCAGGACTCCACACTTTCACTGCCAAGGGCACGGGTTTGATCCCTGGTCAGAGAACTAAGATACTGCAAGCCAGAAGGAAGGAAAGAAAGGAAGGAAGGAAGGAAAGAAAGAGAGAGAAGAAAGAAAAGAAAAAAAGGGGGTCAGTTTGAAGTGTATGTGAGTGTGCGTGTGTGTGTGTATGTTCAGTTGTGTCCGACTCTTTGCAACCCTATGGATTGTAGCCGACCAGGCTCATCTGTCCATGGGATTTTCCAAGTAAGAACACTGGAGCAGGTTGACATTTTCCACTCCACAATTTCCAGGGGATCTTCCCAACCCAGGGATGGAACCCATGTCTCTTGAGTCTCCTGCATTGGCAGGTGGGTTCTGTATAATACAGTATAAAATTGCGGGTTTGGGCCGAGACCCTAAGATGAGAAGGAACACAGGCCAACTTGAGGTTCCAGACAAAGATGCTGACCTGTAGGGTTGGTGGTGAGAAACTGTCACCCTTTCCCCAGCAGCATGCTTCCCACCTGCTAGAGAAGAGACACCTTAATGATATCAAGTTTGAGTTTAGAAAATTACAGGCCACTGGAAATACTCATTTCTGTATTGAGACAACTTGCATGACTAAAGTGACTTCCAAAAGTCAGAACACTGCTCGGCTGCCCCAGCTTTTACCCAGGCACAGAGAAAAGCTAGTTCCACTGGAGAAATTTAAAAGAACAATGACAGATAAAGTTATTTCATGATGGCAGTTCATGAGTCATATGTTCTATGCATGATTTATGTAACTGGTAACACAAGTTACAAGTGTTCAGAAAACTTGGCTGTCTTTTGAAATACCTCTCTTATTTTCAAATATAGGTTATTTTTTTAGATTATAAAAGTGAACTCTTGAGAATTTAGAAAATACACAAAAATGTTTAAAAGAAAAAACTTTAAAATACCTTCATTATCCTATCCCTATTTCTTAAAGTCTGAATAGAAAGTGCCCTTTCTCAGTGAAAAAAAAAAATGGCATTCAAATGCTCCAACTATTATCTTTAATGGTGTGATTATAGGTTTTTCCCCCTCTGTGTTGCCTGTTTGCAGAAGCGGAGGGCTGTAATTTTGTCTCCCCAGCTCACCGCCCCCAGCATCTCAACCACCTGTCCGCACTTTCCGAGAATCAGCCTCCCCATCTGTGAATCTAGTTACATCACGGCCGCCAGGCTCCTTGGTGATGCTGTGTCCTCTGTGCCTCTTCGTGGTCTAAAGATGGAGCCCCAAGGAGCCAAGAAAGTCAAGGACATCCCTGTGAATTTGGCAACAGAACAAAGAGATGTAAGTTTATACTCTTTCTTTCTGGGAGCAGCAGATAACAGCCCCTTCCTGCTCTGGGGACTGGGAACAGAGCGAGATAAGAGATAAGCCCTGAAATCAACACCCAGAGTGGGGCCTAGGTGAGGTGGGAGGAGCCTGACAGACTTGGAGACCTCCCCAAGGTCCACATGGCCTTTCTGAGTTTCCCTGTGACTGGCCCACATCCTAAAACTAAATTCGCCTTGTTTACCAAAGCTGGTCAGTTCTGTCATCTGAAAGTCAGTACAATAGTTAATATCTTTACATTGTCTTTAATAACTCGTCATTTCCTTTTCTGAAAAGAAGCACATACCCTTGGGCTTCCCAGGGGGCGCTAGTGGTGAAGAACCCACCTGCCAATGCAGGAGACACAGAAGACAGGGGTTTGATCCCTGGATCGGGAAGATCCCCTGGAGGAGGGCGTGGCAACACTCTCCAGTATTCTTGCCTGGAGAATCCCACAGACAGAGGAGCCTGGCGGGCCACGGTCCGTGAGGTTGCAGAGTCAGACACAACTGAAGCAACTTAGCACACAGGCAGGCACGCACACTTGCTTAGGAAACTTTTCCAAGGACCTGAGACTGTCCTTATTTACATGTGGGATCTGCATCCACTCTTAGAGGCGCAGAAAAAGCACACTGGTGATTCCATTCTGCACCCATGTGTGTGCATTTTATCTGTGCTTAAAATAAAAGTAAAAATAACAGTACTGTATTTTAAAAGGGAAGAAGAATCACAAAAATGACAGCTGAGAGGCTCTGTGTGTACATGTGTGTATGCATTCATGTGTGCATATGTGTGTGCTTGTGCATACATCCATATGTGTATGTGTGTACACATGTGATTGTGTGTACATGTGTGTGCATCTGTGGCTGTGTGTGTGTGTGCATGTGTGTGCTTTGGTGTAACCTGTGTACCTGTGTGGTTATGTGTACATGTGTGTGCATCTGTGGCTGTGTGTGTGTGCGTGTGTGTGCTTTGGTGTAACCTGTGTACACATGTGATTGTGTGTACATGTGTGTGCATCTGTGGCTGTGTGTGTGTGTGCATGTGTGTGCTTTGGTGTAACCTGTGTACACATGTGATTGTGTGTACATGTGTGTGCATCTGTGGCTGTGTGTGTGTGTGCATGTGTGTGCTTTGGTGTAACCTGTGTACACATGTGATTGTGTGTACATGTGTGTGCATCTGTGGCTGTGTGTGTGTGTGCATGTGTGTGCTTTGGTGTAACCTGTGTACCTGTGTGGTTATGTGTACATGTGTGTGCATCTGTGGCTGTGTGTGTGTGTGCATGTGTGTGCTTTGGTGTAACCTGTGTACCTGTGTGGTTATGTGTACATGTGTGTGCATCTGTGGCTGTGTGTGTGTGTGTGTGCGTGTGTGTGCTTTGGTGTAACCTGTGTACCTGTGTGGTTATGTGTACATGTGTGTGCATCTGTGGCTGTGTATGTGTGTGTGTGCATGTGTGTGCTTTGGTGTAACCTGTGTACCTGTGTGGTTATGTGTACATGTGTGTGCATCTGTGGCTGTGTGTGTGTGTGCATGTGTGTGCTTTGGTGTAACCTGTGTACACATGTGATTGTGTGTACATGTGTGTGCATCTGTGGCTGTGTGTGTGTGTGCATGTGTGTGCTTTGGTGTAACCTGTGTACACATGTGATTGTGTGTACATGTGTGTGCATCTGTGGCTGTGTGTGTGTGTGCATGTGTGTGCTTTGGTGTAACCTGTGTACACATGTGATTGTGTGTACATGTGTGTGCATCTGTGGCTGTGTGTGTGTGCATGTGTGTGCTTTGGTGTAACCTGTGTACACATGTGATTGTGTGTACATGTGTGTGCATCTGTGGCTGTGTGTGTGTGTGCATGTGTGTGCTTTGGTGTAACCTGTGTACACATGTGATTGTGTGTACATGTGTGTGCATCTGTGGCTGTGTGTGTGTGTGTGCATGTGTGTGCTTTGGTGTAACCTGTGTACCTGTATGGTTATGTGTACATGTGTGTGCATCTGTGGCTGTGTGTGTGTGTGCATGTGTGTGCTTTGGTGTAACCTGTGTACACATGTGATTGTGTGTACATGTGTGTGCATCTGTGGCTGTGTGTGTGTGTGCATGTGTGTGCTTTGGTGTAACCTGTGTACCTGTGTGGTTATGTGTACATGTGTGTGCATCTGTGGCTGTGTGTGTGTGTGTGCATGTGTGTGCTTTGGTGTAACCTGTGTACCTGTGTGGTTATGTGTACATGTGTGTGCATCTGTGGCTGTGTGTGTGTGTGTGCATGTGTGTGCTTTGGTGTAACCTGTGTACCTGTGTGGTTATGTGTACATGTGTGTGCATCTGTGGCTGTGTGTGTGTGTGTGCATGTGTGTGCTTTGGTGTAACCTGTGTACCTGTGTGGTTATGTGTACATGTGTGTGCATCTGTGGCTGTGTGTGTGTGTGTGCATGTGTGTGCTTTGGTGTAACCTGTGTACCTGTGTGGTTATGTGTACATGTGTGTGCATCTGTGGCTGTGTGTGTATGTGCGTGTGTGTGCTTTGGTGTAACCTGTGTACCTGTGTGGTTATGTGTACATGTGTGTGCATCTGTGGCTGTGTGTGTGTGTGTGCATGTGTGTGCTTTGGTGTAACCTGTGTACCTGTGTGGTTATGTGTACATGTGTGTGCATCTGTGGCTGTGTGTGTATGTGCGTGTGTGTGCTTTGGTGTAACCTGTGTACCTGTGTGGTTATGTGTACATGTGTTTTCTGTGCATGTGTAAATATGCATAATGATATGTGGTTTCTGTACTGTGTGACTGTGTGTGCATGTGTGATGTCATGCATGTGTGTGATTTGTGTACATGTGTGGTTGTGCACATGTGTTGCCTCTGTGTACATGTGTATGGTTGTGTTTACATGTGTGTTGCATTGTGCACATTGTGTACATGTGTGTAATTGTGTGAGGATCTCAGTCCTGCTCCCTGGTGATGGTTAAAGTCATCACCAACTTCTTTTATGTCTAGTGGTGTCCAGCTTTGGGGGTAGGCTTCTGGAGCCATGTCCTTTCCATGTCCATTTGCCAGCCAAGAGGAGGGGGGATGTGAAGTGTGGTCCAGCCCAGAGGGCCATGCTCTGCTGGCCTTGTCTGGTCCTTACACCTGAATCTCTGTGGGTTGCTCACTTCCCAGGCTGCCTGCCTTCCCCCTGGGTCTGGGGGTCCCTCCTCATGGGCATTTCCACTGGATCAGGGGGAGGGTCCAGAGGGCCCACCCTGCACACATGACCCTCCTCACCACCAGCTACAGCTCTTGTTACACCAACTGGACATTGGACCCAGCTGGGTGGGTCAGGTGCCCTCTTTTGGAGACTCCAGATAAGCTGGTTTTAGGCACAGGAGCTGAGAGTACCACCCAGAATCAAGCTGCTGAGACCACCTGTGACATGTGCACCTCACATCAGAGAAAAACACCTGCCTGTTGACACAGAGAATGAAGCAGCTGAGCCAAAAACATGGAGAAGAGCCTGTGGGCCCCACAGAGCAGGGCTTTCCAGAATGAGAGGACCAGGAATGTGACTGCTGCCTCACCTGTGAATTTAAACAGCAACAACTTCCAAGCTCCTCTCTGGGTTCTGATTTTGAGCTAAGCCTCACCTTTTGGAAACATCTTCTTCCAGCTGAAATCTGCCTTTGGGCTCCCATCTGAGACGCCAAGCCCAGAATGCTGTCCTGGGCACCCCCGCGTCACCAAGGCCACCTGCACAGACACGGAAGTCACCCTGTGGGTCTCAGTTTCTGAATTTGGGGGCCTTGAATGTGCTGTCCTGGTTCGAATTTTTACTTTCTCAAGGGAAAATAGAGGATAGATTTTGGACAGAGGAGTGTAAGAAGGTTCAAGAGATTTCAGGGTTGAGCAAGTAAATAGACATGACCACCAGGTGGCAGCAGCCCACACAGACTCTGCTTGGACAGGTCTGCACCGGGGAGTCCCTGGGGTTGGGACCACCCTGAGGCTCCTGTGCAGGAGACCACAACTCGGAAGACGAGGAGGGCAAGGAAACTCCACCAGGGAGACAGGGTTTACATGGTAGGTGACATTTCCAGGCAGAGAACTCCAAAGGGTACAGCAGCCTGCGGTCTTTATATAGTTGCTGGAAGCTTTATCTTATCTCTAGTGAGAAGATGTTAAGCACAGTTTCTCAGGGTATGCAAAGCAAGTATGTTCTAAATGGCTAAAAATCTGCTTACTGGGGCTATGTTTAAAACAACTGGATGTATAAACATTTGAGTTTGGTTCCAGCAGGTTTCTGAGCTAACACGTCTCAGCTGCTGTGAAGAAATGAACAAGCTAGGGCCAACATACCAAGGCCTCCTGTGGCTCAGTCCTGTAACAAGGAGGCAGGGCATTCTGCAAAGAAGAAAGAAGGTTGGTGAGTCATACACATTTCATTCTTTTAAAAAGAAAGCCAGTAATTAGTGAAAAACAAAGTATTATGGAGCTTCTAATTAAATGACGGAAGGAATTCTGATTCCGCAAACTCCCTGGGTGGAGCTGAACTGCACTATCAACCAACTTTGTCGTTCAGTCATGTCTGACTCTTTGTAACCCCATGGGCTGCTGCACGCCAGGCTTCTCTGTCCATTACCATCTCCCAGAGTTTGCTCAAACTCATGTCCATCGAGTCGTGATGCTGTCCAACCATCTCATCCTCTGTTGCCCCCTTCTTCTATCATCTATATTTATCTCCTTTGAAGAAAAAAGACTTACATTTAAATCATTTGACCCAAAGAGGGTTCCTTTGAAACTCTATACAGGAGTTTCTTTAAAAGCATCATGTGTGTGAACACATTTCTTTTCATAATTCAGAGTGTTAGATTTTGATGTAGACTGCACTGTGTCAGTTACTTCCCAGATGTCTAGATTTCCCATTTTTTTGTCAGGAAGGAATATGACACCATCACCCCCACAGATATGCATTCCGAGGGACACTTGCTTAGGCATCATAATTTGCAGTGATATGTTATTAAATAATAAAAGGGAAATAAATATTGTTTTCTTGAGCCATTTCACAAAAGTGAGAATATTCAAGTCCAGTGAAAGATAACATCCAAAATTTCACCTGAAAATATTGACATGTGGAAAAAATGGACATACTGATACAACATAATCAAATATGCAGACAGGGTGTCATTAAGAGGGCTTGAGGTGACCTGCAGAAGTCCAACGGGGGCAGAACTTAAGGATAAAAATGCACTCTGACTTCCTTCCTCTGATCACCTCCTGTTGCCTCAAATGGCCCCAACCCACCAGGAAGGGAGCAGGGGGTAAGGGGTGGGGGAGGAGGGGCTGACACATGGCCCGGACAGGTCACCTCCCAGACATAGCAGGGAGGGTTGGAGAGGGCTCTGGGAATGTCTGCCCAGCGACTGGTGTGGCCGTCTTGTCCAGGATCACGGCCCCCAGATCTCACACACCAGCAGGCCCACGGCAGGTGCTCGACCTCAGGTGTTCTGAATAAGTGGGTCGATCTATCTGCTCTGTAGTGTGTCTCTTCTTCCAAAATTCCCAACCTGCTCACTGGTCCCAGAACACATGCTGAGTTAGCACTTCCATCTCCGCATCTTGTCGGGGCCTTACTGTCCACTCAGGCTGTTCTTTTCCATCTCACTGTGGGGTCAGAGTTAGGGGTCCCAGCCAGGAGCCTGGGACGGCAAGAGGGGAAGCCTGAAACAGAAGGAAGGCGGGCAGTCATGCAGGCTGGGCCTTTTCAGAGGATGGGCTGGCCAGGGTGGGTCTCAGACAGACAGGACACAGGTGTGGAAGGAGGCTGACCATGTGCTTTGAGTCTGAGGCTGAAACTTATCGGTTGGGGAGTGACCCAACATCCATTCTTCCCTTCTTCTTTGCTGGCAAAGCCCCAATTTCATCTGGGTGTCCAGCGCTCCCCTAGAGATTCATGGAGACTGACCGTGTGCCTCACTGGTGGACCTATTTTTGGCATCAGGACTGGCATTAGAATGGGCATGTGACCTCATTCCAGCCAAAGAGAGTTGAGTTGAGCCCTGCATCCCTGGGACCACACCCTCCCATTGCTTCCAGGATTTTGGTCTATCAGTTATTCCTACAATAAATTTCACACTCTTTCTTGTCAAAATCTTTTACAGAATTCCCAAATATGAAACAGATTCTTTTTAGTGTATACATATTTTATACATTCGTATTTAAATTATTGAGTCATCGTAATTGAGTAAAGAAGAGGAAAAGCTTACTTCGAGGTTGGTTATAAAATTGTGGGCTTCCCTGGTGTCTCAGACAGTAAAGAATCTGCCTGCCAATGCAGAAGTTGCAGGAGCTGTGGGTTTGATCTCTGGCTCAGGAAGATCCCCTGAAGGAGGAAATGGCAACCCACTCCAGTATTCTTGCCTGGAGAATCCCATGGATAGAGGATCTTGGCAGGTTACAGTCCATGGGGTTGCAAAGAGTCAGACATGACTGAGCAAGTAACACTATAAATTATAAAATTGCACCTCTGGTATTTCTGCAGCTACAGACTTATTGTAAGTCATGAAGCTTAAGCCTCAAGGCCCTTCATCTGCAGGCTGATCTCTTCCTTGAGTCTTTTCTTAAAGCACATTTTAACCAGATGCTCTATTTTCCTGAAGATTTCCCTGCGTGTCTCTTTGGCCAGAGATTGGTCATATGTCATTGTGGTGCTGGAGAAGACTCTTGAGAGTCCCTTGGACTGCAAGAAGACCCAACCAGTCCATCCTAAAGGAAATCAGTCCTGAATATTCATTGGAAGGACTGATGTTGAAGCTGAAACTCCAATACTTTGGCCTCCTGAAGCAAAGAGCTGACTCATTTGAAAAGACCCTGATGCTGGGAAAGACTGAAAATGGGAGGAGAAGGGGATGACAGAGGATGAGATGGTTGGATGGCATCACCAACTCAATGGACATGAATTTGAGTAAACTCCAGGAGTTGGTGATAGACAGGGAGGCCTGGCATACTGCAGTCCCTGGGGTGGCAAAGAGTCGGACACAACTGAGTAACTGAACTGAACTGAACTGACAAGGAGAATAGAATCTGAGTGAGTGACTCAGACAAACCAACATTCCCCCCAGATCCTGACGCTTGGATAAACTCTACCCGGAACAGATGGATTCACAAAACAACGTGAGTCCATGGACAAAAATCCATGTTCAGTTAATGGAGAAGAACAACGCAATCTGATTCCCACCCTCACTGTGATGAAAGCTTTTCAAAACAGCCCCTTCAGTGTGGTTCTGATAAGCAGGAACTTTGGTTACCTCAATTTAGTTAAATAGCTCCAGTTATTAAATAGCTCCAGTTATTATTAAATAACTCCAACATCAACAGTTCAAGTTTCTATGACCATGGTATATTAACTACGAGTGATTGCAAAATGCACAAACTTCACAGCTGGCTCTTCAGGGTGCTACATAAGCACCAAGTATGCGCAGTAACCAGTGACCATCATGTCTGCTGTGGCCACTCTGAGGAACAGGGATGGATTGCCCCAGAGCGTGGTTTGGATGTCAAGATCAGTGACGCCATGCACACACCAAGAAGGCATGCTTGACGTTGACATAATCAGAGCATTCCAGGGAGTACAGGGTGGGTCTTCTAAGCTATATAGTTTGAAAATGACTTGAGAGCAGGGGGAAGGAGGTGGGTTCAGGGTTTGCTGTGCTGGGGTAGGGGTCAGGGACAGTGGCTAGGGTGACATTTCCTGCACATGGCAGGGGCTTGCATGGTTTGAATCTCCCACCAGCTCCACAAGAGGGAGGGCCCAGACTTTCTTATCACTTGCCCGGACATGGAGCACGAGGGCAGGAGGCAGGGGTGAGGCTTAAAAGATGTCAGTAGTCAAACATCAAAAACTGGAGTCAGAGCCTCCTTTACGATGTCACTTCTTTCAGAGTCTGTTGGTGACTGGTCGCTGTGGGGTTACTCAGTGCCCCACACTGACTCAATGGACACGAGTTTGAGCAAACTCCAGGAGATGGTGAAGGCCAGGGAAGCCTGGCGTGCTGCAGTCCGCGGGGTCATCAAGTTGGACACGACTTAGAGGCCGAATAACAATGATGACAACCTTCCTTTGACAGCAGAGTGTGTCATTGTATCGCCTCCTTGTCTCCCACGCTAAACCCACATGACATTTCACAAAAACAGGTAGTCGAAAGAGGAAACCAGTCACCAAAAAGGAAGGTGCATATCAAAGAAATAAAAAGTGATCATATGGGAAGTGAAACTGAATCTGTGTGAGTGGAGGTAGAGAAGAAATGGCTGAAGGGGCTGAGGTAAGGGATAGACTGGGAGTCTGGGATTAGCAGATGTGAACTGTTACATATCGCATGGATAAACACCAAGGGCCTACTGCACAGCATAGGGAACCCCAATATCTTGTGATAAACCATTATGGAAAAGAATATGAAAAGGAATGTAATACATGTGTAACTGAGTCATCTTGCTGTGCAGCAGAAGTTACCACAACATTGTAAATCAACTTTACTTTAATAAAATAAATCTAAAAAGAAACAGCTGACTCTGGGATGAGTGACCCTGCCGCCTTTCGAGAAGTTTCAGACACGCTGACAGAGGAGCTCAGGGAAGACTGGTTTATTGACACAACAGAGGAAAATGGTTGTGATGAAAAAGATGAAGCCATCCCAGAGGAAGTAACGCCAGCAAAAAAATGTAACATTTAATGAACTGTTGGAGATAATTCATAACATTGAGCATGCAAAGAACAAAATACTGGAAGCTGATCCAAGCTTTGGAAGGATTGCAACAATTCACCACACCATGGAAAGATGTCCACGGCTTATCCTGAGTCTCATGACAAGAAGATGAGCACTGTTCAAGCTATTCTTGATAAGGTTTCTACAAAGACACAAAGCACTTTATCAACATTTCTGATGTGTTCAATGACACTGTCCTAAATAACACTAGTTTTATTATTTCTTTCATTTCTTTATACTGATAACTGATGATGTTTTTCATATCCCAAGAAAAAATGTGTGAAGGTCGTGGAACAATCCTAATTTTCGCATTCATTATGAAGATCATTTCAAACTGTTTGAATCTGCACAATCATTTTCACGGTACCTCAATGCCACAAAAGTCGCGGCATGACTGTACTAATGTGACACGGCTGGTCTGCAGGATTGGACTCTCGTGATCAGTCCTACCTTCGTAAACCACAGTGCTCCCTGCGTTTCCAGGACCCACTATCTCGAGTCCTCCTGTCCCCGCCTTCCCCAGGTTCTTCGGCTTCTCTTCTTTGCCTGTCTTTTGGGGATTGGTGACCCACTTTCTATGCCCTTCCAGTTCTGGTCCTTTGTCAAAGTTATAGCTTCTCTGGTCTTAGGTGGTGATGATGGCGCTAAACTGGTAGTGAAGGAAGGGGGATCTTATAAAATGATAGGGAGGAATTTCCAGGGGAAAAGCAGGTGGGCAGGGTATCCCCTTTATTTCACAATCTGCATTTAGGACAGCCTACAGAGCCCGCTAATTATATCAATAGGAAATGTCCTTCATTCTTTTACAAACAGCTACTGAATTGTACTATGTATCTGGTTCTACTGGCTGGAACATTATGTAATAACAGATAGTGCAAAGCAACACTAAGGATTTTATCTAGGCCCTCTGGGCGGGCTACCCAACTCCCTGCCACTTAACCCATTAACTATCCCAGTGGAGGACATATTACAGAGTTGCTTCGTGAGGAAGATACTATATTACAGGCAAGAGGGTCTTTGGCTACACAACCCACACCACAAAATGTTGCCTATTGGGACAGGAAGTGCTACAAATCAGGATAGACCAAAGTAAAAATCTTGAGATTACCTCTGCAGATGTGTCTTGCTTTGCAAAACTGGAATATCTCTAGAAAGCCTTGAGTAAACCAGGTTCTTTAATTCCTTACATTAGTGGAGTAAGTTACTGTTTGTAACAAACGCTGCATAGGTTGTCAGCAGGTGTTTTCCTGACAAGGCTGAATACTAAGAGGAGTCACTCTCATTCCTACAGAAGGGGAGAGAAATCTACAGCTCAGAAAGGCTCATTGACTGTTAGGTGATGGAGCCATGCTTAAAATAACAGATCTGGTCATATTTTAAACATCCTAAGTGAAAGTATGTTAGTTTGCTCAGCCTGTCAGACTCTTTGTGACCCCATGGACTGTGGCCTGTCAGGCTCCTCTGTCCATGGGATTATCGTGGCAAGAATACCGAAAAGACTTCTATTGTGATTGCTTTTGGAGAGCTAAGAATTCTCTCATACGTGTGAGCTTCCAGTTTACCCTGTGGGCAATGCTGCACTTTCACAAATCAGGTTAGTAGAGTAATACCCACATGGACTAAGCTGGTACTAAACCTAGTTCTAAATAAAGCTGAAATTTGGTGAGTTACACGATCATGCTGGGCGAATGTGCCAGCTCCTATCATGTTTAGAACCCTGTGTTCTGAGGTGCTCAAGTTCACGCTGAGGAATTTGCTAAACAGATCCCTGGCGAGGGATCAGAGCAGTGATTTTCTGAATCCTTAAATCCTTCCAAACAGAAGTGGCCAAACACACAGCCCGAGCTCAGAGTCCCTAAACTTCTGGAGTGTCAGTCTTGGAGTTCCTTACTACTGTTTGAACTCACGGGCTTCCCCAAAGGAGTAGCCTATTTATTTTATTTACGAGTTAAACGGACTGAAAACGTATGCACTTTGCATTAGGCAGAAATCAGGACTAAAAATAACTGATTTCGGCGAGTTTCCTATGGAAAATATCAGACGTGGTCAGTCTGCCTTCCAAGAGGGGTGGGTGGGTCCGGGCCTGAGCCGGGGCGGGGGTGCAGGGGACACCCCCCAAGGGGGCGGGGGTCGACGCGGGGGCCGGTCGGGGACGGTCAGTGCGAGTTTGCAGCGGTGATGTGGGGCAGGGTGGGGAGGGGGACTATCTCAGAGTGCATGCAACAGGTTTGGGGGAGACGGCTATCGCACGGGCCTAGTGTTTGTGGGCTGCGCTCAATGACAGCAGAGACAGGAGGAGGGAAGAAGGAAAAGAGGGGATGCGGATGGAGGGGAAGCAGAAGGTGAAAGTCGCAGAAAGAAAGGCAAGGGGGCCAGAAGGCAGCGGAGGCCAAGCAGGGAGCGCGAGCAGGCAGCGGGAGGCGCGCGCGGGCGGTCCTCCGACCGGCAGGGGGCGCGCGCGGGGGTCTCCGCCCCGCCCCGCCGCCCGCCCACCTGCGCCTGCGCCGTCGCGCCGCCTCGCCCGGGATGCTGCTGCCGCTGCTGCGGAGTAGCTGCTTCCCTTCCTCCTCCCCCGGCGGCGGCGGCGGCGGCGGCAGCGGTAGGGGCGGCGGCGGCGGCGGGGCGGACGCTGGGGGCCGGCCGGCGGCGCAGCTGCAGCGCGGAGCCCACGGCCCGCTGGGGCCGCTCGAGCGCGCGCTCGCCCAGCCCGGGGCCGAGCCGCGGCGCTTGGCGGAGGCCGAGGGGGCGCGGGGGCTCGGGGGGCCGCATGCGTGCATGGATCCGGGCGCCGCGCTGCACAGGCGGCCCGCGGGCGGCGGCGGGTTGGGCGCGGGCTCCCCGGCGCTGTCGGGCGGCCAGGCCCGCCGGCGCAAGCAGCCCCCCAGGCCGGCCGACTTCAAGCTGCAGGTCATCATCATCGGCTCCCGCGGCGTGGGCAAGACCAGCCTGATGGAGCGCTTCACCGACGACACTTTCTGCGAGGCCTGCAAGTCCACCGTGGGTAAGGCGGGCCGGGGGCGGCCCCGGGGGGCCCCTGCATCCCCGGACCGACGGAGCCCCCGCCCTGGCCGTCTCGAGGCCGGGGATGCACGGGGCCCGTCCGGCCGGGGACGGTGTGAGCATGTCTCCACGGGAGCACCCGCCCCCCCCCCCCCCCCGCCCAACTCATCAGGAAGAGGAGCGGGGGCAGGCGGGCAGCGTGGTGGACACGAGCTTGTGCCCTGGCTGGATGGCCGGAGTGGTCCCCTCTGGAGAATTTTGATGCCTTAGTTTTGCCTTCCTAGGAGGAGGGGCCTTTCCACTGTCCGCGCGACTTGTTTTTCTAATTTTGAACTCAATTTTATGTTGTGCTGAAATAATGGGAATTTTAAATCCCTTGTGGAGGAGAGTCTGTGGTTAATATTCGGAGTAAGACTAAGAAGTTTCGTCTTTTAACTATAAATGTGGGCAGAAGGACTTCAGCTGTGTTTTTCTGTGACTTCAAATAACCTAGGGGACCCGCAAGTGGGAAGGGCAACCCCCCTGCCCCGCCCCCCGCACTGCCAGGTGGGTGAAGGGGGCAGCCAGGTAACTACAGGAACCCCCTGGGCCTGGAAGTGGCCTGTCCTCAAAATGTAAAATTGAAACTGCAGGGAAGTTTTCTGATGGAGTCACATGTATAGGCCTTGGCTTTGAGGTCTGTCTGGGCACTGTGTAACAGTAGTTTCTCTGGAAAACCCCTTAAAAGCTGTCAAAGATAGGGGAACCGCGCAGATGAGATAGTTGTTTGAGGGGAAGATCAGTCACCTTCAGTAATGGGTAGGTGGGGGGGAGGATTCCCCTCGGGGAGGTCCAAGAAATAATACATAGTATATAAACATGAAATTCAGAACTGAAACATTCATTCCACACACCACTTGTGTGTTTAGATAGTTCCAAGGTGATACAATTTGGAGATTAATTGGCCTTGTTGTCCTGTTACAGAAGACCCCTCCATTTGAAATGGCTTATTGAAAGATTAATCTTACACTTCTCATGTTGTCATTTTGTTTGTGAGAACTTGTTTCCTTTCATACTTTTTAATAATAGACCATTTTGGATGTATTTGTGCTCTCTGTACCGTTTGTTGTTAAGATCTTGGCCTTGAAACCATGAGATTAAAGTTCAGTAGTGTAGCTTAGACCTGTTTCAAATATCCACTTTTGGATCATATAAAGTACGTGAAGTTATTCAACCATCAAAAGAGGGTTTGTGCTGTTAATTTTAGTACCTGGCATAAGTAAAATAGAACTAAAAGTAATTCAGAATTATCCATCTTTTATGGCTCAATACTTAAAAATATACAAAAATGAAGAATAACACAGTTGTACTATGTGATGTAGAGGAAACCAGCACAGGCCTTCTGGGTGGATAATAGGGTTTGGTGGATGGAGAGTGAGATGGAGGGTGAAGATGTGCTGTAAAGCAGGGCAGAGGGGAGGTGGGGAGGGGTTTCCTAAGCTGGGGCCATGTGCAGCAGCACCCCCACATCATTAGGGGACTTTGGGTGAATGCTTTAAGTCCTGGGCTGCCATGAAGCATGGAGGGTGGGCCTTCTGTATCAGCTGGAGCCATAAAGTGCCCTGGGTACGGCCCTGGCAGGGAGGCAGTTTCTTCGGGCACTTGGGAATTAGGAGGGGCCCAGGCAGTCAGTTTCTTTGTCCCCGTAACAAACAAACATAAATGCACATGTATACACGCCTCCCCACACCCCTGCCGCTGGGGTCCCTTGTGCCCTTTGACTTTATCTCACTTGTTTTTGTTTCCTCCATACAGAGCCTATAGTCCTTGGCTTGATAAGTGTTTATTTGTGGGAAGTTCAGAAAAGGATGATGACTTCTGGTCTGACCCAGACTGTGAGAACACTTTGAGAAAGTCAACTAAACCCCCTTCTATCTCTGCCTCTGAGTCGCGTTTCCCTCCCACGGATCAGATCACTTATCGAGCACCTACTGTGCGCGGGCGCTGTGGTACCCATGGGGGCCTCAGTGGTGAGGAGGACAGTCTCTGTCCAGATTGAGGGGTGGGGAAGAGGGGTCCTGGGGATGCCCAAGGGCGACTAGGGCAACGTGGAGATGTGTGCAGACCATCTGGGGAGCGCAGGGAAAGCCCCCTAGTCTGGGTGGAGTGGGGGCTGGTCAAGGCCTTCCTCCACGCTGGAATGTTGTAGAGATAAGTTCATTCCTTGAGTTCCTTAGAAAAGCAAGTGAACGTGCGGCACTGGGTGAGGTGTAGCTGACGTTGCCTCACCTGAATGCCCCCACCTGAGCAGGTGGCTCACAGGGTCCTTCTGGGCGCACTGTTGAGTCTCATCTCCACAGACTCCGCACAGATCCTGTTCCGCCGGCCTCACCCTGTTCAACTGCAGAGTCTGGAAAAGACCACCCGCCTTGTGCAGGTGCTGCTGACCCAGGAGGGTCACTCAGGTGATGCCCCCAGCCGACCTCAGACTGGAAGTAGCCCCTCCAGTGAGCATTTGATAAAGCCAGGCAGGCTCACCGGACTTTCTGTAAAGAAGCATAGCAGAAACCCTGAGGGATTTGAGATAATAAGCCTATTTTATCAAATTACAACTGAACAAAATGTTGGTTTTGTTGTTGTCGTATTACTGATCAAACCAGAAGTTGTTTTGGTTTAAAAGACACACAGAACTCACCAGGGTATGAAACTGAAAAGACTTTTAATAATTGACCTATTTAGTGAAAATTGTCCAGGTGCAATATTACTTTCAAATGGGATTTCATATTCATGGAATTGAGTTAGTCTGATGTGGCTAGCATGGTTTGTCAGATAAAGCTTTTCGAAGTTTGAGAAACAGGAGAAAAAAAAAAAACTGGTTGGCTGTAGAAATTCACAAGTCTCTAAATACCATGTCGACCTGTGTTTCTTATATAACTGTTGGAAGCTCGCTGTTAATTTTGTTTGGATCAAAATGTTTTTACCAGGCAGCACCCCTTACCCCACTCCCAGCAACTTACATTTCTAGAAAAGCACTCTAAAAAACCTAGGCTCTTGATTTTAGCTTTTCCATGAACTAGTCTGTGACTTTGGATAAGTAATTTATTTTGTCTTTGTGTGTAAACAGTTACATTCTGTTAGTGGCAGCTACAGTTTCTTGAGCACATACATTGTACTAGCAAAAATACACTCTTTCTAAACCTCACAACAATCCTGAAAGTTTCCCCATTTTATAGATGAGGAAGCAGAGTCCCAAAGGGTAGACAGCTCGCCCACAGTGGCCCAGCGGTGAGTGAGTGGTCAGGGCCAGGGCTGCAAGTGAGTTCCTTCTGTCTGTCTGTTCCTTAGCTTACTTTGGGATTTAAGTTCACTTTACTCTGAAAATATGGATGAAACTCTTTCCTGCTTATCTAATTTGGCCCCACGACAGCCCTGTGAGGGTGGAGAGTGGTGCCATCAATGGTAGCACTGAAACTGATTCTCTGTAACTGTGCCCCCATTATTTGTCACTTTCCTCTGGGAGGAAAAGGTTTAAAAGGCTCATTTCTAAATATTTA
Source organism: Bos grunniens (assembly GCF_055505025.1). Taxonomy (NCBI): domain Eukaryota; kingdom Metazoa; phylum Chordata; class Mammalia; order Artiodactyla; family Bovidae; genus Bos; species Bos grunniens. The sequence continues at coordinate 42,693,740 of NC_141188.1, forward strand.
ATCATTCAACTATCTGAAACTTTTAAAATATTTACTAAAATACATTTAAATACAGGAAAAGGAGGGGTAAGACCATTTGGACCAGAGTATCAGTTTCCTGAACAGTGAAGTTTCTTCCAGAATGCCAGAGGCCAACAGAGGATTGCCAATTCTTTTATTATTTTGCCACGTAAGGACATTTTTTTAACAATCCACTGTCACCAACTTTTCAAAAAACAACAAACAAAGATAACATGAGGTAGACCCCCAAAATAGGAAAGAATTTAAAATATCAGAATATCAGAATTTAAAAGTTCTTTGAACTCAGTTTGAGGTCCTCATGACCCTGTCAACGTTTTTCTCGTTTTGCAGCAATAACTTAACCTCACAGCCTGGCCCTGATGAGAGTGCTCGGTGGAGCCCTGTTTGTACTCAGTCGCGTGCCGGGGTCTCAGTTCTCTAGCCCATCCCTTCAGGCCCTGTGTTCACTGTTCCCAAGGCAGGGAAGCCTGGTGGTGCAGGTGACTGAGTCATCCGGCCCCGTAGTAGTAGAGCCAGAAACAGAACCAACGGGTCCGAGGTGCAGGTGGCTGTAAATCCCATGCAGGAGTGGCTGTCTGTGGGTTGACCTTGAACGTTAGCGGGCAGGAGGCAGGAGATCCCACCATTAGGGTCTACTCTGCTTTGCCTACACATGGTGAGTGGAACCACTGGCAAGGGAAATCGCTTGTACTTTATTCTGGAAATTTAGGTCAGAGATTTTTGTTCGAAACCCAGAATGAACATTTCATACTGGATTAAAATTCTGAGCTGTGCGTTTTGTGTTGCTCTTCTGTGATCCTGGGCAGTCTTTGAAGCAATGGCTGAGCTGCTCGACTATTTCACTTACAAGGGAATTAGGGAGAATTGTCCCGAATTCCCACTCCAAAGCCCAGACCTTCCAGCGTCAGCCCCTCCCCTGCCGGGCTGATGTAACAGGATGACTCAGGGAGACGGGAGTGAGCGAGGAGCGCCAGTTTTTATGCCAGCCTGTGCTGTGTGTTGTGCGGTTTGGCTTATTTAATGAACTCAGAGCACGCTGATAGACTTATGCAGAACGCATTTGTGGAATAAAGTAGCTGTCTTTCCCAGAAAGTGTGGAGAGTTGGCGATCAGGTTGTTGGGGCTGATAATCTATTTAAAGACCTGGCTTACGTGCATTTGGCCTTTATTTCACCATGGAGCTCCTCCTGGAGAAGAAAGGTCTGCCTCTGTAGGATGAGAGGGACCCAGAACCTTCAAGTCTGCCTCCCCTACAGCTGTGGGGGTGCAGGGACGGCCTTCAGAAGGCAGCCTGAGTTCCTTAGACTGCTGGTAGGGCCAGAGCTTTCTCCAGCCTCACGTGCCAGGAGCAGCGTTCTAATTAAGCATTTGTTTGAATCTGCAAAGAAAACATAGCTTTGTACACCATTCAGCAAGTGTTTTCTGAGGGGCGGTGTGTATTTGTGTGAGACTCCATCCCACTGGCTGTTCGTGGGGCTGGAAGCCCACCTGCCTGCCTGGCTGGTCCCTGCAGAAGGGGAGGCAAGTGGTGGAGACGCCCTGACGAAAATCGGGGCCCACGTGCTCCGTGACCTCGGCTCCCCCCGCCACCCCCCCGCCTCGCCTGTGAAGTTCGTGTGCGGCATGTCTGTTCCAGCCGGGTGCAGGGCCATCTCCTGTGTGTATGCAGGTGAGGGACGCAGATGGTCTTTGTTTGCAGAGATACAGACCGCCCAGTCTGGACTGGGGAGGCAGGTCTTGTTAGACTCAGGGCAGACGCTGATATCCTCAGGCCTGCAAGCATTGTTTAATGACATGCAATCATTTAAACTATTCTAGTAGCACCTGCTTCTGAGGCGATCCAAGTTTTACAGTTACATTACTTCGGTCCGTTGAGTTCTCATAGCTCGGCTTAAGTAGGAGAAGCCCCATGGTATTAAACTGTGGTTTGGGGCCCCTCCGGGGCAATGCGGGAGGATGGTCTGCCTTGCCTGCCCTTTGTAGGGTGCGCTGCTGGGGGAATGCGTCTGTGCTCTCCCCCAAAAGACAGTGGTCAGGTGGAAGGCTGGCCTCACGGTCAAGAGACCACTTTCTGATAGTAAATGTTCCTCCATCTGGGTGACCGTGACCTTGGCACATTTCTTAGTTTACTTTCTCACTGTCAACTCAGTGGAAATGCAGGGAAGCCTCCATCAGGGGAAAGATTACATCCAGGATGGGGTGACACTGTGAAAGATATATGTCCTTGGGAGAAAGGCCAGCCTGTGATCTCAAGATAGTTGTTATAAATCGGCAGCAACAGTTAATAATTGTCACCACTGCTTGAACTGAGACTTGACTTCAAAGTGTGAAATCCTACAGCCTCCAGAACCTGTTTTGTTGTTGGTTCTTTGCTGAGTGGCGTCCGACTCTTTTGGAACCCCATGGACTGCAGTATCTGAACTGAAGTCAACTAAAATCATACTCTCACACCAACTCCAAGTCCTTGTTGTGGGGGGCGGGGTGGTGCGGGGGGACGAATACTCAGCTCTATCCCAGGCATGGGCCACTGGTCAGTTCTGCTTTTATTAAAGTTTGTGCTGGAAGGGGATGTGAAGAAAGAAACTTCTGTTTATTTTTGCTATTTTCATTTTTATGACTAGTTCGGTTCAGTCGCTCAGTCGTGTCCGACTCTTTGTGACCCCATGAATCGCAGCACGCCAGGCCTCCCTGTCCCTCACCAACTCCCGGAGTTCACTCAGACTCACGTCCATCGAGTCGGTAATGCCATCCAGCCATCTCATCCTCTGACTTTTTATGCCTCAGCAAAAAGTAACATGGTAATGTTCTTTTGGTTATGTTTTGCCTGCCAGGGAGCCTCGAAATCTTATCAGCACTGAGGATGACACTTCTTTATTCTCTTGCTGAGATTTATGAAACATGAGTACAGCGGTGACAGGACCAGGTGAAGCTCTGTTCTTGAAGAGCTTGGTTATGGTGACCCTGGGCCACTTGCAGAAGGTTTCACACTTTTCCCTGTTTCCACATGCTTGACTTTTATAACAGCCTTTGGTTGTGAACAGTGTTAATTAATTTGAACCCAGGTTCTGCCGCTCAGCTAGCAGAAGTGATCTGACCTTGGTCTCTCCTCTGTTCTGTGAGGGTAGCACCCAGCTTGCTGGGCTTCTGAAGGAGCCCTCATGTTGCACGTCAGGCTCAGGGCATCTGATAGACACTGTTATCATTATTAAAGGGAATTAAGATCAAGAAAGACTTGAATAGTTGTGTCTATACAACAGAGGGATTACAGCCTGTGACCTGTGTCCTTCCTGATGGAAATATGTTTAAGAAGACTTAGACCCCTGTCACCCAGCAGGACGTTCCCTTAGTGGATCACTTCCAGTCTCAGTGACTGAGTGAACGGTTACTGTAATAATCCCCTGGGGGACGGGAGTGGCGTGTGTAATGGAGAGGACCTGGGCATGTGAAGACTGACCCTCCTCTAAGGATGGTCCACCAGTAACGGGTTGTAAGGGCTCCCCTGGTGGCTCAGTGGTAAAGAATCCACCTGCTGATTCAGGAGACATGGGTTCAATCCCTGGGTCAGGAAGATCCCCTTGAGGAGGAACTGGCAACCCATTCCGGTATTCTCGCCTGGGAAATCCCATGGACAGAAGAGCCTGGTGGGCTACAGTCCATGGGATTGCAAAAGAGTCAGACACAACTTAGGGACTCAACAACCGCAAGCTGGGATTGTAGGAGAAATTAAATGCTCGGGTTCCAGGGTGATGCATGTGTTCCAGGCACCCTGAATCCTGCTGCTCTGCCAGCCAGATGGGCTCACGACAGAGCACCTGTACTTCCTTCCTACGATTTAAATATGCGTGTGCTTGTTTCCTCATCAGTCCTGAGTTACCTCCAATTTCCTCCTCTTTAGTCGCCCTTTCTCCGTACACACCCAGCGTTTGATGGAGAAGAGGGGCCGGTCTCCATCAGATTTACTGGACCGCTGCCCTGTGCCAGGCAGCCTTCTTGGCTCCGGAGGCCAGAGGTGACTGTCCTGAGAAGGCACCTGTTCCTGTCACCTGGGGGAGACCAGCGGAGCCACGGGTCAGGGCTGGACGGGCAGGGCTGGAGGGAGGGGGAAGGTGAGTCGTCAGGAGGCACAGAAGGGAACCCCTGGACCTGAAAAGGCTTTTGGGCAGATGGGGAGGTTCTCCAGGAGAGGAGAGCAGAGAGGGCGTTTGACCAGGTACCTGTCGGTTTAGGTCTGGATGCCTCAGGTCTTCAGGCAGGACTGTCTCCACCACCTGACTAGTACTAGCTGCTTGCTTCCTAGGATGGTCAGGACACTGTAGGAAATGGGTTTTCAATAAGAGCTGCCACTTTTTTTGTCCCTTATCTGTTTATAAACATTGATCCTGGCCCCCCCCTGCTCAGTCAGGAGACTCTGTGCTGACTTTTCCCGAAACTAATCCCCTCCTTGAGGCGGTTGGTGACTTGCTACCTTTTATTCAGGATCATTATAATTTCTGTGACCTGCAAATGTTAACAATGGACACTAAGAGATACTTTTTACCTGATGTAAAAAAGCTTTTTAAAAACGTGTAATAGTATACTTTGATGTTAGGATTTGTTTCCAAGCCATAGGTTGGAGTAAGTTTCCAGCCATCACCAGCTAACCTAGTGGCTCTTACTATATGGTAAAAGAGATTTCGTTTAAGAGCAAGCACTGTTTTAATGAGCTGTTTCCTTTTGTGGAATTTTAGATTTAGCCACTGGATATTTTTCTCTTGTTGTTGATGTCTTTAACCTATTCAATAAAACTAAGTAGTTTGGGCTAAACACGTTCTTCATCCTGTTTGCTGTTCGTTCATCTTTGTTTAACAGTGTATTTATAATCACACGATAACATTACCACTTATTCATACTTTTGACTATTAATACCCTTTCCTTTGTCTTTATTCATTAAACTTTGTGATTACAAAATAGCTGTAGTGCAGGAATGCTAAAGTCAGGAAGTTGTTTAAGTTGGTTGAAGAAAAAAGACTTGACATGATCAGACTGAGAGCGGTTCTTAGCAGAGAAAACAGCCTAATCAAAACAAAAGTTATTTGTGCTGTTTCTAGAGATTCTTGTAGTTAACTTGAAGCAGAGCTCACAAGAGAAGTATCTGCTAGTTCTTTTCAGTAAGATGTGGCAGCCGCTGGAACAAGTCCTAACGAAAGTGGCAGCTCCCTTAAGTGAAACTAAAAAAACAGACTAGAAACAAAAGTGAACCACAAGAGTGGCCGTGGTGCAGTGTGAGTTAGATTTGTAAATCACGTGGTGAGGCCCTAGCTTTACGCTGATAGCAGGAAGAAGGGGTTTTGTCTGAGTTGTGCCTTTTCAAAATCAGAGCATAGCACATAGGTGCAGGCTGGTTTCTGTGCCTCGAAGAGTATCGTGTTAGGCTCTGCCCTTCCCTGTGATTGAATCACAAAGGATTCCGCTTGGTCTCTGCTTGAGGATGTTGGTCGTGTACAGACATGCTTCCTGTTCCAAGGCTGTCTGAGAGTCATCTGACTCGGAAAAGCAAAGCTGTTCCAGAACTGAAAGTGAAATTGGCTTCCCCAACATGTGCATGAGCTTTGAGATCAGGGCTGGGGGAGAGAGTAAGAAGCAGGTGCTGTGGCCTCTTCTCCAGCCGTGACTTGTATATTCCTGCCACGTTTCTCTGTTATGCAGACCTCAGTCCCACCCAGGCTTGTAAACACATCTTCTGGTTGCATTGATGTCTGCAGCATGTTGCTAATTATAAACGTCAGTCACACGCCTTGCCCGTCACCTCAGGAACATCATCTGACTTTGAAGAGCTATGTCGTGCCCCCTCCATCCTCCACCTCACAGCATCGGGACCCTGGATCCATAAAGCAGCCAGAAAATATTAATTGTTCCCATAGAGATTAGGTTTCCACTTCCCACGTTTAGCTGGTGTTATTTTTTTTAGCTGGTTATTTTTTTTCTTAGTTGTGAGAATTGTGTAAAAAATACTGTTTTATATTTTTTCACAAATATTGTGACATTTGTATTAAAAAAGTATTGAAGTTTTCTGTAACTGACAAATAGATAAGGAAATATCCACAGGTGAAACTTTGCTTTAAAAAATTATCTGAAGCCTTGAAGGCTGAACTAGAGATGGATGGGGATTTGTCATGGTTTGCTTGCTACTATTAAAGTAATTTAAAAAATGAAATTAATTTGTATGAGTAAAATTTTTCAAAAAGAATTCCTCTTCCATACTACTGGCAATATAATAAAGTCACTTTTGTGAATGCTAAAGAATTTATTACGATAATTTCTTAATTCAGACTATGGCTGTTTGAAATCAAGATTGAGTGCTCCACGTAAGAATTTCCCCCCAAGATAGCATGTGTATAAAGCCATTGTTTGTGTAATGATTCATTGTGATTTTTAAGTGGATTTTAAGCTGCGTCTCTAGTAGTAGTAAACTCTATTATGAATAGCAAGTGCTTCATCTCCAGTTCCGGGTAGAACCTAACATACGCTGCTCGTTGTGTGGAGAAGCACAGAGTGGTGGTCGTCTCGGGGACCTGCGGATTTCTTCTCTCTCCTTTTGGGATTCAGTGTGGTCAGTTTTTTGGTTTTTCCAACAATGGCATACAAATAGTACTGCTCTTCTGACAGATTGCCTTGTTTTTGCTTCATCTTCGTCCGTTTTATTTACAGGTGTTGACTTTAAGATCAAAACCGTAGAGCTAAGAGGAAAGAAAATTAGGCTACAGATCTGGTAAGTGGGGCCCTGCACCCAGTTATCACCGTGTGTGTTCAGCAGTCCACACGCTCGTCTAATACAATTAACCGTCGGAGCGGGTCTGTCTCTCCTGCGTCTCCTCTCCTCTGCTCTCGTTCAGGTGAAATGAACGGAGCTTCCTTCTAGAGAGCATTCAGGAAAGAGCCCCTGTAGCTCAGCCCCGCTTGCCACGGGGGTGGAGATACATGGTCGTGTTATACTTCCATGGTGACTGGCTTGGAGCCTTTAGTCCCTAGTTTGATGTCATCCGACAAACCGTCATCACTGAGACAGTCGCTCCAGTGCTCGTCTACACGTTTTCAGAGTTACTTACTCTGCAAGCGTCCAGAGAAAGGCCAGCGTGCTCCCTCCCCGGAGCTGCGCATCTTGGGCAAGGCCCCCTCGGGCGTGTCCTCGGTGGCACGCTCGTGCCCTGAGCCCCCTCTGTGCCCCATGCGGGGAGCCCAGAGCCCCCTCCCCGCACCCCAGGAGCGTGTGAGAGACTAACCCAGCCGTGTGGGGGCCACTCAGCCACCTTCCTTGGGGACCCGGGAGGAGCCCCTCTGGAGGAGGGACTGTGGGAGCCCCCGCCGCGTATCCACGTCGCCCTTGTCGCTAACACAGTCACGCCGCAGCGTCTCAGCCACTAACTCCTCTCGCAGGTCGACCTCAGCTCTGTCTGTCCGCCGTGTGTGTGTCGCTTCCATCGCGTTCATTGCTGCCGCACCGGCGGCTCCATCGTCACCTAGCGCTTCCGTGTTAGTGCCATGTCTCATCCCCACCCGCGCCCCCGTGCGGGGCGCCCGCCGGCCGTGTCAGGTAACGTCCCCATGGGTCATCGCTGACTGTTTCACCCACTTGAAGGATTGGGGGTGACGGGGGTTGTTTTTTTGTTTTGTGTTTTTGTATTTCATATCTTTGGGATGTTCCTTGATCATCTTTGGTTAGGAAGAGAACCATTTTCCCATCTCTGCTTAAAGTGTGTCTACGTGTGCGTATATAGAACTTGGTGTAAGTATAGCTAAAATAAGATGTCAACCCGAATGTAGATTCATGAATTTATATCCACATGGTGACTCAGTGGTAAAGAATCCGCCTGCCAGTGCGGGAGACATGGATTCGATCCCTGGGTTGTGGGTTTGATCCCTGGGTCAGAAAGATCCCCTGCAGAAGGAAAGAAGGAAATGGCAATCCACTCCAGTATCCTTGCCTGGGAAATCCCATGGACAAGGAGCCTGGCAGGCTATAGTCCATGGGGTCACAAAGAGTCAGACACAGTTGAATGACCTCACAGCAGCAGAAGCAGCACATATCCTGGAAATCACGCACAGAGGCTTCCAGCTGTTGTGTTGAGATAGACTTAAAGCTGAGAAACTGGCTTCCTGCCTTAAGGCAAACACATAATTAAGATGCTCTGTATGGGGGGCTTCCATAGCAGTCCAGTGGAAGTCCCCCATAAAGAGCATCCTGTGCAGGGGGTGTGGGTTTGATCCCTGGTTGGGGAGCTAAGATCCTGCATGTTGCATGGCATGCCCCCCCGCCCCTCAAAAAGATGCTCCACATGAAGGTCTCTTGTTCGGTCCAGTGCTCACTGTTGGTGAATTTGGTTTCCACTGGAGTCCCTGTGTCGACATCAAGCTTGTTTCCTTTCATTCTCTGCTTGAAGAGGTGGAACTTTCATACACTGACGTTGATTTCTGCAAATTAAGAATTGTGTCATTTCACCAGATACATTAAATACAGAAAAATGATGGTTTCTCAAAGCATGGTTGTAGTACCAAACTGGGGGGAAAGGATGGCAGGAAGTTTTCAATTTGCCCCCAAAGCAGAGAGAGACATAATAATAATATCATATTCCACCCACAATAAATGATGATTTGGCTGATGTACTGCAAATCTCTAGAAGTCAGCTCTCGGTCATTACAGTGGAAATTAAGACTCATTTAGATAAAGGTGGGAATATGAGGATTCTGCATCTTGTTGGATAGATAAAAGCCCGATCGGGGCATTGGTATTGTATTACTGTCCAGCTGTGTGAGACGTGGAGACTGGGGTGAAATTTTTGCGGTCCTGGCTCAGAGTAGGAATCTAATAAATACTTGTTGAACTGAATCGGATTCTATTTACCTTGTTCTCTGACCATCTGTGAGAGCAGATAATTCAGTGGGGAAATGATCAAAGGAGCCTTGGAGAGGCATAGCCTTGGCAACCTAGATGTTTTGGAAATGTGGATTATTCTCTTCAGTGGAGATGCTTTTCTGCCTCACACAGTCAAGAACTGGTCACAGAGAGATGGAGTTTAGGGACTGGCCTTGATGTTTCCTCGCTGGTGTCTTGAACGCTAACCGTTTGTTGTTACTGAGTCGCTTCAGTTGTGTCCGACTCTTTGCAACCCCCTGGACTATAGCCCGCCAGGCTTCTCTGTCCATGGGACTTCCCAGGTAAGAATACTGGAGTGGGCTGCCGTTTGCTTTTCCACGGAATCTTAATATCAGAAATGCCTGTTACTATCCTGATTCTGATTGTTGGGTTTTATTAAAGCCTCTCCCGGGTCTGCTGTGCGTCATGCTTGTAAGTAGTGGTGCTGTGTTCCTGCTTCCGAGGTCAGACCTCATGTTAAGTGTTCTTACCACAGCAGCCTCAAAATGATTTTCCAAAAGCTTGTATTATGTCTGATGTCTCTGTTCTTCAGCCCCTGATTTCTGAATCCTAACTGAGTGAATGTTTAGAGAAACGAATGTGAAATTGTTTTACGCTAAAAGCCACCATAAAACTGCTTATCATAAAGACTCAGGAGAGCACGTAATTCCCAAAATGCTCAGTGAAGACCTTAACCCAGTTGCTGTTCAAATTTGTGGTGCAGCTATAATGTGCTAACCACAGACTTCAGAGTAGAAAAACATGTGTTATTTATGCTTTTTAAAGAAGTAAGTGAGAGCTGTTTTATCAAATCCTAAGTTGAACAAGCCAGCACTGTGATGGGAAGAGAAACCACAGTCAGGAAAATACTTTTTTTTTAAAGTATTAATTACGCCCCTAAATGCCTAGGGTCCCGGGAATAATTTTGTTCACTGATTCCTCCTGTGAATGAAACGGTATCTGAGTCAGTTCTTTCTCACCTGATTGGAAGGTGCCTTTTAGTGTCTGCAAGTTGGTTTTATTTAATTCTGAATTCTTCAGGAATCCAATTTGGGGGCAGTCTTGAGTCAAAAAATAAAGTTTATTTTGCCTTGAATTGGCATCCACTTTCTGCATTTTGCCCACTAGCCTTTTGTTTTGCACATATAGATGGAGGGCCTGTGGTAGGCCAGGCCCCTGGGCCCTTGTGGACAAAACAGACCAGCCTAAGCCCCTGGGCCTTCCAGCCAAGAAAGAGCACAGGGGAGCCTTACATCCCCTGGGCAAAGTGGCAGCGTTGCCTTATGTGAAAATGAATTTGCCAACAGGCTTCATTGTTTGGCATGATGACACATCCCTAAGGGGAGCTAATTTGGTGGCGAGTCTAGTCTGGAACAAAGGTGTAAACTATCACACCTTTGCCAAAAGTGTGTTAGGGACACGGCCCCACAAAGTTCACCCCATCCAATGCACTTGGAAGAGGTTTCAGTGTCTCCCCCTTTTGGAAGCTTAGGCACTGTCCTGTGAGAGTCTGAGCATCTTGCAAGGAAGAACCTCGTTTTCTGTGTACCCCACTGCCCCTCGCTTTCTCCACCACAAGCCACCTGTGTCACGGGGCTCCCAGAGTGTGCTGAGAGTTACGCTTCTTCGGTAAAAGCTAAATTACAGATCAGCTTAAAAGAAATCATTTTGCTGGTCAGAAGGCCTGCTCTCTTGAGCCTCATTTGTAAATTTGTGATAGTTCTCATGCACTTCCTCAGCTTCTTAGGTGGAGAAAGTGGGTCTTGGCCAGCTTGTGTGCACTGTTAATACATGTATGTCTTCCTGTGGAAACATCAGCTTTTCCTGGAGAAGAGATAAAGCTCTAGATTTCAAGGTCACAGTTGGAGAGTAGTCAACTTGACCGTGTTTGCAAAGTTGTGGGGTCCTCTTCCTCCTTTACCTGTTTGAAGGACTAAGAAAATGACAAGACTACAGCCTTTTTCATTAGTGGGGACTGTTGGTCGTCTTCTAAGCAAAATCAGATAAGATACTCACCATTGAGGTTGGTTAATAGAGATTGCCAGGCTTAAGTTGTTTAAATTAAATATCACCCGTATATTTTGTCATTGATAACCACCAAGTTATAGGGTGTTGCCCTTTCCACTGTTACACACGGCATTTACTTACTTTTCAGAATCTTGTTGTGGGAGAAATTGGGGCTTCCTTAAGATTTTGTTTGGACGCACCTAGCTCAGAGAAGCTGCCCCCAGTAATATTGAATGTGCACAGACCTGTGGGGAGTTGCCACGGCTGGGCCAAGTCTTCCCTGTCCGCCCTGTTCGGGGACTGACTTTTGCTGCTCTTTCTCAGGGACACGGCAGGTCAGGAGAGATTCAACAGCATTACCTCAGCTTATTACAGAAGTGCCAAGGGGATCATATTAGTCTACGACATCACTAAGAAGGAGACATTCGATGATTTGCCAAAATGGATGAAGATGATCGATAAGGTAGGTGTTGGCGTTTCTCTCTCAGAGGTGGACTCTCCGCTGTGGGTGTTAATAGTGACAACAGGAAGAAGGGAAACATTCACGGAGCATGCTTTTCCGTCCCGAATGTCATTTAATCCAGATGACAGCTTTCAAAGTAGGTGCATAGTCCTGCATCGCAGGTGAGGCAGAGAAGAACTAGAGTGTCTTCAGGATCAGCCTGCACATGAGAAAGCCTGCTTGGTATTCTGGTCCCTGGGCTGTCTGACATCAGAGCCCACACACGGTCATCCCACATGGGCAGGCTGCTTCCGTGGGATCAGGTGCAGGGAGTGTCTTCAGGATCAGATTGCACATGAGAAAGCCTGCTTGGTATTCTGGTCCCTGGGCTGTCTGACATCAGAGCCCGCACACGGTCATCCCACATGGGCAGGCTGCTTCCGTGGGATCAGGTGCGGGGCCAGTTTTATTATTTCTGCAGAAAGTTCATGTGAGTGCTCGCTTTGTGTGTGTCCACAGAGTGACAGCCTCCCAGGGACTGCCTTCTCCACTGTGCCCAGGGACACGCCAAGGCCTTGGTCACCAAACTAGAGACAGCCTTCACCCCCTCATTTTGAACTAAAGATTTTATCCTTTGGATCACAGTTGACTATGTAGAATTAAACTGAGTTTATAGAACCTGTGGGTCCCCCGCTAAGAAATGAGTAGCCAAAATGCGCCTGTAGACACAGCCGTTGAGGGTGAGATGTGTGTAGACAGTGGCCACATTTGAGAGTTGTTTCCCCCTCATTTAGTAATTTGAGGTTTAGCTCCTTTGCATAACGAGCACACTTAGTATATTATAAATTTGATTTCGTTTACAGATGGTATTAAAACCATCTGTTAGATGATGGTGGAGAACGTTCCTCTGCAGGTCTTACCAAGCACATTTTCAATGTGTGTCTCTTTAAAGTGAGTTGGAGACCCCGGTTGCCAGGGTTTCAGAGATGGTCAGAACCAGGGTTGGGTCTGGACTTTGGGATGCTGGGGCCATGGGGTGTGCTCCCGAGGACCCCAGACAGGGGCGTCCTCGCTGCCAGCTCAGAACCCAGTGATGGAGCTACCGGGAGGCGGTGGCCTCCGTGTGAAGGGCACCTCAGTGGGGAACCTGCCCTCCTCCATCTGATACCCGGCTCTCACCTCTCCCTCTGTGCAGCCGTGCTCCCGTTTCTTCCCCTTAACCAACCCCTTTGGGGGCACTGTTAACTGTCACCCCGTTACTGGCAAGGAGACCGAGCTCCCTGGTTAACCTGGCCAAGGTCGCCCACTTGGGTACCCTGTGTAGAAGTCCGTCTGCCATCATGTGTGAGAATGACCCTGTTCAGGGAGTTACTTGAGACAACTTTGACCTTTTTAAAGAGAGAGAGTCTACTGTGCCTGCATGTTTTTTTAAAACTTAGAAATGCAGCTTAACTTTTCCTGATCATAAAATTAACAGTACCCTGTCAGTATAGAAACTTTAGAGAACCAAGTGAAAGCACAAAAGTGAATTGAAACAGTCTAGCTGTCACCCAGAAAACCCAGATTGTGTCTGGACTCCGTGTCGTTTCATGTCATGGTTACTTCACTAAAAATTCTATCACGGGTGGCTTCCTGTGTCACCTTCATGTTCTTCCAGGTCATATTTTCTGGTTTTTTATGGCTTCACTCTTTTATGTACCTTATTTCATTCTTCACCCACTTTGTGGGATCTTTAGATTCTTTTCAACTGAGTATAAATCTTTGCCTGTATTTTGAGTCATTCCTCAGGGTAGATTCCTAGGAGTCATGAGACCATCCGTGCTTCCTCGTGCCTGTGACCACATAAGTGCCCAGCAGGAGCCCTCTAGGTCAGAGCAGATACTCAGAGAAGGAGGGGCGAGTGGACAGAGGGGCAAGTAGATAGAGGGACGAGAGGTGTGGCCTGGGGTTGTGTCTCCCTCGGGTGTGACGTGCCCGGCTTTGAGATTCAGCTTCTCTTGTTGCGATCCCACAGTACGCTTCCGAAGACGCGGAGCTTCTCTTAGTTGGAAATAAGTTGGACTGTGAAACTGACAGAGAGATCAGCAGACAGCAGGGTGAAAAGGTGAGGAGAGTGGGCAGTGGGCAGTGGGGGGAGACACCCATGGATGCAGCGAGCACCCTGTGTGTTTGCCCTGCTAATAAATTACGGTTCAGAATTCTGAAAATGCAGTCAGTCACATCCTTCGTCTTTGTTTGCTTTGGTTCACTTCCTGCTCCTTTAAATTCATTTTTCAGATGGAGGGGAAAAGACACATGAGAATACACAGCATTGTTTACTGTCCCTCCTGACGTCTTATACAGAGAGATCTTCTCTTAGCCCATGTCATTGCGTTCATGACATTCTCCTATTCTAACTCTGCCTTCCTCAGGACATCGATGACACTCACATTTATTTTTTTGGACACATTTTTAAACGTCAGATATGCTACAGTTTAGACGCTTGTGCACGTAATTTGACTTGAGGGTCCTGGTGTCGCCTCACAGCTTGTTTTGCTGGTTTCTCATCATGTAGGAAATTGCTGCACTTTCCTGCATTAAAGTTCAAATGTAAATGAGCTTTACATCTGAGGATAAACAGGACTCTCCAGACCTTTCGCCCCAGCCCTTGTCTGAATCCCAAAGCCCGAGAGCTATTCCCCCTCCCGGTTACGGATCCTGTGCTTATACTAGGCACGTGTCGTCCCCTCCTCCCCCAGCGTGCACGCATGCACACACGCACACAACAATAATGTGTGCTTGCTCGCAGTTTGCACAGCAGATAGCCGGGATGCGGTTCTGTGAAGCGAGTGCCAAGGATAACTTCAACGTAGACGAGATCTTCCTGAAGCTTGTCGATGACATCCTGAAAAAGGTAAAAAAAAAAAAAAAGAATCCGTGTCCTGACAGCATGTTACCTGGAACCGCTTCGTCATGTCCTTTGCTGTTTGTGGTTGGGAACCTCTCATGTAGAAAGCAAACCCCAGGGATTGTCAGGCTGGAGACCTGGGGTTGCAGACCCGTGCCAAGGACTCAGCCCCCCACAGCAGCAGTCTCTCACCACATCCTCAGGGCCATGTTGCCCATCCTCGCTCAGCCTCGCACACAGGTGGAGTGGGTGTGACCATTTGTGGTTGGTTTTTAGTTGCTCAGTCTTGTCTGACTCTTTGTGACCCTATGGACTATAGCTCACAGGCTCCTCTGTCCATGGGATACTGGAGTGGGTTGCCATTTCCTTCTCCAGAGGATCTTCCAAACCCAGGGATCAAACCCGTGTCTCCTGCATTGGCAGGCGGATTCTGTACTACTGAGCCACCAGGGAAGCCCAAGGGAGACTGTGGGCTGTTTATTTGACAGTCGCTCCTCTCCTGCTCGAGTTTTTCCACAAGGACCCTGTTAGGTGCAGACACTGAGGGTCTTGCCTCCCATCGAGGCTCTTGTGTCTGGTGGGGCCTTTCGTGGCGCCAGACCAGGAAGATGACCTCATTGGACAGCAGCACATTGTTCAAGCATCTTTGGGCTTATATCCAGAGATTCCTTAGATCTTTAAGTGTTTTTATATTATTATTACACATAATCGCCTCGATGCAATGTAATTCAGAAGCGTTTAGTACAATGGCTGTCTGTATAGCTGCCAAGAGAAGGTACTTCTTCCTTTAGTAATGATATGCTCCCTGAGAACACAGAACCGTTTTTTCATTTTTTTGATACTTTTAAGTTTCCATCACACTGGGCTGTGAAAGGAAATGTCGATGAGGTCTGTCTGCTCTCTTTGCTGAAGGGTGCGAGATGGGCTGCACAGCCTTTGTGTATTGGTTGAAGCTCCCTGAACCTGGTTCTAAGGTGTTGGCTGAATGGCTAACTGAACTCTGATGATTCGAGTTTCCTATAAAAAAACACTTTGGTCTTCTGTAACTGTATAGTCTGCAGAGTCTTTACATTGTTGAGTTACAATGCGTTTGTCTTTTCCTTTATCCCCAAGATGCCCCTGGACATGCTCAGGAACGAGCTGTCCAACAGCATCCTCTCGTTACAACCCGAGCCCGAGATCCCCCCAGAGCTGCCCCCGCCCAGACCACACGTGCGATGCTGTTGACTCGCCGCTTTGGAGGCGAAGTTGGCGCGATTCCTGGACGGGGGAAGGTCGCATTCTGCACTACAATCATTTGACAGTTTCCTCTCGCACTTTGTAATCCACGTCAGAGCTATACACTAACTTGTAAATATGCAGATATGCAGTCCTGGGTAAGTTTGGGTTATAAATGCCATATTTCCCTCCAAATTACTATATTTCATTCATCATCCCAATACCTAGTGTGTGTACACTGGGGAACGTCGTACTTCTGATACGAAGAACAGGAGAAATGAGAGTTCCAGTGTTTCTGGAAACACATAATATAGTTGTCCTTGTTAACTATGTTATGAGGATGGGGATACTCTGATAAGAAGAAAGAACGTGGTGCTTTGCTTACTGTTTTAAAGAAAATTTGTAAAACTAAAGACTTTGGGGGAAGAAAAGCGACCTTGAATGCTTTTTCTTTATTTACATTTCTCCCAGCTGTAGCATCTTTGAAGTATTGGAGTGTTTCCCACAAAGCAAGCTCCATGCTTGCTTAAAGGTCTTGAAGGTTATTTATTCACATTAATGGTAGAACATGACTAGTTAGAATGTGGGACTTGACTTGGTCCTGAGGCCTGGGAATCCCTTTGGTTTCCTGATGAATGCACTCTGTGCTTTTAAGAACTACAAAGATTCAATAAAAGAAATGTTTTTGAAACTATAGAAGATTTTAAAAGAACGCTGCTGTCCTACACAAATCCTGTTTAAAGGAATTTTAAAGAGATGCATTTTACTATATCAAAGAACCTACACGTATTTGCCTAAACATTCTATATACCTTTGTAATGATAAAACCTCCCCCCTTGACGGTGAAGCTTATTCCTATTAAGCCTAGACTGTGTTCTTTTTTTTTTTTCCTGGTCTGATGATGAATTTGTGAACTCTTATCTTTGGTATATCTTTTATTAAACTGCACTGTTTGTTTAGTCAAGGTAAATAAGTCATTATGTATTTGAATAACTTGGCGTGTCTTGAGTGTTGTGATATGAGAAGCATTGTGGTCCTTCTACACTAATGAAGTGCAAATAAAATTTTGTATTTATGAATGACAGTTGAGTTGCTACACTTACTCGTGCAACCGTAAATTACGTATCTGATGATATTCTTCCAGAACTCCACATCTTAATCTTTTGAGTGTTTTTGATAAGGAAAATGTAGCCTCCTTCACCATGGAAAACATTTCGATACTTTCTCAAAAGATTTAGGCATAGACCCAGCAATTTCCAGTCCTGAGTGTACACCTCTAAAAGTTGAAAGTTGGGGCACAAACAGATGCTGTACACTAATGTTCACAACTTTATTCACAGTAGCCAAAACGAAGCATCCCAAGTGTCCATTGGCAGGGGAATGGACAGCATGGATGAACCTTGAGGACATCATGCTGAGTGAGATAAGCCAGGCACAGAAGGGCAGACCCTGTACAGTGTCACTCACGGAGGGGTCTTGAACAGTCAAGACCAGAGATGCAGCCTGGTGGGACGAGGGGGCCGGTGTTTACCTGGACAGAATTTGCCTTTGGAAGATGAAAATGTCATGAGGGATGGCCGTAATGGTTGTACACCCTCGTGCATGTGCTTAGTGTCACTGGGCTGCACACTTTACATGATGAAATACGTGTGTGTTTGCAGACAGCATCATCATGAAAATGTTCTTTGTAACGTCTGTGCCCTTTACCATCAGACAACTAGGCATGGAGCGTGTCGATTACTCACCTGCTGTCTCACTCCACGTCACCTTCCAGTGCTCTGGCCCTCCTCTGGAGGACACCCGCCCTTCCCCTTAGACCTGCTACCTGGAGGGCTGGGAGGAAGGGCATGGGACCTGCATTCCTACTCCTCTTGGGCCCCTGCGGTGACCTCGGACTAGCCGCTGCAGCTCCTCGAGGACCCTCAGCTCAGCCTCACCGCAGGCACCAGTGGTTACTCCGCTCCCTGCAAGTCTTCTGTTTCTCCTTCCTGGATCCGTGAAGTGCTGGGTCAAATCGGTAGGTGGTTTTGTTTAACTAACGGTTTAAAGTTTTGAATATGAAACTGACAGGTGGCACTTCCTGATGGTCCAGTGGTTAAGACTCCCCACTTCATCACAGGGTTCAATCCCTGGTCAGGAACTCAGATCCCACATGCCAAGCA
This sequence comes from Bos grunniens, assembly GCF_055505025.1. Taxonomy (NCBI): domain Eukaryota; kingdom Metazoa; phylum Chordata; class Mammalia; order Artiodactyla; family Bovidae; genus Bos; species Bos grunniens. Next base: position 42,711,367 of record NC_141188.1, read on the forward strand.
GCTCGGCCAAAGATTAAAAAAAAAAAAACTCAGAGGCGTGCCTATTAGTTGAGCATGCAACGAAACAAGAGATTCATCTTGCTTGCCTCAAGCTGTAAAACCACCTAAAGTTAGTTGTTTTTTCCTCTACAAGTGACCTGCATTAGCAGGGAGAGAGAAAGTACTTGGCTTACAGATGATTGCCCAAAACTGGTAAGTAGACCACAGACTGCAGCTGAGGGTGGTCAGGACATGACACGCAGGCTGGAGTTGACGCTGTGATGCTTTGGTGAACAAAGGTGACGTTCACGGGTGGTTGCTGTAAGGCCGGCCCTGTGCTTGGAGCTGTGGGGGCGTGATAACCATCAGGTGCCCCAGACCGACCCCTCACGGGAGTGCAGGGCAGAACTTCCGACATGGAAGGGCGGGTGCAGAGCTGGGGAACCGAGGCAGAGGTGGGGGCTCTTCCTCACCTTCAGGAAGGAGCCGCCTCCTGGCCAGTGGCAACACAGACTGGAAGGACAGCGTGTCCACAGGCTTTCGATCTGGAACCTCTGGAAAAAGTAGACCTTGTAGTTACAGCGCGCACTGCCGTCCTCATGGCTTATGGTTTCTGAACACCTGGCCCCTCCGTGGAAATGGGTGATGTTCTCGTGCTAGAGACCAGGCAGTGCCCCACAAATGTAGTGAACCATCTGCACGCAAAACCTGAAGCGGGTCTCTTCCCGTAACGGGACAGTTACTACTGAGAAGCATTCTGAAGCCTGCCGCTGGGAGGTGATGCGTTTAGTCCGTTTGCCAACAGATACACTCCGTTCCCTAGGCTTAAGTGATAACCCTTTATGACAGGCTGAGAACAAGATGAAACAGCCCCAGTCCACCCACTGTTGACAACAACCCACCGCACAGCCCAGCGGGGGGAAGTTCCTCCAAGAGAGACAGCAGGGCCCCAGGGCAGCGAGGAGGAACTGGGGATTACGGCTCGATGGGCAAGGCCAGCACTGCTGCTGCTGCTGCTAAGTTGCTTCAGTCGTGTCCGACTCTGTGCAGTCCCATAGACGGCAGCCCACCAGGCTCCCCCGTCCCTGGGATTCTCCAGGCAAGAACACTGGAGTGGGTTGCCATTTCCTTCTCCAATGCATGAAAGTGAAAAGTGAAAGTGAAGTCGCTCAGTCCTGTCCAACTCTTAGCGACCTCATGGACTGCAGCCCACCAGGCTCCTCCATCCATGGGATTTTCCAGGCAAGAGTACTGGAATGGGTTGCCATTGCCTTCTCCAAAGGCCAGCACTAGGACCCCTAAATTCTGCTAGATTTCTTTCTTTGAAAACCTGCAGACTTTTCTAAATACAGCTCCACAAATGCTTGCGGTTATAATGAGGGGATTTTATTATACGAAAAATTCATTTTCCAAAGGCAAGTCAGGGGTGCTCTCCTCCCATCCCCAGATGCTGAAGCCTCTGGGAGAGGCTCAGGGTGTGTCTCAGACTCAGCAGGCCCACGAGTCATCAGCTCTACTTGTCGGGTCAGCCACTGAAGCCCATGGTTAGCTCGGGGGCCCTCAGCCCATTAAGGATCTGTCCCAACTTGTTGAAATGCTCTTCAGCCCTGAAAACAGCTCTTCACTCCATAATTTGAAACAGAAGACTTCATAAAGATAATAGACCAAAAATTGTATCCACACAACAACAACAACAAAACCTTTTATTTTTAAATGGGTAGAAAGTGATCATTAGAGAAATGCCACACTGAGATGTCTTCACACCCTTGAGGATGGCTGTTGCCCAAAGAACAAACAAGTGTTGGCAGGGATGTGGAAAAACTGCCACCTGTATGTGCTGCCAGTGGGAATGTAAAACGGTGCAGCCGCTGTGGAAAATGGTATGCAGTTCTTCAAAATATTAAACATAGAAATACCATGGGATCCAGCAATTCTTCAGGGTATATGCCCCAAAGAAGTGAAAGTAGAGACTCAGTAGATACTTGTACAAGTTCATAGAAGCATATTTCAGAATAACAAGAAATTGGGAGGAACCCACATGCCTATTGATGGATGAATAAACGGTGTGTTCTGTGATATAGAAATACAATGAAATATTACTCAGACTTAAAAGGTAAGGAAATTTCTGACATGTGCTACAGAATGGATGAACCTTGAGGACATTGTGGTAAGTGAAATAAGTCACAAAAGCTGACTGACAGATACTGTATGATTCCACTTAGATGAGGGGCCTAGAGTGGTCAGAGTCACAGCAACAGAAAGTACAAAGGTGGTGAGCAGAGACCAGGGGACGGGGGTGAGGAGTTAGCATTTAAGAGGTGCAGAGCTTCAGTTTGGGAAGATGAAAGTTGTGGAAATGGATGGGGTGGTAGTTGCACAGTAATCTGAATGTATTTGATGCTGAGCTGTACACTTACAAATGGTTGAACTGGTAAGTTTTATGTCATGTATATTTTACTACAATAAAAAACTTAAGTGTGGGGGAAAAGGGTACCTTTTAAAAGTTCAGCGAAATTGACAAACCTTTAGTCAAGCTCACCAGGAATATAGAGAAGAACAAGTTACCCATGTCTGGACTGAAAAAGGAGACATCATTAGACACTTCATACATCAAGAATGACAGTGAAGCATCACAAACTGTTCTGTGCCCGTGCATGTAATAACCTGGATAAAGTGCACAGATGTCTTGAAAATACAAACCCTTTTGTATTTTCTGAAATACACAGCTTTCAGAATGAAAAAAACGGCACTTTCTCAACCTGCCTAGGGTAACCTATAAAAGCCAACAACTAACCTGTACTTGGTGGTGAAAGGCTGATCACTTTTCCTCTAACATCAGGAACAAGGCAGGGGTATTTGTTCTTCAGCATCACATTAGAGGTCCTAGCCTGCAGTGGGGCACTCAAAAGAAAAGGAAATAGAACAATCTCTGTTCTCAGATGGCATGATTGTCTATGTAGAAATTCACAAAGAATTTACACCCAAACCATCAGAACTACTATGAGATGACGGGTGAAGGTGACTGTCCCTCCCCTCCACGCCTTGTCAGGGCCCTTCATCTCCCCTGGGACTGACCCGAAAGTAACTTACTGCAGCCTGTTGTAGAAAAGCCGATGAAGATTCTGTGAGTGTGCCTAAACTGAAAGCCAAGAATGGTGACGAAGGGGCCACCCATTATTAGGCTTTTTATTTTCCATCAGAATTGAAGGTACCCTTCCCATCTGCTGGTGCCTTTGAACATATGGACTGCTCTTCATCAGCTGCGCTGTTAACCAGACTCCAGGCTGTTAAAATTCAAATATCTGCCGCTCAACTTATCAAAGATTATGTGGCGCATAGGGGACAAATCATAGGCCCAGTTCCCTTTCTTCATGTGAATAAATTCCCCAAGTCAAGACCCCAAGGAGAGCTGGATAAAGAACCCGTGGTCTTGACTTTAGGGAATTATCCTCACTGTGCTCTGATGTCCTGGGCAACCCCAGGAAACCTGGGGAATCCATCATCACCTCCAGTGAAGGGATGTGGTTTGGTGTACTGTTAGCTGAATTTCTCCCCCACCCACCCCGCCCCGCCCCGCCCCAGGGAAAGCTACTTGGACCATATTATACAATGAAGCATCAGTAGTCCCAGGATAATCTCAGAAGGGCCTCCGCAATGATGCAACTGTCCAGTAGAGGGAGCCAGAGTACGAATGGAAAAAATACTTCATGTTAAAAATATCCCTTACAAATTGCACAACTGTTTCTAAATTAGTGTTTACTATTTTCACGTTTGCCACTATATATATAAGGCATACGTAATTTAAAAGTATCATTTGAATATATGGTATCATTTAGGAGAGGAATGCAAATCTTAAAACTTAATGCCCTACTTTTTAGCAGTTCTTTGAACACACCTAATGAACTTGGTTTGAACTCGGGAATTTTTCTAAATCAAAGACTGAAGTTTTTTTAGGCCTAAAAAAGTGTTAGAGGCAATAGTACAGTAAGAGTTTTGAAGATAATTCTTCTGGTAAAATATATTGCTGGCTTTTCATCTGTCACTGAAGGAAGACAAAACTGTTTTAGTTACTAAATCTACCTGTGTTTGCTTTTTAAATTGTAGCCATCGACCAGGCTCAGAGATTAGGACTCACAGCTGTGGGCATTTATTGAAGGGCCTTGAGGAAAGGTGGGGAGGTGAACACAGAGGGAAGGTGATGGGTCTGGACTTCGCAGACTCCTGAAAGGGAGGGCAGCGAGGGGCCGGTTTCAGCAAAGTGTCAGAGTCCCTCTGAGCTCGGGGAAAGAGTTTAAAGAGGACACATCAGTGTTGGGTCCAGTGTCGGGAGCAAAGAGGCCGGAAGCACAAAGCCTTCTCGGAGGAAGAAGAGAGGTCGAACTCGCCTGGAAGCCAGCGTGAATTTTCCAAGTCCGTGGCCTTGGCAAGGTTGGAGGGTTGTGCTCTAACTTATACCCGTGGGAGGTGGAACAGAACCCCTCTGGCTAGACTCGCATTTGGTGATGAGTCAGTTTAGGGGGTAGGAAGAGGAGGAGACATTTGCTCTGGTTTCTGACCTCGGCAGTTGGGTTTAGGTAGAGAGAGTACTTGACGAGGCAAACAGGAGAAAGAGGAAAGAAATGGCAGGTTCCGAGGAAAGGTCGTCGTCTCCTGGTCTCTTAGAAGGCAGGGCATCATCACCAAGTGGCCAGGGATGGGGGGACTTCAGGGGGACGGGGGTCCTGTGGACTGGGCAGAACTGGCTTCTTAGCCAGCAGGCTCTCCTGGAGACTTTCTCGTTTGGTTCTGTTTCTTTTTTTGTGGGGGCCGGGGTGGGGGTGGGGGGGTGGTCTTTTTTTGTTGTTGTAAATTATTTATTTTAATTGGAGGCTAATTACTTTACAATATTGTAGTGGTTTTGCCATACGTTGACATGAATCAGCCATGGGTGTACATGTGTCCCCATCCTGAATCCCCCTCCCACCTCCCTCCCCATCCCATCTCTCAGGGTCATCCCAGTGCACCGGCCCCGAGCACCCTGTCTCATGCATTGAACCTGGACTGGCAATCTGTTGCACATATGGTAATATACATGTTTCAGTGCTATTCTCTCACATCATCCCACCCTCGCCTTCTCCCACAGAGTCCAAAAATCTGTTCTTTACATGGTTCTGTTTTATATTCAGTTGTTTCTATGGCGGAATCACATACAGAAAAGGGCACAAGGGACTTCCTTGGCAGTCCAGTGGTTAAGACTCTGAGCTCTGAGGGGGCGTGTGTTTGATCCTTGGTCAGGGAACTAAGATCCTGCATGCCATGTAGCTGATAAAGGACACAAATCATAAGTTGTACAGCGGATAAAGTGGACAAGCAAGAGTAGCCTCAGAAACCCCCCAACCCCCCCGCCCCACACCATCCTAACCGCTAATACCAGACCCCAGACTGCCTTCTGTTGAACTTTACAGAAACGAGTCCTGTGTAAGGTGCTGTGCTGTGCGGACCTCTTCCACTCGGTGGCAATGTGAGTTTCTCCGTGTCATTGCCATCGGTCGGGCACATTCGTGCTAGTAGCATACAAGGATTCATCGTGTGAACCGACCACGATTCATCCACTCTGTGCAGAAAGCCGCTCGGATGGCCTGGGGTTGCTCAATGCGGGGTTGATGCAGACATCATTCTTGCTGTTTCTTCTGGTGAACACAGGTGTGCACCCCTGGTGGGTACACCTGAAGGTGGCTGCTGGGTCCTAGGGTGTGCTTTATACTCAGAGGTACCAACCAAGACGTTTCCCACAGGGCTGGGACCGATTTAGTGTCTGTGTGTCCTATGACTGGAAGTGGGGTCTGGCTGCTCGCTGCCCAAAAGTCAATAAAGAGCCCAGGTTGGTGGAAAGGAAACTTTGCTTTATTTTGGAGGCCGACAACCAGAGGGGAGGGTGGAATCCTGCCTAGAGGCCAACTCCCCCCTGACTTCAATGGACAAGAGCTTTTAGAGGGGAGGTTCAAGGATGTATAGATGGAGGAAGTGGGTTACAACAGCTCTGATGGTCATCTTGAAATTGGTCACCGGTGGTCTGACCGTCATTATCTTGATTTAAGTATCATTTAACGGTACTTGTTTTAAGTACGTTAGTCTTCAGTTCCAGGGCTCCCATTAGCTTGAGGCCAGTTCTTGGAATTGCTGCAGCTTCTCTCATGGCTACAGTCCGGTCATCATGTGACTAACTTCTTCCATCTGGTGGGGTTTTTCAGGGTCTAAAAGACAGCTCAGAGGAGATGGCTCAGAGTATTATCTATAGCCCTGGAGGAGGAACTAAAGGTCCTTGACTGTGCTCAGTGACTCAGCGATTATTTCTTCTGTTGGACTGCTTTCCTTTGTTTCTGCGTTTTCTCACTTCTCTGATTAAACTTATTCTCTGACTAAAGTTTTCCTACAGACAAAAGGCAGCTGGAGGACATGCGGGGAAAGGACCATAGGGCCCTGCCTTGCTTCAATACCGGCAGCTCTATAATCAAGCTACTGGCATGTTCATATTACTGTAATAATAATTACTACTTTATAACAAAATGCTATAATTATTCAAATAATCAGATAAATATTCAAATGATTAAATAATGATTAATGATAGTTATATTAGTATAATCTCTTAACAACTTGTGTATGGTCAGGCCACTCAAGATGGCTGCCCTCTTGTCCGAGCAGCGCCTGCTTCACCTACATCCTGTGCATAGACTGACCTTCCTATGTACTTGGCCCAGGCCTCAGCTGGTGCCCGTTCTTATCAAAGGCTCAGCGAGGGGCATGAGCCTCTGCTGGTTGCCCTGGTAACCAAGGAGCACACCTGGCGTCAATCCCCTGTAACTGGTAACCTCGCCCTGCTCCCGTGCCGCCGTGTCCTGCCCACTGTCTGCCGCACACGGTGGGGTATGGCTCCAGGACCCTGCTTCAGACGTGTTGGCTCCTCATCAGTTAAACCGTTGATGTCTCTGTTTCCAACTCCGTGCTCTTTCTTTGGTCTTGAAGCTGGGCAAGTGCAAGCCTTTCAGGCCTGTGGGGTGCGGTCCAACAACTTGAAATTGCCTGTGTTTTTTCATTTTATCTGTTCTGACGGGTGTATTGTGGTTTTCATGGTTTTTTTTCTCTCTCTCTCTTCTTTTGCCTTTTTTTTTTTAATTGAGTTGACCACCTTTTGCTTACTGATTTGTAGACACACTTTACAAATCCTGCATACTCCACTGAGGAGGTGGTGGCTCAGTGGTAAAGAATCCTCCTGCCGATGTAGTAGATGCGGGTTCAATCCCTGGGTCGGGAAGATCCCCTGGAGGAAGAAATGGCAACCCACTTCAGTATTCTTGCCTGGAGAACCCCATGGACAGAGGAACCTGGTGGGCTCCAGTCCGTAGGGTTGCAAAGAGTCAGATACAACTGAGCAACTGATCACAGAGTCCCCTGAAGTATTCTTACAGAAATATAAATGCAGATTCACAATATGGAGAAACCAGTGTCTCTGAGCAGACAGAGCCTCAGAGAGAGAGTTGTAGATGGTGAGCTCTGCCTTGGCAGCAGCTGGGCTTCCCAGAACTGGAGCAAAGGTTGCAGGTGCCAACGCCACTGTAGGGTCACCTCCAGGAAACATGGGCATAAGTTGAACTCACCCCAAGGGACATATGAGTCTGTTACTTACTGGACAGCTTTTTTTTGTTGCATCTTCCAAAGTGTGTTTGAGAGCAAGTTGTGGAAGGAGGCAGCCTTGAGGGTGTGGTCCACATTGTTTGTGCGAGCGTCCTTAGTCACTCAGTCGTGTCTGACCCTTCGAGACCCCGTGGGCTGTAGCCCGCCAGGCACCTCTGTCCATGGAATTCTCTAGGCAAGAACACTGGAGCTGGTTGCCATTTCTTCCACCAGGGGATCTTCCCGACTGAGGGATCAAACCCGTGTCTCTTGAGTCTCCTGGGTTGGCAGCCAGGTTCTTTACAACTAGTGCCACCTGGGAAGTCCATGTGATTTGTGGGCAAAGCAAGCAAGTTTCTTGTCTGGCTGATGACTTGCTTTAGAAGGAGCCCCACCTGACACTAAGCAGAATCCAGGCCTTGCTTCACTGTTTGGAAGCAGTGACAGAGGTTCACTCAGATGAATATATACATTCTGGCCGGGGTCACTCCAGAGTTCGGCCTTTCAGCTTAGGCTGCTGAGCGTCAGGAGGGCTGGAGACTCTCAGGGGTGCCCTCAGGCTCGGGTTATAGAGCCAGTGTCTGCAGCGTCCAGCAGGCTGCCCGGGGGCCCGGTTCCTTCCGCAGTGACAGTCACTCACCCACCTGACCAGCTCCTGGAGGATACGAGCAGTTGCTTGGAGAACAGACTTGATAAAAGGCAGGAACACCTGCAGGTTTGGCCTCATCTAACAATAAAGCAATGGCAACCCACTCCAGTGTTCTTGCCTGGAGAATCCCAGGGACAGGGGAGCTTGGTGGGCTGCCATCTATGAGGTCGCACAGAGTCAGACACGACTGAAGTGACTTAGCAGCAGCAGCAGCAGCAGCAACAATAAAGCAAAACGGCTCAAAACCAGCCTGACACTTTTTATGCATTTTGACCCTGGCATAATTTGTGATGACTGTTTAAAGCTGTCATTTAAACTGAAGCCATTTTCACATTGCAAGAAAGGTCTGAGTTCATAAGAAGAAATACTTTAAGTTGAAGGCAGTGCAAAATCCCCAGGCATCACCCGCACTGATACAAAGCAGCCGGTGAGTCCCTGGGTGCAGGGGGCCACGGCCCTTTCATCTCTGTCACAAGCCTGGCTTTGTCATCGCCAAGGTCAGTCCTGGCCCCTCGCGGTCACATGCTGCCCCAGGCTGCAGGCTGAGCAAGCTGCCTCAGACTCTCTCATTTCCTTTTGGCTTTGGCTCCAAAGATCCAAGTTCCTTTTTTCCTTTGCCTTTGCTCCTTGGGTAGGGTTTAAGTTGTGCCCTGAGGTTTTCTCACTGTCCCGCCTTCATTTTTAGTACCCAGCACCTGGTCCCTTTCAAGTTTTTCTCTTACGTCTCCTTTTCTTCACCATTCATGCAATATTTTTCATCATCACAATTTTATGAATTCTTCCTTAAGGAAAAAAAAATACTGGAAGTCTTACAGATACTTGAAGCTCATTTGGGACTGATAAGCCCACCATGCCCTTCATCTCTCCCCTACCCCTGCCCCTCTGCTTAGCAGCTGCCAGGCTTTTTCCTCGTCCTGGGACCCCACCCTTGGCAGGGGTTGCACTGCCATGACAACCAGCAACCTGCCAGTCAGCTAGCCCAGAGTGTGCTTGCTCAGGCCTGGGACTTGGGCCCAGCCTGGGGACCCTCCTCGGCATTACCAGAATCATACCCTTTCAGTGCCCCCCAAGTCCTGGCTGGATCTGCCAGCTCTGTGCACACTGGTCTTGGCAGCTCCTTGTCAGGGCGAAGCCCATGGCTGCGTGAGGGTCCACAGAAAGTGATGAGTCTTTTCTCTGCAGGGAATCGGTCAGCACTCTGTCCTCAGAGTAAGTTTATCCGAAAGAAGGAAAGCCTTAAGCAGCCATGATGGTCACCACTTGTTGGAGGTGGGGTGGGGGATGGGGGCCTGGAGAGGAGAGAAGGACTCTAAGAAGGTAGAGGGGGAAAAACTGGACTGATTTTGTGCCTCACTTGCAGGGGCAGTTTTTATTATGTTTTGACATTTTGCCATCTTAAACCATAGTAGTTTTCATCTCAGGTGGCCTTGGCCTGCAGCAGCATGAAGTAGAGCTTCAGTTCCCAGCCAGAGATTCAGTCCCAGCCAGGTCCAGCAGCAGCAATAAGAGCTCAGAATCCTAGCCCTTTAGACCAATGGTCAGTGACAACGCCCTGGGCCTTCAGCTTTGCAGAAATGAATGCCCACAAGGAGACAGAATGTAGTAAAACAAGTGAAATATTTATTAGGAGGAAGAAGGGTACCTGTGGATAGACACCCCCAGGCAGGCTCAGAGAGCATTGCACCCTCGTGATGGTTTAAATCACTTTTGTGGGGCATTTCTTCCGGGTATCCTTTGGCCAGTCATCTTGCTCCACCTGGCTCTGAGTCTGTATTTGGTTTAGCTCAGGGTCCTCCCCTGTGTGTGTGCATCTCTCAGCCAAGGTGGATGCCAGTAAAGAGGGCTATGGGTAGTTGACATCACCTCCTATGGGGTGGCGCCCCCCTCTTTCAACATCCAAGGAGACTCGCTGCACATGTGGAGTCAGGGAGGTCTCCTTGACTTTGACAGTGAGGAGCACATGGTCTCTGTCTCTTACCTGGGCAGGACAAGGCTCCTCGCTGCTCCTGCTCTTTGGGAGTTTCTGTCCACGGGAGGCCACCCCAGCTGCCCAGCCTGGGGCCCGTCTGTCTCCAGCCTCAGTTTCGCCAAAATAATAGTTTCTCTGAGGGAGGGGTTCCTACTGGGGCCCAGTGCAGTGTCTCTCTTGAATGCTCCTTATCAACCACCTTGAACACAACATGGATGGATCACATGTAAGCCACTTTGTTACTTTGTAAGCTCATGAGCCAGCGCTGGTCACTGGGGATACTCCAGAGGCTGCTGGGGGAGCAATCAAGGAGGGAGGTCGCCTTTCCAAGGACAGGTTGTCCTGTGCCGCCCCAGCGGCAGAAGCTGATGCTCTGACCTGAAGATAAAATGGCTATTGATTGACGCTGTCTGGGTACTTATAGATCAGGAAGCAAAAGGCCTTACACTTCACCTCATGTGACTTTGCTGCTAACAATGCTGAGATTAATAGCCAGTCTCAGACTGAAACTCAATTTCCTCCCAGGCTGCAGAGGGAAGCAGGGGCGGCTGGAGACAGGGTGGCTGGGGCTGGTGCAACTCGGGGACGGCAAAACCAGCCCAGCCCAGCACGTCCACCAACTAATTAGGAAAAGGCCCTGGACTCGACAGAGCTTGGTGGTAGTTCTCAGCCACTCAGGAACCATGAATTTGGAAAATTCACTCAGTTCCCCAAAGTGTCGATTTACTATTAAATGAGATTATAAGGATGCCAGGTGGCACTGGTGGTAAAGAAGCCACCTGCCAGTGTAAGGGACACAAGAGACATGGGCTTGATCCCTGTGTCAGGAAGATCCCCTGGAGGAGGAAATGCAACCCGCTCCAATATTCGTGCCTGGAGAATCCCATGGACAGAGGAGCCAGGCAGGCTACAGTCCATGGGATCGCAAAGAGTCAGACATGACTGAAGCAACTTTCATTTTCACTTCAAGATCATATACGTAGGGGCCTGCCAGAGACAAACACTGGCTGGGAGGGTACGTATCCCCCCGCATCTGGGGCCAAAAAGAGGACGAGTCCCTGTTGGGGACTCACCCAATGGGTTAGTGCCGTTGCCAGGCCTGGATCTGGCCGCCTGGCCGCCCTTGCCCGCACTGTGCCCCAGGTCCTCTGAGGCCCCTCTGTGAGCGCACTCAGTGTCCCCTGGTCCCTCTGCGACACTTCTTGCCACCCGCAGTCAGGAGCCCTACATGAGCCCTACGTGAGCCCTAGATGGCACAGGCAGGCATACCTAGCCCATGGCACAGAGGAGGACTCTCAGGATGGTCTGGGGGCTGAGTGGTGACAAAGGCCCAGGCTCCCCCGTGCTCTGGTGGCGGGAAGCTTGCTTACTCCTTGCACGGCAGCTCAGATGTATTTCCTCCACCCTGGCTCCCACGTTCCCTCATCCCGGGCGGTATTTCTCAGCCCTGGGTTGGTCTCCGCGCTCGGCTCTCCTGTAAAGGCATTTCTCACGCTTGGTTTTGGACGGCTCGTCCCTCTCTGACCCCTGCCACCGCAGACCAGCTATGCAGTTTCTGAACATCACACCACTGATTCGCCAGGTGTACTCTTGGTGGACTTTGACAAAACGCAGTGCACCTTACCATCCGCTCTGGAGTTGGAGGCTGGTGAGCTCCTCGCTCCTGGAGCCTGACTGCCTGCAGGTTCAGACAGGACCAGCTTCCGGAAGGAGAAGCCTTGAAAAAAAAAACTTTCGACAGACTGCCTGGCGAGAACGGAACACAGCCCGGCGGGGACTGTGGCGACTCAGGTGGCCCTGAGCTGGCTTCTGGGTGCCTCAGATTCGACGTGGCTTCCTGGGTGGGTCTCTTGGATGTTATCAGACCTGTGGACTCAAAGCAAATCCATATGTGAAAATCCAAGGTGGTCCAGTGGTTAAGACTTCACCTTCCAATGCAGAGGGTGCAGGTTTGATCTCTGGCCGGAGAGCTAAGATCCCACATGCTTCATGGCCAAAAATCCAGAACATAAGACAGAAGCAATATTGTAATGTTCAATAAAGACTTTAAAAAATGGCCCACATTAAAAATTTAAAAATCTAAAAAAGAAAAAAAACAATTGGAGAGCACTTGAGAGCAAGGGCAGTTTCAGTTTCTGTAAACGTCTCTGACCCGGAGCAGACATTCAGTGACCCTGACAATAAACGTGTCTGGCCAGAAAAAAATGAAAGTAGGGGCAGGAGCAGGGAGCGAGGGAGAAAAGGGAAGAAGAGCGAGCAGGGCCTGTGCAGAGCTGTAGGCGTGTGGATGGATACCCAGACACTCGTAAACCACAGCCCTGCGAAGTCTTTGAAGAAATGCTCTGTTTCCTGCGGAGACAGAGGTCTTTACACTCACACAAGCTTCACGTCATATTGTAACTTGAGAATTTAGCATTAACTGCTGCACAGAAAGCAAATGCAACTCACTCGTGGAAACTCAAATTGCACTGCTGTGCTGTTTCGACCTATGAATGCAAAGTGCATAATGAATGGTGAATAATCAAACTTGCCATTGACTGACATGGCGACCAACACCTGGTGCAGCCAAGTGAATTTTTAAAGTAAATGCATCGAAATAAACCTGCATGTCACTTACTTAAAAAAAAGAACACTTGCCATCGATAGTTTTGGTCGGGAGAAGAATTAAGGCCCACGATCCTCAGTGATGGCTGGAGGTCAGCCTTTACCCACTGAGAGGTCAGCCAAGCACACCCGCTCATTTTTATTTTCAGCTTTTACTTCCTTCTCCTCCCTGTGACTTTACCCAGGGAAATAGCCCTGCCTGTCGCCCAGGAAACTGGCTGTCACGCTGGCAGGTGGAGATGGGTAACCCCCTACCAGGTCGCATTACAAACTCATATTTGCAGCTGGGCTCCAGTGACCAGACAGAAAACAATTCTCTTGATGCCCAGCCCTACCCACCTGGCCTCCAGAGGGCCGGGCTGTCGGCGGGATCTGCCTGTTTAAGCTGTGAACACGCCGGTCTCTCCTCTGAAGAAGCAGGCCGCAGAGTGGTTTTGTTCTGAACAGAAAGGAGAAAGCAGCCTGAGGCCCCGGGTCGTGACCTGCAAGGCCCTGGACTGCCTTCCTGACCACTGGTCCCAGGTTAGCCATGAACTTGAGACTGAGTGAGCTGAGGACAAAGGCCTTGGGTCCCACTTTAGTTATGTTAATTGAGAGGAAAGACAGGGTGAGCCCCTGACGGTGGGGCCAGGCTGCGGTGTCTGCGGCTGAGTCTTTATTCTGCGGCTTTGGCGGCGGTGGCTGGGGACAGGGCCGAGCTCCAGCTGTATGCAAAGTGTGGCGGGGGCTCCGGGAGGGGCCGGCCCATTGTCGCTGTGTCACCACCGCCCTTTAGTCCTCTCCGCCTTTCTGTAGCAACGGCAGCCAGCACCTGTGGCTACTGCTGCTGTTCTAAGCCCTGCGGCTGGTGAAAAGTACAGCCAAGGGTGGGCCGTGTTTGTGCTCTGATTTCAGACTTGGGACCACAGGCTCCCAGTCTGCCAGGCTCCCCGAGTGGGAGGTGGGCCCAGTGGGAAGCGTCCAACTCCCTCCAGGTGGCCCTTCCATCGTCACTCGCTGTCGACCCATCTGTCCCCTGCCATCGAGGGTGACCAGCCAGGTCTGGACCCAGAATTGCCGCCCTGCCCTGCTTGGCACTTCCAGTCCTGAGCACGGCCAAGGCTGGTACTTCCTGTAGGACCATCTGGATGCCAGGTGAAGTCACCTCGTCCTTGTCTAAAGAGAGACTGAGGACGTCCTGGTGGTCCGGTGGTTAAGAATCCACCTTGCAGCACAGGGGACGTAGGATCGATTCCTGGTAAGGCAACTAAGATGCTACATGTTACGGGGCAACTAAACCCTCAAGCCACAAAGTGAGCTGAAGCCCACGTGCTCAGGACCCCATGTGCCTCAAGGAAGATCCCGCAACTAAGACCTGACATAGCCGAACAGTAAATTATAAAAAATAAAATAGAGCTGTATGTGTGTCTTATACAAGGAGAACAATGATGGAACCAAGGAGTTTAACAGGCATTTTAGGAGCAGCTCTGAGCCAGGTGATGCTCTAAGAAGACGGCAGCTGGGATTCCTGCCCGGGGGGCTCACCTTCCCAGCGCGTGTGTGCTAAGTCATGTCTGACTCTCCGCGACCCCATGGACTGTAGCCTGCCAGGCTCCTCTGTCCCTGAGATTCTCCAGACAAGAATACTGGAGTGGGTTGCCATTTCCTCTTCCAGGGTATCTTCCCCACCCAGGGATGGAACCTGAGTCTCCTGTGACCCCTCATTTGTCTCATTGTATCTACTGCACTACAGGCAGATTCTTTACCAGTGAGCTACCAGGGAAGCCCATAAAATGTGACGTGTTTCCCTAAATTATGCATGCTGAGTTGATTCAGTCGTGTCTGAGTCTGCCACCCCATGGACTGTAGCCCACGAGGCTCCTCTGTCCATGGGATTTTCCAGGCAAGAATACTGGAGTGGGGTGCCATTTCCTTCTCCAGGGGATCTTCCTGACCCAGGGATCAAACCTGAGTCTTCTGTGACCCCTGCATTGCAGGTGGATTCCTTACCGCTAAGCCACCAGGAAAACCGTTCCCTAAATCAGTGGTTGACTAAACTTCCTTAGGTTAAGGAAAGGTTTTAACTTATGAATTCGTTAGACCTTCCTTTACAAAATTGCCATCTTCCCTTTATAAAAGAGATGGGGAAACTTACAAAAGTGTTTCAATCCTGGATGTCAAACCTATGCATTTCATCATCCCTTGAAATTCTCGCCTGGAGTTATGGCCACAAGTAGCAATGTAGGTGGGATGCAATAGCTGTTGCTTCCTTTTTTCCTTCTAGAATTTCTCAGTGCTTATTTATTTATTTTTGCTACACCATACAGCATGCAGGATCATAGTTCCCTTACTGGGGCTTGAGCCCAAGCCCCCTGCAGTGGACGCACAGTCTTAACCACTGTACCACCAAGGAAGTCCCTAGAGAGGCTTTTCAATGTCAGCAGTGAACTTGCACTTACAAATAAATGGGGGCTGGCAAGATCTGGTGGAAAGGAAATTGTACAGAGATAAGGAGATACAGGAGGCTGATGCATAGCTAGGAGAAGGCAATGGCACCCCACTCCAGTACTCTTGCCTGGAAAATCCCATGGACGGAGGAAAAACCCTCATATGCTTTGTGTACTTTCATTTCTGATTCAGTTCAGTTCAGTCGCTCAGTCGTGTCTGATTCTTTGTGACCCCATGAATCTCAGCACGCCAGGCCTCCCTGTCCATCACCAACTCCCGGAGTTCACTCAGACCCACGCCCCTCGAGTCAGTGATGCCATCCAGACTTCTCCTCCTGCCCCCAATCCCTCCCAGCATCAGAGTCTTTTCCAATGAGTCAACTCTTCGCATGAGGTGGCCAAAGTACTGGAGTTTCAGCTTTAGCATCATTCCTTCCAAAGAACACCCAGGACTGATCTTTAGAATGGACTGGTTGGATCTCCTTGTAGTCCAAGGGACTCTCGAGAGTCTTCTCCAACACCACATTTCTGATTATGATGCACAAAATCTTTATTTTTTCCCATAATTTAGTGAGAGTGTTTGTGAATGACTGAAAGAGGGATTTACATATACAGTATTTTCCCCCTTTTTTAAGACATCAGGTCTAAGCCTCTGCTCCTCCTCTCTGGAGCCCTCCCCCTTCCAAACCCACCCCCAACCCCGGTGCAAAGTCCCAAGAGGACTTAGGATGCTTCGGGGACGGAGGCACTGGTAGGGAAAAAGGAAAGGAGTCCTCCCCAGGAGAACGCATCCCAGTGCCTCATGCTGATTTTTATAAGCCATTGTCTCTGTTTGTTGGGCCTAGGAAAGTTTTTTTTTACCCCTTAAATTGGCCCAAAATGACACTCATGCTATGAATTCCACACCTTCAGTCAGCATTTGGATCACAGTTAATGATATGGTTGAGACCCTTGAGAGCAGGGTATAATTTTACACAGTCATAAGTTTTCTGTCACCTTTTCTGCAAAATAAAAAAGTCTGACAAATTGTGAGGAGGAGAGATGTGTGGCTCTTCCCTGGTGCCCTGAGCTGGTAAACCTGCTCCCAGAGGAGCCAGGTCTGCGGACACGCCCAGGTCCTGCGGTGACACTGTGGTGTGGCTTTAAGGGGCGGATGGGGGCTCTGAAGACCATCCTACCCCCGCCATCCTCCCCACAGGCTTAAGCAGAAGGCTCTTCCCGGTTCCCTAAACCCACCCACCCAGTCAAGTAAAACAAAAGTGATCTTTAAAACAAAAGTTTTGATTAAACAGCCTTTTCTTATCATATCTGGTTGAACAACAATCATCCAATAACCTTTTCCTTTTCCTATGAAACATCCCCGGCAAGAGTGAAATTGCACTAAATCTCAGACCCTGATCGTGACCATCTGCAGAGCTTCTTTAGGCACAGGGATCCATCTTGCCCTGAGGCAGCCATGGTCAACCTCCATCTCACCTGGGAAATAGATTCTCCAGGCCCATCGCAGGCCTTCCCTGGGAGACGGTGAAGGACGGGGAAGCCTGGCGTGCTGCAGTCCATGGGATTGCAAAGAGTCGGACACGACTGAGCAACTGAACAACAGCTACAACTGTAGGCCTACGGCTGGGCCCAGGAACGGCCCCCCGGGTGATGCCGCCCCAAGGACTCGAGCTTATAAACGTGGCACCTTCCAGGCACATCGCTGGGCAGGTTGTGTATAAGTGGAGACACCCATCCATAAACCACGATTCCATATTCTTCTTGACCCAGGGAGGCCTCGGTCTCCTGGATTAATTCTCCCACTGAAAGAGGCCTGGACAGGGACCTAGTGAAAAGCTGGCCTGCAGTTCAGACTTAGCTGGCAGATGTGTTTGGGGAGCTGCCGCCCGGTAGTAACCTCAAGCTGTCAGCTGCCCGGTTCCCCACTTGGAGGAAGAGGTTAACAAGCAGCCTGCCAAGACCTTCTGGTGGGGAACAGGCCTCAGCAGGTCAGCGAGGCTCCAATCTGCTGGCAGTTCTCAGCCTTGCAACACCTCCCTTGTCCCCAGCTGCTCCAACACCTTTAGCCTGGGGATAACGTCACATCCCCAGCTCTTCCCAGGTGGTGAAGTGGTAAAGAACCCGCCTGCCAATGTGGGTTCAATCCCTGGGTCAGGAAGATTCCCTGGAGGAGGCACTGGCAACTCCCTCCAGGATTCCTGCTGGGGGAATCCCAAGACAGAGGAGCCTGGCGGGCTACAGTCCATGGGGTCACAAAGAGTCACACATGACTGAGCCCCGTCAGGAAGCTCCAACTTGGCAGGTGGCAAAAGCTAACATTTTTCTTTAGAATGAGGAGCAGGAAAGGGATTTGATGGAGGGAATGCAAATTTGGAAGAGACAGAAGGGGCCACCTCCTCTCTAGACCATCCTTCCCCAGCCCCTCCCCTTTACCAGGGCAAGCTGTTGGCCCTTTCCTCTGCCCCACAGCGCCCCCTCCCTGACACGGGAGCACGCCCACCGGGCTGACGCGCAGGCTCCTTAGCAAGAGTCTGTGAGGCCAAAGCAATGATTAGTCATCTTTGTGTTCTCTGTGCTTGGCAAAATGTATTTGCTGAGTGAATGAGGCTTAACTAGGGCTGATTCAGCTGTTTGGATGGAAAATGGAGCCAGCCAGCAGGTCTGAGACCCGTTTCGGCAAAGCTTCGCAAATATAAAGGTTCCTCTTGGAGTCAGCGTGCTCACGTGCGTGCACACACGTGCATAAGCACACACACATACAAGCACTTCTTTTAAAATTGAAGTCTAGTTGATTTACAATGTATTAGTTTCACGTGCACAGCAAAGTGATTCACTTCTATACACGTATATTATTTTTCAGCCTTTTCCATTATAGGTTATTACAAGATACTGAATATAGCTCCCTGTGCTATGCAGTAGGTTATCTATTTAATATATTGTAGTGTGTATATGTTAATCCCAAACTTCTAATTTATTCCCCACCATTTTCCCCTTTGGTAACCATAGGTTTGTTTTCCATGTCTGTGAGTCCGTTACTGTAAATAAGTTCATTTGTATCATTTTTTAGATTCCACACATAAGCAATATCATATGATATTTGTCTTTCTCTAACTTACTTAGTATGATATAAATCTCTAGGTTCACCCATGTAGCTGCAAATGGCATTATTTTGTGCTTTTAATGGCTGAGTAATATTCCACTGTATATATATATACCATATCTTCTTTATCCATCCCTCTGCTGATGGACGTTTGGGTTGCTTCCATGTCTTGGCTATTGTACACAGTGCTGCTATGCACTCCTATGAATAGGAGTGCATGCATCTTTTCAAATTATAGTTTTGTCTGGGTGTATGCCCAGAAGTGGGATTGCTGGATCATACATATGGTAGTTCTGTTTTTAGTTTTTTAAGAAACGTCTATACTCCATAATGGCTGCAGCAATTTACATTTCCACCAGCTGACACACACACACATCTTGATGGTGGTTTCAGGTCAGTGAAAATTCCTTTAGCCTCCAAAAGCTTCAAGAGGGTGTCATAGGTAATTGCAACTTGTAATTGTATAATTAGCTTCCTCTGCCTTCCCTCCAGACCATATGTGGCTACTACTCACATGTGGAGTCATTGCTGTCCCCATCACTGAAGCAAAGAAAAGTCTTGAGAATTCAAGCTGCATCATGTTAATCTGGTCAGTTCCTTAGGGGCTGGTCAGACATAGACTGCTGTGTTCCCAGCGAAGTGAATTTGCTAAGGAAGGGAGGAGGGTCAGTAAATGGGATATTGCGTTCTCAGTTGAGTTCCAAGTTACCACCCAGGGACTGGCAGTGCCGTTTACATATAAACAGTGTAATTGCAGTGAGAGTCGGAGCTGGCAGAATTAGGCTGGCGCTTGATATGCTAATTACAACTCTCTCTAATCCCTGTAGGCTGTTTGCAAAGAGAATTTAGAATTGGAAAGAACTGAAACCCAGTGAGGATGACTTGCCCAAAGGTCACAGACAGGCCTAATTAATTGGAAATTTTCTGTGTGTTTCAAATGCGTGAAAGGTCTTATATACAACATCTCATTTAATCCTGTAATGACTTTTGGATGGTATTTCAGCATTCTTAGTATCATGCTGTTGATGGAGGAAAGCCATGGATAGTGAGTGAGATCCAGTATGGTCCTCTGAGATTTCAGCTGAGGTCCATCTTTGCTTACAGGGCAGAGCTAAGCCTGGGTGTCCCAGTGCTTGAACAAGCAAAGAACATATGGTGCCTAGTTTCCATTATTCATATACATTAAAGCTGGTTTCTTAAGCCAGAAGAAAAAGAATCTGTATTTTCTATAAATTCAAGTTAGCCTTCCAGTTAGTTCCTGAACAAATTTACTACCCACAAGATATTTCTATTTCATCCCATTCAAAAGCTAATTGGCAACAAAGGTCTTATTAATATTACAAATCAGGAGCAAAAGCTGTGTATGTTTTTTTTTTCAATTTCCCCCTTCATTTGAGATTTGCAGTGTATTCAGTCGGGACTGATGTGACATGTTCTCTGTCCTTTTGAAAATTCAAAAGGTAAACATTCACATCTACATATTTGGAGAGGAGTCCTTATACTTTTGTATAGCAAAGGTAATAAACACATAAATGCATGGGTAAATAAATAAACACATTTCTCCTTCAATCAAGACATTTTTCAGCGACTAGCTGGGCATCTCTTAGACTTACCCTGAAATTTGTTCCCACCCTGGTCCTGGTCCCAGTCCTGGTTTTTCATGCAGGATAAATACAGGAATAAAGGAAAACCATTCACGTGCCACAAGTCCTGGGCTGGCATTCCCTCCCTGAGCCAGCTAGCTAATGAATGGAAGCAGGAGGCAGTCATTGCCCAGAGGCCTGAAGAGAGCTGGATGGGGTTGTCAACTGAAAAAGAAACTACTCGACCTAAAAGTTGAGAAAATGTTTTGCTGAAAGATTTACTTTTGTTTTTGTTTTGAAGGATTCATTAACAAAAGAAACCACTTGTCACACACAATAAACAATTTCAGTACTTACTAGAGGATTATTTGGCTTGATGAAAGTGAAAGAGGAGAGTGAAAAAGTTGGCTTAAAGCTCAACATCCCGAAAACGAAGATCATAGCATCTGGTCCCATCACTTCATGGGAAATAGATGGGGAAACAGTGGAAACAGTGTCAGACTTTATTTTGGGGGGCTCCAAAATCACTGCAGATGGTGATTGCAGCCATGAAATTAAAAGACGCTTACTCTTTGGAAGGAAAGTTATGACCAACCTAGATAGCATATTGAAAAGCAGAGACGTTACTTTGCCAACAAAGGTCCGTCTAGTCAAGGCTATGGTTCTTCCAGTGGTCATGTATGGATGTGAGAGTTGGACTGTGAAGAAAGCTGAGCGCCGAAGAATTGATGCTTTTGAACTGTGGTGTTGGAGAAGACTCTTGAGAGTCCCTTGTACTGCAAGGAGAGCCAACCAGTCCATTCTGAAGGAGATCAGTCCTGGGTGTTCTTTGGAAGAAATGATGCTAAAGCTGAAACTCCAATACTTTGGCCACCTCATGTGAAGAGTTGACTCATTGGAAAAGACTCTGATGCTGGGAGGGATTGGGGGCAGGAGGAGAAAGGGACAACACGATGAGATGGCTGGATGGCATCACCAACTTGGTGGACGTTTGAGTCTGAGTGAACTCCGGGAGTTGGTGATGGACAGGGAGGCCTGATGTGCTGCGATTCATGGGGTTGCAGAGTTGGACACGACTGAGCGACTGAACTGAACTGAACTATTTGGCTTAATTTCAACATACAATCATTAAAATAAG
Source organism: Bos grunniens (assembly GCF_055505025.1). Classification (NCBI taxonomy): domain Eukaryota; kingdom Metazoa; phylum Chordata; class Mammalia; order Artiodactyla; family Bovidae; genus Bos; species Bos grunniens. The sequence continues at coordinate 42,732,465 of NC_141188.1, forward strand.
AGAAATAGTAACATTAGAGAAAAGTTAACAGCACATACATCACCAAATTGGGCCGACCCACATTCAGACTAATATCATCATCAGTTACCGGTTTGTGAGCAAAAATGCAGCTCTGGTTTTACTTTAACCTTGTTACAATGCTATTTGTTTCACCTTGTGAGTCACAGGATGGCGTTAGATCCCAGGGGGTTGGCCAGACCTCCAGGGGCTCAAGAGCTCCAAGACCCATTCCTTTCTTATCTAAATTGCCTCCTTACTCGCTGTGCTTGTGGCTGAGGGCCTAAGAGCGGGCATCCCGTTTTGATCCCGAGTTCCCTCAGGGCTTGATGTCGGGTGGCTATAAAGCAGTGGCTTGCTGGCTACAGCATCCTTTGTGTACTGACATGGCAGCAGTATTTTTCATTCAAAGGGTACAGAGTGGATCCAAGAGGTTGGGCTGGGGACAGATAAGAGAGATAATGTCTGTGCCTGGTGTACAGAACATGCTCATTGAAGTTTTGAGGGAAGCAGAAGGAGAATATTTATTTGGCTGCAGTGGGCTACAGTCCATAGTGTTGCAAAGACTTGGACACAGCTGAAGTGACCTAGCGCTCTCGCGTGCCGAGTCTTAGTTGCGGTATGCAGGCTCATAGTCGTGGCATGTGGGGTCTAGTTCCCTGACCAGGGATTGATCCAGGGCCCCCTGCGTTGGGAGCATGGCGTCTCAGCCCCTGGACCACCAGGGAAGTTCCTGAATTACCTCTTTTCTCTGTGCTTTTGTTTCTTCATCTGTAAAGCTGAGAACAAGCATGTCTAGGACCCATCGTTCCTCTTGATAAGGTTCATTTGCTTCCTCCATTAACACCATTCTTCCACTATTTTAATATTTAAAATGTCTTTCTCTCCATGGCCTTCTCAAGAGCAGGGCCCAGTTCTTTCCACCTTTTAGGTAAATGCAATGCCTGTTGCAATATCTTTTGAAAGAATACATGAAAAGTGTGTAGAAATGAATGAAGGAAACAAGTATTTACAGAACGGGTCACAGAGCATCTCTGCGTTGTTTTCCTGCCAAGAGTCTGTCACTGAGCCTCCACACTCTAAGGTGGTTGGCTGTCAGTCACATTCATAAACCAGCGAGTTCAGTATTTGTATTTTCCATGTCAGACAGCTTCTGTCAACTTTAAATGGTTTGGCTATCTTAACTTGGCTGAATTTTTGTTTTTGTCTGTTTCTTATATGTTGTTTTCCCAAGAAGAAAGCTGGGGTTGGTGGATTCCAGTTGGATGAAAGGGTTCTGGCATCTTGAAGCTTTGCAGGAAGGGCCAAATGCTGTGAAAATACCAGCTGTGGTTTCGTGAAGAAAGCAGTCTCTCAGTGGCATCTTTCAGTCCACTGTATGTCCATTTCAGGAGGTACACTGCCCAAAATCCACGCAAAAATCACACACAGGGACTCTCTGTACATTTCAAACCTCTCAAAAAAATGCCTGCTCCCAGCATTTCTGAATTTACAAATTCTTTAAAGGGTATGAATCGCTTTGTGGTTCATGTTGGAACATTCCAGGCCTAGAGGAGGCGGGAACTGCTGAAGCATTTGATTTTGATTTCTCTACACTTTATCAGTTGAGATTAAAATGAATTTCTATATGAAAACAACTATAAGATAACTGAGCTTGTGGTCCATCATCTCTCCCTGGAAGGATATACAGAAGTGATGTAGACGAAAGCTTTGGTTGCCATCGTTTTTATTGATTAAAGCACAAATGAAATCCAGAATGTTCTACGGGATAGAATATAGTCTAAGATTCTAGAATCTTACAGGATGACTAGTTGGAAGGAGAGATTTAAGCAGAGGACAGTTCTAAGTTGTTTTAAGTAATAATTCCTTTGAACTTGATACCTTTGTAGAAACTTTTCAGGGTAGGAGCAAGGAAAAAAGAAAAGGATTCATTTCTGGGAAAAAACAAAAAAAAAAAAAGCAGCAGCAGCGTAGGAGCAAGGAAAGTGTTGTAGCCACACGTTCCAGGAAACAAACTCACTCAGAAGGACAATGTGGATAATGGAGTGCAGCTTATTACACTGCCGGGCCTGAGGTAGAGTCTCCTCTTAGCCAAGGACCCTGACCAGTTTTTGTAGAAACCTTATATACCCTAAGCGTGTGTGCCCAAACCCACCTCCCCAAAATTCCTTGAAACTAGCCTGAACAAAGGAAAAAGAAAGATACAATCAAAGTTAACCCATGATTCATATGCCTTAAGCCTAGGTAGTTAACAGTGGACAATTATCAATAGGCTTGTGGTCATACCCCAATAAGCATAGTAGAATGTATGATTCTATTCAGTTACACAGATAATTAGGGTATTAAATAGGGTGTTCTTTTGGGAGACTGAGAGCCCTGAGGCTCTTCCTTCTGGGGGCCTGGTTTTTCAGTTGGTATGTCATTTCCATAGATACTGGGCATATCGCTCAAAGTCCACAATCCGGCCCAAGATGGAGTCCTGTTTTCAAGATAGAGCCTGTTCTGTTTCCTCCTTCAAAAGAAAAGAAAGGCGACTTTTATGATTGTAAACATTGGATTGCCCAAAAAGTTCATTTGGGTTTCTCCATTAAAAAAAAAAAACTCAGAGGAACATTTTGGCTAACCTGGTACTTTTTCCCCTGGGGAGTTAAATCAGTTATTATAATAGGCAAAGACCCATTAACCAACCACCTGTTGTGTGCAGATTTCTGTACTGCCCCCTGGCTCTGCGCTACAGAAGGTTACAGTCTGTGCGAAAAGTGTGAATAAAACTAGAGCACTGAAAGCAAACCCTCTGCCCAGATGAGAATTTCCTCTACAGCATCCTCGAAAGGTGACCCCTGCCTAGACTGACCAGAGACACCATCCAACTGTACCTCTGGAGACAGCCCTATTTCACTTATCTTTTTATATATATGTATGATTGGTTGACTGATTTTTGGCTCTGCTGGGTCTTCGCTGCTGCGTGGGGGCTTTCTCTAGTTGCAGTGAGTGGGAGCTACTCCCCATTGTAGTGGCTCTTCTCTTGTTGCAGAGCACAGGCTCAGCTGCTCTGCAGCACGTGGAATCCTCCCGGACCAGGGATGGAACCTGTGTCCCCTGCATCAGCAGGTGGATTCTTATCCACTGTACCACCAGGGAAGTCCTTTCACTTATCTTTGTAGGGACAAAAGCAATTACAGCCTTCAAATTCTACTTGAGAAGCCTCCTGCAGAAAAAATAGAAATTAATAAACACAACTTCAGTGCACAGCAGAGAGGACTTGGGAGTTCATGAAATCACAGACCTAGATTATAAAATGGCATCATGTTGATGCCAAAGATGACATCCTTGCCTCCCTGTGGAACAAAGGACATTCTCAAAAGACATGTGGAGCTAAAAGACTTTCTCTTCATCCCCAAAATAGGCTTCAGTCTGGGCAATGAGTAAGCAGATTTAGCTGCTCAGAAGATATACAGCCTTTATATATATATCGATAATGTTTTTTTCTATATGTATGCAGCCTTCTTCAAGGAGACACAAGGCCCCTTAAATCACAAAAACTGTTTCACACATTGACGTATTTGCAAAAACAGAGAACGGGTGGTATGCTCACTTTCATCTGGATTCCTTGCCTTGTGCAGACAGTCATAATTATCAACTCACCAGGAGCTCCCACACCGTGGCTGGTTTATTGTTGGGTTCATCACTCATGGCAGTGGGCACCATGGGGAGTCCTCAGTAGGATATGGATTCTGACCCTTGTTGGATGACTTGGGGAGGGTCCAACAAGGTGGGGCTTTGTCGTGGACTGGATGCTGTCAGGAAGTGGGGGCAATTCTATAATTGTGTATCTTAATAAATCTTACCTGGAAGGAGGGACCACTTGAGCAGGCCAGAGGCTGTAACTGGTAAGAAGCAGCAGGTCATATAACTGGGAGAAAGAAGTATTTGGTCATTTCCATGGTTTAGGAAATGTTCATGCTTTCATCTATGTTCAGACAGACTACAGAGTGATCTTGTCTTGATCCATCTCAGTCCCAGAGTGGTCTTCTCTGATGCTGAGGTTCTGTGACACTCTGTGTTTAACAGGAGATAACAGGGCTCGGCTTTGAGAGCCAGGGCGGATCCTAAGAACCTGGAGGCCGAGGTGATCTAGAGGCTGGCTCTGGTACCCGGACAGCTTTCCTCTTCCTCATAACATTCTCTATATGAGATGCTGAGCCCCATAAAGGCAGATGCCACTTTTTTCATCCCTACGATTCCCAGTCTAGCATTTAAGACTAGCATTTTAGAAGGTGCTCAATGATAATCTTAGCTTTTTTTAATCGAAGTATAGTTGATTTACAGTGTTGGGCAATCTTCGTAATCTCTGAATGATTGAGTATATACATGAGTGAGTGGATGGGCAGGCTATGCAGATTCTTGAATGGGCTTCTCTCCCGATTATCTTTTTAAAAAGAGGTAAACAGTGTGAAAAGAGTTCCTGTTTTCTTAGCATTGGTGGATGTAAACATGAGTCAGTCTGATCCGATATGGAGACATTCTTACCTTGAGGAATGGATGTTAACCACAGGCAACTCTATAGCCTGAGCCACCTGCCTGGGTCTGATTCATGCCCGTTGCCTCATGTAATTAATAAATGCCCCCATTCATTGTCAAATATTCTACGCTCTGGATGATAAGTTGTATAATCACCATAAATATAGTTATGAACCTCTTAACTATGGAAAGGAGGCCTGCTCTGGAACTGCAGCGGTGGATACCAGGCATGGGGATTTCTAGATAGTGGCTAATGGACGAGAGGATTGCAGTGCTTCCTAAGACCTCTCTCTGAGCTCAAATTCCTTGTTTGTTGTTGTATAGTCGTTACGTCTTGTCCAGCTCTTTTTGACCCCCATGGACCATAGTCTACCAGGCTCCTCTGTTCATGCTATTTCCCAGGCAAGAATACTGGAGTGGGATGTCTGTCATTCCTTTCTCCAGGAGATCTTCCTGACCCAGGGATCAAACCCGCCATCTCCTGCATTGCAGATGGAGTCTTTACCACTGAACCATCAGGGAAGCCCTCAAAATCCTAAATCCTGATATTTAAATTTTTAAAGAGGGAGATATGAAATGGACTTATCCTAAGGAATAACACTATGAAGTAGGGTAATCAGGAACATGTCTAACATTTGTCATATTTATTCCATGCTTGAATTATATTATTATTCTATGAAAATTAGTTTGTATATTTTGTCTGAGAATGAACAAAGGTGACTTATAGTTTCCTATGGATAATCCCATGTTGATAATTAAAATGGCACTGAATTAAATTTACCCCAGTCCTTAGATACATACGTAAAGCTTCAGGTCAACTCTCTAATTTTATAGATTATGCCTCAAAGGCCCAGGAAGACTGAATTGTCCAAAGTAACTGAACAAACCACTGTGACCAGGCAAACCCACAATGTTCTATATCCTCATTCCTAAAATGTGCTTGACGGTAATTTTATATAGAATTAATCATTAACATGTATTTTGGGGACTTCCCTGGTGGTCCAGTGGTTAAAACTCCACAGTTTCAATGCAGGGATCCCTGGTTGGGGAAATAAGATCCCACAGGCTGTGTAGCGTGGCCAAAAAATAAAAAATATACCTTGTGTGTGAATTTTTTTCCATGTGGGCTGTTAGTTCTACAACCAGGGGCTGAACCTGGGCCATAGGCAGTGAAAACTCAGAGTCCTGGCCATGGACAGCCAGGGAAGTCCCTTGCACGTGTGATCTCACACATTGTTCTGTCTCCTGAATTAATCAGGAAATTTATCCCATAAGTACTCTCTGCTATGAAACCTACAAATGCCTGTTCCATTTCTGCTTTCCATGTGAAACTACTCTTATTTCGTATGAAACGATGAGCATTGAAGTTGGGCTGAAATGCCCGAGTCAGCAAGAGGAAAGTCGTTATTGACATCATATCTCCATTTCTGTTCTGAAAGGTTGTAACTAAGTAGGTAAATAAACAATGGTTAATTACAATAAAACAAGATATGCCTTACATTTCAAAATCTGCATGAGGAAATGAGCGACATTCTAAACTAAAGGGTTGACAATGTAAGTCATTAATTTCCCCAATCAGGAAAGATACTTTGATCAGTTTTCATTTACTTATTCATTATTATTATTATTTTGGTGGCACCAGGTGGCATGCAGGAACTTAGTTCCCTGGCCAAGGATTGAACCCATGTCCCTATATTGGAAGTGCAGAGTCTTACCCACTGGGTTGTCAGGGAAGTTCTGAGCTTTCCTTTTTTTCAGCAATATATTTTCAATGTACATCAAGCTGAGAATCTCACAATCATTAAAAAAAATAATTTTACAAATTTTAGCAGTTATGTTCTAAGAGGAAAGGAGTCAGAATTTTTTTTTTCAAGTTTAGCAAGCATGCATAAGGGAACACTGCTTCCTTTATTTAAAGGACGTATCTTAGAATCACCAACCTCCTCTTCCTCTCTGCTTGGAGGGGACACCTAGATTGTGCAATTTTGTTCCTGCGGGGAAAAGGTGCCATCCCAGAACTCACCACGAGGGGGCACCCTCCACAATAGCTCAGCTCTTTCTCTTCAGAAGTCTCAGCACGTTGCCTAGCTTGCTCTTACAAATGCCCTTTACTTTTGTCAAAGAATCAGTGTGGAATCTCTTCCCGAAACATGTATGATTTTAAAAATCAATACAATTCACTATAGTAATATAAAAGATAAATAAGAAGAAAGTCATCTAAATCATGTATTTCAACATAGTTGTTGTTCAGTTGTGAAGTCGTTTCCAATTCTTTGCGACCCCATGGATTATAGCTCACCAGGCTCCTCTGTCCATGGGATTCTCCAGGGCAGAATACTGGAGTGGGTAGCCTTTCCTTCTCCCAGGGATCTTCCCAACCCAGGGATCGAACCCAGGTCTCCCACATTGCAGGCAGATTCTTTACCAGCTGAGCCACAAGGGAAGCTCAAGAATACTGGAGTGGGTAACATCCTTTCTCCAGAGGATCTTCCCAACCCAGGGATTGAACCGGGGTCTCCTGCATTGCAGGCAGATTCTTTACCAACTGAGCTATCGGGGAAGCCCTGCTGCTGCTAAGTTGCTTCAGTCGTGTCCAACTCTGTGCGACCCCATAGACAGCAGCCCACCAGGCTCCCCCGTCCCTGGGATTCTCCAGGCAAGAACACTGGAGTGGGTTACCATTTCCTTCTCCAATGTATGAACGTGAAAAGTGAAAGTGAAGTCGCTCAGTCGTGTCTGACTCTTAGCGACCCCATGGACTGCAGCCCACCAGGCTCCTCCATCCATGGGATTTTCCAGGCAAGAGTACTGGAGTGGGGTGCCATTGAAGCCCAGGTCCCACTAAACCTCATGTCAAATTCTAGTGCCCAAGGTGGATGGTGTTAGGAGGTGGGGCCTTTAGGAGGTGATTAGCTCAAGATGGTGGAGGCTGCAGGGTTGGGATTAGGGTCCTTATATACGAGGCCCCAGAGAGATCCCTTGCCCGTTCTCCAGGTGAGGACTCGAAAAGATGATGGGCTCTCCCCAGAACTTGACTTTGCTGGCATCTTGAGCTCAGACTTGCAACCTGCAAAAGGTGAGAAGTAAATGTCTGTTACTTACAAGCCCCTAGTCTGTGAAATTCTGTCACAGCAGCCCATCTGGACTAAGACAAGTAGTTAGGCCCTAGGCTCAGATGATGGTAGCAGATTTTTTTTAACCTTTGTGAATGTTTCAGGAGGACTTTGGGAAGTTGTGCAGTGATGGTTGAGGGAGGGGGGCAGTTCTCTGAGAATATTGCAAAACATACAGCATCCTGACTCCCCTCAGAAATTCAACTTGTGCTCCTGATCCAATTTTTGCAACAACAAAAAATACCACAAAACTTCCCAGATACTCCACCAGGGAACTCCCTCCTCATGAAGAACCACTGCTCAGGAGCAAAGAGCCTCCTTCCCCCTGCATGTAGCTCCTCGTTCTGGATTCTCAGATCAGAGGGATGCCTACCACCTCAAGACTGGGTCTAGGACAGGCCTGGACACTGCACATTGTCTACAGTTGGGGCTTAAGTGGCTAAGCCTTCATCATGGTCTTTGCATCTCTTATCAGCCAGAATCTCCCACCAGCTTCAGAAGGACTTTCACCTGGAACCAGGAGGAAGTGCAATTGACTAGCGTGTGACGCTTGGAGCTGTGTTAGAAACTAACTCGGGGCTTCTCAGGTGTGGTCAGAGGGTCATCTGCATCAAAGGAATTTGTTAAAAGTTTGGATCCCAGGCTCCATGCCACACCTTCCCAATCAGAGCTCCAGGGCCTGTGGCCACAGAGCCTACATTTATAACACACTCCCCAGGAGACTCTGATGTCCTCAGGGTTTATGAGCCTCGGAAGTCATCAGGAGCTACCACGCCACACACAGGGGCCAGTCTGGTCATGTGAAGGCGTCTGGGGGCCCCTGTAGGGCTGGCCCACATCAAGCCCCATGTGGCATTTGGCCGTAACCCTGCAGAGGCAGCTGGGGCGCACTGGGACCCCCACGTGGGCCCCTGACTTCCCATTGTCCCTTTTCAACCTCACCATTCCTGAAACGCCAAAAAAACAGCCCCCTCTGTTAAGTCTCTTCTTTTCACTCTTTTTAAAGAGGCGACTTCTGACTAGATCAGACGAATTCATATTCTGAATGTGCTTTTGTATTAAAATAAGAGGGAAAAACTGGAAAAGAGGTAAGTGCTGTGGTCAAGGTTTTGAGGCTACAGATGTTCTTCAGGTGACTGTTGGCTACATATGTTTTCCCCTCTATGAGTCAAAAAAAAATTATTCCACTTTATATAACTCCGCAAACAGACTAGAATTCTCTCACTCCAAATTTGCTTTGCTTGCATTTTAAGGTATTGGAGATTATTCCACTGGTATTGGTGGCTCAGATGGTAAATCTCCCAGCCAATGCAGGAGATGCAGGTTCCTTCCCTGGGTCAGAAAGAGCCTCTGGAGGAGGAAATGGCACCCCACTCCAGTGTTCTTGCCTGGAGAATTCCAGAGGCAGAGGAGTCTGGCGGGCTACAGTCTGTGAGGTCTCAGAGTCGGACACGACTGAGTGACTGAGCATTCATTCCAGAACAAAGTGCTTTAAAGGCTCCTTTAAATAGCAAACCCCTAATGCCTTTAGACTAACTTGATTATCAAGAAGAAAACATTATTTCAAAATCACCTGTGACTTTAAAACTATTCATGATGCAAGCAGGTGTCCATGTGCACCTGTAACGCACTGCCTGCTGGGAACAGAGACAGCGTTCCTCCTCACCAGTGTCCAGCGGAAACAGTCGCCAGGCTCATCGTTCAGAGGACGAAGTTTGTTTGACTTATTACCTGAGGGAAAGGAAGCAGGCGACAAAGCTGGCTGATATTTTTAGAAAACTAGCAACATTTTGAGCTGGCCCTTAGCAAGATTAGATGTGGTGTGAGGAGCTGAGTCCTGGATATAATTCTCGAGAAAAAGGAGGGTGCTGGAGACGTCTGGGTGTTTGCAGGAAGGTAGAGGAGAAGGTCCCGGAGTTCAAGGCGGCTGAGCTCCAGGAGGACTGACAGCGGCCACTTTGTGATGATCAAACCACCTGCAGCCGGGAGCGTTAGAGCGCCCTCTGGGGACCGCTGGCGGGACCGGCGTGGGGGCAGGGCGCCGTCAGCCTTTCTCAGTGTTGTTCACCGCCTGTGTCCTTTTTCTACAAATACCCCATGGTAGATGAGTGTGGTCTTCATAGCTATTGCATCAATGATGACTTTATCCTGCATTTTTTGAAGGAGGTGACTAAGTAAGGTGATTTAAGGTTAAGATCACAGACTTTGGAGCCTAGTTTTCTTTTTTTTTTTTTTTTGCATTTTGTTTTTAATATTATTGGAGTATAGTTGATTTACAGTGTCATGTTAGTTTCAGGTGTACATCACGGAGATTCAGTTATACAGATAGATTCTTTTTCAGATTCTTTTCCCTTACAGGTTGTTTTTCCTTTTTCTTCACAGGTCTGTCCCCTTTTCCTCTATTCCTACTACCACTTGCCCTCACTGTACTTTGGGCCCCAGCCACTAACTACTCCCTGTCACCTGCCTCCCTCTCCTGGCTGCTGGGATCCTTCTAAGCAGAGATTCCCCCAGTGGCTCAGATGGTAAAGAAGCTGCCTACAATGCAGGAGACCTAGGTTTGGTCCTTGGGTTAGGAAGATCCCCTGGAGAAGGGAATGGCTGCCCACTCCAGTATTCTTGCCTGGAGAATTCCATGGACAGGGGAGCCTGGAAGGCTAGGTCCATGGGGTCACAAAGAGTCAGACACGACTGAGCGATCAACACTTTCACTTTCTTTCACTTTCAGCATCTTCCAGCAGCTCCCTGCCTTGAGAATAAGGTCCAAATTCCCCTTGGGACAGTTGGTCCCATCCACCCTAAGGGTCGTCTTACCTACAACCACTGCCCTGCACACGTCCTGGGCACTCACTTACACATCCTGGGCACTCACCCAGACTCAGGGTCCCTGCCCACCCCAGCAACTTGTAAGCACTGCCTGCCTTTGCCTCCAGCTAGACTGGCAGACTGACCCTTATTCCCTGGATATTTACCCATCATCCTGTTACTGAGTCCCAACTCTCTCCACTCACTGCCTAATAGGCCAGTAAGTCCAGAGATGAGCTGTTGGCACAAGGAATAGTGAAAAGCTAGCAGCCCCAGAAGTCAATGGCCTACTGTCCCAAAGAGCCATCTACCCCAAGTTAGGATTCAGACTTCTTTTATACTAAAAAGGGGAGGGAATAGAGATGAGTTTCTGGCCCAGCTCTGGAGGAGGCGGGGTGTTATTTCTTCCTTCCAGCAGCCACTCACAGGTGGGGCCTGGCCAGGGAATCTTCTGAGAGCTTAACAAAGGTGTTGGAGCCTGAAGCTCATTCCCTGGCAGGTAGGGCTCCCAGAGATGGGCAAGCCATTATAACTTAAGTTCATAGCAACATGCCTTTAGTGATTAACTTGTAACAGAACAGGAAGGTTTTTCTCTACAATCCAACGCCTGGAACAAAACCTGCACTCACTGGTATTGAAAAGCACTTTACAGTTGACACAGTGCTTTCTCATCCTCGATCAGACCCCACATTCAGGTGGAGGTACTTTCTAATTGGACAGGGGCGGGAACAGAGGTTTGAAAAGGTCAGTGGCCCACGTTAAGACTCTCCAGTGGTCTACCGGCCTCATTCTCCGGGGGGTGGGCGTGTGGGACTGAGGATTGCACAAGCCCGGGTGTGAGTCCGGGCCAGCATGCACGGGCCACTGCACTGACTTCACCTCCCGCGCCCACGCCTTGTCCTTCAAGAAGACAGGAGTTCAGAGTCAGGCTTGTTCCGAGGGTGAAATGAAACAATGCCTGTGGGGTGTCTACTAGGGCCTGGCTCGCAGCCGACACTACATGTGAGTTCCCTTACTGACGTCGGCGAGCTGCGTCGGACAGCGGCTCTTCCCTGGGGCTCCAGAGGCCACTGGGTGCCAACTGTGGAGCCCCGTGCGCCTTCGGACGCGACAGGGCGGTGCGGGACTGGGGGGGCGGTGGTCACACCAGTCCTCAAAGTAGTGTGGACCCCGGCCCAGCTGGAAAGTGGACTTCGGCCCAGCTCCGGCGGGGCGTAACTCGGAGGCCCTGGGAGGCCGGGCTGGATGCGGGGGCCTGTGGAGGGGGCATTGTTCCACGCCGGCACCCCGAGGCGCACTCCTCAGAGGGCACACCGGCTGCCTCCCCCGCCTCCAGCCTCCTCCCACCACCACCTCGCCTCTGCGCCTGCCCTCTTCCTCCCTCCGCCAGCTCCCGCACTGTCCCCTGAGCCCCCACAAGCAAGAGGGTCCCAGGCGGAGAGGGTTGGGGGCCCGTAGATCGTGCGCCGCCAGGGAGCGCAACCCCGCCCCCACCGCCGCGCCGGCTGGCAGGAGGCGGGACATGCGCACCGGGCGGCGGAGGGCGGGGGGGCGCAGGCCGGGCGGGCGCGGAGCAGGGCGGGCCGTGGGCGGGGAGCAGGGGCTGGAGCGGGGAGCTCGCAGCCAGCGCCGCCGCCGGACTCGGGCGGGTGTGCGAGCCTGGCGCGTAGCTTGCCGGGGATGCGAGAGGCTGGGAGCCGCCGCGCCGGGAGAACGCGTGCACTGGTGACCTCGGCCCGGGGAGAGCCGGGGACGGCGGCGAACCCCGCAGGGATCCTCGGGGCCGGGGTGCGGGGCCGGCGGCGGCGCGGGAGCGCGGGGCGCAGACCGGGCGGGGCTAGCGGACAGTGATGAGCGGGCACGCGGGGAGGCTGCACGCCGCCGCCGCCGCCGCCCGGAGCATCCGCCGCCCGAGCTGCTGCTCGCGGCCCGGGCCCCGGCCATGGAGACGCTGAACGGCCCCGCGGGCGGCGGCGCCCAGGACCCGAAGCCGCAGCCGCCCGGCCAGCACCACCGCCAGCACCACCACCTCCACCCGCTGGCGGAACGGAGACGGCTGCACCGCGCACCCTCGCCAGCCAGACCGTTTCTCAAGGACCTGCACGGCCGGCCTGCGGCCCCCGGCCAGGCCGCCCCCTCCTCGGGCCGAGCCCCGGCGCCCGCCGCCCCGCGCTCTCCCAGCCTCGCGGGCAAGGCGCCGCCCTCGCCGGGGCCCCCGGCCGCGCCCGGCCGCCTCTCCCGGCGGAGCGGTGGCGCTCCCGGCGCGAAGGACAAGCCGCCGCCGGGCGCCGGGGCCAGGGCAGCGGGCGGCGCTAAGGCCGCTCCGGGCCCCAGGAGGGTGGCACGCGCGGCGCCCGCCGAGCCGCTGCCCCGGGTAGGGAAGCCACCGCCCGGGGCCGAGCCGCCGCCCGCCGCTGCCAAGGGCCGCAGAGCCAAACGCGCCTCCGGAGCTGTCCCCGCCCGCGCCGCCGGGCCCCGGGTCCCCGCCGTCGCGGTCCCGGCCGTGATCCTCGCCGTGACTTCCGCGGCCGGCTCCCCGGCCCCCGGCTCGCGCATCAGCCACACAGACAGCAGCTCCGATCTCTCCGACTGCCCCTCCGACCCTCTTTCCGACGAGCAGCGCCTGCTCCCCGCCGCCAGTAGTGACGCCGAGTCCGGCACGGGCTCCAGCGACCGGGAACCTCTGCGAGGAGCCCCCACGACCAGCCCCCCAGCTCGGGGGCCGCCGCCAGACAGCCCCGAGCCCCCGGGACTCCTCGCCGCGACCCCCGCCGCCTGCCTTGGGGGTCGGAACAGCCCCAGTGGGGTCCCCTCGGCGTCCCCGGGGCCGGGCGTGGTGGAGGATGTCGCGGGGCGCGCACCGCCGGAGCGAACGGGTCCCGCGACCCCCAGGGAGCACGGGCTGGGCGAGCAGCACCGGTTGGTCCCGGCGGCGGAGGAGGAGGAGCTGCTGCGGGAGATGGAGGAGCTGCGCTCGGAGAACGACTATCTCAAGGTGCGCAGCCTGCCCCGCCGCAGGTGTCCCGGCGGCAGCCCCAGGTCTGGGTGCGGGCTGGGACCTGCGAGCCCCGGCGTCCCGGCCCCGAAAGCGCTTCCTCCAAGTGCCAGTCACTTTCCTGCGCCCGACACGCCGGGCGCTGGGAACTTGAGCCAAAGTTGTGGAAGGAGCAGCGAGACCTGTGGGTCCAGCCGCTTCTCCACCCACTTAGCTTGTTTCTAGAAAGTCTCGCGTCTTCCCTCGGATGCCTCTGCCCCAGTTGACGCTGCGTTAACTAGAGAGGCGGCTGTGACCGCCTTTTGGAGACGCAGTCGACCCCCTGCCCCCTCACCTGTGGGCGCGGCTTGTCCCCAGCCGAGAATCTCTGAGCGGGACCCCGTGCGCCGAGTGCGGGTCTCGGAGGGTGCAGACTCGCCTTCCCCTTTTCCCGCAGTTAAGAAGGCCGGGTGCTCTCCGAGTCTCCCCCGGGCGCAGACAGCCGGGTCACACCGCTTTCAGTGATAAACCTACAGCTCAGGAGTCCCTTGAGCGCGGCCTGGGCGGAGACGCCACGCAGTCTTGCTGGCCGGTCCTTTGTACGTGTCCACCAGCCGGTTTTTCCGTGTCAGGAGAGGCCACTCGCGCCCGCTCTTTCGAGGGACTCACAGCCTGTGCGTCCATTGAGCGCTTTGCGGCGTGCTCTGAGTGGCTTCTGGGTCTTGGTAGCTTTGGGGCACAAGTCTGACTCCATGTTTTCCAGGAGGAGGAGGAGAAGAGCAGGCGCTGCAGAAAAGAGGATTTAGACCGTATGGGGTGGGGAGGTCAGGGCACGCCGGGTGACTCCAAAACAAGGAGGGTGGTACTGAATGCATCTGTCTTAATTTATTGTGATGCTCAGGTTAGTCAACAGCTCCACCGTGTAAATCTCCTCCTTCTGTTAAGATGGTTAAATATATATCTCCTCCCAAATGCAGCGGCCCTCCTCATCAGTACGTTTTGTGATTCTCCCCATTTTCTCAGCAAAGGCTGACTCTCCCTGATGGAGGTCCCCGGGTGGCTGGTGGGACACGGATGTGGGCTTTTAAGGTGCGTGGAGGTGATCTGTGTAGTTAAGCTGGGGTCAGAGCAGTGGACTGAGGAGTGTTCCTATACCCAAGCTGCAGAGGCTGCTCTAACCCACTGAGCCCCCATGGTGGTTTTTATCCTGTTCAAAGAGGCAGAGGAGGATCGCGGTGGGAAAAGAGAGCAGATGGGGACTCCGAATAAAATGTTGCCAGTAGTACATTTGCTCTGGTCACCGACTCTTATGTAATAGACAGCAGAGTGAAATGTGAGAGTATGGAAGAGAAAGGGCCACGGTATTAGCATTACTCTGATGTGAAACCAGGGCTTTTGTAAATCTGCCCTGGAGGTAAGCTCCCTGAGGGTGAGAAAGACCATCTTTGAATTTTGTAGCCTCAGAGCAAATAGATGTTTCTCATGACATCTGATCTCAAGGCAGGCAGTTCAGCATCATTTCAGGGCTCACTCAGGCCGCTGGTTATTTGCTTTATTATTATTTTTTTCACATCATTGGATTCTCAGTGAAGGAAGTAGGTGTCTGACCCTGGAGTCTGCTCTGGTGTGTTTGATATTTCAGCGAATCTCGAAACACAGGGTATCTTTGTTGTGTTTATCACAACCCTAATTTCACTGACAAGGTCGCTGAGATCCGAGAAGATGTACCTACGTGTCCAAGGTCACCCAGCTAGTAAGTGATGCAGCTGGTATTTCCCCGGCCTCCAGACCTCTGTTCTCTCCCGGCTCCAGGCTGCATCCTTGTTTCCATCAAGGCTGAGAAGAGCCACGCCTGCCTTAGAGTTGTCTTATTAGCTTGGGCCATACCCAGCATTTAGCTTTTTTGAGGAACCTCTCTTTTTAGGCCAAAGGGCCACAGTGAGCACTTCTCTACCGGACTGTTTGGGGTCCCATAGACCCCCCCCCCCCCGGCAGTGTTTAATCTGTG
This sequence comes from Bos grunniens, assembly GCF_055505025.1. Lineage (NCBI taxonomy): Eukaryota > Metazoa > Chordata > Mammalia > Artiodactyla > Bovidae > Bos > Bos grunniens. Next base: position 42,747,883 of record NC_141188.1, read on the forward strand.
GGAAATGTCAGTTGCCATTTCCTGTGGTGGTCATGGCCGAACGTTTCTGACCCGAGTCCATCTCCCAGCGGTTCCTCTGACAGCAGGAGAGAAGAGGCAGAGACAGTCTGGGGAGGCTGGGACATCAGGCTGATCACAAACACATGCGTGAGTTACATGGTTGGCTCTTCAGTAGCTTAAGTGACAGCCATTCAATTTGGGGATGAAAGACAACAGTCCTGCTAGACTTTTCTTAAGGTCAGTGAGCCTGCCCACATGTGTGGGATCGGGCTGGGAGCATCCCTGACCTCACAAAGCAATGACCTTTGCTGTAAGCCTGCTTTTGCACATGGATTTTAGAGCCTGCACCAGTGGTGGTGGTTTTTTTTTTTTAGATGGCCGATAAATTAGTCCCTGACCTACTCCTTCCTTAGGAAATGTTGCATAGGACTCTGGAGATTAGGAGACTCCACCCAGAAATTTTACTTTGATATATTCTGGAGGATGGTGACCACAGTATTACAGGCTTTCCTGAGTCAGTTCTGTCACCACTGTTGTATGAAACTCAAGTGAGAAGAATGAACCGAGAGTAATCAAGCAGAAGACTAAGGATGATGTGTTATTGATTGGGAAATTCGAGTGGAATTTTGTTTTTTAGCCAGACTGCTGTGTTTTTCCAGAAATCAGCTGTCAACAGAGAAGCGCCCGCCTCTGTAGTGTGGCGCTGAATGGGGCCATCCTCGAGTCATTCTGCCATCACCAGGCACCACGGTGACTATATGATGTTGTTTAGTCGCTAAGTCGTCTCTGACTCTTGCAACCCCATGGACTATAGCCCGCCAGGCTCCTCTGTCCATGGAGTTTTCCAGGCAAGAATACTGGAGTGGGTTGCCATTTCCTTCTCCAAGGTATCTTCCCAACCCAGGGATCGAACCATCATCTCCTGCATTGGCAGGCAGATTTTTTACCACTGAGGCACCAGGGAAGCAGGGTAACTAGATGATGAGTAAGTACTCAGTCCGGGTAGTTGGCTTTTTGCATGAAAGCAGTCAGAAAAGCCCTGTTGGCCCTTGACTGCAGATGAACTTGTATGTAATTTGGAAGGCTTCAGGAGTGAAGATAGGAGATTGAAGTCAGTTGTCCAAAGGGCTTTGCTTCTTTCTCAGACCAGACTCAGGTCCATCTTAGTGACCAGGGTGTCTGAGAAACGCTGGCCATCGTGATCTCTGCCTGCCCACCATCACTGTGTTTTGCTCCAGCGCTCAATCAGACAAGCCCTGGAGCTCATTGTGAACATATTAATTATGTTCTGTTTCCACAGGCTTTTCAGGAGGGTTTAATTGCTTTGCATTTATTGGCCTATTTTGGAAATGCTTCTCACATTGGTGGGGGATGCTAGCAGGACACCCTTCCCCCCACCCCCAAGTAGTGTACTTCCAAAGGGCCCCAGTCCTGGGGGCTCCAAGGTCGGCCTGGGGAGGGCTGCTGAATTTGCTCTGCCCTTTCGGTTACCTCCTAAGAATTATTTTTGGTGAAAACAAGCAAAGTGCCTGCTAGCTCAAAGCAGACACCATGGGAATGTGGAAGAGCAGTGAGTTCTCAAGGGGGCTGCTGGGGAGGCCATTCGGGTGGAGCAGTTTCACTGCCTCAGCACTGGCCCAGCCTTGGCCTCGGCATCCTGCTTCTCTCTTGGGGTCTTGGGAGTTTCAGGATCTGCAATGATTTGGTTAAATCCAGCCGTGAAGATTCCAGGCACTCTGAATGGCCAGGAAGGGGTGGGGGTGGGGTGGACACTGAGGCAAGAATAAACAGTTCTGAGCATAAAGTGCTTCAGCTCCTCCCTGCCTACCCCCCTCCCTCCTGGAAGGTTGAAGCAGACAGTGTCCCTATTCTTTCCTGACCTTCTGCTTTCCACACCCATTCTTTATTCAGCCTGCAAACAAGCGGCTGTAATCATCTTAGGTGGCGAGATAATGTGGACCAGGGCACAGGGGGGCCGTGGCTGCTGGATGAACTGGCACTTGTAAACAATGGCTGAGCCCCCCTGTGTCTTCTGAGCCTCAGCTGGGACTCTGCAGAGCACATTTCCATTGATGGGAGGGAAAGGAGGTGGATTATTTGTATATTACAGTAGACAATAGTTAAGGGTCTGCAACTCCCAGAGGAGGGAATTATTGCAACAGTAGCCAGCTGACTGCTCACTGTCTAAATTGAGTGTGTTTAAAGAGGGAGTGATTAAAGTAGGACTAGTTATTGATTTTAAGTTGTTTAAAGGGAAGCATTGGAGGAGGAAATGGCAACCCACTCCAGTGTTCTTGCCTGGAGAATCCCATGGACAGAGGAGCCTGGTGGGCTGCCGTCTGTGGGGTCGCACAGAGTTGGACACGACTGAAGCAACTTAGCAGCAGCAGCAGCACCAAGATCATCAGTATGATCAAGGGTTTTCATCACTTTTACTATGAAACCAAGGATTTGGTTTTTATATTTGTGGATAAACTATCCTCAAAGAGATTTTCTTTGACATTTTAATCTTGGTTTATTCTAGTGCACACATGGTACCTCATTTTTTCTTAAATCTGGTGTATGTATATGTGTGTGTGTGTGTATACACACACACACACACACACACACACACACACACACACACACACACGGGGCTTCCCAGACGGCACTAGTAGTAAAAGAATCTGCCTGCCAGTGCAGGGAGATACAAGAGACGGGTTTAATCCCTGGGTCGGGAAACTCCCCTGGAGAAGGAAATGGTACCCAGTATTTTTGCCTGGAAAATTCCACGGATAGAGGGGCCTGGGGGGCTCCAGTCCATGGGGCTACAGAGAGTTGGATACTCCTGAGCACACATATACACACTCACGAGTATAAAATAAAGCTTGATTTGTTATCTGCAGGTGAAGGGGAATAGTTGGGGAGCTCTCTAGTACTTCAAGGTTTCATGCTATACAAAATTCGAAAAGTATATTTAGTTAAAGCTAAATTAGCTTTTTAATGAGATAATGATCTAACATTTGAGTATCTGACAGACCTGTTGTTAATTCAATATAAAACTTGATTAAGGGAAATTTTCTCATTATCTGTATTAAAAACCAACAGTTTTCTGCTCTTACTGTGTGTAAATTTAGTCTAGCAGAAACATTATATGTTCTGCTTGATTGGGTTTGTTAAGCATTTAAATGGCAGACATCTTTAAGGTTCTTTGATACAATGTTTTCTACATTAGAGCATGCTGTCAGAAAATTAATGTAATGTTCGTTTGAAAAATCACTCTCCCATCATGACCCTAATCTGAATAATCACAGTTTTTGCTTTTCAAATGTCTGCTTCCTGCCTACATGGTTTGTAATTTGCTTTTCTTATAACTTCTTTTCACTGAACCTGAAAATTGTTTTTTTCAAGGCTTTTTGAAAAGAGTTGAAACCCTGGCCTCATCCTGTCTCTGCAACAGACAAGTGTTTGGAAGCCATTTAAACGTTTAGGGTTTCAGTATGCTCATTTTAAAAATGGAGGGTATTAATACCTTTTATGCACATTGCGGTGCTTTGGTGAGGACCAGTTGTGAAAACGAATATACCCACACATTGACAATGTCAAGTTCTAAACGTCAGCTTGCTGTTATTTTGCGCCGACAGGCTTTTTGCAAGTGTGATTTAAAGCTTCTTGTTTCACGTGTCCTGGTGGTTGCTGATAATTTCTCCCATTTACTGGAAAGAGTATGTGTGTGGAGCCAGAAAGCCTGGGTTTGTAGCTGGGCTTCCAGTTATCAGCCGAGAGGCTTTGGGTGTGTTCACCAGTGTGAGTTTGGCCTCTTTGTCCATCTTGTGGGGGCCGTGTGTCCCTGCAGGCTTATCGTAGGCTTAGTAACGAAGGCGAAATGCTAAAGAAAGGGTGTCTGCTGGTCCACAAATTTAGATAAAATATGAGTTATAAAAGCAGTGATTCAAATACATGCAATTACAATCTCTTCCTAATTTTCTTTTCAAAGCGACTAATGTTAGTGGTTATTTATGCCAAGAGCTATTAGCTGTTTACATCTGGCCTGCTGAGTGATCTGGAGGTGTGGGTACATCGAACCCTGGAACAGGCTTTTTCAGTCCATAGCACGGGTGCAGGCGTCTGTAGAGCATAACTAGCGTTTAATCGTAGGGTTGATGAGGGGCCCCCCCATTACAAAGTCTGAAAAACCAGAGAACATTTTTTTAAGTGGAAGTCCTACCATATGTTTTTTTATGACTACGTCACATTTTAAAATTCATGTTTGAGTAATAGGTAATTTTCAGCATTAATGACTTGACAAGCTTTCTAGAAAGGGCTGCCCTGGTGGCTCAAATGGTAAAGAATCTGCCTGTAATACAGGAGACCCAGGTTCGATCCTTGGGCTGGGAAGATCCCTTGGAGAAGGGAATGGCTACCCACTCCAGTATTCTTGCCAGAGAATACCATGGACAGAGAAACCTGGTGGGCCACCATCCATGGGGTCACACAGAGTCAGACACAACTAAGAGACTAACACTTTGAGTAGAAGGAAAAGCCTTCGCACACAGTGCCTTCATAAATGGAGTGCCAACGCCACTGGATATTTGTGGGTACCCCTGGATATATACAGTGATTACTGCTTATGTTGAAATATTTTTATTAGTTACCCAGTGTAATAATTAACTAACTGTATTCAGACACCTAGATTAAGCTTTTTCTCAAAGTCAAATCAGATTTGCAGAAGGGACCTGAGAAGCTTGACATTGATTTTGAAGATTCAGGACTAACTCTCTTTATGGGAGGATGGCATGCACAGGCCTGTTTGAAAGCTTGTAGGCTGTGGTGGCTGGTCTCCTCTGGCAGGGGTTGGGTCAAGGGCAAGGCTCTCATGGCTCAGTGCGGGGATTCGGCATCAGAAACAGTCTCTCTGCTGCAGGTTGAAAGGCCCTTCCAGAAGTCAGTGTGTTCTCTAGGCCCTTGAAGAGCCCAGCCTGTCCATTCTGTCCACTGTCTGGCCTCTGTTCCACCCAGTAAACCCCAATTCCAGCAAACTTTCCTATTGGAACAAGATTTATAGGAAGGGTCCTCCATGAAGAAGAAGAAGAAAAAAGCCAATGAAACTTGCTTATATGTCATAACATTTTCAACATTAAGATTTACCTTTTTCTAAAAGATTTTTTAATGTGGATTATTTTAAAAGTCTCTATTGAATTTGTTATAATATTGCATCTACTTTACGTTTTGATTATTTGGCCTTGAAGCACATGGGATCTTAGCTTTCCCCAACCAGGGGTCAAACCCACACCACCTGCATTGGAAGGTAAAGTCTTAACTACTGGAGGCAATTCCCTAAGAGTTACCTTTCTTAAGACACATGCTGCTAAGTCACTTCAGTCGTGTCCAGCTCTGTGCAACCCCATAGACAGCAGCCCACCAGGCTCCCCCGTCCCTGGGATTCTCCAGGCAAGAATTTTGGAGTGGGTTGCCATTTCCTCCTCCAATGCATGAAAGTGAAAAGTGAAAGTGAAGTATCTCAGTTGTGTCCGACTCTTGGTGACCCCATGGACTGCAGCCCACCAGGCTCCTCCATCCATGGGACTTGCCAGGCAAGAGTACTAGAGTGGGGTGCCATTGCCTTCTCCGCTTAAGACACATAAGAACACCTTATTTTTTTTTATATATAATTTTTTTTTTGGCCCCACTACATGGCATGTGGGATCTTAGTTTTCTAACCAGGAATCGAACCCGTGCCCTCTGCATTTGGAAGCACAGAGTCTTAACCACTGGACCATCAGGGAATTTCCAGACATCTTTTATTTTTAATGAGATTATCGCCACTGGTACAGAAATTCTGTAAGAATCTTTAGCAGACAAAACATTTTATTCGTTTGGCTACTAGGAAGTTGTTAAAGCTTTCATTTTTAACATCCACTTCCCTTCGTGGGCCATTGAAATGGGCCCCACTTGGAGCCATGGTCAGCTGAGTGGGTCATGTCCTTGGTCAGGTGGTGTGGACAGAGTGGAAGAACCTGTAGGCGGCCTTTGGGAGAATCAGATGCTTCACATGTGCCCTTTCCCCTACAGGTGATGGCTGCACACAGGTAGGGTTGGCTGGACAGTGGTTTTCACGCTGTTCGTGCCAATTTGTTATTTTTCCACAAGGGTTCCCAGTTCGTTTGGTACACATCTCCTATGTGATCTTATCCAGGATAAAATAATCTGCAGGAGGTTTACTACTAGTCAATTTCTTGTCTGCCTGAGGCTCTGATGTTGGGAAACTCTTTTCTTTATTGTAAGTAAATCCCTGGTTTTTGAGAATAAATGCAGGATTAGCGAGGGTGGCCAGACTCCAGGAACAAACTGAAAAGAATGAGAGCTGATAAGTTAGGGTGTCCGTGTCTGGGAGCATTTTTTCCCTTTGAGCCTCAGTGTTAACTGAACAAAATAAATGAGAATGAGGACTTCCCTGGTGGTCCAGTGGTTTCACTGCTGAGGGCCTGGGTTCTATCCCTGGTTGGGGACTAAGATCAAACAAGCCACATGGCACAGCCAAAAAAAAAAAGATGACCAAGAGTATCCTAGTCTGGAGGCGTTTATGCCGTCAAATATGAAACTACTCAAGACAATTCCTAGAATGCTTTTCTTAATCTCCAACCTTCTAAGTTGCTCCTCGCTGAAGCGTTTATTATAGAAAATATACCCTGCATGCTAGTGCCTTTTCTGTGGCTTTTGGAAGAGTTGTCCATGATCAGGCTACAAGACTGGAACAAAACAATGTGAGGTGGTGTCCAGTCTGCACTGCGTTCAGGAGCTGGTCTTCCTGGGTGTTGACCGAGGTTCAAGTGTATTCATTCCACAAATATGTATTAAGGGCCTGCTGTGTGGCTCACGCTGCTCTGGACACTGGGAGACTCCAGGTGTCTGCTTTCCTGGTGCTTACCTTCCCGTGTGGGTGACAGATGAAGAGTAGGAAGAAACCGATAATATTTGATGGTGGTAGGAAGTCGGAGGGGCTTTAAAGTGGCGCTCGTGGTAAAGAACTTACCTGCCATGCACGAGATAGAGAGGCGGGTTCAATCCCTGGGTCGGGAAGATCCCCTGGAGAAGGAAAAGGGAACCCACCCCAGTATTCTTGCCTGGGAGAAATCCCATGGACAGAGGAGCCTGGCAGGCTACACTCCATAGGGTTGCAGAGTCGGACATGACTGAAGCGACTTAGCACTATGCAGATATGAGGGGCAGGGCCTGGGGCTAGAGACAGTGGCGGTAGGGGGCATTGTGTGCCTTCTGACTGATTTACCTACCATGAGCTTGGTCACGAGCTGGGGAGGAGCTTTTTAAGGAGAAACCATCACAGGTGATCTGCCCCCTGCACCTGGACCCTGAGAGAGGGCAGGCTGGCCCTGAGGGGAGGGGGCAGCTGTGGCTCCCTGGAGAGGAATGGAGGCGGAATGAGCATGGTGTATGGAGCCCTGGGGAGATAGCCCCGTAGGTTGGACGTTGAACTGACAGCACTGCATTGGCTGGGCTGGGAGGGATGGAGGGAGCCAGGAATAACTCCCGGGTTTCTTCTGTATCCCAGCATCTTCATGTCGATCCCAGAGTGGAGTGGAGATGGGAGATGAAGGGCAGGGGAATGGAAAAAACCAAACCGATGTGTATTTGAAATAGCGCACAGGTTTTATCTTTAGAATCATGAGTCACGTAGTTCCAAGATTGGTGTGGCGGGACAGCATTTTAAGGACATTTGCGGGTGTGTTATGATTCCCGGGCAATTCATAGGGATGAGCCCCCTGAAGTTTGTTCTTTGCAGGCAATGTCTGACTCATCTTACTGCCTAGCTTGTGTCTTAGGGACACAAGTTCAGGTCAGCGTTTGGTTTGTATCTAGGGTTTGATTACCTGCAGAGACGGCGTCATTTATGATGAGGATTCTGTAAGGAAAGATTGGGAGCGGGGTAAATGCTGAGAGGCTGCGATGACTAAGCCGTGCTCGTTTTTGGTTTCCGGATCCACGAGACCTGAACAGACATCTGGTGATGCTGTCTCGTGTGAGAATTTCCGGAGTCCCTGGGCTGTATTGCACACGTGTTTCCGGAAGTCTACAGGTGACTGCAGAAAGTTCACAGTACTGCAGGGCAGGAGTAGACGGGCGATTCCGCCCTGTCCCATAGACCTGGCTTCTCAGTGCCCTCTGTCTGGCTTGTGTAGGATGAGTTGGATGAACTCCGAGCGGAAATGGAAGAGATGAGAGACAGTTACTTGGAGGAGGAGGTTTACCAGCTGCAGGAGCTGCGGCGGGAGCTGGACCGCGCCAACAAGAACTGCCGAATCCTGCAGTACCGCCTCCGGAAGGCCGAGCAGAAGAGGCTGAAGGTGGCGGAGACCGGGCAGGTGGACGGGGAGCTTATCCGGAGTCTGGAGCAGGACCTGAAGGTGAGCACAAGGTGTACAGTGGGCGGGACTTGCCTTCCCCAGAGAAGCCGGGGGTAGTTTCCATACAATTTCACAAGTTTGCCTCGAAGGTGTCTTAGAGATCCAGTTTAGGGCAGCGTTTGGTTTGAATCTAAAGTTTGATTGCCTGCAGAGATGGCATCATTTATGATGATGATTCCGTAAGGAAAGATTGGGAGCGGGGTAAATACTGGGAAGGCTGTAAGACCTGAAGTGCAGCCCTCAGGATCCACTTACACGTGGTCTTTTTTTTTTTTTTTTTAATTAATTTATTTGGCTGTGATGAGCCTTAGTTGTGGCACATGAGATCTTCATACTCTCACATGAGATAATCTTCATAATCTCATGGGCTTCTCTCGTGGCTCAGCTGGTAAAGAATCCGCCTGCAGTGCAGGAGACCTGGGTTCGATCCCTGAGTGAGGAAGATCCCCGAGACAAGGGAAAGGCTACCCACTCCAGTATTCTGGCCTGGAGAATTCCACTGACTCTATAGTCCATGGGGTGGCAAAGAGTCAGACATGACTGAGTGACTTTCACTCATTCACTCACATGAAATTTTTAGTTACTGCCCCAGGGCATGTGGGATCTTAGTTTACAGACCAGGCACCCCTGCCAAAAGAATAAATAAATCATAGATCTTCAATTAAAAAAAAAGAATTAATACCTTCCCCCCCTGGTCTGATCATTCTTTAGAAATTGTGCAGAAACTCCTAAAGATCTGGAATGTTTTAAAAAATTGATTCATTATCAATTCAGTTTTAGTCAAAGATCACTTTTAAAAGTTGACCCCAGTCACTTAACATTTTTTGTTATTTCTAGGGTGCAAAAATGCTGAAATTACCGTAACCCAAGTAAGACTTGTAGTAGTGACTTAACTGAAAGAGAAATAGGGTCACATTTAATTGTTTAAAGTGTCTTTGAGAATCATCAGCAGAAGTGGGAATAAGGTGAAAATATCCCAGACTTTCTTCCATTTGTCCTTTCCACTGAGGCCTCTCTCCTGCCCCAGTTATCAAATCATTTATCTAGAGATGAATTATGTATAATGTCCTTCTTATTATCGGAGTCCCTATGAAATCTCATTTAGCCTTTCATTACAATAACAGAAAAAGAATCTTTGTAACTCAGATTTATAAACCAATAACAAGATGTCATTCAGTGTGATGTAAAGGTGATTTATATTTCTGTTACAAAATCTCCTTAGTTCCTTTTAGAAAGTGAAAATGTTGAACTGCCTTTATAGCATTTGAATGTTTTATTAGAGTAGGCAATTTAAAACCTGACTATATTAAGTATGTACTGAATACAGAATTATTTTTTTAAGCAAGTAGGGTTCTTTAAAAATTATTTTGAGAAACAGAAATGTTTATTTGATGATCTTTTACAAAATTATTTGTTATTCATTTTATTTATTTATTTTTGGCTGCGCTGGGACTTCTCTGCTGCACGTGGGTTTCTCTCATTGTGGAGAGCAGAGGCTACTCTTCGATCCAACATGCAGTGTGGCTTCTCTGGTTGCAGAGTACGTTTCTAGGTGCACAGGCTTCAGTAATTGTAGCACGTGGGCTTGGAAGTTGCAGCTCTAGAGCGCAGGCTCAGTAGTTGTGGTACATGGACTTAGTTGCCCCGAGGCATATGGAATCTTCCCGGACCAGGGATTGAACCTATGTCCCCTGCCTTGGCAGGCAAATTCTTAACCAGTGGACCACCAGGTAAGTCCAATGATCATTTTTAATTGATCATTTAAAGCATGTGCTCCTGGGAAGACTTGGCATTCTAAGCAATATTCCAGAAGGAACAGGGCTGTGGCAAAGTGGCCTTTTAATCCAGATGAAAGTCATACTTCCCCTTAATGTGGATTTCATGTTTTAAACTAATACCCCTTCCTTTAAATGTAGGCTTGTTAATATTGCCAGGATCTTTGCTCTTTGGTGTAACACAATATTCCTTAGTGATTCTGCCTCTGAAGTGGTTTGGAGGTGCCCTTAGCACACAGAAGCCTTCCCATCAGATGACTGTGTCTGTGGGTTGATGCAGGTGGCCAAAGATGTATCGGTCCGATTGCACCATGAACTTGAAACCGTGGAGGAAAAGAGAGCTAAAGCGGAAGACGAGAATGAAACTCTCCGACAGCAGATGATCGAAGTGGAGATATCAAAGCAGGCCCTGCAGAACGAGCTGGAGAGACTGAAGGAGGTGAGTCAGGTGGATGGGGGCTTGCCCCTTGCGAACATGGGACTCCCAAGTGTCCTTTTTTTTTTTTTTTAAATTAATGTATTTTTATTTTGGTTGCACTGGGTCTTCATTGCTGCGCGTGGGCTTTCTCTAGTTGTGGCGAGCAGGGACTCTTCTCTAGTTGAAGTACACGGGCTTGTCATTGCAGTGGCTTCTCTCGTTGCCAAGCACAGGCTCCAGGCCAGCGAATTTCAATAGTTTCAGCATGCAGGCTCAAGAGCTCCAGTTCAGTAGTTGTGGCACGTGAACTCAGTTGCTCTGTGGCTTCCAAGTGTCCTGGTCTTACTGTGGTTTAAGGCAGGGGATGGCCAGCTACTGTTTGTATGGCCTGGAAACTAAGAATGGTTTTTACATTTTTTATAGAGTTGGGAAAAAAGTATGAAACAAAGCTGAAAAAGCAATGACGATGTGACCGAGGCTGTGTTGCTTGTAAAGCCTGAAATATCTGCTCCCTGACCCTTTACGGAAAAGGCTTGTTGAACCCTGGTCTCAAGCTATTTTTTATAATTTCCATTCCAATGAGCTGGCTGTTAGTTCCCTTTATGGGTCCATGTGGGGTGTATTATTACTAGAATACAAAATTAGGCAGTCTCTTTTTTCTCGAGAGCCTTCTCTTCCAATGAGCTGGAAAATATGTTATGCTTGTCCATTATCTATGTCAACAGATGTGGGTGTGTGCTGCCTGTGTCTGTTATGCAGCCAATATGATTTAAATATAGATTTCTTTTACATTTCAGAGAGTGACTGTGTTCTAGCAAAGCGGTCTAGACAATGCATATGTATTTTTTTCATTTGCAACGGTAATGCAAATCCCGTTTTGTTGTTGACATCCAGTATAAGATTAAAGCTGAATGTCCTCTTGGAAAATATCCTGCATATTGATGAAGGTACAAATTGTGGTGAGGGTTTGAGATAATGGCTAAAAAGCCAGCATGTTATGTGCCAACACTTAGCACTTCATGGTTCCTTTGGATTCACTTCATGATTCAGCTGCTAATCCATCTACTGCTCCACCCACACTTCACTCAGACCCTCGACTGGGCCCTGGGGAGGCAGATGCCCTGCCTTCAAGGTGTTTACTGAGCCAACATGTTATGGATTTGTGTAAATTCTGTGTATGTTGCCACTTCCATGAAAACACTGCATGTTCTATTTATTTGTCTTGTCACTGTCCCCCTTTGCGAATGGCCCCGTGGGACTTGGGCTCTATGGACCAGATTCTGTCTGTCTGGGTCACTGTGGGGGGTTCCCACAAGGGCCTGAATCCCAAGGGTTGTCGGGGACTTTCCGGGTGAGTGGGGGATGCAAGTGAGAGCTTCACAGAGGAGGAGATGGGGAGCCTGGAAGGTTCTGTCCTGCTTAATGACCCTCCTCTGGCTGTGACCACTCGCCTCTACACTTACGCATCCTAATAACTTTTCTTCCCTCTTTTCCTTTTGGTCTGAATTTGCTAGGAGAAATCATTGTAATGATTTCTTTTCCCGAGATTTCCAGTTTGAGCCTGACCTTGAGGGTACAAAAGACAACTTTGAAGTATATTTTTAAGTTTTATACACGTGTATGTTTTATGTATGGACTTCCCTAGTAGCTCAGTGATAAAGAATCTGCCTGCCAATATAGGAGATGCAGGTTCAACCCCTGGGTCGGGAAAATCCGCTGGAGGAAGAAATGGCAACCCACTCCAGTATTCTTGCCTGGAGAATCCCGTGGACAGAGGAGCCTGATGGGCTACAGTCCAGGGGTTGCAAAAGAATCGGACATGACTTAGTGACTAAACAACAACAACGTTTGTGTATAAATATATAAATTATATATATAAGTAAATATGTGTATTTAAAGCAGGCAGGGATTCTTTTTCCCCAGCTGAAATGGATTTGTGAAGGACCTGACATCAAGTCACAAATAGCTCTCTGGGGAGAGAAATGACCACTGATGGTGGAGGCTCAGGCTGGTCTGAGGAGGGAGTGGGGGGTCAGCCCCTCCCTTTCTTTACGGCTTAAAATTACTCAGAGGGGTCGCTCATCTGGAACACAATCACTGTGCTCTTACCTCCAGAGTGGCAGTCAGACTGGTGGGGCCGCGTTCTGACACCAAAATGCTCAAGGAGTCCCAAGACTGAGAGTCTGAGGAGGGTCGGGGGCTGGTGGGCCGTTCTGGGTGCAGCAGGGTGCACCAGTTCAGAGTTCGCGAAGACAATGTTCATCGGAACATTCGAGCCGGGGTCTCCGTGAATGGCTGCTTTGTACCAAAGCCACCATAGACTTAGCCGTAGGTTTTGCTCTAGAGAGAGATAGTGTTTTCTCCGTCTTGAGCCGTGCTGGTGATCGTTCACCCCTGAGGGCTGGTAAATGGATGATGAGCCACATTCTGAGACGGTCCAGGGCGGTTTGTGCATCTCCACCACAGACCTGGGTGTGGATGTGTCTGCACCCCAGCCTCGGAGGACGGTGAGACGGTGGATCTCGGCGGTTGCAGCTTCTCTCTGCAGACCGTGCTTTCAGCGCCTGGGGGACTCCTCCAGGGTGTGTGTCTCCTCGCTCTGCAAACTCACTCTGTGCAGGAACAGACTTGTCCCCTTTGCCCCCTCCTGTACCACACTCTTGTCTTTCCAGCTGTGTTAACGGTGCCACTGTCCTTTAAGTCACCCAGGCTTAATGGCTGGCAATTATCCTTACCCTTCCTGCTCCCCCTGCTGCTCTGAGTTCACGGTCTTAGAAATTCTTTTTCATTGGTATGTGCTACAGGGTTGAACCTTAAAATTATACCAAGTGAAAGAAGCCAGGTGTTGTACGAATACATTTATCAGAAATGTTCAGATAGGTAAATCCATAGATAGCAGATTAGGGGCTGGGGAGGAGGGAGACTGACTGGGGTTTCCTCTTGGGTGATGACAGTGTTTTGGAACTGGGTGGAGGTGGTTTGCACAACATTGTGAGTGTGCCAAAGGCCACTGGACTGTACACTTTAAGACAGTTCATTTTAACCTCATTTAAACTTTGTGACTTTCTTCTATCCGTCCTTTCACGCATCTCTCCGGTGAATATTTTGAGGGCTGACACTCCAGTCACCACATTCAGGGATGCAGCACTTCTAACTGCCCCTTCTGTTTTACCTTCTGTATCCCCCTAATCCGACAGTTTGCACAGGACTTAAACAGACAAACTTGCCTTGGCACGTTGTCTAGCCCTTTAGCATGACACAGGTCCTTTCCTGCCTGGTCCATCTCGGTTTCCCATCCCAAGGCACTAACCTCTGCAATGAACTGAAAGGCAGTTGAGAAGGATGAGAAGAGACATGCCCTCTGGGCCTCGAACTCCTAGAGGTGTGTCACTTTCTCCATGGATAGAAGAGATGCTTAAAGAGGCCTGGCAGGATTAACCCTCTGGAATTGTCCCTTCTGGTCAGCCAGCTCACTGACTTCCTGTGTTGTTCACATCCTGTCCATGCACCCAGATTCCCATATACCCCTTCACTTGTGCAAAACTCGAATTTTTTGACCCCCCTTTTGGGTACATTTCTTCTAGTAGTCTCTCTATGGTGGAATATCCCAAAAAGGTTGAAACGGTTAACCTTAGTGGACTTTCAGCTTCGTAAAGATCGCCCAGGTGCTTTCACTGTATTTCTTTCTACCAGAAAGTTTCTTAAATGCACGCTAGACACAAATAATAACCGGCCAGTTAATCTGCACTTTCAAGAGAGGCAAGTTTTGGATCATAACAGGGAACTAGGGTTGGTGGATGGAGCCACAGGGAACCAACTAGCTGTCAGATAGCTCTTGTGGGACATCCTTCATCACAATTCAGGACATGATATTGATTCTCTGGGTTTGACTGAGACTCCTTTGTGCCAAATAAATGGTCAGATTTTATAACTGTTTCTGTCTTTAAATTAGTCTATTTTAGTTGCACTGGGTCTTCGTTGCTATGCAATGGGCTTTCTCTAGTTGCAGTGAGTGGGGGCTACGCTTTGCTGCACGGACTTCTCATTGGAGTGGCTTCTCTTATTGTGGAGCACCGGCTCTAGGGCTGGTGGGCTCAGTAGCTGTGGCACACGGGCTTAGTTGCTCTGCAGCGTGTTGAATCTTCCCGGATCAGGGATTGAACCCATGTTCCCTGCCTTGGTAGGCAGACTCCTATCCACTGTACCACCAGGGAAGTCCTTGCAACTGTTTTGTGAGTGCTTGAGAGGAATATGTATGCTCCAGTTTTGGGATGAAGACTTTGAATCCATTAGATTGAAGACTTTCCAACTTGAACTATACTTACAGCAGAAAGAACATTTTATATCATCACTTAATATACAGATCAAAAGTTTTTACAAAGTAATGCTTATTTTTTGCCATATGGGATATATTCTGGTATTTTCAGTTCTGTTCTATTTTTTTTTTTAATGGTATTTGTAAGTTCAAATCCATTACTAGATTGCCACAATTTGGGAAAAAATGTGTATCAGATCACTTGTTAATTGTGTTGTTCAAATTTTCTATATCCTTTACAGTTTTGTCTGTTAAATATCTCTTTAGGATAAAGATGTATTAAAATCACCCATTATAATTTTACATTTAAATTTTCTTCTTCTGTCAAACTTTGATTTATGGATTTTGAATATGAATTCATAAAGATTTAGAACCTTTATTTGGTAATGAATTGTTCCCTTTATCATTTCATAATGACCTCTTTATTCTAATGTCTTGCTTTTTCCTGTTAAGCCTATTTGTCTGCTTTTATCATCCATGCCAAATTTCTTTTAGTTAGTATTTACCTCCTACAGACTTTTCGGTGATTCTCGTCTATTGTTTCCGCACCACTATGTTTTAGGTGTATTTTTTGTGAATGGACTATAGCTACCTTTTAAAAACTGGAATCTGGGAATCTCTTTTTTCAAAACTTGTGAATTTAATCCAGTTACGTTTTTTGTGGCTATTAATGTATTTGAACTTATTTCTGTCATTGTATTTTCTGCTATCTTCCATGCCTTTTCTTTTTTCTATTTTTTTTCTCTTTTTAAAAACATTTTTATTAAAAAGCATTACAGCCAGCTGCAACAAGAGCAGAAAGAAAGGGGAGGGGTCGGTAAGACCCAGGGGACCCCATCCCAGCTGCTCCCAGGGGTTGGAGGGCATGACAGACTAGGGAGGGGCCTGAGTGGTGGCGATGCAGGGAAAGGCTGCCTACCATCTTTTTTCCTATTTTTAATATTGATTTCTCTTTAATTAAATTTGCAATTCTCATGTTCTCTCTCTTGGTTAGGAAACCATACATTACACTTTTGCTGATACTTATATTTTTAACATGCATGTTTGTCTTAATATCCCAAACTAATCACTGTCCATATTCTTTTCCTGAATAATACAAGCATCTTAGAAAGCTTCAACTCCAGTCAACTCCCATCTTTCATACTATTGTTACCTAGTACCATTCTGGTTTCATCTTTTTAAAATCAGCTGCCCCCCAAGTTGACTAATAACTCATGCTGTTATTTAGATTCATTTGCACATTTTCCAACCTGCTATCGTTGCTTCTTGAGTGTTGCTCCTTCTAATTCAGTTTCCTTCTCACTGATCTATTAATATATCTTTTAGTCATTCCTTTTTCAGTAAACGATATTGTCTAATATGCTTTTATTTCATACTCAGTCTTGAAAGCTATTTAATTGGGTATAGAATTCTAACATTTTGAAGATAATATTTTTATTATCTTTTGACTCTAGTTTGCTATCAAGAGATCTGCTGTCAGATACTCTCATCTTGGTAGATAACCTGTCTTTGCTTCCTGGTTGCTTTTATACTATTCTCTTTGTGTTTGGTACTCTGCAGTTTGAATCAGATGTATCTCGATTTATTTTTATTTGGCTCAACATTCTTTGTCAGTCTGAGTGTGTGGCTTTCATAAAATCTGAAAAATTCTCACTCTTTGAATAGTGTTCTATAATGAAACTGTCTCTTTGAATCATGTTTCTTTCCCATTCTCTGTGTTTCTTCTAGAATTCCTTCCTATTAGTCTTTGTGGGACTTTCTTATGATGGCCATTCTTACTCCATCCTCCATCTTACCCACCTATATATTTTTTTAAGGCATTTTTATCTCTGTATGGTACATTCTGGATAATTTCTTCACTTCTTATCCAGATTATTAATTCTCTTCTTTACATAATAATTAGTTTTATTCATCCACTAACTTTTCATTTCAGTGAGTTTACATTCCAGAAGTTTAAAAAAGCTTGATCTTTTTCATATATTATCTTTTTCTCATCATCTCATAGTTCTTGGACTTTCCGGGTGGGTCAGTGGAAAAGAATTTGCCTGCAATGCAAGAGATGTGGGAGACAGGAGTTCAGTCCCTGGGTTGGGAAAAATCCCCTGGAGAAGGAAATAGCAACCCACTCCAGTATTCCTGCTTGGAAAATTTCACGGACAGAGGAGCCTACCAGGCTACAGTCCATGGGATCGCCAAGAGTCAGACACGACCGAGCACACACATACACATGGTTCTTGCTTTAAATCTTCAAACATTTTAAAGTCATAGTCTTTTTCAGTTTGTTCTGTTTATCTTGAGTTCTTGGTGGTACTAAGTGTTCAGTTTAGATCTGGTGACTGTTACGTGGATTATGAGCCCTTCTGAGTGGGAATTCCATGAAGTTTGTTGCAACGTCCTCCTAGTGGGTTTCAACGTTGATCTTTTTTGGAGGCTGTGGTGGTATCATTGGTCCAAATACAGCTCTTAATTTTGGCCTCATGGATCTGTGTACCAAATGGGTGTGTCAGCTGAACACTGACCTTGCATGTGGCACAGACCTTCCCCCCACCATCCAGTGTCTTGAGCAGACGCTTTCTGTCCCCATCTCCGGCTGATTTTTAGTTTCCTTTCAGGAAGGGTGCGTCTCTGCAGTGGGTTGCTTGGGCGCGTTGATCAAAGCCTCTTCTCACGCCCCTGGCCTATTTCTGGTAACTCTCGGCCTCCTCTCCTCCCCCTTAATACACACCCTTGTGCTCATGCTCTGGTTATCCCTTGGGCGTTGTGGACACTGGGGAATCTTCTTTGTGTGTGTGAGTTCAGCTGTGCAAAAATGTTTGCTCGTTACATTTTCTCCAGCATTCTGAGCTGTTTACTGGGGGGCAGGGCTCACGATCGCTCCCTGTGCCGCGTTGCCAAAACAGGATGTGACCCTTCAGGGTTTAGCGGAAGCGCTGGGGTTGCAGCCCTGGGGCCCCAGAACGACCCCATGTGTCCTCCTCCTCCTGACCCATCACTTGTATCCCTGCCTCTTTCTGTGGCTCCCCCGCTGACCTCAGAACCTTTCCTTAGCAATAGCTTCTCCACGTCTTGCCTTCGCCTCACTGTCTTCTCTTGGGTGTCTGCTGTAGGCTGAATGTCTGTGGCACCCCCAGACTCAGGGTAAATCCTAATCCCCGATCTGACGCTATGAGGAGGTGGAGCCTTCAGGAGGTGACTGGGTCATGAGAGCAGAGCCCCACCCACTTTCCGAGGATCAGAGTCCTCATCAGAGGGACTTCGTCCGGGGGCCCTCTCCTGTCCGTCATGTGAGGACACAGGGGGACCCGGCTGTCTTAAGAGTCAGAAAGTGGGTCCCCATCAGAACCGAATCTGGCAGCACCTGGATCTTAGATTTCTCATCCTCCAGGACTGTAAGAAATAACGTCTGTTCTCGAAGTTCCCCCCGTTTTTGGTGTTTGTCAGAGCAGCCCGAATAGACTATGACGGTCTTTCTCGTTTTGCTCACCCAGTGGGTGAGGACTTTTCTCTGCGTGTCATAATAAACTCAGGCAGCCATAAAGTCTGGAAACAAAGGTGTACAAACATAATAAATGGTTTTATTGGTCTCATGCTACGCTTTAATGAAATAGCATTGTCTGTAGTTTCAGAGTTCATGGTTCCCCTTGTAAGGGAAAGATGTTCGTGGGTGAGGCTGTGTGAAGCATCTCTGGGCAGAGTCCTTGTGCCATGGTGCCACCCAGACCCTGGCCGGGCTGTCATCAGCCTCCGTGGCTTCGCTCAGGCCTCAGCCCTGGCCAGTCAGCAGTGGGCGGGAGGAGGAGCAGGCTGTGTGGACGCCTCAGGGAACACGCAGCACCTGCTGTCCTTTGCTGAGTTCGGGGAGAGGATAACAAGCTGAAGAGCAGGACAGGGAGAGCAGTCTGGTGTTCTGAGTGTCCTGCTACCTTAGTAACGCGGTGACATGGGATGAGAGAGAGGAGCAGGGGGAATCAGGTTGTCTGGTTAAGTCTGCTTCCCAAATGTGAGACCTGAGAAGAGCTTGGGGTGCGTGTGTGTGTTAGGGTTAGGGCATGTGTGTGTGTGTGTGCATGTGTGTGTGTGCATACAGTGTCTGCACAGGGATCTGGGAAACGGTCTTCCTGTGTCCTGCCCACACCCGAGAGCAGGGGTGGGATGGACTAGAGCCCCATCCACAAGGGCACGGGCCCCAAGCGGGGAACGCAGAGTTCAGGGGCTGGAGGGTGAGCAGCAGCAGCAGGCATGAGGAGCTTTGGCAGGAGCCGCTTTGAGGGCTTCAGCTGTAAATGGCACCATTGGTGTCTGGGAAGAAAGGGGGTGTGTGTGCAGTTAAACAACCATAAATAGTGCTAATGGCTGATTCACTGTTGCTGGAAGGGCTGGGTGAGGGCCTGTTGGGGGCTTGCTGCTCCCTGGGCCTAGCCGTGGAGCAATTTTTTGTGGAAACCAGGATGGGAATTAAATTATGGGTTTTCTATGAGGCAAGTGAAGGTCAGTGACCCCCTCACCGGAGTCCTGGCCAGGCTGGACTGACCCAGGCCCCTGACCCAGCAGCTCTCCTCTGTCCTCTGGACCTTAGCTGGAACCTGGCCGCCTCCTGCGCTGTGTATGTGCAAGGAAGAGGCTGGTGGCCAGGTATGTACTGGAAGGAAGCTCTGTGCAGCCCCCAGACCAGGGCACCATTGGGGCAGCCGCTGGAGGAGCAGGGAGTCCATGAGGAAAGGCATCCATGTCTTTCTGACTCATAATGCTTCTTTATAAAGTGAATTTCTGCTTCTGGAAGTATCCATTGCACTGCTTCTCTGCTGAGAAAATTATAGAAAGGAGGGCAGAGTTCACGTTTGACGAGAGAGGGCACGCCCCCTCCCCCTGCACCCCTCCAGGCTGTACCTAAGTCTCGCCTTTACTGGTGACACGGGGCCCCGCCTTGAAGATCCTCCCAGAAGTGCTACCTCCTCCTTGAAGCCTTCCTAGCACCCTTTCTCTGAACTCTTTCCTGAGGCCCTTGAAGATTCTCCTGCAGTTTGTAAGAAATAATTCAGCAAGGTCCCAGGTATCCTTTATCCAGTTCAGACTCTGGTATGATCTTGAAACTAGGGTGTCAGGTTGATTCAGTCAACCTACAGAATGGTTTCAGGTTTCCTGACCATTGGGGTCCCTCATTTGGACCTTTTATGGCCACACCCACTTTCCTCTGTGACCATGCCCACTTCTCTCCATAACCACACCCACTTCCCCTCCTGTCCCTACCGCCACCACGCACCCCCGGCACCCACGGTTGGGTCCCCGTTTCCATAGTTTTGTCATTTCAAGACTGTGACATGAATGGAGACACACAGCATGTAACCTCTGAGGATTAGCTTTTTCACTCCGCATCAGTCTCTTGAGGTCACCCAGATTGTGTGCATATCCATGGTCTGTGCCTTTGTATAGCTGCGGGGTGGTCCATGGTGACCATGCATCACAGGGGCTTTAACCAGTTGCTAGTTGAAGGACATCTGGGTTGTTTCTAGTTCGGGGCTGTATGAATACAGTTGCTTGGTTCCTGGGCCATATAGGAGTTGAATATTTCGTTGTTGTTGTTTTAAAGAACGTGCCCAGCTGTTTTTCTATTTTCCAAAGTGGTTGCACGACTTCAAGTTCTCACCAGGGGTGCAGGAGTGCTGCATCCTCATCAGCATTTGGCATTGTCGCTGTTTTGTTTCGTCCATTCTCATAGGTAATACATCATTGTGGCTTTAATGTGCATTTCCCTAGTGGCTAATGACATTGGTAACTTTTCGTGTCATATGCACCATCTTCATGTCCTTTTTGGTGTCTTCATGGTTTTTGCCCATTTTCTAATTCGATTTTCTTGGTTATTTTACTGTGTGTGTGATTTTTTTTTTTTTAAAACTGTTGAGTTTTGAGTTCTAGATACTAGCCCTTGGTTGGCTATATGGTTAACAAATAATTTTCTCCCACTCTGCCATTTGTCTTTCTTCCTTTCAGCAGGGTCTTCCCCAGGGCAAGTGTTTTTAATTTTGATGAAGTTCAATTTATAAATATTTCCTTTTATGGTATCAATTCCAGAGCTCTTTGCCTAGCCCTAGATTCTGAATATTTTCTCCTTGTGTGTTTTTTTTTTTTTTTTTTTCTGAAAGTGTTACATTTTAATCCATGGTGTCCGTTTTGGGTTCATTTTTGTATAAGGTGTGAGACTCAGGTCAAGGTTTTTTTCTTGTCTCTGAGCCTCCATTTTTTCTGGCACCGTTTCTTGAAAAGGCTGTCTTTGCTTCGTTGAATTCCTTTGTACCTCTGTCGGAAATCAGGGGATGTGTGTGTGCAGATCTCTTTCTGGATGTGGTGCTGTTCCCTTGATCTCTGCCCACACAGCCTTGACCACTGAGCGTATAGATCTTGAAAGTGCTTTCTTGGTGGGTGTCCACTCCTCCAACTAGCAGTTTGAAGGTCTTGCAGGATCCCTCCATGGCATTTCTGATTTATTGAATATATACGTGTGTCTGCCTGTCCTTGCCTTTGTCAAGCACTCACTAAATATTTGTTGAATGAGTGAAGGTTTTATCACCTTTATCTTTTCCTTGAGAAAAAGCTATAACAGTCTTAAAATCCCTTGGCAAGGAATTTCTGACTGTAAATGAGTACCTCAGGGCAGGGTGTATAGACCTGTGGTTCCACTCGAGGTCAAGTACTTGGACGATGACCGTGGGCCATCTGATCACCTGTTGGGTCAGTGATGAGGGACCTTCAGCCTGGCTTGGGGGTCCACCCCTCCCCGTGGTTGTGCCACACCAGTTGTCCCTGTGAGCAGGGGCCTCCTCTCAGCCTGTTTCCTGTGTCCCTGTGGGCATTCAGGTGGCCTTTCAGACTGCAGTGTGTGAGAGCAGTGATGCTGTGCGAGTGGCCATCAGCATCAGGCCACACTCACTCCCCCAGAGAGGTGAGACCCCTGCCCCTCCTCTGCCATCAGCACAGATTTCCTGGCATGTGGGAGTCTTTCAGAACTTGGAGGGCGGCTGTCTGCTTGTCACTTGCTGTTGATGAAGGGAGTTTGTGAATTTCAGTGAAATGGACACCGTTCACATTTTTCTTAAATAATGCAAATGTAGTGAGAGCACTTACTTCTGGATAATTTTAATGCCCCTGGGCAGTTAAGTGCATCCAGTTTGTGCTACGGGAATGAAAAAGTGTAAAAATTCTCATTGCTCAGTTGTGTCTCACTCTCTGTGGCCCCATGGACTGTAGCCTGCCAGGTTCCTGTGTCCATGAGATTTCCCAGGCAAGAGTACTGGAGTAGGTTGCCATTTCCTTCTCCAGGGGATCTTCCCAGCCCAGGTCTCCTGCATTGCAGGCAGATTCTTTACCATCTGAGCCACAAGGTGCTACAGGAGTAGATAACAAATACTTCTCTTTTTAAAGTTTACTTTTGAGGTGGGGGTCCCTCAAATTTACATGCCGTGTGTGTTGTTAGTGACGTTGTATGACTTGGGCAACTTTTATCCTCAAATGAGGAATCAAAAGTCAGAGAAACAGAAATGCTTAGAGGATGCTGACCGGTTGGTGTGGCTGTTTCTCAAGTATTTCTCTAATTGGCATTTCTCTAACTCAAGTGAGAACCATCAAGTGTTGAATTAGGTATGATTATGAGCCAAAGAAGCCACTTTCATTTTTTTCCCTTTAGTTGTCAGAAATTAGTCAGCATTGAGAAGGCGCCAAGTTATCTGTGTATTTACGCATCAGTGCAGAGTGTCTTCCTGCTGAGCAGTTGATCGCCAGTGTTTGAATCTCTGACTTAGGATGAGCCTCTGAGAAAGGAGTGGGAGGCCTGAGCCCCCAGGGCGCTTCCCCTTGGGTTGGCCAGTTTTTGTGCAGAGAAAAGACTCGTGTGGGAGGCTTGGCTCTGAGTTTTCCCCCAGCATCACAGATACTCTCCTCTATGACCCACAGCAGAATGGCCGGGATGAGGGAATGTCCAAAACGTGGGAGCACTCATCAGATGGCTGGCACGTGAGCACAGATGCTGTCTGTCTGTAGAGGCAGATGGGAGCCGGGCGCCCAGGCAAGGCCGTGTTTGCTCATCAGGCCTGCACTTGTGTGATTGATCTCACCCTGAGGACCTCAAGGAGCTCCAGTCGGTGGTCCTCCCATCACACACGGCCTCTTCTCTTGGGCTGGAGGTCTCTTGGAATTTGAGCAGGGCTGGGAACTGGAGGGAGAAATTATGGGACATTGGGGCACCAGGCAGCCCCACAGGACTGATGCATGAGGCACTGGGAGGGGGGCTGCGAGGAGGCTTGTGAATGTTCCATCCTCTGTGCTTATTCGCAACAGTTCTCTTCCATGAGTGAAACAAAGTCACTTCCAAAAAAATCCTCCATTTATTACTTCCTGTGAATCCTAGTAAACAAGATAGCTTAAAGATATGATTTTATGCAAGACGTGCCTGTCTGTTTTGTTCTAATGTGTGTGTTTCAAACACTTTAATGATGGAGGGCTTTACACGGTTCTCCTGGAACCCTTCTGAAACAGAGACGCCTTCCTTCTGGCCAGCTGAGTCCACGGTCAGGCCGCTCGCTTCCTTTTCAACTTCAAAGTGTCACTGGGATAGTCTTTTGTTTCCAGGGGTTCTCGGGTGTAGGGTTTTGGGATTTGTTTGGATTTATTTTAAACCAGGTTACTCAGCGTCACTGAGTGAGGGGCCCAGGTGCCACATAACCCCCTGTCGTCTATTACTGTGTGGTCTGCTCAGGGAGGGTCATCAACTGCAGCTCGGCAGTGTTTGAGGGGGACATCCTGTGCCCTGTTGGACATGTAACAGCATCTCTGGCCTCTGCCCACTGGATGCAGTGACAGCTCCCCATTTGTGCCTGTGTCTATGGGCAAAGGCAGGTGTCCTTGGGGTGGGGGGTAGGTCACCCGTAGTTGAGCTCCGGTGGCTTGAAGAGACACCAGATGCACAGGCTGTCTGGACATCTCCCTGTCCTTACGCCAGCCCGGACCCTGGAGCTTCGGAGGGAAGCATACGAGCTGACCCGAGGGTGTGTCATGCTGTTCACAAGACCCTGACCTGGACGACAGAGTCCGGTTCTTCCTCTCAAGGGTGTGTGTGTGTGTGTGTGATGTGATCATGAGGGGCTGCGCAGGTGATTCTGATACGTTCGGAAAGCTTCTTGTCTCCTATCTCACATCTCATTCCTCTGTCTCCCCAGCAGTGTCTGAGCTTGGCTCATCATTAGATTTCCCCTGGGATGGGCTGGCGACAAGGCGGGCAGACAGCAGGCGCTGCACATTCGCCTCTGCTCTTGGCCTCTCGCAGAACATCTCCAAGGTGCCCTGTGAAATAGGGGGTAGACGTTTGCATCTTTCTTTGCAAGAGGATTAGAGACCAGCAGTGCCCAGAGCAGGGGGGATAAGGTGTGCCCTGCTCCCCAGCTTTCTTCAGGTGATGAAAGGGATCATATAAATGCATGCGGAGGACTGAGCTCTCGAGCCCAGTGATGCTGTTCCCGGCTGCCTGGTAGAACCTCCAGGGAGTGCTTATGAATCCCGATGCCCGGGGCACCCCCTGGCCCGTTACATTGGAACCTCTTCAGGTGGGACCCAGGCATCTGAGGGTTTTGTTTTGCTCCGTTTCTCTGGCATCTGTGTTTTGTAAAACTTCCTGGTGCTTTCAGATCAGCTGCGGTCACTGACCGTGAGAGGATGGTGTCTGGAGAAGCTCCATAAACGTGGCTAGGTAGTTCCCACCCAGGACTGATGCTGAGGGTGGCTCAGGTTAACGAGGGGTGAAGTCAGAGTTTGCAGGACAGGCGTCTGGGGAAGACAAGGCCTTGGCCTGACCTCTTCCCATCAAAGCGGAGGCCCCAGACGAGTGAGCAGCCAGGTAACTGCCCGCGGGGGCGAGTTGGTGCCCTGCCTCAGGTGTGGATTTATGACCACAGCAGCCATCAAGGGCCGTGACTGTGTGGCTTCCTGGCCACTAATGATAGTTTTCCTAAAACACATCAGAGGCCGGATTCTAGCCTTCCCATGACAGGGGCCTTCATCTGTCTCAGGTTCACTAGATCCTTCCACTCATCAAATTCACTCCGCCCCTCTCTGCGCCTTTAATTTCCTTTGCCCTTGCCTGTTCTTTCCCCCTTTGCTTATCTGCAGTGTGGACACGTCTAGCTGTTGTGGATTGTGTTGTTTGTATGTAACTCTGCTATCCCAGGTGACCAGCGGGGTAGGAACCCACATTAGAGGGCAGGTGGCCATGTGGTCATCTCTCCTGTCCTCCTGGGGGCCTCTGAGCCTCTCTCTGTTTTAATCAACTGAACATACTGTCAGTAAAAGGCACTCTTAAGACTTTCCTGATGGTCCAGTACAGGGGGCATGAGTTCAATCCCTGGTCAGGGAACTAAGATCCCACATGCTGTGAGGCACAGCCAAAAAAAAGGAGGGGAGGGTAAAAGGGCACTCTTGAATTGAATGTATATAAAGCTATGATTTTTACATTAAACAAATGGGAATCAATCAGGTGAAACCATAAAATAGCTGATTTTCCCCACAGTTGGCTAATTCTAATTTATTCTATAGGTCTAGTTTTTTGAATGAAGTCTAGATCCATGATTTTTTTTGTCACTCTTGAATAGCCCATGACCTTCCTGTTCACTTTTATTTATCAGTATATATTTTTAAAAATTCATTTTTGGCTGCACTAGGTCTCTGCTGCTGCATGCTGCATGGGGGCTTTCTCTGGTGGCATCGGGCAGGGGCTCCCCTCCAGTTGTAGCGCCCGGGCCTCTCACTGCCGTGGCTTCTCTCGTTTCAGGGCACGGCCTTCACTAGTTGTGGCCACGGGCTTAGTTACCCCATGGCGTGTGTGATCTTCCTGGACCAGGGACTGAACCCATGTCCCCTGCATTGGCAGGTGGATTCTTAACCGCCAGACCACCTTCTGCTCACTTTTAACTCCCCCAGATCATCTCATTTCTGTAATGAAAATAATGATTTTTAAAAAAATAATGATTAAACTCACTCAAGGCCATGGTATGTCCCACCTGTGGACTGGTCTGACCACTGGGCTGACTTTTCTTGTTTCTGGCTTTTGGGGACCATTTCAGCAGAATGAAGTGAATTTGGTTTGGGAAAGTGTTTGCTACTTTAGTATTGGGTGCATAAAAATTCATGGTCATCATAGGTTGGCTATGTGGGCTCCTCCATGTGGCCCATGGACCCTAGAGCACGAAGGCTCAGTTGTCCCAGGGCACATGGGATCTTAGTTCCCTGACCAGGGATTGAACTACATCCCCTGCATTGGAAGGTGGATTCTTAACCCTTGGACCACCAGGGGAGTCCTGGTTGTTCTATTACTAAATGCATTATCCCTGTTAGTGCTTTTGCCTTGTATTACAATATAGTCTGATGCTGCTGTCAGGGTCATATTGTACTGATTTTGCTACATCAGCTTTTTTGAAGCATTTTTTGCCGGTTTAATTTTTCTGCTTTTTTGTTTTCAACTTCTCTGTGTCATGTTTTAAGCAGTTTAAGGCTGAGTGTGTGTGAGAGGCAATCCATGTTTATCTTAGTGAGTTTGTTCCTCTTAGAGTTATTGTGATTGTACTCAGAGCTGGACCTGTTATTTTTCCTGCTACCATATTTTTTTTTCTTCTTTTTTTTAACCTACCTGCATTCCATCAGAAATACTCGACTTGTTTTTAATTCTCTCCATGGGTTTAAAGTTTATATCTCTGTTTTTTCATGGATTGCCTTTGCAAATTTTAACAAATTTGGATCACAAATTTTAACACACTTAGGATCATATTTACCATTCTCCTAAAGGACACAAGCTTCTTCTGACACCCTGACTTGCTGACAGTCATTTAGTGTCAAATCACCAGTACCCCGTTTGAAGCGTCCATTTTCTTTTCTTTTAATTGTAAGCACTTAACGCTGATTTGCCATTTAAATTTAGGTTCACCAACTTTGGTACCACTTCCTTCTGGGCTTCTGTTTCTTCTTGATGGGATACATTTCATGTTATTTCAGTAGGTACAAGGCGGAAGTAATCCCTACACAGAAGCCTTTGTATATTTAAAAAATGACTTGCTCTCAAATGGTAATTTAATTGGTAGAGAACTTTGAGAAACAGCTGTCTTCCTCCACACTTCTAAAGATAACAATGTCATTACCTTTTGGTATCTGTTGTCATTGCAGCAACCATCTGCCTAATTGTCTATCTTTGCTGATAATCTCACTTTCCCTATGGCTCCCTTTAAGGTTTTCTTGTTACCACTGCAATTTCACTGTGATTTGTCTTGATGTGGATTTTTTTTTTTGGGGGGGGTAACTTTTTTTTTCAGTTTTAATGAGATGTAATTGACATGCAGCACTGTATAAGTTTTTGTGCAGAATAATAATTTGACCTACATCATTAAATGATTAGCACGGTAAGTTCCATAAACACTCATCACCTCATACAGTTGCAAAATTAAAGAAATTTTAAAAGAATGTTTTCTCTTGTAATGAGAACTCTTAGAATTTACTCATAACAACTTCCATGTATAAGATGTGGCTTTCTTCTTCTTTATCCCCCTTGGGACTTGCAGTGTGTTTTCCTTACTTCTGATTGACTGTGGTGGCCCCAGCCTGTTTAGCTCAGGGATGTTTGCTGATGTTTGGGGCCCACTGCCTGGCAGTGTCTGGCAGGCATAGCTGGTGATGCAGAGACTGGGAGAAGATTTCAGTCAGAGCTTCTACAAGTTGAGATCTGTGTCCACAAAATACAGGCTTTCCAAGGCGGCCACCACGTAAATCTTACTGCAATGCACTGGTCTAAAAGAATAAATGTATTTTTCACTTTTTAAATTTCATCATTAATACTCTTTAAGAAACAGTCAGTGATTTAAGAAACAGACAGTTCAGTCAATGATTTCATAGTCAACAGCATTTCCCTCCAGAAACATTTGGCCTGGTCTCCCGTTCTTATGCTGGATGAGTTTCCTTTCTCTCTGTAACTGCTCAGTGATGCTGCAGCCATCTGACTGAAAACGTTGGGAACCCTCGCTCTGAGCTTACTAGTGCAGTTTTTAAAAGAGAATTTTATGCATTAACCATTTGCTATAGGGCAATATTGTTATTCTTGTTAAGTTACCTGGTACACCAATAATAAGTCTTTACCTTTGTGGGTTTTACAGGTGTATTTTTTCCTTTCTTTTTCTTCTTTTTTAAAAAAAAACAACAACTTTGTTTTGTATTGGGGAATAGTGAATTAACAATGTGATAGTTTCAAGTGAACAGCAAAAGGACTCAGCCATACACATACATGTATCCAGTCCTCCCATCTAGACTGCCATATAACATTGAGCAGAGTTCCATGTGCTATATAGTAGGACCTTATTGGTTATCCATTTTAAATACAGCAGTGTGTGCATGTCCATCCCAAGTTCCCTAACTGTCCCTTTCCCCCGTCCTCCCCCCAGCCTGGCTACCGTAAGTTCATTCTCTAAGTCTTTGAGTTTCTGTTTTGTAAGTAAGTTCATTTGTATAATTTCTTTTTTGATTCCACATGTAAGGGATGTCATAAATATTAGTCCTTTGCTGTCTGACTTAACCTCACTCTAGGTCCATCCATGTTGCTGCAAATGGCATTATTTCATTCTTTTTAGTGGCTGAGTAATATTCCCTTGGATATACGTACCGCATCTTTATGGATGTAAACTTTGTCCCCAGTTTAAAGTAGGGAACGCAAAGAATGAGTGAATAGGTGATTTTGTTTTTCTCTTGCAAAATTATTTTTTATAGGTGCTTGGTTTTTTAATTGAAGTATAGTTGATTTGCAATGTATTAATTTCAGGTGTACAGAACAGTGATTCAGTTTATATGTATATATATGTGTTTCAGATTCTTTTCCCTTGTAATATGTTATTTCAAAATACTGAATGTAGTTTCCTGTGCTATACGGTAGGTCCTTGTTGGTTATCTAGTTTATAGACAGTACTTTGCTGTCTGCTAATCCCAACCTCCTAATTTATCCCTCCCTGTCCCCCTTTTCCCTTTGGTAACAATAAGTTTGTTCTCTGTGTCTGTGTGGTCTTCCCTGGTGGCTCAGATGGTAAAGAATCCATCTGCAATGTGGGAGACTTGGGTTTGATCCTTGGAGAAGGGAACAGCTATTCTGGCCTGGAGAATTCCATGGACCGTATAGTCCATGGGGTCACAGAGAGTTGGACATGACTGAGTGACTTTCACTTTCTATGTCAGTGTATCTGTTTCTATTTTGTGTATAAGTTCATTTGTACCGTTTTTTAAAGATTCCACATATAAGTGATGTCATATGATATTTGTCTAACACTTCACTCAGTATGATAATCTCTGAGGTCATCCATGTTGCTACAGATGGCATTATTTCATTCTTTTTTATGACTGAGTTATATTCCGTTATATTGTATGTATATGCCACATCTTTTTTTTTAACCTGCAGATTTTTTATTTATTTTTTAATTGGAGGCTAATTGCTTTACAAAAGTATTGTGGTGGTTTTTGCCATACATTCACGTGAATCAGCCATGGTATACCACATCTTTTTAACCCATTCCTCGGTCAGTGGACATTCAGATTGCTTCCACACCTTGACTATTGTAAATAGTGCTGCAGTGAACATAGGGGCGTGTGTGTCTTTTTAAAGTATGGTTTTCTCCAGATATATGCCCAGGAGTGGGATTGCTGGATCATATGGTAGCTCTACTTTTACTTTTTTTAGGACCCTCCATGCTGTTCTCCATAATGGCTGAACCAGTTTACATTCCCACCACTGTATAGGAGGGTTCTCTTCTCTCCACACTCTCCAGCATTTTTATGTATATGGCCACTCTGCCCAGTGTGAGGTGGCACCTCATTGTTTGGACTTGCATTTCTCTAATAGTTAGCAGTGTTGAGCATCTTTTTCTGTGCCTGCTGACCGTCTGTATGTCTTCTTTGGAGAGATGTCTATTTAGGTTTTCTCCATTTTTTTATTGGATTCTTTGTTTTTTGATATAGATATGTATAAACTGTTTGCATATTTGGGGGACTAATCCCTTGTTGATTGCATCATTTATCTCCCATTCTGAGGGTTATCTTTTCATTATCTTCATGGTTTCCTTTGCTATGCAAAAGCTTTTAAGTTTAGGTCCCATTTGTTTATTTTTGCTTTTATTTCCTTTCCTCTGGGAGGCAGATCCAAAAAGCTATTGCTGAGATTTACGTCAGTGTGTTCTGCCTATGTTTTCCTTTAGAAGTTTTATAGTGTCCAGTCTTACATTTAGGTCTTTAATCTATCCTGTGTTTATTTTCGTATGTGGTGTTTAGGGAGTGTTCTAATTTCATTCTTTTATGTGTAACTGTCCAGTTTTCCCCGCACTACAGATACTTGTAATGTGAAGCCCTCTGGGTTGGTAGCATGATTTTTGAGGTAGCTAGTCTTTAATATTTTGAGACTTGTTGGCCAATAAGCACAAATAACTAGAAAACTATCTTGGGGAGATTCTGGAAGTCTCACTGACCTTTGGCAGAGAATGAAGGCACAGGTGCTTTTGAACTGTGGTGCTGGAGAAGACTCTTAAGAGTCCCTTGGACTGCAAGGACATCCAACCAGTCCATCCTAAAGGAGATCAGTCCTGGGTGTTCATTGGAAGGACAGATATTGAAGCTGAAACTCCAATACATTGGCCACCTGATGCGAAGAGCTGACTCATTTGAAAAGACCCTGATGCTGGGAAAGATTGAGGGCACGCAGAGAAGGGGACAACAGAGGATGAGATGGTTGGATGGCATCACTGACTCAATGGACGTGAGTTTGGGTGGACTCTGGGAGTTGGTGATGGGCAGGGAGGCCTGGCATGCTGCAGTCCATAGGGTCGCAAAGAGTTGGACAGGACTGAGCAACTAAACTGAAACTGAAGGCATGGGATGCTGTTTGTTTTCGAAATGGGAACTAGAGCTGTCTCTTGTGAGCCTGCTCGCCCTCTCCTCCCCATCCCCCGCCCCAACACACAGGACACAATTCTGCCTTTTCAAGTCAGGTTGGACTGACCCAGCCCATGCGCATGTAGAATGTGATGCTTTGAGAGCCAGGAGCCAGGCTCACCGAGCCCTTCTTGGCCAATTTCCAGCCTGCATGGCTTGGTCATGGCTACAGCACATCCACAAAGCAGGCTCAATTGAGTGAGAAATCAGATGAAGATCTCAGCAGCAGGTGGTATGTTGGAGGGAGCGTCCAGCTAACTCGTGGAAGACAGCACAGAAGCCTGGAACTGGTGGGTTCCAGCACATATCATGCTCATCCCCCCAAATGCCTGAAATGTGGGAGCTAAGCGATGGAGCAACACAAAAGGAGCAGGCTGGGGGCTGCTCCCCCAGGAAGCAGGTCCTCTGGCAGGACTGGAGGGTGTGCACAGTGGGGGAGAGGCACTAACCAAGAGCTGTCTGCCAGGAACATGAACGTGCCTTCCTCTAGAAATCCTTGTGTGCACCTGTGGTTTGTAAGAGATCCCACGATACCCGAGATGTTTTTCCCCGTGTTATAAAGGATGAGCGTTCCAGAGATGCACACTAGCATCTGTCAGGGCATGCGCGCTTAGTCACTTTAGTCGTATCTGACTCTTTGAGACCCCATGGACTGTAGCCCACCAGGCTCCCCTGTCCATGGGATTCTCCAGGCCAGAATACTAGAGTGGGTTGCCATGCCCTCCTTCAGAGGATCTTCCTGATCTAGGAATTGAACCTGCATCTCTTACATCTCCTGCATTGGGAGGCAGGTTCTTTACCTCTAGTGCCACTTGGAAAGCTCAGCATTAGTCAGTGAAGTGAAGTCACTTCAGTCATGTCCGACTCTTTACGACCCTATGGACTGTAGCCTGCCAGGCCCCTCTGTCCATGGGATTTTCCAGGCAAGAATACTGGAGTGGGTTGCCATTTCCTTCTCCAGGGGATCTTCCTGACACAGGGATCGAACCTGGGTCTCCCAAATTGCAGGCAGCCTCTTGACCATCTGAGCCAACAGGGAATCCCAGCATTTGTCAGAGGTTGGAGTAATTCACAGGGTGAGGCAGAGTATCAGCTTCATGAGGTCTGATCACAGGTCTCTGGTCAGAGAGGGCTGTGCGTGTGTTGATGGTGCTGGACAGATCCCCCTGACGTCTGTGATTGTAAAGAAAAGAAGGTAACACTGCTTGTCTCTGGGTTATAAAAGCAGCCCTCTCCTCGGAAAACATCTCAGTATCTCCCACAGCCTGGTCTGCTGAGCAGGTTTGGAGACCAATATGTCATAGTAATTGGTTAGCAAAGAAATGGTTGTATGTTGCTTTCACGAACCTTCATCTAGCTTGTTCTTCTGTTAACAAAGTCCTATCTTCAGAGCTTTTACTGCATTCAGGGAAGCAGAAACCTACCCAAGTATGAGAAATCCTTGAGAAACACAGTCATGGCCATTTTGAGGTATGCTTCATGCTTTGGGTTAATTTGCACCTTTTAGTCCCTGTGAGGTGAACTGTCTCATCACTCGCGTGGGCCAGGTGCCCCCAAGCCCAAGGAGATGAAGGCTTGTAACCTTATTCAGTGAACATTTTAAAGTGGGGTGAGTGGAAGTTTGCACGGTTGTGGCGTTTTTGCTGTAAAACGTTGGTCAGGGCTGCAAAAATCAAATGGGTAGTGACAGCACACCGCACAACTGAGACAAGACTGCAGGATGGGAAACGTCAGGGGAGTAACAGCTAAAGAGAGAACTGAGGGATGGCCCAGTGCACACAGGATCCAGGAAGGGCGCGGGGGGAGTAAGCAAACATGATTTACTCCCGGCCTCACAGTGGGGACCATGCATCAGTTAATAGATGCGGTAAATTGCCCGGCACTTGCTGCTGGGAGTTCATTTCTCTGTGCTCACCCCATCAGGTTAATGGGGAGTTAAATGGCTCTTGAAACAAGCTGACTGGAGTTGCTGGGAGCCGGGCTTGTGTCCTGGGCTGGGTCGAGCTCTGTGGGGAAGCTCAGGGCCGGGGGAGCTGATAAGGCCCCCTTGTTCCTGCTTCAAGCTGTTTGCATCGCCCTGTCCGGCTTCCCCCTGGGGTGGAGGCAGGCTCTGCAGCTTCTGTTTACTCCAGGACAGAAGACCCTGCTGCTGGACCAAGCCCAGAGCCTCCAGGAGTAGAAAACTGCCTCCCGGGAATTATGGAAAGTTTTGAGCATTTGTGGGGATGAGATAGTGAACCTTCACATCCTTGGCCTTTATCCACATTTTGCCACTCTCTTTAATCTTCCCCTCTGTGGTATTCCTGCTCTTCCTTCCTCTACGTTGAGTATTTTAAGGCAAATGGAAAATGTAGAGCATGTGATCACAAACTGAAGGTGTCCATAATTCACGCAATTTCCCTTAACAAAGCCCATGGACCTGGACTTTACAGGGAACAGGTTTGCCACCGTGATGCCACAGGTTTTCCAGATGTGGATACTACTCACTCACCTGTATGCCTCAGACTTGGCCTTGGGGCTGGTGAGAGAAGCTGTTTGTATTATTTTTCTGTTTATCATAATTAAAGCTACATCGCCTTCTTGATTTAAAACCATTTGGGGGGTTTGCATGAGTTACTTTTTTTTTTATTTTTTTTAAATTTTTTTTGGCCACACAGCTCTTGGGATTTTAATTCCCCAACCAGGTATCAAACCCTTGCCGTCTGCAGTGAAAGCTTAGTTTTAACTACTGGTATTCCTTGCATGAGTCACTTTAAGTATTTGGGGAAAATTTCCTTTGGAGCCAGAGGTGGACAGGCCCAGGGTGTGGACAGGCCAGGGAATCTGTTTCAACCTTGACCATAAATCTTTTACTGTTCTTTACTATAGAGTGTTCTCGCAGGTTAGTAAAGCTTGTTTTTCTTGTTCTTTAGTTGCTTAGTCATGTTTGACTCTTTGTGGCCAGGCTCCTTTGTCCATGGGATTCTCCAGGCAAGAATACTGGAGCAGGTTGCCATTTCCTTCTCCAGGGGCTCTTCCCAACCCAAGGATCGAACCCACATCTCCTACATTGAGCCATCAGGGAAGCTGTATGCAAATAGATAGCTTTTGTAAATGAAGTGGTAATCACATGTTACATTACTGGTTTGTTAGTGTTTTAGAATAATTTCTCTCTCTCTCTTTTTCTTGGCTCTCCCTCCCCAGTGCAGTTTGGGTTCAGTTCCAAGCATAGCAGGTCTTAGCACCACACAGAGTTGTATTCGGTTCCTGTACTGCTGTAACAAATAATCAGACTTAGTGGGTTAAAACAAGGCAGATTTATTATCTCATAGCACAGTGAGTGGTTCAGAAGGCCGGGCTGGGCCTCACTGGCTATGATGAAGGTTTTACAGGACTCTTTTCCTTTTGGGGAGCTCTGAGGGAATAATCTACTTCCTTGCACTTTCCAGCCCCCCCAAACACATCCTCATTTCTGGGTTCAAGTCCTCTCCCTCCATCTTCAAATCCATCAGTGGCAGGATTCTCTCTCCTGCCTCCCACTTCCATCCCCAAGGTCCCCAATTACATGGAGACCACCAGGAAAACTCAGGAGAGTCCCCCTATTTCAAGGTCAGCTGATTAGCAACTGTAACTACCCTTTGGTATATGGCATTATGCTGCTTTTATTTCTCTTTTTTCACTACTACACTCAAAGGGAAAAACAATATTTTTTTAATCAGTCATTCAATAAAAGCATGGGTGTCCATGGTGCTAGGCATTCTCCCTAGATTTAAAAACTCAGTCTGCCCTAAAGGGGGCTTCCCAGGTGGCTCAGTGGTAAAGTATCTGCCTACCAGTGGAAGAGACACAGGAGATATAGGTTCAGTCCTTGGGTCAGGAAGATCCCGTGGAGGAGGACATGGCAACCCACTCCAGTATTCTTGCCTGGAGAATCCCATGGACAGAGGAGCCTGGTGGGCTACAGTCCATGGGGTTGCAAAGAGTCGGACACAACGACAGCTGAGCGCACACGCATATGACATCATGCACTCATGGTTTCCATGGCTCAAGGTAGTGGGTGTTTGGGGGAGGAGGGAATTGTTCTGCCTTCCACAGCAGGGAAGCAGTTTTAGAGCTAGTGAGACCAGAGCTCATTTCCTCCTCCTTGCAACTGCATGGTTGGGAAGTCGAGACTCGGGGCATAGCGTTTATTAGGAGGCTGTCCTGTGTCAGGCACCCGTAAGTGACAGAGCTGGCCTCTCACCCCACAGCTGTCGAGGGCCCCTCCCAGCCCTCCGTCCCGCCTGCTGGGTGGGTGTGGCTCCCTGCAGACCTCCCGCTTCCTGTCCCTCCTTCCTTCTGCCAGCTCACATCTTCCTCCAGTGATGGGAGCAGTAATGCATTTTCCAGAAGTTCCTTTTTGAAGGAAGGTTGCAGCGTCATGGGTAGTTTCGAGCCTTGTAAACTTTTATAACTCCTTGTCTTCTCCAAGGGACACCATGTTTTTCTCATCCCTTCGGAGCATGAATTTTTTTTTTAAATCACTCAGTCCGAACACATCAGAAGATTTATGTGGAAATTCTAAGACAGAAACTTCAGCTTGTGCCCATTCCTCTCCCTGCCCCCTGCTGCTTAGGACTGAATCTCCTATCACTTTCTTTTTGTCTTTGGCACATTCCTTCTGTCTGTCCTGGTTTTCCCTTTAACAAGCTTGTGTGTGTTAGTCACTCAGTCGTGTCCTAGTCTTTGCAACCCCGTGGACTGTGTCCCGCCAGGCGCCTCTGTCCATGGGATTCTCCAGGCAAGAATACTGGAGGGGGTTGCCATGCCCTTCTCCAGGGGATCTTCCCAACCCAGGCTTGGATACTTGTTTAAAAAAAAAAAAAGTGTGTGAACTCCGATGTGTGTATGTCCCATTTGAACCCTAGTGTGATATCTGTCGGGTTTTGGGAAAGGTTGCAGCAGCCCTTTGTCAAGACTTGGGCCCTCACATCTTGTTTTCTGTTCTTTTTGTCCTTCATAAAGCTTCGGGCTCCTCGGGCCTTTTCTCTAGCTGTGGTGTGGGGGGCTATGCTGTAGTTGTGGTGCGTGGGCTTCTCACTGCAGGGCTTCTGTAGTTGTGGAACACGGGCTGTAGGGCACAGGCCCAATGGTCATGGCACACGGGCTTGGTTGCTTCTCGGCATGTGGGGTCTTTGATCAGGGATCAAACCCATATCTCCTGAATTGGCTGACAGACGCTTTACCACTGAGCCACCAGGGAAACCCAAAAGGTATTTTTAAAAAAGATACAAACTATATTATATACAAAAATAATGTTTTTAAAATATGTATACATATGTGTGTGTATATATATATGTATAACTTAAAGAAGAAAAGTAAAAAAATACCCATCTTAGGCAATAGAATGTTAGCAGTTGGTTTGAAAATCCATGTATGACAGTCTCTTACCCTCAAGTCAGCATTATTGTGATGTCATTTTTTTCTTGCCTGCCTTTATAGTTTTCTAATTGTGTGTGTGTCCCAAAGAAGTATACTGTTTAGTTTTGCTTACTTTTGAATAAGCAGTGAGATGGAGTCATACTCTACATGTTCTTCTGTGACTTATCATATTGCTCAAGGGTACATTTTTGATATTCGTCTGTGCTGATGCTGGTTGCTGTAGTTTATTCATGGTCAAATTCAGGGTCATCAAAACCCTGATGCTGGGAAAGATTGAAGGGGACCACAGAGGATGAGATGGTTGGAAGGCATCACTGACTTGATGGACATGAGTTTGAGCAAGCTCCAGGAGTTGGTGATGGACAGGGAAGCCTGGCGTGCTGCAGTCCATGGGGCTGCAAAGAGTCAGACACAATGAGCAACTGAAGTGAACTGTGCTGATGCAGGTCGCCATGGTTTATTCGTGGTCACTGTTCTTCATTATCGGCACTGTCTGGATCTCCTCTTTTGTTTTCTAGGTTGTTTGGTTGCTTCTTCTTCTTATAAAACCATGTTTCTGGTTATTATGTAACCATGTTATAAAAGTATGCCTGGTTCCCGTGTGCCGTAACGTCTTCAGCACATATTCCTAAAAGGTGTGCTGGGCTATAGGGTGTGCATATGTTTAATTTGTTTAAATTTTTAAATTGTGGTAAAATATGCATAACATAAAATTTCCCACTTTGACCCTTGTTTGGTGTCCGGTTTAGTGGCGTCAAGTTCATTCACACTGTTCATCACCACCATCCATCTCCAGAGCATGTTTTCGTCTTACGAAACTGAAACTCAGTACCCGTTAAACCATAATCTCCTCTTCTTCCTCCTTCCAGCCCCTGGCAGCCACCATTCTGCTTTCTGTGTTTATGAATCTGGCTACTCTGGGCACCTCATATAAGTGAAATCATACAGTATCTGCCCTTTCCTGGCTGGCTTATTTCTCCTAGCATTATGTCCTCGAGGTTAATGCATGTTATAGCATGGTTGAAATTTCTGTTTTAAAGCTGGATGATATTCCAGTGTATTAACCACATTCGGTTCACCCATTAATCCGTCAGACCCTTGGTTTGCCTTTACTTGTGGATAAAACTTGTGCTGTTGTGGATAAAACCACTGTGAACACAGGTGTACAAATATCTCTTCAGGTCCCACTTTCAGTTCTTTCAGGGTGTATACCCAGAGGTGAAATTGCTGGATCAGATGGCAACTCTGTTTTTAGTGTTTGGAGGAACCTCCGTTCTTTTGCACAGTGGCTGCGCTCTTTCACATCCCATCAACTATGCACAAGGGGTTTGTTTATCCACATCCTCACCAACACATTACTTTCTAGGTTTTTCATGGCATTCATTCAAATGGGTGCAAAAAGGTATCTTGTGGTTTGTTTTTAAAATTTTCAATTGGAGGATAATTGCTTTAGAATATTGTGCTGGTTTCTACCATACATCAACATGAATCAGCCATAGGTATACATATGTCCCCTCCCTCTTGAGCTTCCCTCCTACCTCCCTCAGGGTGGTTTTGACCTGCATTTCCTTAATGACTAGTGATGTTGAGCATATTTTCATATGTCTAATGGTCATGTTTGTATCTCCTTTGGACAAGTGTCTATTTAAGTTATTTGCATATGTTCCATTTTACTAAGAAATGCTGAATGGTTTATCAAAGTAGTTGTAACAGCTTATAGGTAACCAGCAATTTTTGAAAATTTCATTGATGCCAATTGTTTGTGCCAACTGTTGAATGGTTAGACTTTGAATTTTTGCCAGTCTGCCAAACAAAATGACGGGTCCTTATGGTTTTAACATGCAGATGCTGTAAAGTGTCATCTTCTGGTTTGTGATGTATCTTTCTCATTTTGGGGGTAATAGCTTTTGATGACCAAAAGTTTAAATTTTAACATGGTTAAATTTATCAGTCTTTTATTTTATGGCCCCCAGGTCATGAACACATTTTCCTATAATTTTTTGTAGGTTTACCAACTTTCAGGGTTAGGTTCTTGATCCAGATAGGGTTATCTGTGAGGTAGGCTGTGAGTGGAGCTTTGCTCGTTTCCCCACAGGGATGACCTGAGGAGTCAATTCTTAGAGCAGGCGCTGGGTGTGTCAGTGATGATCAGGGAGCTTCTGCAAATGGTACCCTCCTTCCTCCATTCTGACAAGTGACTCCTGAATTTGTGTGTGTGTGTGTGAAGAAACATCCAGTGGACTCTGACCCCTGCCGCTACCAGGAGACTGTCTCCTCTGTTGACGGGCTGCTGCGGCACATTAGCACAGCCTTCTGTTAGTCACGTGTCTTCAGCTCTGCTCACAGCTGCCTGGCCACCCTCTCAGGGTAGGACCTAGAACCTGATCTTGTGTGATATACTCTTACATATCCATGTTCTGAAGAAGTGAAGAGGGTTGACGGACAGGTTTATCACAGATGACATGAGGTGGATGTAAGGGGGCAGCACACTGCACGTGGCAGAGGGTGGATGGTGCTGCTGTTCCCACCCGGCAGGGTCTTCTCAACCTGCTCCCCCCTTGTCCTTCCTAGAGACGATACTTCCTGGGAGCCAGCATTTTCTTTTTAACAAGGGTCGTGCCTACCCCTCTGCCTGGGCAGGTGATTGTGAGGACTTGGGAGGCATGTCTAGTTGCCTAGGATACAGCCAGTGCTATCACTGCTGTGATCAGTGTTGTTATCCTGGGCGGGAGTGGGGCGAGGAAAGTGATTGTAGGTGGGGGGCGGGGAGCGTCCCATGCAGTTCTAACCCATGAAACCCTGGAGATGCTAAAGTGGGTGCCCCCCTATATGGTTCCTTGTGCTCTTTGGAGTAAAATAAGGTTGGGGGTAAGTCGGTGGTTTTCCTTCTTATGAGGAGGCCTCTCTCCTGAGGTCTGTTAGGGACTACAGACCCTGCTGTCCACCCCTCTGCCGCTACCATTGCTAACCCCCCAGAGAGCTGAGTCCTCACTGTGGCGGAGCCCCAAGCCCCAGAAGTGATGGGTGTGGGTTGTTGATGCCGAATGATTAAACAGGTAATTCTCTCATTATGTCTGGCCATAATGAATAAATACCTGAGGATCAGGTGTGCCTACAATGGGGTTTTTTTCTTTTAACTGGGCTGACTGCTCTGGGTTTCCCATGGGAAAACACTGTACTTAAGAGACTTAAAATGCCAGGTTCCATTGACTGTAAATGCAAGAAAGGGGGTTTTCTGTTCTCAGAGGAAGCCACAGCAGCTGAATGGACTGGGAGCCAGTTGAAGGTTTAGCTTGGGAATCTGGACCTGCAGGTTCTCTTCTGTCAACTGGGCCTTGTTGCCTGGGGCCCGGTGATAGTCACAGGGGTCCTTCTTCCCAAGTGTCCTGTGAGGGGCTGGCTCCTCCCAGCAGAAATCAGAGAAGGTGGTCAGCTCTCTGGAGTGACCAGGTCCATAACCCCAGGCCTTCCCTGGTGGGTCCCCAGGTTCTACCGTCACAAAGTGGCACAAACTAAGCGCTGGCTTAAAAGCCAGAAGTTGATTCTCTTGCAGTCTGGAGTCTAGGATCAAGGTGTTTCAGGGCCGAGACATCTCTTCAGGCCCTGCAGGGGTGGTCTGTCCAGGCCTCTGTGCCCTTCTGCTGTTCCTGGGCCCCCAGCTGCAGCTGCGGTCTCTGCCTCCGTCTTCACAGACATCTTCCCTTGTGTGCACACGTCCCTCACATACTGTCTCCCACCCGCCATGGATTACGGCCCACCCTCCTCCGGGTGACCGCATCTTACCTTGATGACATCTACGAAGACCTCATTTCCAAGTAAGGCAGTGCACAGGTCCTGGGGGCTAGGATTGAACAGATCTTCGCCAGGACACTGTTCACCCTGCAGCACTGGGCGCCTGCAGAGATAGGAGGAAAGCCCTGCGAAACCCTTGTAGGAACGTGACATCCACACACAGGGTCAGCGGGCGTGTGTGTCTGTTTCTTTTCTTGGTAGTTCATTTTATGGTACTTTTCTTAAACTGGAGGGGTAGGGTGAGCAGCGCTGCCTGGGCCCCAGGTCTGTCCTCAACGCCTCTCGTGGGTCCCCCATGCTGGGGTCCCCCAAGAGAGGCCTCCCATGGGGATCAGGAGAGCAGACTGGACATCACCCAGCTCCCCTTCCTCACTTCTGTCGTGGTGGGTCCACTGATCTTCAGTTCCCAAAGCCAAACCCTCAGAACCACCCTGTATTCCTCCACCGCAGAGTCCTTGGGTCCTACCATTTCAGCTCTAGCCTCCAAGCCTCTCACAAGCACAGCTGTTGCAGGGGCCCGCCCCACCCCTGTCTTGCCCCCGCCCCACCCGTCTTGCCCCCGCCCCACCCCTGTCTTGCCCCCGCCCCACTCCACTGTGGCCCCGCCCCACTCCACTGTGGCCCCGCCCTCCAAGTAGCTCTGCACGTCCTCTTAGGCCCAGCAGTCACTGGGGACTGACTTTCCCATGGATGAAGGAAACCCTGTAGCCCAGCATCAGGCCCCCCTCAGTCCAAGCCCCTTCCACCTGAGGCTCGGGAGCCCTGGACAGGCTACATGCCACACACCCTCCTGCTCCTGCGCTGGAGCTCCCTGGTCCATTCCCCTGCAGAGCCCTGTCCCCCTCCAGGCCCTAGAGCAGAGGCTCCCAGATCCCGGAAGGGCCGGCTGGAAGTGAGTGCCCCACCCTGGAGCTCCAGCACGCATCACTCGCTCTCTGACCCCTCTCTGTTTCATTTGGGTGCGGGTCTCAACATCTCTGCTGGACCCTAAGCTCCTTGAAGGCAGGCACTGTCTTACGTATTTTTATCTCCATCACAGTGGAATTTATTTAATATATAGTAGAACTCAAATGACTGAATAAATGAACAAATATCTGTGCGAACTAAAGCCGAGACCACTCACATTGAAAGTGAGGGCCCCTGGCACCCACATCCCCAGGCAGGCAGGTCAGGGCTCCTCTCCCTCCCCCATTGAGAATGCTGGACCTTCCTACATCA
Source organism: Bos grunniens (assembly GCF_055505025.1). NCBI lineage: Eukaryota > Metazoa > Chordata > Mammalia > Artiodactyla > Bovidae > Bos > Bos grunniens. The sequence goes on from NC_141188.1 coordinate 42,789,187, forward strand.
CCACTAGACTAGCTGTTGGCTCCCACATACGCAGTTGATAAAAATAATTTTTTTTAAACTATAAACATTTCTACTCAAGGCCCTTAAAACTCCCCATGTTTCTGCTTTTTATTGACAGTGAGTGAAATGTTTTGACTTTGGTACAATACATGAGCAAGGTAAACTCCCATTTGGAGAAAATACTAGGCAAAAATTTCAACAACCTTAACGAAACCAGATATCCATAACCAAGAGGAAGAAAATTAAAAGAAGTTTTCTTATTTTACTAAACTAAAATAAGGTATAAGTTGATGGCAGCTTATAACTGAGAATGAATGAAAATGCAGAGATACAGAAAAATAGCACTGATTCATATTTTCAGATGCGAGGGTATGAGATATATACCATACATATAAGATATATATGTATATCTGTAATATGTATAACATGAACTTCTGTTAGAACTGTGGAAATTGATACATTCAGATTCTTCAGAAATTCCTTTTACAGTAGATCAGGGTCAGCCACTTCTCTCTTCTGGGTGGAATCACTGGGCTATTGGTTGGTGAGGGAGCCATGTCGCCTGTAATTTGGAGACACCATTCCTTTCGTCTTACAGCCTGAGGTCATAGGTGGTCAGGCTGCTTTTCAGGGGCCATCAAGGACGTAAGAGGTTCCGTCCTTCCAAAGCTCTTTCTTCTGCACAAGGACAACGGCACTGTCCTCTGTTGGCACCACCAGTGCGTGACGCCACCCTCACCGTATCAGGCCTCATCTCTACTTTTAGTCCTATTATAAATGGAGGCCCTGGGCTCGCCTCGGGTGACCTCAGGAGACAGTTGGCCACTTACCTTCTTTGGCAGCAGTAAAAGGTGGGGTTTTTGACTACCTGCAGCATTTTTGATTTCTGAGGCTTCCTTCCCTGTGCAGTATCCCCAAACTCGTGTCATAAAGGCATTGAAAAGCAATTAGAGAACCACAGCTGCTCAGGGCCGCAGCTGCCTGGCTTCAGGCCTGGGCAGTAATGGAATTGTTTCAGAGCAGGACGCACTGAGTGAACGAAGGGGTCAGACTGCCTGGTGGGACCTCAGGCCACACGGTATGACCACCCCAAGCACAGGGCGTGGTGTGGTTGGATCGAGCTGGCCAAGGGCAGACACATGAATCACGTGTCTGGGTTCAGCATGTTGGATGTTGTTCGGAAGGCAGTGGCACACCCCAGGAGGGATTTAAAAGGGGAATGACATGATCGGAATTGCATCTTTGGGAGATGACTGGCAGGCAAGTGAAGCCAGAAGAGACAGGTCAGTTTGGAGGCTGCTGCAACAATCTAAACCGGAAACAACAGCCTGGACCAAGGCAGGTGTCATGGTGACGGGTCTGAGCTCGAAAAGGATGTGCCACCTGCTAAAACCCACGGGAACAGTACCTCCCGCTGGTGGTGGCACCGGGCCTTGGCCCTCAGTGCCAGGGAGCTGAAGTCAGCCATCCTTCCCTTGTCACCTCCTAACCCTGCGTCTCGGGCAGGTTTCTTAACTGTTAGGACTTAAGCAGGTACGGTTGTAAAATAAACTTGTACCTAAGTTTGTCCTGACAGTTAAATGAGCTAAAGCTTTGCTCCAAGGGAAGGTCTGGGCTAACATAAAATTATATTTTGAATTCGATGCTATTAATCTGCAGGAATATTAAAGTTGTCAGCTGGTTGGCTGTGTGTGACTGCCAAGGCCAGTCCAGGCTGGAAGGAGCCCAGCCCCAGGGGCAGGGCCCCACCTGCTGCTCTCAGAGGGCTGGGCACCCAGAGCTTGGTGTGTGTGTGCTGCCGCCAGGCTGGCTGTGCCAGGAAGGACGTTTCTATCTTCCTGTCAATCGAGTGGAGAGCAGGGCGGGACTGCAGAATGGACCAGCAATTCCTTGGGTTGCAAACCTGGACCTGGAATGCATGCATCCAGAGGGTGCTGCTCTGCTATAGGCCTGAGAAAACTTTTTCTCAGCGTGGGAGGAGCTGTAGCCAGATTATTGACGTGCTTTTTGAATGCATTGCAATTATAATCAGATTATCCATCTGGCTGGAGGCAGTTCTTGGTTTATTAGAGTGCTTTTTCTTCATTACACTGAGCTACTTGCCAGTAGAACTTAATTTATTTCAGGAAGTCACAAGATGAGCACGTTTGGCTTTGCTGGGGTCGAGGCCTGCAGAGCTGCCTTCTGTTTGCATGTTGATGTGTTTATTGGACGGGCACCTGGAGAGAGTTACTAGGGAGGGCGAGGGCGCCGCAGCACAGTGCTCACTGCGCATGCGCACCGCCAGGGTCCCTCTACGGCCTCCACGTGGAGGAGGATGCGCAGGCTTCTGCGCACTGGATCCAAAGCAGAGCAAGTGTATGTGGACACGTGACTGTATCTGTTCATGTTCCACGCACACCCCTTCAGCACTGGAATTGTGTGTGTCTGGATTCTGTTGAGAAGATAATATTTGTGCAAAAGAGATTTGTAAGGCTCACGCTGCCGCTGCCTTTGTGCTTTGACTTGAGTGTTTATAAGGAATTTTGAACGTGTTTGGACATAGCTGTGTGTGTTCTGTCAGAAGCACGCTCCAGGAGCATATTCGACCAGGCGCTAGATTTGCAAATGTTTTAAGTTTTGTGTGTGCAGACATTAAACACATATCCAACAGTGACCACCCAGAGTGTAACATGATATTTTATCTGTGCGTTACTACTGTTCTGGGCTGTGCTCAAAAGTTGGCTAGACCTTCAAGAATAGGTTAGTGGTGTTTCGGAACAAGATCATTTAAATTCTGTGCTGGGATTTCTCACCGGGAAGCTGTTTTAGACACTCATTTCCCATATGTCAACACTAACAACAAGTGCTTTTGTTCTCAGTGGATTTTGTTGCTGCCCTTCAACAGTCAGAGACAGGTGGCAGACTGCCTCATTGTCTGAATTCCACAGATCCAGTGCAGGAAGTGTGAGTCTAGGGATGAGGTTCATAGGAGGTGCAGCAGGTGAGGTTGGCTGCTGCTCGAAAAGGGGCCACTGCTTTCTGAGAGGAGACATCATAAAGAATAGCCCTTTTTTGGTTGTCATGTTGAAGACTAGGTGAAATTGGAGTCACTTGATGTTGGGACAGGTGAAGTCGATGATATCATCTCTGGAAGGCTGTCTCATTAACCTGGGTGTAAGGTGTTGAAGATGGACTTCCCTGGTGGCTCAGAGGTTAGGAACCCGCCTGCCAAGCAGTAGACTCGGGAGATACAGGTTCAATCCCTGGATGGGGAAGATACCCTGGAGAAGGGAATGGCAACCCACTCCAGTATTCTTGCCTGGGAAATCCCATGGACAGAGGAGCCTGGTGGGCTACAGTCCATGGGGTTGCAGAGAGTCAAACATGACTGAGCAACAAGGGGTTGAAGGTCTCTTGTAGGGTAGCGATGCTGGGAATGAGGGGTGATATGTATGAGGGTGTCTTGAAAGGAGTTCTGATGATGAATGGATAAAACCAAAAGGAAGGGGAGAGGCTGTAAGGACTCCAATGCTTTTGAGTCTGGGACATCTTGGTGACAGAAACAGAGAGGGCTGATTTCGTGAGAAGAGATTCAGAGTTGCTTGTAAATGAGAAAATCTAACATCGTGTATTGCTTTAAGTGAAAACAGCTAAATAATGTTGTTTTAAGGAAGAGGTAAATTTCATAACTCTGTATAATCATCATTTATATGTTGGAAGTTGGAGAAGGGATAGGCTACCCACTCCAGTATTCTGAGGCTTCCCTGGTAGCTCAGATGGTAAAGAAACTGCCAAAAGAAGTACTGAATGATAGTTTCACAGACTTTATTAAACTCTCTTAAAATATTTAAGCTTCCACATACTAGCTGCATAATAACGGAAAGAGCTGACAGTTGATAACCTCAGTAGAAAAAAACCTTCAAAAAGTTTTTATAGTTGTCTCTAGCAACTGTGACTTGTTCTTCCAGGTTTATTTGGAGGAAAGTTTAAGAAAGGCCTGGGCCTGGCTCTTTGTCTTAGGAGAACCACACAGAAGAGCAGATTAAACAGAGTGAAAATACAGCCAGTTTTAGGTGCAGTGTAGTTTTTATGCCAGATGCAGACAGTGCTTCTAAGTTTCTGGTCGTAACTGTTTAAAAATCTTGCTGCTTTCCCATTTTTAAACCCAACAGAATGTTACTGAAAAGAGTTGTCACAGATGAGTTCTAGAAATGATAATTTTTTGAAAGTCTTTTTTAATATAATTTTATTTATTTGGGGCTGTACTGGGTCTTCACTACTGTACATGGGCTTTCTCTAGCTGCAGTGAGTAAGGACTCCTCTCTAGTTGCGGTGCTCAGGCTTCTCATTACAGTGGCTTCTCTCGCTGCAGCTTGTGGTCTCTAGATCGAGGGCTTCTACAGGCACAGTAGTTGCGATACACAGACTGAGTTGCGTGGAATCTTCCCAGAGTGGGGATTGAACCCATGTCCCCTTGACAAGTGGATTCTTAACCACTAGACCACCAGGGAAGTCTTCGAAATGATCATTGGTTGAGGCACTCCTCAAGTATGGTGGGGCTGCTTCGGGGTGCAGGCGCCGCCTCGCTGAGGGTAAAGGCTATTCCAGGCCCCCGCTCTCGGCCCCTGCCCTGCAAGAGGGGTGAGACGGGAGGCTTTGCACAAGACACGGTACGCCATGGGGGAGGCGGAAGCACCAGACCGTGAGAAGCCTCAGGGATCATGGAGGGTGAACGTGGGCAGCACTGCCACACCTGCCGTGCCTGTTCTGACCTATTTCTGCAGGGAGCGGGGTGGAATGGAGCCAAGGCAGAGCTGGCTGCACTTGAACTTTTACTACTGGTCCCTAGGCCAAAAAACTGGCTGCTGCGGCAGAGCCAGGGAGCCCTCGGACGGGGATGACAGTAGAGGCAGTGAGGCCAAACCCCAGGGTCCCTTGGCCAGGGCCGCTGGCATCACAGACGGGAGACCTTGGGGGGCAGCACTCGGAGCTGCACGTGGAGGAGCCCAGGGTGGCCAGGTGGTTTTCAGCAACAGTTCGAATCCCTCTGTAAAGTATCAGATGATGGAAATTCCCTGGTGGCCCAGTGTTTAGCCATTTGGTCCTCAGTGCTCTCCCTCATCAAGTTCAAGTTCAGTCAGAGGGTTGGGGCAGCGGGGACATGCACAGTACTCAAGGTTGTCATTCTTTACCAGGGTGTGAAGACCCTGCAGGGCTTCTCTTCTGGCGGGGACACTCCAAGGGCATTTCACAGCCGTCTCCTTGGCTTTCCTGGGCCCAGCTCTGTCCCAGAAAATCCTCCCAAAGCCAGTGTGGCCTCCTAGGATTCCAGGACACTTCTCTGGGGCCCCCAGGACGACCTGCCCTATTTTGTGAGTGGTCAGGACTATTTTTAGTGTCTAAGCCCTGTCTGAAGGGCACACTGTCCCCTCTGAGAAAACATGGTCCTGTGAAGTCACAGCAAGCAGCATGGGGAGCAGACCGGATGGGGCTCAGGTGGCAGGATGTCACGCATCACACAAGCGTGATCACCGTCCTCTGTTGTCACTGGGCTGTATTCAGAGTCAGATCCAACAGGCGGGGAGGGAGGGTCTGTCCTGGGGGTGGGTGCCTGGGCTTCAGCTCACGAGGGCCCTGGTCCCTTCTATAAGGACCTGAGCCTTCCCAGAGGGCATGAGGTGACTTGCTGAGTCGGGCCTTTGTCATGTTTCCATTCCACACAGTGTGGGGGTTTCAGCCCTCACCAGCCAAGCAGGGCTGGGGATTCAGAGTTTTAGACTGTTGCCCCGAGTTTCAGGACTATTGAGGAGAGATGCACAGTTTTTGGATAAAAGAAAAATGTAGAGACTTTACTAGGCAGGAAGGAGGAGGTCAAGGGTGAAAGAGGAGAGGGCATCTTTGTCTGGAATTCAAGTGTCAAATCTGGGTGCACCTGGAAGATGGTCAGGAACCCCATCGTGCTTTAAAAAATGCTCCCAAGCCCCAAAGTTGCGAATGCCACAGGATGAATCAGTGAGCGAGCGCACCTTCCAGAGCCCTTCTCCCTGATGCTGGCCCCCAGCCCCTAATCAGCTGACACCAGCCTGTCAACTGGAGCTGGGCAAAGGCTCCTCTGATGTCCTAATGACCAGTGAGGGCACAGCACTGGCCCTGGGCACAGTCAGCCAGAGAGCCAGCGACAGAGCCTGTGAAATTCAAGTACTGGTGCCATTGGGGGTTAATCAGAAGCAATGAGGAGGGTCTGGGAGGTCACAGTGGCTCCAGGCCAGGAAGGGTCATGGCTCCATGTTCTAACACATGTCCTGGGGCAGAAACTCATCTGTGATGAACACAGAGGTATGTTGGAGATGCACCTACAGAAAAAGGAGGGTGTTAGCATGTTTGAAATGGTTTGTGAGTATCTCATTCCAGCACCAATTACCAGTTGATCGTTTCCCTCTCCCTCCCACTCCCCACCAAGCACTTAGCTCAGTTCCGTCTACCCAGAGGTGGCATCGGATCTCACTGGGTAAGAGCTCAGTGAGTCGGACACAACTGAAGCGACTTAGCAGCAGTAGCTGCTACAATGCTGCTCCTCCCTCCCCCCATTTCAGACGCCCTGCAGAAGTCCAGGGGGTCACCTGTGCTTCTGATGGACCAGCTGTAGATGGAAAACTTCGACCCCCTCCTCCAGTTTGATCAATTTGCTGCAGTGGCTCACAGAACCCTCTGGATTATAGAAGAAAGGATGGAACTCAGGAGTAGCCCAGGGAAGAGATGTCCAGGGCAGGGTGCAGGGGATGGAGTCATGGCTTTCTGCTCCATCTACGGCCCCCCTCTCTGAATCTCCATGGCTCACTAGCCTGGAGCTCTCTAGACCCCATCCTTTTGGGGGTTGTGAAGGCTTTATTACGTGGGCATGAATGATTAAATCATGGACACTAGCAATTGATTCGATCTCTAGCCTCTGTCCCCTCCCCAGAGGTCAGAAAATTGGGACAGGAAGCTCCAACCCTCTAATCACATGATAACCAACCCCCAACCTTAGGTAGGGTCCAAAAGTCACGTTATTAACACAAACTCAGGTGTAGTTGACAGGTGTTTATTATGAATATCACGACACTTACTGCTCTCAGCACTTAGTAAATTCCAAGGGTTTTAGGAACTTTGTGCCAGAAAGAGCAAATATCAGTGAAGACCAAAATATATATTCTTTATTAAACGTCATAGTACCCCAAGGGAATATTGTCCTCCAATGAAGGGCTTCTGATAGTGTCATCATTCTTTTTTTAAGCAAAATATTTGTACTATATTAGATACTATCATAGTCTTCCTTTATTGTTGTTGGTTTTAATAAAATGTGCATGCTCTTTTGGTATAGACATTCTTCCTATAACTGGTTTTCAACTATGGATTTGGCTAAACAATATTTTAAAGACTGGTTCATCAGCTTTTTATCCAAGGAATATAGAGTGTTTTCAGAAGTGACTTATAAACTAGATGGTAGCACCTCTCTGCTAATCCCTCCTTCCTTCTGGAATTATGCCCAACAGCACCAAAAGGCTTTCCTGATTTTCTAACTGTGGGGAAAATAACTTCTTTTGTAGCTCACTGTGGAGCTATCACCTAGGTTTTCTTTAATCCTCAGAATTTTGGATCAAAGGTGGTTTTCAGGCTGATTAGTCTCACCTGTGATGACTGTGGCATTTCTGCCTTCCGGTGCTAGTTAGGCTCCTGAAAAGATAGTGAAAGAGTTAGTTGTGTCCATTCAGTTGTGTCTGACTCTTTGCAACCCCATGGACTGTAGCCCACCAGGCTCCTCTGTCCATGGGATTTTCCAGGCAAGAATACTGGAGTGGGTTGCCATGCCTTCCTCCAGGGGATCTTTCTGACCCAGGGTTTGAACCTGAGTCTCCTGCATTGCAGGCAGATTCTTTACCATCTGAGCCACCAGGGAAGCTGTTAGGCGCATAGGACTTGATAAAGGGATAAGTCTGATCTTGCTCGAGCTATGACTGGGTGACTTTGTGCTGTTGACATTTTCCTGAAAACCATTTATGCTAATTACATAATTAGGCACTTTATCTCTCAAGAACCTGGCAGCTCAATGAATTGTGCATTCTTGTTATCAGCTGTTTGTGATCAGACACTAGAAAGACGTTCATAAGTAGCAAAAGGAAGCAAAAACCTATTATTGAAAATTGTGCTGATACCTGGGGAAGCCAATTCAGGGCTTTCAGAATCGAGATGAGGGGCAGCCAAGTATACTCACATGGTAGATTTCTCTCAAAGATTCCCCCTTTGACTGCAGACACTGAAATATGGGGAAATACTTGCTCCAGAGCCTCAGTCCACGATAGTAAGGGGAAAGGAGTGGGAGGAGAGGGCCCTCAGGGGTGGGGAGAGTGTTGAGGGCTGGAGTAGTTATTTTCTTCTGCCTTTGGGATCACTTTGGAAGGAAGAGTGCCGAAGTGGAGAGACTTAAGTAGCAGATGACACACACAAATGAGAAGTGCTTTTTTTTTTTTCAGTTCAGTTCAGTCGCTCAGTCGTGTCCGACTCCTTGTGACCCCATGAATCGCAGCACACCAGGCCTCCATGTCCATCACCATCTCCCGGAGTTCACCCAGACTCACATCCATCGAGTCAGTGATGCCATCCAGCCATCTCATCCTCTGTCGTCCCCTTCTCCTCCTGCCCCCAATCCCTCCCAGCATCAGGGTCTTTTCCAATGAGTCAACTCTTTGCATGAGGTGTCCAAAGTACTGGAGTTTCAGCTTCAGCATCATTCCCTCCAAAGAAATCCCAGGGCTGATCTCCTTCAGAATGGACTGGTTGGATCTCCTTGCAGTCCAAGGGACTCTCAAGAGTCTTCTCCAACACCACAGTTCAAAAGCATCAATTCTTCGGCGCTCAGCCTTCTTCACAGTCCAACTCTCACATCCATACATGACCACAGGAAAAACCATAGCCTTGACTAGACGAACCTTTGTTGGCAAAGTAATGTGTCTGCTTTTGAATATGCTATCTAGGTTGGACACAACTTTCCTTCCAAGGAGTAAGCGTCTTTTAATTTCATGGCTGCAGTCACCATCTGCAGTGATTCTGGAGATGTTTTAAGTTGAAGTGTAGTTGATTTACAATGTTGTGTTAATGTCTAATGTGAAATGATTCTGTTATACATATATGTATTCTTTTTCATATTTGGTTCCTCTATGGCCTATCACATGATATTGAGTATAGTTCTCTGTGCTTTACAGTGGGACCTTGTTGTTTATCTGTCCTGTTTGGAATAGTTGGCATCTGCTAATCCCAAACTCCCATTCCGCCCCTCCACCGCCCATCTCCCCTTTACCACCACACATCTGTTCTCGATGTCTGGGAGTCTGTGTTTGTTTCATAGATAGCTTCATATGTGTCATAGTTTAAGTGAAAGTTGCTCAGTTGTGTCTGACTCTTTGCAACCCCATGGACTATGCAGTCCATGGAATTCTCCAGGCCAGAATTATTGGAGTGGATAGCTATTCCCTTCCCCAGGGGATCTTCCCAAGCCAGGGATCGAACCCAGGTTTAATCCACATATAAGGGCTATCATGTGAATTTTCTTCCCTTTCCAGCCCCACTTAGTATATAATCTCTGGGTCCACACATGTTGCAGATGGCATTATTTCATTCTCTTCTGCGACTGAGTAGTGCCGCACAGTGTGTGGACAAGTGAGGTGGCTTGCATGTCTTGGCTCTTGTGAACAGTGATGCTCTGAACATACGGGCTGCATGTATGTCTTTGGATTATACTTCTGTCTGGTAAATGCCCAGGAGTGGGGTTGCTGGTCATATGGCAACTCTCTCCTTAGTTTTTTCGAGGCACGTCTACACCGTTCCCACCGACCGCCCTGAAACTCAGCATAATGCCTGCCAGGCCACCGAGCAGACCCTTCTGAGAAGCACCTTCATCCACGAGGCTCTCGGTCTGGAAGTGGATGCAGCTGCTGCTTCTCCAGGCAGGAGGAAATCATGACGGGTCCTCAGGACTCTTCCTGAGCTCAGCACTTCCGTCCATCCTCCGGGCCTTGCTGGTCTCCCGCTGCTGAGGCCAGGAGGAGTTCTGACGGAGCCGCTGGGCCTTCTCCCATCTGTTCTCTGTTCTTGTCAGTCTGTTGTGAGACTGTCTGCCCCCCAGCACCCCCAAGGCCCCGCTGAGGGGCAGGAAGAGAGGCTTCTGTTTATCTCCATGTGGAAACAGTCTCCTGGGAAGAAAGGATGTTTACACAGCAGAACATTGGCCTCATGAGACCCTGATTTGAAGGCGGTGGTCCTCTCGAGTTCAGGATTTGTGGCGATTGGCATAAATTTCTAGGGCCTCGTGTCCATAAATGATCAGCTATTCTTATAATAGGCTCTCTGTGCCCACAAGTAAGTAACCCAGAAAACGGTAGACTCAGGTCTGCAGGGTCCCTAAGCTGGGAGTGGGGTGCTGTGGGAGTCCCAGAAGAAGGCGGTGTGTGTGGTAGGACCCAGGGGCTCCTCGCAGGGGGCTCTGGTCTGCTCACTGGGCACGTTGCATAGTGCGGTCTTTTCCCGTTTGTATGAGAGGTGAACGTAAAGTGACTCTGGTCTGACTCAGATTGCCCCTGGTCCCTCTGAGCCCCAAGTTGTCAAGAGCAGAGCACTGGTCCTTGTCATGTCCTCTTCTGGAACAAGGCCTGGCCTCCCAGGCCACCTGGAGCCAGAGAGCAATGGGCACCCCCAGGTGGCCCTCCTCAGAAAGAAGCAGGGGCTGAGATGGCGCAGGTCCTGCAACGCAGGTTCTCTGAGGTCCCCTCGCATCTGAGATGAGAACGGTGACCCCGCCCTCCCTCGTGGAGGTGCTATGGGGAGATGCTGATCACGCTGGCTCTGATGGAACTCATCATCAGATCCAGATACCTGCATGATGACCCACCAGTGGGTATACTGGCCCCTCATCAGGTTTGCCCAACTTCCTGATCAGAAACTAGGGTCCCCATCTTGACCTCTCTGACCCCCGAGGATAAGGTCCATGATATCAGCTGGAGCTCTGTGTGGGGCTACAGCGTAAGGCCTGGATTCACTTCCCTTCATTCTTGCCAATTTTTTTCACTCCATTCCTTTTTCTTCCTGTATTTCCATGAGGAGCAAAATATGTGTGTGTGTGTGTGTGTGTGTGTGTATACAAGAAGCAAATATACAATATCGTAAAAGGTACTCCTACTTTGCCTTTACTGAGTTTTAAGATTTTGAAGTCCTGTGAAAAAATAAAAATTTCTCCCACTAGTATTTTCTAGTAAATTTTAGATATTTTTTTCTACAAATAAATTATCACCAAGAAAAGGTATTGACTTCTTATGAAGAAACCATTCATGTAGTAGTGATGTTGATTAAAATATAGTGACTTGAAACATAAGTAGAGGAGAAACTACCTTTTGAGACATAATGAATTTTTTAATGTCTGCCCCCCCCCCCCCCTTTTTAATGTAAGGCCCTTGGAGAGAAAAACTTGCTAGGATTTTGGTCACAGTTTAAAAGCTGCCTTCAACACACTTATAAACAATTTGAGTCCATCTGAATGTGTATTTTACAGGTTAAAAAAACAGTACTGGCTAATCTTAGCTTCTTGGCCATAAAAGGAGAAAAAGAATGTATAGTAATATACACATGGAACATGAAATTAATCAAGGGACCTCAGAGGGACACCCAAAATATAAGCTATAGCAACCCACAGATTTGATTTGAGGTACTTTATCACGGCTCCTAAAATAGACTGTTTTGGATATTCTTTACTGTCTGAGCCACCAGAGAAGCCTGTTTGAATTTTTTTTTTTTTATTGTGGTTGAATAGACATAACACCAGATTTACAATTTTAGTCCTTTTTAAGTGTATAATTCAGTGACATTAAATACATTCCCAAAGTACTGTTTCCAGAACTTGTTCATCATCCCAGTGGAAACTCTGTACCCATTAAACAGTATCTCCCCCACTGCCACCGCCACGCCCTCATCCTCCCACCCGGTTCCTGGGAGCCTGTGTTCCACTTTCCATCTCTATGAATGCGCCTGGTCTGGGCATTGCCTATAGGTGGACTCATACGGTACTTGCCTGTTTTTTGTGTGGCTTATTTCACCTGGGTGATGTTTTCAGGGTTCGTCCATGTATCAGAGTTTCCTTTTTATGTAAACTGTGTGTAATGGACAGAGCAGAGACCCTCAAGCCCGAGCTCCCGTTGGCTCCGTCCTTGCCTCCGGGCAGCTGTGGTGGTCCAGGCAAGCCCAATACCCCAGGTGGAACTGGGAGTCCCCATTTCCCCATGTCCTCCAGTGTCCTGGCAGCATCGGGCAACCTTCCAAACCCTGCTTTCCTCCTTGTCCTGCTGTCCGTCCTGGTGTGGTGCTGACACCCCTATGGGTCTGGGCCCACATCACTCGCTCCCACCCCTGTCTGCTTCAGGTGGGAGTGCTTTTGCTGAATGGCAGAAGCAGGGAATCTAGACGGCAGAAGGACCTGGCTCACCTGCTGTCATCCTTGGGCAGGGCAGGCGCACATGCTTGTCAGGGATAATCGATTACCTGTCCCAGTAGAAATGGCCAGGGGAGCTGCATCTGCGGAGGATGAAGGATGAAGCTTTCAGGCAGATGGTGCTTCCTGATCGAGCCTCTGCTCTGTCAACTCAGAAGCTGTTAGAACCAGGCTTGACTGCACAAATGGGCTCATATGCAGTCCGCAGAGGAGCCATCTTCATAAGATGTTCCCAGAGTCTGAGTCAAGAACTTCTTGCCCTTTATACCTAGAAGGGAATGGCAGCTTACTTCAGTATTCTTGCCTGGAGAGTCCCATGGACAGAGGAGCCTGGCAGGCTTACAGTCCATGGGGTCACAAAGAGTCATACATGACCTAGCGATTGAGCACACACACACACATACCTAGATGAGATCGTCTCAGTTCAGATGGCTTGTGTGTAGACATCTAACACCGGATTTTCTCCTCCGGGCATTCATGGGAGAGGCTGGTCATTTAGGAGACAGGCAGCTAGACTGCAGAGGCTCTAACAGCGCAGAGCAGACCCTGCACACAAGAGGGATGCAGGTAGCGAGCATTGCAGGGGCGCATGTTCCCAGGGCCACGTCTCGGAACTATGCTTCCGGGGCCACCTCCATTGTTCTCAGCGTAGCTCCATCCTGTGGGTCTCACCCTTGGTGCTCTGGCCTCAGCAGGACACCAGCTGTCCTTTTTGGGGAGAGGAGAGCTGTCCTCAGTGAGCACCTCGGGGCCACCCCTGGGGCTTTGCGACGTTGTCCTGAGTCAGAGCCCGAGGTCCGGAGGGCCGAGTGGGGACTTGCAGGCGCTGGCAGCTCTGACCTTGGTTGTGGAGGGGCTGCAGTAGGAAAACCTGGTCTGGCAGCTGATCAGGCTCATAGAGACTGGGAAGTTCTATGCCATCATGTGCTGGCAGAAATGCATGGTTTGGGGGCAGGGGCAGCTTCTTACAGCACTGAACAGACAGTAAAACTGGCTGCTTTTAATCACCTGAACCAGGGCTGTTCTGTCTTCCACTGGAGGCCTGCTCCTAGCTCCAGCCCTGCCCAGGACTTTCCATAGGCCAGGCTGGGCCCAGGGAGCAGGGCCGTGGTCCCTGTGCTGCTCCGCCCATCCTGAGTCCTGGGTTCATTCAGCTGGAAGCACGTTGCTCCCGCAGCACTCACTGCTGGCCCAGCTCAGCAGGCGGGGCGGCCCCATCCACAGGTCTCGCAGCCTCCGGGCTGTTCACATGCGGCGAGAGCAAGCAGCGTCCTGCCCTCTTCCTGCGGCGCAGTGATGGGTCTTGGCTAACCGACTCATCCAAGACTCCCCAAAGGTGCCGGAGGCTCAGAGAGAGAATACAGAGAGCCTTTGACCAAACCACAAGGTTCACGAGATTGGGGTGCAGGTGACCCCTCCCTCCCTTACGTCACTCAGAGTGTGTCTTGGTGTCAGAGATGGGAATCCGGGTAGGCACGGCTTGGAGATGACGGTCGATGAGGATGACTGAAGACGTGCCCAGGGGCAGGAGTGACTTTGTCTGCAGAGCACGAGGAGAGGGACATTGGAGGTTTCAGAGCCTTTTGGTGGGTGATTCTTGGAGCTGAGCGGTAGCTCCAGATAACAGAGCTCCGGGCAGACGTGGCTCAGCAGGTCGGCCTCGGTCTTAGGGGAGCCTCTAGGACAGAAGCCATCAGCCTGGCAGGGCGATTACGATAGGAGGCATTTTCTGTCCTCAGATGTCCGTCAGGCCCTTCCTTGTCCTCTGTGTGAGGCTGTGCTTGATAAGCCCTGGCAGCACAGCACTAATCCTGCCTGGGTCTAATCCTCCTGTTCCACTTCCTGTTCATTTCTCTCTGGCTTCAGGGCTCCCAGTCCGACACTACAGCATTAGATGTACTGGGGGGTGTTTGCAAGTCAGTTCTCTTGTTTTCCAAATATAGCATCTTTTCTGACTCAAAACAGTAGCATATTCATTTTGACTCTCTCAGAGAAATTTTTAAAATCTATAAAGTATGAAGTCACCCATAATTCTACCACCCACCGATAAGAACTGGTAGCATCTCAGAGTAACATTTGCTTCCAAACATTTCAAAGACAAAAATAGTTAATCTCGATGAGATTATATTAAATTTACATTTTTCATCCTGCGTTTCAAGGGTTGGCATTTTATGGAAAGTTTCTCATGTGATTAAAATTGTTTAGTAATCACTTATAATGGTGATACAATATTAACTATTCTCAATGAAATTGGAAACTTGCATGTTTTTCTTCTAAATACTGTGAAAGTTTTCAATCATATAGCAAAGCTTAAAGAATTTTCTAGTGAGCACCTATATAGTCACCACCTATATTCTCCATTAACATTTTACTATATAATATCAAGCATCTTCACCCACTTATTAACCCGGCTTACTTTTTTTTTTTTTTGATGCATTTGCAAATCAATTGTCAACACCAATTCACTTTTCCATCAATGCATGTTAACTAGAGCTTAATTTTTACTGGCACTTTTTTTGTTGCTAATCTGTATATACTGACTGCACCCATCTCAAGTTTATATTCTCTAGTTTTGACAAATAATGTGCATACATTTGAATAGTATAAAGTGCTATCTATTATTTAGTACAATACTCAAGTCATATTAGAAGGTCCAAAGGGTGTGATGGCAGATTATTATGAAATGGTATCTCAGGTTAATCAGAACATTTCCCGAGGCTCTTTTTGTTTGGGTGCTAAGTATTTTCTCACGTTACATGCACCTGAGAAAAAAAAAAAAGTGAATGTTCTCTGAAAATGGGGCAACATTTAAATATATCATTATTTTTTTGATTTGTTTTTCAAAGTACTTCTAACTCTTCTGTGTTGTGTGTGGGTGTGTTCAGTCATTCAGTTGTGTCCATGGGATTTTCCATGGCAAGAATGCTGAAGTGGGTTGCCATTTCCTACTCCAGGGGATCTTTCCAACCCAGAGATCCAACCCATGTCTCTTGCATCTCCTGCACTGGCAGGCGGATTCTTTACCACTGCAGCACCTGGGAAGCCAACTCTTTTGTATTATTTCATCAGAATAGGAAATAATTTGCTTCTCTTAAAGGATGGATGGATATATTTCTTCCCAGTAGACGAGTGGGAGCCAGGAACAGAGTATTTTTTAAAAGACACAAACTTTATCTTCAGTTCTGACTGGCAAATGGCATGCATTTCTACAGATTTTCAGCTTTCATGAATGCCCAAGGGCCCTATTGATTACCTGCTAAGTGAGTCAATAGAAGCTTCTGAAATGTGGATTCCAGTGCAGTATTTCATATGATGCTTGGTGGTATGACTGAGTGCCTGTGTGTGTTTGCGCACTTTGAGAGGTAGGATTTCTACAGTTTGGGAAACAGACACTTTTTGCTGCAGTAGTCATTTTGGGCTTGCAATGATCATGATTTTCCGTGTTTCTTTTTGCTTATTAATAACCTGCAGTTTAACCTCCTTAGTTCATTTTGTGATGTCCGACTGAGAGCACAGTATTGGGACATGTTTTAGCCAGCAATTTTCTGATTACTGGGCCTGCAGACATGTGTCTCTAAGGTTTAAAATGAATCCACCAGCCCTGTTACAGAGCACGGATGTGTCCAAGTCCCCAGATGTGCCTGTGCAGTGACCTGTCATTTTCATCATTGTGCTCTTTCTTCTCGCAGGAGAAAGTGGCGTCTGCTAGGCTGGGTGTGCTGGCAGTCCCTCTCTGTCCGGGGTGGGCCTCGGGGCCCTGGGCAGTGCAGTGCTGGGCTGGACAGTGCCCCCTGGCTTCACACTCTGTGCCTGGCTGTCTGGGTTCCCAGGCAGCTCTGACTTCCATGGCTGTACCTTTCTTCCGCCAAAGTGTCCCAATATAACTTTCCTGCTCTTCTCTTCATTTCCTTTGTGGTATTTTGTCCTCTGATAATGGTTTTCTGTCTTTTCCAAATAAGGACTTTTGCCTTCTGCAGTCTCAGATCCTTCAGAAGGCATCAGAGTGCCAAGAAATATTTCCCTGCCTTGAGGTGCCTCGTGAGCTGAGCAGCTTGCCACCATTCCTGTAATAGTCTTTGTGCTCTTTGGCTAAAGGAAGGAGAGAGCTCTTCAGATAATGACCCCAGCAATTTGAGGTCAGAAACTTAAAGAAAACAAGCCCAAATGGGGAGATTGGGGTCTGAGGGCTTAAGAGTGCAGGTCAAGGGGGTGCCCCACTTCCGAGTTTGGGGGACCTTGAAACATGACCTGACTTCAGTGTTTTCTTGTCTGTTAACCAATGATAAGAGTGTGTCATATATATATACATTGTGATTCTCCGGGCTCCCGAGAGAAATACAGTAGGTTACATGTGACAAGAAAGTTGAGCATCCTGCCTGGCACGAGTAAACATCCAATAAATGGCAGTTGTTAATCTCGTCACTGTCCTCCCAAGTAGGCGAGAAGAAAGGTGGCCTTGCCACTGTGGCCTTGCAGCATTTCCCACCAGATCCTGGGGGGTTTTTTCTTGTGGTGGACCCGGCAGCATATCTGTGGTACTGCTGACTTCAGAGTGAAGGACCAGTCTCCCTGGGAGATGTTTAGGGGTTAGAGGAGAGAATGAAAGGGAAGGAGGTGTCTCCCAGCTGGGACCTGGTGCTTCTGCCTGAAGGAGAAGGTGGTAATTCCCATCCTTCATGTCTCATAACATAGTGAGAATGGTAATACAGGTAAAAAGGTGTTAATAACGTCCTCCTAAAAGGAAGAAGGCCCAGGCACCTTCATTTTCTTGCTCTGATGGTACAGCTGTGTGCTGCAAATCAGCACTCAAAATCCAAACAACTTGCAAAATAATAAGAATTTGTATGGGCTTCTCTGATAGCTCAGCTGGTAAAGAATCCATCTGCAATGCAGGAGACCCCAATTCAATTCCTGGGTTGGGAAGATCCCCTGAAGAAGGGATAGGCTATCCACTCCAGTATTCTTGGGCTTCCCTGGTGGCTCAGCTGGTGAAGAATCCTCCTGCAGTGTGGCAGACCTGGGTTAGATCCCTGGGTTGGGAAGATCCTTTGGAGGAGGGCATGGCAGCCTCCAAGAATACTCCAGTATTCTTGCCTAGAGAATCCCCATTGACAGAGGAGCCTGTTACATGACAGTCCGTGGGGCTGCAAAGAGTCAGACACGACTGAGCGACTAAGCACACAGCAAGAATCTTTAAGAATTCTGACACTCCTCTGCCTCCATCCATACTCTCTCCCATGCTGACTCATAATCTACAGCATCCTAAATTTCATTTGCTGCCTTTTATTCGCAATATAAAATTTAAGCCCAAAGTCTGTATCTGAAATGTTGTTGCAATTGAGAGCTTGATAGTTTTTCTGAAATCACTGGAAAGAAACTGTCTTACTTAAAATGTTAAGAATTGACACGCAAGTCCAAATAATTGCCTGACTTCATGTTTATTTAATCATATCCAATACTCAGCAAGTAAAACAAATGGCTTAAAACTCAACATTCAGAAAACAAAGATCATGGCATCCGGTCCCATCACTTCATGGCAAATAGATGGGGAGACAGTGGAAACAGTGACAGACTTTATTTTCTTGGGCTCCAAAATCGTTGCAGATGGTGACTACAGCCATGAAATTAAAAGACTCTTGCTCCTTGGAAGAAAAGCTTTGACAAACCTAGACAGCATATTAAAAAGCAGAGATATTACTTTGCCAACAAAGGTCTGTCTGGTCAAAGCTATGATTTTTCCAGTAATTATGTACGGATGTGAGAGTTGGACCATAAGGAAAGCTGAGGGCTGAAAAATTGATGCTTTTGGACTGTGGTGTTGGAAAAGACTCTTGAGAGTCCCTTGGACAGCAAGGAAATCAAACCAGTCAATCGTAAAGGAAATCAATGCTGAATATTCACTGGAAAGACTGATGCTGAAGCTCCAGTACTTCAGCACCTGATGCAAAGAGCTGACTCACTGGAAAAGACCCTGATGCTGGGAAAGATTGAAGGCAGGAGGAGAAGGGGACAACAGAGGATAAGATGGTAGAATGGCATCACCAATTCACTGGACATGAGTTTGAGCAAGCTCCGGGAATTGGTGATGGACAGAGAAGACTGGTGTGATGCCATCAGTGGGGTTGCAAAGAGTTGGACACAGCTGAGCAACTGATCTGAACTGACTGAATACTCAGCAAATGTATCAGCCATAGATGGATTCAATTTGGATCCAAACTCAATTTTTTTTCCTTCTCAATAGGAATTTTAGAGTTGGTCTGATGGCAGTTGGCCAGGCTAAAAAGGAAGAGTGGACTGAATCACAGGGGAGTCACCCTTCTGGGTTCTGTTCATTCGACAGTCAGCATTCACCCCTTTCCTTATTTGTTGAAAGACTCTCCACTGGATCTGAGTCATCTGGAGGGGTGAGCTGGCCATGATGCTCATACCCCTCCTCCTGCACCCTGGGTCCCCACCAGCACACCCAGAGCATGGAGCCCTACCTGGGCAAGACTTGAGATGTGAGTGCAAAGGGACCTGTACCCTAGTCTGGGACTCATGACAGCTTAGCACATGTCTGCAGTGCTGTGGGGTGCCTGGCCAGTCCCCCTAACTCTCAGAGGGCTTCCTGGTCTCTTTCACCAACCATATGTGTACCAGTTATACCTCAAGGACCAAACTAATAAAAGCAGCATCACCTTGTGAAAAGAGACCCCAAACCTGGCTGATAACTTCTGGTGAGGCCATTGTCATCCCACACAGACACCTGTGATTCAGTGATGGCCTCTTTCCTCTGACCTCTTTAGTGGAGGAAAATATGTTGATATGTGGATCCTTTATATGTTTATCCTAAGAAATATGTTGATCCTTTATTTCCCAAAGAGATGGAGACCTCAATAATAACCATATTTACAAAACCCATGTCTTAAAACAAGGCTTACTTACCAGACATAACTGAATGTAGAAAGCCCTTTTTCAACACTGTATGCAAATTAGTTAGGTTTTTGCATGTATATTTAAGACTATACTTCAACTAGTGTTTGTATCTTCAGCATGTGTACTTTAATCAGGTGGTGAATTATTCTTTCAGTCTTCGGTAGTAACTGGAAGTTGTCTTATGCTTTTGGTATTGCTTTGTAAAAGATTTTCATTTCAGAGAGGAGTGTTCACCTTTACCATTTAGCATAGTGATTTAAGTGTTGATCATTCCATTCAAGGAGAGTCATAATTTTTAATGGTAAATAGTGAGGTTTTGGTGGCTCAGACGGTAAAGCGTCTGCCGACAATGCGAGAGACCCAGGTTCAATCCCTGGGTTGGGAACATCCCCCTGGGGAAGGAAATGGCAACCCACTCCAGTACTCTTGCCTGGAGAATCCCATGGATGGAGGAGCCTGATGGGCTACAGTCCATGGGGTCGCAAAGAGTCGGACACGACTGAGTGACTTCCGCTGTAGTGGACAGAATTTCATTTCCTGTTTTTTTAACTGCAAAGGAAACAGTATTCGCTGCCGATAAATTTGGAGACTTTGAAAAGCCATGCAAAAAATTAGAATCACTTGTAATTCTATCATCCAAAGGGGATCACTGTTCACATTTTGATAAACCTTTTTTCTAGTTGACTTTTATCACATACGTATGAAATACATATGCATACTTATAATTTATAGATATAAGTTGAAGTCACAAAATACATGCTATTTGTAGTCGGCATTTTCCTCTTAGTATATTTCCTGAATCTTTAAGTGTTCTTCAGAAACATCATTTTAATAACCTGCACAGTGTTCATTTACTATTATGAGAGGTACTGTGATGAGCGTTCTTGGTTCATTCATAAATCTTCACACAAGGATCAGTGTTTTTCTTTAGGACACATTGCCAGAGGTGGGATTCCTGGGTCACATATATGCACTGGTCAGGCTGCACTGCCCACTGGAAGTCCACTCGTGCTGATCCGTGTGGGGGGCTGGTCTGGGGACACTTGCTAACACTGGGCGTCATACTTCTTTTGGTTCATAAATCTCTTAAGGGAGAAACTATACCTTGTTGCTTTAATTACTAGTCATCATGTTTATTGGCCGTTTGTTTATTTTCTTATTAAGATGGTTTTCCTTTCCCTATTGCTTGCCAAATATTGTTCTTTTGTCTGTCTTGTGTTCAAAAAATCCTTTTTTCCCCATTTTACCATTTGCTTTTTAATACTATTAAGTGTTTTATTTTGATAATATAAAAATTTTTAATCTTACAAATCCACTCATCTTTCCTTGGATGTTTCAGCTTTCATTTCTTGTGTTTATAAAGTCCATGCCCCCAAAACAAATAGAAATTCATCTCTCTCTTTCTGAGATTTTGTGTGCATGTCTTCTACATCTAGATTTTTAATTCATCTGAAATTTTTAAAAATACATAGTGTGGATCTGTTTTGGTTTTTTTTCTTCCTAATCCATAGATGAGGCTGTGCTCCAGTAAAACTTAGTCACAAAATAGGCTGTGGGTTGATTGGTCCTGATGGCCTTAGTTTGCCTATCTCTGTTTTAGCTGAATTTTTGAATCTTTTAAGTCCGTCATCCTCGTCTCCCTTACAAATACAAAAAAAGTACTTGTGTTTGTGTATGTGTATATATATATGTGTGTGTATATTGTCACACACACAAATACTTTTTATGTGTGTATATGTTACACTGTCCCATGGGCAGAGGAGCCTGGTAAGCTACAGTCTGTGGGGCCCCAAAGAGTCAGACACGAGTGCAATGATGATGGTACAGTATATATATATATATAGAGAGAGAGAGAGAGAGAGGAATTTGGCTAAAGAGTCTTATAAAATGATTTGGGAAAAATGTGACATGTTTATAACATAGGATTTTCCCATCAAGCAACACCCAGCGTTCATCTGTGTCCATCACCAACCAAAATTTTATAGTTTCTTTGCTGCTGGTTAATTTCAGTCCTTGCGGTGTTTCTCATTGTAGTTGCCACTGTGACTAGGATCTGTGTCAGGGTTCCCACAACCCCCTGCCTCTTCCCTGGTTCACTGGAATGATCACAGGACTGGGCAGTTGTGTTCAGGGCAGGACAAGGGAGAAGACTCCCCACCCCCAACCAGGCAGGTCAGTGGAGGAGCTACTGCAGCTGGGGTTCTGGGACCAGCTTCCACCCTGCTCCCCACCCGCTCCCCACCCACACCAACTCTAACTTCTCATCTCTTCTCTCAGTTACCTTTTCACCAGGCCACCAGCCTCCAGGAGGCTCAGGGCAGCTAGAGTTTTAGTTGTTTCTTAACCCCGAGATTCATCCAATACATGGCATGATCTAATGTGACACCAAGACACCAAAATGTACACAGAACTGAGTGAATTAACTTTAGATCCGACATGATGGAGGCGGCCTGCAGAAGAGCCTCCTCCCCAGGCCAGGTAGAGTGAGAGGTGCGGCAGAGGCTCGAAGCCCAGAGGGCACTGCCACGCTTTCCCCCTACCCCATGAGCTCCCCTGGAGGAGGGGATTTGTCCCTTCTTTTAGGGGGAGCTGCAGAGGGAAGGCAGCAGCTGTGGGGGAATCCTTTCCGCCACAGGCTCCCTAAGGTCTGAATGATGCCGGTCTGAACTCTCCAGACTGCTTTCTTCTGAAATGTGCTGTGACGATGTCCATCCTCTCAGCTCCTTTGTCGTCCCCTCAGAGCTCTTCCCTCTCCTTCCAGCCGTTCTGTCTCCTCCCTTTGCCCAAGGGGGGACTGCCTTGGCTTCCTGCCCCTCCGTCTCAGACACTCCTTGGCCCTTTGATTGATACATATGCTTGTCTTTCAGACATACTTCTTGCCCACAGCAGGCCAAGGTGCTCTGTGATGGGTGTAAAACTAGCTACTTCCCATATGAATACATGATGAGCTTGCTAAGACCTCTAAGAGGGAGGTTTAATCAGGAATTGCAGTGGCTTCGTGGGGAATATTGCGACCTGGATTCTCCATAAACCAGGACCACCGTCTCTCCCTTCCGACCACTTTCTGTCTCACCGCTTACCCACAGGGGCCCAGGAAACAGCAATTATTTTTTTTAATTGAATTTATTTTTGGCACTGCTGGGTCTTCATTGCTGCCTGAGGGCTTTCTCTAGTTGAGTAAGTGGGGGCTCCTCTCTAGTTGTGGCGCACAGTCGTCTTGTTGCTGTGGCTTGTCTGGTTTCAGAGCACAGGCTCTGGAGCGCGGGCTCAGTAGTTGTGGTACACAGGCTTAGCTGCCCCACGGCCTGTGCGATCTTCTTAGACCAGGAATTGAACCCATGTCCCTTTCGTTGGCAGGTGATTCTTAACCGCTGGACCACCAGGTGAGGCCAGCAATTAGTTTTGATATTAGCCCAAACAAAACATAATTCAGAGGAGAAATCACCCTCAGAACATTACGTATGTGTTTTCCAACGCTTCCTACCCTCTTCCCGTCCCCCCTCCTCAGTCACAATGATCCTGGCGTCCCTGTTTATGAAACTGAACGATTGGGGAAAACCCCAAGTTCAATAATCAGGACTTGAAGCCTCTCAGGAGGCAAACACCTCCCAAGCTCTACTTTGTTTTGTGATTCCAGTGATAAAAGAGCCTCCTTCCACTGTGTGTGTGTCCCCTCCCGGGGGCGAGGGGACATGCTGCCTTGAGCCGGTTCCTACATGTGACCCCCCCACTTTGTAACAGAATGTCGCCTGGCTCTGTTTCAGAGTTCCTTGAAGAGAAGAGGCAGCCGGGAAGCGTACAAAGAGAAGAAAGCCTTCACCCAGGTAAGCAGCATCTCATTCTCATGTGATGTCTCCTCATTTTGAGTTTTCTTGAAAAGTGTGAGCATCACCTTGAAGGTCGCCAAAGAATCACCACCTGTGCAGTCATCTGAGCTCACCCAGAGCCTCCATGGGTGAATTGTCTTCCCAAACCAAGAGCTCTTCCCTTTTGTTTCTTTCACTGGTCGGCTGGTGGTTTCCTCAAGAAGGAGGGGAACAGACCGACTTCCTGGGCAGCATAATCGGTGCCGTTCGGGGCTCTGCTGTGTTCTCAGATGGTGACGGGCATTCTGGCCGTCCAAGTCAGTCACACAGTAAAAGAGTGAGATAGCACAGCTGCCGTCACGTCGGGTTGTCCAGAAAGCATCGTTTTGAGGGTTGGAGTTTTTTTTTTAATGCACAAGCTGAATAGTATCTTAAATTGCCCTAATCGAAAGCAAGGTGTTCTCTGCAAGGTGGTCAGAGTGGGGCCCTCTGCGCACAATGCATTGTGTCCTTCAGAACTTCTTTTCTGAACACACTGCATTTCTTTCTTTGTTTTCTAAATTGCTACTACTATTAGATTTTGGAAAGAACAAGGCCTCTTTGGGGTGTCTGCTCCCTGGAGACCCCAGAGCACAGAGTGATGAGAGAGACACCACGGAGAGTCCAGGAAACTACGAGGCCCAGTGCCCACCCCTCTGTGAATCCCCCCTCCCCATTCCCTTGGGTCTCTGCTCTCCCTGAAGCCCCCATCCCCACAGCAGCTTTCATGGAGGGCCAGGGAGAAGGAAATGGCAACCCACTCCAGTGTTCTTGCCTGGAGAATCCCAGGGACGGGTGATCCTGGTGGTCTGCGGTCTATGGGGTCACACAGAGTCGGACACGACTGAAGTGACTTAGCAGCAGCAGCAGCAGGCCTGGTGAGCCGGAGAAACGGCAAGGCTTAGCTGTTTTCTTCCGTGTCTCTGCTGCCCAAATCTCACTTTGGAACTGCTAATAATGGGGACGTTAAAGCCTGTTGTCCCCAGATGCTGGGCGCTTCGGCCCCTGGCCTTCAAGACTGTTTCAACTTCTGGCTTCTGACCGGGGAAGAGTTGTTCTTTAAAAGCGTCATCTTTGCATATCGTGGGGTGACTAGTGCAGTGCACTCACCGGGGGTCAGTGAGGCTGGGAGCAGGAGGGGGAGACCTGAGAGTGGGGTCATTGAGCGGGGAGTTTCTGTCTGGCAGAACGGAGGAGCCGAGCACCTTGGGAACTGCAGGTCTACAGCCAAAGCTCAGAGGAAACTGCCGCCCCGGTGCAAGGTAGGAGCTCGAGCAGTGGTCGGCGGCGCTGGGGTGCTGGCCAGAGGCAGACTTGCAAGCCAGACAATATACACCCGCAGCGTTATATTTCTGTTGCTTGTCAAGGCCTTTCCGCTGGTGGCGGCGGTGGTGGTCCTGTGTGCGTCCTCCCCCACCCCGGGCCGTGCTGGGCTTCTCTGCCAGACCACAGAGAGTCACGTGGGCCGGCTACTGGATCTGCTTCATGCTCCTTCCTGGAGCTGTCGGACCGTCTCCTGAAACCAGAGCTCGAGGTCGGCCTTGCCCCTCCCGGGGAGTCTTGGCAGAGTTCTAGAAAGTCTTCAGTTACCAGATAAGATGGGTGTCCAGCCTGTGC
Organism: Bos grunniens; assembly: GCF_055505025.1. Classification (NCBI taxonomy): domain Eukaryota; kingdom Metazoa; phylum Chordata; class Mammalia; order Artiodactyla; family Bovidae; genus Bos; species Bos grunniens. The sequence continues at coordinate 42,814,057 of NC_141188.1, forward strand.
TGCTACAGCTGAGGCTGTGATTCCCCCATCGTATCAGAAGAAGTTGGCCTCCTGCCCCAGAACAGGCCGAGCCTGGCTCCCCCCAGCCTCCCCTTACCTTCATGCCGGCTTCGGCTGCCCCCACTGAGCAATTAAGTTGACCACACACTACCTCGGTTTCAAAGACGGCCTTTTTTTTTTTTTTTTAATCAAAACTTGCATTAGTCCTGGTGGCAGGGCTGGCTGTGCATGGGTGTTGCGTAGAAACAAAGCATGCTTTCATCATATGTTAGAATTCCTGGTGTGGGGGTAGTTTCTTTCCTTAAGGAGCTGGAGCCTTTTTGGATATTTGGTCAATCCTCAGGTAATCTATGAATCGGACGCTTACTAGGGTATGTCGTAGAATCCTGCTTTTTTACCCGGCCTGGGTTTAAGTTCGAGGAGACAGGGGAGGAAGATGGTTCTGATTTAGAATCAGATTTGTGGGGAATGGCGGGCGGGGGGGGAACAGTGTAAGGTTTCCAGAAGTCAAGGCGATTTGAGGGATTGCTGGGGTTTTGTACCATGTAGGGGGGTGCAGATAAGTGCTTCTATCTGAGCACAGAGCCCTGAGGAACACCAGACTCCATATGCATCCTCCAACAGTTCAGCTCAACTTCTGGGGGGAACAACCCTCAGGAGAGACAGCCTGAGATGCCCTGACCCTGGTTTGAGATAGAAGCGTCCTGAACTGTGCAGGGGGCTCTGCCGCTCGGCCGCCACCATCTCAAGGGCTCACCAGTCGTGAGATTCCAGGGAGGGTGGGTCAGGACACTGGTCCCGCCTGGGACTCTGCCCAGGCTTGAGTCCCGGGCTGAAGGTGGAATTCCCCTGGGACAGGTGACATTCCCCTCCACTGTCTCCACGGCTGTCCCCAGCACTGAAGTGAACTTCTGTGCTTAAGTTGGAGACAGGATGGTGTAGGTGATTCTAGACTCAGGACAAGCACTAGCTACCAGGTTCACGATGGGGCTAAACATCTTTCTCTCCTGGGCTTGTCACCCCTGAAGTGATTCATTTACAAAGTACTGACTCTGTCTCCACTGACACCTGTTTTAGTTTATTCAAACCCCTTCTTGTGACAACAAAGACCTCTCTATATTTGGACACATAGATTTCTTATAAATCTATATCAAAAAATTTAAAAAGATGCTTTTGATCTGCTTTCGAAAGTTCTAAGAACCTGGGTTGTTTAACATGCCAATTTCTGGTACACAATATGTCTTCAGTATTTCCTGAAGGAATGAATAACAAATAAGTAGGCTTTTCCCCTTAGTGTTAAGTTAGGATTAAATACTGTATGTGTTTTATGGCCCATGTATTCTGTGTAGGCCCTGTACATCGTTACCCCAGCAGTGATGGTAACCTATCTTGCTCCATTGTGTGGCCAGTCAGCTTTACTTCCAGTTGTCGCAGACCCCTCGTTACGTCCACCTTTGTTGTTGTTCAGTCGCTAAATTGTGTCTGACTCTCTGCGACCCCATGGATTGCAGCACACCAGGCTTCCCTGTCCCTTACCATCTCCTGGAATTTGCTCAAACTTACGTCCATTGAGTCGGTGATGCCATCCAACCATTTCATCCTCTGTGGCCCCTTTTCCTCCTGTCTTCAATCTTTCCCAGCATCAGAGTCTTTTCCAATGAGTCAGCCCTTCGCATCAGGTGGCCAAAATATTGGAGCTTCAGCTTCAACATCAGTCCTTCCAATGAATATTCAAATTTGATTTCCTTTAGGATTGATTGGTTTGATCTCCCTGCAGTCCAAGAGACTCTTAAGAGTCTTCTCCAGCACCACACTTCAAAAGCATCAATTCTTTGGTGTTCAGCCTAACCAAAACCAAACCAGACCCTTAATGTGAGAAGTTCTAGATCATGAAGACTGTGCCCTCCTCCCAGTGACATTTATATATCACTCCTGATATGCAAAGAGGAAGAAAAAAAGTTACTTGCTCCTTTCCCCCAAATTCATTGAGTTTCAGACAAAGCAGAAAGTTGGCTTCAGGTCTAGTGGTGAGAGGAGGCAAGGTAGGGGCTCCCAGGGAGGTCTTTCTGCCTAGTGGTGAGTGTGCAGCAGGAACCGGTGGAGAATGAACCATGTTCTCTTGCTGACCCGTCTGCACAAGTGACCAGCTGGAGGAGCTCCCCCCACCCCCAGGGTTGATTTGCTGGTTTGATGACTCTTCCTCCCTGGTGATGGGATGTGACCACCAAATAAGGAGGGAGACTTTGTCTAAGTCTGGGTTCCCAGGAATCTTTTGGAACTTGATGACCAATCACAGAGAAATGAGTCATGACACTGGTCACTGTTGCCAGCCACCCAAGTGTCATTTATGAAGCTGTAGCATGAGCCTAGATCCAGAATTGATGCAGTTCCAAGGTGTGGAGACCGCATGGGGAAGGCAAGGGTCACTCTCTAGTTGGTCCTGAAAGGGCCTTCTGGACCTTGGTCGAGCAGTGTGGGGTTTTAGCAGACAGCCTGCTCCCGTGACCCTCCAGAGTCCTCTGGGTACCTGAGGAGCCCTACTTTTTAGATTTTAAACCGCTTAACACCTTGCCTTGGGTTTCTGGGATTAATTTCCTGCTGTCATAGCCACTAAAACGTGCTGAAGTCGAGTTTGCATGGAGAGAGGGTGTGAGTCATCCGGGCCTTAAGTTTACAGTATCCATCTCATACTAACCGCCAGAGCCGGGTGCTTACTCTGCAGCTTAGCATCCAGAGGCCCTCATGCCCATCATCTTGAGTCATCCTCACGTCATCCATGGGATGAGCTGGGGGAGGAGGATGGTGGGGGGGTTGCCTTGTCTTAGGTTCTCAGATTTGTGGAAAGCCAGGCTGATTTGGGGTCACCTGGCCTCCCCATCCCGTTAGGACCTATGAGGTGCTGGCGGCCCCACTGTGGAGGGAGGAGGTAAGTGGCAACAGGTAGAAGTTGGCACAGAGGCCTGTCCACCTGTCCCAGGCTAAGCCTGGGGTCTGGGGTGTCTCACAGGTCAGGATGGACCCAGAGAAGTGGGGTGGGCCGCCACACTGTGGCGGTGCTGGGCTTCATTGCTCACTCCTCTCCATTCATCTCCTGGGTGATGGTTTTCATGTGCACCTTTGCCCAAACAGGCCTTGGTGCCCCCATGAAGGACCAGGCCTGCCCCGTCTGTCATGGCCCCTCTCAGTGGACCCCATGCACTGACGGGAAGAGTGGTGTTTCATGTGTGGTGTGTGTGTGTGTGTGAGGGGTGAGGTGCGAGGAAAATCGTCAAAAACAGGAAGGTGTGATATTTTCAAATAACCCTGGTCTGGGCTCTCTCTCTGGGCAGGATGACAGCGCGGATCTGAGGTGCCAGCTCCAGTTTGCCAAAGAGGAGGGCTCGCTGATGCTCAGGAAGATGGCCAAGCTGGGGCGCGAGAAGGACCGGCTGGAGCAGGAGCTGCAGAGGTACAGGGCCCTCTACGGGGACGCTGACAGCCCCCTGCCCACGGGCGAGGCCGGCGGGCCACCCAGCACCCGGGAGGCGGAGCTGAAGCTGCGGCTGAGGCTGGTGGAGGAGGAGGCCAGCATCTTGGGCCGGAAGATCGTGGAGCTGGAGGTGGAGAATCGGGGCCTCAGGGCTGAGATGGAAGACCTGCGCGGCCGGGAATCCCTGCCCGGTGGGCCGACCTCGCCCTTCGGGGGTGACTCCCTGGAGTCCTCGGCTGAGCTGCGCCGGCACCTGCAGTTCGTGGAGGAGGAGGCGGAGCTGCTGCGGCGGTCCATCTCCGAGATCGAGGACCACAACCGGCAGCTGACCCACGAGCTGAGCAAGTTCAAGTTCGAGCCGCGGCCCGAGCCGGGCTGGCTGGCAGGGGGCGGGGCGCCCCTGCAGGACGAGCTCCAGGCGGTGCGGCTGCCGATAAGCGAGCTGAGCGGGGAGGTGCTGACGCTGCAGCCGGGCCCGCACGCCCCGAGCCCGCGGGACAGTGATGCTGACAGCGACACGGGCCGAAGGAGCGACGACGGTGAGGACGGACGCGTGCAGCCTCGCCGGGAGGGCCCCATTGGCGGCGAGAGTGACTCGGAGGAGACCTTCGAGAAGACGTCTGGCTTCGGAAGCGGGAGGCCGTCGGAGGCCGGCGAGTGCCCGGCGGAGCTGCTGCGCGCGCGGGAGGACTCGGAGCGCCTGGCGAGCATCAGGCACGAGGCGGAGCGGCTGGAGCGCACGGTGGAGCGCATCATCACGGACACCGAGGCCGCTCTCCCGGGCGGAGAGGCCTCGCCCGGGGCCTGCGGCCAGGGCATCAGGGAGGAGCCCCAGCTGCTGGGGACCCTCAACGCCAGGATGAAGGCATTCAGGAAAGAGCTCCAGGCCTTCCTGGAGCAGGTGGAGCGACTGGGGGAGGGCCTGTCCCCGCTGCCCCAGCTCACCGAGTCATCCAGCTTCCTGTCCTCTGTGACCTCCGTATCCCGGGACTCCCCGGTGGGGAACCTGGGCAAGGAGCTGGGCCCGGACCTGCAGGTAAGGGGGCTCCTGGCTCTGCCTCCCTGCTCCGTCCTGCTCCTCCTCCTTCTCGCTGGCCTTGCCGCGCTCCAACTCACCTTGCTCACAGCTGCTTGGTTATGATCGCAAACCTGCATTGTACTAAAGCCTCAAGTTTCAACCAAAGCCTTTCTGTTGGTTGGGTTTCTCTCTCTCTTTTTTTTTTTTTTGGTTTGGTTTGGTTTAGCTCTCTTTTGTTTCCTTGTTTCTTTCCCCCTTTCCCTTTTATTTTTAACCACGCCACTGCTCTTGGCTAAGAGGTCCTCCCTCTTGACACGAGGCTAACCCACTGGCAGCACCAAGGATGGACGCATTCTGTCCCTTCTCCTTTTTTTTGGCGTCCTCAATGACCAGCCATCTCGATGAAGAAGCAAAGAGGAGTTTGAAGCGCAGTGCAAGCGCTCTTCGAAGTCAGGATAATTAGCAGACTCCCGGGAGCGGGTGCATCCGTGCCTGGGTTCACCGCCCCAGGGACAGTCCAGCCCACCGGCTCCCTCTGTGACACAACTGGGGCAGGCAAGGAGCGTGGTGGAGAGAAGGATGGCTTTGACAGCATCCCGGAGCCGAGGGCGGCGAGTGGTGTGGCCCAGACGGCTCTCCGTGCACCGCCCTGGACTGTGGCGTTTGGTGCCCGATGCCTGACTGCGGGCGAGTCTCGCTCCCGCGTCCCCATCGCATGCGCCTCGTGACCAGCGTGTTGCATTCTCCCGTTTCTCTGTTTGCCTTTCAGATCTTTCAGCCTGCCGTTTTGCTGCTCCTCCTCCTGGCTCTGTTCTCTCCTCTCTCTGACGCCGCTGTGTTTACGTTGGTTTCTCTGGTCATGCTTTTCCTCATCCCATAGATTTCCAGCTGTCTGTCTACCTCCCCCCTCCCCCACCTCACCCTCTTGTCCTTTGTGTTTTGTTTAAAATTGTAAGACAAGAACAAAAGCAAAAAAAAACAAATCCCTCCCATGCACCTCACAGTCCAAACTGAGAGATCAGATGGAGTGGCAGCCGGGGCAGGAGCGAGGGGAGGAGCGGGGTCACCTCCATCTCCGCACCGCACGGGAGCTGCACCGCCGAGCCGACGGGGATGCCGGAAGCTGCCGGCCTGGAGCCCAGAGCTGCTTCAGCCTCGAGGTGAGCAGGGGTCCCCCTCACCTTCCCACTCCTCCTTTGCTGTGTGTTTGTGTGACGGTTCCCACCTAGGTCCAAGGCCCCTAGGGAACATGATGGGGATATGGGGCATGTGGGATCAGAGGGGTACTTAACTGAATCAGAATCCATGGCATACAACTGAACTGGGGGATTCACACGGTGAGGGCAGGGGGCCTGGAAACGAAGCGAAGCGACTGAGACTGATTCATGAGGCTCTGTGGCTGCTTGTCAGGCAGTGAGGAAAGCAGGACTGAAAACCAAGAGTGTCCCGCCTGTGTGTCTTGCCCCGCCCCCACCTGCTCCTTTTCTGGATGGTGCTCCAGACATAGGGCAGAACCCAGGGATGCTCTTCTGACCCGGGGGCTCTTCCGCAGTCTCTGTTGCCATAGCAACCCATGTCCACAAATCTCACAGTCACTGTGGATAGTACTGCTTTTCCTCATCCTATAGTTTTCCAGCTGCCTGTCTACCTTCCCCACCCCACCCCACCCCACCCTCTTGTCCTTTGTATTTTGTTTAAAATTGTAAAACAAGAACAAAAGCAAAAAAACAAATCCCTCCCATGCATCTCACAGTCCAAACTGAGAGATCAGATGAGTGGCAGCCGGGGCAGGAGCGAGGGGAGGATCGGGGGTCCTGTTGTAGGTCACAGTTGTCCCGTCAGCGAAGGCTCCTCCCTTTAGGTAATTCCACCAGGACAGAAGGTAGGTGGCCCTGAGGCGGGTGTCTGGCTCTGGTACCGCCTGTTGAGGAAGTTGCCGCAAGGTTAGAGCTGCGTGTTCTGCATTAGGAGAGGTCGGGGTGTTTGCTTCCGGAAGCAAACAGAAGCTCACTTCTCAGTCAGGTGAGAAAGTCCCCTAAGAGTGCTAGGTGCTATGTAATGAAGTATGAATAGTGATCAAGAACCAGAAGGAATATGTCTTGCTGTTGAAGACTACCTGGCAGGAAGGGGTGTCACGGCTCCAGTAGCTGATACCAATGTTCTGTTTGTTCTGGTGTGATTTTATAACTGTCAATGTACAGTAAAAATGGGCAAAAACTAGCCAATCAGACTACATCGAATGACAGCACGTGTAAGGCCAAAACCAGCCCATCTGCATCCTGTCCTGCACACAGGTTACTTTGGCACGAAAACTCATGGCCAGAGGCCGGGCCACATTGCCAGTCTTCTCTGCCCCCAGAGGCCCTTTCTCTGGGTGGTCCGGTGCCCTCCTCCCTCTATACACCGTCCGGGGTGTCCTGTCTACTAAGCGTGTCCCGTTCACTGTGATGAGGTCAGAGGACTCTCTGCCCTGCACCCCCAGGTCCTGCTGGTTCCCCAGGAGCAACAAGTCTGCCCCTGACTCTCCTGGGCATGTGTGCTCTGCAGAGCTTCAGAAGCCACAGAGAATCTGGAGAGAGGAAGATGCTTAGCTGAAACAGTGCCGTGGGAAAATAAACCTTCGTAAAAGGGCACGTAGCAAAGTTAGCTAGTGCTGTGCGGTGACTTTGGGTCACCAAACAGTACGGCTCAGAAGGGATCTTCAGACAGACCCCCTCATTCTACAAGTGGGAAGAAAGCACGAGGCAGTGTCAGCAAATTCTCCCCCACCCCAGCTGACTGGTGATGGAGCTAGGGCCAGAACTGCCTCCTCGGGCCTGGCCTGTCCTCTCCCCACCCCCGCCCCTCCCATGAGGAGTGCTACCTATTCAGCAGGGACTGGCCCCCACTGACCACTCCCCACCAGGCCTGGACATTCCAAAAGGCGCTCCATCTCCTTGGGGGCCATTTCCAAACCCAGATCACTCGGGTGACTAATCCTTACGCCCACTATCTTGCCATGGAATGTTTCATCTTTCAAGCGTCTGTCTGGTTTCCTTTAATTTTATACCTTCTAATGAGACAGTAAAAAAAATAAAAAACAACTCTGTAAAAGGCAAGGTCCAGGAGCATCATTTCCTAGAAGGGGAAACTGATTTACTCAGGAGTTAGACACACTTCATTCTGACTTTTTATTCACCAAGGCATTTCACACAGGAGAGAAAACTCATGTATGCAGACACAATTTTAAAATACTTTCTAAAAGATGACACCCCTCTGGTTTCTGGCCCCTCTGACAGCTCCATAGTTTTTCCTTTCATGATGAGAGGAGCCCCATGTTGATCCCACGTAGGGTCTGGTTCTCCGTGTGTGTCCCTGGCATGGATGTCACCCTGGGGCTCAGCTTGGCCTTTGAATGTGAAATTGGGTTAAAGGATCGTACTGTGGACAGTTCTGGGGGGCAGAACCCTCAGAACCCTTTAGTGAAGACTTCGCTGGCAAGACATTGCCAACACTTGGTTTCCCATGAGGCTCTACTGGAAATTGTACACACAGTAGCAGGGCAGCCGGCCAGAGAAGTGACTCTGGGTTAAAGACTCGGCACAGGGCACGGATGCCATGGAGCGCCGTGTAACTGCGGGGAAGGCAGACGGAACAGACGTTTTCGTCTAGAATGGGGCTGAGACTGAGGCGAGGTGTACTGCCAGCAGGGTTTTTTTGTTTTTAAATTGACGCATAGGTGATTTACAATGTTAATTTCTGCTGTTTGGCAGAGTGACTCAGTTACACACATATATACATTCTTCTTCATATTCTTTTCTGTGAAGCTTTATGACAGGATATTGAACTATACAGTATGACCTTCTTGTGCATCCGTCCTGTGTATTCTAGTTGGCATCTGCTAATCCTATCCTCTTCCTCCCCTTTGCTAATGGTGTCTGGACTTCCTCTTCCGTTGCCCTTGACGTGACCTTGGTCTGTCTGCAAACACTAACTACTCTTAAACACATGTGAATTTCCTTCAGCCCTTGGCTCCTTGGAGGTGCTAGTGGAGGGGTTGACAGAAGCCACCTTAGATTGGTGGCTTCAAAGAAGAAACAACTTTCTGAACTGAAGCTGAAATTTAGAAGATTCTTCAAGTCCCATTTATGAAGTGCCTTCTGTGTGTTTTACGTTATAGATTTCACGTTTGGGGAAAGGGGACAGAAGCTAAGTGCTTATTTGGGAAGATTTGGGTAGACACCAAATCTTAGTAGTATGTTTAACTACTACTAAGAAGAAGGCAATGGCGCCCCACTCCAGTGCTCTTGCTTGGAAAAGCCCATGGACGGAGGAGCCTCGTAGGCTGCAGTCCATGGGGTCGCTAGGAGTCGGACATGACTGAAGCAACTTAGCAGCAGCAGCAGCAGTCACAAGGCGAAAAAGAAAATAGCTGCCTCTTATTCAGTAGCGTGTTAGCAGATCACAGGTCTGCATGGTGGGAGGCCTGCCCTTTGGGCTGCACATGCTGAGCCCCGGGGGGGCACGGTGTGTCCATATCCTCGCCCAGCCCCTCAGAGCTGCCGCAGCCAGAGAGAGCCAAAGTCCCAACCTGCCAGCACCCATGAGCCTGCTAATGCAGCTACAGAAAAGTTAACCGCTCAGAGGAGAACAAAGCGAGCAGACTTCAGAAAGGCCAATACTCTGGTTGCCTGTTCCTCTCGGTGGCTGCCAGCAAGATTCCCATGTGGCACGGGCGTCTTCCCGGGCTTTGCTCCCTGAGGCTCCCGGCAAGTCTGCTGAGAGCTTCCATCTGTTAAGAAAGCAGGATACGGAATATGTGGTTTGGAATGTGCCGGGCGCCTTAAAAATAGTGCTGAAGAGGAGCACAGGCATGGGTCAGATTACACGTAAATATGAGACTGAGCCTGTGCCCAGAGGATCGAGTTTCTGGGTCAGAAATCCCGGAGTCCTTCTCTCAAGCCCCTCCTCCTGTCCTTTCATCAACGAGAGCACTCTTCGGCCTCAGCTGTGACATACCAGCCTCGATGAAAGGATGTGGGGTTTATATGCCAAGTACGCAGGCACAGGTGCTGACCCGATAAACCGCTTTGGAAAGAAGCAGTAGCAGAACTGCCCCGAACAAAATGGAAGTCATGGGAGATGAGGTCACAGGGAGGGAGACAGAATGGAGTCCTGGTGAATGAGTAGCGTTGTTGTTACCTAGTAAGTAACCATGTGGAAAGATTTTTGATTTTTTGGTTTGATTTGGTTTTTGTTTGTGTATTGAGATAGCGAAGTTGTCTTTAGTGTGGAAAGTAATTTATATGCCACTTTCTCTGAAGATGTCCAGGAAATGAGCAGTGTAGTCGTTGTGGCACAGGCCATGTAGGGGAAGGCTGGAGTGTGGATTCCCAGTGATAATACAGGGAGGTGGTCGTGCTGTCGAGATGAACACGTGTCCATGGCATGGGGACCACCGGGGAAGGCGTCGGTGGAACGTAAACGAACTGCATAGGACGAGGTCAATGTGTTTGGTGACTAATCAGAATCTTAGGTGAGTGGGATGGTTTCTGCAACTCGGTGATGAAGGGGAAGTATGTATGTTTGGTGGGAATCTCTGTGTTGTGTGAAACCTTTCTCACGTATGTGATGTGTATGAGCATGTGCAGTTGTGTGGCGGTGGTGGTGATCCTGGATGGCAGATTCTGCCATCGCCTGTTTGTGTTTTGGTTTTTCCAACACTAGAGTGGCAGCGTCCTACCTAGGAGCAGTTACTTGTCCACAGAGCTTTATTTCTTTTAATGTTTGCTTATTTTTATTTTTGGCTGTGCTGGGTCTTCGTTGCTGTGCGCAGGCTTTTCTTTGGTTGTGAGCACCAGCTACTCTCTTGTTGGGGTGCTCGGGCTTCTCCTATTGCAGAGCACAGGTTCTAGGGCGCACGGGCCTCGGTAGCTGTGGCACACAGGCCTAGATGCCCTGTGGCATGTGGGATCTTCTCCGACCAGGGATCGAACTCGTGTCCCCTGCATTGCAAAGGTGGATTCTTAACCACTGGACCAGTGGGCAGCACATCATGCTTCAATGTCAATGATGCCTAAGATTTTTAATAGGACAGTGTTTCCATCTCTAAAAAACATGTCATAAAGGAGCTCGGCCTCCTCTGTCATTGCCATTTGGACATAAAGGTGTAAAAGATGGATTTTACCAGTAACCGTTTTATTGAAGATTCCTGTAGGTATTTTAATGTAAAATGTAGCAGGCAGACCTTGTGCAGCTCCTCCGAGGCACTGGCGTCTGTTCAGTGAAGGAGCCCCAGGCCACTCACCCTAAGCATCTTGGGTGGGGGGACTCTGGGGAAAAAAAGAGAGGCCTCCCAATGGGGCAGGAAGAACTCTTAACAAGAAAGTATGAACTCATTAATTATGTAACTGAGGGAGACACTCATGGACTTGGGCAGTGAGTCCAGAAAGCCGTGTGTGAGGCAGTCATGCATGATCGCCAGCTCTGATGGCCGCAGCTTCTAGAAAGTCATCTAGAAGCCGCCTATGTGGGGCTGCCTCCTCTTGGCCTGGTTTGTGGCGCTGTGGTGGCCGAAGCCCAGGTGATGGCACTGCTCACCGACCCGGCTGCCAGGTTAGAGATGCGGGCGGAGCTCTGGGGGGGCTGCTGAGAGTCACTCTCTGCACCCCGCGGGTGTCTTGTCACTCTGTGCCCCTGCCTCGTGCACGGGTCTGTCCCGTGTCTTCAGCTTGGGCCAAGTTCTCACTGCCACGAAACCCCTTCCTTTGTCCCACCAATCAGCTCTGGGGCTCCGCCAAACAGAATGTATCCACTAAACCCCTTCTTTTGTCCCACCAATCAGCTCGGGGGCTCCGCTGAACAGAGTGTATCCACTAAACCCCTTCCTTTGTCCCACTGATCAGCTCAGGGGCTCCCCCAGAGTGTATCAATAAAGGAGCTTCAGGGTCAGCTTGCGCAGGTAGTCAGACTACATCAGAAAGAGGCAGTGAGATTGACAGACACTATCTGGAAGGTAAATATGACCTGGATCCAGCACCACCTTCTCTGTTCGTAAGCCCCGAGAGAGAGAGGCTGGGCGGTGCTTTATAGGGACTCGGTCTCATGCACCAACTGGGCAGCCTGGACTTGGAGCTGGAGGGCACATGGATAAGGGCACCCAGTCAAGCTGCCCACCTCGGGGTGTCTCACAAAGATCACTGTCTACCTTCCTGCTGGAAAGCACACTTTTCCATCCTGACTTTGGTCAGTATGTGGTCTCAGGAGATGTGGGTTTGATCCCTGGTTCGGGAAGATCCCCTGGAGAAGGGAATGGCAACCCACTCCAGTATTCTTGCCTGGAGAATCCCCATGGACAGAGGAGCCTGGAGGGCTGCAGTCCATGGAGTTGCAGATTCGGTCACGACTGAAGGAGTAACGCGACAGACAAGCTTGCCTACAGCCAGAACCAGTAAAAGGCCTTCCAGGCCGCTGGACATGAAAATGTGTCCGTAATGTCCAGTGTCTGCAGATTGGTACATTTCGTCAGTATCAGGTCAATTTTCTGCTAGATCAACAATTCACCCGTTGTATTAAAAAAAAGCTGCCACTAATTGGACTGTGGCCTTACAGCTCTTTAAGCCATTTTAGAGTAACCTGGTCCTGGCTCAAAATCCTCATCCATTAAGCGCCTCCCCAGAGTTCCCAGGACCTGGGATCACTGTCCCCAGGCCTCCAAGGTACCTGCCACCCCTGACACACCCGAGACGCAAACCCAGGCTCGAATGGCCATGACTGCTTCTCAGACCCTTTTGTGTTTGTTCCTGGAAGACATCTGTTATCTTTGAAAACAAAAACCAGATGATCTTGAGATGGCACCATGGTGTTTCAAATGCATGTCTTATGCACAGTAAGGTATCAGTATGTACTTACTCTGGCAAGGAATGTGCATGCCACTTAAGCCTCATGTTGTCTGTGGTTCTGCTCATCTAAATGGGTTAAAAACTGATCAAGGGAGCACCTTCTGCCATGAAGCTCAGGGAGAGCCAAGCCAGGTACCACTAGACGTGTCCCTTTTTTTAAACTTATATTTACAGGTCAAGTTTCACATATTATCACCAAAGAAAAGTAATTTCATATCACCTGAACCTAATCCCTAGAGAATTTAGCTGTTTGTTTGTTTTTTACATTGCTCCAAAAATCATGTTTGAAAATGAGTTTATCCCTGGAGATGCTGTCAGCAGAACTGCAGGTTCCTGGTGTTTCTAGTACTGGATTCAGGATAAAGGGCTGTGGGGTGAAGACTCTCCCAGCCTTGGCTGGAGGCTCTGAGCAGTCATCTGGGCTTGTTGAAAGGGAAAGGGGATCCTGGAACAGGAGAAGGGCCTTGGAGGAAGAGGGAGCAGAGCAAGCCAGTCAGGAAGGGACATTTCCAAGAGGTTATAGATCAAAAAATAAACTAAAAGAATAGACCCTCCCAGGGCTGTGCCTCCCGGAGCCAGTCCTGGGGCACCCGCCTGGCACTGGGCATGCACGGTGGGGGTCAGCTGTACTCGCAGCTGAAACCTCACAAGGATCTGTCAATGGCCTGAGATAACACACAAATAAATGGCAGACACTGGGCTTCCAGCAGTCAGGCTGCCCCCTCCTCTCCCTGTCCAGCTCCATGTCCACAGGGGACAAAGCCAGTGCTGGGACTCAGGGCTGCTGAGTGTGTGAGTGAAATTCCCAGCTTCAGGTGCCAACGAGGTCTGGTGTCAGGCACCCAACTTAGTACTTTCTCTAGTACTTCAGGGAAACAAAACCAAACCCACCTGTTGGTTTTTGACACAAGATGGGGTGTTAGGGTAATAGCAAGACTGGCATTCTAACCCTTTCTGGTCAGTGGAGCAAAGACTTTCAGCCTATATATCACTTTAGCCACCATGGATGCTATTCCTGTGCCCTTATCTGCATCCCATGTGCAGTTGAGTACTAGCTTGTCATCTTTCTGTCGGGGTCTGTGGGAACCCTAGGGCTCAGTGAGTCAAGGGGGAAGGACTCCCACTTACTCTGCCTGGACACCTGCAATGTGCCAAGGCACAAGGTACCAGCCCCGGAGTACAAACAGGGTCTGCCCCTGGGTCAGCTGTGAGCCCTGCCTCCAAGAGACAGTGCTCCTGAAGGGGCCTAAGGAACATCAAAAAACCGCACGAGAAACTCCACGATGAGAAATGATGCCGACCCCTCCCCTTGAACGGGGAGTCAGGAAGCGCTTGGGGTTTTGTGAAGAGTGAGCCTCTAGAGGAGTGTACTAAACTCAGGGAGTGGGGGGCGGGGGGGGAAGTTTCTGAGTTTCCCATCCCAGGCGGAATGGCCGCTGGCAGAGGCTCAGTTGGGTGGCAGGTGGGGACAGCCGCCCGTCACGGCGCCTCTCTTCTTCGTCCAAGGCGGAGGAGGAACGCCGCTGCGCCCTGCGGAGGCGCGACCGGGAGGCAAACGGCCTGGCCCTGCAGAGCTCGCTGCACGAGCGCGCCTGGGACGACGAGAGGCACCTGATGCAGCAGGAGCTGCGCTCCCTGAAGCAGAACATCTTCCTCTTCTACGTCAAGCTCAGGTGGCTGCTCAAGCACTGGCGCCAAGGGAGGCAGGCGGAGGACGACGCGGAGGACTTCATGGAGGTAGCTCGGCCCCGGGAGTTCCTTTGTATGGGGTTTGTTCTTGAGCCCCAGGCCCTGCTGTCCGCCTACCCACTCCGCTCCGCACACAGTCATGTTCTGATTATCTCAGGTTATTCTTCAAGCCCAGTCCAGGCAGAGCAAAGGCAGTGGGGTCGTCCGGTGCTGCCCAGGGAGCTCGTTTGAAGAACACGCTGGTCTGTAAGCCCCTGCTGCAGCCATGCTTTTTGCTGCCATGTCTTTTTGCTGCCATGTCTTTTTGCTGATGGATGAATTTGTTATCACCCCCAAAGTCCTCCACTGGTTCATTCCACAGTGATGGTTGGCAAACCCGGCTCTAACGTGGTCTCTCTGAGCTCCAAGAGGAGCTTTCTCACAGCCTCTGAAATCAGTATGAAGCATATACCTCCTTAGGCCTCAATTCCCAGGTTCATGGCAGAACCAGAGCTATTTGCCCTCTGATTGATGGTTATTGATTAAGGCAGAGTGGCCTCCAGCTCTGCAGGCTCCTCTCTGGCCATGCTGTCTGGCGAGCACAGGGCTGGAGCTGCTGGTGTCTGCTACTCTGGCTGCCTCGTCAGCTGTTTCAGGGCCCCGTGGTGGTTGGTTCCTCTTAGCCCCCAAAGACCCTCTGCTCCCACTCTCCTCAGCAGTGTGTGCAGTTTTAAGACATCCTGGGAATGGGGAGATATGATGCTCTTCCCTCGGGGTGGAGAACTTCTTTAAAAACGAATTCAACCTGCTTCAAGATAGCCATGACCTAGAAAACCATTGTTAAGCAAAACTGGAAGTAGTTGTCAAGTTTTCTATTGATCAGTACTTTGGAGGCCCTCCTCCTTTCACTGTAACTGAGAGCAGGAATGATTTACAAATAGTAATATTTCTAATCTCATCTAATAAACTGGGCACCCTCTATGTCAGGTTTAGATGGAGAAAGTGGCCAGTGAGTGAAGTGGTCACTATGAGCCTCCTAGGGAGAGAGGGCTGAGAAGTGAAGTTGTGATAACCCCTGAAGTGGGTGATGAACCTCAGGCATTAAAACTTAGGCTGAGGGCAGAAGAATTCAGCTGTGATTGTCCCCTCCTGCCATTTCAGAGCGAGCTTCCAGAGACCTTCCCCAGGCTCGGGGAGCTTGGCGTCCAGGGGGACACAAAGGCGGACAGTCCAGACCGCGACGACGATGGGCCAAGCTGTGGGTTTTCCCTGGGAGAGCGCTCTCCGCAGATGGGTGACCACGGGTCACGGCTGCAGCCCACCGACGGGGGACAGCTCTACAGGCAGGTGGGTGCTGGTCTTAGCTCCTCATTCTCCCTGCACTGGGAGAAAAGACCCCCTAGCCTGCCCCTGTCATCTGTTCACGCGCTGGTGTTCCCAGGGGCAGAGAGCTCTGGTTTGCTTGGCTCATTCACATAAGTGAGGACATAGTAAGGGCACGTCAATTGAGTCCCCTCAAGGCCAGTGAATGTGCCTCAGGAAGAGGAGAAAACAGTACTGGATAAGGTGGCCTATGTCTTATATAGAGGGTGACACTCTTCCAAGGAGATGGTGCCCTCATCACGACCACGTAGGGCTTTGTTGTTTGCTGGCGGGCAACATAACACAGGAGGAAAACCAAGTTTGTCCGTCTTTTTATCTCCAAATGTGTATGAAGTATTTCATGTTGTTTTTAAGCTACACAAAACATAATGTCCCCAATACAAATATTGGATGACACTTGAAGCAAAAATGAAAGCGTGTGTAAAGAGAAGTGAGGTTTCTGTGTAGAACCTTAAGTAACTATCAGTGTTCCCAAAAGCCCCATTTATCTTTATAAGCAAACAGGCCCCTGCTGGATAAGCCAAGAGATGCTCTGGGTGCCCCAGGTTGGTTGTGCTTTTCTGCAAAACGGAAGCTGTGATGGGTTTGGAGTGCCAGGATCCTGCCTGCAAGGCTAAAACTTTTTTGCTCCTGGGCTTCCTGGCCTGAGACTCTCCTGACCTCATGTTGCTTTTTTGAGTGTCTGGCAGGGAGAGCCTGGATCTGGGGGTAGGCGCAGGGTGGGGTGACCCCAGGCGCAGCTGCAGGCGCACCATCACAGCCAGTCTGGGCCCTCCCTGCACACCGCACTCCACAGCTGCAGCCTCTCCTTCTGCCCAGAGCATGTGTGTGTGTCGGGGCAGGGGGGTTAGGATGGTTAGGACGGCAGCAGAGCGTGAACTCAGGTCAGATGAGGAAAGTGACGCCTCCCTAGCTCACACCTGGGGGAGCGTTCCCCCTTTCCCCACCTTCTGTGTACAACTCAGATTTTCACAGTTGAAGTCCTGATTTCTAAGCATAACTTCACCCTTCATTCTCCCAGAATAACAGGACTCCAGAAAGAGGTTATATTTTCAAAGGAACTTTTAATTACCATTATTAGGAAGTCTGTCATGAGGCCATGGGAGAGATTTTTTAGCTCATGGAATGAGTTTTCCAGCGTTTTCCAGCAAAGATCGTTAGAAAATAAAATGCTCCTTTGCAGAACATCCCCCAAAATCGACCAGTTTTACTGGTTTTTAAAAGCGGTGCTGTCAGGCAGTCCCATGGTATTATCTGTGACTTACATAGAATTCCTTGTTGGCTGCTTAGCCACAGACCCGCTGCCTCCGAGAGCACGTGTCGGGTGTTTCCCACGTGCACATCCAAATGCTTTGGGAAAGGGGGAAAATGTAACACAGCTGGTTTCCCAAACAATAGTCATGGAAGATTTTCCCTGTGAGGTGGAGACCTATGGAAAGTCACTCAGCTGGAACCTCCTGTTCTGTGCGTCTTAACGTCATCTTTGCTGCTGCCTCCTTCCATCATTCATGTCTCAGCATTTCCGCTTGAAAGTGGAGGTGGACCATTGTGTTCCCGCTTTGTACACAGGCATGCAGATGGGCTAATGGGGGTGGTGTCCACGTGGGCAGAATCAGATCTGCCTTTAATGGGCCTGTCTGCCCATGGCAGTCCAGTGCCATCCATCTGAGGACACAAGATTAATGAGCTCTACTGTAAGCGACAGCTGGCGCCCGGCAGTGCACTTCTCGGGAGGGAGGTCTGTCCATCCTGTACCAGCCAGGCAGCCTGGACGCGGGAGCTGGGCACGTGTCGCAGGGAGCGGCCCCTCAAGCCGCACCCACCTCAGAAACTCCGAGGGCCTCCCAAGGCGATAAGCAGAGTGGGAAATGTGGCCTGACTTCTTTCCCAAGGATAAATTAGCAGGGGACAGAATTTCCCAGGCCTTGCCTTGTGTCACAGTGAACAATCTCACAGCTGAACAGGGTGGATGGCAACATTTATCATGTCAAAGGAGGTTTAAAAAAATTGCATGTATCAAGTCAGCGTTGGAAATACTTCATTAAAAACCATCAGATTGGAAAGTGTTTGGCTCTGCGAACACTGCCCAGACTGACGAGGCAGCAGGGACCCACCTGTCCTGGAGGCAGTGAGCACTTGAGTTCACCCAGCCTTCTGCAGGGTCCCAGGCTGGGGACAAGCACCAAGATGCCTGCAACTGCGTTGAGCTTCTGAGGCCAGCACTACTACAGCCAAGTATGCCTTTGATAGTAGTAATTCCTGAAATCAGGTTTTTAAACATAGGGTGGTTAATAGTGCCAGAAGTATGACTGTGGGGTTCCAACAGCCAGTCTTCCCCCAATTGGATTAAGTCATTAAAAGAAAAGTTACTTTTTCATTCAGGGATGTGACATAATACTCTTTTTTAAAGCGTCTAAGTGTAAGTGTGGAGAGGGCAATCTAATGCAATTATGAAAAAATGAAAGTGTTTAGTCGCCCAGTTGTGTCTGACGCTTTGCAACTCCATGGACTATAGCCTGCCGGCTCCTCAGTCCATGGAATTCTCCAGGCAAGAATACTGGAGCGGGTTGCCATGTCTTCAGGGGATCTTCCTGACCCAGGGATCGAACCCAGGTCTCTTGCATTGCAGGCAGATCCTTTACCATTTACTATGTTCTGTGTTCAAATCTTCAAGTCTTCAACTGCCACTGGTCCCTGAGGGCCCTCCTCAGGATCCAGCCTGAGGACTAGGGGCAGTCTGCTCCCTGGGCCTTTTGTCACTGACCTGGGACTCGGAGGCCCCCCAGATCAAAGCCAGCCTTTCCCTGTAGACAGAGTGCCTTTGGCTCCAGGGCATCCTGGGCCTGCACTCACCTGGTGCCCAGTAGCCTACTTGCTGGCAGCCCATTCTTTCTACTCTGCCCAAGATACAGAAACTTCCAGAAACAGCACTTCCACACATCTGATTTTATATTTTAAATAAGAAGGCAATCCTCTTGAGCCTTGATAGCTTTTATGTTTCACTTTCATATGTTGCACCAGATTCATTCTTCAGACTCTGCAACTTTATAGCCTCACCTAAGAGACATGCAACTCTGTGGAAGTAACCTGACCAGAGTTTATGATTAGGAAGCACTTTATTTTTGCTGTTTTTTTTTTTTTTTTTTCCTGTTACTGTGAAAGTAGCACGTGTTCAGGGTGTGGAAAGTCACAAGTAACAAAAGTTTCCTGAAGAAATACTCTCGGCCCCAGCCCTACCTCCCCGACCTACCTTTGGGTGGCAGGTAGTTTGTGACACACCTTTCCGAGTCTTGTGGCACAAGTTCTGATACACTAATGAGCTTGCCGGTAATCAGTTCATTCTTCCCATCTGGCCACTTGACTTCCATCACACTTGTCCATTTGCCCTTCCATCACACTTTGAAGCCTTGGCAACAGTTCTGGGTCTATACCTGTTCAATCTGTGTCCATATGTCCTCTCACACACCCACCTTTACTCTTCCGAGGCCTTCAGTGAAAATGATGGGAGACCTGCAGGCATGGAGTCCGCCTGGTCCAGGTCACCCAGTGTATTCGCAGCCAGTGGACACGTGAGTTCTGGCCACAGATGAGTCTGTCATCTCTGCAAGCTTCCATAAGAGATTATATTTTCACAGCCAGTCTTTAATGACTCATTCTCCTTTATCTGTGGGGATGATGGTTTTAGAAAATAATCTTTAATCTGTATGTAATAATGAAGATAAGAATGACAAATGGCTTACTTGTTAAAATGTTGCTGGATTAAAATATTGTAGGGGGTTCCTAGGTGGCACAATGGTAAAGACTTTGCCTGCCAATGCAGGAGACAGAAGAGATGCAGGTTCGACCCTGGGTCAGGAAGATCCCCTGAAGTAGGAAATGGCTATCCACGCCAGTCTTCTTGCCTGGAGAATCCCATGGACAGAGGAGCCTGGTGGGCTACAGTCTCTGGAGGGTTGCAGTTGGACGTGACCGAGACCAAGCACACACAGATATGTAAAGATAATCTCAGTAAAGGGTGACATGGCACCCCTGCTGGTGAAGGAGTTACTTTTATTGAACCTGCAAGAGGCCCCCCCCCTTATGTGTCAAATAGGAACTATGCATGGGTGTGTATGTGGAAGTGGGCGGTGGGTGGTCAGGGCAGCCAACCACAGCATTGCAGGACTCTGCCTAAGTGAGGATAAGGCAGAGGCCAGCACCTCTATTGTGACTGCCTTTCTGTGGGTCAGCCCGTAGCAGCAGGTCAGTACCTCTGTTCCAATTTTAGATTACACCATCTCTAAAGGCAGTGGCTCTGATGCAGCAGAGTGGTTGATGTTAAGTATAGCTTTCACAGAATTACTTATGTGCATGTCTTAGAAATCTTAAGCAAAAGTGAGTCTATAAAATAGCTGGTGTTGCCTCACCAACTGATCTGCTACCTATCTATAAACTTCTTTTCAATTTCTATTAACATGTGTCCTATAATTGGATAGGGCTTCCCTGATAGCTCAGTTGGTAAAGAATCCACCTGCAATGCAGGAGACCCTGGTTTGATTCCTGGGTCAGGAAGATCTGCTAGAGAAGGGACAGGCTACCCACTCCAGTATTCTTGGGCTTCCCTTGTGGCTCAGCTGGTAAAGAATCCGCCTGCAATGTAGGACACCTGGGTTCGATACCTGGGTTGGGAAGATTCCCTGGAGGAGGAAAAGGCTACCCACTCCAGTATTCTGGCCTAGAGAATTCCATGGACTCTATAGTCCATGGGGTCGCAGAGAGTCAGACACGACTGAGTGACTTTCACTTATAATTGGATAACAGTCCTACTGGCCAAAGCCCAAACTTGAACCTGTTATTTTAACACTTTATAGCACAAACTCCTGATGGCAAATGGAGGGTTATTCGAGCTTAAAAGGGCTGAAATGTCCTTAGAATTGAGAAAGAAATTGTGGAAACATTTTATCCTGCTGCTTTGTAAGAAGACCAATAAGCCTCTTGATGAAAGTGAAAGAGGAGAGTGAAAAAGTTGACTTAAAGCTCAACATTCAGAAAACGAAGATCATGGCATCTGGTCCCATCACTTCATGGTAAATAGATGGGGAAACAGTGTCAGACTTTTTTTGTGGGGGGCTCTAAAAGCACTGCAGATGGTGATTGCAGCCATGAAATTAGAAGACGCTTACTCCTTGGGAGGAAAGTTATGACCAACCTAGATAGCATATTAAAAAGCAGAGATATTACTTTGCCAACAAAGGTCCGTCTAGTCAAGGCTATGGTTTTTCCAGTGGTCACGTATGGATGTGAGAGTTGGACTGTGAAGAAAGCTGAGCACTGAAGAATTGATGCTTTTGAACTGTGGTGTTGGAGAAGACTCTTGAGAGTCCCTTGGACTGCAAGGAGATCCAACCACTCCATCCTAAAGGAGGTCAGTCCTGGGTGTTCATTGGAAGGACTGATGCTAAAGCTGAAACTCCAGTACTTTGGCCACCTCATGCGAAGAGTTGACTCACTGGAAAAGACTCTGATGCTGGGAGCGATTGGGGGCAGGAGGAGAAGGGGACGACAGAGGATGAGATGGCTGGATGGCATCACCGACTCGATGGACATGAGTTTGAGTAAACTCCGGGAGTTGGTGATGGACAGGGAGGCCTGGTGTGCTGTGATTCATGGGGTCGCAAAGAGTCGGACATGACTGAGCGACTGAACTGAAAGAAATTGGGAAGTTGGCCTTTTTAATTACAATTGCCCATACTTACCAGAAGGGCTTCTCTGGTGGCTCAGAGGGTAAGGCGTCTGCCTGCAATGCAGAAGACCTGGGTTTGATCCCCTGGAGAAGGAAATGGCAACCCACTCCAGTACTCTTGCCTGGAAAATGCCATGGAGGGAGGAGCCTGGTAGGCTACAGTCAATGGGATCACAAACAGTCGTACACGACTGAGCAATTTCACTTTTTGTATACTTACCAGATATATAAGCTAAAAGGTTATAGAGCTCAGCACCTGGCACAGAAGGTTCTGAAAGCTCTGTATCTAAGATGACTTTGACCTGAAGACTTAGTCTTGATTCCATCCTTGACTTGATTTGGGTCTTTCTACCAAAAATATAGCCCAGCAAACGGCCACCACTGGGAGAAGTGAGAAGAGTAACGTCTAGATGTTCTTTCAGGAGGGCTACTGTTATTCCCCTTGATGTGGGGAATGGAGTTTGCTTCACAGAGATTAGCCATCTTTGTTTGTTTATTTTTGGCTGTGCTGGATCTTCATTGCAGCAAGGAGGGGCTACTCTCTAGCTGTGGTTGCTCGGACTTCTCACTGCAGTGGCTGCTCATGTGAAGCACAGGCTCCAGGCACGCGGGCTTCAGCAGTGGCAGCGCTCAGGCTCAGCAGTTGCAGTTCCCAGGCTCTAGAGCACAGGCTCAGTAGTCACAGCACATAGACTTAAGTGCTCTGCGGCCTGTGCCACCTTCCCGGAACCAGGCATCAAACCCATGTGTCTCCTGTATTGGTGGGCAGATTCTTAACTACTAGATCCCTAGGGAAGCCCTAGATTAGCTATCCTTAAAATTACAGCTTGGGCAGGGTTATGCTGCCAGAATTCACATATGCTGGCAGGCTTGTCCAGTCTTGGGTAGCGCAGGCAGACCTGGATCGCAGTCAGGCTCCACGCTTCCTCGCGGCCAGACAGGTTCCCCGTTGCTGTGCGTCCTCCCCTGTGACAAGGGCATGTGCCAGCGTGCACTCAGGCTCGATGTGAGATGCAAGCACTGTCCTGTAGGTGAAGGATCATCACACCCCTGGCCCACTGGAAACTAGTGTTAGTCACCATCACTGGGTTTCTGTGTGTGTAACAGTCAGTTGGAAGGATCAGTGCCTGTCTGTGGCTCATTCGGGGTCTTCAGTTTTCTCTTGGACATAGTTCTTGCCGTTGTTCTCCAGTGGCAGAACTAGGTTGGCTGCGTGCCAGGCCACATGCTGTGCCCAGGTGACGGTGGTAACAGCTACCAATAGCATCGATTCTCTGGGCTCTTGTCCCCTTTGGCCACCTTCACCCCAAAGCAAGTTTGAGCTTATCCCATGATGATTAAATATAGTATTGGTATAACAGGACATTATGTTGATTGCTCTGGCCCAAATGTGCATGAAAACATTAAGACTTGATTTTATTTAATCTGATATCTATTAATGCCAAAAAGTACTTACTTCCAGCAGAAGCAAAATTTTAATCTGCAAAAGGACAGTCATGTGAACCCTGCTTTCAAGGAGCACAAAATTCTGGTCCTGATGTTGTCAGTGCTGTTAGAGAAGAACCCCAAAGCTGACCACATACATGACTTGTGGTTCATAGGAAAGTACTGATCACATGTGATTTATTATGTGGTTTTCTGCTTTTTCTTCAATGAAACAGAGACAACTGCTCCGAAGTTTCGATAAAAATTACCGTGATTTTATGTTTAAAATAGTTTGACTTGAAAAGTAGTAATTTTTTAAAAATCTAAAATCCAATGATGAAAAATCAAGTCTACCATAAAATAATTTTTTAGCAAACAAATTCTATACTTAGGAAGATGTATATCTGTGAAAAGACTAACACCTCACTCATACATACCTTTAAATACTTTTGGTGTAGAGTTTAAAGAAACTTCTGCATTGATTACAGTTTCACACATTTTATGAATATCTTGTTGAGAACAGTGGTAATTTACTTATATTCTCATAGTTGGAAAGAACGTACAGGATTTTTAGGTTTTCTATTTGCCAGGTTTTGCAAATGTTAACTGAATTGTACTCTCAGTTAAAAGTGAAAATTGGTTTTCATGGTGAGGAAAATCAAGGAGCAATAAATGCTAACAGACCTTTTCACCTGACCAAAAGTCTACTGTATTTAATACTAAAACTTTTCATATAAATTATGGAGAAAACTATGGCGTTTTCAGTGATAAAGTTCATGTTAAGGAATTTCTCTCTTCTAACATCCAAACGTATATCCAGAGTATCACAAATTCTTCCCAAGCATGGCTAACCATTTTTGCATACGTACATGCGTGTTTCATTGATTTGACTAGATGGTTTTAAAAGCATGATTGACTCTCAAGCTGATGGAAGAGAGAAGGCTGCTGGGTATGCAGATCCCAGGCTCGCTGCCCTGGGACAGGAGGTTTACCAAGGAGGGGGGATTCTTCTGAGCATGAGGGGCTCTGTCTTCCCATGGTACAGACAGAGTGCCTCTGGTAGGACTGAGAGAGCTTTTAAGTCCTCCTGTCTTATAAATGTACCAAAGAGGATTGCCTTGAGACCATTCAGGGAGCTAGCAACGGGCTTTAGGTGTTCTCCATCTGGTTTCTAGAGATGGACTGATGTGGCTTTTATTATCCAGGTACCATCATTGATTCAGGGTGTATTAATTCATTTGGACAAACCTTCTGATATAATGCCCATGCTGAAGCATACTGAGATAGCAATCATGGTTTTGAAATGTGTGTTCATAGAACTAAATAGGTATTATTGGAAAATACAAAATCTTTTAAGTTAGGTACAGCAGGTTAGTAATAAGAATCCATTCTTCATTATCAGACCTGTTTGCATGCTTCCATGAGCTAAGCACCAGAAATGTGGGAGGTGGTCAGCCTTTGACAACTTGGAGGTGGGGGGACAGGGGAGGCACAAGATAAACAAGTAGTTACAGTAGTTATTCCTGCCATTAGCGAGCAGAAAAGAGATTCTGGGCAGTGACTGTATTTCGAGGGAGGACAAGGAAGCCTTCACCGGCATGTTAAGCCTTTACTTTTAACTGTTAGACCTAAAAGTCACCCCCACCCCACGACTCTGCTTTTTTGCATATATGACCTCTTAGTAACTACAAATCGGAGACTAACCACCACGTTGATGAGACACACGAGCCCTTTATTAATTCCCTCTGGTTCAACAGCTGGCACTCAAGTGACAGCACACAGAGGTGAGTTTATCTCATTACTCCTGTTGTCAACCAGGGCTGTGAGGTCTGAAGTCATGCAGAGCATCCTGGCAGCCCTGGCTCGGTTCCCCTCGCCTCCCTCAGCTTCTTCCCATCTCTGCTTCAGGTGTCCGTGGTACCAGCCTCCTCATCCAAGGAGCCCTTAGCAGCATCGGCCCAGTGGCCCTCGAGCAGCCAGGGGACCCATTCTCCCCCTAACTGTGCAGATTCCCACCATAGCCCCAAACCAGCCCCCCTCCCTTGCTGGCCAGGCCCCTGTCCTCACCCTCATGAGATGCAGAGCTGCCCTCATGTCCCCACAGGTGGCAGAGACCCAGCCGCTGTTCTGCGCCCTCAAGGCACTGCTTGAGGAGCTGCGCGCAGAGCTACGGGAGGACGCGCGCGCACGCCAGCGGCTGCAGCAGCAATACGCAGGTGACAAGGCTGCCTGGGATGTGGAGTGGGCCGCGCTCACATGCCGCCTGGAGCAGGTACGGCCTGGCCTCCTCTCCAACTGCGGGGAGGGTCTGGATCCCAGGGCCTGGCTGGGAAAGGGGGGCGAGGAGAAACCCGCAGCAAGGGCCTCGGGCACCTGGGAGGTCCCCCGCCTTCCTGTGGTGCCATCCTTCCCTCTTCTTCCCTCTCCCAAGGTGTGAAACACAGCTCCCACCCAGCAGTGTTTCAAAAGCAGCGTCTGTTTCCCCATTCTGTGTAGAACAAGGTTGTCTCTTTTTTATTACTATCCAGTTTATTTAAACTAAAAGCAGAGGAGTTCACCCATTCCCTACTCACTTCCCCCTGGCAGCTCCTTATCTGTTAAGTGTTACCTATGAGCTTGGTTTCATCTGTTTACTTACAGATTCCACATCTACTTCTGATCACACAGTATTTCTCTCTCTCTGATTTCAATTAGCATAAAGCCCTTGAGCTCCACCCACTGTTGCTGCAAATGGCATGATTTTGTTCTTTTTCACCACTGAGTAGTATCCCATTGTATATATGTACCACATCTTCTTTATCCATTCATTCATCCATGAACATTTACATTGCTTCTGTAAATGGTGCTGCTGGGAACATGGGGGTGCAGGTGTCTTCTTGCCTGAGTTTTCTTTGCCTACAGGTAACAGATACATGAGAAAATGCTCTGTTATTGATCCTCAGGGAAATGCAAATCAAGACCACAATGAGCTGTCACCTCACAGCTGTTGGAGTGGCCCTTATCAGAAAGACTAGAAATAGCGAATGTTGGTGGGGAGAAAGGAGCAAGGATGTCCTTAGTGCCACCAAAGCCTGACCAGCATGAAATGGTGATCAGTACACGGCCATCATTCAGACAGAAGCAAAGAAAACGCAGGTTGTGGTTTTGTTATCTCTAAAAAAAAAAAAAGCAAACGAATGCTTTCCGTTAGATTTCTCCCAGTGCTGGGAAGACCTTGTAGACCTCCCACTACACATGCCCTGACGAGTCGTGCTGT
This sequence comes from Bos grunniens, assembly GCF_055505025.1. Classification (NCBI taxonomy): domain Eukaryota; kingdom Metazoa; phylum Chordata; class Mammalia; order Artiodactyla; family Bovidae; genus Bos; species Bos grunniens. The sequence continues at coordinate 42,839,878 of NC_141188.1, forward strand.
CCTTATTCACACAGAGAAATGAAGGCCGGAGGAAGCATGTTGTCTCAGATTGCAGAGGCTTCACTGAGAGTGGAGACGAGAGCACAGTGGAGCACAGGGTCTCAGAGACTTAAGACCACACCCCTGGTCACTAAGATCAGGCTGCACCGGAAATGCTCTTTTCTGTGGGCTTTCTCCCTGGAAACCTTTGAAAGTGGTCACTTCCTGTGTGGTATCTGCTTGCTCAGACTGCTTCTCTGGGTGTCTCCCCACCCCCCCATCATGGTGCGCCATCTCAGATAATCTCTTTTCTGGGCAGATTGTAATCAAGATTTTCTATCAGTTGGCCCCATCATGAGACAAAAAAAAAAACTTGCCTGGAAAGAAGACATCTTCTAAATAGTCTTGATAAAAGCTGAGAGGGCTTGTCCTGTCAGAAGACAGCTTCCGCAGTGCCCACAGGTTCACCTGCACTGCCACCTGGCCCACAGGGGCAGAAGTACCAGGCTCTGGAGGGGCCAAGGTACAGCTGCCTCTGCAGGGGCAGCAGCAAAGCACAGCCAGACCAGAGCTCCTGGCCAGGCTGGACAAGGGTGCAGCCGCTGACCCAGTTATGAATCCTGCCGACTGCCTGGTAGGAGCGTCTTACTAGATATTCTGTTTATCTTCGTTCACAGCCTGAAGAGCCAGCTGTGGAAGAGAAATGAGTAAGGACATTCTGATGAGCTGCCTTTAAGCTTACTTTAAAAATATGTTTATGGGGGAAACAGCTAAATATTTTCAGAAATATAAGCATAGCCAAAAAGAGAAGGCATAATCTTTGAAGCCAGCCAGCTTCAAAACATTTCATCTTTGTTTTAGAGGAACCTGGTATCCACCCACACATTTGCTACAAATAAAGCCTCAGGGATAATCACTGAACACCATGAAGTAAAGCTAGAACTTCAAACCTGGAAGCCAAGTGGGTAATACGTAAAGATTTCATCTTCTGCCCCCAAACTGTTTAAAGTTTCTCAAACATTTGTGGCCTAGGGAACAATGAATGTGGGCTGATGCTAGTACATTTATAATAGTGCCATCTTTGCCCATTTCCACTAAATGCAAAACAGCTGAATTCTATCCAGAGGGAAATACTTTCTCTCAGTGGAGGCCATGTTGTGTCAATCCCCAAATCTAATTCCTTCAACTGACTCCGAAGTCAGAGCTTGCTTTGCCAGGGATCCCCCAACAGAAAAGACAGATCCTTAGGGGGTTCTCAGTACAGTGGGAGAGCAGAAAAGGGCCAAAGTTAGTAACAGAGTGATTAAGTGCCCTGCCAGACCTGTACACAGGCTCCCAGGAATGGGAGTGTGCAGGGCACACACCTCAGTCCGCAGGCTCAGGGCAGGGTTGTTTGTCAAAGTCCTGCTTAGAATCTTGGAAGATGAACAGGAGTGGCTACATGGAAAAGGAGAGAAAAGGACATCATGAAGACAGGAGGATGGCACACCCGAGCAGCTGCACCTCACCATGGACGAGTGGCAAGAAGAATGTTCAAAGAATCAAAACACTGATCCTGATTTCGTCATGGGAGTAAAGCATTTTGACCTGCATTTTTAAGAAGTTATTCTGGTATAGAGGTAGAGAATAGATTAGAAACCATTAGAATTCAGTAGATTAACATGGGGCCATGGATGGACGTCAGGGATCTGCTTATCTAGAATAGGAAAAAGGGTATATATTTGTGCTCATGAATCTGGCACTAAAGTCTTATCACAGTCACCAACAGTACACCCCAGTTCCCCCCTCCGGTCCTTGGCACTGCTGTCAGTTTACTTCTACACATCTGTAAACACACAACATGCTGCAACCATCTTTACCTTAGACACTGAGTAGTATTTTAAAGCAATTAAAAATAGAAAATGAGTTATATTTGTATTTATTCAGGATTTCCAGTCATTTCCAGTGTTCTTCATTTTTTGTGTAGATCAAAGTGTTTGCTGGTATATCATTCCATCTGCCCGAAAATGTCCTCTGTCATTTCTTGAAATGCAGGTCTGCTGACAGTAATTTTTTTTTAAGTTTCCATTTATTGAAAAACCTGTATCCCCCTGTATTTTTGAAAGATGTTGCCGAGTACAGATCTCCCCCCTCCAGCCCTTTCACTGTGTTACTCCGTTGTCCCCTGACTTGCATAGTTTCCAAGGAGAAGTCTGCTGTCATTCCCATCTTTGTGCCTCCATGGGTGGTTTTTTTCTCTGTCTGCCTCCAAGGTTTCCTCTTTGGTTTTCAGCAGTGTGCATGTGGTGTCTAGATGGGAGTTCTTCTGCTTGCTTGTTTGTGGTCTTCAACCTCCTGGGTGCTTGATGTGTGTTTATTATAGACTGCTAGGTTCCATCACTGCCCTATTACCAGGTTCCACAGAGGGGTGAAGGATGTAGGGATAGACATGTGCCTGCCTTCAAGGAGCTGTACAGCAGAACAGGCAGGAGACATGGTGACTCGGAGTCTGCAAGGGGATTGAGGAGTGGACCGTGGGAAGCTGGGTGGATTCTCTTATTCACCTCTGTATGACTCTGTCAGATATTCATAATTAAGACTTTAAAGACGAAAATTATTTCCTCTGTAAGCTTGGTCAGATCTTGATTTAAACACGATTCCAGGGATAATACATGAATGTGCTGAGGTTTTCTTCACCTAATAATGTGAGATTGTCAGGGACTAAGTTCCCATGTCTTATCCTTGACAGCTGGAAGCAAAGAATGAAAAGAGCTTGGGAGACCCAGGCTCCTGCACCGACAGCAAAGGGGCATTCAGGAAGGAGAGGGAGGTGCAGCAGAAGCTGCTGGCGGACAGTCACAGGCTGGTCATGGACCTGCGCTGGCAGATCCACCACAGCGAGAAGAACTGGAACCGGGAGAAGGTGGAGCTTCTCGACCGCCTGGACCGGGAGCGCCAGGAGTGGGGGCGGCAGGAGAAGGAGATGCTGTGGAGAATTGAACAGGTGAGGGTGCCCCTAGGAGGAATGGGGATGCCTGGCCTGGAAACCAGGGAACTCAAGAGGGGAAACTGAAATAGCTCTGGAGTCTCTGCCATATCAGGCTGATCTAGGGGCTTCCAGAGGAAGAGGAAGAAATCCTAGGGGCTCCAGGTTGGAGACCTAGGGTCAGCCCTCCTACAACACAGGTCTTTTCATGCAAAGTCAGTGGGTAACTTTACTCAATGTGTCTGGTTGGGGGTGGGGATAACTTTTTTAAGGTGTTAAAAGACTAAACTTGAAAGGCAAGGTTATTTCATATCTTAGAAAGTGATTTCTGCCAAAAAGCAAACTAGCTTTTAAGTCTGCCACTAAAGATGTGGTCACAGTGACTGCTCCAGCTTGAATGGAATTGTCCATTAGTGAAGAAACTGCTGAATTCAGTAGGAAGTCAGACTGTTTGCACCTGCTGTGGATCTTGCAGAGCTGTGATTAGACAGGACACGGTCAGGGGAGGTGACTGGTAGTTCATTATCTTCAACTAAACAAATGATTCAAAAACACAGATGAGTTCAGTGGGAGAGGCAAGTTTTCTGCAGATAATCATTCCCTGCCTTGCGTCAGATGTAGGACAGTTTGCATAGCTGTGATCCTGCTTGAGTGGTGCACAAATTAATTTCCACATGAAAACGATGAAAGATTGGGATTCTTTCCGGGCTGAGTTTTGACGTCGCATACAATTTCAGCCTGTCACACTTATAAATTCAGGTGGCCTCAAGGAAATGTATTAATAAGAAACTGAAAGCAGGAAAAATAACCTATTATTTTACAAATGCCCATGCTGCCTTTTGGAGAAGGCAATGGCACCCCACTCCAGTACTCTTGCCTGGAAAATCCCATGGATGGAGGAGCCTAGTAGGCTGCAGTCCATGGGGTCGCTAAGAGTCAGACACAACTGAGCGACTTCACTTTCACTTTTCACTTTCATGCATTGGAGAAGGAAATGGCAACCCACTCCAGTGTTCTTGCCTGGAGAATCCCAAGGACTGGGGAGCCTGGTGGGCTGCCGTCTATGGGGTCGCACAGAGTCAGACATGACTGAAGTGACTTAGCAGCAGCAGCATGCTGCCTTTTGGAAAATGTGCTGTCTTATTCCTGAGACATGGACCTCTGTTCTGCAGGTGCAATGGCTAAGGTCCGTTTCTGCTTACTGGTGGGGAGGGAGGGTGGAAGTGAGAACTGAAAAGAACCAGGAGCTTTTGGCTCAAGAACCCCTGAGCAGAAGCAAGTGCATTTGCAGATAGAGAGGCCTGACGTCCTTCCTGGGTTTGGTTACTCACACAGCTGAGTCACCCAAACTGATAGGTGATCTGGCTCATTTCAGAATTCCCCAGAGTCTATCAAAGGAAGGTTGGCCACTTCCTGTTTGGCCTAGAATGTGACACTTGAGAAGACTGTCCTGTCTTAAACCCTCGGTGTGCCTGTGCTCCATGCAGAGGATCAGCTGTTGGGTGGGAGTCACGGGGCAGAGGCAGCATGTACTCTGACAGAGTGCTTATAGATTCACCCAGTGTTAATTAGTGTCATGGCTGTTCCAGGCCCCTCCCTGGAGGGTCCCTCCTGCACCCCAGCAAGACCATGGTCATCATCTCTTTGCCTGTCAGCTCTAAGCTCCTTGCTCTTGTCTTGGCTTCACTGTGGATATAACCTTGGATGTAAATGAAGCAAGTCTTTAAGGGCTTCATTTTACTTTGAGGAATGAGGGTAATTTCTAATAAAGGAACGATTAGTAAGACTTCTGGTGATGTTCACCTTTAAAGAGTTAATGTCCTGGGGATATGAGCAGCATTTTAAGACTGTCTTTGGGAAGGTGAGTGAGCAGGGGCTGAAGCCCATTTGCAGCTTGTCACTACTGTCACAGTCCTACCACGATGACGGCCTCAGAACTTTAGTCTTCCAGGTTAACACGTTTGAGCAAACGGACTTGAGTGAGACGTGGGTTCTGGGTGTTCCTTCATCTGTTTCTGAAATCTGTGGTGGACCCCACATATTGGTACCGTGAGTTCACTGCTGTTTTTAGAAGAGGGTTTGTTGATGCTTTAGATATACAGTTGTGGCTTTAAAAAATAACTCCAGCCCAGTATTTGACATTTTTAAAATCACAGTACCCAATCCTGAAAATTAGGAAAAGCAGTTAAAGGCATTTTTTATAAAAGGAAACTGACTTGACGTGTTTAGCATATGTAGGTCTGTTAGTTATTGTTCGTTCATTTAACTTTTAGCTGCATGTTCCACAGATGAACTGGACATGCAGGCGAGCGCTCTTCATAAAGCATACCCCTCGATATCTGACTACGTGGTGGGCCGTGTGACCTTGTCTATGATGGCCTAGACAGATGGTGAGAGGAGTAACAGTAAATCCATTTTCCACTGCGAGAACACATGCTTCATACTTGTGCAGGGGCACTGAATTCCTACATGATTTCTGTGCCTCGTGAGGAGTTTTATGTGATGAATGACTGTGGGAATGTGGTAGAGGTCATGTAACACACACTATCTATTGCATCGGCAGCTCGTCTCTGCCCAGACCTAATGGTGAGGGTTAACTTCTCTGGAGTCACATCACATTTCTCCTGTGAATCATCAGGTCCCAGTTAGCCTGCAGAGGCTCTAGGTTCTGTTAAAAACCTGAAGGAAAGCTCCAGCGTCATTCTGTTACTCTTCCAGTGACTTCCTTAAATCAGTTGCCTCTACAGCAAAAAAGCCTGTTCTTTTAAAACCTGTGTACAAAGTAACGTTTTTTCTTGGAAACAGTTCAGGTAAGGGGACACTCTGAAGGGTGTTTTGCTGCCTATATTATTTGAAGAAGTGAAGTCACTCAGTCATGTCTTAGCAAACCCCATGGACTGTAGCCTACCAGACTCCTCCATCCATGGGATTTTCCAGGTGAAGGTACTGCAGTGGGTTGCCATTTCCTTCTCCAGGGGATCTTCCTGACCCAAGGATCGAACCCAGGTCTTCCGCATTGCAGGCTTTACCGTCTGAGCCACCTGGGAAGCCCCAAGGCACATCATTTAAATTTGGTGTTTGCTCTAGAAGTTGTTCTCCTGCAGGATTCTAAGTACAGTAGGTGCTGGTGGCTGGTCTGAAATGACTCTCCTAGGAAACCCTATCCTTTTAAGGGCCTTTTACTCTGTGACAGCACTGCAGAGGCATCTTGGCAGCAGACACCTCCAGCTAAAACCACTCCAGTTCATTTTTAGGGAACCTAAGACTTACCAGCTCTAGTGCATGCTGCTCCTGGCTGCCCAGGTTTATTTTTGACACCCCGCTTTGCCAAGTGAGAATGTGCTGGTTCGTAGCTCCCCACTGTAGTCATTCTCCCCCTCTTCACACGCACCCTCCATGCACATTTACAGTTTCAGATGTGATTTTAATCTTAATTCTGTGCCTGAAATAGCTTGGAGATGATATGTTGAAACTAAATCACACTGACATACATAGATGAATAATAAAAAGCTTTCCTTAAAAAAAAAAAAAAGGATTTATGGTCTTTGAAAATGACAAAGAACTATGTCAGCGGGGCTGGGGGAGAGCGCAGAGGGTTTTCAGCTGAGCTGATACCCGGGGTGACTTTGCTTGTTCCCTGATTCAACTGGAATGCTGCGTCAAACTCCAGCATTCAAGGTCTGGCTGCTTTCTCCTAAAATAAAGGTGATACCCACCTCAGAAATTACCAGAAATGAGGAGAAGCCCTTTGTCCCCATCGCTCCATATGGCTTTGTTCCCAGTGACACACTTGTGGCTGAAGGCTTGAGTTAGGACACAAGATGTAGTTTGTGACAGAGGCTTTGTTAAAACAGAGGCTTTGTAAATGAATGCGCTTCAGAGGGAGGGTCAGTGCTTCTGGCTACCATCTCAGCACTCTGCCGTCCTTGGAGGCGAGTCCAGAGGCAGGCATGGTGGAGCACGGGAGTGGATTCTGTGAATTTCCCTACTGCCTCAGGGGAGGCTGGGAGGGGAGCACGGGAAGAGACAGTGCTGCCTGCACACATGTCCCTGCCCGTCCCCATGGTTCCATGGGCCCCTCCGGAAGGCCCCTCGCGCTGTGAAGAGATGAGGCATTTATCAGTGTCCCAGGCCCAAGGACTCCCACAGGCCTGAGGGGAGTTGGTGGTAGTCCCCTGATGAACACTGCCCTTTAGGGTGGGCCTGGCCCTGCAGTCCTCTGGCAGTCCCAGAGGGGAAGCACCCTTCTTACAGGTGGGGACACTGAGCAAGAGGACTAGCCACATACAGCAGCTCCAGTCTCCTGTGGTTTCCACCTGCTGCTTCCGTTTACCAGGTCAGGGAAAAGTACGACTCCAGCCTATGTGGCTCACATGCTTACTTCTTCTAGTCATACCAGATCTTTAGGTTACCTCTGTAGCTAAATTTTCATCCTCTCAAGCAAAGTGTGAGCTGTTTTCGACACCCAGTGATTGTAACCCAGGCGATCACGCAAGGTTTATTTAGGACCCATTCCAAATGACTTGGACACCATGCTCTGTTGTTAGGAAACCTTGCTATTTAAGAAAACTAAATTCACCCCAGAAATCGGCTGTCACTGATGGCTTTCCACTGAATGTGTCTTACATTCGGAAGGTTAACTACAAAAAGCGATTTCTCAATGTGTCATTTGGCATTGTTAGATTTTAAAAACAAATGTGTGATTTCCCGTGAGCACAGCACTCAGTTACACATACAATAACATTCTCTACAGAAGGGGTTGACTTGCCTGGGGTTAATGCAGATGTTTCTAGTCCAGATAAAATTGTGATTTTTTTTTTTTAAAGCATTTGTGGTGTTATTTTTTAAATTGATGCCAGAACTTTAAGAACGTAAGATGTCTCACTGTCTTCAGGCTAATTGTTTTCACTTTTAAAACCCTTAAGTTGCAGAAAGAAAACAGTCCCCGGAGAGGTGGCAGTTTCCTCTGTGATCAAGAGGAGGGGGACACCCGCCCCTGTACCCACCCAGGGAGCCCTCGGGCGCCCCGCCCTGCGGGGATGTGGCCCTGTATGGACACAGACTCCAGTGCGTTTGAGGACCGGCCGCTGTCAAAGCTGAAGGAATCGGACAGGTGCTCAGCGCGGGAGAACCTCTACCTGGACACCTTGTCCCTGGACGACGAGCCAGAGGAGCCCCCGGCCCGTGGGCCCCAGAGGGAGTTCAGGAACTGCTTCCGTGAGGTCAGCTTGGGTTGGGTCTAGTCACCTGCGAAGGAGGGTGAGGGCTTGGGCAGCTGGCTGAGTGGCTGGCAGGCTGTGGGCTCTGCATATCGTGGTCCTGAAGTTAGTAAAAATGAACCTTCCATGATGTGCGAGCTTTGGGGTGGCTCTGACCCCAGGCTCCCTGCGGCACTTGGCCGCTTATCTCAAGGTCAGAAATTCAGAGCCTGTGTCCCATGTGAATGGGAGTCTCAGGAGCTGTCCAGTGAAATCCAGGAGGAAAAAGATCATCTCAGAAGTGCAGAACTGCCAATTTCCTTAAAATGACAGCACAGTCTCTGATTTCAGAAAACATATTAATAACAGAAAAGTCTTTTTTTAAAGAAAGTACTTCACATTGGAAGTAGCAAATGTCAGTAACCAATGACATACAATAAATACTTTCTTTATGTAAAGGGAAAAAGAATCCAACACTAGAAACCTATGGGACTTAGATCAGTGAAGGGGAAAGCTTAGCTCTGTGCAGAAATCCCTACAGGATGGCAGTGGGTTTTCCTGGTTAAAGACTAATTTTAAGAATCACTCCCTGTGAGCCGGTCTCACAGTGGCTGCACCTGTCATCTGACCTGTCCCACATGCTCAGCAGATAGGGGTGCCTGTCAGGCAGTGCTGCTGAAGTGGGGACCTCCTCCTTGGCACCTGAACCCCAGCAGAGGTGACATCGCCAGCATGCCACCCCAGGTGACCCCATGCTGACCACTGCAGTAGCCAGGGCTCTCTGGGGGATCCTTGAGGGGTCTGCTGGCTGGGGCCTCACTCCATCTGGACTGGGTCCGCACAAGGGTGTCCTCTGCTCAGGAGAACCATGTATGCAGTTCTCTTCTTTAGTGGAAGTCACTGTAGCTTTCCCAGTGCCCAAGGGCGACGTTTAAACACCAAGAGCGCTCTATCTAAGGACGTCACACTGACTTCTTTCATTTTTTATTGCGGTACAGTTGGTGTACAATGTTGTATACGATATAGTGGTTCAGTTCTTCCAGGTTATATACTCCATTTACAGTTACTATAAAACACTGGCAGCACTCCCTGTGCCACACAGCATATCCTGTAGCTTCTTTATTTTCTATGTCGTGTCTGTGCCTTTCACCCTGACTTCTCTACCAGGCTGAGGCCAGGGGACGTCTACCCCGACTTACCCTCCTCCCAACCCTTACTCCTCCTCTCACTTGCACACGCTCGCTCTCTCACACATTGTCACTGAAGCAGCTTTGAGGCTCTCACACACAGCACTGCCTTCTGAGAAACACAGAAGAGCCGCCTTGGGACAAAGCTTACAGCCAGTTTTTCTCACTCACGTAGCCCCTCCCTCATCGCCCCTGGATGCTGGTGTCATTACTGACCTTCCAAGGGCTGAGGGGCAGAGGCACTCCTGGCCCAAACTTGGCTTCCACGTACGTTTTAAATGTTTTCCTAAGAGCAAAGCAGACCCTTAGCAGCCCCAAATCTGCCAGTACTGACTGATTCTGGTGAACTTATTTTCTTTATAGGAAGAAGAAAATCACAAGGGAAATCTTCAAAGGTAAGTAAAGTTGATGAAATGACAGTAGACTACCGCAGGAAAGACCTCCTGGTCTTAAAAGTCTATCTGTAGTCAGCAGTGCACTGTGACGCTTCAAAAATGACTTAGAGTAAAACTTCTGGAGAAGCAGTTGCTTTAGTACACAGTATTTAGATCGTTAACAACAAAAAGGCCAGTGCTGTGTTCATGTGTGTTAGTGTCGTGGCAAGAGCTGTGTATGTAAGGGGATAACTGTGTTAAACGGTTTTTGAAAAGTTCATGGAAACCCCTCTCTCCTGATTTAAAGGCTGGAAAAAACTCCCTCTTGATATGCTATGAGACATTTTAGACTGACCGTTTAAAAGCTCTCCTAGGATGACTTATTACAGTATTACCAAGAGTAATCCTTGAAGTAAATATAAAGTAGCTGGTGTTTGTAATCATTTTCTAGTAACCCACATATGTAATGGTGGGGCATGTCTGAAAAGGCCCATATAAACAAATTTGTTTAAATGGAGCAGAAGGCAAGGGGAGGAGTGAGCCCGGAGGGGACTTCTCTTTGAAACGGTGTTGATATCGTGCACCAGCCTGCTCACACCGTCCACTGCCCTTGGGAGACTGGTAGTGCTTGAGCTGAGAGAGATGAGGCGAGCGGGTAGAGGAGACGTCAGATGACAGTTACTTTGTGGTGGCCTCTCCTCCTCCCCACCACGCCTGTATCTGGGTTGGACTGTGGTGCAGTCACGTCTGCTCTAAGGCGAGAACTCAGGAAACTCCCGCAGATTTGGCATCAAGGGTGCCTGTCAGTAGACGGAGAGGCCAGGCCACAGCCAGGCTTCCCGTCTGCCTGTGGACCCACTGTAGGCTGAAAACAAAACAGTGCGAAGTAGACCTGGAACTTAACTCTAACTACCATGGAGCACCACGTCCACCCCCAGTTTTGAAAGTCAGCCGTAGTAAATTCTGACCAGTGCAAGGCTCCTGCATCAATTCCACGGCCATAAAAACCCAAAGGGTCAGCCCAAGCGGAGACTGTTGGCACAGTGCACAGGGGCAGGCCATGGGCTGCGCTGGGTTGGGGGTATTGGGGCCATGGCTCCCTAGCTGGTGACGGCTCACACCGCTCCTCTCCCCTTCCCCAGGGCCGTGTCTGTGTCGTCCATGTCTGAGTTCCAGCGCTTGATGGATGGCTCTCCCTTCCTGCCGGAGAAGGGCCTGCCCCCCACATGTAGCAAGGAGGACGTCACCCCACCCCTGTCCCCTGATGACCTCAAGTACATCGAGGAGTTCAACAGCAAGAGCTGGGACGACAGGCCTCCAGACCCCTGGGCGGACAGGACCGAGGTGGGGCGGACGCGGCCCGAGGCCAGCACTGAACCTTTCTCTGACGCCGCCTGGTACCTCACCACAAGCATCACCCTGACCACGGACACCGTGACCAACCCCGAACACTGCCAGAAGCAGCCCCCGCGGAACCTTGTCTGTGCTGAGCAGGCTGGGGGGAGGGGGCTGCACAGCCCACCCGCCATCCGGAGGCTGGAGGGCATCATGGCGGGGGTCGGCGAGAGCAGGGTCCGAGGGGGCCCCGGGGATGCCAAGGGGAGCCCTTCTGAACATGTGCTCAGCAGGTGGCCCTGTGCCCCCTCCAGGCACCCCCGAGACTACACGGAGGTGGGGCTCCGGCCCCTCGATAGCACCCTCAGCTTCTCCTCCCCATTGCACAGCCTGGAAATGCCCAGAAACCTGAGTGATGATATGAAGGAGGTAGCCTTCTCGGTCAGGAGCGCCATCTGCTCCAGCCCCGTTGAGCCTCTGGTCAAGGACATGGCCTGCCAGACCAATGGGTCCCGGACAACAGGAACACAGACAGTCCAGACCATCAGTGTTGGCCTACAGACGGAAGCCCTGCGGGGCAGCCCACACAAGTGTCTCACACCCAAGGCGGGAGGTGGTGCCACACCCGCGTCCTCTCCCTCCCGTGGCCTCAGGAACAGGCAGGTGGCCCCCGCCATTGAGAAGGTGCAAGCTAAGTTTGAACGCACATGCTGCTCCCCCAAGTACGGGTCTCCCAAGCTGCAGCGGAAGCCCCTTCCCAGAGTGGACCAGTCAAGTAGCAGGGCCTCCCCGGGGGTGGCCCAGAAGGGGTGTGGCGAGTCAGCCTGGGCCCGCTCCACCACCACACGCGAGAGCCCCGTGCACACCGCCATGAACGATGGCCTCTCCAGCCTCTTCAGCATCATCGACCACAGCCCGGTGGTGCAGGACCCCTTCCAGAAGGGGGTGCGGACTGCGAGTCGGTCTCGCTCGGCCGAGCCCCGGCCAGAGCTGGGTCCAGGCCAGGACACCAGCCCCAGCTCTCGGGGCCGCTCACCCAGCCCCATTGGGGGTGGCTCAGAGACATGCAGGGAGGAGGGGGGAGAGGGCACGCCCCTGAGGCAGGACTTATCTGCTCCCCCTGGCTACACACTCACCGAGAACGTGGCCCGGATCCTCCACAGAAAGCTGTTGGAACATGCCTTAAAGGAGGAGCGGAGGCAGGCTGCCCACAGCCCCACAAATAGCAGCAGCGACAACCACATGGGAGAAGCGGTGGTCAAGGCCGAACCAGGGTCCATCGAGGTAATGGAGGTTGAGTCTTCCCCCGACCATGCCCCCACCACTGGTCTTTCTCAAAGTGGGCAAGGAGGACCCTGGGGCTGTGTACCGGATTACCTGAGTTCAGGAGGGTGTTGGGAGGACAGAATAAGCAGGAACACAAGCCCCGAGCTGCTGCTTAGAAACTCATCTTACCACCTTCAGTGATCCTCTGAAGACAAGGAGATGGTGGTCTTTAAGTAGCTCTGGGACTGACTCAGGTCCTATGCTCTGGCTCAGTGATCCATGGTTGTCTATTCAGTGCTGACTTAAGTGCAGAGAGCATCCTTACATCTCACAGATCCCCTTACCCTCTCTGTGTGCAAGAGTTCTCTGAGCAGTAAAACCAGGTGAGACGAATGGATAAAGTCAACAGCGTGCCTTCATACAACTAGATTACTGTCGTCATCCCCCTTATACCTCACCTATTGTTATCATGCTACCTATGACCACACATTAAATATTATCACACATTACTATTACATTATCATTATTATATGCCCCTTAAAGTTATTCACAATTCCACATGTGGTATAATTGGACCACACCACTTAAAAATCAATTCCTGTTTCTGCGGCAGGAATGAGCAAAATAAACAGTCAGATGATAATGCCAGGCATGAAAATAGTGGGGCTGGAGGACAGTTCCAGCTCTTGGTCAGACCGTTGTGTTATAGACCTGGGGAAGGCCTGACCCACTAGGAAGCCAGATGCAAAACCTCCCCAACGGTGGAGTCCAGACACCTGGGGGCACTCTCCAGGCCAGGCAGTCAGCCGATGGCAAAGGTGAGACACAGAGACACCCTCTGGCTCCCTAGCTGCTCCCTCCCGAGGCCCTGCAGCTGCACAGGTGAGGAGAGGAAAGCTCAGGAGGGGAAGAGGTGTATTTCTCTGTGTCACCTGAGGCCCCTGCCATCCACACATCCCACAGAGGGATAAGTAATGTGTGGCTTCCCAGTGTAATTCAAAATACAAAGTTAAATCTGAAGTAGATAAAACCATGAGAAATTGCCAGTGACCTTCAGAAACGGCAATGCTATGTGGTTCAACCTAATATTGATCATCTGTGGCCTACGCCTGTCAAAGGTACGTGTCTTTGTGGGAAAGCTGTTTGTGTGCTCTGAGGAGGAGGCTGCCTGTTCTCAGGTGACAGATGGTGCCTTCTGTCACCCCACCCGCCCCTTGGGGCGGGGGGGGGGGGTTAAACCACCCTCAGGTAAGTGGTTTGCTGCTGCAGGGGATCTAGCAGGGAGAGTGCCCATCTCCTGGGACTGAGATCTTGGTCCCAGAGCATTACTCGGTTTGGCTGCAGTGTTCATTTGTATTAGAGACAAAATAGGTTTTGTTTTGGAGGCTAAAAATGCTGAGTCACAAATGAATGTGAGACTATAAAGGAAATGGCTCAATAATGGGATCATACCACTCAGACACAAAGATGGCTTTACCCGCACAAAGCCATGCCCCACTCTTTGGTCCTCCATAAAGTCTGTTTGCTACCAGAAAAGGTGACGGCTGATTTAAAGGGGGCCCAGGGCCAGTGTCAGGGGTTCAGACTGGCATGGAGCTCCCTGGGCAGTATTGAGATATCATGGTCTTCTTCCTTTCACTGTGGAAAATAGCTTATTCTAGATTTCAGGGGATGATTCCTCACCTGAGCTATCTTACTAAATGAGTCTCTCTCTAGATGGTGTGACAGTTCTGGGTTTTCATTCCAAACTCCGCAGAACAAGTTCTGTTCCACCCTGCTCTCTGAGCCCATGGGGCATCTTCCCTGAGTGCTCATGGCAACCCCAAGACACGGTGCTGGAGGACCCCTGGCCAGGCATGGGCACCGCAGTAAAGTCCCCTCTCTCACGCTCACCCCACAAGCTACTTGCTCCTTTGTTTCTCTTGGAGTCGTAGCACGATGCAGAGAGAGGCTATGAACAGGAGGGCTAAGGTAGAGAGAGAGGAGAATCTGGACATGTCTCAGTTGAAAATCTGAAGGGAAAGTTTTAGTCTGGGCCTCAGTCATTTGGTCATTGTGACTAAGACAGTCCCGCTGTTTAATGGGCTCTGTTTCAAAACCTGCAGTTGTGGGGCACTGGAAACACTCTGTGCCACGGGGCAGCTCAGGAAGAACAGGAGGACAGGCAGCACAAGAGAGAGGCTGCTGTCGTGAGGCCCCTCCTGCGTGGCTGGGCACAGACCGGCCTACGCACCCACTTCTGCTGAGCCTCACTTCTCAGGATGGCTATCCCTGGAGCTGCCACCTGGGCCTGTTGACTTTAAACCTTTACTGTTGTTCTTCTTGTAAAGTACTTTCCAACCTACTTGCTTTTCTTTTCTTTTGTCTGTCTCTTCTGTCCAGAACCAAACTGTCTTACTAACTGCCCCCTGGGGACTCTAGCCCGCCTCACTCCGTAAGTGCTTTCTTCCTTCTTTCCACTGTCTGCAGAGCTTGTTGTGTAGCTCAGGGCTGGCCCAGCATCCATCTGAAGGGACAGATGGCCAGCCTGGACAGGCCCACATGCCCCCACACACACCGCTGGGTGCTGAATGCTCTGTGCAGAGACCCCTCTGCTGTGCGGTAAAGGCACACTGGCCTGCGAGGGGACTGACGAGCCTGCAGGGTCTGAGCAGAGCACGGTCTGTGCCTGCTCACCGACAACTGGCACTGTGGTGGCAGTGTGCACTGCCACGTGCTGTGCAGGAAGCTGTCCTCTGTTTTCAACAACCACACTAGAGGGAAGAAATACAAATGTATCTTGACCTTCCAGGGGTCACCACAGCTGACCAAGTGCTCAATAACTTTGTCAACAAAATAGTCATTCCTGCCCCAAAACTGTAGAACCACCTTCAGAGCCCCGGTCGAGGAGCATGAGAAAACACCAGCCTTGTTTCCAATCGAGGATGGTCACCTCCCCTTATCTGCTGGCCTTAAACACACGTGGCTCTCAAAGACCAAGCATGTGGCCCACGAAACATGATGGAGTGGCTACAGCGGCCCTTTCTAGAAGAGGTGCTCCAAGGACGAGAGCCCCACTACTGCCTGTCTTCCCATTATTGTTGGCACTGGCCAGGTGTGTTGAATTCTTACCTTTTTAACTTATTCCACTGCAGGGGCTTCTCAGGAAAAGAGAGCATCCGCTGCTCACAAGTGCTGGTGTGACATGAAGGAGAACTTGGTCTCCTTAACTCATGGTCACACAGCCTTTCTTTCCGTAGGAATGCACAAATGCGAGAGAAGAGGTAGCACAAACAGACCCCTGTCACTCAGCATCAGCTAGGTAGAAATGGGCCACAGTGCTGTCCAAAAACGTACTCCAGCAATCTACCCCCACCACACACACCTCGAGACACCAAAAGACCCTGAGCAGTAGCAGACTTCTCAGCCGCCGTCCCACGTACGCTTTTATTTCTGCTGTTTTGGTGCTGACGTGCTTTCATAGGCAAGGTATCGCTGGTTGCCATGGTTTCCATTAGTATAAGAGCTCTGCTGCTGGGGCTCGTAAAAAGTTGCAGTCATGTAAAAAGCCACCAGAACTAGCAATGTTAGCATCATCGTGTGTCAGTGCTTCTTTTCTGCTGGCCCCAGGCAGCAGCCACTCCCCACCCTCCTGTGCTCTGCCCGACACCTTCTCCCTCCCTGTCTCTTCCTCACTCTGCTGGCTACATGCTCCTTGTCTGGTCTCTGCTGTGCTCATCACATCTCTTCACATCCCTCCACTTACTTCTGGAGTGGCTCTGAGGGTCCTTGTTCCATGTTCTTCACAACAGTGGTCTCCCTCCTCAGCCTCCTGTTGTGTGGGTGTCTGTAGACAGAACTCGTTTCCTCCTGCCACAGTTGCCCCACCTTTGTGCCCGCAGATCCTGAGTCTGGGTGTCCTTTGTCCTGGCTGCAGAGTAAGGACGAGTGGCTCAACAGTCTGTAAAACCAAAAAAGGAGCAGTGGCCTTGAGAGGACATACTATAGGTGACCAGCCCCAGGGTTCTTCAAAGGTGCAGGAGCCCGGAGCACAGTAGCACGAATGCACTCGGGCTCCCCTGTTTTGACGCTGCTGCCAGTAAGAGTCATTAGATAAAACTGCCTCCATCAAAGTTTCTGCCTGCAGTGTTACATCACTGTTGTGGGGGCCTCACCCAGTGCCGGTCCACCTGGAACAAGCAGCAGCAGAGCTGATTTGAAGGTGAGCCCTGCTGCTAATGCAGCCAGATGGCATCCTGGGGCCTTCTGCGGGTGCCCACAGACCAAGGCGCAGGGAGGCTGACCTCCCAGGACTGGCCGCGGCAACTGACTAGATGCTTCAGAAGGCTGAAACGATGTGCACGGCCAGGCGAGAACAGGCCCACGGGGTCATGCAGACCACTCGCCCCTCTGACTCCCCTTTCCATTTGCTGCAGCCCAATTCCAAAGCCACTTACACCCATCTCATGCCACATTTTCATCACAATTTGCTATCTTCCCATGACTGCTGGCAATGGTCATTCGTGTTGAATTCGTAGTCTTTTTTTAACACATTCTCCGTGAGCAATGTGTGTATTAGCATTCAGACCTGCTGGGCTGTTGCACTTGTCTTAGAGAAGTCTGTGTGGGGGGTGTGCCCTCCTGGAGGACCTGTCCCTCTCGTAACGCTGTCTTTCTCTTCCTCCGCTCTGAAGGAACTACCTTGTTCTGCACTTGCTCCATCCCTAGAGCCTTGCTTCTCCAGGCCCGAGAGACCAGCAAACCGTCGCCCTCCGTCCCGCTGGGCCCCACACCCCGCCACTGCCTCACCAGCTCCATCACCCGGAGAACCCACCTCCTTGGAGGAGCTCGGTGATGAGGAGCCACCTGGGGAGAAGCCGCACGTGTGATGCAGGTTGGCATGGATTATCCGGAATAATTCACTGTAATTTGCATAATCACACCTTCGTCATCAACAGAACTCTGCCCCAAAAGGAGAGATCTGATTTTCCCAAGGTCAAAGAATGTTTTTTTAAAAAAACAAAAACAAAAACACAGCTGCTGAATGTTCAACCTGTGAACCTGAGATGTTTCTAGAATGAAACAGTAAATGTGCCTGTAAGAACTTAATTTTTTTCATAGCTCAGAAAACTATTTTTGTCTCCATCTTTTTTACACAAAGTATATTAAACAGTAAATATGATATAAATAAATTAAAAATGAAAGTTTTAAAAATGTACATTATAAGACATTCTGAACACCCTCACACGCAATACTGACTGCCTGTTAAATCTGCACTGTTAACATTTTGCTTTGGTTTATTTCCACGTTGAATTAGTGTGTTTTAAGTTAATTTTATTTTGTCAGCGTTCTTGTTTCTTAAGAATTTTTGAAATGCTTCAGCCTGTCGAATTCAGTGAACTTTTCATAATGAAAAAACCATGAAGCCCGTAGACAAGGCATCTCCTCTGTCCTAGAGGGGAGAGACGGCAGCGTCCTGGAAAGGCACAGAGGCCACAGCTGGGCTGCAAGTCCACCTGCTCCTCCTGCCCTGCACGTCTCTGGGTGCATGTCCATACCCCTGCTGTGGTCTCACCCACCTCCGTGAGTCCTCTCCCGCCATGACGTTGTGTGACCCCCTCGTACTGTACTGTTGGTGTTGTCTTCTTGCATTGACGATACAACAGCATTTAAAAATTACTGTTAGAAGACTAACTGGCAATACACAGTGTTTACTCCAAATTTTCTTGTTTAAGGAAAAATACCACAAAAAGTCACGAGCATACCAAATGGAAAGAGAGGGTGGTACCTCAGCATCTGTATGAGGTGATGATGAAGAAATAAAGTGTTTATAAAACAGCACCTGTCCCAAGCTCTTGTCTCAAGCACCCTCCACCTTAGTTCCTAATGGCTGGAGAGAGGACGCAGGGGGAAGGCGAGTCAAACAGCCACTCACGTATCTGACTGGGATGCACTGTGAGTGCACAACAGCCTTTGCAGCCTCTCCGCAACAGTATGTTAGGATTAGAAGGTGACTTCATTTTTGCTAAAAACACCAAAATGGATGGATGAGGGGGTGTGAGGAAACAGGTTACCCACAGTCAGGACGTGCCTACCCACTCCCCTCCCTGGAAGGTGGGAGAGGCCATTTCTACCCTGGACTGAGGTGCGACTGAACTGTCAGAATGACAGACCAGGAGTTTATGAAGTGGTGCTGGTGAAGACAGAACTGCTTCAGGCCGAAGCGTCTAGCTAAAATGTTTCAGCAGCAAATGGGCTAATGGCTTAAGCTCTTTTCCCAGCATTACCACAGTTCCATTAAAAAAAAAAAAAAAAGTTGGACATTGGAGCCTGCTGTAGTAGCTGTGGAGAACAGCCTGACAGTTCCTTAGGGAGTTAACCGGTTACCATGTGACCCAGAAATCCCACCACTGGGTGCAGGCCCCGGGAGAAAGCTGGGCCTTGGACTGGGCAGGTATTTGTTCACCCATGTTCACAGCAGCTTTACTCATGGTAGCCAGAGAGTGGAAACCACCCAAGTGTCCATCAATGGTTCATCCACACACTATTCAGCCTTAGGAAGCAAGGAGATTCTGGCACCTGCTGCAGTGTGGATAAACCATGAGGACAGCATGCTGAGGGCCATACATAAACCAGTCACAAAAACAACAAATGCTGTATGATTCCATTTACAGGAAGTACCCACAGTAGTCAAATTCATAGATACACCAAGTCATGGTGAGCAGGAATTTGAGAAAGAATGAGGATAGTTAGTGTTTAACGGGTACAGAGTTTCAGTTTGGGAAGATGAAAAGTTCTGGTAATGGATGGAGCTAATGGCTGCTCAACAATATGAATGTACTTAATGCCACTGAGCTCTACGCTTAAACACCACTAAATGGTGAGTGCTGCATGTATTTTACAACATTAACAATTTTTAATGCAAAAGATAAATACTTAACCCCAGAGACACTGCAAGTTGACAAATTTCTTTCCCGGTCAGCCTCTGCCCACCATGAGTGATGGGAGGCGCATTAACACTTCCACTTGCAAGCAAGCAGGCAAGCTGCTGGTGCTCATAACTGGGAAAGTGCCAGCATCCAGCGCAATTACAATCCGGGACACACACACATCAAAGCTGCCCTGTGCAGCTTTGTTCTCAGACAGGATCCTAAGAGTTGGCAGCCCTGGCCCCCAGAGGCTCTCACTAGTTCAGCAACTCCGAGAGAAAGACGATCTCTTAGCAGCTGCACCAACAGAAGCCCCAGGACTGAAGACTCTCGTGGGTCTGCTCTCATTTACACGTCGCACCCTGAGATTGTCACTACCAGACTGGTCCAGTAAAGGAAAACCACCAGGGCAGTGAGAATAGAGAAAGGGTGACTGGAAGGCGGCGAAGCCTGGACGTGATGGTGGGGGGCCCCTGGAATCACAAGGAGAGGTTCTGGTCACCACAGAACTGCTCTCTGCCTGGAGATGAGTCCTAGACACAGAAACAAAATATAGAGATAGTACAGTGTAAATCCTAAGTTAAGCGGGGCTTGAGCTGGACTTGAGAGGAAGAGCAGGATTAACTGGGAAGGCAGGAGAGACTGTCAGGGGTGGGGAAGAGGAGTAGAGGTGTGGGGAGGGGCAGATGAAGACCTGGCACCCGGGCAGTGGTGTGGTCACTGCTGGAGGAGAGCCTGCAGGGACGTAGCCATGTCAGCGGCACCAGTGCCTCAAAAGTGGTTTGGAGCCCCTCTGACCATCTAGTTCTCTAAGGGTCGGGCATATGTATTCTTGAATCCATCTACTGTGGAACCTCTCCAACTTTTGCACGGGCAGGACAAGAGGATGAAATTAGTTTCTACACTCCCGTCCAAATGGAGTGAGGCACGAAGTGGGTAAAGCGCAGCTGCTTGTCTGTTCTCGTCCCCACCCGCTGTCCCTCATGTGCAATTTGCTCTTATGTCCTAAACAAAGAGGCAGAAGCAGATTCCTCCAAGCCAGCTCAGAGTCCTCACACCCACTGGGTGTGCCCTGCCCAGTCCTTGCTACATTAAGGTTTTCAGGATTACGTGTCTTTTAAAAATATATATCTGTGCGAATCATTATTCTAATTCCCTTTAGCACATCTGTGTCTCACTCACTTTACTGAGCTTGTCAGAGTTATGCACATTTATTCTGTCCAGAAACAGCTGAGAAGTGCAACTATCATTTTCTATTTTCTAATTCATTGACTTTTTTTAAGTTGTGGATTTTAACTGTGTTTCAAAAACCATTTTAAAGTATACGATCCCGTGGGATTTGGAACATTCAGTGTTGTACAGTCATCACCACTGTGTAATCCCACAACATTTTCATCACCCTACAAGGACATACACATTAAGCAGTCCCTCCCCACAGGGCCTGGCACCCGCAGATCTGTTTTCTGTCTCTGTGGTTTTGCCAATTCAAGACATTTCATGTAAATGAAATTGCAGTGTGAACATGTCTGGCCTCTTTCACCTAGCCTGTTATCATGGTTCACCCACACCACAGCCTGTCAGTACTTTCAGAATATTCCACTATATAGATTACTACATTTTATCTGTTCATTTTTAAAACAAAAGAAAATGCTTTGTTTACCTTAAATAGCCTTCATGATTCCCCAAAAGGAAGCAAGTCACAATGAATAATCGGACACTCAGTCCAGTTGCTCAGTCGTGTCCAACTCTTTGGGGCCTCGTGGACTGCACACCAGGCTTCCCTATCCACTCAGTCAATTCGCAAATTTGAGGCACTGCAGTGTCTTTACAAACACAGTCATTTCCTGGGGCCACCAGTACGTGTTATGCTTTGTCTGCCTTTAGTCCTCTCAGCACCATTCTTTGAGGCGGCACTGGAAACAAGTATAGCAGGAACTCAGGCTGAGTCATAAGCAAGTTGCCCATCTAAGTGAATCTGATGACATCAGTCTTTAGTAAACTCTGGGCTACTCCACTCAGACTAGAGAAAGCTGGATTTGAATCCTGGTTTGAACACAAAGGACTGCAATCTTAAAGGGCCATCTCTTGAAAACTCATTTGAGTGACAATAATACGTAATTCCCAGGGCATGTAAGGATTAAGGTTTACTGTGTACCTACTATGTGCAAGATCCTGTACTAAGATCTGCCAACAGCAACTTTCAACCAGGACCAAACAAAACAAAAAGAGGCTCCCTGCTCTCTCAGAGCTTATGTCATGTGATGAGAGACCAGAGTAAACAGGTGTGAGTGTGATGGAGAACAGTGAGCTAAAAGGCTTTCCTGGGAGAGACCCCATGAACTGAGGTCTGGGCAAGAAGCAGCTGTCGGGCATGCAGAGGAGGTAGCTGGTGAAAAGTGGTGATGAAGAGCTGAGCCTGTGTGTCCCTGGAAGTGAAGGATGGGTACTGTGACCTGAGGGGGGCGGGGGAGGCCTCACAGTACACAGGGAAGAGGGAATTTTACAGTAGGTCAGGGGGCAATCCATGGAACGATATTAAGCAAGGAAGAAAAGAACTTTCTAGAACACTACTGTGATGTGAGGATAAGGTCGGGCCAGAATGAAGGCTTCCTGACAAATGGCTGCTGCGCTGACCCAGAGCAGCCTTGCTGATAGCTCCAGGGTTTCTGTTGCTGCTGTTATTATTAGCATCAAGCCACCAGGCTGGCCACAGGCCGCTCATCGAGAGCTGGGCTGTAGGACCTGCTGCTGAGGCTCCCACAGGGCCTACCGCCACACTCCAGGATCTACCGCAGCTGTTCAGATAAAAACCAAGCCAGGCCCTCACTGGCTCTGCGGCTGCCTCTCAGGCTGGGCCAGCAGCCCTGTGAGTGGCCTTGGATCAAGAACAGGCTTCTCTCTTAACCCCCCACACTTCGGGCACAAAAATCACACAAGATTCCCATTCCTGTTCTGTTTCAAAGGTCTGCTTCTTCTCCAAAAAGAACCTGGCACTTCTAAGCTATAGTCAGTTATCTGCCATTTAGCAAGAATGGGTTCCTAGTCTTTAAAGGTGTCTTTATAAGGGGACCACAGAGGACTCTGGGTATTTGGATAGTGTGGGAGGGTTGGGGAGGCACCCAGTTATAAGCACTGCACAACATAAAAGTTGGATAGGAACAAAAAGATAGCCAACTTTGTTTATTCTAGGCTCAGTTCTGTCCAGTACACCGAATGAACCCAGTCTATTTCAAAGACAGACGCTTCTGTAACTTCCTAGTGAGCTAATAAACTTCAACAGGGCACCAGGAATCCAAACTTCACGATCCCCACAGTAATCCTGGAACAAATTCACCACTCATTATTCAACTCCAGTCTTCCCCATACAGGTGATTTTAACTGATTAAAATACAAAGTGCTGAAGATAGTATGATGAAGTGGATGCATCTGAAAATAGATGGTGGAATTATAAATTCTGAGTTCCAAATTTCTGGAGAATGACTAAGCAATAAGCAATTATACATAAAACTGTTTATAAGCAATAAGCAATTATACATAAAACCATTTGTACTTATTGAGTCACTTCACTTAGGGGAATTTACCCCAAATTATTCCAGTGACATCAGTGTAATTTGTACAATAGATTCACAACAGCACAAATTATACACAAAAATTTGGAAACAGGCCAAACAAGTTATGGTCCGTCCACAGGTTTGAACACTGTGCTCCTTCACCTATAAAACATTCCTAGTGACCAGAGGCTGGATGGACCTGTGGGGACTCAAACATAGTCATGTACCTGCTCCCACGAGGCTTATCCCCTGGTCAATAGTGTCCAACTACCTCAGCTCAAACCCTGCTTCACCACTGTCTACCCAAACACCCTTGGGAAAATTACCTGTGCCCCCCAAGTCTGAGTTTTCTGCTCTGCAATGTAAACAATGATCACCTTATAGGTACGGTATGAGGTCTGGACAGCTAATACTTGTCAAGCACTTAGACTAGATTTGTGAAGTAAAATGATTCTATAAATGTCACATCATAAAACAATATAATATGTGCTGTAATAGTACATTTAAGTATAGAGTGAGCACAGACATGGGACTGATTCTGCCCAGGGCTGGGGCGGAGGGTGTGCGGTGGGGGCGGGTGGGGTGTGGAGAGGAAGGTCTAGGAAGACCTCATGCTGACCTGTTTGGGAAAAGTCTTGAAGGAAACAATGAGGAACCAGACTGAGAAAGAGAACTTGCAGAAGGACTGCCTAGGTTGTACATGTAATACTCCTTTCAAGTTTCTGAAGAGAGGTTCCAATTTATTTTCAATTACTTTTGTATCCTGAACTGGTATTTTCACTGAATGTGACACCATGCTACGCTTTATTGGAGAGAAAAGCAAAGGGTTAAAAAGTAGCTCATCCATCCTGACCCCCAGGACCCTGCTATCCACCTCAACACAGTAATGCCATAGTAAGGGCTGTCCTAGCCAAAAAGCAAGTTACCCCTCCTGAGGCACCTATCCACTATGGCATTTCACAGGAAGAGCCACTCTGATCCACTAAAAGACTCTCACTGCTGAAGTGTTAACGTGACACCAGGAGCCACGGTGGCACTGTCTTCTTGTGGCTCATGCCCATCTATGAGCTAGAATCCAGACAGGCGCCAGCATTCTCACGGCAGTGCCAGTAAAAATGAGATACATATGAATTTTGCTGTGTAGTCACTAGAACTGTTCATGATTAGTCCACCTACTTCTGAGCACATTATAAAAATCACCCCCATTTTCCCTTGAAGTTAGGCGTGGCTTTTTGCCAATGAATGATGAACCAGAGTCACATATATCACTTTCTGCTGGCAGTTTTAAGAGCTAATACACCACTTACTATGTTGCTTTTCTGCCTCAGCAGTTGGGAGACCACTGACGCTTCATCTGGGCCTCTGAGTGGTGCCATACACAGACCCACTGCAGCATGAGGAACAAATAAGTCCTTGTGCAGTAACACCATTGAGACTTGGGAACTGTTCATTAAGGCAGCACAACTTAGCCCATCCTGACTGGAGTAACTGTCAAAAAATGGGAATGCATAGGTAAGTAATATGAAAAACCAAAAACTACATGATCATCTCAATGGGCACAGAAAGAGCATTTGATAAAATTCAACATCCATTTTTTATAAAAACTTTCACCAAACTGTGTATAGAGGGAACATAACATAATAAAATAAACCCACAGCCAACATACATAATACTCAACAATGAAAAGCTGAAGGCTGCCCCACTGAATTCCAGAACACAGCAAGGATGCCGACTCTCACCACTCCCCTTCAACATAGTACTGGAGGTCCTAGACACAACAATCAGGCAAGAAAAAGAAATAGAAGGTATCCAAGTCAGAAGGGAAGGGGTAAAGCTGCCATTATGTACAGAAGACATGGTGTCTATACAGAAGATTCCACACAAAAACCATTAAAACTGATCAACAAAGTCAGCAAGGTAGCAGGACACAAGATCAACACACAAAACCTGTTGCCTCTCTTTACAGTAACGAAATATCAGGATGAGAAAGTTTTAAAAATCCAATTTAAAATCACATCAAAAAATAGGGATAAAACTAACCAAGAAGGTGAACAATTTACATACTAAGAGCTATAGAACATTGCTAAAGGAAACTGAAGATGATTCAAAGAAATGGAAAGATATTCCATGCTTTTGGATTAGATGAATATGGTTAAAATGGCCATACTATTTTTTTTTTAAATCTACATTTTTTTAAAATGTGATCCCTATCAAATTACCCATGAAAATTTTCACAGATTAAAACAAATAATATTAAAATTTACATGGAACCATGAAGGACCCATAGTTCCCAAAGCAATCCTGAGGAAAGAGAATAAAGCCAGAGGTATAATCCTTCCAGACTTACAATACTACAAAGCTACAGTAATTAAAACTGCCTGGTACTGGCACAAAAACAGACATGGATGAACAAAACAGAACAGAAAGCCTAGAAATAAACCCACATATCTACAATCTTCAACAAAGGAGATGATAATATACAACGGAGAAAAGATAGTCTCTTCAGCAAGTGGTGTTGTGAAAGCTGGACAGCCACATGTAAATCAATAAAGTTAGAACACACCCTCACACTTAATACAAAAATAAACTCAAAATGGCTTAACGACCTAAATATATGACAAGATATCACAGAATGTAAACAAAATATTCTCAAAAAAATCACAGCAATATTTTCCTAGTTCAATCTCCCAAGGCTACAGAAATAAAAGCAAAAATCAAGTGGGACCTAATCAAACTTATAAGCTTCTGCACAGCAAAGAAAATCATACACAAAACAAAAAGACAATCTACAAACTGGGAGAAAATATTTGCAAATGATGCAACCAACAAGGGCTTAACTTCCAAAATATACAAACAACTCATACAACTCAACGACAAACAGCCCAATGAAAAAATAGAAGACCTAAATAGACATTTCTTCAAAAAGCACACACAGATGACCAATCAGCACATGAAAAGATGCTCAACATCACTAATTATTAAAGAAATGCAAATCAAAACTACAAGGTACCACCTCACATTAGTCAAGAATGACCATCATTAAAAAGTTTACAAATAACAAATGCTGGAGAGGATGCGGAGAAAAGGGAACCTTCTTACACTGCTGATGGAAACGTAAACTGCTGCAGCCACTATGGATGTTCCTCAGAAAACTAGATATGCCATATGCCATATGATCCAGCAACTCCACTCCTGGGCGTATACCTAGATAAGACTATAATTCAGGTACCCTCTATGTTCACTGCAGCACTGTTTACAACAGCTAAGACACGGAAACCACCTAAATGTCCATCGACACAGATGAATGGACAAAGAGGATGTGGCACATTTATACAACTGAATATTACTCAGCCATCAAAAAGAATCAAATAGTGCCATTTGCAGCACCAAGGATGGACCAAAAGATTATCATACTTAAGGGAAGTAAATATGAGAACGACAAATACCATGTATCACTTACATGTGGAATCTAAAGTATGACACAAATCAATGAAATAAAAACAGACTCATAGAGGACGGAGTGCAGGATGACTGAGAGTTTGGGATAAGCACATGCAAACTATTATATATATATGATGGATAAACAATAAGGCCCTACTGTATAGCACAGAGAACTATATTCAACACCCTGTGACAAACCATAATGGAAAAGAGTGTGAGAGAGAACGTGTGTGTGCATGTGTGCACATATGCATGTATGTATATGTATAACTGAGTCACGTTCCTGCACAGAAAAAATTAACACAGCACTGCAAATCAACTATGCTTCAATAAAATCTTTTATAAAAATTTAACTCTTTAAAAAAACATCTGCAAATAATAAATGCTGGAGAGGGTGTGGGATAGAACCCTCCTATACTCTTGCTGGGAATGTAAGTTGATACAGCCACTACGGAAAACAGTATGGAGGTTCCTTAAAAAACTTGAAATAGAGCTACCACATGATCCTGCAATCGTATACATATATCCCATATATATATCCCCAGGCATATATATGGAAAAGTGAAAGTGTTAGTCGCTCAGTCCAACTCTTTGTGACCCAATGGACTGTTGCCCACCAGGCTCCTCTGTCCATGAAATTCTCCAGGCAAGAATACTGGAGTGGGCCATTTTCTTCTCCAGGGGAACTTCCCCACCCAGGGATCAAACTCGGTCTCCTGCATTACAGGCAGATTCTTTATGGTCTGAGCCAAATCATAATTAGAAAAGAAACACACACCCTGTGCATAGCAGCACTATTTACAATGGCCAAGACATGCAGGCAATCTAAATGTCCACTGACAGATGAATGGATTAAAAAGATGAAGATGTGGTATATATACACAATGTAATACTACTCAGCCATAAAAAAGAATGACGTAATGCCATTTGCAGCAACATGGCTGGACCTAGAGAGAATCATACTCAGTCAGAGAAAGACAAACATCATACGGTATCAGTAATATGTAGAATCTAGATGATACAAATGAGCTTATTTACAAAACAAAACAGAGACTCAGACATAAAAAACAAACATGGTTTCCAAAGAGGAAACAGGGAGAGATGAATTAGTAGGAGTTTGGGATTAACATATACACACTATTATATATAAAATAGATAAACAACAGGACCTACTGTACAGTACAGTGAACTACACTCAATATCTTGTAATAACCTGTAATGGAAACGAATCCAAATAATTACACACACACACACACATATATATATAACTGAATGACCTTACCATCCACCAGAAACACGCTATAAATCAACTATACTTCAATAAAAAATAAGCACACATTTTAAGAAAAAAGAGATTAAATTTTCACAGCATATAAAGCTGCTCTAGGCAAAACTGAAGTCACTCAGTCGTGTCTGACTCTTCATGACCCCATGGACCGTAGCCTCCCAGGCTCCTCCGTCCATGGGATTTTCTAGGCAAGAATACTGGAGTGGGTTGCCATTTCCTTCTCCTATAAAGCTTCTACTTCATGTTAACAGAGTTTAAAGCTATGCAAAGTTATTATTTTCTTCCTGAACAGAACTTTCAGTTCCTTTACCTCAGAGGATAGACAGTATTACTGAACTGACTACAGGGATAAAGCACAAGCGAACAGCTAGAATATTCCAGTGACACTGCTTCCTGACCCCTTCCCTTTTCTTTCCAGCTACATTTGCTGGAAAAGTCCAGACGGAGTTCCTCCCCTGAGCCAGCAAACTGAGACAAAGGTGAAGAGTGGCTTCCTAGGGAATTACAAGTGCACGTTGAAAAAGACTAAAAGTGTCCTCACCAAGCCCTCATTTAATATATAATTTTAACCATGGCAATCATTTTCAGAGGGTGCTTCCCCTGAAACTTAGCACAATGGTCTCTGCCTCACAGCAGTCGCCCGGAGTAACTTAAGGCCCTTCCCAAATCAAATAAATCAGACTCCCGTGGGCATATCCTTCAGTATACTTAGATGGGTCCCCTGCGGGTCTGGGCAGCTAAGATTGGGAATTAAGAAGCTAGCAGAGCAGAAGTGCTTAACCTAGACATCCCCAAACCTTCCTGCACACTGGGATCACCCGGGGGCCTTCAGAAACCCCATCCCCACCTCCTGCCCCAGACCTCACGATGTAATTGGTCTGGGGCGAGACCTGGGCACTAGAATTTTTTAATGAATCCCCTTTGGTATTAATTCTATTCTGTAGCATTGTTCAAGAGCCCATCTTAACCACGTGTAAGAGCTCAGGGGCTGAGTCAGAGAGACGTGGGTACAACACGGTGCAGTCATGGGCATGGTCCTCACCCTGCCAGGGGCTTGGTTTTCTAATTCTGTGCAGTGGGAATCACAGCATCTACCTCACAAAGTGGCTGTGAGGACGAGCGGCGACACTGAATCAGCACACGGTCTGCCTAGAAACAGGATTGTCTCATACAGACTGACAATCTTGGAAATCAAGGTGACTGTCCTAATGTCCGGAGAAGACAATGGCACCCCACTCCAGTACTCTTGCCTGGAAAATCCCATGGACGGAGGAGCCTGGTGGGCTGCAGTCCATGGGGTTGCTAAGAGTTGGACACGACTGAGAGACTTCACTTTCACTTTTCACTGTCATGCACTGGAGAAGGAAATGGCAACCCACTCCAGTGTTCTTGCCTGGAGAATCCCAGGGACGGGGGAGCCTGGTGGCTGCCGTCTATGGGGTCGCACAGAGTCGGACACGACTGAAGTGACTTAGCAGTCCTAATGTCATAGTTAAAGGCACCAGGAAGCCAGACTCAGCCCAGGCATCCCTGAGCAGAGGGGCTGCAGGGGGGCCCACCCATACAGCCTGCCCGCAGAGCGAGTGGGGCTGAGCTGGTCCTGCTACGGACATGCTTAGGCTGTCAGGCGGACCTGGCCCGTCTCAGTCCAGCTGCTTCTGTCTTGGACCTTAAAGAGATTAAATCACGTCTTGAATGTCACCAAATTCATTTCTTTTCAAGGTTGTAGAGTAGCCTCAAGCGACCTGAGTGAGTGATCGTATCCGACTCTTTGCAACCCCATGGAATTACAGGCTCCTTTGTCCCTGGGATACTCCAGGCAAGAATACTGGAGAGGGTTGCTATTTCCCTCTCCAGGGGATCTTCCCGATGGAACACTCTTTTCTCAGGGTGTTCTCCAAATGCAGTGGTCACCTACCACTGCTTCTGCCATTCATGTGGTGTCCTTTCTGACGTTAACTGACAAGGAGGAGGAACTGAGGCATGGTGACACTGTATTTATATTTGCATGGATGGTGGAGAAGGCAGGGAAATTGCCTAAAGCACTGCCACACTTGAAGTGTAAGACCTCGGCCCAAGTGAAGAAACACAGAATCATGGATTGGAGGGGCCACGGGGCAGCCACAGATGTGACCACAGGAGTGATTTACTTAAAACATGTTTGTCACTAAGGAGGGGTCATCTGGGCACTGTCCCACCCCACAATTCCATGAGCAAGAGCTGACACCACGACTCTGGCGGAGGCAGCACCAGGCTTGGCTGGGGTGGGCTGGCAGCGGGGAGGACAGGGCGTGGAGCCCACCTCCCCTCTTGTCCATCATCTCCTCACACTTTATTCAGATATGAATAGCTGACTTCTTACTGCTAGCAAAGTGACGTGAACAGGTTCAAGGACATTCCTTAGTCCCTGAAGTTGCTTCCCTTTAGGAATTCTGGAGCAGCTACAGCCTGGCTAAGAGGCAGGATCCCCCATGGGCTATGGGCTGCACGTCCCAGGAAGGCAGAGGGATTTTTGTTGTAAAAAGCCTCTGCTCTCCAGGCCACAGTGGACCTCTCCTGTCACTTCCTCCTTGTTGGCTTAACCTCAGTCCTGAAGGAGGTCATAATCAGAGCAGACTAGTTAAAGCAGAGGTTCAGAATAAGACTGGAACATCTTCCCCCTGAGAACTGTGTCCTCAAAAGTCAAGTCCAAACTGAACTGAATTCTCAGAGCCATTAAAGATCTTGTCTAAATTTACCCTGACCCACTTAGGGGAGGAGCCAGAACAAAGCAGGCCTTTTTAAAATGACACTTGGGACACTGAACTAAAGGCACAGAGGCTCATAAAGTGGCTAGTGACCAATCTGGAAGTTCAATCCAACACTAAGTCACCACCTGGGAGACCAGATGGGCAGCAAACTGCTTCTGTGGCAGCGATGTTCACACCTGGTCAGCACCTGTGGACAGTGCCACCTGAAAGGGAGCTGTGGGCTGGACCATGATGAAGGTGTTCGATTCGTTGCCTAGCAACACCTCACAGAGGACACTCAGGAGCAGCAGCACCTTAGCTGGTGAGGATGTCCCTCTGGCATTTCAACAAAGCATACAGTAGGTTCTGAGTCACTGCTCCAGGTAGGAGATCCAAGAGATGAGGCATATGCCTTAGAGGCTGGAACCCTCTCTCTTCCTCAGTATTTAAAATGGCCTGAGCTCCCTTCCCCAGGCAAGAGCTCATTCCACACGGCCTGGGAGCAAGCAGGCCTGGTAGGTCACTGCGTGCTTGCCCAGGAAGGCTAGTTTATATTCCCAGCCTCCTCCAGTCTGCCACCGGCCGTGAAGCGATGTTCAGGGGACTTCTTCCCGGCCTCGAGGAACCTGAGTTAACACTCTACAGCTTCACAGGCACAGTGGGTGGTGAGCCTCACAAAGGCAGGGCCCTCTATGAGCTCACAGTGCACTCAATGTAAAAGTGGGAAAAAAGTGTTAATTGCCCGGTAGTGTCTGACTATGCCTCTGTCCATGGAATTCCTCTGGTAAGAATACTGGAGTGGGTTGCCATTCCCTTCTTCAGGGGATCTTCCTGACCCAGGGATGGAACCTTGGTCTCTTGCATTGCAGGCAGATTCTTTACCATCTGAACCACCCCGAGCACAGCATGGTTCACCCTGAAGAAATGCTTGTGGGAATTAGAAGAATTAGAATTAGGATTAGAAGAAGTACATTAAAATTTAAGAAATATAGCTAACCTAAAAGACCCACTGCCCAGCATAAACACTCATAACAGGAGGATAAGCATGTTGTAATGCTAGTTAGGCAGCATACAAATTCAAGGTTTCACAAAGTGCTGTTACTCACATCTTTCCTTTAATACAGTTAGGATCCGGATGCCTCCTTAGTGCCTCTTTCCCTTTGCACTCTTTTCCGGCCCTTTCTACAACTGCATCCCACACCATGAACTGCTCTCTCCTGAGCCTCTGAGGCCCAGGGTCCACCCTGCCTCCAGGTGATGCAAAAGCACACCTTGAGCTATTTTAGGGGAAGGATGGAGTAACCAGAAGAGAGAGATGTCAGAAACCTCATGTCTCCCCTCTGCCTCCAATCTGTAATCTTCCTCCACCTTGGCCCCATAATTATTGGTTGGGCCTAACACAGCTAGGAATTTTACTTAATAATAAACATGATAACAGTAATTAACCATGTCCCGGGTATCGTCTCATTTAATACAACAATCTGAGGCATCTCTCGGATGCAGCAGAGAGGTTAGGTCATTCACAAGCCGTAAGAGGGGAAACCAGCTCCTGGATCATCTGACCCAGCCCTCAGCTCCTGCACTGTTTATCCCCTGCCCCAGCTCAGTGCAGAACCCACTCCCCCAACCCTCTCAGCAGCATCTCTGAGTATCTCCAGAAACACATCACTGGTCATCTGTTTCCTATCCATGCATCATCTGGGGCCCCTGGTGAGACTCTGCAGCTGTGCATTCACTCAGCAAACACATGGTGAGGACCCACCGTACTGGCCACTCTGCTGGACTCAGGATATGAGTCACGTCAGATACGGGCTGCCCTTGGGAGGAAGAGACAGAGACACAGCAAATCTGTTCAGAACAGCATCTAGACAGGACAGGAACAGGCTGAGTGCCACAGGGCCTGGGAAGGCGTGGCCGTGGGCAGGTGGCTCAGCAGTGACATCACAAAGTGCAGAAGATCAAGCCTCTGACATCACAGAAGACTGACAGAGCCCCACAGAGGGTACACAAGGAGCTCAGACCCAGAGACCTTCCACCAGGCAGTTCCCTTGGTCCTGAACACACAAGGCCATTGCCTTGGTCCTTTTCATTCAGCCAGTCAGCAGACAGATGACCTCCCCGAGGTACAAGGCACTCTGCTAGGGGCTAGGCCTGTCACAGAAGCAGGACAAAGCCACTCCTGCCTTCACAGGGAAGACAGCTTTGTTACCAGACTCTTCACACAGAGAAGCTGCCCAGATGGCATTTGCTACAGCATCAACACACATGGAGATTTACTGCAGGACAGTCCATGAGTGCTGGCTCACAGGAGCTTGCAAACAAGCTGCTCTAAACTGGAGCCACTGCACCAGCCGCCAAGGGTGACTGAGGACAGAGACGCCAGTATCTGTGGCAGCCTGGGGCCAAGAGCGGTGATGTGCTGACATGTGTCAGGCAGTGTGCTTCTGTGGGATGGCATTTGGTCAAAAATAGGTGATCCACTTAAATAAGCCCGTTTCTCAAAATCTTCCAGGAAATATAATACATACAAATATGTACATATTTGTATACATATACAGAAATATATTCCTGTCTTGATCACTACCCTCCAAGGTCTACTCTTCTATTAACTCACTATTGACCACGGGATTTTTACAGAAACTAACGCCTGTGGCCAGGAATTTTTATTTTGGCAAGCCAAAAATTAATTCTGTTATTTCACTAACATTTTGCAGATTATCACACTCATTAGTTAAGCCTGACACACCTGTAATGTCTTCTCCGGCACGGTGAGTTTCATTTTCAGTTTTCTTATCAGAATCAATCACTGAGGTGGTTTTTGTCTTTCTGTTGTTCACACTGTCTTAATATTCACACTGTCTGAGTCAGAATTACGTTCTGAAGAACTATCATCTTCTGAGACAGTAGTATATATGTTGCTCAATCAAAGCAAAAACTCTTCACTCAAAATTTTGTGATGCATCATTTTTGAAATTTTATGGCCACAAC
The DNA here is from genome assembly GCF_055505025.1 of Bos grunniens. Lineage (NCBI taxonomy): Eukaryota > Metazoa > Chordata > Mammalia > Artiodactyla > Bovidae > Bos > Bos grunniens. The sequence continues at coordinate 42,873,087 of NC_141188.1, forward strand.
CTTGCATTTATAACATACACAAGGTTGGAGCAAAAACCTAATGGAGCAAAATGTGAATGATAACAACAATCCTAAATTGTGTAAGGGACCCATGATGAATTTTAAGCTCTAATGACTTTGCACAGTGATGTCAATTGCATCACTCTCTAAAAATATATTGATACATATATGGTCAATAACACTGGGGTTAACAACTGATGTGCTGATTGATATGTCTCCAGTAAATAACGTGTTAATTCTGCTGGCAAATATGTGTTAACTGTGCGGGTTGAAGAGTCCAGAGAGTGGAGGAACAGTAGGACATGAGTTCACCTCTCCTCACAAATGCATGAAGAACATATCTACACAAGGATTAATCTCACAGGGCACCAGCTGAACACTAGCAGAAGCCCTGAGACACCTAAAAGAACAAGACAGATCTCTGTGTAACTGGGTAGGATGAAAGAAAGAAAAAATGAGGAGGAAATGGGATGGGACCTGCACCCCAGGGGAGAAGCTAAAGCAAAGGAGAAGTTCCCGCATCCAGAGAAGCCCGCTCACTGCTCACCAGCAGGGAGATCAGCTGTGACAAAAGAAGAGCTTCGCAGCTATGAGAGGAGAGCCCAGAAACCGGTCTGTGCCACAGCCCTGCACGCCCCAGCCTGGGTAGGGTGCCTGTTGGTGTACAAAGGGCTGGATGCTAGAGTGTGGAGTTTGGAGAACAGTCTCTGGGAGAGGACTGCTGTGGGCTTCAAAGAAACAGTCTTATGGAGTGCGAGTAAAAAGTTCCACAACTGGGAATGCTTGAGGAGGAAGCCTGGACCGCTACGGAAGCGAAGTGCCATTGCTGAGTGACATGCAAGGGGTGTGGCCACCACTGCCCCCGAAGCCCCCTCCCCCCACCCAGCCAGGGCAGGCTCACGAGCTCCAGAGCAGGTCAGGAGCAGATGCCTATGGGTGGCCCACAGGCACAGATGGGGCTGAAACGACAGCTGAGCCCCAGAGGCCACGCGACTAAGGAAGAGGAGCCAAAATCTCTCCTCAGGGTTGCATGAACTTTGGATTTACACCCCAGTGACCGGCTTTGTAACTTCAGGGCCTTCAGGACATTGGAACAGACAAGTGCCCCCACAGCTGAGACAAGTCTAGCTTTAGCAGCTACAGACTTCGTGGACATGGACACACAAGGGTTGGCCAGGCCAGAGTCTGAGCTGCCGCCACAGCAGGTCCAGATGCATGATCACTGCCATGCTGGGACCAGACTTCAGTGATCTCTGTGGTGGTCTGCTGAATACAACCTGAGAGACAGCAGAACCGACTGCCCACACACCCACGGCTAAGGCAGAGCCAAAGCCAGCACCAACAATCATGCAGCCTGGAGCTCGCACAAGGGGCGAAAGTGACACAACAGAGCACGCCCACCGGTGGGCAGTCCAGAGGAGGAAGACTCAGTGACTGCACACCCCATGGGAATGATCCAAGCCTGCCAACCTAGCCCCGAGGAACAGAAACACAGCTAAAGGGAACGGAGTCAAGATGGCAGAGCAGGAGGACTCGGAGCTCGAGTCTCCTCACAGTCAGGGCACCTACTAGTGCTAGTGAGGGTCCTGAGACACCTCAGGGGATGGGGAGAATCCCTGTGCAACCAAGTAGGATGTGGGACAGAAGGAGCGGGGGAAGAAAAGGGAAGCAGAACAGGACCAGCGCCCTGAAGTGGGGCTGGGGAAGGGGAGACATTCCAAGCTTGGAGGGGCCCACTCAGGCGAGGGGATCAGCGGGGACAGAGAGGGACCTCGGGGGCGGAGGGGCGTCAGAAGGGAAGGTGGTCAGTGTGTTCCCTGCCCAGTCGGGCCCCAGCAAGCCTGCTGGGGTCTCGGGCCTGAGCCTCCCCATCCCCAGCCCTCCTCTGGCCACACAGGTCAAGGTGAGCCAAGGGTTAACCCCCTGAGGCTGCCTCTGGCTGCACTGGCCCATGCAGACACACCTGTGGAGGCCTGGGTCCCTGCTGGCCTGCCCGGCACGTGTGCTCTGGGCCAGCTCCACAAATAGACGCTGGTGAGAGGAACACACGCAGAGATGGGGCTGACACCGCGGGTCCAGAGACCCACCTAGAGGTCTTGGAGGCTTACTGAGGAGGCAGGAGTAGGGTTTAGCTCACTATTCCACTGGAACATAAAAATATTCCATCGTTTACATGTACCACATAATTAAAACAATTTTTTCCCTTCTTGGCTATTTTTTAAAATATGTATTTATGACTGCACTGGGTCCTCATTGTTATGCATGGGCTTTCTGTAGTTACCTTGAGTGCATGTTCCTTTTGGGGTACATTTAAAATTTAATTTTAAAAATTAAAAAAATAGAACTACCACACTGTGCTGTGCTGTGCTTCGTTGCTCAGTCGTTTCCAACTCTTTGTGACCCCATAGACTGTAGCCCACCAGGCTCCTCTGTCCACGGGAATTCTCCAGGCAAGAATACTGGAGTGGGTCACCATGCCCTCCTCCAGGGTATCTTCCCAACCCAGGAATCGAACTAGGGTCTCCTGTATTGCAGGCGGATTACCATATGACCCATCAATCTCACTCCTGGTCATATACCCAGAGAAAACCATTATTTCAAAAGATACATGTACCCCAAAAGAAACATACATTCAAGGCAACTACAGAAAGCACATGTGCAGCAGTGAGGACCCAGTGCAGTCATACATTATTTCAATAATGTTATTTAATTAAATATTTTTTAAAAATAACCACAAAGTGAAAAAAAATTTAATGATGTGGTACATAAAAACAATGGAATATTAGCCATAAAAAGTAACAAAACTGTGCCATTTGCAGAGACGTGGATGGACCTAGAGACTGTCATACAGAGTGAAGTAAATCAGAAAGACAAAAACAAACACACGTAGGTGGAACCTAGAAAAATGGTGCAGATAATCTATTTGAGAAGCAGAAATAGAGACACAGACATAGAGAACAAACATATGGATACCAAGGAGGGAAAGAGGGGGTGGAGGAACTGGGAGACTGGGACTGACCTATCACACCACTATGCATAAAAGGGACTGTGTGCAGATAACGAAGGAGAGCCTACTGCAGGGCACAGGGAACTCAACGCTCTGTGCAGACCCAAATGGGAAGGCAATTTTAAAAGTGGGGGATATATGCATACATATACCTGACTCACTTTGCTGTACAGCAGAAATATAACATTGTAAAGCAACTACGCTCCAATAAAAAATTTTATTATATACAATGCAATGTTACTCAGCCACAGAAAAAGAACAAAAACCACCATCTGCAGCAACATGGATGGGCCTAGAGACTGTCATACTGAACGAAGTAAGTCAGAGAAAGACAAATATCATATGATATTGTTTATATATGGAATCTAAAAACATGATATACATGAATTTATTTACAAAACATAGTCACAGATGTAGAAAACAAACATGGTTACCAGGAGGGGAAGTGGGGCAAGGGATAAACTAGGATATTGGGATTAACATACACATGTTACCATATATATAAAATAGGTAGCTAATAAGGACCTACTTATACACAGGGAACGCTACTCAATACTTTGCAATGAGCTACAATGGAAAAAGAATCTAAAAAAGAATGGATATATGTATAACTGATTCCCTTTACTATACAGCTGAAACTAACACCATAAATCAACTATACTCCAATAAAAATTTTTAAAATAAAAATAATTAAGAGTACATACTGCTTGGCTTCACTTCTATACTCCTTGAGAAGAAATACAGTAATTTTACGGCTTTGTTATATACTTTGTATAAATGTAATCCCCCTCACCTCCTTTTCTTTACTTCTGAAGGTAATGTGGAATAATAAATGTAACTTCAGAAGGGAAAACAATTGTGTGGGTTAAGCCACCCCAAAGATTTTTACAATTCCTGGGTAGCAAATGAACAGGGTTTGAACTAGGGTGTGTTTCAAATTCCAACTGTTTTAAGTTACTGTGGGCTTTGATAACCTGAGGTGCCCAGCCTGCCAACCAAGTCAAATGATAAAGATATGTCTGATGTCTCTGCATCAATTCCTGGTTTAAGCACCATCATCATCACTCATTTCCTCCTGTTTGTCCAATCATCTCTCTGTCCACCCATCCATCCTCCATTCATTTCAAGCTCTGTTCATGCCAGGGCTCCAGTTAGTAAGAGATTCCCCAGTACATGTTCCCAGCTCAGAGTAAGAGATGAGGAAGGTTATAGTGAGGAAGCACATGTGAGTAACAGAAGAGCACGCTGATGAAGCTTATCAGGTGTTTTCTGGAAAGCCCTAAAAACAGATCAAGGGTTACCACAAGCAAGAGTCATATGGTCACCTCCACCTGGGCATCAGGAGTCATGTCCCTAACATGCCTCCCCCAGAGACCAAGTCTCACCTCCCTCCTGAGTGGGCCAGCCCATCTCTCAGGGGGCCACAGCTCTGGGCCAGGCAACTGCCCTGTCCTGAGCAGCTGGGGCGAGCCCTTCCTCTTCCTCCAGGTGTCTTCTGTTCGTGGGCTCCTGGGGCCAGGAGCTGCCTGTTTGTACCATGTACTCTTTCTCACATGCATGAAGTACAAGAGTCATTAATACAGCTCATGCAGGCCCCTGGCGCCACTGTGCATAGTAACACAGTCCAACATGGACTGCAGGTCCAGTGATAATCCTCGCAACTTCTGGTCACATGCTTTTACTAACTTAGTCCAGGAACTGCACTGTGCACCTGTCTGACAGAGCCTGTGTGCAGATCCTTTTCAGTAAATCTAGTCAGCTGGATTACTACATGCTTATGTTTTTAGTGTAAAGTCTATTACAGGTACATACTGTTGGCAAGCTTCTTCCACTCAATCATCTAATCCATTAACCATCTAATACATCCCAGTCTGGATTCCAGGGATGTGGAGATGAGTCACTGGGGACCCTGACTCGAGCCCGTCATAGTCCAGGGGAAGAGAAAGGCACAGCTGTACTCACTCCACTACACCACAGGGTATCGTGAGCACAGAGGAGGTTGGGCCCAGTTCTACCTCAGGAGCAACAAATTCGAAGAAATCTGAAACCCACCAAGACATCACTCACTGTCTCAGTTTAGACCTCTTTGAGGATGAGACTCTTTGACATTCCCTTCTAACTCACTCTTTCTGGAAGTTATTAAAAGTGTCTGCTGCTGCTGCTGCTGCTAAGTCGCTTCAGTCGTGTCCGACTCTGTGCGACCCCATAGACGGCAGCCCACCAGGCTCCCCCGTCCCTGGGATTCTCCAGGCAAGAACAATGGAGTGGGTTGCCATTTCCTTCTCCAATGCATGAAAGTGAAAAAATAAAGTGAAGTCACTCAGTAGTGTCCGACTCCTAGCGACCCCACGGACTGCAGTCCACCAGGCCCCTCCATCCATGGGATTTTCCAGGCAAGAGTACTGGAGTGGGTTACCATTGCCTTCTCCATTAAAAGTGTCTAGCTATGTTCAACTCCAGAACTTTATGAATAGAAACACTTATAAGACTGACATCTAAATTATGAATTCACACCTAAATTATGAAATGTTACAACACAGCATCCATGTTAGAAGGCACACGTGACTCGTGAACACCGGCTGTGGGTCGTGGCTGCCTTTTAGCTCATCAAGGAGGCAGTGACCCTCCTGCCCAGAGTGGCAGGGGCAGGGTCAAGTCCCATCGTATTCTCTACAACTCTCCCTGCTGATATCACTACAGAACTGTCTTTATCCACTGGTCTCCTTGAATCAGTGGCTCTACTATGCTCTGTCAATACAGCTGCACACCCCACCCCACCCCCAGTGCTGCTTGGTACCCCTCTGCTGCCTCTGCAGGATCAGGGGTCCTGCCATCCTCTGGGCTGTAGCTGCAGCCATGAGAGAAGCAGCGCTTCCCTTTGGAATCTGCTCTGCAGACTGATCCCCTGCTGCACAACACAAGGAAAGTGGAAACAACATCTGTGCACAGAGTGCACATCTGTGTACAGACTTACATGTCACTATACAACACTGGGCCGCTTCCTGATGTGTGCTGCACCGAGACTGCAAAGAGTAAGGCCGATGAAAGAAATAGTACCAAGAGAAACTGGAAGATGACAACTGAGGTCTTGATAAGGTTGATATATAAACACAGAGGAGGAGAAAAGAGCTATAAATATTAGGACTGAAACGTTTCAAGGGACAGAAAACCCAAAAGAAGAGTGCTTTAAACAAGACTGAGGCTTGTCTCTCAAGGGAACACAGGCAAAGCAGGGCTGACGTGGGGCACCACAATCACTGGGAACCCAGGATCCTTTCAGTCTAGTTCCATCATCCGCAACACGCTAGCTTCTAACTCATGTTCCAAAATGGGTGCTCAATCCCATCATCACAGTCGTATTCCACCCAGCAAGCCAGAGGAAGGAGTAAAGGATGGCATGCTCCCTTCCTAGGAGGATGGTTCTCAAAAGCTGCACTGACTGCTTCTGCCTACATCCCATCGAAGCAGTATTTAGTCACTGTGGTACACTGAGTTGGAAAGGAGACTAGAAAACACAGGCTTTCTTCCAAATGGCTCGTGCCCTTATGTGGTAACTAAGGGCTTTCAAGCAGTCTCGGCAAAGGCCTTAAACAAAAGTTTAGGATCTCAGAGGTGAAGCACTTCCAGGTACTAAGACAATGACAATATGACCCCAGGAGTAGGCAGTTGAAAGGCAAAGTGAAGGTCTTGGATATACTGAAGTTGGGGACAGTGAGGTGGATTTAGTGGGTAGATCCTTAACAGTGCAGAAGATACAGCCACATGGTTTGGCTGAAGGAGTCAGGAAGAGAGAAGGACCCTGAGAACACTGATGAAATCCAATCGTGGCTGCAACCATGTGACCACTAGTTTATGTTTATCCTATAAATACTTCATCTAATTGACACAAAATCCTCTTAAGGAATTAGGCACTGTCTCTGCTGCATCCCCTGTGACTTCCTGCAGTTCTAGACGCATGGCACACGATACACACAGTTGAGCCAACGAATCCCAAACACTTTGCTGGGGCCCAGATGATAACCTAATATGTTCTCTTTCCCACACTGACTGAGCATTCTCCTTTTGTTGGGGTGAGAATTCTAAGTGTATTTGACAAGCTGATATTAGAAACAGGAGAGAAAAAAGTCCTTAAATCATCATGTGCTTACGCTCCAAAGAAGACTCTTTCTTTCATTAATCACTTAGCCTGGCTGCACTGGGCTCAGGTGCAGCATGCAGGATCTAGTTCCCTGGCCAGGGGTCGAGCCTGGGCCCTGCACTGAGCGCACAGTCTCAGCCACTGTGGAGTAGTTCCTTTCTTTGAACAGCAAAATAGAGACAATGACCAAGAACAACATAACAATATTCATGTAACCATATTCAAAATGAGTAACTTTGTTAATATTTACATATTATACACATTACAGCTGATTCTCCTTTACCACATTATGTTCTACAAGCTTACCAAAAACCCTTAATTACGTAATACTGAACCACTGCTCTTAGGGAGGAATACAGTTTTTCTAGGGGGAAAAAAAAAATCATTCCTGGGAGCCTCTGGGGTGTATACCCATAAACTGAACGTGGTATAGTTCTGTAGGTTAATACTTTTTTTTCTACAAATGATATCACATTCTTCCATGCTCTGCAACTTGCTTTATCCACTTACGTTTTTAAGATCTATCTACATGGAAACATGGATCTAATTCATTCACTGAAAGTTTAGTATAGTAATTCCAGACTCAGGATTGGAGGATATCAATCATCAAGGGTTTCAGGCACTTCCAATGAAAAGCTGTTATTTCATCTTTCTCTAGAAGAGTTGTCTTAAATGTTAGCAGGAAGTAAGCTGAGAGCAACAAGAGGCAGGCCCTTCAGCTAAACATCCAGTGGCCACCTAATCCCGCCAAGCAATTTACCAGCCCCCATCAATACTCCAAAATAGTCAAGGGGCCAGAAAAATGCCCCACCAGTGACTGGCCAGACTTTCCCTACTCTGGCACATGCACACACCTCACACTCTCCTGTACTGGGGCTCATTAAATATTCCATGACTACAAACATCTAATCATAGCAGACTGAATTATGGGACGGACATGCGCAGTAGAGTACCCTGGTATATAACTTGCAGCTGTCAATCAACAACCTCAGGGATTATGCAAATGACCTTGTCTTAAAAACTCTGTACCCCTGCCCTCCTGGGCCACTGCCTCCCTTGGCGTGGCCCACCTCTCTCTCTCTGCTTTTTCTTTCCATATCATCAGTAAGCTTTCTTGCAGTGGTTAAGACCTCCGATTCTTCTTTGTATCCTTACCAAGAACAGAGGCCCATGGGAGGTGGGGTCTTCAGACTCTCCTCTGCTAACATTTTGGTGCCATGACTTGGGTTTTCTGTAAGTAAGAGAGATCGTCTCCACAGATCTCTACCACTCCTTTCCTTTGTGTGGGCACAAAGGACCTAATCATTTCTCTGCTCCTACTTTCTTTCTCAATCCTCTATCGGTTGAGCAGACTCTTGCTCCTGATCTCCTCCCTGTCTGACCATCACTCAATCTGAGCCTGCCTCTTTGGACCAACACTGGAGATTCAGGTAAGCACCCATTTTCCGACTGGAGGAAGGATGGCCCCAGGCCCTGATTGGCCACCAGGCATCTGGGGCATTCTTAGTTGGATACAAGCAGGAGACAGACTCCCCAAGTCCCATGTAGTGCTGGACTGTAAGCCAGACAGCCAATTATGACCCTGGGATGCCAGGCTCTCTAATTATCCCACTATTTTCCAGACAAGAAACCAATCATCTGCCCCAAGGGGACACCCCTGAGATGCATCCTCCAAAGCTGGTGGAGATTTGACCCCACCACGCTAAGAAAGAGGAGACTCATTTTCTTTTCTAACATGGTCTGGACCAATCACCTTTTGGATGGGGAATCTTGGCCTCTGAATGGAACCATTATAATATTAACAACACCATCCTCCACTTAGACCTATTTTATAAAAGGCAGGGGAAAGAGTCTGAGATACCATATGTACAACTTTTCTTTGTTCTATGGCATACCCAGCATTTCCTTACAACTTGTAAACTTACCACCCTTGCCACCTTGCTGCCTACGGAAAAATCCCACATCACCTCCTAGTGCTGCCTCACCACCTTAGTAGGGAGGGACTCCATTACCTCCATCAGCTAAAACCTGTCCCTTGGTGGAAGCACCAGGAGGCAAAATTGAGCCACAACTAGTCCATAAGCCCTTCTCACTGACAGAATTAAAACACATCAAGGCAGAACTGGGTAGCTTTTCAGACAATTTACTCAATATATCGAGGGATTCCAACATATTACTCTGGCTTATGAAATGACCTGAAAAGATATCACCATAATTCTAAGCCAGATCCTCTCTGATACTGACATAGAAAGAGTTAAAAGAGAGGCAAAAAAAAATTTGATGATGGACTTCACCTTTCTGATACTAAATACCCACCTGGGGAAATAGCAGTCCCCACCAGTGATCCCAAATGGGACTATAATCAGAAAGAACATCAGTGGGAAACCATTTTATCATCTGTATCAAAGTAGGGCTTAAGGTAGCCCAACATAGAGTCATAAGCTACTCCCAAGTAACCGCAATCAGCCAGGAGCCCAGGAAAAATCCAACAGCCTTCCTAATAGGCTGAGGGAAGCATTCATTAAACATACTAATCTAGACCTGGACTCTTAAGAGGGACAAGTGATTATAAAAGATAAAGTTTATAACTCAGCACCTGATATTAGATGCATATCACAAAAACTAATTTAAGACCCTAGTGTCACCTTAGATGAACTGGTGAATACTGCCTCCACGGTCTTCTGTAACTGAGACCAAGAGGCTGAGGCCAAGGTCAGGGAAAAGAAAGAAGGAAGGAATCCAGGCATGCCCAAATGATGGCTACCCTACAGGGTAGGGCTTCCCCCAAGAGTACCCTGACTTTACAGCCCAAAAGACACTGTGTGTTGTGTTGTGTTGTGTTGTGTTGTGTTAAACCCCCATGGGGTTTGGATATTAGCAGTCAAGAGGGTTCCTCTGTCCTATGGAACTCTCCAGGCAAGAGTGGGTTGCCATTTCCTTCTCCACCAAGAGAGATTAATATCACATTTGTTGCTAGATGGGCCACTGGGCACAGAAATGTCCCAATCAAGATAAACCACCTAAGACTGCCTGCTATAAACGCCATCAGCTAGGACACTGGGCAGCCCTATGCCCCTCAATCCAAAGGGACCGAGGACCAGAGGCTGCTACTCAGACTGCCCAAGACTGAGGAGGCCCCTCCAGTCGGCCCCAAAACAACAGATCCACGACATGGACTGGAACTGAGGGTACAATTGGCTGTGGCCCATAAGTCAACATTTTCTTACTCAATATCGGGGCCGCCTGTTCTGCCTTGACTTCCTCCTCTGGACCCTTCTCCTCCCAGACCTGTACCACCAGGGGAGTCACCAGTGAGCCAATCAGCAGGTCTTTTACCATGCGCCTCTTCCGTGCCTGGGAAGGATTTGGATTCTCCCACAGTTTTTGACATATGCCTGACTGTCCCAGCCCACTCCCAGGGAGCGACCCACTACAAAAATAGAATGCCTCTCTCTCTCCCTCAAGGAGGGTCACATGGACGCCATCCAGGGGGCAACCTCTGGGAAATTTCATGCGCCACTAATGAAGATAAAAATTCCTCCAGGCCAGGCTGGCTTCAACAAGTGAACCCACTGGCCCGAGACCAGGGAAATTCCAGGAAAAGCTGAAAATGCAACATCAGTCACAACAGCTTTAAAGAACCCACATAAATTTCCCCCAAAGACACAATATCCCCTTAGGCCTGAAGCCCTCATGGGACTTCAACCCATCATGTCCAAATTCCTGTCCCACAGACTCCTTATCGCCACAAATTCACCATGTAGTACCCCAATATTAGCAGTCAAGAAAAAGGACAGCACTTACTGCCTGGTCCAGGATTTGTATATCATTAATGAGGCCAACAGTGAGGAAACAGTGGCAGACTTTATTTTGGGGGGCTCCCAAATCACTGCAGATGGTGACTGCAGCCATGAAATTAAGACTCTTGCTCCTCGGAAGCAAAGTTATGACCAACCTAGACAGCATATTAAAAAGCAGACACATTAGTTTGCCAACAAAGGTCCATCTAGTCAAGGCTATGGTTTTTCCAGTAGTCATGTATGGATGTGAGAGTTAGACTATAAAGAAAGCTGCTGCTGCTGCTAAGTTGCTTCAGTTGTGTCTGACTCTGTGCGACCCCACAGACGGCAGCCCACCAGGCTCTGCCGTCCCTGGGATTCTCCAGGCAAGAACACTGGAGTGGGTTGCCATTTCCTTCTCCAATGCATGAAAGTGAAAAGTTAAAGTGAAGTCGCTCAGTCGTGTCTGACTCTTAGCGACCCCATGGACTGCAGCCTACCAGGCTCCTCCGCCCATGGGATTTTCCAGGCAAGAGTACTGGAGTGGGGTGCCGTTGCCTTCTCCGAAAGAAAGCTGAGTGCCGAAGAATTGATGCTTTTGAACTGTGGTGTTGGAGAAGACTCGAGAGTCCCTTGGATTGCAAGGAGATCCAACCAGTCCATCCAAGAGGAAATCAGTCCTGAATATTCACTGGAAGGACTGATGTTGAAGCTGAAACTCCAATACTTTGGCCACCTGATATGAAGAACTGACTCATTGGAAAAGACCCTGATGCTGGGAAAGATTGAAGGCGGGAAGAGAAGGGGATGACAGAGGATGAGATGCTTTGGATGGCATCACCAAATCAATGGACATGAGTTTGAGTAAACTCCAGGAGTTGGTGATGGACAGGGAGCCTGGCATGCTGCAGTCCATGGGGTTTCAGAGTCGGATACGACTAAGTGACTGAACTGAACGAGGCAATACCTCCCCTATACCCAACAGTCCCCAGTCATTTGGGGGAAGGTACCCCAGACAGTGGCTGGTTCTCAGTCCTGGATTTAAAATATGCTTTCTTCTGCACCCCTTTGGCCCCAGAACCACAATACTTGTTTACATTCAAATGGAAGCTCCACCACAAGCCCCTCAACAACTGACCTGGACTGTTCTGCCCCAAGGCTTTAGGGATAGCCCCCACCTCTTTGGATAGGCACTTGCCCAAGATTTACAAGCTTTAACACTGGAGGGGGGAACAGTCATATTGTGTGTAGACAATCTCTTGATTTGTTACCCCTCCAAAATCCAGGCCAATCTACATGCCATTCAGGTCCTTAATTTCCTGGCCCAGTGGGATTACAGGGTTCAAGTACAATAACAACCTTCCTGTCTCAGAACAACAATGACCCCTGGCAGGCACAGCCTTTCAGTAGACCCTATAGAGGCTATATTCGACCCACAAACTCCTACCACCCACAAGCAGCTGCAAGCATTCCTGGGCCTAACCGGGACTGTAGGATTTAGATAACCAACTACAGTCTTATTGAGCAGTCCCTATATGAAGCCCTAAAGATAATCAAATATGCCTTGCAAGGAGGCCATCCCAACAGGAGGCCACAGAAACCTTAAAATATCTCCTTTCCAGAGTTCCAGCTTTAGGATTGCCCAACCCTTCCAAGCTATTCCAACTTTACATGCACAAAAAAGGGGTTTCTGCCTTGCGGGTCCTCACCCAAAGGCTAGGAGAACTCCAGAGCCAGTAGCCTACCTTTACAACCAGCTGGATCCCACTGTGAAGGGCTGGCCCCATCTTAGGGTACTAGGGGCACCATCCCTCCTGACAGAGGAGGCCTGTGAGTTCGCCCAGGTGCACCCAGTCGGGTTCTCAGTGCCCATCAGGTACCAGATTCGCTTAATAACCAGGCCTCAGCTTGGCTTTCAGACAACAGGATCCTCATATATCAAATTCTTTTTTCTGAAAACCTGCAGATATCCGTGTTTGTAGGACTCTCAATCCAGCAACCTTGTAGACCATAACCACATTTGTTCCAAGGTCTTGACAGCTTCCTTAAATACCCTGCTGGACCTCTCAGATTAGCCTCTGGCCAATGCTGACAAGGTGTGGTTCACTGATGGAAGCAGTTATACAGCAGAGAGAAATGCAAGGCTGGATATGCCATCATGTCCCTCAATGAGATCACCGGGGCCCGGGCTCTGCCTCAGGGCTCATCTGCACAACTTGCCAAAGTCACTGCACTCACCCAAGTGTTAGAACTGGCTGAAGGAAAATGGGTCACAATTTACAATGATTCTAAATATGCTTTCTTGACCCAACGTGCCCATGCAGCCCTCTGGAAAGAAAGATGATACCTAGCCTCCAAAAGCAGCCCATTAAATACCGCCCTCAGATTAATCAGTTACGCCAGGCCATCCACCTGCCTCAAAAGGTAGCCGTGGTTCACAGCAAAGGCCATCAGCAAGACTCATCTGACATTACCAACTGGTTTCCAAAGGGAAACCAATTTGTGGACCAAGCTGCTGAGCAGACTGTCTCTAAAGAAGCCCCATAACAGGAGCTCTTGTTCCTGCTCCACTGTCACCTCCTCTACCTACCTATATGGAGGAAGAGAAGACATGCAGCCTGGAAGGGCTTCCACCTAGACTCATCCGGATGGTACGCCTCTGATGGGACTTCTTGTCCCTGAAGCCTCCAACGGAAAGTCATTAAGATTCTCCGTGAATTCACACATCTGGGGAGAGGTGCCCTCTCTGTCTTGGTATCTAGAGTCCTAAAAGGCAAAGGACTTCATCAAGTAATCCAGTAAGTATCCAGCCCTTGTCTGACCTGTTCCTGTAATATCCCCCCAGGGAAATAAACATCCTGCCTTGGTTCAACCCATCCAATGACATGGGACTTCTCCTGAGAAGACCGGGAGATGGATTCCACCCAGATACCTCCCTCCCGGAGCTACAAGTACTTACTAGTCTCTGCAGACACCTTCACAGGATGGCCTACCCAACAAGGACAGATAAAGGCCCAGAAGTTAGCAATAAACTTCTACAAGAAGTTGTTCCCCAATTTGGCCTTCCCCACTCCCTTCAAACTGATAAGGGGTCCTCATTTATTCCTACTATAACCCAGTCCATTGCCAAAGCCCTCGACAAAAGGTTTGCTCTACATTGCTCCTGGAGGCCCCAAACCTCAGGAAAGGCAGAAACAGCCAATCAATTCCTCAGAAACAGCCTCTGAAAACTAACCCAGGAAGCTTCTCTAAAATAACCCTTTTACCTATTTGCAGTAGAGTAACTCCAAAGGATCCCCTCAGACTGAGTCCATACGAAGCCTTATGCAGACATCCTTTCCCAACATCAGACCTCCTTATGGACAGGGAAACCCCAGGGTTACCATCTTACGTAACCAAACTCTCAATGTCTCAACAGGTCCTTAGGAAAACTGGCCTAAAAATCAACTCTCCTAGCCCTCATTCATCTGTTCTTATCAGAACCTGGAAGGACAGGTCTCCCAAGTCCCAACTGGACCTTATTGGGAAGGGACCTCTTCCAGTCCTCCTTTCCTCACTTGCAACTATCAGGGTTCCAGGTACCTCCAGCAGGATTCACCATTCCAGGGGGAAGCCTTGGAAACCACCCCTGAAGACAGAAGCACTCTGATATTCTACACCTGTGAGCCATTTGAAGCCCTTAAGTTCCTCTTCAAAAGGACCAAAGATAAGTAACAATCTAACTCTTCAAATACATGGCCAGTTACCCATGTGATAGTCTTGATATCTCGACTGAATTTTCCTTCTTCTGAGCTGTGCCCTCCTGCGGATAATCCTATCTCACACCTGCAGTACCCAACCTTGGTTATCCTGTCTCTCTGAGGCCTCCATCAGACATCATTGTTAACCAAATGCCACCCAAACTCAGGCTCATCTCACCCTTCCTCTGGTGCACCACACAATCTAAACTCTCTCAACATCCCTTAGACCCAAAGGACTATTCATAGACCCGAGCTGCTGCCCACAACCTATCGCCCCACTGGCCATGCAACTCCAGCAGCAGCCTTCAGACAATTTTACCCTTGCCAACAGAAACTTGGTCCAGAGTCTCAGCTTACTCAGATGCCCAACTTGATCCTAGGACCACAAGCTTTAGGTCAGATCATGTAGAGCCTATCTTTTTTCAAGTTCTATGAGAATGTCTAAATCTCATTCCTGCCAATCTATCAACCCCACAACCTCGACGTGTTCTAACAAACCTCACCGAGGCTCTCATGTCCCCCCCTGTGCTTTCAGAGCAATCACCCATGGGGTATCTTATCGGTTACATCGCCACACGATGCAACCACACCTTCACCCTGACCCTTCCCCCAAAAGTGAACAACACTGGAACACAACCAACCAAACTATCCAAGCAGCAGTTAAACGATACAAAAAACTACTAGCCCTCCCAACTGTCATGACTTTCTAGTCTCTAAAATACAGGTGCCAAACAAAGCCCTCCCACAGACGCCAGCAGTGCTTCCACCTCCGCAGAATGGGGCTCACTACACACCTCTGGTCACCCCTCACTTCTTGCACAATTGCTGGTCTGGGAACAACAAACTCACTTTTCAAAATTCTATGCTGCTTTCGGCATCCACACAGGCAAATTCGGACCTTCTGTTCCCCCTAGAGGTCGGCTGGGAGTCCCAGTGGCCAGTAACACCAATCCTCAACCACACTGTACTCCTAAGGAAGAAACTTACCCCTATCTCAAGGCCTCTTTTTCATCTGTGGGACCTCAGCCTGCCCCTAGGGTGGAAAGGAAAATGCCCCCTGGGTCACATCATACCAAACATTAGCTGGGTCAGTGGATCCTCCCAGTGCCCCATGGGAGTCCACCTCTGAACAGAAGATGGAGGGCAGCAGTGGGCCTGTCCTCTTTCCCCTCATCTTTGTCCTAACAGGCATTGCCAGCACGGCAACAGGGTACCTCACTTCATATATTCACTCAAGTAACCATGGCCATGTCCAAAATTCCTGGAGGAGGAAACAGCAACCCACTCCAGTATTCCTGCCTGGAAAATCCCACGGACAGATGAGCCCGGTGGCCTGCAGTCCATGGGGTCACAAAGAGTGGGACACAACTGAAGTGACTTAGCATGCACACGTGTCCAAAATGTCTCCCACCTTGGGTGAACCTCACACACAAATAAATTCATTGGGAGGTGTAGAACTCCAAAACTGGCAGGCACTTGACCTTTTAACCAAAGCCCAAGGGGGCACATGTTCCTTCTTATGGGAAAAATCACACAAACCTATTCAAAACAAATTAAATCTTAAATGGGTAACCACAGTTATGTCCTGGAATTATGTCAGAGAAACCTTTTTGTGCGGCTCTGGCCCCTATTTATCCCATTTATATGTATTTTCTTAATTCTATTGCTTGCTCCCTGCCTCCTCAACTTACTATCCCAGTCTGTTTCCTCCCAAGTTAATAAGATACAAGCCTAACTCCCAATGCAATAAGGAAACCAGCCTTTAGCCTCTTCGACAACCTCCTCCTATCATTACCCCTCGGACAGACATGGACATCCCCGTTTCCAACCCCTCTCATTCATAATTACCAAGTGACGGACACCGAAGGCCCCTCTTTGTCCCTGGATGGCAGGAAGTAGCCTGGATGAACAATGCCCATCTCCCCTGTGAATTGGGCTCCATGCACTTGATGGGGAAATTTCAGCCAGGAATTTAACTGAGAGCAAGAAGAGGCGTCCCCTTAGCTCAATGGCCTCCTAATCGCACCAAGCAGTTTACCAGCCCTGCCCCAAATATGCCCCCATCAATACTCCAAAATAGTCAGGGGATGGAAAAAAATCCCCCACCAGCCAGCTGGCAGAACTTTCCCTACTCTGCACATGCACACACCTCACACTCTCCTGTACTAAAGTAACCTCTGGTGGTCATTAACAGCCCATAAATATTCCATGAATACATACATCTAATTATAACAGACTGAATTATGGGAAAGACATGCACAGTAGAGAATCTTGTTATATAACCTGCAGCTGTCAATCAAGACTCCCAATCAACGACCCCCCCTAGATTATGCAAATGACTTTGCCTTAAAAACTGTACCCCAGTCTTCATAGGCCACTGCCTCCCTTGGTGTGGCCCACTTCTCTCTTGAGATGCCCTCTCTATTCTTTGTTTCCTTATTATCAATAAACTTTCTCTCAATGGCTAAGATCTTGGATTCTTCTTTGCATCCTGACCAGGAACCACGTTCCTGGAGAGGTCTCCAGACTCTCCTCCACTAACATTAAACAAAACAGATCTGGTCATATTATTCCTTTGAGTAAAACCCTCCTAAGCACATGACATAGACTATAACCAAAGCTTCTCAGTACACCAAAGCTATGGTCAATCTGTCCCCAGAACAATTCCACTGACATCAATCACTCCATCACTCAACTCCATGTAATCAATGCAGTGATGCACACATCACTGTCACATCTTTGGCACTTGGGAATACTAATAGCTTTTCCAGGTGGGTTATTCCTTCTTTGTCTGCAAACTCTTAGACAACCTTCAAAACCCAATTCAAATGTTATCTCCACAGGTAGATTTACTGTGAAGCCAATGAAATTTAAACTCCAGGCCTTGCATTTCCATAGACTTCTGTTGAGACCAAGGCAGGGATTCCAGCAATGTGTTCGCATGGACATTTGTTATCTATATAAAGTTATAGGATTAAAATATTTTCTGTTGAAGAGCCATCCAATTGTATAACCTTCAGACCCTTCCAAGGCTGGATCTGCTCTAATCACTACTTGTGAAGTTTTCCAGGACCTATTTATGGAAGCTGTCTGAAGTCCCTGAGCACGCATACTTGTGCTCAGGCATGTCCAACTCTCTGTGACCCTATGGACTGTAGCCTGCCAGGCTCCTCTGTCCATGGGATTTTCCAGGCAAGAATACTGGAGTGGGTTGCCATTTCCTTCTCCAAGGGATCTTCCTGAGCCAGGGATTGAACCCGGGTCTCCTACACTGCAGGCAGATTCTTTGCCACCTGAGCCAGCAGGGAAGCCCTTTAAATAGGGAAGGAGATAATAACATGAACCTGTAATCTGGGAACAGTTCGTGTTTTAGGTGGTGGGGTGGTTTCATTTAAAAATAAAGGGAAAATACAGAGGACATAGAGTGGGAGACATAAAGAAAATGGGCATTTAGCTACAGCTGGAAGATTAGACTTGACGCACCAGTGAGCCCAGTGCCCCGGCACCGCTGCTCGTTCTCCAGAAGGCCAGACTCCGTCGGCACTCTCTCCACCTCCAAGAACCCGCCTCGCTGTTACTTCTCTGGAGCAATTTCCATGCCTTCCCACCCCAGATCTCTTTTCTCCTTCAGCTCTGCAACCACAACTATCAATAAAGTCTCACTATAAATAACTGCTGCTTTACTTATCGTAAACATCTGAGGAATTACTGAACTGTGCATATACAGAGAAACTCTTTTACATTTCACCTGATAATCTAAACTTCTCCACAATTAACTTCTAGTTTGAAAATTGTAGTATTTTTGATCTCAAGTTATCTTTCTCTCCCATGTACTCAAGAGTGAGCTACATTCTGGAAAAATATGACATTTTTCTGCTGGCAAGAGGCAAGGAGCAGAGGAAAGCAAAAGGCAGAAACAAACACATTTGAGAGTATTTCCCATGGGAAAGAATGTCACGTTTGAAAACATTTGTCACATTTGTCTCTATTGTTTCCTCAGTTTAAGCCTAAGTTACCTGCTCGCTGCAAAACCACAAATGGAACCTGTGCTGCAGAGCAAGCAATTCCTTACCCTCCTAGGTAGAAGCTGAGATCATTCCAGATTACACAGTGAAAGCCACAATTAGAGCGTCACTGGGCGAGGGAGTGGATGAACAGTTTAGCTCACTAAAAGGTAACAATTAGAAAAGACAAGGCCTGGGTCCCAGAAGGAAGTTGGATGGAGTAGATGATCTCTCTTCAACTGAAAATGAACAACCCCAGAATCTGTATGTCAACCCCCTAGATGTTGCACTTTTTTGGCAGGAGCACCATTCAGGCCCAAAGAGCCAGAGAGGGGTCCAATCATCCTGACAGGATGTATAGGAAAGGTATTTGATTCCAGTTTACCCAGCACTTTCTGGGCTTGTGCCAAGGCAGGCACTGGCTGGGCACTGTGGATGGAGGGGTAGGAAAACCCTCACTGCCCCTGAGAGGCATGCAGTCTGGTGGGATGATGAGAAGGACACGGGGCTGGCACAGCACAGGAGTGTGGACCAGGCTGTGACGAGAACAGTGGGAGCCCAGGGAGGCCCACTTGCCTCTGCGCGTGTGTGAGGTGCTGTCTGGTAGAAAATCAAGACAGCTGGGTGGCACCCAAGAAAGGCCTGGTCTCTGAGGCAGTGACCGTCAGGGAACTTCCGCAGTAAGTAAACCTGGGACTCAGGGCTAGGGCCCCCAAGGACAGCCACGCCCTTACATCCCTTGGTGCCTTCAGGCAGGGTGCTTCCCTGTCCAGGGTGTGCTCGCCCCCCCTGCCCTCCTGGAAGCCACTGCTCCGCCGTGAGGTGAGACGCTGGCTCTGACAGCCCCACAGGCCCCGGTGCTGGCTCCTCTGTTTCCAACATTGTCATCACGCCAGCAGGGAACACATTCTGCTGGGACCAACACTCACCCAGTATACTAGATCCTCCGTGAGCAGACAACAGAGACCATGCCTTTCTCCCCTCTGCACGAGCATAACCTGGAAGCAAGGCTCTTGGTGAGAATTTGTTAAAATGAGTAAAGAGGACTCCACCCTACTCACTGAGAGAGAGCTCAGCTTCGGCCCCAACAACAGGAAAAAGCCAGACACGCTAAGATACAACAGCTTCTCTGGAGCCCATCAAAGAGGTGAACATAATTCTAGAGTGACAAGATCCCCAAGGAAGGACAGTACACGCTGCTGACCACCTTTGGTGGAGGGAAGACATCTGCCACAGAAAGCAGGGCATTCTTAGAAAGCAGCTAAAACGTTGAATGAATCCTTTTTTATTACTATTTTTAAGTGGAGGATAGTTGGTTTACAATTAAATAAACTCCTAAGTTTGGCCTCAGCACAGTTTAGAGTAACCAGATGCCTGGGCACAAGATGGTGGCTGAGCAGAAGACCTGCCCAACACAGAGGAAGGACCAGAGGGTCAGACAGCCCCCACCTCCCCCTACAAGCCTAACACAGGGTATGGAGCCGCAGTAGTCTTGGAGAGAGGGCACCCCACCCCAAGGCAGACCTCTGGGGCTCGATGGAGCAAGTGGAGGAGGGACACCAAGGAAACGGCGACACCACAGACCTCACAGGAGGCACAAGTGCCAGCAGACCAGTGCTGGAGGGCAGAGCAGTGCAGCCTCCGGGAACCACAAGCCCAAAGCCAACCTGCGCTGATGATGCAGGCTGCCCCACGGCTGGCCAGTGCAGCCCCACCTCCGGTCCCTCTGCATCTCCCAGAGCCCCTCTCCCCTCCTTGGCATTCTGCCTTGGAAACTGTAGCTGCCTTCACCTTCCCTCTCCTCTGACTCATCAATTAAGGGAGAGACCACCAGGCCCTGTCTGGGCCCTCCCTGTGCTGCAGCTTGGACACCCTCCAGGTGGTCAGTGGAAGCTGTTGCGGGCTCACCTCCCTCATCTCCCCTCATACAGGGCTGCCTTTCCTGTGCTGCCTCTTGTCCAACATGGGAACCATCGTTTCCCTAGCGTTTTACAGCTCTGATAAATCTGGTGCCAGTAACACCATCTTGGACAGAGGCCAATGTTCGTTTTACTTTTGACAAAGGTGCCAAAGCAATGCAAAGGAGAAAGGAAAGTCTTTACAACAAATGGTATAGAAACAACTGGATACTCATACAACAAAGATAAACCTCAACTACCTCCCAATATACAGACAATGTTAATGCAATAAGCTTTCAGGGTAAAGTACACATCTTTATGATGTGAGAATAGGCAAACATTTATTATTCAATACCACTAGTTGTCAAGGAGATGCAAATAATTAATACCAAAAGAGATAGCACTACACAGGCACCAAGATGAGTAAAATCAAACTCACTAACACCAAATGCTGGGGAGGAAGTGAAGCAACTAGACCTCATGTATTGTTGGAGGGTGTAGAGTGGTAGCTAGTAGTTTCTTGTTAAGACTAAACAGACACCTGCCCTATGGCCCAGCAATTCCATTCCCGGCATTTATCCAATGAAATTAAACACATCTACAAAAGACCTATGAAAGATTGAGCATACTGGTAATATCCAAAACTGGAAACTTTTATGTTTCCAAAACTGGAAACTATCCATCAGCAGGGAGATGGATACACAAAGGTATGCAGTATATTCACACAATGTGACAGTTCTCAGCAAGAAAAAGAAACAAATTCGAGCTATATAAAACACATGAATGACTCTCAAAAACACCAAGCTGAGTGAAAGAAGTCAGACCAAAAAGAACATGTCCTGCTGCTGTGCATACTGAATGATCCCATTTATTTGAAATCCCAGAGCAGGCAAAAAAAACTACTGAATGAAAAGAGAAGGATCCATCAAAAAATAAAACTCTACAATATAAAAAAGTATCAGATCAGTGTTACCTCTGGGGAGGGAGCAGCTGGGAACCACGGGAAAGAGCATGAGGGGACTTTCTGCGGTATGTGAATGCCCTGACCTTGACAAGTTGGGAGTTTGGGTTACATTTCCCTCATAGCTCAGTTGGTAAAGAACCCGCCTGCAATGCAGGAGACCCCAGTTTGATTCCTGGGTCGGGAAGATCCACTAGAGAAGAGAAAGGCTACCCACTCCAGTATTCTGGCCTGGAGAATTCCATGGGGTCACAGAGAGTCAGACACAACTGAGCAACTTTCACCTTCATTATGTAGGCAGTTAGCAAAACCCCACAAATGACAACCACAAAGATCTGAATGTTGCATTAATTGTTAAGTCTTATCTCAAATGCATAAATGCATCCAAAAATGTAAATGAATTGATAGATAGGAAGAGGGATGATGAAAAAAAACAAGAATGGTAAAGTATTAATAGCAAAGTCTAGGTGGATGGTAGATACATGGTCACTAAAATCCTTCAGCCTTTATGCATAAACATTTCACAATGTAAACTGATGGGGAAATTTTTGTTGAATGAGTCAGGCGAGATTCTAGTTTCAGATAGGCCAGGATACTAGGGCAGAGACTCAAGCACCCAGGTTAAAGGACTGGACCAGTTAAATAAAGACGGGATAATAGCAACAACAGCCATCATTTATCAGACACTCATCATTCGAGGCCGTGAACCCAGCACTTCTCAGAAGTCAGTTCATGAAGGCCTCCCAACAAATCCATTTCACAGCCAAGACACTACAGCTTAGATAGGTTACTTCCGTAACCCATCCAAAGTCTCACCCCACAGCTGGTAGGGAGCTGAGCCATGGCTGCAGTCCTGCCTGTCAGGTCCCAGGGCTCACACCACGAGGTCCACCTGCCATCTGCGAGTGAAGGGGAGCTCCTGTTTACTGAAATCAGCACTCAAGGTCAGAGTGGGACTGACAGTGAAGATGACATGAGGAGTCATCCAGGTACTGCTGCTGTTAGTTACTAAGTCATGTTCGACTCTTTCCCAGAGATTTCCCCAGGCAAGAATAACGCAGTGGGTTGCCATTTCCTTCTCCAGGGGATCTTATCCACCCAGGGATCAAACTCGTGTCTCCTACTTTGGCAGGTGAATTCTTTACCGCTGAGCCACCAGGGAAGCCCACTGAGGTATTAGAGTGCTTTAAATTTCTCCTGACCAGCAAACGGTGGACTCAGGCGGTCAGGACCAGGAGGACGGCCTGAATTCCTGCACAAGCGCCCTGAGGGAGGGGGCCGCATCTATCGTTCATGCTCCCACCTCCACAGGCACTGCGCATGCAAATCATTTACTGAGGGGATGAATAAATACACACAGAAACAGAAATGCAGACAGACATCATAAATTCACAAGCAAAAATGTGACTACATGAAGAGGAAAAATCAACTTTCTAGGTCAAGCTTATTTCTCATCAAAACTGTATCTTTCAGATTCCCCCACAAGAATATAAACTTCTTTTAACTGATATATTCTCAGAAAGTTTAAAAAAAGTTCAAGGTGTCATACAATGTGCCCATTTCACTTGCTACAAAGGTAATGCTCAAAATCCTTCAAGCTAGGCTTCAGCAGTACCTGAACCAAGAACTTCCAGATGTACAATCTGGATTTAGAAAAGGCAGAGGAACCAGAGATCAAATTGCCAACATTTACTAGATCACAGAAAAAGCAAGTGCATTCCAGAAAAACATCTACTTCTGCTTGACTGACTACGCTAAAGCCTTTGACTGTGTGGATCACAGCAAACTGTGGAAGATTCTTAGAGATGGGAGCACCAGACCACCTTACCTGCCTCCTGAGAAATCTATATGTGGGTCAAGAAGCAATAGTTAGAACCAGACATGACATGGAACAATGGACTGGTTCCAAATTGGGAAAGGAGTATGACAAGGCTGCATACTGTCATCCTGCTTATTTAACTTATATGCAGAGTACATCATGGGAAATACCAAGCTGGATGAATCACAAGCTGGAATCAAGGTTTCCAGGAGAAATACAAACAACCTCAGATATGTAGATGATACCACTCTAATGAGAGAAAGCTAAGAGGAACTAAAGAGACTCTTGATGAGGGGGAAAGAGGAGAGTGAAAAAGTTGGCTTAAAATTCAACATTCAAAAAACTAAGATCACGGCATTGGGTCCCATCACTTCATGGCAAATGCGTGGGGAAAAAGTGAAAACGGTGACAGATTTTATTTTCTTGGGCTCCAAAATTATTGTGGATGGTGACTGCAGTCATGAAATTAAGAAACCCTTGCTTCTTGGAAGAAAGGCAAAGACAAACTTAGACAGTGTATTAAAAAGCAGAGACATCACTTTGGCGACAAAGGTCCATACAGTCAAAGCTACGGGTTTTCCAATAGTCACGTATGGATGTGAGAACTGTACCATAAGGAAAGCTGAGTGCCGAATAATTGACGCTTTCAAATTTTGGTGCTGAAGAAGACTTGAGAGTCCCTTGGACAGCAAGGAAATCAAACCAGTCAATCCTAAAAGAAATCAACCCTGAATATTCATTGGAAGGACTGATGCTGAAGCTCCAATACTTTGGCCACCCTGATACAAAGAGCCAACACACTGGAAAAGACCCTGATACTGGAAAAGACTGAGGGCAGGAGAAGGGGGCAACAGAGGATGAGATGGTTGGATGGCATCACCAGCTCAATGGATATGCATTTAAGCAAACTCTGGAAGATAGTGAAGGACAGGGAAGCCTGGTGTCCTGCAGTTCATGCGGTCACAAAGAGTTGGACATGAGTTAGTGACTGAACAACAATTCTTGGAAAGATTCTTCTTTTGCTGACACTGGAGGCAGTTTCTGCACATTCTAACACAGACCAGAAAATCTGTAATAGTTCTGAGACAGTTCTGGAATTTTAACTTTTGAAAAATTTTTAGAGATGGTTTAGATTAGCAACTTATCAAATGTAGGAGGTAAGAGTCTTGGAATCACTTTTCTCTCTTTTTCCTGGGGAGGTTCTAACCCGAGTAACATGAATGAGGACAATAGAACCTTCTTTTTGCTTTATCCATAATCCACAAGGAAAGAGCTGCTGAGGGAGCCTCAGCAGGGGCTGAGGGGCTGGGAGGTCAGGGTCCAGGCCCTGGGCTGCCGGTGAAGCCTGCTCTGCCTGCACCAGATCTATGCTTGACTTTCTTAGTGTTCTGGGGACCTTGGTGTTTGATTGGCTGGGATACAGAAAAGAACACCTCCCCTAAAGATACATTCAAAATAAAACAGTAGATGCTGGAGAGGGTATGGAGAAAAAGAAACCCTTCCACAACATTGTGGAAATGTAAACTGAAGCCACTATGGAAAACAGTATGAAGGTTCCTTAAAAAACTAAAAATAAAACATGATCCTGCAATCCCCCTCCTGGCATTCATCTGGAAAAAACCAAAATTCCAAAAGATACATGCACCCCGGTGTTCCCTGCAGCACTATGTACAATAGCCAGGACATGGAAGCAACCTAAATGTCCACTGACAGACGAATGAATAAAGAAGATGTGATATATATATATATATATATCCTGGAGTATCACTCAGCCATAGAAAAGAAGGAAATTATGCCATCTCAGCAACATGGAGGGACCTAGAGATTATCTTGCTAAGTGAAGTAAGCCGGAGAAGAGAAACACAATATCATATGCTATCACATACATGAGGAATCTCAAATACGATAGAAATGAACTTATTTACAAAACAGAACAAGAATCAAAGACACAGAAAACATACGTATGGTTACCAAAGGGGAAAGGGGGGAAGGATAAATCAGGAGGTTGGGCTGAACATACACATACTACTACGTACAAACAGATAACCAACAGGACCTGATATATAGCACAGGGAACTCTCAGTATTCTGTAATAACCTAGATGGGAACAGAATCTGAAAAAGAATAGATACATAACTAAATCACTCTGCTGTACACCTGAAACTAACACAACATTGTAAGTCAACTATACTCCAACATAAAATTCTGTAAAAATTTAAAAGATACTCAATAAATTTAGTCCATTCCCATGTTCTTCACCCAAAACTCTCAACCCACTCCTGGAATAAGATGGAGGCCTATTTGCTTCTTGGTACAAGAGGAATGGGCTCCTCTTGGCATTTATCTGAGGGTCTCGTGGGCTCTGCAGATGCTCTTATGGGCCAGGAGTCTGCCAGTGGCTTCGGGTGCTAACTGTGGTAGAACCCCATCTCGGTGGTTCTGTCCATATCCCTATATTGTGGCGTTTTTTAATCCATACTGTGCAAATGAGAAACTGAGGCTTAAATCAATGAAATAATTCATCAAAGTCATGCAACCTGTCTGCAGAAGAGTACAACACTGGGCTGACTATAGACAAGGGGTCCTGCCTCCAGTGAGCTCTTCTCTCTGCTGAACTGGGTTTCTGTTGCACCCAACCCAGTCACTAAAGCACACCTGCTAACACTCATTGGAGGATGGCCTGGGAGTCTGTACTCAGCACTGCTGGTTGCTGCTGTTTATTTCACGACTTCCTTGGGAGCATTCCCTGAGACTTGATGTTAGATTTGGGGTCGAGGAGAACATGACCTGTCTCCATATATTTCCTGTGTGTCTGGGTAGGGTGGAAAATGTAGATCCTCACACCTCCACTGAGTTCTTAGTGTGTTCAGAGTGGCCCAATCTTCTTTTCCCCTTCCATCTTTTCTCCATCACTCACAGGGAGGTAATGTGAGACTCCTGGTGAAGCTGACTCCCACCACGCTAGTGAAGGAAGAAGGGAGCTGGTCTTTGAGGGGAGCAGGCCTACCTTTCCCTTGCCTCTCGCTTCTTCACTAAAAAGTCAAGACTCTGGTGCTGGCCAGGGAGGGATCCAAAGCAGGAGAATTCAGAGGAGAAAGCTGCTTTTTGTTTTGTTTTGTTTTTTTAGTTCTACCAGTTTATTGCTACCAACCCATCTCCCTCCACCTCATGCACGCATGCTCAGTCATGTAACCCCATGCACTGTAGCCCACCAGGCTCCTCTGTCCATGGACTTTTCCAGGTAAGAATACTGGAATGGGTGGCCATTTCCTTCTCCATGCTTTTTGTTTGATAAAGTTTGGCAAAGCATACGGAGAGTCAGACTAAAATGGCAGCCAGGAAGGGATAGAAAGGGACCATAACCTTTTAAAAACCTCAATACTTGGCAAGTTTTCCATTTTTAATGCAAGCGGATGATAAATTATTCAAATGAAATAATCTGGCTTCCACTCTCCATGGTACAAGCATATTGATTTTCCCATTACTAAGCCACAGAGGCTTTCACTGTAAGATGCCAGTGCAACAGAGCAGCACAGTATTTCTGCTTTGGATTTTTTACCCTGAATTTTGTTTGCTTTTCCCCAGCCTCCAAAAATGAACTGTTCTTCCAGTCACTTCAGAAAACAATGTAAAGATCCAATATCTATACACACACTCCCCTACTGTGCTCAGGATTTCAGGTAACAAAGGACTGATTCAGACCCTCCCACTCTGTTCCCACCCAAGACCATGATTTGATTATCTCACATGTAGACCAGTGCTTTTTAAAACTTTGATGATTACCCAGGGATCTTATTAAAATGCAGAGTCTGATTCACTTGGTGACTGACTGGATAGTGGGCCTTTCTAACAAGCTCCCAGGCGATGCCAGTGCTGCTGGTCACGGATCATTCTTTGGGTAGCAAGACACTAGATGGCCACAAAAGCAGCCATAGTGACCCCTCACCAAGGTCTAACCTGCACACTACACCAGTGTCACATCTCTGCTGAAAACCCTTCAGCTGGAAATGCAGATGGCCAACAGGTTCATGAAAAGATGCTCAGCATCGCTGATCATTAGGGAAATGCAAATCCACACCGCAATGAGACATCACCTCCCATCTGTCAGAAGAGGGATCATCAGAAAGTCCACAATAACAAATGCTGCCAAGGATGTAGGGGAAAAAAAGGAACCCTTGTACACTGTTGACAGGAATGTAAATTGGTGCAGCTACTGTGAAAAACTGCATGAACGTTTCTCAAAAAGTTAAAAGTAGAACTACCGTACGACCTAGCAGTTCTACCTCTGTGTATCTATCCCCAAAATACCAAAAACACTAATTTGCAAAGATACATGCACTCCAATGTTCACAGCAGCATTATTTACAAATGCCAAGACATGGAAATATCTAAATGTCCATCAACAAATGAATAATAATATATATTATATATATATAAAATATATATTCACAAGGGAATACTACTCAGCCATTAAAAAGAACAAAAATTTTGCCATTAGTATGGATGGACTTGGAGGGCACTGTGCTAAGTGAAATAAGTCAAAGAAAAACAAGCGCTGTATGGTATCACTTATATGCGGAATCTAAAAAATACAACAAACAAGTGAATAAAACAAGAAGCAGGCTCACAAACAGAGAACAAACTAGCGGTTACTGAAAGGGTCAGGCAATATAGGGGTAGGGGAGCAGGAAGTACAAACTATCAAGGGTAAGACAGGCTCATGGACGTATTGTACAACGCTGCAATACAGCCAACATTTTGTAAAGACTATAAATTGAAAATAACCTTTAAAATTGTATAAAAACAAAACTGCAATCCAAAAATAAAAACCTCTTAGTTGCTTACTAATAAAATCTATACTCTTGCCTGACGTTCAAGACACTATACAAATGGATCCTACCTGCTTCTCCACTTCCTAATCTTTCTTTTCCATTGTTCCCATCTTATGACCTATGTCTCAACCAAAGGGAACAATCTACAGTTTCCTAGACATTCTCTCACTCTGCCTTTATTCTGCTGCTGCTTCCACCCAGAATGTTCTTGCCCAGCTCCTTCCAAGTCCAGCTCAAATGCTGCCTCCTCTATGAAGCTCCCCATGACGGAAGTCATCCTCCTTCTCTGACACCATTTTGTACTTACCTCTCTTAGGGATGGTATTACCAGCTTTTTCTTAATTAAAAAAAAAAAAAAGAACCATAAGGGCCAGTCCAGCCTCAACACTGGCTCCAGTTGGGGAAATGTATACAGGGCTCACCACAAGCAGTATGGGCCCAGGTGAGTGCCCCATGCAGTTTTTTCTTTTGTCCATGCCCAGCGGCTTGTGGGATCTTAGTTCCCCAACCAGGGATCAAACTTGTGCCCCCTGCAGTGGAAGCCTGCAGTCTTAACCACTAGACCGCCAGGGAAGTCCTGGATATCCTGTACAATGACTTGTGGGGACCACGTCTTTTATCTTGTCTACACAATTATCTGTTTCCTACTTCCTTAGGGTAGATTCTTATTTGATTTATTCTTGTAGCTTATAGACACCCAGCACAATGCTCTGTACAACTGGACATATCTGTGTATTTATCAATTTCCTGGGGCATAATTCAAATCAGTAAAACACATTGATTTTAAGTGTACTGTCTATTGAGTTTTACACCCAGGTAATGCCCATCTCATAGAGATGGGGAACATTCCCATCAGACCAGTCAGTTGCACACACTTCTGCTAGCCTAGATTTGTCTCTTCTTGACTTTCATCATAAATGGAATCACACCACACGTACTGTTCTATCTTCCTTCTTTCATTCAACATGTTTCTGAGATTTGGCCATGCTGCCACATGTTAGGAACAGCCTTGTAAAGAACTCACTAATGGTGGGAATGGAACCCCTGCTTCCCTGGTCGTCACACCAGCCCAGGCTTCCCTGTCAGTGGCACTTGGACTTTCTAGGCTTACCTGCTGTCAGGCTGCTTACAAACTACAGAACTCCCTTAAAGCGCTATCACTCCTTCCTGCTGGCACTTCTGCCTCCTGCACACTGCCTTCTGCCTTCCAGCCACCTGCAGCAAGGAGACAGCTCCTGACTGCTTTTCCCACCATCTCCCCAAAACCCTGCTGCCCAGCTCCAAGGTTCTGGGCTCCCAGGGAGGGCCCCCATTTGTCAGGAGGAGACGTCATCTCCACTCTTCCTTTGCTGTTTTTCTTGAGGCCTAGCTAGAAACACCGGTCCAGGGACTTTGGCCCCACATCCTACTATGGCTCATGTCCACTCACTGCCAGGAGGCACGTGTGACTAGAACTGCCCAAGAGGGAGGCTGCTGGCTCTGTGGCGCTCTCTGCCAGCTGCATCTTAAGGATTCTCAGGTGATCTCACCTGATGACAACGGACTGACTCCCACCTGCCCATGCACACGACACAGGGATGGTGGCCACCCTTCCTGGCTGATACAGTCACTCCATCTGGTTCTCAATGTATGTCCGGGTGGACAAGCCCAGGTGCTGCCCCCTCCCATCACAAGGCCCACAAAGGTCTTGTTCTCACACCTGTAACAACTCTGCCATCATCTAGGTCAGAACCACCACTTCAGGGTGAGAACGAGGCCCAGGCAGGACAAGTCCTATATCACCACTCCAGAAAAGAAGACCTGGCCTACATCCCCAAAACTGTGACGCCTGCCTGAGATGTGACGGAAGGAGGCAGCGGCACTCAAGGAATTATTTTAACTGGGAAAAACAAGGAAAGAACTTCAGAAGGTCAACTGTGTTGCGAGGACTTTTGAAACTGTGCCAAAACGCCATCCTCATCAGTGCGGGCGCCATAACAGATATACCACAGACGGCGAGGCTGAGACCAGACACTTACTTTTCACAGCTCTGGGGGCTGGACATCCAAGATCAAGGTCCGGCAGTTTCAGTGTTTCACGAGCTCTTGTCCTCATCTTCCCGCTGAGCCCTCACCTAGTGAAGAGCAGAGACAAGCAGCTAGTTCTTTCCTGCCTGTTCTTATAAGAGCATGAATCCAATCACGAGGTCCTTGCTCTCAACTTAATTACCCCCTCAAGGCCCCACTCCAAATACCACCTCATTATCTCATTAGGGATTAGGGTTTCAACATGTGAATCTGGGGGGGGCTCAAACAGTCTGTAACATACATTAACACAAAAGGTGGACAGTGCACTGGCATTTGGCACTTTCTGAGATGCCATTTGTTGGGCATTCTTCCAGGATACCTGTGACTAATCATGCAAAAGAAAGTGAAAGTGAAGTCGCTCAGTCGTGTCTGACTCTTTGCGACCCCGCGGACTGCAGCCCACCAGGCTCCTCTGTCCATGGGACTCTCTAAGCAAGAATACTGGAGTGGGTTGCCATTTCCTTCTCCAGGGGATCTTCCAGACCCAGGAATCGAACCCAGGTCTCCCACATAGTGGGCAGACGCAGGCAGACGCTTTAACCTCTGAGCCAAGAATCCCTTAATCTTGCAGACCTGTGAAGTAAGTAGTAGTATCCCTGTCTCATGGAACTAAGGCCCAGAGAGGGCGGTGGCTGTCCAAGGCAGGGGTCCCCAACCTCCAGGCCAACGACAGCACCTCCTGTCAGATCAGTGGTGGCATCAGATTACAAATAAAGAACAACAATAAATGCAATACACTTGAAACACCCTGAAACCACCCCACCCCACCCCTCTTCTGTGGAAAAACTATCTTCCACAAAATCAGCCCCTGGTGCCAAAAAGGGTTGAGGACCACTGGTCTAGAGCATAGGTAGATCTCAGATTTAAACCCCATCTGCCTGTTCCAGGATGGTCTCCCACTGCTCTGTCACCCTGCCTTCCTGTCTGGCTCCTTGAAGGTGATGTCAATGTCTCTGATCTTATCAAAGTGCTTAGAGTGCTGACCAGAGTCCTTCCATCTCATCACAGTACTTAGGGAAAGGGAGTCAAAAAAGAGAGGATGGCTTCCCTCTCCCCACCACAGGCCATCAGCACTGTGGTCCCCGCCCATTGGCACTGGTCTCTGCTATGTGACCATAGATCTGTAGGGATATCAACGAGCCCCAGGCAAAAAATATTTCCCATTCCAGGGCTGTTACGTACCTTGAATTCCTCCCAACAGTCCTCAGCGCTAGGGTTTTGTTTAAGTGCAAACACTTTAATAAAAGGGAAGCTGTCTGGAGTCATTATCTCCTATTGACACTGCAGCCCTTTTGCTCTATGAATGACCCAGTCCAGCCCTAGACTGCCAGGATGGCCCCGGGACCAATTATTTCAGAAAGAGGAGAAAAATTAGGAGGATGAACTGTAATTTAGGATTCTACCCAAGATCCCAGGGCCAAAAGAGGCCCTGGAGTGAGCTGCAGCTTCATGGATGGAGTGAGGGGGAGGTCGGGGAGTGCTGAAAGCAGCAGAGAAGAGATTTTCCTACTTCAGCATTTTGCCAGACACCTGTGTGGTGGGGCGTGAGAAGACGAGCTTGGGACCAGGCAGGGCAAGGACGGCCAGCCACTGGCTGCAGGTCCCTATGTCCTCAGGGAAACCACTTGAGCTTTCTGGATCTCCTCCCACTGACCACAAGTCGGGGATTTCAACGGTTCCCTCCAAGGGTCGTGAACAGGAGCCAGTGTCTGTCCACCGTGCACGGGAACAGCCCCTCGTGAGCCGCGCCACCCCCCTGGGAAGTCTGGGCGCTGGGGACGGGCAGGAACCACGGGTGCCTGCCTCCCCCCACCCCCTCCCAAACCCCGGGGGTGGACACATGTGGATGGAAGGCCCTCGTGGAGACGACTGCTATGACTGGTTTGCTGAGTTTGGCTTTTGACCGCGAACCTGCTGACGAGACGCCCAGCCCAGAACCTCCAGACATGGGCGGCCCTGGGAAGGCCAACTCCCCAGTGCAGAGTCCCCCTGAGGCCGACTGGACCTTTCACAAGTGGACACACGAGCTATACTACGACAATGGGAAACAGAACCCCAAACACAAGAAGTGCCGTCGGGGGCCGTGGAGGGTCCATTCAGGTCGTCACCGCAAAGCCCCTTCACAACTCCCGGGAAATAAAATAGAACCTGGGTGATGAAATAAGAATCTGACCTTGTTTCCCCTGTGCTGAGTCTAGTCGGCTGGCTACCCAGGCACCACGTGCAGAAACCTGGTGCCACACACCTCCGACCAGGAAGCCTGGTGCAAAATTGTGGCCCTACACCTCAGCTCAGGGCCGTGTGTAAGAAGCTCCGCCTCCAACACGCAGTTGACGATGGACGGGCGGGCCACGTGTGCAGAGATGCTCCGCCCCCTGTGCAGTGATCTGCCGTGGGAGCGGAAGCTGCGCCCGCAGTAGTTGAGCACTCCCACCCGCTTGCCTGTGATTGGATCCCTACAAACCAGCCCCACCCACGGCCTGACCAGAGAGCACATGCTATAGACCCTCCTATTGGCAGGAGGAGCCTTGTTAGGGCCAGACTGAACCGGGTGGGCAGTGAGACCCAGGTGGAATGTCAGAAGGGATTTGGGAAGTTATCTTCCACAGGAGAGACTAGGATGTCCCCAAAGGAGCTCAGCCCTGAGAAACCAAGCTGCATCCAGGGTCAATGTGGCAAAGTCCTATAGTCTGAGAACCCTCCAGAATGGGCTTCTTAGCCAAGGGGGAGGTAGGACCTTGCCCCGCCGCAGCCTGGCGCCGAGAAGTTAATCTGAAAGCAAACCAAGTCTCAACAGATAACAACCCAAGAACGAAAGAGCTCTAGCCATCCAGAAGCCAAACCACAGGGAGAGGATCTGAGGCCAAAGCCACACCGAGGTCGGAAGGCCAAGGTCTCCCCAAAGAGAAGCAGGACAAGGGCAGACCAGGAGTGATTCTGAACTCCACAAGCCTGGGACCCACACCTGTGGCTCCTGGTGGAGTCACACTAGATGCTTCTTAACTGGCGCGCTTAAACCTCTTGCACCTGCAGCGTGGGATAAAGCATCCTTGTGGTGACGACAGCACACCTGCTACCCGGCAGACGGGCAAGCAAGAGCTCTGCTGCTCCCACAGATGACCTCTGTATCCAGGGAGCACACCTTATGAGCGTCTTGCCATCCTGGAAGTGATTTTATTGGTATAGATTCATATTTTTAGAAATAAAAATGGCTCTGCACCTGACGCTCAATATCACTGGTCCTCCCCTCCTAACCCACCCCCCCCCTCACCCTCCCAGCAGTCAGTTATGACACAGGAGGTGGAACCAGCTCTGTGTTACTGAGAGGGGTTACTCGATGTAATCGTTGGGTGATATAAGAATTTTAAAGACTAATTTTAACTATAAATTTTACCCCAGGTACTGACCAGACAACCTAAAATTTACTCTATATTTGGTTCCTGTGATTGCAGGGAGTAGGAGAAGATCCCAAAGGTTAAAAAACACAGTCACACCTGCAACAGGGACATAAATCTACCAAGAGCTACATGGAATCTGTGTTTAGGGGAACAAAGTCTATCAAACTCAAAGAAGAATGGTTACTACCCCCCAAAGACAGGACAGCCGTTTCAAAAACGGTGTTGGGAAAATTGGGTATTCACCTGCACAATAGAGAAGTTGGACCCTTACATTATACCCTATACAAAAAATAACCCAACTGGGTCAAAGACTGAAACTTAAGAACTAAAAGTATTAAACTTTTAGAAGAAAACATAGGGAGAAGCTTCATTACATTGAATTTGGCAGTGATTTCTTGGATATGGCAACAGCAACAACAAAAATAGATAAATTGAACTGCATGAAAATTAAAAACTTTCTGCATCAAACGACACTATCAACAGAATGAAAGGCAGCTGACAGAATGGGAGAAAGTATTTGCAAATCATCTGTCAAAGGATTAATATCTAGAATATGTAAAGACTTCTACAACTAAAAGACACAAACAAACAAACCTGATTAAAAAAAAAATTGAGCAATGGGCTTGAAGGCCGTTTCTCCAAAGATATACAAATGGCCAGTAAGCACATAAAAAATGCTGAGCATGGTGAGCCATCAGGGAAGTGCAAGTCAAACCACAGTGAGATGCCACTTCACACTCCCCAGGACAGCTATCATTTTTTAAAAGAGGTGTGTGTAGAACAGAGAAAAGAAAATGCGGACAAAGATGTGGGGAAATTGGAACCCTGGTGCTTTGCTGGCAAGAATGTAACATGCAGCCCCTGTGAAAAACACCACAACAGGTCCTAAAGATACCAAACACATAATTACTGGAGTGGATTGCCATTCTCTTCTCCCATGGGATCTTCCCGACACAGGGATCAAACCCTGGTCTCCTGCATTGCACGCAGATTCTTTACCATCTGAGCCACCAGGAAAGCCCATGATTACCACACATTCCAGCAATTCCACTTCTGGTTTATATTCAAAAGAATTGAAAAGAGGGACTCAAAAAGATATTTGGACACCCGTGATCAGGCGGCATTTCGGTATTCCCAATAGCCGAAAGTTAGAAACAACGTAAGTGTCCATGGAGAGATGAGTGGATAAAGAAAATGTGGTATAAACATGCCACAGCATAGTGTGCAGGCATAACATTCTGACACAAGCTACAGCATGGATGAACCTTGAGGTTCATCATTGAGGACAATACGCTCAGTGGAAAAAGCCAGACACAGAAGGACAAATATATGAATCTACTTAACTGAGGTACCCAGAGTAGTCAAACTCATGGATACAAACAGGAGAAAGAAGGCTACCAAGAAAAAAAAGAAAT
Organism: Bos grunniens; assembly: GCF_055505025.1. Taxonomy (NCBI): domain Eukaryota; kingdom Metazoa; phylum Chordata; class Mammalia; order Artiodactyla; family Bovidae; genus Bos; species Bos grunniens. Next base: position 42,908,144 of record NC_141188.1, read on the forward strand.
TAATTAATTAAATGAATAAATAAAAAATGTTATACAAAAAAAAAAGGCTACCAAGGGCTGGGGAGGGGATTGTTGTCGTTTAATCTCTAAGTCGTGCCTAACTCTCTTTGCGACCCCATGGACCATAGCCTGCCTGCCAGGCTCCTCTGTCCATGGAATTGCCCAGGCAAGAATACGAGAGTGGGTTGCCATTCCTCCTCCAGGGGATCTTCTGACCCAGGGATCGAACCTGCATCCTCCTGCATTGGCAAGTGGATTCTTTACACTGAGCCACCAGGGAAGTGAAGGGGTCAGGGGGGGATAGAAAGTATTTAATAGAGAGAATTTTCCTGTCTGAGAAGATGAGGAAATTCTAGAGGTGGATGTGGGATGATGTTTGTGTAGTAACGTGAATGTACTTAATGCCATTGAACTATCTACTTAAAAGTGATTAAGATAGTACATTTTGCATATGTATATGTATATTTTACCACAATCATAAAAAAAGGAATTGTACTCTGTAATCAATAGGCCTCCCCACACTCCCCCAGGAATTCTCTGATCTCTGAATCCCCTAGGCCTGCAGTGTTCTCTGCCCTGGCCTCAGGCTTGGAGCGGAAACCCCACAGGGCTAATCCGGAGGTGAGGGGCAGTCTCATCCAGGAGAATTGGGGAAGGCTGAGACCAACCTAGATAGCATATTCAAAAGCAGAGACATTACTTTGCCAAAAAAGGTCCATCTAGTCAAGGCTATGGTTTTTCCTGTGGTCATGTATGGATGTGAGAGTTGGACTGTGAAGAAGGCTGAGCGCCGAAGAATTGATGCTTTCGAACTGTGGTGTTGGAGAAGACTCTTGAGAGTCCCTTGGACTGCAAGGAGATCCAACCAGTCCATTCTGAAGGAGATCAGCCCTGGGATTTCTTTGGCAGGAATAATGCTAAGGCTGAAACTCCAGTACTTTGGCCACCTCATGCGAAGAGTTGACTCATTGGAGAAGACTCTGATGCTGGGAGGGATTGGGGGCAGGAGGAGAAGGGGACGACAGAGGATGAGATGGCAGGATGGCATCACTGACTCGATGGACGTGAGTCTGAGTGAACTCTGGGAGTTGGTAATGGACAGGGAGTCCTGGCGTGCTGTGATTCATGGGGTCACAAAGAGTCGGACACGACTGAGCGACTGATCTGATCTGAGGCCACAGAGAGGCTTTTGAAATGAGCCCTTTGCAGCTTTGAGACTTTACTCCTCACCCTGACTTCCCCAGAGAGAAATTTGCTCATCCAGTGCCCGCACCCCCCCGCCCCCGCCACCCCACCACCAGTCTGGTTCTCCCTCAGCTGCTTTTCCATGTCTGCTGCCTCAGACATGATGTCAAATTAATGTCAGATTGTCAGTCCAATATTGTGCCCAACTCTTCTTCCTCCGTCCTCTTCTGGGGTCTCTGCTCCTGACTTAGGCTTGTGCTGAAGGATTCTAACGCAGCCAGACCATGGCTTGGGAAGGCTGTCGGTAGGTGTTCCTCAGCACTCACCTCATCCATCACCCGGGAGGGGCTGGGACTGCATCCTGGCCAGCGGTCAATGGCGCTAATGGCTTCCGGTCCATTAGGGGCGGAAGGATTCCAGACCGTGCACGGCAGCAGCAAATTACTTATCAGCCCCACTAGGCAGAGATACTGGGAACGCTCCTCGCAGTCCCCTGAGCGCTCACGACGGGCCACAGTGGAAGGAGAAGGCTTCTCTCTGAGCCCTCTGACTGCTCTGTCCTGAGCCAGCCTCCTCCTCCTCCCTGGTCTTAAGGAGACGACGCTTCACAGAGAGCTGCCCCATGAGGAGACTTATGAGGAGACTTTCTCATCTGCTCCTTGAACGAAACTGTCTAAACAGTCATCTTTCTGTACCCCCAGACTTCCCAGTGCACCCAGTACCACATCGTGCTTCACTCCAGAGGACCTCATAGTCCCCAGGCAGCAAGATCCTATGGACCATGTTGTACTTATTTATACTCATCTTTTAGCAGCTGTGAGGTATGCAAATCTTTGTCTCTAGTGCTGTCAAAATCCAAGATCCCCAAAGCAAATGGAGAAGGGGGCAACAGAGGATGAGATGGTTGGATGACATCATCGACTCAATGGATGTGCTTTGAGCAAACTCCAGGGGATAGTGTAAGACAGAGAAGCCTGGCATGCTGCAGTCCATGGGGTTGCAAAGAGTCGGACACATCTGAGTGACTGAACAACAACCACCAGAGCAAATGTGGGCAAAGCCTGGAATTTCCCTCCCCTCTGGGCAGTAGCTTTTGGGAACCTTAACAGAATTGACTGAACTGAACAGAATTGAATGAGAAAGGGCTGGATTCCACCTATGTCTCAAAGCCAACAGCTTTGAGCCCTGACTCCCCACTTCCATCTGCTGCCAGGTTGGCATCATGCTGGCCCTGCCCCACCTCTCAGGTATAATAATGGGGTTTTGAATTGTTGGGTTGCAGCTCCAGGATTAAAGCTGAGCTGAGTAACATAGCTTCTGTTAAGGCATGCCCGCAATAAACACACTGTTCTTCTCGGTAGAAACCAAAGCCCAGACAGTTCTTTCTTCTCATGGTGAATCCTGTCTTCAGATCAATGCTAAAAGGGAAATAATCCTTTCTCTTGTTATTTTAATAGCAGTGACCTTCCCACCTCTATAAACTAAGCATTAAAATGACCTCATTGATATTTGCCATAAATACTGCAGTTATTTTTTTCCAAAATGGTCTTGACTACGAGCAAGGAAATACAGCAAAAACCACCACCCTCCCCAATGCCAACTAAAAATATTTTGAACAATTTTCTCACTATTCCAGCCCAGGGTCTTTCACCCATCCTATCTGCAAAGCAAAGCAGAATTTTGAAGACTGTGAACTCCATGACTCAGACATACCTGGATTCATATCCCAGTTCTGGAAATTACTGTGGGGTGTGGCAGTTATAAACATGTCATCCAAATTTAAATACTCCTCCATCAAGAGATGAAGTCTGTGTTACCTACTCTTGAATCTAGGTTCTTTGCTTGACCAAAACATGCAAATGAAGTAATGGTGCCAGTTTCTAGAGTCACGCCCGAAGAAAGTAGCAGCCTGTCTCTGTGCTTGTTTGGTACCAGTCTTGATACCTGTTCTGTGAAGTAGCCACAGAGAAGACTCTGGGGCTTACCATGGCCAGTGAAAAGCCCCAAGAGGAAGTCAAGACAGAGGAGACGATCTTAATGTGAAAATAGCAGGGAAGAATAGTTTTGATGTCATGGTTTAAGGCTCAGAGGCATTACCACTTTAATAAAAGCCTAGTGTGAATGGCAGGGTTTGTCCATGAAGCGGATCTGATTCTGATTTGATGGGCAGTCGATCAATGAAACAGACACACCTGCACAGCTGTAAATGGACGATGAAGATATTTCTGGTGTGTCCTGGCAGCAGACAGGAAGTGTCTTCTAAAGAGAGGACCTGCTTTACTGCAGAACCAAGAAGTCACTCTCCATTAGAAAACCACAATTTGGTTCCATAGCATACTGACTGCTGCAATCTTTTTCTCTGGTCTTTCATTTCCCCTCCCCCTTTCCTTTGTTGTACATGAAGTAATGGGAGTATGTGCACAAGCATATTGTTTTTTTTAACTAATTGGTCAATGGTATATTTTGATCAACATCAAAAGGAATGAGGTGGGGGAACTACTGCTTCTGTGAAAATTGCCCCTTTCTCCATAACTGGTTGCTCTTTGAGCTCTTCTGACGCTAGGAAAGATTGAAAGCAGGAGGAGAAGGGGACAACAAATGATGAGATGGTAGGATGGCATCACTGACTCAGTGGACATGAGTTTGAGCAAGCTCTGGGAGATGGTGAAGGACAGGGAAGCCTGGCATGAGGACAGGGAAGCCTGGTATGCTGCAGTCCATGGGGCTGCAAAGAGTCGGACATGACTGAGTGACCAAACAACAGCAACAGGCCAGTAAGTTCTTTGTTTTCCGTTTCACAAAACAAGAACAACAACAACAACAAAAAGTCATTGCATACATTGTTTGATTGGAGAAGTTTAATGTTTTTCATCCTCATTATAAAATCAAGAATAATATATATATATATATATATATATATATATATATATATATATTTGTATATAGCTATTACAAGCAGAGAGCTTTGTTGCTATCAGGACAAATTACTTCAGAAGAAGTGACTCCTAGATAGTTTTTTTCTTCAAGTGAAGCTTCTTGTTTAAATGCACTTGGATTTTTAAAAAATGCTTTTATACTTCCGCTTCTCAGCTCGAGTATAAAAGTTGCTCACGATGCTGTCTTCAGATCTCTGTTAAATAACCTTATTTTAAGGAAAACTAAGGCAGAAAGCCTTCCCCAGATGCTCTTCTTGAGAAGAATTCTACTCCTCGGGCTATTTCTGAACAGGCTTTCAGCAAAAAGATTTCAGTCACAGCATTTGTGAATTTTGAGTTTCTTCTTTGCTGGGAATAATTAGAAGAAGCATGAAATGGAGTTCAGAAATAGAAAAGAAAGATGAGGTGAAGAAAGAGTAGCAGGAATTCTGCCCAGAAGCCTTGGGAGGAATGAAGGGAGCTGGGAAAGGCCTCTTGTACGGCTGACAGTGCCTGCCTGGGGAGGAGATGACACTCAGAGGGGCTCAAGTGCCCCCCAGGCACAGCCAGGCTGCACTGCAGTCACCCCAACCAGAGTAGAACTGACGGGTTTTCTCTTCTCGTTAACAGGAAATTACAAACAGGGATTTCCCTGGTGGTCCAGTGGCTAAGACTCCGAGGTCCCAATGCAGGGGGCCCAGTTCAATCCCTGGTCAGGGAACTAGACCCCACGTGCTGCAACTAAAAATCCCACAGGCCACGATGAAGACAGAAGATCCCAAGTGCCACAACTCAGACCTCATGCAGCCAAATAAGTTAATTAAGTAAATAAATGTTTTTTAAAAGTTACAAGCACACAAAATAAAAATGAATTAAATATTTGTCATAATGCACATATACAAAGAAATCCTATGGGCCCCCACACCCCAGTTTCAGCAATTCAACAGTCGTCCACTCATGGCCAAACTTGTGTCTTCTGTAAACCAACTAATCCCCCACCCCAACCCCAGATTCTTTGGAAGCAAATTCCAGACATTATATGATTTCACCCATACACTTTGTTTTTTTAATAGAAAATTTTATTGATATTTCTTCATGAAGTAGTAAGCAGAACTAAGAAATATACAGCCTAAAACAAAGTGACCTAAAATTTTTGTGACAATTATACATTTATAGCCAAAATAAAAATGAACAGTTTTTAATGATTAAATAAGTTAAAAATTTTGCTCAATAATTTATCTGAAATTAAGCCAATATGAGGCTAATTGGGAGAATGTCACTTTATCCTTCTCCAAAGAGACTGTCATCCCAGTAAAACAGTGGTTTGGTTCTGCAAGATTGCACAATTTTTTTTCCCCAGCACGAAGGGAAAGAAGAAGAAAATAGAGTGTTAGTGTATTAGTCACTTAGCCATATCTGATTCTTTGCAACCCCATGGACTGTAGCCCACCAGGCTCCTCTGTCCATGGAATTCTCCAGGCAAGAATACTGGAGTGGATTGCCATTTTCTCCTCCAGGGGATCTTCCTGACCCAGGGATGGAACCCAGGTCTCCTGCATCACAGACAAGTTCTTTACCGTCTGAGCCACTGGAAAATAGCAGAGCTGACAATCAAAGAATAAGATTCTGCCAATCCTGACCCATCCTGATCAAGAGTCCATGGATCCTGCTGGGAGGAAGTGGGTGATTCAGTCCAGGGCAAGATGCCCGGCAGGTGAGATGCTCTGAGGAAAGCGTGTGCCCAGCTCATGCCACAGCTGACCTTTGAGAGGTCTAAAGGCTCTCATTACATCAGAGAGCAGGGGCTACAGGTGGCTGGGCTCTTTCCAATACAGGGAAAGTTGTCCACGTGAGTCTGAACAGCTCCTTAGACAAGAGGAATGTATGGGGCACAACCGTGTGTGTTCCCTTCTGTCCTGGCAGAATTGCCAGAACAGTCACTCATTTCCTCCCAGCGGGATCCGTGGACTCTTGATCAGGATGGGTCCAAGTCAGCTTGTCTCCCTGCTCCAGGGTCGGCAGAATCTGATTCTTCGATTGTCAGCTCTGCTATTTTCCAGTGGCTCAGACGGTAAAGAACTATTCTGTGATGCAGGAGACCTGGGTTCGATCCCTGGGTTGGGAAGATCCCCTGCAGGAGGAAATGGCAACCCACTCCAGGAACTAAACAATTCCTTGGAAGCAATTCCTGCTTTAAGCTGTTCACTGACTCACAAGCCAGGTCAATGGACTGCTGTCTACTCAACTCACAGCTCTATTGGTGTCTTACCTCCAGTTGGCATTTGTTTTTGTTTGTTTGTTTTTAAGATTTTTTTTTATGTGGGCCATTTTTAAAGTCTTTATTGAATTTGTTAGGGAGAAGGCAATGGCACCCCACTCCGGTACTCTTGCCTGGAAAATCCCATGGATGGAGGAGCCTGGTAGGCTGCAGTCCATGGGGTCGCTGGGAGTTGGACACGACTGAGCAACTTCACTTCCACTTTTCACTTTCATGCATTGGAGAGGGGGATGACAACCCACTCCAGTATTCTTGCCTGGAGAATCCCAGGGATGGTGGAGCCTGTTGGGCTGCCGTCTATGGGATCGCACAGAGTCAGACACAACTGAAGCAACTTAGCAGCAGCAGCAGCAGGGCTTCTCTAGTGGCCCAGCTGGTAAAGAATCTGCCTGCAATGCGGGAGACCTGATTTGATCCCTGAGTTGGGAAGATCCCCTGGAGAAGGGAAAGCTACCCACTCCAGTATTCTGGCTTGGAAAATTCCATGGTCTGTATAGTCCATGAGGTCGAAAAGAGTCAGACACAACTGAGCATTTTTTGTTTGTTTGTTTTTAAGATTTTTTTTTTTTTGATGTGGGCCATTTTAAAAGCCGTTATTGAATTTGTTACAATACTGCTTCTATGTTTTGGTTTTTTGGCCATGAGGCATGTGTGATCTTAGCTCCCCGATCCAGGATCGAACCTGAACCCCCCTGGATTGGAAGGCAAAAGTCTTAACTACTGGACCACCAGGGAAGTCCCTGGCATTTAGTTTCAAGTCCAGCTCCAAAAGAGAATTTTGTATAAGTTTAAGAAATTTACTAGTGATGTCAATTAGAAGTAATAACTTATAAAACTGCCAATAATTAAGACTGTGTGCTATGAACACATGAAAAACAGATCAACGCTCTAAATTTAGAAGTAGATCTGTATACATATGGGAATTCAGTATACAATAAATCTGGCATTTCAATTCAAGGAGGAAAAATAGTTTATTCAGTAACTGGTTTGCGGACAACTTATCTAGAAAAGAATTAAGTTGAATCTGTATCCTATGCACTAGAATAAGTTCCAGAGGAATGACAATTACATTTCAATAAAGCTTCCCTGGTGGCTCAGTGGGTAAAGAATCTGCCTGCAATGCAAGATACACAGGAGACCCAAGTTCAATCCCTAGATTGGGAAGATCCCCTGGAGAAGGAGATGGCAACCCACTTCCGTATTCTTGCATGGGAAATCCCATGGACAGAGGAGCTTGTCAGGTTACAGTCCAAAGGACTGTAAACAGTTGGATATGACTGAGCGACAAAGCTGAAAAAAATACATTTGGGGGGAAAAATGAAATCATTCAGCTACCAGGGCATGGTACAGGAATCATGAGCAATTTGTTTTTGTAATAATTTCCCTTAGGAAAGGAAAAAACCTTCTATATAGACTACAAATCCTAGAATCTGTATCCTGGGTGATAAAGAGTTGGGCTGGCCTGTCTCCAGTTCCTGGGAGGTAACCTTTCAATACTTGAAATTTCTCCAGTGATAAGAATGTCTGTGTCATTCTTAGTGGACCCCAAAAGTTTATACTAAGGAGATGACTCAACTCAGGGCTTCCAGAACAGGAAGACCAGCAGGTGATTAGAGGGCTGGCTCTTTGAGTCACATGTGTCAGCCAGCCTCTGGGGACGGATGGGACAGGGAGCTAGAGGTTGAGTTCAATTGAATGGCCAGTGATCCAGTCACTCACACCTACGTGATGAAACCATGGAAACTCAGGACACTATTGCCCAGGGGAGGCCCCCTCACTACCAATCTTCAGCATGTTGTCACACGTCACTGCGCCAGGAGGGTGTATGTCCCGACTTCACAGGGATAGCACCTGGGGGCCCCTCCCAGATCTTGCCCTCCATGTCTCTTCTTTAGACTGGTTTTGATTCGTATCCTTTTTGCTATAATAAAACTGAAGTTTAAAGAAAAAAACTATATAGCACTTTCCTGAGTTCTGTGAGACATTCTGGCAAATTATTGAATGTGAGTGGGGCATGGGGACCCCAAACTGTAGCCCATTGGCCAGAAGTGTAGAGGCCCCGGTGCATCTGAAGCCTGGAAAGAGACAAGACCCTCACCTTCAAGGTTTGGCCTGACTCTGTAGTTGGAGTCAGAAGTCATGACACCATTAACAAAGAGACTAATAACTGCTTACGTTAAACTCAAAAGTTTTCTACATGTGAACAATGTAGAAAATACAAGAAGAGTGTGAAAATACAAACAGGGAAAAATGTTTGCATTCATACAGTGGAGAATGACTATATTTTCTAACAAGGATTATGTTCAATACAAAAAAAATTACAAAAAGAAGCTTAACAAAAAATGAAATACAAAAATCTTTTAAACTTATAAAAAGATACTTAATACCACTTATAATAAGAAAAATGCAAAATGATACTTTTTTAAAGAAATTCTTTGTTTTTTGACTGCACCACATGTAGGATCGTAGTTCCTCAACCAGGGATTAAATTGATGCCTCCTGCAGTGGAAGGATGGAGTCTTAACCACTGCTCTGCCAGGGAAGTCCCCAAATGATAATTCTTAAGACATGATTTTTTTTACCAACCCCAGGTTGGGAAAGATCAGAAGTTTGGATCACAGACAGCTTGTGGGAGAAGCTGGAGCTGTTTCCTCACCCTTCCTGGTGGAAGGTCCATCTGTGAAACCCCCAGGAAAGGCAGTTTGCCAGTGACTTGCATCTGACCTTCAGCCCAGTGATACTACTTTTGGAAATTGATCCTGCAGTTAGACCTGTCCACGTGTAAAATTATTTATGTACAAGCTTCTTTATTTATTTATGACAGTGCTCTTTCAAACAGCAAAATACTGGAAATAATCTATATGTTCATCAGTAGGAGAGAGGTCGAATGAACTAAGCAACATCCAGATGATAAAATGTATATCCAGATAATAAGATGAAGTAGAAAGCCTCTGTGTGCTTCTTTAAAACACAGCAAGTGAAAAAGAGGGCACACGAAGTGGGTGGTTTGTCAAAGAAGTGTGCCTGGAGCGGACAGGATGCCTGTCTGCTCCAGCTTTCTTAACAAAGTGCTACAGGCTGGGACTTAAATATCAGACACTTATTTCTCACTGTCTGGAGGCTCGAACATGGATGTCACAGTGTTGGCAGGGCTGATTTCTCCTGAGCCTCTCTCCTTGGCTATGGACACCCCTCTGTCTTCACGAGGTCTTCCCTCTGTGTGTGTCTGTGTCCTAATCTCCTCTTCCTGTAAAGACATCAGTCATTTTGAATTAGGGCCTCCCTGTAAGACCTCATTTTTACCTTGCTGTTGTTTAGTCACTAAGTCATGTCCAACACCTTTGCGACTCCATGGACTGTAGCATGCCAGGCTCCTCTGTCCATGGGATTTTCTGGGCAAGAATACTGGAGTGGGTGGCCATTCCCTTCTCCAGGGGATCTTCGTGACTCTGGGATCAAACCTGCATCTCCTGCATTGGCAGGCAGGTTCTTTACCACTGACCCACCCATATGATCCCATTTTACCTTAATCACCTCTTTAAAAGCCCTGCCTCCAAAAGCAGCCCCATGCTGAGGTGCTGGAGATTAGGGTTTCAACATAAGAATGGAGGGGTGCAATTCAGCCCCTAACAGGGTTTTTTAAAAAGCGGCGAAGCTGTAGACACAGATACATGTTTGTGTATGAATCAAATACCTATGGAACATACACAAGAAACCATTAACACTATTTGCCTCCAAGGAGAGGACCTGAGTGGCTGGAGGACGGGGCGGGAAGGGAGAGGTCTCATTCCTTATCATTTAGAACATTCTGGGTTTTGTATCATTACTTAGATTATGAATTGAAAGCTATACGAGTTTTTTGAATTTCGAATCAAGGAGTTGAGTTGGCATGTGGGACTTCAGACCACATCCAGCATTCAATGGGAAGACGTTTCTCTGTTGATGAAAGTAGTCCTTACATCCTTCAAAGACAATAATTGCCTGCCTGGCATTTATGTGGTGGCTACTGGAAGCCAATGTTGTCACAAGATGAATGCTTCCTATTTTCAAAATAAGCACGTGGACATTTATCTATTCTCAGAGTCCAATTTTCAATGACAACAGCATTTTCCTGTCGCTAACTTTAACACGGAGGATAACATGTTTGTAGCTGACAACTATTGAACAAATAGTAAAGTATGGTGCATAATGATATATGTTTACTCAGACTAAAATGTATGTATTTAGCTAAAGCTAAATAATATAGCCTGTATTGCTGCCAGATAGAGAAGTAAAGCAAAGCTTTAATAAATCTCAGTAATAAGAATAAATTTCCCAATTTCTTTCTCTTAAGAAGTTGAAAAGATGTATCATATAGACAATAAGACTGATAAATTCACCAGCATATTATGAGGGATAAAAGTAGCAATGAGTAAAGGGTGTAGTCCTTCAGGGCTAGATGTTTTCAAGGTGCTTTCACACAAAGTTTTTTTAATTTTTATTTATTTCTTAATTTTTGACTGTGCTGGATCTTCACCGCTTTCTCTAGTTGCGGTGAGCAGGGTCTACTCTTCATTGTGGTGCTTGGGCTTCTCATTGCAGTGGTTTCTCTTAGTTGGCAGAGCACGGGCTCTAGGCATGTGGGTTCCATAGTTGTGGTGCATGTGCTTAGTTGCCTCATGGCACATGGGATCGAACCAGTGTCCCCTGCATTGCAAGGAGGATTCTTTACCACTGGACCATCACGGAGGCCTCAGAGGTTTGTTTGTTTGTTTTAATGTTTATTTATCTGGCTGCACCAGGTCTTAGTTTCGGCATGCAAACTCTTGGTTGTAGCATGTGGGCTCCAGTTCCCTGACCAGGGATGGTACCTGGGTCCCCTGCATTGTGAGCTTGGAGTCTTAGCCACCGGACCACCAGGGAAGTCCCAGCTCATTTATTCCTCATAAATATGCTTTGAAGCTTAAGTTTTGGCTCATATTTTACAGATGAAAAATGTGAGTCAGTGTAGCAGGAAAATGGCCAGCAACAATTCTGGGTCTTCTTGCACTGTTTCAGCCTTGCAGCAGCCTTCAGAGGCTGTTTGTTTGGTATTTGTATCTAGAAATATTGCCAATTTGCATAAACTGGTCCAACTTCAATTTAGCCAATGGGTCTGCCCAAATAGCAAGAATATGCAATTCAGGAACCAAATCATGAAGTTAAAAAGCACACAAGAGAAGGGAAAATCTCCAGCCGTACATGAGCACTCATTTACTGAGTGATAATTGCAGTATGAAAACATTTTCACACAGCTTGTCTCATTTAATCCCTACCATGGGAAATATGTAGGCCAGTTCTGAACACAAACCTTCAAAAAAGCATTATATTAATAATATAAAATCTTTAATAAAGACTAATGTAAAGTCTTTCATAATCTGTCTATGCCATGGAATGCTTCAATATATATCCACAGATGCACCTAAAACCCTACAAAGTGTAAAACCTAGGGACATGATAGACCCCATGACAGGAGTAACTGAACATGAAAAGGTTCATTTCCCCAAGAATTAAATACAGAGCAATCAGCTCTGTAGCGCTGGAAGGCAGTCGAAACCTCTCTCCAAGGTCCTGAGCACCTGACGGGGTGTCAGCCCACCGTCCACTCAGCAAAACATAATGGACTCCTTAGCTTTGGTTACCAAAGATCTGATTGCAACTGTAACTGCAGGGTTCACCTGAATTACCTACAGACTTGTCAGTGATAGGAAGCAGGTTCGGGAAATAAAATAAACTAACCAAAACCGTTCTGCTTCCATGCTTAGCCTAGACCCAAGTTCTGAAATAGTGGTTTCTAACTTTTGTTCCCTAAGACATTCTGGGTCATCTCCAAATTTCACAGAGTCAGCAAAACGGACCTTGGCACGCTTACCTGAATTCTCTTTTTTTTTTTTTTTTGTACCAGAAAGTCATGACCAATACCTAGACATCAGGTCACTTTGCAGAATGCCAGGAAAATGGAGTTTTAGGGTTTTTTAAATATTTGCTTGTTTGTCTTTGGCAGAGTTGGGTCTTGGTTGTGGTACATGGGATCTTCGTTGCAGTGCCAGGGCTTCTCTCTAGTGTGGTGCCTGGGCTCCAGAGCTACAGGCTTAGTTGCCCTGCGGCACGTGGGAGTCAAACCCACATCCCCTACATTGGAAGGTGGATCCTTAATCACTGGGCCAACGGCAAAGTCCCCAAACTGGAGTTTTTAAAACGTCATGTGTATGCTCATTATGTTTCATTCTGCCTGTCAAAGAGAAATAAAGCATTGTGGTAACTTATTTTGGAAATAACACTGATGAACTTACTTGTTGACAGAAGTATCTGAAGAACTTAATAGTATTTATTTACTCAAATAGTCTATGTTGACAACCTGTGCAAATCACTACATGATAAGACAATGAGTTAATTGGGAAAGCCCCGTCTGCAGAGTCACAGGGGCTTAGGTTGAATCCTGACTCTGCCACATACTACCTGTGTCATCTTGAGCAAGTTACATCACCTCCCTGGGCCTCAGTCTCCTCATCAGTAAAATGGTCACATGACGTCACCCCTCCAAAAGGGGTGCTGTTCTATCTCTATAAAACTGGAAGGGAAGAAAAGGCAATGAAATGGACCAAGAATATTTTGACACATTTGAGACTTATCTTTCTTTAAAAAAAAAAGAAGTTCTATTTATTTTTGACTGTGCTGAGTCTTTGATGCTACACACAGGCTTCCTGTAGTTGTGGTAAGCAGGGGACACTCCAGTTGTGGTGCTTGGGCTTCTCATGGTGAAGGCTGCTCTTGTGTGAGCACAGACTCTAGGTGTGCAGGCTCAGGAGTTGTGACTCGAGGGCTCTAGAGCAGGGGCTCAGTAGTCATGGAACACAGGCTGAGTTGCCCTGTGGCATGTGGAATCTTCCTGGATCAGGGATGGAACCTGTGTTCCCTGCATTGACAGGTGGATTCTTATCCACCGGACCACCAGGTAAGTTCCACATTTGATACTTATTATTTATTGTTCACTTCATTTCCCTGACCTTGAGTTTCCATCTCCTGAAAGCCTTCCTGCCTTCCTTACATAGTTATTGTGAGTTCAAAATGGGATAACACCCATGAGAATTCCCCGGAAACTGTATATGTTGTTAAAACCCATTCCTCATTTTCTGCACATTTCCCCAGTAACAGCCAGAATCGCTGCCTCCAAAGGTGACCCCCAGTGACCCACATTCCCAGCATTCCTGCTGGGAGAGTTCCCTGTCACACTAGATCCAGAGCAGCCTGTGACACCATCAACCAGGAGAACAGGAGGAGTGACTGGGCCAATTCCAGCCCCCAGAGGCCACAGGCACCCACCTCTCAGCTCCGCTTATGCTCTCGTAGGGGCCTTGCGTGGAGTGTGGGAGGTCTGGCCACCTCCACACCTGTACAAAGAGAGGGGTGGGGGAATGGCTGCCCCACTTGCTGGCTGAGCCCCAACTTCCCATCGTCCCCTCTGAGGCTTCACAGGCAAGAACCACCCTCCTGGGGGCAACTGACCTGGATCTCTCCAGCCACCGTGGACCGAGCATTCTGCCTCTGTGGACTGGTCTCCTCCCCAGCACGTGAGGCTGGAAGGGCCCCGTGTTGCCAGGGAGTGCCAACGGGAACTGGGAATGGTGGTGCTGAATCAGTGGGTCACGTCGGTTAGGATGAGCCTGAGCTACCATGGTTCACAGAGACTGTCAGGAGTTAATGGCACAAGGTTGCTGGCCATCGGCCCCTGGGATCCGAGCAGCGGCCTGGCAGGCAGAAGCATGCCATCTATTTACTTGAGGGGAGGCTGAAAGTCTGCAAAAGGAGCAAGTGAAGAGCTGGGAGGAAGGAGCGATGGGGAGGATAACGAGGGGACTCTGTGTGTACTCCTAGCCTGCAGGATGCCCCACTGTGCTATGATGTCTTCGAAGCCACCCTCCAGAGATGGGACCCAGTCCCAGTTTACAGTTGAGGAAATGTAAGTCACAGAGCCCAGGGACACAGAACCTGCAAGAGGTAGCACGAGAATCGGGCCCAGGCCGCCCCAGCCCACAGGGCAGGCTGATGTGTCCACAGATTCGGGGCCAGCACTCGACCTTACTCAGACTTCCCGACACAGCCCCCACATACCAGCTGGGGTGTGATCCTGTGACCATTGTTCTGACTACACCAGGAACTGACATACCTTCTCTCTATTTTTAAAAAATTTTTTATTTATTTGGCTATGCTGTGTCTTAGTTGCGACACAAGGGATCTAGTTCCCTGACGAGGGATTGAACCTGGGCCCCCTGCATTAGGAGCAGGGGGTCTTAGCCACTGGACCAGCAGGGAAGTCCCCAGGTTCTCTTGCCGGCAACCCCTCCTCCACTACCCCTGTGCAAACATCTCTAGTGAAGGCAGGTAGCAGAGGGATGGGAGAGGCTGCCCAGACCCCAGCCCCGCTCTGCTGCCAGCAGCAGTCCTCAGGCCTTAGTTGCTTTTCTGCCAAATGCATCTGGTTGACCCCAGAGAGCTTGCAGCCCTGACAGCCCACGATTCAGGAACTGCTGCCCAAATGACTCCCTCTCACAGGACTGTTGTAGCCCATGTGGAAGTTATTAACCCCAACTTGTTGTTGTTTTAGTCGCTCAGTCGTGTCCAACTCTTTTCGACCCCATGGACTGCAGCCCACCAGGCTCCTCTGTCCATGGGATTCTCCAGGCAAGACTACTGGAGTGGGTTGCCATTCCCTTCTCCAAGGTATCTTCCCAACCCAGGGATCGAACCCCAGTCTCCTGCATTGGCAGGCGTGTTCTTTACCACTGAGCCACCTGGAAAGCCCAACTTGGCTCTGTTTAAAAATGACACACCAGAGATGTGTTCTTAGAAATAAGCATGTGTGATGAACAGCAGATCTGACTTCCAAATATGGAAACATTAAACACAGTGCACCGAGTGCAAGAACCTTACAACTGGCCACAAATATCACAAACACCCGTCGGGCAAAACAGCAGCCGTCTATCTGGCAGACCTGCAGCTGTGACTCACACCTGCCAGGGCAGGTGTGTTCCCTCCACCCAGAAATCTCAGGAAATCTCTTCATTCAGCCCCCCAGACAAATGGTCTCAGCACTCCGCAGCACACAGACTCCCCAAAGGGCAGCACGATGCAGGGAAGATTTATTAAGGGAACAAAACACCCAAACTTGCTGATCTTACGCCACAGGCAAACCGTGCCCTTTCCAAGCACCACATACATTTCTTCCAACGCACATCCACGTACCAGCCCCATACTTCCTGGTGGGTGGTGGAGATGGGCACCCTACCTGGCCTCAGTGTGCAGCCCTGGGGCCTTGACAAGCAGCACACGATAGAGGGAATCACATCAACACCCTTCACACCCAGTTCCGAAACCAACAAGACCCCGAGGAGAATCAGCAGCCGATTTCTACTTTACAATCTTCTCAAGTCTTTAGCAAATCTAGCCAAATTCTTACAGCAATGGAGACATAGAGAACAGACTTGGGGACACAGGGAGGGAAGGAGAGGGTGAGACAAATCGAAAGAGTAGCACTGAAACATATTCGCTACCATATGTAAAATTAGTTAGCCAGTGGAAATTTGTTGTGCAATGCAGGGAGCTCATATTGGGTGCTCTGTGACAACCTTAGAGGGGTGGGATGGGGTGGGACGTGGGAGGGAGGTTCCAGAGGGAGGAGATATACGTATACCTATGGCTGATTTATATCACTGCTGCTGCTGCTAAGGCGCTTCAGTCGTGTCCAACTCTGTGTGACCCCATAGACGGCAGCCCACCAGGCTCCCCCGTCCCTGGGATTCTCCAGGCAAGAACACTGGAGTGGGGTGCCATTTCCTTCTCCAATGCATGAAAGTGAAAAGTGAAAGTGAAGTCGCTCAGTCGTGTCTGACTCGTAGCGACCCCATGGACTGCAGCCCACCAGGCTCCTCCGTCCATGGGATTTTCCAGGCAAGAGTGCTGGACTGCGTTGCCATTGCCTCCTCCTGATTCATGTTGACGTATGGCAAAAACCAACACAATATTGTGAAGTAATTATCCTCCAATTAAAAATAATTTTAAAACGTTAAAAAAAAATCTCTGGCCAAATTCTTAGTTTTTTAGCAGAGCAACAAGAATTTTTGACTCTTCCCAAGCTCTAAAGAACCCATGGAAATTGCTCAACAACCAGAAATAGAGGGTGAGTGTGCAGGACATCTTAGAAAATCAAGGGTGTGGGTTCCGCTTTTCCTTGCATCAGGTCGAGAGCCTGCGTATCCCAGGGCCCCGGCTCATCACCAGGTGCTAGGGGCGTCATGAGTTTAGGGTCCCTTGACAGCCCCTGTCTGTGATCTGGGAGGACGTGCCAGCTGCTCTCCTGTCCCTCATGCTGAGCACAGGGGACAGCCAGCCCTCAGCCCTCAGCCATCCCCTTCTTTCCAATCCATGTCCTCCTCCCCATACCCCAGCACACATACACACACACTCACTCACACAACTCCAGGAGACAAATGAGCAGTCAGTTTAATTCTCTGCTCTCAACAAGATCGCACACCAGATGGGAGGCCGGCCTGGATAGTGCCGAGTGCCTGGGAGGGGAGGGGCAGGTGTTTGGGGGGCTGTCACCATGACAACAGGAAGAGCACTGCTGAGGTTTCTATTCTGGTGCTGCCACTAATTACTACGAATGTTCCATCCGGCCCTGTGATCAGCCGTCCCCAGAGCAGCCTGTTACCGGCAGACGCTGGTTTTCTTCTCTAAGAAAGTTAGCCAAAGACCACAGTTGTGTTTGGTTGTTTTTCTTTTTAAAAACACTGACAGGTTTAAGGATGCTTTGTTTTCACACTGTATTGTAAGAGCTCAGATGCTTGAGATTCTCTCCAAACAAACATTGTTCCGTGGAATTAAAAGGCAGGCCCAGTAGCATTAACTAACTTAGTGTTTAAACATGTTCGGGCCAGGGTGGGGAGAGCACTGTGTGCTCACTCAGGGGGAGAGAGAGACTTATCAGGTGTCTCTCCCACCCCGATGTTAACGAGTGTGTGGAATCAGGCTGCTGGCCGCTCAAAAGCCAATAAAAAAGGCAGGGTGGTAGAAAGGAAAGTTTGCTTTATTTCAGATGCTGGCAACTGGGGGACGGGAGGGTGGCGGACATCTGTCCAAAGGCTGACTCCTCCCACCCCCCAACAAGCAATGGGTGAGAGCTTTTATAGACAGAGTCGGGGTGGGGGGACCTACATGCAAAAATAGCACAGTCGTCTCTAACAGTCATCTTCAAATCAGTCATCAACGGTCTGACCAGCAACACTATGGTTGTTTTAGGTACAGTTCATCTTCAGTTCCAGGGTCCGTTTGTTCCCATTTCTTTGCAGCCAATTGTCGGAATTGTGGCAACTCATATCCTGGATGGAGAAGGAAATGGCAACCCACTCCAGCGTTTTCGCCTGGAGAATCCCAGGGACGGGAGAGCCCCGTGGGCTGCCGTCTCTGGGGTCGCATAGAGTCAGACACGACTGAAGCGACTTAGCAACAGCAGCAGCAGCATGTCCTGGGTACAGTCTGGTCATTGTGTGGTTAACTTCCCCACCTGGTGTTTTGGTATCTATAGGACAGCTCACAGTATATGGCTCAGAATATTATCTATAGCCCTTGAGAAAGAACTGAGGGTCCTTGACCATGCTTAATGACTACCTTATTATTATTTAGTCTCCTTGGACTGTTTTCCTTCGTTGCCACATTTCTCGCTTCTCTGATTAAACTTATTCTTTGACTGAAGTTTTCCACGGACAGAAGGCAGGCAGGGGACGTGGTTGGGGGCAAGGACCATAGAGTCCTGCTCCGTTTCACTGACAACTAGAGCCATAGGAGATTCTTTTTGGAAGTCAACCTTCCTCT
Source organism: Bos grunniens (assembly GCF_055505025.1). Classification (NCBI taxonomy): domain Eukaryota; kingdom Metazoa; phylum Chordata; class Mammalia; order Artiodactyla; family Bovidae; genus Bos; species Bos grunniens. The sequence goes on from NC_141188.1 coordinate 42,926,411, forward strand.
GTTTATACATTAAATCTTTTACTAAGATGCAGCCCAGAAAAGCTTAGGCTTGAAATGTAGCCATCCTTCAAAGCAATGCAGGATTGGGCGGGTTTGCTGTGGCTCTGGGAGCAAATGTAAGACCAAGTTTCACTGAAAATAACAATTCAATCTATTTCTTCAAATCTATATTAAGGCTGTTCTATTAAGGTTTGAGGCAGCTTTACCAAAAAATACATATATTTAGAGACAAATGGAGAAGGCGATGGCACCCCACTCCAGTACTCTTGCCTGGAGAATCCCGTGGACGGAGGAGCCTGGTGGGCTGCAGTCCATGGGGTCGAGGAGAGTCGGACACGACTGAGTGACTTCACTTTCCCTTTTCACTTTCCTGCATTGGAGAAGGAAATGGCAACCCCCTCCAGTGTTCTTGCCTGGAGAATCCCAGGGACGGGGGTGCCTGGTGGCTGCCGTCTATGGGGTCACACAGTCGGACACGACTGAAGCGACTTAGCAGCAGCAGCAGCAGAGACAAATACCTGAGACAGTTGTTGTCAGAAAAACAAAAGGTAGGAAAACAATGAAACTAGGAGGAGAAAATGTGCACCATTTGGTTCTGCACCCTTGATGGAGGGGGAAATGCCATATTGTGAGACATTTATTTGTTTCAGAAGCTGAAATAAACCAGATCGCCACAAGAAGCACAGGGACCTGAGGGAGTGACTTCGTTTCTCCCCATGGAAAGGTTGTTAAAGAAAAACATTGATAGCACCCTTTAAAGAACAGTCAGACAGACTTCATTCAGGGAAGTGTGGTGAGGGGCGAGGGACCACGGCAGTGGGGTTTGTAATGGGGGGAGAGGAGAGGTTGGGCTCAGCTCCAAATTCAAGGAAAAGGGAAATTTATAGCCAAGGAGTAGGATGATAGAGGAGGAGGGGTCTCTGGGCAGCCCACACGTTTCTTAGCAAGTACCTCAGAGCCAGCTCTTATCTGAGGAAGCGAAACACGTTGACTCCAGTCATGGCCCTCAGAGGATTGAGAGCCTGCTGTCGGGAATCGCTGTCCACAGTGGGGTCCAGCTAGTCCTGCAGGTGAGCCGTTCTAATGGAGGAGAGCCCGAGAATCACTGTATCCCTGAGTGGGAACCAAGGGGGTGTCATTTTAAAAGCATATTTATGGGACTTCCCTGATGGTACAATGTTTAAGACTCTGTTCCCAATGCAGGGGACTCGGGTTCATTCCCTGGTCAGGGAACTAGACCCCACATGCCACCACTAAAGATCCTGTGTGCTGCAACTAAGACCTGGCACAGCCAAATAATTTTTTTTAAAAAGCATATTACTATAATACAGTGCTATATTTAAAGTCAGGGGAAAAAATATTTTCAAGCCAGAAACAAAAGAAATGTCAACAACAAGCTTCCAGGCTCTAGAGACACACAGAAGTCAGTAATTCCCAACTCTGTAGGGGGTGTAATCTTATCTTCAGGGTATGTGAAATTTCTGTTCATCAAAAGGATGAAGAATCAAAAGCAACAAGGTGAACTGTTGGTCAGTTGGTTTAATAGAGGAAATGCAAAGCATCAAAAAGAAGCCACATTTTTGAATCCCAGAATATGCTTTGGGGGCTGTGTCATTAAGTCAAGCAGTATCACTAATTCTAGAATTTATTCGGAATCTCAGGGGATCTCAAATAGCCAAGACAGGCTTGAAAAGCAAAGGAAACAATGGAGAATTTGCACTCCTTATTTCAAAACTTATTTCAAAGCTGCAGTTGTCAAACAGTGTGATGCTGGCATGAGGACACACACAGACCAACTGAACAGAATGGAGAACCCAGAAGTATGCCTTTACATCAAGCGACGCTCGATAAAGACACTGTCACAACTCATTCCTGCCTCCCAGAGTTCTCATGAGGTTCTCACCATGCAACACAGTCCACAGCGAGCTCACAGCCTCAACAAATACAAGCTGCACTCGTGGCCCCGATGACCTCGTCTCCGTTGTCTCTCGAGGCACTCGGTCTCTCTAATTCTGAGTAAGTCCAATGCAAACCACCCAGCCAGTTCCTCGGGGCCTCAGGGTACTGAAACCCCCCCCCCAGCTGTCCTTAAACCAAAGACCTGCTGCAAAAAGAAAAGAGGGAAATCTCTTGGCTTCCGTTTTGGATTTCAGCGATGTTTGTTTTTCCCAAAGCCCTCCTGACCTTTGCTGGCGTCTGGAACCTGATATTCCCTGCAGATTAGCTCGTCCCTGCTCTGATGAGGAACATGAGAGAATAAGGTCACTTCTGCAGCAACTGCACTTTCAGTCCGTTTAATGGTGATAAAACACAGGTTCTCATTTATTAACTATAAGCCATTTGTTCACAACTGGGGGTTGGATAGGGGCGATTCCCCCCACCAGGGGGGACATTTAACAATGTCAGGGGGCATTTTTAGTTATCATGGTATACGAGAGGGGTATGCTATGAGCACCTAGTGGGTGGAGGCCAGAGATGCTGTTTTTAGTTGCTAAGTCATGTCCAACTCTTTGTGACCCCCATTAACTGTAGCCCACCAGGCTCTTCTGTCCATGGGATTTCTCAGGCAAGAATACTGGGGTGGGTTAACATTTCCTTCTCCAGGGGATCTTCCAGTCGCAGGGATCAAACTGCATTGGCAGGCAGGTTCTTTGCTAACAGCGCCACCTGGGAAGCCCGAGGCCAGACACACTAAATAAACATCTTATGCTGGGGGCAGCACCTTCGGCAAACACCAGCTCACAATGTCAACAGTGTAAAGGCTGAGAAACCAACCCCACCAGAGACTAAAACAAGAGAAGAAAGGTATCTCTGTTAGAGAAAATGTCCAAAAAAAGATAAAATCATGACTCTCATACAGATAAAAAAAAAAAGGAATTCCCACGATAAAGATTTTATTTAACTCCTGAGGGAAGCAAATATTATAGCCAATTAAAAAAAAAACCCTGAAGAACAATTTATAGATCAGGTATGTTGAAGTTAACACTTAAATCGAGGCAAAACTAGGTTTCTGCTGGGGTGATGGGGAAGGGAGCAGGCTGAACCCATGTCAGACAGGACAGCATGTGTATCCAGCAGCCCCTAACATAGTGAAGAACTGTGAAACAGCTCTTATAAGACCAGGATTACAAGGAAGGGTGTGCAATAGACAGTGTGAAGCTGAAACACAAGTGCTTCTCAGGAGGAAATGTTTGCTAGGTCAAGGTGAGGTTTAGAGCCAGTTGGGGATTACAGGCTAACTGAAAGAAAAGTTTCAACGTGAGAGCACTGAAGTCTCTTCCTGTGCTGTGCAACAGACCCAAGCCCCAAGGCAGGCCCAGATTCATTAAAGCCCGAAGTTCACAGGCTTACTGAGATCTCATCTGCTGACAAGCGGATGGCATTCAGCCGACGTGGGGTGGACAGTTCCTTCACAGGCTGCAGGCTTAGGAGTTCTATCCCATTGTCAGAAACGGAGCCTCACCTGAGTGGAGTGAGTGGAGCTTCTTGAACTTGAACACGCATACCAATCTCCTGGGGTACTCTGAAAATGTCAGCTCCGATTGGGAGATCTGGGCTGGAATTTGACATCAGGGCTTTCTAATGAAATTAGACTGCTCATTTAGTGACACCCTTTGAAGAGCAAGGGTTAGAGGGAGGTGAGAGGAGGTGAGAAAACTCTAGACATTAAACTCCCCACATAGATGTGATGACAGATCTCACCAGCATCCTGAGCCAAGAAATAAGCCTTTGAAATTCTGCAAACACCCAAAGCTGAAGTTTCAATACTTTGGCCACCTGATGCGAAGAGCTGACTCATTGGAAAAGACTCTGGAGCTGGGGAAAATTGAGGGGAGGAGGAGAAGGGGATGACAGAGGATGAGACGGTTGGAAGGCATCACCAGTTTAATGGACATGAGTATAAGCAAGCTTCTGGAGATGGTGAAGGGCAGGGAAACCTGGCGTGCTGCCGTCCCTGGGATCGCAGAGTCAGACACATTGAACTGCTGAACAGCAACAAACACCCGAAGCAACAGAATTTTCAAGACCCAGAACCAGACCAGGTTCTAGGACTCCCTCTGGTGTGAAAGACAAGCACACTGCGGGGGTCGGGGTGGGGGAGTTGCTAGTATAGGGAAGACTTAAAGAGCAGGATCGGAGAAGGCAATGGCACCCCACTCCAGTACTTTTGCCTGGAAAATCCCATGGATGGAGGAGCCTGGTAGGCTGCAGTCCATGGGGTCGCTAAGAGTCGGACACGACTGAGCGACTTCGATTTCACTTTTCACTTTCATGCATTGGAGAAGGAAATGGCAACCCACTCCAGTGTTCTTGCCTGGAGAATCCCAGGGATGGGGGAGCCTGGTGGCTGCTGTCTATGGGGTCACACAGGGTCGGACACGACTAAAGTGACTTAGCATAGCATAGCAAAGAGCAGGATAAGGGGAGGAGGCGAAGGGCTGGTCTGGTAAGCCAGGCTCCTCCAGAGTCAGCCCGGGAGCAGACAGCCACCTACTTCTCTGATCTCCTCCAGACCAGCTGTGTGGACCTCCTTTGGGAGCAGCGTACTCCGAAGGTGGGCAGGGCAGTTCACACCCTCACTCTGAGTCATCCAGAAGCATCACTTAGTGCCTGTGGGCATCCAGAAGATTCCACCTACCGACAAGTTCTCAGCTGGAGAAATGGAGGATGACTCAGCTTCCACCTTCCTCTCTGCAGCAGCACGCCTCCTCCCACCAGCACCGAGGATGCGATGGGCAGACTGCCTCCAAACATGGATTGGATTCTACTTGGGACACCTGAAGCCAGAGCTGTGAATCCAATTCTGCGACCCCATGGACTGAAGCAGGCCAGGCTCTTCCTTTACTATCTCCTGAAGTTTGCTCAAATTAATGTCCATTGAGTTGGTGATACTATCTAACCATCTCATTGTCTGCCGCCCCCTTCTCCCTTTGCCTTCTGTCTTTCCCAGGCAGCAGGGTCTTTTCGGGTGAGTCAGAGCTTCATATCAGGTGGCCAAAATATTAATAGTAGAGCTTCAACTTCAGCAATTGTCCTTCTAATGAATATTCAGGGTTGATTTCCTTTAGGATTGACTGGTTTGATCTCCTTGCAATTAAAGGCACTCTCAAGAGTCTTCTTCCATGTCTTGGCTATCATAAATAATGCTGCTGTGAACATAGTGGTACATGTGTCTTTTCGATTTAGAGTTTTATCTGGATATATGCCCAGGAATTGGGATTGCAGGAATATATGGCAACTCTATTTTTAGTTTTTTGAGGAACCTCCATAATGGCTGTTTTCCACAGTGGCTGCACCAACTTACATTCCAACAGTGTAGGAGGGCTCCCTTTTCACCACATCCTCTCCAGTATTTATTACTTGTAGACTTTTTGAAAGCTTCTTTTAAATAGCACAATTCATCTAAATATATTAATAGATTATCTGACAATATTTTTATTTGAAATATTTACTATTATTCTATTATAGTTTTATAATTATGTATTTTATTTAATAAATAATATAGTAAATAAAATAAACTTTTAAATAGAACTTTAAATGGTATTTACTTTAAAATGAGAGAACGTTCATCATTTTGGAGGCATTTTCTCTCCACTAGGCCTGGTACAAGCCAGACCAGGCTGAAGTCAGCAGCAGCAAGACCATGTCCCAGGGGTGCCCTTGAAGAGGACTCGGTGGGTTCTTGATGTCTTCCCCCACCCCACCTTCACCCTCCCCAATGAGTTCACCAGCGCAGACCCTTTAGTGATGCACTTCCCACAGGGACCCGCCCCACCGGGTCTGATGACAACCGCAGGTGCTGAGCTTTTCAATCCACTCATCTTTCAGTCAGCCCACTTCCAGACAAGAGCTTCCTTGAGAAAGTCCCTGATGCTAAAAATGACCTTTTCTTGGTTCACAAATTACAGGTCTCCGTTCCCATGTCTGATATGATCACCTTCCTAAGAGGCTTACATGCCCCATGCTGCCTTCTGCATCCACTGGCTCCGGTCTGAATCCTTGAAGGAAAATGGGCACGTGTATGTGAATGCGACCCTCCCGCACAGGGAAGAAGGAAGTGAACTCCCAGGTCAAGGGGAGACACAGAGATTTCAAAACCATAGTACTGTATACCATAGAGTCACCCTCAGCTCAAAGCTGTTTTATCATCTCCTCTCAATCTCTTAAGAATATCATGAAAGACCCTCAGCCCTTGGTTTGTAAATCAGAGGACAGCGTTTATCACTTGTGCCAGAGGCACAGACTGCCTTTCTTCCACGTGGGTAGGGGTGGGGGGAGGTGTGTGTTACCACGTGAAAAACAGTGTTAGTGGCTCACTTATGCCTGACTCTTCGTGTCCCCATGGACTGAACCCACCAGGCTCCTCTGTCCTTGGGATTCTCCAGGCAAGAATACTGAAATAGGTTTCCATTTCCTACTCCAGGGAATCTTCCCAACCCAGGGATTGAACCTATGTCTCCTGCATTGGCAGGCAAATTCTTTACCACTGAGCCACCTAGGAAGCCCAACTTCTGTAATAATTGGCCCCAAATGGCCAGAACTTAATTAACAATGGACAGCTTCCCTGATTTTTGTGCCTTATTTTGTGCCTAATTTTCCAACCTAGGACCAACTGGAGGAAGCCAGGTCTGCACTCCTGGCTGCACGGGATGTCTAGTTAGCCTGCCTACACCCATGCCTGCAGCCTCCAGTCAGGACACCCCCGAAACCTTCCCGTTTTTCCACTCAGAAGCTTTTTCACTCCTCTGCCTGCCTTTGAGTCTCTGACAAAACACTAGTGACAATGGCTGACGCCCGTGCAAGCTGGACTGAACAGCTTTCACTCGTTCTCGTTTGTGTGGGCTTCCTTTATTTCCACGTGAGAAAGGGGTAGGTTAGGTGACCAGTCTGGCCCCAGAGTTTTGGAATTCTGCTGCTGCTGCTAAGTCGCGTCAGTCGTGTCCGACTCTGTGCGACCCCATAGACGGCTTTGGAATTCTACAGGAACTTAAATATTTATTCAGCAAATATTTGCTGCGCAGCTAGTTCATTCCAAGCACTGTGCTGGATGCTGGAGTTATTTGTTGAGTGTCCGGTCTCGCTAGGGAAAATGTCATAAATCGAATAATTATCCAAACAAATGTAAAACTGCACTGTTAGCAGGAGCCTAAGGTAGATGATGTCATTAAGGAGGGTGGGGAAGATTTCTCTGAGATTTACACTGAGATATTACACTAACACTGAGATTTGAAGAGGATGGGAGTTTACCGGGAGAGGAAGAGGAAAGAGAAGCAAGGTGCCAACCAAGGTGACCGGGTGGAAGGAAGCCCAGAGCATATGAGGGCCCAGGGCAAGGTGGTCCTAGATGGAGCCAAGAGCAAGGGGGTGCTGCCGGATGAAGTTAGAGGGCCAGAAACCAAATTACACAGGACACACAGGTATTTTGTCTCCACCTGAAACAGCGATACAGCAGCCAACACTTACTGAAAGCTAACCCCACATCATCCACACTTCTGAAGTCTTTAGAGATACATTACACCTGTAATAACATCTGTGACTTATTAAAAGTCAAAATAGTAGTAAGAGGTGAATTAGACTGGATGAAATGGAGAAAGTAGACAGACATGTGAACTTCAGGGAGTAAAAATCAGAGGACTTGATGATAAATAAGATGTCAAAGGTGAGAAAGGGGGCGATTTCTACTAGGATGACTGTAACAAGAATAAAAAAGGAAAATGACAAGTGTTGGCAGGGATGTAGAGAAATTAAAAACCTAATAGGGAGGTAAAATGGTACAACCACTATGGAAAATGGTTTGGCAATTTCTCAAAAAGTTTAACAGAGTTATGACCCAGCAATTCCATTCCTAGGCACATACCCCAGAGAAGTGAAAACATGTTTTTACAAAAAGTTGTGCATAAATGTTCACAGAAGCATTACTCACAATAGCTGAAGATAGAAACAACTGAAATATCCATCAACTGGGGAATGGTAAAACCCGGGGTACAGGCATGTTATTTGGTCACAAAGAGAAGTGGAGTGCTGTTACATGTTACAACGCGGTGAACCTTAGAAACATGCCGAATGAAAGAAGCCGGCATGAAGATCACATACGATTCCAGTTACGGGAAATGTCCCAAACAGGCAAATCCGTAGAGACAGAAAGTAGACTGGGGGTTGCCAGGGAACGGGGAGCTGGAGGGGTGGGGAATGACTGTGAACAGGTACCTGTTACCCTCTGGGGATGATGGGAATGTTCTGGAAGTAAAAGTGGTGGTATTCACACAGGGGGCTTCCTAGGTGCTTCAGTAGTAAAGAATATGCCTGCCAATGAAGCTGACACAAGAGACACAGGTTCAGTCCCTGAGTTGGGAAGATCTATCCACTGGAGAAGGAAATGGCAACCCACTCCAGTATTCCTGTCTGGAAAATCCCATTGGCAGAGGAGCCTGGCAGGCTACAGTCCAGGGGGTCGCAAAGAATCCGTCACAATTGAGCATGCCCGAGCACATGAATGTACTAAAATCCACAGAATTGTATACTTTAAAATGGTGAGTTTCATGTTGTGTGAATTTTATCTCAATTTAAAAATTGCAAAAAAAAAAAAGAAGAAGAAAAAGAAAGAAGTGGAAAATTTTCTCTGACTGATTACAATCAGAACACAAGTGGAGACGGGACTGGTCCGAGTAAATGGCAGTCAGATGCGGACGTGGACTGCTCCATCCCCTCCCAGCAGGTGAGCAGCTCTGTCCAGGTAGGCAGGAGGGCTGCCGAGAGCCCCTGGCATTAGGCGGTGACTTGATGGCTCAAGATGTCACCAGTGGGGAACTGGGAAATGTTCAGGTGTTGGGGGATGCTGTGGCAGGTGCCTTGGTGCAGGTGTTTAGAAAGTACAGGTTGAAAAATGCCTGTGAAAACGGCAGCCTGGGCTGGATGCCGCTGAGCTGTTCTGATGCCCAGCAGAAGAATGAGCGACTGAGGCCTGTCAACTTGGGGGCTCTGTGACAGTGAACAAAAGCGCCTTTATCTCTGCCAGAGGAAAGACAGACCCAGGCGGGATGAGGGCTAAAGACCTCATTGTTGGAGTCCTGGCGCTCTGGAGAGGTGTCAATGCTCAGCCAAGGCAGGGTCTGGCCAAGAAAACCTGGGACCTTGACATGGGGCCAGCTGGGTGGATGCCTTTTGTCTGCTGATCTCACGGTGCCCCAGGTCCCTCCCTAATGAGGGGATGCTGCAGAGACAACCCCCCCCCACCCAGAGGACAATAGGTGCCCCTACGCCTACCCCAGGGAGCAGCCCCGCCTCTTCCCCTGGCTCCCAGCGTGTGTATTAACGTGAAGAAAACAAAAATGTCAGTGAGAACTGCTGCTTTTTTAAACAATCTGGGGAGCCATCAAAAACACCCTTGAACTTGCTCCTAGAAGATAAAGCTGTGACGCAATGAAATTAACCTCTTATCAAAATGAACAGCTTACTCCTCAAAAGTCACTTCAAGACCCTTGTCACGCGCTTCTCAACTCAAAGTTGTAACCTTTGCCCAACCTCATCCCATTTCTGGCCTTCTGAGACAGCCCATAAGATCCCTCACTCCAGGCTGAAATGCCCTCTGTTTGCCCTGATTCCTCTGTTAGGGACACTGCTGACACACTCTGAAGTGTTCTCACTCCTGCGTTAGGTCTGATACACTTAGCTTTGCTTGATTAACAAGTGTTTTGGGTGGTCTCCATAGGAAGACCACCATCAACACAGGAAAGACCTGGATAATTAACACATTAGTCATTTCTCAGTATGCTGCTGGCTGCTTTGGGTTTGGTTTTTACTTTATTCACCTGTGACGTGAAACTGACCTGAGTCAGTTTCAACCAATCCCTTTTTTCAATAGAGACAATGTAGAAACATAAAAGAAACAAATCAGGAAATGCACCAATAAATGCACTCCACATTTGAGGCTCAAGAAAACAGTGGCTGCCTCACCCTAGGGAGGGAAGAATGACTGTTGTTAATGAATTTTCTCCTGTGAGCTTCATTGGATGACTCTGCCCTATTTCCTTCACCTGGAATCCAATATCCTTCATCTAGCTCATCTACATTTATCTGGTTGAATAAGATTTATCTTGGATAGTTAAATGCCGACTTTCCAGGTTCCAGAATAGTTGCCAAATATGCAATATGTGTATTGGAGATGTGAAAAATGATATCAGCACACTGGGGCTGTTAGGGCACCTGGAGGAAAAACCAAATTTTGATAGGAATGTCCCTTTTCATGGATGCAGACTTCAGCCTTGTTGGCACAAGCCCTCATTGTCCATGTTTGTTCTTTGGGAATCATTGTGGTTACACCAGCAAAGAAAAGAGCTAAATCTATTGGAAGATTTATCTATTTGTTGTTATTCATGCTCAGGTTTTTAAATGAATTTTTATGGGTTTAAAAATATACTCATAACGAGAAACAGGCATACTTTTCACACATACTGCTTATGTCTCAAACACAAATTCAGCTCTAATTCTACTCCCCACTCAGTAGACAACTGAGTACAAATCAAGGGCCCACAAATCCAGGGCTTTTCCATTGGTTTCCGTTTATTTCATGTCTCCTCATTTCTTATAAGAAATACATCCTGAGTGTTTAACATGCATTATTTTTTAATTTATTTATTTTTGGCTGTGTTGGGTCTTCACTGCTGCGTGGGCTTTTCTCTACTTGCAGCAAGCAAGGGCTACTCTCGTTGTGGCTCGCAGGCTTCTCATTGTGGTAGCTTCTCTCGTTGTGGAACATGGGCCCTAGGGTGTGTGGGCTTCAGTAGCTGTGGCTCCAGGCTCCAGAGCACAGGCCCAGTAGTTGTGGTGCATGGGTTTATTTGCCCCATGGCATGTGGGATCAACCCAGACCAAGGATGAAACCCATGTCTCCCACATTGGCAGGTGGATTCTTTACCACTGAGCCACCAGAGAAGCCCTACCATGCATTATTCACTGACTCTTCCAGGAAGTCTGTAACCTAGTTACCTGGTCATAGGTCTCAGTACACATGAGATGGTAATTATAGACCCAAAGAGCAGGTGATCAATACCACAGGTGCAGTCAGCCAGTAAGGGTCCTGATGTTGTTCGTCCTGAGATTATGTGCCCAATGCACAGTGAGTCCAACAGACCGAAATGCCAGGGTTTGGTGCAGCGAAAGGTTTATTGCAGGGCCATGCAACAATGGGCAGTTTGTGCTCAAAAGACCTGAACTCCCCAAGGGAAGTGTGTGTAAAGGCAACATTTGAGGGGAGGGCTGCAGGGTGCATGACCTTCTTCTGATTGGCTGGTGGTGAGGTAACAGGGCGATGCTTCTGGAATCTTAATCATCAGCCTTCTGGTTCCAACCAGTCTGGGGCCTGCATGCTTGTGGTCAGCAGGTAGGCACCATCCTCCCCCTGAGTGCGGTGGGGGGTGGGTGTCTTAGTTCTGGGAGAACAACTCAAAGATGCGCCTCAGATTGTCGTGCGTATCCTTTGAGAAGGAGTTAGGACTGATTTATGTCTGAACTCGTGTTTCCTGACTGCTTTTCCTTGGTTTCTGCATTCCCTCACTTCCCTGATTAATGACTGCCTGCACCTGCCCTTTGGAACTCGGAGAAGGCCCAGGAGACTAAGATTTTTTCCCAGAAACAAGAAACAGGGGACACGGAAAGGCTTTTGTACCCAGGGGGCTCTGCAGTGTCCTGCCTGTTTTCACTAGCAGTGGTTGCTAGGCCTCTAGTTCTGAATGTCTGCCTCATCTCTGCCAAGCAGCTAATCTGTAAATAAACTCTTGAATATTCTCAGGGTGTTTCTATTCTTAAAGCCCTATTCTGATTATATTACTCCCCTGATTACAATTCTCCTCTGCCTCCTGAAAAAAGTCCAAAGTCCTAAGAATGAAATTCTAGGTTTTCCAAAGTCAGGGCCCTTTTTTATTTTTCTGGGTTTACCTCCTGCTATTCCCTCCAGCAATTCAGAGACTCCCAACCAAACAGAACCCATCCACATGCCCTGCCTGTTGCTGGCTTCTTCCCCTCAGGCCTTTGCTGATGTCTCTTACTGACCATCTTCCCCTACCCCCAGAGGCTCAGCCAGGTGTAATGTTTAGGAGGAGCCAACCCCAGGGCTTCCCAGGTGGCGCTAGTGTATGTCAACGTAGGAGACATAAGAGACTGGGTTCTAACCCTAGCTCAGGAAAATCCCCTGGAGGACGACATGGCAACCCACTCCAGTATTCTTGCCTGGAGAGTCCCATGGACAGAGGAGCCTGGTGGGCTACAGCCCACATGGTTGCTAAAGAGTCAAATACAACTTAACGGCTAAACAACAATAATATAAACATATCTTTAAAAAGCTTTAAACGTGCTTAGGGAGAATGATTGCTCCCCTTGCTTTCCACCCCAGAGATAACCTAGTCGACTGTATCCCACCTGCTCTCTCTCTGCCCTTTGGTAGCTGCCCTCTTCAACCCCAGCTCCTCCCCTCCACCCATTGAATTCCATGGACTTTCTTTGTACCCAGTAATATGGTGACACAGTCCTCACACCCACAAACACGCTGTAGGTGTCTGTCCCCATTTTTCCAGCAAAGGGTTTGCAACATTGTGTTGAATCATTCAGAGACAAGAACGAAATAGTTCTGCAGTCTCAGGACTTCACTGAAGGGTGATGAGAACCACTGTTCGTAACTCTGTAAGTGTCCAGCTCTGAGAAGTGGAGCCCTGTGTATAGATCATCAACTTGATTATCCTTCCTCCCTGGATTTTTTTGTTCACTCCCTGTCTTAATTTTTACATGAATCTGGAGAAGAGAAGCAGAATTCAACACCCCAAAATATGCCTCTTTGGCATAAGGATTATTTTGAGCTGGCTATTTTTAAGAAACTGCAGACACAGGAGAAACTCTGAGAACTGATTAGAAGTCACCCTTTTGTAAGAGACATTTATGTTCATAAGAGAAACCTCTGTTTGTAAGGATGTTTCCTTCTATACCAGAAAGAGGATGACAAAGTCTCCAGAAACTCTATCAATGGATAAGGCAGGACTTAAATCTTACCCTCCTTCACTGTGCTTTGCCTGAAAATCTCCCACAGCTGGCTCCCCACCCCCAACATCTTTTGTGTTACGCTGAAGAGAATATTTAAGGTGGTGGCTTGGGTCATTTCAGGGAGTTACTCAGTTTCCCTGGCTATCTCCCATGTATTTAGCTGGTATGCATGTTATTAGGCTTCTCTTGTCTTTCTCCTGTAGGTGTCTTTTTTTGTTATTGTTACAAGGGCATCTCAGCCAAGAACCTAGAAGAGTAGAGGGAAAATTACTTTTTCTCTCCTACAAAAGCAAGTGTCCACTTTGGATCCATCTCACCTAAACTCTATTAATAGTAGAGTTTGTCTGTAATTCATGCAATACATGGTCTTGTCGTTAGAGTACCAAATAATTTATTTCACTTGTTTTTTAATCACTGAATTGACTTAAGGAAAAGATAGTTTGAGTATCTCAAAACAGCCTGAATTGACCAAAAAGAAAGAATCGTTGAAACACATGTGAATTTCATGTAGCATATGAGGTTTTAGCTTTGAGCAGGAAGGTTTCCAGAAGTGCCAGAAAGCAAAAGCACTGAGGCATAGGTCCATAAAAGTCAGCAGCAACAAACTCTCATCCTCATTTTAAACCTGACGTTCTTAGACCTTCATGAGAAGAGTCCTTGGCTGAGACTCTTCTCTGAACAGGCAAACGCTAACAGGTCACCTTCCCACGGCTCATTTGACCTCAAAAGACTGCCTCGTAGACTCATAATGACGATCAAGTCCTCCCAACGAACAGGCCGTGATGACACCGGTGGTTTATTTCTTCCTGCACCTGCTTCTGCTACCTTCCAGGTCCCTGGAGAACCAAGAGTGGTTTCTGCCGCTCTGAGAAATTATTCTGTCTAGAATATTTGATCACACACCAGAACAGGTGCCGAATGGAAAATAGGACACCAGATGTCCACACGGGCAGCAGGAGGCTGGCCAGAATGGGGTGTCTCCTAATTTAAAGGCCCAGAACCTCACATGAATCCTGAGCCAGTCTTCTCAGCAATCCCACTCTTCTCGGACCTTAGAATCTCAGTGTGCTGAGCTAACTTAGAAATCCTGCACTTCAGCACACTCACTTTGCAGGGTGAGGTTCAGACTGTCTGAGACCCAGACAGGTAAAATAATATTCCCACGGATTAATCACTAGCCTGGGGTAGGAAATAGTAACCCACTCAGTATTCTTGACTGGAAAATCCCATGGACAGAGGAAACTGGTGGGCTAAACTGGGGTGATAAAGATTCAGACACAACTCAGCAACTAAGTACACAGTGGCAGATCTGGTTCTAGAAGGAACCCAGGTGAACCGAGGTGTTCTACCTGCAAACTCAGCAAGAGAAAGGGATCCTTATTCATTATTGCATGAGTGCTCAGTCACTTCAGTCATGTCTGACTCTTTGTGACCCTATGGACTGTAACCCGCCAAGCTCCTCTGTCCATGGAATTCTCCAGGCAAAAATACTGGAGTGGGTTGTCGTGCCCTCTTCCAGGGGATCTTCCCAACCTAAGGATCGAACCCACATCTCCTGTGTCTCCTGCGTTGCAGGCAGATTGTTTACCACTGAGCCACTGGGGAAGCCCTTATTCATTATTACATTCCATTATTTCAGAACCTAGGGTGAAGACATTTTAGTTCAGAAATCATGACCCATTCCCAGCCAATTTCAACAGATAACAGGGAAAAGATTTGAACCAGCTGAACCTATTACAGAAAAGTCCATAATGTTTGTCATACTCAGGAGAGATGAGGTTTGGATGCTCATTAAGTTAGACTCTGAATTTTTCACCCCAAGAAGTTAGTTGAGAATAGAATCACACATTTGACAGTCATGTTACAGAGCTGTCTGTTAAAATAACATCTTAAGACAACCTGGCTATCTTTAAGGAGGTTAATTATATGAGCAGGTTTCTATGATCAGCTGGATTTTTCTCCCAGATGCTTTTGTTAGCCAGCAAACCTGCAGGTCAGCGTGACTTTTGCCACAGGAAAATACCAACCATAGAAGGGAGACTTCCGAGCTGATCCATCAAGGCCTACTGGACTACAGGGCCAGAGAACTATGGTCCTTTAAGGCCTGAGTCATCTCTGGGATACCAAGATACCACCACTGCAGTAGCGTGGGACAGTATCATCACCAAACCAAAATCATGTCCATTCGTCCGACACACAGCAAAGAGAATCTGCAGACACCCGCTTGTGGGGAAGGGAAGCACTGAACTCCCTCATGGCTTTCAGGGGACGGTTTTTACATCAACATTAGGAGTGAGAGTTGTGGGCGTGTCCTCAGCTTGTGGACATTCTGCTGATTGGTTGGTGGGGGTGAGATAACAGGGTGATGCTCAAATCTTCATCACTAACATTTGAGTTCCGACTGGCCTGGGATCTGCATGCTGTGGTCGGCATGTAATCACCATCCTCCACCTCGTGGGGTCTCAGTTTCTGCAGAAAAACTCAGAGATATGTGTCCGATCGCTATGCACCTCCCTTTAGGAGGAACTAGCAGTCCTTGACCCTGTTGTTCAACCTATCATTATTTTTTTTTTTTTTTTGCTTTCCCACATTTTTGCATCTTCCACTCCTTTAACCAGTAACGGTTTAAGTCTGCTCTTTGGAACTTGGGAAGGCCTAGGAGATGAAAGCTTTTTCTCCAGTCAAGAAGTGGGAACATGGAGGGGCTTGTTTCTTGGAGGGTCCTGCAGGCTGTTGCTCGGTTTCAAGAGGTCAGTGACCACAGGAAGGTGGCATTAGGGAAAGATCATGAAACCTTTAATTCCTTCTCTGACCCTTGCCAGACATCTGAACAAATTCCTTATCATTTTTGAACCTCAGTTGGTTGTAGATTGTTGTTTTTAGTCACTAAGTCATATCCAACTCTTTGTGACCCCATGGACTGTAGCACGGATCTCCTGCATTGCAGGCAGACTCTTTACTGTCTGAGCCACAAGGGAAGCTCAAATTGCAGCCCACCAGGCTCCTCTGTTCATGCAATTTCCCTGGCAAGAGTACTGGAGTGGGTTGCCATTTCCTTGGTCAGAGGATCTTCCCAACCCAAGGATTGAACCCACATCTCCTGTGTTGGCAGGCAGGTTCTTTACCACTGAGCCACCAGGGAAGCCCTTACTCTTCTCCCTGTACTCCCCACCATCTGAGGAGCAGTCAGCACCAGACAAAAGTCTGAACAGCCACCTCTCTGGATCACTGTCTTTTGTCCCCCAGACTCTCAGGTTGCTAGTGGTACCCCAAGACCTTTACCCTACTGGTCCTACTATCCCCTGCCTTCCATCAAACCCCTCTCCCCAAACTCAGCAGGGTGTTAGGAGAATAATATCTGATCAAATGGGTCCACACTCGATGACTGGCGGCTTCAGAATCCTCTGAGCTGTATGTATATTTTTGGAAGAAGCAGCCCCCAAGCCAAGGTTAATCTCAAATCTGTTGAATTGCAAACATGACAACAAAATCCGAAGAAATTCTTGAGACAATGTTAGGAGAAGCCATTATGATGGCAAACCCAGCCCTGCCTCAGAGCCAGCTCTAAATCACCAACCAGGAAATGCTTGTTTTCACAGCTAAAATTTCTCTGAACACTGCCTCTTCTCACCCAATTTCAGTTGCCAGGGCCAGGAGTGGGGGCCCTGGCAGATACAGTGAGGTGATGGTTGCTAAACCCTTGATGGGAGGGGTCACTTGTGATTCCTGCATCTGCAAGTTAGCTCTGTCTGACCTCCTCTTCCTCTGGGCACGCACTCTCCATCTTTTAGGAAAGAGCTAATCCAAATGATGTCATTGTTTGAGACCGGGCCGTCAAGTTCTCAAACCTACCTTTCTATATACCTGAGATATAGTGTCTACTGATTCTAAGGGTGAGTGTATTTAATACGTCTTTTTATCCTTCTGGGACACAGTGAAGGACAGGAAAGCCTGGCGGACTGCAGTCCATGGGGTTGTAAAAAGTCAGACATGACTTAGCGACTAAACCACAAAACAACAACCACAGTCCTTCATGGGCCTAGAATTGAGTTTGTGCAGGCTCTTTAGATGAATGAATGAGTGAATGAATGAATGAAGTTATAAAATCTGATTGATATTATCAGTGCTCACCTCAAAGTCTCCTCTTCTCCAGGTACGTGGAAGACCTCATGTCAGCCTCCCTGCCATTAGAGGGGGCGGTGTGACTGGTCCTGACATGATGTGTCGCTTCTGGTCTGCACCACAGATGTGAGCGCTCCAAGCAAACTCGCCTCTCACATAGGCCACAGGCCACCTCGAGGCGGGCAAAGCCTCTGTGAGCCTGAGTGACTCTGGGCAAAACACGAGTCCTACACACCCACTGACCTGGGCTGCATCTTCACTACAAACAAGAAACCTGGGTTTGTTGAAGGATTTTTGTTCTGCAGCCTAACTTGGCCTATTCTGACGAATACAGCCAATGACCACTTACAAGGGGACGACAAAGGCTTGCATACGTTATAAGACACACAAATGCTCCACTGTGTGACTGTCCTGTGGCCTCATCACATTAGTCAGGCAGGATCTAAAGGTCAAAAGCCCCTTGGGGGAGGCTGCCCGCCTGCAGGTTCACTTGTGTGAGAGCTGGAGCAGTGAGTCAGTGCCCGCTGCACTGCGAGTTGGAACGTGGAAGAGCATCAGGAGAATACGCAAGACACGCGGTGAAACAGCGTCACCATCACATTCTCGGAGCCCTGTCCTCGATTGATCTGTGTTTAAATGTTTAAAACGCACCCTATTTCATTTTTAGGTTTTGAAGTGACAGGTTGACATTTGCAAGAAGGAGCACCATCTGTGGCTCGTCGCGTTTGCAGTGTGCATCGGGGTGGCGCCCACTGCACACCTCCCAGGACACCCTGTTTCTCCTCCACAGACAGCATTTGGCCAGATACGACAGGCCTTCGGGCAGGGGCAGGAAGAATCTATTGTTTGGCAGCGCCTCCAAATTTACCTCCTCCAAAAATTCCACTTGTTTTTGGTTCCTGCCTTGGCAGCAAATTTTACTAGGATGGGTACCATATGCTCTAGTGTTTCTGAAACCATCCCAGTTTCTAACATTTTGCTTGTCTCTGTAACCCATTAAAATACCCCAGAAATTCCAATATTATAGCATACAAACAACATCTATCAGACAGCTTTTCAACCCTATGAACTATAGCCCACCAGGCTCCTCTGTCCATGGAATTCTCCAGGCAAGAACACTGGACTGGTTTGCCATTTCCTTCTCCAGGAGATCTCTCTGACCCAGGGATTGAACCCAGGTCTCTGGCATTGCAGGCAATCTCTTTACTGCTGAGCCACCAGGGAAGCTCCTGAAGTGCATGGTGGAGACCAACTGCTCAGTCGCTGCTGTCTGGGGTCAGTCCCCATGTCTGAAGCACCATCACCGAGGATCCATCCTCAGAGTGACAGCCTGCGCCCTGTCAGAAACCAAATGCCCAAGGGAGCTCCAGGCATTGAACAATACACCACCCACCCCTCAGTGAGATGTGTTAGGGGCGCATTTCCAAGTGGCCCCTGCAGACAGGGAGGCCTGGAAAGAGCGGGGATGGGGGTTCCCTAGAAAAATGCAGCAGAACGAGGGGAAGGGACCCCAGGATGGAGAGGGCGTGGCACACAACGCAGAGCACTAAGGCGTGGACCTCCGCTGAGGCTTCTTTCTGTGCCAGGCGCTGCACAGAATGCCTCCTCTGCATTTCATCTGCCTTGCTTCTCTCCGTGAACCCGGGAAGTAAAGCACTGTGCTCCCTTTGCAGGTGAGAACACAGCCCGTGAGTTAAGTGATTTCCGCAGGGTCTGCAGCTAGGAAGTGATGAACCCAAGTGTCCTTCTAAAGTGCTTGCTGTCCCACTCTCTAAATTGGCCTGGGTCTCAAAGCCCTTTAAAAAAAAAAAAAAAATAGACATTGAGTTGTTATACTTCCAGAGCTGAGAAGTCCAAGATTGCAGTGCCTGCAGACTCGGTGTCTGGTGAGGACCCTCCTCCTAGTTTGCAGATGAAAGCCAACTCTAACAGTAACCTAAAAACCCCAGAAACAAAGCTCGTCAGTCCAGACTCTGAGACAGTAGACTTGAAACCATCAGGAGTTAGGAAAACAGTGTTGCAGTGTCTCCCAAAATTAAACACAGTGTGACCAAACGGTCCAGCAGATCCGCTTCTAGGACTTGAGGACACAGCGAGAGGATGGCCAGCAGGGAGGGGAGGGGCCTTACCAGTGACCGAACCTGCCGGAACCTTGGCCTTCCCACCTCCAGAACCTCAAGAAAGAAATTGCTGCTGTTTACGGGTCACCCAGTGTGTGGTGTTTTGTTAGAATAACCTGAGCTAAGATAAGTACACGAATAAACACATAGTTGGAGAGAGAGAGAAATAATGATGAATTAATTAATCTAATTAATCAATTAAAGGAGATCAAACCAGTCAATCCTAAAGGAAATCAGTCCTGAATATTCACTGGAAGGACTGATGCTGAAGCTGAAGCTCCAATACTTTGGCCACCTGATGCAAAGAACTGACTCATTGGGAAAGACCCTGATGCTGAGAAAGATTGAAGGCAGGAGGAGAAGGGGATGAGAGAGGATGAGATGGTTGGATGGCATCACTGATTCAATGGACATGAGTTTGAGCAATCTCCGGGAGTTGGTAATGGACAGGGAGGCCTGGAGTGCTGCAGTCCACAGAATGGCCAAGAATCAGACGTGACTAAGAGACCGAACTGAACTGAATAGATGAATAGATGACAGATAGATAGATAGATAGATGATAGATAAGTAGGTGACAGATAGATGGATGGATGATAGTTCTGCTGGCAGGACTGCTCTCAGGCACTTCTGGGAGCCAGCTGGGCAGCTTCTGGAAGCCCTGTCTTCACATCTGTGGCTGGAGCTGAGTCCACAGGGCAAGCAGTCAGGGAAGGAAAGATGATGAAAAGTAGGGGAGGGAGGAGGCCCTCTCGTTGCCTCTGTCCCTGACGTGGGGCCTATCAGTGGTCTGGGTGTCCCTGTGTGGGTGTCCAGCACTAGCCAGGCCATGACAAAGATGGACACAATCGTACATCTGGCCTTGGAGCACGAGGGGCTGGAGAAGGGTCCTGGGAGGCAGAGCAGTGGGAGCTCAGCCCGGCCTCCCGCCCACAAGGGGAGCAGCAGGCCATGCCTCACCTCCAGAGGGCCTGTGGCCCACCTCCACCCTCCTCATCTCCTTTGATAAGAACCTCTTCCCTGGGTCATCAGCATGGGAGACACACAATGAAGTGAGTTCTGAGAGATGTGGCTGCCGGGCCAAGCTGACAGATTTCAAAGCCACCACAGATGGTGAGCTAACGGGGATGCAGCTCGAAGGATGACATCTGAGCTGAGGCCCAGAGGGCGGGCAGAAGTCAGCCAGATGGAGAGACAGGAGAATCTTCCTACCAGCATTGGAATCACGTTAAAAAACAGCTGCTGCAAGTTCTGTATTATTAAAAGGAAATGGAAATAAAAGGGGCAGAGGTGTGTTTCCAGAGAATGAACTTATTCAAAGCCAAGAGCACAGCACATTCATTCATTCAGTACCTAAAACAGCGAATTGACACCAATGAGCTGGCAGAGTTGGTGGTTCACGGCTCCACCCCCTTCCCTTCATCCATCTTTCTTACTTCCCCACCCTTCCCAATCACTGCCTGCCTCCTCATTGCCAAGGAAACCACAGAGTGGGATTAGCTTGTGTTCCTAGACCTCATCCAGTAGTAGAATCAGTCACAGGATAAACATCCTGCAGCCCAGGGCCACAGGTTAGCTTCCACACCACGTTGGTCTGCATCGCTAAGGTACCAGGCGTGGAAGAGCCTCTGACCACTCCCCGTGCCCACAGGTCAGATCCAGCACCCCAGCCCCAGCAAAGCAGGAATGGACACCACATGTCTGCAACCCTGGGTCAGGTTTAACTCAATAATCAACCACAGTGTGTCCTCCAGGGTCGATTAGTCCATTTCCCCAGGGAAAACAAATACCCTGGAAGAGAGGCAGGCTTCCTATCTTTCCAGCCCAGGGCAGCAACTTTTAGAAAGGTGGCCCTTTCTAGGAAAGCCAGCCTAACGGGGACCATGGAGGCAGCCTGGGCCCAGCCAGGAGGGAGAGATGGAGGAGGCCGAAGGCATAGGAGGCAGCAGTTCAAACCCAGACACAGCACCCCAGGTACCAGGTGTCTCCTCCCCACTGTGAGGCAGGTCCCCCATCTCCACCGCATCCGGGGTCCCAGTTGAGAGCCTCAGGCTCAGCAATTCTTCAGAAGGACTCCCAGAAATGCCCTTGTACTCATGGCCGTGGCTCATTACAGTGAAAGGATACAGAAGACAATCAGCAAAGGAAATAGGGGTAGAGGACAGGGCCGGGGAGAGTCCCAGGAGTGAGTGTCCTGATGATCCCCCCCGACCGTGGAGATGCGCAGATAGCAGAACACGGTGTGATCGTTGGTACAAAGCATTGCCCACCGGGGACGCTCATGTGAGCCGTGCTGCAGGGGATTTTATTGGAGTTGGTCCTGTAGGCATGGGGTGCCCTTGTCCCTGATCTTTGCCCCTCAGATTCCAGCATCTCCCAACAGGTGCTGTGCGTCCAAGACCCACCATCAACCCAGCTGTGAGCACAGGACCTGGTGGGGCCCAGCGCCCAGTGAACCAACACTCTTATCCGGCAGGAGACTCCGTGGGCTCCAGTGATTACCCAGGAACCAGCCAAGGGGGAGACCTGTCTGGGGAACAACCCCAAGCCTGCTCTGGCTCACCCCCACTTTTGTTCCTCAACCCCCAGTTTCTAGTCTCCAGTGTAGAGTCTGAGAGGGAAGCCAATGGGAACACTATAGTTAGGAGGCTTCCTGTCACTAACTAGCTGGTGACCTCAGGTTAAGACCTGGTCTCACTGACTTGCCTATGCACCCGGGAGGTGGTAGTGGTGGAGGGTCCCACTCTGGGAAGGTGTACTGAGCACCACAGGCTGGGGTCCCCCCCAGCAGCGGGTACTTGCACACCAGGGCGACGGGCACGGAAGCCACACAGCCTCTCCAGGGACTTCTGTCCATCAGTGGCCATTCCAACTCCCCCCAACAGGTACAAAATGCTTACTAGGTGCCAGATACTGTGTCAAGGGCTTATGCGGATTATCTCATTTAATCCCCAAATAATTCTCTTCAAATAGTATTATTATCACCCTCATTTCAGATGACTGAGGTCCCGGAAGGCTACCTAAGTTCACATCTCTCGTTCAGCAGCTTTGCAACTGCACAGAGATACACTCTCTCACCCCCATCCCCTTGGCAACCACCACAGACTGGCTTTAAATGCACATTTTGTCAGTTTTTAACAGGATTGTGTCGTAAGGGAAACCATTTCCATAAGAACTGCAGAAGTAAATGCCACCATTTGGCAGGGTTTCTTCTCCGGCTACATCAGCTTATATGCTGTTCCTTGTCCTCCAAGATAAATCTAGAAGACACAACAGCTCAGTTGTTACAAATCATAGAAGCACCCTGGTGCAAAAATCTCCATAAAAGTCGTCAAGGAAGATCTATGTCTGGAGGCGGAATTCAGAGCAAAGGCAGAGGACTTGGCAAGAAGCAGCAGAAGGCATTCACTCGGAGGCAGAGAGCCGCAGGGAGCAGACGTGAAGCCCATGGAAAGAACGTGTGAGAGAGGAGGACCCGGACTGCAGGCAGAAAGGCCGGAGTCCAGGGTCACCTGGGGCTGACCCAGCAGCATCACGTGCACCAGAAGGGCAGGAGCCAGGCCTCTAAGACAGCCAGACCCAGAAAACATGCACGACCAGGAGCTTTTGGAAGGCAGCCACGAGGTGGAGACCGCCATCGGCAGAAGAAGGTGCTTTAGAGGTAAAAGAGCTTAGAGGTGTCCCCAGCATTCAGGAGAGACCAAAGAGCATCACTTCTCAGTCAGCCACTCTGGGCATTAGCTGCAATGCCTGCTATTATTAATATTTTAACTCTAGAAAAAAAAATGGACAAGTCCTCGGAATATGTAATGTTACACACAAGCAGAAATGAAGACGTGCTTGGTCTACTGCCTCTTACTCCCATCTGCCCCTCCTCCACCCACCTCCCTCCCTCAGAGACCAAAAAAGACCAAGGACTTGGGTCTCTCACTGAATCTGGCTTGTTTTTCCTTCCCCCACGACCTAGAATCTGGCCCTCGGGGAGGCGTTTGTCTTCTGGTGGCTGGCAGCCAGGCAGCACCTCATCTGATGACAGTCAATTCTGCCAAAACACCTGGAGTCAGCTCGGACCCTGCAGGTGGGTCACCGTCTCCACCAAGGTGGGTCCTCACTTCAGACACCAGCTGAAAGTCTGGGAGTCCCTCAACCCTCCTCAGACTTCCCTCGTAGCTCAGTTGGTAAAGAATCTACCTGCAACACAGGAGACCCAGGTTCGATCCCTGGGTTGGGAAGATCCCCTGGAGAAGGAAATCACAACGGACACCAGTATTCTTGCCGGGAGAATCCCATGGACAGAGGAGCCTGGCAGGCTACGGTCCATGGGGTTGCAAGAGTCTGACGTGACTTAGTGACTAAACCACCACCAACCTCCCTCAGGTTCGGTAATTCACTAGAATGGTTCACAGAACTGAGGAAGGGCTCCACTTACAGTTACAACCTTATTACATAGATCCCGGGCGGGAACAGCCATGTGAAGATACCCACAGGGTGAGGCTGGCGGTCGTGGACACTGGACTTCCACACCTCTCGTCGTAGAATCAGGACATGTCGTCCTCCCACACATGGACTAGCACCCACGTCAGGGCAGCATCAGGTGTCCAGAGTTTTTACTGCGGCTTCACAGCACTGGGGATTTACTCAACCCCCGGTCCTCTGCCCTGCCACCCTGAGAGATGTGAGGCAGGACTGATATCACAACTCGTCCATCCTGAGTCACCTCACTGGCATAGACTCAGGTGTGGTTCAAGGACCACCGGGAATAACAAAGATGCTCCCAGCATCAGGAAATTCCAAGAGTTCAGAAGCTCAGTGCCAGGAATCTGGGACAAGACCAGATGAATTCTTCATCACAGCACCATGATGACGACTGACATTTAACAAAGGTTTCTAGGTGCCAGCCTCCTGTGCATGCTTTCTTCACTTCTCGTATGATCCCCAAAACAACCTTCTGTGCTAGACACCCTGTCATCCCATTCCACAGGTGATAAAACTGAGGCCCAGAGAGGGCAAGTACCCGGCTTAGATTCACATCACTGGATAAGATATTACACCATGTCGTGTAAGCAACCAGAATAGATAGTGCAGCGCAGGGATTGATAGCCATTCTCTTGTAATAACCTGTAACGAAACAGAATCTGTAAAAATGCTGAGTCACCTGCTCACCTGAAACAAATACAGTACTGTCAATCAACTAAGCTTCAATTTTAAAAAATCCATATAGCTGTGAGTGGCAGAGCAGGCGGCTGAACTCGTATTTGTCATGTGCGCTACTAACTCCCTCTAAAATTGACTGTGAAAAGGGAGAAGCTAAGAGGGTGGCCATTTTTACTCCAGAAGAACAAGTCAGATAGAACTCAAGGACCCAGACTTCCTGCACATGCTCAGAGAAAAACTGTCTAGGTTTTGCCCTTGAAAGAGCTCAGTCTTTAAAATCAGACAGCTCCTTTAAATCCTAGCTCTTTAAATCTTTAAATCCATCACTTACAGTCTGCCCTCCTTACCCAAAGGTGGGTTCTGAATCTACAGATTCAACCGACCTCAGAAGGAAAATATTTGGGAAAAAAAATACCAGAAAATGCTAAAAAGCAAAATTTGAATTTGCCATGCACTGGCAACTACTTACAAAGCATTGACATTGTATTTGCAATTATTTACATAGCATTTATACTTTATTAAGTATTATAAGTAATCTAGGGGTGATTTAAAGTATCCGAGAGGATGTGCATAGGTTATATGCAAATACCACACCATTTTACACAAGGGACTTGAGTTGGATTTTGGTATCTGAGGGGCGTTCTAGAACCAATCCCCCGTGGATACTGAGGGATGACGGAAGCTAGTTGTGTGGTATTGGAGGGAAAAAATAGCACTAAAACTCTGATCTGCAATGCCTCCATCAAAGGGTGGAGATTCCAAAGACACCTGCTTCCCAAGTTTGGTTGCAGAATAAAGATGACTTATTTGAAGGTGAAAAACACCGCACCAGCTAAATCGTCTCTTTTTTCTTTTCCACTCAGTCTGACCCTGGCCTTTCGTCCTCAGAATCTGTCTTCTATCCACCTGATGTATTTATTCCTTGCATTTCACATGGTGCTCTCAAAACTCTCTGACCACCTTGGATTGTATTTTCGTTCCCTTAGCTCAATTATTTTGACAAGGTTCACAGGGACTATTACTTCAGAAGCTTCAAAGAACATCAGCCTTAAAAGGCACTTATGAAGCACCTAACTGTACGTGGCATTACACTAGAAACATCTCCAGTAACTGTGCCTGTCTTGTTGACCTCACATGCTGCTGGGAGGTCGCACAAGAGGATGGATGTGGAGTCTTTTAAACCCAACAAAACTGTGTGAATAGAGTGGATAATTATGTAAGGAGGCATCGAGGCAGACGTAGAATCCCACATACAGAGATCTAGGAAAACCAGAACAATCCATATACAGAGCCTCAAGACAAGTGGCACAGGACAGCAAGCACACGCCACAGCTTCAGATCCCGGTCAGGCTCTTGTGTGCACAGTGGTTGACAGGGAGGCTGGGGAAGAAGAGAAGGACGCATCCTCTACAGATGCGGCCATCTGGGAGCAGAAACGAGAGTAGGACGCTGGTGGCCACGTGGAACATCCGAGGGCAGAAGGAGCAGTGCCCACGAGCGTGCCTTGGTTTTTTTTTTAAAGATTTTGTTATTGTGGACTATTTTTTTTTTTTTACTTTTTATTCCGTATTAAGGTACAGCCAATCAACAATGTTGTGGTAATTTCAGGTGAACAGCAAAGGGATTCAGCCATACATATACACGTATCTATTCTATGCAAACTCCCCTCCCATCCAGGCTTCCAGATAACATTAAGCAGAGTTCCATGTGCTCTAAAACAGGTATGAACCATTTTTTAAAGTCTTTATTGAATTTGTCACAATATTGCTTATGGGTTTGTTTTTTTTTTAATGTTTTAGTTTCTTGGTTGCTGGGTATGTGGGATCTTATCTCCCCAACCAGGGATGGACCCCATACCCCCCCACACACACACTGGAAGGAGAAGTCTTAGCTCCTGGAACAGCAGGGAAGTCCCCTACAAGTGTGACTTGAAGACGTGACCCCCAGACAGCACTCATACCCTAGCGGTTCCCCAGGGAGTCCAGCTGGTGATGAACATGGTTCTGCAGCTGCTGACAACTGAGTCTTCTGCTCTTCACGTGGGTGGAAAGAAACACAAAGCCGTCCAGGATAGAGAGCAGGTGAAGGCTTCATGGCCCGCTTCATGGCATGAAATCCCCAAATACTGTTTCCTTGCAGGACACAAGTGAGCTGAATTGACGGTCTTTATTTTTATTTTGTAATTAACCTTTTTATTTTGTGTTGGAGTATAGCCAATTGACAACGTTGTGACAGTTTCAGGTGAACAACAAAGGGACTTGGCCATACAAATACATATATCCTTCTCCCTCAGACTCCCTTCCCATCCAGGCTGCCACATAACATTGAGCAGAGTTCCCTGTGCGATACAGTGGGTCCTTGTTGGTGATCCATTTTAAATACAGCATTGTCTTTATTTGGGAAAAAAAAGAAAACTTTGAGTGAATCCTAAGATGGTGCTGAAGTCGGAGAAAATCACTTCACCTGAAATCTTGCCTTGGCTGCTTTTGTTCGCTCATTTATCAAATGTCTACCCAGCACCGAAGAATTGATGCCTTTGAACTGTGGTGCTGGAGAAGACTCTTGAGACTCCCTTGGACTGCAAGGAGATCCAACCAGTCCATCCTAAAGGAGATCAGTCCTGGGTGATCATTGGAAGGACTGATGAGGAAGGTGGAACTCCAATACTTTGGCCACCTGATGGGAAGAACTGACTCATTGGAAAAGACCGTGATGCTGGGAAAAAATTGAAGGTGAGAGGAGAAAGGGACGACAGAGGACGAGATGGTTGGATGGCATCACTTAGTCAATGGACATGAGTTTGAGTAAACTCTGGGAGTTGGTGATGGACTTGGTGATGGACAGGGAGTCCCGGTGTGCTGCAATCCATGGGGTCGCAAAGAGTTGGACAGGACTGAGCAACTGAACTGAATTGAACCAAGTGCCTATCACAGGGGCAGGCCCTCTTCTCTGCTGCTGGGGGCCCCCCAGCCAGTGGACTGACAAACCCTGGCTGTTGTGGGACAGGAGGGTTCTCACTGGGGTGGGGACAGGCAAGGGGACAGACACCCTGCAGCAAACCCAGTAAATACGAGGACTGCAGAGAATCAATGTTGCAGAAAGAAAGACAATTGGAAGGGGTAAGAAGTGCTGGGGGTGGGGTTGGGATGCAGGCTCCAGGCCTGGTTCATCCAGAATGGTTACCAGACCTCAGAGGCCTCACTTGCTTTTCCAAAAACCAGATCTCAGACCTGCTTCTTAGGGTCACAGCCACTTGGACAGAGGTGAGCTCTTCACGTGGTTTATACAAATAATGCCCACAAAGTCATCACCCTCGATGTTAGCCCCTTGAATTTTTTTACATGGATTTATATAAGATCATGGCATCTGGTCCCATCACTTCATGGGAAATAGATGGGGAAGCAGTGGAAACAGTGTCAGACTTTATTTTGGGGGGCTCCAAAATCAATGCAGATGGTGATTGCAGCCATGAAATTAAAAGATGCTTGCTCCTTGGAAGGAAAGTTATGATCAACCTAGATAGCATATTCAAAAGCAAAGACATTACTTAGCCAACAAAGGTCCGTCTAGTCAAGGCTATGGTTTTTCCAGTAGTCATGTATGGATGTGAGAGTTGGACTGTGAAGAAAGCTGAGTACTGAAGAATTGATGCTTTTGAACTGTGGTGTTGAAAAAGACTCCTGAGAGTTTCTTGGACTGCACGGAGATCCAGCCAGTCCATTCTAAAGGAGATCAGTCCTGGGTGTTCTTTGGAAGGAATGATGTTAAAGCTGAAACTCTAGTACTTTGGCCACCTCATGCAAAGAGTTGACTGATTGGAAAAGACTCTGATGCTGGGAGGGATTGGGGGCAGGAGGAGAAGGGGACGACAGAGGATGAGATGGCTGGATGGCATCACCAACTCGATGGACGTGAGTTTGAGTGAACTCCAGGAGTTGGTGATGGACAGGGAGGCCTGGTGTGCTGCAATTCATGGGGTCACAAAGAGTTGGACACGACTGAGTGACTGAACTGAACTGACCTGATATGCTTTTATTGAAAAGTAACTAATTCCATAATTATTTAAACATACCTCATTTCTAGTAGTGTGGCAAGTTTTCAAATATTAGATAGTGTGCGTCTCACCTGACAGGCTTTCTATAAATGGAAATTTCTGGGTTTGAAGCTTTGCAGTGACCTGAATGGGAAGGAAACTCAAAAAGGAGGAGATACATGTATACATATGACTGACTCACAGCACCCCACTCCAGTACTCTTGCCTGGAAAATCCCATGGACGGAGGAGCCTGGTAGGCTGCAGTCCATGAGATCGCTAGGAGTCGGACACGACTGAGCGACTTCACTTTCACTTTTCACTTTCATGCATTGGAGAAGGAAATGGCAACCCACTCCAGTGTTCTTGCCTGGAGAATCCCAGGGATGGAGGAGCCTGGTGGCCTGCCGTCTATGGGGTCGCACAGAGTCGGACACGACTGAAGCGACTTAGCAGCAGCAGCAGAAATTAACACAACATTGTAAAGCAACCATACTCCAATAAAGATGAATTTTTTAAAAAAATGCAGGTTCAGTCCTCTGAATTTTGTACCCTGGACACACAGAGTTAGGAACCAGGTCACTGAAGAACCGGTGTTCTCTCCCACTACCACCCTGAGCTTGGAACCACTTTGAGTGGGGGAGCAAAGGGTATTCTGATCCTCAGTAACAGAAAAGGGTTTAAAGCAAATGCCCTCAAGATAGAAAACCCAGAGACTAGTGGCAGGTGTAGTGGTGGGGGAGGAGGTGAGGGCAGGTGGAAGAGGTTGAATGGGGTGGGTAGCCCGAGGGCAGGAGCAGGAGGGGATGCCAAGAAGGTGGGGAGAAGGGAAGGAAGGCCAGAGGGGTCACTGGCTTCCCAACTTGCTGTTCAGCTGGTGTGCCAGGAGATGCTCGGGCCAAGTGGACCCCAACAGCTTAGACATCAAGGCCCAGGGCAGTGCTGAGGAGCCTCAGTGAAGGTCAAAGGCCTGCTTGACCTCTGGACTAGATGGGGGCGGCCTACAGCCTGGGAGCAGACATAACAGAGAACTGATTCTTTGTGCTTGGTTCAAAACAGAAATGACTTCTCAGTGGCCTCGACTCTCCCACCCACTGTACCTCTTAGAATACATGTCTGCTTCAGGCCGGCTTTGGTTTAGTTCCAGGAGCTACATGGGCTCCACACTAGCATGTGTATTCCTGTTTACTGGCTGTTTACTTCTCACGAGTCTCCTAGGAAACTCATCCACTGAGCATTTGCATAGAACCTATTTCTATTTGTATAACAAATGTTACAAATCCATTTTAATTGCCCAGGTAACTTTTAGATGCGGGAGAGGGGACGAGAATGCTGACACTTGGTGAGCTAACAGGGCCCTGAATCTTAAATAGAGGGAAAATTTCAGAAGAGAACTAAGTATGTGGATCTGTGGAAATGGCCTTGGCATCAAGATACCTGAATCCGGTGCCTCATCCTACCACTGGTTTGCTTTGCGGCCTTAAACAAAGCTGCTTCAGATTCAGGGGTTTTTGTGTTTGTTTTTCATTTGTAACCTGAAGATGTTGGAACAGGTTATATCTAACGTTCATTTCTACCCGGTGTGTGATTCGATCATGGTTTCTGGTTCTTCTGTAAGAAAAGCTACTTGTGAAGGAAATCAAACGTGGTTTTAAGGGGGAAAATAGATCTGGGTCCTATTGAGAAATACTCCTAATTTTCAGCAGGGTAAACATCATCATGGTTGCAAAGTCACCACCACTGACTCTGTCACTCCTGGTTCACTGTGTCCCAACTCCTGTCCCAACTCCTGTCCCAACCTGGAGTGAGTGACGCATCCTTTCATTCAAGCCCCTCAGCAGTTCTGAACATTTCACAAGATCCATTCAAAACAGAGA
Source organism: Bos grunniens (assembly GCF_055505025.1). Taxonomy (NCBI): domain Eukaryota; kingdom Metazoa; phylum Chordata; class Mammalia; order Artiodactyla; family Bovidae; genus Bos; species Bos grunniens. The sequence continues at coordinate 42,956,742 of NC_141188.1, forward strand.
GATTCATGTTCGCTGGGAAAAAAAGAATGGGACAATTACAGGTTATGTGACTAAAAGCTACCATTCATGAGCAGCCTCCTACCTGCTAGGTGCTTTGCATACCTTTTCCTAGTCCTCATGACGATCGTGCCAAGGAGCTGGGCAAGTCCTGAGTTCATTTTATGCTGCTGCTGCCAAACAAACTATTACAAACTGAGCAACTTAAGTCGACATGTTTCCATGGTCAGGGGTCCAGCCTGGCCCTGCTCAGGGTGTCATGGGCTGCACTCAGGGCATCTTCTAGCCCACCCCTACACACTTCCACCAAGGATAACCCTGGGAGTGATGGCCAGAGCCCCTGTGATCATAGCAGCGAGGTCCCAGCTGTCCTGCCAGTCTGTTGGCTGGGGCCATTCTCTAGCTTGTGGTCTTCTCCACAACAGTGAAGTTTGTTCTGATGTCTGTCTCTTCCTGACTTCTGTCTCTGACCTCTGCACCTTCTCGCCTGATTAGACCAGGCCCACTCGGGTGCTGATTCAGTACCTTGATGACTTCTGCAGACCCCTCACCTCTGCCGTCCACCATGAGATAATATGGGCTTCATACCCCCCACATCTGCAGGCACTACACAGTGGAGGGGACCACTCACAGCACGTGCACCAGGGGCAGGAAGCTCTGGGGCCATCGTAGAACTCCACCACAAGCCGTCTCCAGGTGCTGTCTCAAGTCCACGGGGAGCAAAGAAGCTGGAGTGGCACTTAAGTGCCAGCATCCTAAGTCTAAGCCCTTCTTACACATCACAGCCCCGTTCTAACAGCAGACTTCACGCCCCGCCCCAAACATGCCCTTGCCCAAGGTCACAGGGGCACCACAGTTCATAGCATACTCCATGTAAAATGCACTGTGATTAAGTCAGGCTCAGCATCCCTCTGGAATGTCAGTCAACTCCAGGCTGAGCCATCAAACCCAATTACCCAGAACCCAGCTGACACAGACTCCTAATAAAGCCACAGGGAGCAGGGAGCCAGGAACTGTCCTCTCAGCTTCCCAGAGGCTCAAACCATCAAGAATCTGCCTGCGATGCAGGAGACCTGGGTTCGATCCCTGAATTGAAAAGATTCTTGGAGAAGGGAAAGGCTACCTGCTCCAGTATTCTTGCCTGGAGAATTCCATGGACAGAGGAGCCTGGAGCGCTACAGTCCATGGGGTGGCAAAAGTCAGACCTGACTGAAGCGACTACACAGTAACAGACCTATGTAAAAGATTGGGTTTTTCCATAGAATCTCCCATACACTTGTGCTCCTTAGTGCCTGTGCGTGCCTGAGACACATTATTAGCCTTTTAGGAAATATTTGAAGAGAGACGAGCAGGAAGGGAGGGAGGAGTAGGCTTGGGGTGGGGTTCGAGAGGCTGCAGGGAGCAGCGCGGCACCCAGACCCGAACTCACCTGTCGGGCACCGGCAGCGCTGGACGCGGCCAGTCCCGCTGCCTCCGTGTGCTTCTATCGTCACCTAGTGGTCTCTTGGAGGAACGCTTCTCCCTGGGCGAACCCTGTCCGCACTGTCTCCCACCCGCAGGTGGTACTTGTAGACCTGGGAAGTCCACAGTCCTTCCTTGTGTGCTTTTTTTTTTTTTTTCGTTAGGAACCTTATTTGGTCATTGTTTTTGAGACCCGTGTGTTTAAAGGGAAATAGAAAAAAATAGTATCATGGAAGACTAGGGCATCACTTAAATCATTGGGTTTTTAGGAGCTCTACAGTGGGAACAGTGCCTGGTTGATCCGAGTCCCCAGCCTGCACGAACACCCCATGCACCCATGTCTGCATCCAGCTGGTCAGAGGCTGTCTCCTCCGTGAAACCAGGCGAGCACTCCTGTCCACTCCTTGTTTATCACATGCCAGGGGCTGGAGGAGCTCAAGTGATCAGTCCTATGACAATTCTGTGAGGCAGGCATGATTCTGTCCATATTAGAGCTGGAGGAATTGAGGCAGAGTGAAGTTACAAAGCCAGGACTCTGATTCCCCTGGGCCCCTCCCCAGGCCCAGGACCCTCCCCTCATCACCCCCCAGCCAAGGGGACAGCTCCCCCTACCAGGACGCCTGTTTCTCTCCCTCATCCCATTTTTTTACCCCGACCCCTGCCTTCAGATCATGCTTCTCTTTCTCTGAACCAGAAACTCGAGGTCTGTGGGGGCGTGGCCTCCGCTGCCTTATACACACGGAATCCCATGCTCAGTGGATCCTCCACACAGGTATGTTCACCCATCCACTGCGAAACCACGGTGGCTTCAGGGACCAGGAGGTTGTTACATCCAAAGAGGGAGCTGTAGGCAGTGTGGATGCCAGCCCAACCCGGATCAGTCAGCCTTGGTTTACAAGTTTTAGGTGAAACGACGAATGGCGGGGAGTAAAGAGGTCAGTCCAGGTGCTTCAGTCTTGAGCAGGCTGAGTAGAGGCACCAGGGGAAACAAGTCTCAGAACCTGGGGGGTCTGGCCGTGTGACGTCTGCAGGGCCCCTCCCCCCGGGCAGGTCGGCCTAGCTGTCCCTGATGAGATTGATCAGAACCCCATGGGCAGAGGAGGAGGGGTTGCAGGATGAGGCAGAGGAAGGCGGTGTCCTGTCCTTCAGAAGGAGGAGAGGAGCAAGCCCAGAGTTCTGAGAGAAAGGATCCTCGGCTGCAGGTCATTCACTGGAACGTGGGATGAGGAGGGCGGCCAAAACAGTGAGAGCTGGACCATAAAGAAGGCTGAGCACCAAAGAACTGATGCTTTCAAACTGTGGTGTTGGAGAAGACTCTCCAAAGTCCCTTGGATATCAAGGAAATCAAACCAGTCAATCCTAGAGGAAATCAACCCTGAGTGTTCATTGGAAGGACTGATGCTGACGCTGAAGCTCCAGTATTTTGGCAGCCTAATGTGAAGAGCCAACTCACTGGAAAAGACCCTGATGCCGGGAATGATTGAGGGCAAGAGGAGAAGGGGGCGGCAGAGGATGAGTTGGTTGGATGGCATCACCAACTCAATGGATATGAGTCTGAGCAAACTGAAGGAGATAGTGAAGGACGCAGAAGCCTGGCTGGCTGCAGTCCACGGGCTCACGAAGAGCTGGACATGACTGAGTGAGTGAACAAGATAGGAAAATAAGAGTCAGTGGAAGAAAGGAAAAGAAAGCGATTACGGTTGTGGGCAGACATCAGGTTCACAACATTGAACAACCAAGCGGGTTGGACGCAGACCTATCTGACCGATGGGACTCTGGGGAAGCCCTGGAGGCCCTGGAGACATGCCCGGCGGTAAGGGACCCTCGGGCACGGTCACTGGCCATTGACCTGTACAGAGCAATGTGGTATTTCACCAACCACCACTCACAGGTTTGTGCTGGTTGAAATGCACTGGGAATAGGAGAGTGGGGAAAGAGAAGTGAGTGTTGGGGACCATCAAAGGACAAAGGGTGGCTGGCAACCCTGCCGTCGGGGTGGGGGCAGGCTGCCTGCCTCCCCGTCTGGTGGTCTGGCAGCCCCAGTGGTCATAGCTGCCGACCCTCCCCGCCTGGGGAGGCAGGCCTGGCAGGTGGCCCCGGCCAGCTGGCTGGGTGGCAGCCCAATCGCCAAGGCTGGGTAACCAGCTGGTCATCTGGGCCAAAGCCCAGAGTGACGCACCTCCAGGCTGTCCTGGCAGCCTCAGCGCCCTCCCCTGGTGCCACCGCCCACACAGGTGGCTCTCCTCCACGCCCCTCCCCACCACAGTGGAAAACAAAACCCTGCCAGCTGAGAAGAGACGGCCGCGCCCCTGCCTCTGGGCTTCAGGAGATGTGCAATCCTGACCACATTCCAGCCCTAGAATCTCTATTTTGAGATGCAGGATTTCTGACTTTCCAAGAAGAAAGCCAGCACCCAGGCCTTTGTGAAATAAAATAACACATATAAATGGTTTCAGAGTCAGCTGACGTCAGTCCATGTCTGCGTGGAGGTGATGCTCGGAGTCCCTACCAGGTCAGACTGCATTGTCCCAACTGCACCTTGAGAATGTCAGGGCTGTTTCTAATTACCCACTGTGCTTGGGGAATTCACAGTTCTGCTTTGGGCGATTGGAAACTATTTCCATCTTACCATATGTGTTTGGCTATCACTAATTGGGGAAAGTTATTTTTAGTATTTCCTCTTCTTTCCATCTTTGCAGATCTGCCCTATTTTGGGGAAAAAAAATCTAGAAAATAGTTTGGATTTTTTTTTTTTTTTTAAAGAGCAATGCTAGAGATGCTGTTAAAGTTCTACAAGCAACCTTTTCTTGATCAGTGGAGAGGTCAGTAAGGAACCTGGATTCCAAGTCCTGGATTTCCTCCCCCACATCAGTGCTGGCACAGAGAGACAACCAAGGGTCTTTTCATCCTTCAAGACCCAGGTCAGTGTCAGCATCTCTGCATCCCATTCCTGCGCCAGGCAGACCCACAGTCCCCAAATTCAATAACCACACTAGCCCTGGATCTTGCTGTTTTTCTCAATATTTCAGATTCTACCTGTACTCCCAAAGAACTCTGCCAAGTTTAAGCATCTTTTGAAAAAATCAATATGAAGAATTCTAATCAGTCTTTAAATTTGTTTTACTTAACCTGTACCCAAAGCAACTTTATCTATTAATTGGTCATTTTGATACACAGCTTTAGAATTATTTTAGTATTTGAATTGAAAGTAATCCCAGCCCATAAATATTTATGTCAACATTAATAAATACTGTTTTTTCATCACTTGGTTTAATATTTTGTTTTTATCTATGATTTACCAAAGTGTTTGTCGCTCAGTTGTATCTAACTCTTCGTGACCCCATGGACTGTAGCCTGCCAGACTCCTCTGTCCATGGAATTCTCCAGGCAAGAATATTGGAGGATCTTTTCAATATAGGGGATCTTTCCAACTCAAGGATCAAACCTGGGTCTCTCGAATTAGCAGGCAGATTCTTTGCAGTCTGAGTCATCAGGGAAGCCCACTTTAGGTGGTGGTGGTTTAGTTGCTAAGACATGTCTGACTCTTTGCAACCCCATAGACTGTAGCTTGCCAGGCTCCTCTGTCCATGGAATTCTCCAGGCAAGAATACTGGAGTGGGTTGCCATTTCCTTCTCCAATTATTTACCGAAAATAATTAAAAAAAAAAACACACAACAGTCTTTTCATCCAGGTAGACCTGGTTGTAGTACTCAAAAACTAGTTGCTATTGAAGCAGCTTAATTTTCTCAGGGTTTTATTACTCAAAGACTTAAAATTAGAAAGTCTTTGAAATATGTGATAACGTCAGAAAATTTTAATTAAAGGAGAATTAATGCACTACACACATATTACAATGACCAAAATCCAACCCACTGGCACCACCAAGTGCTGACGAGGCTGTGGAACAACAAAAAGTCTCATTGGGTGCTGGTGGGATTATAAAAGGGTGCAGTCGCCAGTTTGTCCTTTTATTATAAAACTAAATGTGCTCTTACCATATGACCCAACAGTTGTGCTCCGTGGGATTTACCCAAACGAACTGAAACTGTACATCCACACAAAAACCTGCACGCAGATGTTTACGGCAGCTTTATTCATAATCGCCAAATCTTGGAAGCCACTAAGATGTCCTTCAATAAACTAATGAATAAATGAACTGTGGTCCATATAGACACTGAAATATTACTCAGCACTAAAAAGAAATGAGGTCTCAAATCACGAAGATGTGGAGGAATCTTAGGGTATATTACTAACTGAAAGAAGCCACTGTGGTGAGGCTGTATGATTCCAGCTGTACGAGATTCAGGAAAAAGCAAAACAATGGAGATAGCAAACGGCCCTGTACTTGACAGAAGCTGAGGAGGAGGGAGGGAAAAATCAGCAGGGCACAGAGGACTTTACGGCAGAGAGACTTTTCGTGACACTATGGCAGTGGGTATATGTCATCATACGTTTACCTGAACTCAGAAGGTACGATACCAAGGGTGAACCCGAACATGAACTAGGGGCTTTGGATGACAATGATGTCAGCACAGGTGCACTGATAATAATACATGTACCATCTGGTGTGGGATATGGACGTGGGGAGAATCTGTGTATGTGGGGGCTATGAACCTAGAACTCATCTAAAATACTATAAAAATTTTTTTAAAGAATTAACCAGCTCTTGTTAAAGACTTGGTAGAAAGTTAAGCTTAAAGCATAACTATAGCTGCATTTTGATCACTGCTGTCTTCCCGCTGTCATTCAAGAAACTGACGTGCAGAGGGAGAGGCAAAGTTCTTGTTCTCAGATCCTGGGGAGAGACGCTAGTGTCACCATATCCTGCTTGTCTCATCAGCCATGGGCTGACTTGGCCAAGTGCATGCTCTTCCTGGGGGACCCACATCCATTGACCGATCGTGGTCAGAGACAGAGGCCCAGCCATTTCAGCCCAACCTGGTACCACTCTGACGGTCATTTCTGCTCCAGAGCTCTCTGCAGGGCTGTTGTTATTAGTCTGCATTGTAGTTTGACCCTTTCCTTCAAGAAATTCCACTTCTTCCATCTCCTTTCCACAGATGATAGTCTCTAATAAAAACCCTACACATCAAAACTCTATCTCAGCATCTGTTTCTGGAAAACCCAACCTGTGACATCTTGGAAATTAATTACTTAAGTAATAATTGACATAATATATACTCTTATATAATACATTATTGTTAAAAATAGCATGGTTTAGTTTTATCATAGGGGAAACTGATTCTTTTATATAGTGACTATCAGGATGAAAGTTTCATAAGTTGAATACCAAAAAATTAAAGACAGCTAAGACTCAAAAACACTGTTTTTAACAGCTATTATGCAAATTCATTATCTCCGTTGTGTTCCTTCAAATATAAGCCACCTCTTTACTTGGCAATATACGCTTTGTTGGCCTTCTCTGGTGGCTCAGATGGTAAAAAATCTGCCTGCAACGCAAGAGACCCAGGTTTAAACCCTGGGTCAGGAAGATCCCCTAGAGAAGGGAATGGCAACCTGCTCCAGTATCCTTGCCTGGGAAATTCCACGGACAGAGAAGCCTGGCAGGCTACAGTCCCTGGGGTTGCAAAGAGTCAGACACAACTGAGTGACTAACACTTTCAACTTTTTTTCATATGCCTTGTTATTCACTACCCCCCATAACTGCTTTATATTTCTTCACAGCATTTTATTTGAATATCTTTTATATCTCTATCTGCCTCCCCAGCACCTAGAACAGAGCATGATACACAATAGGTGTTCAATAAATACTGGCTGAATAAATAAATGGATAGACAAATAAATGAATAAGTGACTGAGGGCCAAAGACAGAATAAAACATATTCGGACCAATAACATATTTGACCTCCCTCTTCAGAAAAATGGAGCACGATATTAACTGGCCTCATATGAAATATTCACTATATGTACACAGGAGTATCCAGACCTCTCTGCAAACCACTTTCCTCTGTTCTCTCTCTTCTCCTAGCCTCATGCCTTTGCAGGCTGCAGAACTGCAGAACCTCAGGGAAGCTTACAGGAAGGTGTGTTCAGGGGATCAGGAGTGGTGACAGATGGCTGCATGCCCTCATTCTGCAGATCGCTCTCTATCTGTACTGCTTAAAAGCATTTTAACTAGTAGAGGGTGAGACGTGTATTATCTTTCAGGCATAGCACAAGTTTCTCGAATCCCAGATTAGCACCCAGTCCCCTAAACCTCCCCCTTCGTGGATCACAGCCTTGTGGTGAAGGCGCTTGCACAACTCAATGAAGCTATGAGCCATGTCTTGCAGGGCCACCCAAGATGAATGGGTCACAGTGAAGAGTTCTGACAAAATGTGGTCCACTGGAGGAGGGAAATGGCAAACCACTCCAGTATTCTTGCCTGGAGCACCCCATGGACACTATGAAAAGGCAAGAAGACATGACGCTGGAAGATGAGCCCCTCAGGTCAGAAGGTATCCAGTATGTTACTGGGGAAGAGTGGAGAGTGATTACTAATAGCTCCAGTGAGAATGAAGCAGCTGGGCCAAAGCGGAAACTTCTTTCTCAACACTCGGCTGCTGCTGCTGCTGCTAAGTCGCTTCAGTTGTTCCGACTCTGTGCGACCCCACAGATGGCAGCTCACCAGGCTACCCCATCCCTGGGATTCTCCAGGCAAGAACACTGGAGTGGGTTGCCATTTCCTTCTCCAATGCATGAAAGTGAAAAGTGAAAGTGAAATTGCTCAGCCGTGTCCGACTCTTAGCGACCCCATGGACTGCAGCCCACCAGGCTCCTCCGTCCATGGGATTTTCCAGGCAAGAGTACTGGAATGGGGTGCCATTGCCTTCTCCCAACACTCGGCAGTGGATGGTAAAAGTAAAGTCCGATGCTGTAAAGAATAATATTGCATAAGAACCGGCAATGTTAGGTCCATGAATCAAGGTAAATTGGAGTAACCACAACAACCCCTGAACCTCATAGCCCATAATCCTCTGGGATGCCTTTTATGCTCCTATTGATGCTGGCTACTTTCAGAATTCAGTGAATACTGTTTCAGAAATGGCAACCCACTCCAGTATTATTGCCTGGAGAATCCCAAGCAGAGAAGCCTGGCGGGCTACAGTCATGGAATCGCCAAGAATTGGACATGACTGAGTGACTAGCGTGCGTGCACACACACACACACACACAAATCTTGTTTGGGGCTGGACTTTCCCCAACATTAGCTCCCTGGCTTGGAATGTGGTTGGCTCGTATTTTTTTTTTTTTTTGGTCAGACTATTTAAAGACAGGAGAATAAACCTGAAGAGGGTAAGTAAAGGTGACACAGGAGGCCTGAGACAGACCTGGGACTTTGGTCATGAATCCTAGCCATCAAAACCTGGCATTCACCTTGTCGTTCCGACAGGATGGCAGAAAGCACCACTGACTTAAAGATTTAGTGCTGTGGGGAACAACCACGCTCCAATTCCTCCGTGGAAGGAGCTGACCTAAGAATAAAACTGAAGTTCACAGAAAGGCCAACAAGCCCTGTCCAGGTTCAGATTTTTAAGTTCAGCTGCAGCATCTTTGTCACATCTCAAGGCTGTAATTGTCCAAAAGCTTTCTATGTGAAAAAAAAGGATGTATATTAGTCATATGAAATCTTTGAGCTATAGGATCTTTCTTAATTTCTAAATGAACCTTTTCCAGTTTAAGTAATTTGCAGGGGCAAGGGGCATGGATTGTCACCTTTTCCATTTTTTTCCTCAGAAGGAATTGCTCTTTTTCCCTTTAGAAGGAAATGAGTAGACAGAACAAATACAGAAGACCCCAAATATCGAAATCAGTAGTTTTAAATTACATAGAGTCAAACTTCTTAAGATATAATTCTACCTGTATTGCTGAAAATAGAGCTGAGAAATCTTTAGTTCTTGGCTTTTTTCCCATTTTTGTAAGCATTGTTATCACTTCCTCTATTGTGAAGTGTCTATTATGCAATCCTGTTGGGAATAGCTTTTCCTTCACGAGCAGCTCATCATGCTGTCAGCACAGAGCTCCCTGGAGACCACAGCAAGACTCCAAAGGGGAGCATGGGGAGGAAAAAAGGCCCATTTCCCCCAAGGAAGGTAAGTGGAGGAAAGAACCGGATCTATCTTCTCAAGAAGTAGACAGAATGTAAAATCACAGCGTGAAGAACTTGACTGTTCATCCATAACAACCTCTACTGTGTGTGTGTATGTGTGTGTGTCACTCACTCTGTGCAACCCCATGGAGTGTAGGCTACTCTGCCGGTGGGATTCTGTAAACCATCTGTGGGTCATTCTGGGGCACTCGATGAATGTTGAATCTGACCCAGAACTTGTCTTGCACCAGCTAATGCAGCTTATAGCAAAGGTAACATTAGGTTAAAACCAGGCTGACAGATTTCCCGTGGTGTAACAGCAATGATCTATTCATAGTTGCTGGCTAGAGAGTTGTGTTGAGAAGGATTTAGGGATTATATCCCAGCTTAGTGGGAAAGAACACTGTGATCAGTGATCAATTAATGGTGTCTGCTATGGTCACAAAGTTGGACATGTTAGTATTTGGCCTATGTTATAGGTTAACTGACCCTAAGTTAAATGTTTACATTAAATCAGTCAACAAACATTTATTATTACTTATTCACTGTGTGCATGGCCCTTTGTTAAATACAGAGTTGATGCGAAGATGAAAAAGACATAATTCCTAAGGAAGATCCAAACCTAGTCAAGAAGATAAAGGAAAATAGTCCATTTTAACACAAATGATAATTATATCAACAGAGACGAACACAGGGTATCAAAAGAACATAATGGAACAAAACATCAGTAGAATTTTACAGGTATATTGAGATGGGATCATGAATGATTGAGATCACAAAGTTCCTACAAAGAAAATAAAGAATTGGAGTAGAAAACACTCATTTTATAAACTCTCCTGGGCTTCCCCAGTGGCTCAGCTGTAAAGAATCTGCCTGCAATGCAGGAGACACAGGTTTGATCCCTGGGTCAGGAAGATCCCCTGGAGGAGGGCGTGGCAACCCACTCCAGTATTCTTGCCTGGAGAATCCCATCGACAGAGGAGCCTGGTGGGCTATGGTCCATGGGGCTGCAAAGAGTTGATCACGGCTGAAGCAACTTAGCACGCGCGCACACACACACACACACACACACACACAGAGGAGACAGAAAGGCTGTAGCAGGAAGGCGTAACATTGAAGCAGGAGATTAAAAAATAAAAACGGATAAGGATATGAGATGAGGCCTGAGATGAATACACAAATGCATGCTGATGCGCCATGAATTTGACCCTTAGCTTTTTTCTCCTAGAAGAGAGAAACCTGACAAATGATAAGGCTATGTTCAGATAGATGTTCAGAGAAAAGGGAAGGAGCTCTGATATGGGCTTCTATGAGAAGAGAATGGGGTAGCAGAGGAGGACCAGGGCAGAGGACAGCAGGAGAAGACAAACCGTGACTCCTGCGTCCATGGAAACTTCCAGAAAGAGACCACCAGCAGCCTGATTAGACCAGTCTTAATTGGCCTGTTGTGGCAGTGGGGTGACTTTTTGGATCTGAGACATCTGAGGGAAAAACCCCATAACAGTCTTTGTCTGACCACCTTAGATTTTTATTTTGCCAAATGGTTTATAGAATGTTTTACCCACATGCTCTTGTTACTTGACTTTTCATGTGAATTAGCCAATATTACAAAACATTCTCAGACCTGATTTTTTTTGGAGGGGGGCGGTTTGTGCAGGCTGGGTGGGCAGCCTTATCGTGAGTTTCATATGATTTCCAATAAGTTTTCTTAATTTTTAAAAGGTGGAGTATGCAGTGTAGTTTATTTGAAAAGGCGTTATTTCAGAATCAGAAGAAGCTGATATAAAAGGCAGCCTTATTCCCTCACAGTAGTGTAGCCTAATTCAGCGCTTCTCAAGCTTTTTGACCATGACCCAGAATATGAAATACATTTGCATCACCACCCTGTACACACATACTGATCTGTTCCTGAAAAAGCAATCCTGAAACAGCAGTTTTAAATTTTTAAAATTTTCTATTCCACTTAATGAAAAATCAGTGGTCAAAGACTAAGTTGATTTCCTGACCTACTAGTGGGCCTCAACCTATAGCTGAGGTTTCAGGGAGGACCTTCTGTTCTCTCATTTAAGCTCTTATGGTCCTTAAAGCATTGAGGCCAACACTTCTATGAGAAGCCAGCCCACGACAAGCTTGCTGAGGCTGAGACACTCGGACCCATGGCAGATCCGTGTAGGGGACTGGGCAGGCTGTTCCCCTGAGGTTCTGCCCTCACGTGGGGTTCTGCAATGTTGTTCAGCTCCTCCACTCCTGGGCTCATTCTTCAGTCTCTTCTAATACAGGAGGATTTTTTTTAAATCCTTTTATCAGTTTTTTTTTTTAATTGAAGTATATAGTTGACTTGACTTCCCAGGTGGCACTAGTGGTAAAGAACCCACCTGCCAATCCAGATGTAAGAGACGTGGTTTTGATTCCTGGGTCGGGAAGATCCCCTGGAGGAGATGACAACCCACTACAGTATTCTTGCCTGGAGACTCCCATGGACAGAGGAACCTGCCAGACTACAGTCCATGGGGTCGAAAAGAGTTGGACACAACTGAAGCAACCTAGCATGCATGCATAGTTGACTTACAATATTGTTAATTTCTGCTGTATGAGAATTCTTTTTAAAATATTCTTTTCCATTAGAGTTTATCATAGGATACTGAATAGTCTTCTGTGCTACACAGTAGGGCCTTGTTATCCATCCTATATACAAAAGCTTACATCTGCTAACCCCAACCTCCCACTCCATCCCTCCTTCACCCCCTTGGCAACCACCAGTCCGTTCACCATGTCTGAGTCTGTTTCTGTTTCATAGATGGGTTCACAGGAGAATCTTCTGAGCTTGGTCACTTCTGTTCTCTCACTGCGCCATCTCCTGGAACCAAATCTCCTGTGCCTTGAATATCCACAGACAGGATGTCCAGGGCAGAGTCGGGCGGTGGACAAAGCACTGATTAGGTGTGTAAAATGCACTCCAGTCCAGAGGGTATCTTTGTTTATCCTTGTGCGGGTGAGTTTATGCATGCATACATGCCCAGTCGCTTCAGTCGTGTCAGATTCTTTGCTGACTCTGTGGACTGGGCCCGCTAGGCTACTCGTCCATGGGATTTTCCAGGCAAGAATACTGGAGTGGGTTGCCATGCCCTTCTCCAGGGGATCTTCCCCACCCAGGGATCAAAGCCTTTCTCTTATGTCTCCTGCATTGGCAGGCAGGCTCTTTATCACTAGCACCACCTGGGAAGCCCTTGTGTCTCCATAAGCCAACTTAAATCATTTTTGGAACAAGATAGAAGTAAAAATTTTAAACTTATAAATAGAGGTAGTTTCACGTCCCAGGTTTTCAGAGTCAAGGACATCTTTCTCCCTGTGCAGGACAAGCTTCCAGCCCAGAAAACTGAGTCATCTTGGCCACCTGCACTCGTGTGTCCACTTGGAGCCTCTTCTATTCTGACAACTTTGCATCTTTTTTTCTCTGGACCCAGAAACAAGTATGTCCAAGAATCCTCCAAGAATTCACCAGACGCTCTCTCCTGGTCAGAGAGCCAATGCTCACCCGACTGAGTTCAAAACAACCTTGACCTTGGGTTTTGTTTTTGCAGATTAAAAAAAAAAAAAAAAAATGTGCCTTCAAAAGCACACCAGTGAAATTCTTTCGTCATACTTACAGTATTTTTGTCCTCCGCTTTGAGTCAGAGGAGGCTTGCTAAAGGAAGAAGGAAATCTATTACACAGGCTCCCGGGAGTGAAGTCCCTCGGAGTCTGTAACTGCAGACTCGCAGTCCTCAGGGGGGGAAATCCGGCAGTGGCACTAAGATTTTGGTGACACCGTGTATGTTCTTAAGACTTTGACTTCTGTCAGTCAGCACTACAGCCTAGAGATCTTGCAACAAAAAGCAAGTTCCCAATTCCTCCTACGGATGCTCAGCGTCCTAACGTGGGTGTAGCAGCTTCCTACTAGCAGACGCTCCGGTTGTTTCTATCACAAGAGCTGCTGCAGAATGGATGCAGGCAGATCTTCAGGGCACACTGTCGGAGCGGGGATGTGGGGTCCAACTGCTACCTGCCTTCATGAGTCCTTTCCCAGCAAGAGTCCTCCTACATCCAGCAGCTCATGCCAATAGGAGTTTCCACAAGTAAAGTCTGGGGCGGGGCTGCTTATAAGGATCCCATGGCCGAGAGGGGACTGAGTTCTCGCAGGATCCCGGGGGCAGAGCAGGCGCAGGCGCAGTTGCTGCTCCTGCACCAGATCAAGACTCTGGGTGCAGCGTCTCTGCACACGGCTCGCCCCCGCCATCTTGAACAGAGTGATGGGGGCGGAGCTTTTGCCGTTGTCGCCACCATTTTGCACTAGGCATCCTGTTGGGAAGAGCTGGAGGGAGGCCTTTGCACCGGGTGCCCTGGGAACCAGTGAACTAGACTCAGCGCAGAGAAAACAAGGTCAGACTATTCTTTTTTATCACCTAGGTTCTATTTTTATTCTCTGGGAATTATAAATGGGCTTTTCTGGTGACAAACCCCTTCTCTGCCCTGTGTCTCCTCACTGTGTGGATGGGAGAGGGCGCTGAGGGCCTGAGTCCTTTTCGGTGAGTGCTTCCTGCCGAGAAAGAGTGTCCGGTAACATTGGGTGGAAGAGGGGAACTTCTTTTCAGGTCTGTTTGGTTGCCCACAGGCCTCGGCCTTGAGCATACTCATCCCTGGACGACCCCCATTTGTGTAACCTTTGGGGGACAAAGGAACCCAGACAATTTAATGTCCCTGGCCCCTATATGGACAAGAGAATAATGCTCACATGAGACATTTTTCCTGAAAATGCAGGTCTCTAGGCCTTTGACCCTGATCCAATGCTTGCTGTGGGGCCTGTCTCCCTGGCCACACTTGGGTAGTTTCTCAGAAGAGAAGCTTCGGGTCAGAGGGTCACAAGAGTGGTCCAGGGGTCTGTTACCCCAGGTCGTGTCTCTGGAGTTTGGGGCAGAATATTAGGTCCTGCTGGGTGACAGAGTTTCCAGCAATGTGTAGGGATCAGGGATCCCATAGGTGTATACTCTATGGCTTCACTGACTGCCCTGATGTCCTGAACTATCCAGTATTCCCCATTGGGTTTCCTTATGGGAAGAATGGGGTGTTAAAAGCTCATTGGCCTGGTCTAATAAATAAGGCTCTGGTCATTTAGGGTCTGTATCACAGGGGAAATGCTCAACAGGGCCTCCTGGCAGAGAGAGTACTGTTTTCTGTTAGGCTGTGTATGCCCAGGTTTTAGATGAACTGTTGCAAGACCAGCTCCTTTAACTGATCCTACCTGTGCCAGGGCCCAGATCTCAGGATTCACTCCAGGGAGATGGACTTGCTCTGTTTGAGGAAGTTTGTCCTCAGTCATTAACATTATCATCTCCAGCCCCTTATCTAAAGAGACAACAGTCTCCAGTTTGTCTCCCATTAGGTGGAAGGTAACCCCCCAATTTTTGTAAGGTATCTCTTCCTAGTAGGGGTGGAGGGCATTCAAGGACAAACAGGAAGGAATGGATGCACATGTGTTCATCCAGTTCCCATCCTAGTGGTCAGTTCAGTTCAGTTCAGTTGCTCAATTGTGTCCGACTCTTTGCGACACAAAGACATGAATTGCAGGATGCCAGGCCTCCCTGTCCATCACCAACTCCTGGAGTTCACTCAAACTCACGTCCATCGAGTCGGTGATGTCATCTAGCCATCTCATCCTGTGTTGTCCCCTTCTCCTCCTTCCCCCAATCCCTCCCAGCATCAGAGTCTTTTCCAGTGAGTCAACTCTTCACATGAGGTGGCCAAAGTATTGGAGTTTCAGCTTTAGCATCAGTCCTTCCAATGAACACCCAGGATTGATCTCCTTTAGAATGGACTGGTTGGATCTCCTTGCAGTCCAAGGGACTCTCAAGAGTCTTCTCCAACACCACAGTTCAAAAGCATCAATTCTTTGGCGCTCAGCTTTCTTCACAGTCCAACTCTCACATCCATACATGACCACTGGGAAAACCATAGCCTTGACTAGACGGACCTTTGTTGGCAAGGTAATGTCTCTGCTTTTTAATATGCTGTCTAGGTTGGTCATAACTTTCCTTCCAAGGAGTAAGCGTCTTTTAATTTCATGGCTGCAGTCACCATTTGCAGTAGTTTTGGAGGCCCCCAAAATAAAGTCTGATACTGTTTCCACTGTTTCCCCATCTATTTCCTGTGAAGTGATGGGACCAGATGCCATGATCTTAGTTTTCTGAATGTTGAGCTTTAAGCCAACTTTTTCACTTTCCTCTTTCACTTTCATCAAGAGGCTTATTAGTTCCTCTACACTTTCTGCCATAAGGGTGGTGTCATCTGCATATCTGAGGTTATTGATATTTCTCCAGGCAATCTTGATTCCAGCTTGTGCTTCTTCCAGCCCAGCGTTCCTCATGATATACGTAGTGGCTCTATAATTCCCCTTCTTAGGACTTCCCTGAAAACCCCATAATTTTACAGTTCTTATGACTGTTCGCCTGATCTGGTGTTCAGAGCCAAAAAATGACATTGGTGTCAACTAAGAATTCGACAGTGTTTTTGCTCCATATCAAATGTCAGCCAGGGCTCCTTAAGGGGTCATTGGGAGTGCCAGTGTAGGAGCCTCCTGGCTCTGTCATTCTTCATCTCTTTGGATCATTCGCTGTCAAGGGTAGTAGTTGAGATCTGCCATTTCTACCCCTTTGGAGGGATCATGAGGACATTCTCTCTTTCCTGTTTACTTATGTGTACTTATGGCACACTGATTAGGTCCTGGTTTCCTTGGCTTTCTATCCCTTATTGGGGGCTGAGTTTACTCACCAGGGTTAAAACGTCTCTGGACAGTTAGTCCAGATTCCCATGCTCACCGGTTGACACTGGAGGAAAATAGCCAGGTCTTTCCTACAGGCCTTTTTATTGTTTGCCTCTTGAGAGCCTCTCACAGGTCTCCCCAGCCCACTTCAGAGAAACTCATGCTGACCAGACAAGGTCAGGTCACTGGTCGCATGCCTACCTTGGAACCCTTTCACACTCAGGTGTCCTTGATGCTTTTTCCTGAACTTGCATTGAGTGTCCTTGTTCTCTTCTGTCATGCATGCTCATTACCTGGGCTTTTTCCTGGTTTCACCTCTTGACTCACAGGACTGCCCTTGCTCTTTCACTAAACTGGAAGTAACAATGGAGAATGCTACTGTTGACACCAGCGGTTGGCAAGGACAACAAAAAGCTGGTGCAGCCACTACACCGTGTACAGAGGTCAACAGGACAGCACTACTGGTGAGACCACAGGCAGGACTGCTGGGGTTCCATCTCGTCCACAAGCCCCCACTGTCCCCAGGCATCCAGCACTGTGGGGGCCAACCAGAGGCAGCAGACAGACACACATGAGTTTCAATCTCCAATCCCCAGTGATGCCACAGTGTGACCCCCTCAGAGGGGCACAGTCCAGATGACTATGGGGGTTATGCTGGGTGCACACCACACGTGGGTATGAGGTTGCTGGGCAGAGTTGCACTGAGTTCAGCCAGAGGACACCACCATTCTACCTGTCAGAGTATACTCAGATTAGAGTCAGTCATCCTTGCAGGAGCCTCCCAAAGCCACCTGGGCCAAGCCTGTAGCCTAGGCGACAGGTGCAGGCAAAAAGGCCATGACCTGTCCTATCTGGGTCACCAGAGTTCGTTATTAACCGCTTTGCATCAGTCCTCAGTAAGAGTCTTCCTGCCCTCTGTTGTTTGAGCCAGTAAAATGAGACAAACTTGATTCAGAAGCAAAGGAAGGCTTTATTCTTTGATCAAAGAATGGAGAGGTGGGAGCTCGTGCTCTAGAGCAGCAATCCCCAACCTTTTTGGCACCAGGGACTGGTTTCATGGAAGACAATTTTTCCATGGACTGTATTGGGTAGGAGGGATGGTTGTGGGATGATTTGAGCACATTACATTTACTGAGTTTGTTGAGCAAGAGGCAGAGCTCAGGCAGTAATGCAAGCGATGGGGAGCAACTGTTAATAACAGATGAAGCTTCGCTTGCTCACCTGCCATGTACCTCCTGCTGTGTAGATCAGTTCCTAACAGGCCATGGACCAGTACCTGTCCATGGCCCTGGGGGATAGGGACCCCTGCTTTAGAGTATACGCTCCCCAAAAGGCTATAGGCAAGGCTGCTTTTTAGGATTCTTTTAAGTAAGAGAAGAGTGGGGTTTTGCAGGTTGGGCACAGCTCTGTTGCTCATGCTCCAGATCCAAGTGTCATGCACAGCATCTCTGCACATGGCCCATTGTTGCCATCTTGAAGTGCCAGGTACAGCACCTCTGCACACACTCTACCAAGTTGAGGTGTTGGTACCATTTTGTACTATAAACTTTGGTCTGAAGTACTGGGTGTAAGGCCCATGATTCCCTGTGAGCAAGTGAAATTAGATTAAGCACAAAGGAAAAGGGAAAGAAGGTTAAACTTTATTTTATTGCCCATATTCTATTTTTATTCCTCAAGAATTGTTAATGGACTTTACCAGTGACAATACCTTCAGTTTTAGCCATAAGAGTAGAGTGACAAGTTGTTGACAAAGATAATTAGAGTAATCCTTCTTATCTCTGTATGCACATTCTTTTGCCATGGAGCTTGGCCACTCCTGTCTCCCAAGAAATTCATTTCCCCACTCTTGGAACTGGGCTGGCTTGTGACTCACTTTGGCCAATATAATATGGAAGAGGGACTTCTGTGGTGGTCTGGTGGTTAAGAATCCACTTTCCAATGCAGCATACATGGGTTCAATCCCTGGTCAGGGAACTAAGATTCCACATGCTATAGGGCAGCTAAGCCTGCAAGCTGCAACCATTGAGTTCACAGTTAAGAGCCCACTTATGGCAACTAAGACCTGACACCACAAATAAATAAAAAAATTTTTAAAAAAAAGAACATGGAGAAAGGACTTTCAAATCTCTTAAGTCTCAAGTTTCCAAAATCCCTGAAATGAAGACTCCCTCCTGCACATGAGCGTTATGTCTGTCTCCCTCCCTTTCCTCTTTATCTCCCTCCCCCCAGACTTTCAGAGCCCACAGTCCTCGAGGTAAAGAATCCTGAGCTAACAACCTCTATGTCAGTTGAGACCAGCCAACAGCCAGTACACATGAGGAAGGCCAAGTGGAACTGGCAGATGATTACGGCCACGTGTATGACTCAGAGCGAGAGCAGGAATGTCAAGCTAAGTCATCCCAATTACCAGCCCAAGGACCAACTGCTGTGTGAAAGTACTCATTTTTGAGAAGATTTATCATGTAACAGTAGACCACTGATGCCTCAGGAAGTAATTTCTCTCAGAAAGACTTTGAAACAATGAACAGTATGTTCACCCTGCAAGCCCATATCTTTTAACGCAGTCTGTGGACTCAGTTTCCCGAGCAAGTGCATTTGGGCTTGTGTTGGATTTAGCAGTAGGTGTTGGGTATTGTAGCTGTTCAGATAGACCTTAACCCTGACCACACTACAAGCCTGGCTGGCCATAAGCAGTCCCACTTCCAGAAAGACAGAAGGCTGCTTACTGTCTGAGTGGTGGCCTTTGAGAGATTCTCTGCCCAAGGCATCACATGTCGCTCATGGATGGTTTCCATTGTTAAAAGGAAAAAATCTACTCTTCAGTCATCCTTTCTGGCACATGCTATAAAGAAAGGTGAGCGCCAAAGAATTGATGCTTTTGAACTGTGGTGTCAGAGAAGACTCTTGAGAGTCCCTTGGACAGCAAGGAGATTCAACTAGTCCATCCTGAAGGAAATCAGTCCTGAATATTCATTAAAAGGACTGATGCTGAAGCTGAAAGAGGAGAGTGAAAAAGTTGGCTTAAAGCTCAACATTCAGAAAACTAAGATCATGGCATCCGGTCCCATCACTTCATGGCGAATAGATGGGGAAACAGTGAAAACAGTGGCTGACTTTATTTTTCTAGGCTCCAAAATCACTGCAGATGGTGATTGCAGCCGTGAAATTAAGACGCTTACTCCTTGGAAGGAAAGTTATGACCAACCTAGACAGCATATTAAAAAGCAGAGACATCACTTTGTCAACAAAGGTCCGTCTAGTCAAGGCTATGGTTTTTCCAGTGGTCATGTATGGATGTGAGAGCTGGACTGTGAAGAAAGCTGAGCACTGAAGAATTGATGTTTTTGAACTGTGGTGTTGGAGAAGACCCTTGAGAGTCCCTTGGACTGCAAGGAGATCCAACCAGTCCATTCTAAAGGAGATCAATCCTGGGTGTTCATTGGAAGGACTGATGCTGAAGCTGAAACTCCAATACTTTGGCTACCTGATGCGAAGAGCTGACTCATTTGAAAAGACCCTGATGCTGGGAAAGATTGAAGGCAGGAGGAGAAGGGGACAACAGAGGATGAGATGGTTGGGTGGCATCACTGACTCAATGGATATGAGTTTGAGTAAGCTCCAGGAGTTGCTGATGGACAGGGAAGCCTGGCATACTGCAGTCCATGGGATCGCAAAGGCTTGGACACAACTGAGCAACTGAACTGAATTGAACTGAACGTTCTTCCCAGTTCAAGGAAGGGAAATGAGTCTGAGACTGCCCTGGTTGGCTTCACATGGCTCAAAGGAAAGGATACATTTGATGTCAATGAACCAGAACACCAGGTTTTTCAAGGTCGAGAAAATCAACTTAATGTGTTGCAATTGGCATTTTTAAAAAAGGTATTTGTACACTTATGTTCACTGCAGTGTTATTCACAACAGCCCAGAGATGGAAGCAACCCAAGTGTTCATCGACAGATGAATGGATAAACAAAATGTGTTTATACACACAATGGAATATTATTCAGCTTTGAAAAGGATGGAAATTCTGGCATGGGCTACAACATGGATGAACCTTGAGGACGTTTGTGAAATAAGCCTTTCACACACAAAAAAGCAAAATCCACTTGTATGAGAAATCTATAGAGTACTCAAATTCATAGACACAGAGAGTAGAATGGTGGTTGCCAGGAGCTGGGGTTGAGGGGAAGAGGATTATTGTTTAATTGGGACAGGGTTTCAGTTTGAGATGATGAAAGTGTTCCAGATGGTGGTGATGATTCCACAACAGTGTGAGTATACTTAATATCACAGAACTGTATGTTTAAAAATGGTGAACTTTATGCCTTGTATATTTTACCTCAATAAAAAATCAATGAAATAGAATAAGATACAGGTTACTTGGATGGATTCACTGTGTGAAAAGTCAACAATTCAGAGTGTGTGTGTGTGTGTGTATGTGCATGTGTGTAACACATTTCTGATTGTGGTTTTTTAAAAATTGAGAAAACATAATGCTAGAGGCAAGTCTCCATTTCCCATTGTTGTGGTTCTTTATGTTTTGAATTTGATATACCTTTCCCAATGGAAGTGATTTAATTTTGACATTTAGTTATTCAAGCAGAAAAATCCTTTCCCTTGGGCCTTCTCTTCCTCATAATCATTTTTCTCCATCTGACTGCTCATGGTAACTAGATTTCACATGCTAGATTAGCCAGGAAATTCATGTACAGACATTCTGTCATCTTGCTCTGTGGACTGGTCATGAAAGCATTGGCATACATTGTGCTGAGTGATTATGACATGGGATTTATGCTTCAGTGCAGAAAAACTAGAATTTCCCTAAATCTTAGAGTGTAAATTTTAATTTAAAAATTCCTTGGTGGTTATGGTCTCTAAACCTCTCTTACTTGTAGGCATCTTCTCAGTAACATCCGAAACAGCGGGTTGTTCATCTCATGCATGAATGCTTCAGAGACAGTGAAGGACCCCAGTTCATTGCTAAGTAGCTTCAATTGTAGAAAGAGTATAAGAACAGTTACATCATGCACTCAGGGAGATAAACCCTTGTCAAAAAGAAGGCATGATAGAGAAAGATTTGTAATCATGCAAAAAGATTGCACGATTATTGTGTAATCATAATACAGAAAAAGAAACTCAGAGACAAAATATTGAGCTTTAATGTATGAAGACGTGGATTTGTCAGTGATTTCCTACAATATACTTGAACTGGAATATAATGCACAGCACCCTAGACACTGCCCTTGGCCAGTACTTCACTGGAGCTTTAGATGTCTCCAAATTCCAAGAAATTAAAACACTTCTAAGGGTTATGTTAAATGAAATAAACCAGATAAAGACAAAGTATGTTATCACATATGTGGAATCTAAAATATACAGCAAATGAATATAACAAAACAAAATAGACTCACAGAGAACAAATTAGAGGTTACCAGAGGGGAGAGGGAAGCAGTGAGGGGCAAGTTAGGGGTAGGTAATTAAGAGGTACAAGCTACTATGTACAAAATAAAGAAGCTACAAGGATATATTATACCACACAGAGAATAGCCAATATATTATGATAGCTATAAATGGAGTATAACCTTTAATAATTGAATCATTTTTAAGAAAAACAGGATATTGATTTACACCAAGTCTTGGAGTATGATTTACAATATGCAGCTTTGGAAATGCATACTAAATCATATGCTAAATATATTCAAATTTATGGTTACCACTATAATATTTAAATGTGATAAAAATAAGCTAACTTAAATTCTTTGTGGAATTAAGTGGGATTATTAAATTATAGGTACATTTAAGTTCTGGAAGAATGAGACTTACCTGGAACCACACATACACACACAAATCTCCCTAGTATATCTCATAACTCTTCTTAACAAACTAATTCATCTACTTTTTGCTGGGGAAAGGTCTGGGAAATAACCATTCCACCATTATTAGGAGTAGGACTGTGTATTTCAGAGAGTTCTATTTTTCCCATCTTTGTAACCTAACAGAGATATAAACTCTGGAATTCTGCCTTTGTTTCTCTGACTTGAGAGTCTCAAGAAAGGATCCTTAGGTTGACATACAGGCTTTATTTTACTAAACAAATTTATAGAAATTTATTAGGAAAATTGTCTTTGATAAAGCAGCTATGATTCTGCTTTGAGGGATAAGCTGTTATGCCTTGAAAATGTGAGGAATAATGATAAAAACTGAAAGCTTTTTCCCAAAGGTTAGGAACAAGTTAAGGATACTTGATTTTGCTACTTCTGCTCAATGATACATTGGAAATTTTATCCAGAAGAAATTAAAGAAGACTTAAGCAATATAAAGACATCCCATGTTTATGCATAAGAAGACTTAGTATTATTAAGGAGGCTATTGGACTGCAAGGAGATCCAACTAGCCCATCCTAAAGGAGATCAGTCCTGGGTGTTCATTGGAAGGACTGATGCTAAAGCTGAAACTCCAATACTTTGGCCACCTTATGCAGAGTTGACTCATTGGAAAAGACCCTGATGCTGGGAGGGATTGAGGGCAGGAGGAGAAGGGGACAACAGAGGATGAGATGGCTGGATGGCATCACTGACTCGATAGACATGAGTTTGGGTAAACTCTGGGAGTTGGTGATGGACAGGGAGGCCTGGCGTGCTGCGATTCATGGGGTCGCGAAGAATCGGACACAACTGAGCAACTGAATTGAACTGATACTCCATAAAGCAATCTACAGATTCCATGCAATTTGTGTCAAAATTTCTCCTACCTTTCTTTGCAGAAATGGAAAAGCTGGTTCTAAATTCATACATAATTGCAAGAGACACAGAATAGGCAAAACGTCTTGAAAAGTTGAAGGACTCACACATCTCAATTTCAGAACTTACTACAAATCTACCACAGTCAAGACCATGTGGTACCGACAAGGATAGACATAGGACCAATAAACTATAATCAGGAGTCCAGAAATAAACCTATATCTCTGTGACCAATCTGTTTTCAACAAGAGTGTCAAGATCATTCAATATGGAAATAATAGTTTATCAGCAAATGGTCCTAGAACAACTGGATAAACCGTATACAAAAGAATGAAGTTTGACACTTCTTACACCATCTACAAAAATTAATTCAAAATGGGTCAAAGACATGAATACAAAAGCTAAGACTATAAAACTCTTAGAACATAGCAGTAAAATTTCATATTCTTGAATTTGGCAATAGATAGTTAAATTTGACACCAAAATCACAAACAACGAAAGAAAAAATACATTTAAGTTCATCAAGATTAATAACTTGTGTGCATCGAAAGACAGTATCAATAAAGTGAAAGTGTGACCCACAAAATGGGAGAAAAATTTGCCGTTCATATACATAATAAGGACTTAGTGTCTGGAAGTAAAGAACTGCTATAACTTGAGGACAAAAAGACAAGCAATCTAGAAACAACAAAAAACAAGGGATGAATAGATGTTTTATCAAAGAAGACATAAAATGTTGAATAAGTACATGAAAAAATGTCATCCAGAAAATCAAAATCACAAGATGCCATTTCACACACTATGGGATGGCTAAAATCGAATAATACCAAGTGTTGGTGAAGATATGGAAAAATTTAAACCCTTGGATTGCTGGTGAGAATGTGAAATGGAACAGTCACTATGGAAAACAATTGGGCAGTTCCTCAAGAAATTAAATGTAGCATTACCGAATGATGCAGCAATTCCAGTCCTAGGTATATTCCCCAAAGAATTGAAAGAGAAGTGGACATAAAAACTTGAACACAGAATGTTCATAGCAGCACTCTTCATTATAGCCAATAAATGGAAACAGCCCAAACATCCTTTGACAAGCAGTTTGGTACATCGACACAATGAAATGAAATGAAGCTATAAAAAGAAGCACTGTACATGGTATAGCACTGAACCTGGAAAACAGTGCTAAGTAAAAGAAACCAGACACAAAAGCTCACCCATTGTATGATTCTATTCATGTGAAATATACAGAAGAGGGCAATCTATAGAGACAGCAGGTTAGTGGTTGCCAGAGGCTGGAGGAAGGGGGAGTAGAGATGACTGCTTAATGGATATGGGGTTTCTTTTAGTGAGGTGAGAAGAATGTTCTGGAGCCAGTTAGTATTGATGGTCAAACAACATTGTGAGTACTAAAGTCCACTAATTTGTACACTTTAATGGTTAAGTGATGGATTTTATTGTATGTGAATCTTGCCTTAATTTTTTAAGTGTGATGAAACCTGGAAAACTGTAATTTGGGGGTATGCTAACTTTGATATCCAATAGTCATAAATAATAATTCTGAGTGTTTGGTTTTGTTTCAAAATTATTCACTATTTTTATATCTTTTAAATATTCCAGCACTGCTAGAACGTATTACATTTTGTACCAAATGGTAAACCCTGAAGTTGGTTCTCTATATTTGTGTCAAAAATTAAAAACATGAACAGCAAAGAGGATTTCTTCAGTTTAGGACAGGACTAGGCAAACTACAGTCTGCTGCCTATTTTCATACAGCCCACCCCCCAAAAAATTTTTTACATGTCTTAAGATCATGGCATCTGGTCCCATCACTTCATGGGAAATAGATGGGGAAACAGTGGAAACAGTGACAGACTTTATTTTGAGGGGCTCCAAAATCACTGCAGATGGTGACTGCAGCCATGACATTAAAAGACGCTTGCTCCTTGGAAGAAAAGTTATGACCAACCTAGATAGCATATTGAAAAGCAGAGACATTACTTTGCCAACAAAGGTCCGTCTAGTCAAGGCTATGGTTTTTCCTGTGGTCATGTATGGATGTGAGAGTTGGACTGTGAAGAAGGCTGAGCGCCAAAGAATTGATGCTTTTGAACTGTGGTGTTGGAGAAGACCCTTGAGAGTCCCTTGGACTGCTAGGAGATCCAACCAGTCCATTCTGAAGGAGATCAGTCCTGGTTGTTCATTGTAAGGACTGATGCTAAAGCTGAAACTCCAATACTTTGGCCACCTCATGCAAAGAGTTGATTCATTGGAAAAGACGCTGATGCTGGGATGGATTGGGGACAGGAGGAGAAGGGGACAACAGAGGATGAAATGGCTGGATGGCATCGCCAACTTGATGGACATGAGTCTGAGTGAACTCCGGGAGTTGGTGATGGACAGGGAGGTCTGGCGTGCTGCAATTCATGGGGTCGCAAAGAGTCGGACACAACTGAGCAACTGAACTGAATTGAATTGAACTGATATTGTCACACATGTATCATCTGGTCGGGGGTGTTGGAAGTGGGAGTGGTGTGAATTGATGGTGGGGGTAGAAAGTATATTGGGAAACCTGTGTACCTTAATTTTGCTGTAAACCTAAAACTTCTCTTAAAAAAGCTGCACCGTGTTCTTGTAGAGCAGACCAAAAATTATATTGGTTATGTTTTCTTGTAGTGGCTGTATTGGTCTGCACCACAGAATACCACAAACTGGGGGACTTGAGCCATGGAAATTCATTTTCTTACGGATTTAGAGGCATAATGTCCAAGATCAGGTGTTCTCAGAGTTGGTTTCTGGTGAGGGTCTCTCCTCTGCTTACAGAAGGCCCCTTCTCTGTGTCCTCATGCAGCCTTCCCATTGAGCACACACATAAAGAAAGATGCTACAGCTGCCAAATTTGCATCTGCAAAACGTGGACTTAACATCCATCTCACAAAGTTAAGAGAATTAAATGAAATTATGTATGAAAGGGATTGGCAAAGTACCTTGAACAGAGTAAGTCCTCAATAAGTGGGCATTACAAATATTATCCCCTACAAGGAAACTCTTCAAAACATCTTTGTTTATGAATCTGAGATCTTAACAAGAACTAGATATAAAATTTTATTGATTTATAGTCACTTCAATTTTTTCTGCTTTCTGATTGGAAATGATTTATTTAAACACAGTAGTTAACACAGTTCATTTATTTCAAATTTGCTAATGGAGAAATAAGACATGTGACACTTCAGTAAACAAATTAATTTCTTTTGATTGAAGTACAAAAATGAATCTAATTCTGCATTATCTAGACAGCTAAGGAGCTGTTCAATACATGTCACTTAGTCTTGCTCACCTAATTGCGTGGTCACAGCTGCATAAAACCTTTTTAAAATTCTATGCAAATCACAAGTTTAAAAGCATTGGTTATATGTATGCAGAAAGGCTACAAGAGAAAAAGGGCTTTGCTTTACTGTACCCCAAAGAAGGCTACCAGCTCTGAATATTTTACTTCAAAAGCTTCTTTCAAAATACTAAAGAAAAAAGAGTGAAAGTCAGAGGAGTGTTTTTTACTTGGAGTCTGCAGTCAAGGGCTACCCCTGCTGCCATAGCAACCGGACCGCTAGGTGGCTTTGCAAAGGAAGCATCTCACCAGACCAGCTGCCTGTGGCAGCTGCCCTCATTTGCATCTTTCTCAGTCAAGTTGCTTCCAAAATGTTTCTAGAACATTGATCTCAATTTCATGAAACCTCAGTTATAACCGCCTCTCTGTTCCTCTCTAGCACACAGCCAGTTCCGCTCAACAAAATTCAAACCTTGCTCAGCTCTCCCCTTCCCTTCCTGCCCTGGTAGAAGATAGTGATTTATCATGTGATGAACCAAAGATTGCCGGTGACCTAGGAGATGGCCCTCTTGCATCTTAAAATGGAATGATGGGCAGAGACCTGTTTAGAGTTTTCGTTTTGAGGCACTGCTCCCAGTTATTTTAACTAAGACTGGTACTTGGAGAATGGAAGTAGGAAGGAATAGTGGTTGGGGCCTTGCGCTGTAGTTATATACACCTATTTCCAAAGGTGCTCCCTGTCCCCTCCTCTCACCCCCGACCCCACCATGGGGAAAAAACTCTGAGGCAGAGATTTCTATACAGGAGTTTATCAGGGAGCACCACCTGTGCAGGACAGGGAAGCAGGTTGGGGCAGAAGGAGCAGTTCAGCCGCAGTTCACTTGCAGTAGGGGCTCAGCTGACCCTGCCAGGTGCTACGGAGCTGCTATGGCCCTTCAGGGTCAGCCACCCTCTGTCAGGAATTTAAGTGGGCAAAATCAGTGTGTCACTGAGACCTACAGCTCAAGGTCATTAGGATTGTAGGAACTCAGAGGTCCCACAGTTCTGCTGGCACCTGGAGAACAAACCACCTGGTGGTGCAGACGGTGCTGGGCTGTGAGTGTGCAGGCAAACAGAGAACGGCGCACTCAGATGGGGCTAGGTGTGCAGTACAGTGAGGACTCCTGTTCTTGCAGGTTGCTCCAGAAGCAACTCCAGACTTCTGTCCAGCACTTTGGAGCTTGATGCTGAAGTTGTAAAGAATTACTCAAAGGTGTTCTTCCAGAGAGGAAAGCCCTAGGGCCTGGGTGTTTCTATACCTACTTCCTGATCGGGAATTCCAGTTATTAATGGATAAAACTCTGCTTTTTGTGTGCCATTCACATTGGTCTTTTTAACATTGCTTTGAGCTTACTGTTTATTATACTGGGGATTTTTTTTCCAAAAATGAGTGCAATTTTCCCTAAATTCATGTATACAAAAACAAGGGAAGTTGCTTGAGGGCTGACTCAAATTGTTCTACTTAAAAACACTCTTAAAATATATATAGCAAAGTTATGCTAATACCATAGTTTTATTTTTCTTTTTTGTTTTTGAAAGTTCAAGACAAGTCCTTTATAAAGACCATAACAGTGAAGACTGGTGCGCTTCAAAAAAATCACTATAAATTCAATTTTTAATTGTATTTCACATACACAGACATAAAGTTTGGAGAAATACAACAATGAGAACTAAATTCTTCGGGTATTCACTACACTTCACACTGTTCACTGCCACTGTGCATTGTACAAAAGAAAATGGTTTCATAACTTAGTTGATTCAAAAGTAGATGCCAATGTTTCATGTTTTTGTTTAAAAAAGTAATTTTATATAATTAAAAATTTTATACAAAAAACACAGGTTGCTGGGTAGCTTTTGATGCATCAAGTTGGTTCAGGCCCCACTTGAAGGCTGCTAATTACTGGGATAGTTTTCCATTGCAGCCAAACAAATTCTCACAAACTCAGGACCAGGTCCTCTTCTTGAATTCACTTCTCATCTCTTATCTGGCTTGTTCAGTTGTAGGATTGAGGTTCCTTGCTGACTGGTGGCCAGGTGTTACTCAGTCCCAGAGGGCAGTCTAATCCCTGTACATTGTCCTCTTCATCTTCAAGGACAGCAAATGGTGTTGAATCTTCTGCTGCTTTTCTTTCTAACGTCCTCTTCTGCTACCAGCTGATGAAAACTCACTGAGGGCTCTTGTTAGGTTAAGTCTACCCAGATAATGTGAAATGCCGGGCTGGATGAAACACAAGCTGGAATCAAGATTGCCAGGAAAAATATTAATAACCTCAGATATGCAGTTAACACTACCTTTATAGCAGAAAGTGAAGAACTGAAGAGCTGCTTCATGAAAATGAAAGAGGAGAGTGAAAAAATTGGCTTAAAACTCAACATTCAGAAAACTAAGATCATGGCATCCAGTCCCATCACTTCATGGCAAATAGATGGGGAAACAATGGAAACAGTGACAGGCTTTATTTTCTTCCTCTCTAAAATCACTGCAGGTGCTGACTGCAGCCATGAAATTAAAAGACACTTGCTCCTTGGAAGAAAAGCTATGACCAACCTAGACAGCATATTAAAAAGCAGAGACATTACTTTGCCAACAAAGGTCCGTCTAGTCAAAACAATGGTTTTCCCATTAGTCACGCAAGGATGCGAGAGTTGGGCTATAAAGAAGGCTGGACACCAAAGAATTGATGCTTTCAAATTGTGGTGCTGGAGAAGACTCTTCAGAGTTCCTTGGACTTGCAAGGAGATCAAACCAGTCAATCCTAAAGGAAATCAACCCTGAATATTCATTGGAAGGGTTGATGCTGAAGCTGAAACTCCAATATTTTGGTCACCTGATGCAAAGAACTAACTCATTGGAATAGACACTGATGCTGGGAAAGATTGAAGGTGGGAGGAGAAGGGGTAGAGGATGAGATGGTTGGATGGCATCACCAACTCGATGGACATGAGTTTGAGCAAGCTCTGGGAGTTGGTGATGGACAGGGAAGCCTGGCATGCTGCAGTCCATGGGGTCACAAAGAGTCGGACACAACTGAGCGACTGAACTAAACTGAACCCAGATAATCTCCCTCCATTAAGTACAGTTATCAACCTTAATTACACCCACAAGATCACGTCTACCAGGAAACGTAAGGTAGTCATGACAGTAAAACCAGGAATGGAAGGTCCTGGGGCCATCTTGGGACTCTGCCCCTCAGGCCCATGTAAAGGACTGAGCAGAATGTTGGAGTTACATGTGCTGTCTCCCACCCACTGGCTTCCTTTTTGATGCTTGGGGACCAAATAAAAGCAATTTTTCCTTGATTCCTGGAGGGACTGATTATGAATCTATCTACATAGGTCCAAGAAACTTTGCTTAGTGAGCAGACCCTGTATTTGTGGGGGGTTATCAGATCCTCCTGCAGACAAATGTGAGGATATGGCAGTCAGGGCCTTTGAAATGAAGACCCCCACCCCACCTATCAACCTGCAGGACATCATCTGCTGAGTGAACACTGAACACCAGTGGGTAGAGGCACTTGTACCAAACCTTGACCAGTTGTTGGTGCCAAATGGAAGGGAAATCTGCCTCTGCAGCACTTCCTCCCCAGTGCTCTTCCTGATAGGGAGTCCCTATGACTTTGTGGGAATGGGGAAGTACACTCACATAACACATCGGTTCCTCCCAGATACTCAAGTGCAGATGCAGCAGCAGCACAGCGACTTGGCCCAGACACCATGCAGCCGAGTTTGTGTTAGCTTCCCCTTCCCTATGAGGTCCCTGCCCAAACCTCATCAGTTGAATTCAAGTGCCCTTCTCCCTCCAGGGCCAGGTATGATGGTCATGTGGGTGCCTGTATGCAACACAGCCAGGACAGGATGAGGCACTCCCCACACTCCCACTGAAGTTCCCCAGCATGTTAGACGGTTGTACTTGATGACACCCATCCCATCTCTAATCATTGCTTTCCTTAAAGCAGCTGAGGGCTGGGGGGATCAGAGGAGAGCTGCTGTGGGCTGGTAAGCAACCACATTTATTTTCAGTTTCAAGTGGCTCCTGTTCAGAGTCAAGCTTCCTTTGATTTCAGCTCACCCCAAATTCTATGTCCTCGTTGCTGGCACCATTTATGTTTGCTCTGGGAACCCTTTGACTTGGCAGCCAAGCCCCATTGCCTTCTGGCTGGGTTTATAGGGCCTGATATCCTCCCTTCCTTCCCTGCCTGGAGGAGAGTGGGCAGTGGCCAGTGCACCAGTTGGAAGGCTTCTTCAGTTCTTGCCTCTCAGCCTCTAAACATTCATACGCCCCACCAGTCACTACCTTGCAAGAGCATTCACGTCCCAATCCCAGAAAGTCTTCATATCCCAACCCTCGGAACTTTGTTCCTCTTCCAGAAAGCCATGAGAATCCTGTCTTCTCTTCAAAACTGTCAAGATCTGTGGAGGGTCTGAGATTTTACCCTGCTGACAAGCCAACAAGTTAGCGTGTAACTGTACAACATTGTACTTACAGGTGACAATACTGTATCGTACACTTAAAAACTACTGAGTGTACATCTCATGTTGTGTTCCTACCACAATAAAATAAAAACTGTAAAGAACCCAAAGAAAAGAAGGAAGAGGAGGAGGAGGATGAGACAAAAAAAAAAAAAAATCCTTCCCAAGGTCTCTATCCTCTTCATTTTTTAATCAGGGAAATAGAGGCATGATGGTTATGAAGGTGGGCTCTAGAGACACACCTCCTGGGTTTGGATCCTAGGTTTTTTCATCTTCTCTAGCTGTGTGACCTTGGTTACTTAACTAAGTTAAGTAACCAAGTTACTTAACAGCTCTGACTCCATTTCCCCAGCTATAAAATGGGGATAATAGTATTTTATAGGGCTGCTATGAAGATTAAAGATGTCAACCCATGTAAAGACACTTAGACCCTGGCAATCAATAAATTATTACTGCATGAGATGCTGAATAAATTGTTAAAACAATGACCCATACAGAATGTGTAAACTAATTAATCTTTGTTCCTAAAGGGACAGAACATTTGTACAAGACTTTTTCTCTCATTTATTTTCATCTACTGACCAAATGGCAGTTATGGTGGTTGTCCATGTTCTTCTTTACAAGAAGGAATGGGCTTGGATTGATTGATGCCTGCTGTGTGCTCAGCACAGTGTCAACAGTTTTACATAAATTGATTGTTTTATCCTGTTCTCACAACAAGGCAGCAAACTGGGCATTTTGCCCCCGTTTTTCCTAAGAATGAAATTTGGCCCAAGGTTGAGTACTTTGTTCCAAATCACAGCGCCCAGCAGGTCTGGATATGAATTCAGGTCTGTCTGATGGCAGCACACAGTGTATTGATGCAGGTGTCCACAGCTGCTCTGGAGGCAGCCACCTCATTTCCTGGAGCCACGGGAGAGAACAGAGATAGTTATATAGTTGAAGGGGTGCAGTGCTAGGAAGGGGTGCAGTGCCAGTTGAAGGAGTTACTCATCAATTGTCCCAGACTTCGTGGGTGTTTGTCTAGGTGTAATACTCCAGGTGGCCATGTTTTTGCTTTGATCGTTAACTGACCTGTCCTACAAGAAAGTAAATTAGAAAAAAATAAATGTGTTGGGACTTGAAGGATAAATTAATATAGATGCCTCAGAAAAAATGGGATAGGGCAATTAAGTTTGTAACTTGGGGACACATAATGACCAAAAAAGGCACTATCGCTAGTGCTGAACTTTATTCAAATGTTGACTAAACTACCATTTAGTGAAACCCACCTGTTCTCAAAAAGATAGGTCACAGAAAGATGAACTCCCCAGGTCGGTAAGTGCCCAATATGATACTGGAGATCAGTGGAGCACGAACTCCAGAAAGAATGAAGAGATGGAGTCAAAGCAAAAACAACACCCACTTATGGATGTGACTGGTGATGGAAGTAAAATCCAATGCTGTAAAGACCAAATTGCATAGGAACCTGGAATGTTAGGTCCATGAATCAAGGCAAATTGGAAGTGGTCAAACAGGAGATAGCAAGAGTGAGCATCGACATTCTAGGAATCCGTGAACTAAAATGGACTGGAATGGGTGAATTTAACTAAGACCATTATATCTACTACTGTGGGCAGGAATCCCTTAGAAGAAATGGAATAGCCATCATGGTCAACAAAAGAGTTTGAAATGTAGTACTTCGGTACAATCTCAAAAACGACAGAATGCACTCTGTTTCCAAGGCAAATCATTCAATGTCACAGTAATCCAAGTCTATGCCCCAACCAGTAATGCTCAAGAAGCTGAAGTTGACCAGTTCTATGAAGACCTACAAGGCCTTCTAGAACTAACACCAAAAAAAAAAAAAAAAGATGTCTTTTTCATTATAGGGGACTGGAATGCAAAAGTAGGAAGTCAAGAAAAACCTGAAGTAACCGGCAAATTTGTCCTTGAAGTACAGAATGAAGCAGGGCAAAGGTTAACAGAGTTTTCCCAAGAGAATGCACTGGTCATAGCAAACACCCTCTTCCAACAACACAAGACTCTACACATGGACATCACTAAATGGTCAATACCAAAATCAGATTGATTATATTCTTTGCAGCCAAAGATAGAGAAGCTCTATACAGTCAGCAAAAACAAGACCAGGAGCTGACTGTGACTCAGATCATGAACTCCTTATTTCCAAATTTTGACTTAAATTGAAAAAAGTAGGGAAAACCACTAAACCACTCAGGTATGACCTAAATCAAATCCCTTACTACTATACAGTGAAAGAGACAAGTAGATTCAAGGGATTAGATCTGATAGGCAGAGTGCCTGAAGAACTATGGACGGAGATTCATGACGTTGTACAGGAGGCAGGGATCAAGACCATCCCCAAGAAAAAGAAATGTAAAAAGGCAAAATGGTTTTCTGATGAGGCCTTACAAACAGCTATGAACTGGGATAACCCAGAGGGATGGTATGGGGAGGGAGGTGGGAGAGGGGTTCAGGATGGGGAACACGTGTACACCCATGGTGGATTCATGCTGATGTATGGCAAAACCAATACAGTGTTGTAAAGTAACTAGCCTCCAATTAAATAAATTCATATTTTTAAAAAACAGCTATGAACAGAGAAGTGAAAGGCAAAGGAGAAAAGGAAAGATATACCTATTTGAATGCAGAGTTCCAAAGAATAGCAAGGAGAGATAAGAAAGCTTTCTTCAGTGATCAATGCAAAGAAATAGAGGAAAACAATAGAATGAGAAAGACCTAGAGATCTCTGCAAGAAAATTAGAGATACCAAGGGAACATTTCATGCAAAGATGGGCTCAATAAAGGACAGAAATGGTATGGACCTAACAGAAGCAGAAGATATTAAGAAGAGATGGCAAGAATACACAGAAGAACTATACAAAAAAGAGCTTCACGACCCAGATAATCACGATGGTGTGATCACTGACCTAGAGCCAGACATCCTGGAATGTGAAGTCAAGTGGGACTTAGGAAGCATCACTATGAACAAAGCTCGTGGAGATGATGGAATTCCAGTTGAGCTATTTCAAACCCTAAAAGATGATGCTGTGAAAGTGCTGCACTCAATATGCCAGCAAATTTGGAAAACTCAGCAGTGGCCACAGGACTGGAAAAGGTCAGTTTTCATTCCAATCCCAAAGAAAGGCAATACCAAAGAATGCTCAAACTATCGCACAATTGCATTCATCTCACATGCTAGCAAAGTAATGCTCAAAATTCTCCAAGTCAGGCTTTAGCAGTACATGAACTGTGAACTTCCGGATGTTCAAGCTGGATTTAGAAAAGGCAGAGGAACCAGAGATGAAATTGCCAATATCCGCTGGATCATGGAAAAAGCAAGAGAGTTCCAAAAAAAAATCTACTTCTGCTTTATTGACTATGCCAAAGCCTTTGACTGTGTGGTTCACAACAAACTGTGGAAAATTCTTCAAGAGATGGGAATACCAGACCACCTGACCTGCATCCTGAGAAATCTGTATGCAGGTCAAGAAGCAACAGTTAGAACTGGACATGGATGAATAGACTGGTTCCAAATCGGGAAAGGACTATGTCAAGGCTGTATATTGTCACCCTGCTTATTTAACTTGTATGCAGAGTACATCATGAGAAATGCTGGACTGGATGAAGCACAAGCTGGAATCCAGATTGCTGGGAGAAATATCAATATTTCTCAGATATGCAGATGACACCACTCTTATGGCAGAAAGTGAAGAACTAAAGAGCCTCTTGATGAAAGGGAAAAAGGAGAGTGAAAAAGTTGACTTAAAACTCAACATTCAGAAAACGAAGATCATGGCATCTGGTCCCATCACTTCATGGGAAATAGATGGGAAAACAGTGGAAACAGTGACAGACTTTATTTTTGGGGGCTTCCAAATCACTGCAGATGGTGACTGCATCATGAAATTAAAAGACACTTGCTCCTTGGAGAAAAAGTTATGACCAATCTAGACAGCTTATTAAAAAGCAGAGAGATTACTTTACCAACAGAGGTCTGTCTAGTCAAAGCTCTGTTTTTTCCAGTAGTCATATATGGATGTGAGAGTTGGACCATAAAGAAAGCTGAGCGCCGAAGAATTGATGCTTTTGAACTGTGGTGTAGGAGAAGACTCTTGAGAGTCCCTTAGACAGCAAGGAGATCCAACCAGTCCATCCTAAAGGAAATCAGTCCTGAAGGACTGATGCTGAAGCTGAAACTCCAATACTTTGGCCACCTGATGTGAAGAACTGACTCACCGGAAAAGATCCTGATGCTGGGAAAGACTGAAGGTGAGAGGAGAAGGGGACGACAGAGGATGAGATGGTTGGATGGCATTACCAACTCAAATGGACATGAGTTTGATTAAATTCCATGAGTTGGTAATGGACAGGGAGACCTGGTGTGCTGCAGTCCATGGGGTCGCAAAGAGTCGGAGACGACTTAGGGACTGAACTTAACTGAACTGAACCTATTCTCTGCCATTTGGGACATATAATGGAGGTTTTATGGAGACACTGTTTTAAATGTTCAGTAATAAAAGCAACCATCCACAGTTAGAAAAGTAAATCAAAAGAAAAAGTCTTCTTTTGCTGTAGAACTATCTGTTATACTAAGGGATTCTGGATATATTTCATTTATTAGCTTCTGTAACTTTTACACGCTATTTTCACTTTGTGGTAAGGGGAAAATGGGATAAGAACAAGATGATCTTTCCATTTTGTCCTAAAAGAGAAAACAGGAAGAATGAGCACTGCCTTCTTTTGGTTACACAATACAGTAATCTTACATTGTTAACAGTGAACATCTGGCAGAATGTGTTGTCATCACCAAATGAGCAGAGACAACTTACCTGGCCTGAGTCAAGTTCTAGACTTCTTCCTCATAATATCTTTCTCCTGCAAAGTAATCACAGGGGTTCCAAACTCAGATCTGTCTTTTAATCATAGAGATACAGTGCTGGTGGGTTGTTTAAGTTCTTTTGCAGACAGCTGACAGCGCTGATCATATTTAATCATTCTAAAGCATTCAGAGCGGATGAAAATGAAAGAGACTCAGAGAATTTTGTGTTTAGTCTTTAGAGCCAATTTCACAATTGCCCCAGGGCCAAGAACTTGAGAGAGAGGCTGGGCTTCCTTAGATGAAGAATGCTGTGGCCGGAGGAGGCGAGGCGGGATGGGGTCCATGTCCCCCTGCATGGCTTCATCTACACCAAGCAAGGGAGGAAGAATAGGAGGTCTGGGCTCAAAATTGGCACATTCTGGGAGTGTCCTATGTTCTAGGGAAACTGTGCTACATTTAGAAGGAAGCCTTGAGAAGTTTACCAGTAAGTCCTGTCTGGGCCGGCCTCTCTGCATTAGCTGCAGGAATACCATGGTCACCAGTGGGATATGATATGTGTTGCATTAACAATGGTCCTGAAGAAAAGACTCAGTGAGTAGGTGGAGGGTATATATATATATATTTTTTTTTTAATTGAAGTATAGTTGATTTACATGTTGTGAACATGGTAAGGTGTACAGCAAAGTGATTCAGTTATATATATGTTGCTGTTTAGTTACTAAGTCTTGTCTGACCGTGTGGACCATAGCCTGCTGGGCTTCTCTGTCCATGGGATTTCCCAGGTAAGAACACTGGAATGGGTTGCCATTTCCTTCTCCAGGGGATCTTCCGGACCCAAGGATTGAACCTGGGTCTCCTGCTTGGCAGACAGATTCTTTGCTACTGAGCCACCTGGGAAGTCCTATATATATATAAATTCAGGTTATGTATATATTCAGTTTTATGTATATGTTCTTTTTCGGATTCTTTTCCAGTATGGTTTATTACAAGATATTGAGACTAGTTCCCTTTGCTATGCAGTAGGTCCTTGTTCATCTTATTTTATATTTAGTAGTATATATCTGTTATTTCCAAACTCCTGGTTCATCCCTCCCACCTTCCCCTTTGTAATCATAAGTTTGTTTTCTATGTCTGTGCGTCTTGTTTCTGTTTTGTAAATAAGTTCATTTGTATCATTTTTTAGATTCCATATAAAAGTGGTATCATATGATATTTATCTTACTGTTTAAGTAATCTTAAACATAAGATTTGGAGAAGGCAATGGCACCCTACTCCAGTACTCTTGCCTGGAAAATCCCATGGATGGAGGAGCCTGGTAGGCTGCAGTCCATGGGGTCGCTAGGAGTCAGACACGACTGAGCGATTTCACTTTGACTTTTCACTTTCATGCGTTGGAGGAGGAAATGACAACCCACTCCAGTGTTCTTGCCTGGAGAATCCCATGGACAGAGGAGCCTGGTGGGCTGCCGTCTATGGGGTCGCACAGAGTTGGACACAACTGAAGCGACTTAGCAGCAGCAGCAAACATAAGATTACTTATGGTAATCTCTAGGTCCATCCATGTTGCTGCGAATGGATGACATTATTCCATTCTTTCTATGACTGAGTAATATTCCTTTTTATGAATATACCACATCTTATCATCCATTCATATGTTAGTGGGCACTTAGGTTGTTTCCATGTCTTGGCAATTGTAAATAATGCTACTGTGAACATTGGGGTGCATGGATCTTTCCAAATTAGAGTTTTCATCTTTTCCAGATATGTGTCCAGGAGTGGGATTGCTGGATCATATGGCATCTCTATTTTAAATTTTTAAAGGAAATGCCATACGGTTCTCTATAGTGGCTGCACCAATTAACATTCCCACCAAGAGCGTAGGAGCGTTCCCTCTTCTCCATACCCTCTCTAGCATTTGTTAGTTTTAGACTTTTTTTGGTAAACTTTTTAATGATGGCTATTCTGACTGGTGTGAGATGAGTCAGTCAGTCAGTCAGTCCAGTTTAGTTGCTCAGTCGTGTCCGACTCTGCAACCCCATGGACTACAGCATACCAGGCTTCTCTGACCATCACCAACTCCCAGAGCTTGCTCATACTCATGTCCATTGAGTCAGTGATGCCATCCAACCATCTGATCCTCTGTCATACCCTTCTGCTCCCACCTTCAGTCTTTTCCACGGAGATGAGTAGAAAGTACATATCTTTAAGAAGAGACTGGGATTTGAAGACGAAAGATGTTTGGAAAGGAAATATCCCCTTAGATAGTGTGTGGATCCAGAGAGGAAAAGTTCATCTGGGAAGCAGGAAACAGAATGTAAAACCCAGATGAGAATTTTAGGGATATTTGGAATAAAAAGGTATTTGGCAGCTTCCATGGTTTAACCACCTCTTTTGCAGGAGATCTGATTCAAAGGCTGTTTGCAATTACTGTGTTTTTTTGTTGTATGACATGATAGCAAGAGAAGATGGAAATAATTAGAACTTAATTTGGATGCCAGAGTTCCAGATTTCAGATTGGAACGTCATGCCTGTCCTTCAGTATGAACACC
Source organism: Bos grunniens (assembly GCF_055505025.1). NCBI lineage: Eukaryota > Metazoa > Chordata > Mammalia > Artiodactyla > Bovidae > Bos > Bos grunniens. The sequence goes on from NC_141188.1 coordinate 42,995,025, forward strand.
TGGAAGAGTGCATAAGAGGGGTAAGTAAGAAATGTTGAAAGCCGTGTGTGGGAGGAGACGTTTTTCTAACTAGGCTGATGCCAAATGAGAAACAGAAGCACCCACGTTGTAGAAGTCAGAGCTCCCTACTTCGTGTCAAAGTGGCTGCTGAGATCTCCACATTTCATCATGTGTCCATTTTCTTATCTCTTTTGGATGGCATTGTGTTCAGAGGGATAAAGATAAGCACTGGATTTAATATTTCCTTCTTTCTTGGGGGAAATAACATGAGACCGGACAACCCGGATCGCCATTGGCCTACTTCTGTATCATTTGTCATGGCGCCATTCTGACCCGCCCCTTCATTCCTTTAAGAACAGATTTTGACCAGCAGGAGACCCAGGACAGACACCTGAGGAAATCCCTGGGGGAAAAGGACTTTTCCCCTCCCTCCCTCCCACAAGTTGTTATGATGATTCATCCGTGAGCTCTTTGAGTTGATGGTTCTAGAAGCACTGGCATGCTTGCCCTCCCTTTTCAATGTTGAAATCAACTTAAAAGGATGCACTCCAATAGGGGACGAGAGATTGCACTGCACAGAGTATAAAGGTTAGAGTTGCAGTTCCACAGGAATTTGGTGTGTTTCTAAATTAATGCTCTGCATCTTTGAGAGACTGACCTGTGTTTCCTTAGCTGCTCAGCGGCTTTCCAGGGCCCTGTGCTCCCTAGCGCCTGCTGTGGGTGTCTTCTGGCCGGGGCCTCTGAGCCAGATCCACAGAGGGAGGGGGGCTCCCCAGTAATGATGCGAGTGGGGAGGCTCAGCACTCCAGCAGCCTCACCAGTCTTCAATTTCTTAAAAATAAGTGCAAATGGATTTTGTTTGTAAAAGTAAAAGTCTCGCGTTTTTCGTGGCCTGGTGACTCGTCCCTCCCTAGACAAAAGGGAGCAAGGATTCCCTTGGTTTTCAGCAGCCATTATCTGCCACCTTTATTCTGAAAATGATCTTTCCACCTGTCCTTTCGTTTACTCAGTCCTGAGAACTGTAGAATGGGCTCCCGTTTACAACATGAGGGAGGAAAGGAACACCGTGTAGATGAACTGAACACTTGCCCAAGCCCTTCCACTCCTCGGGATCAGTTTTGTTCGCTTGCCCCATCAAGTGTTCCATTCAGGAGCAGGTCTCCACAAGGAGACTGGTCCCTCCCTGCCGGCCGGTCCACCTACCCTGACAGCTTTCCTGCTTCACCCCGTGCTACCCCTCCACCTGAGTGGGGCTCCCATAGCTCCTCTGAGAGGCACAGTCTGCCCACAGGTGTGAAAGACTGAGACTCACCCAACTCAGACTCTGACTAGCTGCCCTGCTCCTGTTTCCTAGAGGCTGGCAAAAGACAAGACTCTGGGGTCAAAGACCATGGACTTTGGTGCTGACAGCCCAGCACACAACATCCCCCCTTTGCATGAGTTCCGTTTGCCCCCGTGTAGCACAGAGATGACACCAGCACGTGCAGGAGAGGGACCGGAGTCGAGTGCCCTGCACGTGACCAGGCAGCAAGCAGTTCCTGCCCCCTTGCAGTGACCTGCTTCATTCAGGGGACAGATCCGCCTGTCAGGCGCCCTCAGCAGAAGCTTGCCGGGTGTCCAGGGCCCACGACGGGCTGCCTGTCCCAGCCGGGCCTGAGGACGTCATCATGCCGGCTTCCCTCCAGAATGACGTCATGCTAAAGCCTGCAGCACCAAGTGCTGGAAGCCCGGCTGGCTCATGAAGCCCCACGGCATGTTGAGTTCTTACTGAAGGAAGATGGGACGGTGGGACGTCCATCTGTCTCCCTATGTTTAAACAGAAGCACTCCAAACCCCGCCCCCTCAACCCTGCCCTGGTTTCAGTTCCCACCAGACTGTTACATAAACCCTCAGTTCCTGTTCAATGGTAATACTAAAACAGAAACAGCACTTCCTCTCCAATGTGATGGAGAATTCAGCATGAGAAAAGGAAGATATGTACAATATAAAACTCGACCCCAGTATTCCTGAAACTAGACTTCTTGGTTGTGTTCACAGCTGGGGTTGCTCTCCATCCTACCCCCTCTTCCCTTCTGGCCTTAGCGCCCCAAGGGACAGGTGGAAGCCTGCCCACATGCCTTCCCCTGGAGCCCGGGTGCTTCTTGCTAGGTGATTAAGTGGCCTACTCCATGTTCTGTGGCTACAGCCTTTACCTTCTCACACTGATTCTCAATCCAGCAGCTGGAGGGGTCCTTGCTGAAAAAGGATGAAAAGTCAGATCCTATCACTTTCTGCTCAAAACCTCCCACTAACTCTGAACACAGCCAGACGAAAAGGACCAGCCTGGTTCCACACAGCCTGCCTCTCTGATCTGACCCTGACCCCCTCCTCACTGCCTCCACTCCCACTCCCATCACTCTGGCTTCCTGGACCCACCGCCCAGGGCCCTCGAGCTACTGCTGCTCTGCCTGGTACTCCCTGACCCTAGATGCCAAAGGGTTCCCCTCTGCTTCCTTTCAGGCCACCCTGACCCCAGCCCCCTGCTGCATGTTCATCTGTGGCACTTGTCACCATTAGACACGCAACAGACATTTCCTTCCCTCCTCCCTCTGTTCCAGGAGCCCAGGACACTGCAGCCACACAGCGACTCCCAGTGACTATTGTTAGAGCCATTAACTCAGCAGTGCTTTGTGAACTTAATTGAAGTTAAGCATCTTTTAAACTTCACTGAATATCTTCTCATTATGCCAAACTCTCCTCTAATTATTACCATTGGGAATATATTTCACAGAATTGTATGTACCTACACACCTTTTAAAAATTGCTACCTTTTCATGGACTTTTCATCGTTGCATCTGCGCGTACCTCTCTGGTGCCCAGTCTATATATGACTTTCTCACCCTCCTTTGTTCACCCTGTTTCTCTGCTTTTTCTGGTGATTTGTCTTTCTTCAAACAGCAGAGGTTCAAATAAGCCATCAAATATGGAGGCTTTCCCTGCAGACCTGGGGTCAGAGTCAGTTTTTGTCATCATTTTCCCTCGGTATCTCTCAAGGTTCCCTCTGCCTCCTCTTGTCTTCCATTCCCAGAGGTTGCATGTTTCTGTTGGTTTTGAGTTGGCAGGACGGGGAACATAGGTCATGTGGGCAGCTTACGATTTCTTTCCCCAAAGGTCACAGAACTCCACCCACGTGCCTCTTCCACTGTTACCATCACTTTCGTCGACCTTCCTTCTCCCTCCTCTCCCCACAGATGATGGGAGGCAGGACTCTTAAAAGAAAAACCTGCTTCAGGTTTACAAAAAACAAGAGCTAATAGCTACTGCACGTTGAGTCCTGACCATGTGGCAAGCTTTCTGCACACACGCATCTTGTCTCCGCCACACACCATGGGCTTGGTCCCAAGGCCACCTCTGGCTGGGCAGGCTGAGCGCCTTGTCTGAGGGACCTGAGTACTGGGTGGAGGAACAATTTTTTTTCTTCCTTTCAAGAGTAAAAATTTTGCTTTTGAAGAACTTCATATGGACATTTTAAAGAGAGTCCCATACGAAAGCAAAAACGTCACCCTCTTCTCATCCCAGGAATAAATTTAAAAGGCAAAATATTTCTTTTTAAGACAGCATTTGAATGTTTGGCACTAGCATTCAAAATCTAAGAAAGGGGGGGAAAAGCATTTTTATATTTTAGGTTTCTTTGGTTGGGGTTCTTCCCCATGGGGTCGTGATAATAATATTTCATCTTTCAACTCATATTACCAAAACAGTCAAAATCAGGGGAAAAGTACCACCTAGCAGTTTTTGGAACCAAAGAAGTCCTTAATGTCTTCCTTCCAGGCATCCCAGGATCTCAGCTTGCGAGAAAACTGGCTGACATGTTCCTTCTGTAGTTGACTATTCATAAGGAATAATCACAAATGCTGTAAAGTCAATGACGTGGACAGTTATTCTTCCACTTTACTGTTTGGATGTTTCTTTGGCATTGCTAAGCTCATGGTCTGCTCTGTGCCTTGTTTTAGTTTTTGGAACCATCCTAACATTCTTTAGGGCTCTTGCTGATGGTGGAGATGCCTGGGGGCCTGGTGTTACTAAACCCTGGTCCATCCACCCTGTGACTCTGGGCAGGGAAGCTGATGGCAGCTGCCTGAGAAACCCTGTGTTGAGACTGGCTGTGTTTGGTACTTGTCCTCGAAGGAAAGTGCTTTTCCTAGTCCCTAGGGTTTTGGTCTCGGGGGACCCCACTGCGTCTGGTTCCGGTTGACCATTGGGAAAGCTCCTCAGACATGGTCCCAGGAAGGTCAGATGGGCTCACCCATGAGCCTAGTGGTGAGACTCACAGGCCATGTAGGACCTGCCTCCCTCTACCCTCCACTCAGCCCAGGACTTAGCTTTCTAACATCCCAACAGGCCCCTGAGGACAGCAGGTGTACCGGCTCCTGCCCTGGTGCCTGGGCTCTCCACCAGAGCAAGGCCTCAAGGCTCCTTTCCTGGGAATCAAGCCGGCTGGAGCCTGAACTGACTGTGACACATCCTTCTCCCTTAACCAACCCTTCCCAGATGTGGCTGCACCTCTGGCTCTTGGAAAGCATAGGCTGCCCTGTCTTCTCCCTCTGCCCTTCCAGTTTGTCCAGAACATTCATCCCAGGCCTCTGAATCTCGGCTCCTCTTCGCCACATTGTCTGCTGGCATCTGGGGCCATGAGGGCCTAGTGACCACAGTGGCAGGTGCTGCTATTGGGGAACCCGCTTGCCTTGCACGTGAGCACCAGCAGCAGCTGCTACTTCCTGTGTGAAAGCTCAGCCCCGAGGAGACTCTCCACCAAGTCAGAGAATCCAGCCAGGGGACTTTTCTAGCTGTGAGCTCATCTGCACAACAAAGATGACTAGACCAGGGGCGCCCGGACCCCTCCCAGCCCAGTAATGGGTTCTGCCCCGGCTCTCGCTGAGAATTCATCTGTGGGCCCCGCAGGAGGACTGTCCCACAGAAGAGACTCCACCAGAACCAACAGAGTTTCACACTCAAGTCTTTGATATCCTGTGCTCACAATTTTGTCAATGTTGAGTACACCCTATATTACTGTGTTTTTTCTTTGAATCAGCTCAGCTTTTCACTTTTAATATTTCTCTGTTGTCTCAAACTCTGTCATTTCCATGATTGATGATCTGAGGTGCTAGTTATATCTTTTCAAATACACACTAACTAAACACCTAATTCTGAGAACTGGAGTCCACCTGTGTCAATATAATGTTGTTCAGCTGCTCAGTTGTGTCCAACTCTGCGACCCCGTGGACTACAGCACACCAGGCTTCCCTGTCCTTCACAATCTCCCAGAGTTTACTCAAACTCATGTTCATTGAGTCAGTGATACCATCTAACCATCTCATCCTCTGTCGTCCCATTTCCCTTCTGCCTTCAATCTTTCCCAGCATCAAGGTCTTCCAATGAGTCAGCCCTTTGCATCAGGTGGCCAAAGTATTGGAGCTTCAGCATCAGTCCTTCCAATGAATATTCAGGGTTGATTTCCTTTAGGATTGACTGGTTTGATCTCCTTGCAGTCCAAGGGTCTCTCAAGAGTCTTCTCCAGCACCAAAATTTGAAAGCATCAGTTCTTTGGTGTCCAGCCTTCTTTATGGCCCAACTCTCACATCCTTATGTGACTACTGGGAAACCCATAGCATTGACTATAGAGACCTTTGTTTAGACTGGGGGCTTAAACAACAAGCATTTATTCTCACAGTTCTGGAGGCTAGAGTCCACAAGCAGGTTGCTGGCAGATGTGTATCTGCTGAGGATCCTCTTCCTGGTTTGCAGATGGCAATCTACTCGTAGTGCCCCGAACATGGTGCGGGGACATCTTTGTCTTTTCTAATAAGAGCACCAGTCCCATTCGTGGGGACTCCATCCTCATGACAAAATCAAAGGCCCCACCTCCAAATACCATCACTCCAGGGAGTAGGCTCCCATTTGTGAATGTGGGGGGATAGAAACATTCAGTTGGTAGTCAGCACTTACAGTGGCTGGGATCTATTTCAGCACATCTACCCTCATTACTCGTTTAACTCTCAAATCTGCTGTGAATGGGAGGTACTGCTTTCTGCGATTTAGAGCTGAGGAAACTGAGGCTCCACAAGGTCTGCCAACTTGCCAAGGTTGCACCACCGGTGAGCGGCAGGCCCTGGCGCCCTTGCCGCCCGCCCATGTTGATAACGTTCCCGAGTTGGATTCATGACATGAAAACACGACACTGGTGCAACCCCACTGTCCTCACAGCTTCTTTGCTCATTTTCTCATCAGGACACTCTCAGCTCCCCACAGCCAAGAGGCAAGACAGGAGCTATTTTTAGCAACACTCTGTCCATTCAGGTTCTCCTGGGGTTGGAGGAGCAAAGAGGAGGGCGCAGAGGGATGAGGAGAGACTGAAGGGGAGGGGCGTGAATGCCACTGGATTCACAGATTCAGAAAGTGGCCTGGTGCTGCCAAGAGGCGGGGCGGGTGGGTGAGGGGGAGAGGGGATCGAAGGTCAGACTTCTAGTTATAGATGAGTCCTGAGGATGGAAACGCGGCCTGTGATTACAGCTAACAGTAGTATGCTATATGTTTGGAAGTTACTAAGAGAATGGATCTTTCAGAGTCCTCATCACAAGAAGAAAGATGTGTGATTTCGTGGGGTGGATGTTAACGACTCACTAGACTCACCGCAGTGACGGTCTCACATATTTACAACTGTGAGTCACTGTGGTGCACACCAGACACTGATGTAAAGTTCCATGTCAGTTCCACTTCAGTTTAAAGCAAATAAAGAAGATGGGTCCTCATCTTCTCCCCAGGCCTGCTCTGCTCACAGGAGACACCGTGGTTCCATTTGGGTGGTCACTCCCTCCAGGATGGTATCCCACTTTGAGAAGAAAAACCATGAGAGACCCGTGTTCTCCAGTAAAATAAAGAAGGCCCTGCAGAAACAAGGAAAACACTTCCACTGAGACTTATAATAAACACAATCATAAACAGAGAATGCAGAGTTCAGGCTCTCACTGGACTGGTCTGGAGAAGCAATTCTGACTGGGAGTCGGGTTTTTAATTCTTATAGGGATATTTGCAGTTCTAAGCTGTAGAAATCTGGAGCCATAAGAAAGACAAGAACTGTTTGAAAAGATGCCAGCGTAACAACACTGGCTGTTTCTACCAAAGATCCTCTGGAGAAGGGATAGGCTACCCACTCCAGTATTCTTGGGCTTCCCTTGTGGCTCAGCTGGTAAAGAATCCGCCTGCAATGCAGGAGACCTGAATTTGATCCCTGGGTTGTGAAGATCCCCTGGAGAAGGGAAAGACTACCCACTTCAGTATTCTGGCCTAGAGAATTCCACGGACTGTGTAGTCCATTGGGTTGAAAAGAGCCAAACACGACTGACTCTCACTTTCAGTTGCATGTGCTGGGCACACTGGTCTGCATCAGCCATGTGCTTCTCACGATAGCTCCACGCATTAAGCATGTACAGTTTCACGTTCAGATTAGGACACTGAGACCGCAGAGGCCGACATACAGTGAGAATCATCTGCTTCGGAATTCAAAACCATGGTCACCCGGCTCCAGAGGCTGGGCCCCATCACCAAGGCTTCCAGACCACCTGGCACGTCCTCACATCAAAGACAAAGGGTAGACGGCCGACAGAGTTCCACTTCTGTGCTCTGGGTGCTGGTGGTTACCTGCCTCAGGGCATCTTAAACCTCCTATTTCAGAAACAGTGAAGCTGTTTACATACAAGGAACCCTAATCAATTTGCAATATAACAGAGATTTTTATCTGAAATTTGGGTGTTTTTTAAGAACAATAGAGCAGAGCCTTTTGAACTTTCTTGAACTTGTCCCACAGGATGAAAAGCCCTTTACCTCACGCCAGAAGATGTATAAAACATGCGTGTAACAGGTTTCAGAGAATTACATTCACCATACATGTGGGAGGCTGGTTGACATTTTAGATTCCAAGCTAGTCTGTTTTTCTTTTTTGTTGTTGTTAATAGTCCTCCTGAATGATCCCTTTTTTATTGTGATAACACTTAACATGACATCTACCCTCTTAAAATGCTCAGTGCGCAATATGGTGTGGTTAACTACAAACACAATGTTGGTCAGCAGATCTCTGGAACTTCTTCATCTCCTGTAACTGAAACTTGACCTCCACCTCACCCCTCCTGCTTCTGGGAGTCTGACTGTCTTGAATTGTTTCTCATAGAAGTGCGGTTGTGTCGTGGAAAACTGTGGAGACTCCTCAAAAAATGAATATTTTATTTTTTAATGCTGGACAAGACCCCCTGTATTGATGTCAGGATCCACTCGTGTGTTGCTCCCACAGTTTGAAATACTTTGCAAGGGGACCTGAATTGTTTTTGCTTTAAAACAAACGGTTGAGTTGTTGCAGCTGGTATCAAAGACTTATGAAATAGGTAGCAAGGGCTGGAGAAGGAGGACAAAAAGAGATTTTTAAAAGTTAATTATTAATGGCAACTCGGTGGAGATATCAATACCTTTATGCATTTTTAATGCTTGAAAAGAGGAAAAGATGCAGCTTATAAATGCTGCTTATTCTTTCCTAATGGCTGATCAAAGATGATGAAATACCACATTTGCTTCACTAACCAGACATTTTGAAATTTGAAGTCCAAACCGAAACTAAAACTCAAAGGGCAATTCGTCTTGTTTTTCCCAAACAGCATTCATCAGTTCCTTACCTAACTGGAGCGAGCAATGCGTCGGAGCGGGGGTGTCATTGTCCACTAGGTGGCGGTACAGAACAGGAGTAGCCCTTTCTTATTCTTCCTGACACGTAGGCTGCAAAAGAATTTAGAAACCTGGGGCTGTCCAGTGATTCACATGAATTCAGCCTGAAAGTTTACTCATTGCTCCAGGCATATTTCTGCCTTTTCTTGGAACATCCCTGGATTTCAGCTTCATTCTTGCTGACAGCCTGGTATTTAAAATTAGTAATATCTTAGTTGTTTCCTTGTGGCAATACAGATGCAGCATGTCTGTATTTGTTAACAATTTGCAAAGTTAGCGTGTGCTGGGAAACTTTATTTCTGCCCCTTCAATTTAGCATTTAAGAAGTACTGTGGATCCTTGTGCCATTTCCCTTTGCTAACAATATCTATATCTTAGTTGTGTTATATATTAGAAAGTTACTAAAATATCTAATGGACATTTTAGTTGTAATTTTTCAGCCAAAAAGAATGATCTTCTCAAATACACATCAGCAAAAAGAACTAATAGCTGATAAGTTAAATGTCTCTTAAACAAAAATGTATGCTTTTGCAATGTGGAAAGTCTTTTGGAATAATCCCATGTATGAGAGATTTTAAAATTCTCACCAAGTGATGCCTGTTATGAGACATATTTATAATTATTTGCAAATCTTGCCTATCTTTACAATATTTTTTGATGTAGGTAAAGAAAAGATATTGAATAATTTTCTCTTGCTTCTTATTATATTTGTATATCGTATAAATTTTTATGAATGCATATTACTTTTACAAACAGGAAAATAAAGCTGGTTTGTCATAAAAGTAGTATGAGAAAAAAATCTAGATTTTAGTGTGACGGGCATACACACTGAGGAAACCAGAAGGGAAAGAGACATGTGTACCCCAATGCTCATCGCAGCACTGTTTATAATAGCCAGGACATGGAAGCAACCTAGATGTCCATCAGCAGATGAATGGATAAGAAAGCTGTGGTACGTATACACAATGGAGTATTACTCAGCCATTAAAAAGAATACATTTGAATCAGTTCTAATGAGGTGGATGAAACTGGAGCCTATTATACAGAGTGAAGTAAGCCAGAAAGAAAAACACCAATACAGTATACTAACACATATATATGGAATTTAGAAAGATGCTAACAATAACCCTGTGTACGAGACAGCAAAAGAGACACTGATGTATAGAACAGTCTTATCGACTCTGTTGCAGAGGGAGAGGGTGGGAAGATTTGGGAGAATGGCATTGAAACATGTATAATATCATGTATGAAACGAGTTGCCAGTCCAGGTTCGATGCACGATACTGGATGCTTGGGGCTAGTGCACTGGGACGACCCAGAGGGATGGTATGGGGAGGGAGGAGGGAGGAGGGTTCAGGATGGGGAACACATGTATACCTGTGGCAGATTCATTTTGATATTTGGCAAAACTAATACAATTTGTAAAGTTTAAAAATAAAATTAAAAAAAAAAGAATATATTGTACAACACAGTTAATATAGCCAATATTCTATAATAACTATGGATGGAGTATAACTTTTAAAATTGTGAATCACTCTATCATACACCTGTAACATATAATGTTGTACAGCAACTACGCATCAATTTTTTTTTTAATGAAAAAAAAAAAACAAGCTTTGGGCATAAGAACATTCCACAACTAAATACTCCAACATCTGTATCACTGACCAGAGTTCGGTATTTGTTTATGTTCTATTTCTTTTGAGGTATACTTCTGAAAGAATGAAGAGCCGAAATCTTAAGTGGACCGGAGGATGCCTTTGGATAAACCCCTACCCTGGGTGCCCGTCTTGTCACGTTGTAGGAAGCTAGTCACTGCCGCCGTCTCTCTCAGAAAGCACAGGTGATGTCGGGGAAGAGCCTGGTCTTGGGCTCCGCTAGGAACACAGCGAGTGTAAACTCCCCTCTCCCTCTGCCGGGGGGCTCTGCTGTCCGTTGTGGAGATTCACCCACATTCTCACCAAGATAGAGATAGACATTGAACTCTTCCTAAAAGTGCTGTTGTGAACATTTCACAATACACCCTTTGTGGAGAAGGACAATGGTATCCAGTGAACCAAGCACAACACGGGAAACCGTAATTCCTTCCCCAGAATCCTGTTCTGCTGGCGCTGAGCAAGCCGAAGCCTCGGTGCTCTGGTTTGTCACAGAGGAGCAGTGCCCATCTATGTCTGCAAGTATAGAATTACCTCGCAGGTTTACTGTATGCACCAACAGAGCCCTGAGGGAAGGTAACAAGACTCTACCACCGGGCGTGACCATTCTAACTAAGCTGCCATACTTCCCCAGGTTGCCCCTTAAGCCCCATCCCCACCTCGCTGCTCAGGTGAGGTCTGTGGGTACAGGTGTGCGTCAGGGACATTCTGTGTGGAGGTCTGTACCTGCTCAGGTTTGGCACCAGCTCAGGGCTGGAGCCATTAAGTAGGTCTTACCAATTCAAAATCTTTTGTTAACCCCTGGAGAGGCTGTGGGCTTAGTGTGTTTGTCTGTCTTCATGCTTTTGTCTTCTTTTGTCACTCTGGGCCTCAGGAAGGTCCCTCACGAGCTGACTTGTTGGAATGAAGCTAGGGTTTCCCAAGTCTCAAGAACCCAGAGACTTAAGTTGACATGCCGGCAACTTCTAAGATTTAATGAAAATTTGCTTGACCTTCTTCCCAAGTCAGTGAGAGTTCTCATGATTTCCCAGATTCACTTATTAATTCTTGAGATTTTATAGACTGGTGTTCATGTTCACCCTCAGTTACAAAAGCCTGCTCTGGCTGTGCTCACATCTCTTTTGGGGGCCAGTCCACTATCTGATCTTTTCTCTGCTTGGACCAACCCAGACATGAAATTAGCCACTTTTCTTTGCGTTCCCCCAAGACAACCGTCCCAAGAAAGCCCTGGTGGAATCCACCTCTCTTTAATCTGCTTCCCGTCTGCTCTCTTGACTCCCAAATTCCTCTGGATGTTTAGATTCACAGTGGTTTAGCTATGACTTCCAGCCCACAATTGTATAATCAAGGTATTTTTCTAAACAAAGATGGTTGTCAAGAGGGACTCGGAGGACTTCCCTGGCAGTCCAGTCCAGTGGTTGGGTCTCCATGTTTCCAGTGCAGGCAGCCCAGGGTCTGTCCCTGGTCGGGGGACTAAGATCCTGCCTGGTGTAGCCAAAAGATTAAAAAAAGAGGAACTCTTGTGCAAATTTTCTGTAATATATGTTTGTATGTGTGTGTGTGTGCGCGTGCGTGTGCTTAGCCGCTCAGTTGTGTCCTACTCTTTGTAACCCTGTAGACCACTTGCTAGGCTCCTCTGTCCATGGGATTCTCCAGGCAAGAATACTGGAGTGGGTTGCCATGCCCTCCTCTGGGGATCTTCCCCACCCAGGGATCAAACCCAAATCTCCTGCATTGCAGGTGGATTCTTTACTGTCTGAGGCACCAGGGAAGCTCAAGAATACTGGAGAGGGTAACCTATCCCTTCTCCAGGGGATCTTCCCAACCCAGGAATCAAACTGAGGTCTCTTGAATTGCAGGTGGATTCTTTACCAGCTGAGCTACCAGGGAAGCCATAAATATATATATATATTCATATACATCTATACACATATAAACATATACCCATAATACGTATACACTTATCCGTATGTTCTATATGTATACATAATATACAGCACTTTGAAATGTAGAAATAATACACGGCTGTGTGTATAATTGCACAGATAACACATACTATCTGTGCATGCACACACATGTATACCCTATGGCCTATGTCTACATAGATCTAAACCACCATCACTAAAGAACTGGTGGACACCAGCTCCTGCCTCCTCTTGTTGGAGTCCTGTGCTCATCTTTTCATTTCTGTACCACACAGATCCTGCTCTGTAATTGACCCGGATCCCACCTACTTTACACTGTTTTATGTAGAAAGCAGTGACCTGTGCAGTCACTTATTTATGCAATCACATTTTCACTTAGAAGACGATAATTGAGCACCCATGACAGCCCTGGGTTGGACCCTATAGTGAGAAGAGACGAGGAGGGAGGGGCCCACGTCTTTAGATACTTGAAATCCAGCTGCATGCAACTCTTAGCACGCACGAAATAAAACGTCCTCACATGCACAGTTCTCATCAGAGGAACAGCAGAGCTGAGCAGAAAGCCCATGCCTGGCCATGCACAGCAGCGCTGCTGTTTCAGCAGAACACGCAGGAGGAAAAAACCGCTGTGGTCAAAAGAAACTGCTGGCTGCTGGATTTTTGTTTAATTACAATTTGCGTGCTCTTCTAACAGCGTGCGTTCTGCTTAGACGGCAGAGTGGCTTTCATGAAAGTATGAGCTCAGCCTTGCCTTACGCCTGCTGAAAAAAAGAGGTCAGGTAAAATGACTGTAGTGACAGCGCCAAGCTGGTGGAAAACCACACTGTCTTTCAGATGAAATGTAAAAAAGAAAGAAAGCAGACTGGAAATTTTTTGCCTGCTAAAAAAAAACCCCTTGAAGTCATCTCAGAAACACACATAGAGGCGATTTCTTCTTTTTTCTCCTTAGCAGTGTCCTCAAGGAAAGAGCTTTCCAGACCTGAGGGAGTGGACCAGTGATGCAGTCATGTAGCCTGGCTTCATTCTGAATTTTGCTCCATGGCTGTATTCATTGGAGGACTTAATCCTTAGGCAGCTCTTCCAAATCTCATACAAATCTGCTATTTTTATCTGAACTCTACCCTGAATATTCTAATCATGTAAAATGTTTTCAAACCATTGTAGCACAGAAATTAGTAATGACCAGATACGTTTGCAGAAATCCATGCTTTGTGTATTGTAAAAGGTCTGCATGAATGCTTGCTCTCCTCCCACATACTAATAAACATGATCTGTGTATGGTTTTGATCATTTTTAAATTTAAAAATCAAATGTAATTTTAATGTACCCACAGAGAAATTTACATATGAGTTTCATAAAGAACAGCAAGTGTGAACACACTGAAGGGTGATATTCGTGTATGTAGAGGACAGATATGACGGCCTGTTTCTTGGTGGTGATGAAATTTGATAAATGACTTCTTTCCATAGAATCTCCAAAATAGAGTGATTGCAGGTCCTCACATTCCGTCAAATTAGTTAGAGCTTTTCTAGGACTTGGCTCTGTTTCTCTTTATGTACTTCTGTGGCAAAATTAAGATAAATTATTTGTTAGAGGCAATATCAACAGTCTTAATTTGAAAACATTCAGCAAGATGAACCTAGTGTGCTGGAGGTGACACTGGGAAAATGTGTGCCTGGGTTTCGAAACCTGGCAGTTCTTCCCAAGCCGTGGAGGACTGTCTGTTCTTGGGGAAACCTAGCTCCTCACAGGCTTCTCCTTTCTCATTCTTCTTACTTATTTATTTAGGAGGAACAGACATCGAAATAGGAACTTGGATTTCTACTAATGGGAGTGAAAATGAATACAATTGTTTTGGTATCAAATTACCAGTATCCAGTAAAGCTGAAAATTTACATTCCTTGTGATCTAGATCTCCTCTAGAGAAACTTGCAAATCTGTGTGAGACAAAGTTTGTAGGTCCAAGAACATTAAAATAGCAGTTTAAAAGCAAATTAGGTCTCTATATGTTAATCTTATTAACATAGGTCACTAAAACATAGCACTCAGAATTAAAAAAAAAAAAACAGGTTGCAGAGAATTTAAACAGTACGATACAAATGATTAAAAAAATTTTAAAAACACTATATATGATGATGTGTACATATACGCACAATAAACAGAGCTGTGTTCTGGAGGGTATTCCTGGGGGTTGTCTCTGTGGAGAAAAGTGGAAGAAGGCAAAGGAGGAGGGGAACAAAGTGGACTTGAATTTTATTTGAATATTATGTTGCTTTTATTAAAAATGCTTATAAAGTATATTGCGAATGATGAAAGTAATGAGCTCAGACTCTCATTCCTGCTTGTTACAGAGCTGACCACCTGACCAGAGGTTTCATAAACAGGATCTGTGGGGCCCTCGGGTCGGGGGGTGGGGGGAGTATACCTAAGCAATGGGAATGGAGCACGGCTGCATCCTCAATTTCTTTTTTTAATTTTAATTAAAATTTTTTTGTATTGAAGTATAGCTGATTTACAATGTTTCAGGTATACAGCAAAGTGATTCAGTTATACATACATACATGTATATATTCTTTTTTCATATTCTTTTCTATTATAGGTTATTATAGTTCCCTGTGCTCTACAGTAGGTCCTTATTGTTTATCTGTTTTATGTATAGTACTGTGTATCTGTTAATCCAAAACTCCTAATTTATCCCTCTCCCCACCTTCCCCACTTGGTAACCATAAATTTGTATTCTATGTCTTTGAGTCTGTTTCTGTTTTGTAGATAAGTTCATTTGTATCATTTTTTTAGATTTCACATATATTTGTTTTTCTCTGTCTGACTTTTTTCATTTGTTATGATAATCTCTCGGTCCATCCATATTGCTGCAAATGGCATTATTTCATTCTTTTTCTATAGCTGAGTAATATTGCACTGCATATATGTACCACATCTTTTTTATCTATTCCTCTGTTGATGGACATTTAGGGTGTTTGCATGTCTTGGCTATTGTAAACAGTGCTGCTGTGAACACTGAGGTGCATATAACTTTTTGAATTAGAGTTTTTGTCTTCTCTAGATATGCGCCCAGGCAGGCTCAATTTCTACTTGCAGTCATGATGTGAATCAAACGTTACTGCAGGCCCAGCATGGACCCAGATTATGTCACCCCCAGAGTGTCCACTGTGATGATCCAGAAGATACTAGTAGTTTCTGGACTAGACACCACAGCATTGGAGGAAAAACAGCCTTCAGCCCAAAGAAAATTATATTGAGAGAAGACATCGAAAGCCTTTTGAAGAAAAACTCAGATTGCACATGGGATTGGTCAGGTTGGTTTGAAAATGTCTCCCTGCCCCCGCAAAAGACTGCCTCTAAACATTTTTTAAACATAATCCAAAGCACACAGCCTCTCCCAGCAGGAGGAACATGTGTGTTAGGATGAAAGGGAGTATTTTCTCAGCAGAATTTCCAAGGGGTTTCCTCCCATCTCTGCTGCCAGTGGCTTGGGGGTCATGTTGGGAAGCGCCTGGCCACCAGCACCTTTGGGTGAAGACTTGGCCTCTGGCTGTGGTACACAGGGGAGATTGTCTACTGAAGGCGGCACTGAACTCTGCTATTTATTCTTTGTGAAGCTGGAACTAGAAAACCAAGGTGCAAACATTTTGGCGGAGTTTAGACGCCAAAATGTGTTTGCTTTCACAGCAGAATGGCTTAAACTTCCAGCGGTTAGGCGACAGGGACATGTCAGCTTTCTATCAGAGATATCTGCTCAGTCTGTCTCAGGCTCCTCACCAGTATGTGTGAGCATGGCATGCTCAGTCACTCAGTTGTGTCTGACTCTTTGTGCCCCTAAGGAAGGACTGTAACCCACCATCCTCTGTCCATTGGATTTTTCAGGCAAGAATGCTGGCGTGGCTTGTCATTTCCCCCTCCAGGGGATCTTCCTGAGGACTGAGAGACGGAACCTGCATCTCCTGCATTGGCAGGCAGTTTCTTTACCATTGCGCCACCTGGGAGCCTTCACCAGTGTCACTTGTTGTACCTAACCTTGTCCTTTGTGCTGAACTTGGGGGCTCTGAGAATCAGTGTTAATCTAAGCAAATCTGCGCCCACATTTTTTAAAAAACTACAAATTGAAAACATAAATCTTTGCCAAATCCTCTAGAGATTAATGTATTACATGTGGTCTAAACTTTATAAAAGCTTTTTGATTAAACCAGCAAAAAGTAATTTATTTAAAAATAAATATCTGTACTCCCACTGTGTCACTGGGGACCTTTCAGTCCTGGTTTGGGTGATTACAGCTGGAGCCAGTTGCAGCAGTGGAAGGGACCCTTGTTTTCAGCTTTTGCTCTTCAAGACCTGGGAGGATTCGGGAGGTCAAGAGGTCAGAGCGAGAACATAACCACCTCTCTTGGGACCTTGCTTGAGGCAGAAGTGGGGCTTCTCCAGGTGACCGAAATCTCCCAGTTTTGCTGAAGGAAACCAGGCTCTGTGTTGACTTATAGGTGTTAGCAACTTATTTGTCAATATTCTAAAAATTTATTGGGACATCCAAATCATTTTGGAAAATCATCTGTCAACTCTAAGATAAGGCAAAGATGTACTGTAGATTGAACTTTTCCTCTCTAGATTTCTAGGTCAGTTTAAGGGTATTTGAAACAAGCGTCATAAGTGTTGTGATTAAGCAGCTACATTTCTCAGAAGATTCCTCTGGTTTTTGAAATCTCCTCTCCTGTCTAAGAGGCTTAATACAAATTTAGCTTGATAAATATGTCTTGAAAATGGAACATTTCACCCGTCCTATATATTAATGGTTACCTGGGGCACAAACATGTGCTCACTGGAACCCTTTGACAGATAGACAGATAGACACAGGGCTGATAACTAGCAGGTACCAACATCCACTCTGGGCACCACTGCAGTCCGCCTTGATCAGTTGGTACCTGGGCCTTACCCAGAGTTCAGCACTGTGTCTGTGGCCCCCCCATCATGGGTCTTGGCAGATGTACTGTCTCAGCGCTGAAATCTGGTTGAGCTCTTCCTCTCCCCATTGCTGGATCAACCCGGTCCTTGTCACCAGCCTTGACCTCAGCCAGTCTCTGGGGTCAATCAGAGATGCCAGTGATGGAAGGAGAGCCCAGTTTATTTTTTTCCTCAGGCGACCTCGCTGTCATTACCCTGCCTTCACGCGGGGCTTCCATTAGGGACCCACAAGCTGGCACCCTGACACTCTGCAGGTCTCCTTCCCCACGGCCGCTCCCAGTCGGCCTGCCTGGTGCATGCGCACACAGGCACACCTGGGAAGAGTTGTGACTTCAGCCCCGCTGCCTCCTCCCTGCTCTACCTGGGAGGCATCACTTCAGCAGAGACGGTAGGCTGGTACAGGAAGCAGCGTGATCAAGAAAGGATGGGATGAGTTCCTTGACCATGGGTGTTTCTGAGATCACTCTTACCTTCCTTCTCGGTTCAGAGCGAGTTCTGTCTCCAGGGGCAGCGTGGCCGCGCTCGGCTGCCCCCAGTTACAAGCAGAGAAGGGACACACTCACCTCCTGCCCCCACTTTACATTTCGTTGCTAAAACCTTTCCACAGCCTTCATGCTGCCAATGAGGGAACTGAGCTCAGAAAGGCCAAACAAGCCACCTTCTGGGAAGGTGGGACCTGGATCCAAACCAGAGAGCTGTGGCCCCAGGGCCCCAGGGCTTCTGCTTGTTCTGTAGCCTGAGTTCAGTGTCAGATCCTGGTCAGCTCCAGAGGCCCCCTAGGACCCGGTTCCTTTGTTCCAGCAGCTCCTCCTCGGAGAGGGAAGCCCCTGGCTCTCACCCTGACTCAGTGCCCGAGTCCAGTCCCCCTGACCCTGGTGGGGACCACAGCGGCTGCCTGAAGGTCCAGAGACCACCCAGACTCACACCATGGAGCTTTCCCGCTGGGGTGCTGCCCTCCTGCAGGCCGGTCTCTGTAGCCTGCTGCTTACATAACTGCTGTCTCGTGGCCACTGCCTTTGGCGACGGCCCTGGAGCCCGATTTTCTCTCCATTCCAGCAGCTGGATCTGAACCCCCACGTTCATCCCACCCCAGGGAGCAAGTCAGTTTAGAAGTCCTGAACCCACCAGCCGCCCCAGCATTCTTCACCAGATCCCTCTTCACCAGGTTATGTCTAGTCCTTAAGGTGCTTGAGCAAGACAGCTTTAGCGAGACCAATGCAGCCAGACTCTGACTTTAGTCTCTGGTCTTTGTTTATTCACTAGGGTCTTCAGTTGGGTTTCCACAGAAGTCAACTTCGAGATGAAAATTTGAGTCCAAGTAGTTGATTTGAGGGGGAGTGACCCAAGGAGTGTGGTTGGATGGATTACCCATGGTGTGCCTGGAGCTCAGTGCTGCTGAGGAGCTGTGGATGAGAGCACAGAACACAACTCGGAGTCCTCTCACCGAGGGACAGTGCAGAGCTTCAGGGTCCTTCCTTCTGGTCAGGTGGCCCAGGGCTGAGGGTGGCCCTGCACTTCTGGCTGAAGCCCTCGCAGGGAGAGTTGTGGGTGCTTGCAGTAAGGTTGTTCTAAAATATACCGTGATGGTGAGTACCCCGGGGATGTGAGCGGAACACAGGCAGCATCCGCTATGGCCAGTGATTCTGGAAAGCCTCTGGAGGAAGCATGCAGCGTCACACTCAGTATGACCTGTGGAAGACTTCCAAGGTGGCTTTGTTTTACGGGTTGTCATGAGAGCCCTGGATGAGCCTGCATTGGCAGCCCCTTGTCCCTCCATCTCCATTCCATGCCCCCAGGTCTTTCAAAAAACTCAGAGGCTTTCCGTGTCCTTTTAGCTCTTTTACTGTGAGGCTGTAGTTCATCATTCACATTTTGTGAGCCCTCTCCTCATACAAAATGGCAGGAACTAGGAGATCAGCCCTGGGATTTCTTTGGAGGGAATGATGCTAAAGCTGAAACTCCAGTACTTTGGCCACCTCATGCGAAGAGTTGACTCATTGGAAAAGACTGTGATGCTGGGAGGGATTGGGGGCAGGAGGAGAAGGGGACGACAGAGGATGAGATGGCTGGATGGCATCACTGACTCAATGGACGTGAGTCTGAGTAAACTCTGGGAGTCGCTGACGGACAGGGAGGCCTGGCGTGCTGCGATTCATGGGGTTGCGAAGAGTCGGACACGACTGAGCGACTGAACTGAACTGAACTGAACTGAAGTATAAAATTCTCCCCCTACCCCCAAGTAACACATCATGAAGCAGGGCAATTCCAATGTGTACTATTATTCTTCGTTTCAGGTGGGGTACAGGGCAAGCACTAAAGTGATGGGGTTGCTCAAAAGCTTTGCCAGATGGAAAATCTATGACAGAAATCAAGTGAGCTTGAGACAAGAATTACAATACCAGAACCAGGGAACTGAGTCCTTCATTTAAACCCCTACCAAGTCATTGAAGGTGGCACTTCTTTTCACGTTGTGCTGTAGTCCGTGTTCTGTCTGACTCTGTCTGTCCTTGCAACCTCTTGAGAACAGGGGTAATTTCCACATTACACATTACTCTACTAAAACTTACCTGCTTATAACAAGTTACATACATTATGTCACAGTTTCTGTGAGTCAGGAATCTGGGCACAGTCAGCCAGGGCCCTCTTTCTCAGTCTCTTAGAAGCTGAAGTCAAGATGCTGGCCAAGTTGGAACCTCACCTGAGGGCTTGACTGGGGAAGGATCTGCTTCCAGATTCACAGGGTTGTTGGCAGCATCAAGTTCCTCAGGGACTGGGAAACGGAGGGCCTCAGTTCCAAGATGGCAGTTGGCTGGAAGCCACCCTCAGGGTCTTGCCAGGTGGGCCTCTACAGTATGGCATCACCATACAGTTCGCATCACCAAAGCATGGAAGCCAAGAATACAACAGGGGAAGAAGTCATAGTCTTTCCTAACCTAGCTATAGATGTGACATCCATCACCGTTGTCATAGTCTATTGGTTAGGGCAAGTCTACACTTACAGGAGGCGATTACTTAAGGCCATGAATACAAGGAAGGTGGATACTTGAGTCTCCTCCTATAAGTCTTTATGTCCATCATGGTGGACCCTTACCATCTGGTTATAACAGGTGCTCAATAATGTTTGTTATTTTGCATATGTATTATTCCCGAAACAGCAGGATAAGTTGCAAAATTACATTACAGCAAAGAACACTAGATTTCAAAGAGAATTGACCATGTATTAATAATAGGAGAGTCTGAGATTGTACATTCCATTCCCTTCTGTGGACATATACACCTAAGAACCCAGGCGTGTGCTAGTAGCTGGAATGTGAGCTCCCTGAAGGCAGGACTGTGTCCTTAGTCTGATATTGTCAGCACCTGCGCTCCCTTCCCTGATTCATGAAAGGAACTTGGCAAACACTGAATGGATTGAGGACTGGTTCAGTGAATAAAAAAGTCTGTTCCTCTTAGAACTTTTTTCACCTGGGTTACACATTTAACAAAATATTATGCCAATTTTGAAAGTAGTCACGAAAAGAGGAAGTTTACTATTGTTGCAATCTGAACAAATACTTGGTTGAAAGAATGTCAACCGGGCAATCCCCACATTAGCTCTGGTGACTTCATTTTTCAATACCTTTCAAAATGCTATTCTGAGAAAACCTACAGTGTGTACTGGAGAAGGAAATGGCAATCCACTCCAGTATTCTTGCCTGGGAAATCCCATGGACAGAGGAGCCTAGTAGGCTATAGTCCATGGGGTCACAAAAGAGTCAGACTTAGCGACTAAACAATGTGGACTAACAGAGATGGTATCTGGTGAAATCTGCACTTGTTATTACCATCAGGTTGAACTTTGTAGCACAGTCATTGGGCAAGTACAATTTAGAACTCAAGTTCTAGAATCTAGCGAGGTTCACTAGCAAGGACTGAAGTCCTGTATGTGCTGTAAGGTCTGGCATCTCACAGACCTAAACTCCTGAATTGGAGTTTAGCAGAAGAGTGAATCCATGTGAAAATTATTGTAAGCCCTTTTCTGCACAATGCCATCTGGGCATTTTGGTAAGCCCTTGGAAGTCCAGGATTGCTGTAGGTTTTCAGAATGTGCCTTTGTTTGCCTCAGAGGAAATGCTGGTTAGAAAAGAAAGTTCTTTTATTCAGGGGAAATTAATCCTTGGTGTGACAGACTCTCTCCTATTTCTCTTTCTTTCTCCCCACCTCCTTCTCTGTTATCTCCATCTCTATCGTTCCCTCTGTCTCAGGAAGAGTGGTTTCCTGATTCTATACATATCAGATATTTGTGGAAAGTCACAAACCTTACAGGACAGCTCAGCTATCTTATTCTGTTGTGGGTGGCACACATCATGCAGAGTGATCCTCACATTCCTTAGATGCTGGTAGGTCAGTAAGAATCAGATTGTGTACTTCGTGAGAATGACACGGGGGTTCCCAAGAGCTACAAATTCTGCCAAACAAATCCCTTAAGTAAATAATGGAAAATGGTAGTTTATTTTAAGTTCTTTGAAAAGCTGAAAAGTGATGCAAAAGGAAAGGGCTCTCTGTTGTTAGTCAGCTTTTGACCTTTGACTATATAAACACAAGAAGTACATGGGGCTGCAGCTAGGAAACCGAGCATTACCGTGCTACTCCCCAGATGAACAGAATGGGTCTTTTCGTTAAGCTTTACAGAGTGTGCTAGAGCACCATTTCACAGAATGTGACATTTAATAACTTATTCTTAAAGGAGAGGGCAGTTGTTAACAGCTTGGCCACCTCAGTAATTAAAAAATATATATATATTTTTTTAAGTGAAGAGATTGGACCAGATCTTGTCTAGTCTCTTCTGCTCTGAAATGCTGATACCAAGACTTATGAGATCAGGCTGTCTTGAAGTTCACACAGCCACTCCTGTCCTTCCACCTCCTGGAACCAGAGCTCCTTCTTCTCTTGACATTAATGCACACAGTTGGCACACAATTTGCAAATCCTGCCAAAAGCACCCCTCTTCCACGCAGGACCATGAAGGCCTAGCACTGGGATCAAGCGCCCTTGCTCAGTCAGTTCAGTTGCTCAGTCAGTTCAGTCGCTCAGTTGTGTCTGACTCTTTGCGACCCGGTGGACTGCAGCACACCAGGCTTCCCTGTCCATCACCAACTCCTGGAGTTTACTCAAACTCATGTCCATTGAGTCAGTGATGCCATCCAACCATCTCATCCTCTGTTATTCCCTTCTCCTCCCACCTTTAATCTTTCCCAGCATGAGGGTCTTTTCAAATGAGTCAGATGGCCAAAGTATTGGAGTTTCAGCTTCAGCATCAGTCCTTCCAATGAATATTCAAGACTGATTTCCTTTAGGATGGACTAGTTGGATCTCCTTGCTGTCCAAGGGACTCTCAAGAATCTTCTCCAGCATTACAGTTCAAAACAATCAGTTCTTTGGTGCTCAGCCTTCTTTATAGTCCAACTCTTACATCCATACATGACTATTGGAAAAACCATAGCTTTGACTAGAAGGAGCAGTGGGAGGGATTCCAGAGCTAATTCTTTTGCCTAGAATTGTAACTCCCCAAAGAGCCTAAGAAACAGCCCATTTCCCTCTTCCCAGCCCTAAACAAAGACCTGAACAAAAATCAGTAGTAGTTAAAGGAAGCAACTCTGAAGGTTTTCATCTAGTAAAAAGAAGTGAGTATAAAAGAAAATTATTAACAAAGTTATTCATTAAAACATTTTTTTCTTATTGCTCTTTTATTTTGGGTCATGTGGGATCTTAGTACCCTGACCAAAGATGGAACCCATGCCTCCTACAGTGGAAGCACAGGCGTAACCTCTGGAACACCAGGAAGTCTCCCTAAAGTACTCATTTTTAACTTTTGTTTTTTTCTTAGACTGTTTCTCAAAATTAACATAGTTTTCTTTTTCGTGTGATGAAAATAATACATATCAATTGAAATAAATTCAGTACAAAGGGTGTAAAGTTTTCTAACCCAGAGAGAACTCTTTTTAACATTTTGATGTGTACCTCTCTGCATTTTCTCCGATACACATACAAAAAATGTGCTCATGTTATACATAATATTCTGTAAATTTTTAAAAATTAAACTCTATTGTGGGTGTTTTTCTTTTATGATAAATACTGATCTTTATTAATTTTTAATCTGTAGCTGTTGTATGGCTGTACTGTAATTTGTTTAATCAGTTCTCTATTGATCATGATCATTTACATGGCAATCAGGATTTCAATATTATAAATAATACTGTGTGTCTGTGCTAAGTCGCCTCAGTCCTGTCCAACTCTTGTGACCCTATGGACCATAGCCCACTGGACTCCCTTGTCCATGGGATTCTCCAGGCAAGAATACTGGAGTGGGTTGCCATGCCCTTCTCCAGGGGATCTTCCTGACCCAGGGATCGAACGTGCATCTCTTATGTCTCCTGCATTGGCAGGCAGGTTCTCTACCACTAGTGCCACCTCGGGAAGCCCAATAATACTGTGGGGTACATACAACTTTGTAGACTTTTCTAGTCATTTCCTTAGAATAAATTCACAGGCGTAAACTTGGGGGGTAAAGGATCTGCATGTTAAGAAACTGAGTGCACATTGCTGATCTTATTTGCATTGCTGCCGTGGTGGATGATAGGTTGTTGCTCCACATTCTGATACCAGTGATGAGCAGTCTTAAAATTTCTCCAATCTGTTAGGCAGACATTATATTCATTGTTGTTTAAGTACTTTGATTACTTGATCAAATTGATCAAATTCTGAGTAGAAAATTTCACGTGAGCCGTGGAAGCCACTAGGTTCAGTCTCACAGTAGGGAAGTCACCTGAATATGTTAATGGCTTACATGACGTTTTGCTTATTATTATTATTTTTTTAACAGTCTACTCTGGGAGTCCATGTAGCTAAGTTACTGACTGTTCTGATTTTCATTCCCGTTTGGTCCACTCATCCCTGGTTAATTTGAGGAGAATCTGGAAGGACTGTGAAGAGATGATTCACTGTCCTTATCCCCACTCACCCAGGTGTGAAACAGCACAAAACAGCTGAGTGCTTCAGTGGACCACTGTGACTGGTGACTCTTCTTTGCACTCTCAAATCTTCTGCTTGAAGAACTCCCCCACCCCCGCCCACCTCCTACAACTCTCTCTTACTCACCAGCAGTAACCTTATCCCTTTTTTTCCCTTCCTTTGAATTTTGATTTTATAACAACTGGCTCTCAGCCACATTTCTTCCCTTTAAGCAGGACTGGGCCTGCATTTCCCATTACACATTAGAAAGCCAGGCGAGGCAGGCCAGTCGGCAATGTTAGAGGCAAGGTACACAGTGATCTGCTCAAGGCTGCCTTAATAAGTAGGCCGTGACCGAGGAGACCGTCACAATTTAGAACTCCCGACTAAAGCGTCCCACAGATGGAGCAGACCCCCTCTTAGGTACTGAAAGGAACTCTGTGCCAGGAGTCACCTTCATCATTTTCCATAAACTGAACAGTTTAATGTTCCCATTATACTTTCAGAAACTGAGGACCATAGCTTCACAGAATCTAGTATGTGATGATGTCAAAATGCAAATCCAGGTCCCTCTGATGACAAAGCTCATGATTTCCATTATTCCACATCCTTAATGTTTCCTGTTTGTGATGCTTCAATTGGAGAAGAAAGCATAGGACTGGCAGAGCCAAAGTTCTCACAGTTGGTCATTTCCTCTCAACTTTATTCTAGCTCTCCTGACTCCCAGTGCCCCATCTCCCACCCCAAAACACATGTATTCTTAAAGGGTTGACCAATATTGTTAGGGCCAACTTCTCTCTGCTTATGGCAATAGCACTAACTTAGAATAGTGGAATATATGCTATCCAGGCAGCCATAATGTCCATTACATGTATGTTGTTGTTCAGTTGTTTAGACTCTCAAGAGTCGTCTCCCAACACCACAGTTCAACAGTATAAATAATTTGGTGCTCAGCTTTCTTTACGGTCCTACTCTCACATCCATACATGACTACTGCAAAAACCATAGCTTTGACTATATGGACCTTTGCTGGTAAAGTAATGTCTCTGCTTTTTAATATGCTATCTAGGTTTGTCATAGCTTTTCTTCCAAGGAGTGAGTGTCTTTTAATTTCATGGCTGCAGTCACCGTTCACAGTGATTTTGGAGCCTAAGAAAATAAAATATGTCACTGTTTCCACTTTTTCCCCATGTATTTGCCATGAAGTGATGGGACCAGACGCCATGATCATAGTTTTTTGAATGTTGAGTTTTAAGCTAGCTTTTTCACTTTCCTCTTTCACCTTCATCAAGAGGATCTTTGGTTCCTCTTCATTTTCTGCCATAAGGGTGGTATCATCTGCATATCTGAGGTTGCTGATTCTTGATTCCAGCTTGTGATTCATCTAGTCTAGTGTTTTGCATGATGTACTCTGCATATAAATTAGATGAGCAGGGTGACAATATACAGCCTTGATGTACTCCTTTCCCAATTTTGAACCAGTCCATGGTTCCATGTCTAGTTCTAACTGCTGCTTCTTGACCTGTGTATAGGTTTCTTAGGAGACAGGTAAGGTGGTCTGGTATTCCCATCTCTTTCAGAATTTTGCACAGTTTGTTGTCATCTACATAGTCAAAGGCTTTAGCATAGTTGATGAAGCAGAAGTAGATGTTTTTCTGGAATTCTCTTGCTTTTTCTATGATCCAACTGAATGTTGGCAATTTGATCTCTGGTTCCCCTGCCTTTTCTAAATCCAACTTGTACATTTGGAAGTTCTCGGTTCACCTACTACCGAATCCTAGCTTGAAGGATTTTGAGCATTACCTTGCTAGCATTTGAAATGAGCACAGTTGTATGGTAATTTGAATAATCTTTGATATTGCCTTTCTTTGGGATTGGAATGAAATCCACATGTATGTAATCAACCCAGCTTTAATCATGCCTACATGGTTAGGTCACTAACATTTGAAATCACTGATGTCCATGTGGATCTGTGTTCAGAAACCATGACTTTGAAAGTAGAAGGAAGGATAGGGATTTTTCAAACAGCCCACACAATTCTAACCTAAGGACTCAGGGAAGAAGTTGACTGTGCAGTGGGGTAGCTTTAGAAATGAACTCAGGTTAGTGGGTGTGAGAGAGATCAATCCTGACATTTGCACTTGAGAATTATTTGGGTTAAGGATAAGCCAAAATCACCCTGGCCATTAACAAATCCTTTGGACTGCTGAACAAAGTGGTGTCGCACTTACCAGCAGTTAAATGTTGAAATAAAAGCATTTTACTTTGGGTACCATTGTTGGAAAAGTGTTAACAGGCTAGACATTCTCTTAACACTGAACTTTCATATTTTAAGCATTACTCTTTTCACTCTTTGGTTTCGCTCCTAAGTAACAGAAATTTGGGACACCTATTTTGCTAAGTCTTTGCTCACTGCTGGACGCCAATGAAATATACACTGTACGGATTATCACCTCCAAAGATGCTGCTCTACCATGGAAGACCCCTGCTGATGCTTACTTTAAACTAAGTACTTTTAAAAGCATTTCACAGGTGTTTCATTTTTATAGGCGGTTTGTAACCCATCTCATTTCCAGGGTAAAGCTTTGAGGAGGGTACCATTTAAATGGAA
The DNA here is from genome assembly GCF_055505025.1 of Bos grunniens. NCBI lineage: Eukaryota > Metazoa > Chordata > Mammalia > Artiodactyla > Bovidae > Bos > Bos grunniens. The sequence goes on from NC_141188.1 coordinate 43,021,928, forward strand.
GCTCACAGAGATAATTTGCCCAGAGTCACACCACTACAAAGCCCTCAATCAGCTCTGATGCCAGAGCCTGTCCATTAACTACCGTAGCAGGAATGCCCATGAGACAAAGACATCTGCTGGAGGAACATCTGGGGCTCTTCCTTAAAAGGTAAGAGTTCTTTTTCTCCCTCAGAATGTTATCATTTCTATCCAGTCCTGGGAACTGCTGCAGTCATCTTGTGACCATCATAGGAGACCCAGCTGAAAATGGAAGAGGAAAAGACGGAAGGCACTCAAGTTTCTAAGGACTCCTTTAGTAACTGAATAATCTAATCTTGGAACTGCTCTACCTCTGGAATTCTTTTCATGTGAGATCATGAACCCAGTACTGTTCAATCAACTTTACTTAGGTTTCCTGTTCCTTGTATTAGAAAAGCGCTCTCACCAGTACCTGTGTGTGTAAGCCTGGATCCAACCAGACATACAGCCCCTTTAGAGAGGCCAAATATCTGCACCATGTATGAGATTTTCATTGTCAACAAATACTGAATTCCTCTCATGACAGGTAGAGTGTAGGTTGTTGAACCGAATGAGTTGAGAAGGGCAGGAGTCTCCACCTATGTTGGTTATAACCTGGTGGTAAATATGGTGATGAAATTGGAGGTAGGTGTATTTAGGGAAAGCAATTCAGACCAGAAGGTCAGAGAAGGCCCTCACAGAATCCAGTAAAACAGCACGCATTCCAGGTGTAAGGAACCCATGCCTTATCAATCAATATCATTCATGTGTAAGTTTCTATGTATTTGTGATGTTATGAAAGAACTACAAAAGTTATGTGTATAATAGTGTTAGGTGTATTAATATTTAGGTAATGTTATAATATTATTATAAGGTGGCTCAGATGATAAGGAACCTGCCAGCAATTTGGGAGACCGGAGTTCAATCCCTGGTGAGGAAGATCCCCTGGAGAAGGGAATGGCTATCCAGTCCAGTATTCTTGCCTGGAGAATCCCATGGACAGAGGAGCCTGGTGGGCTACAGTCCACGTGGTCACAAAGAGTTGGACATGACTGAGAGACTAACACTGTAATAAAACAGCTTGAATCAACACTGAGGCCCAGAATATTTTTCCCTTTTAAAGGGAAATACTGAAGCCAATTTAGAAGACGCAAACCAATATAAAAGATAAGGCAAAGGAATGGGAACCAAGGCATTTGGTGTCTATTCCTAGCTACTGGCTGGCAGCCCTCTGTGACTCGAATTCCCTCATTTGTGAAACATGACTCATAGAGTTGCAAAGGGATATTTTGGAGTTTTAAAATTAATGAAGGATATGTTTTTAAAAAGTCCCTGTTCTGATGTGAAAGTTCAGAAATCATTCACAAGTTTATTACAGCGAAGAAAATGGGCAGAAGGAAGGGAGTGGGTGCGAGACACAGGAGCAAAGCAGGCGGCGGGGTAAACCCTCCACTGCAGGAAACGAGCTCGGCACAGAACAGCTGTTACCAAGCACATATTTGCTGGAATTTCCAGAGATGACCAGACAAACAGCAAGGAGGAAGTGGCTTTTTTTCTTTATGGAAAGTTTTATTATGGAAAATTTCTAACACGTACAAAGAACCGAGAATAGCAGGGAGCACTACCACGCAGCCCGGCAGTCGTCACTCAGGGCCGTCCAGCTTGCCTTCCACCTCCCACTCTCCGCGACTCCGGAGCCAAGTCTAGACTATATTATTATCGTATTATTTCCCCCTAAACACGAAGGCTCGCACCTCAAAGCAGAAGAACGGGAGCCGAGAGCAGGCAGCCCAGTTGCCTTCAATTCTGCAATGTGTAACACACGACTGATAGGGGTTACCACGGAGCTTTTTCTAGAGAAGTACAATCAAAAGAGAGACAGCTAAATCCTCTTAAGGCTCCAGGAGAGAAACTCGCCCCATAAGCCCGGATCGGCGGAGAGCCAGGTTCCTGGATACTACTTTCAAAATGTGGAGCCCAAGCACCGCCCGCCGGATCGCTTTCCGGGCGCCAGCGGGCCCCGCCCCGGCCGGGCCCGGAAGTCTCCGCCCACTGGCCCCAGCGGTCCCCGCGCGCCCCCGCTGCCCTGGGCGCGCGGGCTGGGCTCGGGGGCGCGCACGCCGTACGTGCCGACCGCTCGGGACCGTCCCCGGCGAGGCCCGGAGGCCCGCAGTTTGGCCAGCCATGTTCCTCTCCGCGGCGTTACGGGCCCGCGCGGCCGGCCTCGCCGCCCACTGGGTAAGGAGGCTCGAGTGAACGCGGACGCCGCCCTCCCCGCCTCTCTCCGCGCCTCCTGTAGCGGCAGGCACGCGGGAGCCCGGGCCCGGGACTGGTCCCGGGCGGCGGCAAGGACACCGCGGCCTTCACCGTCTTCGGGGAGGCCGGGGGGCGGCGGAGCGAGGCCTCCCCTGGACGGGAGGCTCGGGGGCGGCGCCAGGATACCTTTGCGTGGCCGGCCGCGGGTGTCCTGCTGCGCGGAGGGACGTCCCGTGGTCCCCCGGTGGCTGTGGGGAGGTTGGCCGAGTGGGGTGTCTCCGCGCCCGAGTCCTTCGGGCCGGACGCCCGTGACCTCCGAGCATGTCTCACTCGGGGAAGGACAGTTGAGTCCCCGGGCGAAACGCTCGTTCGTGCTCACTGAACAGTATGCGCCCAGAGATGAGGAGGGGGACGGCGGGGCGTCCCCGGCTGGGCCTTGGGACGGTGGGGCCGGTTCCCAGGGGAAAGGGCCGGCGGGGCTCTGGGCGTGGGGGGAGCCCAGCAGCTCGCAAGTGAGTTCCGGTTTCGCCTGGTGGCCGCACCGCACCTTCTCCGGACTTTGGGCCTCTACGTTTGTCCCTGGTGTCCTCGGATATTCCCGTGTGCAGACTTGGTCTCTCAATAAACGCTTGAGGATGCACTCTTACCTGCTGGGCTCCAGGTGACAAAATGGGATAATAATGGTGACAGGGAACAACATTCCGCTACTGCTTTCCGTGTGCCAAGCACTGTTAACTCTTCACACTGGAAATCTCATTTAAGAGGTTGATACTGTTATTTCCCCCATATTACAGTTAAGCTATGGATTTAGACATCCCCTATTCTTGTGGAGTTGATAGTCTTATGCAGTAGGAACTTGAGGTAGTAAATACCGTACACGTGAAGTTTCAGTTGATCCTCCAACAGATTTGTATTAAGCAGGTCCACTTTATAAACGTATTTTTTTTTCTCAACAGTAGATACTAGACTACTGCAGGATCCAGAGTATATGGTGGTTTAGTCGCTCAGTTGAGTCCGACTCATTGCAACCCCAGGGACTGTAGCCAGCCAGGCTCCTGTCCATGGGATTCTCCAGGCAAGAATACTGGAGTCGTTTGCCATTTTCTTCTCCAGGGGATCTCAATCCCAGGAATCGAACCCGGGTCTCCCGCTCTGCGTGCAGATTGTTTACCGACTGGACTGAGCCACCAGGGTATATGGAGGAACCTCGTTTGGAATCTGACTGTTATGTTCGTATATTCTACTACTTAGAAGTTTCACAGAAAGTTCCCTGGTGATCTAGTGATTAGGATTCCAGGCTTTCACTGCCTGTGGCCCAGGTTCAATCCCTGGTCAGGGAGCTGAGACCCCAGCAAGCACTGACTGCCCCATTCCCACCCCTGCCCCCAGCTCCACCAAAAAAAGAACCTCACAAAACCAGTTAGCATACTCCCCTAAACCCCAGTATCCTTCAGGGATCAACTGTGCAGTGTTAGAGATACTCATGAATACAGCATCCAGTTTGGTTTGAAGGTGGTATAATTTTTCGTAGAAGCAATAGGAATAGATTAGGGGTGGGATCAGATGGACTGGGGAGAGGGTATTCTAGGTGGAAAGGACAAAATAAGAAAAGCATAATATTAGGAACAGCAAATAGATTTAAGTTCAAAAAATAAAAATCACCCGTAGTTTTGTCAAACGGGAGATTACCAAAACGTGAACATTTCGATGTCTGCAGTGAAAAGACCTTACGGAATTTTAAAAAATTAGATCATATTGTTCATACTGTTTTTGTAGGCTGTTTTTTCTCATTATACATTTTGAGCAACTTTCCTGGTCAGTAAACATTTTGTCATTTTTAATGCTGCATGATATGCTATTGTGAAGATGTTCTATAATTTATATAATCAGGCCCTTCTAATCTTTTACAAATATTGGGATATCAGATGACCTAGCAAAAGTCCAGAAATATATGTGTAAAGAGGTTTCACTAATGAAGTTCCTTTCCTAAAAGAGAAACTTTGAAGGGAATCATTTACATTTTCAAAGAAATGGCTTATTTTGTTATAATTGCAGCTTTATTAGCTAGCTGCCAATTTCTTCAGCCACAGGCTTTTTTCAGCTTGTCATTGATTAAAAAATATCCAGAATTTAGTACTGTGTCTAGTGGAGGACACCTGTGTGACTTTGAGCCATAATTTTTAATCTCCTTGAACTTTATTTTTCGTTTCCGTGCAGTAATAACTTACTGAATGATTGTCAAGAATTGCCTAAAAATTATGAAATATGGAGCCAAAAGTTACTCAGAATAGACTTATTTCCATCTTTCCTTAAGTAAATTGCCCAGCGTTTTCTTTATTGTTGACATCACTTTACAACTGATGCTGCCTCACTGCCAAGCCACTAATTACTTTCATAGAGGTGAAAGGGTTGTGGCATTTTCATGGATTATGTTTTCAGTTTTAGAATTTTCATTTGGTTCTTTTTTTATGGTTTCTATTTCTGTCTTTTCATTCATTGAAGATATTTTTATGTCCTTAAGCACTGTTGTAGTCATTTTGAAATTATTATTTGGTAATCTCCACTGGTTGTCTTTTTTTCTTGAAAATGAGTTGTTTCCTTTTTTGTTGTGTGTTGAATACTTTTGGATTGTGTCCTGGATATTGTGAATGATGGTCATAGAGGTTATGAATTTTTAAAATTTCCTCCAAAGAGTATTTTGTTGTAGTTATTGTTGCAGGTAGGCTATTAACTTGACTCAGACTGCAGTCTGGCTCCCTTGTGGGCAGCAGCTCACATATCGGTTCAGCTCTTGTAGCTAGACTGGAGTCAGTCACGAACTGGAGGCTTCTTTCTGGCTTTTTCTTTTCCTGGATTTCCCACTTGCCTATCCCCCTCCTGTGGTGGTGGTGGTTGTTCAGTTGCTAAGTTGTGTCCAACTCAGTGACCCCATGGACTACAGCATGCCAGGCTTCCCTGTCCATCACCGTCTCCCGGAGCTTGCTCTAACTCATGTCTCTTGAGTCAGTGATGACATTCAGCCATCTCATCCTGTCACCACCTCCTCCTCCTGCCCTCAATCTTTCCTAGCATCAGGGGCTTTTCCAGGGAGTCAGCTCTGCCTCAGGTGGCTGAAGTATTGGAACTTCAGCTTCAGGATCAGTCCTTCCAGTGAATATTCAGGGTTAATTTTTTTTAGGATTGACTGGTTTGATCTCCTTGCTATCCAAGGGACTCTCAAGCGTCTTCTCCAACACTGCAGTTTAAAAAGATCAATTCTTTGGTGCTCAGCCTACACTGTGGTCCACCTCTCATATCTGTACATGACTATTGGAAAAACCATAGCTTTGACTATATGGACCTTTGTTGGCAGTGATGTCTCTGCTTTTTATTATGTTGTCTAGGTTTGTTGTACCTTTTCTTGCAAGCATCAGGCATCTTTTAACTTCATGGCTGCAGTCACTATCCACAGTGATTTTGAAGCCTAAGACATTAAGGCTGTAGTTTTTCTCTTGGAGTTTTAGCTGCCCATCATGGGATAGACTGGGACTTGCCTTCATGTTGAAAGGAAAAAAAAAAAAGAGTAATCAAATGGATTCCTTCCAAAGTAATTGAGTATGGTCAATTATGAGCAGCTTTCTGAACTAATACTTTTATGGCTGGATTTTCTAAAGTAGTGAAGGATTGAAAAGGGGGTAACGTTCAATACATTTTTACAGAATGAAACATGTTTATGAAGATCCATAGTGAATAAAAATTGGCATCCAATTTGATTCAGACATAAGTGAAAAGCAGTAAGTTAATGGTACATTAGCTCTGCAATTGCCTGCAAAAGAACGTAGGAGATATAGCTTGTGGTTCTGGCTCTTTGATTGACTATCGTGTGGTACTGTAGGCAAGCAAGGTAGAAACCTTACCTTTGAATCTGCATTTCCTTTACCACTCAGCCATGAGTGGTAACTTTGTAAGTTGATCCTATTATTTTAAATTACTGATCTTAAAATTTCATAAGGCATTTGATTTACTGAACTTTCTTAAAATTTTAGGGAAAACATATAAGAAATCTGCATAAGACAGCTGTTCAGAATGGAGCTGGAGGAGCCTTATTTGTGGTAAGTAATTACTAAGATTTCTTCAGAATGAAAGGACTTGAAGTGTGGTTAAATACAGCTATCTTAAAGAGCAACATCTTTGGTGTTTGCTGGAGTGGGAGTTTGTGGGAGTTTAAATATAGTTAATTGAATTCACTGCATTTCAAGTTAAATTAGTACCAGGGCCACCCTGGGATTAAGAATTTAGATTATTCCTTGGTGAAATAACCGTGAGCCTTAACCTGATTTCTTGTCATACTGTGGATTTTTCAAGATCATTTATGTTGGCTGACTGAAGATTCTGAGGCTGCAAATTGGGGAATCCCAAAATGGCACCAGCTTGAAACTCATGGATTTCAGTAATACAGCAAATACATTGGCAGTTGTCCTTCATGTTTTTGGTTTCCAGGGTTTCACTACAGGTAGATGTTGATTGGTTGCACAATTGCACAATTCAGAAAGACTAAGTATGCCCTTTCTGTGACAAGGTACATTTTTCAGAAATCAATCTAGTGTTTAAGGGCAGTTTAGTGGAGTTGTGTGATGATTCAGTTGATGGTATAGTTTTGGAAAATGAATTATTTTAAGGCTGAATCTTAATAAATGAGTTAGCCATACTGTTAATAAGTAGAGTCCTGCTGTCCATTTTGTTGTCTTCGTCTGAAAATATTTGAGATAATTGTCCAAAGAAACTTTGTTTCCTTTTCCATGTCCTTGAAAAAGCAGAACTTTGAGAGTTGACAAGGGATTCAGTTCTGTTTCACCATGTATACAAAACATTAATTGATGTAAGTTTTAATCTCAGTGTGACTCATTTGATTTCCTGTTGACATGCTATTACTTGTCAGTGTTTGAAAAGGGCCTGCTCTTATTGGAGAAGAAATAAAGCTTGCTGTTGGCTAGTTTCTGTTATGGAAAACTATCTGTGGGCTAGTTTCTGTTGGTTGGGAAGAGATGGTGCTTTTGTAGTAGATAGTGGGTCCCTTTGATAATCTGGTACATTCTTTTGGAAAAATGTACATATTGTCACGCTCAAAATTTTGTGTCTTAATTTCATAAGGCTTCCCAATAATCGGTAATTTTTTGTAATTATACTATGTTAGAAGATCATATTCTCTTGTCAAGTTGCATTATACTTTTTTTGGTTTTTGATCCTAAAGCTACTTTTTATAACTTACAAAGGGTGATTTTGAAAATGTTTAAATTTTTTAATTCTGCTAATATTATTTTGGTAATCATACTTATCAGATATGTAGTTAATAATTAGTTTAGCCATTGCTTTTGAAGCAAGGATAGATTGACGTATATCATGTTTGAATCAAAGTGAAGAAATTAAATGATCAGTAGTAGTAAGGTACAAAGTTGTTCATACTTTTCAGGGAATTTTGATAATTTTGAGAAATGTTTTTTTTCTTTTGTGTAGCACAGAGATACTCCTGAGAATAACCCAGAAACTCCATTTGATTTCACACCAGAAAACTATAAGGTATGACTGAATTAACATTATAATTAACTTACAGAATATTTAGTATCTTCCAGAGATATAAAAACAAGTGCTTTTTCTCTGATACAGAGGATAGAGGCCATTGTGAAAAACTACCCAGAAGGGCATAAGGCAGCAGCTGTGCTTCCAGTTCTGGATTTAGCCCAGAGACAGAATGGATGGCTGCCCATCTCTGCTATGAACAAGGTACTTCATTTTTGTGTTAGTTAAAAAAGAGGAGAGGTTGTGTATAGTAACTTCCTTATGTGGAAATTTCTTTGACGGTCATTAATGTCATAATCCAGGAATTTGAAGTTCTCCCGGATTGGGCAAACTCGGGGAGATAGTAAGGGACAAAGAGCCCTGGTGTGCTGTAGTTCATGGGGTTGCAAAGAGTTGGATACGACTTAGCAACTGAACAATAACAAATCATTTCTATATCTCATACCCTAAATTATATTTATGTTTCTGTTGGTTCCTTTAATAATGCAGAAAACTGAAAGGGTGGAGCTTTTTATCCTTGCAAGAAATAGTAAGGGCATTAGAGTGAAAGAGGCTTTTTTTCTGTCTTTGAGAGGGAAAAAAAGATCCCAAATATGTATAATTTGCTGTCAGGATATTCTGAAAAGGAATGTACTGTTTAAATACTAGAATTGCAGAGAAAAAGATCTCACAGCTAATGTGAATCTTTTTAATACTTTGCATTTTTGGCCTCAGGCTTTAATTAAAATCCTTATAATACATGGTATTTGTGACATTTGATTATGGCAGCTTGGAATCAACAACCTAGGGAAATCTTTTGAGTGACCCATTTAAATACAGTTAGTATATTCACGCATATTTTAGGATTCATTTTTTTCCTAATAGTGTTTTCAGCAGTAATCCAGATTATAAGTTTATTCATATCCTTTTAATGTACTACATTTGTATGGTATTATGTTATAGTGTATCATTTATGAGTGTAATACAAAGCCATATATATTATTTGATTCTTGCGAGAATCACATGGCTAATAAGCCAGTGTGATTATTATTCCATTGATATAATGGAAAATATATTTTACTTTGAGCTCAGAGATCTGATTTTTCTCTGGACTTGCTCATCTGTGGTGATGATTCTGGACTAGATAGAGCTCTTCCAATTAATATATTATTATTTCTAAGTGGTAGAGCTGGGGCTGACTCATCTCTAATTCTGTGCAGTTTGTACTTGACTGACTTCTGCAGAAATTCTGCTCTGCTTCATTCCCCTTGTCACTTTCTCATTGTGACAAGGGGAATGTCTTAAGAGGCTTTCTTAGAGTCTAGGAATGTCCTCAGTTTATCTAATGGAATCTTGGATGCAAATTTTAGATAAGAGTTCATCGATCTCTTATTTACTTGGCACGGTACTCTAACAGTGATTTGTTTTGATTATGAAAAATGTTATAAAGCAAGTTTGGTTAGTAATATACTTAGTAAACATAAGTGCTTTTTTATTTCAATAAATAAATGTTTGGGGGCATTTCTAAATTCCTCATTATTTTTATAACAGCCAACTTCCTTAGTGATGATTTAGGTGTGTTTCTAATCATAAATAACTTTGTTTTGAAAAATTTATGTTTTTGATAATGGTAAGCTTGTTGAAAGTCTTGCTGAGTGTCAAGCTTAGCAGAGCAAAATAAATGAGAAACCAATGTGAAAAATGTTTTAAAAATATTGTCCTATTCTATGTAGAACTGGATGTGTATGTACACGAGAGGAAGAAATAGCATACAGAGAATACAATCAAAATTCTTTCCACTTTGAGACTTTTAATGTTACTGCCCTTTCCCCTCCAAGAAAAGCCCAACCTTACAACAAAAACAATATCCAGAGGCCCATGCATTGTTACTTAACCATCACCAAGGTATAGGGAGGTACACAACAGCAGCTCAGGAGAACTATTTTAGTTAGACACCAGGGCCTTACAATTATCCCATTGAGTGGATGCCAGCTTGTATATTTTGAGAGAGTTCCCCAGGTTCAGAGGTGTAAGCCCGATTTAGTACCACAGAATTAGATTCAACATAGCTATGAGCCCAGGGTTGGATGTCTTTTGAGAATACATTTCCTTTAGAATCTCTGATAAGAAAAAGTTTAATATATTTGTCGTTATTTGAAATGCCATTTAACGAGTTCTTTTTTCATGTCAAGACCTGGATATGTGTGTGATTTTTAAGTGTCAAAATTGAAGGACTTAAGCCTCGCAGATATCAAATACAGATGTAGTTTCTGCTTCTAAAGAACTTTTTTGGTTTTAACCAAATTGAAGCAGTATTGAAATTGTTTTTTATGACATATCTAAAACTCAATTAATAAACATTGTAACCGTATTATTAAAATATTTTAGGTTGCAGAAATTTTACAAGTACCTCCAATGAGAGTGTATGAAGTAGCAACTTTTTATACAATGTATAATCGAAAGCCTGTTGGAAAGTATCACATTCAAGTCTGCACTACCACACCTTGCATGCTCCGAAACTCTGACAGCATACTGGAAGCCATTCAGAAAAAACTTGGTATGGGGCACAGTATATTTATAATGTTTATAAAAAATAGATTTGTCTTTTGAAATGTGACCTCTTTCTACCTAAATTTTCCAACTTTTACTATCATTACATATCATATCTTGATGAGTAAATTTTTGTCTTACTGTGTTTGCCCACCATTATTTCTTCCTATTCTGTATTCTTTAGTTTTCATTCTCAAAGCTGAGTTTTCATATTTTCTTTCGTAATCATTGAGTATGTTTTAAAAGCTTCTTAAAATTTTAAAGTGTTCGTTGCTTAGAAAAGTAAGTTTCACTCATTGTGTGATAGCATGTGCCACGTGAAGTGACTGTATTATCCTCATTCTTCTAAACAAGACTTGGAACAAATAAGATTTGAAACAGGAAGAATGCTTCAGGAAGGGAAGTGTGGAAGAAGATGTTACTACAGGGGCAAACTGCCATTGTCACGTTTATCACTATACATATCAAATGAAGTAAAAGGAGGTGTTTCTTAATCTTATTGTTACTGAATATAAAGTACTTGCATGTTGTAAAAATAGCTGGACAGTATTAAAGTATATAAAACAGAGGCTGAAGTCTGCTTAAAATTCCATCCCCCGACCTCTAAGGTACAGTTTTGTGACGACAGTACCTCTGAGGTAAATTTGTGATGACAGTTGGGTATATCAGATTAAGAGCTAATGTTTTAATTATTTTCATTGTTGAATGTAATATGTCTGTTTGCTTTTTTGCACTTGATTTGGACTATGATAATATGTATGTCTGCCTCATTTTCTATGTAAGTTAAATTATGCTGCAATTACTTTCACGTATGCATCTCTTTGCATACTTGTCCAAGTGCACGAAGGTGTTTCCAAAATGTAGACTTGCCGGGTCAGATTTTATCAAAATGCCTTCCCTAAAGATTTGAGAGTACTTACTATCCTCACATTCTTAATGATCTTTGACATTAACTGTTTTCTGAGTCTTCCCCAGTCTGATTGTATAGCTACAATACAATAGTAGGTTAATTATCAATGATCAAAATTTATATGGTCTGATACACTGTTATGTAACAATAAACACTAGAGATAAGGCCCTTGAAATTTGACTGTTTGAGAAAGGAACAGGTCCACTTAAGAAATCCTTGAATGTTCTATAATAATTATACAGAGTTTGTTTAATTTAAGAAATTCAGTGCTCTTAAATACTTTTTACATGCCTCTGTAATGGGTTGATTTTGTTTTTTCCTTAAACTGTGTTGCAATTAAAATATTATCTGATCCTTACAGTGCTTATTTACACTTTTAGGAATAAAGGTTGGAGAGACTACACCTGACAAACTTTTCACTCTTATAGAAGTTGAATGTTTAGGGGCCTGTGTAAATGCACCAATGGTTCAAATAAATGACAACTACTATGTGAGTATTTACTTAATGTAAATTAAACTTGTATGACATTATATTTAAAATACTTGATTTCCTGTTGGTATAAATATTGAAGTTTTTTTTGTGGTTTCAAAGTTTATTAAAAATCAAATAATTATTAATAAAAATATGTCAGTTTTAGCTTCCTCATTATTGTCCACCAGAACATTTTTCAAAAATTGTCATCCAAAAAAAAGTTATCATCATTAAACATTTTTGCATTTAACTCCAGGATACATTTTAAAAACTTTTAAATAACAAAAACTTAAATACAAAAAATAAACACCACAGCTTAACAAATAACATTTTGCCACATGTGCTTCAGGTATTATAATTTTTATCATTGTTATTATACATGTACTGTGCTTGACCCCATGAACTATAGCCCTCTAGGCTCCTCTGTCCATGGGATTCTCCAGGCAAGAATACTGGAGTGGGTTGCCATGACATAGAAATAAGCTATATCTGAGGGTAAACCTCCCCTACCCCCATTCAAAATCCTGTTCCTTTCCTTTCATTCCCAGAGATAATCACTATCATAAATTTAGTATGTACTCTTCCTGTATGTGTTTTTTAAACTTTCAAAATCTATGTATCCAGGCATGGTAATCATACTTTGTTGTGTCTTTTAAAAATTTTACAGAGATGGTATCACCTTTCTCTAAAATTTGCTTTAGCTGGATCTCACAAGTTTTGATAAGTAATATTTTTATCATTTAGTTCTAAATATTTTAAAGTTTTGCAATTTTATTCCTTTGACCTATTTTTTTTTTAGAGGTGTTAATATCCAGGTGTGTGGCATTTTCTAGTTATCTTTTTTAATTGCTTGCTACCCTAATTATATCGTGGTTTTCATTCATAATATCTTGTTAGCTCATAACTCTTAGAAGTTTCTTTATGGAAATTCTTTTAGGCCCGTGTTGAAAGTCGATTCTTCCAGAAGTTGATGTTACTTCTCTCTTGCTCTTGGAAATACTACTGGCCCAAAAGAAATCTCCTCTCCTTATATCCTTCCTCTTCTTCCCCTGAAGTGTAAGGTTCCAGACTAGCAGGGTGTTTTGAGGGCAGTTTTAATTTCTGGCTTCCTTTATATTGAGAATATACCCTTTGGGTGTCTCCACTTTGTGTGGTCTGGATGCCCTCCTGTGCCCGTGACTTTGTACCTTGCCCCTGTAGGCTGTGACACCCTGAAGCCAAGTTTGTTTGGTGTTCCACTTGTCTCCCTAAAGTTTTCATTGAGTTTTGGACCTCTGAGTACTTTTTCCTTGTCAATGTCTTAATAAAATTTTAAAGTTTTTGTTTTTCATTTTATTCAGCATTTATAGTTGTTAACAGCAGGACATTCAGTCAGGATAGCTAGCCTGCCATGCCTGAAATGGAAGTCTATGATTTTATTTTAAATGAACATGAAATTGGACTTCTTTGGCATTTTACCTTTCTAGGATACTTCTATTACCTATAGGGATTTTCTTCATTTTAATGATGGTGATTCAAATTTCTTACCCCCTCTTTCTCATATGTAAAAAAAAATACCTTTTAAAAATATGGCAATAACTTTCCCTTTCCTACATTTCTGCCATTTACTCATAATCAGGACAATCTTAATTTAAGCAGGAATTAGACAGTCAAGGCTTTGTATGAAGCACTGTAAGTTTAAATATAGTAGACCATGGGTTTATGCAAGAGCTTCTTGCAGCTAGTCGTGGTTGGTCTTTGGTAAGGCAGGTAACTTTTATGGATCTCAGTTGACTGGTGGATAAAATGAAATAGTCACATAAACTTTGAATGGCTACCAATTAGGGAAAAAATACACATTTTGAGGATGGTTGGGTAGATTTGAATATGGTCTTGACATTTGATTTTATTAAGGAATTATTGTTAATTGGGTGTGATAATCGCATTGTTTTATCTAAGAACATTTAAGAATATTCTGGGAGTTCCATGGTGGTCCAGTGGTTAAAGCTCCACATTTTCACTGTTGTGGCCCAAGTACAATCCCTAGTCAGGGAACCAAGATCCCATAAGTCACGTGGCATGGCCAAAAAAAAAAGTTCTTAGGAGATGCCTGCTGTGGTTATTAAGGTAAAGTGTCATGATATCTGTAGCTTGCTTTTAAATGGTACAGTACAAACACAAAACCAGAGGCATATTGTACATAATTCAGATATGACAAGAAATATGATTATTCATGTGGGCCTCCCTCATGACTCAGCTGGTAAAGAATCTGCCTGCAATGCGGGAGACCTGGGTTCGATCCCTGGGTTGGGAAGATCCCCTGGAGAAGGGAAAGGCTACCCACCCCAGTATTCTGGCCTGGAGAATTCCATGGACTGTACAGTCTATGGGTCTCAAAGAGTTGGACACAAATGGGTGGCTTTCATTCATGATTATTCATGTATACTTTTCAAATTTTCATAGTAAAGAGTTGTGAGGGATAAAAATCACTAGATGAGTTTAAAGATTCCTTACAGTTTTGAGGTTCTGAGCATCTTTTGAACTCTAAGCAGTTTTTATTTCTATAAATGTTTATCATCTGTTAAAGGGCTTCTGTATGGCAAGGCACTGAAGACACTGTGTGGAAGCATGATTCTCTATTCTAGTACCAGAGGCCTCAAAACATCTTAAGGACTTAATAGAGGGGTAGAGGGGATATAACGTAGTTTAGGCATTTTCCTCTTATTTTAATCTTGCCCTGTTCTGTTTTGACTAAACCTATCACGCAGCCAGGGTTAGGAGTGTGTCTGTGTGTTTTAATTGTATTTATTATTTAAATAACAATCCTTTCTTGAGGTCAGAATTTTACACAGGTGTACAGTGTACAAAATACAAAGCTACTGTGGTTGAAATGGGGATTGGACAGTCAGAATTTTTTAAATAAATATGTCCAAAATTACTTTTCCCTTGGAAAATTAAGTGGAGTTTGAAACAGGTTGAATTTCACCTGTGAAATCAAGAAGATATCACTAGAGTATTAGGTATTTAGCTTAGCGATAGATACTAGGCATGTACTGTTTATGAATGCCAGTGCATCTCACCGATTCTTCAGGGATATAGCATTTGTTGAGCATGTGCATGCCTGTGTTCTATTTTATGTATTTTCGCTTTTAAACCTCAAAACACTCTGAAGTCAGTTGAGAAATGAAGAAACAAATTTGGGGAAGCTGAGTAATTTCTCTAAGATTGGCTAGTAAGTGCTGGAACTTGAGCTCAAATGCAGAACTGTCCCCCTCAGAGCACCGCTTTGTGCTGCCCCTTCAGCTGTAGCTCCTACTGCGATTGCATCTGGCAGGACAGGCTATGTCTAAGAGTTACTCAGGTGTGCTGCCTTGGTAAGTAACTCGTGAACTGGGACAGACAATAAGAAACTGATACTAGGGATTCACACTGATTTTAGTAGTAGGATGTAATTTTAATATGACTGTTTTATGTTTTTTTCCTAGGAGGATCTGACACCTAAAGATATTGAAGAAATTATTGATGAACTGAAGGCTGGCAAAATCCCAAAACCTGGGCCGAGGTATTTTTTTTTTATTTCTTTTTAATAAATTTTAATGGCTTAACCTAAGTTAGTCTTTCATGTAAACTTAAAAAATTTTATACTGTAAGTCTTTCGGAGTTTTCAGGAGCCTTGAATGCTATCTAAACCAACTTGTCATTTAAAGAAATGATTTTTTTACCCTCTCTAAAACCCTGTCAGATAATCATCTGGTATATACCTGGATATTTATAATGAAGGCAGATTTACTACAAATAGAAACCTATTTCGTTGTTTAAAAGTTCATGCTGCCAGAATTTGACTCAATGTCTGTCTTCCTCTTTTCCACATAGAGGTCCCAAGATTCTCTCCTTTGAACAAACACAGGATAATTTTTAGACCTCTTCCAAATGACAGATCTTTAGTTACTCGAAACAGCTATGTCATCTTCCTCATCTCTTTTCTCATATCTTAATATCCACAGTTATTTCGTTGTTTTTCCTTACATGGCATAGTTTTGGTCTCCCTCCTTTGTATGTCTTCTAGTTGGCTGATGACTTTCTTAATGTGATACTTGGCCTAATCACAGTATTTGAGATACATACTCAGCATGTAGAACACTGTGGGACTGTCATCTTTATTCCAGACATCATGCTTATAATAATGCAGTCTAATTACATCAATTCTTACCTCACATCATTATACCATTACATTGTGCTTACAATCAGTTAGAATATCTAGATCTTTTTCAACTTAAACATTGTTTATCCAGGTTATGTTATTCTAATTATTCCTTTCTGTTTTCACCCTGAACTTTTGCTTCCAAACAAACTCCTATTCCTTATCTAAGTGTTCACATTACTTAAAATTCTCTCTTAATACTAGCAATGTTTGCATAGTTTAATAGTCGTATTCCCTTTGTATTTTTTTTCTGCTTATGTCATGAAATTTTCCTTGTCTCAACATATTTGTAGGTTTTAAAGGCCATATAGTATTCTGATATATTGAGACAACTATGATGTGACCTTTATGACACTGTATTAAAATATATTTTCCTACTTTTTGTTGTAAACAACAATTCTCTGAAGTTGAATTACTAGGTCAAGAGGCTGTGCATGGTTTTGTGGTCTGCTGGAAGTACTCCCTCAGTGTTCTGGCTGACAACTGACCCTACCTAGTAAGAAAAAGGGACTTCCCTTGTGGCTCAGATGGTAAAGAATCTACCTGCAATGCAGAAGAACCGGGTTTGATCCCTAGGCGGGAGGATCCCCTGGAGAAGGGAATGGCAACTCACTCCAGTATTCTTGCCTGGAGAATCCCATGACAGAGGATCCTGGTGGGCTATAGTTCATGGGGTCACATAGAGTTGGACATGACTAAACAACTAACATACAATGAGAAAAAGAGGTCAGTTCAGGATAACTTAAGTTTAGCAAAGGCAAGCTGGCCCCTAAAAAACACACTGTTCTTTCAACACTTGAAATGAATTTACTTAAAAGAGGCTTGGCATTCTCTTCCTGCTTCCTCACTTTCTTGGGCTACACTGAAAATATTTTGAGGAATAAAACATTTCCACTTTGAAGAATCAGTCTCCATTATGGAAGCTGCTGAAGTGCAACCTCTTGCATTTCACATTACAGTATTTCTCTTGCTTTGTCTACTTTATTGCATTCCCTCAGCATTTGTTTCACAAATATTTCTGGATACGTGCTATGTGCCAGTCACTATATCTTAGGTTGTGTGTACAAATTATGAACAAGGTAAAGTCGTCATATATTTTATATTCTAGTGATGAAGACAACTGGTGTAAAGTGAAAATTTAGTTGCTCATTCGTGTCCGACTCTTTGTGACCGCATGGACCGTAGCCCACCAGGCTCCTCTGTCCATGGGATTCTCCAGGCAAGAGTACTGGAGTGGGTTGCCATTCCCTTCTCCAGGGGATCTCCCCAACCCAGGGATTGAATCCGGGAGTCCCACATTGTAGGCAGACGCCTTACCGTCTGAGCCACCAGGGAAGTCCTTTAATTGGTGTAATATCTGAGTAATAAATGCTGGGAGAATGATTGGAGGTAAATTTAGTCAGGGGAGGCCTTTCTCAGGTGGTAAGTTAATGACCTGAATAAGCCCAAAGGAATCATGTAAAAATCTGGAGGAACAATGTTTTAGAGGGGAAAGATGTGTTAAGGTCCTGGAGGAAAGGTAAGACGACATTATGGTTGAAGTGAGGTGATGAGGGAGGAAGAGGTCAGAGGTAGAGACCCAGGTAAGCAATTTGGGTTGAATCCTCAGTATAAAAAAACTGTTGAGTGTTTTCAGCAGGGAATGATAGGCGTGATCTTGTTAAAAGTATCATCCTAGTTGCTGTGTAAAAAATAGTTTAAAATTTAATGAATGTTGTGGGACAGAGGAATTATGAATGCTTCCTGACTTTTTAGTATGAGTACCTCTGATTCCTTTAACTAAAGAAGATTTGAGGTAGGGCAAATTTGGGGAAGAAAAGTCACTTTGTTTTAGATGTGCTACTTAGCATGTTTGAGATGCCTACTTAGACATTCATGGTAGAGTGGCTAAAAGGTAGATACAAGCTTGGAATTTAGGGAATACATTAGGGCTGGAAATACACATTGGGGATTTGTTAGTTATTGTATTGCTGCTGCTGCTGACAAGTCGCTTCAGTCGTGTCCAACTCTGTGCGACCCCATAGACAGCGGCCCACCAGGCTCCTCCGTCCCTGGGCAAGAACACTGGAGTGGGTTGCCATTTCCTTCTCCAGTGCATGAAAGTGAAAAGTGAAAGTGAAGTCACTCAGTCATGTCCGACTCTTCGCGACCCCATGGTCTGCAGCCTACCAGGCTACTCCATCCATGGGATTTTCCAGGCAAAAGTACTGGAGTGGGTGCCATTGCCTTCTCCAAGTTATTATATTAATAGATGGCATTTAAAGTTGTAAGTCTGGATGAGATTGTGTGTGTTAGTTGCTCAGTTGTGTCCAACTCTGCGACCCCAGGGACTAGCCCACCAGACTCCTCTGTCCAGGATTGAACCTGGGTCTCCTGGACTGTAGGCAGATTCTTTATAGTCTGAGCCACCAGGGAAGCCCCTGGATGAGATTACCAGGGGTAAAATTAGAGTTTGTTTTTAATCCAGGGGGTACTGTAACATTGTATTTGAACATTAATAAACAGGAACTAAGTAGCACAGTTAAGCATTTTCGACATCTAATAATAGGGATGTTGCTTATTAGTAATTTTAAATAGTTCTTCAGTGGGAGTTTTTGACATTGTTCCAGATTTGAGCCAAAGACTTTAGAATTACTGGTTTCTCAATCTATTTTTACTTCCTTCTTATTACCTCTTATTTAAAAAGTTGAGATAGGGAATTCCCCGGCTGTCCAATGGTTAGGACTCTGCACTTCCACTGCAGGGACATAGTGCGTGGGAACTAAGATCGCACATGCCACGTGGTGCAGCCCAAAATTTTTTAAGTGAATAAAATGGCAGTAATCAAAATACAGCTATAGTTATTCTTTAAATTATCCAAATCTGGCTACTTCTTATTAGTATTTTTATAATAAAGTGCTCTGCCTTAATATTTGACAGAGGTGCAAAACTGGTTCTGTGGTAACTGACTTTTGAGCCCTGCTATCATGTATACTCTGGCCAGAACTGGTAAAGATAACTGTCTCTGTGGTTCAGAACTGTTTTTATTTTGGTAAATGATGGCTAGAAAGAAAATGCTAAACTGATGGTAATGTAATATTCCTTCTTTTGACATTTATAAATATTTGTGTGCTAGGGATTGTTTTTAAAGTATTGAACATAACATCTAACCCTGCTTTCAAATTACTGATGAATAGAGGTTGTTTTTTAGTATGGATTATCTGAAACTAATTTTAAATCCAACTTGAATTCTTCATATTTAGTTTTAAAAAGATATTTTAAATTTTACAGAATTCTTTGGGGTACAGAAAATGTCTTCCACAAGAAGGAACATAGTAAGGAGAAGAAAGGTCCCTCAAAGTGAATTAATTTATTGTTTTACTGGTAGTCAAGAGCAGCAAGTGAGCCTGCTCAGTTGTGGCTGACTCTTTGTGGCCCCATAGACTATAGCCCACCAGATTCCTCTTCTGTCCATGGAATTCTCCAGGCAAGAATACTAGAGGGGGTTGCTACCAGTTAACATTAAAAAAAATTACAAAGCAAAATACTGTTTTTATAGCATTTTGCCACTTACCCTACAACTTTAATTTTAGGCTCTAACAGATAGTGTAGTGACTGCTTTTGTATTTGGTTTTCATAGTAAACCTATAATGCAGATATATTAACTGATTTCTGACTTTGTAGGTATTCTTTATTATACTAGTTACTTGCATTATATAATATAATATCTTGAAAGAGCTTATAAATGATTATGTGGTGTCATTTTCCTGTCCCCTCAACAAATGATTTTCTAGGGCTCTAAAAATAGACTTGTAAGATTGATGACAGAATGTGAAGGGCAAAGCCAGAGGGAATAAAAAGATTTAATTGAGTAAGTTCTTCAGCTGAAATCTGTGGCAGGAACAAGGTAAATGAACAAAGCCAGGGAATAGGAGGGTGAAACAGGAGTAGGTGCTGAGCGAGGCTCTAGCAGCAGAGGTCAGACAGGACAGAGGTTGAGCCTGAAAGATCACCTGGGAAAGTATGTGTGGGGGTGAAAAGAGGACAGGTTCATCTACCTCTTGCTGCCTCTCTTCATAGAACTGTAGGAGGACCTGTTCCTGTTTTCTGTGTGGCTGTGATAGCCACCCTGATCTGGAGCCTACTGTTGAAAAATACTAATAATTTAGCCTTTAAAAACATCAATACAAATTAATTTCATCTTCACTGCTTTTAAGGGACATCCTCCCAAACCCTCAAATCTCTCAAAGAATTCAGTTTCTGTTTCCAAGTATAGTATATTAAGTATGTGTTCCCTGTGACAATGGATCTCAAGTCAAAATAAAATTCAAATATAAAAAGAATAAATGTAATGCTCTAGTTTATTAAAACATGATTTTTGAAAACGTCCTCTGGGGTTGAGTTCTTAGCTTTCATCTCTGGGCAGACGCTGACTCACCCCAGCCTTGGTTTCTGTGTCTGTAAAACACTCTGGCCAGTGTCCCTTGTCTCTTGGCATTGTTGTAAAGATTTAATGAGCCACTGATACATGTTCACTGCTGAGTGAGAACTAGTATTAGGATTATTTTTATATTTTTCATATTTCATATTTTATATATCAGTTTTCATATTTAGGAAGTGAAAATCTTGCAGCAGTAGTGATGTTTGCATTAAATAGTCCATGCTAGTTCTTGGGAGAGAAATAGTTTCTTATCTGGGCTGTTGTGAGGTAACAATTATAAATGGTAATCATTAGCAGTCAGCTTAATGTTACTTTTCTTTCAGGAGTGGACGCTTCTCCTGTGAGCCAGCTGGAGGTCTTACCTCTTTGACTGAACCACCAAAAGGACCTGGGTTTGGTGTGCAAGCAGGCCTTTAATTTATATTCGCTGTAAATATGTCAGTGGAAAAATAAAATATGAATCTCCTATCTACCTAAATTTTTTATACTACTTGTTCATTTCCATCTGTGTACACTTTGCTTGTAACCTAGCAACTTACAGCTATTAAGTATCATGTCAGAACTTCAGAGCACCATTTTCAACTGCCTCTTCACTTTTATCAATATTAGGGTACTGTGAAATAAAAACTCTGTCAAATTTCAAGTATATTTTGCTCTCCCATCTTTAGCCGTAGCCAAATCTTAATATGATCTCTCTATAAACCTTATTTGTTAGTATTTTCTTTAAACATTTTTATATTGTGGCACAAAGTTACTGTAATTTCAACTGGTAAGTGATACGTCAAGCAGACTGTAGGTGTAACAACGATAAGGTAGTTGTCTTTAGATGTACTTAGATGTACTGTTTATTATTTTTAAAGAAGGAAGGTACAAAACACTTTGACATTATTCTTCACTCTTCTGACACTGCTGCTGCTGCTGCTGCTAAGTCGCTTCAGTCATGTCCGACCCGGTGCGACCCCATAGACGGCAGCCCACCAGGCTCCCCCGTCCCTGGGATTCTCCAGGCAAGAACACTGGAGTGGGTTGCCATTTCCTTCTCCAATGCAGGAAAATGAAAAGGGAAAATGAAGTCGCTCAATCGTGTCTGACTCTTGGCGACCGCATGGTCTGCAGCCTACCAGGCTCCTCCGTCCATGGGATTTTCCAGGCAAGAGTACTGGAGTGGGGTGCCATTGCCTTCTCAGACACTGCAGGTACACAAAAACTAACTAGGTGAAGGAACTGGAAGTATAACTTAAGTTTGAAAGTTCAGTGGGAATGGGAAATATGCTCCTCAGTTGAATGCATATTACAAGCTTAGAAACCGAATGCATACTTCAACTTAGAATAAAACCCTTTGTATATAACATCCAGTTCAGGAAACTAGCTATGTGTTCTGCAAGCTGGAATAAAAAATTAATAGCCAGCTTTAATTCAGGGGTAGATCTAAATAATCCAACTGTTTCAGGATTTTTCCAAGTCACTGGTTGGCCTTAGTCATATGACAGATGAGTATATGATGCTTAAAAACATGAACAAACATTTTACTTTTTGAGACTGCCTTTACGAATTTTCATTTTTCACCTAAGAAGGTAACAGCAAAAGTAATTTTTCAAGAGGCACAAAAAAATAACAGTGAAAATGCTCCCTTCTGCCCCAGAGCCCTCAGACCTTCTTCCCATAGGCAATGGAATGCTTTTATTATTATTTTTCTTTTTTTAAAAAAATAGTCTGTCTTCTCTTTGTTAGCTGTTAGGCTTTTATTTGAAATTATGAAAAAATACATACAAAAAAATTAAAAATTATGAAAAATTTAAATTCCTTTAAAGTTACTATTGTAAAAATTGTCTAACTTTCTTGACTTTTTTTTTCCCAAGTAGGGGAAGGTTTCAGATACTGGTTGAGAAAACAAGTTATGTATTAAGGATATTGGTTATTATGTTCTATTTTAGAAGCAGAAAATTTGTTTAGGTCTTAATAGGCATACTGTTATACCATTATCAAAACATACTTTTAGATCATCACTTACATTGCACTACAGTAGTATGTATTAGGATTTTGAGTTGAATCTTGCTTAAATTTTTTTTGCCCATTCTTCTTGAAAATTGTACTAATTTTTTACATAAGAACACTGGTTTTTAATAATTACAGATAGGCTTTTAAAAACATCTAGCAGGTAAAATTTCATTACAGTAATCCACGATGGTTCCAAAGATATATGAACACACTGATTCAAAACTCTTTGCCAGTTTTCGGTTGCTAGAGATGACAGCTATAGCCTAGCCTGCTTCTTAAACCAATAAAGAGAAGCTGGCGTTGTTGATGTATCTAACTAACACCACTTGCTCCCTCATTTCCTCTTCTCAGTTCCTAGCTCTGTGCTGTTTTTTTCAAAAAGAGATATTTAGGGAGGAAATGTTCATATTACAAAAATAAAGCAACAAATAATTCAACTTGTCATTCTTCCTATTGGGCAAAAATTCTCATACCTGGCTTTTCTGGTGGTTTTTGGAGTGGCTGCTGAATGTTGCTAGGGAAGGCTACCAGTTCCTCAGAAGTACTTGCTGTAAGTGGACAGAGTGACTGTCCTACTAAATCCTACAGCAAGTGACAATCATATGGGTATTCACTGCCCAAGCATTATATCTGTATAGACTGTCAATATGGTAAGCCATGACTGAGATTGTATTTTTTATTAATTTACCTTCCTGAAATACGGCAGGATTTTTTGAATGATCTAACTGAACTGCATGTAGAAAACATAACAGTAGTTGATTCTAACGGTAAGAAGTAAGTTGGAAAGAAAGTAAATTTTGCAGATGGCTTCTATTTCACATACCACATATGCACATTTTAAGTGGTAGTAATAATCCTAAATAAGTGTGATAAAACTTAACCTTGGCTAAGAGTGATGTTTATTGCTTGGGATCCTTGACCTCCTGGTGCTATTAAAAAAACATTTTGCCCACTTGCTGAAGACATTTGAACTAATCAAAGGGCTCTACAATGAAGAGCCTTAGCAACATAGTCAACTAGCTCCAGCTTCTTTTCAGGCCTCTATCCTATTATATCCATAATAAGAATTACCTTCTTGATATGTACTTCTAGTTTCACATTAAAAAGGAAAATTAGCTCCTCTTCCCTTCATAAGTTTCATTTGAACCTTTCCAGTAACTGTGGCTGATTTATAATGTGTCACATGTAATCTTAAAAGGAGTTTAAATTAAAATTTTTTTGCAAGTTGTAGAAATTTTACAAACTTCTACAATGAACTTTGTACAGATAGTGTCCTTAGTCATAGTACAATGCCTTGGATCACAATCACCCACGTAATCTGATTTTTAAGTAACAAGGCTGTGCATGTAGTTATTGCCATAAATTATGGTTAACTGATTTCAGCAAATTCAAGATTTGCTTTCAGTTTTTAACTGAGGCTTGTACTGCTGTAGAAAGTTATTGCTTTTGTCATTACATTGAGTTAAATGAGAACCAACTCAACCACTTGAGAAGTCAGACGAGTTGGTTATAAATTTTTAGTGGATTTGTTACTTCATGCCATAAATATGCAAATTAATGTAACAGTGTTCCACTTCTAGCCACAAGGTGCACTCTTACTACTCATATTGAACCTGATGTATTTAAAGATGGGAGAAATGTAGGAAAGGAAAAAATAGTGATCTTTAATGCAAGTTTATGCTTTATATAATTAAATACTGGGATGTAGCTTTCTCTGTCTGAAATATCTCATCTGCTGATTAATGACAAACTCGTAACTTCACTAAGTCACAAACCCGTGCTGTAGTTTAGAGGCCACAACGATGAGGGCCCTCTGATGGTTAGATAAAGGCATGCACAAATTGTCGCGGATTAACCTCCTTGTAAATAAAAAGCCACCAGAAGCAACTCAGAATAAAATGGTTTCCCTCCGATTATGTAATCCCTTCGGTGGTTAAATAAGGGCAAGTACAAACTGTCGCGGATTAACCTCCAGAGGAAGTCAGACTGCCAGCAGCGGGGCTGCCGAGGCGGTGACTTTTCCTTTGCGCAGTGCTCCAGCTGGCAGTGCCCCGAGCGGTTGGGGGAAAATGCACCGAAATTTGTCTAAAAAGGTTATCCGAACGTGTGACTGGGAGAGGGCGTACTGCACAGTGCGTGCGGGCCTGGGGGCAGGTGCACGTGGATGTGCTTTCGGGACGGGCCCGGGCCCACCTGGCGCAGGTGAGGGCGCGTCGCGGCCCCGCGGGTCCCCGGGATCCCGCAGGTGCGGCCGGACGGCGCGCAGGCGCAGTGCGCGGAAGCGGGCGCCCGCCTCTCCGGACGCCCCGGGCCCACCGCGCGCCGCCGGCCGGGCGGACACCCGCCTCCGCCTCCAGCCCGGGGCGCAGCGTCGGTCTCCCGGGTCCCAGCTGGCAAACTCGTCCGCCCGCCCCCGCAAAAAATAACGTGTGAATACCCTACGTAGACAGAGCCTCTTCTTCCTCGTCGCCGCCGCCATTTCCAGAAGTTTCCAGTCAAGCCACGGTGGTGGCCACTGCACAAGGCGAGGCGGCGCCTGCGCTACTCCCTCGCTCTCTCAGCCCCTGCCTTCTGGGGTCGGAGCCGGCGGAGGGGAGACGGCGACGTGGGGCTCCCGCCGACCCCACTGCCCTGCGTCCACTTGGTACGCCCCGGCCCCCGCCCCCGGCTCGGGAAGCTTCTCCCGGCGCCTCTAGAGCGGCGGGCCGCGGGCGGGGCGGGCGGACGGAAGGGGCGGCGGGCCGGGGGCGGGGCGCTCACGCTGCCCTGCCCGTCCCGTGCCCGCGCGTCACGTGCCCGCGCCGCGGCCAATCGCCGGGCGGCGCCGTCCTGGGAGCGAGCAGGCTGTGGTGAGGGACGGCGGAGACCGGAGATGTTTTCGAGCCCGGCCTCGGCGGCGTTCGCGGCGGTTGCGGCGGCGGTGGCGGAGAGCACGACAGCGACGGCGGCGCCGAGGCCTTCGTCCCGGGGGTAGACCCTCCCGCGCCGGCCGTGCCTGGGGTCCGTGCGGGCGAGGGGGGCGTGGCGACAGGCGAGGAGGAAGGAGGGGCGCGGTTTCGAGCCCCGGCCCCGGCGCCCGGGAGGAGCCCCTCAGTCGCGCCCGCTCCCGTCCCCTCCCCAGAACGAGGTAAGGACGCGCCCCGCCCCGCCGCGCTGACAGGACGGGCCGCCCGCCGGGAGCGCCGGGGCCGGGGCGCGGCGGGAGCCGCCGGGCGGGGACCGGGGGGGGCGGGGGCCGGGCGGGCGGCCGCGCCGCTCCCGGAACATGGCGGGGCCGCGGCGCGTGTGCGAGCGGGCGGGCGGGGAGCGGGTGTGCGCGGCCGGGGGCGCCGCCGGAGCGGAGCGGAGCGGGGCGGGGCGGAGCGGGGGCGCGCCTAGTCTGAGCCGCGGGGACCGAATGAGGCCGGGAGGGCGGCGCGGGTGAGCGGGGCCGGCGCTCGCGGACCCGCGGGCCGCCGGGCTCTCGGAGCTCGTTCGAGGGTAACCCGCCGTGACGCATCCTCGAGGATCCCAAAGCGTTGAATAAACGGTTGTACAAAGAGGTCACCGGAGCCCAGCTGACAGCTGTTTTAATAATAACAGTAAGAAACAGTTTGGGACGGGAAGTTGACACTTTTAAACCCGTTGAAGCCGTGGGGAACGCTTCAAGCGACGTAGTGGTCGAGAGTGTGGTGTCCACCGGACGCCCGCGGCCAACCCGATGCCGGGGATTCAGACCCCGGCATCCGCAACGCTTCGGAAAATCCTCTGATCCTGAAGTTGACCTGAACCTGTGTTCTCAGTCGTGTGTCCTTTTTTATTTTAAAACGGTTTATGTGAATTATGGAAGAAGGCAAACTGGTGAAATAGCTATTTTAAAATAAATTGACTGCTGATTAAAAACATATGCTCGTGTAGGCTCTTAAAAATCTTGGGCACTGATCTGTTTCAGTTTCTTCAATCGTTATACAAAGGCTTTCCTGGAGATTAGCTCAGAACTGGCAGAACATACGCTATATTGGTGCCAAGAGGCTTAAAAAACAAAATGAGATAGTGCCGACTGTGTAAGATCAAGTCGTTATATTAACTAAGCTTGTTGGGGAAAGTCTTTAATTTGGGCTAAACGCAAAAACCTGTAAACATTTGAAATGTTTCCTAGGCAAGAGGGGGAAGGTTTACTAAAAAATTTTTTATAGTTAACACAAGCTCTAACAATTTCTAAAGGTCTGCGAACGGTTGAGTAAGTAGGGTCAAGATTAACTATTCAAGATATGTATTCTATTTTAAGGACAGACAAGGTGTTAAAATGAAGTAAAACCTAATTAGTAGTCATGAAAGGAAAAGAGAAAGAGGCCTATAATGGTCATAAGCGCTCTGGTTTCCATAGTTGTTGTTAAGATGGTTTTATGAACAGGCAAAGCTGGGAAAGTGGAAATCCCATGGGTGTGTATTCCATGAAGACTGAGGAAGAGTAAGAAAAAAATACTTAGATGAGGAAAGAACTTAATAGGTGGAAGTATGTTGTGCAGTCTTTGACTTTAGTTCCCTGATAATGTGAAGGGGAGAAAAGCTTGAATTTTGTTTGGCGATAAGTACCTAACTGGTGGAATGAATTTAAATGGAAGATGTTTTTATCAAAATGCTTGTATATTACTTTTTTTTTTTCGGTATAGAAGTTGCTGAAACATGTACCTGATACTCTTTGAGGGATATTTGGAAAACTCTTCATTGGAAAAGAGGTTTTTATTCTAGGGAATAAAAATAATTTAAAAAATTTTCAGTTTTTTGGTACTAGTTGACTAGTGGTTAAATTTTCTTTAAACCATTCTTATATTTTAAGAGCATCAGATCAGATCAGATCAGTCGCTCAGTCGTGTCCGACTCTGCGACCCCATGAATCGCAGCACGAGCATGGTTTCAGTCTAAAGAGAGAATGATTAGTGATATTTAATTTCCATTGTAGTCTAGAAAAGATTTAGACAGCTTTCTGTATATAAACTTGATGCTACTGAAGCAGCATCTATCAGATGGGTGTGAAGAATTTATCCAGTAATTGCCATACGTTGCTTAATAGCTAATGACACCACTTTCTGACTTGGAACTCATTGCTAAAGCTGACATCAACATGTATTTGTAAAATGCTGGTACTCTTAAAGGGTACAGTCTAGAGATTTATCCTTAGAACTGGAAGGGACTTCAAATTTTCTAATCCGTTTACCTCACTTTACAGATGAAAAAATAAAGGCCTGATAAGGGGAAATGACTTCCCCAACTCAGCACAGCTAATAATTAAATGTCTGTGGTTTGGCCTAGAGATTTCTTTTTGTGAAGGTGCTAATTTGCTGCTTTCTTTTAAGAAGTAGCTTTATGGAATAGTGGAAAGAACAGGGGAAATATAAGTGAGAGGACTGGGGTTTAAATTCTTGATTTGTCACTTCCTAACTGGTTTTTGACAAATCATATTAATTTTCAGAGCCTTGCATTTGTAATTTGCAACAAAACAAAACCTTTTGTTACATAATTTACAGCATTTTTGATGGCCCAATATGATTATATATGGAAAGCACATTATATTGTATAAGCTTTTATGCATATAAAAAGTGGTGATATTTTTAGAATAACAGTTCTCTACTGTATTATCTGAGGTGTCTAGATCCCTAGGTTTTTGCTTAGTCTTACCTTCCGTGTTTTGAGCACCTGCTGTTTTACAGATTATAACTCCCTGTAGATACATTTTCTGATCCCTGCTTAGTTCTAATCTTAGTAAAGCCTCTTATGAACATTTTAAATATTGTGGTTGTTAGAGTCTGACTTCCTCTGGAGAATATGAAGTTTCTTCATATAGCATTTGAAAACATTCTCATATACACTCATGCATGCACAGTCTGTTTCTTTAACAGACAGTGACTTTTAAAAAGTAACAGTTAAAGTATCTTAGTAACAATGTTAATTTTTTGCTAGTTTCGAGATATATAACAACAGGAGATGTAATTTCCTTTGTAAACTCAGCTTTTGAGTAGTTCATGTTAAGGTTATCTTGTAGATCTAAAATAAAATATACCCTGTAGGAATGTTAGGACTAAGTGTTGACTTTTGCTGTTAGGTTTAGAGACCTTTCCTTTTAGTGCTTTACATTGATAATACTGAGAGTCAGAACATCAGTACTGTAGTGTAATGGCGTTACATGGATTATTTGTAACTTTGAATCTAAAGGTTATGATAAACATTGTTGAGCATTTAGAATCTTCAGTTTTTAAGTGAACTATTTCAGATAATTTTCATAACAAACCCGTAAAACAGATACTACGGCTGAGAAAAATGAGGCTTTGAACTGTTATGTGGTGTGCAGATATTCACAGACCCAAAAAAGTGACAGACTGTGCTGTCCTCATTCTTAACCATTTCTCTTTTCTACCTCTAATTAAGAGTGCTTAGCTGATTTTGAGAAGTTTTAAGGCAGTGTTTCTTAAGTTTCTGACTTTGTGAAAAATTTGTGGAGCCAGCATTCTACCTTCACAAAGAATTGTGGAAGGTAGGCCAGCAAGCCTTTTCATGAGATGTTGATATAGTTGTCTTTTTTTTTTTTTTTTACATTAGTTGTCAGAAGCAAATTAGTCTCACCAGCTACCGAAGGACTACAGTTGTTAACAGCTTTTTAAGAACTGTTCTAACAGACTCCACCTTGATATTAATGTTCATTGTTAAAAGGGAATATACTTTATTTTTTTTAAGCTCTTTATTTTGTACTGGGGGTATAGCTGATTAACAATGTTGTGATGGTTTCAGGTGAACTGGGACTCAGCCATTCATATACATGTACCCATTCTGCCTCAAACTCCCCTCCCATCCAGGCTGTCGCATAGCATTGAGCAGCAGTAGGTTCTTGTTGGTTATCCATTTTAAATATAGCAGTATATACATGTCCATCCCAAACTCCCTAACTGTCCCTTCAGCCCAGCAGCCATAAGTTCATGCTCTGTCTCTGTTTCGTAAGTTCGTTTGCATCATTTCTTTTTAGATTCCACGTGTAAGGGCTGTCATATGGTACTCCTCCTCCTTTGACTTGCTTCAATATGACACTCTCTAGGTCCATCCATGTTCCTGTAAATGGCATTATTTTACTCTCTTTACTTATTATTAATGAGTAATATTTCATTAAGTATCTGTATCATGGCTTCTTCATCCATTCCTCTGTCAGTGGGCATTTAGGTTGCTTCCATGTCTTGACTTTGTAAACAGTGTTGCAAATGAATATTGAGGTGCATGTATCCTTTCAGATCATAAAGAAACATACTTAAAACAAAAGAGTGAAGGAGAAAGATAACTAACCAGACTCATTTAGGACTTTTATAAAGGAATAGAGTCAGAAAGGGTAAATAGGAGTTGTCTAGGTTAGAAGTGGAACCCTCCACAGAAATACTTCCAAGTTGAGGTTAAAAAAAAAGATAAATTATGAAGCTAAGTTACACAATCATTTCTTTGGCATTTAAAAATTGTGTCTCTTTGGCTGATCGCTTAATATTTGTTTATTGCACTAAAATTGTTTCGAAATATGTAGTTGCTTACACTTCTGCGTATCAGTTTGCATTTGGGCCACAATTGGGGAAAATACCACAAATATTAGTGATTAAATACCATATTCTTAAACTCCCTTATTGCTTAAAAGTGTTGTGAGAGTCCTGTAGCTTCTTACATTTCAGACTGTTGTTCTTCCTAAATAGGAGTTTTGTTGGCATTCTGACTTAGAAAACTAAAACCATGCGTACGTGGGTCTTTCTTCCTAGAAATAGATATATAAATTCACGGTAAAAGATAATAGTATGTAAAAAATTATATCCTCAGTAGTTTATGAAGTATTTTTACGTCAGATCTCTTGAATTTCACTATTCTTGAGATCATCAAAATGTCTGCTAATCTGATGATATTGAACCATGGATAGGATCCAGGTTAAAATTTTCTGGAGTAATGCTAGACTGCTTTATGAAAGAGAAGTATTAGCAAATCTAAAGGAAGAGGAAAGAGGCACCTACTTTTATTTTCTCTTCTACCAAAGCCACATTGTACACAGCTTTCTTTCCTTTCTGTTCTACCACTTCTGAAGCTTTAACGA
This sequence comes from Bos grunniens, assembly GCF_055505025.1. Lineage (NCBI taxonomy): Eukaryota > Metazoa > Chordata > Mammalia > Artiodactyla > Bovidae > Bos > Bos grunniens. Next base: position 43,052,335 of record NC_141188.1, read on the forward strand.
ACAGGGTAGAAGTAAATACTAAAAACATTCTTTATAGCAATTTACTAATCAGTGATGGTGGTTAATGATGCCAGGTAGTTGAGAATATTTTTAATTTATAAAATATTTCCTACCATAATTTGCCCAAAAATATTGTAACGAGGAATAAAGCTTTGGTTTATATTCTCATATTGTGTACTAAACTCTTGCAACCTCTAAGTTAAAATAAGTCCTTTTTACCAGAGTTTAATTTTGACTATTTGGAAGTTACTTGTTGATCAAAGAAAAGAACTTTTATTGCGCTTTTGTACTGTTACTTTCACATGTGTTATTTTAATATATGATGAGAGTAATTTTATATATCTAGTTATGAAAATGGAGAAGGCAATGGCAACCCACTCCAGTACTCTTGCCTGGAAAATCCCATGGACGGAGGAGCCTGGTAGGCTGCAGTCCATGGGGTCGCTAAGAGTCTTGACTTCACTTTTACTTTTCACTTTCATGCTTTGGAGAAGGAAATGGCAACCCACTCCAGTGTTCTTGCCTGGAGAATCCCAGGGACGGGGGAGCCTAGTGGGCTGCTGTCTCTGGGGTCGCACAGAGTTGGACACGACTGAAGCGACTTAGCAGCAGCAGTTACGAAAAAGACTTCAGAAAGTTGTCACTGGAATATCTCCAACTCCAGACACTATTACTCAAGAACTAACTTGAAATTTATGTTATATAAATGTTCATGTATTATTTTGAGAATTATTTTTTCTTAAAGTTTGTGAAAGTGTTAGTTGCTCAGTCGTGTCCGACTCTGCAATCCCGTGGACTGTAGCCTGCCAGGCTCCCCTGTCCTTGGGATTCTCCAGCAAGAATACTGCAGTGAGTCACCATTTCCTTCTCCAGGGGATCTTTTCGACCCAGGGATCGAACCTGGGTCTCCCACATTGCAGGCAGATTCTTTACTGTCTGAGCCACTAGGGAAGCCTAATTTTTTTTTTAAGATCAGTCCAATTTGTTTGAAGATTTTTATTTATTTTTTAATTTTTATTTTTAAAATATAAATTTATTTATTTTAATTGGAGGCTAATTACTTTACAATATTGTATAGGTTTTGCCATACATCAACATGAATCCGCCATGGGTGTACACGTGTTCCCCATCCTGAACCCCCCTTCCACCTCCCTCCCCATACCATCCATCTGGGTCATCCTAGTGCACCAGCCCCAAGCATCCTGTATTATGCATCGAACCTGAACTGGTGATTTGTTTCACATATGATATTATACATGTTTCAACGCCATTCTCCCAAATCATCCCACCCTCGCCCTCTCCCACAGAGTCCGAAAGACTGTTCTATACATCTGTGTCTCTTTTGCTGTCTTGCATACAGGGTTATCGTTACCATCTTTCTAAATTCCATATATATGCGTTAGTATACTGTATTGGTGTTTTTCTTTCTGGCTTACTTCACTCTGTATAATAGGCTCCAGTTTCATCCACCTTGTTAGAACTGATTCAAATGTATTCTTTTTAATGACTGAGTAATACTCCATTGTGTATATTTACCACAGCTTTCTTATCCATTCATCTGCTGATGGACATCTAGGTTGCTTCCATGTCCTGGCTATTATAAACAGTGCTGCGATAACTTTGGGGTACACGTGTCTCTTTCAATTCTGGTTTCCTCAGTGTGTATGCCCAGCAGTGGGATTGCTGGGTCATATGGCAGTTCTATTTCCAGTTTTTTTTTTAAGGAATCTCCACACACTTCTCCATAGTGGCTATACTAGTTTGCATTCCCACCAACAGTGTAATAGGGTTCTCTTTTCTCCACCCCCTCTCCAGCATTTATTGCTTGTAGACTTTTGGATCGCAGCCATTCTGACTGGCGTGAAATGGTACCTCATTGTGGTTTTGATTTGCATTTCTCTGATAATGAGTGATGTTGAGCATCTTTTCATGTGTTTGTTAGCCATCTGTATATCTTCTTTGAAGAAATGTCTGTTTAGTTCTTTGGCCCAGTTTTTGATTGGGTCGTTTATTTTTCTGGAATTGAGCTGCAGGAGTTGCTTGTATATTTTTGAGATTAGTTGTTCATCAGTTGCTTCATTTGCTATTATTTTCTCCCATTCTGAAGGCTGTCTTTTCATCTTGCTTATAGTTTCCTTTGTTGTGCAGAAGCTTTTAATTTTGATTGGGTCCCGTTTATTTTTGCTTTTATTTCCAATATTCTGGGAGGTGGGTCATAGAAGATCCTGGTGTGATTTATGTCGGAGAGTGTTTTGCCTACATTCTCCTCTAGGAGTTTTATAGTTTATGGTCTTACATTTAGATCTTTAATCCATTTTGAGTTTACTTTTGTGTATGGTGTTAGAAAGTGTTCTAGTTTCATTCTTTTTACAAGTGGTTGACCAGTTTTCCCAGCACCACTTGTTAAAGAGATTGTCTTTTCTCCATTGTATATTCTTGCCTCCTTTGTCAAAGATAAGGTGTCCATAGGTGCGTGGATTTATCTCTGGGCTTTCTGTTTTGTTCCATTGATCTATATTTCTGTCCTTGTGCCAGTACCATACGGTCTTGATGACTGTGGCTTTGTAGTAGAGCCTGAAGTCAGGCAGGTTGATTCCTCCAGTTCCATTCTTCTTTCTCAAGATTGTTTTGGCTATTCGAGGTTTTTGTATTTCCATACAAATTGTGAAATTATTTGTTCTAGCTCTGTGAAAAATACTGTTGGTAGCTTGATAGGGATTGCATAGAATCTATAGATTGCTTTGGGTAGTATACTCATTTTCACTATATTGATTCTTCCAATCCATAACACGGTATATTTCTCCATCTATTAGTGTCCTCTTTGATTTCTTTCACCAATGTATTATAGTTTTCTATATATTGGTCTTTAGTTTCTTTAGGTAGGTATAGTCCTAAGTATTTTATTCTTTTCGTTGCAATGGTGAATGGAATTGTTTCCTTAATTTTTCTCTTTTCTCATTATTAGTGTATAGGAATGCAAGGGATTTCTGTGTGTTGATTTTATATCCTGCAACTTTACTATATTCATTGATTAGCTCTACTAATTTTCTGGTGGAGTCTTTAGGGTTTTCTATGTAGAGGATCACGTCATCTGTTTGCAGATTTTTAGTTGAGGTGATCACCCAGCAGTGGTTATTCACCCTTCAGAAATTATCCCTGTCTTACAGGGTTCATAAAAACATCTCAAGAATGAAGATGAGTGTTCTCTTTAGGCTGCAGTCAAACAGGACCAAAAAATACTTCTTTACCTTCTATTAGTCCTCACACTATTGAAAGTAAACAGGAATGTGTAACAGCAAAGGGGCTCACTCACTGTTCCTTTCCAGTACACTTTCCCCCTCCTTAGCTCCTCCTCCCCCTTCAGGTGCTATTGTTCAGCAGCTTTGCAATATCCAGTGAAAATAAATCTGTCCCTATCTGTTGTTGGTTAACATTAATATTTGTGTCCTTCCATTTAAATTATCTAACCGCTTTCTTGTTATCCAAGACTTTCATCTTTAAATGTGGTGTGAATGGATTTGGTTTTAGCTACAGGAATTTGATCATTAGCTAATAACATGGAGAAATAATCATTTGCCCTTTCTCTTCTGTGAATTGATACTTCATATCCCTTGGTCAGAGGTATAGTTACAAACATCCTGTGACTGATAATGGGCTGTCCTCATAAATTCTCAATCACTCTGTTGTTATTGAAAGTTGGTAGGTCATGTCCAGCTCTTTGTGACCCCATGGACTGCTGCACTCTAGGTTCCTCTGTCCTTCACTGTTGACTAGAATTTGGTGAGTCATGTCCACTGAGTCTGTCTAACCATCTGACCATCTCATTCTCTGTCTCTGCCTTCTCCTTCTGCCCTCAATCTTTCCCAGCATCAGGGTCTTTCCCTATGCATCAGTTTTTTGCATCAGGTGGCCAAAGATGCTTCAGCATCAGTCCTTCCAATGGATATTTAGTGTTGATTTCCTTTAGGATTGACTGGTTTGATCTTGGAGTCCAAGGAACTCTCAAGAGTCTTCTCCAGCACCACAATTCAAAAGCATCAATTCTTCGGTGCTCAGCCCTCTTTATGGTCCGACTGTCACATCCATTCGTGACTACTGGAAAAAACATAGCTTTGAGTCTAGACCTTTGTTGGCAAAGTGATGTATTTACTTCTTAATACACTGTCTTGCTCCTTCCAAAGAGGAAGCGTCTTTTAATTTCATGGCTGCACTCACTGTCTGCAGTGATTTTGGAGCCCAAGAAAATAATATCTGTTATTGCTTCTACTTTTTTCCCTTCTGTTCACATGCCCTTTTGAAGTTTGTTTTCATTGTACAGATGAGTTTAAATCAGTGATTGTCTTGCTCCTTTAAAAAATTATACCTTCAAAGAAGTTGATATTATTAAGAGAAAAAAAAGATGAAATGATATATAACATTTGAGCCTTTGTGGGGAAAATAATTATTTTGTATTATGAATTTTTACAAGGAAAGTTCTTGAATGATTCAGTTTGACAATGTGACAGACTATCTCTGGATATTGAATATGAATTTATTTTTCTGTATTTTCAAGCTTTGCCACAGTGAGCAAGTATTATGGATATAATCAAGGTTTTAAACAGTGCATGCTTAATTAACACCTTTTATTTTTTTATATTTGTTTGTTTTGGCTGTGTCGGGTCTTAGTTGTGGCACATGGGCTTAGTTGCCCTGCCTCGTGTGGGATCTTAGTTCCCCAACCAGGGATGGAACCTGTATCCCCTGCATTGGAAGGCAGATTCTTAAGCACTGGACCACCAAGGAAGACCCAACAAATTTTAAATAAATGTTTTTATGAACAGTATTGCGTTTAGCGTTGTTGAGGCAGGAATTTAATATGATCTTCACTGATATTTTTCTGTAGTGTTTTTTTTTTTTTAAGAATTTACGCTGAATATTTTAATATGATCTTTGCTGTAGTGTTTTGTTTTTTTTAGAATTTACACTGAATATGTGAAATAGGGGACAGTGTTCTTTAATCATGCAAATGCTTTCTAGTTGGTGTAGAATGGAACACAGTGAGCCCTCAAGGACATGGATTGTGTCTGTCTTGTTCACTGTTGTACCCCAGATTCCATCACATTCTAAGGGATCACCCCAGTGCTAATGTCAGGTGAATGGCCTGACTGGTGTAAGAGGATGAATTGGGACTAAAGGAAAGAAAATGGGTAGCAGATGAAAAAGGTTGTGATTGCGAGGAAGAGGGGCTTGATAAAAACAAATTTCCAATATGGGGAATAATATAACACAGGTTTTCTTGGAAAATAATTCAAGAGGTTGTATAGAATTCATATAGCAGATAAGAAGATCATTGAAAAAGTGCTTAGATATTAAGGTTTTAGGTACCATTGCTAAGCATATATCTGAAGAAGACAGTTTATGCTTGTATGGAGCTTAAAATCTAGCTGGAAGAGATAATTACTTAAAACAAGGATCCATAATTACAGAGAGGCTCTGTAAACATCTGGAAGTTACATTGCAGATTTTTTAGTGGAAGGTCCTATGGCTTTCAGGCTTTGAGATGGGTCTGTCCAAAAAAGATGAAGAATCACTGAGTTGGAAATTTAAGTTCAGTTTTTGATGTAGAACTGTTACATTCTTAAATAGTCCTAAATTTATGTTTTTAGACTTAAAGGATATTTCTTCTTATAGATAAAGCTATTTAATATGGGCATCATCAGTGAGATTTGCTTTTTTACCCCCAGTTCATAATATTTACATTGTTATATTTCAGGAAATGCTTTATTTTAAAAATGAAACCAAATAGACATATACTCTTTGCCATTGGGGTTGGAGTTCCCACCATACCACCCTTTTCATGTCACATACTTAATGCTGTTAGACTGCAGGGAATTCACTGTGCTTTGTTCCCTCTGTACCACATTCCTCGTTACTCTTCCTCAGCATCCTTGGACAGGAAAGCAGTGTATGTCCTAAAATGACCTGACAAAAAAGAACTACCAATCATGCATACTATTATCCTAAGTCAACTTAGAGCACCTTTTAAATGACTCATATGCAGTTACCCTGAATTGTTGTTTTATTGCTGTCTAGTTGATATATAGTATCAGTCATGTTAGTTTCAGGTGTATAATACAGCCATTTGGTATTTTTATAGGTTATACTTCCTTTAAAGTTGGCAGTTGTCCTGAATTCTTGTGGGTAGTATTTTAAGTGGATTTATGTCGGAGAGTGTGCAGGACACAGAGGTGGTAGATCAGGACTAAAAGAAGGCCCAGACAATTCAGCCCTGGTGTGAAGTTGTGTGGAAGCTACAACTTTGGCTATAATTGAAGTAGTGTTAATCACCCACGTTATTGGTTGGGTCAGGGTGGGAATGGTGTGGTATGTAGATGAGAAATAATACTTTCATAAGTGTTGCTCTCTTGAGAGGGGTACTGACTTCAACTACCTCTAACACATAGAGATTTTGGGTGTAGATAAAGATGATTTTCAGGATTTCAGGCTTATATTGCAGAAGCTGTGATTATCGTAAAAACTATTCTAGGTTTTTATGCCATGCCTATTATTTCAAATCTCTTTATTTTTTTATGTGCCACTATTCAAACTATATGCAATTATCTAAACAGTTAAAAGTCCTTTCCTTTCATTTAAGGCTAAAATATGTACCTATCATTTTTAAAGAAAGCTGTAAAAATGAGTTAGAGTGTATTCAGAATTAAAGGGTGAATAGTACTGAGAATGGACCAGAGGCCTGATCTCTTGAGCAGATCAAGAGTTACTTGTCTTTTGAGGGGTGAAGTTAAAATACCAAAAATGTTTTTTATTTTCACATATTTCAGATAATTTAAAAGGTACAGAAAATAGCATAGTGTGCATATGGCACCTGTCTGCAGCCTTAGGAATTAAACATTTACAAGTTTAGTTGAAGGCCCCTGTATATCTTTGCCTGAGCCATATCCTTTCTTCCCCCAGCGAAGTCCTATCTCCCTCTTTGTGCAAACTTTTTCCAGCAGTGGCTCTACCCTTTCCCTGCTGCTACTGCTAAGTCACTTCAGTCCTGTCCGACTCTGTGCGACCCCAGAGACGGCAGCCCACCAGGCTCCCCCGTCCCTGGGATTCTCCAGGCAAGAACACTGGAGTGGGTTGCCATTTCCTTCTCCAATGCATGAAAGTGAAAAGTGAAAGTGAAGTCACTCAGTCGTCTGCGACTCCTATCAACCCCATGGACTGCAGCCTACCAGGCTCCTCCGTCCATGGGATTTTCGAGGCAAGAGTACTGGAGTGGGGTGCCATTGCCTTCTCCGACCCTTTCCCTAGACCTGTGTAAATTTCTTTCTTTGTCCAGGGTTCACCACGGTGACATTTTCCATTTCAGCTCTTTTGTGTATTGTATATAACAGTATGGGTGGGCTGACTAGTGGAGCTGAAAATGATTACCTATATACACGAGGTAGAAATCTACCTTTAAATGTAGGCAGAGTAAAGATTTCAACATTGTACTATATGCAGAAAAGATTGGCAAAGTAGATGTGAGAGTAATCTCACGAAATCATTTTAGGAAGGTTAGTCGTGTAGCAGTAGTGTGGAGCAGTGGTCTGGAAGGAGGTGTAAATTGCTAACTCATTTTGATTGGCTTTTTTCCCTTCTAATTACCCTACATTAGTGAGATTTTGTTCTGCTTCCAAATACTTTACTATTTTGCAATAAGTGAAAGGAGCTGGTGGCAGAATGCTTAATGGTGAGTGTTGCTAGTTTTCAGGATCTGGGGGATTGGTCTTTGCCCCCTTTTAGAGTCTGTTGATAGTGGAATGAGTACGTCATGGTTATTAGATCTCTACTTTCAGTATTGTAAATTTTCCACCACTCAGTGCCAGAGATGCAAGCAAAGCTGCCTGACCGTTTTCTCTGGGCTGTTGCAGCCCTCTGCTGGCCTATGGAAGTCACACATTTAGAGCCCTGTCGGGCCAGAAAGAGGTCAGTAACCCCAGCAACGCACTTTTAGACTCTTAGAAGTCATTTATGTCAACTCTCCATTGCAGATGAGTATTTTGTATATTGACCTTTACAGTTCTGGAAATAAATTTATATGTAAATATGCTTAGATATTGAGGGCAAGTAGATCATTCTAAATCCAACTGCCTGTATTACTTTTCTTTAAAAATTCTAACTGTATTGTTAGAATGTGATCCTTTATGATCCACTGTTGACAATGCCAAAAAATATTTTTACATTCTCTTTTGTAAATATTATCTAATGAAGTAATGGGAACTTTATGTTTTAAAACAATTGAGATATTGTTCGGTCATTTCTATTGGGAGACAAATACAATGGATAATTGGTTTTTTTTTTAAGTATTTTCAAAGCATTTCTGCTTCTTGTTGCTGGTGTCATTCTAGCCTGCTTGCTCTTGTGGACTGTTATTCCCATCTCACAATCTGGTTGTCATACTTGAAGTGGTCTCCATGTCTTTCCTGTTATTCCTCTTTAGTCTTTCTTCCAGAGTTTCACCAGTGGCCCCTTTTTTCCCCTCAACGGCCCTTTTAAACACGCTACTCAAATTGCGTCACTGACTTTTTTAAAGCCTTAAGTCGGCTTTTGTCGTCATAAAGATCAAACGACACAGTGACGAGGTGCTTCATGTCGATCCCTTCCTCCTCTGTTTAGCCTCTTTGTCTCCCCTGCTGTGCTTCAGTTCTTGCTGTCCTTCCCTGTGGCCTGCTCTCTGTGGGCGGGTGTAATTTCTTGGTCTGGAATACAATCATCATTTTCTTGTGGGAAAATGTTATGGAATAGCTGCCAGAAAACATTGTGCTAAAAATCAACCATGGCTTACTTTGGGAAGATACGATAAAGCAAGCATGAACCCTTGCTTGGTTGTTTATATTTCAAGCAATTTGCCTGTCTAAGTGCTGCTCTCTTTTATACCTCTGGTTTACCTTTGTGGAATTTTGAAGGTAATACACAGAGCTAAACTAAATTGACTATTTACAACGCATTTACTTGATACAGTCTTCTAAATTAATGCTGTGCTTTAGGGCTTCCCTGATAGCTCAGTTGGTAAAGATTCTGCCTGCAACGCAGGAGACCTGGGTTCGATCCCTGGGTTGGGAAGATCCCCTGGAGAAGGGACAGGCTACCCATACCAGTGTTCTTGGGCTTCCCTTGTGGCTCAGCTTGTAAAGAATCCACCTGCAATTCAGGAGACCTGGGTTCAATCCCTGGATTGGGAAGATCCCCTGGAGAAGGGAAAGGCTCCCCACTCCAGTATTCTGGCCTGGAGAATTCCATGCACAGTCCATGGAGTCACTAAGAGTCGGACACGACTGAGCAACTTTCACTTTCACTTTTAGATTTTTGAAGGAGATAATGTACAGCAGCACCAACACAAAGTGCACCCTATTTTACTGGATTGAGCTTCTGTCCCTAATCTTTTATTTGCTTTCATATTTTAATGGCTGGATTAGAAAACATAAAATGCAGAAAGTACCTCTTACTTCTTCCTCTAGCTCTGTCTGAGGTACTTCTCTCACCTGCCATCTCATCAGTCTTTCCCCTTGGGTTCTAACCAGAACACTGTGTAGTTCTCCAGAGCAAACCAAGTGGAAGTTGACTTATTTAAAATTTTTTTCATTTGTATATTATGCAAGTAATACCTGTTTATTATAAAAATTAATGTAGATAGACCATAGACATCTCTTAAGAACTGTAGAAAATATAGTCTTAAGGACAGTGCTGAAGACAGTTTATTTTAAAGGATGTGGTGGTTTTCGTCTTTTTCATGCTGTTGGTTAAATTTGTGATTTTTATGATACTAATTTCTTGGTCTGAAACACAACCATCATATTCTTGTGGGGGAAATGTTATGAAATAGCTGCCAGAAACATTGTGGTGAAAATCACCCACAGCTTACTTTGGGAAGGTATGATAAAGCAGGCATGAACCCATTTCAGAAACTAAACTCTTAACTGTTTAAGTAGTTGAGATGGTAGAGAGGTCCAGTTCTTATTCCAGAAATACAGCCATATTTAAGATTTATCTTCAAGATTTTCTGTTAGTTTGGGAGTTAAGCTTTTGGTCTTTGTGCAAATAGGAAGTGTTTAATATTTATGTCTGATGGTTTACTTTTTTTGCATGGGTAATGGTGGTTTAGTCACTAAGTCGTGTCCGACCCTTGCGATCCCATGGACTGTAGCCTGCCAGGCTCTTCTGTCCATGGGATTTTCCAGGCAGGAATACTGGAATGGATTGCCATTTCTTTTTTCCAGGGGATCTTCTAGCCCAGGGATCGAACCCAGGTCTCCTGTGCTGCAGATGGTCTACTGTATTGCAGGCAGATTCTTTATTGACTCAGCTACCAGAGAAGCCCTTTTGCATGGGGGAGCACAGCAATAAGGATGTCAAAATTGTTTAGTAGTTTAAACTGTCATTTTTGTATTCATAGAAACGTAGAATGGAGTGAAATTGTTCTAAACCTCTGGAATCAGGATTTTAGAAGAATAGGCGTTCTTCAGTGTAATCTAGCCTAACTTTACTTTCAAGAAGAAACAGAAGTACTGAGAAGTAATGAAGGTCAACCAAAAAGTCTGGTAGATCTCAGAATAGAATCTTGGACTAAAGTCTCCCAGATCAAATCACAGAGAAAATAATAGTCACTTTCCTAACTGAATGACTCTGTCTCTCTCTTTTAAAGGATGAGCTCCATAACTTTTATTTATTATTATTTTTTAAAGTAACCATTTTATTTTGGCAGTGCCTCACAGCATCTTAGTTCCTCAGCCAGCGACGGAACCACTGCCACCTGCAGTGGAAGCATGGAATGTTAACCACTGGACCACAGGGATAGTCCCTACTCTTAAGGGTCATTTGAATTCTGTTGATTTCGTCTTTTGCTAGTTACATTTTTTTCTCAAAACAATTTTGGAGGAAGCATTTTTACTTTCAGCATAGCTGTAGCCCAGTGGAAGCTGGATCAGGCAAAAAGTTAGGAATTTCCATTCCATTCATATGGTTCCATCTTTACTTTCTTTAGTTTGAATGTAAAATTGCTGGTAAATTTAGAGGGCAGTATTTGAATATTTTATATGCACCAAAGACTGTATATGTGAAGATAACATTTTCTCGTAGTCTTATTATTTGAGCATTACCATTCCATGATGTAGATGAAGACATTATTAAGTGTATGCTCTGGGGATTTCTGGACTGTGAGGCAGACTGGGGACACTCCCTTCTTTTTCAGTAATGTATATGGAAAGCTAGATAAAAATAAAATATTTAAAAAACACATCTGAGCTTGAAAGCAAAAAAGCAGAATCAGCAGGTGCTTGAAATGGAAAAAAAAACTCAAAGGCATATTGGGAAGCAGGAATTGAAGCCCTGTCCTAAAAGGAAAACTGGAACCCGCAGGCCCAGGAATGACAGGGAGCTGTCCGCAGATCAGTAAGGCTCTGAATGGTTGATGAATGGCGCTGAAAGAAGAGTCTGCCAACCTGGGGTTGCATCTCCTAGTGTGTCTTCTTCCTGTCCTTTTATTGTTACCTGTTTTTGTATCCTTTTTGGGTCTCTTTTACAAAGTATATTGCTGAGTCTTATTTTTACCCAACCTTAGAGACTCTATCTTTTAATTAATGAGTTTAAACCATTTTCATTTATTGTAATTTTCCTAATATATATTGGAAATTATTTACATTCTATTTACTGTATTTTTGTTCATTTCCCACAGTTTCTTAATCTTATATTTTAAAATATATTTAAATATGTATATTTTCAAATATATATATTTTCTTTCTTCCAGACAAGAGAAGTACTTTACCCACTTTCTCAGTTTCCTTTCGTCTCTGCCACTACACCTCCTACCCCCACAAGGTCCCAGCAGCCACGCTGATGTTTTGTAGAATTTTAGTTCTGTAGAGGTATTCTTCAGGCATCCATCCATCTGTCATTTTTCTTTTTGTGTGATATACTAGATCTGTTAGGTTATTCCTAACAAATAATCTAAGTCCCTAACAAATAATTAATTCCCATATAAGGGCTTCCCAGGTGGCTCACTGGTACAGAATGTGCCCGCTGATGCAGGAGACATGGGTTCGATCCCTGGGTCGGGAAGATTGCTTGGAGTAGAAAAGGACTACCCATTTTGGTATTAACTGGAAAACTCCATGGACAAAGGAGCCTGGTGAACTACAGTCCCTGGGATCGCAAAGAGTCAGACGTGACTTAGTGACTGAAAAGTGAAAGTGAAGTCACTCAGTCGTGTCCGACTCTTTGCGACCCCGAGGACTGACGCCCACCAAGCTCCTCCGTCTATGGGATTCTCCAGGCAAGAATACTGGAGTGGGTTGCCATTTCCTTCTCCAGGGGATCTTCCCAACCCAGGGATCTAACCCAGGTCTCCCACATTGCAGGCAGATGCTTTAACCTCTGAGCCACCAGGGAAGCCCTTAGTGACTGAACATGAATGCAATTACCGTATATCACCTAGTGTTCTCATAGATTTATTTCAGTTAAGAGCCTACTTAAAAAAAACAATTTTCAAACAGGGTTTTGTATATATACATTCTAAGACCTTTTTATGCCTGAAAGTATGATTTGTTAACCCTCACTTTTAAATGATAGCTTAGTTTGATTAAAGATTTTTGGTTCAAAATTCTTTTCCCTGTACATTTTGAAATATTTCTACATTATTTTCTCATCTCTGCTGTTGCTTTTTGCAGGTTCTGATGTCAGCTTTATTTCTTTTCCTGTGTGTGTGACCTGCAGTTCCTCTCTAGATTTTGAAATTTTTGTTTATATTTTTCAGTCTGTAGTGTGTCTGGGTATAGTTCCTTTTCTGTCTTGTTTGCACTTGGATTCATATTCATTCCGTCCTTCTCTCATTCAACAGTTAGCTACTTATTGGGAGTCTACTCTATGCCAGGTTGTATTCCAGACATTTTCATCCAAGATCTTTGATCTTTCCTCAGTTCTGGAAAATGATTGTCATTTTCTCAAGTAGTTTGTCTTCAATTTTTTTCTTTCTGGGAATTCTGTTAATATGGATTCTGTTGCTTCTTGTCTCTTCTCCATCTCTTAACTTTAATGTTTTTCTTAAAAAAAATTCTCTCTTGATATCTTCTGCAACTGTCCTCTACCTGATCTTCTAGCTCACTAGCTCATTCTTTTGCTTATCCATTTACCTAATCTGTGGAGTTCTTTATTTCAATCATTGTACTTTCATACTCTGCATTTCTTCTTGGTTCTGTTTAGTCCTTCTGCATATTGGAATTTTCTCTTATTTCTTTGAGAATTTTAAATGCGTTAAAAATTTCTTCACATGTCTGTTCCATTAATTCTGTTCCATATGGTTTAGTTTGAGTTGCGATTTTTTTCCAGTGGGAAACCAATACAAAAAAGCAACTCAGTGGTAGCATCTGATTTTTAGTTTTAAGAGGTCTGACCACTGATGGCTGCTTGTAGAAGGAATATGTGTGTGAGAGAGAGAAGGGAGGGGTGGGGAAAAAATAGAAACAGGGAGATAATTTGCCGAGTTTTGTCCTAGCCTAGGCGGAGAAGGCATTGGCACCCCACTCCAGTACTCTTGCCTGGAAAATCCCATGGACGGAGGAGCCTGGTAGGCTGCCGTCCATGGGGTCGCTAAGAGTCAGACACAACTGAGCGACTTCACTTTCACTTTTCACTTTCATGCATTGGAGAAGGAAATGGCAACCCACTCCAGTGTTCTTGCCCAGGGACAGTGGAGCCTGATCGGCTGCCGTCTGTGGGGTCACACAGAGTCGGACACTACTGAAGCGACTTAGCAGCTGTAGCAGCAGCAAGTGGTGATAGTGGCTTGGGTTGGTTACCAATTGATATGGAAAAACATGGATTTAATTTAAAATGTGCCTTAGAGATGGAGTCAATATTTGAGTTTTTGGCTTAAGTGATGGATGGATGAATGGTGGTGCCATTTATTGAAATGGAGAAGAAGGGTGGGGAATGTGTTGAAAGTTTGACAGAGAAAATTAAGACTTTTCTGTAGTAATTTTTTGGTTTGATAATGCCTGTTAAACACCCACGTGAAGATGACAGGTAGGCAGTTGGGTAGACAGATTCGGAATTTTAGAGGAGGACTAGAGATACAGACTTGGAAGGGATCAGGTTGTTTAGGGAGTGTGTTAGGCCTACAATCCCTGAAGCAATTTTCAAGGAGAAGCGTCTGGGCTGCATGGTGTGTGTGAGCGTGCATGTCTGTGTGTGTGTGTGCAGGAGACTCAGAAGACACAGGAGAAGGCAATGGCACCTCACTCCAGTACTCTTGCCTGGAAAATCCCATGGATGGAGGAGCCTGGTAGGCTGCAATCCATGGGGTTACTAAGAGTCAGACACGACTGAGCGTCTTCACTTTCACTTTTCACTTTTATGCATTCGAGAAGGAAATGGCAACCCATTCCGGTGTTCTTGCCTGGAGAATCCCAGGGACGGGGGAGCCTGGTGGGCTGTCATCTATGGGGTCGCCCAGAGTCAAACACGACTGAAGCGACTTAGTAGCAGTAGGGATTAAAAGGGGATCCAGGATCAGGTCCTGAGTTACTCCTGACACTTCGAGTTTCTGCAGAAGAGGAGCGGTCAGGGAGATAGGAATTTTGCAAAACTTTTAGCATAAAAATATACTGTACTTTATTTAGCTAGATTTTATAAAATGAGTAGACTATTTCTCCAGTGTTTTGGATACAAGTAACATTTTAGCGAGTGCCTTTGTATATTATCTTTGCATATTTGTATAGTATACCTGTAGGGTAAATACTAAAATTGGATTATTAAGACAAAAGGCTGTGCATCTGTATTTTAATAGTTTTGCCAAATTCCTCTCCAAAGAGGTAATCCCAGTTTCTTCGTCATCAGTAGTGTATGAATATTCATATGTATGATTTTCCTTAATCCTTGCCAACACAGCCTTAATTCTGTCAGTCTTAAATGAACAGTTATCCTTTATTTTCTAGTTTTAAAATTATCAATGAATCTGAATATTTCTCTGTGTTTACTCCGTGTTTGTATTTCTTGTCGTCTCAAGTCGTCTTCTGTTTTTTTTTTTATTGATGTTACAGTTTTTTGATTACTAGTTCTTTTTCATATGTGTTGCAAATGTTTTCACTTGTCATCTGATTCCTATTAATGATATTTGCATTTCTAGTTTAATGTTATTTGCATGCGTGCTCAGTTCTTTGCAATCCCATGGACTGTAGCCTGCCAGGCTCTTCTGTCCATGGGATTTCCCAGGCAAAAATACTGAAGTGGGTGGCCATTTCCTTTTCCAGGGGATCTTCCTGATCCAGGGATTGAACCCGTGTCTCCTGTGTTGCAGGTGGATTCTTTACCACTGAGCCACCTATGAAGCCCCATGTAAAGGAATACGGTTGTTATTAAAGACTGGCGTTACAGATAGATGGGAAGAGTTAAATGTGAAAAGAAATAACAGGGAATAAAAGAAAATATATTTTCAGATCTTGGAATAGAGATAGTTTGAGCCTAAAACAGAAGAAAGGATCCATAAAGAAAATAGAGGCATAAAATGTATGTTTGATTATATAGTCCATTGTACACTCATATTCTTAGCAGAGTCTCTGTCAGTGGATAAACAAAATGTGGTTTTTACACACAATAAATGGAATGTGTTTCCACCTGTAAAAGGAGGGACACATGTTACAACATGGATGAACCTTGAAGACATGGCCAAGTGAAATAAGCCAGTCAAGAGAGGATAAATGTTACATCATTTCATTTTTATGAAGTACTTAAAGTAGTCAACTTCATAGAGACAGAGAATGACATGGTGGCTGCCAGGGACCAGGAGGAGTGGGGAATTATTGTTTAATGGGTAGAGTTTCAGTTGGGGTAGATGAAAAGGTTCTGAAGTTGGATGCTGGTAGTGGTTACACAATAGTGTGGATGAATTGAATGCTACAGACCTACATATTAAAAAAAAATAAGTGTTGGCAAGGATATGGAGAAAAGAGAACCCTTTAGCACTAGTGGTAGGAGTGTAAATTGATATAACCACTGTAGGAAACTGTATGGAGGTTCCTCAAAACACTAAAAATATAATTCCTTATGATTTAGCAATTCCACTTCTGGGTATTTATCTGAAGAAAATGAAAACGCTAATAGCCAAGATGTGAAAACAACTGCAGTGCCCATCTATGGATAAATGGATTAAAAAAATGTGATTAAATATACAATGGTAAATTATTCAGCCATAGAAAAGAATGAAGTCTTGCCATTTGATAACATGGTGACTTTGAGGGTATTATGCTAAGTGAGATAAGTCAAACAGGAAGACAAATACCATAGGATCTCTCTTAGATAGAGGACCTTTAAAAAAAAAGTTCATAGATAGAAAGAACAGATTGGTGGTTGCTGGAAGGAGGCGAGGACAGAAATGAATGAAAGAGGTCAAAAGATTTTTTAAAAAAAGTTACGGGAAAAAGGGAATGTATGGTGACTGTCGTTAACAACACTGTATTACATATTTCCAAGTTGCTAAGAGACTGAATCTCATAAATTTTCAACTATGCATGGTGACGGGTGTTACTAACTTACTGTGATTGCTTTGCAGTATATACAAATAAAATTATTATTGTGTTGTACATCTGAAACTAATATGTTTCATGTCAGTTATACATTAAAGAATGATTAAAAGTGGTAAATTCTATATTAAGTATATTTAACCACAGTTCATTTGTGTATTCAAAAAAACAGCATGGTTTTTCATTTAGAAATCGTAGGAAAATGATGATTGCTGAAGTAGAAATGTCAAAGGAACTTGAACCCAGATCTCCCGCATTGCAGGCAGATGCTTTACTGTCTGAGCCACCAGGGAAGCCCAAAGGAACCCTAACAAAATTCAAAAGAGGAAAAATAAGTGGCTAAAGTGGAGTGACGCTTACTCCTTGGACTGAAAGTTATGACCAACGGCAATGGCACCCCATTCCAGTACTTTTGCCTAGAAAATCCCATGGACGGAGGAGCCTGGTAGGCTGCAGTCCATGGGGTCGCTAGAGTCGGACATGACTGAGCGACTTCACTTTAACTTTTCACTTTCATGCATTGCAGAAGGAAATGACAACCCACTCCAGTGTTCTTGCCTGGAAAATCCCAGGGACGGGAAGCCTGGTGGGCTGCTGTCAGTGGGGTCGCACAGAGTCGGACTCGACTACAGCGACATAGCAGCAGCAGCAGATAGCATGTTCCAAAGCAGAGACATAACTTTGCCAACAAAGGTCCGTCTAGTCAAGGCTATGGTTTTTCCATTGGTCATGTATGGATGTGAGAGTTGGACTGTGAAGAAAGCTGAGGGCTGAAGAATTGATGCTTTTGAACTGTGGTGTTGGAGAAGACTCTTGAAGAGTCCCTTGGACTGCAAGGAGAGCCAACCACTCCATCCTAAAGGAGATCAGTCCTGGGTGTTCATTGGAAGGACTGATGCTGAAGCTGAAACTCCAGTACTTTGGCCACCTCATGCGAAGAGTTGACTCGTTGGAAAAGACTCTAATGCTGGGAGGGATTGGGGGCAGGAGGAGAAGGGGATGACAGAGGATGAGATGGCTGGATGGCATCACTGACTCGATGGACATGAGTCTGAGTGAACTCCGGGAGTTGGTGATGGACAGGAAGGCCTGGCGTGCTGTGATTCATGGGGTCGCAAAGAGTCGGACACGACTGAGCAACTGAACTGAACTGAACTGAAAGTGGAGTGAAAAGGTTTTAATATTAAGAAGTCAGATAACCTAAGGGATTGGAGCATGGGATAGAGATGGGAGAGAGACAAGAAAACCAAAATGGGCAGGATTTTGAGGCAGAGATAAAGGCTGTCAATGAAGAAAAGTCAGTATGGAGTGGAGTGACTGGGGGGTAGGTATGCAGGTGCTTTCTGTGAAAAGGATCAAGGCAAATGTTGCTTTAACAGTTCCCAAACCATTAAAACTACCTGGGGAACTTCTTTGTAAAATAACCTGTTTGCTTTAGAATAGTTTTAGATACACAGAAGAATTGCAGAGATAGTACAGAGTTCCTGTGTACCTCACCCCAGTGTCCTCTGTGATCAGTGTCCTCTGTATACATTTATATAATTGATACATTCTTATTAACGACAATTCATCCTGTATTCTGGTCTCTATAGTTTTTAACCTAATTTCATTTCTTTGTTCCAGGATCCTGTTCATGATACCCGATTACATTTAGTCATCATGTCTCCTTAAGTGCTCATGGCTGTGATAGTTTCTCAGATTGTCGTTGTTTTTGATGACCTTGAGAGTTTTATAGAGTACTGGTCAGGTGTTTTTGTAAGATGTCCCACTATTGAAATTCACCTTTTTTTTTTCCTATGAAAAGCGTGGGGTTATTTATGCATTTTGAGAAGGAAGATTACAGAGGTAAAATGCCCTTTTAACCACATGTTATCAAAAAGGTACATACTGTCAACATGATTTATTACTACTGATGCTAACTTTGATCACCTTGCTGAGTTAGAATTTGTAGGGTTTTTCAACTTATCCTTCCTCCCCTTTCCATGTTGTGTTCTGTGGAAGGAAGTTATTGTGTGGCCCACACTTAACAGAGTAGGGCGTTTTGTCCTACCACCTTGAGAGCAGAAAATCCACATGAACTACCGGGAATTCTTCATGGAAAATTTGTTCTCTCTTGTTCTTTGTCTTAATCATTTATTTGTGTCAGTATGGATACAGATATTTATACCTTGGATTATAACCCAGTACTGTTTTACTTACTCTGTTGCTCAGATTATCGTGAGTTTGCCAACGGGGACCTCCTTCAGTTGATATCTATATCCCTTTGACATATTCCCATTGTTAACTTTATATGTTTACATATTTTTTGAGCACGTCCTTACTCTGGCAGTATGAGAGTCTCCAGACTTTGTTTGTGTCCTGCCTCAGTCGTAGGATCAGCCATTTCTCTAAGGAGCCCAGAATCTTTTCATTGGAGAAAAGTAACAATAACCAAGATCTTAGGTGTGCTCCTTGTTAGTGAGGTGGTGTTGCTTCTGGGCTCACTTAGCTGACAGGAAGGAATATATGTATGTCTACTAATTCTGTATATGTATATCTGTGAATACTTTTGTGTGTAACTGTAGCCATTGGGTTGGCCAAAAAAGATCCTTCAGGTTTTTCTGTACCGTCTTTCATCAGACTAGACCTGAATTCATATTGATATCTCAGGCAGTAATCCTCTGCCGCATTCCAGCCTTCTTCTGACCTGCTTGTCTGGAGCGTCCTGCTCCTGTGGGGAGACGACCATCTCCTACCGTCCAGTGTCCGTTTTCTCAAATGTTTGTTTCCAGAGGACATGTGTAGTGATTTCAGAATTGTTAATGTGTACTTCCAGGGAGATTTTTTTATTGAAATAAAATTCCTATAATATAATTGTACAATTCAGTGGTTTTAAGTATACTTATATTATATTTATATATAATATACTATATAATATATTTATAATATGCATTATATATATAATATATATTTATATTATAAATTTAAGTATATAAATATATTTATATACTTGACAACAGTCACCACTAATTCCAGAACATTTTCATCATCCAGAAAGAAACCCTGTACCCGTCGAGCACCCAGTCCGTTTTCCCTCTTCCTCTGGCAGTACAAAGGAGCTTTTCAAAAAGCGGTGTTTGTCTTGCCTCCCCAGGTATCGTTTCAGTGGATCTAAAGATGAAGTTAGAGTCTGTATCTTTAAAAAAATATTCTGCTTTGCTTCTGATAAGCAAGTTTGAACAGGTGGCATGAGCCTAAAAGAACAGCATATTTTGAGTAAATTGAAATGTCATAAAAGTAGTAATGTCAATCAAGGAGCACCTCATCAAACCTAAAAATACTGCCAGCACAGTTTGATCATCTTTAAATTAATATCAGCCTAGGGTTGAAATGAGGGAAAGCATTATTTTAAACTGTCACTTTGTTTCATCTGTGTTTATGTTTCAGTTGTTTTAATCTGTATAGTCTGTATTTTTCCATTACTGTGTCTTGGTGTCAGTAACTTTGTTCTGCTTGTTTTCTCTTGGGGGTATTGTTTTGCTTTGTTTTTGACATTTTTTAAACTTCTACTTACCTTAGTCCAATCGTAGGAAAATTCTCTCTTCCTGTCCCCACTACCTTGGTAAAAATGGATTCTTAAAAAAGTACTCATTGCCAAGTAACTCTGGAGCTATGCTAAAGCCAAGTATATCTGATAACTTAGTTGGGAAGACTAGCTAGCACACTTTGAGTTAGATCTCTTCTGGTTTTTTAGATGGAAGCTAAAGACAAAAGCATAGTGGTTTGTGATTTCCCAATGAAGAATTTTTAAGTCAGACTTACAGTTGAAAGAGTGACTAAAGGCAACAGAATAAAATGGTGTTTAAAGCACTGGTTCTGAGGGTCCAGTACTCACTAAAGCTGCAAGACTAGGAAGTGTCTCAAAGAGACTTTTCTTTAATTCTTAAAGGGACGCTTCTGTCGATTTTTACCATAGCATACAGCTTCACAGGTTCTGTTATCTATTTCTGTTCTCCAAAATTCTCCATCTGTACTGCCAACCAAAGGTGTTTTTTCTCTCATTCTTACCTTGCCTATAGCCCACCAGCGTCTTCTCTCTCTCCTTTGTCTTTTAACTTGCCCTCCTTTTGACATGCTGGATAGTTTTTTCCCCCACAGACATGGTGCCAAAGTTTATTTGGAGTAGCTTTTTAGAGTATCTTCTCAACAAAGTTTGGACTCTTCCTGTTGGCAATTTTATACTCTCTGCTAAAAAGATAAACTTCTCCCCAAATAGTTAGCTTTAAGCTTTAGTATAACAGGCAGTTCATAAATAAAAAAGAGAAACTTAAAAATGTTTATTGAAGAGCCAGGGTAGTTATTCTGTCTGACCTGCAGGCAAGACTTAGCATCATTGCAGTTACCTTGTTTCAAAAAGGATGTTTATCTGTGTGTACCATTGTTCTTGAGTTAGTTGTATTTGCTTCTGCTGTTCTTGTTACACCTGTTTGGTTAAACTTTGTGAGTAATGATATACATTTATATCAACAATAATATTTGGCAGATTTCCAATAAACTGGACTTCTGTGGGGCATGCATGCATTGTGTCCCCCAAGCATCAAGTGTGCATTGTGTCTCAGAATTCATCTCAATTCATCAATTCATCTCAGAAGTGAATTGATAAGACTCCATTTGCTAAAGCAAATGTGTGTATAATCCAAGAGAATTTGTGGAATGATTTTTCCTACTAAAAAGAATTTGATAAGGTAGATAGACATGAAATCTTTTCCACCACCTTACACAGGTCAAGAGATGTGACATATGTAACTTTCTTCCAGTTGTGATTTTACACCTGCTCTCTCAAAAGCAGTTTCTAGAGATCTCAATGAAGGAGGCTTTGAAAAATCAGTTTAGAAAATACTGCTTAGGGAACTTCCCTGGTGGTCCAGTGGCTAAGACTCTGAGCTCCCAGTGCAGGGGGCCCAGGTTCTATCCCTGGTCAGGGAGCTAGATCCCACATGCTACAACTAAGACCTGGAGCAGCCAAATAAATAAATAAAATTAAAAAAAAAAAAAAGAAAATACTGCTTAAAGTTACATTTAAATGTAAAGCACAAGCTGGAATCAAGATTGCTGGGAGAAATATCAGTGTCTTCAGCTATGCAGATGACCCCACCCTTACGGCAGAAAGTGAAGAGAAACTGAAGAGCCTCTTGATGAAAGTGGAGAGTGAAAGAGCTGGCTTAAAACTCAAAATCCAAAAATCTAAGATCGTGGCATCTGGTCCCATCACTTCATGGCAAATAGATGGGGAAACAATGGAATCAGTGACAGACTTTATCTTTTGGGGCTCTAAAATCACTGCAGATGGTGACTGCAGCCATGAAATTAAAAGATGCTTGCTCCTTGGAAGAAAAGTTATGACCAGCCTAGACAGCATATTAAAAAGCAGAGACATTACTTTGCTAACAAAGGTCCGTCTAGTCAAAGCTATGGTTTTTCCAGTAGTCATGTGTGGATGTTAAGAGTTGGACCATAAAGAAAGCTGAGCACCGAAGAATTGATGCTTTTGAACTGTGTTGTTGGAAAAGACTCTAGAGAATCCCCTGGACTGCAAGTAAATCCAACCAGTTAATTTTAAAGGAAATCAGTCCTGAATATTCATTGGAAGGACTGATGCTGAAGCTTCACTACTTTGGTCACCTGATGCGAAGAACTGACTCATTGGAAAAGACCCGGATGCTGGGAAGACTGAAGTCAAGAGGAGAAGGGGACAACAGAGGATGAGATGGTTGGATGGCATCATCAGCTCGATGGACATGAATTTGAGCAAGCTCTGGGAGATGGTGATGGACAGGGAGGCCTGGTGTGCTGCAGTCCATGGGGTCCCAAAGAGTTGGACATGACTGAGCTGCTGAACTAAGCTGAAAGAATTGGATAGAACTTAAATCATTTTCTACTTGTAATCTAAAAGAAAGAAATGTTAACTGTGGTTTATAGGCTTCTGTTGAGACTATTTCAAACTTAAAAATACAAAAAAGCAATAACTAAAACAATTTTTCTGTCTAGAGGAAAAAATCGACTTCCAGGGAAGCCAGTATTAAATGTTATAATTAATAAGCAGTGACAAGAAACTAATGGTTGCTCTAAAATCTTCCTGTAAAAAATAGAAACAGATAAATGTAGGAGAAGAAAGCTGTGGAGTGTTTATGGTGTAACTAACAGCCTGTAGAGGAACAAACTAAATATGATACCAGTGCTTGAATGCTCTTCAGAATCCATTTCATTGTAAGTTAAAATATTCTTCCAAAGAGTTATCGTTCTGTGAAAAAAGGAAATGATAGTAAAATGATTTGTTTTGTTTTTCAAGAGACTATCAGGCTGCCTAATGTGGTTATTTTTAAATTAGATAGTAATCCACACACCCACATATATACACATTGTGTTTAGTATGGTAGGGAAATCCCCTATTTTTAATTTTTCTAAGTGAATTATTTTCTGAGATCTTTTATATGATTAAAAATAATCCATCATTTAATTTGTTTTTCAAACTTCCCTTACGATAAGAACCAGTGGGATATTTATTGAAATGACAAATTCCTGAGTCGATTTCAGACATACTAAATGTGTAGCACTTATCATCAAGGACTTCTGGGGCCATTGTTGTTTATTTGCTTGATAAATTTAAGTTGTTAATGGATTCAATTTTTTTGACTAGTAATCAAATGATGTAATGTACTAAGTACAGAGTCTGTGACTATTTAGAGAGCTGTGAAATTTCTAAGTGTGTTTTTGAGAGTAGCATGCATGTAGGAAGGGGGAACAGTGGAAGGTGACACTGAATATATAGATGGTTCAAGACAGTGATATTAACCAACCAGAAATATTCACCCATCCATTACTCACCACTGTGTAAGAAATTTAATAAATTTTTGGTATAATTTTGACTCAGCTTAAAAAAAACAACCTTTGTTCTTAAAGTGCTTACAGTAAAAGAATAAATGGCATATATGCAGTTTCTTCATCCAAAGGATGTTTAGTTTATACTCAAGTTTTTGATGTATCTATATTTACTATCTTGGTACTTCTGAATAGCAACTGGAATAGTTTATTAGAAACAAAGTTAATCAGATAGCAATACTATTAAAGATAATTTTTTTTAGTATCCCTTGAATGATCACAAACAGGAACATCATTAAAAAAAAAAACTTAGAATGCTGAATCACTTTTAGAAAAAGATATGTTTTACTACTGTGACTGAGAAGAAAAACTCTTGAATATAATAGCATACATTTATGGATTGTCAGCCCCAGAATTAAGTTGCTGTCAGATGAATATGTGGTCTCCTTGGTCTA
Source organism: Bos grunniens (assembly GCF_055505025.1). Lineage (NCBI taxonomy): Eukaryota > Metazoa > Chordata > Mammalia > Artiodactyla > Bovidae > Bos > Bos grunniens. Next base: position 43,076,189 of record NC_141188.1, read on the forward strand.
TAAGAATCAAGAATGTATTTATTGTAAAGGAAGAAGCACCTTTGAAAAGGTAGAATCAAAACTTTTGCCTGTTTCTTTTAGCTGTTAGAGAGCAAAGGAAGTCTGTCATAGAGCTTGCAGACAGCTGGCCCTTAACAGGTATTGCTGTCTCTCTGCAGTCTTAGGGCAAGGAGGTTGAACAATAAGCAATGTTGTAATAGTCACCAAAACTATCATACAGAGGATGGAAGTAAAGAATAACTCTTCTTAGCCTTGGGAAGATACCACCAACTATTTTCACTTGTAAAGCGCTGTACTAGTTTGCCTTTCCATCTAACCCTTGGCTGTATATATAAGAGTTCTGGTTCCCCTACATCTTCACCAATACTTGGTCTTCCTTACTGTTTAATATTAGCCGTTCTCATGGATATATAATGGTATTTCATTATTATGTTCCTGATGACCAATGAGGTTGGACATCTTTTTCTGTATATTCATTGGACTGTTTAAATCTTTTGTTCTTTTAAGGTTGGATTATCCTAATTGATCTGTTATTTATTTATATATTCTGGATATAAGTATTTTATAACAACATAGTTTGCAGGTATTTTCTCCCTGCATGTCTTGCTCTTCATTTGCTTAACAGTGTCATTTAAAGTGCAAGAGTATCCTCTGTGAAGTCCCACTTAATCCATATATTTTCTTTTGTAATAAATTTCTGCTTTTCATAGCCTATTTAAGAAATATTGGCTAACCCAAGGTCACTAAAATATCCTCCTGTGTTTTCTGCTAGATGTTACAGATGAATGGATGCTTTTTCTGCATCTGTTGAAATGGTTATTTCTCTTAGGCTGTTAATACAGTGAATTACCTAGATCGATTGCCAAACATTAAGGTGACCTCAAATTCCTTGTGTAAATCCCACGAAGTCATGATGTATTATCTTTTTTTATATAGTTGGATTTTTTTTTTTTTTTTACTAATTTACCAATTTTTACAAGTTCACTAAAATTTGGTTGACAGTTTTGTTATATGATTATAAAGTATATTGCTCTGGAATTTTCTTGTAAAAGACTGATTTTGCTATCAGAGTACTGATGGACTCGTAAAATATATTCTCTTTCCTTTCCAGGAGAGTTTTGTAGGATTTTGTAGAGTTTACCATTGATGCTAGGAGTTTTTTTTTCTAAATATGAAATTGAGTCATTTAAAAAGTATTGACCTATTGAGATTGTCTTATTCATTGAGCTTTGGTAGTGTGTGCCTTTCAAGGAATTTGTCTATTTCATTTAATTTGAATTTATTAGTATTAAGTTTGTGATGTTCCCCTATCGTCCTTTACTTATTGATATTTTTAGTATCTGTAGTAATGCTCCCCTTTTCATTGATTATTTTGATTATATAGGTTTTCTCTCTTTTATTTCAAATCAGTTCAGTTGCTCAGTTGTGTCCAACTCTTTGCGATCCAATGGACTACAGCACGCCAGGCTTCCCTGTCCATCACCAGCTCCCAGAGCTTACTCAAACTCATGTCCATCAAGTTGGTGATGCCATCCAACCATCTCATCCTCTATTGTCCCCTTCTCCTGCCTTCAATCTTTCCTAGCATCAGGATCTTTTGCAATGAGTCAGTTCTTCGCATCAGGTGGCCAGTATTGGAGTTTCAGCTTCAGCATCATTCCTTCCAATGAATGTTCAGGACTGACTTCCTTTAGGATGGACTGATTGGATCTCTTTGCTGTCCAGGGGACTCTCAAGAGTCTTCTCAAACACCACAGTTTCAAAAGCATCAATTCTTCGGCGCTCAGCTTTCTTTATAGTCCAACTGTCACATCCGTACATGACTACTGGAAAAACCATAGCTTTGACTAGATGGACTTTTGTTAACAAAGTAATGTCTCTGCTTTTTAATATGCTGTCTAGGTTGGTCATAATTTTTCTTCCAAGGAGCAAGCATCTTTTACTTTCATGACTGCAGTCACCATCTGCCGTGATTTTGGAGCACAAAAAGATCATCTGTCACTGAGTTCATTGTTTCCCCATCTATTTGCCACGAAGTGATTGGACCAGATGCCATGATCTTAGTTTTCTGAATGTTGGGTTTTAAGCCAGTTTTTTCACTCTCCTCTTTCACTTTCATCAAGAGGCTCTTTAGTTCTTCACTTTCTGCCATAAAAATGGTGTCATCTGCATATCTGAGGTTATGGATATTTCTCCCAGCAATCTTGATTGCAGCTTGTGCTTCATCCATTCCAGCATTTCTCATGATGTACTCTGCCTATAAGTTAAATAAATGGAGTGACAATATACAGCCTTGACATATGCGTTTCCCAATTTGGAACCAGTCTGTTGTTCCTTGTCCAGTTCTAAATGCCTCTTGACGTGCATACAGATTTCTCAGGAGACAGGTCAGGTGGTCTGGTATTCCCATCTCTAAGAATTTTCCACAGTTTGTTGTGATCCACACAGTCAAAGGCTTTGGTGTAGTCAATAAAGCAGAAGCAGATGTTTTTCTGGAACTCTCTTGCTTTTCGATGATCCAGCAGATTTTGGCAATTTGATCTCTAGTTCCTCTGCCTTTTCTAAATCCATCTTGAACATCCGGAAGTTCACAGCTCACGTATTGTTGAAGCCTGGCTTGGAGAATTTTGAGCTTTACTTTGCTAGTGTGTGAAATGAGTGCAGTTGTTCAGTAGTTTGAACATTCTTTGGCATTGCCTTTCTTTGGGATTGGAATGAAAACTGACCTTTTCCAGTCCTGTGGCCACTGCTGAGTTTTCCAAATTTGCTGGCATATTGAGTGCAGCACTTTAATAGCGTCACCTTTTAGGGTTTGAAATAGCTCAACGGGAATTCCATCACCTCCACTAGTTTTGTTCGCAGTGATGCTTCCTAAGGTCCACTTGACTTCACATTCCAGGATGTCAGGCTCTAGGTTGGTGATCACACCATCGTGATTATCTGGGTTGTGAAGATCTTTTTTGTATAGTTCTTCTGTGTATTCTTGCCACCTCTTCTTAATATCTTCTGCTTCTGTTAGGTCCATACCATTTCTGTCCTTTTATTGCGCCCATCTTTGCATGAAATGTTCCCTTGGTATCTAATTTTCTTGCAGAAATTTTTCTATAAAATTTTCTTGAAGAATTTTCTATAAATGTCAATTAAATCCAGTCCACATTGATGGCATTTTTTCAGTCCTTTTCTATCTTTGTTGATATTCTGTCTTACTTAGTAGTGAGCCTCTAACTATAACTATCAATTTGGTTATTTCTTCTGTCAGTTTCATTGATTTTTATTTCTTGCACTTTGAAGGTCTGTTGCTATTTAGATATATGTTCCGTGAACTGGTCCTTTTATTGGTATGTAATATGTAATGTCCCTCTTTGCTTTGAGATCTGTTTTGTCTGATATTAATATAGTTACTCCAGCTTTCCTTTGAGTATGCTTGCATGGCATGTCTTTTTCCATTCTTTTACTTTTAATCTACTCATACCATTATATTTGAAGTGAATTTATTAGTAATACATAGTTTGATCATTGTTTCCCTCTTCTCTGACAATCTGTGTCTTTTAATTGGTGTTTTTCGTGTTTGCATTTTATATAATTATTGCTATGTTTCAATTAGGTCTATCATTTTATTACTGTTTTGTGTGTTCCTTCTGTTTTTCATTCCTAAGTATTTCTGTTTCTGCCTTCTGTTGGGTTATTTGTACATCTTTAAAGATTCAAGTTTTACTTACCCAATGTGATTTTGATCACCTCTTTGTGCATCAATCATTCTAATGATTACATTATATATCTGAGGCCCAGAACCTAATTACATATCAAATACTTGACTGACTAATATTTTAAAAATCCAGTTGTCAGTTTTCTTGCTGCTGAGATTTTCCAAATGCAGTTATTGAATAATAATAGCTTTTTCCAACAGTCTATTAATATAATATTTTTGCCAAGTTTAATTTTAATTAAAAAAATATTCATGACATTTCTTCATTCACCAGTGACTTGTTTCACTTGATCTACAAAAGAGATACTGCTTTATCTTCATAGTCTCGCCTGGGTTAGTGCATATTGATACTATGCAGCTCAGTTTTGCTTTTGAGTCAGAATTTTTCTGTTTAGATATGACTTGTAACTCTTAACTCTGTAAGCTTTGCATAGAGCTGGCTTTGAGGACAGTGCTATGTTTAAATGACTCTGTTTATATAGTAACAGTAGAAACAGTTAAATGACCCCAAGGGAAACTTTACCTCTTTGGTATGGTGTCAATATTTTCCCTTTATTTCTTGAAGTTTGCTTCCTGCTCTATAAAATGAAAGATTTGAACTATTTAAACTCTGGAAGTTTAATGTGTTGCAGTATACTCTAATTTGGCTACATTCAGGTTAATTTAAACTAGTTTTGATAATTTACCAATTAACTCAGTTCAGTTAAGGATATTTTGGTTATGTTTCTATTGAAACCACAAATTTTAAAGTACCAGTTTGAAGAATATAGATTTTTACTAATTTTCTATTCCGAATGTCTGGATTTCAGTAATTTGTATAGATCCTAGAATGTATCATACTTAGATCCAAACCCCCTTATAGGAAATTTACAGCATGAAGTGGTTAAAATTAGGGTTGTCAGTTGTTAGGCTAGTTGCTGTGGCCCAAGTTCTGCTCCCATTGGCCGACAGCCTCAGTGTAGCCGGAGGCTGTGCAGGAGAGCTTTCTGTGGTCAAGAACAGATAACGGTGCCAACAATACAGATGTACTATGTAGTGTGGGAGCAATTTTTAATTAATTTAACTTTCAACAACCCTATGTGGCTAACAGACAGCAACACAGGTCTAGCCTCATGGCTACCTGTTTTGTATTGTAAAACCCACATTTTGGAATTTTTTCTGGATCTCTCAAGCAACAGCTTCCAAGAGGCTCTTTGATCTATTAAATCAGTTTGTAGAGCAGGAGACAGAAGACTAAACAAGTTGGAAAGAAAACAATACATAAAGTGACAATTACAGTATGATAAGGATTAAATCAATGTATAGGCTATAGAGTGACTAAATACCTGGAGGTGTCTGGGAGTTCAGTGAATGAAAAGAAACCACTCTGGGGATTTTAAGTAGTGAGGACTTTATTGAAAATAGCATTAGATGTTGTAAAATTACTCATCATACCTAGAAATAATTAGAAATAATTTCCAGACCAATGCAGAACTACCAGAGAATCTGTTATGAGCTACAACTGCTGGAGCCATGCTGGGCGGGGTGACAGACACTTAACTTCCACTTCGACATGGCTGGTTACCCCAAAAACTAAGGTTAGATACTAGTCTAGAGAAGATGGAAAGTGATATAATAGTAGTTTTCTTCTTTTCAGTGGCAAGCTGAATGGACTTAAATAGGAGATCTGTGATTAAAAGCTTAGATCATTAAATGAAAGCTTACTTTAGGCTAAGATAACCTACCTAAGAAATGACCTTATAGAGACATCGAGGAAACCAAATTGCACTAATTGTGGTGCATAAACTTTAAGTAGGTTTTATTGCATACCTTTACAAATAACCCTTATATATCCATTCTTTACAGATCCAGGATGAGAAGACTGACAGAAGAAGAAGCTAGCTGAACAGCTATAAGATGCCCAAATCTGGGTTCACAAAACCAGTTCAGAGTGAAAATTCTGACAGTGACAGCAATATGGTAGAAAAACCATATGGAAGAAAGGTATATGATTATGCTAAAGATTTTGTCGACTCTTTGGAAATTGTGAAATAAAACCTCCTGATTTAGTACTTTTATATACTTTTTTAAAAACTTCTCTAGTTGTAGGTTTTATTTATTTAATTTTGGGCATACCTAGAAGCTTGCCAGATCTTAGTTGCCCTTCCAGGGGTTGAACCTGGCCCTCTGCAGTGAAGTAGTTAGATGTCCTAAACACTGAATTAAGGTGCCAGGGAATTCCCATGATTTAGTATTTTTAATATTAATAATTATCCATCAAATAAAAAGTAGTATGGAAGGCAAATCCTGGGGGTGAGATTGTTTTTCATTCCCTAAGGTAACAAAATTACTAAGATTGCACAGTTAACTTGAGAAATAATCATGGGGTGGGGGATCCAAGACTTCACAGTCATTTTTTATTTCTTCCCCCTGACTCCTGGTAGCAGAACACACAAATACAGTAGCTATTCAGTTTTCCATGTCTATAACTTTGGATAAATCTTATGTAATTTTTCCAACTTCAGTGTAATAGAGGACAGTGGTACTTTCTAGAATTGTTGTGACAGTGAAATGACTAAACTGTTGTATCTAATACAATGCTTGTTACACAGTAACAAGTACTCAATAAATGTTAACTGTTTTTGTTCTTCGTTATTAGTCCTTGCCAGTGATTCTGCCCTTTTACAACTATCCTTCACCATTCCTATTTAATTTAGGCCCTCTAAACCTCTAAACCTTTATGATTATACAGTGGAAGTGAGAAATAGATTTAAGGGACTAGATCTGATAGAGTGCCTGATGAACTATGGATGGAGGTTCGTGACATTGTACAGGAGACAGGGATCAAGACCATCCCCATGGGAAAGAAATGCAAAAAAGCAAAATGCCTGTCTGGGGAGCCCTTACAAATAGCTGTGAAAAGAAGAGAAGTGAAAAGCAAAAGAGAAAAGGAAAGATAGAAGCATCTGAATGCAGAGTTCCAAAGAATAGCAAGAAGAGATAAGAAAACCTTCCTCAGCGATCAATGCAAAGAAATAGAGGAAAACAACAGAATGGGAAAGACTAGAGATCTCCTCAAGAAAATTAGAGATCAAGGGAACATTTCATGCAAAGATGGGCTCGATAAAGGACAGAAATGGTAGGGACCTAACCGAAGCAGAAGATATTAAGAAGAGATGGCAAGAATACACAGAAGGACTGTACAAAAAAGATCTTCACGACCCAGATAATCATGATGGTGTGATCACCAACCTAGAGCCAGACATCCTGGAATGTGAAGTCAAGTGGGCCTTAGAAAGCATCACTACGAACAAAGCTAGTGGAGGTGATGGAATTCCAGTTGAGCTATTTTAAATCCTGGAAGATGATGCTGTAAAAGTGCTGCACTCAGTATGCCAGCAAATTTGGAAAACTCAGCAGTAGCCACAGGACTGGAAAAGGTCAGTTTTCATTCCAATCCCAAAGAGGCAATGCCAAAGAATGCTCAAACTACCGCACAATTGCACTCATCTCACATGCTAGTAAAGTAATGCTCAAAATTCTCCAAGCCAGGCTTCAGCAATACATGAACCGTGAACTTCCAGATGTTCAAGCTGGTTTTAGAAAAGGCAGAGGAATCAGAGATCAAATTGCTGTAACATCCTCTGGATCATGGAAAAGGCAAGAGAGTTCCAGAAAAACATCTATTTCTGCTTTATTGACTATGCCAAAGCCTTTGACTGTGTGGATCACAATAAACTGTGGAAAATTGTGAAAGAGATGGGAATACCAGCCCACCTGACCTGCCTCTTGAGAAGCCTGTATGCAGGTCAGGAAGCAACAGTTAGAACTGGACATGGAACGACAGACTGGTTCCAAATAGGAAAAGGAGTATGTCAAGGCTGTATATTGTCACCCTGCTTATTTAACTTCTATGAAGAGTACATCATGAGAAATGCTGGACTGGAAGAAACACAAGCTGGCATCAAGATTGCCGGGAGAAATATCAATAACCTCAGATATGCAGATGACACCACCCTTGTGGCAGAAAGTGAAGAGGAACTCAAAAGCCTCTTGATGAAAGTGAAAGTGGAGAGTGAAAAAGTTGGCTTAAAGCTCAACATTCAGAAAACGAAGATCATGGCATCCGGTCCCATCACTTCATGGGAAATAGATGGGGAAACAGTGGAAATAGTGTCAAACTTTATTTTTCTGGGCTCCAAAATCACTGCAGATGGTTACTGCAGCCATGAAATTAAAAGACGCTTACTCCTTGGAAGGAAAGTTATGACCAACCTAGATAGCATATTCAAAAGCAGAGACATTACTTTGCCAACAAAGGCCCATCTAGTAAAGGCTATGGTTTTTCCTGTGGTCATGTATGGATGTGAGAGTTGGACTGTGAAGAAAGCTGAGGGCTGAAGAATTGATGCTTTTGAACTGTGGTGTTGTAGAAGACTCTTGAGAGTCCCTTGGACTGCAGGGAGATCCAACCAGTCCATTCTAAAGGAGATCAGTCCTGGGTGTTCTTTGGAAGGAATGATGCTAAAGCTGAAACACCAGTACTTTGGCCACCTCATGCGAAGAGTTGACTCATTGGAAAAGACTCTGATGCTGGGAGGGATTGGGGGCAGGAGGAGACGGGGATGACAGAGGATGAGATGGCTGGATGACATCACCGACTCAATGGACGTGAGTTTGAGTGAACTCTGGGAGTTGGTGATGGACAGGGAGGCCTGGCGTGCTGCAGTTCATGGGGTGGCAAAGAATTGGACACGACTGAGCGACTGAACTTAACTGAAACCTTTAAACTGACTTCTGCAGTTGTCTAGTAATTGGTCTCACTGTCCCTAGTCTCTCCTTCATCTAGTTTTATACATTACCTTTCAAGTGTTGTTTTTTTTTTTTTTTAATTTTATTTTCTTTCTTTTAAGTTCTTTTCTTCCCCTCAGCCATTTTATTGTTGAAGAACATCTGAAATATTTCCAGTTTTTGGCTAAAATGAATAAAGATTCTCTAAACATATGTGTATACGTCTTTTTTTAAACAGGCTTTTTGAGGTATAATTAAATGCCATAAAATTTACCCATATCATGTGCAATTCAATGATTTTTAGTAAGTTTATAAAATTGTGCAACTATCATCATAATGCAATTTAGACCATTTCCATCACTGTTAAAAGATCCTTATGCTCATTTGCAGTGTGTCCCTGTTTCCACCCCAAACCCCAAGCAACCTCAAATCTGCTTTCAAAATCAAACATGTAAGATTTCAACTTTGTTCTTCTAAAAAATTCTTCTGGCTATTTAGGTCCTTTGCAGTTCCATGTGAATTTTGGGATTAGCTTATCAGCTTCCACAAAAAAAAAACCCTGACATTTTTATAGGTATTTTATTGAAACTGTAGATTATAGACTGCAGTAGTACTGTCATCTTAACAATATGTCTTCCAATCCATCGCCACAGAATATCTCTCCATTTATTTAGATTTCCAGTTTCCCTGACTAATGCTTTGTAGTTTTCAATGTACAGATCTTGTAATTGTATTATTAAATTATTAATATTTCATTCTTTCAGATGCTACTGTAGATAATTTCATTTTGGATTTTTTTATTGTTTAGTATATAGAAATGCAGAATATTTTTGTATGCTGATCTTGTATCCTTTGACCTTACTGAGCTCATATATTGAATTGATTCTAAAAGTTTGTGAATTCCTTAGGATTTTCTGCATTTGGGATTATGTCATCTGCTTACAGAAATAATTTAACTTCTTTCCCAATATGAATGCTTTTATTTCCTTTCTTGCTTGATTGCACTCGCATTCTCTGGTTTTGATTGTAGTGTTTAACCCACTCACATTTAATTAATTATTGATAAGGTTGGATTTATAGTTGACACTTTGCTCTCTGTTGTTATGTTTCAGATCTTTTTCTTCTCCCCTCTCTGCCTCTTTAAAATACATATTTTTCAGTGCACTATTTAAATTTCTGTGTTTGTGACCATGTTTCTTAAATTATATTTTTAAGTGTTGATCTAGGGATTATAATGTGTATGCCAATTACATGTTATTATTGCGTTAAATGCAGTAAAATAAAGCAACTTTGCTCCAGTATAGCTGTATTACCTTCCCTTCGTTTGTGTTATCTGTGTAATATAGATTATATCTACATTTGTTATTAGCACAACAACAGAATGTTATAATTATTATTTTATACAGTTTTGTTTTTTAAAGAAGAGAATTAAAGAGAACTGTATATATTTATATAGTTCTTTGTTTTTACCAGTTCTGGCACTCTTAATTTCTTCTTATGAATTCAGGGGACTGGTGTCATTTCCTTACCATCTATAAGAATTTTCCTTAGGATTTACTGTAAGACAGGTTCTCAACTGTGATTTCTCTGTCTTTGTTGACCTAGGAACATCTTGATTCTGCCATTCTTAAAAAATGAGTATTTTGCGATATAATTCACATACCATACAATTTACTCATTTAAAATGTAGAATTCAGTTGCGCAATCATTACCTTTATCAATTTTAGTATATTTTCACCTGAAAAAAAAACCCTGTGTACCTATTAGCAGTAACTCCCCATTCTGCCCCCAAATCCCACAGCCCTAGATAGTGTGAATAAGCCTACATTGAGTCTCTATAGACTTTCCTATTCTGGATATTTCACCTAAGTAGAGTTACACAGTTTGTGGTCATTCATGACTGTTTGCCTTTATTTTATTGGATATAGAATTCTTACTTGACTTTTTTCCCTTTTAGTATTAATAGATTGTCATCCTTCTTTCTTGCTTCAAGTGTTTCTAATGAGAAGTCAGTTGTTAATTGTGGTGAATTTTTTTCATTGCTGTTCTTTTTTTTTTCTTTAAATAATTTGACTGTAATGTGTTTAGGATCCCTTTGTGATTATTCTACCTGGAATTTGTTGAGTTTCTGGGATCTGTCGATTAATATTTCATGAATTGGTGTGTTAAATTTACTGATTTTTTTTTTTTTTTTTTTGCCATCTCACATCTGTTATTGAAGATACCTAGTATATTTTCAGTCACTCTACTTTTCAAATCCATTATTTCCATTTGGCTTTCTTTGTAATTTTCCTTTGTTCCAAATCTCTGTTTGATAAGTTGTGGTACTTTGATTCTTTAAACAATGTTTTCTTTCATTTGGATAGTTACTTTACAGTCTTTGCCAAAGCTAGTATCTTGACCCACTCAGAGAAGTTTCTGTTGAATACTTTTTCCTTGCTTTCCCATCTGTCTTCATTTTTGTTGAAAACTAAACAGTTTGGGTCATATATTACAACTCTGGTTTCTCTTTCTTTTCCACCTGAAAGTTACAACTGTTGCTAGTTTTTTGTTTGCTTTTAGTAAGATGTCAGGTGTTTTGGATATTTGTTACTTTGTCACAACCACTGGGTTCTAGTTTGGGAGGGGGGTGTTTGGTCTTGGTTTTTGGGGGTTGCCCTATACTTAACATGGGTTAGTCAGCAGCCATTGATTCAGACACTTTGCTGAAACACCAGGAGCCAGTAAGGCTCCTTCCACTGGTAGATTTGCATGTGTGTTGGGGAGTGTGTTCAGTGTTCAGGCATTTTCAGATCTACCCTAGCATTTACTTTCCATTGGGCTCAGCCAGGTCTTCCTTCATGCGTGCAGGCTCCTTGTCGACTCAGGGTGTTGTGGAGAGCTTGGACCCTCACACATCTCCACCACATGCACACATAGTCTTGGTGTCATTGGGGGTATGTGCAGAGGTTAGTCATTCTCTGATCTTCCCCACTTGCTTTCCCAGCTACCCTGTCAGCCAGGGGTGAATGGCTGTCTTATCTAGTGCTCCACTGGCTCTTTGATTTCTTCAATCTCCCTGTTAAATTTCTGGCGTGTCTATCGGCTGCTGCTCCCCAACAGTGGGACCACACAGCCTTAGCTAATAGAACTGTGTTTTTTGTTCCCTGCTTCCATTTGTTTCCTACCCTGTTGGCTTTTTTAACAACGACGTGACTGAGGGGTGAGGTTTGACTCTCTGGCAGCAGAGATGCCGGTTTTCACTGCCAGCTCCACCCTGGAACCTTGTCATGCAAACTAAGCATTGGCCGGGAATGAGAACAGCCCCAGGCGATCTTCTTATCCATAGTTCAGCAGTTCTTACTGAAAATGCTTCTCAATTTGTTTTTGTTCAGTTTCTGGAGCCTTGAATTTTTTTTTTTTTTTTTTTTTACAATTTTGTCTAGGCTTGTAGTTGTTTCTTACAGAGATGAGTTGCCAGTATCTTCACTCTACTATAGACAGAAGTTTTCTCAAATGTATTTTAATGTGCCAAATCTCAAGGAGAATGAGTTCACTGATTTACTTATTTTATCCAGCAAACCTCATGTGGGATGCTTGTTTGTGTTGCGTGCCTCTCTTGTGAACCTTTGAAACAAAACAAGTGGTTAATGTTTGGTCTAAATCTTTATGAAGACTCTTAAGTAACTGCCTTGTCTCTGTTTCTGAAATGTTTTGCTCTCAGGACCCCTTAATATTTTTCGGCATAACTGAGGAGGCTGAAGGGCTTTTTTATAAATGAGTATGTCTATTGACATTTATATAATCAGAAATGAAAACTGAGAAGAAATTTATGTGTATAATAATTGGTCTAAAAACTGTTACCTATTAATAATGTATTTTTATGAAACTGTATATTCCAAGACAGTATCAAGGAGGAGTGTCATTAGTTTTGCAAAATATCTTTAATGTGTGGCTTAACAGAAAGATATTGAAATTATTTGCTTTTGCAGTCCGTGAGTTCAGCTATCTCTTGTCACATAGTCTCAAGAGTCAAATACACACTTTTTAGAGAATGGGAGACAAAGATACACTGACATCTTATGTGTTATTGTGAGCTTATTTCTGACCTTGCAGGTCCCCTGAAATAATCTAAGGGACCACACTTTGTGAACTTGTGTACCATTGTAGGAAGCACACTAATGAAAGTGTTCAAGTGTACAGTGATGGGACAAAGGAGAAAAGCAGTCAGTTTATGGGCATTCAGGGGGTCTCACAGTGGAAAAGATATGTAATCTGGATTCTCATGGATAAGTACATATGTGACCAGCAGGAAAATGAGAGTAAATAGTAGTCTTAAGCAGGAGATGTAAAAAAGACAAGAGTCTGTTAAAGTAGTGCACACAAAGTTAGTATGTAGCCTATGAAGGATGGAGGATAGGTAATAAGTTTTAGACAGGGACCAGTTCATTATGGCCTTGTGTTCCTTGCTAAAGATCTTGACATTTATCCTGTAGCCAGTGAGCCAAAGGGAAGGGCCATAGCAGAAATCAGTAGTAGTAGTTCAAGATCCAAGGAGGAGGCAGTATGGGCATTGACTTTGAGGACAGAGAAAATTGGCAGGTCTGAAAGACACTGAATTATGAGATTTACCTGTGTATGTAGAAAAGTGGTCTGGGTCCACGCTGAGGTTGATTGGACTGTTCCTTGAGAGGGCACTCAGGAAAAGCAAGAGGTTGTTTCAGGAAGCATATTTGGTTTGTACTGTTGAATGAAGTCGGAACATCCAATAGAAGTATCAGTAGACAAAACGAGACTAGAGCTGAGAACAGCTAAAAGAAAATTAAAAGTATGAGAATTTGTGGAAAAGTGACCTATAGGTATGATAATGTCACCCAGAGAGAGTGGGGCAGGAGTGAAGGATAGTATACCCTGAGGAATTCACACATTTTAGGAGGGATCGGGAGAGGACACAGAGAAGGCAATGGCACCCCACTCCAGTACTCTTGCCTGGAAAATCCCATGGATGGAGGAGCCTGGTAGGCTGCAGTCCATGGGGTCACTAAGAGTCGGATACGACTGAGCGACTTCACTTTCACTTTTCACTTTCATGCATTGGAGAAGGACATGGCAACCCACTCCAGTGTTCTTGCCTGGAGAATCCCAGGGACGGGGGAGCCTGGTGGACTGCCGTCTATGGGGTCACACAGAGTCGGACACAACTGAGTGACTTAGCAGCAGCACGAGAGGACAAGAGAGAAGCAGAGGTTGCACAGCTGAGAGTGGCCAGATGCCACAGCAGTGAATGGGAAAGATGAAGTTGTTGGGTTTTGTCAGTGCACATACCTTACCGTGATCTGGGTAGAGGAAATCTCAGAGTTGTGGGGACAGGATGCAATGTTAGGTTTGAGGAGAGAATTAGAACTTTCACTTCTAAATGCTTAAGTATAGTGAAGGTTGCATTTGTTAAATTATATGTGAGGCTACTTGATGTCAGTTTTTGAATTGATAAGGCCAAAATTGTTGAAGCTTTTAGTCTTCTAGGTACTTGTTTTATTTTTTGATGATTGCCGCTAAATACATAGTAGTCCTGAGCATTGCCTTCATAAAAGTGTGATTTCTTAAAACTGTAGAGGCAAGCAAAAAAGCAAAAACTTTTACTAATATATTTCTGTTAAAACCATTCCTTAGGTAAGTTAAGAATGCTTACTAATCATTAGGTTTATAAAATAAATAGGAAGAATAAATACAAACTATTAAATTCTTTAGTTATTAACAGTTGGCTTACCCAGAGGGATATATTTAACCGTTCTCAGCCTCAGTTTAATCATTCAGTGTTTTTTCAAGAGCGCACACGTGTTTGTGTAAGGGTCAGAAGCCCTTCTGAAGCAGTGTGCGTGGTGTTTAGTACTGCCATGCTCCGGATCTCCGAGCAGCTTGACATGCAAAGCTGCTGTTAGAAGTAATTTTCTTTCATTTTAAATAAATATTTGACAGCTTAAGAGAGGAAGGGCCGTCCCAGTTTTTTGCTTATACTATATGTTACTACTGTTTCTTATGACAGAATTAGAGGGGAGGAGAGAAGGTGACATGATTACCTTTTTTCACGTATTTATTTGCAAAGCATATTCTTAGGATTGTCTTTTCTTAGTGAGTTATTGGCCTTGAAGCCAGTTTCTAGCTTCTGCTGAGTTTTTCCTTCCATAAAATTTTTAGAAATGAATCTGTAGTTGTTCTCTTATGTAAATAGAGACCATATTTATAGCATAATATAACACAAGACATTGCTGTTAAGAGATTTCTAAATTTAAAAATAACCTGAACCAAAACTTAATTTCTTAAATGCATTCAAATAGACCATATTTTAAATAATAATTCCTTAGCAGTATACTTTTTATATAAAATGATTTTATTACCTTATTAAGTATCACAATAGTTAGGGGTTCATACCTACTCAAAATTCTTCAAATATTTCATCCTTTTACTGACAGTCTATGGGATTTTCCCCCCATTGGTTTTAGTTTAGAAATTTTTCCACTGAAACATTTCTAGCTATAAGTTGGTGTTCATAATTTGCAAAGCAATATCTTTTATCAAATACTTTCTGATAGTCTAAATCTCGAGTTATATTCATGAAGTGTGAAAGAGTGGATGTTAATCATCTACCTTTTCATCATCAGTGAAGGTTCAGTCTTCATTATCTCCTGTCCTCTCCACATGATAATTGAGAACTTTTTTCATTCAAATAATGTAATACATGTTCACTGTAGAAAAATTAAACATATAAGCATAATGAAAATAGAAATTGCTTTGTTTGAGATGAAGGATCTTGAGGTTTTACTCTACCCTCTTTGCAGGCTAATTAGTTTCATGGGCTCTAGCAGAAGACATGAGACTCCTGGGTCAGGTAGAAAGGAAAGTTTTTTTTCATATAGCCATAGCAGTAGCCATGTATCAGTGTTTGTGTCTGTTGTCAGAGCCCTATTTCTCACAAAGGGATGTAGTGAAGGCCAGTGACAACTACATATACAGTAGATTGTGTAATGGGAGAGGAACCCCAAATCTTTTTAATGGGAGGTAAATCTACCTGACCTTAGCCCTAAATTAGAGAGAAGTTATATATTGAACAGTGAACAGATCTAATCTACCCTTTGCTGCAGAGGAAGACGCTGTCTCTGTCTTCCAAGGCTGTTCTGTATACAGATAACTTTGAAAAGATAGAACAAAGGGATTTATTTAGTGCTTCTGTTTGCTAGATGTACAGAAATGCAAGAAAGCCATGGTGGATTGTCTCCCAGCACACCTGCAATGCCATTACCCACAGATAGCCATTAACATTTTGATTTGTATCCTTCAAGGGTTTATATATGTATATATATTTTAAATTATCTCCAGGTATTTTTTATACTTCTTTTTTCTATCTTTTTGAGTTGGTAAAGACTACCAGCACTTTGTTTAGTATCAGCAGTGATAGAAGGTCATTCTTGGCTGTTAATACTTTCATATTGTGTGTGATGGCTGTTGTAGGTTATTTTAAGAAAAACATTAGTGTAAATGAAAAGCATTTAACATTTTAAAATGAAAAAAATCTGTTAAGTTTATTATGTCATCGTATGAAAGAAGAATGTGCCAGTGACCCTCTCCTGAATAGACAAGAGTATTTATATTAATATATAAGTACTGTTTGATAATACAGAAATTTCAGGACAATCAGAAGTAACTATTTCTTTTGAAAGTTACTTTCCCCAGATCTGAAAATAATTTTTAGTGTTAAGATTCTCACAAAAACACTTTGTTTGGCTAACAGTTTTAAGGACAGTTTTACTTGAGAACAGAGTAAGTTTGTAGCAGGTAAGAATATTCACACTTAAAGTGGAAGTCGCTCAGTTGTGTCCAACTGTTTGGGATACTATGGACTATAGCCTGCCAGGCTCTCCAGCCAACAATACTGAGGTGGGTACCCACTCCCTTCTCCAGGGGATCTTCCCAACCCAGGGATTGAACCTAGGTCTCCTGCATTGTGGGCGGATTCTTTACTGCCTGAGCCACCAGGGAAGCCCAAGAATACTGGAATGGGTAACCTGTCCCTTCTCCGGGGGATCTTCCTGACCTAGGAATTGAACTGGGGCCACCTGCATCGCAGGTGGATTCTTTACCACCTGGGATATCTTAGAAGCCCTGTATGAATATTCACACTAGTCACCAAATTATTGCATAGGAGAACATGATTGATATAGTCTTGCGAACACTTTTCATGTAACATATTAACACGTTGGTTTCTTTTAACTTGTTTATGTCACAGAACAGTATCATAACGTATATGCAAGGTAGAAGGGACTTCTTAATGTTTTTCTTAGATTCTTTTGTTAATAACAAAATATTTGTATTTTCCAAGGCAGATCTCTTGAACTTTGTTGGCTAACCTTTTTATTAATCATGCCTTTTTACTTCTGATACTTGGACATCTGGGACCTCACTGACCTTGGGCAGACTGTCCTTCCCAGGGCCACTCAGTTCCCAGAGAAAATAAATAGCTCATTTGTGACCACACCTTTCATTTGCAAACCAGCAATCCAGGGTTCATCCCTAACCATCAGCTCTAGCAACTCTCATACTCTGGACCACTGTCCCCCTGCCCTGACGGTTAGCCCAGAATAACCGTCAGGTACCAGACAACTAGAGAAGTGACACGTATACCCCAGACCCTGCACAAGTTATGCGGACTAGCCAACCCTAAAAACCTGCTTGCTGTCTTAGCCTTTTCCTGTGGAAGCCACACTAAAGCATCCGCTTGCCTGCCTTTCCCTCCCTCTGCCTCCCTGAACTGGCTAGGTGCTTCCCCAGGAGAAACTGCGTTGCACATGTGACATACCCTCTTTTCTTGGGAGCTGTGAGTGACAAACTGTCTTTTCCACTGGCAGTGGTCTCCTGACCTGTTGGCCTCACTGTGCCAGAATAATAATAATAAAATCGACCATTTAAAACAGCATTGTAAGCAAAAGGCATGCCTGTGAAGCTCCATTTCATTAGCAGAAGTGAAAAGACAAGAGGATTTTCCTTTACACCTGGGAAATAATTTGATGGTTTTATTTTTCAGTAATCTTCACTACTCAATTCAATCTAGAATTCTTTTTCTGATTTATATATTTGTTTATTGGATAATGTCTGTGTTAGACATAGAGTTCTATTATATTCAAGATATTTTGTTTTATAGTTATTTAAAATTATATTACTAAATGATAGGGAATATGAAACAATTAAGAAAACATGTTGAAAGTGGGCCTTGAGGACATTGAATATGATGGTAGTTTGTAATACCCTTTCAACTTTTGTGTATGAAAATTTCCTTCATAAAGTATTTTTTAATACTGTACTGCTTAGCTAGTATCATTATAACTTTATTCATGTTTTATTTTTTAATAGAGTAAAGACAAGATTGCATCCTATAGCAAAACTCCAAAAATTGATCGAAATGATGTGGGCAAGGAGATGAAAGAGAAATCATCCATGAAACGTAAACTTCCTTTTACCATCAGCCCATCAAGAAATGAAGAACGAGATTCAGACACAGGTGGGAAAATTTGTTGTTTTCTAGGAAAATCATTATCCTTCTTTTACTGTGATTTTATCATTCCTCTTGCACTACATTTTATAGAGAAATATTTGTATTTTGGAATTTCAGGTTTATCATTGGGGCAGAAATTCATATATTCCTTGCCCAAATATAATTTCTATCATATATAAAAGCAGTTTTTTTCTTAGTCTCAGTGTTCATTACAGACCTCTTATCATTTTAAGAACTTGATTTCTTGGGGAGCATTTCATTGTTGAAAATTTACTCAGTTGCATGGATCTTTGATGTGGTAAATTTGAGAAAGAGTTGTTCAGTTTTTGTGGACAAAGTATTGAACCCACCAAAGGAAAAAAAGCTTGGACATTTTAGATTCAGAAACAAATCAGAAATATGTCCCTTCTAAAAAAAGAAGAAAAATATTGAGGCTGCCTCAGTCCAATTCATAGTACTTTTTTCCTCAAAACTCTCACTATATCAGGAATGATACTTGTCATCAGTCAATCCCAGTTATTCATAATAGATTAGAACCTTATGACCACTATCTATAAATACTAGGTTGTATTTTAGCCCTGAGATAGTCATTTCCTAAAACTCATATAAACTTGAATGTTTGTTGTATGTTTATCATGATCATTTTATCCCCTGAATGAAGTATTATTAATGAACTCTTCTTAAGAATGTTTTAGTTTTTAGTTTCACTCACAGAAAAAAAATCAGTATTACATTCTAAATATATGTACAGAGATTGTATCCTACTTTTATCTTTCTAGCTACCTTTAGTCATCAGTATAGAAATAATCTTGACTCCAGAATCTTTGAAAATACCCTAAGGACTTTTGAAATGCGTTATGCTAATATAGCTTTAGAAAATAACGTAATTTTAGTGTACACTTTTGGTAGCAGCTAGGTTTCCTTTTGTGTATTTGGCTATTTCTCTTAGCTTGAATTAGAAGTTTTTCTTAAACACTTATGACATTTTTAAACCTTAAAAATTGCTTTTTTTGTGAGTAATTAAGAAATTTTGTGCTTTGTTCATTTTAAGTTACACTGCCTTCTAAAGGTTCGGATTTTTTTTTTTTTTTTTTTTTTTTGAAGCCTGGCCCTCCTTATTTTTCAGCATGGTTTTCAAGGTTATGAGGTCATTTAGCTGAGAAGAAGGTACTTATGTGAATTCAGATATACAGGCTTTAATTTCTCTCAGACTTTCTCCTTGGAAGTCCTTCTGCTAGTCATTTTTAAAGTACTTACATTAACTAGGTTGTTTTCCAGTGACAGTGTTCTACTAGTAGTTTGAAGAAGGGACTTAGAAAAATTCAAAGGTTGTAAACATGTTTTTCAAAATATATTAAGATTTGAAAATAACACACTTCCCAGGAGAACCCTTGTAATTAGATCAGCTGGGTTATTTGTCTTTCATTTGGTGTGAAATAAAGAAGACTTAGGAAGACATGAACTTTAGGCACTGAATGAACATGGTCTAATTTTATTGTATTGATGGGATTAATTTTCTCTGCTACAGTCTTTCCACTATTTGAATTTAATAGGGGGCATTGTAGCTCTCTCTCAGGCTTGCATAGTATGAACATTTTTTTTTAAAAGGTCACATGCTAATGTTAAATAAGATTTTGATGTATTTAAATGTATATCTATAGTTTTGGTAGTCTGAATTTATAAATTTTAGTAAGTAACAGATGAACGCCTTAGTTTTGCATGAACACACATAAACACACATCCAAAGCATTGAGAAGAATTTCCCCAGGCCCAAGGAAAAATGTCTTATTTACAGTTAAGCTGTCTTATTTTCATAATTTTAAAAAAGAGTCCAGAGTACCATTAATGGCTGTTTTAAATGTGAATGATAATTATAGCACCAAAACTCATATCTGACGTTGATCTTTTTAATATTCTAAACTATACAGAATAAAGTATAGAGGGGAAAAATACAACATATATGACAGTACTTAATCTAATTAAAGTGCTCTAACATGTGAAGGAAAAAACACAGAAATTGGAGAATGGACAAAAGATACAAGCAGGTAGTTCAGAACACCAGAATTACAGTTGACAAAGAAATGTATGAAATAATAGTAGTTAAGGAAATAGAGTTTGTAATTACTGAGAAAATTATCATTGGTTAAATCATACAAGGGCTTTGTTGGTGGCTCAGCTGGTAAAGAATCCACCTGCAATGTGGGAGACCTGGGTTCAATCCCTAGATTGGGAAGATCCCCTGGAGAAGGGAAAGGCTACCCACTCCAGTATTCTGGCCTGGAGAGTTCCATGGACTTTATAGTCCATGGGGTTGCAAAGAATCAAACACGACTGAGCGACTTACACTTTCATTAAATCATACAAACTGGTCACTAATTTAGAATAGGAACTTGCTTTAGTTTGTCTAAGTTATAGAACTACCTTGATATAACAACATATGTTAAAAACTAAATTTGTAAACATTTGACTTATTCTTTCTTTTGGCATTTATTCAATATAAATGATTATTGATGAGAATGAAAATTATCTTCAAGTATATTTCTCTCAACTTTTAATAGAAAAAAACAGGAAAGGACTGTCAGGTAATAAAGGGTTTAATTGTGGTAAACACTGAGGAAATACCTTTTACTGTTAAAAATAATATTGTAGAGGAATACGCAGTATTGAAAGATGTTCATAGTATACAAATTGGGAAAACAGGTTATGAAATAATATGTACTGTTTGATTGCATTATGTCATCATATTTATATTTGTCTATATGCCTATGCACATAGAACAGATATTAACACACATACAGAAAGAGAAAATTGTTTAAATATAAAGACTGTTTCATTGTAGAACTAAACCTAAACCTAGTAAGTTATTAAGGGTCCTGAATGAAAATGTAAATATTATGAACCCTGAGTTAGTGAAAAGTAAAAGAACAGGGAATGGGGGAAAAGGAGAAAAAGCTGAGTGCTGCTCAGCTCATCATCTCTCATGACAAAGGATTCACTGAAATTGTCTAAAACTGAAATTTTTTTTCAAAATTATTGCTTAAAACTTTTAATCTTTCATTATTTAAAATTTTATCTGTATGTTTATAAATATGCCTGTGTTTATATTTTAGCAATTTGAATCTCTTGTAGAAAAGAAGTGATTCCTTTAGTTCCTTTTCTTTTTATGTTGGATTAAACTAAAGTTAATCTTACAGATTTTTATTTAAAGATCGCACATGTGTATGGTATTTTCTTCCTCTTACATAAATTGATTTCTCTCTGTCTCCCCCCTGATCCCTCTGTCTTTACGTACATTTAGAAAGGTGCTTTGCATGATACTCAGGAGATGTTAACATGTTGTTTCCAGGATTGAGGATGACTTGTTACTTTCTTCTTTGTATTCTTTTATATGCTTTGAATGTTTAACATGACAGACATACATTATTTTTATAAAACAACCATTATTATTTTTTTTAAAGACATTCATATTGTCCGAGAAAGATTCCGTGGTTCTCATAATCCGCAATAATGCCATCAACCAGATGAGTCATTCCTAGTCTTCATTTTGAGATAGCCTAGTATTGCCGGGATAAATATCAATAACCTCAGATATGCAGATGACACCACCCTTACGGCAGAAAGTGAAGAGGAACTAAAAAAAGCCTCTTGATGAAAGTGAAAGTGGAGAGTGAAAAAGTTGGCTTAAAGCTCAACATTCAGAAAACGAAGATCATGGCATCTGGTCCCATCACTTCATGGGAAATAGATGGGGAAACAGTGGAAACAGTATTAGACTTTATTTTTGGGGGCTCCAAAATCACTGCAGATGGTGACTGCAGCCATGAAATTAAAAGACGCTTACTCCTTGGAAGGAAAGTTACAACCAACCTAGATAGCATATTCAAAAGCAGAGACATTACTTTGCCAACAAAGGTTCGTCTGGTCAAGGCTATGGTTTTTCCTGTGGTCATGTATGGATGTGAGAGTTGGACTGTGAAGAAGGCTGAGCGCCAAAGAATTGATGCTTTTGAACTGTGGTGTTGGAGAAGACTCTTGAGAGTCCCTTGGACTGCAAGGAGATCCAACCAGTCCATTCTGAAGGAGATCAGCCCTGGGATTTCTTTGGAAGGAATGATGCTAAAGCTGAAACTCCAGTACTTTGGCCACCTCATGCAAAGAGTTGACTCATTGGATAAGATCTGATGCTGGGAGGGATTGGGGGTAGGAGGAGAAGGGGACGACAGAGGATGAGATGGCTGGATGGCATCACTGACTCGATGGATGTGAGTCTGAGTGAACTCCAGGAGTTGGTGATGGACAGGGAGGCCTGGCGTCCTGCGATTCATGGGGTCGCAGAGTCGGACACGACTGAGCAACTGAACTGAACTGAACTGAGTGTGTCTTAAACTCTTTAAATCCTCAATTATTTCATGTTTATTAATTTTTTAAAAGATAGCACTTTCTAGAAAAGTATTTGCTTAACTAGACAGATAAAATTTGGGGGGAAATTATAGCATAATTCGAAGTGTTACCCATGAGTTTCTATAGCTATATCATAATTGTCTTCATTGCAACAAATCTCCAGCATAACTGCTTATATCATTCCAGTATCTATCCCACATCATCCTATCCTATTAGAGAATTTCTGTAAATTTTGTCCCATGAAATGTTAAGAGGCTTGTCTATACAGTAACTCACTGAGCCTATGGAATTAACTACTTCTGATCTAGAAAACAAATTGTTTCTTTACAGCTACATCATCAGCTTGCTTTATCACCATTTTTTAGCTTTAACTTTCAGTCTTTCCCAGACATCCAGAATCCAGACAAGATAAGTTATTATAGTTATAACAGAGAGAAGTCAGAGCCTAGTGTTTCTTATCAGGGGCTGTTGAGTCTGACAGACCAGTGTTGAGTTCTTGCTCTGGCCAGATTAGCTGAATTCTTTGTAAGTCCCAGTTGTCTCATCTGTAAAAGTGCATATATAATACCAACTTCAGAAATTGTGATCTCTGAGTGATATAACATATAAAATCAGTTTTCAGTATATTAATTAAAATAGAAAACTGACTTAGAGATTTTTCATCTACTGCAGTAAGAGCAGGCATAGGCAGTGCAGCAGTGCAGTAATACCGACAAGGACTAGGTTCCTTTTGTATTTCTGCTCTGCCACCCTTAGCTTGTATATAGGCTTTGTCCTTCAGCATTTTGCCTTACACATCCTTCCTGGGCAGGAAAGACCAGTAATGCTTTTTACTCGTGAAACAACCTCCCTAGAGACTTTTGCCTGCACCTTAACTGGTTAGGCTCTGCTAGTTAGGAAAGTCTGAAAAGTTGAATATTTTTGAGCTGGATATATTGTCACTCTGATCAAAGTTGGGGTATTCCTATTAATAGGAAGAGGATAATGAATATTTAAAGTAGGCACCTTATAATACTGATATGGCTTCCCTGGTGGCTCACTGTTAGAGAATCTGCCTGCCAATGCAGGAGACATGAGTTTGATTCTTGGGTTGGGAAGACCCCTTGGAGAAGGAAATAGCAACCCACTCCAGTATTCTTGCCCGGGAAATCCCATAGACAGAGGATCCTGCCAGGCTACAGTCAGTGGGGCCACAAAAGAGTTGAACACGACTTAGCAACTAAACAACAACAAAATATTAATAACTGATAACTGCTGTTATCTTTAATAGTTGCTAATGTTTCTACATTAGAGTGAACTTTATTCCTACTCTATCCACCATAAAATCATACTAATTTTCTTTTCTAGCCTAATGGCATTCATTGGATGCCATAACAGTTCTTTAACATAAAAGTACTGAACTTCACTGCTTGAGGCTACACATGAGTGTCTCTTCTTGGCCTCCAGCCTACATTTGAATTATTTTGTTATGAGTAATGCCATAAGAGTGTCTTTCCAGACTGTGGTTTTGTTATACCCTGAATGTTTTCTTATTCATTCCAAGAGTAGGGTTATAGGGTTAAAAGGATACAACGTTTCTATGACATTTCTCAAAAATAATTATATGTAGTTACAAAGTCTTCCAGCAGAAGACTTTAATCTCAAATAACATCAGGGGACTTGCTTTTTCTTTTTTTTTAGGTTTGATAGATCTAATTATCTATAGTGATAAACCAGTAGTATTTCATTTTAGTTTGCATGTGTAAGTAAAAAAAAAAAAAACAACATTCTTTTTAAAAAAATGTTTATTTCTTCTTAATAAGCATTATCTGTTTGCTTATTGCGTTTTTTCTAGTGGCATATGTAAGTAATGTGTGAATAAATGTGGAAGGACAAGATGCAGAGAGGCACAGTATGCCCCATTCCCCAAGGCCATGGTCGCAGTTGTAGAATGTGTTCACATGCTCCGAACTCAGTCTCTGCGAGCCAGCCATTAAGGCCTGCTTTCCTGAGGCTTTGATCCCACTGAAGGATCTACCCTATTTAATGACTCAGCACAACTTTGGAGAGGACAACTATTTTAAAAAGAAAACAAATGTTGTTTTTCTGATAACTGTGTTAAAAGTAACAGATAAAATTAGTGTTTTGCTTAATAAGGATACTCATCTTTTGGTGATTTTCATGGAGATTGTCTATTATAGATTTATTTTTGTTCCTTCCCCCGATAATTTTCTAGCTCCTTAATTAAATCTTTATAGAATACATATACAGATGCCCCAAATATGAGCATACTTATTTGAGTAAAAGCCGAAGGGTATGTGGGGTCAGGATAGATTAATTACTTCCAAAGGAAGGTTTGGATAAACTATTAAACTGCTTCCTTATATTAATGAATATAATTGAAAGCAAGTTTATTTTATCCACTATTCTTTAATTGATCGCAATAATATGATCTGCTTTCACTTATCCATTTAATTCAGTTTGTTGGTGCAACGTATTAGTTGCCACTTTGCTTTGCAACCTGTGGAGGCCTTTTTAAATTTTTGTTTATCTTGAAATGAAATGTCAAATATTCTTCATAGAATTCTAGTTGTTAACTTAATGGTTTTGTTAACAATTACAAAAAGCAAATGTAATTGTTTATTGAAAGGCTTGTGATTCAATCTGTTTACCCATTGGCTCTAGAATTGGTCTAAATGTTATTTTATTAATGATTTCCCTTTCAGTTGAGTGAGCTTTCTCATCACTAAACTTATAGGCTTATCTTTTTTTGCAAATATTATGTTTAGGAGTTATTTGTTCTCTAAATTCTTTTCCCCCGATATTTTTATTTTTTATTTATACCTAACTGAACTCATGAATAATGTCTATAGTAATCATTCTGGAAAGAAAACAATGAGCCAATAAATGGATATTGTAAAGATTAGAATAATAATATTTTAAGTTATAGTAGCATTTGTTTGTAAGTAAAAATATTTGCTCTGGCCATACTGTCAAAAATCAGTTCTCCGTATTCTTAATTGTCTAATTTATTGAGTTGTTAGGCAGCATTCCATTTCTTAGCTAATAAATTTTGTTTTGCTTTAGCCTGCTTTCTTTCTAAGAGGTGGTCAGTGTAATAATTCATAGTATTTGAAATGTTTACAGTTTATAGAAATATTTGGTCTGGAATGATACTGTAGTCCAAAATGTTCTATTGTCTTCTGAGTAGTTTTGGCATTCATAGAACAAAAAGGATGATTCAAGTCTTTATTCAAGTTCTGTAAAGGCAAATTCTAAACAGAAAAGCAGTTACAGAGTACTGTCTCTTTTATCAATATTCAGAGATTGAAAAAATATTCTCAAGAAAGATTATATGTTTTAATAAGCAGCCTCAGTAATAGTTGTTATCGCAACCTACTTAGTTGACTATCTTAGCTTTAACACCAAAGAAACTGAAATCTTAGGTATTAGCCAAACCTCTGTTTTAAATGTACTTTTGGCTTTACCTTAAAAATAATCTTTTGGAAAAACAGTGGTACATCATTGTGGTCTTTTGAAAAATGTTGGTTTGTTGAATTCTGCATTTCCCTTCGTATGCTTTTTTCTCTTCTCCTGTCTCTTCTCATTCTGTAGATTCAGACCCAGGACATACAAGTGAGAATTGGGGGGAGAGACTTATATCTTCTTACAGGACATGCTCAGGTAACTAGATTATCAGGGGTTCCTGTTAGCCAGTGGTTTCTGTCACGTTTATAATTAATTCTTGTACTATAAATAACTTATTTTCAAACCAGCACATAGATGTCTGTGGTTGAATAAGTGACTATGTGAGCGACATAAAATTTTCCAGCCTCATTTGAGAGCTCCCATGTACCATGTCCAAGACATGTTCTGTGTGGATGCTGCAAGCAGGATCCTGCACAGCCACTCAAGCATGCAGCACACCTGGGGGCCCATTCATGTAGAAGAGTATAAGAGGTGTACACCTTGGAGCTGTGCTGAGCAGTGACCCCTGTAGGAAGGTGCCCTGGTCCTCCATCTCTTAGCTGGATACCCTTCACACGTTATACCACACATAGTGATTTTCATAGACAGTGTCATCTTACTCTTCAAGCACGCAGTGTTTTTTAAAACATATTAAAAATTTTTTCAGTTGACCTCTTTAGTCTGTTGACTTTTCTGCTGACCCTGTTGAATTTAAAAATGGATTAAAACACCAAGTTTCCTGGAGAAATGCCATCAAAGAGTAAATGTATCCCCAGTATGTGAAAACTAAATTAGCTAGGTGTTTTGATTCTTTCTTTTTTTTACTTTTTAATTAGCTTATATTCTTATCTCTTATTTTTAAATGTAAAGTATTGTTTAGTCCCTCAGTGTCCAGTTTTTAGCATATGGCCTTTAACTGCAAAAACTAAAAATTTCTGTTGCCAGTATACTTTCTATTTATTTGATAAATTTGTGGAGTTGGTATACAGCAAAGTAATTATTCTTAAAATCATCCTGAAAACTGTTAGTTGACCTGATAAGTCAGTAATACATAGTTATCAAAATTTGGCAATGGCTTGTCTACAGTTAGCATTAAATTGAACAGATCTACACTTACTGTGGAGTTAGTGGTATTTTCCTAAAATGGGACCCCTGAGTACCAAGGCACACCTAAAAGAACGGTATGTGATGAAATTGCCTGTGGTCTGAGGGTCATGGCTGGAAATCAGAAGATACAAGCACTCACCTGTCAGAAACTAGATATTGCAGAACCATCTGTATTTGAATTGTAGCTCCCACAGTTTCATTCTTTATACTGTGGCTGCTTTGTGGGAAAATGTCGTATTTCTGAGACACTGGTAGGCTTATGAACTAGTTCCCCAAGAAAAACATGTTTGTCTCTTCTCAATATACTTAATTGAGATGTGATAATGTTGAGCTTTCTGTTTATTCTGATAAGACATGGGAAGAAAGCACTAATTTTCAGGATTATAAGACTGAGATATCTAATTCTAAAGGTCCTCTGAACCTTGAAGTAAATAGTACTGGATTATTGAAAAGGCTGTATCTGTTTTTCTTTAGTCTTAAGTGAACCACCTGGATATTTCTTTAACAGTCTCTTAAGGTGCTCTTCCCTGGTGGTCCAGTTGTTAGGAATCCATGCTTTCACAGAGTTTTATTGAATGGTTTCAACATGAAAAAGCACACTTAGGGACATACTAATCTAAGATTTATGATTTTTTAAAATGGTATAAAGTTATCTCTAATCTATCTTACACCAGCTACTGTTCACCTACCTTATTTTCCTATCTCATGTAAAGCATGAACTCAAGACAGATGGCTAAGGTAACTCAGAGAAAAAATAGTGTTCATATGAATGTTAGTAATGAGTTTTTGATTGAACATTTAGAATACATCCAATTTGTTTATTCTTTTCTTCTATAAACTGAGTATCACTTTAGAGTATATTCTTTTTTTAGGAGGTCATTGCAGGTATAGAGGAACATAATTGATTTTTTCTTTTTGATCTTAATCTTACTGAATTTACTTTTTAAAAATTTTTTGGCCACTCCTTCATGGCACATGGAATCCTAGTCCCCTAACAGGGATCTAGCCTCCATCCCCTGCATTGGAAGTGCAGAGTCTTAACTACCGGACTGCCAGGGAAGTCCTCAAGCATATTCTTCTTAAAACATTGTGTTACTAAAATGCAGTTAAAACCAGAAATCAAGAGTTTGCAAATGAGAAAATAAAAGAAAATTTTTTTTCCAAAATTTTAAAAGTGTTTTAAGGATAGAGATGTATTTTTTATTTTGCTTCTTCTAATTACTAAACTGTACTTTTTTTCTTAAAACAACTTCTTTCTTTAAACCGTTATAAGTATTTTAATTTAAGTGAGAAGTACATTTATTATATTTAAAAATTTGGTATGCAGATCAACAACTATTAAAACAACAGTTGTGGTTCCTCATTAATTCTGAGAACCAAAGCATACAGAACATTATTAGGAAAAAGAATGTGTTTCAGGAAAAAATAGATTTCTCCAAAAGACCTATTTAGGGGTTTATAATAAATTTAGTAAGTTAGGTGTAACACTGCTAAAATGGGCTTTATACTAATTGGATCATTAATGAAATGAAAAGTAAGAAAATAATATATTAGGACTATTAATAAAGGCTGACTTTAAAAATCTTGGAATTTTTTATTTCTGTTATGTAAAATTTTGCAAATATCAACAGAATGGACATTTTCGGAGCTATTGAGTTTTGGGTGATTTGTGGGCAGCAGTGAGTAATGCAGGCCCTTTGATTTTTCCAGGCCTTAGGATTCCAGTTTGTCCTGATTAACTTAAAGTGGCACACTACAGGATTGTATGCCTCAAATAATAATACAGTAATATATAAATAGTATCAAACTTTTATTCATTTCTTGAAAGTTACTAGATCAATAAATGCTTATCTCCTGGAGTAGCCTAACTGCTGGCCACATCTACCTGAGAAAAACGACAGTATTGACTACTAAGCCTTGCCTTCTTGCACTCATTTTGCTATTTTACATTTGTTTACAATTTTTATTAATTTATTTATAGTTTTGTAGCTCTTCTCTACACTGCAAACCTGGATCAGTAAATCCCAGATATTGATACAGGATTTTCCAGGAAATAGATGCCTAGACAGTTAACCGGCAGCTCATCTCACAGGGCCACTTGAATTAATTCCCAGAAATGTCCTTAAGGAAGGAGTAACAGGCATCTATGTTTCTTTGACCTATGGAATCCAGTTCCATCTGAATTTTCTGGCTCATAATGGGGAATATTGCCTCCATTGCCAGAGATTTGCCAAATAGCTAAATCTGAGAACTGGCTTTATGGTGGATCAAATCTCTTTGAAAAATTTTTAGACATTTTTGAATCTTTGCAGGATCTCTATTAATTCCCCCGGCCCCTTCCCACACACATATAGAATCTTTAATTTTGCTCAGTTTCAGCTTTGATTAATAGTCTTCCATGTTCAACTATCCTATAACTGCAATAGAGTGATTTGGTGTTATTTTTCAGTAATTACTCTGTGTGATGTGCTTTGTCTTAAACACCTCCTTAGAAGATGTATAAATTATTAGTGGAATTAGGGAGCTAATGTGAAGGAATATTGCTATACAGGCTTAGGAATAATTGAATAAGATTAGAGTGAATGAAGGAGTTTCAGAGATGTAAAACTAAGGAATGTTTGAAGTGTTATTTAATAGAATTGATCGTTAAAATACAGATCTTACTAGGACTAAATTTCCAAATGTTAATTTTCTGAAAATTATACAACTAAGATGTTTTCTCAAAAAGCATTCAGAGAGAAAATTGCTTATATAATAAAACCCTAGTGCTCTTTTGTCTGCCTGTTGCAAGTTTCTCTGTTACTCTTGTTTCTCATAAACATGTATCATCTATTTTTAAAAAGTCTCCTTATGCTTTACTTTTGAGTGCTTAAATTTGTTTCAGATTCTTACATATTTATTAATAATTCCAGAGAAAGAAGGTCCAGAAAAGAAGAAAACAAAAAAGGAAGCTGGAAATAAGAAGTCCACTCCAGTTAGCATTCTCTTTGGTTACCCACTCTCAGAGCGAAAGCAGATGGCACTTCTTATGCAGATGACAGCACGGGACAACAGTCCAGGTGACACTCACCATCATTGAGTACCTGTGTGTTTGTGGTTTTCTTCACATTGTAGCTTTGTCTTGACAGTTATTTTTAACTACTTTAAATGTCCTTTCTTGGATTTAATCAGTTTCTTATAAATTTATAATCTTAACATGTGTTTGTGTGACAGTTGTTTATTGTCTGTCTCATCTGCTAGATGAAAAGCTATACAGGAGCAGGGATCTTGGCTCTTGGCAGACATTCAGTAAATGTTTGTCAACTAAAATGAGTACAGTTGACCTTTGAACAACACAGGTTTGAACTGAGTGGGTCCAGATACACATGGATTTTTTTCAGAAGTAAATACTATACTGCTGCATAATCCATGGTTGGTTGAATTTGAAGATACAGAATTCTGGGTTTGGAGGGCCAACTCCAAACTTTGTAAGTTGCACACAGATTTTCAAATGTGAGGAGGGTGGGTACCCCTGATCCCTGAGTTGTTCAAGGGTCAACTGTAGTTTAGAATTGGATCAGTCCACATGAGAAATCTGTTGCAGAACTGTGTGTGCTTTTACCTTACTGCAGAAATTTTTACTTCAGTTTCTGTAAAGCTGCTTCTAGGTTTATAGTTTACTTTTATAGTTATACTTTACTTTTATAGTTAGCACTCTATTGTAAGCTGGTAATCTTATCACATGCTTTTCGAAGCAAGAGTATAGTTCATGTTTTATTGTTTAAGATCTGCTAAAATTTATTTTGGGCTTCCGTGTTGGCTCAACAGTAAAGAATCTGCCTGCAATGCAGGAGACACAGGTTCGATCCCTGGTCTGGGAATATCCCCTGAAGAATGGGATGGCTACCCACTCCATTTTTCTTACCTGGGAAATCCCATGGGTAGAGGAGCCTGGCATGCTGCACTTCACAGGGTTGCGTAGAGTCGGACACTACTTGATGACTGAACAACAGCAACAACAAAATTTATTTTCAAAAGAAAAAATATCTGCAGTGTATTATGTAAATTTATTTCATGTTTCATTTCACATTTCCATTTAAGATATTGTGCTTCTTGTGTGTGTGTTTGTGTGTGTGTTTATTCAAGTATCAATAGTTTGCCCTCCAGAAATGATTAAAGATGGCTTACCGGCAGGATAAAGACAAAGAAGGAACAAACAACCAACTTGCTCATTTATTAAAAGAGTTTAAAAGGTAGATAAGGTCCAGACCGCTGGGCTGGGATAGTTACTACATTGAGCAGTGAACTTAGTTATACATTCTGGTAGCTAAAAACAAGCGTTTTAAGTTGTATAAAGTTCTCATTGAGCAATGCAAGAAGAAAGTAAATCTCTTTGGAGAAATCTTTTTCTTTGGGAAAGAAAAGTTCCAAAAATTTGGAAGAAAAATTCTTTTCTTCAGGGCACCTTTGTATAACACTTGGGATAACATGACAGACCCTGTGGAAATGCATTGACAAGAACACAATTTTTCTAGTGAACTTTTCCAGTGTTGGCTCTTTGTTATTAAAAAATGGGACAACTTGGTAAAATTCTTGGAGTTTCTATAGATCATAGTTTCCATTGAAACGTAAGTGTATCTATATCTTTCGCTAACAAGAGTGTGTTAGAACTTTCTTTTTAAAGTGGGGCATGTTGGTTATTCTTCCACCTTTCCACCCACAACTTGGGGAGACTGGCCAAATCAAAGTTATTTACAATGTTAAACTTCATATGTTTCTGAACATTTGAAAAGTGTTAACTTTGACTCAGATTTAATAGCTAGATGGGAAAACTTTTGTTTCTTAAAAGTGTTATTTAATACTATGAACCTCTATCCTTAGAGTAAATTAAAGAATTAATACAGTAAGGCAAGAAGCTAAAAATCTTTCCTCATTTCCAATAACCTCTCCCTTTAAGCTGCAAGCCCTATTCATAATTTCTTCTCAGTTTTTTAGATATAAACATGTAAATGTATATTTTATTGCTGTTTGTTTTTAAATATAAATAAGATTAATACTGTAATACTATTCTGCACTTTGTTCTTTTCATTTAAGGGTATATCGGTCCTCCTTATTAATACATGTATAGAGGGGAAAGCTTTTGAAGTATCAACCTGTTTGCCAGCTGATAGATACGGTTGTTAAGGTTCATAATCTTATCGATTATATAACTTACCTTCCACGTTTATTCTGATTGCCATTATGGGTAGTACTACTGTTATTTTGTCTGTGTTATATTATTTTGGTATGGCTGAGAAAATTTTGTATGAGTTAATTTCTTGCAAGTTGTTTGAATTTAAAAATGCCTTTTTAAGTTCAATCACTAATTTCCTAAATAAATAATTTGACTATAAATATTATAATAATCATATAATAATAATGTATTCACTCAACAAATGTTGTGTAAGTACACTGTGTAACAGGAAGTCTTCTAAGCAGTCGAGATACAGTGATGAGTTAGACAAGATTCATGTACTTCTGGAGTGTACGTTATAGAAATTCATAGATAAGAAACTGTTACTAACTCAATGTACTTTAAAAATCAAAAGGTAAACTTTAAACTTTTTTCTTACTGAGAAAAGAGGGATAATACTTTAACATTCCCATCGTGGCAGTTTGCAAGGAAGTCATTATATGATGCTGAAAAATTATTTTCTGTAGACTTTTTTTTCCCTTAGAGCTGTTATTTCTTTTAAATAGTTGTAAATTTTCAGAATTATTAACACTGTACATATGTCTTGAATCCTTAATTAATTAAGAAACTATTTTTCGTTTTGTTTTTTTCTTAGTTCTGAAATGGGGAGGAGAGGACTTTAAATGTCACGCAGTTTAACTTTCTTGTTTTTGAGAGAGAAACTGGAACAAATACCAAAAGATAGAAATCAAAGCAAAACACTTTTTTTCCCTCCTTTATCAGCTCATTTTTAAAGGCCTTTTTCTAGACTGTTCTTATTTCTTATGGATCATAAGCTTCATTTCATACTAAAATAATCTATGACTTTAATTTGTACCTAATATTGAAATACATACTGTGAGTCCAGTACTTTGAGTAAGAGGTGTAAACTCTAGCCTTCAATGTCATTTCATCTAGGTCTTGAAATAACATCACAACATGCCATGAAAAATGGGTTTTTTGCAGTTTATCCAATTATTCATTGAGCAAGTACTTTCAGGGTAGAATTGACAGAGTGAAACATTTTTTTCTTAGTTGGCACATGCAGTATTTGATAACCCTAAAGGAAAATCTACTCTGAGTCATTATCAGATTATCCAAGTCAAGTGTCAGATTGTTTGGGTGAGAAGGTACTCCCTCAGTCCAAGAAATTAGCACATTACCTGTAGAAACCTTTACATGAATATTACAAAATATTTAGTCTAGAACTTTAAACTTTTCTCTTTCTTACAGATTCCACACCAAATCATCCATCGCAAACACCACCAGCCCAAAAGAAAACTCCCAGTTCCTCATCTCGACAAAAAGATAAAGTTAATAAAAGAAATGAACGTGGTGAAACTCCTTTACACATGGCAGCTATTCGAGGAGATGTAAAACAAGTCAAAGAACTAATAAGTTTAGGGGCAAATGTGAATGTGAAAGATTTTGCAGGTAAGACTTGTAATTAAAGACATACTCAGGAACTAAAATTTTGAGGTTGTCACCTAAACAGACTCTGATTACAATTTAATCAACATTCTTTGTTCCTCTTTCTGAAATAAAAGTGTTCTAAAAGTATACTTTAAAACTATTTTGGAGTTTGTACATGAAACCCTGATCCACGTCAGTAATCACTCAAATTCTTAAATATTAAGCTTCTGTATTATCTGGCATATTACCATATAATTTTTTATCTAATTTAGGATAAAATTTTTATCCATTTTTTTGAAAATCAGGCAAATAACCCTCCAAAAGAAAGATCCCTGATCCATTTACACTCCCATCAAGAGTATATGGAAAAAAGAAAAAAAAAAGTATATGAGAGAGCCCTGGGTAGGGGAAAGAGAGAAATTAGTAGGAATTTGGGATTACCAGTACTCTTGCCTGGAGAAGCCCACTGATGGAGGAGCCTGGTAGGCCATAGTCGATGGGGTTGCAAAGAGTCGGACACGACTGAGCGACTTCACTTTCACTTTCACTTTTGGGATTAACATATACACACTACTGTATATAAAATATTAATAGATAAGAATCTGCTGTATACAGGGAACTCTGTTTACTATCTTGTATTATTGTAAGACCCTAACAAGCTTATTTTGCCCTTTTATACTCTTCTTATTTATAATTCAGTTGATTATTATAAATTATAGCTAGTTTATATTCATTGGGTAAGCTTAAATGTTAGTTTAATACTTTTGTCAAATAATTTAGCCCCATGGGAAATAATGGGGCTTCCCTGGTGGCTCAGAGAGTAAAGCATCTGCCTGCAATGTGGGAGACCTGGTTTTGATCCCTGGGTCGGGAAGCTCCCCTGGAGAAGGAAATGGCAACCCACTCCAGTATTCTTGCCTGGAGAACCCCACGGAAGGAGGAGCCTGATAGGCCACAGTCCACGAGGTCGCAAAGAGTTGGACACGACTGAATGACTTCACTTTCATGGGAAATAATATTATTGTGGATGAACCTTCTGTAAAATTAGTGGTTTTCTTAGGTACTTATTTTCAGTAGCTTGTTCATCATTCCTTTTTCCTTGTATTGTGTACATTTAGAATTACTGTATCACACATGGGTATATTAAAAGCGTATGTGTTGAATTAGTAGAAGTGTACCATATGTTCAATTAATATTGTAACTTTAGGTTGGACACCACTGCATGAAGCTTGCAACGTGGGATATTATGATGTTGCTAAGATACTGATAGCAGCTGGAGCAGATGTTAACACACAAGGATTAGATGATGACACTCCACTCCATGATTCCGCTAGTAGTGGGCACAGAGATGTGAGTATGACAGGAGGAGCAGTAATACACATCTTCAAAAGATACATTTAACCCAGAGTAATTTAACTCACTTCTTAGTTGTACAGTCTGGTGTCATATTTCATTCATTGCCTGACCAGCTCATTTGTGTTTTATTTTCCCATTTTCTACCTTCTAATTGCTAATTCCTATTATGAGTTTAGCATTATCTTTTCATAAAATCTATTTAATTTGATAATTAAGCAACTTGGCAAAATTTTTATTTGAAGGGCCATTCTACTGTCGGATAATTAGATATAGAGATTAAAGCATATTTTACTTATAAAAATTTTACACTGTCATACCTTTTTTAAGACATTAATATTTAATGATTCCTTTGTATATAACAACTGTTCTTGAATTTTAGCTGACATTATTTATTTAAAGATACTCAGATGCTTATGTATATAATAAGACGATTTAATCAAACTCGATTATATATGCTTGAAAATTTAATGGCATCTTTAAATACCATGTTTGATTTGTTTTGATGCAATATTATGACCCATGCTGGGTTTTAAATTCCATTTGCATTTTCAGTCTCTGGCAAAGTCTCTACCCCATCTTTGTTGTAATGAAGCTTCTGTTTTAAGCATGTTTAATGCTTAGTTCCTAGAGAAGGCAATGGCACCCCACTCCAGTACTCTTGCCTGGAAAATCCCATGGACAGAGGAGCCTGATAGGCTGCAGTCCATGGGGTTGCAAAGAGTCAGACACGACTGAGCGACTTCACTTTCACTTTTCACTTTCATGCATTGGAGAAAGAAATGGCAACCCACTCCAGTGTTCTTGCCTGGAGAATCCCAGGGACGGGGGAGCCTGGTGGACTGCCGTCTGTGGGGTTGCACAGAGTCGGACACAATTGAAGTGACTTAGCAGCAGCAGCAGCAGTGCTTAGTTCCATTACTGTAACCTGCTTATAGCTGAAGCAGATCAACCTAGGCCACTGTTAGCTGTGTCTAAAGCAAAGGATTCTGTTCATCAAAGAAGTAGTTTCTGTTTTTCACTTAATTTTGACTTTTATTGACATACTTGTGCATAGTTTAGAAAGTTGAAAAGTATTACTTAGCTCAGAAAAATACCTAAATTCTCCCTTGTGTCCCTCCACCCTTCCCAGTACCATTAGCCAAAAGCAGCTGTTGTGTTTCTTCTCTTCATTTCTAACAAGGTGTAAGCTATTTTGCCTTATTAAATTTTAGTCTCTAGTTACTGACTCCTGCAAAGGATTTTAATATATATTGCTGCTCTGAGACTCACAGAGTGTACTCTAATTTTATTTTGCCTTGGATTTTATTTATTACCTTGGTTACTACTCAGCCTTGTTCTAATTTTTCTTATTTAGTTCTCTGTGTAAATATATATTTTGTATTTCCTTACTCTCTCTCTCATAACTCTAAAATGCCCTGAATAAGGTCAGACACATCCATCAGTTCATTGTTTTTGAGAGTATCTTTGTATACAAAATATCTTGTATCCTGCTTCAGGTGAGACTAGCTGCCCTAGATCTGTGGCACAGATGCTGTCCAAGGATTTCTCTTTGCCGTGAATTTCATGTGGGATTCTCAGTCTCTGTGAGATTTCCAGTCTCTGGCTGGAGTGGTTGTGAATTTGTGAACTACATTGCATTAACTTCTCACAGCAATATTTGTGTGTTTTCACTTGGAGATAAGTGTTGTAAATGATTCATATGTATTAATCACTTTAATCATCACAGTAAATGAACATCCTTTGGTGTCTGTTGTGGAAACTGTATGACCCACTACATTCTAGTACCTAGTACCCTTAGCTTCTCCCGGAGTTTGGCGAAACAAAGACACATGAGGTCACATTGGTCTGAGACACTCCTAAGTTTATTAAACTGATAAGAGTCCAAGTTAAGGGACTAAACAAGATAAATACCAATGTCTTCTTAAGAGAAAGTGAGGTAATGATATATTAAGCTGGAAGAGCTGTTCAATACGCTGTCTCTGCTCTCTGGTGAATAACACAGGACATGTTTTCTAACACCCTAGCTCGAATTTTGGTGTCATCTCATACCTTTCTGCTAGAAAAATCCCCCTTAGTTTTTTCATTAGCAGCAAACATTCTCAGCCTTATTTTCTTTTTTGACACAATAAAAATGTCAGGGTCATGCTGCCTGCCTTTTAAAAGCCGCTTTAGTTGAGAAAAAAATGAAATTTGTGAAGATAGATACAAATTCAGTTCTGGTCTGGCCAGTTTGCCATATGTGTGGTCTCAAGTTACTTTTTTCCTTTCAACTTCCTTTTTCTCATCCATAATAAATAATACCTATTTAAAGGGGATATTTTGAAGGAAAAAAAGACACTGAGCATATAAACCTACCTTGAAATCTAAAATGTTACGGAAATTTCAGAGGTCAGAGATTAAAAGGCTACTATTGCTATTTTTCAAATATACTCAAATATTTTAGAAACTAAAATTCAGAAATTAAAAGTGCCATTTTCTCACTTAAATCTTTCTAAAAGACTTTTTCATAATTCTCAAGTTCAAATTTTGAAGAAAAATAATAATGTTATTTTTCCTAAACTGATCCTTACCGTTGTTCCAGTCTCATACATACCTATGGGATAAGCCCTTAACTATATTATTTTTCACTCGTGTGCTTTTCTGTTTTCTGTATTGAATATTGAGTCTCATACATACATAATTTGTATTCTGGGTGTGCTGTGTTAAATACTGTATTCACTTCCCTTTTTTAAAAAAAGGATTATTGATAGTTTTTCAAACATGAATAGTTTTTCTTTAAATGTTGCATAAAAAGATCTCTTGATTGCTAAATGTAATGTTAAAGAATTATGCCTTATGAGTAAGACATGTTTCTATGAATACAAGTTTCTAAATATGCACATTGCTACAAAATATTTCCAGAAGCTGACCTTTGAGCTGATGTACTTACAAGGATTCAAACACTATTTCCAGTCTCTTTCCAGAGGGAGACTGGCATGCTGTTTTCAAGAGACCTTTGCTTTTCCTCCTACCAACATGCCTAGGATAGTAGGAGTCATAATTCAGAGCTGTTGAGGGCTATTTTCTCCTTATTCTTTACTTGTCCCCAAAGAGGAGGAGGGAAATGAGAGCCACCAAAAGCTCATTTGTGTTTATCTGTATCATATGATTCTCCAGCAAAGAATTAGATTTCTTCCAATGATACTCATGATGACTACAACCATCCATAAGACATTTCTAAGGTGAAAAAAATAGAAAGATAGCAGTTCTGTCCTAAATTATTTAGATTAAGAGAAGATTACTTTTCTTAACATAGCTTCAGTTCAGTCGCTCAGTCGTGTCCGACTCTTTGCCACCCCATGAATCGCAGCACACCAGGCTTCCCTGTCTATCACCAACTCCCCGGGTTCACTCAGACTCACATCCATTGAGTGACTCTTAAAAAAGCTCTTAGAAGTTAATAAAATGATAACAGGACGAAAAATACAGTATTGAAGGTTAAAGATAAAGTTGAGAAAACCTCCCAGAAACCAGGAAACAGACGGAGGAGGGGAAATGAGAAGAAAGATTAATTCAGGAGATCCAGTATCTTAAAGAGTTCTTAGAAGACAGAACAGTGAAAACACAGGACTTTATCAGATATAAAAGCAGGAATTTTCTCAGAACTGAAAGAGCAGGTGTCTTCAGATTGAAAGGGTAATTGAATGCTCAGCATGAATGTTAAAAAGACCGAGATCAAAATTCATTATCCTGGGATTTCAGAACCATAGGGGCAAAGGACGTCTTCCAGCTTACAGAGAGAAAAAGCAAGTTCCATGTAAAGGTAAAAAATCAGAATGGCATCAGACTTTTCAATAACAGCACTAGAAGCTAAAAGATAATGCTCATGCCTTTGAAATTGGAGGGAAAACTATTCTATGTCCAAAGTAAGTATTACTCAAGTGAGGATAGAGTAAAGGTATTTTCTGACATGTACCAAAAAACTCTCAGATTATTTAACCATTTCTCAAGAATCTCCTGGAGGTAGTGTTTCAACAAAACGAGGGCATAAACCAACAAAGAAGATACGATCTAAAGAATTCAACACAAAACTGAGGAAAGGGTGTTTCTAGGATGATAGGATGAAGGAAGATGACAGATGAGAAGCAAATCTAGACAGCAGCCAGTCCATTTTAAAGTAAGTGAGAAGGCTTGGAGAAGGACTTTAACAGAAACAGTGGTTGTGTGTGGAACTGAAGGGATCTGTGCTTGTAGCAGAATGGGGGATGAGTTAAAGATAAGTATGTAGAACACTGAGCAAATGAAAAATGAAGATAGTTAACTCTGGGATAAAATGACTTGTGTAAGAATGAAAATTTAGTCATTGTATGCTACTTGGTTCAATATTTATATTAATCATAATACACACAAAATAATATGACTATTTTGGAAAGTTAGGAGGAGGGGGAATGATTATGTATAGGAGTACAGGGGTGCAGTTGGTAAACGAGAGCTGAGTCCCTGTCTTCCATTGTAAGACAGTAGACAACACCTAAAACTGAAAAATACGGAAGCAGCATGCTAGGTATGATATTTGAGCATTGAATATAAATATCAGGGACAATTGTTTTTCACTAGCACCCTTGAATAGCTATTTGATCTTATTAAAAAATGCAACTTGATGAAAATTAATAAATAGGAAAATTGAACATTAACAGTTGATCATGAAAAAAAAAAAAAAAAACAGTTGATCATGGAGAAGGGAGTGGCAACCCACTCCAATGTTCTTGCCTGGAGAATCCCAGGGACGGGGGAGCCTGGTGGGCTGCCGTCTCTGAGGTCGCACAGAGTTGAACACGACTGAAGCGACGTAGCAGCAGCAGCAATTGATCATGAGTTATTTGTTTTCTTTTTGTGTTCTTACATTTCAAATGTTCTGTTTTGATGCTTTATTCTTCCATAGCCTAGAAACAATTTTTCATTTTTATTTCACTGTGAATCATTGTTACTCTTAAATACTTTCATTTGTTAGAAATTCCTGATTTGTAGCATCTTGTTTAATGTTTTTTGAAAAAGATGTGCTATACCAGAAAACATCATAGTTGTGTATTGAGAATACAAAAACGAACAAAGATTTCACATAAAGTTTATGGTCTAGGACAAGGGCAGAAATGTGTTAATAAATTATAGTACAGATTTACCTATGACAGCACACACTCATGTCACTGGAAATAAAAGCTCAAAGCAAAAGAGATGTCATGGAAGCAGAATTAATAATACTTCCCACCTGTCTGACGAGGAATATGAGTGAAAAGGACTTCGCTGGTGGCACTAGTGGTAAAGAATCCTCCTGCCAGTGCAGGAGATGCAGGTTCGATCCCTTGGTCAGAAAGATCCCCTGGAGAAGGGACTAGCAACCCACTCCAGTATTCTTGCCTGAATATTCCTATGGACAGAGGAACCTGGTAGGCTATAGTCTATGAGATCACAAAAGTGAAGGACACAAATTAGTAACTAAACAGCAACAATGAATGAAAAACAAGAATCAGTGATGGCTCCCATCGTTCTGGCTTCAGTGACTGGGTATATTTTGGTGCTAGTCACTAAGAATAGAAAAGATAAAGGATAAGGGTGCAAGTTTAATGAACTCTGGGACCAATTGGGTTCAACGTTTGTATTAAAATATAATATATCGAAATTTGGTTCTGAAGCTGAAGAAGAGGGCTAAGAAAGAATGAGCATGAGAATGAAAATGGATGGATGGATTGCATAATTGTCATCTCATTCAGAGTGGGTGGTGAGCCCTCCAGGGAGATGATGTAGAACAGAGTGTGAATCAAGGACAGAGCCCTGGGGAAATCACCTGTGGCTTAGATATTCACAGATATTAGAAGACTCATTTCACTGGACTGATGGCAACATAATTGTAGGTGGAAGGCTGAAGGGCCAGTAAGAAAGAAGTAGTCTAAGGCTGCAAGGGTAAACACTGTCCAGGAGCTTGACTGTTAAGAAAAGAAGAGAGGTTTAGGTGGAGGAGAAGAGTATAGGCTTAAACAGTTTCTTTTTTTTTAAGTCTGTTTCTTTATTCCCATTATTGTTTTAAGGCAAAAGAGAAATGAACTAGAAAGATTGGTTTCTAGAAATAAGGCAATCAAAAAAGGTTTTAATATAGAAAAGAAGTGGAATAGGAAGAAAGAAAGAAACCAAAAAAACGAAATGACTAGCCAGGCACATCTTGGTTTGTGGAGCCCAAAACTTATGTAATTTGTGGGGACAGGTTCTTTAAGAAATGAATAAAAAGATACAGGGCCATGTAAGGGGATCATGAAAGTCAGAGACGTTGCATTTTAAGCTTCATTAATTTTAAGTAATCTCATATCAGTTAGTGATAGTTTACATCCCAGGGAGATGGAGAAAAGAAGATTATTAAAGAGCCTTGGTGTAGGGCTGGTTGCCTTAAACAGGGGAAGTACTTCTTTTGAGATTTCCTGTAGCCTGTACATTGCAAGAGGCCAGGGAGCTTGTTACTCTTGTTCATTGATTTATCTGGAGAACTTGATGTAGTCCTTGTTAAAGGTACTTAGTAAATATTTGTCAAATGTTTGATGAAACAGATCTCAGAAAAATCATGAGATTCGGTACTAAGATAGCCCAACCTCAATTTTAAGGAGCAACTGTCTTGGTAGTAGATGCAGTCAGAAGGGGGATGGCAGTGAAAATGGAACTTGAGAGTAATTATGATTTAGAATAGATAGTGGGGAAGGAGGCGGAATAGACGGAGCAGGAGGAGACTGTGTGTATAATCGGGAGAATGGTTGAAATAATGCAGTCAACAAAAGGACTGAGTCTTCCTACTGTTCAATGTTGCAGATTGTGAAACTGCTGCTTCGTCATGGTGGAAACCCTTTTCAAGCTAATAAACATGGGGAGCGTCCAGTAGA
Organism: Bos grunniens; assembly: GCF_055505025.1. Classification (NCBI taxonomy): domain Eukaryota; kingdom Metazoa; phylum Chordata; class Mammalia; order Artiodactyla; family Bovidae; genus Bos; species Bos grunniens. The sequence goes on from NC_141188.1 coordinate 43,118,002, forward strand.
TGTGGCAGAAACAGAGGAGCTGGAGTTGTTGCTGAAAAGAGAGGTGCCTTTGTCTGATGATGATGAGAGTTACACAGGTTTGTTCCACATGGTCTCTGTTCACCTGTTTACATGATATTTTAGTAGAATGTTGTACTTCTGCTTTGTAACACCTAGCACTCTAGCTGTTCAGAATGGTGAGTTCGGTAACCTCAGTTGAGGTCCTGTCTCCACGTCCTCCGTGTAAATGGGGTCCTGATGCTCTTGTCCTATTTCTGTGATTTCTTTTCCCCACAAATTGCTGATGTCAGAATCAAGCCTGTTGCAGACTCTCTCCCCATTAATAGTTACCAGCACTACTACACACTGCCACTGTTAGCTGTACCACGTCTGAATTCTTTTAATCCTTTTATTAATTAGAGCACTACTCACCAGACCCTTCCTGGCATTGATGAGTCACCTTTGCATTTTTATTTTTGTGTTTAGGTGGTTGAATTCTGGTCATTGTTGTAAAATTGCGACACAATTTTACAATCACAGTTTTTAAAAAGGGAAGATCCAAGAAGAGTATTTCAGAAAACTTTTGGCATACTCAAGAGTTTTTTTAAAAACCGATAAGTAAAAAACATACCTGCTCCAGGACTGGTTTCTGTCGTGGAGGGGGGAAATAGTTATAAAAGATATTAGATCATTTAGCAAGGAATATGGACAGTAGATTAGTGTTGTTTCAGTGTAAATTCACGAAGTTGGCAACTATGCTATAACAAATAATATCTTTATGTCTTGCAAAATACCCTCTGAAGTATATAGGGTAAAGAGCCATTATATATGTAATTTACCCTCATATAGTTAAGGAAGAAAATGTATTTATACACATATGTTATATATAGAAAGAAAGTATAATGCAAGAAGAGTAAAGTGTTAACAATAAGAAAACCTAGGTAAAGGATTTATAGTGTTTATTATTTTTTATTTTCTAACTTTTTGGGAGTTGAAATTATTTCCAAATTAAAACTAAAATACAAATTTAGATCTGTTGAAAAGATCTAAAGCTGACAAAGACAGTAGCAGTAGTCATTCCTGGTACCCAGATTATAATTGGGAAATATTTTCTCCTAAAAGAAAGCCAAACTTTGTTGGAAAACAATGGATGATGCTAAACTAAGTCTAGGGCAGGAAATATAGAACATCTACTTATTTCAGATTTTAGGTTTTGTCAGAAGGCCTTAGACAGCTTGGAACTGTTCCCCTCTAGCCAAAAATTGGAAAGTTTGAGCTTCAATAAGGGTGTTAATTGCAAAGATTTGAAACCCATCAAACATGTTTAAATTCATGAATTTTTCATGGTGAATTTTTAAATTAATTCATGGTCACCAAAGAACCAGTTTGTTATCTTTAAAAATCGGCAAAAAAGGGGGAAAAGTCAATCATTTATTTTGCTTCCATATTCCTGTATGAACTCTTACCACTGGGTAACCTCATTATGATGAGAAGAAATGTTTTCTTATAAGATTAATACAGCTAAAAGAATGACAAGAGAGACTGACCACTTTGCAGCCCCCTGTTAGTTGATGTCTGGGAGCATTGAGGATCAGTAGTTGCCAACATTAAGTTAGAAAGAGGATGAAACCCTTGCCTGCCCTCCTGCTGAAGGGACACTCTGCTCCCCTCCTCAGTCCTCTAGGTCGGATCCTGCTGCCATTGGCAGGAGGGGCCCAGACAGAGGAGTGTGCTGAGCTGCACCCAGCGTCTTCTCCCAGCTGGATTGTACGAAAAGAGGGAGGACCTGTAGAAAAAAAATAAAAATGACTTAAAACACCATATCAGACTTTAAAAAATGGACAAGACTAAAATTTTAAGTGTGTACTTAATAGGTACTTCTCCAGGGGAATTTTGTATAAAACTCAGTTAAGGTGAATAGCACATAAAAGGTTCAGGATATTGGGTTTTTTAAATACTAAGAAATTCTCAAGAATTGTTATGTTAGGGGAAACGCCTGATATGTTTTCAGTAGTTCTGAAAGGAGCCGGCAATAGTGATTGCTCTCGTATTCCACTAAGGAAAGGATCAAGGCTTCTGCTTGACTATCACCCATCCAAAAGGCGGGCTGATTATAAGGAGAAGAGACATGGGGGAGGGAGGAATAGAGAGAGACAAACATGTTTTTTAAAGGGTTGACAGCAGTGTTTAGTAGTGGGAATTGTAATGATGGGAGCTAAAACTATAGGAGGAATTATAAAGGTGGCAACATTCCTTTTTGTGTATATTTTCTCTCCTTCACCCTCCAATAAATGTAGACTGAAGTGTTTGGTACAGACATTAACATTAACAAATATTTGTTTAATTGGAGGAAGGGGTAATTGGGCCTTAGGGATTATGCCAGAAGTTTCCATTACCCACAAATCCAGAGTCACTGAACCTGTAGACTGAGTTTGTCCGTTAAGGAGACTGGGTGAGTCTGGGAACACCTGGTCTGGCAACAGCAAGGTCTCCTCTGGTGCTTCAGCACGGAGGGGCCATCTGTGAGCTCGGAGGACATAGCTGGTGAAGGAAATGGAGATACTAACATGATTATCTCCTAACCCCTGTCACTTCTTTAATTTCAAAGTATTTGTAAATCCATCTGCCAGGTGCAAACTGAAAGTCAGTTGAACATCTTTGTGCTGTATGAAATAAGGATTATAATAACTGAATTACGTAGCTTCCATAGGAAAGTAAGAAAATAAGATTTGAAGAAGAGAAACATTTTATATGATATGTAAATTCTCCCATTTATTATGCTTATGGACTTTGTAATCCTGGTCTCTTCAGAAAACAATAGCAGTGAAAAGCAGCTTTGGTTAAAAATCTTTCTGTGAGAAAGAAGTGCTGCAATAAATTTTTCCCATGGAAGAAGTTAGGTATTTTATTTGAACTTACATGTTTCATTAGAGTAAAGCACATCTTTTAGAACCGTTTTTGATTTTCACTGATACTGTTTCATGTGTTCATCAGCTATGTATTGATTTTTCAGCATACTTATTTTCCACATGGTGAATGTGCCTGAATTATTGCTTGATCAAAATCCCTCAAGGAATGATTTAAAAATCATCAGTAAAAATTATCCGTAAGTATCATACAAAGATTTTGAAGTTGCTGAAAAAGACTGATGAAAATACCCAAATTTATTGTTTAATTTACATGAGGTCCTTGTCAGACTAAACACCATCTAATCTAAATTTAGAATGTATTAATATTTAATCGAGTATTAATTTGACTGCCCATAGACTTTTGTACATGTAAAGCCTGACAGCATTGTTACCCATTTTGTATGTTACGTCATCCATGTGACAGATACACTTTAAGTGTTGCAAAGTTAGAGAGTATAACTGGCTGTGGATTTCAGAACTTAAATTTGGAGTAGATAAAAAGGCATTTTGTAGGAAGCATTTTAGAGTTCGGCTTATGCCATTAGGTGTTGTGCTTTGTGACAGTGCTGCTCAGAGGCACTGTTCTGCAGAGTGTCAGGTCCCCAGGGCACAGAGCTTGTGCCAGAACATAACGCCAGTGCACGGCTTCTTTCATCAGCGAGGAGGATGCTCTGACAAGAGGTGTCTGTCCGATGAGCTCAAGAGTGTGCTTGTGACATCGCTGATTTCCTCTGATATAAGCCTGTTACTTCATCATTTCATCACAGATTAGTAATAAACAATGTGCAGGGTGGCCCAAGTTCGTGAACCTCCTTGAGTAGTCATTTTATGTCATGCACATCAGATATTTATGATATTGCTGGAGGAATTCATGTCCTGGTCAGTACAACTGATTTGCATACAAGTCGACGACACTTAAATCTGCATAATTCTGTGGTTTTTTTTTTTCCCCTAACCTCTGCCCTTTTTCCACAGTCTTATTCCATATTACCATCCTGACAGAAATTCTATCTGATAATAGGATTTGCTACAGATATTTGCTTCTTGCTAACCTGCTGAAAGCTGAGTCATATTCAGAGAACCAGACCACGCTCCTGAACCAGAATTACGGTAACGGAGAAGTGGGTGACTCTGTGTCTCACTGCGCCCCTCCTCATGCTTTCTGACACTCATTAATTGCCAAAGATTCTGCTGCAGGTTTGCAGACCCTGTTTTATTATGTAAACAAAGTGCCCAGCGGGTAAAGTTGAAAATGCCAGGCATTGTTAAAAATAATTGTTCACCCTTTCCTTACATTGCTTTGACTGCCAGTAATCCGGCCATATTTATTAAGCCACTGCTATAAGCTTTGCTCACTTGAATGCTTCAGATTAAGCAAGGAAATACTCCATCATAAGTAGGCAGTCTGTGTTTAGAGTCTACCATGAGACAGATTAAGAAACTTCCAAAAAGACAGTGATACGTTGTTTCCCTCTGGTGTTTGCTGAGTGCATTTCTGTGTTATAAAATACACAAAATGACCAGTAATTCAAAGCTTTATTTTCTTAATGTTAAAAGATTGTAACTATTCTAAGTATATTGTCACATTTGTTAAACTCATATCCTCAGTTTTATATTTCAGGAACTATGAAAATATGACCATTCATGCAGATACGGAACTATAACAGTTAATAAATCAAGAGATACAAAAAACAATTACATAAGTCAAAATAGACCAGAAATTTTTATTAAATGGATTATGTGATGTTAACAGTTTAATTGTAAGTAGGAAGAAGACACACCTGAGGAAGTTTTAAAACAAGCTTCTTTTAACCTTGGAAGCATAAAGACTACAGGTAGAGGTCACATAGAGTAAGCACTGTACTTGGTGTTCAGCAACTTTTATTCTTCACCCACCACTGTGGTATAGGTGCTTACAAGAAATGAAAAGGCATGTGATGTGCAGAGGGCTGAGCATACAGCATAATAGGCAATAGATATTCTTTAGTGATCAGTTAAAAGAAATTCCGTCACCATGTTTTGCATACTCTGCTTTTTCTCCTCTGTTTTGTGATATATATGGTACACTTTATACACAGAGTTCTGGTTTTAATTCTTCACACGTTTCTCTAAATATCACCAACTACTTCTACCTGAATCTTAAACAACCAAAACCTCTATAGTTCTCTTATTTGAAAGCCAATACTTTAAAATCAATACAGGTTTTATCATGTGTTTTATGTAGATTCATTATATCAACCTAACTCTAAAGCTTAAGAGTTTTAATTTCAAGATTGAGTGTCTTTTTAAAATTTTATTTGTCAAATTTTGTTAAGTGGAGAAAAAGGGAAAGAAATTATTATACCTAAATTACCATTTATTATAAGCATTTGCTCTTTAGTAGTGTCTATAAAAATTGCATAGTTCTATATTTTTTACTTACTCATATATCAAAAAAGTAAATGGGAAATTGTGACTACAGCTGGTATGTTGTTTGGATGTCTGCAAATGAATATGTCTTTAAATTTTTATGTTACATAAAATAATAATCTCAATATCTCTCTTTGAAGTTTATCTAAATATAATCAAGAAATTTTAAGTGTATTTGCCCGACATATATAAAATGGCTTATTGCAAATTCAGAATGAATCGATTTTTTGTTAAAAATATATTAGCTTGATGGTTTGTCTTATAAACTGCATTTCTACCAGTGCCTAGCAACTTAAAGTGAGTCTGTCACATTATTTTAGTCCTTGAGATATTGCTGAATATTTAAGACTAAAACTCTCTGAAGGGTACATTTGGGCAGAACTCTTAAAAAAGACCTTTGACTTAAAATATTGTATGTATACGAATAAATGAGTTTAGCCTTAGCTATATCATCCTGTTTTACCTACTCATGGTTTAAAGGACCTCCATGTAATATATATATAAATATATATATGCATATATATATATACACACACGTATTGATGGAATAGCCGAGACTGGGTGATTTTTGTCAGTTTCCTTTAGTGACATCAAATTTTTTGTAGTGATACCAGTCATATTTTCAGAGGGGGACAATCTTGATTAATTTATACTTTATAGACTTCATTTTTTTGTGACTGATACGTTGGTAGAAAGGCCATGTATAACTAAGGGAGTGTACAGAGTGGTGTGGTACTTGGTTTTACTTTTTATGTCAATTTCGCTTTTAGACATAGTGTTTTCACCTATTGATTATACTCTCTTCTCTCCCCAGCTCACCCCTAAATTCTTTGCTGTAACTCCTTTACCTGTACCTGTTACTGTAGAAATACAGTGAAAATATATTCCCATATAGCATACTTACTTCCAAATAAATGTACTAAACATGACTACTTTTTTCCTATACAGTAAAATTAAAATAACTAACCTTTACTTAGGAAAATTGAGGTTTATTTTATTTTATTTTAAATTGAGTTTTAGAAATGGAGATTTAGAATAAGCTGTATAAAATTACCCAATATTTTATTTTCCTGTCTCTAGACTGCATTTTACAATCAATTTAGGGATATGGAAGCTATAAAGATATGTTTCCTAAAATGCGGTGTTTTTTTTCTAATGTTACTTCCTTGACTAGAATGTAAGTTATATTTATGTAATCAGGTTCAGTATACTGGTTGTGGTTAGGAGAGTATTGCGGAGCAAAGCAACAACTCAAATATCCCTCCCAGTGGAGCCCCGGGGGCTCTGAAGTTCAGAGCCAGCCTGTTGCAGGCGCATTCTAAGCAACAGACTGCGGTTCGAGGGACCAAGGAGCACACATGCAGGGGATGCCTGCTGTAGAGGTCCTCCATTAAACTGCTGAAGGAACCAGTTTTTCCGTTTATCAGTATGAAAAGAAATCCAGAGAGTTGAGGAAAATCAACTGAAAGACAAACAAGAAGGGCCAAAATGAACAAGCACAGCAGTTGATCTGGAGAATGAAAATTACGTAGGAAGCAGAAGGGTAAGTTCTCAGTGCGCTTGGAGACGCTGGGATGATGGTGGGGGCTGTCGATCCAATAACCCTAACAGAAGGCCACCTTGAAAAAGTTGGCCAGGAAAGTCCTTGAAATTCAAAATGTTTTTCATTACTGAAAGTAAGCATTCCATATAGAGTTAAAGAATAAACTGGACATCGCTGAAGATCTAATTTGAGATCTAAGAGAAGGGCAACACATAAAACATTGAAAAATGCATTGGGAATATGAGAAAAATGGTTTAAAAAAAACCGTACCCAGCATATCCAATATTATTTTTACAAAGAATAATAATTGTTGGGAAGAAAATAATTTTTTTAGTTGAAGAAGATGTCTCTTAACTGAAGAAAGATATTTATAGATCAAAAGGGAATGTACAAAGCAAAAACAAGCATGGAAAGGGAAAACCCCACATCAAGTTACATCACGACTTCAAGGATAAAGATTGTTTAAAATTTTACAAACTTCCAGAATCAGAGGCACAGAATCAGAGTCAGAGTGACTGATTTCTTGTTCTTAAAAGCTGTTGTGAGAAGATGGGTGCAGCTTCAGGCTCAACGTTGTATGAAAACTGTTTTGAACCTAGAATTTCATTTGCAACTAAAGTGCAAGGTTAAAAAAGTCTAAGAGGAAAATACAGACATTCAGATTTTGATGAAAAATTCCCAAGTGACAGCAACGAGCAATTGTCATACTTTAGAACAAGGTGTCAGAGATATTTGTGAAGAATTTATCAAGAAAGGAGTAGATTATAGTACACAGTGTGTGAATTAGATTTTGAGAATTCACTGTGTCATGTAAATATCCTCTTCCATTCTTTTGTTCTTGTAATTTTTTGTTGTTGAAAAAATCATTTGCCTGGTAATTTTTCTCAAAATCTGGATTTTGCTTACTGCATCTCCATGATTTCAATTTCAGGAAAACTATTTTCCAAATAAGGCCTTGAGATGTACAAGAGCAACTTTCAAATGTATTGCATTTTTAATCAATTAAGTTTTGTTATTTAGTACTTTTTCACAGGTAACAAAATGCTTTAATGAAAAATTTAATGCTTTAGTGATTGCTTATTTCTCACTTGTCTCCCTAATTTCCCAAAGAAGATTCTTGAGATGATAAACATAGTATTTTTTTAAGGAGATTTTTTATCAGAAATAATTCAGTAAACTGTTTTAAATACAAATTCAAATCTAGTAACTAAATAGATAGTAAAAACAAAAAAGTTGGAAACAAATTGAAAACAGTGTCGTATCACAATGACCATGGCCATTTTCAGTACAGGGGCTTGAGGATTTGGATTTTTAGGTGAATTTCTCGCTATCCTAAGAGAGGTGGAGCAAACATGTTTGTTTTTACTACTGCGCCAGAATTCCAAAACCAGCTTTATCCATAGTCCTGGGTAAAGTAAATCAAAAAGGTTTAGGACTCCTTAGGGAAGAAAAGGGATTTGAACCTGGTCTGCCAGCAGAATGGCATCACAGAGAAGTAGAGTCATCGCTGGGGTCCCAGACTGGCCAGCTTTAGGAGAGCCATACAGGGTTCTGATTGGCAATACTGAGAGCCCGCATGCAGAGAATCGAGCCTGGTGGGCGGGTACAACTCAGTGACCAGAGCCAGGCTGCCATCCTCCTCCCGGGGTAACTCCACACTGTCGTCATGGTATATCGTGATTACATATTAACTCCGTGTAACATGCAGCCCTGAAAAACAGTAATAAAGAAAATGCAACTTTAAAAGAAAATGTCTGCAACTATTGAATGAAAAAAAGCTGTATATGAAATGGGGCATGTTGTGTTTGAGCTGCCTTTTGTTACGTTAGTTGTTTTCACACCCTGAAGTCTGCCTGAAGTTCCTAATATCCTTCCCACCCCATTCGGTGCTGTTGCTGTGAGAAGCCTGCTCCCCTTTCCCAGGTACTGACTGGAGAAGGGTACCTGCACCCTTTAAACTGGGTGCCAACAGCCATCTGAGCCATCATCAGGCTGAGTCACTGTTACTCTGCAGAGCTGTGTTCTTTTCATCACATCACACCTCCTGCTGAGCACTTTGTGCCTAGAGAAGCATACTAAATGTTTACTTAAGATTGATTCTAGTGTTGACTTGAGGTGTTAAGAAATATACAAGGGAAAAAATCATTCCCAGTTTCCAGTTAAACTTACCTAATGGGAAAAAATATAAATAGAATAGTTGTATACAAACCATAAAACATCAACTCCTTAAAAACTGCACAGGGAGAAAAGTCCTCAAGAACAAATTGTAAATAAGGTGCCAACAAGGAAAATAACACCTGTCATATAAGTACATATTCTTGTATTTATTTAATTGAGGAGCAGAACAAATACTACTTCCAAAACAGTTGTTCCCTTTTTTGCATCATAAAGTTCTACAGTTTGATGCTTTGTATTGCAGTGTTAAGAACTGGGAATGGAGTTACGCTTACAAGCAATTGTCATTCCAGAAATGTTCTTTTTTTTTTTAATTCCACGTGTCTGGCACTTAATAGTATTAGAATATTACCACATCTTCTCCACATCTCTCCAGAGCTCTTGTCCAGTGCTCAGAACCTTACAGACACTCTAAAATGCGTCTGCAATTTGAATTTCCAGGTAAAGAATATTTGAGAGCTAGATCACTTTTAGGGGAAACTTGATGTATTCAAATAAATTGATTACCTTTATATTGTTATATATTTAGCCAAAAAAGTGAAGTTTGATGTTATCCTCTTTTGGTTAGAGTCTTCAGTTTTCTTTTAATTTTACAGGCCTGGGTTTTCTTTTCAGTTACAGGCTCCATGCATACAACATACATTTCAGCTAAGAAAAGATGCCCAACTAGGAAGGAAAAAAATCTATAAAAGAACTAAAGAATAAAGTAGCTTTTTTCAAATTATATATCAGTCTGTTACAATCTTGATTTTGTAATTGGGGGATATATTTCTTTTTTTCTTTCTTTTTTTTTTTTTTTTTTAACAGGTGGTAAAGCTGACAATCATGTTTCTTGTATAGTTACAACCGTTCACCTTTATTCAAGTTCTGTCCTTTTGGGAATCATTTGATCATTTATGCTTTTAGTAGTAAAAAAAAATTCTGAAGCATATAAAATAAACTAATTTTCATTAAACTTTTTAAGTTAGTGATTGTTAATCTTTTCTGCATCAAAGAATTTTACTTAAATATCTCTCTCCAGGAAATATGAAAATGTACATATATATAAAATTTTATAGGGGACTTCCCTGGTGGTTCAGTGATTAAGTCTCTATCCTTCCATCTCAGAGCACCAGTTTGATCCCTGGTTGGGGAACTAAAATCCCACATGCCACATAGCATGGCCACAAAATGATTTTTTTTTTTAATTTTTTACATTAGTAGCCAATGTTTACCTGAATCCAGTCCTTTTGGAGTTTTAATTATATTGTTCATACATTTTAATATTAGTTTATATATATATATAGTATATCCAGTGTATTGTGTGCTTTACAGGTGTCATGAGGTATCATACTGAAGCAGAGTCTCTGAAGCTTTTCCACAAAACTGTAGCAAAGCTCTTACATATTTTTCCATTGTATTATTTACATATAAATATGAAAAATTTTCAGAATTGAAGTATTTGCTGTATATGCTATGTTTTTCTCTCAGTATTATTTTCCTAACAGTTATCTCTTGACTAACAGGAGATTTTCTTTTTCATATTCTAGATTCTGAAGAGGCTCAGTCTGTAAATCCTTCCAGCGTTGATGAAAATATTGACTCTGAGACAGAGAAAGACTCTCTCATCTGTGAAAGTAAACAGATAGTTCCCAGTAAAGCACCTCTTCCATCTGCCCTTGATGAGTATGAGTTCAAAGATGATGATGAAGAGGAAATAAATAAAATGATTGATGACAGGCATATTCTTAGGAAAGAACTGCGAAAAGAGAATGAATCTGAAGTAGAAAAGAGTAGTTTATTTGCAAAACAGGAAAAAACCTTCTATCCTAAATCATTTAAAAGTAAAAAACAAAAGCCATCTAGGGTTTTGTATTCAAGTTCTGAAAGTTCAGATGAAGAAATTCTTCAAAACAAAAAGTGTTCTGCTCCATGTTCTGTCCCTGAAACATCAAATTCTGATATTCAAACCAAAAAGGAATATGGAGTTTCAAATGAACACAAACAGAAAGGCAAAGTTAAAAGAAAATTAAAGAACCAGAACAAAAATAAAGAGAACCAAGAGCTGAAGCAAGAAAAAGAGGGGAAAGAAAATACCAGAGTAACAAACTTGACAGTTAATACTGCACTAGATTGTTCAGATAAGACCAGAGATGAGGGGAATTTTAGGAAATCTTTTAGCCCGAAAGATGATACTTCATTACATTTATTTCATATTTCCAGTGGTAAATCTCCCAAACATTCTTGTGGACTCAGTGAAAAGCAGTCAACACCACTAAAACAAGAACATTCTAAAACCTGTTTATCACCAGGAAGTTCTGAAATGTCATTACAGCCTGATCTTGTTCGGTATGATAATATAGAATCTGAATTCTTGCCAGAAAGTTCAAGTGTAAAATCTTGTAAGCATAAGGAAAAAAACAAACATCATAAAGATTTCCACTTAGAATTTGGTGAAAAGTCAAATGCCAAAATAAAAGATGATGATCACAGTCCAACATTTGAAAATTCAGATTGCACACTGAAAAAAATGGATAAAGAGGGTAAAACATTAAAAAAACATAAGTTAAAACATAAAGAAAGGGAAAAAGAAAAGCATAAAAAAGAAATTGAAGGTGAAAAGGAAAAATACAAAAGTAGGGATGGTACTAAAGAGCTGCAACGGAGTGTGGAATTTGATAGAGAGTTTTGGAAAGAGAATTTTTTTAAAAGTGATGAAACCGAAGATCTATTTTTAAGTATGGAACATGAGTCCCTAACGTTAGAAAAAAAGTCAAAGTTGGAGAAAAACATAAAAGATGATAAATCAACTAAGGAAAAGCATATCTCCAAAGAGAGAAACTTTAAAGAAGAACGGGAAAAGATTAAAAAGGAAAGTGAGAAATCTTTTAGGGAGGAAAAAATAAAAGATTTAAAAGATGACAGAGAGAACGTACTTACAGATAAAGAAACAGAATTCAGCTCTTTAGGTGTAAGTGCCACTGAAGAGACTATAGGGTTACATTCAGTGGAAAAGGAAATAGAAATTGAAAAGCATATGAAAGAAAGTAAGGAAAAATCTGAGAAACGATTTCAAACTAAAGATAAGGACATTGAGAGGGCTGACAGAAAAAATTCTGAAAAAGAGAAGAAGATAAAACATGAGCATAAGTCAGAGAAAGACAGATTAGATCCTAGTGAATGTGTCGACAGAATAAAAGAAAAGGACAAGCTATATTCACATCACACAGAAAAATGCCATAGAGAAGGTGAGAAGCTAAAAAACATTACTACCATTAAAAAAAACGATGACAGAGATAAAAGTAGAGAAAAGATGGATAGGAAACATGACAAAGAAAAACCTGAGAAGGAGAGACATCCAGTAGAGAGCAAAGAGAAGCACTTGATGGAAAAAAAAAACAAGCCATCAGATAATAGTGACTATACTAAATCAGAAAAAAGCAAAAATAAAGAAAAAGATAGGGAGGTAGATAAAAAGGACAAATCTAGAGACAGTGTAAATATAAGTAATTCCAAACACTTCCAGGAAGAGAGAAAGTCAAGTATAACAGACAGTAATAAAGCACAACATGAAAAAACTCTCTCTCTCAAAGAAAAAACAAAAGATGAACCTTTGAGAACTCCTGATGGAAAAGAAAAAGATAAAAAAGATATAGATAGATATAAAGAACGAGACAAACATAAGGATAAAATTCTGAGTAGTTCACTCAAACTAAAATCTGAAGCAGATAAGCCTAAACCGAAGTCATCACCAGCATCAAAAGATACTCGGCCCAAAGAAAAGAGGCTTGTGAATGACGACTTAATGCAGACCAGCTTTGAACGGATGCTGAGCCTTAAAGACTTGGAAATAGAGCAGTGGCACAGAAAACACAAGGAAAAGATTAAGCAAAAAGAAAAGGAACGGTTGAGAAATCGCAGTTGTTTAGAACTTAAAGTAAAAGATAAAGAAAAAACAAAGCATGCACTAGCTGAGTCCAAAAATAAAGAACTTACTAGATCAAAGAGTTCTGAGTTGACTGATACTTACATTAAGGAGAAACACTGTAAAGATGCTGTAAGTAATAGATCCCAATCTGTGGACACCAAAAATACGATGAGTTTAGGCAAGTCATCCTTTGTTTCAGATAATAGCTTGAACAGGTCTCCTAGATCAGAAAGTGAAAAGCCAGGTCTCAGCTCCAGGTCTGTCTCCTTGATTTCAGTGGCTAGCTCAGAAGATTCCTGCCTTACTACAATGACAACCCCAAGGCCTCCAGTTGAGTATGACTCAGACTTTATGTTAGAGGGTTCGGATTCCCAAATGTCCTTTTCCCAGTCACCGTTTTTGCCAGTTGCCAAATCTCCTGCCCTTCATGACAGGGAGCTGGATAGCCTGACTGATCTATCAGAGCGGATTAAAGCATCGTATGCTAGCAGGCTTCTGACCTCCCATCTCCGGGCATCTTCTGTCGAAGATGCTAAACTAGTTACAAATGAAGGGAGATCAGCTGCAGAAGCCCGAAGATGTAGCATGCCCTCTGTCATTTGTGAGCATACAAAGCAATTCCAAACAATATCAGAAGAGGGCAGTCAAGATGGCTCAGCTGTGCCAAGAGAGATTTGTCCTTCTCCCAAATCTGAGGTATCCTCCAACGTGCCTGAAAGAGAACTTTTGAGCGTGTCCAACATACATTCCAGTTTTGCAGCCTCTCCAACTAGATCTATAAACAGCAAATATAATTCTACTGATACAAATGTCATCAAGGGCACTGCTCCCTTGGGCATGCTGATGGGCAGTCCTGTGCACTTAGAGTCCTCTAATCAGGTTGGTGTGATCCAAAGTAAGTCATGGGAGATGGAGTCGTTAAACACCGGAGACTTTAGCTGCCCAAATTCTGCTGCACCTGATCAAGATTCTTCTGTTCAGGGTTTTTGTAATCCTGAAAACAAAGTATTGAGAGAACAGAATATTGATTTTGTGTCCATGCACCAGACTGAATTGCCGGCAAACACTTGTGCTCAGGATCCAGCGTCCGTCCTTCCTTCCCAGCAACCTTGCTCTTCGCATAGCCAATCACTTTCAGATGCTGAATCTATTCCCAGACATACTTCTTTGTCCTATGTCACCACTCAAGAACCAGGTATTCTACAGCAGAAAAATGCAATTCAAATGATCAGTTCTGTTTTGGATACTGATACTGAACCTACAAAAGATATGGAAAATACTTTTGTCCTAACAGACGTTCAGAAGACAGATGCCTTTGTCCCAGTGTACTCTGAAAGCACTGTTGAAGAAGCAGCACCAAATTTTGAGAAAGCTAGTACTTTGCCAGTATTGCCATCAGAAAAGGACTTTAATGGAAGTGACGGGTCTTCCCAGCCAAATCCTCATTATGCATTTAGCAAGCTAATGTTTAAGTCTTCCAGTGGCCATGAGGCTGAAAAAAGCACTTCTGATACTCAGGATACTTCACATGAAAAGGAAAACAAACTGGAGAGTTTGGTTTTGACTCACTTAAATGATAAGTGTGATTCTGATTTATGTGAAATGAATGTAGGGGTGCCAAAAGGAAACCTGAGTGAACCAGATAATCCAAAACATTGTCCTGAAAGTGAGAAGTGTTTGCTTTCCATCGAGGATGAGGAGTCACAACAAAGTACTTTATCGAGTCTGGAGAACCATCCACAGCCATCGGCTCCACCAGAAATGCATAAATACGGACACTTAGTTAAAGTAGAACTAGAGGAAAGTGCTGAAGATGATAAACCTGAAAGCCAGATCCCTCAAAGGATGACCAGAAACAAAGGAAACACAGGAGCCAGTCAAAGCAAGCAGCTTCTGGCCAGCTGTGCACTGTTGCCAGACAAAGACAGTGAGTCTGCGTCCCCTCGAGGAAGAATAAGATTAACTGAGGAGGACGACCCTCAGATTCACCACCCGCGGAAAAGGAAAGTGTCCCGGGTGCCTCAGCCGGTGCAAGTGAGTCCTTCTCTGCTGCAAGCAAAAGAGAAAACCCAGCAGTCCCTGGCCGCCATTGTAGACTCGCTGAAGCTCGATGAGATTCAGCCATACAGCTCAGAGCGCGCAAATCCCTATTTTGAATACTTGCACATAAGAAAAAAGATTGAAGAAAAGCGCAAGTTGTTATGTAGTGTGATCCCTCAGGCACCTCAGTATTATGATGAATACGTGACGTTTAATGGGTCGTATCTCCTGGACGGAAACCCCTTAAGCAAGATCTGCATACCCACAGTAAGTAGCCTCGCTTGACATACACTGAGAGCCCCATTGGTAGGAATGTGATGGAGGTCACGTGTGTAGTCTTCAGTTTTCTAGTAACCACATTTTAATGGGGACTTCTCTGATAGCTCAGTTGGTAAAGAATCCACCTGCAATGCAGGAGACCCCAGTTTGATTCCTGGGTCGGGAAGATATGCTGGAGAAGGGATAGGTCACCCTCTCCAGTATTCTTGGGCTTCCCTGGTGGCTCAGCTGGTAAAGAATCTGCCCGCAATGCGGGAGATCGGCGTTCATTCCCTGGGTTGGGAAGATCCCCTGGAGAAGGGAAAGGCTATCCACTCCAGTATTCTGGCCTGGAGAATTCCATGGACTGTGTAGTCCATGGGGTTGCAAAGAGTCGGAGATGACTGAGTGATTTGACTTTTGACGTTTTAAACAGTAAAAGGAGATGGGTGAAATTAATATTTCACCCAATATACCCACAATTCTATGTGAAAATATAATCAGTATAGAAGAGCTTTTGAGATAGTCTACATAAGTGTTGTTTTTGGTGCTGAGTATTTGAAACCAGGCTGGCTTGCAGTACATCTCAGTTCAGACCAGCCATGCATCAGTCAGTGCTCAGGAGTCGTGTGTGGTCTGTGCTGCCTTATTGAACAGCACTGGTCCTCGGTATTTTGTTCCTTACCCGCTGCTGCTTTCAACCATAAGGAGTTAATGCTTTTATTTCTCTGAAGGGTAACTCCTTTCCTTGTCGTTTTGATTCCATTCCCTCCAGCCTTCTTTGGAACCTTTCTGTATGAGAACACTCCTTGCTACTATATTTACAGTTTCTCTTTTCAGTGGCCATTACCCATCAACTGAACATATTTGGGTCTCCTTCATCCTAGGGAGAAAAAAGTTATCCCTTACTTGTGGCACTTGGTCACGCCTAGTGAGTGATCTCACACCGCACCTTAGAGAGTGATCTGTGCCCAGTGTCCCCTCTGTGTCACTTCCTGTTCATACTCTTACTGTGTGTGCACTGGCAGAGATCCCCCATGAGCTCCGAATTGACTCATTGTTTGACCTCTCCCTTTTTCTTTCTGCTTGCTCTCTGTCACGTTCGACTTCATGACCATCTGGTTCTTCATAAACTCCTCACCTTCCTGGTTTTTCATGATGGTGTGCTGTTCTGGTTCTCTTACCTCACTAATTTTTTTCTGTCTTCTTACGGCTCTTGTACCAACCCGTTAAACATCAAAGTTCTCCAGGAGTTAATTCTTCAGTCAGCGAGGTCCTGTCTCTTTTTGTGGTTTCAGCAGCCTTCAATGCACAGTTAGTCCCAAAATGTCCTGTCGAGCTATGTCATCTCTAGAATCAGATGGCAGGAGCCTCCTGGGCACAGTCAGTTAAATGACCTCAGGCACATGTCCCAGGCTTGGTTTCCCAGTATGCTGACCCTGAGGGTTTTCCAGGAGGGTCGTAGGTGGGAGTTGTCAGGAGCTGTGCCTGCGTGTGTGCGGGAAGTAGAATTGAGGAGAGCAGGCAGGTGCCCTGAGGTGAGTGCAGTGACTGCCTGCACCTGTGGGAGCCTCAGGTGGGGAGCATGCCCTGGTGGGGGGTGGGATGGGGATGGTTATCTTGAGCTGCTGCGGAGCCTTGGCCTCCAACTCTGTTTCCAGAAGGCAGGTCTAATGGCACCCACTCTGACCTCAGACCTCGGAACAGGACCCCCCAACCACTCCCTGAGAAATACGTTATTTATTGGTGGTGACACCACAGTAGAAACCCATCAGTTAACCTGGTTCTATCCCTTAGATCTGAGGACTCATTCCAGAATCGACGTTCTCTGCTGCCTGTCCCAGGGCCCTTGTCAGTATCTCTCACTTCAGCATTGCAGCAACTTTTCCACTGCTTCCTTCTCCTAGTTTCTTTCTTTTGGCACTTTCCTTTTGTTATTAAACTTATGTCTCTTTAAAAACAATAAAAAGCTGTTTCCTTGTTGAAGTATCTCAGCTGTGATTTGCTGGCTCCCCATTGGCCACACATAAAAAAACCCACATCTGAGCACAGCAGCCGATTGACCCATCTCCCCACTCCTGCTTCATCATCTCACCACTTGTCCGAGTCACTCAGCCTTTCAGCCACACTGAGCTCCCTCTTCTGTGGAGTCTCTGCTCACTGCCTGGGTCCTTTGGCTGTGCTCTTCGCTCTACATGCAATGCTTCGCCAGGGCCATTTTTCTCTCCTCTTCCGTCATCGAGTGAGCTGTGATGTCACTCTGGGCAGGATCTTGTCGGAACAGAATTGCTTATATCTTCCTTAAACCTACCCAGGATGTTACAGTTAACTGTTTACAGGCCTGCCTCTCCCTTTGAGCTATAATCTTATGAAGGGCTGGGACACTGCAGGTCCCTTGGAGAATGATGCCTGCCTCTGTCTTCAACCCTGAATACACTACTGACTTCTGTAACTGTGTTCTACCTGCTTCTGGATGTCTTCTGAATGTCCCACAACATAGGACAAGATGAGGAGAAAGCAGAGGGAAAGTGTCCTCAAAAAACCTCCACATACTCCTTCTCTACAGACGCATGTATTTTGAGAATTCCCAGATTTGTATATTCTGCACAAACCTCTCTCCTTGGCTTCTTTTATACTAGCTGGTCTACTCAACATTTCAGCACTGAACTTGCCCCTAACCTGCTTCTCTCTCCTCAGGTCCCCTCTTGTGGTCTCTGTTAGCAGCCATCCAGTCCTGTGAGTCCTCAGCTGCTCCCTCTTTTTTATCCTCAGTCACCCACAGTTTTAGACCCCATCCCTTTCTCTGCCTCCCCCTCTCACACCAGTGCAGCAGTGACCTGCTTCCTTCATTCCTTGCTTATAGTCACGTCCCCCAATAGCTGTTCTCCAGTACAGCTGTGAGCTATTAAGACCTTTCCCTGGTTCCCTATTACATATAAAATTTACCCCAATGTGTTACACATAATGTGATCCACAGCGTGTTAATTAAATACCTTCTTCAGTGGGGAAAGAGGGATATTTTTCATGACCAAATAAGTTTGGGAAACATCATTAATCAAAAAATAGATTTCTTCACTGTAGGATTCCTAAAACTATTAAAATTTAATTTGTTAATTATGAGATATGTAAATAAATGTGTGTGTGTGTGTATATGTGTGTGTGTGTGTGTGTGTATCCATACACAGTGTTTCCCAACCTCACTTGTTCTCGGACCATTTCCTGTAAACCATGTTTGTGGACCCAGCGTTCTGTGAGTCACGCCTGGAGAAGCACAGTGTGCAGGGTAGACTACAACCTGTAGTACTGGGCCCTGCTGCTCTCTCCATACTGCCCTCTCGGCTCTCACACTTGATGCTCCAGGAACTCAGGCCTGCCTGTAGGTGCCTCCTGACACCAGACTGCTTGTCTCAGGCAGTGATCGTATTGTTCTGTCCTGTGTGAATTAGCTCCCTCCCTCCTTTCTCTTTTCCCCCACAACTAACTTCTCTGAACTCTTTACTCTGGCTCTTCCTTTAAGGTGGAGCTCGGGCATGACCCTCTCAGAGAAGCCTTCTCTGACACTCCAGTCTCAAAGGAGGAGGTGTTTTCCCTGTGCCACTTGAAGGATCACCTGTGTGACTTTTCAAAACTGAAATAATAGCACCAAAGTGTACTCTTGCCTCTTACTAAATTTAAAGAAGTTTTAAGACACAAATCAAATGTATAATTAGAGACCTGAAAAATGATCAGTCCCAATAAGCTGTTTTATAGAATAGTCTGCATTGACTCAACTGATTGAATCCTAGTGGTGTTAAACTGTTTACTGTTTATAGAGTCTTGATTAGGTCCAATTTTGCGTCTTCGGCAAGTGTTTCAGGTATAGTACTGCACTGTCCCTGCAGCCACATGTCAGTATCTCCTTGTGCCCCTGCCAAAAGAGTCCCCCAAAGTTATTGCTTTGTGCCAGGATGTTCTGAGAAACCTTTGTTTCTTCACTCGAGTACGTTGACAGTTAATAAAAGCTGGGGGCAGAGGGAGAATATGCAGGGGTCACAGACAGTTGCTGCCATACTTGGGTGTCTCTGTATTTACGCTCAAGAGTGTGCTCGAGACTGAGTCAGCTTTCTTAAGCTCCAGCATCTGTCAAAAAGCACAGTTCATGATAATGATCAAATCAGAGGTGAACTACCATAAGCTCTTTGGAGAATGGATACACAAAGTGAGATATCACATTTGTAATGAAGTTTGAAAACCACAGCTCTGTTAAAAGACAGTTTCATCTATTTTTATAAAAGTTAATTCACTAAATATAAGACTCTGCAGTTTTGTGTTTGGATTTTATCATGTCTACGGAGAGACTTTACCTACTGTACACTCAGACTGCCATCATCTTTAGGACTGTTGTGTGGTGTCTTTGTGTGTGTGTTATTCCTTCCTCCCTCTCTGTGAACTGTCACATACTGACGCTCTAAAACGTGTCTGCGACAAACAACTCCCTCCATCCTCATTTGTTCTTTGGGATTTGCTGTGGCCTCAGAAGTAAAATGTGTACGTTTTGCTTTCTTTCAGAGCGTTTCAAATGTGTAATGTTTTGCTTTCTTTCAAAGAGTTGAAATTGAAAAGTAACAACCAGTTGTGAAATTGTTACTTACTGTATTATTTAATTCAAAGAACGTAAGAATTTATGTTTTCATTACGTTCTGCACTACAAAGTTTTAATTTTATAGAAATAGCTGATTATTGTAAATGTAATCTAATATTTTCAACTTTTTTTTTTAATTAGATTACACCCCCACCTTCACTGTCAGATCCACTTAAAGAGCTTTTTCGACAACAGGAAGTTGTCAGGATGAAACTACGTTTGCAGCACAGTATTGAAAGGGTAAGAAATGTTTAAATTCACTTATGCAAAAAATAACAGTAGATTATGATGGCCTACAGTTTTTTATTAGTGAATCTTCCTTATTTAGAACCATTTTGGGAAATGGCTTGATTTTATCTTTGTTCTTCTGCAGTTAGAGAATTTTTAAGCCTGTTTTTGGATAGCCATTCCTGTGTTAGAATTTATGTTCAGTATTTATTTGATATACAGAAACCTCTTAAAATTTCTCAGTGTTATTTGCCTAATCTGCAGGCTGGTAGCAGTGAATTCCTGTATAGGTATATGGGTTTCCAGGTTCTGAGATTGTTGCTTGGTACCAGCTGCCATGGTGCAGAATCATACTGAGGCTGCACTCCTTGGTCCTTTTGGTCTGCTTTAGTATTCCAGTCTCTGGTGGTTAGTTTTGGCATGAATGACAAGAGAACAAACCTGTCTATTTATAGAAATCATCTAAGTAACTTGGATTGATAAAAATAATAAATTACCTTCTATATCTCTTCTGGGACGATCAGGGACTTTCTGAAAATGTGATGTAAGTTATGACCCTTCTTTACAGACACATAGATTCTTATACAAGTAAAACCTTGTATGTAATTTCTTCATTCATGATTGATTCTCGAGGGTAGAGGTTCTTAACCTTTTTTGTGCCATGGATTCCTATATAAAACCTTTGCTCAGAATAATGCTTGTAAATGAATGAAATAAATTTATAGTATTACAAAGAGAAAAGCAAATAAAGACGCACTCAAACAGCTCACAACACTGCATGACCCACATCAGTGAACAGTTTGTTAGCAGAAAGAAGGTAGGTCATATAACCCACATCAGTAGCCATTTCAGCCACAAGCTTGTGGTATATTTCATCTGTGCATGTAGCCATGTTACAAATGCCTTGCTGTTACAGAAGAGAAGCAGCCACCACGCCACCACAATGGAGTACCACTTCAGAACACTTAGAATGCATATAATAAACAGACAGATAATAACAAATGTTGGCAAGGGTTTGAAAAACTGGAATCTTCTACTTTGTTGGCAAGAACATAAAATGACACAACTGCTCTTGAATTAGTTCAGTCACTCAGTCGTGTCCAACTCTTTGTGACCCCATGGACTGCAGCACACCAGGCCTCCCTGTCCATCACCAGCTCCCGGAGTTTGCTATTGAATACATTTTGGCAATTTGTTAACAAATTAAACATAAACCTACCATATGACCCAGCAATCCCACTCATAGTTATTTACCCAAGATAAATAAAAACACACATTCAAACAAAGAACTGAGCATGAATGTTCATAGCAGCCTTATTCTCTGTGTCCCAAAGGAGCCATCAACTGATGAACAGATAAATAAAATGTAAAAATGAATGGAAGTGATGTGTGCTACAACACAGATGAACCTTGAAAACATGCGACATGAAAGAAGCCAGTCACAAAGACCACACACTGTTTGATTCCACCTGTATGAAATGTTCATAACAAGTAAATTCATAGAAACCAGAAGTAGAGTTGAGGTTGTCAGAGGCAGAAGGGGAATGCAGAGTGACTGCTGGTGGGCCCAGGGTATTTCTTCCTGGGGTGACAAAAATGTCCTGGAGTTAAGTGGTGACAATTGAATATCTTGGTAAATACAGTGAGCCCGCCATATCCACAGGTTCCATATTCATGGAGTCAATCAACTGTGAATCAAAATACTCAGGAAAAAAAATTCCAGAAAGTTCTAATAAGCAAAACTTGATTTTGCCACATACTGGCAAATTTACCTAGCGTTTACATTGTCTTAGGTATTGTAAGTAATCTAAAGATGACTTAAAGTATATGGGAGTATGTGTGTAGGTTATATGCAAATATGGTGCCATTTTATATAAGGGACTTGCACATCCATGAATTTTGGTATCCACAAGGGTCCTGGAACCCATCCCCCACAGATACCAGCAGATGACTGTATGTTATTAATGAAAGCCATCATTGTACATTTTCAGAAGATCATTTTTTAAAAGAGACTGCCAATTTTGGAAAGAAAATTTACTTTTAGAATTCTCAAAGTTATCAAATTTCTCAGCCTTACTATGAAAGAAAAACTGCTCTGAGATTCAAGTTCTTTTAACATTTTAAGTGATTTTTTTTTTTTTTTTGAAAAACAAGTGGTTGAAGAGTTTTTGTTTTTTTTTAAATTCTTTGTTCAACTAGGAAAAACTCATTGTATCCAATGAACAGGAGGTTCTTCGGGTTCATTACAGAGCTGCAAGGACACTGGCAAATCAGACACTGCCATTCAGCGCATGCACGGTTCTCCTGGATGCGGAAGTGTACAGCGTGCCCCTGGATGCCCAGGTAAGGTCTCCCTGCTGCCTCAGTGCCCCCAGGACAGCAGCACCTCTGGCAGTTGGTATCCTCAGGACAAACCTGAGTTCAGCAGTCAGTAAAGCACAGAGGCGAAAATGAGTGAAGCACTTCCAGATCACCTGGCTCTCTGAACGTCAGGTTTATATCATTAAATCAAGACAATTACAGAACAGATACGTGTGTGTTTATGATAGCCTCATTTTATAGATAACTTGTAAATTGTTTCTGTCATGGATTTTATACCCCGATCCTGACCTTCAAGTAACTGGGAAGCTTAAAGCTGGAAGCTAAAAAAAATTGGCAGGTAGAACCCGGGTTGAGTCAGTGCTGAGAGAAGGCTAGGCTTTATTTGGATCTTGGGTGTTGGGATAAATTAAAAGAACTATGGGAAGCTGTAGCTGTAGTTTGAAAATATGTACTGCCACATATAAATTTCAGGAATCCAGAACCAGACATCAGTCATCAGAATTTTTTTGTGGTTCATAAACCAGAATGAAATTTACCCATCATAAGAGAATATAATAGTATAAACAAGACAATGAAGGATTATCACCAAAAAGACTAGGAAATGCTGGATTTTTTTTAAAAAGTTATTTATTTGGCTGTGCTGGGTCTTCATTGCTATGTACAGGCTTTCTCTAGTGCGGAGAGTGGGGGCTACTCTCTGGTTGCAGTGCACAGGCTTCTCACAGGCGGGAGCTTCTCATGTTGAAGGGCCTGGGCTCTAGGCAAATAGGCTTCAATAGTTGCGGCTCGAGGGCCAAGTTACTCTGCAGCTTGTGGGAACCTCCTGGACCAGGGATCAAACCCATGTACCTTGAACTGGCAGGCAGATTGTTATCCACTGTACCACCAGGGAAGTCCCAGGAAATGCTGTTATAAATCAGGCCAACCATAGAAACACAAAGTATACACAGTATATTACAGAGAAAATTACTTAGTTCTTTCTGGGCTTTATTTTTCTCATCTGTTTAAAAAGAAAAAAAGGAGTCCCAGACGGGTCATAAAGAGAATTTCTGAAAAGAAGTGAATTTTCCTAGTAAATCCAGAATGATCAGAGACTAAAAAGGATCATGCCACGGTCAGCAGAAGAACGTAGTCATCATCTTGAGAACGACTGTGGGCCTGTTGCCTGTCCTTGTACAGCTGGCCTTACAGTTGGTAGACAGTCTCTCTCGACTGAGGAGCAGGCTTGTCCAGGTGAACAGAGCTGCAGAGGGTCTAAGGAACAAGTCCACTTGCTTAGGTAGGCTATTCTCTTATCAGACCTCTTCATTTTCCAGATAAACTTGTAATATTAAAAAGGATTGAATGACAAAATTTAAAATAGTCAACACATCTTTCCTGAAGACCAGGGCAAAAGTGGTCACAGCTCAGAATGCGGGCAGTGTGGTAGTGGGGCTGCCTGAGGCCTGGATACCCCTGTGGCGGTGCTGGTGGTCAGGTTGGGTGGGGCAGTCATGGAGGCAGCTGCCTGGTGGGCCTGGTGCTGCCTGTTGCCTGGGCATTAGAATGAGGCCTTCACAAGTCAATTCTCAAACAAGATGTAAAGAGATGCTCTTAACCCCATTTACAGAAT
Organism: Bos grunniens; assembly: GCF_055505025.1. Classification (NCBI taxonomy): domain Eukaryota; kingdom Metazoa; phylum Chordata; class Mammalia; order Artiodactyla; family Bovidae; genus Bos; species Bos grunniens. The sequence continues at coordinate 43,142,005 of NC_141188.1, forward strand.
AGAAAATTGAAGGAGTATGTAATCAATTTGAAATTACACAATAGGATACAAAGCTGACATTTGAATTGCCTATCTTAAAGAAATACCAAAACTGGTATTACTAAGAGTCGGTGTAGTATTTCCTTATAAACTCTTCAAAGAATAGGTCCTAAAAGGAATCAGTCCTGGGAGAAACACCAGCCCCAGAGCCCTGTGTGCCTCCGTGTTGTTGTTTCCTCCCAATATGTGATAAGCGAGAGTTGTTAGTAGCTCAGTTGCGTCCAACTCTTTGCGACCCCACGGACTGCAGCACTCCGGACTCCTCTGGCCATTCCCAAGCAAGAATGGACTTCCCAAGCAAGAATACTGGAGTGGGTTGATATTACCTTCTCCAGCGATCTTCCCCACCCAGGGATCAAACCCAAGTCTCCTGAGTTGCAGGCAGATTCTTCACCAGGTCTGAGCCAACTGTCACATTAAAATGAGTTTCATTATCAGTTATATGTTAATAAGGTCACAGGCATTTAATACATCATATGACATGCCTTTTTGAGACATTTTTGACTCACAGAGCAGTAGGGTTCTCTCTAATTACTTACTAAAACCAACATCCTAATAATTCTAATAACTAATCAGCTCAGTATGGAAATATTTTATTAGCCTGTTTAAATACTCAGATTAGATGTTATCTTTCTTTGAAATATACTTTGATCATTCCTTTAAAAGTAGAATATACTATAAAAAGATACAATGGCATATAGATTTTTTTAAGTAGGTTATTTTATTTTGTAATATCCAACTATTTTATACTGTTTCAGTCTGATGACAGTAAAACTTCTGTGAGGGATCGCTTTAATGCAAGACAGTTCATGTCATGGTTACAAGATGTGGATGATAAATTCGACAAATTAAAGGTATGTATGTTTAGAAGTTCACTAACTGGATGCTTCCCCTTCGTCAGTAGAAACTGTTGCTGTGTGATAGAGGAGTGGTTAGGAAACGAAAGATGGTAGGCTGTGAATCCTCATGCTGGTCGCACTTTGGAAGATAAATGAAGAAAAGGATCCCCCCCATTTTTTGAGTCCAATTTAGTATCAAAGGTGCAGCTGCCACAGAAAAAGCCTTTTCTAAAGGGGGTCTTCGTGCTTGTTAGGAGGGGGGAAAACAGGGAGAGAAGAAATGTTATTTTGCCAGTAGTCTGTAAAGAAAATTGTTTGGCTTGAATTATTTTTAAAAATCACTCTTCCTTAGATTTTCATAATTCTTCTGATAATTTGCAATTGTATTGCTTGAAAGAACAGTTTCAAATTGAAGTCTGTTAGATGAGTATGAAGTCACAGGCCCAGAAGGATTTGGTATATGGATACAGATATAAGACAGGGTAAACCAGAAATGGACGTAACTCAGAAACTTCACATACCCTAGTATATCCATCTTGCTCCCTAAAGAAACAATGCATGAGATTAATTTTTAAACAAAGCAGTTAAATAATCAATTCTTCTCTTCTCTTAAATAGACCTGTCTTTTAATGAGGCAACAGCATGAAGCTGCAGCTTTAAATGCCGTCCAGAGGTTAGAATGGCAGCTCAAACTCCAGGAACTTGATCCTGCCACCTATAAATCTATCAGCATCTATGAAATTCAGGAGTTTTACGTTCCGCTGGTTGATGTTAACGATGACTTTGAATTGACTCCTATATAGCAGCCGTTACTTCCTGATGGTGTCTTAAACAAATGAGGCTCAAGAGTGTTATGCTGTGGAATGCTGCCTTTTGACAAAAATACGATATTATGCCTTCACAATTGTTGGTAAAGTTCAACTAAAGTTGGTGATGTAGTAAACACTGTCATTTTATTAAAAATGAAAAGAATTATTTTGGATCTTAGATCCAAGCAGTTTCTAACTGAACCCTACTATTTATATTGGTGGAAGGTGACTCACATTAGAGCCTGTTGGCAGATGTCATAGTTGAGTAGGGAGCAGAGGGGCTGCTAATGGCGCTGGAAGCTGTTAGCGCTCTGTGTACGAGATGACTGCAGGTGTTCAGGTTCTGTCACAGTCTGCTAAAATAGATCAACAAACTAAAAGGCGCAGTTCCTACCAAATAGTTTCTAATGTGGAAGGAAAACTTGGCACAAAATTTCTTCAGTTTATTTTATCTGTAAGTTAATTGTATAGCTTTCTTTTCGAAAGTTTTAATATTGTCTTCCTTTTTAATAACTTATTTTATACATATTGTGCAGATGTAAATCTTGTAATTAATGGTCAAAATGTATACAAAGGGATTGGTAGTCAAAACATATACAAAGAGATAATTGTAAAACTGTTTTGTCTAATGTTTTATTGGACCAAAGTTGTAGTTTGTATGGTATGGAGTGTAGTGATAGTGTGTTGAGGTAGCAGGACCTTTAAATAAGGCATGCGTGTCTGCGTTAGCTTGTTGCCATCACAGAATTGTAGAGACTGTGACTTAGCTGCATGCTCCCTGTAACTTAACCCTCTCCACAGTGATGCCTGGCGGTGGTGTAAGGTGTTTCACACCAGTCTCCCAGGGTAGGGCCTTTGGCTTACTATGTTGGACATTTTATTTAGAATTAGTCATGCAAAGAAACAGCTCTTTCTTCATCTCACGATAGAGCCTGTTCTCCCTCCCCCCAAAAAATGCCTTTGAATGAAAATTCTGAAATTATAAATGTCTATTTTAATACTCAAGTATGAAAGAATCTGTGAATATATGTAAATATGTTTAATAAATTTTATTGGTCATGTTAAATCATTGTAAAACTTTTTTACATTGCTCAAATATAATGTTTTAAGCTTAATAACCTTTGCACTTTTAAATAAAAACTGAGTACTCAAGAAAGAAATACTTGGTAGTCACAATAAGTAAAAACAATGGGCATATTCCTATTGACCTCTGCAGTGTTTATGAAAAATTAATATGTTGTATTTTTTCCTTGTATCAAGATACAAAACATATACTTTTCAGAATTTTATAATTAAAGTAAGATTTGGTATGCTGTTTTTTAGTAAAATAATTAGCAATATACGTAGAAAAAGTCCAGTTTCTCCTATAACATGATGTCAGTTAAATGTTCAGGAATATTTCAGATTTGAAACCTGCTGCTAAACTTATTAAACATTTTTGGAAAGAAAATTAGGTTATATGTAAAATTGATCATAAGTATATGAAATAAAATTTACAGAACTTTCCATAATACCTTCTTGAATTATAATACTGGATGTTTTTTATTCCAGTAGAAGTAAAGAGAATATATAAGGAATAAAGTGATTTAAATTCAGCTAGCAAGTTGGAAGTCCCAGCTAATGGGAAAGAATGTAAAATTGAAGTTTTTGAGTGCAAAGGTATATATTAAGCTTAGGGGTTTTGAATTTTTACTTCAGTTTATATTTTAATTCATACTGTACTTGGCATGCGCAATAAAGCAGCACATGTGAAAAATACACAGTGCAAGGACTTTATTATAAAGATTGGATGTAGTAGTCTTTAGAAATTTAGATGAAAGATTTTGGCCTTTTTTATTGGATAAATGAGGCCAAGAAAGGCAGGGTAGATTTTAAAGCACTGGTTTTGTTGAAGTTAAGTTTATTAAGGCTGGGAACATTAAAAGCTAATTTATAAAAGCAATACTTTTTAATATGAAAAAATTAATGCAAATTTTGTTTATACTTTGCCTAAAAGTAAAAAAACCAGATTACTGAGCATTGAAGTCACAGAAAATACAAGAAGGGGAAGTTCATACAGCATTTTGTTCTGATGGTTCAACCAGAGATGGGGGACGGGGAAAAAAATGAAATCACTCTTTGGCCAAACAGAACAAGCTGCAGAAGAGAAAAACCAAGCAAGCGGAAATCTGGCATTTTTTAGTCACCCCAGCGTCTTAGTAAACTAACCACAGTTCTCTCCCTCTTCAACGGTACCTCAAGTTGCTGGAGCCTGTCTGCCATGATTCTGCCTCTGCAGATTTCCTCTGTAAAGTGACTCAAAGCTAATTGGAATAGCTTAGGAAAAAAAAAAAGTGAATGCCTTGTCCGGAGGAATTTATACTTAAGTAGTTAAGGGCTCTTGATATTAAAGATATTCTGAAGCTCTGAAATGCTAGAAAAAAACTTGGAATGAAGTCTATGCCTAAAATGATATAGGATTCTGAAAGAAATAAAAGGATGGTTAGTTTAATCAGTGATTTTTTTTAACTATTCAAATATCATGAACAAGATACTAAATTGTACCTAAGGATTTGTATTTCTTTAAATCTTGTTCTAAATCATATCTGTTTAATAAATGACTAGTTGATATTTGTGCATGTTATTTAATAAAGAGTTATATTTTTATAGAAAAAATAAGAGTGAAATGTGTGATAAATGATTTATTTTTAATTTTTTATTTTCCACTCCTACATGACTCCAACACCAGTGTTTACTTGAGCAGGTGGCAAAATGGTAAAATACTCATTTGGGGGGAAACAACCTTTTTCTAAGACAAAAATTAGCCTTGTCTACTCAGTAATGAGGTCTCAAAAAGTTAACAATATTTTTTTTTCTATCTCGGACACATAAAAGCCCAAAATTTTATGTAGGGACTTTTTAAAATTCATGAGGTAGTCTTGTCTTCTTGTATTTTTGAAAAAAAAAAAAAACATTTTCACAACTTCTTAAAAAATCCTTTTCAAACCTTAAAATTTAAATAATTCCCAATTAATCAGATGGCTAAAAAGGTTAGTTTAAGCATTAACATTTAAACAGTGAAAAAGTACATTTGGAAAGACTGACTTGTCAGTCTTCAGTTTTAGCGGTTTTGACAGATATGTAGTGGTATCTTCCTGTGCTTTTAATTTGCATTTCTCTGATGACTGGGGAGTTTGAACATTGCTAATATGTTTAGTGACCATTTGTACATTTTATTGTGTGAAAAGTCCTCAAGTGTTCATTGTGTTGTCTTTTTATTACTGATTGATTTGTAGGAAGTCTTTATTCTGCACACAAATCCTTTGTCAGGTCTTTATTAATGTCCATAAGAGTTTAAGGAATGTGTGAATATCCATGCATTTAGGTTTTAGTTATAGGGATTTAAGGCAAAACATTGTATCATTGCGAACATTCTTATGTAAGCAGTTTTGCTAAAATAAATTATAGTAGTATATTTTTAACTATCACAAAATGCTTTAATTAAACTACTGTGTAACCATCCCAACTGGAATATTTGGAGAATACAAAAATTCTGTTTTCCTAAAAGGGAAAGAGAATCACAGCAACATGCTTTGTGAGAAGGAAATGATATTTTAAAATGAAAGAGATTAATGTGACGTCTGTATTTTATTGGAGAAGACTCTTTTTTTTTTTTCTCATTTCATACATGATATTTTACATGTTTCCATGATGTCTGTATTTTAAAGAGCTTGAAGGAAAGAAAGAAAAACCTCAGAACTTGTAAGTTTGACGGGCTTGAAGGCAAAAAGCTTAAGCCATTGTTGAAGGGCAGAGAGCAGAAAACCTTG